>NC_088685.1:212193246-214693246 GCF_028017835.1 Emys orbicularis | reverse complement strand
TGTGAATCAGCTGTTGCTTTGATATCAATCATGGGATCTTTCATCTTTTGACCATTTCAGCTAATATTTCCCTTGATAGGGCATCAATATCCTCAATTGTTGTCACTCCAACCTGACTTTCCAATCTTCCAGTTTTGGCCAGATCATCGGCTACCTCACTCCCATATGAACCAATGGGTGATGGAATCCATTGAAAAGTCAATGTATGCCTTGTTTTCTGATCCTCCAAGTCGCCTTATGAATTGTATTGTTGATAGCATTGTGATTTCTTAAGGAATCAAAGATCTCCACCAGTGCGTCAACAATTGTGATGGTTTCCCTTGACAGCCATTACACTAGTTGACCATTTAGCAAAGACACAGAACAATTCAACCATAGCTTGTTTTAATCTAAGCCATATACATTTCCTACCACTGTGTCATTTAGGTCACTCATTAACTGCTCTTTTTATCCTAACGGATGAGTCCTAAGGAAAAACTCCATGAGACTATTATAACAAAAATACTTTGTAGTGACTATGAATTTTATCCCTTATTGGAAAAATATATCTTGATCGTGTTTAGGGCTTGAGCTAAGGGAACGTGAGATGTGAATATTTTATTTTTGATAAACCATTGCCTATGCTTTTAGTTCTGTTTATGCGGTTGTAGAAGGCAGCAATGCTGATTCAGAAATAGTCTGCATGGTTTGCATATGTAGATATGATGCTTACACATACACAGTACAGTTACAAGTTATCACCGCTTCCATTGTTAGGCACCTGTTTCTCAATTTTAGTGCGTTCAGATGTTAGCCACAAAACACTACATTGTGCATGCTTCTTTAATACCACTGCTTAGTGTGGTTAAACAATGACATAGTCTTTGGCTGCAAGAAAAGAATAAAACACTTCACACCTTTTGGAAATTTTGGTTGAGATTTATTCCCCAAAAGGGCACGCGTGGTACCATGAACGGGAATATTAAATCTCTCTGGGGAGTTGTGAAAGGTTGCAATGATTGGCATTCAAACCTTGGCCAGATCACCCAATGAATAAAGCTGTGCAAACAGGACCGAATAATCAAGCGACATCCAAAGTGTCACTCATTCTGATTGGCTTCTTCTTTAGCATGGGCCCCTCCGTGTTTCCCTTCGGCCTGTTTATTTGCCTGAGGAACAAGCCTGAAGCTGAAAACTGGATTCGTTTATGTAAATGAGGGGCAGTGACCAAGGCTCCCAGGAAACACCAGGCCCTGCATCCAAACCCAGAGCAATCTGCAGAGTAAGTCAGCCAATAATGCCAGGCATCTCTAAGCTGCCTTAAGACTAGTCTACCCTACAGACCTATGTCGGTACATCTACGTCACTCAGAGATGGAAAATCCACCCCCCTGCGCAACGTGGTTATCCCGAGCTAACTCCCGGTGTAGACAGAGCTGTGTAGATGGCAGGGCTTCTCCGGTCACCATAGCTACCGCCCCTTGGGGAGGTGGAGAACCTATGCCGAGAGACGTTCTCCTGTCGACATAGGCAGCATGTAAGTGTAGACAAGCCCTTAGCCTCACAGCAGGGGGAGCTGTGCAGGCGGCACCCAACAACAGCTGTTACTGCAGCTACTGTCCGGAGGAATATCTGCCCTGCTGTGCCCGGCCTCTGCTTTACCTTGCTGGTACAAACCTCCTTATCCTTGGGAGGGATTCCAGGCAAACCCGCCAACATTTGCAAACAAACCACCAGTAGATTCTCATTGAGAGACCTGTTGCTTGTTTGTCCTACTCAGACGCACTCCATGCTTTTCAACTGGCGTTCCATCCCCTCCTACTGTCCCTCCGCCCTCACTTTCCACCCATATGCTCAGTACAAGCACATTCCTCTGCACGCCAACTGCCCCCACTCATTCCACACTCATTCTGCACGCACACACTGCACGCATAGAGCCACTCATTCTGCGTGCATGCTCGCACACACACACACACACACTCTGCACGCACACACTGCACATACACGCTGCACGCATAGAGCCACTCATTCTGCGTGCATGCTCACACACACACACACACACACACACACTGCACGCACACACTGCATGCATAGAGCCACTCATTCTGCGTGCATGCTCACACACACACACACACACACACACACGGCATGTATAGAGACACTCATTCTGCGTGCATGCTCACACACACACACACATACACACTGAGCCACTCGTGCACATGCATCCCCACATTCCACACCCGCCCGTTCTGTGTGCACCTAGGCCCACCCTACACAGCAATTCATTTCCATTCAGCCATGCTGTACACATCACCCCTGCCCTTCACCCCTACTCCTTCTGAGCTCTGATCCCATCACCCCCAGGGGCAGTCTGGCAGCTGCCTCCACCAAGCCAACCCCCAGGCTACCCCAGGGGAGGGAAAGCACAGCCATAAGCCATATTGTGTGTAGCCAACACCCAGAGGAAGATGGGGTCTATAGTCAGATGAGCGCCTGAACCACTGGGCTGAAGCTTTTAAGGGAGGCAGTAGGGGCAGGACTTCCTTCTCCTTGGCTGGTTGGTGACTAGTCATTCTTCCCTAGTTTTTGTGAAAATGCCTGCCAAGCCAAATGAAATGTTGCCTACCCAAACGAAACATTTTGACTGGACATTTACCAAAACACTTTGACTTTTCCCGTTGGGTCTGAGCACCAATCTGCAAATCGTTTGCATTTTCGGCAAATAAGCCATTCATCTGAAACATTTCACCCAGCTCTGCTTACAATGAGCGATGCCCTGAAAATCAGAGCAGAACGAGTGTGTAACTGATAAGAGGAAGGAGGGGAAAGGAGAACAGGGTGGAGACGGTTATAGAATCATGAAATTACATACGTGCCTGAACAAGGAGCATAGGGCTGGGCCCAACGTTCCATGCTGAAAATGTTGCATTACTTGGGATTACAAATTGTTTAGTGTTGCATCTGGTTTTATGGTTCCTTACAAAGGGGAGGGTGGGAGGGCTTCCACTCATTTCAGAAATGATCTGAAAACCAAAATATTAAAGTCCTTAATTATGGAAAGCAGAGGCCCTAAAGCTTCAGAAATGGCATGTCAGTCAGACTGGGCAGGAAACTGGTTGAGCTCCCTGTTCTCTTCCAGAAATCTGCAGGGAGTTATCAACTGTAGGAAATCGAAAACACTCCAGTTCTTTCTCCCTGCTCCGCTTTTTCCAAATGGGCTGTGGGAGACAACAAAAATCACTCTTTGTCAGAGACT
Source organism: Emys orbicularis (assembly GCF_028017835.1). Lineage (NCBI taxonomy): Eukaryota > Metazoa > Chordata > Testudines > Emydidae > Emys > Emys orbicularis. The sequence continues at coordinate 214,690,012 of NC_088685.1, read as the reverse complement.
AGATTGAAACAATATCTTCATAAATAGGCCCATTAATCACGACAAGGCATCGAGCTGCAATTCGAACGGGGTGAAACACTGGCGCTGCGTTAAACTCAACCCAAGAACATTCCACTCTTAGCAAGACCAGGAGGTTTGGATGCTTCTTTAACAGACACTGTGCTCGTTATTTATTGTCAATTCACAAGAAATATGTATTGTGAGGCAACATATGTTATTCCTCTTCTTTGGGCACTGGGGCTTTGTAATTAATATCAAGAAATGACACCTTAAACCCTTTCAAAGGATAGAACCTTGTGGTTTATCTGGAATTCAACCCAAAATATTAGGAATTCCATTATCTGGGAGAGAGGGAACCTTTATTTGCCAAAAGGGGAAAAAAGTAAACAACCCTATTATGCAGACCGCCTTCCAGTTGGAAAGAGCAAGCCGGCCTCTAGGTTTCCTAGTAGCCTTTCCTTCGATTAGTCTCTGTTAAATAAATTTACAGCTCTGTCTCTGGAAAGAAAATCAGTACTTACCGGATGAGTCAAATTTGGTTCCTCTCTCAGGTCACCGCCATCAAAGCTTTACCACAGGAGCGAATTCCTTGCCACTCTTCTCCAACACACTTGTCTCAGAATGTGACTTGAAGGCTCCCCAGCTGCCATGAGAGGCTGTATGGAACCGAAATACCACAGCTCAGCACACATGGGACAGGAGTCAGTGATATGGGGCACAGTAGGAAGAAAAGTGAATTTCCCTCCAAATTAGGCCTGACAGCACTGGAATGTGAGCTTAAGTCAGCCACAGAGGAAAGACAGACCCTCAGTCGCAGCTTCTAGGAGCTGTTCAGTAGAGTTGGTAAATCTAACCAAGCAAGCGTTCAAATGCTTCCCCTTTAGCGTGCAAGCCGCCCTTCTCCCAGGGGCTCAGTCTCGCCTGGGAGCCTGAAGGCAGCCGTTATTGGGCTCGCTGTAAAGAGCAGGCCTAGACGGAGGCTGGAACTCCCACCCCTGAGCTGGAGCGGAGGGAATCAAACATTCCCCCAGCCGGCGCCACCAAAGGTGCTGACGGGCCAGGGAACATTCGGCACCGGGTCACTCCGGGAGAGTATGAAGCAAGGAGCTCACTGGTCCTGGTGTGGAGAGCAGTGCAAAAGGTGTCCCGCGGGACGGGAAAGCTGTGAAAACTAGGCTTGGGTCAGCTGGGTGTCAATGCAGCTGCACACCAGAGTAACTCCTCTGAAGTCATTGGCCCCTGCCTGGGGGTAAACAGGTGTAATGGGGTGGGGAATCAGAGCCTGGGTGTCCAGGCACACATGTGCTCTGAGTGTGCGTGTGGTGCTATGCCCTGGGTGGGCTGTTGGCTGTAGGGACTGAACTCGGGATCCCTAGAGCTAAAAGCATGAGCCACTCCTGCCTGAGGTAAAAGGCACAGCTCTGTTAGCGCGAAGACCGTGACAGACTTATAACCTCTCCGGCCCAGCCACTAGAGGGGGACAGAGAGCTCTGGGGAAGCATAAGGGACGTGTGCACGGACACGCAATGTTACAGACTTGTGCCGCCTTAAATAGAACATGTCCAAATATTACTTGTTGATTGTTGCTAGGCAAGCTGGTCTTATGGGGAGGGCCCTGGCCTGGGACTCAGAGCTGAGGTCTATTCCTGGTTAGGCTGCTGACTCGCTGTGTGGCTTCGGGTCCAGCAGGAAGGATAACACGCCCTGTTTCCCACCCTTTGCCCGTCATGTCCTTTTAGGCGGTGACAGTCGTGTGTTCCAGGGCCGTCTCACCCACATCTCCCTCAGCTCGTCTCTTCAGCTCTGGGAGGCTGCACGTGGCAGCAGGGGGCTGGGCACAAAAAACATCCTCCCATCTCTGTCTTGACTGCTGTTACTAGCCTACCTCCTTTGGAATCCCGGGGCATCTCCGACAGATTTACGCCAACACGGATCTTGTGAGTCAACAACACGTTTGACTTAAACGCTGGTCAGAGCAGCCTCATGGGCCTTCATCTAGGAGAAGGGGCTTCATTACAGTGGGGCACCCTTTGCTCTCGGGGTTATCCTTCACTGGGACTGTAGCCGGTTCCTGTCCCAGCTGTGCCTAGCACTGTGATGTCACAATCCCAACCTTTGGTTCCCAGGGGGCCCTTTAAGGGAAACACATCAAAGTGTTTGCCATGCTTTAGGCAGGATAGTATCTCAGGAGTGGAGTGGCTGTCAAGGCATCGGTCCACTTGTCATCATCTGGCCTGAAATGAAAACCGGAGGAGGAAGAGATTGAGACTCGGAAAGGAAAAGGCATGAGAGAGGAGAAAGAGGCAAGGTGAGAGGAGGAGAGAGTATCACGTGGGAGTGCGCCAGCTTGTGAGATGTGGGCCCAAAGGGACTTTGATAACTTGTGTATGTCTTGCTACATCTCCCGGGACTGGGATCAGAGATCAAAGCTGCCTTGACTGTTCTTATTTATCAGGATACTCATAGATTTTTAATGCCAGAAGGGACCATTACGATCAGCTAGTCTGACCTGCATAGCACCAGCTATAGAACTTCACCCTGTAATTCCTGCATCAAGCCCAGAACCTGTGGCCATGCTAGCATCTCTTTTAGCAAGACAAGTGATCTCGCTTTAACGACTCCAAGTGATGGAGAATTTACCACCTCCCTAGGTAAGTTGGCCCAATGGTTGATTTTCTTCTGTTAAACATATGCACCTGATTTCCAGTCTGAACTCTGCTGTCTTCATCTTCCAGCCACTGGATCTCATTCTGCTTTTGCCTGCTGGATTAAAGAGCCCTCTGCTACCAGATATCACCTCCCTGTGTAGGTACAGGAATGCTTTATTTGTAGTCAGGTAAACAGTTAGTTAATAGATAAGGTGCCAGCGACATACATCGCATAGCTCCTGGTTTTTGTTATGCACTGCAAACGGCTTCCTCTGGCTGCTTGGGCCAAGTTGCCTCGTAGCTGTCTCCTTAAGGATGTGTCTACACTGCAGTGAAAACCCCATGGCACCGAGGCACAGAGCCTGGGTCAGTTGACTTGGATTCACGGGGCTCAGGATGCAGGGTAGACCTTCAGCTGCAGGCTCTGAGGTCCCCTGAGGGAGGAAGGTCTCAGAGCCCAAGCTCCAGCCCAAGGCTGAATGTCTACACTGCAATTTTATAGCCCCGCAAGCCCAAGTCAGCTGACGGGGGCCAGCTGCAGCCATGGTGCAGGTCTTATATCGCAGTGTAGCTGTAGCTCTCATTGGAAAGCAGAATATCCAGGCCCGAAGTCATTCTTGTGACCCTCATCTGAACCCTCCCTAATGTTTCAACATCTTTTTTAAAGTAGGGACACAGTACTGGCCACAGTACCCACTCATGGTCTTACCATTGTGGTAGAGTGTAACCGTGCCTTCGTGGGTCACAACTGAGAATACCAAATTCAGGACAAACGGCTGAGAAGTAGGGCAGACACACCACAAAACTGGAGGTTATTCTCCCATGAGATATACCAAACCAGCAACAAAAGTAAACTTCTGTTTCACCACACTGGCTAACAAGCACTCAGAAAAGCAGTTTCCTTAGATAGTCCAGTCCTTGTATCCACCAAAAACACTAGACTTAGAGATGAGTGGTTCTTTAAAACCAATCTCCTCAAATAAAAGGTTCTTCTGAGCTCAAAGGACCAGCCATACACCCAGGTCAATATATAACTCAGATCTTACCCCAAAATCACGCCGTTGCCAATCCTTTAGTATCTAAAATGCAAAGGTTTATTCAGAAAAAGAAGAAAGGTGAGAGTTAAAATTGGTTAAAGGAATCAAATATATACAATAAATGCAAAGTTCTTGGTTCAGGCTTGTAGCGGTGATGGGATAAACTGCTGGCTTGATAAGTCTCTTGTTGCTTCCAAATCATTGGAAGGACCTCAGACCCTTGGTTAGAATGCTCCCATTAGTAGAACACCATAGTGCAGAGGTTTGAGCAGGAAAGAGGCAAAATGGAGGTGTTGCCAGGAGCTTTTATATCTTCTGCCATGTGGAGGGAAGAAAGGAGCAGTGAAGGTGGATCCTCCATGCATGCCTAGAAAGTCTGCACAGCAGCAGCCAATCAGAGCCCAGCAGGCTCAGATAAAAGGAACTGAGCAAAGGGGCTGAGCGAAGCAGTCCCTGGCTCGGACCAGAGGTGGTGGTGGTGGTTGTTGTCGTCGTCTCCTGTGGCCACATGAGTTTGCCTGGTTGCATTTACTGGACCTGGGGGAGTGGGGACCTGAGAATTGTAACCCGAGCTAAGGGGTGAAGATAAAGGGGCCAGGTGGGAAGAGGCCCAGCAAAAACAGCAGCAACTAATTAAAGGGAACAGTACATGGCTGCTGTTTATAGGGTCCCCGGGCTGGAACCTGGAGCAGTGGCAGGCTCTGAGAAAATGGCCTAAACCCCAAGAAGGGGACAAGGCTTGTTTAGAAGCCAAAGAAAGGGCTCAGAGACGGGGCTGAAGACCCTGGTGGGGCCGACAGTTTGTTGAACTCTTTGCTACTCTGAAAGGGGTTTCTCCATTTTGAGAGAGTGACTAGGCCGGAGGGCCGAGGCAGTGAAGACCTGGTTAACAACCTACAGGGGACGCCTGGAGCAGGGAAAGGCCTGCAGTACCAGATGCAGCCGCAAGAGGCATTCACAAGAAGTGAGTGTTCCCTTGGTATAGACACTTTTTTGATGTTAAATGCTACTGTGGTGGGTTTCTTTGGTATCCCCAGGCACACACGGATGTTAAATGTAATTACATTATGGCTGCTGTTACCTAGCAGTTCAGCTATAGCCTCTCTTGGACCAGACCCTGTGTGCTGCGTAGGACTAAATCAAGAACTGCCTCTCCCCTTGTGGGGTCCACCACTAGCTGCTCCATGAAGCACTCATTTATGGTGTCTAGAAATTTGATCTCTGCATCCTGTCTTGAGGTGACATGTTCCCAGTCAATATGCAGATAGCCGAAATCCCCCTTTATTATTGTTGGGATTTCTGGTTTTGTAGCTTCTCTAATCTCCCCAAGCATTTCACAGTTGTTTTCGCCATCCTGGTCAGGTGGTCGGTAGTGTATCCCTACTGCTATATTCTTATTGGTCAGGCATGGCATTTCTATCCAGAGAGATTCTATGGTACAGTTTGATTCATTTAAGATTTGTTCTGTATTTGAGACTTTTTCTGTCACATATAGTTCCACTCCCCCACCAGCATGACCAACTCTGCCATTCCTGCATATTTTGTACCCTGGTATTACCATGTCCCATTGATTATCATTGTTCCACCAAGTTTCTGCAATGCCTGTTAATATCCTCTTTTAATACCAAGCACTCATTTAATACCCATCTTAGTATTTAGATTTCTAGCATTTGTATACAACTACTTATAAAATTTGTCAATATTTAGTTGTCTGCCTTCATGTGATGTAGCTGAATAGTACTCTCTCTTTTTTATTTGACTGTTTCTCTTCAGTTCCTGCCTGTACTTTATCAATTTCTAGCCTCTCCTCTTCTGGAGGACATAGAGAATACCCAGTAATAGATCCTCCCCTAAGGGATGGCTCCCTCTGAACCGTGTGCCCCTCCACACCTGTTGGCTTTCTCCCAGCCCTTCGTTTAAAAACGCCTGTAACCTTTTTAATTTGACATGCCAGCTATCTGGTTCTGTTTTGGTTTAGCTGGAGCCCATCCTCCCTGCATAGGCTCCTCCTTTCCCAAAAGGTTCCCCAATTCCTACTAAACCTAAACCCCTCCTCCCTACACCATCATCTCATCCACACACTGAGACCCTGCAGTACTGTCTGTCTACCTAGCCCTGTGCGTGGAACTGGAAGCATTTCAGACAATGCTACCATGTAGGTCCTGAACTTTTATCTCTTATCTAGCAGCCTAAATTTGGCGTCCAGGACCTTTCTTCTACCTTTCTCTGTATCACTGGTACCTACACATACCACAACCACCTGCTCCTCCCCAGCACTGCATATAAGCTTAACTAAATGTCTTGGGAGATCTGCAACCTGTGCACCCAGCAGGCAATTCATCATGTGGTTCTCCCAGTCATCACAAACCCAGCTATCTGTATTTCTAATGCCCGCATCCCCCATAAATATTACCTGTCTGTCTCTTCCTAACAACTGGGGTTCCCTCCCCCAGAGAGGTATCCTCCGTGCTTGCAGATACCATGGCATCATCTGGAAGGAGGGTCCCAACTATTGGATTGTTTCTCTCCACTCCAGCTTGATGTTCTCCTTCCATGAGACTTTCATCCTCCTCAACAGCACCGAGGCTGTCAGACCAGGGGTGGGACCACTCTGCTGTGTCCTGGGAAGTCTCCTCTATGTACCTCTCTCTGTCTCCCTGGGCTCCTCCAGTTCAGCCATTCTGCCCTCAAGAGTTAGTACTGGGTCTCTGAGGGCCATGAGCTGCTTGTACTGAATGCACACTCCTGCCATCTGCCCACAGGGCAGGTAATCTTTACCCATGCTGCATTCAGTGCAATAAACTAGATCGCCCCTATTCTGCTGCTGGACTTCTGCCTGCATTCTTTTTATTCTTGCAGGAGTTTTCTGTTTGTTTGTGGGGGAGGATTATAGGCATAAATTTAGAGAATGTTTGTTAGGTGTATCTGGCTCTCACGCTTCCTCGCAAAACTCCTCTGGTCCCGTAGGAGCTGGCTTTTTAACCCCCTGTTCTCCCTGAGTTAGCATGCCACATGGTGGCATGGACCCCAGCGCAGGCTAGGAAAGCGAGTATGTACCAAGGGCTTGGGGGGGGGCGTTGTACGGCCCACGCTGCACCCGCATTGCTGTGTCCATTTTTAGCCATGCTCATTCGGTTAAAGCGAGCGTGGGTGTGCCCACCCAAGCTGCAATTACACCTCTGATTGCAGTGCAGCCATGCCCTGGGATTAATGAATATGGACCGAGTGCAGAATGCTGGACCCCATCCGTGGAAGTCATGGCTTTTAAAAGAAGTTGTCAGCATTTTATGGTAATTTAAGCAGCAGAGATTTCCAAGATTTCCAGTGGAGTAACTAGAGAGCGCGGGAGCTGGGTGGGAAATCACTCGGTGTCTCTGCACCTGATTTCCATGGGGGTTATCCCATGACATCCCCCTGGACTTGGAATTGAAAATGGAGCTCTTCATTGCAGCACAAGGAGGGACATTCAGTCTTGGAGACAATAAAGAATTCACAAGGCGTACGCGTTCCTCTTCCATGTGCTGAAATGACTGTTTTATGTGTATCTGGCTTAAATAAGGAGCGTTACTGTTGATTCAGGGCTTACCTCGCTGAGTTCAGATACATCAGGAAGTTTGGATTGGCTGGAACTCCCCCGGCGTCTGTGAGGTTGAAAGGAACTGGTTTGTAAGTCATGCTCAGGCCTGAATCACAAACATATTCATGGCACTACAGCTGAACATTCATTTTACCCCATTATGTATCAAAATAGCTGCCAGCTAACACATTAGGCCAAATAAATCTTAAATATACGTGTATATGATGCAAGAATGGGCGTTATAAAGCCGGGAATTGTTTAAAAAGAATGTTGGAGAATAGCAAGCTTGTTTTCCATTGGAATTCTTTAAAAATAAATGCTTTTCTGGAGTGAACTTTCTTCCTCTTGAAAGCAAGAGGCTAGTGGAACTGGCCTGCAATAACCTACAATATCACCCGCTAGCTCTCCTGTAGCACTTCACATCAGTAGATCTCCAGGCCCTTTACAGAGGAGGTCAGTATCCTTCTCCCCACTTTACAGATGGGGAGAACACAGCCATGGAGACTTGCCCTCAAGCTGGTATGACAGACCCAGACCAGTGGGGTACAGGAGTCTGGTAGAGGGCAAATATACTGGTCACTGGATGAGTAGTTTTCTGTTCCCTGAGTGACCAGAGCAGGGGCTGCACTAGAGTAATCAGGAACCTGCTAGAACCAGTTAAGGCAGGCAGGCTATTTAGGACACCTGGAGCCAATTAAGAAGAAGCTGCTAGAATCAATTAAGGCAGGCTAATCAGGACACCTGGGCTTTAAAAAGGAGCTCACTTCAGTTTGTGGTGCGAGTGTGAGGAGCTGGGAGCAAGAGGCGCAAGGAGCTGAGAGTGAGAGGGTGTGCTGCTGGAGGACTGAGGAGCACAAGCGTTATCAGACACCAGGAGGAAGGTCCTGTGGTGAGACTAAGGAAGGTGTTTAGAGGAGGCCATGGGGAAGTAGCCCAGGGAGTTGTAGCTGTCATGCAGCTGTTACAGGAGGCACTATAGACAGCTGCAGTCCACAGGGCCCTGGGCTGGAACCCGGAGTAGAGGGCGGGCCCGGGTTCCCCCCAAACCTCCCAATTGACCTGGACTGTGGGTTCTTCCAGAGGGGAAGGTCTCTGGGCTGTTACCCAACCCACATGGTGAATCTCTGAGGCAAGAAAATCCGCCAATAAGCGCAGGACCCACCAAGATAGAGGAGGAACTTTGTCACACCGGCCAGTGGCAGACCCAGGAATAGAACCCAGGTCTGCAGTGACAGATTTCTGTATTCGCCTGCTTGCCCTGCCCCATCAGTGAAATGGGGTCACTGAGGGTTGCATTTAAGGGGGCAGTGTCTTTCCTTTCCAACAGAAGCTGCTTTTTGAAGCTTCCCCCAATACAGTATTGGATTTCCAACGGGCTTGGAGATGATGGGCCCAGTTCACCTCCTTGTGACGCTTGCTGGATGCTGGTGCAGCGTGTAAACTTGGTGTAACAACGTGACGAATAAGGCCTGATGCCATACTAGACCTCCCTGCAGGGCACTACTGGTATGACTCCATTGGCTCAGGTTGAGTGACTTCTGGTGAATACTGGCGTAGCAGTCGGGAGCTTGAGTTGCATTGTGGCACTCCTAGATGTGCAGCAGTCTGTACTGCAGGGCTTGAATTCTTTAGCTCCTTGTTCTATATAACATGCCAAACCGGGCCCTGCCTGTGAGCCTGGCGCAGCTAGAGAATGCCAGGCCAATGGTTCATGCGCAGAAGCAGAGCATGGCACCAGGGTTCCGTGCCTTGCCTACTCTTCTTGTCATTCAGGGCTGCCTGCTGGTGGCACGTTGTGTCCTTGCCAGCTTTCCCATTTGTAAGGGTCTGAGTTTCTCACTCTGGCCCCCGCGTACACTGATATTTGCTACGTGACTCCCAGATCCACAGGTGAAGCAGAAAAAAAATAGACCTTGATACACGAGCAGACCCCATTAGAGAAGGGAAGTGAAATCTACTGATGTACCAGAGAGTGTGTCAAGGGGAAAACATGAAAGGAAATTGAACGGGTGAAAAAGGGAGCTGATCAGAAAGCTGTATTAGATGAAAACAGACCCTGAAAACAGCACATCAGAAGCCCACCCACAAAGGACCTAAAGTATATGAACAGAGAAAGTGGTTGGTTGAACACCTACTGAAGGAGTACAGAGCAAAGGTGCCTAATGGGAGAGTCAGGGCCCAGTAGGTGAAGACACCTGTTTGTGGATAAATTCAGTGCAAAGATGTAGAGCCACAGGAACATGTTATCTAAAGAGCACTTCAAGCCGAAGAGAAGCAAAGAAACAGGACAGCAAGAGTGGAGCTGGATCTACAGCCAAGGAGAGGAAAAGTTGATGCTTCTCTGACGTGACCCAGTATATTGTAGGGTAATCTCATTAATAACAGTGCATCTGGTATTCGCTGCTCAGAATGAGGAAGAGAAGCGTGTACAAGCTCACAAAGCAACAGAGGGTCCTGTGGCACCTTTAAGACTAACAGAAGTATTGGGAGCATAAGCTTTCGTGGGTAAGAACCTCACTTCTTCAGATGCAAGGCTTGAGGTTCTTACCCACGAAAGCTTATGCTCCCAATACTTCTGTTAGTCTTAAAGGTGCCACAGGACCCTCTGTTGCTTTTTACAGATTCAGACTAACACGGCTACCCCTCTGATACTAAGCTCACAAAGGTTAATGTGTTGATAGTTTATTGTAAGTAGTCAGTGCTTGGTAATGTTCTGTGTTTATGCTCCTGGTACAACTTTAGGGTTTTTTTCCCTTGTACAGTTCTAAAATTTTTAAATTATCCCTCTTGTCTTGGTTTGCCTCTGCTTCTCCTCACAGTTATCCTAGCCCAGTCGGGCTCCTGCACTAGGTATGCGGTGTTATTGCAGCTGTGTCGGTCCCAGGTCATTAGAGGGACCAGACGGGTGAGGGAATATCTTTTATTGGACCAACTTCTGGGAAACTAGTTTAAGCTTGAAAGTTTGTCTCTCTCACCAACAGAAGCTGGTCCAATAAAAGAGATTACCTCACCCGTCTGGTCTCTCTAGCCAGAATCCAATTGCCTACGTTTTCTTAGAACAATTTTTTGGGGGGTGCAAAAAAACCAGCTTTTATTTTATACAGGGGATCTTCTACAAGAGAAGCAAGGCAGTGTTATGTAGGGAAGTAGCAAGAAAGGGATTTTGGATTACTCCAGTAACTGACCCTATGGTGGATGTTATTATTTTCTTAAATCACTTGTCACCAAGCAGTGGGGATACTGGATACTGCACAAATTTGAAACTATAAAATAAATGGAACCCAGTGGCCCTGAAAAGCAGCCACTGCCTCAAACAAAGGGCAATGGTCCGAGAGAGAACCCCTGATAACGCACGTGAGCAGGTGGAGCTGAGTGAATAACTGATCGGTCGCTTCAGGGGTTGAACAAAAAAAAATTCAATTAGGGTCAAATCCAAATAATCGTTTTTGTTTTTTCTCACCCAAAATGGGGGGGGGGAATATTTGGGGGTGGAACAAAATGTTTTGTTTGACCCAAAATTATTTTGTTTTTGTTTTGTTTTACTTTTTTTTTTAAATTTCAACAAGCCTACCTAAATTCCAAACCAAACCATTGTTATAAAACCGAAAGTCGCAACGTTTCATTTAAAACAGGGGCAGCCAGCCTGAGAAGGAGCCAGAATTTAACAATGTACCTTGCCAAAGAGCCACAGTAATACGTCAGCAGCCCCCCCATCAGCTCCCCCCCACTCCAACCTGCAGCGCCTCCTGCCCGCCGGCAGCCCCACCAATCAGTGCCTCCTGCTCCCTCCCCACACCTCCCACCTGCCGCGATCAGCTGTTACGCGGTGCGCAGGAGGCTCTGGTGGGGAGGGGGGGAAAGCGAGGGCATGGCAGGCTCAGGGGAAGGGCTGGAGTGGGGGCAGGGCCTGGGGCAGAGCCAGGGGTTGAGCAGTGAGCACCCCCCGGCCCATTGGAAAGTTGGCGCCTGTAGCTCCAGCCCCGGAGTCGGCGCCTACGCAAGGAGCCGCATATTAACCTCTGAAGAGCCGCCTGCGGCTCTGGAGCCACAGGTTGGCCACCCCTGACTTAAAATATGTCAAAATGAATGTGGCTCCGACGTGGGGCTCAGCTGCTGTAGTCATTGGAGAAGGGCCTTGAACATAGGTGCCAACTGAGCACCCACCATCAGCCTCCCCCCAATCAGCGCCTCCCGCCCGCCGCAACCAGCTGTTCCGTGGCGTGCAGGAGGCACTGGGGGGGGGAGAGAGGAGCAAGGGTGGGTGTGCTCGGGGCAAGGGGCGGGAAGAGACGGAGGGGTGGGGCCTCGGGGGAAGGGGTGGGGTGGGGGCGGGGCCTGGGGCAGAGCCGTGGGGAGCACCGCCCGGCACATTGGAAAGTCGGCGCCTCTGGCCTTGAACTTGGGGATCCTCCAGCCCAGGTGAGTGGCCAACTGGCAGGCTACAGACTGAGAGTCTCTCTCTCTCTCTCTCTCTCTCTCTCAAATAATCTCAGGGTTCACCAGGACATGACTTGTGCTTTTTGCATGCTTGGCGCTGGCAATGCTGAACACCTCTCAGAAGACTGTATCCTAGCAGCCGTGGTTCTGTGGCCTGCTATACAAGTGGTGCTTGTCTATTGCTTGGAGACATGATTTCTTGGGGCCTTTTCCAGTGGGCACTCCGACACCTGGGACTGTAAGTTCTACCTCTGTACTGCTACAAATGTCTGGGGCACTGAAGCTCTTCACACATGACGGTCAACACGGTTAACAGAGCTTGGACTACATGATCACAATGATCCCTTCTGGCCTTGGAACCTACGAAAGGGGCTGAGGTTTTGTGCTGTGTGACCGTTTCAGGAGGAGAGAACACCACCTCGGAAGGTGCAAACAAGTCTTTGGAATCTCCAGCTGCGTGATGGACGAAGGAAGAGAACTGCCTTCGGTGACATGGTGGCTTTGCCAAAAGCTCAGCAGACTACACCCCCTTCTGGGCCTGTATCACGGTCTCCAAAGACGAGGGACTGTTTGCAACAATTTGTCCCACCTCCGTGAGTAAAATAAATTAAAAACCAGCTGCCAGATTTAATGTGTAAACAAGAAAACCATGGTCTGCATGCCTTTTTCCCAGGCTGTGGTTTTACTGGGGATGATCGTAGTCCTGCTTTGCACGGTGTATTATATTTTCATCTAGTGATTCAAGTTTTTTAGTCTGTTGCACCTGGATTCATTAAAACAGAAGGTGCCTGCTCTATTCCTGCCAGCTTTGAAGACCCAATCCGACTCCCATTAAATCTAATCATCGCCTCCATATTTGTTTCAATGGGAGTTGGCTCTGAAGTGACTGAGAAGGGACCAACATCCCCCACACCTAAACACCCCTCTGCATTGGGAAAGTTCAGCTCTGGATACAAACTTTGCAGCTCAGGCCTATTTCTAACAATGTAGCCTGCATCTGTGTTTAATTAATTAGCCTGGAACCGGAGCTATGCTGGAAAGCTCCTACTAAAGAGCTTTTTTGGATGCTGGTTACACTTCTATCTTTGCCCCTCTTGCTCCTTGAAAAATGTTTTCTTTGTTAAATAAAAGTTAAGCTTCTTGTTTAGGGAATCCAGAGCGGTGACTTTTGTTTTTGCAGTTGAAGCCTCCAGGGTTTCATTGCGCTGTTTATAAAACCAGAGTTGGGAATGCCAATGTTCTGGCCAATTTCCAATGTAGGTAATTACATTCTGTCTCCTGCACCCAAGTTCCCCCAGGACTTTCCCTCGGAGACGGCATTAAAGAAGAATCAAAATGACGTCTGGTTTTGCTGCGTGAGCTCTGAACAATGAATAGTTCGGTCCCTGTGAAACCTGCCTGCACAGCCTTGGTGCTTGGTACTGCCAAAGAAAGGCACCAGAATCCCCATCTAACCCTGTCCTTGTAGATAGCAACAAGTGCTTGAGTCAGGTTACTTTTGGGCGTCTCTCAATGAAATGTTCAAGAAGCTCTGTTGATATCTGTATGCAGGCGCCGGGGTCTCACCCATCACAACAGCCAACCTAGAGCTCTTCTGCAGTCCTCGGCGCTGAGTCTGTGAACTGAGAATTCCATCTGGACAGCTGGGCTCAATCGTCCGTAACTGTGTGCGTGGAGCTCCTGTCGTCTTTCATGTCTACAGCATCTAGATTTATAATTCAACAATTAATCAATTGAATCGTTACCTAACTACCCACCTGTGCAGAGTCAGACATTAAGGATTTTCAGGTTAATGGATCACTAAGGAATTGTTTTTAATGCAGATGATTTGCCCTTGAAAAAAATTCACAAAACTAAGCAAAGAAAACTTAAATACACTGCAAAAAATACTGGGGCCAAATTCTGCTTTTCTCCTTTATTTCAGTACCAGGATAAAGCTGGCTTATACTGACAAAAACATTCTGGGCTAAGATGAGGGACCAGTCCCGTGCCTCAGCCACAAGCCCATCCTTCCTACTAAAAGAGATGACATGAGCCTGTGAAACGTTTGAATTTTGAAGACACCCGTATAAAATTATTTTTGCTTCAGGAAGCCGAGGTCTATGTTTTTCTTGGAATAATTGCTCCCCCGGATGTGTTAGTAAAAGAAAAAGCAGGTTTTAGCAGCCGCAATCACATCTGCAGTGCTGGTGAGCCAAGACCATGGGGCACTGGCAGAGGACTCGGCAACCCACGTCTTATTTCTCTCAGATCCTCAAGCCATAAATAGGCTGCTGCACATACTTGCACAATAAAGTAGGTTAGAGCATAAAAATTAAAGCCGTGAAAGCCTCATGACTGGGACCTGGGCCGTGACTGTGGGCAGCAGGAGCAAATATCCAACTTGTGTTGGACGGGACACAGAGGCTGGTTTAGAGCTCACTGGATTGTAATTTCTTGGAATTTGCTGTGACCTGATGTAGGCATTGCATCCATATCCTACTGCTATAAATGTGCTTTTTCTAAATGGGCTAAAAGAGGTAACCCAGGAGAACGTAGGGTGCCTCCACGGGGCAGGATTCTTTCGGCAGTGCGCAATGTCCATACCGGTGTTACTCCACCCCACCTCCAGGGGTATAAATAGCAATGTAGACCGTGAGGCGTGGATTAAGCCCGAAGCACGTGAGTAAGTATCCTACATGTTCTCTACTGGCCTGAGCCTCCTGTCTACACTGCTAGTGTTAGCTGGATAGTGTCCTGCTCCCTGCTACTGCAGCCTTTCCCCTCCGCAGAAAAAGACTCCAGCAGCCCGGGGGAGGGGGCAGTGGGGAAAGGTTACCAGCTCCCCACAGCTCGAGCTCTTCTCCACTGCAGTGAAAGGCTCTGCGAGTGGGGAGGCAGCGGAGAGAGTCTACCACCCCTCTGCCAGACCCTTTCCTTGTCACAGTGCGAAGCTCCAGCAGTGGGCAGCTGCTTCAGTCTCTCCCCTCTGCCAGAGCCTTTCACTGACCCGTGTAGCTACACACTGCAGCGTGGACATGGTGTGCTTTCCACTGCGGACACCCCATCACCAAACGTGTGTCTTAGTGTAGACGTAGCCTTGGCACGGCCACGAGTGTGCCTCTTTTATATTCACATCATATAGACAGAGACGTTAGATAGATAATCTTGCTGGAAGGCTGCAATGTAAGATACTTTCATTCAGGGCCGCCCGGGGGGGGGTGTGCGCAAGTGGAGCAATTTGGCCGAGAATCCCTTCCCTGGCTAGAGGCGCCTTTTAAATTTTTACTCACCGGTCCGGGTCTTCGGCGGCATTTCGGCGGCGGGCCCTTCACCCACTCCGAGACTTCGGCGGCATTTCGGCAGCGGGCCCTTCACCCGCTCCGGGTCTTCGGCGGCATTTTGGTGGTGAGTCCTTCAGTGCTGCTTAAGACGCGGAGCGACTGAAGGACCCGCCGTCGCAGACTCGGAGCGCCGCCTGGTGAGTACAAGCGCCGCAGCGGGTGGCACCTTTTTTTTATGTCCGCTCCCCCGCTTTGCCCCAGGCCCCCTGAATCCTCTGGGCAGCCCTGCTTTCATTCTTAGACTTTAGAATGACGACACACCAAACCCAGAAACAGAGAGAGAACAACCTGCTCCCTAAGGCAGAGAGAAAGGCACAACTCGCCCCATCTTGCTTTAAAAATAACCTTAACTGGAAAGAGCCAAACTAAAAATAAACACCTTCAGGGTGAGGTATGGAAATTCATAGCTAAGACAGACAAACAACCTTAACTCTGCCCAACAGTGATGTTATGCAATAACCATGCAATCGTGATAGATGCATTTTAGTGCTGTGGTCCCAAATTAGATTAAACTGATTTTTAAAGCCCCATTTGAATTGTTTTTATATTTTTTCCTCATGGTCTCACTACAAGACAGAGATAAGGCAGTTTCTTTTTAAAAACTACTCATTGTATCAGATCTACTGAAGACGTAACTTCTCAGCCAATTTTTGCGTACGTATATAGTGCCTGAGATCATTTCAGATAAAAAAATGTCTGACATCAGCTGCTACATTTCTTAAAGCACCCACTTCTTAGTTCAGTTTTCATTCATAAATCAATTAACAGTTACTTGTAAATTCTCAGAAAATTTGTTCTGTCCTGAAAGAGAAAGTGATACGCTGTTCATGCATAATAGAGATTGAATTCCAGTTTTAAGTGTGAAACTGAACTCAAACATAACATGGAGTTGTGACCAACGCTTTCATAATTTAAAAAAACAAGCACATTTTTCATACAAACTCACTGATACACCCTATGGTTTTACCCACACTTGAATCATTTATGACTAAGTTTAAACCCCTTAATACTGGGCTTATAATGGAAACAAAATATATAAAATAATATTTATATTAAGGATATGAATTTGCTCTCCATCCCAATGTAACCATTGACCTCTGTGCTAAATAAAATCAGGTAGTGAGCTGTGAAGTGTTTCTTCAGTCACTTAGAAAGCTTACTTGAAATATACATCAAACAAATGGGATTTGTATTTAAATTCTTCAGTTTGTCTGCATACCTAGCTGCTCCTTTAGAAGACTGCTTAGTGGTGGTTTCTGCATTCTCCAGACACGCCCATGAGACAAACATTCACCAGGACTAGTTTAGAATTAACTTTCATGAAAGGTGATGCCCTTGACTGCAGATATTAATAAGGAGTGTACCAAATTAATAAGCACAAAATAATCCTGTTCACCTTGCCAGACATTGGATCTTCTGGGAATAACATTCCAGTCCAAATGAGGGGCACTATCTGTTCCCACTTGTGCGTTGCAGAAACTCAAGCAATATGCTTTCCCCCCTAAACCTTTATTGCCTAACTGAGGGAGTGTCTATGCTGCGGTCAGAGGTGTGACAGCAGCACCTGGAAACATACCTGAGCTCGCTTTGATCAAGCCAGCGCCCATCACAATACCAGGGAAGCCCTGGCAGCCTGGGCTAGTCACTTGAGCAGACACTCAGGGTCCCGGGTAGGCTTGGACAGCCTGGGCTGCTGCCCCTGCTGCTGCAGCTTCACTGCTGTTGTTCTTGGCGGTAGCTAGATCAAAGCTAGCTGGGGGTCGTCAACGCGTGCTGAGCTCACATCGCTGACTGCGGCGCAGCTCCAACATGTGAAGCTGGAGCCCCTTATTCGGGGAAGATCATCCTGAGATATCCCAGAAGAGCAGATAATGGCCACATGCCTCTCTGAAGCTGGCTAGACCCCAGCTAGCGCAAGAACATCCCCTTACATGGTCCTCCTTCTGCCATTGACAATACCACACCCACAAGACAGTGCTGAATCTGCCTGTAGACCTCAAAGGAATGTGGCATTTTTGTTTTGATATAAATGGGCCCAATTCGGGCAAAATCAATCCAAGCAAGCCATCCAGTGACATCCTGAGCTAACTGATGGGGGGATTGGTACTGGCACCTTTCACCTCTCCACCTCCTGGCCCAGATCAGCCGTGAGTATAAGTCATCGTTCTGTGACAGCTGGCCGGTGGCCTTTGTGAAATGAGTTGGATGATCTCAGTCTAGTGCCCTTGTGTCCAAGTCACTCAAAACACCCCCCTGATTGGCCTCCTTCGTGGCATTCTCAGCAGCAGAGAGGTCAAGGGAGCTCTAGAGACGGAACTATTTCTAGAAGCGGCTGCTCCAGGTCAGGACTGAGACGCACTGGCCAGGCAGCATGTGACGTTTGCACCGTCACTGTCCAAGGCGCCCTGGTCCTATAGATTAGCACAATAACTCACCGCGTGACCTCCGCTATCAATCTGAACTTTCCTGAGCGCTAACTTCAGTGTTAAACACCCAGCCAAGCTGTGGTCCTCATTTATAAAGTGGCAAAGAGTCCTGTGGCACTTTATAGACTAACAGACATATAGGAGCATGAGCTTTCCTGGGTGAATACCCATGCATCCAAAGAAGTGGGTATTCACCCACGAAAGCTCAAGCTCCTATACGTCTGTTAGTCTATAAAGTGCCACAGGACTCTTTGCTGCTTTTACAGATCCCGACTAACATGGCTACCCCTTTGATACTTGATTTATAAAGTGGTTTCTTTTGCAAGCTTCCCAAGGTTGTCATTATTTAGTATGTGTTAAGCACAAACAGTGTGTTTCATGGTACACAAAAAGGAATATGCAGGCGCTCAGCTGAAATGGAGTATTAAAAGGAAGAGCCTTCCCTTACCTCAGTTTATTCCTAATCACACACTGCTGCTCATGTTAAAACACAGTCATGTGGGAGCTTTCCTCAGCTCTGGGTCTAGAGATTTCCAGACTGAAGGGCCACTGTGGTCAGTGGCCGCTTTGTCTGTGGCAGAAGAAAGGTCTTAAGAGCTGAGAAACTTGACAGCAATGTAGGAAACAGCGAGATGTGACAACAACACAATCTGGACGCACTAGTGAAGCCTGGGTGGTTGTTTTTTCCCCCTGTTCTTCTCCATAGTTGCATGGACCCCAGTGGCCTCCACATATGCTAAAAATAATCATTTAAAAAGTGCACTATAGAAACAGGGTCATAGCTGGCAAATCGCGTATTCAAAATACTTTACACACAAATGTAGACTCCCTTGAACCTACCCACTGAATGCTGGGTAACCCATTTATGGCTGGGGTGTTATCTGTGTTGTGTCTAAGCTACCTACCCCCTGAGTAGCTAAGCTTCAGACAAGAATCATAGAAATGTAGGGCTGGAACGAACCTTAAGTGCTGAGGCAGGACCAAGTAAACCCAGACCATCCCTGGCAGGGGTTTGTCCAACCTCCAGTGATGGGGATTCTACAGCCTCCCTTAGAAGCCTGTTCCAGAGCTGAACTACACTTGTAGTTAGAAAGATTTCCCTAATATCTCACCTGAATCTCCCATGCTGCAGATTGTCTTACCTTCAGTGGACACGGAGAACACTGATCATGGTCCTCTTATGTAAGCAGGGTCAGGATGAGCTCTACCCTGACATCTGGTGGTGAATTATGGCTAGTGTGGAAAATATCTTCAGGGGCTGAACTTGTTTGCATAGGCACACCCACCCCACCTAGCATGAGCCCACGGCAGCCCCAAATGGTCACTTTGGCTGCTGTGGGATCCCCAGTTTCTCTGTTATTGGGGAAGAAGGAATAAAGTGTTGTTACCCTGATTATGGGAATCAAGGACAATTAAACTGTTTTATGACAGAGGGTCTCACCATCATCTAAGTAGCACTCACTAGACGAGGGACATGGGTTCCAAAACCCAGTGAATTGAGAGAGGTTGGGGGCAGGTATTTGTACCTGGTGCCCCCCCCCCTTGTGAGCCTGAAGCACCAATTGCACCTTCTCCTTTCTCCACTGTTGAATGTCAGAGCTAACTTTGATTCCATTAGGAGTCTAGTTACAGACTGCTGAGCTGAATTCACTTTGGGCCAATGGTGCACCAGCACTGGGGCTCCCCTACTACTAGCTGAAATCACAAAAGAGCTAAAGTTACTAAGAGCTGAGATCACTGAGTGCTGTGTTAATTAGTGGGGGAGCCTGAAGCTATATTGCTAAGCGGCTGGTGGAGCAGTTTGCGGGGATGGCTGGAGGAGCAGCTAGCAGAGCAGAGCCTTGAAGGGACGGTTGGAGTGGCCCAAGGAACGGCGAGCAGAGCAGAGCGGAGCTGCTTACGGGGACGGCTGGAGCGGGTCGGGGGGCGGAGCGGAGCAGCTGGTAGAGCAGAGTAGTTCATGGGACAGCAGGAGCGGCTCACAGGATGGCTGGTGGAAGTGGACTGGCTTGTGGTGAAGGCTGCAGCGGAACCCCCACGGAGAGGCGGCTGGTCGGCCTCAGATCACGTAAGGTGCCCCTTAACACCCTGCGTGCCCCCCTTTGAACTCTGGGGCTGCACTGACCAGGGACAGAGACTTTGGGGGTTGTTGGACTTTTGGGACTTTGGGTTATTTTTGGGTTGCTGGTTTCAAGAACCAATGGAAAAGGACACGACCCAATTTGCTGGGGTGGGTCTTTGCTCCTGGTTTGGTCTATGAACTCTAGTTGTGGTGTTTTCCCAATTTAATGCTATGTCGTTTACCTCATGTTATTAAACATTTTCTGCTACCCCGAGACTCTGTGCTTGCGAGAGAGGAAGTATTGCCTCTTCGAGGTGCCCAGGGGTGTGTGTAAGATTTTCCCAGGTCACTGGGTGGGGGCTCGAACTGGTTTTGTGTTACACTGTTGGGAGGGGACCTCTATGTACTGAACCCGGCCCTTGCTGCTATCAACTCGGCCTGGCAGAAGGGTTACACTTATAACAGCCCTTCACATAACAGTCTTCAGATATCAGGTCCTTCCTCGGTTTTCTTTTCTCAAGACTAAACGTGTCCAGTTTTTTTAACCTTTCTTCATCGCTCAATTTTTCTAAACCTTTGATCATTTTTGTTACTCTTCTCTGGCCTCTCTCCAATTTATCGACACCTTTCCAGTGTGGTGTGGTGCCCAGAACTGGACACAGCGCTCCAGCTGAGGCCTCACCCGTGCCCAGTTAAGCGGGACAGTTACCTCCCGTGTCTTACACGCGACACTCCTGTTAACATACCCCAGGATGATATTAGCCTTTTTTGCAGCTGCAGCACATTGTTGACTCCTATTTAATTTGTGAGCCACTGTAACCCCACCCCCAGATCCTTCTCAGCAGTACCACTGCCTAGCCAGCTAGTCCCTGTTTTGTAGCTGTGCATTTGATTTTTCTTCCCTGAGTTAATTAATCAAAGACCACGGGGGATTATGGGGCTACAGATGGGTACCACTCCTTCCCAGCAAGAATTACCGAACGTCAAACCCTCACTGGGACCATGCAGGGCCAGACTTTCACAAGCACTTAGCATGCAGCCTCTCCCACTGAGAGCACGGGGAGTGCTGGGCACTGAGCTCCTAGGAATATCTCGCCCGTGAATGCAATGGGAATACGCTGCTGGTGATGGCTATCTGGGCACTGTTAAACTCTCTGCTCGCTCTCTTCCTTGCCACCAGGTGTCTCCTGCCTCAGGCACCTACAAGCCCCTTCTCAAAGCCATATCCTGCCGGGAGTGTAGCTTCATAGTTTTCAAGGCCAGAAGGGACCATTGTGATCATCCAGTCTGATCTTCTTGCATGGCATGGGACAGAGAACTCCACGCAGAGATTCCTGCCTCCCCCATATCTGCTCATAGGCAGAACAGGCATCTAACCTCAAAACACGTTCTCCATCCTTGCTCCAGCACCAGCTCTCACCCTCATCTAAACACACACCAAGGGCTTTGCAGAAAGGAAGTGAAAGCGTGAAAGCCCAGCAAGAGACTTCGCCACCAACTGGCACCAGGCGTGCCCAGGTGGTGAGTGAAGGGCAGGCTCGAGTTCCATGCCAAACGGCCAGCAAGCCCTGTCTGTCTTAATCTCGGCTGTTTGGCTAATTGACCAGATATAGAAACTCATCAGTGCAATTGTGCTCGACTATCCTACGGGACTGACTCAGTACCATAAGGTAAGTTAACCTGTCCGGTCTGTTCTTTGAGACTGGTAACCGTTAGACTCTTTGTTAATTGCACCAAGACAACAACTCCAGTTTAAACCTCCCTGTTTAGTCCAGGAAAAAAAGATACATTATGCTTGAGAGTCAAGCCACTGTATCTGTCCAATTACACCTCTACCCCGATAGAACGCTGTCCTCGGGAGCCCAAAAACCTTACCGCGTTATAGGTGAAACCGCGTTATAGCGAACTTGCTTTGATCCGCCGGAGCACGCAGCCCCCCACCCCCACCCCCACCCGGAGCGCTGCTTTACCGCGGTATATCCGAATTCATGTTATATCGGGTCGCGTTATATCGGGGTAGAGGTGTACTACATTACAGATGAAGGTAACACACCAATGCCATCAGCTGTAGTCTTGGGAGCTGCGGTTGTACTTATGTGCACTTGGAAATTAAGATCAAAAATAATTCATGGAAAATAACGGAGCCATAAATACTCTGGATTTATTTACTGAGCATGATGTGCATCAGCTAGTTGCTCTAGCACAAATTATTACTGTAAGCTCATCTCTATCGTCCCAATATCAGCCTCCTGGGTGAATGGCTTCCATATGTGCGGCAAGCAAGAAGCAGTTGGCAATTGGAACTAGTCTTTCTCCAGGATCCAAATGTTATAAATGCAAAACTAAAATAATAAACAAATGTCATCTTGTAGTTTATTGGGGATGTGGCAAGCGTCTGATAAATCAGGGCTTTCATAAAATACTCGGTACTTTTTGGAAGTGTATTTAATGCCATTTATTTATTTATTTAGATGTTCCATTTATACCATGCACATGTATCTCTGTAATTCCAGGAACACAAAAATAGCTTTAATAACACACATCATAATAATGCTGAGTTACCCCTTTTAACCGAGGCCAGCAGCCAATATGCAGGCCCTTGCGGGTTGTTTCTGTTTAGAGGAGAGATTGCTGGTGGAGTCAGGTATCTCTTTGAGGCAATCCTGGGCATTTACAAAGAATGCACACAGTACCGTTTTCTGGAACGCAGCAGGCATCAAACAGGAGATAGTTTCTTTCCTTGCAGTTTCAAGCCTCTTTCCAGCCAAAAGCTCTCTGTCTGTCTTAGCGTTTTTTCTCGGGGTCATGCTACCAGTGCTTCTCTGGTTATCTCTAGGGCTTCCTTGCTGCCTTCTCTGTCTGCTTCTGTGGTGTTTTGCCCCTTCTCTCTCACACCCAGCCCCCTGTGTTTGTATTCAGGTTCCAGGGAAAACCCCCTCAGACCACATGGTTCATCTCCTACTCCGGCCTTGCATGTGGCCTGTGTCTTGGATGGTGGCTCCTATAGTTTCAGCTATTTATTCCATAAAGGAGCAAAATTTCTTCTGACATTTATGCGGAATCACAGGCGACTGGCATGCCCATAAGGTTCCTCCCAGCCCCAAGGATAATGCCTGCATCTCCAATGATTAGGTCTAAGCTTCCTAGTTTGGCCTTAGGTAACTTCACCTCAGTATCTGTAGTACTTCTGTAGTCTGAGTCCTGCAAATACTGAAGTAACTATCTCTAGCGCCTCCACATTTCCCCAGCCAGCACCCACCCTGTCCTAGTCAGACTGAGGTAAAGCCTAGCTCTCTTCCAAACCCCAATCTGACCCAGACCCCTGGATAGCCACATGATGGGAGCATCTGGGTCTGATCAAACGGAGCTGTAGCACCGAGTGCAGCATATCAATGGTGGCATTGGATCCCGGCCGGCTTCGCAGAGTACACAGCGTTTGGGCTGGCAGGCCAGAACCTAGTGGCACCCTGCACAAAAGAACCTTGGGGCAGATGAGAGACCACCCAGAGCTACTGTGCGGATCCCCTCCGAGAGAAAAGAAAACCACCATTTATCCTGCAGCAACCCGGGGCCAGCAGAGATCTAAAGTCGCCATGGATGCTTGTAGCCCGATTCTCCATTGTTACTATGACTATAGGATGGTGTGACTCCATTGGCTGGGGAAATTGAGGAGACAACCTGGTCCTTGGTGTTTGTGCATCACCAGGAACATCAGCCGGTGATGCTGTTCATCTCTGCAGCATGCCCCGTTAGCACCAGACTGAAAAGGGTCCATGGAAGCTACCTCCTCACAACTCCCTCAGGAAGGGATAGTTCGAGAGAGGACAATACAGGTGGTGAGTGTCAGGAGATGGAAGGACACCGTGGAGTTGCTCCACTTTGCACCCGCTGCAAATCTGACCTGGCTCTTGGAGCAAGGGCATTCAATCGCTTTACAGTGCTTTTTACCCTTGTCTGTCCTCTTATCACAGCCCTTTCTCGCTACCCCATTCATCATTTTCTTCCTTCCCTTTTCCTCCCACTCTGTTTCTGGTCCCTTCTCTACCTCTTTTGTCAGTTTCTTTCATCTCCGGCATATTCTCAATGTTGCCTCTCTCCTCCTTTCACTGCTGCCTGCTACAACTCTTCCACATCAAACTCCTCTACCTCTTACTCTCCATTACCAATTCTGTTCCTCTTGTCCTCATTGTAGACAGACACCACCCCCACCCTCCCTTGATGGCCAGGACATTAAATCATCCACTCTCCTCTGCAATCCTGCTGCCTTCATCCCTCTTTCAGGAACCTTTTCTCCTTAACTTCTGTTGTCTGTCTCTCTGACTCACATGACTTCAAGTCCCTTCGATTCCTTGCCTTCCCTTTGGACGGACACCATCATATCTATTCAAATGCAGTCATTCTTGGCTCTTTCCACTGCCACTTGTCCATTCCTTTTTCCTCTGCACTTCACTAATCAGCTCGTCTTTTAAAATTGGATTGGCTGTCTGTCAATGAGTGAGCTAAGGTGGGTGAGGGGATATCTTTTATTGGACTAACTTCTGTCGGTGAGAGAGACAAGCTTCTGAGCCACACGGAGCTCTTCTTCAGAGCTGGCCAAGCTACTCAGAGTGTCACAGCTAAATGCAAGGTGGAACAGATAGTGAAGCATAAGTAGTTAGCACATATTATAAAAGACCATTCAAGGGGAAGTGGCCCCATAACACATCTGCAGTCACAGGACAACAAAGGGGAGTTAGCGGGTTACAGATTGTTGTAATAAACCATAAATCCAGTGTCTTTGTTAAGTCAATGATTTTTAAAGTCTAGCAAAGTTATGAATTTAAGCTCCCAGGCTCGTCTTTTGAAAGTGTTGTGCAGGTTTCCTTTGAGGATGAGGACTGAGAAGTCAGATATGGAGTGATCCCTCTGTGAAAAGTGTTTGTCTGCAGGTGGTTTTGTCTTTTATAATTTTTCTCTATGACTGCATTTGAGAGCGCAGTGATTGTCTGGTTTCACCCACAGAGTTGTTATTGGGGCATTTAGAGCACTGGATGAGGTACACCACTGATAGGCTTGTGTGGGCATCTTGAAAGATGTGTTGTGGGGCATATTGATTATTGTATCAGCAGAGATAGGTCTACAGGTTTTCATCTGTTGTTCTGGCAGGGTCTGGTGCCGCTTGGAGTTGGTGCATCCTGGTCTGAGAGGAGCTTGCTTCCGATGATGAGCTTGGACAGGGTCGGGGGAGTTGTTTGAAGGCAAGAAGAGTGAGCTGTCACTCAAACATTCCCTTCCTACCGCCAGCCAGCATTTCCAATGAAATTCACACCCATGTATCCAAGTCTCATGCATCGGCACTCACCCTCCAAAAAATAATCATAAGATTGGATTTAAAATCATAAGGTTATTTAACAAAGTAACTTGCACTGTTGGGGGGTCCTGGTGTATGTGTCTTCTGGTGTTTGAGCCACTGGGGGGGAGCGGGCCACCCCCATTTAGAGTGTGCTCACTTCAGGTTCAAAATTCCAACTTACATATACACAAAACGCACACGCAAAAATGCTGCATCTCCACTGGCTGCTAGGCTCAGCCTTCCACTTGCCCTCTCCTAATCCCCTCTGCCGTTCTGCCCTTCATTCCCCAAGTCTCGTGCTCTCTCCATGCTCCCTCACAGTCGCTTCTCTCTCACTTGCCCCTAACTTCACCTGCCCCTTTATTTCCCCCTCCTTTCCTCTGACACTTCCACTTCTGTCCTGGACCCCATGTTCCCCTCAAGCTCCTCAACAGTCCTTCTGCAAATCCCAAGTCTCCTGTCCCCTCACACTGTCCTATCCAGTTTCCCAACCATGGAGCTTAGAGGGCAGCCATCTTCCTTGAGGGCAGCCTGGCTTCGGTCTCCATGGAAACAATGGGAGATAGTGGCCATCTTTACTAGGAGAGCTTTACTGTCACCTCCAAAGGCTGTTGTGAAATGTTGATCACCTCAGCGAAGGCAACTTGTGGCTCCAGCCCTATGAAAGCCATGCGCGAGGGAAGCCATTTTGAGGTAGGGGGAATATTGTGAGAGAAGCCCCCAAATCATGAATGGCTTTAAAATGAAATCTTCTGCGTGTGTTGGAGGCTGTGTCGTCCTCTTTTTGGTTTAGTACTTTTTCTTTGTATTTTGTAGTTATTTGAAAACTTTTCAACAGAACATACTCAGGCCCCAGAAGGAAACGTACAAAAATGCCTGTGTCCCTTCCACAGGGCTGGACACCAGTGAGCTAGCAGGGCAACCAGATGTAGAGAGAGAGTGAACGATGCTTCTGCCACGGTGTTCAGGGCAGCACTAGGTTCTAGTCAATGTGATGCACCTGTTGAGCATCCCTTTGGGTTCCCATGTGCAGAACGTGACTGAAGCAGGTGCATTCTCCCAGAGCAGAGAGCTCTCTGTCTTTGTCTGACCACCTGAAAATGTCTAGCCAGAGCACAAGCCCATGTGAAGCCTTCCCAGCTCTCCTGAAGGGGTGACACACTGCTAACAACAAACTCATTACACCTTCTACTCCTGTCTGTGCAGCAGCCCCAGAATTAAACCCCAGAGTGAGTTTAAAAGCAAGCGTAGTTAGCTAGCCATTGTCATCCAGGAGGCAGAAGTCATCAGTAGCCTATTAACTCGGACTAAAGGGCAGAATAACTTCTATGTCCCCCTGTGAAAGAGGGTTATAGCCTTGTGCAGCCTGTGGGACAGACCCCAGCCACTGCAGCTGCTGCTACTGATGGTTTGGCAACAAGAGCGAGCTCTTTTGGGGAATAGTGTGTGCACATGGCGGCCGTGCTTTGGAGTCAGCAAGTCTGGAATCCCAGCAGCCGGAGGAAGTCATTCCCACTCTTTCGGGGAAGTCAGCAGCGCAGCTGTGCAGAGCTAGTCTGCTGTTTGTCTGGAGAACTGAACATGTGAACTGCTCCATAAATATTAGTCGTGGTGTTGATTTTTCCTGGACGGGAAGAAGAGAAAAGCTGACTGAGGACAGAAGGAAGCAACGCAGACTAGAGCTGTTCTGAGCCCAGGTGCCTGAGCAGAAAGTAGAGACAGCTCTTCATGGGAGAGAGGAGAAAGGGCTTGGTGACAGAAACTAAGGAAATCAAAAATGAGAGGGCTAAGCTGCTGAGACGCTGGAGAAAGGGATGGCGGGATGCGCTTGGAACCGAGCTGAAAGGTGTCCAGGTTAATTCAAGGAAAAGAGAGACACTTTGGGCCAGGACCTGCCAGCAACGTGGCACCGTTGCCACATCCCTACACAACACTGCTCTCAAGCCAGTGGATCCAGTGGATGATTCCCCTGGAATAAGGGGATGCTCCAGAGGCAGCTCCCGTAATGGCTACGCTCCTGTCCTGCCCTTTCCCAGCCCTGACGCACCTTCCCCCATCTTTGCTGTGGAGGCACAAAAGGCACAGAGCTGGATTCCTCAGCTGTGGCTCGTTAAAGTCCCTTTGGGCCACTGTGGCATTGCAAAGAGACCTTAACCAGAACCCAGGCTCTGGTTCCTTTTATTCACACTGGGGAAAGGACCCTTAAAAGAGTTTCTTTCACTCGTCTTAGAAACTTGAAAGGGAATAGGAACTGCCCAAGGTCCTTTCCACACTGTTCCTGTTAAGTAAACCCAACACATTTCAGTACACTTCCACAAGCCAAGCAAAACAGATTTTAAAAATTCCACATGACACCATGCAGGAAGAGAGTTTAAAGAACAGCACGTTTCCCTGAAGGGCTCATAATTAGAGTAATAAATGACATGATTTTATTGACCTGGGTCCTTCTATGTGCTGCATTAACATGTCAGCAGTAGCCACTCTGGAATTTGTCCATTTTAACCCCATTTTTTACACAAATAAGCAAGTGCAGAGTAAAAGGCAGGATTCATAGAATAGAATCAGAGAATCGTAGGACCGGAAGGGACCTCGAAAGGTCTTCTAGTCCAGTCCCTGGCACTCAAGGTACGGGAATGGTTTGCACAGCAGATAGTTTGAAATGCTCCTGCAAAATACTGATAACAGTATTTTAAACAGAATAAACAGCCCAGGATTAATGGAGGAAGTTCCTTTGCCTGGAAACCTGGACCCCACAGGCCCCACATACACAAAACTTTTACTGAACTCAGTAGGAATTCCACATGCTGAGGTCATGCAAGACTGGGCCACCAGTGATTATTAACTCAGTTTGCACTGACAATAGCTAACTGTATGCAGAGCACGCAACGTGCCGTGCTTCCAAGTGTTTACCTTCCAAAAGTGGAAAATAGCAAATCTAAATCAACCAAATGGACAGAGAACAGATCCTGTCACTTAATCTTTGGAACCTCCTGCATTCTATTTCTAGTTTGCAATGCGTATTACTGCTGGGATAAATGAAAGAAAACAAGTCCAAGATATAAACAATGGGGTTTCCTTTGATAGTTGTTTAATGCAAAAATGTTCAAGACCAAGGAAAGGAAAGGAAGAGAAGAGAGCCCATAATTGTACAATTACAATAGTTCAAGAAAATTCTGTTTGTTTGACAGAAAGAATGACACACGGGATCAGATTCATCCCTGGTGCAATTCCACTGAAGTCAACAAAACTACACCAGAGAAGAATTCGACCCCTTATTTTTATGGTCTTTCCTCGCCAGCCCCCATCGGGAAGGGAACTCACATGGATGCAGGTCCTGATCGCAGAGGAATGTGATCCTTCCTCCTATATAAGGAGCTTATTTCCTGCCAACAGATGATTTTGAACCAGGCACATAAATGAAACCAAGATTAATGTGCCTGTGAAAATAACACATTTAAATAGCCCATAGGTGCAAAATCATGTTAAAAAATAACTGACCGGTCTGACACAAACCTTGGGCTCGTGGGGTTTGAGCGTTTTAGGAAACAGAGAATTAAGAAACATGCAAGTTTAAGTATCTCCTCTCCTGCTTGACTGTGCCTCTACAGAGCCCCACGATAGCTCATGTGTACCGAATGATGTGGCCATGGAACCTTTCAGTGCCGTCACACACATTTCCCACAAGCCTTTACTGCTCTGGGCCCAGGGTATAAACAGCCTTTCCCTACGAACAATTCCCAGCTTCTCTCTTTCCACCAGACATGGCAGGCTAGGAACCGCTCCCCTTTTTCTCTGTGCAGGGCAGGGTGACGCCATTTTCCTATGCACAGCTACTGCATATAGATAGTGTCACATGGCCTTCATTTTGTTTTCTTACATCGTCACCTTGAAATGTAGATTATGCCTGGTCTGATCTTCTGGCAGACCTGACGCTGAAAGTGCAAGAGTTGAAGAGAGGCATTTCTTGCCCCGAGAAGTTTTTTTCCTCTGACGGGCAAGATGAATGTTTTCTTTGCCTCGGAGAAGGGCATTGGGCCAAACATTGCCAGGGGTCACGCGAACAGAGATCTAAAAGAGAGAGAGGGAGTTCACAGAGCACAAGTTGTTCTTCCTTGACAGCTTCAGAGCTGAAGGCGGCAGAGTGAAGGAGTTGGTCTCTCACTGTCCTTTCAGTGTGTTTTCCAAACACTTCCCAGTCCGAGCTGAGTAGCACTGGGCAAAGAGACGCCAGCCACCAGCTCCATTTCGGATGTTGGTAGAAGAGTTTTTCCGCAAACGTTAGATGCTAGCCAAACTTTAAAGGCCCCATGTGAGTCACATTTTGCTTCAGAGGTTTGGCTGAGCAGGACGCTGTGGCTAGCAAGCTAAGTTCTTGGATTGTGGTTCCTTCAGGGGAAACCAGAGCCAATGCCGAGGGATCATTTCTGCAGCAGCAGAATCATTTCCAGCTGATGCTTTCATTGGCCAAAAAATGTTAAAGGTCAGGATTTGAAGGGAAGTTTTCTTCCCAGCACAGTCCTAGTTCCTGTGATGTGTTGAGCAGTTCGGGCAAATTTCCTGCTCTGACAAAAACTTCCCAAGTTCTCCAGCCAGAATGAAGTGATTCCCCTGGTCTGGTGAGAGAAGACAGCACAGCGCTTTCGCCTCCCCACAACTGCAGCTGGGTGCCCTGAGATAGCCGGAACCCGCTTACAGCTCTCCAGGGTGGGGACCCTTACACTAGTCATGGGGAGCCTCTGACAAGTCCCGTAGCCTGCTTGCCCTCGGGTAAGCAAAGCATGCACATCAGTCAAATTTAGAGGCTGCAGGTCCAGGATCATTGTTCCACTTCAGAAGCACAGAGGGGCCATGTAAGTGATGGAACCAGCCTCAAAGGAGAATCCGATCTCCCCTCCTAGCATGGGATTGTTATGGATCTCCTGACAGATCAGGCAATGTTTACGGTTAGCTCTCCAGCGGGAGAACCTCTTAAAATAGACATTAGCCCATGTAGCAGCAACTCCACAGTCTAACAAACATTCCTCAGGCTAGAATGTGGAGCTAGTAACTTCTCTGGAGGCTGTAAATATCCCATCGGCTAAGGACAATCACATTTTAAAACCAAAGCAATAGCTAGTGATGGGCCCAAATCTGTCACCCTTGCTCATGCTGATCACAAGCAGCCCCACTGATTTTAATAGGACTGTTTGTGGAGTAAGATATCACCTCCAAGGGCCAAATTCTCTGCTGGTGTAATTCAGCACAACTCCATTGACCTCACTGGAGTTACTTCAGCTGTCCAACTTCTGAGAATCTGGCCCACTGTGAGCCAGAGTGGCAGAATCGGGCCCTAAAATAGCAAATGAACATGGGCAAAATCCACAGCTTTCAAGTGATATCGCTCCCGAGAGAGCCCTGAAGATGGGACAGCTGTAGGAAATGTTGCTCCGGTCTCTTGGCTAAGTGTGACTAGGCAGGGGGCCGTGTCTTCCAGTGGGGAGGCCCTGGCTGGGGAGAGGAGTTGGACATGACTCTCCCCAGGAGGAGGAGATAGTGTCCTCAGAGCTGGCTGGAGTCTTAGCCTGTCAAATGAGACCAGGGGTTCCAGTGAACATCTGTCATTAAAAACCCCACGGTTTTCAGGTCTGGGTGCCAGTTTGTGCCCGTTCCCCATTTTCTAATGAATGCTGAGAAAATACGTGGCCCACCATGCAACAGGCATTTGGATTGGCATCAGTTAATTCACGCTAGTGTTGTCTGACAGCGGGGATGTTGGTCAGGATGCCACGGTCATCACGTCCTCACCGGTCCCAACAATTATCCAAAATATTTGTTAATAGAGTTAGTCGCTCAGTACCACGGACCCCTCCTTTTCTTCTTCCCTCCAAACACACATGTGCAATTCATTGTGACCTGAGCTGTTCTTGGAGATTTCAGACCGTGGTCTTCTGAGCTACAGGCGAGTCTTTGGTGCTCTGGG
Organism: Emys orbicularis; assembly: GCF_028017835.1. Taxonomy (NCBI): domain Eukaryota; kingdom Metazoa; phylum Chordata; order Testudines; family Emydidae; genus Emys; species Emys orbicularis. Next base: position 214,659,211 of record NC_088685.1, on the reverse strand, counting down.
ACTCCTGTTGCATTGAATAGTCTGCTTGCCTCAGTGAGGCCTCAGAGTTGGAGTTTAAGAAAGCATCACTCCACGCTATGCATTCCGCAAAGGGCAGGGGTTTCACTAAGTCCCCCACATTAAGCCATACAGTATCCAGCAGGATTCACTCTGTAGCCTTGGCATGACCCCATGGAAAGCTTTGTCTCCTGCACAAGTGTGGCACTTATGTGCATCTTGCCGGTCAGTCAGGCCCTAGTCCTCAGTGGGGGTGAGTCAGTGTCACTCCATTAATGCAGGTGCAACAATTCACACCAACTGAGAGTCGGCCCTCGGAGTTTAGAAAGGGCCTTGTGCTGATTTAGGGAAAAACACAAAATTTTAAACAAAAGCCAAGCTCTGGTAACACTCCATAAATGCAAGTGAAATGGCTCTCCACTACTCAGAAATCGGAGTCACACCTTATATTGAAAAGGATCCCTCTGCGTTAGTACCATGGGCATGATCCAAAAGCCATTACAATCAATGGAGAAACTCCTGGTAACTCTAGCAGACTTTATATTGGGCTCAGGACCTCGCTTGTAGGTGTTTTCCAAGGGATGCTGTAAAATCACCAACTCCTTTAAGTCACATTCCAACTTTAAATAATAGGCTTTGGGTCTATCTGGGAACCCTTGGATCTGACTGCAGTCCCATGGCAGCGTTTGTTGTTCCTGTGTATACGGCACCCAGAGACAGCCAGTGGGGCTTTTGTTAGGATATTTCCTGTGAAATACACCTTTCTCAAGCCTGTTAGTTTATTTTTATTTTTATTGTAAAGCTTTTCAGCAACTTCATGGTGTACCTCTTGAATGAATCACAAAATAGTAATTCCATGGAGACCAAGAAGATCTCATAGACTTACAGAGGGACTTAATAAAAGGAGATAAATGCCAAGACACTTTCAAATTCATGCTTTGGTGCTTGGAAAGAAATGTTCTCCATTGTTTCTTACCCTCTGAGGCTATAGCCAGTATTAAGAAGAATCTGTGGGCACCTATGATGGTAAGTGATAACAAGCTTGTTCTTAATTCCTGTGTCGTGAAAGAAAATGAACAGGTGTGCTAAGTGGCTCGTAATTAATGGATTTAGGTAGACAAGAACACAGTGAAAACCCATGTTTTTCCATGAAATCGTGTTGATGACTACTAGAGTATCTGGGTAGCCCAGCAACTCACTACATTAGCTGTTGCCTGATCTATTGGTTAGGGATTATTTAGAGTTTCCAATGTAACATTCCGTGGTTTGGCAGGATTCATTTGTCTTGAGATCAGCCATGGTATTACAGCTAGTTTGGGAGTGAGGCCCCCACCGTATGCAAGAGAGATACTCACACTTAAGGGAGACCTTTTGAATGTGCAGTGGTTTTATTAGCACAGTCAGCAATATCACAAACACTACATCGTAGCAAAGTAGAGATAATCCAGAATTTGTGTACATATACCATCTTATGTGGGGAGCCCCATAGTAGGTAAGATGATCCCCGAGTGGTCCTTGGCCTTGCAGGTTCCAGGAAATCTCCCAGGAGTGCATGGGCCAAGTGCCATCTTTAATCAGAGGTTAGCTAATCCCACTATGCCTAATGCATATACAGTAGGGGGCTCTGCCCCTTTTCCTTATGTGTATTTCCTCACTCTACTAATGTCAGAGTGTCCTTCCCCCATAGGTTAATAGGCCTTTTACTTCAAGCTTATTAGCATATGTATCAATTAGTTACTATGGCATTCTTGTGATTGGACATCTGCTAATGCTCCTAGCTTAAAATATCTAAAGCTGGTATAAACTGGCATCTTGCGGTTACCTGGCAGCAGTTTGGCAAAACTTGCTTATAACAGCACTCTGTCTTGTGCTATATGATCATTTACTCGTTAGTTGCTTATGTTAAGTCTTTAGGCCTTGGACCTTAGTTAGTTTTGCTAAACTATTATCTTTACAGGCTTGAGACCCGTAGGCTTTTGCATTACTGCCTTAATAAATACGTATACCTTATTTAACATATGCCCATATCTTGTGATATAGCATGGCCAGAGGGCAGCAGGGGAGTGATAGATGGGAGATATGTAAGCCCCAGGATGATGAGAGCCTTGTTGCCTGTAGAGGGAAGAGAGGCTGCCACAGATAAATTAGAGCACCTGAAACCAATTAAGCCAATTAGAGCACCTGAAGCCAGTCACCGATAAAAACCCCCTGCTTCAATCAGACAGTTGGAGGAGTTGAAGCAGTTTGAAGGCATTGAAGCAGAGTGGTTTGGTGTTGGAGCGAAGAACAGTTTGGAGGAGTTGAAGCAGAGTGGTTTGGTGTTGGAGCAGAGAGCAGTTTGGAGGAGAGCAGTTTGAAGGAGTTGAAGCAGAGTGGTTTGGCGTTGGAGCAGAGAGCAGTTTGAAGGCATTGAAGCAGAGTGGTTTGGTGTTGGAGCGAAGAACAGTTTGGAGGAGTTGAAGCAGATTGGTTTGGCGTTGGAGCAGAGAGCAGTTTGAAGGCATTGAAGCAGAATGGTTTGGTGTTGGAGCGAAGAACAGTTTGGAGGAGAGCAGTTTGAAGGAGTTGAAGCAGAGTGGTTTGGCGTTGGAGCAGAGAGCAGTTTGAAGGCATTGAAGCAGAATGGTTTGGTGTTGGAGCGGAGAGCAGTTTGGAGGAAAGCAGTCTGAAGGAGTTGAAGCAGAGTGGTTTGGTGTTGGAGCGGAGAGCAGTTTGGAGAAGTGCTGTGGCGGGCCAGAAGACCAAGACCCTAAGTAAAGGGAAACCCGGCTTGTGCAGAGCAGAGGGACTCTACAGACACAAGGGGTTGGGAGAAACTTGGCCCAAGCGGAGAGAGGGCAGGAAGCCCCACAAGCTGAAGGGCCGGAGAGGGAAGTAGCCCAGGGGAAGGAATCGCTAGTTCAAGTGGTTCGCCGCTATCTCTAGGTGCCCTGGGCTGGGACCCAGAGTAGAGGGCGGGCCCGGGTCCCTCCCTCTCCACTCCCCTTTTCTGGGACACTAGTAGAACAGTTGATACCCCAGTTCAGGGGCGAGAAACAGTGCCCTGAAGCCCCCACAAGAGGAGAAAGCGCGGGACCCATCATAATAGTGCCGGCAATTTGCCACAATCTGTAGCAACATAGCAGGTTACATAGCTCACCAGGATCACGAGCTGAATGTTCTTCGGTAATTAGAATTATTATTCATTCTTAATTACTGTCAATTCTTAATTATTCTTAATATTCATTCTTAACTACTGCTAGTAGTAGTATTATGGTAGTGTCCAAGAGTGTGTCTATAGTGAAATGTAAACCCAGGGTTAGTGGGACTCGACTTTGCAGACCCTGGGTTTGGATGGGGTCAAGCATCCACCATCATCGGCGACCCTAGGTTTACAATTTCTCCAGCATCCACACCACAGTACACAAACCCAAGTCAAATCACCATATCCCCGGCTTCCTAGCAACCTCCTGTTGTGGTTATTGGACCTACAAAGTTACCCTAAGCTCAGTTGTAAAAAGTATGTGAAAGATAATAAGATGTTACAATAACCCTGAAAAATAGGTCAAGTTGTTTATGAAGATGAATGTTGTAATAAGTCCATGAAAACCCAAAAAAGAAGTGGTATTAGTCCAAATAAAATGGCCTACTAATGTAAGTCAAGGACTGTGGTGAGGTCATACTTGGTAAACAAGAAAATGTGGGAACAAAGTTACCTCTGCCAAGTTTGGCCTTATGGAAATGGATTTAATTGGTAGACAAAATAATGAGGATAAAATATGTCACCCATTTTTCCTCCTTTTGGGGGTTCTTAAAAAGAGACTTGGGGGGAAAAAATCATTTTCCTCCAAACTCATCCCCTGGACCTGCCAGCCCTGCAACTCATCTCGACTCATCAAAAGGACTTTCTTCTTGCTTTCATCTGTGAGGGCTGAAAGTCATCCCATTATCATGACATCCAGTCCTCAGCCTGTCAGTGGGTATAGCTAATTGCCGTTGCCACAAAGGCCCATAAGAGCCTGGGTTGTAGGCCGTTCTCTTGTTGTGCTATTTTCTGCCCCACTGTTTCTTTCCTTCTATCCTATCTCATTCTCTTGGCTTTTCATTGAATCCTGAAGTCAACTACACGGCATTCATCCAAACCTGCCAGGTCTAAGGAGAGTGAATCTAACCAGATGACAGCCCTGACCAGACCATAACTAACCAGAGTCTAAACAGCACGTGTCATGGTTGACTTGCCAGCCAAAGCATCCACTCATAACTAACCAGCAGTCCTGTGCTTCAAAAACATCAACAAAAGCCGCATTTCACCCATCTTCTCGTTCCTGTCTCTCCTCCACTTTGGGTCTGTCTGTTTCTGAAAAACAAGAGACGTGAAAGCCCTTCACACCAAGACTCAGAGTACAATTAACCTTCTGATGAAAAGGAAAAAGGTTGTTCTGATACTTTGACTCCAACAGGAGAAAGATAAAGCCTGACTGTTTTGCATCATCACTCAACCACAGTTTCAGTACAAATGTTTGTCTTCATGTCTTGTGTTTAATCTGTAAACTTTCAATTTAAATAAATGCTTTTGAGTGTTTGCCACATAACAGAAGAAAAACCAAAAGCTCTGTTTAAAAATAACCCCAAGCCCATCTCTTACTGTTTAATGTTAGACAGTAAAAGAGTTTATAAACACTTGAACTCTTTAAGCCTTTGAGGCTATATCTACACTGGGATAAAAAACCCACAGCACCACGTCACAGAGGTCAACTGACTCAGACCTGCAGGGCTCAGGCTACGGGGCTAAACAGCAGTTTAGACATTCAGGCTCAGGCTGGAGCTTAGGGTCTGAGACCCTACCACTTGGAGGCCCTGAGAGCCTGGCTCCAGCCTGACACCAAACATATACACTGCAACTTCATAGCCCTGCCGCTTGAGCCCTGTGAGCCTGGGCAGCCGCAGCTGTGCCATGGGTCTTGTGTTGCAATGTAGCCGTACCCTAAGATCAATGTCTTTGCCACACCTGCCAGCTGGGGCCGCTCTAGCCCCTGGTTCATGGGGCGGTGGGGTACAACTTGACTGTCAACCCCCACCCGTTACAGGAAGTTGTCACAGCCTGCCAAGTTCCCAACACAACTCGCCGAGCTGTCTTTTGGGTCTGTGCACACCCGGCAACATGCAGGAGTCGCCATTTCAAGAGCTTCTCTTGCTTATGCTTTCACTCCTCTTTCAGCAAACGGGCAGCGCAGCCAGGAGATGCTGGTGGACATTCTGGCGGCATTTTCTGACCTCCCAAAGGTGCCTCATGGAAGATGAGGACGACAATACAGACCTGGCAGACTCAGATTGGCTTGTGCTGCTCATGACTCTTGGTTTAGCCACCAGGGCCCCCTACATCGACCGGCATCTCTGAGCAGGGCCACAAGCACAGACTGGCGGGATCAGATCGTCACACAGACCTGCAGCGACCAGCGGCAGCTCCAGAACATTTGCAGGAAGAAAGCGAAGTTTCTGGAGCTTTGTGAGCAGCTTGCCCCAGCCCTCCAGTGTCAGGACACGCAAATGAATGCAGCCCTCCCAGGCCAGAAGCAGGTTGCTATAGCCCTCCGGAAGCTGCCTTCCTCTGACTGCTACAGCTCCGTTGCTAACCAGTTCGGTGTTGGAAAGCCAATGGTAGGTAAAGGGGTGGTGGAGGTTTCTGAGGCAATCGGTTGTGTGGCTTACCCCCAGGCGGCGGGCATGAACAATAACCCGGAAGTACTTGCTGGTTTTGAGAGAGGGGGTTTTCCAAACTGCGCCAGGGCCATTGATGGGCCTCGTGCCCATAGTTTGCCCTCCTCAAGGAGCATGTGAGTACATAGACCGCAAAGGGCACTGCAACACTGTTATGCAGGCCCTTGTGGACCCCAGAGGCTGATTTATGGACGCCAGCGCGGGCTGCACTGGAAGAGTTCTTGATGCCAGGGTTGCAATGTTTCAGGGAGTGTCCAAAGCCTGCGATAGATGCTTCTATCCCTGAGCCGGCAGCGACGCCATTAGCTCCTAATTATAATCCCTTCCTCACATATAGCACTTTCCATCAGCAGATCTCCAAACCCATTACAAAAGAGGTTAAACATCATTGTCCCCATTTTAATTATGGGGAAACTGAGGTACGGAGCAGTCAAATGATTTGCTCATGGTCACACAGCAGGTAAGTGACAGAGCCAGGAAGGGATCCCAGGTCTCCTGAAACCCAGTCCAGTGCTCTGTCCACTGCACAACACCGCTTCCCTCCATTGGCTAGCTGAGATCAAGGACTCATTGCACAACATATTGTACAAACGCCTAGTCAGAGAGTCCAGGATTTGCAATCTACGTGGCTAAAACCAAGAAGGGAATCTTTATTACTACCATTTTACATGGTGCGGGGGAGATTAAGTGACTACTGCAGGGGCAGGAATTGAAGCCCCAGCTCCTGAAAGGCCAGCGAGTGCATTAACCCGAAATCCAGCCTTCCCACCCATGCAGCCTCGCTGAAGCAACTGCCCTGGCTGTTAGTTATCCGAAAGCGCTTCTTGTAAAAACAAGAGGCTCATCTCTCACACTGTCTCTGTCACCTGCTCTCTGATTCATCATTTTAAACCCCTGGCCACAGTACACCCCTACCCTCCTTGAATATGTGGCGGGGTAATGGCTTGCCAGAGCTGGGGGAGTGGAGGTGGAATCCTGAGCCAGATGCTGTAAATTGTTTGCAAAATCTCTCGCTTCCTCTTTTCAGTGGACTCCCAGTAAAAAAATTGCTCCTGAGGCTTAGAACTGACTGCTGTACGCTGTTCCAAAAATGCACCTAAGGAAACTCCTTCATTGGATTTTGGAACCTACGGCCCCAATCTTGCAAATACCAATGCATGTGCTTAGCTTATGCACATACCTAAATGCTTGAAAGATCGGGGCCTAAACGATTAAAGTCTGGTGAATCAGCGAAGGTGTGATGGGAGATATAAACCCCGCACTGGTGCTGAAAGCATTAACGGGAGGCCAAGAGCTCAGTGCAGCTGGCGTCCCCTGGAGGGTGTGTCAGTTTTAGCTGATTTAAGGGGGGGGCAAACAGGCATTAAGAGTCCTGGTATCTTCTCCTAGGGAAGCTGGTGCAGGGGAGACTAGGCCTTGGGATTCTTTCCTGAGCCAGGTGCTTTGGCAAAGGATCCAGGAACTGGAAAGCCTTGGAAAGGTTGTAGGAGGGAGTTTGCACCCTGGAACCGGCTGAGAAGGGCAGCAGGGGCGAAGGAGACTCCTGAAGCCGGCCTGGGAGAAGAGAGCCTCTAAGGAAGAAGCCCTGTGGGTCAGAGGCTGGGGAGGAGCTGGGAAAGCCCTGGGCAGCAGCACTCGGCAGGAGAGCAAAATGGAACGTGGCAGACCCGGGGAGGGCGGTGAAGAGTGTGCGAGGACTGAGCCCAGGAAGGGCGGAAGAGTTTGTTCCTTTGCGTTTAGTTTGGACATTGGGTGCCCCAGAAGGGTGGGGCTACACGTGAGCTGGTTGGAGGGCCAAGCCCCGAGAAGTGGACCCCGCGCAGGCCTGTATGGCGTCGAGTGGAGGCGATTGAGGAGAAGGCCCTGCAATGCCATGCCCAGCCACAGGGGGCAGGTGTGCCCATTGGCGACACGCTCGTCTGCATCAGGCAAAGCTGCGGCTTGCACTCAGAGTACAAACGCCCTAATCCAGCCCCGGTGAGCCGTGACCAAAAGCCGCCGTTGAACACTGTTAACACCCGATGGGGTTCAAGTGCTTCTGTAAACTAATTCAGTGACCCCACCCTTGCATTTCACACTGCCTGACAAGCTTGCCGCCAGCCTCAGCAGACGAGCCAGAGTGGCTGTGTCTTCACTGGCACACAGGAATGGGGGGCTGGACTAGAGCGAGATAGCTAACTCGCTGTAAGATCCTAAACTTAGCCAATGCCCTTAGAGTGTTGGCTGTGAGGGCAGCACTGTGCCCACTACCTGAGTTGGCCTCTTCTAGTTCACATGGCACTGCAACCAAAGTACCTTGTTTCTACACTGTGGATACAGTGGTAGTGAGAATGCATTAGGCCTGGTCTACACTAACCCCCAAATTCGAACTAAGGTACGCAACTTCAGCTACGTGAATAACGTAGCTGAAGTCGACATACCTTAGTTCGAACTTACCGCGGTTCAGACGCGGTCCACACGCAGCAGGCAGGCTCCCCGTCGACTCCGCGGTACTCCTCTCGCCGAGCTGGAGTACCGCAGTCGACGGCGAGCGCTTCCGACCAGACGCGATAAATCGAACCCGGAACTTCGATTGCCAGCCGTCGAACTACCACGGTAGTGTAGACCTGGCCTAAGTTATCCCATGGTAAAACACCCGTTTTTTTGCCCGTGCAGAGGCAGCCTACATGTGCCATGCAGATCGAGTTACCCTCTCCTTTCTAGTGGCCATCCCCGCATCTGCAAATGAAGGCACATCCGAAGGACAGCGTGAGAAGCATTCACTGAGCTCGCGGATTGCCAGTATGGCACTTTGAATGAAAGCTAAATTCAAATGGAAATGTTGAGTAAAAAAACTACTCTTAACGATTTTGCAAACACAGTGAAACGTCAGGGGAGTTCAGTTTACAAGCGCATTCTGTCACTAGAAATGAACAGACCAATTACTGCCCTGGAAGAATGAATTTGCAGGGACGAGCTGTATTTAAGGATAACAAAAAGTGTCATTTCCTTTTGGAAATCAACTCTTTATGAGGTTAGGAATAGTGGTTTGGGGGGGCTGCCTTCCTGCTCCAATGGAAATGGATATCGGATTGATGGAAAGCATTTCCTCTTTTCTAACTCTTGCCCTTCTGGCCTGGAAAGTGGATCTGGAAAAGCTGCCAGAAGAACTCTTACTTTGGGATTTCAGTGGCTCTCTGGCTTCTGAGATCTATTTGAACTAGTTCCAAATACTGGCGCCATTTCTTAGCAATTCATGGCTCATTCAGCAGGTGTGGGAAAGAAACATTAATGAAAAAATAGTAGGAGCAACATTTTTATTCTTTCCCAGGATGGTGGTTTCTCTGAAAGAAAGTGGACTAACAAACTCCAATTGGTGCAGTTATGCCAGACGTCCACTCAGCCAGAACCTTTGCTGGTCAGTCTGAGTCCTCCTTTCCTATTGCCCTAACGAAACCAAGCTGCATGCTTCCCTCTCTCTTAGTTACATTTGCATACCTGCTGATACTTTATTCTTCCTTTGAAGAGTGGAAATAGCATCCATCCCTTTTCCAATAAACATGCTGCAAGGGAGGTGGAATATATACTAGTATCTTCCACTCAGACATCAGTTTAGTTCAATTCAGGTACTGTAATTTTTTAATGAAACAGACCTTGAGACTTGGCATTTCAAATGGGTTTATGGTTTAGTCCTGTCACAGGCTGGCTGAATCTTTACGAGTTGGGCTCAGCCACACCAGCACCAGATTAGCTCCCTCCTCTCCCCCAGCTGGTACTGATCAGCTGGGTGATTTCTTTAAAAGGGCTGAGAGAGGAACCACAGGGAGCAAGTTGGGCTTCTGGGAAAGGCCCTGAAGCCAGGTCTGGAAGGACTCCAGGGAAGGAGAGAAAAGTAGGCTGGGCGGCTGAGACTGCGAGGGGACTCCACGGAAGGAGCCTGGGAGTCAGGACTCTACCCCAGAGCAGAGAAACTTAAAGGTAGCCCAGAACAGGCTGGGAACTGAGCCCAGAGGGTGGGGCAAGGAGCCCAGTGAGGTGACAGAACTCGTTTGCTTGGACCTTTCTTACCCAGAAAGGGGACTGAACTTTGAGTGCAGCCCAAACTTCACTGTAAACAGCTTACATTCATGCCCACTAAGCTGTAAACATGACTATGTTGGGTATATAAACGTCTAGCAAAATCACCTACTTAGCCATAGCTTCTTCTGGTAGACTATCTCCGGAAAGTGAGAGAGTCATCATAGTCTAGGACAAGTGTATAGTATTTCCAGCCAACGTAAATGAATCTAGGCCTACTTTGCTCCAGGGGGCCAGTTCTTCCTTTGCTACCAACATGGGCTCTTTCCCTCCACTTGGCCTGCATTTTTGGCATATATGACAAGCCTTGACAGCGTCCTCAGTGTCACTCTTCATTGGAGGCCATTATAAAATGTCTCTGGCCCTTTTCTTAGACTTGCCAATCCCCAAATGACCTTCATGTATCCTTTTCAACACTCTTCTGTAACACCATAGGAACCTCCATTCTGGTGCCTTTAAACAAAATCCCCCTCAAATTGATAATAGGATCTGGGAAGACCCTGTGCTCATAGCCTTCATTACTTTCTGCAGGCTGTCATCCTAAGCCGTAACTCCGGCAATCACAGGCCACATTTCATCTGAGGTGATACAGGATGGTTGGGGTTTTTTTTCAGACTGACGTGTAGAAAAATCTAGCTCTGGACTTTTCTCCACTGCACTTATATCAAATGTTCTAGTGTGTGTGTCTGCAACCACCCAATCTCTCCCAGGTTTATCTTCACAATCCCATCTTTGTTATCAGTTCATAGGATTTTATGGCCAGAAGGGACTAGTAGATCATCTAGTCTGACCTCCTATATATCACAGGCCAGAGAATTTCACCCAGTGACTGCAGCATCATACCCATACCCATGTCTGAACTAGAGCATATATTTCAAAAAGAGACATCCAATTTTTATTTTAAACCTTCAAGTGAAGCAGTATCCATAACACCCCTAGGTATATTGTCCGCAAGGAGAGAGCTGTTATCCTGTGGGAACTTGCCACTAAAGGAAGACACAAGCAGGCCCCTTAACAAACAACACAGCCAAGAACAAACATACGGCAGGTTCTTCCTGAGAGGCAGTGTGGCTAAGTGATGGGATTGGGTCTGCCATATTAGGGTTCTGGGCTTCAGTCTGCCATGCGTAACCAGAGTGATCCTGGCTCTTGCTCACTAAGGGTTGTGAAGGGTTTAGCATTTTTAACAGCAGCGGAAGGATGATCCCATTGTTAAGTTTTGTTCTATCTTGTTCTATAAATGGGGGTAAGCACAAGTTCAGGCCTTTCTCAGTAGGGGTATTGTGCTTGTTTATGTTCTGTAATCTAAAGACAAAATTTCTCTGGTTGACATCTCAACCTCAGATTGCTGTTCCAACCTCTGATTCACAGATCGACAGCTTTTCCACACCTTGGAATAACTTTATCTGAGAGGGTTGCTCTATTATACCTCGAGAGCTGATTGGGGTAGTTACTTTGCTAAGAGAGCTGCAGAAAAATACACTAAGTGAAGATGCCATTCTTTATAGCTCAGATAGTCTGAGATACAAGAGTATCTCCTTTGAGTTGCATTCTTACACAACAGGTGGTCCTGTCCACATCTCCGCCGTAAGATGCCTGGGCTTTCCATTTCGCTCAGACCACTAGAATGTCTGCATGTCCCTCCCCTCATTTACCCGTCCCCTCCCCCTCCCCAAATGTATCAGACTCCACCTATTCAAAGAACTTTGGCATTTTTTTAATATGGGGCCAAAGCTTATTGACAAGTCCCCCAAACGACTGGAGAGATGGAGTGGACGAGAGGAGCCAGTTCGTTATGGTCCAAAGGCTGTCCAAGGAATGCACAAAGTTTCACAGTTATCAGGGCTTCAACCTCCTGGAATTGTCAGTCCTTATCCCAGACAAAGGCAGCATCTGTCTGGATCGCACCTTATTGCAGGACTGCGTGTCTTTTTCTGTCGTTCAGATTCATTTGGGGAGATTGGTCGCCTCTATTCACTCCTGACTTGGCATCCAGAGCTGATGCTTGTTTGGCAGTTCTTGCTCACCTAGGACTCCTCAGCCTACCGCCCGGGGGGGTTAGAGAGCTCACTAAGCTCCCACAAAGGGGAATATGCAGAGGCAACTCAAAGAAGAAATGGTTCCTTATCTGTTACCAGAGTTCTTTGAGATTAGCCTCTGCCCCATTTCTTCCGAAGTCTCGGGTTAGGAATTCCTGAATTCATGGAAGGAACTGAAGGGTGGTTTGGGCCTTGCCCCCTTTGATACACTCTAAACCCGCGAGGATGAGAGAAGGCAGAAGGGGCAAGGGGCCTCAACGGACACTGCTCTATAGAAAGCTCCGGAAGCTCGCGTGCAGGTGCCTTGATCCCCCAAGTGTGACTATGCAGAGGCCATTCAAAGAATTCCAGTTGCTGGTAAGTTACCTTCATTTCTAGGCAAATCACAGACAATATTGTGATATTCATTAGCTTCTAATTTAGCCAAATCCGAATAGATTTCCATGGAGCCAGCTAAAGGCATTTCTTTTATCCCAGGACTATTCTCCTAAGAAATGTCAAAGTCATGATGCAAACCATGCAGGTCTCAGAGAGCTTCAAAAAAGGGTCACAAGAATCTTTTATACTGGACAGTGTTTGGCAATGTTAATGAGGGGTCACTGCCTCCTTCCACCCACCCCCATAATATAAAACTCCAGTGCCATTTGTTGTAAAATACGTAAATAAACATTTAGACTAAACATAGCTGGATTGTCTTAAACAAGAGAACAGTAGTGCCATTGTTTAGTAACAAATTCAGTTACCTGATTGGGGGGGGGGAATTAAATATGTAAGAAAAATGAATCAAACATATTAATCTTGAACTGCACATTAACAAGTACATGTTGTTAATTTAATAAAGAAGCAGGCATCTTTTTAAAAATAATTATTCTCTAACCATGGTACATGCATTAATTTTATGTTGTCTCCTCACTTTAAATAGATTCATATCACAGTTAAAGATGTTTACTAGATCCAGTAAGCAAGCACACATTCCAAAACACTTATTAATTCTGTTACAGGCTTTAATGAAACATTGAACCATAATATTTTTATTTGTTATGGTTGCTAGGTATGTTGCTAAGTTATACACATCATACACTGCCTCCAAGTATATTTGTGATATTTGAGAGCATATACTGGGGAATTTGTTTAGCTGATTTTTCCAAATTTAGTTATACTTTGAAAACTATGAAAGAAGAACCATTTATTAGCTTCCTATGAATATATCCTTTTTTTCCTTGACAACACAAACACATGTAAATATATTTAAACAAACAGTTGAACAGCACATGTTCTTGACACACTTTTCTGTTACTTTAGAATTAGTTTTGTCATTGCAGGGGAAAAAATGATTATACATGTGGATTTGCAGAATAGACTGAGAAGGTAAAAAAGTCATCTATCTGGTGCGGTAATGGTACATAGTGCTTTTACAATGTAAACAAAGACACCTTGGAAGCAGACTTCATAGTGATGTTGAACCTGCAGGTATCAATACTCAATCCTGTGTTTTGAAGAGCAGAATAAATGGTCCACACATCCACCTAGACAAGTAAAAGATCCATAGTGAAAAAGATGTGATGGGACATGTAAAGGAAGTCAGAATACAGCCACCTTTCAGGTTAATATTTCCCTTCTGAGTCATTTGGTGTGTTGTTATACTAGTACCTCTATTTAAATGTCTTGTTTTGCACAGATGGAATTAAAATAAGGTTGAACGATGCTTTACATATGAGAGCAATGTACTTCAATGGAGCTCCTATGGATTTACCCCAGCTGGGCTGAACCTGGCCTGTTGCAGCCATTGTAATGTAATCAATTTACTGATAAGTGTTCTTAGCTATCCCCCTTTCTGCCCTCGTATTCTACCAACAGAAGTGTTAGTGAACAATCATGTCAGACAATGAGTTTGACTTTTTTAATAATGAAACAAACAAAACCTGACCTGTTGCCTCTGAACTCCATGACAGACAACAGACACTCGATATCTCATTAGCAGCTAGTTGAATGAGACATTTCACATCTTAGTGTCTCAGCAGTTCCCAGAGTCTGTTTTAATGGTAGAATAATGGTCTTTCTTCATTGCTTGAAGACGCAGAATCTAATCCTGCATTCCTTGTGCATCCAGAACTTCCAGTGATTTCCGTATGAGATTTGGGTGCAGGGGGAATGCGGGATTAAGCCCAAATGTTGAACTGAAGTATGGCATTAAGCCATAGTCTTTTACTGGGGGTGTTAGTTTTTGTGTGCGAACATCACTATTAGACCACATGCTACATACAGCGTAGTAATTCTTACCAAGTGGAATTTTAATTGTACACTGCACAGAGAACCTGCAAACCCTTTTATGTGGCTAAGAGAGAAAATATTGTGACTGCACAGGCAAAAGAAGAAGCATTAGGTGCTCAATAATAGCTGTCATTGGAATAGTTGATCTGTGGCTCTTTTTTAATGCAAATTAAATGCAGGTTTTGAAAATGGGTGTTCTGACAATAGAACTGCAGTGGATTTGCAGTGAGTAAAATGCACAAAAGAGGTTTTAGCCTGGTATCCCCTGCTAAGTCATAGAGAAGCTCACGCTACACACCTAGAGTGAACCAGGATTCTGCATGCTCAGAAATGTAAGACATTTGGCACTTCAATTATACAGAAAATATTTGGAAGCAAAAAACTGTCCCCAAAAGTCCTTGTATAATGTGCTCTGGTCTCCAGGAGAGCAGAGATTCCATACTGTCTAAGGTCCTGATTCAACAATGCACTGAAGCACATGCGGGTGCTCTGCAGTCAATGGGACTATTCACTTGCTTAAAGTTATGCATATGCTTAAGCGTCTTGCTGCATCAGGACTTAAATGGGAAAGGAGGGTGTGTAAACCGAAAGATGTATTAACTGGCTCAGAGCAGATCTCCTCTATTGGATGTGGCTTGATGAACTGTTTCATCAGGAGCAAATGAGTCATGTTCTCACGGGCCAGTCAAGTCCCAGGGGCTGATGAGAGGCCCACAAGACAGCCCTTGGAATATAGAGTGTTTCACAATGCTCTGGGCTCCACCACGCTAAAGGCCATGGCTGGGATTGTCAAACGGGCCTGAGGGAATTTAGGTGCCCAAATACCAAACTCCCTTAGCTCCAGCCCCGAGTCACACTGAAGGCACTGCTGGAGCACAGTGTCCTTAGGACTCTGGGGCTCACCAAGGCTCAGGGGCTACTTAGGCAAATCAACTCCTCCTGAGGCCTTGTCTCACCTGCTTTGAGGATACCCGCACCTGATCCTTGCTATATATGGCAGTCAGGGCATGGGGGGGATGAGGTCAGGGAGATGGATGAGAATGAATGGGCCAAGTACCTCAAGCAGACAGCGCCACTGGGAGATACAATGCCTCACCTGGCTTCAAATCAGCCACAAGGGTGATGTGGGGAGAGACACGGACAGGCGTTTTCCCAAGCTGGCTAATGAGGATGAACCCTGATAGCTAAGAAAAAGTATCTTTTCAAAATTTCTCCAGGCCTTTGTTTTCTTGCAAAGTGAATCCATGAGGGTACGACTTTGCTTTGTAATTATTCACAGTGTTAATGTTTTTATATCACTGGGAAGTGTGTGAGTGACGAGGATATTTACTGCTGCTGTTTAAGAAGCCATCACCACCATCAGGGTATTCACAACTACTGAAAGACTGCTGAGCATGGATAGTTCACAGATGCCACCTGATGGGCACAAAATGAATGTCAAGCAACGAGCAAATTATGCCATGCAACTGTAGCACTACAGGAGAGCTGCACAGATAAACTCTTCTTTAGTGTAGTCTTAATGTACCATAGTCACAGACATGTCGTAATGTAGCTTTTCTTTTTCTTTGTTGGAAAAGAATCGCAATGTGTTTGGTGTGGAGAAAAAAAAACCTTTGTCTGATGCTGGATCACAGGAGTTGGAGGGCAGGGATTTTTCCCAAAGATGAATCAAAATTTACTTGTTTTCTGCTTGTGTTTGTCAGCACCAGAAAACACCTACTCACAGACCCACAATAGCTTTGGAACCACTTGGGGTTGCTATATAACAATAGGTTGACCAAATTAATTTGGATTTTCAAATAGCCTTTGACAAAGTCCTGCACGATAGGCTATTTAAGAAATAGTGGTAACGTAGTTAGACTCACAGATAAATTTCTGTCCTGGACTAGAAACGGGCTCAAACACAGAAAACACAGAGGTCAGTTTTTCAACATGTAAAAGCTTAACAGGTGAAGTATCCCATGGATCTGTACTAGGACCAGTGTGGTGGTTAGGCAGATGAATATACATTTTAAAGAAAAGGAGGTGAGTAATGAGGTGGCAACATTTGCAGATGACACTGAATTATTTTGTTCAGTCAAGAAGACTAACCTAAAATTAAGGTTCTTAACCAAAGCTAAGATGATTGTGAAGAACCTCAAAGGAACCTTTCCAAGTTATGTGATATGGCAACACAGTGGCAGATGAAATCCAAGGTTGAAAATACAGAATAACGTGCATTGGAATAAATGTGCATTGGAATAAATAATTTGAACTACTCAGACACATTAAAAAAACAACAACAACATCTGATGAAGTGGGTTATAGCCCCAAGAAAGTTTATGCCCAAATAAATTTGTAAATCTCTAAGGTGCCACAAGGACTCCTCGTTGCTTTTGCTGATACAGACTAACATGGCTACCCCTCTGAAACCTGTCAGACACATTACTGGCTTATAAATTAACCTGAAGGTAGCATCTGCCAGAATGGATGAGACTTTAGGTCCATCTTGTCCTATATCCTGTCTTGAATGATGGCCAACATGAGATATTTCAGAGGAAGGTGTAAAAACCCCTCAGTAACAGATGTTACTGCACCCCGCATTGGATCTCATCCTGATCTCTAATAATTAGTGATCACCTTTAAGCCCTGAAGCAGGAAGTTTAATATCCCTTGTCATGACTAATTACGATAACGCTGAATATTCTTATCCATATAAATGTTCAATCTTGTTAATTTTTTGGCCTTAGCAGTTTCCTGTAGCAGTAAGGTCCTTTTACCAGATTTGAATTTCCCACCTTTTAATTGAAAGTCCCCTTGTTCTTGTGTTACCAGAGAGAACAGATGTTTCTGATCTTCCTTCTTTACACCATTCATTATATTTTAGACTTTTATCATGTCCCCTCTTACTCCTTTTCTTTCTCAGGTAACAATCCCAATCTTTTCAATCTCTCTTCACAGGAGATTTTTTCCAGGACCCTCTTTTCAGACCCTCTAGATCTGCAATTTCCTGTTTGAGATGGGATGCCCCATACTGCACACAGTATCTGGGTGAGGCATTAGAATATTGTCTGTATTGTGCACTAAGCATTAGAATATTATGCACCATCTGTATTATGCACCATCTCTTTCCTTATGCATCTAAACGTCTTCTTTGCTTTTTTGCTCGCAGTCCCTTTCCAGAATTGATACAGTTAGCTTAGGACCCTGTAAGCTGTATGAGTAGTTTAAATTTTACCCTTCAATGTGCATTACTTTGCATTTATTGACATTGGATTTCATTTGCCATTGTGTGGCCCATTCTCCCAGCTCGTGTTGGTTTTTCTGAAATTCCTCACAGTCCGCTGTGGTCCTGACTAACCTAAATAACTTTGTGTCATCTGCAGATTTTGCTACCTCACTGCTCCCTCCCCTTTCCAGATCATTAATGAATATATCAAACAACATGGGACCTAGTTTGGATCCCTGAGGCCCTGCTGTTCATCTTTTGCCATGATGTAAATTGACCATTTAATCCTACTCTTTGCTTTCTGTCTCCTAGCCAGGTTTGGACCCATGGCAATACTTTGCCTCTCACTCTATGACTGTTTAGCTGCTTCAGTAGCCTCTTGTGCGGGACCTTGCTGAAGGTCTTCAGAAAGTCTAAATAAACTATGTCAACCCATTCTTCTTTATCCACTACTTTACTGACATGCTCAAATAATTCTGAGATTAGTGAGACACGATTTTTCTTTACTTACATTCCCTCAATCCAACCTGCCCTGTGCTCAATTTTTAAAAGGGCTCCAGAGGTGACCCTGGCAAGTGTCTCTGCAATGTCCAAAGAGACACTGCTTCCAAAGACACTGAGCACACATCAGCCTGTTAGTTTGGCTGAAGACTCACACTTCACTTTAATACACAGCACTGGGATGGTTTTGTAATAAAACAAGAAAAAGTGTGTTTAACAAAGAACAGAGATTTAAGTGGTGCTAAGAAGGATAAAACAGACAGGTATGGTTAAATAAAACAAAATAAAACACACTTTCTGGTAATTAAAATTAATTTTAGTAAATTGCAATCTTTGTCGAAGCAGTTTTCTTACTTACTTCCAAGTAACAGCATCCACAGTTCTCTAGACTAGGGGTTCAAATTTCACAGGCTCAGAGGGTGCTGTAGCCTATATGTCCCCTTAATGATAGATAACTAAGAGGTCTTTTTGCTCCCTTTATATTACTCAAAGATCATTATATCAGCCTCAAGAATCAGGAAGGCTTCCTAGGATGCAGACACTGTCCCCCAACATGAGTGTTAAATGGTCTTCTCCCTCTCTTGTTTAGCTTAATGGCTTTGTTTATCTTATATGTAAATGTACTTTCATTGTCCTCTGTCTGTAACCAAGCTGGTCAGAGAGGTAAAGCCACATTTCTTTGTCTAGGGCAGGCTGGGTTCAGGTGCTGCCTTCCAAACACATTTTAAGAATGTATTTGCAGCACACATCCATAACTCTTTGTACAAAACCGATATATACATTACGCAATGATTTTGAGACCAGCGTGTCACCACTTCTCATATGATACCTTACGTGACACCTTGAGATATATAATATGACAACAGTGTATTGGGACACTGAGTGTGTCAGGCCTGATGTGAGTTACACTATGGGGTGCCCTCAGTTTGCACTGAGGAGCTCCTGGAGTCTCAGTTTTATAGTGTTCTCATGTCTAGTAGCACCAATAAACTCTAGGACCATTAAATCCATACACAGTCCAGTTCAATCTAGCTCTTATAGTTAATGACTATTTCATCTATTATTAGAAGTAAGGAAAAATACATACAGGAAGGAATTAGTGAGGGAGGGAGAAAGAGGAAAGTCATTACAGTTGGAAGCAAGATCAAAGGAAAACTACTTACAATCCCAAAAGCAAATAAAAAAGGAGGTTACACTGAAAATATACATAATACCCCAAACCAGAAGAAGTCAAAACAACGATAGGAGATCAAAGAAATAAGAAAACGCTGCAGGACATATTGTGCCTTTTTGTAGGAAAATTGCAAAACCTGGAAATACTGCCAGATTTCTGAATGCTCTGTGAGATTCTGCCCTTTCGTAAGTGTAAATTTCACTCTGACTGGCAGCACCAGCAATTTGCACTGCACGTCACAAATGCATTGTTAGCCTTCCGCCGACAGCAAACACTGTATCTGGGGGCGTAGATTCTTTCCTGTTAATTTAAGGTGCCGTGTTGTGCCTCCAAGCATAATAGAGGCCTCCCTCATTTTGTTCCTTGAAAGTACACTGCTCCTCCCTAATACTATCTAAAGTAAATGTATATTCCTGCTAAAAGACCAAAGTTATGTCACATCATCTGAAAGATTATTCCAGAATGGATTACCTGGGAATGCTTAGTAAAAATGCCACATATCAGAGATGTGGGCAGCTGGATCTTTTGCTCTGATACCATTTGGATTATACTGCATTTATTTTTAGGAACCAATGTTTTCACAGCCATCCTCCATTTTTTAGGCCCCATTCACTTACTCTTAAAATCAACTTGCTTCGTTTGCCGTATTGAAATACCCTGCTACATGGCAGGGTCATGCATACTGCTTACTCCATTGTTCTTCTGCAGAAATCCACTTTTAACTCATTCTGGCTGTGAGTTTTCCCTTTAATTAGAAAAGTTATTTAAAACCCTTCTTTCACTGTCAGCATGTTGATTGATTCTTTACTCTCATATTCTCTCTCTTCTGGAAACTGACTTTATATAAAATGTCCCCTGATACTGTTGGGATAGCAATAGAATTTTTGATGCAAGGTTTGCATCAGAGGGCTGGTATCTTCTTCCCTTCTGAGATCTTCTCAGTTCTTTGGGTGTTGGTAAAGGTAGGGTGCCCTCTAGATGATTAGAAGGTTTTCTTGGCACACCAGAAGCCTAGCTGGAGAGAATACCGTAGGAAGAAGCGCTCTCTACTGTTGGTCAATTTCAGACATAAATCGCTTCTCTTTGTGCAAAGGCTTTTAAGATAAATGATCTCACTTCAGAGCCCAGACACTGAAGCTCTAGTTCAGACAGTTTAGCGTACCAAGGACAAGAGCCACCTTGCACTTTATCTCACTGAAAAACAAAGTTTGCAGAAAAGAAGCAGCTGCTGCTACTGAACCATTCGTTACTGAGACACAACATTCTCAGCTTGTATGTATCTGTTGCTCCATGGTCTTCAGGGGAACTTCCCCCGCTGAGAATCGGGGCCAATATTTGTACCTTTCTGAAAAGCCGGCCAGTACCCTTCTCTAGTTACCAAACAGTCCAAAATAATTCCATGCCACTGACAATGACAGCACCTTCTGTTAATTAGTAAGATGATGCTTTAATTCGTTGTATTTTAAAAATTTGAAGAAATCAATAAAATCAAAAAAATCAACATGTGACAGAGTGAACTCTTGACATGGGGGGGAGCAAGGGGGAAAGTACATAAGAACGGCCAGACTGGGTCAGATCAAAGGTGCATCTAGCGGTGTCCTGTCTTCCGACAGTAACCAATGCCAGGTGCTTCAGAGGGAATGGACAGAACAGGGAATCATCAAGCATCTGGAAAAAAACCAAGCACCTGACTCCAGTTAAGCAGTCTGCTCAGAGGCTGGGAGTGGGATGGGTCTGGGCCTATATAACCCAGACCCATCTCATTCCACGGGAGGAGCAAATGAAGGTGCACTCTGGGAGGCCCAAGCAGTACCTAGGAAACAAAACAGCTGCAGAAAGGGGCAGGAGAGGAGATAAATACCAGCTGGGGGAAAGGTTCAGGGTTTGGGGAGAGAAGGGCACAGGCTGGGGTCCACCTCCCCAGGAAACTGTGGACTTGATAAGAAATAAGATAAGAGGACTAGAGCCTGGGATGTAGATGATAAATTAAATACTGATTCACCCCTTTTATTAGAATTAGTGCATTAATGACTGTCTGCTGAACCACCGGGGGCTGGTGAGAATCTGCCAGTTCATCCATTTGTATTGGAGCATAAGAAGACAATACTTGTGAAGGGATAAGGTCTATATCAATTTTAGACAATTCTCATTGTTCTCCTCAGTGACTCAGGAATCTTTTAAGTACTTAATAGAGCTTGTACAGCAAGGTTTACAGCAGCAGATATGCAGGGTGTATCTTGAGGACATCCAGGAAAACTTCACTGACCGTCTCCATCACCTGTATGTGCGCACACAGAAAGTAAAAGACTGCCTGGGACCAATATTCATGTCCAGTTCAGCTACACATATACCAACTTTGGTTTTCACAGGTCAGTGTATGTGAAGCTGTGATTGTCTTTAATGTCCCACAGGGCGGAGTGGTAGGGATAGTGCAGTGACCCCTGATGCCATGTAGAATGTTGAGGGGGGTATAGGTAGGTCCCAATATTGAGTTCTCAATGGGCTGCAGAGGAAGGCAAGCCCAGGACTGTTGAACCTGCAGGTCCACCAGAATCTGCAGCATCTGTGTTTTCTGCCTGACAAGACTCATTATGTCCTGGTGCATCTCCCTCTCCTTTTCCGGCTGGGACTCCCAGACTTTTCTCCTCTCCACTCTTTCCTTCTCCAGGTTGCCCTCAATGTTCATCCTCCAGGCCCTGTGCTGACTGTCCAATGCAACATTGGCTTGCAGGATCTCATTGAACATGTCATCCCAAGTCCTCTTTTTTCTCCTTATCTGGCTCAGGCGTTCTCTGGGTGTGGAGGGAGAGACCCTGAAGGCCACAATGGCAGCAGCTGCAGATAAGACACACGGAGGTACCATTGTCAGTCTATTCACTACAGAAAACGAAAGTTAAGATGTGAAACTCACTCCCCTGGCTCCCTAAAGTTTTAAGCACTATGTTCTTACTTCTGCTTGGGATTGCTTGTGCACCATGTCAGTCACAGTACCAGCCTTGGTGAGTATGGCCCGCCAGAGGTGAGGGAAATGAGGGAATTGCTCGATTGCATGAATCTAGTGGTATAGAGCATTGGCACTGAATACTGGCACTGTTTTCCACAGGCGGGGGTGATTTTAGCTGATATTTCACTCCGGAGAGTAACAAAGGCAGAGAGAGCCCAGCTGCTGCTGGTGTCCCATATGCTGCTAGCCTGTGTACTGCAATGGTGCAAGCCGAAGTGATCGCTGACTGACATGGGAAAGTGTCCTACCGCAGAGGAAGAAATAAGGCTGCCATCCCTGGAGACCTTTGGCAGAGGACTGCAGAGCTCCTCAAACCTCCATGAAAGTGTCATCGAGATGTCTCAGGAGGATTCAAGCAACATCCCTGTGCACATAAACAAACTGCTCCGCATGGTCTCTCCTGCCTCTGAAAAGCAGATAACAACCACCTGAATAAAATAAAATAGAGGGAGAATGACTGGGTGCTGGGTGCAGGAGAATACTGTATGCAGGAATGAGACCCAGGGGACAGAGAATATGGAGAGTAAGAGGAGACGGAGTAACAGGGATAGCAGAGAAAGACTATGTGAGGGGTAGGAGGCTTTGAGGAGGAACAAAGGTAAACATGGGGGCAAGTGAATGTAGGGGACAGGTGGAGGACAGGAGACTCATGAGGAGCATAGAAGGAGAATAAGAGAGTGGAAAGAGACTTGGGGCTGCATCCACAAAGAAATTTAGGTCCCTAACTGCCACTTTAGGTGCCAAAATCCAAAATTTAGATTCTCAACCCCTCTGCTCAGCTCACCTAAGTGTACGTAGGTGTAGCCATGTCAGTCCCAGGATATTAGAGAGACAAGGTGGGTGAGATCATATCTTCTATTGGACCAACGTCTGTTACCTCACCCACCTTGCCTCACCCCGTTGGCACCTAAATTCCCTAGGTGCCTACATTTCTACCAGTAAAGTCCCCTTGGCGCCTAAATTTCTGCTGCTGGGCATGCCCAGAGCTGCCTAAGTCCTGACACCCAGCCCCAAGCTCACGCTGAAGCCCTGGCGTGAGCCTCATACTAAGGTGTGCAGTCCCCTGTCTCCCACATCCTGTGTGGGCGCTCTAACCACTGAGTTATAGCATATGGGGCGGGCACCAAATCCTCCTCCTCCACCTTGGTTTTGTTGTGGGAAAGGGCTGACGTGACTGGGGGTGACTAACTCTAGGGGATGAGGTTCATGGTTGTGAAACTCAAGCAGAGAAAGTCACCTCCCTCCATCCGGGAGCTGGCGCCTAAATCTCTCAGAGGGGGCATGGCTTAGACCACACCTCTCTCCTGGATTGGCCGGGGTTGTAGCCAGTCTGGTGATGACGGGAGATGCTCCAGCCCACTAACAAATTTCAGTCCTACTGGAGGGAAAACCCCTCTGATTGGCTGCTTTCCCCACTGCCCCACCTCCTGGTGAAGAGCAGCCAATCAGGGCTGCTACAGGAAGGCAGAACACTTCCTCCCTCTCCTCATGGAGGGGAGGGGAGGGGAGAGAGCAGAAAGAGCGCAGCAGCTCAGGGCATCCCTACCTCTTGCTCTGAGCAAGGTCCCCTCTGCACCTCCCCCCCTCCTGTGAGTAGGGTTGCCAACTGTCTAATCACACAAACCCAAACACCTGTGCCCCCCTGCCCCACCCCTTCTCCGGGACCACGCCCACTCCACTCCCCTCCTTCCGTTGCTCACTCTCCCCTACCCTCACTCACTTTCACCGGGCTGGGGCAGGGGGTTGGGGTGTGGGCTCTGGGCTGGGGCCGAGGGGTTTGGAGTGTGGGAGGGGTCTCTGAGCCGAGCCTGGGGCAGGGAGTTGGGGTGCAGGGCGGGGTGTGGGATGCAAGCTCTGGGAGTTTGGATGCAGGAGGGGGCTCCGGGCTGGGGTAGCGGGTTGAGGTGCAGGAGGAGGTGCAAGGTGCAGGCTCCAGCCAGGAGGCGCTTACCTCGGGCAGCTCCCAGGTGGCAGCGCAGCGAGGCTAAGGCAGGCTCCCTCCCTGCCCTGGCCCCGCTCCCAGAAGCGGCCGCCATGTCTGGCCCCGAGGAATGGGGGCAGGGGGCTCTGCATGCTGCCCGCACCCGCAAGCGCTGGCCTCGCAGTTCCCATTGGCCACGGTTCCCAGCCAATAGGAGCTGAGGAGTCGGTGCTTGGGGCGTGGGCAGTGCGCGGAGACCCCTGCCCCCCCCCACCTCCTTGGGGCCACAGGGACATGCTGGCTGCTTCTGGGAGCGGTGTCGGGCCATGACAGGCAGGGAGCCTGCCTTAGCCCTGCTGCGCTGCCAGAGTTTTAGCACCTAAAATCTCCCGGTTTGGCTTCAGTAGCCTCTGGGAGATAGGACCTGATTCCGGGAGACTCCTGGCGAAACCGGGAGGGTTGGCAACCCTATCTGTGAGCTCCCTGCACTCCCTGGCCTAGGAAGGGGCAACAGGGGTAAAGAAACCCTGGAGCTGCCCTCACACCTGGCTCCCAGACCTGGGGAGGGCAGCAGTGGGAGAGTGGCTAAAGAACCCCAGGAAGAGCAGAGTTGGGTCTGGGGAGGCAAAGCTGGTGTGTGTGGGCATAATTTAGGAGCAGCTGGTTGGGGGCTGAACTGATGGAGAGATTGGGGATGGGGCAGCTGTGGGGGCTAAGGGTCAGACAGAACTGATGTGGGGAGAGAACCAATGCCGGGCCTGGGTGGGGGTGAGAACTGATGTAGGCACTGTAAAGACGGGGTTGATTTGAGGGTAGAAATAGCTGTTGGACAGTGGACAGGGAGACATGGGGTGAGAGCTCCTGCAGCAAGGTCCAAAATCGCCTTACCAATACGTATTTGGGAGTGTGGGCAACACTACCTGTCACCCCAACGGGCCATGATTTTGGAAGCTCTGGGGTTGGCAGGACAGGGCTATGGGAGGCTGGGGCAGGGCAGACAGCCACAGCGGGGAAGAGGATGTCTGGTGTTCCCCTTCAGGCAGGCAGCCAGGGCCCACGTCGCCATGTGCTCTGCCACAGCGGGCTGGGCTGCGGACCTGAGGGGGGCACCCATGGGTGGGGACAGGCGGCTCCCTGGAGGGTCAAACACCAGGTGTGGTGGGTTTGTTACAGCCACTGGGTTTGTTATTTATCTGCTGGGGTACGGGCACCACCCAATGCTCCTGGGCACTGGCAATAGGGGTCTGCACCTCCCCCCAGCCCTGGGCCAGACCCTGCGGTCCCGCCCTCTCCCCCTTTAGCGCCTTGAAAGACACGTGACACAGGCGGACTTTTTTCCTCTCCCTGCCCTGAGATATCCCTGCGCCGCGGAGGAGGACGCTGTTCCTAGCCATGCCTTTCAATCTGACCAAGGGGAGGGCGGTGATCGGTAAGGCCCGCCTCCTCGCGTCCTGCGATCGGCAGCGAGTTCTCCCAATGGTCGGCTTCCCGTTCCGTGACGCTAGCGGCGCGGCCCAATGGGAGCGCAGGGGCGGGGCTCGGCGACGGCTGTACGACGCCATCGCCCTCCGACTCCTCCTGGCGCGGAAGACGCTGTTGTTGTTGGCCGAGGCGCTGAGCGCGTTCGGGCCGCGCCGCCGCCATTTTGTGAGAGTGTCTCGGGCGGGCGGGCGCCATGTTTGTAAGGAAGAAATAACCGGGCATCTCCGGCCACCAGCACTCCCTACCCCCCGTGTGTCCTCCTCCTCCTGTGCCCCGGGCCTGCTCCTCCGGGCCGCGCCGCCGCGCCGCCGGCCCCGCCTGCCCGCGCGGACTGCCAGAGCGGGCCGCGGGGCGGCCGGGCTCACCCTGTGCAGCCTCCTGCACAGAGTGACTGTTAGTGTCTCACTAAGTAACCGTGAGTGAAACCTTCATCATCTCTCCTCGCTGAGGGACCGACCCTCCTCCTCCTCCTCCTCCTGCGCCTCCTCAGCGAGCCTCCTGCGCCGCCGAGTGCGCGCCGCCTCCTCCTCCTCACCACCACCACGGGCAGCAGCAGTGTCCTGCCTTCCTCCTCCACCTCCCTCCTCCTCTGCTCACCCCAGGGCCCGCACCATGGCCTTTGAAAGCCTGTTCGCCAACCCCCCAAACCCAGTCCTTGGCCCAAACATGCCCGACTCTGACAGGCACCATGCGGGGGACGAAAGGTCGAGTAACATTCTTCTCTCTCCGCGTCTCATGCCGGTGATGCTGTGGGTTAATGTGCCTAGCGGGTGAAGGGGGTGCGGGGCTGGGGGCCAGGTCACCTCCAGGCTGCGAAGTGGGGGGTTAATAGGGCGGGGGGAAGGGGGTGGCGGGACTCCTGAGTACAGGGGCATTTTCTTGCATGCATTTGACATCTCATTTTTTGGTTCCATCTCTTTCCATACAATGCACTTTGCAGCGGGTGTCTGTTGACTGTCACCGTTGTGTTTGTTACCCCCCGCCCCGTGCTGCTCGTCAGGTGGAAGAGAATGTTTTTATCTATGCAGGACGCTTCGCACTAGGGCCATATTTAACCTCCTTTTCTCGCCAGATTACACCCGCCACATTTAACGGGATCTTTTTTTATGCAGATTAAGGTCTGACTGACGTTTTCTTTGCCACCTCTCAATCCCCATGCGCAGCAAACCAGAGTCCTTTTCCTGATGTAAGGAGCTCTGTTCCGGCTCCCTCCCTTTCTTTTCTGCAACTGTGGTTGGAAATCCAGATCCGATCCTCAGACAGCTCTGGCCTTCCTAGCCACTGCCCAAAAATTCTCTTCTAGCCTCACCACTCCCCATCATTCAGGGCACGTGGACAGAGAGCGCATGAGTGCCCTTGTAATGGTGATTTGCAACAGCAGCCCAACCTTCCCGCAGACTTCCCCAACCACGTACAGTGCTCTTATCAGATGATTGAAAAACATGACACACCCTCTGATTAAACCTCAAAACACCCCTGTGGGGTAAGAATTATTAATCCTATTTTTTTACTGGTAGGGAAACTGAGGCCCACATAGGTTAAATGTCTTTCCCAAAACACACCATGTATCCCTGATCTGGAATAGCCTCTAGATTGTCTAACTTCTAGTCTCATGATTACCCCTCCCATCTTTAATTTTAAAGTAATCTAAGTGCTACTGCATATAAAAGTTAATGATGGAGAAGGCTACCTTTAAATAAATTTGAAGAGTTCAAGGGAAGATACATTAAAAAGTAATAATATTGTATCACTAGTCTTGAACTGTGACAGCATTGTCCAAAGAACTTGCTTAAAAGGTATACTTGCATACCAGTCAAATATTAATGGAACATGCACTTTTTACCATAGAATATAATTCAGGTTTTGTAAATATTTGGTTCACATTTTCATTAAGAATCTGTGGTGATGTTGGGGCCCAAGAATTCTTTACCACTATGTCACTAGAGACTAATATTTCTAATTTGAAATTCTTCAGAATCAGTATTATAGCTTAAATTGTTACATGTAAAGTGTCTTTCAAAAATTATGCTCACTAGTATACTTATTCCTACACTGGGAAAACTGGTAAATTCTTATTTTATAGCTTTGTTTAAATATCTTCAATTTAATAGATTAATTGTACCATTAACTTATTACATTTCTTCACATCTATTTATACTATTTTTTAATTCTAGAAGAACATAATGCCCTAACAATAAATAAATTAAACATGCCTTATAAATAATACATTTAGAGACGATCCTGCTGACTATCTGGATTACCCCTATTAATAGTTTATAGCAAGGTGTGTTCACCATACACTTACCATAATTAAAAGAAAAATAGTAGAGATAAAATATATGCCTTCTCATTTTACAGTAGATATGCAAATTCAACCCAGTCAAAATGCATTATACATTTTAGGAAGTTTACAGATTTTCCTTATGGATTGATTACTCTGAAACAGGCACAAACTCATTTAAACAAAAACACAGTCCCAGAAAACATGATTAACACTTTAGGGGTGTGGATTTCAGTTTGAACAGCTTTAGGTGAAATAGTTTTGCTTGAACTGTCCCTTGTATTATCTTGTTGAAAAGAAAAATGCAGTGTTTTTAGGTTGATACTTTGGATAAAATCTGAGTAACTGATCAATGTCCATTCCAAATTGAAGAAGTTAATAGAAGCAGTACTATAATATATTTTAGTAGCATAAAATTATAGTGTGTATAGTCTGAGCCAATTCTGCCTTTCATTCAGTGTTTTACTACATAAGTAGATCAGTAGTATGACTTTACTATGGCAGTAGTCCCATAGATAAGTAAGGGTGGCAATATAGTAGGTAACCAGTACACAAAAGGTTGCAGATACTGATTTTATGTAAATCAGTGACACTTCTATTAACATTTAGCAATCTTGGCATTAATCTAATCTTTAGAATTACAGAAATGAAATTTTCATTACAGCTATAGATAGTTGCAAATTACCTTTCACATTTACCCCCAGTTTGATCTTGTTTGTTTTTAAGAGGAAAGTATTGCTTTGGGCTGTAACTTTTCACGGCCTTACTTTAAAGATAAATTTTTAAAAAACAGAGAAAATTAATTTAACTCTTTTGACTGAGTGTGAGGAAAATACTTTTCTCCCCCAAAAAGCTGTTTAGGACTTTTTCTACATGCACAGATAACTAAATAAAAAAAGCTCAACTTTCACATGAAGTTAGTTCTCCTGAAAGATTACTCACAGTGTGCATTTTTTAAAAATATGGAAAAAATAGAAACAACCCTTTCCTTACACAAACAAGAAACAAACAAATTGAGACTACAGCAAATAAACACTAAACACAAAAATACAGCCCTATTTACATATACAAAGAACCACAACATTTCTGCAATAAAGCAGGTGTCTTAAGAGGATAAGTGAAGAGAACAGTCTGTGATCTCAAATAAATACATAAACACGGGCCCTAATCCTGCAACACATGGTGTGGACAGACTGCTGGACTGCCCCCAAGAGCCCCACTGAAGTCAATGGGACTTGGCATGGGTGCAGCAGTGTGCTGGTGCTTCTGTCAGTTGCAGGATCAGGGCCTTGCTTTTAAACTGTGATCTGCAGGCATGCATATTGTTAAATCACGCAGTAGATGATTTTACTAGATATATCCCTGCATGTCTGGCATAGGAACTGAATACTTAGTTTTTACAGATACAACAGAATATGGCACCAGTACAACTCTGACTACTTTGGTCTCCTAAATAATATTGAACTACAGGCATATAGGGGCTTGATTGCAATAAGTAGGGTCATGTTTGCACTAGTGCCATGTTTACCGCAGCAGGAAAGTTTAAAAATATAGATCTTTCCATGTTTTGGGATGAATATTTTTATTTGAAAGTTCAGATCAGGTACTGGTTCCATTTTTGCAGGTGTATAAGGCCCTGTTTTGCACCTCTCTAAATATATAGTCAGGCTTTAAGATTTTATACCAATAACTATTGTAAAAAAAAAAAAATTAATGACCTAATCAGTCAGAATGTTTAGGCACTAATTATGGAGGCTTTACTAGTGATTCTTTAGTTAATTTTGTGTTGTGATATCAATTTAAAGCATGACTAAAATATACTACCTCTGTTTTATATGATGAAGATTTAATTTAGTCTCCAAATCTGACAAAATAACTCTCCAAGGGACAGTTGAACTTCTTATGTAACTTTTGCAGTGAAATTTAACTAATTTTTGCAGAGGAAACATTTGAAAATGTTTCTTTTTTTGAAAAATTGGCTTGTTTCATGTTTTTGGTTCCTTTTGCTAACAGCCACAAACCCCAGTCATCACACAAGTACGCATTCTGATATCCTATGCACATTCTGATAGTATCTTTGAGGTAGAACATTTCTGACATTTTAAAATTAAACACACAAGATAGCCTGTTTGAGTTTCACTGAGGTTAGCCGATGGAACAGCTCATTCTGTTACTACCATTTTCTGATGCTGTCCCGCCTGTCTCAACTCGCCAGCTGTCATCTGCGTATATCCAGGTGAGCCAGATAGACTCATGGCTGCCCAGCCTGTCTGTCTCACAGGTTTTCTGCCTTTCCTGTTCCCTGTGGCTCCTCCAGCTATCCCAGGAATTTCCTGGTCCCTTCTGGCACCCCAGTTCCTTGGCACTTCCTCATCCACACCCTGGCAAGCATAACTTCAAGGTCTGCTACTGAAATAGTACTTATCTGACAAACTTCCTGTGGTTTACCAGAATGGTGCTCTGCTCTGATAAGTCATAAGGCCAGTGGGTGATAGAGAGTAAGGATTGTGGTGGGAGAAATGGGGCTGGGGTTAGGTAGGCTGAGCAACAGTGAGCTTAAATCGGCATACAGTCTCTATCATTCTCTGCTCCACTGTAGTTTGCAAGTTCCTCGCCCCCAGCCTACCTAGGTCTCACTGGCTCCCCAATTGCATGGAACACTGGAGGATTGTTATTCAGGGGAGTGAGGGAGCAAGAAAGTTGGAAAGACATTGAGCTTGAGAGCCAAAGCGCAGAAAAGCCGAGGGGCTTGAGAGGTACAGCCTAAGATATTCCTGCTATCCAGCATGCCTGTCCTCCTAGTCCCCCTTCTCTGCTTTCCTGCTCCTCTATTAATTCATCCTGGCTCCATGCTATTCTGTGTAATTGCTCTCCTTTTCCAGGCCTTCACTCTATACCTCTTGTAGGCCATTGCCCTCTCTCCATGCCCCCTCTTTTTACTCATGAGTGTTCCAGGTCTCTTCTCCCTGTTGAATTTGCAAATATTTGCCATGACCAGTTACTTTGAAAATT
The DNA here is from genome assembly GCF_028017835.1 of Emys orbicularis. Lineage (NCBI taxonomy): Eukaryota > Metazoa > Chordata > Testudines > Emydidae > Emys > Emys orbicularis. The sequence goes on along the minus strand of NC_088685.1, from coordinate 214,628,568 downwards.
TTAAAATATATAAATATTTATTCACCAGAGGAAAAAAATAATTAAGGTGGAGTTAAGCTTGTGGCCGCATAACATTGCCTAGTGCTGATCATACCTTTCCTGGACATGAGTTTAAATGTCCAACTTCAAACGTTAGAAAATCAGAAAACGCAGAGTTAAGTTCCTCCACGTGTCTCTTACCATAAAGGAATGGCAAATGCCAGAAAACTGGGAAGTAGGGAATAAGGTGACAGCATGCAAGATAACTACTCAAGGCAGTGTCATGTGGCTGAAATCTTAACTCCATCTTAGCAAAGTCTTTTTTCTGCTGAATTTCCTTAGTTATTTTAAATAATAACATGAGACTTGAGAACAGTGGAACCTGGGATTAGGGGGAGTAGTCCCTTCTTTGTCCCTGGCAGCTTGCCATTGCTCTTCCTGGCAGAAACCCACTCTGATCATGTCCCCATAGCCTGTTTGGAGGTGGGTTTCCCAGTGCCCTACCTACAAAAGGCAGACTAGAACCCAGCCAGCTCAGTGTGACAGGAGAGCAACAACCCTTCCCCAGATGATTTCTCTGCCTGCCCTTCAATTTGAAAAGCAGTGGCTAAAACTAGTGGACACCTGAAAATTCTGATAAGTTACTTGCTCTGCATCACATAGGAAGTCTTTAGCAAAGCTAGTTCTCCTGAGTCCTATCACCTTAACTGCAATCATCTTTTCTCTCCTGCAGCTCCCTTCAGTGTTCAGTCAGAAGTCCGATCATGTGCAGTTATTTGCTAGGGCAAGTTTATCTGTATGTATGTTAGTTGGTCACAGGCTTGGCCGTGTTGTGTAGACAGCTTGGCCAAGAATGTAGATTTGACCTGATCTTTGTGAGAGGCAGCATGGCTTAATGGATGAAACTTGGCTCCGCAATAGGCTTGGCAGAATTTGATTTTTATTTTTTTATAATCTCAGTGGATAATCTCAGTGTTTATTTTTAAGTATTTTTTCCCCGTTTTTATTGATTTAAACTTTCATGATTGTGCAAAATTATGGGCTTCAGGTATTTTTTTATTGATTTACATTTTCAGTTTGGGGACATTATGGGGAGTTCAGACACAGGGTCAGACAATAATTATTTAATGAAAGTAGACATTGAAAAGTTAAAGCTTTATAACCGTTAAAACACATTGTCAGCATTGCATGTCAAATTATAAAAAGTAAATATCCTTAAATCAAACTCATGTTGTCAGGAAGCATTTTTCTTATTGTGCCTATCTGTACACTTTGATTATTATTGATGGAAATATTTTTTCATCAGTTTGTGTGTGTGTATAGTGACATCTATATATAAACATTTAATCTTCCAAGCCTATATACGAGACGTGGCTTCTATTTCTGGCTATGCCAGAAGTGGTGATCTGAAATCTCTCTGGTCCTCAGTCCTCCCATCTGTAAAAGGGGATGAATACGTGCATCCTTTCTAGTTTTAATATAGATGAAGCTTTTCTCAGTGTGAGTTGCAAAGGGATTTATTAATGCCAGTTATTGGAAGAAGGGAGTGTAGAATTACTGGTTTCCAGTGGAGTGCTCGTGTAGCCTAAAAGGGATATTTTTATGAGGGCAAGTAAGAAATTTGCTGGTTCAGAGTGTATGTCATATCTCTCTCTTTACCCTATGTAAGAATAATGCAACTGGGTAAGAAGCAACAGAGGGTCCTGTGGCACCTTTAAGACTAACAGAAGTATTGGAGCATAAGCTTTCATGGGTGAATGCTTGCGTCTGATGAAGTGGGCATTCACCCACGAAAGCTTATGCTCCAATACTTCTGTTAGTCTTAAAGGTGCCACAGGACCCTCTGTTGCTTTTTACAGATTCAGACTAACACGGCTACCCCTCTGATACGCAACTGGGTAAAAGAGTTATTCTGCTACATCATGTAATAGATGTCTGCTTTGTGATGTTAGAGGTCTTAGGTTCAAATCCCTGCAGAGAAGCGTTTTTCCTGTCCCGTATGTGTTCTCTTTTAAGTTCAAAGGGGGGCTGGTGTTGAAGCTGTGTCAGGAGTTCCATCAAAGTGTGTATGTTCCATGCTCGTAATCCATAAGAGAATTGCCAGCTCTGCCTCATCTCACTCTGTAGTTCCCAAAAGGTCTGTTAACTTCATGTTTACAATTATGGACCTTCTTTTTTGGTACCATGCACCAGATGTTAGCTAGGAAAGTTGAGTGATATATATTTTATGCAGTTCTTGCCCTGTTTCTTTCATAGGTGTATATAAAAAAACACTAGGACTTGTCTACGTGGGGAAATTTTCCAGCACAGCTGTACTGGTATAATTATACTGCTACAGCTATGCCAGTATAACTTCTCCAGAAGGCATGCTCTTTTGGGATTAAGAGTACCTTTTTCAGTTTAGCTTGTATGTCTCTTTGGAAGTGATTTAAGCTAAAGTGGAAAAAAAAGGCACTCTGAAAAAGCATGTGCATGGGGAGTTATGCCAGCGTAGTTACAGTGGTATAATTATACTGGTGTAGTTAGGTCAGTAAATTTCCCTATGTAGATATGCCCTTAAAAAGCTTTTTGCAACTTTGGAAAAAGCTCGTTTTAGGGTGCCCCTGTCTTGGGAACCCCCTTGTTCAAATGATTTGGATTTTACCCTCTAGGTCTACCTTGGCCCTTGACTCAACTGACCAGTTTTCTTTGGGAATTTTACAGAGTGTACAAAATTGGCTTTAAAAATATAGCTTCTCAGTTAAGTTGCAGTTGTATTTAGCATTTCTCCATAACCGGTGACGGTGTGAACGTAAGTGAAGGAGGGGTAAAAGTCCATGGAGCCATACACCTTCTGCCTGGCACTGTGCCTTCCAGGGGACATGTGGGCATGAAAGATGGGTGTGTGAAAGAAGCTTTAGGGGATAGGGAACCATGAATGGAAAGGTTGGGGGAGAAGGGTATTTTGGAGGACTGTTAGAAAGGGGGAGAGAGTGCACAACTTGAAGGAATGTAGAAGGCAGTTACAAGGGATGTTGACAGACATGAAAAGGGGACAAAATGGGGGAGGAGGTAGTCATGGAAACAGGAAGTGTGTTCTCTATGTTAAACTTGACTGGTTTAAAACATTTGATATGTTCAACATTGATAACATTTCCCCTCTTAAGTGCCCCCAATTGGTATTCTACCAGTTATAACCTTCCATCCTACATCCAAACACACACACTCCACTACATATGTCCAGACATCTGTAGAAGGTGAGCCTAGTGCAGTTACATGCCTGCTGCATTGAACCTCATACGACCAATTAGAGCACTTTTGTGTTCCGGCAGCATTTATATAAAAATAATTTAGTTTTCTTGCCAATTAAAAACTAGGGAAATTCCCACATGCAAATTAAGGCGAATCAAGTGTATTTCCCATCAATACAATCAATAAAAACAAAGAAATCACCAGCTAAGCCAACATTTTCATCCACACCAATCACAACTCTCATACAATACTACCCAACTATACACAAGCCACACATTTATTTTCAGTTCCAATTTAGAGCACTCACTGTGATGATAATCCAGTTCTTCAGAGTCACATTGAAATGCAAAACATAAACTCTGACCCCAGAAAGATAAATATCTTTCCGGTAGAATAGCTGTAACAGTCAAGTCTAGATGTCATTTATACATGAGGAAATTAGGTAAATATTTAGCTTTTGTGTTTGAGTGTAATTATGAGGAATTGGACGTGCATTTGGAGTGGCTCTGTGTTAGAATTACAAGTGAGTTGCTTATGAAGTTTCAGAGTTTGTGACTGTTTGGCAGTAAAGTTGAGAGAGTAGAGGTGAATGTAAATGTGAATGTTGGCTTAACTGGTGATTAACATGATATATTTTTATTATTGTGCTTGTAGGAGATGGACTTGAGCAAATTTTTAGTACAAAGTTAGCAAAGTTTTTCCGGGTGGGGGGTATTACATAGAGGGATGTCAGGAAAATGTTTTAACAGTTGGCTTGAATCTTTCACTTTGTTATTGCAGGGAGTGCTTACTAACAAACTTGGATGTTCCTTGTCTTTAGCCCCCATCCTGATCATATTTGTGTAGACTTTGCATATCTTGCGCAGTGGCCTATTTTCTGTCTGTAGGTCTAATTATTTTTCTACTGAACTTTTTGGTAAATTAAGTACTTATCACCTCCATTGCCCAGTCTGTTTTATTGCTCTTGTATGTGATCTGTATGATTTTAGTAACCACAACTTCTTGTCACACAAAAAGGTCCAATGTATACAAAATATACATGTCTAAGAACTAATCTTTCCTAACAGAAAACCTCTTTTTACTCTCAACTGAAGTTTCAGATAATAGGCAAGACTAATGTTTCAACACTGAATTCTAATTTAGGAAGAAAAGGATTCGGTTTGGTTGAATGGACATATACTGGTATTACCATAATAGCTAGGTTTAAGCAATTTCTTATAAAATTTCAGAAATTGTAGGAGTTCTGTTCATGCAGTCTGTAAAGATTAAGAAAGCAAGTTTGAGTAGTAAAAACATTAGTGTAAGGTTTGCAATTTTGTCATCTTTTTATCTTTTCTTTTTTCTATTACACATCTCTGTAAATGATAAGTTAGATGTAGAGTTTTGAGGCTTGTTAACTTGTATGTACTTTATACTTTTTCTGGTAGTAATGTCCTGCAAACTATTGGTAATTGTTTCCCTTTAAGGCTTCCTCTAACTTTAAAGTTGTAAGTGACAGCATCCTGTTTTAAAGCAAAATCCTTAATTACTTTTTAAATGAGACCTTCTCTTTACTTCACATCTCATCAGTCAAAAATAGGTTTAAACAGAGGGCAAAGATGTCTATTAATAAAAAATTAAATTAAAAGTTTAATAAAATAGGATGTGTGCGCGTTGTGGTAGTTTCATGAAGTAATGGATGCTGGTATAGTCCACTACAAATGCTGGGAAAATGTCTGCACTCCCACAGTATTGCACTTTGGTGCGCTGGTTGTGCACACACCTGATCCAGAGAATTTTGCCTAGCAGTATCCATACAGTGGCGGCGCTTGCGCCTCGTGGCCATAGCCCATCCCCTTGCTACATGAGGCAGCAACGCCGCTACACCTATATTCCTTCTTACCAAGCATGGCTGAAGTTGGACCTCTTTGTGGTTTTCACCTCACAATCCCTCTAATTTTAGTGACTTTTCTAGTTGTATATAGCTATTTAGTACCCTTAATATAGTATTAATTAGAGTTAGTGTTAGTTAGGTGTAGTTTAAGTATTTCCCTGGTGATGCCCTTACAAAGGTTTAAACATTGTCCCTCATGTAGAGGAGCAATCCCCAACAACGATCCCGATACAGGATGCTGGCTGTGCCTAGGCGAAACCCACATCAAGGAGCAGTGTTCAATTTGCAGATCATTCACCAAATGGACCCAAGTGCGGAGGGAGCTTCGTCAGAAGCAGCCCTTGTCGAACAGGCCATGCATCTGCTTCGGCACCAACGCTCTTGTCAAATTTAGGTTGCCCTTGAGTTCTGAGAGTGCTGCCGCTTCGCGTGCTGGAGTTGATGCCTTTCCAAAGAGATTGAGGAGTTGTTCCCTGTTGAGTGCACAAAGGAAAAGGTCACATCAGACCGATTGAGGCCACTCCAGGTCATGTGGGGACTCATCTCCTTCCTCCAGATGGAGTGTGGATCGGCACGGTGAATACCAGTGCATGGGATGGAGCAGGTCCTATCAACTGCTCCCTGGTAACAGTCAAGGGGGTCGGAGATCCCGTACCATTGACTCTGTTTCTGGCCCCAGGGTGTCTGTTGATTCTGGTACCGATGAGGGTGATGCTAGCACCAGCTGTTTCTGCACTGGTGCATGTCAGGCAGCAATATAACCTCGTCTGCCTTTCTGTCCCAACCACGCCCTTGGTCCATGACTTTGCCAGGACTGCGTCTTTTATAGCCCTGTTGGCTGTGCGGGCCGCCGAACCTGTGAGTCTGTCAGCACCGTACCGTGATGTTTCCCTTTCACAGTCAGTAGAACTGGGGCCGGTACCAGGCTCAGCACAAACTCCCCCCCCACCCCCACCCCCACCCCCCCCGGTACCAGGAGCGTCTTTGGCACCCCTGTGACCGCTGTCACTGATATTACTATGGTGGCATTCCCTGCCTTCCACTTTGGCACCATCAGTTTACCTTGGTGCACTGCCGACTTCGGGGTCGACACGGCTTCCAGCACCGGAAACAACAGAGGCATACTCAGTGGTGCTGATACCGTTTCCACCGTTGGCGCCATCTCCCTTGTCATTCTTGGCTACAGACAACTCAGCGTGGTTGCTCGCACTCTCAGGGCTGGCTGTACCTTTATCCTCTGCAGCCTGAGACTCTTCGGCATCCACGGCGAGATCTTCCTCCTCTCATTCTCCATCGTGTGACCCGCGTCTGAGACCATTCTTGGAGCATTCTGGGTAGCAGGATTGGTGTTCGTCTTGTGGTCGGGATGTGGGCCCCTGGCCTGGCATCTACTGGCCATCAATGCCCTATCTATACCAGTGGTATCCGTGGGACACTCCTTGGTCGCAGAGGTCCCACTCCTCATCTCGCTCAAAGGCGAAATCACCAACCAGGTGTGTAATGGTGACTATCAAGTCATCACAGGCCAGGCACTGGTGAGCCTTCCCCTCGTGGAGCCTCCAGAGTCCTCATATCCAGGCCCATCAGCCCTGGAGTAGGATCCAGCTCTGGCACAGTTAACCGCTTCATCTTTGTCCCCAGACAATTCCGCGGTGTCTGTCTCTTTCTTCCCTTTGGTACTGGAGGATTTCAAGGTGTGCCTGAACCTTTTGCGGTGCTTGGCTGCTTCCCAAAGTATTCAAGCAGAGTTCCTGTAGGAGAACACCCACGAGTTAGTGGATATCCAGCAGCCATCTGCTCCTGGGAAAGTTGCCCTCCCTGTTCACAATGCACTCCTTGAGCCTGCTAAAGTCCTCTGCAGCATGCTGGCTTCGGTACTGCCTGCAGCAAAGCACTACTTCATTTCGGTGCAGGGATTTGAGGGTTTTTACTCCTATCTGGCCCCAGATACCCTGCTTGTAATCACGGTGAATGATAGAGCCAGGCAGGGCGGGTTTAAGTCCACTCTCAAGGAGAAGGACTCTAAACAAATGGACCTGATGAACAGGAAGATTTACATCTCCTCTTGTGGATGCAGATTGCTAACCGGCAGATATTACTGTCCAAGTACAACTTTGTGAACTGAAGGACTATGTCTAAGTTTGCAGACCAGTTGCCCAAAGCCTCGAGAGAGGAATTTCAGGCATTTGTCACCAACGGCTGATTGGTGGCTAAGACTTCATTGCAGTCCGCACTGGACGTTGTGCATACTTTGGGCAGAGTGATGGCCTCGGCTGTGACCATGAGACGGGCTTCTTAGCTGCAAAATTTGGATAGTGCTCCCAGTGTGCAGCAGCACATAGAGGATTTACCCTTCAGTGGCCAAACATTCTTTTCAGATGAGACTCTGCACTCCTTCAAGGACTCAAAGGCTACTCTGTGTTCCTTGGAAGCATACACACCAGTGGTGCAGAGGTGATCAACAGCAGCAGCACTATCGTCCGCAGCACACATTTAGGCAGCCTTTCCCTCCCCCAAGACAGCAGGACTACCCCAGAAAAGGGCATACGTCCCATAGGAGGAGGCAGTCTGATCCAGGATTTGGCCAGCCGACATGCCCTTTCCTGGCATCCCCAAGAGACCATTTTGACTCATTAGTCCAGAGCAGTGTTCCAGTCATCACTCCTATTCTCCCCTTTCCCTCTGTTTGGGGACAGGCTGGCTCACTTTCACAATGGCTGGGGCTTTATCACCACCGACATCTGGGTCCTAAGCACTGTCAGATTGGGCTATGCCATCCAGTTCTTCTCCATCTCTCCCCATCTCTCTTCAGGGACCCCTCTCATGAGATACTGCTCCTTGAGCAGGTTCACTCTCTACTGGCTTGGGAGTGGTGGAGGAGGAGGTTCCGCCAGAACACCAGGGTCATGGCTTCTATTTCTGTACTTTCTGGTGCCCAAATCTAAGGAAGTGGCAAGACCCATTCTTGATCTTTGTGGCCTCAACAAAGGTGGATCGGGCCAAGCTCATTCTCATTGTACTGGCATGGCCCAAGGCAGTGCTGGTTCTCCAGTCTTCTCGTGTTGTCAGTTCAGCCTCTCGTACTGCTTCCTCTCCATCCCAGCCTACTCACTTAGAATCACGGCTGCACCTCGTGTCCCACGCTCAGTCCCCTGCATCTCACAGTGTGGCTGCTTCATGGCTAAATGAAGAGGAAGAGTGGTGTTCTGCAGCTGTTCAACAGGTCCTATTCAACAGTACAAAGTCCTCTATTAGAATGGTCTATTCAGCAAAATGAAAGTGATTTTGGTGTGGTCATTGACCCATGGAATTCAGCCAACACTGGCTTGTATCCTGGACAACTTGGAATACTTGCTGCATCTTACTTGCTCTTAGGTCATTGAGCGTATAGTTGGCAGTGCTACCAGCATTTCATCCCCCCAGTCAAGGAAGATCTGTCTTCTCCAGTACCATGATAGCAAGATTTTTTAAAGGGCTTCTTCATCTCCATCCTCTGGTTCAAGACCTGGTTCCTTTGGGGGACCTTAACATGGTCCTAGCAGCTTTAATGGGACCTCCATTGAACCACTGGTGGTGCAGTCATGAAAAAGGCAAATGTAATCCTAGGATGTATCAGGCAAGTTATTTCCAGTATTACAGTATTTCCAGAGATAGACAAGTATTAATGACACTGTGCAAGGCACTGGTAAAACCTCATCTGCAACAGTGTATGATTCTGATCACCCATGATCAAGAAAGATTAATTTAAAAAGGAACAGGTGCAGAGAAGGCCTATTAGGATGATCAGGGAATGGAGACCTTGTCTTATGAGAAGAGAGTAAAAGAAATTGGCTTGTTTTTAGCTTAGCAAAACAGGTTGAGAGAAGATCTGATAGTTGTCTATAAATACCTTGTAGGATAGACATCAGGGAGAGAGAAGAGCTATTTAAGCTAAAGGATAAAGTTTGTACAAGAACAAATGGGCATAAAATGGCCATGAATAAATTTAGACTGGAAATTAAAAGGTTTCTAATCATCAGTGGAGTGAGGTTCTGGAACAGCCTTCCAGTAGAAGGAGTGGGGATAAACTTGAATGGGTTTATATGATGATGATGCCAGCAGGGGATTGGACTGAATCCATAAGATCCATTCCAGTTGTAAGTCCTATGTTCCTATTTTCTTGGGATGAGTCTTCTGAAGACCCTTGGGCCCCTCAGGAAGGGACAACTTCCTTTTTGTCAGTTCAAGGACTTTATGCACAGCTCTAGGAAAACACCTTTTAAAATCTCCTCTTTGTTCTGTTCTGAAACCACTTCTTTAGTTTCCTATTCTTGGCTAGAGGCATAGATATTATTTTGGTTTTCCTACTGTTCCATTTGATCCAACCCTTGTCTGTACAGGCTACCATCATTTCTGAAGCAGAGTTATGATTTTTTCTTCAGAAAGCCTGACAATTTAATTGTCTCTTGTTATAAAATGCATTTTAACATTATAACCAAGAATAGAGTTGAATTCATTCTCTTTGCATTTGAAATGTAACTAGATAGCTAAACCAGATTTCCCTGTCGTGTTAAGGACTGTGTTTTTCTTGTTTTTTAAGAGCTATCAAGACCTATTATAGCTAACTGCTCACATCTGTGGTTTCTGGCACAGTGGACAAGTACAGATCTCAAATTTTGTGTGATCTTGCATTTGAAAAATTATGACGTATTAATCACACAATTGAGCAATTTAAATTTAGTGGTAATTTTGTCTCCTCAAATCAACACAGATTGCATTCCAGGGATGGTAAGAAGTAGGTTTAAAAGTTTTATTTAGCTTATGCTAAGGACTTCAGAAAGTCTAAAGATATTCATCAGTTTTCATAAGGGAGAAACATCTAAAAACCATCCTTTGACTGATGGCTTAAAGACGACAATCTATTATCCTACAGACAGCTTGAGCAGTTTTTTCTTGTTTGAATGGTATTCTGCTAGGGAGATACCCACTCCCTTAAACTAATTGAAATACATGACTAAAAAAAAAATTTACGGTTTTTCAGCTTAATTTTATAGAAATAATTTTTGAACAAATAACTTTGTGTTTTACATTTTCTGTCAAGTATAGTGGGGAGTGGAATATAGAAATATCAATTATTGTTTCCCAACCTTGAGGGGCCAGTCCAGACTAGCTGAGGGGATGGGGGAAAGTGAACAACAGTGCGGGTAGAGAAACTTGCAGGACCCCAAATCTTATCTTTACAAATACAAATGTATTACAGCAGATGGAGGTGAAGCAGTGTCCCTTAATGAACCATGCTGCAGGAGAAGGTCAAATGCACATGACTGCAGGCTTGAATAGTAACTTCCAGGCCAAAACTTCTCTGTTCTGTTCATTCAGTGCATTCAGTTCAGCTGCAAGAGTTGGTTTTGGTTTTATGGGAGCCATCAATTAATGCCCCTATCCAAGTAGCATGTAGTCCTGCTTAATGGGAAATGGAGAAGGGGTGCCACAAAACAAGAGAACATAAAATAACAAAAAACTAGAAAATAAATGCAGATGAAGAGAAAACCAAAGGAGAAAGGCAGAAAAGAAAATGAACAGAAAATATGACAACTGTGCCAAGGCAGGAGCATGGGAACATTGTGTGTGTGTGTGTGTGTGTGTGTGTGTGTGTGTGTGTGTGTGTGTGTGTGTAATATCCCATCTCAAAGTAATTTCGCCTCAAAAGATTGGAGAACCAACAACAATTGATAGATACAGAAGATGTCTCCGTTGGTCACTAATCCTGTACCTGAGGTAGCGCCAGTATTGAGCTATGAACTGAAGTCTTCTCAACCTACTCCACCAAACAGCTGTAGGATTTCCACTGTGTTGTGGATGCCATAGCCGAATTTTAGTATTTTGATATGAGATGATTTAACATATCTAGGAGGAGTGGATTGTAGTAACTTTTAAAGTCTCTAGTTAATGCCAAGTGTGATGTTTTGAAATAGTAGATGCATTTTGAACTTGATATTGATAAGCACTGTCTTGAGACGGGTTTATTTGGCTATATTTCCAAATTCTAACACTTTGGAATTAGGGCTTGTGTATGGAGTGGAGACTATTCTTAGAACTATAGATGAGTTTGGTATCTCTGTATATTTCAGAACCTCAATAGATTGAACTAACTGCCTTTTGTTTATATGTTTAATACATCTATTTTATGAAAAATAATCATTCTTTTAAATTTTCTCTTCCACAGTTCCACATTACATTATAATAATTTGTTTTCTTATCTGGACTTTTTTCCAGTTTTTGTTATGTCCTTTGTGAGATCAGGTCACTAACACTAAATCCAGTATTCAAAATGAGGATTTACCCTGGTTTTAAATAGCATATTTTCCATATTGTTTGCTATCCCCTTCTTACTACATCATAACACCTTATTTGATTTTGACCTTTGCTGCATATTAAGAGGATGTCTTACTGAGCTGTCCATGTAATTACCTAGATCTTTTCGTTAAAATGTGGGGTGATATTTTAAAAAGATGTCCAACTTCCAGTGACTTTCAGTGTCTAATTCCCTTAAGCACTGCCCACCAGTGAGAGCCAATTAAATTTAAATGGGTCCTTTTAGTATGGATTATTTTAATTTGTTTAGATTAAATTTGATCTATTTTCATATTGCCCAATTTTCTAATTTTGTTCTTTTGGAGTTCCTCATAAGCCTTCCTGCTTCTGTGTTCACTTTTGTTTTCTCCCTCTGCTGAGAAAAACAAGATCTTGCTCATCTTTCTATCAAGATTTTGGTCTCATTGCCTCTTCGATAGTGGTGGAACATACTCCTCTATGTCACTACAGTTAGGCTAGCAGGCCTGCTGCCTTGTTCAGAATTGCTTTGGGCTCCTACACAATTTGTACCTGTCCTTGGTTTTCCATGCAGTGCTGCTCCCCCATCTGGCTCGTAACTCAAGAGAGATTGGGAATGGATGGCATCTGGCTGGTCCTCTCAGGCGTACAGGCCGCATGGAGGGTGGAGTTTGGATGTGTGTTTGCAGTAGAGCATAAAGGAGAGGCAAGGAAGGTTGTGGTTTTCTCTCCTAGGTTCCTGTTCACAGAGTAGTCAGCAACTGGCATCAGACTGGGTTGATAATACACTGTGAGAGCAAGCTCAAGGTGGATGTTTCCAGCAGAAATGACAGGGCCAGTTGCTCTACCTGTCAGTGGCTAAAACCAATTTTTCCTGCCATAATACTCCCAAGTGGGCCCTAGACAGATGAAGAACTGACCTGTCCTTAAAGTGCTTAATACCTTGAGATTAGGTGATGTCCAGAGAATTAATTCTCTTGTTCCAAAGTCCAAATAAATTATCTCTTCCCTTTCTATTTGTTTCCTTCTGCTGTTACTGAGACTCCTCAAATAATGCTGGCATTAGAAAGGCATGATTTTCATTTCCAAATGTTGTTGTTGCAAGTTTTTATTAGTTTAATAGCTTGATAATGTCATGATGGTTGAGCTCCGTCCAGAATTCACCTGCAAACTGAAAAATCTTAACATCACAAAAATTATACGTTATCTGAAAAGGGTGCATTTTATTATATATTCAGACAATAATGGATACATTGCACATTATTTGTTTTATGGTGTAGTATACACTTTTACAACTTAAACAGTAAAACAGTATGGTTAATTAGAAAAATTGAATTGTGAATACTTTTTATGTGCAATGTGACTAAATTAATGTTGGTGTTGAAAACTTAATTTTTGCATTTTCTTACATTTTATGATTTTTAATTGCAATTTTAAAGTTGTAGTAAAATCTACTTCTGCTTTATATTTATTTCCAGTTAGACTTTGAAGCTTGCACTTCACTGAAGTGAATGAGATGAGTTACCATGTTAACTTCTGCTGTTTGGTTAGAAACAGTTCTCTGCAAGATTGAGTCAACAGTGCAGCTGCACTTCTGTTTAAGTTGGGACGTATCTTTGTAATGAAAATGTGATAGTGAAACTTTTTTTCAAATTTGCAGAACAGTGGAGAATACAAAAATATTGTGGAGATCCTAAAATTGTTAGATCTCCAATTTTTTACACTGTTTTCTTCTGAAAAAGCCGACGGGTGCGGAGGAGCACACGGTTCGGACAGAGACATCCCTTAGGGGAGGATCTATTAATGAGGATTCTCTATATCCTAGTAAGGAGGAGAGGATGGAAGATGATAAAGTACAGGTAGGATCTGATGAGAAACAGTCAAATGAGAGTCCCATTCAATTACATCACATAGTGGCAGACAGCTAAAAAGTGACAAATTTTATAAGTGCTTATATACAAATGCTAGAAATCTAAATACTAAGATGGGTAAACTTGAGTGCCTGGTATTAAATGAGGATATTAATAGGCATCACAGAAACTTGGTGGAATGATGATGATCAGTGGGACATGGTAATACCAGGGTACAAAATATATAGGAATGACAGAATAGGTTGGGCTGGTGGGGGAGTGGCATTATATGTGAAAGAAAGCATAGAGTAAAATATAGTAAAAATCTTAAATGAACCAAACTGTACCATAGAATCCCTGCTTGAAATTCCATGCTTGAATAATAAGAATATAGCAGTAGGGATATACTACCGACTACCTGACCAGGATGATGATGGTGACTGTGAAATGCTCAGGGAGATTAGAAAGGCTATAAAAATAGATAACTCAATAATAATGGGGGGATTTTAGCTATCCCCATCGTGACTGGGTACATGTCACCTGAGGACGGGATGCAGAGAGTTTCTTGACACCATAAATGAGTACTTCTTGGAGCAGCTAGTCCTGGAACCCACAAGAGGAGAGGCAGTTCTTGATTTAGTCCTAAGTGGAGCACAGGATCTGGTCCAAAAGGTGAATATAGTTGAACTGCTTGGTAATAGCAACCATAATATAATTAATTTTTGGGAGGGAAAGGGGAGACACCAAAGAAGCCCACCACAGTAGCATTCAACTTAAAAAAGGGGAACTGCACAAAAATGGGGCCATTAGTTAAATGGAAATTAAAAGGTACAGTCCCAAAAGTGAAATGCCTGCAAGCTGCATGGAAACTTTTTAAAAAACACCGTAATAGAGGCTCAAATTAAATGAATGCCCCAAATTAAAAAACAGTAAGAGGACCAAAAATGTGCCACCATGGCTAAACAAAGTAAAAGAAGCAGTTAGAGGCAAAAAGGCACTCTTTAAAAATTGGAAGTTAAATCCTACTGAGGAAAACAGAAAGGAGCATAAAGTTTGGCAAGTCAAGTGTAAATGTATAATTAGGCAGGCCAAAAAAGAATATGAAGAGCAACTAGCCAAAGGCTCAAAGTAACAGCAACTAAATTTTGACGTGCATCAGAAGCAGGAAGCCTGCTAAACAATCAGTGGGGCCACTGGACAAGGTGGTAAAGGAGCACTCAAGGAAAATACCGCCGTTGTGGAGAAACTGAATGAATTCTTTGCATCAGTCTTCACTGCAGAGGATGTGAGGGAGATTCACACACCTGAGCCATTCTTTTTTGGTGACAAATCTGAGGAACTGTCCCAGATTGAGGTGTCATTAAAGGAGGTTTTAGAACAAATTGATCAACAGTAATAAGTTGCCAGGATCAGATGGGAGTCACCCAAGAGTTCTGAAGGAACTCAGTTGGGAAATTGCAGAACTACTAACTGTGGTATGTAACCTATCATTTAAATCAGCTTCTGTACCAGATGACTGGATGATAGCTAATGTGATGCCAATTTTTAAAAGAAGGCTCCAGAGGCAATCCTGGCAATTACAGGCCGGTAAGCCTGACTTCAGAGTAACAGACAGATTGGTTGAAACTGTAGTAAAGAACAGAATTATCAGACACATAGATGAAAATGATTTGTTGGGGAAGAGTCAGCGTGGCTTTTGTAAAGAGAAATCATGCTTCACCAATCAATGAGAATTCTTTGAGAGGATCAACCAATATGTGGACCAAGGTAATCCAGTGTACACGGACTTTTGGAAAGCCGTTTGCAAGGTCCTTCACCAAAGGCTCTTAAGCAAAGTCATGGGATAAGAGGGAAAGTCTTCTCATGGATCAGTAACTGGTTAAAAGATAGTAAACAAAGGGCAGGAATAAATTATGTTTTCAGAATGGACGGACGTAAACAGTGGTGTCCCCAGGGGTCTGTGCTGCGACCAGTGCTGTTCAACATATTCATAAATGATCTGGAAAAAGGGGTAAATAGTGAGGTGGCAAAATTTGCTGACAATACTAAATTACTCAAGATAGTTAAGTCCAAAGCAGACTGCGAAGACTTACAAAGGGATCTCACTAAACTGGGTGACTGGCAACAAAATGGCAAATGAAATTCAATGTTGATAAATGCAAAGTAGTGCACATTGGAAACCATAATCCCAACTATACATACAAAATGATGGGGTCTGAATTAGCTGTTACCACTCAAGAAAGAGATCTTGGAGTCATTATGGATAGTTCTCTGAAAACATCTGCTCAATGTGCAGCGGCAGTCAAAAAAGCTAACAATGTTAGGAACCATCAGGAAAGGAATAGATAATAAGACAGAAAATATAATGCTTTATATAAATTCAGTGTACGCTCACATCTTGACTGTTGCCTGCAGATCTGGTCGCCCCATCTTGGAAAAGATTTTTTAGAATTGGAAAAGGTACAGAGAAGGGCAACTAAAATGATTAGGGGTATGAAACAGCTTGTGTATGAGGAGAGATTAGAAAGACCTGGGCTGCTCATCTTGGAAAAGAGACGACTAAGAGGGGATATAATAGAGGTCTATAAAATCTTGACTGGTGTGGAGAAAGTGAATAAGGAAATGTTACTCCTTCACATAACACAAGAACTAGGGGTCACTCAAATTAATAGGCAGCAGATTTAAAATAAACAAAAGTTAGTACATCTTCACACAACGCACAGCTAACCTGTGGAACTAGTTGTCGGGATGTTGTGAAGGCCAAAACTATAACAGGGTTCAAAAATGAACTAGAAAAGTTCTTGGAGGATAGGTCTATCAATGGTTATTAGCCAGTATGGTCAGGGATGCAATACCACACTCTGAATGTCCCTAGCCTATGATTTCCAGAAGCTGGGAGTGTATGACAGGGGACGGATCACTTGGTGACTGCCTGTTCTGTTCATTCCCTCTGAAGCACCTGGCTTTGGCCACTGTCAGAAGACAGGATACTGGACTAGATGGACCATTGGTCTGACCCAGTATGGCCTATGTTGTCCCTGATATTAAGCAAGTGCTTTTTATTTTAATTAAGAAAGAGTTTTCTGTATTTTTTTTTTACACTTATTTTCCTCATATATATTGCTCTATCAGCAGCTCCTCTGTCTGTTAAGATGGTGAGAGAGAATGTGCAATGATATCATGGGGTCGCAGGGGCAAGGTTTTATTAGCACATGCCCTGTGGATATCCATTGGATTTTTTGCAATCACTTATAACTTACTTTTCCCCTCCAAAACATTTTATTTACTCCTCAATGGGGACAACAGTATATCCATGCAAAGTTTCATGTTTTAAACTTTAGCTGTTGTTGCTGTAACCAATTTATTTTTTAAAAAGTGGTTAGATATTTTACCAAATTGGAAAAATGTATCTTTCACTCTCTCATAACTCAAAAACAACTAAAAGGATTTTTCTTAGTCTGTCAAAAAAAATCACCTCTGGGCAGAAACCAAGCACACGAGAATGTCAGCTTCAAGGGTAAAGGTCTCAGAAAGTTATCTGCATGTTACGAGAGGTTATAATACATTCCAGTCTTGGGTCATTTCTCATGTTTGACCTACTATCTTTCATTAACATTGATTTTTATTTTTTTATTCACTTTTAAAAATCTCCCTGGAAGAATATATTCAGGATAAAGTGCTTCAATAATTTCTTTAAATTGTTCATTTTGTACTCCATGGAGGGGTTAATGTGGGCATAAAAGAAGGTTGCATCTTCCTTATCAAGTTCATCTTTCAATTTTCAGTTATTTTTATAGCCTATCTGCTGATCTTTTTATAAATCTATTTTTATTGATTTTAATATACAGAACTGTCTTGTACAATGCCAATAACAAGAGTCAGAAGATCAAAAACACAATTAGAAAAGATGGTGTATGCCTCTTATGAGTAATTACATGCTGTATCTTTTTTTTTTTTTTAACTTAAGCTTAAAATCAAGTATTCTGGAACAAGTTTTTTCAATATAAAGTGCTTTAATTTAAAGTTCTAAATTGTATGAGCATATCCCTTTTCTTCTGAGATACTGAATAATATACATTACTATATACAGTACATTAATCTGACAGGTTTTCTCCAGTTGGGCTGTTGGCTGAATTGTCCCCAAAATATAAAACTTTTTTTCATGGAGGACTTCTGGGAACTATTCATGGATTAGACCTCCTCGTTTCACCACAGTGAAGGCAGTTTAGGCTTGTTTTATTCCTTTCATCCTTTGAGTTCAGACTCTCTCTGCTGGACTATTTAAGCATGGCATTCCAATCTTGATTTATTCAGTCTCCCTCTGAGCAGCTTTAGGCTCACTGCTGTTAAGAAACAGCGTTTGAATGTGGGAATTTTATCTCACAGACTGCTGAACTTCAGATTATGTGTATTTTTCAGTAATCATAACCTGTTGACTTTCCTTTTAAAGCAGACTGAGGATCCAATGTGTTTAATCTTCATTCTTTCTGGTTCCCTTTGCTCAGAATGTGTGTCACAGTGGCCTAACTCTGCCTGCCATTATAGCACACAATATACTGTTCCAAAAATTTCTGTGGGAAAATATATATATTTACAATACTATTCAGCTCCTTAAAAATAGTTTGAGTTCTTGATTAAAGTGGCTGGGTGCAAATTAAAATGTCCTGCATCATCTCTGCAAAGTTACCTTGGTCCAAAGTTCACCAATAAAAAGAGAAATTAAGATCCTTCACACAAATCCCATGTGTATTATGGTGTCCTTTTCAATGGAACTAAGTTATTCGGACAATCCCTTAGAACACTATCTTGGGGTTCAATCCAATCTGAACAACCTGCTTTCTCAGTATTGCTTTTTAATCAGGGATGAAAAAACATTGTGACAAAAATATAGATGAGCTCCTTATGGAACATGCAGTCATTCCCACCATCTTGTTTTACTGAAGTTAGAAAGTATTTTTCCGGCTTTGCAGAATGGAGGTCAACATAGATCTTCCTTCCTTTCTTCAACTCAAAAAATAATCTATTGAGGAATATTTAAAGCTTAAACATTTGACTTTCTCTTCTGGACCAAGTCTACCTCAGATGTGTTCTGTGTCATACAGAAATTGGGTATCTTATAAAATTTAAAGAGATTGCCCCTCTTTACCATATATGCTATATAAAATCTAGACATAAAAGCCAAAATCCCAATGTCACCCGCAAAACATCATCCTGATATTTTTTCACATCATTTATGGTCCCAATGAAAACAGATGACATCTATCTGTTTTCGACATATGTCTGTAATGGAAGCAAAATTCAAAATGGAAAATATTCCATAACTCATTCAAGAAATGGCTTCACTCTATTATTCTGTTCCATAGATCTGAAGAAATTAACTTTTGTTTTCCCATCTGATCTCATCTCCATCAGTCTTATTTCCTGCGTTTAAAGGAAAATGCCTGTTCATGTCCATGTTATTTGGTATTTCGTCTTTTCCTGTAATGTGCAAGGTGATGTAGCTCATTAAGATAGCATTTACATCTGTTACTTGAATGACCTGCTGCTGAAAATGTACTTAAAGGCAACTTTTCTTCACATAGTCAGTTCATAATTAAACAAAAATATTTTTGTGCATACCCTCTGGACCATACCCATATTGGAGCTCATTTTTAAGACCACTCAACTGGGAATTCTCCCTTTATTCTGATTTCTAAACATCCAGATTTTAACCGGTCTGTTCCAGTGTTCTGAACATGTAGTTTCCTCCCAATATCTGCACTTCATACTTGTGTTGGCATTGTGCATATAAAAATCCTGTGGACAACACAGCATCCCTAATTCCTTCAGTTTTTCCTTTTAAACAAATGACACTAACTTATCTTAGCCTGATGTTGCCTTTAAAGCAATCAGCAGTGCCATTGGAGCCCTCCATAAAATTAACAGGACCATCTCATCTCATTTCACATCAGGAGCAACAGATGAACAAACATGGCTTACATAAACTGTCTGGGAGGAATAAAAAGTATAAATCTGAACCATGTGGCCTTTCATTCATGGAGAGGCAAAGTCCATCTGTCTATTGGAGCAATATACACCAAGGACATGGCAGTTCTCAAATCCAGCTAGCTCAGTTGCCCAAGGGTGGCAACAGACAAGTTGGGAGTCTTTGATTCATATATTCAGCAAGCCATTTTCTCTCATCTGAACTTATTTGCAACTGAGAACAACAGGAATTGTACTTGTATTTTGCTTTTGACAGTGGCATCCCTAGATATGTTACATGGACACGTTCTCCTTTCAGTGGACAGATATACTCATGTATTGAATGTCCTCATTTTCCTCTTGTTCGAGAAGATAAGACTGATCATCTGTAATCAGATATAAACTCTTTGTTTCATAGATCTCAGTTTTGTAGACTTATAAAGATGGCAGTCTGCTATATTTGGAAGCCTCTAGTTTTTCCCCAGCCATGTTCACCTTCCCCACCATTTCCCCAGTCAGCCTCAGTCTGCTCCTTCAACAACCTGATTATTGAGAATTTGTCAACTTTCTGTTAAAATATCAGAAGTCTTCCTTACCAAGAACATACAAGACTTGGAAGACTTGTTGACCTGATTCATAGACCTGAGCCTAAATATGTTCATATTGTTTGTTAGAGACATCCTGGCCTTCGTAAGAAATTATGCCTTAGGTACTTAGGGATACATCTACATAGTCCACAGCAGCAAGCCTCTGAGCCTGAGTCTACAGATGTGGGACTCATTGCTAGCACTCTAAAAATAGCTTTGTAGAAGTGCTTTGAAGTTGCAGCACAGCTCTGAAGCCTAGGGATGGGGGGTGGGCTTCAGAGCTCAAGCTCCAGCCCAAACTGCAACTTCAAAGTGCTGTCTACACAGCTATTTTTAGAGCACTATCACAAGCCCCTCAAACCCAAGTCTGTTGACCTGGGCTGGGAGGTTTGCTGCTGTGGGCTGTGTAGACATTCCTACTATGTTCAATCCACTGTCCCCAAGATTCCTAGTATCGGTCTCATCCCATTTCTTCCTGGCTGGTGAACGAGAGACTCCCAGTGGAACTATAACACTTCAACCTCATTTTTTTTAATAAGGTGGTGGAGGGCTCCCTGTTCATTTGATTTTCATTCTTTATAGCAGTGTTGCAGCGGTACACCAGAGGGTATATGAAATCAAAGGGGGAGGGTGGGGAAAAAGCTTCCTTGGTGGTGGAATGAGCAGGTCCAACCCATGAATAGTGTCCAGCCCACTGTATGCCCTTTATAATGAAACATTAAAAATTACAGGTAAGGAAACATTATTTCTTTTTGTTGCTTCGATAAATGATGTCACTTGCTATTTCAGCTGCTTTAAGGATTCTGAGTTTGTCTTCAGTATTAGTTAAGACTTCATGGATGGTGTTGCCAATGTTGTCCCTTTCAAGATTTGCACATAGGTATCCTGTAGCAAAAGAGGGTCTTGGTTGTACAGTAACTCCTCTCTTAACGTTGTAGTTATGTTCCTGAAAAATGCAACTTCAAGTGAAACAATGTTAAACGAATCCAGTTGTCCCATAAGGTTTAATATAAATGCGGGGGGTTAGGTTCCAAGGAAATTTTTTTTGGGCAGACAAAAGGCATTATACTGTATACTGTACAGTACTGTAGTGTGGTTGGGAAGTGCCCCTGGCTTACCCCACACAGGCACAGCCCGCGGCAGGCAAGGACGCTAGGAAGCACCTTTGCAGCGGCAGCTTCCCCAGAGAACAGGCTCGGATTTTGCCAGGAATGCTCCAGGCCCGCCTCTTCCTGTCCCCACTCCACTCCAGGCCCACCTCTTCCCACCCTCACTCCACCTCCTCTCCGGAGCATGCTACATCCCTCCCCCCCAAAGTCCTAAGCGCTGCCATAGGACTTTCTGGGAGGGAGAGGGAGGAGCGGAGACGCAGCGCTTTCCCGCTCCTGCCCCTCCCTCCCAGGAAGTCCTAAGCACGAAGTGCTGGGAGGGAGGGGAAGGAGCAGAGAAGCCCTGCGTCTCCGCTCCTCTCCCTCCCTCCCAGAAAATCCTAAGCGCCGCTAAACAGCTGTTTGGCAGCGCTTAGGACTTTCTGGGAGGGAGGGGGAGGAGGCAGAGAAGCGGAACTTGTGCAATGCTTCCTTGTAAAGTTGCTGCTCTTCCACAGAATCTTACAAGCAGGCAGCCGGACAATGTTGTAAGGGAGCACTGCACAACTTTAAACAAGCATGTTCCCTAATTGAGCAGGGACGTAACATTGAAACAACGTTGAATGGGACAACGTTAAATGAGTTACTGTATCAGTTTTAGGTGACTTGAAAAAGAACCTAGAAATCGAAAATTATGAGCTCTCATCTAGTTTTCTAATTTGTGCTGTCTCTTCTTTTGTTTGGAAGTTCTTTTTCATTAAACATTTTGTGAGCCTGGACATTTCACTTCCTGCTTCTTTTTTGGTGGTCGAGTCCACATGACTAGCCATTTTTTGTCATTGTCCATGTGAGAATCCAGGGTTGATTATTTTCCCTGACAGACTCAACTTCTTCCTTAACTGAGGACATAGACTTTTAGAGAACATATAAAGCTGAAATTATCTCTGTCTGTTATGGGAAAAGGTAGTGTGGGTATGCCCCACTGCATAACATAGTCTTGGTATGTAAAAGTCAGCCCCATGAAGTTTTGCTGTGTTCTTCCTTACCTGTTTCCATTGTAACTGACCACAAGGTTCCTGAACAGGCTGACACACGCCCGCCCCCCTCCCCCCCCATCAGGAAAAAAAAGAATGTTGCATTAATCAGACTGTAGGAATTTACAACTTCTCAGAACCAAAATTACCGTGGCCACCACCCACAATAGATTTTTCCCAATTTTGGTGTGACAGAGGAACAGAGGCTGCTCTTGAATAAAGAGAATGTTGAGGAACTGCTAGAATGCCTGAAACTGGGATTTGAATTATACTATCTTTGATGTTTGAGTGGCATTGGTAGCATTAAAAATGTCTTGCCTACAGGGTCATCAGACTCATTAATGCACTTCAGTAAACAAAATCTCATTCAGTGGCTCATTTGATCATGAAGAGTCTGATTTTTCTGCACCATTTGAGATAAGCATAAACCCTTTCTATCTTGCTACTGTACATTTTGTGAGAGTTGCTTACATTTTACTTTAGGAGAATTATTTATGTTCATTGTCTGTTAAATCATTTGTTTCCTGCTGCTCCAACTTTGGGCACATTGAATCAGAAATTCATACAGTGATGTTTGATATCACTCCATTTGCAGTATTGATTAGCAGCTTTCACCTTTACTACAGTTGAGGAACCACCACTTATTGAATTCAGCACTGTGAAGACTAAAAACAAGATGAAATAGCCAGCTTCATATAGAACTGTTATCAGATACCCACCTCCCAAAAGATTCTAGAATCTTGCACATCAAGTGCCTTAACAGTTCAGAACTTACCCTCCCCCCCCCACACACTTTTCTCAAGAACCACTGATAATTGATCCATCTACCAGCCATACACCTCTCTGAAATCACCAGTGTCTTCACTCATCCTCTAGCTTTTGTGGGAGTTCTCTAACTTTCTTATCTCTAACTATCTTATATTTTCTTACAGGCATAACAAGTACCTTGATATTTTCATGACTTTCATTTTTTGACACTAGTTTGTTCTTTTTCAAGTCCAGGTCCCCATGGTTATTCACTGTGGGTACGTGTGCCCAGGACCAGTAATACTTGTGTAGCAGTTACCGTTGGTCCATGCCTGCACCTCCTCATGCTCCCAAGTAAGGGCCTAAGCCGTATGGATGGACTGCCTCTCCAGTTCTTTTTCTATCTCTCGTGGTCTGGAATGGAACCTCCTGTGTCCATTTCTGCTCTTCAGCATTCTGCTTCTTCAAGTCTGTAAACAGTTGTTAAGTTTGGATAGTTGAGTTTTTTAGTGCTATTTAGTTGGTGATTGGGGGGACCCCCAGCTCCTCTACCATTTCAGGAACCTATTATGCCCAATGTTCCAGGCTTCAAGCCTTGCCTGGCCTGCCCCCGGGTCTTCCTGGTGAACAACCCATACAAAACCTGCCTGTATTTCCTCAGGGAATCTCACATCCTTTCAAAGTACAGCATCTGTCTGTATGTGGGAGGAAAGCATGGCAATCTCATGAATTCTGACTCCAGACACACCTTATGGAGCTCTTCATGAGGCCCCGTTTGGATCCTGGGCCTTCCTGCTGCACATTCACCCATCCCGTACAGTGTCCCGACCCAACGGATCAAAGTCCTCAAGGACCTATAGGCACTTCATGAGGCAGAAATACAAAGAAGACAAGGGCAAACACCCCCACAAGAAGAGGGACCAGTTTCCTCTGAAAAGAAGTTCTCCTTGCCACTGGAGACTCCATGCCCCAGAATGGTTGCTCCTGGAGCTCACAGGAAGGAGGAGGAGCAGATGGTTCTGGGAGCTCCTAGTGCCTCAAAACCATGCACTGAAAGGATGATGATAACATCTGCATGGCAGAAGGGATTGTTCTCCCTCTGTTTGACATTACTGCCCTTGCACATGTTATCTTAGGCAGGACCTCCGTCTGCTCTCCTGGAGGGCCTATGTATACAACCTGAAATTTCTAATTTTCTCAGAACTGATCATACTGCAGGAAGTCCCAATGCCATCCACTTGGCATTTGCCGGTACTGGAACCCAGCCATGTACTGGCAGGTCAAGCTTAGTCACCGTGCTACCCACCTGCTCCCATTACTGGTTGGTAGGGATTGGATCCCATGGCACCTTCAGCCCCATCATTGGATCTTGAGGACTCTTTTTCATCAGACAAGAATAAGCCAGTACCAACAGCTCCCCCCCTCCCCCCACTACCTAACTGAGAAGTATCAGTTCAGACAGGACTTCCAGATCCACTCTTGCCCTTGTCTCTTCACCAACAGCATTTCTGGCCTACTTGGCCTAATTGTCGATAGTGCAACATAGCTTTCAGTAGCGATGTTCCTGTCTTGGGATCTCTTCACAACGTAGTGGAAAAGAACTGTCTAGCATGCTGCTTTCCAGGCCACCCACGGTCTCAGTTCCAGAGTGGATGCCTTCCTGGTATAATGGTCAGATCCACTGATACACATCTTCCTTCCCATTCTCCTGTTTCCTTGCATTCTTAGGAAGATCAAGCTCTACAGAGTGACAGTAATCCTGATAGCAGCATGGTGGCCAGGGCATTTGTGGTTTACCACCATCCTACAGCTATCTTACCATTCATGAATTCACCTACAACCATTACTGGGCGTGCTGTCCCAGAACAAGGGCAGGATGAACCATCCCAACCTAGCTTTTCTGCATCAGATAGCGTGGTTTTTGAATGGTCAATGTACATAAAGAAGAGATCATGCTCTGAGAGTTTACTCCATCCTGAATAACAGCAGGAGATCCTCGACGCAGAAATGCTGTGCCGCTAAATGGAAACAATTCTCCTTGATGTCAGCAGCACCATTTACCTCCTAAGGCATCAGGAATCTTCCTCATGCTGGAATATCTTCTCTCAATGAAGATGTTGGGCTTGTCTCTCAGCTCCCTATGGGGACATTTTGCAGCCATCAATGCTTTCCACCCCCCAATGGAGATGTGTTCAGTCGTTACCCATCCTACTACTGCAAGGTTCCTAAAGGGCATTATGAAGATGTTCCCTCCAGTTTCAAAACTGGTCCTGATCTGGGATCTAGCCCACATCCTTTCTGCCCTCACAAGACCACCATGTGTACCCTAGGTCTCCTGTTCCCTCCTGCACTTTTCTTTGAAAGTTGCCTTCTTGACAGCTATTACCTATGCTACAAGGATAGGGGAACGTGCAGCTTTTATGTATACAATTTTTCACAAGGACAAGATTTCTTTTCAACTGTATCCAAAATGCATACCTAAAGTGCTTTGTGAGTTTCACTTTAACCAAACTATTCGCCTTCCACTGTTTTACCCTTAACCTCACCACAGCACGGAAGAGGCAAAACTGTATTCCCTAGGCATGCACCAGGCTCTAGCCTTCTACCTGCACAAAACAGCACCCTTTCGGAAGTCTCTAAGGTTGTTCATTACTATTGCCAAAAGATAAGTAGATTTCCTCCTGCATCCTCTTTTGCTAGGATCTTATAAAAACCCCTCCTCAAACTATTAGGGCTTACTGTACGAGAGCCCTTGGAGATATGCAGAGCAGCCACTCGGGGCTTCATTCATACCTTCACCACACAATTGGTTCTGGCTTTGGCTGGGGATACCTCTTTTGGGCTTAGTGGGCCTCCTTTCTGTAGTACAGCATATTTACTTGCACCCTCCTCTTCAACCAGCACTGCTTGGAAGTCACAGTGAATACCCATGGGAACCAGCACTCGAAGAAGAAAGGAAGGTTACTTACCTTTTAGTAACTGGACTTTTTTGAAATGTGTGGTCTGTATGGGTATTCACAACCCGCCCTTCTTCCCTTGTGCTCAGCTCATCATGTGATTCACAGTAGAGTCAGAACTGGAGAGGCGGTTAGTCCACACCACTCTTTCTGCCCTCACTTGGGAGCACAAGGAGGCACAGAGCACATGCGCACCGACAGTGAATACCCATAAGGACCATGCATCTTGAAAACAGTCAGTTACTAGAAGGTAAGTAACTGTCTTTTTTCATTCACAGATTGAAATTACAGTTTGATGTTTCTAGTGTCAGTTTTCAAATATAGCTTGTGAAAGTATTGAAGAGTGACACAAATTTTAAAACAAAACAAAAACACAACCTTTGATAAAACCTGAAAAGAACCACTAAATTAGGGGGTTTTCGGGGGAGAGGAAAATCAACCAGGTTTTTACACAACCACAAAATGATGTGCATGGCCTAGTTTATACAGTAGCAATCAATACATTCTGTGTTTTGATTAAAAACAGATTTATAACTTCATATATAGTTTGCTGCTTCAACAAAGAAGCTCTTTATTTTCTACCTATTGTAATTTGGCTGTGTATAATGTTCACCACAAGCATATCTATTAATTTTTTTGGTATATGATCATAGAACTGCACACACAGAATAAATTTCCACTAATTGGAATTATCAAGTCAGTAGCATAGATGGCCTACAAAGTTTGAGTTTATTTAGATAGTTTTTGCATCCTTCGCAAGTTGCTAACAGTAAGAATTTTTGTTAAGTACTGGTATATCAGAAGCAGGAAGCCTGCCAAACATGCCATGGGGCCACTAGAGATAACCAAGGTGTTAAATGAGTACTCAGGGAAGACAAGGCCATTGCAGAGAAGCTAAATGAATTCTTTGCATCAATCTTCACAGCACAGAGGTGGGGGAGATCCATCAGAGCTATTCTTTTGGCGTGGCAGACCTGAAGTACTGTCCCATATTGATGTGTCAATAGAAGAGGTTTTAGAACAAACTGATAAACTAAACACTAATAAGTCACCAGAAGCAAATGGTATTCATCCAAGAGTTCTGAAGGAACTCAGGTACGAAATTGCAGAACTACTAACTAGTATGTAACCTATCACTGAAATAAGCCTCTGTATCAGGTGATGGGAAGGTAGTTAATATAACACCAATTTTTTAAAGGAGCGATCCTGGCAATTACAGGCTGGTGAGTCTTACTTCAATACTGGATAAATTCGTAGAGATGTAGTAAAGAACAAAATTATCAAATATAAATAAACATGATTTGTTGTGGAAGAGTCAGTCTGGGTTTTGTAAAGGGAAAGCGTGCATTAGCAATCTATTAGACTATTTTGAGGGGGGCAACAAACATGTGGACAAGGGTGATCCAGTGTACTTGGACTTTCAGAAAGCTTTTGACAAGATCCCTCACCAAAGGCTCTTAAGAAAACTATGTAGTCATGAGATAAGAGGGAAGATCCTCTTTCATGGATCAGTAACTGGTTAAAAGATGATAAACAAAGGGTAAGGATAAATGGTCAGTTTTCACAGTGGAGAGAGGTAAATAGTGGGGTTCCCCCAGGGTCTGTACTGAGACCTGTCCTGTTCAACATACTCATTGATCTGGAAAAGGGAGTGGACAATGAAGTGGCAAAATTTACAGATGGTGCAAAATTACTAAAGTTAGTTAAGGCCGGGCCAAAGCTGCCTGCAAAGCATTACAAAGGGGTCTCACTAAACTGGGTGACTGGGCAACAAAATGGCCGATGAAATTCCATGTTGATAAATGCAAAGTGATGCATGTTGGAAAAATTAATCCCAACTGCATATATAAAATGATGGATTCTAAATGAGCTGTTCCCACTCAAGAAAGAGATCTTGAGTCAGTCATCATGGCTAGTTCTCTGAAAACTTCAGCTCAATGCACAGCAGTGGTCAAAACAGAATGTGAGGAACTATTAGAAAAAGGATAGAAAATACCAAAATGCCACTATATAAACCCAGAGTGTGCCCTTGAATACTGTGTCCAGTTCTGGTTGCTCTATCTCAAAAAGGATATAGTGGAACTGGAAAAGGTTCAGAGAAGGGGAACAAAGATGATCAAGGGTATGGAATGGCTTCTATACGAGGAGAGACTAAAGATTAGGGCTATTCGTCTGAGAAAAGAGATGATTAAGGGGAAATATGATAGAAGTCTATAAAATCATGAATGGTGTGGAAAAAGCGAACAGAGAAGAGTTATTTACCCTTTCCCACAGTACAAAACCAGGGATCAGCCAATTAAATTAATAGACAGCAGGCTTAATACAAACAAGTGGAAGTACTGTTTCACACAGTGCACAGTTAACCTGTGGAACTCATTACCATGGAAAGTTGTGATGGGCAAAAGTATAACTGGGTTTAAAAAAGAACTAGATAAGTTCATGGAGGATAGGTCCATCAATGGCTATTAGCTAAGATGGTCAGGGATGCAATCCCATTTTTGAGTGTCCCTAAACATCTGACTGCCAGATGCCAGGAGGAGAAAATAGGGGTGGATCGCTCCAAAATTACCCTGTTCTGTACATTCCCCCTGAAGCTTTGGTACTGGCCACTGATGAAGAAAGGCTACTACATAAGAACGGTCATACTGGGTCAGACCAATGGTCCATCTAGCCCAGTATCCTGTCTTCTGACAGTGGCCAATGCCAGGTGCCCCAGAGGGAATGTACAGAACAGGTAATCATCAAGTGATCCATCCCCTGTTGCCCATTCCCAGCTTCTGGCAAACAGTGCCTAGGGACACTTCAGAGCGTGGTTTTGCATCCCTGCTCATCCTGGCTTATACTGCCCATTGGTCTGACCCAGTATGGCAGTTCTTAAGTTTTTATGTCACGGTAGTGTTCTTTTTCTAACCTAGATAGAGTTAATATAGTGAAATGTGTGAAATTAGTCCACCTTCAGTTGCATTGTTTAGGACTGTTAAAATCAGCTTGCTTCTTTGAATAGCTGCTTTAGCATCAGAGTTATAGGGCAAGTTTCTATAATTCTTACTTATGAAACAGTTCCTTTGTCTTCAGGGGGATTTTTCACATGGGGTAAGCATTGCAAATTTGCTACAGTTATGGGCCCAATCTCAGTTTTATGATAAATTTTGTTCCTAAAATGAAGAAAATTCATTTGTATGAAGTGTAGTGTTTTCTAAGGGTGGAAGCACTTCCACGTTTATTGTATAGTCCCACTTACTACTCAGCTTTCTAAGAGCCTTACTCATCTTTAATTTATGCCCTGACTACGCTACATACACAACAAAATTAGGGCTCCTGGTGGTAATACTGTTGTTCTGTAATTCAGTGGAAAACATTATAGTTTGTAATGTAAACTGGACCTTAACTCTCCTTGATGATCTGGTGAAAGCTGTGGTCTGACCAAGGCTTTTAGCCTGGTTATGAAACATAGTTAAAGACCCATTGTACACTACAAATCAAAACTGTAACCAAACTAGGACACTTTGTAGTTGCCAGTGCCCTGATGTGTCTGTATTCCTAATGTAGAGAAGACCTTAGTTATGAGTGGTTTAAATTTATTGTCATTTTTATTTGTATATAAACTACTTCTGGTATTGAGGCCAAGACCAATTTATGATTTAAATACGCTATTTAAACTATGGGAGAAAATCATAGTAACTTTTTGGGTGAAAGTTTAAAGATTTATTGTTTAATAAATTTAGTTGAAGAAAAGAGACTTGGTAGTAAAAAAAAAATCTTTATTGACTTTTATTGTTGAAAATGGGCAAATGAGCAGTTTTGTACTACATGCTTTTAATTTAGGAAATTCATATTTAATCTAAATCATACCTTTCCCATACAGGGAAGATGGTGAGCTAGAAGATGGTGAAATAGATGATGCAGGATTTGAAGAAGTTCAGGAAGAACAGGATGCAAAAGGGGAAGATAAACAGAAAAATGAAAAAGCACATAGAAAATCACGAAAGAAACGCAAAAAAGAAAAGGAAAAGAAAAAATCAAAAAGGAGAAGACGGGATAAACATAAGGTTAGAAAATGTAAACCAAAATATTGGATATGATTACTGTAACTACACAGTTTACTTTTTCTTGTCCAGGAAATTGGACAACATATCTGAAAGTTGTTTTATCCCTAAGCACCTAGCACTTCTTTGGACACTATATGAATGATAGAAAAAATTGGGCCACTGTATAAAAGGCCCCTCAAAAAATGTTTATCATGGAATGTTGATGTAAAATACTGGGTTGTATTGGCTCTTAACATAAACACGTGTAACGCCACTGACTTCAGTGACAGGGAATTTGTCCAGGACAAGAGATGGTAAATCAACAATTTCTCTGGCTACTGCGCTGCAAAAATCACAGTTTCAGAAACTCAGCAGCTAGCTTGTTATAAACTCCAAATTATTAATACAAGTATTTCAGGTAGTTCCCTTTCATTATATTACTGCTCTATTAGTCCCTGTTCAGGTTTAGGTGAGTTATAAACTGTTTAAAATCTCCATTTTTCTTCTGTTGCTTGTGTATAGTGGGAAACTTTTGGCAGCATTCCAAAATAACTGAAAACAAATATTCTAAAAAGTAGGCCATCGGCAGCCAGAGCAGCCCCATGCACTGGCCTGGGAGCTGTCAGAGCAGCTGTTGCAGAAGATTGTAGTGGAACTGGGCTGGGCTCTGCTCCTACCACACATCCTGGACCTAGCACGTGGGGACCCAGTGTCCCATCTCTCCTCTGGAGGCACCATGTGGGGCAGAAGCTCTCCCATATCTGGGCATAGAGACTCATTGTGAGCAGAGTTAGTTGACGTTATGCTTAAATGCTGGTTGCTACCCGGAGCCTTAGGGGTGAAATCCTGGCTGACTTCAGTGGGACCAGGAGTTCACACTAGAGGTCCCATGCTTGCTGTCACTAGTGCCGCTGAACCAGTGGTGGCAATGGTGGGAAATCTTTAGTGAAAACGTCTAGTGCAGGCATCCTGGAGGATGCATATTACATCCACATAGAACTCTGAAATGTAACACTGAATAACACAGAAACAAGTGGAGGCAGTGTAATTATGCCTATCCTCTCAGGACTTATTAATATTTTCATAAGTTAGAGATGGGAACCTTTGAGATTGTGTAATGTTTTATTATCCATGTAAATTACAAAGATTTCATAGGAGTTCTATTTTATTTAATAAGTGATAAAGTATTGACTGTCCTTTGCACTTAATCTGGTGTAGTCATCAGAGTATTTCTAAGTACTTTACAAAGGTTGGAAAGTATACCCATTTAATAGAGAGGGGGAGAAGGAGGTTAAATGACTTGCTCAAGGTCATTCAGAGACAGTAGCAGAGCTGGAAACAGAACCTAGATTTCCTGACTCCAAGTCTCCTGCTCTTAACTATAAGATAGCATTTCCCAGTCTCACTTTATTTTATTCCTTACCTTTTTGCTTCATCTAGCAGAAGAATTTTAGGACTGTGAAGAATAAAGTAAATTTGGTTTTAATTATAAAGTTATACAAGATCTGAAAGATACAAATTCTATTTGTGTTTAAAAAAAAGTAATTAAAAAACAGGACTAAAACTATAAGCAGGCCTTCCCCATACCACTCCCTACACCCAGCACAGGGCACAAGAAGCGCATCACCCCTCTGCGATAAATAGCCTTCTGCTGCAAATGTGTATAATAGAACTTGTTTTTTCCCCCTTTAAACAACAACTAGGAAACCACATACTTTTTGTATGTTAAAAGAAAGTTATGTAGTTTGAAAAGTCAAGCACTTGAAAGTTAGAAAATGCCAGACTTACAGTTGCCTGTGTAAACTTAGTTCTGCCTCCGTATACATTATGCAATATTATTCAGTCTTTAATTACACAATCACATGCTATTTTTTCCATAGGACCCCACTGCAGTTCACAGGTGGGATGCAGGGGGGGGCACAGTTAAGGTTGCATAGGCAACTCTAAATCTGTCATTTCCTAACTTTCAGGTGCTTGATTTTGCAACCTAATAACTAAATGTGATCCAGGGATGCATAAACAGGGAAATCTCAAGTAGCAATAGAGGTTATTTTACCTCTGTATTGGTAGTGGTGTGGATGCTAGTGGAATACTGTGTCCAGTTCTGGCGTCCACAATTCAAGAAGGATGTTGATAAATTGGAGAGGGGTCAGAGAAATAGCACAAGAATGATTTTAGCTGTCCCCATTCCCTGCCTACAAGCAGGACTCCAGCAATGTCTCCCTGACTCTGCTGCCTGGCTTCATGGAACAGTGCAGTTAGCATGCACTGTAGTCCCACTTAACTGCTTTTGTGCAAAGGAAACTGGAGAGAGGGGCATTTGCAGATAGATCCCAGCTGGGCAGAGAGAGAAAACAAAATGTGAGGTGCCTTTCTATAGCAAGATGATGTATTTGATGATAAAAATTCTGAATTACATGGCCCCTTGGAAAATGCTAGATGCCATGGTTGTGCAATTGCAGATTCCACAGTACCCTGATTGAAATTACTAGGATAGATTGCACGACTTGGAGCTATTATTTCAGGCTCTCTGCAGACTAAGGAATCAATTAGTGAATTGTTTAGTGCATCAGTTTAGTCAATTGTTTTCAGTGTTCTATCATTAACCATAAGGACAAGAAGCTGATTTTATAAATGAAAGCAGATTCTGAAGCTACTTATTGGAAATCTTTGATGGGGCTGCTCAAACAAAATAAATTCTCTCTTTAGTCTTCTAAATGAGTCTAAACACATACAGGTCAGCAGATGAAGAGGGAACACTGTCTTGTGTTGTCATATCCCTCACATATAAGGTTCTAGCCATAACTCAGATTTCTGTTAGTCTCCAGCAGATGGCGGACACATTCTTTTCCTGTAATAATAACCTTGGGGGACAAAGAAGCAGGCCTCAGACACTTATAAGAAGGTGTAGTGATCAGTTGCCACAGCAGCACATGTGAGGCACTGACAGCTTGGGACCTTCAATCCCATAAGCAGCAGAGGACCCAGTACCTTCCCCTGTGCTCCCAACCTCCTTACCAGGTTTCCAAAATGGCTGAGAAGGAGCAAAGGTCAGAATCATTCTAGCATTACCAGCCATTTCTGCCTCAAGTGCAGGGGCAGCTTACACTCCAAAGGGAAAATTAGGGAAGACTGTCCCCTCAGAAATCCCTTATAGGGAGGAAGCTCTGTGAAGAACTTCCCCTCCTCTTGCCAGGGATTCAGCCCCTCTAGAGTAGGAGGGAATTCTGAAACTACCCAAATGGATTACTACCTCAGAGTCCAGCAGCCTCACTCGAGGGCAGCAGCTCCAGCCCCCAGAATAAAGGGGTGGTTATAGTACAGATGCAGTCTCAGCTCTGCCCCTGCCCTTAGGAAAGGTATTGGCACAGGAAAAGAACACGGAGAGCAGGAAGACCCTCGTTCATCGATCTAAGCACCATGGTCTGATCTGCACTTTAAGTTCATCTCACCCCACAATCCACCCTCCTCCAGGAGTCAGGAGCAGCTCTGACAACAGAGGGTTCTCCATGGAAAGAATTCATCCTCAATGAGAGATCAGGAAGCCAGAAAAAGTACAGACTGTTCAAGCAGCAGCAGCACTGAGAATAAGTACCCTGCAGTCCTCCCACCGTGAAGAATGGAGAAGCTGCTTCAGCTCTTCTGTCAGCCCTTGTAGAACGCAGCACTTCAGCCCCCTAAAAATCATGGGGAAGATTCAAGGGCATCTTATTGGATTTAGCTCTGCCTAGAGATCCTTACCAAGCATGATCAGATCTGACCCCTCATCTTCTGTCAAGGCAAGGAAGGGGATTAGTGGCAATAAACCATACGCCTTTCTAGGTTGCCCCTGAAAGCAGAGAGAGATAGTAGATAGTCTGATTTGATATCATGAGCTAATATTTTTATATCATATACTAATTAATATATACAGTCCTTTGTATAAGAACATTATAGAAGCAACAGAGAGTCCTGTGGCACCTTTAAGACTAACATGTATTGGAGCATAAGCTTTCGTGGGTGAATACCCACTTCGTCAGACGCAAGACGTATTCACCTACAAAAGCTTATGCTCCAATACATCTGTTAGTCTTAAAGGTGCCACAGGACTCTCTGTTGCTTTTTACAGATCAAGACTAACACAGCTACCCCTCTGATACTTAACATTATAGAAGTAACATTGGTTTTCTCTTTCAGCATAATTCCCCCTCCAGTGATGACAGTTCAGACTACAGCCTGGATTCTGATATTGAACGTACAGAAAGACCACATAAGAAGGGAGTTGGTTTGTACAGAGATTATGATAGCTCATTCCTTCAGGTATAACTTATAAAACTGATTTTTCATTTCTTCCGTTTATCCACAATTTTTAAATAGTATTGTGCTATTTATAAATCCATATGTTCCTAATCCATGCTCAACAAAGATTTCATTCTGGCAATATATTTAGATCTCATTTCTGTTGGGTAGGTTTCCAGATGTACTACTGTATTACCTTTTTAATGAACCTATAAAATTTTAGAATAACTCTGATTTTACAGTTTAACATTTCCTGAGCAATGGTACAGGCAAGTGGGAGTATCTTTTCCGCTATCAGAAAAGAAGGTGCCAATGGGAATTAAATAACTTTCATTTCTGCCCATTTCCAATCCTTGTAGGCATTTTTTTTCAGGGAGTAGTTGTAAGAGGACCCCCTCTATCCCTCTATAGTTAATATGGTGGAAATGGGCTGTGCTTCTGTGGATATGGCAGTAGTTCTCTCTAGAAGCTACCCAATAAAAATATACAGCTTGCATGCTGTTTGGGGTTTTTTTAGTGTAATTTGTCCTGGCTTTTTCAGTTTAGACCATCAGATATCCCTTTAGAAGCCAATGGAAGAAACTGACTCTGCCTTTCCCCTGAAGGAGGGACAGAGGAGCTGAGGCATTGGATCTCTGACTGAGAAACTGGAGAAGGATAGAAGACTTTCATGAAAACTTGAGTGCAAAACCTCTTCAAAAAACCTTTTGGATAGCCTAATTTATTTATATCTCTAGTAGTCTAGTCATCAAACTCAAGAGTCTGCCTGCTGACAGTGGAAAAAGAGTGGAGCTGAGCATGCTTCATTCTATTTGGCATCACCTTGTCTGATTAACTGAGAGACAGACACACTTACTTGTTTGTATCAATGTCATCATGCTATGGGAAAATGTTAAGAAATCTGATTTTACTTGAATTTTCTAGATTTTACTGTAGACATAATTAACAACAATTTTTTTATCGGAATATCACATTTCTCCTTTTCCATCAGATTCTAAAATACATCAATAATTATTATTTTATTTAGATGTTAGTTTCAGTCATATCAGTAGCTGAAAAAAGTATGTTTTTTACTTTCTATAAATCTAATGTATGTTTGTTGATCAATACCTGAGACAACCTATCAGTTCTGCCATGCGTCTACTGCTTTGGTAATTACAACTAAAATTCAAAGAAATATTTACATAACTGTTTCATTTTAATTCACTCTCACAAAAAATCTGTTAATTTATCAGAAAAAGCCATAGCCTTTCTTTTTTTAAATACATTTGATGATCATCTATATGTAACTTACTTTTCAAGTAGATTGATCATAGTAAAAAATTTGATATGCTAGCAAATTTTGTATTTATACAAATAAATTTAAAGTATATTTGAACTAGGTGAAAGGTACATTGCCAAATCAGTTTAGGTACTAAATTTTTGTTTTGTGAACAGCTTTTTTTCAAAACGGAACATCAACGGACGTATTTCCATGACTTTTAACTTATTTTTAAAGGAATAACATTCCCCTGACAGTGCGATATTACAAAGGAATTGTGGTAGCAGATCAGACTAACGTCCATTTAGTCCATTATTCAGTCTCAGACAGAGATTTGTATCAGAAGTCCTGAGGAAGGCGTAAAAGCTACATAATGGACAATTATAGTATAATGATCGTTTTGTTACTGAATAATTAAATTGTACTTTACAACAATGACGTTTGCTTGTGCAAATCGTGGAAATCATGGAAATAATGAAACACTTGATAGTAAAACAATTGTGTAGAAATAACCATCTTAATAAAGTGAGGACAAGGGGGAGTTTGGGAGAGTGAGATGTTAAATTGCTTCTAATTGCGACTACCCCTTTCATGCAGCATGGACATTTATCAGGAAACTACATGACTTCCCAGAAGGCACAACATAATAAAAAATTAAAAAATAAGGAATATGATGAATACACTAATTACAGTGATGATAACTTTGGTAACTATAATGAAGAAGAAAAGGAGGAGGATTTTGCTGATCAGTTAAAACAATACAGAAAAGCTAAAGAAACTTCAAATACTGATTTAGGAGCTCCATTTCCTAAAGAACCAGTGAAAAAACAGGGGATGAAAGGAATCCAGAAAGGTACGGTTTGGTTTAATAGCTAATTTAGTTCATTTCAGAAACTTTCAGAATGGGATGGTGTCCTACAAATGGTGAAAAAAAAATTAGACAAGGTAGGTTAGGGTAATATCTTTTACAAGCTTGTCTCTTTCATCAACAGAAGTTGGTCCAATGAAAGATACTACCTCAGCTACCTTGTCTCTCTCATATCCTAGGACCAGTCCAGCTACAACAACACTTCAAAATTATAGGTCATACCCAATTTTTCAGTAGTTTCTCTTAGTTTAAGTCCAGTATTTCAGAAGTCTCCTATAAATCTTGCTGGTTTTTAACACCTGAAATGTTTTTATGATGACAGCATTTTTTATCTATAGCTGATAGGATCCATTGTTTTTTGTTTCATCTTCTCTTGT
Organism: Emys orbicularis; assembly: GCF_028017835.1. Classification (NCBI taxonomy): domain Eukaryota; kingdom Metazoa; phylum Chordata; order Testudines; family Emydidae; genus Emys; species Emys orbicularis. Next base: position 214,592,134 of record NC_088685.1, on the reverse strand, counting down.
TTTTTTTGTCTTCCTCTTGTTGTCTATGGGTTGCTTTTTCTTGTCTTGCTTCTGCCCTCAGTGCATCTTGCCTCTACTATCCAACTGTCGGAGCTGTACAAACGGTAGATGGGTGCTGGTAGTTTTTCTACCAGAAGGCATCTATGGTGTGTCATGCTAGTAATTAAATGCAAAGTGCTGACTGTAACTCTCCTCTTCTTATATACAGCTAGCAAACACATATCAGTAATAAAAATTACACAGTCACAGATCAACAAGGAGTCCGGTGGCACCTTAAAGACTAACAGATTTATTTGGGCATAAGCTTTCGTGGGTAAAAATTCTCACTACTTGAGAGGTTTTTTACCTACAAAAGCTTATGCCCAAATAAATCTGTTAGTCTTTAAGGTGCCACCGGACTCCTTGTTGTTTTTGTGGATACAGACTAACACGGCTACCCGCTGATACTAGTCACAGATCAGTGCTGCATATCCAGGTTAATGTTCCGTGTTCTGCAGTGAATAGTGTAATTTTTTTAATAAGTTAAATCTTGCCAATTGTTGTCAGTTGTATAAGTATTTGAGTAGTAATATTGCTTCAGAATTATTTTCTATATGATGTACTCTATGAAAGTGTCATACATAGAGCTGGGTGGGAAAAATTATATTTTGAATAAGGCCAGGTTTGTAAAGGTATTTAAGCACCTAAACATGCAGATTGATACCTAACGGGATTTTCAAAAGTGCTTAAGATGCCTAACTTCCATAGGCATCTAAATACATTTAGAAATCTGGTCCTTAGCCATGATCATGCCCCTTTTTGTTCATTTTTTCACAAATTTTCGTATGTTCAAAATTTTGTTGAATGCTCATGGAAAATAAATATTGGAACTATACCTAAAACAACTTACTTGATAAATTAATTATGCATGATATTGATATTATGTAGCATCCACTTAAGAAATTAACCTCGGGGGTTTGTGAGTAAAGGAGAGGAGGGAGTAAGGTAGTTACAGAGAGAGAGGTAGGTGGAGGGGAGAAGATGACTAGCCTGAGAAGATCCATCCCTCACCAGAGGGGCCTCTGTTTCAGAAGGGTTGCAAGGGAAAAGATGGTAATGAAAATAACCTGATTCTAAAGCCTGGGTATCATCTAATTCATAAAATTGTTTTTTCACTGTTGTTGCAATTGTTTCATTGGGGTTTATTTTTAGTTTAAAATAGGTATAAAGTATCTGTCCACAGGCTTTGATTGATCTGTCAGTTATTTAAAATCACAAAATACAAAACCAAAATGCAATGTTATTGAATATTCTCTGTCAAGTTTTTTTCAAGTTTCACAAAATTTCAGAAATTGGTAATAATGGTACCTCCAATATGGTTCCCTTTGATTAGCAGATTATGGGCACTTGAGTCACGTGGTTTTGTTGATGTCATAAACAATTCTTCTTACCCAACTAAATAGGAAATACGGTGGTTAAAGTAAATTAAATGAAGAAAATATTGGATTTACCATTTATCTTACCCAACTGTTCTCTGGGAACATTTCTATTCTATAATTAGGCTTGGCAGAATTCAATTTTTATTTTTTATAATTTTGAGAGATAATATTGATGTTTATTTTTAAGCATTTATTTTTATTTTTACCAAATTTAAATGGTCATAGTGGCTGGAAATTGGGAGAGTGTAATTACAGTAGACATTGAGATTCAAAACGTTAAAGCTTTGTAACTGTTAAACACAAATTTTCAACATTATATGTTAAAATATAGAAAGTAAATAGCCTTAAATCAAACTCTTAAGTTCTCAAGCAGCATTTTTCTTACTTTGCCAATTTGTAAATTTTGATTATTATCAATGGAAATGTTTTCCCTTGGTTTTTGTGTGTACAGTGAAATTGACTTTTGACATTTACCAATAAAAATCTAATCCTTCCAAGCCTATTTGTGATTATAGAGATTGCATCATGTGTAGGAGAGAGAGATCTGTGGGTGCAGAAAATAGTATTTTGTTATGTGCATATGAAGGTAACATCAATATTTCAGTGATTTTTATATGTACTCTTTAAATATTAAGGGTATTTAAAGGGAATTCATGTTATACATGGTATGTTAAGGAATTTAGAGCTGAAATGTAGTATCTATATAGTAACTATATCTACTCTTCTAGTTTCTCATGTCAGTTAAAGAGGAGGCCACGTTAAAGAGCTTTTTGCTTCTGAAGAATAGTCTTTTTTTTTTTGAGGTATCTGAAATATGTTTTAATATTTTTCAGGTATTGCACAAAGGGGTTTTGGTGTTGGTCGAGGGCGTGGAATTCAGAAGAAGTTGAAGCGTAAAGATCGTGGAAGGGGGAGAGGGGCCAATAAAGGACCTGATGGCTTTCAAGAGGTACATGGAATTGAAGTTAAAAACACATACATGTATTTGCAAACACCTGGATACTCCTTGTTAACAGAGATGTAGACAGAATTGCCTAATTATGTTTTCTACCTATTTTGTTCTGTTCTCCAGAGGTTAAGCTAATTCTTTTCTAAGAAAGGAAGTTCCTAGCCCATCCAGTTGAGAAAATAGTCTTGTTTAGTCCGCACCCAGAAAGACTGAAACAATACTAGCAAGAGAATTATAAACTTCACTTTTTAATGGGATGTTAACTTTGAAGCTTTAATAGCATCTTAATTGAGGATTAATTCAAGTTCTGAGGAATTGGCTTACCTGCTGACACCAAATCACGGGGGGGTTTTTTAGCCAGCATAATTAGATTGGGAGACTCGATTCAGTTCCTAGCTGCCTACTCCCATTGATCTTCCTCACAAGTTTTTCTCACTTTCATCTAAAATAAAACGTTAGACTGTAGTCAGTGTCAGCTGTTCATCTTTTCAGCTGTCAGGACTCTCTTACTCTATTCTTTAGACAGCCTAAACTGTGGTTCCTTTTCAAGTGATGGTCCTTATGTATATTCCATGCATACCCACCATACACCTGAGTCTGGAATTTTTTAGTAAGCCGTGTCCACTGGTCCATACATGCGCTATAGTTCTCCTCATGCTCTGAACTGAGGACATAAGGGATGATGCGGACCAGTGCCTCTGTGGTTTCTTCTTACCAATGCATGGTCTGAGTCAGAATCTTCTGTGTCCTCAGCACCTTCTGCTACTGTATCATTTCTGTAAATAGATTGAGTTTGGTTTTAGTATTTTTCTTCTTTTTAGACTCTAGTATAGTGTAGGTAGTTAGTTGTTTCCACTTTTTCCCCACCCCAGGGAATTTTTCTCCACGGGGGGCAGTGGAGAAGGTATAGTGTATGATGTGCATGTATATCCCATATGTGGAATACAGATAGGGCTCATGCGTCTCAAATATTCTCTAGTTACAGGTAAATAACCACCATTTCTGGCTCTTTCCCACTCCCTGGCTGCAAACTGGATTCTTGCTCAACTGGTTCTACAGGACCCCATTCAACCTGGTTCTATAGATAGAATAATTAAAGGCGCATGTACCATAATCCAGTTAACTCTCCTTTTGGAGAAGGATGCAAATGAGACAAATACAGACAGGCCCTAGCAGGACAGGAAGAAAAAAAATCCTACAGATGGTTCCTCAGATTTCTGGTAGGACCAGAGTACTACCAGTTCAGAGTACTTCGGTTTGGGCTACTACCAGCACGCAGAGTCTTCAGGAAGGTCCTCTCCGTGGCGGTGGCCCAGATGAGATGAAACAGTTAAACCATCTTCCCATACCTGGACAATTGGCTCCTAATAGGCAGATCCAACCAGGAGGTCCAGTCGGCTGCCCTATCCTTGTTTATCTTCTGGCATCCTTGGGGATCTGTGTAAACAGAGAGAGGTCTACTTTGACTCCCACAAAAAAACTTTATCGGAGCAACCCTAGACTCAACCTCAGCAAAGGCCTGTCTCCATATGGACAGAGCCCAGGCCGTGAACAGCCTGATAACACAAGTCACCCTCAGACCTTGTCCCTCTTTCCCTGCTAGGTCACATGGCCTCATATATCTATGTAACACCATTCACCCAGCTTCCCCTCCATTGCCTACAGGCCTGGCTCTAGTCTGTTTATTCACCAGAAAGAGACAACAGGAATACTAAGGTAACAATCCCTGCCCAATCCCTGGCTTCTCTTGTATGATGGACAGACCTTCAACAGCTAGCTGCCTGCCTTTCCTTCCACCCACGCCTGACACAACCATGATCACAGAGGCGTGTATCATAGGATGGGGAGCCCACCTGGGCAGTTACACTGTGCAAGGCACGTAGATTCCTCAAACGACTAGGATGCATATCTATCTCCTACAGTCAGCCTAGCTTGCAATGCATTCCTTTCACTTATACGGTCCCATCATATCCAGATAATAACCGACAACTTGATGACCATCTTCTATATAAACAATCAGAGTGGAGCGAAATCTCTTTCTGTGTAGAGGCAGTCAGTTTATGGAACTGGTGCATCAGGTACCACATATCACACTCTGCATATACCTACCAGATGTTCAGAACTCTATGGCGGACAATCTGGCACTTCATCACAGACCACAAGTGGGAGATACATAATTCAGCCCTGAAAGAAATCTTCATTCAGTGGGGAAAGCATCCTGGGACCTGTTTGCCTCCAAGATGAACAAGAAGTTCAGTCTGTACTGCTCCAGAGCAGCATTGGCCGGGACTCTGGGCACGATGCCCTTTTGTTACCCTGGACAAACCACCTGAGATGCACTTTTTCTCCCATCTCACCGCTACCACATGTTCTGTGAAAGATTTGGCATAACAAAGCTCAAATCATTCTCATTGCATCCAGCTGGGCCCAGACAGGTCTGGTTTCAGGACCTTTTACAATGTCAGCCCATCCTCCCATCAGCATCTGACCCTTCCTGGATCTGTTAACTCAGCAGAACTGCAAGATCAGACATCCCAACCCGGACCCTCTTCATCTTATGGTCTGTTACTTGGATGGGCGTCAAACCAAGAGCATTTATGTTCAGAGACAGTTCAAACTATTCTCAATCACAGTAGAAAAAGATTCCACCAGAAAATGCTACATAGCTAAATGGTGGCATTTCTCTGCCTGGACTCAAGAGAACCATCTATTTCCAGAAGATGAAGATACTCCTGCTTTTTAAAATTATCTCCTCACCCTCAAGACATCAGGACTTGTCATTCGTTTGCTGCAGGTCCACATACCACAGCACTCCGTGCCTTCTATCCTCCCATAGAAGGCTCACCCAACAGTCAGATACCTGAAAGGTCTCATTATGACCTTCTCACTGTTAGAACCTCAGTCTTGTGCTCTCAATACCTACCCTTTGACCACTCAAGACCACCCTTTGAACCTTCTCCTTAAAACACATGGTGTATGAGTCAGCCATAAATGCTGCCCAGTTCACTTACCCTTCTGGCTAATGTGAGGGCGACAAAAAAAAGTATCCTTCATTGATAGGTGGGACATCCTCACACCATCCTCCTGTTTGAATACTACTTACCAATCATCCACATGTGGAATACACACAGGGACCAGCACTCAAAGAAGAAAGGGAGGTTATTTATCTGTAACAGGAGGTTCTTGGAGATGTGTGGTCCCTATCTGTATTCCACTATCCGCTCTCCTTCTCCTCTGCTTTGGATCATGACTGGATTTGCACAAAGAGGAGGAATTAGAGGTGTCAGAGATCGCTGCCGCTTATACTCTTGGTACAGAGCACTGGGGTCGGGGGTGCATGCAACTGCACAGGCATGAACTTGCTGGAAATCTCTAGTCTCAGACACATGGAGCACATGAGTACTTATGTGTAAGTTCAAGAACTGACTCCGGTATGGACTTCCTGTGTGACCTTGGGCAGGTCACTTTATCTCTCTGTGCAGCAGTTCCCCACTTGTAAAATGTAGGTGGTAATATTTCCCTTTTACTGTCTTGTCTATTCAGATTGTAAACTTCCTGGGGTAACAGCATTCTTCCTGTATTTGTACAGCACTTAACACAGTGGGGCCCCAGTTTCAGCTGTTGGGGCAGAAGCTAGGGGGAAAGCCCAGAGCTGATGCAGCAAGTTGTTGACACTTCAAGTTCTCCCCCACCACCAGGAGCAGCCCTTGATGCGGTGTGTTCAGCTGTCACCCCTTCTAGGTTCTGCCTAGTTCTCCTCACGCAGCCCTGTTTGTGCCCTTCCCTCCCACATGTGTTGGGGCATCCCCTTTTCTGTGAACATCCCTGGACCTCTTCCTGCTCATCAATTGGGTGGAGGCAAACAGTTCTGTAGTGGGCCTGATGGATTATTTTCAATCTGGGTTGGGAAGTAAAGTCCCAGCCAGAGGAGGGTTCTGAGACTGGCAAAGTGACTGAAGAGGGTGGTGAAGACCCCATCAGCACCATTCTGTTGTCTTCTTTCTGATTTTTTTCCTTAAGAAGAAAATACCAACCACTAAAAGTTTACATTAAAATATATAACGGAAGGAGACTTCATATCAGATTTGAGAGTTGGCTTATACTGCTTGGCTAGTAACTGTTAGTATTCTGGCATTCCTGAGGGAACTCCTAGTTGCTGTATTTGGGCCCTAAGCTAGTGACTAATCTAACTGTAACGTTATTGTCTTGAGATCATTGAATATATGAAGTATTAGTTACTGTGTCCCATACAACAGTGGTATATTTTATTTTTTTCCTGTATACTTTTGCAAAACTGAGATGTACAAATCTTTATGGTATCTGAAAGAAGATTCTAAATTTGTTGCATTTATAACAGAAAGCTTGCTATTTTCACCCAAGAATTTTATGTTACTTGGTCTTACAGAACAATACTAGAACATCAAGAAAATTTAAGATGCATATTTGGTTTTACTTTGTATTTTGAGATAGAATAGCCTTTCTCTGAACTGCGTACAGTAATCTGAAAACACTCAAGTCATGAATTACTGTCATTTTATTTTGAAATTTTATTCCACTTTGGGGTAACTACTGCTTTGAATGCTGTAATTGTTGTTTTGCAAATATATTTAAAATAGTAACTGTAACACATAAACTTAAAATATTTTTATTTCCTTTTATAGGAAGGCAAACCAGTGAAGAAATGGGTGAATATGAGTCAGGAATTCATAAATCAACATACGGTGGAACATAAAGGAAAACAAATTTGTAAATATTTTCTCGAGGGAAGATGTATTAAGGTAAATATATACTTTATATGCATGTATATATCTCTAGCGGGAGTCGGGGAAAGGGTGGGCATTCTATTTCAATTTAGCTAATATCAGGAAAACTTGTTTTATGTAACTTTGGTTTTTTGCCTTAGTATTTTTTGGCAGGAAGTATAAATAAAATAAATGCAAGAGAAATTTTTGAGGGAAAACTATTAAACTACATATCCTTTCACTGTGCAATGTAAATTATATAAAAATGATATACTATTGATCACTTATTAGCAGTTACAGTATGATAAATACACCTGTGTCCAGCAGTATTAGAATCTGAAATTAGTGTAATATGTAATCTGTATTTTTTATATTTAATTTTGGACATATGAAGGGTGATTTAGTGATTCATTTCTGTTTTAAAAATAATGTTTTCTTGGATATTATAGATTTTGAGATATAGTGAAAAACAGTGCTTTAATTATGCACAAAGAGTACTTCTCTCTCCAGCCTAAGAAAGGGGGAAAATATGCTTTCCCAAACATCCAAGAAAGGCAGACCTGAAAAACCTCAGCAGCTAGGAGGGGTTGGGAAGCAGGAAGAAGAGAAATTGAATTAGAATATTAGAGCCAGACATAATCCATGGCATGCTAGCCTGCCATTATGTAGATTCTGGTATTGCATCATTCTGAAACTAATAATACAATGCAGCTTAATTCTCTGGTACCAAAGTTAATCTTTTAATCAATTATAAGATATAATATAGAAATTTGAAATAAATTATGAAAAAATTACATATTTGCTCTTAATCTGATGTGTGTATGTCAAAAATGTTTATTATGTCACTTATTCCTAGTTCCACTGTGAATTTGGAGGTACACAATTTTCTGTGTCTTTTCATGATTGTGAACTTTTTTCTTCATCATTTACTTCCAAAGTAAAAATAAAATGTAATTAGGCTCTTTCCAAATTCCTGGTGGAAATATAAGGTGATAGCCATAAAATAGTCTTGAATATTTTCATGGCTTTGTCTGTTATGGTATTTAAATCCCATGGTTCCCAATATGATGAGTATTTAGTGCCACCTACAGTTCATAGAATCATAGAATGTCAGGGTTGGAAGGGACCTCAGGAGATCATCTAGTCCAACCCCCTGCTCAAAGCAGGACCAATCCTCAGACAGATTTTTGCCCCAGATCCCTAAATGGCCCCCTCAAGGATTGAACTCACAACCCTGGGTTTAGCAGGCCAATGCTCAAACCTCTGAGCTATCCCTCCCCTTATAAAGTTATAAAACAGTTATAAGATAATTTACTTTATTTTTTGAAAGTACTTTCAAAAATTATTGTTGTGTAAAACTTTCCATGGAACTAGTCATAATGTAAAGTAATGCAGTTTATATGATTTTTTTGATTGTCTAGATGGGCAGCCCCTATATAATAGTTTTTAATACTTTTTCATAGCATAAACCACCTCCCCTTGCATTTGTGATCACATAATTTTTTGCAACAACTACAGCATTTGCTTAAATTGAAAGATAATATTTAGTAAAGTATTTAATGTTTCTTCGAGTAGTGTCCCTATGAGTGCACCACTTCAAGTGCACACGCACCTCAAAGTGGTGCACCCATAAGGGGATACATCTCGAAGTACTCCGATTATTGCACAAGGTGAGTAACCTCTCCATTTTTAGCTTCTTTTAATGCAATTTACCAGATGGAATCAAGGAAAAAAACCAGTGCCATGTGACCAGCCTACTCTCCATGGACTACCAGCATATACTCTGTGGACCCTAGTCTGAGAATGTACTAAAATGTTCTTTATCTCCACTTCTTTTTGGAATCTCAAGAAAATTGACACACTTGTTAAATACATGTATTGTCAATAGAGAGAAAAGTTCAAAACTGGATAAACAGGATGAAAGCATCATTGTTAAAATACGAAGTTGAATAAATTCAGCATTTAGAATTGATAATCTTTGTCTCTCCTTTTCTGTCATATTTACAGGGAGACCAATGTAAATTTGATCATGATGCAGAGATAGAGAAGAAAAAGGAAATCTGCAAGTTTTACATACAGGGTTATTGTACCAAAGGAGAGAACTGCATTTATTTGCATAATATCCTTTGGGAAAAACTATATTTGAATTATAATCCTAGTTAAGGTTTTTATATTTTAGTATAATCTGATTTTTCTTTAGACACTTTATAAACACACTGACTGTGTTTTATTGTGAAATATCATTTGCCATGTTTGTGCAATTAGTGTATGGTGATATGTGCGTGAAAGAGAGAAGTTTTTCAAATTATAGTTAGGTATTTTCCATGGATTCTTTACAATTTTTCTTTTGAGATTTAACCCGATTATATATAAAAAAAATTAAACATTACAGTTGGTTCACAAGCTTTTATCCCATGAATTTGTTTTTATGAAAGCAACATTGACAAGATAAAATTATAGAGTACTTAATTTTTAAAATCCTTTTTGCTATTGGGGTATTATTGGAAGATTAAAACTGAGAACTCTTAGAAATTAGTTTACTTTTTACCACATATTTTGTGTGTCTGGCATCCCATAAAGACATACATTAGGGAGCCTGCAACATCATAGTCACCTCTTGATTCCTTCAGTGGAAATGGTAAACACAGCAGCCAGCTCTCTCTGTGGTAAGAATGAGATATGACAACTTCAAGATCTCCATGTCCTTCCAGTCTGGAGCAGAAGGTGCAGTTAAGTACCATCCTATACCTCCTTAGCACAAGGAGCTGGTGTACATCATTATTTGATCCTATTTCTGAATGAGGGGGCAGGACAGTGGTTTGTGTGAGAGGAGGATAAGAGCTGAATGGGGACAGGGTGGCTTTTCCCAACACACACACACAAAACACTTTTTGGAGTTGGAGGGGGGAATGGGTTACTTGCACCTGTGTAAAGTGAGTATAAAATACTCCTCGTTGAATAGCATTGTACACCTGCTTTGCTCACATATTGCACAGATGTAAATGACTGCACAAATCAGGTCTGCAGTCTTGAATTGTTAAAATAGCACTTGTGTATTGTGCATGGTTATACAAAGCCACAGAGTTGGTACAACTATTTCATGAACAAAAATAAGGCATTAGTTTTTATGTGCGGTTGTGTGATGGATGGTTAACACTGATTCGTATTTTGTATTCACTGGAGTTCTTTTAACTGTGCAAGCAGAGTTAATTTTTCCCTGACCAGCAATCAAACTTTTCTATTGAATTTGGATGGTGAGGGTTTTGTGTATGAGAGAGAGAACTGGATGTTATGGTTGCTGACAGTTATGTAATCTTACCTTGATTGCTTTAGTGTGTGTGATGTTTTTAGTGATCTAAATAATGGCATGGCTTGTTTTGAAATGCCCTTACCAATCTAAAATAAAGTTAAAGTTTTTGGGGTGGGAATTCAGAGTCAGATTAGCTTGCTTTAATGAATAAATGAATTTTACTGCTCTTTATTCCATTTAGCAACACAACTAAGGCTTGGTCTACACTTACCCCCCAAGTCGAAGTAAGGTACGCAAATTCAGCTACGTGAATAACGTAGCTGAATTCGACATACCTTACTTCGAACTTACCGCGGTTCAGACGCGGTCCACACGCGGCAGGCAGGCTCCCCCGTCGACTTCGCGGTACTCCTCTCGCCGAGCTGGAGTACCGCAGTCGACGGGGATCACTTCCTGGTTCGATTTATCGCGTCCACACCAGACGCGATAAATCGAACTCGGAACTTCGATCCGCAGCCGTCGAACTACCCGGTAAGTGTAGACTAGCCCTAAGAGAGAGAAAGCAGGAGTCTCTTCTTTCATTGCTTCCTCAACAGAATTGTTCACTGAATTTTAATCAGCTATGCTTGTGCAAATCCTACTGAAGGCAGCTGGGTTGCATGAGTGTCACTAAGGGTATAATTTGTCCTGCAGAGCCTTTTCTACTGATGATCCATGACAAGGAAAGATCATAGTTTAACTCTTAAAACCTGGATTAAGTTTGAAAGTCTGGCAGTTTAAAAAAAAGTTTATTTGCAAACTGAATATATTTCAAATTGTACACGCAAACCTGGAACCTGACAATAACACTTTATCATTTTTTAGAGCAGAACCACACTTTATAAAGCTGTGAGTGTGTGTGTGTGTGTGTGTGTGTGTGTGTGTGTGTGTGTGTGTGTGTGTGTGTGTGTGTGTGTGTGTGTGTGTGTGCGCGTGCACATACATTAAAAGCTTTGTTATCTGGTATGATGGAGGAATGGGGTGTGCCGGTTGATCAAAAATTCCAGTTAACTAAGAGTTATATTTACCAATGGAATACCAATTTTCAAATAATTAGAATACAGTAAAATGAATAAAATACATTAAATAGCATACAGATACTCACCAATCCAGTAGTAGTACTGCACTGCAGAGTGGTTGGTTTCTTGAAGCACTTAGGTGTATATAGGTAAAGTTTTCTATATAGTAGGTTATCTTATGACACTACATATCACTATGGGCAGCACATGGCATACACCCAAATCACTAAAAATACAGTTAACACTAAAACTAGACTGAACATAATTTAATCTTTGATCATTCAGAAGGCACTTCAGGATCTTGCAGTGCCTCAAGGTCATTATTATCAACATTAATTATCATTGTGGATGTAGACGGTGTAGGAGCTTGGGCTGGATCTGTAATGACCCTATGACACACCCTGGAAGCTGCTTTTTTGAATAAATCCCTGATATCAGCTTGCTTACTTGTCTTCTGCCTCTTTTGCATAAAAATAGAGTGGAGAATGTGCAATTGCATAATCTCCTGGGCAGTATACTAGTCCCGGTTACTAGATTGAAGATTTGTATTGGGAGATATCAGAAATGCCAGTTAATAGAGCTTTCTGGCCGATAAAGTGCCGGATAACACAGCTTTTACTGTATATAAAAAACCCCAAGAGCTGCTGTTTCAACCATTCTCCCCCTCCCCCCCTCCCACACACTTCAGTGAAGATTCCCTTTTCTTACACATAATCTGTCCCTAAATTTCATGGACCAGTATATGGTTTTTAATACAAATAACAGGTTTTGATTATTGATTAATACTAAAATTGTACAAATTTTAATTTAAACAGATAAATACCTGGAAATTTAAAGTCCGGGATAAAACTTCATATTTAATCCCTGTCATAAGTAATACATCATTTAAAGGATTAAATTTCTCTTGCTTCAAGAAGAGACTATACCTAATAATATATAACTTCACTATATTGAGATGCTTACAGTAGGAAAAATTAGATAGTCTAAGGAGGGAACTTCATTTTTTTCTGTAATTATTGGCTTTAGTTTGACAGATTATTAGGTTATTTCATATATTAAAGATTAATAAAGACTTGAAGTTAGACTTTAGTAGGGGATTGGGGGGGTTGGTTTTTTTTGTTTTTGGGGGGAGCAGGTTAAATACATATAATCAGTCTAGCACAGTGTCAAATGGGATTAAACAGTGAATTGCTTATTAGTCTGGTCATAATGCTTAAAATATGATTCTGGAAATGGTAATTGTTTAGGAGCAGTGGAAGTCTCACTGAAAATTACTTGTAAAACTGTTCCAAACTATGCAAATTAAATGTTGCTACCTGTTAGAGTCCTTAATATTTTTGCTGCTACATGAATTTCCTTGCAAGTTCTATCATACAGGAGCAAAATGTTACCAAGGGGATAAGTGCAAGTTTTCTCATGCTCCATTAACTAAAGAAACAAAAGAACTGCTAGATAAGGTGAGTAATGCTTATACTGGCACAGTAAGTGAAAATTATTTCTGAGTGGCAAGGTAGTCAAATGGAATAAATATAGGCTGGGATCTTTCAAGAGGTCTAAAGGAGATAGGCACCCATCTCCCAGTGGTGTTTAACATCTTAGCTCCCTGAGAAAATCTCAGCCCTGAAGTTTGGCTCTATGACCACATGCTACAAAATGAATTCTCTTTTCCTTCTCTCTTTTTCCCCCTTCATTTTTTTCACCTCTCTCCTCCTCCTCCGTCCATTATTTTTCCTGCTCTACTCTTTCACCCTTCTTTACCACCTCTTTGACAACCTCCCTATTCTCTCATTTTTAAATGTACACTCATATAGCATGAAATATATTATATGTATTTTAGAACATGTTACTGCTTTCCATCATCTGAAGTTACTGATCAAAGGACATGGACCTCCTAAAAGTGTATGTTCCCATATTGCAGAAATAGTTTAATTCCTGGCTGACCTAGAAGAAATTTTGAGGGGGGATTTAGAATTCTTCTGAGTTCGATGTTAAATGGCAGGCAATATATAATAGACATACTATTACAGAGCAGCTTAATTCTTTTAAAATATAAAATGAAGTGCTACAATGAAATGTTAAGTTCAGTGCAAATTTAGTACAATAAAAACTTTCACTGCATTGCTTTGTTTTAGGTTTTGAATACTGAAGAGGAGCCACAAAATGAAGATGAAAAAGAACTGGAGGAACTCAGAAAGCGTGGCATAGTTCCTCTTCCTAAGCCACCTCCAGGAGTTGGACTTCTGCCAACTCCACCTGAGCAATTTTCATTTTCTGAGTCTGATACAGAAAATTTTCAAGATCCTTCTGGTGAATTCAAGAAAATTCCATCTCTGTTTGAGATAGTTGTGAAACCTACTGTGGATTTAGCACACAAGATTGGAAAAAAGTAGGTTTTAGAATGAAAAATGGCTTTATAAACATTTGAGAAATGGACCACACTACATTTTTAGAAGAAATTGATAGTCTTGAGGATTTCCAGCATTTGCTTTCTAACTGGGGAGGGGGGGGGGAATTTCCACTATTTGCCATCATAATTTTAGTATCTTTCATGTATCTAATACCCTGTACACAGGATTACTACTCTTGGGTCTTGACCTTCCCAGAAGAAACAGGCAAGGAATTCACTCCCTTCACTCTGTTTTTCCAGTCCTCTGAATGACTATGAACCCACCTTCCTTTGCATGGTGAACAAACCTCGATCTCCCTCTAGTCTCCCTGATAGTCAGCTCTTTCTTGACTTCAGTCAGTGAAGGAACTCCCTGATGAAACTGTGTGCAGGGTCTTCGTTGTTGCTATTTCAGCTCTGCCAGATGTCACTGCCTTTACCTGAGCTGTTCTTCTTACCCAGCCACCTCCCATAAAACTTAGACCTAATTGTTAGATACAAAGTTTTATCTTGTCCTGTTGAGTTGGATTTCTTCAAAGCTCTTTGAGTTCAGGTCTTTGTTGGTCTTGGGATGTTTTAAACTGGTAATTTGGCAGGTGTTGTGCAAACTTACACACGCAGTTCTGCCAATACACGTTGCTGTTGACTGCAAAAACTATTCTGCTGCTCCACTCTTGGGCTACTCATGATTGCCATTTGTGATGGATTTGTGGCACACAATGTGATGTGTTTGTAATGTGGACAGACGTTTACTATAAGAATTAGTTTGCCCCTGCCAACCTTATATCTACTTGGCACCAAAAAGATTTGAACAGATATCCCCAAGGACATTTGGAATCTAAACAGCTTTATTCTAACTCCCCCACTCCTTTTAGGCGAAAAAGTGTTGTTTGCAGTGTTTTTCTATCCATGTTGGTCCCAGGATATTAGAGAGACATGGTGGGTGAGGTAATATCTTGTATCTTTTGTTGGTGAAAGAGACAAGCTTCCAAGCTACACAGAGCTCTTCTTTGGGGAAAAAAATGGAAAGGGAAACCATTACAGTATGGAAAAACTGTAATCATTCCCTGATGGTCTGAAGAACCACTCGACTAAGAAAATACAATTCCTAGTGCTGTTCACATCCATACATCAGTGATATTCGTGCAGGTTAAAGTGAACAGAAGATATCTTGCAGTATTAAGTGCAGTGTTTACCTTAGACCTTAGTTTCTCCTGTACAGCTGACACATCAGGTAGTCCAATTCCTCCACCGATCACGGTCACTAGCGAGTTGTGATGCTTCGTCTCAGATGATGCTAGCGCAGTCAATATCCTTTGTTTACTGTCTTCTTCCTGTTCTTCCTTGGCCTTCCTAGCTTTCTCTTTCCTTCTTCAGGTACTCAATTCAGTGTTTGTTTAGCATGTCTCCCACCCTCCATACAGTTTCATAGAATCATAGAATCATAGAATATCAGGGTTGGAAGGGACCTCAAGAGGTCATCTAGTCCAACCCCCTGCTCAAAGCAGGACCAATTCCCAACTAAATCATCCCAGCCAGGGCTTTGTCAAGCCGGGCCTTAAAAACCTCCAAGGAAGGAGACTCCACCACCTCCCTAGGTAACGCATTCCAGTGCTTCACCACCCTCCTAGTGAAATAGTGTTTCCTAATATCCAACCTGGACCTCCCCCACTGCAACTTGAGACCATTGCTCCTTGTTCTGTCATCTGCCACCACTGAGAACAGCCGAGCTCCATCCTCTTTGGAACCTCCCTTCAGGTAGTTGAAGGCTGCTATCAAATCCCCCCTCATTCTTCTCTTCTGGAGACTAAACAATCCCAGTTCCCTCAGCCTCTCCTCATAAGTCATGTGCTCCAGACCCCTAATCATTTTTGTTGCCCTCCGCTGGACTCTTTCCAATTTTTCCACATCCTTCTTGTAGTGTGGGGCCCAAAATTGGACACAGTATTCCAGATGAGGCCTCACCAATGTCGAATAAAGGGGAACGATCACGTTCCTCGATCTGCTGGCAATGCCCCTACTTATACAGCCCAAAATGCCGTTAGCCTTCTTGGCAACAAGAGCACACTGTTGACTCATATCCAGCTTCTCGTCCACTGTGACCCCTAGGTCCTTTTCTGCAGAACTGCTACCTAGCCATTCGGTCCCTAGTCTGTAGCAGTGCATGGGATTCTTCCGTCCTAAGTGCAGGACTCTGCACTTATCCTTGTTGAACCTCATCAGGTTTTTTTTGGCCCAATCCTCTAATTTGTCTAGGTCCCTCTGTATCCGATCCCTACCCTCTAGTGTATCTACCACGCCTCCTAGTTTAGTGTCATCTGCAAACTTGCTGAGAGTGCAGTCCACACCATCCTCCAGATCATTAATAAAGATATTAAACAAAACCGGCCCCAGGACCGACCCTTGGGGCACTCCGCTTGAAACCGGCTGCCAATTAGACATGGAGCCATTGATCACTACCCGTTGAGCCCGACGATCTAGCCAGCTTTCTATCCACCTTACAGTCCATTCATCCAGCCCATATTTCTTTAACTTGGCGGCAAGAATACTGTGGGAGACTTTGCTAAAGTCAAGGAATAACACATCCACTGCTTTCCCCTCATCCACAGAGCCAGTTATCTCATCATAGAAGGCAATTAGGTTAGTCAGGCACGACTTCCCTTTGGTGAATCCATGCTGACTGTTCCTGATCACTTTCCTCTCCTCTAAGTGTTTCATAATTGATTCCTTGAGGACCTGTTCCATGATTTTTCCAGGGACTGAGGTGAGGCTGACTGGCCTGTAGTTCCCCGGATCCTCCTTCTTCCCTTTTTTAAAGATGGGCACTACATTAGCCTTTTTCCAGTCATCCGGGACCTCCCCCGATCGCCATGAGTTTTCAAAAATAATGGCTAATGGCTCTGCAATCTCATCCGCCAACTCCTTTAGCACCCTCGGATGCAGCGCATCCGGCCCCATGGACTTGTGCACATCCAGTTTTTCTAAATAGTCCCGAACCACTTCTTTCTCCACATAGGGCTGGTCACCTTCTCCCCATATTGTGCTGCCCAGTGCAGCAGTCTGGGAGCTGACCTTGTTTGTGAAGACAGAGGCAAAAAAATCATTGAGTACATTAGCTTTTTCCACATCCTCGGTCACTAGGTTGCCTCCCACATTCAGTAAGGGGCCCACACTTTCCTTGACTTTCTTCTTGTTGCTAACATACCTGAAGAAACCTTTCTTGTTACTCTTAACATCTCTTGCTAGCTGCAACTCCAAGTGTGATTTGGCCTTCCTGATTTCATTCCTGCATGCCTGAGCAATAGTTTTATACTCCTCCCTGGTCATTTGTCCAATCTTCCACTTCTTGTAAGCTTCTTTTTTGCGTTTAAGTTCAGCAAGGATTTCACTGTTTAGCCAAGCTGGTCGCCTGCCATATTTACTATTCTTTCTACACATCGGGATGTTTTTTTCCTGCAACCGCAATAAGGATTCTTTAAAATACAGCCAGCTCTCCTGGACCCCTTTGCCCTTCATGTTATTCTCCCAGGGGATCCTGCCCATCTGTTCCCTGAGGGAGTCAAAGTCTGCTTTTCTGAAGTCCAGGGTCCGTATTCTGCTGCTCTCCTTTCTTCCTTGTGTCAGGATCCTGAACTCGACCATCTCATGGTCACTGCCTCCCAGGTTCCCATCCACTTTTGCTTCCCCTACTAATTCTTCCCTGTTTGTGAGCAGCAGGTCAAGAAAAGCTCTGCCCCTAGTTGGTTCCTCCAGCACTTGCACCAGGAAATTGTCCCCTACACTTTCCAAAAACTTCCTGGATTGTCTGTGCACCTCTGTATTGCTCTCCCAGCAGATATCAGGGTGATTAAAGTCTCCCATGAGAACCAGGGCCTGCGATCTAGCAACTTCTGCTAGTTGCCAGAAGAAAGCCTCATCCACCTCATCCCCCTGGTCTGGTGGTCTATAGCAGACTCCAACCACGACATCACCCTTGTTGCTCACACTTCTCAACTTTATCCAGAGACTCTCAGGTTTTTCTGCAGTTTCATATCGGAGCTCTGAGCAGTCATACTCCTCTCTTACATACAACGCAACTCCCCCACCTTTTCTGCCCTGCCTGTCCTTCCTGAACAGTTTATATCCATCCATGACAGTACTCCAGTCATGTGAGTTATCCCACCAAGTCTCTGTTATTCCAATCGCATCATAGTTCCCTGATTGTGCCAGGACTTCCAGTTCTCCCTGCTTGTTTCCCAGGCTTCTTGCATTTGTGTATAGGCACTTAAGATAACTCATCGATCGTCCCTCTTTCTCAGCATGAGACAGGAGTCCTCCCCTCTTGCGCTCTCCTGCTTGTGCTTCCTCCCAGGATCCCATTTCCCCACTTACCTCAGGGCTTTGGTCTCCTTCCCCCGGTGAACCTAGTTTAAAGCCCTCCTCACTAGGTTAGCCAGCCTGCTGGCGAAGATGCTCTTCCCTCTCTTCGTTAGGTGGAGCCCGTCTCTGCCCAGCACTCCTCCTTCTTGGAACACCATCCCATGGTCGAAGAATCCAAAGCCTTCTCTCCGACACCACCTGCGTAGCCATTCATTGACTTCCACGATTCGACGGTCTCTACCCAGGCCTTTTCCTTGCACAGGGAGGATGGACGAGAACACCACTTGCGCCTCAAACTCCTTTATCCTTCTTCCCAGAGCCACGTAGTCTGCAGTGATCCGCTCAAGGTCATTCTTGGCAGTATCATTGGTGCCCACATGGAGAAGCAGGAAGGGGTAGCGATCCGAGGGCTTGATGAGTCTCGGCAGTCTCTCTGTCACATCGTGTATCCTAGCTCCTGGCAAGCAGCAGACCTCTCGGTTTTCCCGGTCGGGGCGGCAGATAGATGACTCAGTCCCCCTGAGGAGGGAGTCCCCGACCACCACCACCCTCCTCCTCCTCTTGGGAGTGGTGGTCGTGGAACCCCCATCCCTAGGACAGTGCATCTTTTGCCTTCCAATCGGTGGAGTCTCCTTCTGCTCCCTTCCCTCAGATGGGTCATCTAGTCCACTCTCCGCATTAGTACCTGTGGAGAGAACATGGAAACGATTGCTCACCTGTATCTCCATTGCTGGTGCATGGACGCTCCTCTTTCTCCTTCTGGAAGTCACATGCTGCCAAACCTCTTCACAATCCTTCTGTCCCTGCTGTGCCTGCTCTGAATCTTCAGAACATTGTGGCCGTAGAAGCATCTCCTGACGTCTGTCCAGGAAATCTTCATTTTCCCTTATGCAACGCAGTGTTGATACTCGTTTCTCCAGCCCTCGAACCTTCTCTTCCAATATGGAGACCAGCTTGCACTTTGTACAGACAAAGTCGCTTCTGTCCTGTGGAAGAAAGACAAACATGGCACAACCTGTGCAGGTTACATGTCCCAATCACATGAGCTTGCTTTCTTTGATATTTTCTAACATGTTCTGCTCTGTCAGCTCCCACAATCTCGCATTTGTTATTTTGTCTTTCCCTGAAATATGTAATGTTTTCCTCGGCTATCTCTTATCAGCCTCCTCCAATCTCTTTTTGTTAGCTACTGTCATCAGCCAAGTCTCCGCTCTGTACACTAGCGTGCTTAATGCAATTGCATGATATAATCTGACCGTTAGTTTGGTGTGGAGATCTCTGTTGACCAGATGTTTGCTTTTCCTCATCTCATGTGGATATCTTTATCGCAGCTACCTTCGAGTGTCGTCATGTTCCCCAGAGAGCACAACTCTTCTACCTGTTCAATTTCTTTTCCATCCACGTACACATTTGCATGTGTTGTCCAGTTTCCTACATTTATCATCTTGGTTTTCTCTGATTTACTTTCAATCCAATTTTTGCTGCTTCCTGTTCTTCCTCTGATGTAAAGCCAATCATTCCGTTCCACATCGTACTTAGTAAAGCAGTGACTTGTTTATCATAGGGATAGGGTAAAATGTTGTGGAAGACAGATGTCATTCCAAACTTCTAGAAAGGTATGGCAAGGAGAGGAAAGTGTATTTTTTAAAATGTTGCCTTTTTAAAATATATAAATTATATTTACTGCTATCTGGTTTTGTGTAGCATGTATATGTGCTTGTTCTTTACTTGTCAGTTTTCTACCTACAGGCCACCAACTTTCTATAACAGCACATCACCACCAAGACCACAGTTTCAGGGAAATGACCCACATCCTCAGCATATGTATAATCCAGGGTCAAGTCCAGGGCCTGGTCCCAGCATACCACAAGGACATAATGGACCAGTAATGCACCCAGGTTCTCCTGGGC
This sequence comes from Emys orbicularis, assembly GCF_028017835.1. NCBI lineage: Eukaryota > Metazoa > Chordata > Testudines > Emydidae > Emys > Emys orbicularis. The sequence goes on along the minus strand of NC_088685.1, from coordinate 214,572,062 downwards.
ATCACCAATGTACAGGATCCCAAGGTCCAGCAGTGCCACACAGCCCTCCTTTGCAACCTGTTCCACCAGGCTTTTTAGGACCACAGGGTCAAACTGGCATACCAATTCAAGCACAGGCTGGTCCACCTTTAACACCACCAGGCATTGGTGCACCATACAACACTCCAGGAGTTCAAGGACATATGATGAATATACCCAGAGAGAATCATTGCCCACCAGGCCCACTGTATCAGCAGATTCCTGGTGAACGACAGCAGAATATCAATTATGAATCTATTCAGAACCCAGCTGATTTCTATGACAATTACTATTCACATCAAGCTGTACATAGCTTTCAGCCAACTAATAACACAGGAGGTAAGTTTGTGTTCAGAATTGTTTTTGTTCCTTGGTGAGACATGTTTTTGTTTTCTGAAGTATTACTGCACCTCTAGAAGAATCAAGAGAAATATTAGAAAAAATAGCCTGTTTGAGATGTATCTTTAAAGAATATTGTGAAACAACCTTCTTTTAAAAAAGAAAAAAGCTATTCTAGAACTTTCAAAAAAGAGAAAAAATCTAGCAGAGAGCCATTCTATAGAGCTGACTGAAGTAAAGACACTAGGACTAGGACTTGTAAATTTAGCATTTACAAGAATTCTAATGCATCAGGCTAAACAAGCCAGTCAGTTTTCTTCCCTCGGACTCCTTCAGCTCTTTGTCCTGTACTCACCGTACGCAGTGTAGTTGTAGCTATGTTGGTCCCAATGATATTAGAGGGACAAGGAGGGTGAGGTGATTCCTTTTATTGGACCAACTTCTGTTGGTCAGAGAGACAAGGTTTCAAGCTACACAGAGCTTTTCCTCGGGTCAGCTGGAAAGCTTGTCTCACCAACAGAAGTTGGCCCACTAAAAGATATTACCTTGCATCTTGTCTCTCACCATATAAGTTATTCATACAGGAAAAATGTATAACAAATTTTAGAAGTATTACATGCAGATTGTAAATCAAATGTCTAGCTCAATGATACTCAGACGGTGACTTGTGAGCCACAAGTGGCTCTTTAATTTGTCTTCTGCGGCTCTTTGCAGTACATGATATTAAAACACTGATTTAATTATTAACCAATCAAGATGCTTTTACTATGTTATTAACCAATTGTAGTTGATAAAATAATATTTGATGAATCATTTTGACTACTCACTACTAACCAATCACCCACATGTAGAATACAGATAGGGACCAGCACTCGAAGAAGAAATGGAGGTTACTTACCTGTAACAGGTTCTCCGAGATGTATTGTCCCTATCTGTATTTCACTGCCTGCACCCCTTCTCCTCTGCTCCGAATCATGACTAGATGCACAGTAAAAAGGAGGAACTGGAGAGGTGTCAGTCCACACTGCCCCTTACTCCCTTGGTTCAGAACATGAGGAGAACAACTGTGCACGTGCAGGTCAATGGATACTACTTGCTAGAAATCTCTGATTTCGGGTGCATGGTGTGTACCCACAAGTTGAATACAGATAGGGATCACATGTCTCGAGGAACCTCCTGTTACAAATAAGTAACCTCACTTTCTCTGCTAAGATCAAGGTAGAGTCTAACTTTTAACCTGAAACTAGATGAATCTTTGAGAACTTGTTTATCCTGAACAGCTGGTGGTTGTCCTTGTTCTCCTTCAGACCAAGAAGTCATCTTGCATAAAAACCCTCCTATTTGGAAGATATTCAGGAGCCTCATTTTCAATTGACTAGACACAAGGAGCCTAAATACCACTCTTTTAATTTTACTCATAGTCTTAATGCAAACACTGCCTCAGTTAAGATCTGCTTTTTCTGTTTAATGTATTTGAGTGACTGCCTCAGCACCTTGTGGGTCCAATATGGCTGTTTTGTGAAACTTTCAGGTATTGTCTAGTAAAATCTGGCTTCTCACCCTCAATCTTCCTCATTTATCAAGGCAGTAGAGAAGCTCTGTCCACCTCTCAAAATTTATAGAATTTAACGTTACAATTTTTTTCTATCATAATGCAAGTATACTCACAAAGAGACATAATTAAAGTTGCAGTGCTAACCTTAATTCTGATGTTTCCTAATTTTTGAGTGCTCATCTTTGCAATTTTAAAATATTTTTAATGTAACATTTCTCTCTCTGTTTGTAGATGCAGATATTCCCTTAAAAAAGCAGTTCTATTCACATTAGATTTGATAAAACCCTTTCTTACTGGTGTTCTAGCCAAGGGGAGAGTATCATTTTATAGTTCATTTTAGCACACTATATGTGTGCAAATTGGTGAAAAGTCATCTGAAAGCTTGAGAATTGTAAGATTTTTGTTACAATTTATTTTATTTTTATTTTATTTTTTGCAAATAAAATAAACAGTTTTTTTCGATTGGGGAAAAAATCAGAGCTGACTTTGCAGTTTGTATGTCATGTTTCAGCCTGTTTCAATATGAAATAGTTGAAAGATTAACCTTTATGCGGTGGGATTTATAAATATTCTCAAATTTATTTCAATTAATATTGCCTTGTAAAGTCTTCTCTGGCTATTTGTTAGCGGTAAATTAGCTGATTCTTTTTTAATATTGTATATGCAGATGGAACATGGCATGGAGAATTTACTGATCACCAGGCTCACCTCATTGTTCAAGATTCACATAAGAGTGGAAATGAGTCAGATCGTGTCAGTAAAACAGGCCATAAACCTGCTATTAATGTACCGGATTTTCTTCCAGCAATGCAGAAAGCCCTTTTTGTAAGACTTAGTCAAAAACAGCAAGAAGATGGAGAACCAATCAGCAGTCAGTCTCAGAGGGCAATGAGCAAGGAAGAAGGTAATGTTAACTGTTACATTCTAAACAAAAATGTTCTTTTATATTGTGTCAGTATAATATTCCCATTTTTATTTTGTGACTATTTCTATTAATTACACTATGCCTATATAAGTTCCTACTTCAATTTCAACTGAATAACTTATTCCTTGCTTCTTTTCCTAACCTGTTCTTTAGTTTTTCTGTGGGCTCTTTAATACAGTAGCACCTCAGAGTTAGGAACACCTCGGGAATGGAGGTTGTTCGTAACTCTGAAATGTTCATAACTCTGAACAAATTATAGTTATTTGTTGCAAAAGTTTATAACTGAATGTTGACATAATACAGCTTTGAAACTTTACTATGCAGAAGAAAAATGCTGCTTTTAACCCTCTTAATGTAAATGAAACAAGCACCTTGTCAAATCTCTTTTTAAACTTTCTCTTTATTTAGTAATTTACGTTTAACACATTTTTGTTGTTGTTGTCTCTGTTGCTGCCTGATGGCATACTTCTGGTTCCCAATTAGGTATGTGGTTGACCAGTCAGTTCACAACTGGTGTTCTACTGTATTAGTCTTGGTACCAGTCTTATTCGTTATTTTTATTAATAACCATGGGACAGAAGTACAACTGTGCTAATGAAGTGTGCTGCTGATAAAATTTTGGGAGGCATCCTCAATACAGAAGGAGGATCAGAATATTATACGGAAGGTCTGGATGACCTTGACAACTGGAGCAACAGAAATGGGATGAAATTCAATAGTACAAAGTTCAAGGTCATGCACGTAGGGTCTAATAATACGAATTTCAGCTACACGCTGGGGAATGGATGGCCAGTCTTAGGAGACTGAGTGTATGTGTACACTGCAATTAAAAACCCGCAGCTGGCCCATGCCAGCTTACTCAGCTTGCGGGGCTCGAGCTGTGGGGCTATTTCATTGCAGTGTCGACTTCCGGGCTCAAGCTGCAGCCTAAGCTCTGGGACCCGGTGAGGTGGGAGGGTCCCAGAGCTTGTGCTGCAGCCTGAACTCGGAAGTCTACACTGCAATGAAACTGTCCCACAGCCTGAGCCCCGTGAGCCCGAGTCATCTGGCATGGGCCGGCCACAAGTTTTCATCTGCAGTGTAGACATACCCTGAAAGGGCTTGGCTTGTTTAGCCTAGCAAAAAGAAATCTGAGAAGGGGATATGATTGCTGTCTATAAATACATTAGGGGGCATACATCAGGGAGGGAGAAGAGCTATTTAAGCTAAAGGACAGTGCTAGCGCAAGAACAAATGGGTATAAAGTGGCCATGAACAAATTGGAGCTGGAAATTAGAAGGTGGTTATGGAATAGCCTCCCAAAAGGAGTTGCAGGGGCAAACAGCTTAATCAGTTTTAAGAGAGATCTGCACAAATTTATGAGTGCAGTTGTATGAAGTGGTTGCTTGTGATGTTGCGGGGCAGAGCTTAGCAGCCCTGGGGCTCACTCTTGGTTTATGTCTTGTGTTCCTAAAAGCTCATGCATCAGGGCTTCAGCCAGCCATCTGCAGTTGTCAGGAAGGGGTTCTCCCGCCTAGTATATTCAGAGTGGGGGAGGGTTGGTCTCCTTCCTCGGAAGCATCAGAGATGCCTGCCGTTGGAGATGGGACACTGGACGGTGTCGGCCAGTGCTCTGAGGTGACACCGAGCATTCAGGTGCTTGGCTGGTTGGTACTTGCTCAGGGCCTAACTGATTGCCATATGTGATGTCAGGAAGGTATTTACCCCCAGATCAGGTGGACACTCTGCTTCAGAGTGTTGGTGCTGGTCACTTGACAGAAATTATCTGGGTATGGCTCACTTAATCATTTCCCTGCCATTGCAGGTGCCGTGGGAATTGGTGCACCTCAGGCATTCCTGTTCTCTCTCTGCAGTCTAGTCTCCTCTGGGCTGTAATATTTTGATCCAGCTTCAGTTGTTGGGTTTAGTGTGTGGATACTGAGTGGTGTTGGTGGCCTATGACCTAGAGCAGATAAGACTAGATGATCTGGTGGTCCCTTCTGGCCCTAAACTCTATGACTCTATTGCTTCCTTGAAGGGAGGGCAGATTACCTGTTTCGGTTAAAGAAGGATCAGTTCTGCCACTGCCCAGGAAATCATTGGCAGATGCTGACAATCTGGCCAGCTATCACCCTGTGTCCTGTCTTCCAGTTTAGTTCAAGATTATCAAAAAGGCTGTGGCAAGACAACTCTTGTAGTATCTAGTGAACTCAGACCTCCATGATAATCTGGGTATGATCCTGGGTCTGGGACATAGACTGCATTGGTAGATTCTCTCTTCCTGGCAATGGATGAAGATAGTGTTCATGCTGGCATTATTAACTCTATCAGCTGTCTTCAGTGCTGTTGATCAGGAGGTGTTGCTGACTCACCTTCAAATCACATCAGTGGCAGACGGGCTGCTTTAGAGTGACTCAGTTCTTTCCTTGTAGAGCATCCTCAGAAGGTGGTGGTAGTAGTAAGAAACTGCTCCTCCTCTCTTAAGCTGCTTACACATGGAGTCCTCTGGATTTCATCTTGTAACACCTATTATTTAATGTTTATAGGGAGCTATAAGGGTTAGTAAGGGAACATGAGCTTTGGTGTTTTCAGTATATGGATGCCACTCAGCTTTGTCTTCATTTCATCTGACTGGTCCAAAACAGTCAGTGATCTTATTCAGTGTCTGGGTGAGACTGGGGCATGGATTGAAAGTGAGTTGGTTGAAACTTATGCTAGACTTGACTGAGGTGATGTTGATGGGCTGGGAGATGATACTAAAATTACAGGGCTTCCCACTAACTGCAGTAGTGGTTGTTAATTTGTTCTCAATAATCTAATATTGTTTAAATACCTTCCCTTATCTCCCTTTCTGGAACCTGATTTCTCCCTGAATCCCTTACATTTTGGGTTTCAAATATGAAAGGGAAATAGAGTAGCGGTTCAGCATTTCCACCTTATCCATTTAAGACAGCAGCAAGCCATGTCTTTCCCCCCTCAACCAACAATAAAGGTCACTTACATCAAGATTCATGTGTTTAAAAATACATTTTTTATGAAATTTAAGTTAGAATTGTTGACAGGAATAGTTATTTTCTGACACAAAAATATTGGAAGAGGTATACAAGAGAAGAGAAAGCAGCAGTTGAGTATTTATTCTTAAATTGTTATAACTAGATTTTTTTTTTTGCTCACTTCCACTAGCTGATTTCTGTGATCCTAATTTATAGTTGCTATTACCTTATTTTGCTAAGTCTTAACATCAGACAAAAGCCAGTTATTAAGAAATTATACTTAGTTCAAAGTCTATTGAATCTCCAGTGATCATTTGTTTGACTAATCTTTGTTTTCTTTCAGATGATAATGTAAACTGGTACTCCAGTAGTGAAGAGGAAGAGGGAAGCAGTGTTAAATCAATATTAAAAACCTTAAAGAAACAAACTGAGAATATTAGGAATCGGCAACAACATTCCACAGAACAACATATGGTTGTTGTTCCTACTGACCCAAGACTTGCTAAAGAGAAATGTACAGGAAACCAGGCTGTTGATCCGAGACTGAGATCCACTCCTAGATCAAATACTAGGAAACCTACAGAGTCGTCATCTTTTGACCCAAGGCTTGCACGGGATCCCAGAATGTTAAAGGTTAATGAAAGTGGTCTTGCAAGTTCTTCTGTTGGTGGAACAAAGTTAGATTTACATCATGCACCCACTGGAGTTAAGGTCAAGCAAAAAGGAATGGATGATGATGAAGAGGATGCAGAACGGGAATTGAGAGAGAGAGCTTTTCTAATACCTTTGGAACCTTTACCTGGTGTAACATTAAGGGATCCGAGATCTCAGCTTCGACAGTTTAGCCACATTAAAATGGATATTATCCTGACCAAACCAAACTTTGCTAAACATATTGTATGGGCTCCTGAAGATCTACTTCCAATACCCTTGCCTAAACCTGACCCGGTGTCTTCAATTAATTTACCTCTTCCTCCACTTATTGCTGACCAGAGGCTTAATAAATTACGTAATTTAAAAAGTGATCCCCATCCAAATGCAATGCCAGCTGACCCAAGACTGGCAGGAAAAGCAAAAAATAATATAACAAGCAGAAGTGGCTCTTTGGATCAATCTGCAGATTTGCATGCCAGTAGTTCAAGCAAATTAGGAGATCCTCGCTTACAAAAAAATGTTGATCCCAGACTCCACAGACTGTCTAGTACAGATACTCACCATGGAATCACAAAGGATTCTCATCCTCCAAAATTTGACCCTCGTCTAACCAGATCTGGTATTGGTTCATCCCAGCCCTCAGAAGCTGTAATATGTAAATCTGACCCGGACATTCTGCCTCCTTATGCACCCAAACTATCATCAACGGGTGTTAGATTGGGAACTCCAAGCTCAATACTTAGTGGTATTAGTTTGTATGATCCAAGAGACCACAGTTCATCTTCATTAGACCCAGCGCCAGTTAATTCAGGAGAGAATGGAGAGAACCAGAAAAAAAGTATTTTGAAAAATACTAGCAAAAATGAATCTACTCTGTCAGAAGACATGTTGCCACAGAAGTCTGTCCCAAATATGGATAAAAATACAGAAGGGTCAGCAGAGGCCAATTTAGAAAAAGCAAATAGCATCAATACATCTCAGGCTAAGCACTCCAGTACTGCACCAGCAGTGCATAATCTTCCTATCCAAGCTTTATCAGGATTGATCAGACCACAGTACAGTGATCCAAGGCAAGTTAGACAGCCTGGACAGGTAAATCAAATGCAAGATAACGATCCAAGTGGGGAATCTGATGATAAGTCACTAAAAGATGTTTTCAAGACTTTTGATCCAACTGCTTCGCCATTTTGTTAGCAATTGATTTATTAAGTCTTTTTACGGTTGTGAATATTGCAGTTTTCTGCTGTTTTGTAACTGGTTTACCTATTTGCTTTATTTATTTTTAAATTATAATTATCAACACTTTTCAGCTGCTAATCTCAGAACCACATGCAGTTTCACAGTATGCTATAGTGTTTGCACAGTATTTTCTATATAATACTTTTCCAATTTCAGGGAGACTAATAATTGACATGTAGAAAAGACCCTCTATCATGTTAGATCTGATAAAAGCACTTTCATTGTAAATAAGTCATTATGAATTCAGCTCGGAAGACCTGTATATGTGTAAGCTGTCTCTTTCATAATCAACATTTAGATATAATGATTGCCACTTTTGTATGATTGTATAGATTCAAGCAATATGATGTACATTACTGTGAGAGAGACTAAGACAAGAATTGTCTTACTTATCAAGCCAAACCTACTAACTGAAATATACATAAATGAAGTAAAAGGAAAATGTTGATCCTCCTTTTCAGAGCAGTTGATGTAAGGCATTGTTTTTATTCATGCAGTCAATATTCTTAGTGTAAAAGATACCTATCACATATTGAGGAGTTAAAATGTCATATCTTTTTAAAGTATTTTATTCTATACTGTATATAGAAGAAATTGTGAAGTACATAACTAGAAGAACATTACTGTTAAAGTGGAGAATACCTAAGTTGTCTAATACAAAAAAGTTTATTTAATTTTTCATGCATACACAATTCTGAATTAGTGCGATAGCTTACATTTTGGTGTTCATGTATTTCAATGTATTTTTGTATTCAGCTGCTTAATTTGTATTGCTTTTTTTGTATTGATGTAACTGCAGTACTTGTATTCATTGTGTCTTACGACATTTTTAACAAAAAATTAAAAGATACAATCAAAGTCTGGTAGTCACTGTTAAATTGATACGCCTGCTAAAATACCAGATAGTTACACACACACGGACAACAGTAATTGAGCACCTCTGAAGCAGAGATGATTAAACTTGCTGTATTATACTCACTTGCCACAAGAACTTGTGTCCCAATTCTGCACTCCTTTAGTAGGCAAAACTCTCCTTAATTCCAAAGGGGGTGTTAGCTCAGTCATGGCTTCAGGGTCAGAGCTTTAGTAAGAGAGAGGGTTGGGGTTTTTTGGGAGGTGGAGTTGCTTTGTTTATATAAACTAAAAATATCTAGATGGTTACTCACAATGACACACTCCATATGGAGTGTCCAGCAGTATCATGGCTTTCCTTTGAGTATTCATGGAGTAGCAGGCTCAGATCACAGCTGTCCTCATTGTCTCCTTTGTTCCTCTCTTTTGGGCTGTTTTTGTATATAGGTCAGTTGTTATATAGCTAGTTGGATTGTTTTTTGTTTAATTTAAAAAACTAGATTTTGATGCCTTCACTGCTGCAGGAATCGTGGCTCCAGCCCACTTGGGTTACTCCCTTTCATTATATCTCCTCTTAGTTGGGCTTTTTTTCCTTTTCCATTTAGTGTGGTGTTTGGCCTAGGGCATGTCATGGCTGAGATAACACCTTAATGTTGGTCACAGATGACTATTTTAAGTGTCTGTTGTGCCTGTGTGAAAGCAGTATTCCATACAGGTGCTGTAGCTAGCTATCTTACCTTCATGAACAGAACCCAGAAGAATCAGGAGGGCGATCTGATGATAAATATTACATTTGTGCTGTGTGGCGGACTTAACATTGCTTATAGGAACTTCACTTTTCAATTTGACTTCCTGATTAATTTCTGAATCTTAATGCTGTATGAATAAAGTAGCACTATTCAAAATTAAAATGGCACATATTAAATGGATAAAAAGCTGGCTTGCTCATAGATCTGAAAACAGTTGTTAATTCAGAGTTATCAACTAGTGGGATGCTACAAGGATTGGTTGTTGGCCAAGTGCTGTTCAATACCTAATTATCTGGAAAAAATACAAATAATACAAACGTATCAAGTTTCCAGGTGACACAAAGATTGGTGGGGTAGTTAAAAAGAATTACTTGGACAGGTGAGTGACCTGGAGTTTTTGGTAAGCTCAGGGCAGTCGAGCAATATGCATATTAATGCAACCAAATGCAAGGCTTTACATCTAGGAACAAAGAATATAGGTCACACCACCTGAGGGGGGCTGTATTCTGGAAAGTTATGACTCTGAAAAGAACTTACGGGTTATTGTAGGTAACCAACTGAATATGAACTTGCAGTGTGATGCTGTAGTAAAATGGGCTAACACTATACTTAGAGAATATCTTGCAGGAATAGGGAGGTGATATTACCTCTGTGTATGGCATTAATGAGACCATTACTGGAATACTGTGTCCAGTTCTACTGTCCACAGTTCTTAAAAGATGTTGAAAAACTAGAGAGGGTTCAGAGAAGAGCTTCCAGAATGATTTGAGGATAGCTCCTTAAAGTGAGAGACTTTTAAGGACCCGAGCCTATTTAATTTATTAGAAATTTAGCCATGGCTGTAAATACCTCCACAGGGAAAAGATATCTTTAATACCAGATAAAGGCATATCAAGAGCCAATGGCTCGAATTTGAAGATGGCAAAGTTCAACTGGAAATAAGATGAAAAAAAATTAATGGCAAGTGTAACTAATCATCAGAACAGCTCGCCTAGCGATGTGGTAGATTCTCCATCACTTGTGGTCTTTAAATTAGCCGATCAGATTTGTGGGGGGGTTTTAAAATGGAATTGTGGGTTTTGTGATAAAAGCATGAATTTTGCCACAGTCTCAGGGCATGGCCTAATAAAGATTTTCAGATATGGGGCCATTGCCAACTCTTAAAATGTCTGCCAAAGCCAACATAACATTGTCCTAATCGGCAAATAATACTGTTTTACAGTTGGACATACAAGGGGTGTATTCTTGAGTTTGCTTCAACTTGACCTTAAAATTGGTGAACACATTTTTTACTAATTTTGATTGTCAATGTGGTCTTGGCAGAATTTAATCACATTTCCCTTTTTTCAGATGCTAGCTTGGTTTTGTGAAAGCTGCTTGGTGATTGGATAATATTAACTTTACACAGTAGCTAAAAGATATTAGATTACTATTGGCTATTACAAGTGCTTCAAACATGTTAAAAAGATATACACTTGCTCGAGAGCCAGCTCCATCAACAGAGACATCTCATGCCTCTACTGACTGCAGCGAGTATGTGTTATGCCAGAAAGAGACAGATGCAGAGTTGATTAATCCAGCAGAATCAAAAAGAGAGTATGCTGGATCTGGCTATCAAACTCTAGAAGAAAATATCACATGTTTTCATAAGATGAATGCACTTCTCGTATGCATAGATATATGCAGATTAGATTATGCTGGTTGTATTGAAAAAATTCTTTGAACAAAATAAATGGATGTTGGCACAAATCTTGCTACATGAAGTTTAACAGGACCAAACTTAAAAGGGCTGGGAGGCAGGGGGGGAAGCTGAGAAAGTTGTGGCTCAAACTGAAGAGGAAATACACACGTTGAAGAGACCAACAGGAAAAAAAGGCATCCTTTGTTTGTGAAATGAACATACTTTCAGAAGACCTCCATGAAGTTTCTGCCCTCGGCATTGATAGTCGGACTAGTTGCAAGAGTGTACTTCAGCTGCAAAATCAGTGCTTGTTTGCAAAACTAAGTGCAGCAGACTTAACGGCCCAAGAGACAATATGTCATACAACATGTTTGGTGTCTCTCTACAACAAAGTCAGGGAGAAGAAAACCAAGCAAAGCAACACAGAGAATATGTTGCATGGAATTGCCTTTGTTGAACTGATAGCATACGTTGAAGAGACTAGGCTGAATGAAGATGTGGCTGAAATCTTTAAATTAGCAGACCTCACAAGGTTCTGTACAGCTAGATTAGAACAGCTGGGGATGACACTGGCTGGGCAGATTCACAGCGCTGAACTAAAATCCCATATTCTTTCATGCATTGCAGATCTCTAAGCACACACACAAGTATATGATGTGCATCTTGCCTTCAACCAGAATATTGGGCATCCCCTCCGAAAAGCATGTGAGGAAGACTGTGACGAAGAAGCACTTCACCTGTCCCAAACAGCAAAAATTATTCAAAGGGACATGTTTCAAATGAAAACAGTTTACTGGATCATTTGACGCAGGATGCCAAGTAAAATGTGTTCCTGAGTGATTATTGGCACTGATGTCCATGATATTGGATGGTCCAAACATTTAAAACTCAGAACAAATTTCCATTCATCCAACTATCCTTATTTTGGCACAACTATTGCAGTATAACAGCAACATCCATTGCCACAAAGGAATAGAAAATTTGTACCACAACAAAGCTCAATAAATGCCTTTACCAATCTACATATGCAGTGCTGTTGTAGCCATGTTGGTCCCAGGATATTAGAGAGACGTGGGTGAGGTGATATTTTATTGGACCAACTTCTGTTGGTGAGAGAAACAAGGATTTGAGCTACACAGAGCTCTTCCTCGGGTCAGCTGGAAAGCTTATCTCACCAACAGAAGTTGGTCCAATAAAATACCTCACCTATCTTGTCTCCCTTAACCAATCTACGTTGGTTTTACACTTCATGCACAGCCATGAATAAGTGATCTAGTAGCTACCTTCTTTAAACTTGGATTGTCCATCTCCTATGACAGCGTGTCGGCCACTTATACCAGCATGGCAAATAGTGCATGCCAACACTTTGAGGATGAGAACGTAGTCTGTCCTCTAAAGCTTCATGATGGTCTGTTCACTACTTCTGCCACAGACAGCATAGACCACAATCCTAGGCTCACCACAGCAACGTGCTCCTCTCATGGAACTAGGGGATATCACTTTTTCAGCATCCCAGTACTCAAGTGGAGGCAACTGTCTGTGGAATTCCCACCCCAGACTTTGAGACTGCAGCATCATGAAGAAGACTATCTCATCACTTCCTGAGTCTTACACACTTGTCCCTCCATTCATCTTAAAGAAACCCAATGCCAAAAATGTTGAAATCAAGACTGAACGCCAACTTATTACCCAAGCCCTGCAAGAAGAGTACAGGTGGCTTGAACAAATACGGCAAGCAGCAAATCTGGTTACCTTCAATGGAGATCAAGACATTTCCTAGGCCACTTACCAGGCTAGCAAACAATCAATGCCAGAGATCACCCCAGCCATCACTGCTCATCATCCCCATTTTTCAAATGATTCCAAGTCTGTGGCAATGATTTATCATGCTGTGGATGTGATAAGGAATGCTGCACACCACCGAAATCCATGCCAAGTTCCAGTGATCATTGTGGATCAACCCCTTTTCACCATAACCATACAGATGCAGTGGACCTGGCCTGTTGGGTATGGGGAGGACAAACCACTTGTCGTTATTCTGGGTGGACTTTACCTGGAAATGGCAAGTCTAGAATCATAGAATATCATAGAATCATAGACTATCAGGGTTGGAAGGGACTTCAGGAGGTCATCTAGTCCAACCCCCTGCTCAAAGCAGGACAAATCCCCAACTAAATCATCCCAGCCAGGGCTTTGTCAAGCCTGACCTTAAAAACCTCTAAGGAAGGAAAAGCTGATTGGAGATAGTAAATGGTCAGAAAGGCCATTCTTCAGGCCAAACTGGCTTCTCCAGGAATGGTTGACTTTCTTGAAAATCTCTCATGTCATATGTAATAGACGTGCCCCAAGTAACAGCCAGTAACCTGTACATCTTGCTCCAAAATGCATAGACCACAGTATACCTAAGGTCTCGGGGAAGATGAGGCCCCCACGGGGTATGATAAATGGTGTGACAAATGAAAGCTAGAAAACCCAATGTTCCACTTCTGGCATACCACACTTCATCTGGAGCTTTTTGTATTGACCTATGTTCTGTCAATCCACCTGTTGTTCAATGTGGAGCCTGGCATGCACACAAGCTTGCTTGTGTGCTGGTGCTGAGGACTGTTACAATCCTCAAAGTGACCAGTGTAAATCCATATGAGTCTGAGACTGCAGATGGTTCAGGTTTAGATATGTAGCATTCAGCAAATATGTTGAAAAAGGCTAGACACGTATACTGTCATATTGCCCATTGCTGAGGAGTGTTAGTGTTTTGCTAGCATGATGGTGTGCAATAGTATACGTGGCTTCTGTTATAATGAATACGGTATTAAAAAAATTGTGTCAATGAATAATTATGCATTTATCAACACAAAGCACAAGGCTAACGCTCCCTAAGTAATGAGCCATATTAATTTGTGTCCGACCATTTGTAGGAGTTGAATTTTTCTTTTAAAATAAAACAGTGATAATTTGTGTCAAAGAAATCTTTTGCATTACTAAAATTTGTCTTTTAAAATAAATTAAATCCCATTTTATTGGTCATTTTTTCTTTCAAACTTATCTTGACAACTTAAGGACATTTTTGTAGCCTTTTCACTTGCACAAAAGGTACATGGGTACAAAAATCTTGCATTGGAATACCTTGCTACCCCTTTACAACACCACATCCACCCTAGATAAGTATCTAAGGAACACTTCTATTAAAATAACATAGTTGTTGCTTTTTGTACAGGGGCTGCTTCATTGCCAAGAACGGCCAGCCTGGGCCTCCAGACTATATATGCTAATGGCACTTATTTGTGAAGGTCTCTCTTGCTCCTGGGCAGCATTATTAGCTTGTAAGGAGGTAAGTGGCATTATTGTACCTCCCCATTGGTGATGTCATTTCCTGCAAGAGTTAGGGACCAATGACAGAGGCCCCTTCCTACTCCAGGGCAGCACCAGCCACCATGGTTAGTTGTTGACCGGGCTTGGAATTTGGGGGTGGGGGGAATAGTTCTTAATTCTGAGACGATGGCTCCTGAACCATAGCTGTAAGGGTGGGTTCACGCCCTGCACATGTTCTGCGAAGTCCGAATTCATCCCTATCTGGGTTTAAAGCTGCTTTGACTCTGTGCCACAACAGCTTTTTCTTCCATTGAATACAAAAGGCAGCTGCCTCTGCTTCTTCTGAGTCAGGATCTGGCTTTCGCAAACCCTGTTTGAAGGAAGCAAAATAATTACACACATTAATATACTTGGATAGACAAAGGGGTTTAAAATTTCTTGTAGTACAAAGGGGCCTCAACACACCAAGTCTAGATGCCCACATGTGGGAACCAAGTTAACTTGGTTAGCCTGACACCTCTCCTAGACTAAACAATGGAACAGCTGACCCAGGACTGTCAGTAAAGAGTTAAAGGATGGAAATATAATGAAAGCCAATCAGCATGGTTTTATGGAAAAGAGGCACTTAGTGCAGTGTGACATTCTGATTAACAAGCTGGTACTCTGCAAAATGATTGCCCATATTAAATAGATCAGAAGCAGGCTAAATGATAGATCTGAAAACACAGTTGTTAATGGGGAATCAGCTAGTGAGGCCCCCAGGGATTTATTCTTAGCCCAATGCAATTCCGTATCTTCATCAATTAATTGGAAGAAAAGAAAATCATTGCTGAAAATAATCAGTAGATGACCAAGATCTGTAGGCTGGTAAATAACGAGGACAGGTCACTGATACAGAGCAAGCTGGATTGCTTAATAAATGGGGTGTAGCCAGGCAGCATTTGTTTTAATACAGCCAAAAGCAAAGTCATAATCTAGGAACAAAAAATACCTGTGTCCTGGAAATCAGTGACTGAAGAGGGTTACAGGTTATTCCCAGCATGATGCTGTGGGGACAAAAGCCAGTGCAATCCTTGCATGTACAAATAGGGCAATATGTAGCAAGTGTAGAGAGGTGATACTGTCTCTGCATACTGCATTGGTGAGGCTGTGTACAGTTCTGCTCTCCACACTCTGTAACAGTATAGTTATGAGCTGGGTAAAACCTTGTTGGTTAGGTTAAACCTCATTTAAACTGCTGGGTGTGAATGTGCCCTACATTTGAGATAGCTATAAGAGACAAGTTAAGTTCCTAAATAAGTCATAGTGGAGTCTACCAGAAGCTAGCAGCACCATGTTGGCAAGGTTCAACTGGGTATTTTTTGAGGGGAGGGGGGAAGGTTGGTTTTATTGGGGGGGAGGGGGGGGCAGGAAATGACAGGCTGGTGTGCAGACAACAATCAGACTCAGAGAAGGAAATCCAAGCAGCAGCCTGTAAGCATGGTGTGGCCCTGGGAGAAGCTAGGGAGAGGTCAGGGCTGCTGGCTGAGAGAAGCTTTGGCCTGTAAGATGAGAAACTTTTAAATTTTGGTTCTTCCTGCATTTGGAAAAGCAGGACTATGTACTTCCTTGTCAATACACAATACTGCATCAAAGAACATACCAGTCTCCAT
Organism: Emys orbicularis; assembly: GCF_028017835.1. Taxonomy (NCBI): domain Eukaryota; kingdom Metazoa; phylum Chordata; order Testudines; family Emydidae; genus Emys; species Emys orbicularis. The sequence continues at coordinate 214,556,114 of NC_088685.1, read as the reverse complement.
CATACATTTCTACTCCCAACTGGAATGCCCCTGGGGCCCCAAACTTTGATTAACCACTTGGGTTGAAAAGGAGTAACAGTATGTTGGGAAAACGGAAAACAATTCAGAGAAGAGTTGCAAGAATGGATTTATGGTCTGGAAAAAGCACCTTAAAATGAGAAACTAAAGGAACTCAGTCCATTTAATTTATCGAAGAGAGAGAGAGTCTATAAGTACCTAAATGGGAATGATTTCTGTTAGTAGAAGGCTCCTTAATCTAGTAGACCAAAGACTGGAAGTTGAAGTCAGCAAATTCAAACTGGAAACGATGCAAATTTTTTAAGAGAGCTGATGATAACCATTGCCATTGAAACATTTTCCCTGGGGATGTGGTGGATTCTCCGTCACCTGGAGTCCTTATATCAAGACTGGATCTCTTTCTGGAAGATGCACTGTACCTGAACCAGAAGTTACGAGTTCCTTGTATTATACAGAAGGTCAGGCTAGATATTCACAATGGTCCCTTCTGGCCTTAATATTTACGACCTATAATTTCTGAAAAGTTGTATTAGCTGAGCCTGGTTGAATGAGTGCCTGTTTTCTGAGCGCGCTCAGTTAAAGATTGCTCTATTAAATTATTTAAGGTATTTAGTTATTTCTTGCTGTCCTCATTAGGAAGCCCTTGAGAGTTTTAATGGAAACTTAACTGAGCCAAGACAAAGCCTAAGAGACACTTCACCTGTCTCTAAAGCCCCAGCTGAAAATCTACCTCCATGGCAGTGTGTTTCTTTTGGCCGTCTGCCTTTCTGTCCAAAATCAAAAGCTGAAGGCACTTTGATGAACTTTGCCTATAGATATGGCCCAATACTTACTGGGCAGTTCCTCATCTCAGAGGGCAAGTTGGAAATTGTGACCGTGAAGGCCCATTTTTGGGGGGATGATTCAATACGGTAAGTACAGGGCAGGAGCAAAGGTTGCAGATCCAGGAAGCAGCTGTCTCCATTATAAGAGACTTGACCACAATAGTCACATTGTGTGAGAGATTCTAATTGTGGGTTTGCAGAACACAACAAATCCAGGCTAAGGAACATTTATGGTTCCCCCAGGAAGATAGAACTCCAGTGCGATCAGCTGCCAGGGAAAGTTTGTTCTAGAATTGGTGCCTGGTCACCTCTGAGAGGCAAACACAGATTCCAGATGGGATTTGCAAAGGCTTTTCAGGGGGTGAGTTAAGTGCCCAACTTCCAGTGAGATTTGGACAGTTAACTCCCTTAAAATTCTCTGAAAGTTACAGCCTGAATCCAGAAGTGTTGGGGGTAAAAATGTGAATATATTTGAACTTGCCTTTTGAAAGAATCTTGACCTATACCAGTGCACACTTACTTTGATGCACGCGGCCTCTGCTGCCTTCAGGGACTGTAGGACCACTTGAAACAGATTCTGTGCATTGTTCACCAGTAGTTCAGCAGAGCACCTACTCCCTGCTGTTGCTGCTTTTACCCTTAAAATATTTAAAAATTTAAAGCAAAAGCATTACACAACTTGCTAAGTGATTACATACTGTCACTCTAGAGTCATGGCTGGCTGAGGGCTTCCTGGATCTAGGAAGGTCACAGAACAAGCTGATACATGTGGAAGGAAAGTACTCCAGTACCGCTGGCCCTTGCTCATGGAACAGTTTTGACCACAGAAGAGATTTTCAGCTTTAAAAAGGCGTTGTAGGGAGAGCAAAAGAATAAAAGCAGGAGCGCTAGTAGCCAGAATGGAGAAGTAGCAAACGCAATGTTGAAACCTGCTGTAGCCTGAATGCCCAACGATACTGCTGCCAATGCCTAGTTACAGACCCTTTCCCTTAATCACCCAGTGTGAGCTGGTCCAGTGGTGGTCCTTCCGGCCGAAGGGGGACAAAGAAAAACTATTGCTATTTGGACTTAGCCGGTGTGCTCAGAGTGTGGAGATGGGGGTGACATAAGCACTGAGACTGTGGCAAGAAGAAAGGAGGGAGATGCCTCTGAGCTCTGTTTAACTAGCACAGAGAGCTATGCAGAGATATTCAGGACTCCAGAAAGCCACCAACGGCATGGCACTCATTGATCAAGGAGCCCAAGGGACAAAGGTGCCCAACTCACACTGGGTTTCGAAGTGTCAATGGAAAATTAACCGCAAGGAGCCAGAGAACCTCCAGGCAGACGCAGCATGGCTGGAAGCCTGAGATCAAGAGGGGACATAAGTGCCTCCTAGTACAAGTAGTGTTAGCTCTGGAGAATGCTGTTCAAACATTAGCTCAAGGCTTATTCTAGGCTCAGCTGAAGCCCAGAGGTGGCTCAGCACTGGCTGCCTGGGAGCAGGATCGGGCTCTCGGACAGATCGAGTTTACCACTGGGCTATTTTAGAAGGGGAAAGATACGAGAGCGGAACCTTCAGTTCTGCACAGCAGCGTATAACACTGCATGGGAGGGTAAGATGTGCAGCTCCCGAGAGGCTCCCTATTGTCTGCTATAGGAGTCGTTTCTATAGACACACCTCATGCACATGCACTGATTTTAAAGGGACACTGCTGTGGGCTGTGGACCCCACCATGCCACATGCTGAAAAGTGGAAGTCGGTGAGGAAACTTCGTGAATAGAAATAGATAACTATTTTAAAAAATCCGTAATTCAGAAACAAACTACAAATAGGATAGTTATAGTGATCTCAATAGGACTTTGGTTAAAATGCCTTCACTCTGCTGACTCGGCAGCGGCAGCCAGTAGCAGGGATCACCCTAACCTAGGATGTGGGAACGAAAACCAGGGGATATGTTGTTTTTTAGCTTGTAAGAAGGTAAAACAAAGAGGAAAACTCTTCATGGCAGAGACGGTCTTCAGCCCAGTAACTAGATGCCTACCACTGGTGCCATATGCAAATACGAACAAGAAAGATAGTCAGCAGTGTCCTTTAAAATCCCTTTTTAAGAAGGCGCGAACACACACACCAGCCTTGAGAGAGAATATGCTTTGAACTTTCGGTTTACCTGGAAATAATTCTGAGCTGGTTGCTGATTGTTTGGATTTGCTCGGTGACACACAGCAGTTCGGTTGCACATCTTTCATCTAGGCAGTTCTTTGCAATCAGGTGGCCAAATCTGACAAACACTTGCCCATTGGAAGCCATTTGACTAGCACAGGCAATGAGCTGCTCTTTGGTCTAAAATTAAATCAAAAGAAGTCGGGCAGGATAGGGGGTGTTTGCTATAAAATGGATGTAAAATCTACTGTTGCCTTATTAGCGCTAGCGCATGTTAGCACAACGGAACCTTTATCCGAGCCTGGCTGAAGACACTGATTGCCCAGCTGTGTCGGTTTTGATGATGTCACATGCATGTATCAACTCCCAAGGGGGCACAGCTGGGCCCTCACAACAGAAACACCCACAAACTTCCCGATGCCCCTTATGGGCATGGGGTGGGGATATTAATGGACAAACAAACATCATAAAGAGACCCTGTGGGAATGCTTCAGAGGCTGATGGAGAAAACAGGACAGTTTTAAAGTGCTTTCAACATCTGAATTGCAGCCGCTGCAGCAGCAGTTCATGGCTCATTCCGCCATTTCTAACCCGCTCTGTGACAGCTACATTGGGGACTGTTTGATCTGCCAAACTCCATCAAAGCACTGGAGCTGCAAATAGACTTTGGGCCCCAACCTGCAGCAGCCAGCAGGCCTGTGGGGAGAAGAGGGAGGGTAATAGTTCCGAGAGCCAATGAATAGATTGAAACAGCAGGGGAAAGGGGCTGAATAATCTTCCTTGCCTTCCTCTTCTCCTTTTTGGAGGAAATTCTTTTCAGAGCATTGCAGATACACTCACCCTAATGCTATTACACCTGTTTTAAATGAAACGGACATTGATTGAGTCTTCCCGAGGGGTGCGCAGGAGTTAGTGCGTGTTCAGCCTTGTCATGGTAACACCCCCTTTCTGACTTACTGAGGCATTGTGCTCTCTCTACAATGTGGCTCAGACATTTGTCATCGCCACAAATAGGTGCTTGGAGGATTTAGCTGGCCCTGGTTGCTGAGTGAAATATTTCCTCCCATCCTATAACAACACTGGCAATACCGTTATCGGTCCCTTCCTCTTTAGAAACCGTGCCATGTGAGACATCCCAGTGGCCATTTCCTTGGTGACTTGGGACATTGTGTTGCTGTCATCCTGCCACTGTCCAGCATCCTCTGGCAGGGCAGCAGGAGCGGCTCCCTTACCCTGCTCACTGCTAGTGGAGTGGGAGTCGTTTGAAGAGTCAGTCAGGAGCTGTGAAGACAGTGAAACAGATTCACCTCAAACAACCGACCTTCCCTTTTACCATCTCTGCATTACTGACGTCCATGGCAAAGTGCTGTCATGAAAAGGGTTTAGACAGTCCCTTTTTGGCAGAAATACCCATTTCCTACATTAAAAAAGTATGTTTTGAATTTTTACACACGCATATCCTTGGGCTTGTTCCACGGGTTTATTCCTTGAGTCATTTCTACTAAGCAAAACAAACAGAAACATTGCCTAGATCCATCCCATCCAGTAAGCCAAGCGTCAGTCCTTGCTTTCCACTGGACTGAGTCTAGCTACCCCAGGGGTCCCTTTAAACAATCTCCTCATATTATCCCCTGACTTGCATCCCAAAGACCATCCTCATTGGAGCTGACAGCTCTAGGGCAGTTAGTTGTGAGCTAAAACAATTTTATCTGGTTTATTTTGAAATGTGTGAATGCCTGCTGCAACTGAAAGCAATTTTTTTCAGAAGCCGAAAATGGCAACCTCCCACACACTGCCTGACTAACGCATCATATTGGCTTCACTAGCTGCAAGGTGATCATGTGGTTTAGAAGCACTACCGCCCAGGTCCTGTCCAATCCTCCATCCTGCCCAAACAACTGCAAACGCTCAGCAGGATGCTGGGTGGAATATTGCAGTAAAAGAGAAAATTAGAGTTGATTAGAGAGTTTAGGGGGTAGCAGATGTAACTGAAAGAAACCCTGCCACATAAAGAGCTGGGCAGAGAGTTCCCACAGCTGGGCAGGCGTAACCGCGGGAATCCCACAGCTGTGCCCAGCCATCAGACTCTCCTTTTGTCATACCCACAAAGGCTGAAGATTGGAAGATTTATTCAAATGACTTGATGTCCAAATTGACATGTTTTGCAGAAACGGCAGCAAGCATCCCGCTTACCAGCATAGCAAGGCTACAGCATGGAGCACGCTCCATGGTGCAGGATTCTCGGGGTACATTGAAACAGCTGTTACGCAAACCAGGCACAGCACCCAGCCGCCCTTTGTGAAGCCCAAAGGAAATCCTTGTCAGCTCGGCAAGGCCTTCCGTATTCGTCACTTTCAAGCTTCAGCCCTAACTTGGCACCCGAGCGGCTTGTTCCAGCACTCTCAGAAGTCCTTCCCGTCATCTCTCGAAGTCAATGGAAAGATACCCAGGGACTTTAAAGGGCACAGCATCAGCCCCATATTGCACGGCTGATGAAACTGTACATGGCCACAAGCTAATTCTAGGTGCCCTGCCTGTCTTCCTGGGCAGGGATTTTAAAAGCGGCTGCTGGGGCTCCCAGCCCCTGCTGACATTCAGTGCGACTCATGTGCCTAACTCCCTTGAGCCCCTTTGAAATCTCTGCTCTCACCCCCCCCTTTTTTTTTCTTTTTACTTAACACAAGGAGGAAAATATATACGTGGAGCTTCTGCTCTGGTAAATTCAGGCCCTCTCTTCCCCACACCCCAACTTCCCTCAAAGAAAAGAAAAAAAAGTCTGATCTGTACCACTGAGGTAGCCTCCAATTTCATTCTGCAAATCTGCATGTTCTCACTCTATGTTCTGTGCTCTCAGTATCTCCAGTCACTAGGCGTCCCCTGTGCAGTTCAAAAGATCTGGCTATTTCAACTGGAGAAGAATGTGCTAGCCACTCACTAAGGGCAGGTCTACGTTACTGCTTAAGTTGATCTAACTTACATCACTCAGGGGTGTGAAAAAGACACCCCCCTGAGCGACACACGTTACAGCGACCTAAGTGCTGTCCACACCAGTGCTATGTCGGTGGGAGAGCGTCTTCACCAGATGCGCAGCTGCATTGGTACATCTGCACCGACATGGCGCTTTTAGTGTAGACGTGCCCTAAGTGCACCGACCTTGGCACTTTGCAGTGAATGCTGAATTATGTATTTTGCTAATTGCAGTTATCTCCATTTCAGGAAAAAGCTCTGCAAAATGTTTACATTGTGCCTAGCCTCTCAGAGCTAGCTGGAAATACTGACCGATGACTAGGTGCCGATACCTTTTGTATTTGGTTTATTTTAAATGTATTCGTCCATCAGAAGTGACCGATATAAAATCTGGTTTCCAGTGAACTCCAGTTTCCAACAGTTTTGCATCAGAGTTAAGTGAGGCACAAGGCAATCAGCCGGCTTACCTCGTTAACCCAGTGACTGTGGTGCTACTACACCTAGGGAATCTTGAGCCCGGCCATAGGGGGCACTCACTGCATGTAGTTCTGCTGCTCGTAGGATATGGAAGCAACAGGGACAGTGAGCAAGAGGGGAAGATGGTTCTGTGCAGCCACAACTCCAAGCCATTGCATAATTTGATTTAAAAAAACCCCAAAAGTCTGAAATGAGCAAGACATGGGACTCTTGGACAAGCAGTGAAATGCAGTTGGCACAGTTTTGAGATTACACAGTTTAGAGATAAATAGCTAAGATCTACTATACCATGATTTCAAATGCATCCCCGGCAGTTAAACCTTTGGATTCACTCATGGTAGGCCAGGCATTTGCTGAATTGGCTTGGTGTGTGTGACTCTGGTGTTTGGTGCTGGGTATCTTGGCGGGGGAGAGCTCTGCTTTGCCATGACATTGATTTGCAACAGCACGTGACTCGCTGTTTTGTAAACACTGCTTAACGAGCTCCAAGGCGGCTTTATCAATGTCCTTCACTGACTGAAGCTGCGTGACCACATAGTGAGCTTTAGCAGACCACGCCCATGCAATGTAGTCTAGCTGGACCAGCTCCTTGTCCTGCTGGCTTTGAAGCTGCTCACCAGCTCTTCCTAGTAGCTCAGCAGTAAGGAGGAGAAGGTGGTCTGTCAGAGAGAGCAGGCTTTCCCGCATTTTTAGATGAGCTGTGTTCTCCAAAGCGTCTTCTATGATGGTCTTGACCAGCTGGACATTTGCCATTATCTGACCTGCCTGTTTAACCATCACTCCGTCACCTCCCTGGGCACGCGCAGGAGGCCAGGCCAGTCTGAGGATGTTTTGGATGACCCTCATGTACTCCCGATTGGTGCTGGTCAGGAGGAGCAGAAGTGCTTTCACTCTAACAGCAAGCTCTCGTTGGAGCAGCTCAGCACGAATGGACAAGTTTGTAGCAGGCCCTGGGGAGACAAACAGAACATCCGCCACTTGCAACAGAGCTTCAGTTAGTACCTTTACCTCCTCCCGGAGCGCTAGGATGTCACGCTGCACGCTGTGTTCAGCACAGGCGAGAGAGGACAGCCGGGCTGCCTCCTGTATTCTCAAAGAGCTCTCGGAGACAGCTGCCAGGACATCCCACAAGCGAAGCTTGTACTTCATTGTATTCCTTAATTCACCTAGGAACAAAACATCTCGTCCTATGAGCTGATCCACCGCACTCAGGAGCACCTGTATGCTGACAGACCAAAGAAGGCAGATCCCCTCGAGATGGTCCTGGTGAGAATGGAAGCAGTCAGAAGACAGCGCCTTTTCAAGTAAATGCTTTGTATTAGTCTGAGCACGTGTGAATTTTGCTTGGACCCGTACAAACCTTTCCTGAATCTTAGGAACTATTGTGCGCTCCTCTTCACAATCTGTATGTGCAACATCAGCCGCTAGCTGAACAACTGTTGCTAAAGTCTGCATTATCTCATCCAAAGTTTGTTTGCTCTTCAGAAAGTCAGCTGGAGCTACTGTGCAGAATAACTGCTGGACTAGACTGTACCAAGAGCCTGCCACAGCCACCAGGCATTGGTTAGTTTCACAAATCTTCTCCGATAACAAAACAGCTGTTGGAAGAAGTCTGTCTGCTCTGGAAACTGGGTTTGGACCTATCTCCCTAGCTAAGCTAATCACAGATGGTGTTAATAGAACTATCTGTCTGTAGTGGGTCAGCTTTTCCAGCAGTGGCGACTTGACAATTGGTAAGGCTTCCTGAGCTGCATCTACGCAACAGTTGGAAAGTTCAAGTAAACCAAAGCAAGCAGTGTTTACAGCAGTAATGTCATGTTTCTTTGTTGCAGTGATGAGTTCATTGATCACAGGATGTAAATCCACTGTTCCTGGGTATAAGTTACCTGCTCTTGGAAGCATCTCAAGAGGAGAGGTGGCTGATGGAAGCCGTTCGCTTAAAAATTCTTCCACTAATTCAGTATTGTCAGTCGTGCTCTGTTTTATGACATCTGGTGCTCTGAGCTCTACGTGGTCCTGGGCTGAAAAGCAACACAGCTCTTTTGGAATGTCAAGGCTCCGAATTTGTTCCCGAAGTGGACTCAGAATATCTGGATGGTTAGACTCATCCAGCCCCTCTCTGACATTTCGAGTGGAGTCCATCAGATGCTTTACCCTCTTTGAAAATGCGTTTCTAGTTTGTAGACAAGAGATGCCTCCTAAACAGTGGCTAGTAGCAGTTCTCACTTCCAGAATGGAGATTTCCAATTGCTTAACTAAAACTAACAAACCATTCTTGAAAATGGGATCTCTGATTTTATCCACAAATCTGTTAGTAACTTGGATCACGCGAGCAGCTCGGCTGGTCATATGCGCGGCATGCCATGAAAACCTTCCAGAGTTCTGACTCTCTAGTTCTTGTTCACAACACTCTCTGTGATCGGCCATTTCCTGAATAGACAGATCGAGGAATTCGGGCAAGTTGATTGTCTCATCAACACACGCTAACAAGCTTTCTGTTGTCCAAGCCCATCTTTGATAGAAGGTTTGTAGTTGTTCCTGGATGTTAATCTTATTAGGATCTTTGCTCATTTCCGTGAGGAGTAGAGGCACCGTGGCAAGGAGTCTATTTAAACAGTCTACACGATCTTCAATTTCTTTAATGATTTTGAGGTTGGTGCACCTGGCCAGAACAAAATTTGCCACTTTGAGCATCTGATGAGCATGACTGAAGAAGGCAGTAATGAGAGGCTGAAGTTTTCTTAGAAATCCCTCCTCTCCTGCAGGAGAATATTGCACAGTAGTAGGTTCCAGTGCAGCCTCCATTAACCTTTTCAGGGGTGCATTAATGTCTGTGAAAGTGTCCAGAATCTGACACAAAACAGCAGTGAGCATGGTTTGATCAAGAATCTCCACCTCAACTCTCATCGCATGACATTTCTCTTCTAGGTTGTGTTCTAGTTGGCTTTGTGCTGGCAACTCCTCCATTATGCTTCCATGGTTGGAAATGCTTTTCTTGAGCATTAGCAAATGATGGCAGTGCTTTATCAACCTCAGCTTAATACTTGGCCTTGATGAGTTAGCTAAAAGCATGCAGTGGAAGACCACTGTTTCCACACAAAAACTGAATTCGTCCTCAGCTAGGTGAGCAGGGTTTGGGTTGGACAGGAGGCCCAGCAGCTGGCTCGGGTGCTGGGAAAAGAGCCCATTTCTTTCCAGTAGTTCCTTGTTTCTGGTGGTGTTTGTCAGCAAGGAAATCAGTTCCTTTATGGTGCTATCCATCAAATGGAAAATGTAGTTTTTGGAACCATTCACTTGCTGGTCCTGGGGGTGCTTCAGGTGACTGTGTTTTGCAGCATGCAGCATCGGGACGCACTTCCTAAGGATCTGCAGCATCTGGGCCAAATACTTCTGAGGAGGAGAATCTCGGAGCTCTTGGATGCGTCTTTCTGTCAAATTGTTCAGCAAGAGCAAGGACTCTGAAAAGTCACGGAAAGCAGCCAGCAGGGCTGGTATGTCTCCTGCAAACTCGAGTGCAGTCAGGCAATGCCGAAGCCAATGAGCGGCCTGGATAATCCTCATCACTACAGCATCATCTTCAAGCTGGAGGATCTAGTTGATAAATCAGAACAAAGGTCACAAAAAAGGAAACCTTGAACATTTCCCAAGATCTGTGGTGTTCTTTTTGCTAGGAACGTACTTGTCATTTTCAACTTGCTGGCTTTGTTTTTAAAATGCCTGTGTGCACTGATAACATCTGTCTAGGTGAATTTGAGAATAAAAGTGCTGCTGGTGAGCGATACTGGATCGATGGTGCTGAAACCTGAGAGTACAGAACTCTCGTGACATTACAAAAACACCCATAGAGCATCTCAGCACTTCATGAGCAGTGATGATCACAGCTTCTCCACACTATGGAAAGCGAGGGAAGCGTTACTAACCACATTTTACACATGAGGAAATTGGGGCACAGAGATTAAGTGACTTGTCCGAGGTCACACCAGAAATCTCCCAACTCCCAGTGTCGTGTCCGACCCACAACCCCAAACTACTTCTCTTCCTTGGCTTTTATACCTCTTTATAGAGAGAGACGTGGAGCAAAGTTCTCGTATTTTCAGTTGGTTTGGGGAAAAAATGGTTAAAAGCAATGAGATGATTCAAAATGTATTACTGCTAGTAGGGTGACCCTAAACCCCCAAGCAACTGGGCACCACATTTTGCTCTAAGTTCTGGCTGGGCTCGGGGTACAGCGTAACTGAGCGGCTAGCACACTGGGTCAAGTCCTATCCCTGGGCTAGTCCCTAACCTGCTGTGGAACTGTGGGCGAATCACTTCACCTCATTGGCTCAGCTGTAGAATGGAGGTACCAACACGGCCCTTCTTTTGTAGAGTGCTCTGGGGTTTGCAGATGAAAAGGACCATATAAGAGCTACAATATATTCTGTGTGTGGCGAGTCAGAGCCCCGTTGTGCTGGCGGCTGTATACTCATGTAACATGACAGTCCCACCTCCAAACAGCTTGTAATTTAAGGGCTTGTCTACACTGAGGCTTAGAGCGTGTCCAGCTGGGCAGTACATCTAGAGTGCACTAGCCTGCCATGCACTAACTGGCCATACAGTCCCTGCTCCATGCACTAAAAATTCTGTCGTAAGCACCATTGCACAACTTCTGGTGCACAGTAGTGGGGTCCATGCAGCCAGTTAGTGCACTGTAGCTTTACTCTGCACCACTTGCCACACACTCACGCTCTGTGTAGACAAGCTCTCAGTACCCACCTGTACAATGGGGGCACTAGCAGTGCCTTGCCTCCCAAGAGCATGAGGCTATCATTATTTATTATTTCTCCGACACTTAGGGTTGCCAATTTTGGTTGGACATATTCCTGGAGGTTTCATCACACAACATAAACTTTAATTCCTGGAAACTCCAGGCCAATCCTGGAGGTTTGGCAACTCTACCAATGCTCCTGGATGGGCAGGGCAGGGCAGACTTGTCCGGCAGCTGATCTTCATTCCCCACTACAACCTCATCCTCCACATGCACCCCACTCCAGGAAACATGGGCCTAGGGAATTAGCCACTGTGCAGATCTCCTCCCCGAGAAGGCAGAGCTGCTGGGAGGGAATGAAGGGTTAGTGGAGGAGGAGTGTATTTATAGCATGCAAATGACACAGCTGCATTACACTCACCTGTACAGTCTCCATTAAGACCCTCTTTGCTGAATCAATCAGTTCCTCCTGATGACTCTGAACGTCTGGCTGAATATGAAGTTTCTGGGCCACCAGTAAGATGCTTTTCCCAGACGCGAGGAGAGATTCGGCAGCAGGCAGCATCTCCCCAGCCAGCAGCTCCTCGTTGGACTCATGAGCCACCCTGGCAGAAGGATGCTGATCTCAGGTACGCAAGGTCACACAGACGCCTTTAATGAAACGCGTCGCTGTAAACCAGCGCCAGCATGGGACTGGGAAAGCTGACTCCAGGGAGGAGCCAGGCAACCTGAACAGGCAGGATACAACCAGCTCCCAATGAACAGAACTCCGTGGAGGGTAAGCAGATGTAGGGCAGGGGAGGAGGGGGTGGGATTGTGCTTTCCCTTAATTAAATGTTCTGGTTTTTAAACAGCAGCCACATGTAAGACAGTCACATGAGTGTGTGGTTGGGGGTAGAATGGACCCTCTGCCCAATCCCAGTAAGAGGGGAACCCCCTCCCCGCTTGCCTGCACCCCATCCCATACTAACTGTTCCCCTGCCTCTACTAGGTGGTCAACCAACCATGAAGGTATCTCTGTGGCTAGTAAAGGAGGGGCCAGAAATGACAGCTGTACTGCAGGTGAGGAGTTAAAAATCAGAGACATCTTCCAGAAAAGCAACAGACTAGAGTTAAGCAACACTATGGACACAGACAAAAATTAAAAACTAGAACGCCCATATCCCAGTGTGTGAGGCACTTCAAATCAAAACAAAGGGAACCAGAATGCCTGGAACAAACGGATAAATTTAAAAGCAACAAGAGAAATGTGGTCTACAGGTGTCCATGCCTGCTCCACCTATAACACATGTACGTACATACACACACAGATGGAAATTCATTTTGCCCTCTTTAAAACTCAGTGTTACCTTCTTGCAACATAAGCAAGTTCTTCAGTAGCTTTGGCTAATTCTTCAGCAGCTTTTTCTAAATCAGCTAGGCGCTCGTTATTCACCCCTTCCCACTCGGCTGCTATCATTAAATGACAAAGTTGAGCTGCCATGGGTGAAATAATTCTCTCAATGGTTTTGTTGGAGGTTACAGCCCTGATGTCATACAGATAAAAAGGCTCCATTGCTCTCGGCTACAAACAGAAGACACAATTAAAGATTCATCTCCACAACACAGTAATATTAATTAACAGAATGCACTGACTGCACCTTCCATCCAAACATCTCAAAGAACCTTGGGAATATTAATGAATTTAGCCTCACAACGCCCTTGCATTATCCCCAGTTTTGCTGCAAGCTGTTCCTACAATCAGAGATGGGGTGTGCACCCTGCACTGGCTCTGGTGGGGTTAATACAGGCAAAAGAGGCCAGTTAGCCATAAGCTGTACCTGGAGGAGAGCGAGGAGGCAGTGAGACTGAATTGGGGATGAAGCTCACCTGGGCAGGAGCAGGGGCGGTGTCTATAAAGCCGGGAGCCGGCAGCAGGGAAGGGGCCCGCAGTGAAGAAGCTGGAGAAACACTTCCTGGTACGAGGGGGGAGAGCAGGAGCCTGTCCCAGGAGTGTGAGCAGCAATCCAGGGAAGGAGCAGTAAAGGCTGGGGAGATTTGAGCTGCTGGGGGAGGGTCCCTGGATTAGAAGCCATTGTAGAGGGCAGGCATAGGTTCCCCTACAAACCACTGTAGCAGTGGCATGTTAGGGGCAGCCTATCTGGGGACTCCCAGGGATGGTTTGGAAGGAGATGGATAACACCCCAGAATGGGGGGGGGGGGCTTGTTTGTGACTTGACCAGAGGGTTAAGCCATGAAGAGGAAAGTGCTACAGCTCCCGGAGCATGAGAGAGGTCACAGAGCAAGTGATGGGACGACGGGTTGAGCAACCACAGGAAGGGGTGTCAGAGCATGTGGTGAGCTAATCCCCAAATGGGCCACTAGGAGGTGCCAGACCGGCAAGAGAGCGCCCCCTGTTGCAGGCATGGCTCTGGTTTGTGGCATAATTAAATGTTTGGGGGTCTGAAGCACGCCACTGATGTCAGTACCCATTTACATCAGTAGTGAATTTGGCCCAGCATGTTAACGTCAGCTCATTAGTCAAAATGGCTCAGATGAAACAAGAGTCAACTTGCTCCACCACTCAAAATTCAAATGTAACCCCAGCCACCCCTTTGAGTTTGTACTATTTCCCCTTGATCAGTTTTCACTTTCCTGGGCTGCTGCACTTCCTACTGCCAGACAAGTCTAGAAGCAGAAAAGATCAGACACTTCCCAGCTGCTCCTGCAGTCTGACCAGCCTGACCTGACACAGGCATGCCAAAAAGCTTGTGGGGAAACCCGAGCTAGGCTCAGGAGAGCTCCAGCTTAATTCTGCAGCCTCAGGTTTCCCCTCCACCTAATCTTCTCATCACAAACCACCCAAATCATGCTACTGCGTGGAAGTGAAATGCTCCAGCGTCTGGCCAAAGTTAGAGTTTGCACTAAGACCCTTACAATTATTCATCACCTGCCTGTCTCATGGTTTCAGACCACCTCAAACTCACCTCCAGGACCAAAACTCTGCTCACTAATTTTGTATACACTGGTTGCACACAGGCAAGCATTTGCACATGCCAATTGGACAGTTAGATGTTCATTTACCCACTCTGTATGAGCAGAGGTTAGTTTTGAATGCAGCTGTACATGATCATTTTAAAAATCTGACTCTTGGAGTCTGTTACAATTATTTTATTTCTATTGAATCTTCTATTTTAAATAGAGAATATTCAGACTCTCAACCCTTTCCCTTAAAAAAAAATGTAACAGTACTACATGTGCCTTAAATAACTGAATAGCAAAGTGAAATTTACAGGGGGGTTAGAAATATAATTTTTAAAATAAACAACATGTGCTTGTCACCTCTGCCCAGTGCAGACTCTGATGTTGATGATCGTGTATAATACATAAGAACATAAGAAAGGCCATACCGGGTCAGACCAAAGGTCCATCTAGCCCAGTATCCTGTCTACCGACAGTGGCCAATGCCAGGTGCCCCAGAGGGCGTGAACCTAACAGGCAATGATCAAGTGATCTCTCTCCTGCCATCCATCTCCACCCTCTGACAGACAGAGGCTAGGGACACCATTCCTTACCCGTCCTGGCTAATAGCCATTATTGGACTTAACCACCATGAATTTATCCAGTTCTCTTTTAAATGCTGTTATAGTCCTAGCCTTCACAACCTCCTCAGGCAAGGAGTTCCACAAGTTGACTGTGCGCTGCATGAAGAAGAACTTCCTTGTATTTGTTTTAAACCTGCTGCCTATTAATTTCATTTGATGACCCCTAGTTCATCTAACTATTCCCTAGTTTATGGGAATAAGTAAATAACTTTTCCTTATCCACTTTCTCCACATCACTCATGATTTTCTATACCTCTATCATATCCCCCCTTAGTTTCCTCTTTTCCAAGCTGAAGAGTCCTAGCCTCTTTAATCTCTCCTCATATGGGACCCGTTCCAAACCCTTAATCATTTTAGTTGCCCTTTTCTGAACCTTTTCTAGTGCCAGTATATCTTTTTTGAGATGAGGAGACCACATCTGTACGCAGTATTCGAGATGAGGGCGTACCATCGATTTATATAAGGGCAATAATATATTCTCAGTCTTATTCTCTATCCCCTTTTTAATGATTCCTAACATCCTGTTTGCTTTTTTGACCGCCTCTGCACACTCCGTGGACATTTTCAGAGAACTATCCACAATGACTCCAAGATCTTTTTCCTGACTTGTTGTAGCTAAATTAGCCCCCATCATATTGTATGTATAGTTGGGGTTATTTTTTCCAATGTGCATTACTTTACATTTATCCAGATTAAATTTCATTTGCCATTTTGTTGCCCAATCACTTAGTTTTGTGAGATCTTTTTGAAGTTCTTCACAGTCTGCTTTGGTCTTAACTATCTTTAGCAGTTTAGTATCATCTGCAAACTTTGCCACCTCACTGTTTACCCCTTTCTTCAGATCATTTATGAATAAGTTGAATAGGATCGGTCCGAGGACTGACCCTTGGGGAACACCATTAGTTACCCCTCTCCATTCTGAGAATTTACCATTAATTCCTACCCTTTGTTCCCTGTCTTTTAACCAGTTCTCAATCCATGAAAGGACCTTCCCTTTTATCCCATGGCAGCTTAATTTACGTAAGAGCTTTTGGTGAGGGACCTTGTCAAAGGCTTTCTGGAAATCTAAGTACACTATGTCCACTGGATCCCCCTTGTCCACATGTTTGTTGACCCCTTCAAAGAATTCTAATAGATTAGTAAGACACGATTTCCCTTTACAGAAACCATGTTGACTATTGCTCAACAGTTTATGTTTTTCTATGTGTCGGACAATTTTATTCTTAACTATTGTTTCGACTAATTTGCCTGGTACAGACGTTAGACTTACATGAAACCAGACTGTGTGACAATGAAGTTAATCAATAAAAAAAACAAGAAGTGTGTTTTATTCTAGTAACACCATTACAGTGGCGAGTGACAGTCTTTTTGATAGTGATATACAATTAAAATGTTTTTAATACAGCTTAGTGCAATTTTACTTTGCTTATCTCAGGTGATCTTATCATTTGAACAGCTTTCCGCTGTAAATTATAAATACAAAAAAGCTATGGTAATCGCAAGAACCACATCAAGTACAATACCCCCCTGAAAGCACTCTCTAAAATTAACAGTAAAGGTTATTAGACACCTGTGAGACCTTATTGTTATTCTCCAGCCACACAACTCAGAACATATAATTGACAGAAAAACTGAAATGTCACTTTACCTTGTGGTGAAATGTGTTTCCACTGGTTTTCCAGCTGCAGTTTAATTAAGGTAACAAGCTAAAATTCAATACATGGTGTACACTTGTTTACAAGTAACAAGAAGCTAGTATTGCTGTGTGGTCTCATAGCTACAGGCAGTCAGCTGATGGAGGTGCTGACATCAGAGGCGGTAGTGTTAACTAGCCCTCCTTCCGCACACACGGAGCTAGTAGAAACTCCACAGCCCCCAGGAATGAGCACAGCGCTGGCCAGTGAGCTGCTATGGTGGGGAAATCTCAGCTACTTATTCTCATTTCAATCCCCTCCTCTCTGTGAGAGAACCATGTTTCTAAATGCACGGGGAACAATGCCCCTATTCATAAGTGCAACCCAATTCCTATTGTAGCTAACGTGAAAAATGAAGCAGGCAGCTGTACAGCAACGGGGATGTTCCCAATAGTCATTGGTTGTGGCCAGATTGGGCCCGGCCCTGATGCAGGCTTGCCAGGGAATAAGCCCCCCCGCCTTCACTCTCCCCCCCCCCCCCCCACACACACAGTAAACACCCACCCTCCTAGCACACGGGAGGAGAGCTCCCCTGACCTTGGTTCCCGAGACGGGGAGAACAGGCTGTGTACCTGCTTTTATCCCACCCAGATAGGGGGGCAGTGAGGCCAAGCAGAGCTGGCAGCACCAGAGACGGGTGCTGTGGAGAGTGGTCTGGGAGATCAGAAACCTGCTGCCAGGGAACAAGAGACAGCCACAGAGATCCCAGCGAAGGAAAGTGAGTGGAGCAGCAGGGAGGGGTTGAGCTGTGGACGCCCAGTAACCCCCCTACCGTACTGCTCTGAGACCAGCCGTGCAGGGAGCTGTAACTGGCCCCGGCCTGGGGGAATTCGTGCCAGCTCATGTCCAGGGAGAAGGTGGCGAGCCCTGTGGGGTGATGGCTGCCTGTCTGCAGAGGCATTCCCAGGCCAGTCCTGAGGCAAGCCCTGTCTGAGCTGTGCATAGCCCCAGACCAGGCCACCCCACCTTGCAGCAGCCAGCGGAGGGCTGAACTCAGACAAGGCCAGGGTTTATTCCAGGGGTCAGCAACCTTCAGAAGTGCTGGGCGGAGTCTTCATTATTCGCTCTAAGGTTTCGCGTGCCAGTAATACATTTTAACGTTTTTAGAAGCTCTCTCTCTGGATGTCTATAATATATAACTAAACTATTGTTGTATGTAAAGTAAATAAGGCTTTTAAAATGTTTAAGAAGCTTCATTTAAAATGTAATTAAAATGCAGAGCCCCCCGGACCGGTGGCCAGGACCCAGGCAGTGTGCATGCCATTGAAAATCAGCGTGCGTGCCATAGGTTGCCTTCCCCTGGTTTATTCTGTTCTCTTTTTCTTTCCTTTTCAGTTGACCCTTGACTACAGGCAGGTGAGCAGCCCGTTTCCCTCCACTCCCCCTGCCATACTCAGCTGGTGCATTCACGCACTTGGGAGATGGGTCTTCATTCACTTAAGCCTCCTGGAGAACAACATCCAGTGACCTTTTGAACCGGGGTCTCTGTTGTAGGGAAAGATTTGGGGCTTGTACAAAATGGGGGGGTGGGGGAGATTGACGCTGCTGGGATAATTTTGTGTGGCACTCTGACACCATCACTCAGCGGGCAGCGCAGTATCCTAATCACACCCACTGTCTGGGGCTATCAAACCAAAGAGCCTGGCTTCACCGCCAAGAAGCAAATGTTACTGTTTAGAGTGGGGGTTTGTAGGTATACATAGGAAGGAAATAGGTATGTATATTTTCAAACCTTTCAACTGCTCAGTATATTTCGAAACCTTCTAACAAGTTTTCAGGCTGTTCCTGAGAGAGAGAAATTGGTTTGGTTTGGTGTTGTGTGTGTGCGCCCTCTTTAACAGTTTAATTCAAGACACAGCTACTACTACCCTGGTTAGGATATGTTAATTGTTGGGAATCTATCTAATGTGGGCGGGGAGCACTCTACCTCAGAGACAGACGTGGGCAAGAGGAGCAGCTGGTGAGGCGGTACCAGGACAAGAGGACATGGCAATTTGGAAGCTCCTTCATTATAGTCTCCAGGTGAATGTTACCAGGGGTATCCTGGTACCCAAGGTATCCCATACTCTTCTCTTCCTCAGAAGCAGCATTGCTGGTAGAGCACAGTGAGATTTTGGAAAATCAAGTATCTGGTATTTGCCCACACCTTTCCCAGTTCTCTCTATAACCTTTCTTAGCAGGAATACCGAGTAAGCAACTATTCCTTAATAAATCATGTCTTTTGTATTCCACTCCACAGCAACCATCCCACAGTGGGATTTTGTTTGCAGGATATCCTATAAGTGGGAGAGCTTTATGCTTATAGGTAAGTGGAAAGTATGGGGCATAAACAGTGACTGCTACATTTGAAGTAGCATTTATTTTTACGATTCCTGAATTTCCACTCTTTCTGAGTTCTCCAACGGCCAGAGAGCATGAGAGAGAGAACTGTAGGTAGGAGGAACACCATGCGCCAATCTCAGTGCAGGTCAATAGCAGCATGAACGGAGAACGTCCTGGCATAGGACATGGGGCCAAGAGTGAAGTGAGACATCTTGCCTCTTTCAAAATGTATTTGAAATACAGCTACAACAATCTAGAGAAAGTGCTCGTCTACGCAGTGGAGGCAGGAACAAAAGGCTTAAAGGGTAGGAACTGAGCACCTTGGAGTCTCCTAGCCAGGGAAGGGCCATTGCATTTAAGTGTTGCATCATTGTGACCTTCTGAGACTGGCTCCCTGATCTGTTACAATATCACCTCTGCAGGAGGCCTTCAGGGGGTAGTTAAGGAAGAGGAGGAATCAAACTGGTTCTGGGCACGAGGTCGTATGGTGCTGGTATCAAGTGAGTCGTCTCCTTGGCTCAGGGAGCCTCTTTAGGATATGTATTCATTGGGGAGAGGGGCAATTCCCCTTCCCTTTCCTGCTGAGCATCTCCTCCTTTCTCCCCTCGCAGCCCTCAACGTGCAGGGGACGGAGAAATGACCCCACGCTCGAGCTCACCAACGGCTCTTCTGAGCACCCTCAAGCGGCGCCTGCTGCCTCGCCCCAGCCCAGGAGTAGCGACCCCCGGGCTGCCCAGCTGGGGGGTCTCCGGGGCCACGGGCACTGATGGAAGCCCGGTTTCCTCCGGCCTCCCCCGCACGTGTCCTTGTAGCTTGGCCCGAGGCCTCTCCCCTTCCTGCCTCCGCCGGCTCAGCCCAGCGCCTGGGCCCCAGGCAGCCCGGCCGGAGCGGACACGTGGTTCCCTCCGGGGTCCGCTCCGCCGCGGCCCCACACCCCGGGGCGGGGGATTATCCCCGGGAGCCCAGCCAGCCCCGCCCCGTAGTGCGCAAGGCTCGTTGCCAAGTCCCCACCGGCCACGGCGTCACTTCCGGCCGAGCGGCCAGTAGTAAGCCCTTCCGGATCCGGTGGGAAGCGAGGCCGGCTCGCGGCCGCAGCGCGCGCGCGGGTCCGCTCGGGTCACGCGCTGTAGTGACACCTCCCCCCAGCGCGCGCTGCCGACCTGCGCGCTGCGCACCCCGGCTCTGGGCGCTCCCGGCCCGGCTGGCAGCTTGTACAGCGCCGAGCACAGCCGGGGCCTGCGGGCGCCGCAATCCCCCCTAAACCCCCCCAAACCGCTGCCCCTTTCCCGAGCGGGGGTCACGGCCCGGGGATAAGCGGCGCAGGGCGGGGCTCTGAGCGAGGCGGGAAGCGCCGTGACGGGTTAGGGGAGCCCCGCGGCTGGGCACCGGTCCCCCCGAAACTCGCCCCCTCAGAGAAGCTCCGGCCCGCCCCCTGACCCGAGCGCGCGGCGGGGCGGGGCGGGGCGGAGCTCGCCGCGGGCATGGCAGGGACGCGGGGGGGAAGGGCCGGGCTCGCTGCTCCTGGCCGGATCCCGGGCCCGTGAGCCAGGCGGCGCGCCCGGGCAGGGGGCGGACGTTGGGCTGCAGGTGCTGTGGGCATGAGGAGCCCGAGAAGATCCTGGCTCTCCCTGATCTCCGACCGGGGCCATGTAGGAGGCGCCGCAGCTTCCAGGGGGTGCTGCGCGGGTAGAGAAATGCGCGAGGCTCTGCCCTGAGGAGACTGACCAACGTCCATTGCCGTAGCAGGGAGCTCGCTGGAGACTGGGGCAGGCACAGGCTCCCCTATGGGTTTGCATGGGGATCAATATTTTGATCTTTCTGAACGGATTATAAACCTGCGCCTGGAGGCGCCTGGCCGAGAGAAATGCCTGGCTGCGCTCGTTCCCTTGTTTGAATCCAGCGGCTTGGGTGGGATCAGGGGTAGAGGAGACGTGTTTTAGTGAGCTGCAAACCACGCTGCCTCCAAGCTTGTGCTGTAAGTTGCTAGTGTTTCATGGGACGATGTACACTTTTGTGGTACGAGATGAAAACAGCAGCATCTATGCTGAAGTGTCCAAAATACTCCTGTCCACCGGACAATGGAAGAGGCTGAAAAGAGACAACCCCAGATTTAACCTGATGCTGGGGGAGAGGAACAGACTGCCCTTTGGGAGACTGGGTAAGAGAAAAAGCAGTACGGGCAGGACAAGGCCAGTGAACAACACAGCAAAGCAGCTGGTTTTTATCAGTGTTCAGTGCAACATGCTAATGCTTGTTTGTGTGGAGTGGGCCAGAACCTGTGCTTTTTATTGTTTAATCAATAGTGTGAAGTAATTTGTTTCCATTACAGGATGTTGTCTGATGTTTGTGGGGATGTACATTTTGATGCTTTTGCATACTGGGAAATGTAAACTATTATGTGACTAGTGTGTGCTGCAGAATGTAGATTTGGGTGTTGTCTGCTGCGACAAGGGAGGGACTTGGCCATTGGCATGGCAGTAGCAGTAGCAGAGGGTTTGCCTTCTGGAAGTACAACAGCATAGCTGAAGATATATTCTGGTGATGGCTCTTATTTTTAAAGTTAGCCTTTGTTAAAACATATAGCATTTTTATTATCTAAAGATTAATTTACCCAATTGTAGAAATTAGTCATTGGGGGCTGTATTAACATTTCTGGTTACATCTATGTTGCATTAAACATTTTAGTTTTTATGGTTCTGTTCCATTATAATATGGAATCTTAGAGGAAATCTGCTTATAGCAGTATCTTATATTAGAAAACAGGAACAAAGGAATGCTTAGAATCAGAGATCTCAGCAACATGATGCTATATTATGAGATATCTGCAATTTTCAGCTGGAGACAAGAGATTTTTGTTCTTTCAACTGCAATTTTAAATTGAAATGTCGTAATGTTTATGAATTCAAATTGCTATTTGAAATATTGCCTAGTCTGATATGGAAAGCAAGGCCAACTGGTTCTTACAAAATGTAACCTCCCTTTCTTGAATGATTTCAGGGGGCCCCCAAACCCCAAAGTGTGAAAGGATGGAGACACTCACTCTGCTTTTATCTTTAATCCCCACATGTTCCCTTCTCCAGGAAGCCCTCTGACCCTTAAAGAAATAGCTAACATTTCTTTATCTTGAGGTATTTTTCACCTTTTTGAACTTCCACGATTGGTATCATTTGGTGAGAACTTCCTCACCCTTTTCTGAAATCTTGAGGGTGGGGTTGGGATCAGGATTGACTCAAACATGGCTTAAGGGGGGGGAAATTTAACATAACATGTAACTCTCTCTGTTTGTATGACAAACCTATGCCCATAGTTTATCATTCAGCTCCCCATATGATCACAAGTTTTCTCGCAGGAGAAAATGAGTTCTGCTTAGTTGTGGGCTAAAAGTAATTTAATAATAGTACAGTGGTCTCAAAATGGGATATGCAATGTGTTTTGTTGAAGATTTATTTTTTATATATATCCTAATGTAAAAAAGATGAGTCATTTGTGAAGGACATATGGCCAGACCTCTCCTCATCCCTGTGCCACCACTCCCATTCTCTCCTCCCCCCGCCGCCCCCCAGAAAACTAGGAGGGAGCAAACTCCACAAGCCTCTTGCAGATTTCCCGTAGACTAGAGTTCATCACCTCTCCCTCTCTAGATCCCAGGGGATCTTCTGAAGGTAACAGAGGCATCTGCATGGAGATCCTTTGCATCTGCACCAGCTCACGGCCTCCTTTCCCCTCTCTTACAGCCTTGCATTTCTGCCAGGGACCCATGCTACTGCCCCTAGAAGTTCCTTCCCCTCCTGAAGGGGGTCATTCCTTAGCACAGAGGGAGTGTTCCACTGAAAAGTAATCATTACCTACATGGAGAGACGATATCTGATAGTAGAGGGCTCTTTAATATAGCAGGCAAAGGCTGAAACTAGCCAGAATCAGAGGGGAAATGAGGCACAAATTAGTAAGTGGTAATTAACCATGGTACAATTTACCAAGGCAAGTGGTAGATTTTCAGTTATCTGGAGTCTTGAAATTAAGATGGGCCTGTCTACAAATATGCTGTAGCTCCACCACAAGTCATTGAGCTGGATGCAGGAATCAGTGGGTGGAATTCTCTGGCCTGTGTTAAGCAGGAGGTCAGACTGGATGATCTCAGAGGTCCCTTCTGGCCTTAAAACTATGGGGGAGAGGAAGGGAAATGATGGCAGACCTAGGCTGCATTCACTGTTGTACGGGATCCCGGGGGAGGTTGAAGAATGAGAACAGATGCAGTGTCATTGCTGATCCTGAGGAGAACCTTCTCCTGGGGAGAGCAGCATTCAGAAGTTGAGAGATCTGTGTGTGCTTGATGAGAAGGATCTGCCCCATTGCAATGAAATATGTTTCCTGGCTGCCTTCAGGAGGATTATTCTGAACTGGAATCGCTCTCTTTCATTTCAGTAAATCGGGACAGCTCCCTAATCCTGTAATAAGAATGTGGGGCTATATTCCTGGAATAGCTCCTGCGTCTGTTCCCTAACAGTAGGACTGGTTCCCCTTGCCATGACATTCCCTCCAGCATTTTGCTGTGTATTTTCCTGTCCCCCCCACCACTTTTTTGCCTGTCTCTGTTCTTTTAACCGAAGGATCTAAAAGTGCGTATGTACAAATTTAGTGGCAAAAAAGAACACTAGAATAACCTCTTCTAGTAGTAACACAATAAAATGTGCATAATGGATTCCTCTTTCTTTTAAAGAATACAGTAATAAGCTTAGAACATAATCTCCAGTTCTTCCAACAGTAGCTCCTATTGAATGACCATCCGACAGCCAATATCCCCGGCATTCACTTTTCCTTTTCTGTTTATTTTTTGCTTCAGGGAAACTGGTTAGTAAAGATTAAAAAGCTACTCGCGTATGTCAGTCACTCACTGGTTTTTCGGGTGGCCATTAGAACAACTAGAGTGTGGTTTTCAACCTGTGGCCTGCAGACCCCTGGGGGTCAGCAGACAGTCTCTAATAGTTCCAAAGGGATCCACGCCTCCATTGGAAGTATTTCAGGGGCCTGCAAATTAAAAACCGTTGAAAACCACCAACTTAGAGTAACCAGTAAACGAGTATTTCCCTTTCTTATTTTGCGAGTGCGTGTGAGTTCGTCTAGTTCCCATGCATGGAACTAACATGCGTCTTATACTCTTCCTTTTAAAGCACGTCCAGCTGGAGTGCCTCAGGGTTTTCATTGAATTACCTACCCACCCCTGCCCCTTCCCAATCTCTGCTCGTCCATCCAGCTGCTTTGGGTGCCATTTCTGTTCAGCACAGTCTCTAATTTGTGGAGCAACTAAGGGTGCACTTAGGGGCAAACCCTTAGCCCAGTCTGGTCAGGTGTGCTATGTGGGTGGAATCCGCCCCCCCATGGAGCCAGTTTGGATTCTGGTCCAGTACAATGGCTACTAGTCCTGAAGTAACAGCCCCTTCCTCACAGGGTTGGGTTGGGGGAAGATGGAAGTGTCTGTGTAGCAGCCAATCCTGTGCTTCTGCTCCCAGCTCCTGCGCTCTGTCATAGGGAGCTCAGGCAGAGCAGGGCACTGCCAATGGGTGCCCTGCTGTCTGTCTGGCCTCCCAAAATCAAACCCTTGCCCCTTCTGTGTGTAGCAGATGATTCTTCCTTTTTCTGAATCAGTTAGAAAAGATGCCAATGTCTTCAGTGCGGGGTGCCTCTCTTCAGCTCTACCTGCTGTGAGTAGAGCACTCCTTGAGTCACGATGACAGGGCAGCAATGGGGAAAGGGCTTGCTTCTGAATCTGGGCATTTTCAATATTTCAGCTTTGTCCTGGCTCTCCTGCTGGGAGAGGAGTCATTGTTAGCCACCCCTTTACTTCTAGCCAAGAAAATTAAAACAAGGTTGCCTAGCCAATAAATGAAAGATTCTGCACATTTCTTAGAAGTAATCATTTGAGTTGAATTGTCAAGACACATAAGGTAGAGCTGTTGCATTATTTCTTGAGTCCAAATGCTCAAAGGGTGTCCCCTGCCATTTGTACCTGGGAGGAGGGGGGCGGGTAATGCTTACAGACACTTGTCTAGCTGGTGAACCTCAGGGAACAAAGGATTTTTAGGCACTCTAAGCAAATACACATTGCTACTCTCTATTGTAAGGACAAGGTGGGGTCACAGTGGGGGGAGGTTTGGTTCATTACAGATATTTAGGTAATAGACCTATTTGCGGAATACAAGTACGTACAAGTGACAACCAGCACTAGAATATGGAAGTATATAAGGCATATATGACTTACCACCACAAATAGTAAAACCTAACTTAGAATGGTCAAGCCTAAGTAAGGTGCACTTCATGATGCAACCTGGGCCCAATGTCAGCATCACGTGGTTGTCTGGGGTACTGTATAACAGAGAAGTCTAATTTTTCTCTTTTTTCCTAGGATTCCTTAGCAATCTGTTCTCTCCCCCCCCCGCCCCCTTTTTATTTTTAATTGAAAAGTTTGTTCTTTAACTCTCCCTTTCCTCTTGTAGGTCATGAACCTGGACTTGTACAGCTGGTAAATTACTACAGGGGAGCTGACAAGCTTTGTCGCAAAGCTTCCTTAGTGAAGTAAGGATTCCATTGAAACCTTTTAGTGTGTTGGCAGAAATGTTTTTTCTAATGCAGCTAAATACGAAGTGCGTTCCGTGTGATGCTTGAGAAAAAGCACCAACCTTTGCCTTTAAAGGCCTGCTGTTCAGGGACCCTTGGGCAAGCTTCAGAAGCTGCATCTGCTTTTTTTCTTCACAGTCATTTGTGTGCCCAAAAAGCATTTCAGTTTCTAGATACTGGACCTGATTTTCATGGGCAAGCAGCATTTGTGTGTGTAATTCCGTTATTTGCGCTTGCAAATGGTGCTGCATGTCAAGTTGGGAACGCAAGAGCAGCAGATGATGTTTCCTAAAATTTGGACCTAAAGAAACAACCACTACAACATTATCTGTCTCTCCCGGTAGATATATTTTAAAAACTTGCTTCCAATCTGCTATTTCTGCTGTTCATTTTTAGAGAGACTTGCAGTACTAATGTGCCTCTAGCTAACCAGATCCTTTGGTCAAGTGAATGCCAGGAGACATCTTTTTTCAAAAGAGACTACTCAGAGACCGAGTTTCATCATCATCAGCAATGCCAATGTCTCCTGCAAGGAGTGGTGCTTGTGCTTCCATTTGTTAAAGCGATGAAATATTGAGTTGGTTTATTAAAATAGGACTGAACTCTGCTTCAGTTACAGCAGGTTCATTTCAAAGCTCCTGGTCTGCTCAAACTGTTTAAGGCTTCACTGTCATACAATAAGAGACAGGCTGCAGGGCCTACATTAACTTACATAATGTGGAGTATCATTCTGTAGCCCGCCCATCATAATCATTTGTATACAATGGTGCACCTTGGGCCTGCATGGTTTACGTTTGTTTAAAAAATCCCTTCTCGAAATCCCAGGCCCTTCTATGTAGATATGATGTAAACAATCACCCAATGCCAGAGAGCAGATTACTTAAGACCATTCATTGAGATTCACAAAATTATTTCTATATAGTTTGTGCTTTAGGGTCAGTGCCTGTCTTTTCTAAAGCTGTAGCTGACTTTCCCTCTTAATCCCGGGGGTCACCAACACTTCTAATTGCTTAAAAATCACCTGTGACTCTGAATAAAACCATTGTGACAAAATCCAAAGCCCACTCAAGTCAATGGGAAATTTCCCTTTAATATCAGTGGGTTTGGATTGGAGATATAGCTCCCATTTGGAGAAAATGACTTTTCTGACTAGCCTAGTTCACCATTCTGATCACCTCATCTTTCCTGATCGAGTTCCATTGCACAGCAATTTTTGCAGGGGCTTCTGTGTTAGGACCCAAGATTCCCAATGAAAACAGAAAGATCTGTGCGGATAATGTGCAATATCTAGCTATATGGAGCCATTTTTTATTTATTATTTCAGAATATTTGACTCCAGTTCATGATAAAAGGCAAATATATTAAAGACAAAATAGAAAGATCTAGATCAATGATTTGTAACAACGTTTATTTAGAAAGATGAGTGCACAAAAACATCTTTAGGAGAGAGAGGAATTTACACAAATCTGTCTTATAGTATTACAATATTTGCTGGCTTTTGAAAAATATTTTGTCCTACTTTTTCTTCTAGCAGCTTTAAAGAGAGGACTATTTTCAGCAAGTGAATAGAAATATATACAGTACAGTATTATTATTGTTGAATATGCATTAACCATATTCGCTACCAGGAAAAAGGCTCATATTAATGATAACCTGCATTTAATAAGTATAAATTATTTTGGGAGCTCTAGGATTAGCAAGGCTAATGGACTGGTTTATCTTCTTCAACTAGGCTAATCAAGACGAGCCCTGAGTTATCAGAATCCTGCACATGGTTCCCAGAATCATATATGATTTATCCAACTAACCTAAAGACTCCAGTGGCTCCAGCACAGAATGGAATTCGCCATCTTATAAACAACTCCAGGACGGATGAAAGGGAAGTGTTCCTGGCCTCCTACAACAAGAGAAAGGAGAGTGGGGAGGGGAACGTGTGGCTAGCCAAATCCTCGGCCGGTGCCAAAGGTTTGTTTCCTGCTGAGATGCTCCAACTCTTTTCTGTTCCTGTTGTTTGATTTTTGTTATTTAAAAAAAATAGAAGGATGCTTCTTT
The DNA here is from genome assembly GCF_028017835.1 of Emys orbicularis. Lineage (NCBI taxonomy): Eukaryota > Metazoa > Chordata > Testudines > Emydidae > Emys > Emys orbicularis. The sequence goes on along the minus strand of NC_088685.1, from coordinate 214,528,674 downwards.
TCCCTGCATCGTGTCTAGCCAGGGTTGCAATATGCCTGTTTAACAGCAGTGTGTGCTCTGCACTGCAGGCCTTTACATAAGTACCACAAAAAACTCTGTTCTCTGCACCGGCTGGGGCATTTTATGGTCTCCTCTCTGCTCCTAGGGAACCGTCAGCACAGATTAAAAGTACAAACCTTCACATTCTGTCTGATATTTGGGCGGGTGAATAAATGACCAGCAATGACCACTCTGATGCCATAAACACCCAGTACTGCTCCCCAGCAGAGCTCTTTGTGTGGGGAAGACCCCAGCAAGAGACAAGGCACAAGAGGTCTGTCCTGTAACAAAGCCAGTGTAATGTGGGGTATGGGCAGAGAGCCTGAGCGGGGATGAGGGAATGTGGGGGGCAGGAGGAGAGTGGTGGGGGTGGGAGAAGAGTGTGGGAGTAGGAAGGGTGCAGGGAAATATGAGTGGCAGGGAAGATAACAGTTACGGAGAGGACAGATGATCATAGGGGCAGGTGGAGGACAGGAGACGGGGAGAATATGAGTGGAACCGGAAGGGAGGCAGGATAGTGATAGGGTCTGTTGTACTGCTGTCTCTCAGGCCAGTGATATGGAAGGTGGAAGGAGAGGAATCGACTGGTAGCTTCCCGTTCCAGAGGCTTTGGGAGGATAATGGGGCAGGGGGGTTGCCCTCCAAGCAGCCGCTGGGGAGGCACCTGCATTCCTGGCTGAACTTTGAATCTGAAACACGCGCACACAGGGAGTTCCCTGCAAGGCTCAGACACTGGCAGGCAGCTCTCCCCACCGGCTCATGATGTCTGGGTGCTCGTGGCTGGCAATAGGGGATGCTGGAGACCAGACCAAAGGGAGGCAAGAACAGAAACAAGGAAAGGACAGAGAACAGAGACCGAAACCACGGGCAGGAGAGGAAGAGAAGAGGGACATGGATGCTCTCCTACATGTGCATGTGCTGGAGTAGGAGACATGAAACCAAGTCCTCCCCCCCCAAAATCACTACTGCTTGTGTTCATAGGGCAGCTAAAAGTCTCAGCCCTTGTGGTTCCCTGGGGGACCCGCTCACCTCGGGTACAGAGCTGGCCAGACTGTCAGCTGATGTCAGTCAGTGTAATGCCGTCAAACAATGCAGTTATGCCAACTCATGGCAGCCTGGGTCCAGCCCAGAGGCCTTTCAGCCACCCACAATAGCCAGCCACTTGGTTTTGCAGAAATCCCCGTAACAAATATCAAGTCTGAGGAAAATCTCAGTACTTTGAATAAAAATCATATTGATTAATGACTGTTAATAAAGACAAGTAATTACTCTGGAAAATCATAATTTGTCACATACAAGACCTCAAATGACTTTTGATCCAATAGTAGGAAAAAAGCTACCAAGTAATGCTACAAGGAAGCTTTAAAACTGTATACATTCCAGCGCAAGGTGGCTGTAAAATATATTCATATTAATGGACAGTGAGATTCCAAAGTATATCAAAACATCTCGCTGAAAATCAGTGTGGATGCATTCTTCCAGAAGATTGTCCTTTACACCATCTGTTCCTCTATCACTCTGTCCTGTCATTCATATTCCTCAGACATGACCTAAGAGGAGAAGGCTTGGTTTCATCAAAATGGAAAAAAAAGGACATGTTTCTTCCCATCTAATCTTTGTAGCAAAAAGTACTCCTATAGTGTCACTAGCTGATTTTAAAACTCTGATTTAAGCAATAACTAAAGCGTCTCCTGTATCTGGGGAGTAGCTATAGTGGGGAAAATTGTAAAGCATTTTACTTAAATATGATAAATGTCTCCTGCTTCAGGCATGACCCCATCTTGTCAGTTATTGAAACAAATGTAATTGTAAGTGTTTGACACACAGAAGCAGAACCCAGAGGAGAAAATTTAAAATGGAATACAGAGCACTCTTATAATCTTCAAAAATGGTTCATATCTTCTCCCAGAATTGTTCTATACAATAAAAGGAAGTCCTCTAAATGCTTAGGTAAACCCAGTCTCCTAACATTACATAATAATAATAATTAATAATAAGAATGTAATATTTAATAAACCTCAGTCTTCTATTATTAAAAGGAAAATTGCTGTTTTAAAAACCCAAACAAAACCAGAAAAGCTTAGATTTAGGGCTCAGTGGTTTGAGCATTGGCCTGCTAAACCCAGGGTTGTGAGTTCAATCCTTGAGGGGGCCACTTGGGGATCTGGGGCAAAATCAGTACTTGGTCCTGCTAGTGAAGGCAGGGGGCTGGACTTGATGACCTTTCAAGATCCCTTCCAGTTCTAGGAGATGGGATATCTCCATTAATTTAAAAAAAAAAAAAAAATAATTATTAATTAATTAATTAAAAGGTATTCAGGTGTGCAGGATAGGCATTCTAGATGATAGGAAAATAATTCGGGACGGGGAGACCAGTCAGGCAATGGAATAATTGCCAAGTATATGAAAAAATTAACTGGATTCAGCACATAAAGCCTGGAGGTCAGACTAGGTTACCCTGGAGGTCACGTCAGGCCTGACGTCTCTAACTACATGATGATGATGATTGATGTGTTCCTGTTATTTTTGTGGGAGGTTTTGTGTATTGGAGGTTTCCCTGATCAGTGTGTTGTGGAGTTGAAGTTCCCATCTCTCTGCTCCATAGAGATGTCTTAATCAGTCTTTACTGTACATTGGAATGGTATATTGCGTCTGAGAAAAGTTCTCTGAAACACCAGAAGTACGTGATAAACAGCTTTTGTTAATTGGTCTTGTGGAAGAATTCTGTTTGGTAGTTAAAGAACCTGAGGAAAAACAGTAGAAGCCACAATGCACAAATTTTAAACAAGACTCAACCACACAGACAATCCGGACTCTTAAGTACAAAGATGTCCCAAGATCTAAATGTCTATTTTCAACTGTAACTCTTATAGCTGAAACTCTTCCGTTGTCTTGAAGCCTAGACATCTCTGGGTACCTAGACAAAAGTCTTTATTAGCCAGAGAAGTTTTTACCTCCATATTCTCAAGCGTGGTCACAGTGCCAAATCTGCTGCACTCAGAGACCCAATAACATATGTCATTACATATATTTTGGTGTACTTCAAAATCCTTTAAAAAAATAATTTCCATTGATCATATCTGTGAAACTTGCTTTATTTTACCTTTGCTTTTTTTCATGTTAGGTGAAGGAATTCTTATTTCTTCAGAGGCTACTGAACTTCTGAACTTTATAGATGATCAAGGACAAGTGCATGTGATTCAGAAATACCTTGAAAAGCCTATGCTGTTAGAGCCAGGCCATCGCAAGTTTGATATTAGGTAACGTTTTCTATTGATACTTAGATTACCTGTCAATTCTTATTCAAAAAGATTAGAGAAAATGCATTGGGGTGAGTGAAGTGTTGTTAATAAATCTGATTATGTGCATTTGATTATGTGCATATGCTGGCTTAAAAAAAACCCCAAACCCTATTTAGTGTTCTTCTAATTTTCAGAAGCTGGGTTCTAGTGGACCACCAATATAATATCTACCTCTACAGAGAAGGCGTTCTGCGGACCTCTTCAGAACCATACAATAGTGCTAATTTCCAAGACAAAACCTGCCATTTGACCAATCACTGCATACAGAAGGAATATTCTAAAAACTATGGGAAGTATGAAGAAGGGAACGAAATGTTCTTTGAGGAGTTCAATCAGTATCTGATGAGTTCTTTGAACATTACACTGGAAAGTAGCCTGTTATTGCAGATCAAACAAATAATAAGGTAACTTGTTGATCATTATTTGTGTTACAATAACACCCAGAGACACCAGCCAGAACTGAGGACCCATTGTGGTAGGGACTGTACATGCACACAGTAAGGGACAGACCCTGCCCCAAAAAGCTCAGTCTAAATAGACGAGACAGACAAAAGTATCATTATCCCCATGTTACAGACAAGGAACTGAGGCTCAGAGAGGTTAAGTGACTTGCCCAAGGTCACATAGGAAGTGTGGGGCAAAGCAGGAAATTGACCCTATGGGCTTGTATAGTCTAGGGAATTTCCACAAGGTGAATGGAGCTATTTTTTGTTGCTTGTTCAGCTTATTCAGATATGTACATATATTTACAGAGCTGAGTAAGCCAAAATTCACCAAAGTTTCCACTAATTTCAGGTGCCTTACTGATTAGGTGCATGCATGAGACAAGTGGGGCCTGATTTTCAGAGGTGCTGAGCATTCACAATTCAAACAGACATCATCAGGAGCTATGGGTGGAGATGATACAAAGAACTAACAAAGAGTTGCTTCATTTACTCAGTGCTCCATCCTGTGTACTGAATGAAGCAGGGTCCTGTGGGGAAAATGTGATCATGTTAATGACAGACTGTCTTGTAGAATCCTAGAAGATTAGGGTTGGAAGAGACCTCAGGAGGTCATCTAGTCGAACCCCCTGCTCAAAGCAGGACCAATCCCCAACTAAATCATCCCAGCCAGGGCTTTGTCAAGCCTGACCTTAAAAACCTGTAAGGATGGAGATTCCACCACCTCTCTAGGCCAGTGGTCTCCAAACTTTTTTGATCGTGCACCCCTATCAGTAAAAAAATTTTGAGCACGCACCCCCTGCCACGCCGGCTCTACCATTTTTGCCGACGCAAAAAAAAAAGCCGCTCGGACTCCCGCCCGAACTGCTGAAGCAAAAAGAAGAAGAAAAAAAAACTGCTCGGACGAAGCAAAAAAAAAAAAAAAGTGCTCCTCCTGCCGCGCACCCCTAAGGATCCTCTTGCGCACCCCACTTTGGAGACCACTGCTCTAGGGAACCCATTCCAGTGCTTCACCACCCTCCTAGTGAAAGTGTTTACTAATATCCAACCTAGACCTCCCCCACTGCAACTTGATACCATTGCTCCTTGTTCTGTCATCTGCCACCACTGAGAACAGCTGAGCTCCATCCTCTTTGGACCCCCCCCTTCAGGTAGTTGAAGGCTGCTATCAAATCCCCCCTGACTCTTCCCTTCTGCAGACTAAATAAGCCCAGTTCCCTCAGCCTCTCCTCATAAGTCATGTGCCCCAGCCCCCTGATCATTTTCATTGCCCTCCACTGGACTCTCTCCCTCCATATCCTTTCTGTAATGGGGGGCCCAAAACTGGACGCAATACTTGAGATGTGACCTCACCAGTGCCGAATAGAGGGGAATAATCACTTCCCTCGATCTGCTGGCAATGCTCCTACTAATGCAGCCCAATATGCCATTAGCCTTCTTGGCAACAAGGGCACACTGTTGACTCGTATCCAGCTTCTCGTCCACTGTAATCCCCAGGTCCTTTTCTGCAGAACTGCCGCTTAGCCAGACAGTCCCCAGCCTGTAGCAGTGCATGGGATTCTTCCTTCCTAAGTGCAGGACTCCGCACTTGTCCTTGTTGAACCTCATCAGATTTCTTTTAGACCAATCCTCCAATTTGTCTAGGTCACTCTGGTCCCTATCCCTACCCTCCAGCGTATCTACCTCTACCCACAGCTTAGTGTCATCCGCGAACTTGCTGAGGGTGCAATCCATCCCATCATCCAGATCATTAATGAAGATGTTGAACAAAATCGGCCCCACGACCGACCCTTGGGGCACTCCGCTTGATACCGACTGCCAACTAGACATCGAGCCATTGATCACTACCTGTTGAGCCCAACGATCTAGTTAGCCTTCTATCCACCTTATAGTCCATTCATCCAATCCATATTTTTTTAACTTGCTGGCAAGAATACTGTGGGAGACCCTGTCAAAAGCTTTGCTAAAATCAAGGTACATCATGTCCACTGCTTTCCCCATATCCACAGAGCCAGTTATCTCGTCATAGAAGGCAATCCGGTTGGTCAGGCATGACTTGCCCTTGGTGAATCCATGTTGACTGTTCCTGATCATATGCACAGGAGGGCTGAATGAGGGTTGCACGGGCAACCTTAATATTGGCATTTCCTAACTTTTAAGGGTTTCACATTACAAACTGAGTGTCCTTTTGACTAGTTTTTTTTTAATTGATGTAAGATTGGCTTATTGGTGGATTCCCCTGGTAATATCATTGCTGTTCCCAGGTTATTCCATAATTTGCTCAAGATATGGTTTCTTGCCCCTTTCTCTGGAAAAGCTGGTCCTGGGCTGAATAGACCCAGTTCCTAAGCCTGTGTGTTCTCAGAGGAACAAAGATACAATGGAAGGATTGGGATGATGTCATAGCCGGGAAGGAAAGTCATTCCAACTGGAAGCAGAAGGCTGTACTGTGATCTCAGGCTTTTATATTGATTTTGTAATCTAAAATATTTCACTATTTAGAACGCTCCAGTAATGTGCCTAGGAATAAGGATGCAGGCTCATTATAACATCCTATTTAAACCCATTCCCTCAGAAATGATAGGAGCTATTTCAAGACATTCCTCTTGGTATGGTTTCCTTTTACAACAAGTTGGTTCCTGTCCTACAGCTGCTGAACCACGGCTTGACATTCCATCGCGAGCTGACCTTTCTGGACACCCGCTCAAGCGGATAATCAGCAGAGCTCTTTCAAACTGCTGCATTTCTGTGGGCTGGTTCACCCTTCGCTCTGTTTCACTGCTCTTAGACTGATTTGTGAAGCCATGTGTTACGCTTGGGTTGGATTCAGTATGACTTGGCACTGAGGTGCAAGTCTGTAGCTCAGCAGCTGGAGCAGGGTCTGCCGTGTTTTCTGCATTTGTTCCCTCCCAGGGGGAGAGCTGCACAGAGCTGGATCTCCCAACTTGTCTACGTGCTGTCCTTCCACATTGCTGCACATGGGAATCCTAGGGAGCTGAAAGCTTGGTAGGAGCTGTGCATATCTCTTGCACTCTCCCCTTTTATACACCAGACCCACCCCAACCCACTGCCATGAGAGCCTCCGCTGATTCTGGGTACTAGCTGGCTGTAGCTGGCTCTGCGGCAGTCAGGTACAGTAGAAAGGAATGAGGTAGATAACAGGCACTTCCCCCATCCTGACCCCTTTGTGCTGCTTAGGTGGCACAAAGGGGCTAGAATCTGGCCCTAACTTTCCTTGGTGGGGGAAGCTCTCAGTGGCACAAAGCTGTCCTAGTCCCCTCCTGTGCCAACTGCCCCTCCCTCCAGCATTGGGGTGGGCAGAGCATAGCTGTGCTCCTCCAGTTCTCATTGGCATGCGATCGCGTGTCCCTAGGCAGCTCTAACGGCCGGGCTGGAGAGTTGGGGCTTGTGGATCAGGGAGCTGTAACTGGCCCCCTCGTCGCTCCTTTCTTTCTGAACGGGGGGCATCGTTCTAGAGGAGCACTTGAGCAGTGTGTGATATTGCATCAGGCATGCCTCTCCCGCAGCTGATGCAGCTAGTCCTGCTCCTACAAATCCTTGCTCAAACGAGTAGCCTTGGGGAGCAGCCCAATGGAAGTCCTTGGGACTGCTCAGTTGGTAAGGGTTTACAGTATTGGCTCTAGTTTTGTTGCATATACTGGACCCTGCTTCAGACTTAATGTAAACTTTAATTAGATTTATTGCAATTTAACAATACCACCCTCCTTGATGTTAGTTGGAGCCCCCTGGCCAGGGCCCCTGCATCACTGACTTATACTACACTTACAAATATGCTTTTGCTTTGCCTTGATGAAAACCCAGACTGCTTATTGTGTGCACAATGTTTATTCTTTAGTCAGTAAATCCAAGTGTGTGTGTGGAGTTTATGTATACGTACACATATATTTGTATTCTCTACACTCGATAGTTTGTCAAAGTGCCCTGCGTGGTGAATAATAATCCTGCCTGTCTACTTGAAAGAGAAATCCTATTATAATGGATAAAGGTTGTTAATTAGATCATACCCATGTTGCTGGGAGGTCACTCTTGCATGTCTAGTGTCCATAGTCGTTCTCTTGTTCTACATGCAAATAACAAGAGAGCACTTCTCGGGCTCGTGATTAGTATTCTGTTGTTGTGCATCACTCTTTGAACAGATTTTGGCTTTATGCCATTCTGTGTTGTTGGAGAACACAGAAAACATGTGTTGAGTGTCACAGGAACATGTCGAGCTGCTTCAGAGTTGTGCTAAATGATAGGTTTTGTAAAGAGTTGTGTTAAAATCTTCTTTGTGCTCTTGTGCATTTCTTTCTTTTTCTAAAGCCTGTGGTGTTATGAAGTGTCCCTGCCACAATCAGTCCTGGTCCAACTCTCAATAAAATCCGTGGTAAGGCTTCAATGGGGTTTGGATCAGGCCTTTAGTTAGCGCAAACGGAGAGATATTTTTGCATGAGTCAGATTTTTTTAGTATCTTTTTTTTATTTTTGGCTGGGCACAATAGCAAAAAGTAATAATAGTATGAGGAACAAGTCTGTTCCTGATCCCCTGTTTCCATTTGCTTTTCCCACTGCACTGTGCCCTTCTGATCTCTGTGCTGTGTGTCTGCTCCGGGAATCTAGAGTTACTGGTCTTAAATGTTTATGGCTGCTAAGTCAGATCCTGCATTTTTTCCTTTTGCAGAAGCTGCCTTATGTGTATAGAGCCTGCAATCAGCACCAAACACCTTCACTACCAGAGTTTCCAGCTCTTCGGCTTTGACTTCATGGTAGATGAGGAACTGAAGGTCTGGCTAATCGAAGTCAATGGGGCCCCTGCCTGTGCACAGTGAGCATCCTCTTCCTGTAATAAAATGGTAGCTCCCGTGTACCGACGGCACGGCACACCTGGTCTCTTGTTGCTGTAGTTCTGAAGAAGGTGTTCGCTTTCCTCTCTGCTTGGTGGAAAGCTATTGTTCCTGAAACTGAGACCAGATACTTGCCTCCAACACGTGGCCTGCTGCTCCCTAAGCTTGGCGGTCTAGGTGACCCTGGTTTAAATGCGCCCCAGGAGGAGGCCCCTTGCTGTTCTGTGGGGCTGGAGAGAGCTCCCCCTTGCTGTAGTGCTGCAGTAGCTACAGCCACATGGCACCCCAGAGTTGTGCCTCTCTGCCAGAAGGCACGTTTCTGCTCAGCTGAATTTCTGTAACTTACACTATTTCTCAGTAGGAACTTTGTCGTTATCCCTCTCTCCAAGCCCAGCAGCAGCATGGTCAGGGAGGGACTTACTGGGAGAGGCCCTTCATACCGGTGGCTTTTCCACAGCAGTAGTGTGGGCCAGTCCAAAGGCTGAGATGCCCACTCCTGGACTTGAGCAGCAGAGCTTTTTTCATATGACAAGTATCTAGCGCCAGTTTCAATCTGTGAATGAAAACTCTATTTGTGAAAATGTAAATGGAACTTAGAAGCGTTTTTGGTTCTTTTTATACCTGTGGGAAACAAGTAGAAATTGTGGAATTGAAGATTAGTGGGGGAAAGGGAATGGGCAGAGTCATTGGTGATTAAGAGGGGTGTGGCTAGTGGGTGGTACTGACTGTCACTGGATGGTGGAGAGGTTAGTGGATGGAGATGTAAACTGTTCAGGGACTTGGTTTACTAAGAACTGGCCTTGACTTTCAAGTTAGGTCAACATAGATACAGCGCTCAGAGGTGTGAAAAATCTGCACCCCTGAGCACCACAGCTATGCACACCTAGCCCCAGGTGTAGAGACAGGTAGGTCAATGGAGAACTGCCTCTGTTGACCTAGCTACCAATCCTTGTGGGGGTGGAGTTCCCATAGCAACGCAGAAACCCCTTCCATCACTGTAGGAAGCACATACACTGGGGCACTACAGTGGCACAGCTACAATGCCATAGTTGTGCCACTGTAGTACCCGTAGTCTAGATGTGGCCTAAATTTAGGAACTTCTGGAAGGTTGGCAGAGCATCTGATAACCTGGCTTTATATCAAATCTGGCTAGCTTATGCTATTTTTCAGCTTTACCAGCCTTGTGTGTAGTGTGCAGTAGGGGGCTGTTTCTCATTTCAGCTATAACGGGTGTGAAAGCTGCTGGTCAATACTATGAGTGCGGTGATTAGAATTGACTGATTTCACGCACTGATACTTGGTATATACCCAACGTAAGAAGGATAATGTTGAAAGAGGTGGTAAGGAAACAATCAATTGAATGAATTGTAATAATGAAAACAGATTATTCTTCTAAAGCAAAATATTAACATTGTCAAGAATTGTGAAGTAGAAGGATAGAAAGAATTTGTGCTCATCTCTAACCATGCAGAAAATCAGTTTCTTCAGACTCTTCAAGAGCAAATGTACCATTGAATGAAACTATGTCTTATTGAAGTGTAAGAGAAGAACGCTGATGAGTATGATCCTGGAAGTGAGACTTCTTTGATGCTGTCACCAAAAGGTAGATGCAGTGATCATTTAAGTCTCTGTCCCAGGCCTTCCAGCAGCTCTTCACCATTGGTTCCGTTCAGGAGCAATTTCTCCTTTTCTGACAGCCAATAAATAGCATAGAGCAATTGATGATTGTGCATTAAAAACAACCTGAAATGCGTGTACTTTAACTTGATAAGAAGGCAGGATGCTTCCTTTATGCCAATAACAAAATCACCTTTAGTGGTGCACAACATGAGCACTTTACTTCAATTCTAACAAATTGAATTCCCTCATTGAGCATGTGCCAGAGGAACATCATGACCAGTTTCAAGGCACTATTTAAGAGGCTCAGCTTCTAGCAAAGACATTGCTCCAGGCCTCCTTAGATGTGGCAGACACTGCAGAATGGTCTATATCCACTGCAGTGGTCATGAGAACAGTGTCTTGGCTGCAGATGTTGGGCTTTCCGAGAGAGGTTCAGAGTGCCATTGAAGACCTCCCCTTTGACGGTTGTAAGCTCCTTGTGGATTTCAAAGATGCTTCTCTACACAATTTAAAGAAGTCGAGAGCCCCACTGAGATCTCTTGGAATTTATAATACTGAAAATAAGAGGAGATTTAATAGGTCTCTATCACAGACCATCTGAACCTCTGGCCAAGAGACCAAGATAATCAATAAAGAAACCTCCGTCCGCTACTATTGCATCTTCTCAGCCATTTACTTCTTCTAAGCAACAGTGCTGATGGCTCAATCAAGAGTCTCAAGCAACCAGTCAATAGGTATTTACAGCTGCAAAGAAAAAAACAAAGAATATTGTGTCCATGTGGGTGAAGGTGCCATCCAAGAAAGCAGGGGGTGAAATATGGGAGAGAAATCTTAGCCATTTGCTTGCACTGAGCATAAAAATATGAGAATTTTCAGAGATGCAGTCATCCTAAACTTCTTATGTACAGTGTGGGCATTCAGCACACTGCTTATACCTCACTGAGAAAGAAGTAAGGCCCACCACAGTTCTAGTGCATGTTGTGGTTCAAAACTTCTTCCACAGCCACCATCATCCTCTTGGTTGGTTGAAAAAAGGAGGATGGATGCAATAGTAGTGGAACAATCAGGAAGATTGTGTATCTATATGTGCATCCAACTCCTAAAAGTGTTGGAACTTGAAAATGAGGAGAACTTTGATCAAAATACAGCTTGGCTTCTGCATCACAAGGGCTCTATAAAGAGGCACTAAACTTACAAAAGCAATTGAGGATGGTTTTGAAAGGACTTGACAGATTACAGGTGGCTGACACTACTGGCATGGTATCCAGGGAAATTTGGTTTGACCTAACTTAACAAAGAACTGCAACCACACAAGGACCAGATTTTAAAATGATTCAGAGAAGCTACAGAATCAGTCATGCTGGCTAAGCAATAGACAGATCTCCAACATAAGGGCATAGGTGGAGCCCAGGACAAGAAGAAGTGCTTGAATCATGCTGGTTGGAGTATGATCCTGAGTTCGCTCCTTGTAGCATTTTAAGTTGAAGATCCAGATTTCTACCCCAAATCTGTTTGTGAAGGAGGATTTGCTCCATAGTTCATTGCATCAAAATGGTGGAAAAAACTGTAGAAGCAAAATCACAGATGACAGAACAGTCAGCTTTTCAAGGACCTGAATCAGATCAGCATCAATTGAACGTCTGTTTAATCCTCTGGGACTGGTTTGGTCATAAGTGTAATAGGCTAAGTGCTGGAAAAGCAAACAATTTGGGGGAAATGTATTGGCTTCTACGGAAAGCTGCAAAATTGTTGTGGGCCTACCTAGTAGACTAGGGACAGACTCAATGATTATGTTCTTACATTTTGTTGAATTATAGAATTGGAAGGGGGGGTTTTTGTGTGGTGTTTTTTTTTTTTTTTTTTTTTTTTTGGACAATAGCTGAAGGTTTATATTCAAATAATACACGTGCTTTGGTTTCATTTCATAAAACCTTTCCTGGGTTTTTTCCACTGGTGTTTTTTGTGTGTGAGAGAAATTTCTAAAATTTTGTGATTGACAGGAAGAATCCAATGTTTGTTTAAAAAAAAAAAAACTGAGAAACTTGGGTAAAAGGCACTTTTGGGTGACATTCAATTGTCCAAGTAATATAACTACCCCAATATTAAGCAATATATTTTCATGAACAAATCAGCAGCCTCTCTCAGTGGAACAGTGGAGAGGAACAGGTTTAATTTAATGTTGCATAGAGAACTCTGTCGCTTCACTCTGCTCCCACTGGTGCTTCTGGAGCGCCTGCCCATTCCCTGTTGTTGGTGCAGCTGTATGCTCTTGACCTTTTGGTCCCAGTGCTCACAAACAAGTGTTGCATGCCAAGATGAGGAAAATCCAGTTGTAATCCTTCAAAAGAGTGTGTTGCTGATGCAGTGGGCCTGCAAATGCTAGCAGTTGCTCTGTAGGAATGTGGTTTTGAAGAGCAATCTAAAGAATATATGCTCTTCATACTTCAGACAAGACAGTGTATTTCATCCCTACCCTGCCATTCTATGAAAGAGATATAGGGGAGCCTAAATCCATGTAAATGTGGGATTGGTTTCTCATTGGCTATAATAAATATCTCAAATAGACCTGGAAAGTAAATCCGTTGTGTAGAGCTGCATCTCAGATGTTGAAGACAGATCCATGTTGCATCAATGCCTTTGCAAAGGTGTTCAAGAACCAATCACCCTAGTGAAAAGATGCCCCTGTAATGCCAACAACTAGATCTGCCAGGGGTTGGTTGAACTTGCGCATGTGAGTTTCTGGAAAGAAGTGTAAATATTTTGCATGTGAGGCATGTGGTGGTAGAGGAGCAGACGCGTTGGGCTCCTGACTCCGGAGCTCTCCTTCAGAAACTGCCTGTGATAGGCTGCCCAGCTCTTTGGGTGGCTCCTGGCTGCTGTGGTGGTGACCATGGAGGAAAGCTCACGGAGCCAAACGACAGCCTGTGGCTTTGGGAGTGAATTCCCTGCCGGGGTTCAGAGGCAGCTCAGGAAAGCACACTCCGATGGGAGCTGGGTGCAGATGAGCCTGTTTAGACTCAACGCTGTATCAGAGAGGTGTGTTACTCCCAGAGCAGGGAGAGAGAGGAGGAGGTTGGGCTGACCAGGGCAGGGAGCTCTGGGGAAACAAGTTCCGTTTATTCAGTGCGTTCTATCCATGCAGTCTGAGACTCTTTGGCAAGTTGGTGTCAAACTGGCTTAAATTAGAAGCCCTATGATAAAACCCTAGTGAAGAGGGTGATCTGGGTTCAAACATGAACCTCTGGAGAATCTCTCTTGTCATTGCACTCAACTGCAGAACCCTTTCCAAGGAAGTTCATCTTTCCTCTCTGGTTTGAGAGGCCATATCCGGAAAGGAGCAGCACAACTAGGGTTTGGCGGTCAGCCTTTTCACTTGCTAGGGGCTTCTGTTTCTGCAGAGAGTACTGCATAAGGCCCAGCCACAGAGATAGGCTTATAGGAAACGATTCTTGAGAGCTAAGGAAATCAACACAACTAGAGACAACACTGGGCATTCTGCATTAAAACAGAGAACTTGTATTAATATTGCAGCAAGAACCGATGCTATTCAGAAAAGGATGTAGGATGTAGAATTGACACAGAAGCCAAAAGAGTGAGAGAATGTACAGGTGTGGGGTGTGGAACCTTTAATTTAAAAAATGAAATACTTAACCAAAGGCATGTTTTGTGTTTTAATTTACAACTATCAAGATGGCTAAAAAGTGTGGAAGGTTCTCGTCTTCTAGCATTTTTTAAAAACGGGCACCCAGAGGGCTAAGGATCCATTAGAAATGAAAGAGAACACAGAATGCTTGCCAGAAATCCATCTCACATCATGGCTGGGAGAAAGACTCGCACTTTCATAAAATGTCAGATTTGATACAGAAATCATCTACTGAAAGCAGTGCAGGAGAGAGAATCTGGAAGCTGAAGGTATGCTGAGCCAGTTGCACAGGTGAAAAGACCTTGTTAATTCTGGTAAAGAAGGCCTTGGTAGGAAAAAACATATCAGCCTCTGTTATCTCCAGCCCCGTTACAGTACATCTTCAACAGAAATTGCCTTATTTGTTTTAGGACAGTGACAGTCACCAGGGATGAAGAAAAAAATCTGCATTATTGAAACAGATGAATATTCCATCAACATGGCAGTCGTTCGTCAGTCCTTGTATGCAATCTATAAGATCCAGGAATGTCACTCTGTCACCCTGAAGCCTGTTATCTTTGTAGAGTCAGTGTGAAGCGATGGGCACTGCTACAAGCACGGATGAGAGCTCTTCAGAATATAACCAGGTTCAATTGTCACCGGATTTTGCAGTCTATCACTGTCCAATTTTTATGTTCTCAGACACTTTCTGCTTTTTTACACATGTGACTTTACGAATTACACCCATCCAGCAGCCCAGACTTTCAGCTACTAGTATTGTAACTAACTGACACTAGATGTATTGATAGTGCCACAGCATCCTATGTCAGTAAATATAGGAAAGTCTAGAGCTGTCTAACCTGGGCAGTCTTAGCTGTGTAGCTCATGCTAAGTTAAAATACCTTATCAAATATTGATGCTGTTCACTAGACTGAAGTCTATCTGGTTGTTCTGTCTCACGTTGCCCGACAGATAAGGCTCCTCCTCTCATCAGAAGGTAGGCCTAGTTGAACAAAGTCCATTGTTGCTATGCCAGAGATTAGTTTGTCCCCTTTTTTAAATTTATTTTGTAAAAACAGCAAAACGCTGCTCAGAATATCATTGGTTTTGAGTTTGATGCTTGGAGAAATTGTGTGTGTTTCATAAACTGTGTGTAAGAGAGAGAGAACAATTATACTAGACTGATCTTAGGTTGATTTACTTTTCCATTATTCTCTACCCCCTTTGGAATGAGCCTACCTTGATCTCTGTTGACAATGCCCCTTGGCTGGTGCTGATAATGTATGTTGATGAATACCAGCTTCATGAAACTTACTGTGACGAAGCACAACTAACTCTGCCAAACAGCTGAAATCCCTGTGCAGTGCCACACCAGCAAACCCCATTTGCTGTTGCATCCTACTGCCCTGTTTCTTTGCAATACTGAGGCATCAGAATTACGTGACTGGGATGGGGGGGTGCACCTGCTCTGGACTCTTCCACAAATGTGCTAGGTGTCTTCTGCAGGACTGACATGGTCCCTGAATTGGGGTTTACTTTTGGCAGCAGAGATCGCCACCAAATCGGCTTTACTCTTCTCTGCCCATTTTGTATCAGATGAGGAGACCTGAAAGCACATGACATGGAGCTCTTTTTGCTAGGTTTTCTTACTACTGCAGAATTAGTGGAGTCTACGTATCTCATGATTTAGGGTGGAATTCTGCTCTCAGATAAACATGAGAAAGTCCCACTGGCTTCGATTTGAGCTGCACATCTGTATCTAAGGCCAGGATTAATACCTACCGTAGGTTTGGCAGGAACATTTTCTTTTATAAATAGGATTAATTCAGTGTGCTACACAATAATTTGAGTCTCACGTAATTATGAAGATCAGTAGTTTTTCCCCCCCAAAAAAGTCTTGTGTTTCAGTTTAATGTTTCAAATTAAGTCTCTACTGCTTTTGTTCTATAATCTGTTCTGACATTAAATAAACGTAGAACTACCCACTAATGTGATCCTGTAGTCCATTGCAATAGCTACTAGAAGGCATGGATTTACGATTCCATCTTTGCTTAGATGGAGGGAGAAGTATAGTAAAAGGGATGAGCAGCCTCCAGGGTGGTGAGAGAAGAAGCTAGAAGGGAAAGGGGTATTTATACTAATGGCAAGACTGTATAACTGCTGCTGGGAAAACTTGAATGAGGGTAAAGAATGTTCAACGTGTTACTCTTTCCCTGTTAAAATATTTCATTCTGATTTTTCTCTTTTCTTCTAGGAAACTTTATGCAGAACTTTGCCAAGGTATAGTGGATGTAGCCATCTCTAGTGTCTTTCCCCTCAGTGACATAGTGCAAAAGCAGAGCCAGCCATCAATATTTATGAAGCTGTGATGACAACAAGACCATCTTAGCGACACACATGGAAGAGCTGCCATCTATCGATTCTGAGGGAAGGCTGTTGGATCATTGACTTTAGTATCATGCCAAAAAGGAGAAAAGAGAGACAACTTTTTGGAAATTCACGAGGAAAATATAAATAAAAGAAGGCTTCCAAGGAGAGTCCAGGATGAGCCAAAGTTGTTCAGACAACTCTGCCTGTGTTTCACCAAACTTTGCTTTGGAAACAGCTCATGTGACGTTAATAACTGAAGCAAATCTCTCTGGGAGAACAGCAAAATAATGTTTAAAAAAAACCAGGGATACAGTAATATTGTATTATCTCGTCCTTTTCTAAAAAGAAACCTTTTTTCCTTTTTTTTTGTTTTGTTTTTTAATAAGGCAATTTAATGAAGAGTACCATCGATGTGGGTTTCTTGGTTCATCACCTGCTGCAGTTTTAGTGCCTTAGCTCAGTCCCCAATAGGTAACTCCTTTTTGTTCCTGCTCCATTTGTGTAGAGGTGAAAAGCTGTCTTATTTTGTGGATGTGTAAACGAAGAAAAAATGAATTTTAAGTCTGTTTTAAAATCAGCTAGTGAAACACCCAGTAACGATATGGCAAAAGTGGCACTACTGAGGGTACTGTATCTAGTGCGATGAAGTAGCCTAGGGGTTGAAGGAGGTTTTATTTACTTGTATCCGTTGTCTAATGAGATTTGAATCGGTTGTCCGTCAGTCTGATGCAGTTGGAACCCCTAGAAAACAAATACTGAGCCCCTCTCCCACCAATCTGCAGTTTTTAGGGAGTCTAGGTTGACACTCTTGTTGAGAGCATTGCTGTAACAGTCTCTCTTTCTTGGAAGGCTTGTTCAGAGGGGCATTCAAATGAGCTTAGTTCAGCTCTTTTTTCAGCTTTTATGCTTTTAATACCTTCATTTTTGTTAACCAAAAGAACGCCAAGGGACCTTGGCAGCTTCTTTAAGAGCTGCTTATGTACCTTTTTTTAACTCTTCATCTTATTTTACTGGATCTGAGGGTTGAAAATAAAAGCCTTTCAACCCAACCAGTTGTATCCATTTCAACCCAACCAATTTTCTCTCTCTCCCTTGGCCAAACATTGCATTGTTCAGCACTTACGAGTCAGCCCCACCAAAACATGGCTGTGCTTTTTACCCCAAGCATCCTCAGTCAGTAGAAATAGGCTCACCTCTTGGGGAAAGCATTTGATGATCAGCTGGTGCTGCTGTAGAACAGCAGGGAAACTCTTGTTGCATATTACGTTGTTATATTGTGATAACCTTTTAAAAAAAAAAAAAAAGTTAGGTCAGTGAATGTAGAAACTCACATTTTTTAAGTATAACCTAAATAGTTATGTGAAATCCTGGGAACATTCCCCACCTCATAAACAGCCCCTTTAAGTTACAATTTTTAACCTAAATAGGTTGGCTGTGTCTCTTGTAGAACACAGTGGGGTTCCTAGTAGCAAACTGGGTACTATAGATCATAAGTGTGTTCCGTATTGCAATGCAGTGTGTTGGGAATTTTCAGTAGGAATAGAGAGGTGGAATTTTAAATTTAATCTTAGTGCTTAAGAAGTAATAGTCTGTGTCTGCAAATGACTAATGCTAACAAGATCCCCTTTTTTAAGGAAACCAGTAAGATTTCTATAAGCTATTATGCATTTTCAATACTGAGATGCTGCAGTTCTCCTACATGCATTGCATGTTGCATCCTAGCATATTTTAGTTCTATGATTAGATTTTTTTTCTACATATTTTAAAAGGTGAGTGAAATGAGGCAGCTTCCTAACAAACAAGTGTGCATGACTGAATGAGAAGCAGAATCTGATCGGAAAGGCATGAGAGAATTGTTTAGAAGAAGGAT
The DNA here is from genome assembly GCF_028017835.1 of Emys orbicularis. Classification (NCBI taxonomy): domain Eukaryota; kingdom Metazoa; phylum Chordata; order Testudines; family Emydidae; genus Emys; species Emys orbicularis. The sequence goes on along the minus strand of NC_088685.1, from coordinate 214,510,565 downwards.
TTCTCTTGTGTGGTGCACGCTCCACACAGGATACTGTTGTGGAACACTGACATCTGCACCTGAATCAAATCCAGCAAGAGTTCTGGTTCTGCTGGTCGGATCAGAACTACGTTCTGTTGTCTCTGACAGTTGCTTTGGGTTGAGGATACTTACATTAATGATGGTGACCCAAGCAAAAGAAAAGTGGCTCCTGCTACCAAAAAAAAACAAAAACCTTTAGGAGGTTCCAAGCTTCTGATTGGCTGAGTTTAATAAGCATTGAGTTAAGTAGTATAATTTTTCCCTCCAGTGACATGTCTGAGCACTCTTACACACTTACTTCGACTTAGGGCTGAGATTTCCCATCTCTGAATTGTTACCAGTGTAGAGCTCTGTGAATGAATGAACCTGTCATACTTTGCCAAGTCACTGGTGTTCGTAAATCTTGGCTCTATAGCAAAGGGAGAGACAGAAGCATTTCTGTGAGGTGTACGGAACTTTAAATATCATTGCTAGGGCACACTGGGGGAGTTTCTGTTCCATACCTTAATTATTTCGATCCAGAACAGCTAGATTTGGGGACAGACTCAGCCACTCATCTTAAAAGTTTGTCTATTTGAAAACTTTGGCCAGGTGGCTGTCAGATTGTCCCCCGCGTCTCTTCTGCCAAAGGGCTTCATGCTCTTGCTGGCTTCATTTATTTACAGCAAGTAAATAACTTCAGAACTCTTCACACCATTGCTGCTTTTCTGCAGATCTCTGCAATCTAGCATTGAAGCTGCAGAGGTCGTTCCATTGGTGTGAGTTTTCTGCTGTAACGCCCGTTGAACATCATCTGTACATCAAGCCAGACTGCAGGTGAGACAGAAAACATCAGTAAAGATTCCTTGGCTGAATAGCATTCTTTCCTTATATCAGCTGGCAAAGAACAGGCCTTATTCTAGGGCTATGTCTACACTACCGCGGTAAGTCGACCTATTCTACGCAACTCCAGCTACGTGAATAATGTAGCTGTAGTCGATGTACCTAAGGTTGACTTACCGTGGGATCTACACTGCATCCCGTTGACTTACCTTACTCTTCTCGTTGGGGGTGGGGGGTGGGAGGTAGAGTGCAGGGGTCGACTGGAGAGCGATCTGCAGTTGATTTGGCGGGTCTTTACTAGACCCGCTAAATCGACTGCCGGTGGGTCGATCTCAGCATAGATCCCTGCCATAGTGTAGACCTGCCCTAGGACTTGTATGGGGATGCCTGAGCTCACTGTCAAGAGTCCAATTACCTTGCTTGGCAGAGGGGCAGTGTAAGGCCAGGAATTCTGTTTTTCCATAGGAGTAGCCAGGTGATTTGAGTTGGGTTTTCATGGCTGCAGAAAAAGAAGGAAAAATTAACTTGAAGTCTCCGTTACTGGGGTGGCCAGGAAGACCATGAGGGGGACGGACAGGGTTTGTACTGAAATGAACCCACAGAAAGCCTCAGTGGGGGATGTTGGATAATCCTAACTCATGTGACTACAAGCCTAATAAGGACTCGGGCTCTATCATTAAAACATCAGTCAATATTTGAAATGTATGCCCCCGTTAGTGTAATTTGTCATGGATTCCCAGGTACTGGAGTTATATATAGGGCTGTCAAAATCCAGTGGCCAGAAGATTGCCACCATCACATAAGTGTGCAGCTGCTGTGCAAACTTCTCTTAAGCAATAAGTGTGAAATGAGCTCAAGTGTTGTATATAAATATTTGTGAAAATTTGATGGCAGATGTAATGTGCATTTGAACTATCAAGTAGTTGAAATATTGTATTCCAGAAGTTGACAAGGAAGACGGTTCTAACTGTGTACAGTGAGCTCACGTGTGTGTGTGGGGGGTAGAAGTTCCAAAAGTGGATGTCTAAATTAGGGTCCTATGTCCATGTAGAGGCACCTAAATAAGGGGCCTGATTTTTCAATGGAGCTGAGCTCCCAGCAGCTCTCACTGAGTTCATGAAGAAGCAAAAAAAAAAAAAAAGGCACAAGTCCAAATTTTTAAAAGTTCTTTTTAGGTCACCTTTTATTTCCATTTCACTGATCGCAGTAGTAGCTAGAGAGTGAAGTGCAAATTAAAAGCCATCTGGCTAATACCAGTCAGTCAAATGAAAATCAAAGGTGACTTCAATTGAAAGTGATGACTTTAAAAACTGGATTTTTTCCTGATGTGTAGGAAGTGGGCCTGAAACCTGTGGTGAGGTTTGGCTTTGTGCATGTTTTTACCTTTAGAAATAGCAGGAATGTCAGTTTGGTGTTGGAGGATGTGTACTGTGAGCTCTCATTCATCGAAGAGGGAAGGTGGTGTGGACAAAGGCTATGGCTACAGTAGAAAAAAGGTGGGGAGGTGGTAAGCCCATGTTAGATAACCTGTGTTAAAATCCTGGTGCAGACAAAGCAAGTTGGAGCTTTACCACATGTTAGCTGGTCAAAGTAACCCCCAGGTTACCCCCTAGAATTTGCCTTACCAGAATGTATTAAAACCACACATGCTTTGCCTGCACTCAGATTTTAATGTGTTAGCTAACCTGTTTCAACACTCTCATTTTTCCCAGTGAAGACAAGGGCTAACAGATGTCCTTTATCAAGAATGTTTATCAGACATGGAAGTAAAATAGGTATGAACTAAAAAAGAGTTTAAACGAAAACACTCCCCCCTCTCAGCTTTCACTCTTGGCTCTTGTGATACCATCATTTGACTAGCTGGTTAGCCAGTTAAGACTGGGCTGGAATGTATAAAATAACTTGGGGAAGGGGGATCTTAAAGGTCTTAGGCCTTTTGTACATCATAAAGAAGTGAAGAAAAGGCACAAGCCCTGAGGCAGTTGACATTTTCTTCCTTTTCAGGTCACCATTAAGAATTAGTAAAGTTCAGTAGCTGTGTTCCTATCGGGAACTTGTTTGTATAGGATGTATACATAGAGGAGAACAGCTGCTTAGGGTGAGTCCAGCTCGCTGGGGCAGTAGAACCCTTCTCCAAACATGCTCTTGTAAGCAAGATGTGTGCTGTGCTCCTAGGGGAGACTGCCAGAGCAAAGCCGCTGGCATAGTGTGAGCGATCCATCATGCTGCAGTGACTCCAGGCAGCCTCCTCCCACCCTGGTTTGATGGTCCCTGGATGAGCCGTGCAATCGGGTAACAGTAATCATGGGACTATTGTCGTTCAGGTGTGGGAAAGGCAGAGAGAGAGAGAGAGAGAGCTGACTTGCTGTCAGGATGTGCAGCTTCACTGGGGTTACCTGCTGAGCAGCTAGGGACTGTCCTCTGTGCCCATTATTTTACAGTGGGAGGAAAGCAGCACAGACTCCCCCGCTGTCTAGCTACCTGACAGAGCCATCCCAGTGCAGTTAGCTGGGATGAGATTGGGATAATCTTAATCCTTGACAGCCCCAGTGTTTATGGGAGAGATCAACTGAACGAACATAGCTCCCCCCTCCCCACAAATGAAGAACCACTCCCCCTCGTTATACAGTAATGGCCCAGTACTGCATTTACAGTGGCACTGTATGGCAGTGTTCTGGACCATTTCTGTATCAGTCTGTAGTCCTGTCATTTATAGGTACTGGGTGATGACTAGCTCCATAGTTTACATTCTCACTGCACAGATTCCCTGTCTTGGAAAGATGACCTGTTGATATTATTTGATGGTATTGTCAAACTTCAGTCTATCAGCCCATCTCACCGTGAACATTACTGTTGACTTTGTCCTGTTTTCAAGTTTAGGCTCCTTAGATTTCTTGAGTCTAGGAGGAAATAAAAGTTGGAACATACATTGCAGTGTATGTAATGCCCTGCCACCCTAGAGCACCTGCTTGCTGCCTTTGGGACAAATTCTGCCACTGTGGAGCCACAGTTAACTCTGGACATCAGAATGGGGAGCCCCGCGTTTACAGTAAAATCTGCACCAACCAGCTTCCTTTTGTTTTAAGCAACCAATTTAATGTATTCACGTGTAGTTTCAGGTACATATTTGTTTGACCTTGAGGTTGGTTATAATAGACTTCCAGTTGATGATCTCTTGCATCAATCAAAAGTCTTAAACTAAGGCTATGGCTACACTGGCGCTTTACAGCACTGCAACTTTCTCGCTCAGGGGTGTGAAAAAACACCCCCCTGAGCACAGCAAGTTACAGCGCTGTAAAGCGCCAGTGTAAACAGTGCCCCAGCGCTGTAGACTAATCCCCTCGGGGAGGTGGAGTACCTGCAGCGCTGGGAGAGCTCTCTCCCAGCGCTGGCATGTGACCACACTCGCACTTCAAAGCGCTGCCGCGGGAGCGCTCCCACGGCACCGCTTTGGAGTTTCGAGCTTCGCCACGGCCTAAGGGGTTTCACTGTACTCCAAACTAACTGAATTCTGTTTAGTGATGATCTGATTATTCACACCATACCTGTTTAACTTTTCTCACCCTTTTTAAAGATGATTATCAGGTTGTCAAATTGCTGGCTTGTTTGCCATATTCTTCAAAAGGCCTTTTCTCAGAATTCTGCAAGGTTCATTAACTGACAGTAATACTGGGGGGAGGGGAGGAGGCATTTGTTACAGCAGAAGAGCAGTGTGTAACCAATTTCCCCATCCTTTATACCCTACTTATATTTGAAATATAAAATATTTTTCTATCTTCCATGGTGGTAGTCATTGCCGAGAGAAAACAGCAGAAAGGTAACTGTGGTTTCTAAAATACTGGGTGCTCGCACTAAGGAAATGTATTTTGTCCAACTACCAAAATGTCTTTCTGTAAGGGACTTGTTTTTGATTGAAGAGTTAGAACATTGTATACTTGTGTGTAATTTTAAGTTAAGATCATGAACTTTTTAAAAGAAATTGCAAAAATTACATTTTCTAACTTAAGTCCTATAAAAGTTTATTTGAAAAGGCCGTACTTGTTAATGAGCTCTTGAAAGGAATGGGTGCTGCTTTTCAAGAAGACGCATACCATCCTACAGAATGTGATGGGTGTCTAGTCTGATGCATTGTATCCTTTTGTGTCAGTCATGAGAAGGATTTCAGCCATGGGCTCTCTGAATAAGGGCCTCATGGAACTGGAATCCTGGAAGTTTTCAGTTTGTCTGTGGCTTGTCTCATACAGGATAGGGGGAAATCCCGTTTTAAAATTCATTGTGATTGTGCTACAACTGTAATGTGCTCTCAATCCATTTCAGAGGCTGACCACAACAGCCAAACAATGATGAAAATGCTGATGCTGTCTAAGAAACCAGCTTCGTTAAGGAGGTCAAACTTCTGTATCGCATTGTAATCAAGCCCCTTCAGGACTGCATGCGTGTGTATGGTCACTGCATTTCTTGTTCTCTAAGCATTGTTCTCTGCTAAGAGGAAAACACTGTGCAATAAGTCAGAGTTAATAATAATGTTTCATTATCAATGTCAGCTAAAATAGTCTGTGGAAAACAATAACGTTGAAAGGATCTGAAATGATCACTGTAGCATACATAAAGAGCTCCTGAAGTTACATCATATAGATCTTTAGTTTGTGTTTTCAAATTACTATCATGATGTGTGTGTATGTATGTCTCTCACAGGATTTGTGAGCCATGCATGGTTCTCTGACATTTGTATTCAACTCTGTCCCGAATAACAATTAAAGAGAGAGAATCTTATTACCTGTTGTTTTTTTCTTTGTGAATAACTATACAAAGAGGCAACCACAGATGGGCGGGGAGTCTAGCTAAGCAAGCTGCTCGCTTGTACATTCATGAAGAAGCTTTTCAAGTCTGAGCGGTAAATAGAGGGGAAACACTTCAAAATAGATATGCTCACTACAGCTCTACTGCTGCTGGGAAATAGCCTAGCCAAGGGCACAAAGCCTTGAGGGGTGACATTTTCCAAAGGGGGGTGGGTGTGTGTGTGTGTGTGTGTGTGTGTGTGTGTGTGCGCGCGTGCCTCAATCTCTCCTGGTGAAGCTGTGCTGCTCTGTATAAATAAATGGAGCATGGTGAGGTGTGGCTGCTCTGAGAGCCCTGTGGGGGCAAGGGGGGGGGGTGGATGGAGGTGGGGAGCAGGGTAGTGCTGTGCTGAGGGCCCTGGGGGTGGGGTGGGGGGGTAGCGCTGAGAGCCCTGTTGGGGGGGGGGGTGTTGTGCTGAGGGTCCTGTGGATGGAGCGGGGGAGCGCTGTGGTAGGGAAGGGGGTAGCACTGAGGGCCCTGTGGGGGGTGGATGGGGTGGGGAGGGGGGGTTGCTCTGAGAGCCCTGGGGGTGGGGTGGGTAACGCTGAAGGCCTGGGGGGAGTGGATGGAGGTGGGGAGTGGATGGAGGTGGGGAGGGGGGCTGCTTTGGGGCCTGTGGCAGCTGGATGGGGGTGGGGAGCGGGTTGCTCTGAGAGCCCTGTCGGGGGGGGGGGGGTGGATGGAGGGGGGGGAGCGCTGTGCTGAGAGCTGTGGGGCGGGGAGGTAGCGCTGAGGGCCCTGTGGGGGTGTGACGAGGGGGGGTTGCGCTGAGGGCTCTGGGGGGGTGTGATGAGGGGGGGTTGCTCTGAGAGCCCGGGGAGGGGGGTAGCGCTGAGAGCCCTGTGGGGGTGTGACGAGGGGGGGTTGCGCTGAGAGCCTGGGGGTGGGGTGGGTAACGCTGAAGGCCTGGGTGGGGTTGCTCTGAGAGCCCGGGAGGGGGTTGCGCTGAGGGCCCTGTGGGGGTGTGACGAGGGGGGGTTGCGCTGAGAGCCTGGGGGTGGGGTGGGTAACGTTGAAGGCCTGGGGGGGTGGATGAGGGTGGGGGGGTTGCGCTGAGAGCCCGGGAGGGGGTTGCGCTGAGGGCCCTGTGGGGGTGTGACGAGGGGGGGTTGCGCTGAGAGCCTGGGGGTGGGGTGGGTAACGTTGAAGGCCTGGGGGGGTGGATGAGGGTGGGGGGTTGCTCTGAGAGCCCGGGGGGGTAGCGCTGAGGGCCCTGTGGGGGTGTGATGAGGGGGGGTTGCGCTGAGAGCCTGGGGGTGGGGTAGCGCTGAGGGCCCTGTGGGGGTGTGACGAGGGGGGGTTGCGCTGAGAGCCCGGGGGGGTAGCGCTGAGGGCCCTGTAGGGGTGTGACGAGGGGGGGTTGCGCTGAGAGCCCGGGGGGGGTAGCGCTGAGGGCCCTGTAGGGGTGTGACGAGGGGGGGTAGCGCTGAGAGCCTGGGGGTGGGGTGGGTAACGTTGAAGGCCTGGGGGGGTGGATGAGGGGGGAGGTTGCTCTGAGAGCCCGGGGGGGGTAGCGCTGAGGGCCCTGTGGGGGTGTGACGAGGGGGGGTTGCGCTGAGAGCCCGGGGGGGGGTAGCGCTGAGGGCCCTGTAGGGGTGTGACGAGGGGGGGTAGCGCTGAGAGCCTGGGGGTGGGGTGGGTAATGCTGAAGGCCTGGGGGGGTGGATGAGGGTGGGGGGGGCTTGCTCTGAGAGCCCGGGAGGGGGTGTGACGAGGGGGGGTTGCGCTGAGAGCCTGGGGGTGGGGTAGCGCTGAGGGCCCTGTGGGGGTGTGACGAGGGGGGGTTGCGCTGAGAGCCCGGGGGGGGGGTAGCGCTGAGGGCCCTGTAGGGGTGTGACAAGGGGGGGTAGCGCTGAGGGCCCTGTAGGGGTGTGACGAGGGGGGGTAGCGCTGAGAGCCTGGGGGTGGGGTGGGTAACGCTGAAGGCCTGGGGGGGTGGATGAGGGTGGGGGGGGGCTTGCTCTGAGAGCCCGGGAGGGGGTGTGACGAGGGGGGGTTGCGCTGAGAGCCTGGGGGTGGGGTAGCGCTGAGGGCCCTGTGGGGGTGTGACGAGGGGGGGTAGCGCTGAGAGCCCGGGGGGGGGTAGCGCTGAGGGCCCTGTGGGGGTGTGACGAGGGGGGGTTGCGCTGAGAGCCCGGGGGGGGTAGCGCTGAGGGCCCTGTGGGGGTGTGACGAGGGGGGGTAGCGCTGAGAGCCCGGGGAGGGGGGCGTTGCCCTGAAGCCCACGTGGCTGAGGCTGGGGGTTGGTTGCGCGGCGCGCGCGGCCCGGGGGGCGGGGCCGGATCCCGGAAGCGGCGCGTTGGGCCGCGCGGGGCACGCCGGGAGCTGTCGGGGCCGCGCGGCGCAGCATGGCGGCGGCGGAGAAGTGGCGGAGCCTCCCCGAGGGGCCCAGCCTCGCGCCCCTGACGGCGCCGGGCTACGGGCGGCCCCGCGAGCGGCAGCGCCCGGCCCTGCAGGAGCTGACCCGGGCCCACATCGAGTCCTTCAACCTGGCCGTGGGCGAGGGGCTGCACCGGGCCGTGCAGGTGGGGAGCGCGGGCGGTGCAGGGCGGGCGCTGGGGGGCAGGGAGGCGGTGCGGGGGACAGGGAGGACGCTGGGGGGCAGGTCAGGAGGGGGAGGGGATGTGGTGCAGGGATGTAGGGGAAACGGAGGGGACTGGGGGACAGGGCAGGAGGGAGTGGGAGGCAGTGCAGGTGACAGGGAGGGAGCTGGGGGGCAGGGCAGGAGGGGGACGGGAGGCCTTGCAGGGGGACAGGGAAGGCGCTGGGGGGCAGGACAGGAGGGGGTGGGAGGCAGTGCAGGTGACAGGGAGGGAGCTGGGGGGCAGGGCAGGAGGGGGAGGGGAGGCCTTGCAGGGGGGCAGGGATGTAGGGGGTCAGGGAGGGCGCTGGGGGGCAGGGCAGGAGGGGGAGGGGACAGAGAGGGCGCTGGGGGGGCATGTAGGAGGAGGCTGGATGGGGGCAGGAGAGAGCGGCGGGGGGTGGAGTGCAGCGGGCGGCGGGGTGTGAAGAGGGAGCAGGTCCGTGCACACGAGGGAAGGGCTGGTGCCTGGTAGCAGGGGACACGAAGGCAGCGCGCTTGCGGCTGGCTAATGCACCGTAGCTTTATACCCCAGCTCGCCAGGCGCTGGCTCTTTCTCTAGACAAGCCTTAAGTCGGTTTCTGGTCCATGCTGGCTGAGTGTCCTTGCAAGCAGCGTCTGGACAACCACCTTTTGAAATACACACGATGACGGGTTGATCTTGCGCTGCCATTGCACTGACGGGCCCAAAGAATAGGAATGGTTTAATGAGCCAGGATTTTCCTCTGCTGGTTATTTGCCATCATAGAGACCACGTGGGTGAGGGAATATCTGTTGTTGGACCAACTTCTGTTGGCGAGAGATACCTTGAGTTTACACGGCTTGGCTTCATTCTGGGAAGTGAGTGTCACAGCTAAATACAAGGTGGATCATATTGTTGAGCATCAGTAGTTCGCACATGTTTCAAGGGACCATTCAAGGTGAAGTGAGCCTGTTAACGCCTCTCCAGTCCTAAGGCCTGGGGAAAAGCTGGAGGTGAGGGGCGGTTAATGGGTTACAGATTGTTGTAATAAGCCATAAGTCCAGTGTTTCTGTTCAGTCCATTTTTAGTGTCTAGCAAAGTTGTGACTTTAAGCTCCCAGGCCTGTCGTTTGCAGGTGTTGTGCAGGTTTCCTTTGAGGATGGCGACTGAGAGGTCAGGTATAGAGTGACGGTTGTGAACAGTCTTCACCCACGGGTGATGCGGCGTTGTTGTCTTTTGTCCTTTTTCTGTGTAAGTTCATTTGAGAGACTAGTGATTCCTATTTCACCTGAGAGAACCTGATTTAATATCGAAATAACCTCCCTTGACTGCACACCCCTAGTTGTCACCTACCATCCCAGGGGAGTGGACTAGATGACCTCTCGAGGTCCCTTCCAGTTCTATGATCCCACACTGGTACCCGTACGGGCTATCATCAAACAGTTACAATCCATACTCGGGTTGTATGGGGACCCCATCCTGAAAGAAATCTTTCCTGAACCCCCTCTTCTAGCCTTCAAACAACCCCCCAACTCTCCAAGTTCATCAGAAGCAAGATCCACACAGACCAGGACACACTAGCTCAAAGTGGCACCAGATCCTGCCGGAACAACAGATGCAAAACCTGTGGACATATCTGCACTACCACGATGATCAACAACCCTCACAACACACCTTTCAAGGGCCATGATTCCTACACATACCTATCACAATATGTGGTGTACCTCATCCAGTGAACTAAATGCCCCAATAATAAATATGTGGGTGAAACACAGAACTGACCCCTGCAGGACCCTACCAAATATGCCCTCCCAGTTTGACAGTGAGCCATTTACTACGCTTGCCCTTCCACAGTTGTCTAGGACCTTATCTGTCCTCCATAAATGCTTGAATTGCTAACGGTTCTGAGATTGCTTCCACTAGTTCCTTAAACACCCTAGTATGAATTTCATCAGGCTCTGCTCGCTTGAATACATCTACCTTAGTTAAATATTCTTTAACCTGTTCTTTCCCTATTTTGGCTTGTATTCTTTGCTGTTAATTTGAATTGTGTTGAGTATCTGGCCACTATTAACCTTTTTAATGAAGACTGAAGCAAATTAGGCATTAAACACTGTCCTCTTGATGCCATCAGCTATTAGTTCTCCTTACCTGCTAAGTAGAAGACCTACACTTTGTCTTTCTTTTGCTCATAATGTATTTAAAGAACCTCTTTTTATTGCCTTTATATCCTTTGCTAGGTGTAACTCTTTTTGTATCTTAGCTTTTCTGACTTTTGTCCCTACATACTTGTGCTGTTCTTTTGTACTTCTTAGCAATTCATCCATGTTTCTGCTTTTTGTAGGATTCCTTTTTGATTTTCAGGTCATTAAAGAGCTGACGGAGCCATATTGGCCTCTTACTATTCTTCCTATCTTTCATTCATATCGGAATAGTTGGCAGTTGTGCATTTAATATTGTCTCCTTGAGAAATTGCCTCTTCTCCCGAATTCTTTTATCCCTTAGAGTTTCGTCCCATAAGACAAGTATCAGAGGGGTAGCCGTGTTCATCTGAATCTGTAAAAAGCAACAAAGAGTCCTGTGGCACCTTATAGACTAACAAATGTATTGGAGCATAAGCTTTTGTGGGTGAATATCCACTTTGTCAGATGCATGTGAGTATTCACCCACGAAAGCTTATGCTCCAATACATTTGTTAGTCTATAAGGTGCCACAGGACTCTGTTGCTTTTCCCATAAGACCTTACCTATCAGTTACCTGTGTTTGTTAAAGTGTGTTTCTTGAAATACATTGTCCTTATTCTGCTGCTCTCGCTCCTTCCTTGCCTTAGAATCATGAAATCTATCATCACTTTCACCCAAATTGCTTTCCACCTTTAGATTCTCAACCAATTCCTCCCTGTTGGTCAGAATCAAGTTTAAAATGGCTGCCCCAGGTTACTTCCTCCTCTTTCTGAAACAATACCTTGTCCTCAGTACATTCCAAGGACTTATTGGAAACGTATTTTGCCATATTACTTTTTCTGCTGATGTCTGGATAAAGTCTCCTGTTACTGTTGTTTGTATATGTTATACATACAGAGTTTCTTTTGGGTTTCAGGCTATTCCTGCTCTGGAGTTTGCTTTCAAAAATGAACGCATCACTCTGGCAGTTGTGGGCGCTGTCATCAATCCTCCTATGGTGCCAAAAGGGAGTATCTGTAAAGAGCTGAAAGTGTACCCAGCAGAATGTAGAGGACGCAGAAGCACCTATCGTGGGAAACTGACCGTAAGTAGTAATGGTTAGAATAGTACTTTCAGGGAATGAAAACTACACTTTTCCACTGTCTGGTATGTGCTATATTTGCTTATAAACCATTAGCTTGTAAATAAATACCTTTTCCCACATGTTCTCCGGCTGTTCTGTGGATCACCAGCAGTACTTCGAATGAAACATTTTGGGAACCATACTGTGGGGAACTGGGATGTTAGTAGAGGAGGTACATCCATGAGAAGATCTTTCTTTTACAAAATGGCCTACAGAATGAAAAAAGTTGGAGGACCATTGCCTTATGCCTCCAGAAAGTCATGAGTCTCAGCTTTGCAATGATGTCTGGCATTTGTTTCTACACCTGAAAACACCAGAGATATTGATAGCTATTAAAGAAATATTTGTATATGTCACCATTCAGGGCAACTGTACCCGTATTCCCCCTTCATTGTCCCTCAAGGGCACCCACCCTAGGCTCTTGGCTCTTCACCCATCACCTCTCTTTGGCAGAGACCCATGTCACTCTCCCTCCTGACCCGGGTTTTTCCAGGCTGCACAGATGCTTGCCTACCCTGTTATATCTCAGCAAGCCAGACCACCTAAATAGGTCAGTGTCTGAACTTTGCTATGAACAGCATAATCGCTGCTAAAAAACAAAAACCCTGCTGTTATAAGTTACCACACAGATCTTTGTAAGCAAGCACATTTAAGGTAAAAACGTATTAAAAACAATAAAAGAACCTATGAACACCCCGTGAGTAGTTCAGTCTTTCCTTTATACATCTTGGACCTTTGATCTTGGCCTCATGTAACAGGTGATCTGTAGACAGTGGCCCCCTTTTCAGGGTGTAGCTTCAAAAGACTGGGTTTTTGCATAACCGGAGGTGGGGAATTTGTATTCACCTCCTCCCAGATATTTCCCAGGAAAAACACTTAACACTTCTTGTTTCAAAAGTCTATTATTGTCTGGCACAATGATCAGTATAGTCCTTTGAAACCCGAGGCCTCACATCTCCTCCCTCAAGAGGTAACATTCAATCCCAGCCCACAATAATACATAACCCATTCATTTAATACAATTGAACCCAAAGATACTTAAATTTAGTTCAGTAAGATTTTCCCAAAGATATTGTAGCAAGTTGCCATATCTGTCACAGTATATGTTTAGTCATAGGTGTGCGTGGCTCTTTGCAGAGAGAATGAAGATGCTGTCCTTAACCCTAGAGTTTGCAATTTAGGTTGGGTGTGATACATAGGACATATCAGACAAGGAGAAAGTGGGGAGACTTGCACAAGATAAGACTGAGTTTGTTTTTGTCGAGTGCATCGGCTTCCCTTTCTCTGGATTTTTTTTTTTTTTTTAAATTAACATTTAGGTTGATGTGGGACTTTGGGCTATTGTTGGAGATGTGTACAGCAGTACTCCCTAGAGAGCAATATCACACCTCTCTCTCCCAGTAGCCACGTTGGAAAGAGCCCTGCGTGCTGTACGAGGAGAGCCATATTAGACCCTGAAACAACTTTCTTGCTTCTGCTCTCCCCCATTTCAGTTCCCATGTATATACAGAGATTGCTGACTTGAGAACATTCAGACACAGCAAAATCTGTATCTCATGAAAGACTGAAATCCCAGCTTTCAAATGGCACAAAATGTTAACTTTTAATTAATGGTTCATAAAATATTACTTACTAATATGATATCTGAATTGAAATTGAGGCGCGGGGGATGTGTTTTTTAAAAGGTGACATCTTGCAACCTAGAAACATTTAGTGGACCAGGAAGAAATTCTGAGCACTAATTCAGGACCAGTGACCAAAAGAGAATCATTAGCTTCCTGTTTTTTTAATCTATAAGGCAGTTTAGGAACATCAGTTAATTAACCCTGACAATGCCGTTTGAGGCAGGAGTAGATACTGTTCCTTTCTTACAGATAGAGATGTTATGACTTGCCCAAAAATACAATACAGAGTCAGTGACTTCGACCATGAGTTCCTGGTTCCCAGTCCTTTGCTGAGACTACTAAACCATGCACTTTTCTAACACTTCGTGAGATCATCTGTACTTCATAAACTCCTTGTGCTTAAGAAGATTAAGTGTCAGATTAACTTAAATTAATTTTTGACCCTGAACTACCTATATCAACAGAATAGATAAATCTAATAACAATTTTTGTCTTGTCTGGTTGCTCTAAATTCATTCCATCACCCCTCTGCTGAATTCCACTGTGATCATGTTTTTGATTTTCTCTGGTTTTGTAGCCTGTCTGAGTAATTGCAGTTAGACAGATTTCCAGATGTGTGTATATTTAAGGGAAGAAAAGTATTTATCTTTTCCCCTTACTGAAATCTGAGATTTTTTCCTCCAATTTATTGGTATGCTTTAGCTCCTATTCATTACAGGAACAGGAATTCCATTATGACTTCAGCAGCAGTAAGAGACTTGAACAGGCAGTCTGATTTTCCTGGGAGAGGGAGCCATACATTAATACAAAATAATTCTTCTTGGGTTTTTTTGTGAAACTGTTGTGACGTTTTACATAATGAACATTGCATACAGATTAAAAATACCAGCACACCGATGCTATGAAGTCTCTTATTCTGCCTCCTGCCCGGCTATAAACATTATAAGCACTAATACTTTGGGGGTTTGTAAATAACAGTAGGACCTTCCTAAGTTGTTATGTAGGGGGAAAAAAGTATTTTAATTCCACCATTGTAAGAGTTTTGTTTATCCTTGCATAACTTTTGTAATTTTGTTTAAACTTTGCAAAGAAAAACAACCCCAGAGCCATAATCCTCACTTCATGCAGACAAAACATGGGACATTTTTATTCACATTATAAATGAACAAAAATGGAATTATAAAGAAAGTTCCAACATAACCTGAACTATAGTAGACGTGACCATGCATCCACTGTAATATATAATTTGTATGTCTTTATTCTTATAGTTTATATATAATGCATTATAACTAATTACTGTTGTTTTCTTTGCAGACAGTATAATTTTTTTTGCTATTTATGGTTTTGTATTGAACATACAATGTTGTAATGTAGCTCATTCTCTAAAGACAGCTAGCTATATTTTATCATTATCTGTGTTGTTTTAACTTTCCTAATAATTTGATGTATTGTTTCTCTATAGGCTGACATCAGCTGGTCAGTGAATGGCATTCCTAAAGGGATTATTAAACAGTCCCTGGGATATGTTCCAATCATGGTGAAATCTAAACTTTGCAATCTGCATAGTCTTCCTCCCAGAGCTCTGATTGAACACCATGAAGAAGAGGAGGTAACAGTGGATTTTGGTGGGGCAGGAATATCTTCTTTACCATGTGGCAAGGGAAGTGGGTTTTATATTAGCTTGAAGGATTTTAGCATATCTATTTAGAAGCACAATCTGGCATATTTTCTGATTTTACACCATTCATAAAGATTCTGTGTAGTTTCTCTGGGGTCAGAAGTCTGAGACCTCAAGGTGGCTTCAGGTTATTTGCCCTTTGGGATACCTATAACCCTCATCTTGAGAAGGTAAAAGCTCATGGAGTACCTCAGGTTCATGCAGGCAGTGACCATTACTGGTACTAGATGTTACTTTCCAGATGTGCAGCTGCCTCCGGAAAACTATCTTCCCCTCCTCTGGAGGCACGCAGGGCTGCTTCTGTTCTCTGTGTTAGAATTTAAGGCTTGAGCGCACTCTGCCCCCTAGCTGCCAGCTACTGCTAAGCAGTGGTACTGGGGGCCCTGGCTGATGGTGAGACTCTTACAGTAGGGCTCTTTGGAGGTGATACATATCCCCTTCATAACCATAGACTTTACTTCTCCATTACTTTTGGGTTCCCTTTTGCTGTTGTGGCTTTTTTATCTGCTCTGTCTGATAAATTGAATATGTGGATACAGAATCCTATAGTGCTGTCATTTTGAATTAAAAGTGTAATATTTCTTTTCAGTTTACAATCAAAGTAAATAACCAAATGGATGATCAATTAGTCTGTTTGCAGTCCGTGTAATCTACAATGATACCCTGTTATTGCCAGGCCCAGAGCCACGTATCATGCATCTTTATAATTCACTTTGATTGTACATTCATTGTAATTTGAACAAACATGTAAAGGTGAAGAGAATTTTCTCTGGAATTAATTTTTATATTGGATGTTAGCGTCACGCACATGCTAAATTGCAAAGCCATGCAATAAATGTGCATGTATCGTGCATATTTGGCCACTTCTCCTGTACTTTGCACAGTCATGCATCTCACCTGAGGCTTTGTCTAATATTTCAGATGGCTTCAAAGAGTTGCCATTTTAAAAAAAAATCAGTTGGACACACAATCATGTTCTTTTCTCTAAATGTGGAATAGGGCTTTTCTTCCTCCCAGTTTGCTACCCAGAGACCTTGTGTGGGGAAAGGGAGTATTCCGTTCAGGGGAAAGTTTTAAATCCAATATTTTATATCCCTCAGAACAGAAACTTTACTCTTGGAAAGGGTAGCTTCTTAGTAGATAGTACTTGGTAGTAGCTCTGAAAGGGCCCAAGATATGGTATTTTAAAATTGTGATCTTTCCATGTATACTAAAGTAGTTATGGGTCATTTTAGAGGTGTCTTCTCATTTTCTCTGCATCCTCTACAGTTGGACTTAGTGTAACTAGTGCATCTGGCTTTACAGGTGGACGGATACAAGAAATAGTCCCAATAATTCTTTTAAACACCACTAAAATAGTTATTTTTGTAAAATACATGGAATATACAGAGCTTATAATAGTATGACAGGTTTATTGGCACTTGTTTGGGATGACCTCCGAAATGTGCTCTTACCTGTTATGTGTGAGTAATGCATGCATCCCAGGTGCATGCCAGTACAGCTTGCCATGTATTCCACACATATAAAAAAGTTGGTGTGTATTTTACAGTCCAATAAGAGCTAATTTTGTCTCACTTCCATTTTGTTTCTTGTATAACAGGTACTCTGTACTCAGATCTTTGAACTTTGGTGTGTTAATTTTTAAAGCACTTTCTCTCTTGTCAGGAAATGGGAGGCTATTTTATAGTTAACGGTATAGAAAAAGTTATCAGAATGCTGATTATGCCTAGACGAAACTTTCCCATTGCAATGATAAGACCCAAATGGAAAAGCCGAGGCCCTGGTTACACACAGTATGGTAAGTGTAGTGATTTTGTTAGGGGCATCACCTTAGTAAGACAGTCGCTTGAGAATAAACAAAAGAAAGAGCAGGTGACTTATTGTATTTAGTTATTGCTTTCTATTTTGTTCATGCACTTGTGCTGTACCATAAACATGGCGGCCTGCTCAGATGAGGGGAAATTCTATTCCTTGAAAAGGGAGAAGCCCAGTGCTGGAAAAAGCAATTATTTTAACGTCTGGATGAATGTTAGTGCTTGTGAAAATAAAAGGCTAATTACATTATATAAGGCATAAGCTAGGTTGGTGGCTTTTGACTGTTGTAATCTGAACCATCGATATCCAGTGATACTGGATTGTATTCTGTCTGATTGTGGGTGGTCCATCTTCCATTGTGAGCAGGATGTGATGGAAACGAACCTGAGAACTTCAATCCAGTGGACACAGAAGTCTGTTGGTTTTGTAGGCAACACTGAATTTCCTTTCCCTGCACTAAGTTAAGGTAGTAAAGAGATTTATCCACAGTTAAAATAGAATCTGCACTACCTCCATTGTGAGGCTCAGTGTCAGAATTTGTAATGGTTCCCCTTTGAATCCTGCTTGTTGTTTATATTAAAACTCACTATCAACGCGCCCTGTTTTTAATGAATTGTGTTCATTAAAAATGCACTGTTTATATTTATTCACAGAACAGGTACATTTTTGACAATGAGCTTGAAGCTACTTTGTAAGACACACAAATACAGTCCTTGCCCCAATGACTGTCTGATCTAGAAGGATGGTGGTACAGGATCTGTAGTTTGTTTCCCTACGTTCAGTGTGTCTGAACTCTTTTGCCATGCTGCTACATCTAGTAATAAAAGAGTAGTTTAGTCACCACGGGCCCGATTCTGCACTGCCTTACACATTGTAGAGTCATGTACATTGTACAGTGAGTATAAAATGATACCAGATCACAACAGTAGCATTTTGCACCCACTTTGCACTAGTGTAAAAGGTTATGGCCTGATTCAGCACGTGCTTAATTTTAAGATTGTGAATAGCCTGTGAAGTCAGTGGGACTACTCATGCTGAAATACCTTGCAAATCAGACCTAAAGTTGTGGAAGGCAGTGGAGAATCGGGCCCTATTTTTGATTAATCCTTGATCTCTCTCTTGAGACTGCCAGCAAGAGGGACAGCTATGATGTCAATACCCATCCTGTAGGAACTTAAGTGAGACCTCTAATTCATTTCAAGCAGAATACTGAAAATCAGCCTGTGGTAATGACTCGCATTAGCAATCGGGTTTGCATTTCTAAACAGTTCTCTACAAGTGTGACATACTGTCTCAGTACGATGCCTTTGAGCCAAACAGTGCCCCCACCCAAGGAAATCTAAACTATCCGGAGCAATTAAAGACCATGCTTGTTTTGTAGTCCCGATAGAATGCAGTCAATAGTTTCTATGTTGTATAAGTGAATCTTTGCTTTTGTTCATTTTGGCAGGTATATCGATGCACTGTGTTAGGGATGAGCACACTGCTATAAACATGAACCTTCACTACCTGGAAAATGGTACGGTGATGCTGAACTTCATTTTTCAGAAAGAGTTGTTCTTCCTCCCACTGGGATTTGCACTGAAGGTAACCCATAATCTAGTCTTAGGTTTTTTGGTGAATGAAAGGTTGATTGAAGAATTGCTGTGTAAAGTGTAGCAGCCTGTTTCTCGCTTGGAAAAAGGACTTATTCAATAATTAATTCCACATGAAGCATTTCATTAATTGGTACTTGTCATCTTGACTATCAAGGATTGTAGTCCAAACTAGACCTGCCTATGTCGGTAGTATAATATTCAGGCTGAAGTGTGAGAAGGTGTACACAGCTGAAGAAGGGGAAATAAGGTTTTGTATAAAAGTTTCTTGGCTTTTTGCTATAAGACAGTACTGATGAGACGTTTTTAAAAAGTAATGGTGGGGAGTTTTCCATCTGAAGTCAAGGATAAAGCTGTTTTAAAACAAAAACTATTGTGCAGAATAAATCCTCAAGCGCAATATTGGCAGAATGTTTTTAGTCCGTATCCCAGTTATTGGCAGTATCGTTCAGTGAAAGACTTTGGGAGCACATGAATCTTAGTTCTAATCAGATAAGTCACGTCATCCCAATTGAAAATCAAGCAAAATAGTATAAAAACAAAATGCTGCTTCTGTACAGAACTTTCCTGGATAAGCAATGTTAGAAATGGTTGCAAAAATACCTTTATTTCAAAAGTGATTGTGAAAGCACCAACGTGTTCAGTGTTGTACAGGCCACAAAGGAAGTCAGCCCTTTGCTGCATCAGGCTTAAAATATAAAGGCCCGATCCTGTAAACCTCCGTAGGTGTAATACTTATTACCATGACCTGTCCTGTTGCTCACCAGTCTTACAGAAGGGTCCTTCGAGCCTTTGGGATTTTGCTGTCTTTCAAGTCTTCCTTCCTAGTGGTTACCTTTGCTGCCAGGAGGATCTCAGAGATACAGACACCGATGCACTGTCTTCCGTGAGAAATGTCTGCTCATTTTCCTCCCTAGGTCACAGAGACATTTGGGGAAGAGGAGGCTACACATGTTGAGTTTGAGAGCTGCTAGTTGTTACGTAGACAGGACCAATTTCTTAGGAAATCTTATGGTGGTGAACTTTGGACAAAAAGTCCAAAGGCCCTGTCATCCTGTCTCAAAGGCATTTCAAATGAATTAGAGACTGTGCATCCAAACCTGATTTCACCTACCGGACAGGGAGGCTGATGCTTGAGCTCTTAATTCTGTGGGATTGCAACAGCACAAGATACCCCTACTCAGCAGCAGCTAATCCATTCATTCTGTGCTGCTAGTCAAATAACTCTGTGTAACTCTAGTGTTGTTTTGAAGTGTGGTTGCTCTCACTTGAGCTGGGCTAACTCCAGTGTGCTAACTCGAGCTAACTGGTGCAGTGAAGACAAGCCCAGTGCCTCTGTGGAGGCAATGAGTGTATCTAGAGCGCATGAGTTACGGAAGGCAAGCAACCATTGGATGATGAACTTTCATAAAAGCTCATAACTATAGAATACAATTTAGTAAGCACAATGCATTAATTTTGCTAAGCAAGGCAGTAAAAGTTTTCAAAATAGCTGTCTCTAGACAGAGTAGAATGATTTACTGTACCTATTTAAAGCACAATGTAATCCCTCACTTAACGTTGCATTTTTTCAGGATCATAATTACAACTTTAAGTGAAACGATGTTAAATGAATCCTATTTTCCCATAAGATTTAATGTAAATACAGGGGGTTAGGTTCCAAGGACATTTTTTGAGGGCAGACAAAAGGCATTATACTGTATACAGTACTGTACTGTACTGTGGTTGGGAAGTGCCCCTGGCTTACCCCACACCGGCACAGCCAGCTGCAGGCAAGGACGCTAGGAAGCACCTTCGCAGCAGCAGCGGCAGCTTCCCCGGGGAAGAACAGGCACCGACTTTGCTGGGGGATGCTCCAGGACCGCCTCTTCCCATCCCCGCTCCACTCCAGGCCCACCTCTTCCCACCCCCACTCCACCTCCTCTCTGGAGCACGCCACATCCCCGCTCCTTCCCCCGCCATGCCCCCAGAAAGTCCTAAGCGCTGCCAAACAGCTGTCTGGCGGTGGGGGAAGCACTGGGAGGGAGGGGGAGAAGGCGGAGAAGAGGAAGTTGTGCAATGCTCCCTTGTAAAGTCACTGCTCTTCCACAGAATCTTACAAGCAGTGGACAGAGCAGGCAGCCAAATGACGTTATAAGGGAGCATTGCACAACTTTAAACGAGCCTGTTCCCTAATGGAGTAGGGAACGTAACTTTGAAACAACGTTAAGCGGGAGGACGTTAAGTGGGGAGTTACTCTAATAGTAAAGACTTGGCTTCAATTAACTATTTTCATCTTTCTTTTCCTGAAAAGAAAGCACAGTCTCTCTGGTAGTAATGCCAGACTGCTTTTGTAATCTAGCTGATGTATTTGATTTATCAACCCACCGGGATTGTCCATTGTCAGACAACATGCACATGCTTTGTTGAAATGGCAGCTTAGTTTGACAGATTACATTTCTTCACCGGCTTTATTTTTGTTTTAGTAAACAAGTGAAAGTTATGTCTGATTTTCCTAGTTATAAAACCCCTGTCTGTGTGAGCAGTGTTGTTTAAATACAATCACTACCGCGTTTAGAATGTTGGATTTAAAGCTGGGGATTGCAAATGAGAGCATTGGGGCTGACCTCAGGCTATGTCTACCCTACAGCGGCACAGCGATGGCGCTGCATCTATGCTGCCAGAGCACCATATCGTAGCTGCTTCCTACAGCGATGGAAGGGCTTTTTCCATCCGTGTAGTTAAAGCACCTCTCGCGATGGATGAATTCTTCCGCTGATCTAGCTGCGTCTCTTCAGGGACTAGGTCAATCTAACTACGTCGCACAGGGTGTGAAATTTTTCACAGCCCTGTGGAACATAGCTACATCGATCTAATTTTTAAGCCATCCATTCATTCCATTATAAAAACCTCTTGTTTTCAATTTACTTAAATGTCAATAATTAGTGATTTGAGACAAATTGTGAATGAAATTTATATTGTAAGCAAGGTCAGTCTATATAAATATAAAAAATCTTATTTAAATGAAGAAAAACTAAATTAATTTTGATTCATCGTTGTCTGTATTAACCAGCATTTGCTTTTCCAGGGGCTTCGTTAGGGGTATTTGTGGTGCTCATAAGGTTGTGTATACCCAGGGTCTTTCTCCACAGCTAATTGAACCTCAGAAAACTGTTTTCATCTTAGGGGAAGGGTATTAGAAGGACAGAAGAGCATAAACCAGCATAAGTGACTGGAGTGACCTGGTCTCATTCTATAATTTAATTAGACATGGTGATTTATTACTCCTGACTTTTCTTTGTTCTCTGATCTGGTGCCTTTCTCTCCTCCAGGCACTAGTTGGTTTCTCAGATTACCAGATTTTTCAGGAGTTGATCAAAGGACGAGAAGACAACTCCTTCTATAAGAACTGCATCTCTCAGATGCTGAGAATGGTAATGGAGGAGGGCTGTACCACGCAGAAGCAGGTCCTTAACTACATTGGGAAATGCTTCCGAGTGAAACTCAACCTTCCTGAGTGGTACCCAAATGAGCAAGCTGCAGAATTCCTTTTGGAGTACGTATTCATGTAGCAATATATAACTAAATGATTGAACTACAGATGTAGTCACATTTCACTGTCTGACCTTACTGTATCATGACCAGCTTTTCAATAAGCTCAAGGACAAAAATTTAGAGAGACATCCACTCCCCCACCCCCCTCTAAATAATATTATGGGGCCAGTTTTCAGCCAGCTTCTGGAAACGTTGCATTTACCTTAATCTGTCTGCAAACACATATCCACCAGATACGTGAGCATGATTTCAGAGGATGGCTGCAGACTTGGTCCTTCGTGCATTTTGCCATGTGACGTTGTAGTGGGTTTTATAAAAGATCTAAATATCCTCAATACTGAGAGAGAGATGTTAGGAAATTGAACAGTGAGCTCAGCCTTAACTCTGAATCTACTGTACCACAGCCTCGGCATTTAACCCGTTGTTTGAAGTCCTTTGCAGCACTTGAGCACAACAGGGTGAGCGAAGTTTACCTTAAAATGTTTTTGGAGGTTATATCTTTAGGTAGAGGAGAGAAAATAAACACTTGCTCCATGGAATAACATAGGACACTGCATTCCATTCTAGTTTTAACTTCGAATATTCTTAAGGGGGGGAGGAGGAAGTGGTATTAGGGAATCCTTGGTTCAGAGTACAGGTGTTTTGAGTTGAGGAGCTCTTGCTTCCAGCCCTTGAAAGGAACTGATTGGAAGGTTCCAGAGTCCTTGAGATACCTGTAGTTAGAGCATGGTCAGTGCGGCAGAGACCTCAAGCCAGCCTACTGGTGACTCAAAGGGTTAAAAATGTTAAGAGTCAGAGTCATCTGGAAGGTCAAGAGTCGGGAGTAAGAATCCTTCATGATGGTCTTCAGAGGATCGGAATGTCAAGGTTAAACTCTCTCTTTTTCCTTTCAAAATATCCTGGGCTGTTTGTCAATGTGGACTAATCTGCACATTTTGTCCATCAGAAAGGGCTTTCAGTTGAAGTGTGAGGTGAGACAGGAGGAAGCTGAAGGCACTAGATAGGGTATGCACCTCGTTCGATTGGGCTTTGGTGATTATAACTTGCATATTTTGAAAGAGAAAATTTTCCTGCCAAGTTTTGGCCCAGAGAGGACCTTTATAGTTGAGTCATAAACACTTGAATACAAGGGAGTGCAGGGTGGAAACACTGATCGGGCCAATCATGGCAATACCTGATCATGGCACTTGCTTCTGGGAAAGTAAGCTTGTAGCTGATCTGCTCTGACAGGAATTTAGGAAGTCTGTACTTCGTCTTGCCCACGTTAAGCAGTATTCAGACCAAAATTTTATAACTGAGTGCTCTGCTGGGACATGATAGGAGGTTTGATTGTGATGTTGCATGGCAGTAACAGAGTTTTAGTGAGTACATTTTCTATTTACCATTTATTCTGGGGGAGACAAAGTAGGTGAGGTTATATCTTTTACTGAACCAGCTTCTGTTGGTGGAAGGGAAAAGTTAGAAAGCTGTGTCCCTTCCACCAGCAGAAGTTGATCCAGTAAAAGATATAACCTTGCCTACCTTGTCTCTCTCCTATCCTGGAAGCAACATGGCTACGGTAACACTGAAAACATGTATTTTGAGTGCATTTTGTGTTACTGTTTCTCTATGGAACAGAGTTAATGATGCACATATATGATTGCACCACATTTTATGTGAAATCCGTGTACAAAATTTAGCCTTCGTGTGGACCTGTCTCAAAATACTCCATGGCAACATGAATAATTTTGTGCTTAAGTCAATTTAGTGCTTAAAAAGGTGTAGAATTAACATTCCAGGAGTCTCTCTTCATCCAAATAACAGGCACAGTACTGGTGGCAGCAGTACGGGCTCACCTGCTGATGTGCCTCAGTCGCGTGCTGGAAGATTGCATCTCTAAGGATGATGAGAGGGAAGTCTCTAAATCCTTTAAGTCCATTGAAATTTCGGAAAACAGCCCAGACGTGTGGGGAAAACTGTTATGCAGCTTAACTTTTGAGTTAGTGAATAAGAGTTTGGTCAAGGGCTGTTCAGGCAGGAGCTTGGAACATAGATCCTGTTAGAGATGGAGTTAATTGGCCCCTTTTCTTCCTATTCCTACAGTCAGTGCATCTGTATCCACTTGAAAACCAAAACTGAGAAGTTCTACTTGCTTTGTCTGATGACCCGGAAGCTGTTTGCTTTTGCCAAAGAAGAGTGCATGGAGGAGAATCCAGACAGCCTTATGAATCAGGAGGTGCTTACCCCAGGGCAGCTTTACCTCATGTTCTTAAAGGTAATGCCTTCAAGTGTTTAAAGCTGTGAGTGGCAGGAGAACCTCTAGATACATAGAAAAGAGAGCAAATCTGTATCCAGCATGTGGGGTATTTGAATGACTCGTATAAGAGGAGTTTGTGAGGAGGCAGCTGGGCTCTGGTGGATCATGCCGAGGGCTGAGCTTCAAGAGATCTAGGTGTTGTTTCCAACTCTGCCCCTGGTTTGCTGTGTGACCTTGGATATGTCACTTAACCTTTCTGTGCCTGTTAGCCTGTCTGTGAAATAGGGATGATGCTCTTTGCTCATCCTCGTTTGTTAGAGCACTATAACATCTCCAGCGAGAGCGAAGTATTAGCCACTAAACACACCACACACAGGATTCTCACTCCTGAATTCGCATCTCAGCTTCCCAGCATAAAGCTGGCACCACTCCCTCAGTCAACACCTGTGCCGAATGCTGC
Source organism: Emys orbicularis (assembly GCF_028017835.1). Lineage (NCBI taxonomy): Eukaryota > Metazoa > Chordata > Testudines > Emydidae > Emys > Emys orbicularis. Next base: position 214,486,091 of record NC_088685.1, on the reverse strand, counting down.
CGGCAGATCCCGGTCTTACCGAGCTCAGGCCTACACTCTGAGGATTTCACTTTTGAGTCACTCCAGACCAACCTTGTGTCAGCTGTAGCACTGCAGGTATGTTCTTCATTTCCCAAGTGTTCAAGGAGACATCTGTAGGCAGATTTCACACCCACGTACATCACATGAGACACTCAGGCAGCACTGATGTTGGATATGACCATTTGTACAGGACATCTTTCTACCACAAGTCCACAAGCCTGCTTTGTCCTTCTTCAAAACCATCTCTAGAAAGGAAAGCTCAGAAACCCCTAAGTATGCTAAGATGCATGGAGGCACCAGGCATCATAAGACACTGAGTAGGATGTGCTGAGTTAAGTGCTTTGAGGTGGAGTAGCTAAGAGTGTATTTGGCTGCATCAATACAGGGGAGCTGATCCAATGCACCAAAGATAACAAGGAAAAGTTTGCATCAGGGCTGCAGTAAAGTGCACCGAATGATTGGAGAGCAAATGACTGCACCAGAGCCCCGAACTGCTGCCAGTTCTGGGGAGCAAGCACCAAAGGGTGCCGTGATATCTGAACATGTTGGGAGAGTGCTTTGAGATACTGTTCGAATCGAGTGACCAAAGCACCAGTGGATGGCGTTTTGGGACAGGAGTGTCAACACACACACTCACACTCGATTGGCATTGGTGCCTGAGCTGAAATGCTTTCAGAAACCATAACTGTAGGAGATGCAGGTGGCAGAAGCTATGGGTGCATTTGCTCAACACTAATAATCAGTGGGGATTACAAATTAGAATAACTGTAGCTGCAAATATTCATTTTGTGTCTTTCTCTTGTTGTATAGGACGTGGTTCTCAACCAGGGGTCCAGGCCCCCTGGGGGGCCATGAGCAGGTTTCAGGGGGGCCACCAGGCAGGGCCAGCATTAGATTTGCTGTGGCCCAGGACAGAAAGCTGAAGCCCCACTGCCTGGGGCTGAAGCCAAAGCCTGAGCAACTTAGCCTCACGGGGCCCTCTGTGGCGTGGGCCCCCAGGCAATTGCCCTGCTTGCTACCCCCTAACACTGGCCCTGGCTTTTATATGCAGAAAACCAGTTTCTGTGGCACAGATGGGCCATGGAATTTTTATAGCATGTTGGGGGGGGGGGCTCGGAAAGGAAACGGTTGAGAGCCCCTGGTATAGGAGACCTTTGTGCTATGTCTGTTCGGAGCCCTGTAGAACTGAGGCATTTGCAATACTGGTCTGTGTTCTGAAACAAAGACTATCCGTTTAACTGTTAATGAGCTCGTTCAGAAAGGAGTAGCGATGCAGGGCATCACAGCAAGGAGTAAGATTGTGATTGTGATCATTGGTCTCTTTTAAAAGACAAGGAAGGATGGGCTTGTAGTTAAAGCATTGGGCTGGGACTTGGGAGATCTGGGCTCCATTTCTGGCTTTGCCACTGATTTCCTGTGTGACTTGATTTGTCATTTAATATCTCTTCACCTTGATTTCTCCATCAGTAAAATATACCTCGCACCATGCAGCTCTGATGTCAGGTTTAGTGCCCCCCTCTATCTGACATAATTCATAAAATTGGTTAAACGGAAGATTCAAAGTAGTCTAGATTGGTATTTTATTTCTATAGTGCTTTTTATCTGATCTCAGAGCATTTTAGGGAGCAATTAAGTATGTGAAGAAGCGACAGCATTCTGGCAAATTTAGTAATTGTAATTTTAGAATCTTCACATGTGCTGTTGAATAACAGATGTAAATTAACGGAGATGGAAATGGATGTATGTCACCAGACTGGTGTGAGCTGGGAGCAAGATTTGCCTAGAACAGTAGTTGGTTCACTTATTCTTTAATATTTTTATGCCCTCCTTGCAATGATGATTCAGAAATAAAAAATGAATCTTGACTATCAGCATAGGAGTAAAATATCAACGGTAATTAAGGAAATCCAGTCAAAATAAAATGCATTAATTTTTGGAGCAGTTTACAGACTTAATAGGAATAAGCAAAATCAATTCAGGGTGGGGGAAATCCTCCGTTACCATAAATCATTTAGTTATCAAGGGCAGCAATTAAGTCAGGTAAGAGCCTTTTCAGACCCTTTAGGTAGGTTAGGCAAGGAGTTCTCTTGTGCTGCTGAATGCACTTGGAGACAGTCCTACAACCATACTGACATCCTTCACTTCAAGCTTAGTCTCTGGCTTCTTAGATATACCATCTTCCTTTCCAAAAAGCTTTACTTCTCAGTAATCCATTACAGTATACCATCAAACGCTGCAGACTTTTGTATCGTCAATTCTCTCCTGAAACCCTGCTTCACCACACTTATTTGTGCACAAGATCTGACTAACAGCTTCAGCAACAAAACTGACATTCTCCAGCAATACATGTCCTCAGTTTTTCCTACTTTTCCCTCTGTATATCTCATCCGTTTACATGCCTGTCATTCTTGGTGGCGCCTTTGATTCTCTCCCTCTTTGACAGCTCCCTGCCCTCTGACTCCTCTTCCTCTGTGTGGTCTTGCTCCCTTCACCTTGGGGGGGGAAATTCTGAATTCCCACCCCCCTCTCACTCTCGGTGTCTCCAGTGGGCTTCGCTCATGGTGACCTTCACTCCTATTCCTTCAGCTCACACCTGGATCCCATTTTAGTTCAGTTCCTGTCCTCCTCACTCCATCAAAACTGCCCCAACAAAGGTCACAAATGCCCTTCTCCTAGCTGAATCTTTTCACACCTATCTGTTGGTGTTCCTCAAAGTTCTGCCTTCAGGCCCCTCCTCTCTTCCTTGTGCATTCTCTTGGCAATCCCATCCATTCCCTTGTTTCAGATGTCCTTCGTGTCTTAGCCTTGCAGCTCCAGGGTGATCTTCTGACTCTTATCTACCCCCGCACTAGATTTTGTGAAGACTTGCTCTTTAATGTTACTTTCCCTTGCTTTATCCACCTGTGTGCTGCTCCTCTCCCCTTCTCTTCTCTGGTTTTCCTGCTTCTCACTTCTCCAACAACTATCCAAAATTTTACTACTGAAGTCATCTCCTCAAGGCTCCTCCTTGAATCACTGTTGGTTTACTGTGGAAAATTAAAACTCGTTGTTCCTACCTTCAAGCCCCAACCTAATGTCCACAACTACATCTTTGCTTTAATTTCTCCCTACTCCCCCTTGTGCTGCCTATGGGACTCCCCGGCCCTTGTCATACTATTCCTTCTATCCTTCATTCTGCTTTTCGCAGTTTGTTTTGTTGTCTCTTCACCTGGAATACTTATTTGGCAACACAGCTGTCTGCTGCCTTTTCACCAATAATTATTGTTTTAGGCCTCTTTTTGTCCTGTCTGTTTTAGACTGTAAGCTCTTTAGAACAGATTTGTCTTACTCTGCTTTGTAAAGTACCACATACTTTTATGGAGCTATGTGAGTAATCTATTAATAATAATAATAATAATAATTATTATTATTATTATTTTGTTTTATTATTATATTATGTCTTGCCCATTTCTGGGCCTTTCCTCATTGTAATATGGAAGTATTCCTGTTCTAAAAGTTCTCAGTGTAGATCTATAAAAATATGTCACTGTAAAGCATTTATAATGCACAGTAAGAGCATGCAACCCCCAAATATCCCCATCTGTGCTGTCCGACTCAGTGGGTAACCCATGCCTAACTAATTCTTTAGAGCACGTCTATTTGCCATAGCTTTAAAATCTGCTTTTAGCATCGTTTTTTAATAGAAGTTTGTGTTTGGAAGAACAGAACTCCCCTGCTACTGCAGTGGCTTGTGCCTTTGGAATTGAAGAAGAAAATCTAAATCCAAGGTGTTTAAAGGCTTATGATGTGTTGTGTTGAAGGAAGCCCCACCTTCATTCCAGGGAGTGGAAACCCTGGGGCCTGAGGTGGGTTGTCTGGACTCAGACGGAATAGCTAGCCCTGAACCAATAAGCCGTGCTTTACTAGCTGGCTGCAGCCCTGCTCTGGCCCACTTGTGGAGGAGTCAACCACCCCTTCCAGGCGTGTTTGAATGATAACCTATGATGTCTTTACCTTGAATTAGCTTGGCTGTATGCAGAGGATTTCTTTTAATAAAAAGTTGGAAGCAGTGGCAAATACCTTACTCTTCCCTGTTCTCAGAATGGTGAACATCTGAGCTCATTCAAGTACCAAAATTACAACCCAAACGAACCTCCAAAAGCAATCATCTAAAATGTTTATCACGTTGTCTGAGAAGCATCTCTCTTGGTGATATATATACGTTTCTAAAAACTTGAGCTTCCAAGTCAAATTATTCCTTTTTTGTAAGGCAGCTCTACCCTTCGCTGGTTGTCACTTCATCAGCGTGTTCAATGTCCAGTAAACCAAAAGGTCGAATGTACTTGCAATGATGACGACACATTTCGGGAGATGTTGAATTGTTGCAGAGTAATACACTTATGCTGCATATTGCATTAATAATCCACTTCACTTTTTATGGGTTTCTCCACATACTTAAGAAATTCATACCTGTAGTTGGTAAATCAGGAGATGATTGCAAAACTGGTGGATTGTGCCCTGCATTTCACTGACAGTGTGCCTTTCAGTGTTGAAATGGTATCATTAACATAATTTGGGGGAGGTGGGGATTAATCTAGAATGATAGAAATTAACGACGGGTAGTCTTAGCTAATCATCAAAAGATCATCTAGTTCATCCTTCTGTCAATGTGGGAGGGTCCGTACAGTATATTAATCAGTAACATCGCATGCTTCAGACACAGGGCTGTTTCATGTTTTTACTTTCCTAGTTTAACACATCTCATTTTTAAACCTTAGGAGAGGATGGAAGCTTGGTTGCTTTCTGTTAAAGTAGCCTTGGACAAAAGATCTCAAAAGACCAATATAACCATCAATTCAGAAAATATGATGAAGCTATTCAGCATGGGAATTGATGTTACAAGGCCATTTGAATATCTCCTTGCTACTGGTAACCTGCGCTCTAAAACAGGTACATTTTATCTTGAACTTCATTCCATTCCTGCGATACAATTTTAGCACTTCACAGAGCGATGCTGATGGAAATACTTTTTTTTCAAGCCTCTTCTCTTAAAGTTTCATTTTGTCTACTGAATATTTGCTCAAGTTGAATTCATGCAGCTCATTATGAACAAGAAGCTTTTTGACAAAAGGATTAGATTTTTCCTCAGACTTGGATCATATGTATATTAAAATATACACATTATTTATATTCAGATACAGGATTTTATAAATATCTTTACATTTAGCATTGCTAAAAGAAGCCGCATTGATTGCTTTGAAAATAATGTCCGTTCTCCATAGAAAAGGCACAGCATGGTGTATGGAAGTGCTAGCTACTTCTCTGTACTCCCTCCCCTCTGAGTTAGAAACTACGGCACTTGGATAGTTTATCACCAGAGCCCATTCAATCCTTGGTCTGTGCACTGAGGCTGCAAACATAATGTCTATTATGATACTGTTTTATGTCCACTAGAGACTGGGCTCAGACTACAATAGGCCAGAAAATTTCCAGTGAGGTGAAAAGTCAATGAAAAATAGGGAAACAAATTGATAAAATTTTTATGGAAAAAACTGAGTTTTGCAGTCAGCTTTGAGACAGTTAACTCACTTCACATAGCGCGCTGAACAGGTGTGAGTAACTTTTGGTTGCTACCAATTTGAGCTGGATTTGACCCAGTGACCTGGCGTGTAAAGGCTGTATAGCCCCCTGCCATCCACTGAACCCCTCAAATGTAGATATAGCTTAATGAGCTGAGAATCTCTCCTTTTATGTCAATCTTTTAGACTTCTATGCATGAGTCTAATGAAGATGATTTATAGAATTGTATTTTGCAAATGTCCTTCATTAGTATCAGCTCACACATTAAATCTGGCTTTTGTTTTTTAAAGGTCTGGGTATGCTACAAGATTCTGGTCTGTGTGTGGTGGCAGACAAGCTGAATTTTATTCGTTACCTGTCCCATTTTCGCTGCGTACACAGAGGTGCTGCGTTTGCCAAGATGAGAACCACCACAGTGCGCAAACTGCTCCCAGAATCCTGGGGCTTCCTGTGCCCTGTGCACACCCCCGACGGAGAGCCCTGTGGGTTGATGAACCATATTACGACTGTCTGTGAAATAGTGACGCAGTCAGCCTACACCTTGTCCCTGCCACCTTTGCTCTGCTCCTTAGGTAGGTTCCATTGAGTTAATAACTTAAGAAAACTTGGACCCCACAGACCCGTGTCTTCACTGGATATCATTACAACAAAAACACTTCAACATGGCTAAACCTGCATTTTGGTTAATGACAAAAATAATGTATTGCTTACACAGCACTGACATTTTTAAAATGTTGTTTGAATAGCAATACATTTACTTGGGGGTATTGAACTAATAAAAGCTGCATACTGTAGAATGAGCAGGTTCATGTGTACAGAAAGATAAATGCACAGAAATGTCTCCAAAAAGTGTCATTATTTGCACATTTATAAGGTCACCAATGACTATTTAGTAAAAGAACAACTCATCTAAGCATTTTATTTTTTTGTGATCATCAAACCACTTTTTATTGTTTTAAATCTGGATATAATTCAGGCAGCATCCTGGAAAAATAGCGTATACCTGATATTTAGATTCTTAATATATGTAGTGGGCAAAGCAAAATGTAAAGCATTTCTTATATGCCGGTCTAGAATGTTTCTAAGATCCTGAGGAGTGTTGGTGTGGATCACTACTTTCAGCATTAATGGTTTCCTTGGTTCTTTCCCAGGTGTCACTCCCGTTGATGGGACTCCAAGCCAACCCTATGCAGAGTGTTACCCAGTTACACTGGATGGCTCGTTAGTGGGCTGGGTAGAAAAAGATATGGCTCCTACGATTGCAGATACTCTCCGGCACTTTAAGGTTGCCTTGTTTGATGTGACTTGACTTAAAAGAAGCAGTTTTTTAACTTCTCCCAAATGTTTCCTTCCTTCATTTTTATGCCTGACTGATTCATTTGGTTTTATTTGAATTTTAAGAATTGAATTTTATCACGTTCTTATTTAATTTTATATTATGATTATTTTATACCTATTTATAAGGCATTGCCACCAAGGCATTGCAGCATCAAGGTATTTGTTGGTTAATGCAATTGTTTTTCTCCAGTTTTGTAGAGATTTTGATGCAAATATTTTTTAAAAAAATATATGAAACAGTGAATTTGTGTAGCTACTTGTGTGGCTAAAATTTTCATTTGGAGGGGAAAATAGGCTATTGGATGCAAAAAAATCTTCATTTATTACACATTTTCTAACTAGCTTTTTTTCTGTGCATGTGAGAACAGGTAATGCAAGAAAAGAAAATTCCAGCTTGGACTGAGGTAGTCCTTATTCCAATGACCGGAAAACCTAGTCTGTATCCAGGATTATTCATTTTTACTACCCCTTGCAGGATGGTTCGGCCTGTGAGAAATTTGGCCTTGGGAAAGGAAGAATTGATTGGTACTCTGGAACAGGTACTGTGCATGGGTCTGTCTAACGTGTTTGTTTATTACAAAGCAGTAGCCATTAGAGAAAAGTCTTTGATACAAAAATAAGACACCTTACAAAAATATCTGTGAAAGGAACAATAAAGGGGAGGTGGAAGCTGATCTTGTCAAAAGGGCTATTAAGTTTGCTTGGGTTTAGTGCGCTAGCGCAGATGAGAACTAGCATGAATATGTCTACACAAGCTGAGATCACATCCCTAGCTCAGGGTAGAAGTAGCCATAGTTATGTTGGTTTTTGCATAGCCCTTTTTACACACTAATACACTAAGTTATCAAATAGAGCAGCTGGAGCTATGAAGGTGATTGGAGACAACTTTATTTACCTTTAAAAAGATCAATTTGATAATTAAATTGGACTTTGCTTATCTCAGGTCTTCATGAACATTGCTGTCCTTGAGGATGAAATTGTGCCTGGCGTGACCACTCACCAGGAGCTCTTTCCTCATAGCATGTTGAGTGTGGTAGCCAACTTCATTCCATTCTCTGATCACAACCAGAGTCCCAGAAACATGTACCAATGCCAGATGGGTAAGTACTGTGCTAAATATTGCCATCAAACAATCCCCAAGTTTCCACATGCACAGGAGGAAGGAAAAGAATCAGATCCTTGACTCCTTCATTCCCCTTTCCTTTGTATCCTCCTTAGCTTTGCAGGAGGGGGAGAACCTCCAACAAACCTTAGGGGGACTATTGGTTCCCCTCACAACGTCATGGGACTTGGGAGGCTCATTAGTATCCCTTGCGAGCCTTGCAAAGGAAAGGGCTTAAGAGCCCTTGTTTCTTATGTGTAGTGCTGAGCTCTCTGGAGCTGATGTTCTCCAACTTGAATTTTTGGTAGGAGAAGTTACTGTTTCAAATTATGGTCAAAGGCACAAGAGGGAAATTGGGTTTCTTTCTTTCCTTTTTTTTTTTTGGCTATTAAGTGGCAAATGTGTTGAGAGTGTGTGTGTGTCTGCCTGCTATATTTTCAGGGATCCTAATTCAAGAACCCATCCTCCACTTCACTTCAAAATTTGAAGAAAATGTCTACAAAGAAATTTCTTAACCCCATCAGATAGATGTGACTCATGCCTGAAAGCATGAGAGTTTATATCATTTCTAAACATTGGGGGTTTATTACTGTCGGATGAAATTGTGTATGTTCTCATTAAACTATGTAAATTCCTAATCCTTTTTGACTCCTACGAAGTTCTTGGTCTCTGTGATATCTATTGGCAATGAGTTCTACAGCTCAGTTATTCTTGCGGGGGGCGTGTGTGTGTGTGTGAGAGAGAGAGAGAGATCTATCTCCAAGGGTAGTGGCTAAGCTCAGGGGATGGCACGTGAATGGCCTGGACTTGTGCCCCACAGCTGTCCTCGAGGGACAGTTCTTGCAGTATCTAGTGGCCTTAGAGTGGTATCCTTGCTGATGGTATTAACTGCCTTGGATACCATTGACCATGAGGTGTGTGGACTTGTTTCTGATCCATAGCAGCGATGGGTGGGATGCTCTAAATGGTCCTGGTCTTGCCTTGCTGAGTGCCCTCAGAGGGTGGTGTGGGGTAACTACTCCTCCCTGAGGCACTCTCTTGTTAAACAAGAGGGGTGATATGTATGTGAGGCCATTGGGAGGCTTAGTGATGAGGCGTGGGTTGCAGTATGCTGCTAACAGACCGCTCTACATCTCCATGTCCTCTGACCTGGCCAGAGCTGTCCATTGTAGTGCTCCATGTCTGGGGGAGACTGGCACAGCTATGAGGGCTAACTGGCTGAGACTCCATCCCAGACAAGATGGAGGTGTTGCAGATTGGTTGGGGGAAACAATCGGAAGATAGAACAGGAATAATACTGGCCATTTTGAGGTGTGTCTGCGCCATCAGTGGATCAGGTTTGCAGTCTGGGCTCCGGTAACACTCAGATGCTATTAGAAGAGCAGGTAGCTGCCACAGCAAGATCACCTCTTTCTCCCTCCCCGAAGCATCACATGGCTAAGAGATTGAGTCCATTTCCTTTGGATGCAGACCATGCAACTGTTATCCAGACCTTTGTCACTTTGCAAGGTGCTCTCTGGGAGGCTACATCTTAAATCTATCTGGAAACCGCATCTTGTACAGAACTTGGCAGCCTCTGTGTTAAGCAGTATGTATTTCATGGTCATATTAAACTGGATCTCTGATCTGCACTGAGGGCCTGTTGGTTTCTGGGTTGACTTTGTGTTGTTTTAGACATATCAAGCCCTAAAATGGCCTGGCTTTAGGCCCCTCCCCGTGACATACTACCACAGTTGTGGTTAGTGAAGGCACTTGAGCTAAAGTTTCAGTGGTATAAATGAGAGAGAGTACAGCTGGCAGGTGTTGAGAGAAGAGTGAGGTTGTGGACTCCAGGTTGGCTTTTGTTGGTGGAGTTTATTAAATGTTTGTTAAATCCCTGGTGCTGCTGGCATGGTGCTATTGATGGGTGATTGCCAGAGTCTGCATGGTTTGTATTTTAAGACAGGTTTCAGAGTAGCAGCCGTGTTAGTCTGTATCCGCAAAAAGAACAGGAGTACTTGTGGCACCTTAGAGACTAACAAATTTATTAGAGCATAAGCTTTCGTGGGCTACAGCCCACTTCTTCGGATGCATATAGAGTGAAACATATATTGAGGAGATATATATACACACCTACAGAGAGCATGAACAGGTGGGAGTTGTCTTACCAACTCTGAGAGGCCAATTAAGTAAGAGAGAAAAAACTTTTGAAGTGATAATCAAGATAGCTCAGTACAGACAGTTTGATAAGAAGCAAGTGTGAGAATACTTACAAGGGGAGATAGATTCAATGTTTGTAATGGCTCAGCCATTCCCAGTCCTTATTTAATCCTGAGTTGATTGTGTCTAGTTTGCATATCAATTCAAGCTCAGCAGTCTCTCGTTGGAGTCTGTTTTTGAAGTTTTTCTGTTTTAAGATAGCCACCCGCAGGTCTGTCATTGAATGGCCAGACAGGTTAAAGTGTTCTCCCACTGGTTTTTGAGTATTATGATTCCTGATGTCAGATTTGTGTCCATTAATTCTTTTGCGTAGAGACTGTCCGGTTTGGCCAATGTACATGGCAGAGAGGCATTGCTGGCACATGATGGCATATATCACATTGGTAGATGTGCAGGTGAACGAGCCCCTGATGGTATGGCTGATGTGATTAGGCCCTATGATGATGTCACTTGAATAGATATGTGGACAGAGTTGGCATCGGGCTTTGTTACAAGGATAGGTTCCTGGGTCAGTGTTTTTGTTCAGTGATGTGTGGTTGCTGGTGAGTATTTGCTTTAGGTTGGGGGGTTGTCTGTAAGCGAGGACAGGTTTGTCTCCCAAGATCTGTGAGAGTAAAGGATCATCTTTCAGGATAGGTTGTAGATCTCTGATAATGCGCTGGAGAGGTTTTAGTTGGGGGCTGAAGGTGACAGCTAGTGGTGTTCTGTTATTTTCTTTGTTGGCCCTGTCTTGTAGGAGGTGACTTCTGGGTACTCGTCTGGCTCTGTCAATCTGTTTTTTCACTTCAGCAGGTGGGTATTGTAGTTTTAAGAATGCTTGATAGAGATCTTGTAGGTGCTTGTCTCTATCTGAGGGATTGGAGCAAATGCGGTTATATCTTAGAGATTGGCTGTAGACAATGGATCGTGTGGTGTGTCCTGGATGGAAGCTGGAGGCATGTAGGTAAGTGTAGCGGTCAGTAGGTTTCCGGTATAGGGTGGTATTTATGTGACCATTGCTTATTAGCACAGTAGTGTCCAGGAAATGGACCGCTTGTGTGGATTGATCTAGGCTGAGGTTGATGGTGATGGTATTTTAAGAGTTTACCAAGGGAACTCACTGCTTGGGATTGGTGTTCTTTTCCATACATCCCTAAGTGAAACCCTAATACAACCCTAAATGAAAAAGTGCTTCAAGAGCTCAGAATTCCACCTTACGCCTGCTAGGCAGCGGAGACCAAGGAGTAGGGAATCCTATCGGAAAGGTTTTGAAGAAGCAGATTTGTAGCTCAGTCATTTTCCCATAGTCTTCTGAAAATAGTAAACTGAATAAAATAGCAACCCATTGTTCAGAAGTTGCATCGCTTATCAATATTCAGACCAGGAGTTAAAAGATATTTTATAGTATGAAAATGTAGGACAGAAGAGACATAAGTGAAATGTCACATGCAGAAAACCTTGATTTTAATTTTTTATGGTAAGTGTGAAATTGACATTCCATCTGGATATGTTAGAATTACTGTAAGAGGGAGAATGTTAAAAATAAACCTTATTAAATGATAGGAATGGAACTGAATTACTAAAGGAGTTTAAGTAGTAGTTTGCAATTTGTGATTCAGGAGCAGGAAGGGAAGTTCTTATCTGCATCAGTGCAGTCTTAAAATGAAAGCTTAGGAGGACTTTTTGGATTTGGGGAAAACATCAACTTTTTCTCCATACATAAGAAGAGACTCTGCAGGCTGGATCAGTTTTATCCCTACCAAAGCCATGACAGAACATTGTGATTTTTTGCTACTGGATTAATCCGGCTCTTTTTTGTTCTAGGCAAGCAAACTATGGGCTTTCCACTTCTGACTTACCAGGATCGCTCAGATAATAAACTGTACCGACTTCAGACCCCGCAAAGCCCCTTGGTGCGTCCGTCCATGTATGATTACTATGACATGGACAATTATCCAGTCGGTACCAATGCAATCGTTGCTGTCATCTCCTACACTGGCTATGACATGGAAGATGCAATGGTAAGTCATTGAAAAGGAAATGGAATATATTGCCTTGTCTGTGTCACCTGGGGACTGGAGTGTGAACATCAGTTCTACAACCCACTGGCTATGTTGATTCTCAGTTAAGTCATGAATTAAACATCTGTTTGTTTGAGGGTTTTTTTTTTGCCAATTACTCAATCTTAGTTTGCCACACAGTGGGTGCGCACACAAGAGCAAGGAAATGAAAAGCCACCTAATGAAAAGTCTGCTTCTCCACCGACAGGCTGCCCCCCACAGTTCAGACTCTGCTGTGGAGAGTCTGGGGAGCAGGTCTCCCCCATGATGTGCTTTTCTCTGCCGTTCCCCCCTGGCTCTGCTGCCCAGTCTGCCTTCCTACTGGTCTGGGGAATGCTGAGCGAGGCTGTGCAGCAGGGCCAGAAGGGCAACATCAGAAGGTGGAAGTAGCAGTTGGTAAGAGTTTACTTGCCTGCTTTTGCTGGCGCACAAATTTCCCCGTCTAGTAAAGAAGGGAAAATAAATGATTTTTTCACATTTATGATGTGGGAGCTGTGACTGGCATCGGCCCCATTGTGCTAGGCGCTGGCCTTGCACCATTTGAGAAGTGGGTCATGTCTGAGCGGTGGCGTGTGGGAAGTGTGTGTGGTGTTTATGGGACTGTGATTATTAATGGGGGGGGTGATTATTTAGCTAGAGGGATGTTTAAAAAAAAAAGTGGGTCACAGCAATATGTAAATGCTTCCTCTGCCGAGGTTCAGAAACATCTGTGGGCAGAGGAAGGGGAATATAGAAGCCTCGGGGGAGTGACTGTGTAAAATGGAGAGACTGAAATCAGACATGAAGTGTGTTCATCGTGTTTAAAACTGATTGTTTTTGGTAAGTCAGCTTTGAAGCAGCCTCGCTGAAGGGACTCTGGTTTCTTGGGGTGTTTTGTTCAGATTGTAAGTAAGGCTTCGTGGGAGAGAGGATTTGCCCACGGCAGCGTTTACAAGACAGAGAGCATAGATCTTGCTGAAAAAATCAAACAAGGAGATGACAGTCTGGTGTTTGGAGTCAAGCCTGGTGATCCAAGGGTTATACAGAATCTGGACGCTGACGGACTGCCGCACATTGGATCCATACTGCAGTATGGGGACCCTTACTACAGCTACCTGAACCTCAGTACTGGGGAGAGCTTCATAACCTATTACAAGTGAGTTCAGAGCTCAGCTGTCCTGGTTACCATCTCAAATGTAGAGTTCTGAGAACTGCTCTGATATGCAGACAGCCCTGTAGGGTTTAAGAGTCCTTTATTCGTTCCCTGATCATTCCAGAGAATGAAAGCATCTGTATCTCTTTTTATAAAACAACTCTCGCTGGATGCATGCACTGTAGGGAAGAGTAATTAATATTGCAGATGGATTTCACACCAGTATATTGGCTTTCCTCTGAGCCCTGCAAGTGTTGAAAAGCTGCAGATGCTTCTTCACAAAGCCAGGGAAAGACCCACACAAAAGGTGGGCTTATCACAAAGTAAAATTGGAGACAGTTCTGGTGAGGAGAGCTTGTGCATTTGAGATTCCTCCCACTCTCCACTACTCCTCCTGCAGCCATTCTGTGTGTAGTACTACACTGCTTTCCTACTCTGTGGCTTCTTTCACGAGAATTTCTTAAGGCACTCTGGGTAAGATTTTTACAGGTGCTTAAGCAACTGAGGAGCCTAAGTTCTGGTGACTTCCAATGAGAGGTGCGTAGGATCTAAGTCACTCTGGAAAATGGGAGCTAGGCTCCTACATCGCTCAGGCAGTTGTTTTCAGTTACCCCATTGCTGGGAGATAAGTGGTATCCCTGTCTTACTCGTGGAGAAACCAAGGCACAGAGTCTGTGGCAGAACTAGGAATAGAACCCACCTGTCATGACACCCTGTCAGTGCGCTAGCTAGACATGTAGGATCAGTGACCTTCCTCTGTGGGGGTGGGTGATGGCCTCCTCCAGCTGTTGATCTTCATGCCCAGAATGTTAAAGGTGACACAAAAAGGATATTTTAAAAATTGGGCTTATAAAAAAAGGCCTAAAAGATGGTGGTTTTGGGGGGGAGCGGGCTGGTTCTGCTGTTTGTATTATACCTTAGAAATATCAGGAATCTCAAGGTTTGTCTTCCTTTTTTCCCCTGGGGGATCCCAGAGATATTTGTGAGATTTGACACCTTAAACTAAGGGGACAAAGGTGTTGAATCTTTTAACAAGAACAACCTTCCCTTTACTAAAATATTAGTTGCTGACGTTAAACAGGCATTAACAAAAACAAACATTTTTGAATATTCTGACTAAAAATGGCCTACCCCTTTCAAATCATCAGCTCTCTCTCTCTGTGGGCGCTTGTGATCTCACTGTTTCACTAATTCTCTAGTCCTCTTAGTCTGCAGTCAAGACTAGACATGAATCTCTAATGGAAAGGGGAAGAGAGGGCAAAATGAAAAGCCTTTTAAAAAAAAAACAACAAAAAACACAACTTTCAGGTCTTTATAGTTCATGATGATGTAATAAAAATAAAGGGGCAAAAGTCCACTTTTTCTCATTTGCAGGTCACATTTAAAGTGTAAAGAAACTTACCAGGTATTGAAACTCAGCTTGACCATCAATTCCCACAGTGCAAAGATTAATTAGTTTTAATTGCTTCTTACTCTACATTGTTCATGGTGCATAAATCAAAAATCTTTTAGAAATCCTAGTTTTGATTATTGTATTAGAAATGACTTGAGCAGCCTTTGAGGAACCCGTTTCTCAAGTGTAATGCTTTCTAAAACCAACCCGAATGTAGCTTCGATCTCCATGCTTACAAAATGGCTTCTTCCTTGAGGAAATGCTGAGTTTCCCAAGACAGCCAGTTCATTTCACATAGCTTGGCTGTACTACTTATAAAGTCTCTTTCTAAAAGCAGTTTCCAGGCAAAAGTTCCTGGCACAGAGCTGCCAAGTTAACAACTTTGAAACTTTCATTGACTTTCTTTATTTTCCCCTTCCCAGGAGTAAGGAAAGTTGCATTGTGGATAACATCAAAGTGTGCAGCAATGACAGTGGAAATGGAAAATTTAAAAGTGTTTGCATCACTATGAGAATCCCTCGTAATCCAACTATTGGGGACAAATTTGCCAGCCGACATGGACAGAAGGGTATTTTGAGCAGACTCTGGCCAGTTGAGGACATGCCATTTACAGAGAGTGGAATGGTTCCAGATATTCTCTTCAATCCTCATGGCTTTCCATCCCGAATGACCATTGGAATGCTGATTGAGAGCATGGCAGGGAAGTCTGCAGCATTGCATGGCCTCTGTCACGATGCCACCCCCTTCACGTTTTCGGAGGAGAACTCTGCCTTGGAATACTTTGGCAAGATGTTGAAGGCTGCTGGCTATAACTACTATGGAACAGAGAGGATGTACAGTGGAATCAGTGGGGTGGAACTGGAGGCAGACATTTTTATTGGAGTTGTATACTATCAACGCCTGCGTCACATGGTTTCGGACAAGTTCCAAGTGAGGACGACAGGAGCTAGAGATAAAGTCACCAACCAGCCCATCGGTGGGAGGAATGTCCAGGGTGGGATTCGCTTCGGAGAGATGGAACGCGATGCCTTGTTGGCTCACGGCACGTCCTTCTTGCTGCATGACCGTCTCTTCAACTGTTCCGATCGTTCTGTGGCCCACGTCTGTGTCAAGTGTGGCAGTTTGCTTTCTCCTTTGTTGGAGAAGCCTCCGCCTTCCTGGTCCACAACACGCAATAGGAAATACTACTGTACTGTGTGCAATCAGAGCGACACAATCGACACTGTTTCTGTGCCTTATGTCTTCCGGTATTTTGTGGCTGAGTTGGCAGCCATGAACATAAAAGTGAAACTCGATGTGAATTAACTGTGGACGTGAATAGCAATTCAAGTACTCTAGAAAAACTAATTTTTAAATGTCCAGATTTTTCTGTCAGAGGATTTAAAAGGACTATTGACTCGTAGCTTGAAATCCTGCAACAGCTGTGGGATTAGTTTGATTTGTGTACTTAAACTGGGGAGATAATCTGCTAAATTACTTAGCAATCAAATGGAGAAGCGGTACAGATCCCTTAACAGTCACTGTTAGCTCTGTAACAGTCCTCTCTGCTTGTGTTTCATATTAGCCAAAAATCTCTTTATGAAAACTGAGCAGTGCCAATGCTTTATTGGACTAGTGGGTTGGGAATTAAAGCGTTAACTCCTTGTCCCAGATACTGCATCTTGTAACTGTGTGATGGCTGTTCCAGGTGGGGGTGTACCACAGTTGTGCTGAAGAGGTTAAATAAAGTGGAATGTCATTGAACACTGGAAGATCACCAAAAGCCTTTGTTAAAGGAGCAAACGTAATGCCTTAACAGTGTCCCTGTCATGTGCAGCCAGCCAGGAAAAATCATTTCTTTGCCTATTTGAGAAATACATCTGCAATGATTAAAGGGGAAAACACTTGTGATTTGAAGGCACGGCCCAAAGTCAGGGCATGGTAGAGTGGCACTGCTCTAGGAGAGAGCCTGCATCAGAGAGGCACGGTCTGTCATAGTGCCGAGAGTGCAGTCTGCTCCATTCACTGGGGGGAGGAGATTGCCCCATTCTGCCAGCCAGTGTGAAGGGGGCAGGCTCTTGCTAGCCCCAGGGCAGCAGCACAAGTTCTTGCTCACCCCTCAGCAGCCACTTGGGCCATTCACAATCTGGGCTTTAAGTCTGATGACTTCCTGCTATCTCTGCTTCTCTCAGTGTGTGAACAGTTAACACAGACTAGTTACCTTCACTTTGGTTACAGCCAGGTTCTAGTCAGTGTCTCTTCCTGGTTCTCAGTCCTAGCGTAATTTGGGCTGCAAACACTGCAGCAGCAACATTTAAGCCTTGTCCCTTGTTTAATTTTATTTTTTATTCCATGGAAACGTGACTCTGGTTTTGTAAAAGTTCATTTTTAACTAACCTAAACTTGTGGCAAAATAAATCTTTTTATATTACGGATGAGAGAAATAGTACTTTATTCAGATCTTGGAAAAATAGTAAAATACCCTGCGGTATTAAATATAAGTAATAACTAAAACAAATTAGGTGTTTTTACTAAATATTATTGAGTGGTGCTTCAAAAATGTTAGTCAGTTGCAAGTTCATAGTATATTTCTAGCAATTATTGTAAAACTAAAAATGGAAAAATCATTAGTTGTAGCTGCAGCATGGTTTCTGTTTACAGCTGAAATTTGCGACCTCTCGAAAATCCAAGTCCATCTTATGCCAATTCAGGGCCCAGGGTAGAATCTGCTGCACATTGGAGGACATCCTGAAACACTGGTTGCCTCCCCCCAATGATAGGTTTTCAAAATTTCACAATTTTTTACTCCCATCTCTGCACAAAAAAGGTTTTTTTTTAATGGGGGCAGGCTCCGCTGGACAGCAGAGATACCAGCCCTCCCTGATTTTCCATAATCCTCCCAGTGTTTAAATGTAATTATGACATTGCTTAAATCTACAAATTTTGCAATTACATTTAAAAACCAGAAGGATTGCGTGTGTTGTGTGTCACTCACCTCTCAGGATTGACAAACCCAGAGCTGCAGCATTGTTCTTCTCCTGTGCAGATCAGAGTCGTCTGCAGCCCAGCCCTATATTTTGTCGGCCAGCTGAGGGAGACTCGCAGGGTCATGCTGGTGACACCCCCTGATGGGGACCCCGTCCCAGGCCGGTGCTGAACACATGGCTGGCTGCCACAGACGAAATGAGCCAGATACACCAAAAAACCACGTGAAGTGGTTTCCAAAGTGTGTGCGAACAAGTGAGGATGTGGCCAATGTCATGGTCAGACCTGGTCATGGCTATTGATGTTACTAAATGTTACTTCAGCTTGTTACCACTGTTATTACTGTAACATGCACAGAAGTGAATCTGAAATGCACCACAAGCGTTCACGGCGCTACCCCAGGCCCTCTCTCTGTATTTGGCTTTGCACTTTTGCACTACTCCAAGCAGCCTCCAATAATAAACCAGAGCAGGGCCAGCATTAAACTCGCTGGGGCCCAGGGCAGAAAGGGGCTTGTGCAGGTCATCCGGCCAGCTGGCTGGTGGAGAGGCTAGGGCTGTGCAGGTTGGCCGTGACATCAATGAAAACAAAGTACCAAGCCAGGATTAACACTCACCATGACACGTGCGTGTGCTTGTCGAAGACACCCCCACGTCTAAACAGAATTGTTGATCAGCAACAAGTTTCACACTGAGTAAGTAAAACAAAAACAATCCGTTTATTTTTGTACCTATATTCTTTTCTTTTGTATACTACAGGTGTGTGTGTTTAGCTGTATATAGTTTAATATAGTTTTTCATCTACTGGATATGCAGAAAAACAGTTGTGGCACAAGTGGGCTGTGGCATTTTTATAGCATGTTGTGAGGGCTCCGAAAGAAAGGTTGAGAACCCCAGCTCTCATGCATTTATATTCTAACCCCCCTGTGAGGCAGGACAGGGCTGCTATGTCCCCATTGGACAGATGGGGGACAGGAACACCCCGGAAGCATCTCTGAATCATTGTCACTGTGGTTTGGTTTTGAGGAGGATTCTAGCTTTTAAGTGACTGGTAGAACGTAGGCCCCTGACGCTCCATCCCCCGTGGTGTTCCCTGCACACCTCGAGGAGAGTCTCTGGAGAGGGAGAAGCCTGTTTAGTTTGTGCTGGTTTGACCAAGAATCCTCTGCAGATGCTGCCAGTCGGTCATTTCACTTGGGTGTGAATGTCCCCATCTGCTGCAAGAGCCAGTTGAGACAGGTCCCGTTGTATCATTTCAGGTAATGAGCAGTATCTTACACGTCCTCTCTGCTCTAGCTGCCACCATCTCCCCAGTCAGAACAGGCTTTAGTCTGAGTGGGGGTCTGCCTTCCCCAGCCTGACACCCAGTGGCTTCTTATCAGGCACCTTCTACCCCAAGAAAGGAGGGTTGCTAGGGAGGCGGGGGGGGGAGAGAGGCCATTAGCCTGTCAGGTTTTTCCCTTAAAAAACAAACCCGAAAGTCCTGAGTGATAATGAGCGAGCGGCAGGGCCAGGTGCAGCAGCACCAGCGCCAAACAGCTGCTCCTTGTCTGTGGTTGCAGCCAAACCACGTTCAGCACCAGTTCAGCTACCCTGACCGCGGACACTGCAAGCAGTGGCTCTTTGCGGGGTACATCTGGCTGGAGTGTGAATGCTGCATGCTAGCAATGCCGGGTAGAGCTACCAACCTAGATCCAGTTATCCGCCGTTAAGGAGAGCAGGCTCGCTGTTCTTACTCGATATAGCCCAGAAATAGCTGTAACGGCCACTGCCACACCCCACTGTAACCGGGGCGCTGGGCATGTCGGACGGAGCGGCCTGGTCTCAGGACGGGGCACTGGGCGTGTCGGACGGAGCGGCCTGGTCTCAGGACGGGCGCTGGGCGTATTGGACAGAGCGGCCTGGTCTCAGGACGGGCGCTGGGCGTGTCGGACGGAGCGGCCCGGTCTCAGGACGGGGCATGTTGGACGGAGCAGCCTGGTCTCAGGACGGGGCGCCGGACGTGTCGGACGGAGCGGCCCGGTCTCAGGACGGGGCGCCGGACGGAGCGGCCCGGTCTCAGGACGGGGCGCCGGACGGAGCGGCCCGGTCTCAGGACCGGGCGCCGGGCGTGTCGGACGGAGCGGCCCGGTCTCAGGTCTGGGCGCTGGGCGCGTCGGACGGAGCGGCCCGGTCTCAGGACCGGGCGTGTCGGACGGAGCGGCCCGGTCTCAGGACGGGGCGCCGGGCGTGTCGGACGGAGCGGCCCGGTCTCAGGACGGGGCGCCGGGCGTGTCGGACGGAGCGGCCCGGTCTCAGGACGGGGCGCCGGGCGTGTTGGACGGAGCGGCCCGGTCTCAGGACGGGGCGCCGGGCGTGTCGGACGGAGCGGCCCGGTCTCAGGACGGGGCGCCGGGCGTGTCGGACGGAGCGGCCCGGTCTCAGGTCCGGGCGCCGGGCGTGTCGGACGGAGCGGCCCGGTCTCAGGTCCGGGCGCTGGACGTATTGGACGGAGCCGTGATGAATCTGAGCCCAGGGGCCAGAGAGAGGCTTCCACAGCTGGGCACACGCCTCTCCAGGTCCTTCAGCTGTGCCCAGCAAGGGGGGACTGACGGTTGCAGGCCGGTCCCATGCGGCCCTGTAACGCCCGCCGGAGTCCGCGTGCCCGAGCTCGCCCCTCCTGCAGCTTGAGCCCAGGCAGGCGCGGTTCCCGGGGCCGGGCGCAGAGCGGGGGCCCGGAGAGCTCGCGTCAGGGCTGCGGGGGCTCGGCCGGCCGGGCCCGCTCCCAGGGCTTGGGCCTGCGGGCCAGGCGCGAGGGGGTGGGGCTCGCCAGGCTCGCCGTGACGTTGGGCCTGTGGAGGCCGGGCACGTCCTGGCCGCTCCGCACCAGGCGGAGGATCTCGGAGAAGGAGGCCGGGGGCGCTGGGGCTGGGGCCGGGCCTGGGCCCGCCTGGCTCCGCGGCTCCGCGCCGGGCTCCATGGGCGGCGAGGGGCAGGATCGGGCCCCGCCCGGCAGCGGGGAGGGGGAGTGGCCGGTACCACTCCAGCCACATGGGGGGGGATGGGAGGTACCACTTTAGCCGGGGCGGGGGTGTGTGTGGAATGTACCAGGAGCTGCGCTGCTCTCCTGGCTCCGTGCAGTTCTGGCTGCAGTGACATTGGCCCGTAGGCTGTGACCAAAGCACTGCACGGGCCGTGGCACTGCCCTCGGCTACCCCCTTCACTGCACGTGCTGTGTCACTGCCCTCTGTTATCCCCCTGCACTGCACGGGCCGTGGCACTGCCCTCTGTTATCCCGCTGCACTGCACGGGCCGTGGCACTGCCCCCAGCGCTCCCCCCTGCACTGCACGGGCTGTGGCACTGCCCTCTGTTATCCCCCTGCACTGCACGGGCTGTGGCACTGCCCCCAGCGCTCCCCCCTGCACTGCACGGGCTGTGGCACTGCCCTCTGTTATCCCCCTGCACTGCACGGGCTGTGGCACTGCCCCCAGCTCCCCCCTGCACTGCACGGGCCATAGCACTGCACTCAGCTACCATACAGAGCCTGGAGCAAATGGGCTCCTTCCCACACGTCCCGCACCTTGGCCTCTGGTGTGCCCCAGTGATTGCCCCACATACACATCATGGCAGCAACTCTCCCCTACACACCCCACTAGCTGCAAGGGAACCTCACAGCAATTCCCCCCACACACACCGTGAGCCCTGGAGAGAGCCTCACAGTGACACACAAACACACCCCCACGCACAACACCCTCCCGAGAGGGCGCCTTGCAGTGACTCCCCCACCCAGGAGTGACCTTAGTCTGCACCCTGGATTCACAGCCACTGGTGCAGCTCCTGCTTGCTCCCATCGCTGAGACCCCTGCCCAGGCACACGCCGTGCCAAACCATCCAGCACCATCCATGGGACCCTGTGGCACACTGCATCGCCGTTTGTCATGTTCCCCTCCCCTTAGCTGGGTACTGGGTAAGAACAGCGAGTGGCTCTCCTGTCCTGTTCTCGCCTCCCCCCCCCAAGCCCTGGGCCTGAGTCTTCTTCAGGACCGATGTCAGCAGGGGGTACTCACCTCCTGGCTGCTTGGAGGGGCCGGCAGGAGTCATAGACTCCAGGCTGTAGGCACTGGCCGCCCAGCAGTGCAGGCAAGGGGAAATGGAGTTTACCCAGTTTATAGCATTTAGGTTAGATTAGCTGACCCAGTTCTTTGGTTACCACTATACCACTGGGGCTACCTGTGCATGGCCCCTCCCCAATGCCACACCCGTATGCCAGTGTTGGGGGCACTCCTCCCCTCAGCCCCATGCTCTCTGGGCCTGATCCCTGCAGCCTGCCCCCTTTGCACCAGGCAAATCCAGTGTGATGTGGTGTGCGGCACTGCCCAGGCCCAGCGGGTGTGTGTTTGAGACCTTCCAAGGAGCAGGGAATGGCTGACCCTGGCCTTGCTGTTGCCTTGGCTCATGGAAACCTGCTGGGGCATCTCCATGGGAGCCATCTGCTGTGCCCAGTGGAGCTGCGAAGTGGGGTCTCTGTACTCCCCTTTGCCTGTGGGATTTTGCAGTTGGGGGGACCCAGTCAGGTCAGCTCGTGCTCCCACAGGGCTGGGCTCAGGGCCATTAGGGTGGATTTAGGCTCTCACTGCCTATAGCGGTGTGAGCATGTAAAGGGTTAAAAGGTGCACGGGTTTGTTTGCCAGGGTGCACAGCAGCTGGTTAGGCAGCTGGCGAAAGACCGTTAGAAAGGGGCAGGGAAAGCGGAGGGGAGGGGAAGGTGCTGAGAGATGGGCTGGGGTCCCTCTGCCTGCTGCACTGTTCATGCCTGGCTCAGATGTTGCAGCCTCTCACCATGGACCTGCCCTCATGGCTGCTTGGACAGCTCCTGGCCACCACAGTACTTCAGCTTCTGAGCTGTGAGTATACCTGTCCCCTGGGGCAGGTGCCTCCTGCTTCACTCAGCTCCATGCTCTCCTCCTTGGCAGGACATTTGCCTGCTCCCCAGGGTGGGCTGCACACACACACCCCCAACACCCAGGAGAAACATTCTGGGCCGGGTGGGTTCTGCAGGCAGCGTGTAGCTAGAGGCCCAAGGCTGCAGGTACTGTGGGAGGGGAGGAAAGGAGTGGCCAGCGTGTACCCGTTAAGTGATTAGCTACACCCTGCAAAGGAGCAGCGAGGCCTGGGGTTTTTGTTCCAACAAATGGCAGTGGGGCTGGGGCAGCCAGACATGGACCCAACCCCCAATTGGGCACTAATAGCTGGCCAAACAGGGATACTCGCCTCACGAGGCAATCCTTCCTGAGAGGTTTGAAACCAGTTTTAGTTTCACTGCTCCCAGTCAAAGGGGCTCCAGGGTCAGGGAGGCCTTGTGGCTGAGACCTGCCATGTGCATTGCTAACTGGCTGGCTGTTCTCCCCCCAGGCAGCACCGCAGCCCCTTTTCCTACCTTGGCGCCCCCACTTACCATGGTCATTAACGGCGAGAGGAAGACCCTAGTGGTTTGTGTGGTGAACGACCTCTCCCAGGACACGGCAGATGCCATCTGGTTTTCGAATGAGAATGGAAGTGCCCTGGACTCCTTCACTTACGCGGTTTCCAGGGAGGAAGACGGCACATTCAGCACAGTCTCTCACCTCTCCGTCCACACCGTAGAACTGGAGTCCTGGGAATCCCTCACCTGCCATGTGAGACAGAACAGAACCGCCCAGGTGTGGAGTGCCAGGTCCCTGCTGATCTCTGGTAGGTACCAGGCGAAGAGAATATCCAACACCACAGACCCCATCTCTTTTCTGTCACTTCCCTGCCCCCACCTCCCTCCACCTCCAGTCCCCTGGGAGCCCCGCATTCCTCTCCATTTCCCTCGGTCACATTGTGTTATCCCTGAATGACCTGGGCGAGAAAGTGAGGGTCCAGTGGCGGATGCAGTGGCTCCCACTGCCCATTTGCAACAATGCAGACAAAGTGCAAATGTCAGACAATTAATTCAAACGCAGCACCCCAGGGAAAAATAATGTTATCCTGAAGGGTCCCCCCATGGGGACACTGTCACCCAAGGAGAGCTTGATTAATAGCAAATATGGCACAAAAGGGTCAAGAAGGCTCTAGACTCAACAGACCTGGCAGGGCTGACATTCCTTCCTGCAACAATAGAATAGAGATGTAGGAGAGTGGAGACTCATGTGAGAAGGAGACACACACACAGCTCTCTGCATTTAAGAGATCTCTACAGGGAAATGCACCATAGTCCGGTTGAAGCGAACCTTCCACTATAAGCCCAATTTCGACATATACACACCTTCTCTCAAAACTAAGCCAGCTGCATTTTCATAAGCATGGTCTCCAAATCTTTCTGGAGGGGTTGAGGGAAACTGGATCAAGTGTTTGAGAGCCAATACTTTGAAATAACATTTGCAAAAATCTGGATGAGGCAAAAAGCTGTGTTGAGCTAAGATTCTAAATATGCTTCGATTACATAAGGGGAAAACTTGAGAACACGGTAGTTGCTTTTCCTCAGGCATGTAACTATTAATTACTTAACTCTGGTTTGCTGATGCGTTTTGCCTGGATCTAACACAGTACATACGTAGCCATGACTCTTTAAAGCCTGGGCTTGCCACTTTTCTATACAAGGATGAGATCAGGTTCCTGGTGCGCCATATGTCTGGGAAATTGTTTTGTTCAGTGACGTTTTTATAT
This sequence comes from Emys orbicularis, assembly GCF_028017835.1. Classification (NCBI taxonomy): domain Eukaryota; kingdom Metazoa; phylum Chordata; order Testudines; family Emydidae; genus Emys; species Emys orbicularis. The sequence goes on along the minus strand of NC_088685.1, from coordinate 214,461,678 downwards.
GGTGGTTTTCAGTCTAATGAATATAAAGTGCACAGATGGATTGTGACAGCTGCACAGTTAAAAATCACAAAGGCGGGAAATGAACAAGTCAGTTGTAGCCACAACTTTAGTACCCATATTTTACCCATCCTGTAGGATTTGGGTATTGGGGGTAAGGGAACTTTCAAAGGCTCAAAGAGGGGTCAGGCACCTGACTCCCATGGAGAATCAATGTGAGTTGGGCAGCTACCTCCCAGCTCTTGTTTGGGCCTTGGAAAATCATCTCCGCAGTTGCTTAGTTCAATGTGTTACCCCCACCACAAAAAGCATTTGTGTTGCTTTTGCTTTGCCCAACTTTTAGTGACATGTCTGTGCAGCGATGTAATTTTCTGCATTTAATATCCTAGTGCAATGACTATTTTAAGAAAAAGCGTGAAGCTGGTGTGTGACCTTTCCAAGCTTTGTCCATTTCACCAGCAGAGCTTGTGAGCTAACTGATCCAGAGGCACTTGGTGCGTGCATCCCTTCTATCAGCTAGTTGGACATCTATAGGTATACCCCTAATGAAGTGTTTTCAGCTAATTACTTAAAATAAATTATTATGCATAATCAGTCCCACTTCTTCAAACACTCCTGTCTCATTTTAAAACTTGGCAAAGTAGAGAATCTTTATTAAGGGGCATTTACACATAAAATGTGAAGTTGTTTGCATTATCTGTGCAAAAAAGGGGGATGAGGGTTAAAGCAGGAAAAGTATGTATTATACATAATTATCTCAGAAAACCCTCAAGAGAATGCACTCAGGCTTTCCAAAACTCCACCCCTTTGAGCAAGAAAGATGTCATCCCAAAAGGTGAATGAATTGGAAAGTGACGAGAACAGTGTAAGCAGGAGGTTGGGTTGGGAACCGTTCTGAGCTTTAACCATGCAGTCGGTACTATTACAATTAGTATAATTCCTCTTACTAATAGTTACAACTCTGTCTTGTAGAAGACCACGTGGAAGAGCAATGTCTGGATGAAGACCGAAGTGGTAAGCAATAACTGTGCATTCCTCCCAGCACATTCACACTGCCTGTTTGAATCCAGCTGATTCTTTGATGGAAACAGAAGGGATGTGGAAAGAGGTGTGTGGACACCACCTCCAGTTTAAGCCTTTTCTGAAAATGAACATCTGAAGAAAGGGGGATAAATTCTGGCCTCACTTACACAGGTCCAAGTCTGGAGTAATAAAGTTAGTCTAGATTTGCAGCAGTGTAAATGAAAGCTGTGTTTTGCCCACTGTTTCCAAGAGCTTTAGTCGCTGGATGAAAGATGCAGGTTGTGAATTGACCAACCCTTGCCAAAGAAAGAAGCTGTCAGCAGAATTGCTCTTCGAGCCTTTCTGCCATGCAACCCTGGATCTGCATTGGCAGCAGCAGACATGCATGTCGGATCTCCCGATTGCCACTCCAAGGCAAATAGCCACACAGCTGGCTCTTCTGAATCTGACCTGGTCAGGAAGGGCAGTTGATCTCAGAGTTGAGAAGTCAGCTCCCCAATAGAGCAGGTCAGGAATTTTGCAATGAAACATTATTTCATCTAAAAATGTAGATTCCTCAAAATTAAAATCACTTGCAGACCGGGGCGGTTTTCACGAATCTCCTGACCTGAAACATTTTTGAAAAAAAAGTTTTGAAGTTGGCAAAACATTGTGTTCTGATGTTTTCTAAACACTAAATGTTGGTTGGTTGGTTTGAAACAGCTTTTCATTTTAAAATTTAAGTTAACTGGGGAAAAAAGTCAAGGAAAAAGGTTGAAATCGAAAGGAAATGTTTTGAAATTATTGCAACAAAATGTCTCAATTGAACTGAAAATGTTTTGGTTTGTGAATATTTTAGATTGACTTTTTGTCCTGATTCAGGACAGGAAAAAATTTTTAACTCTCAGAACTATTTGCAGGATGGGAAAACCATTTATGGATGTGGTCCCTGAGACTATAAAGTGCCACAAAACAAGAATAACTGGGATGCTAAACCCACATTTTACTTTGAGATGCTGTTCAGTGCAAGGGCTGGAGAGAGATCCTCCAATATTACCTGTGAACAATACAGACTTCCAGTGATGCTGTCCTGGCCCTAGTGTCAAGAAAGGAACAACTCCATAAACACTTATCACCTATACAGTGTAGCTTGCCAGGATCATCTGGGAATATCTCACTTAATCCATTTCCTTGCTATTGCAGGGCATTGGGGCACGCCAGTCCCTCAAAATAGTCTAGTCTCCTGTGAGCTGTAATACTTTGGTCTAATTTCGGTTGTTGGGTTTAACCTGCAGGTGCTGGGTGTGGTTAATGGCCTGTGATCTACAGGCAGTCAGGCTAGAATTCTGGTGGCTCCTTTTGGCCTTAAACTCTATCTCCTCTGCCTATTACACAGACATAAACAGGTGGGTGGGGTGAGGGGACAGGATAACAAATGGAATAGGAGGTGTGAGATTCTTAGCAGTGATCCCAGCACTCCACCTGCCCGGCCATTATCACTGTGTAGTTTGTGATGTACATCATGGCAGAAGTGAGTCTGGGGAAGGGACATGAAAGAGGTTAAAGTGGTGGCTTTATGGATTTCAACTGGGAGTTTTTCCCCTTGCTAAGAGGCAACGTAGGACAGATTGTGAGAATGCTTGTCAGAGATGTGGGCGATCGAGGCTGGCACTGGTGGAATGAAGGGGAGAATTGACTTTGCATAACGTAGCAGGCTGGATAGGTGGGGAGGGCTAATTTGTGGAGGGTTTGGGAAGTACGGACAAGAAGTATGTGTTTGTGATGGGAGAAGGCGAGCCAGTGGATGGACTTTAAAAGGGGAGTGAGGTAATCAGAGCGTGGAAGATGATCTTGGCAGCTGCATTTTGAATGGATTTGAGAAGGAGGGGGGCAGGCATTGAGGCCACAGAGGAGGAGGAAAGGGCAGTGGTCAATGCATGAGACGATCAAGGCTCAGACAACAGTTTCGGCTGTGTGGGCAGAGAGGGAAGGACAGAACTTGGGGATGTTGTACAGGAAGAAGTGGGAAGATTTAGGCACAGCTTGGATGTGGGGATGAAAAGAGACAGTGAAATCCAAGATGAAGCCACATCTACCATTTTACAGAAGAGGAAATTAAGGCACAGGATCAGCAACAAATGATTTAGATAATGGCACAGAGAGGACACTTATAAAGTTTACGGACGATACCAAGCTGGGAGGGGTTGCAAGTGCTTTGGAGGATAAGATTAAAATTCAAAATGATCTGGACAAACTGGAGAAATGGTCTGAAGTAAGTACTCCACTTAGGAAGAAACAATGAATTGCACATACTAAATGACTGCCTAGGAAGGAGTACTGTGGAAAGGTATCTGGTGGTCACAGTGGATCACAAGCTAAATACGGGTCAACAGTGTAACACTGTTGCAAAAAAAAGCAAACCACAAGAAGTAATTCTTCCACTCTAGTCCAGGCAGATTTAGGCCTTGGCTGGAGTACTGTGTCCAGTTCTGGGTGCCATATTTCAGGAAAGATGCGAACAAATTGAAGAAAGTCCAGAAGAGAAGACCCAAAAATGAAGAAAGGTCTAGAAAACATGACCTATGAAGGAAGACTGAAAAAACTGGGTTTGTTTAGTCTGGAAAAGAAAAGATGGGGTGGGGGGAACAGTTTTCAAATACATAAAAGGTTGCTACAAGGAGGAGGATGATACATTGTTCTCCTTAACCTCTGAGGATAGGACAGGGAGCTTTAGGCTGGACATTAGGAATAACTTCCTATCAGGGTAGTAAGCACTGGAACAAAACTGCCTAGGGAGGTTGTGGAATCTCCATCATTGGAGGTTTTTAAGAACAGGTTAGACAAACAACTGTAAGGAATGGTCCAGTTATTATGAGTCCTGCCTTGAGTGCAGGGGACTGGACTAGCTGACCTACTGAGGTCCCTTCCAGTCCTACACTTTTACGATTCTGTGACTTGCCCAAGGTCACACAGTGAGTGGGTAGCAGAGCTGACAAGTCACCAGAGTTCCAAGTGCCCAGCCCAGAGCTGCTTCCTCTAGGCCAATGGTTCTCGTACTATTGGACATAGGAGGGGTAGAAGTACAATAGCAGTAATATTTCATTATAACTACACTGATGAAAGCAATGAATATGCTACACTAAGTACCTGCATTCTAGAGGAGGTGAATTAGGTCTTTCAGACTGACTCCTATTGCTTAGACCAGGGGTGCCCAACCTCCAGCCCACCAGAGCATTTCATACGGCCCGTGGCCTGCTTCAACACAATATACTAACGGCTGCTTTATTAGCGTTTTGGCATCATGTTTACAGCTTTTTAGTTTACACAAGAGTGTAAACAGACAATACCGTACATAGAAACAACTATCTAAATACATATGAAACAAGAGAACTTAAAATGTAAATCAATACAGGTTACTTTAAATCTTATTAAAATATGTAGAAGCTGTTTGGCACACACAAGGTTGTGCTTAGGTTTATGTGACCCTCTTGTGTATAAGGTTGGGCAGTGCAGCCATACACAGTCCCAATAGGGACCATTGGTAATTCTTCTGCGTGGCACCCCAGGGCCTGATCAGGTACATGATCCCATCTGTTTCAGCTCTGCCCGTCTGTTCACAAATCCTGCTTCTCTTGGCTATCAGAGTGTTGTTGCTGAAGTTCCTCCTGTTTGACATACTGATCACCTGCAGCTTCCTCTTCAAAGGGTAAGACTCCATAACGCAGGGAAACTGTAGCGCACAAGGGGATTCTAGTCATGGCATCCAGTCGCTAGGAAGCTGAAATAACTTCAGAAGTTATTAATCTGTCAATGACAATTAACAAAATAATGAAGTGGCTTAGGAGGTCACCATTTTGCAGAACACAATTCTGGGAATGCAGCTCCCAGCTAAATGCAGGGATAAGGAAGAGACTTTCAGAGATGTGCTCTGGGTTCATTTAGAAACTGGTTTGATCTCTGCTAGGTCCTGGTTCCTATTCTGACTTTCCTTTAATCTTGGAATGTCTCCTTCCCCTGGAGTAGGAATTGCAATCTTCAGTCTTAGTCACTATCATCAGCCTGGGTCTCCAGGTGGGAAGTAGCAATAAAGTGGGCGAGACAAACAGGCAGAGGCAGAGCTGGTCAGGATGTGTGAATTGCCTCAGGGAGGCCAGTCCCTCCACAAGCTCTTCTGCAGCCTCAGTCACTGCACACCTCCATAACTACATGGACATGCTGGTCTGCACTAGTTAATTCCCCTTCCTCCTTCACCCCCTACTGTCTCCAGCTTCCCTTCACCTCAACCCAGCTCTCCTCCTCTCTCCATCTTCTGTCTCCTCTTCCCAATCTTTGCCTGCTCCTCCTCCTTGTATGCAGTGTATTGTAGCTGTGTAGGTCCTAGGATATTAGAGAGACAAGGTGAGTAAAGTAATATCTTTATATCTTTGTGGTGCTGTACCCTATTTGGTGGAACTTAATGCAGCATTGGAGGGGAGCTGCTGCCCCCTAGAAGTCAGAGGAGGGATGGTGGGCAGCCACTTCTCTCAGGAGACAGAGGGGATGCTGTTGTCAGAGCTGCTCACTAGCGGAACCAGGGGCTGCCACACGTGCCTGCAGCGTTGACTGCAGTTTGCACACTCCAGCACTAGCTCTGCACCCAGTGGTTATGAACACTCACTTATTAGCCAATCCCACAAACCACAGAGGGCCTGATTTGCAGAGGTGCTGAGCACCCGCAGTGCCCATTGACTTCAACAGGGTTTGTGGGTGCTCCGCACATCTAAAAGCCAAATCTTCCTGTGCATTACCCTTTTGCTGGGGTGAGAGCTCTTTGCTGAATGCTGTGGCTTGGCAAGACATCATCCATCCTGGGCAGTGATGATTTGCTGCTGCTCTCTGCAGCAAATTCCCAGGTCAGACAAAACAGGCAGCTTTATAAAGCAGCAGACCTGAGAAGAGCGAGTAAAGACTGGAAAGCAGAGACCTGATGGAAAATGTTCCCTGCCCTCTACTATCCTCACCTCGTCACACTGTTTCATCTTCTTTCAGGGGACGCCGAGCCCTACCGCTGAACTCTGTAAATAGTTCCTCTGCTCAGGCTTGGTTCAGCAACAGAGAATCAGCCTCACCTGACAGCATGGAGAGCAGACGGAGGCAGAGACTGAGTCGGACAGAGTTAGTGACTGGAGCTAGCCATCCCAGGGGTAGCAGAGACAGAGCTTCCCACACCAGTTCCTTACACCTTCCACCCATCTGAGCTAGAGCAAATCAAATGACCCACTAGCAGGTGTCCTCACAGTGGGACTTGGGGCAGTTTACAAGGTGTTGCACTTGGTTTGCTCAGCTCTCTGCCCGCTATGCTGATGTCAGCCAGGACACGACCCATGATGGGCATGTACCATGTGCAGAACAGATGGTCCCAAGCTGGACCGAAGTGTAGAACAGAAGACAACAAACCTAGGCTAATGGCGTACCAGCCCAAGTGCTGAGTTGGGCATGGGCCCAGGTTTCCCTCTTGGTCATCTGTTCTCATTTTTTTGTTTGTTTTTTATTGATGTCTTACTGGGTAAACTGCATAGTTTGCAGAAAGAACAGGAGTACTTGTGGCACCTTAGAGACTAACAAATTTATTAGTCTCTAAGGTGCCACAAGTACTCCTGTTCTTTTTGCGGACACAGACTAACACGGCTGCTACTCTGAAACCTGTCATAGTTTGCAGAGGAGTACGGAGTTCACAGGCTGCAGTAATGTACTCCATGTACTAGCAACAGTGATACAGGGCTCATCTCAAGCGCCAGGAAACACCTTGTTGGTAAAGAAAATCCTTTTCTGGGCAAAGAGATCAGTTTGTTCTCGGAGTCAGCACCCGGGGAAATTCGCTTCAGAAGAAGTCCTGTGGCTTTTTGGGTGTTCAATTAAAAAAAAAAAAAAAAAACTTATCAGCAACTTCTTCCTGCGCAGTTTACTTTTTTGAAGCCGAGTGCAGCTGCTCCAGTCCCAACACCTGAGGGAGCTGCTCAAAGGTTCCCCCTTCTCAGGTAGGCATTGCCTATTTTTATAAGGGAAACCAGAACTTGGGAAATTCCGCCTGTTGAAGGGGAATTTGCTCAGCATGTAGAGGAATGAGGAGAAAGAAAACCCCAGCCTATTTTATAAACAATTATAATAAATTCAAACCTGTACAGTATGCCCTCATGTATGTGCGTCCAAGTGTTTCTGTAGGTGTGCGTACAGACTGCAGTGACAGCACACCCCAGCCCAGCCCTCTTTGTCCATAGCTCTTGCAGCCAGCATTTCTGGCTCTCTCAGGCACTTTTGGGCACTGAAAAAAGAATAATACATTCACAGGCTCCAGCAGCCCCAGAGAAGGGTGGCTTGGGCATGGAATGAGATTAGGGATTGGACATGGAGAGGGCAAGGGCAAAAGGTGTGGAGAGGTGAATGAGATGGGGGGAAGAGGGGCAGATGGCTCAAGCACTCAGGCCACTCAGAAGCCACCTAAAACCTGTTAAGGTTGAATGGACAGAAAGCTAGAATTTTTATGCAAATGAAATAATTTGCATATTTAATTGGTATAATTTGCATACATGAGACCAAGCACTATATTTGCAAATAAAAACTGCACAGACTATCCCTAAAGTTACTTTATCCCCACTACCTCCTAGATCATTCTAGGGGAGAGGTGGATAGGAGCGGGGGCAGGGCAGATAGGAGAAGAGGTGTGGAAGTGGGGTATCTGGAGGCAGGATGGATGAGCAGAGGGGGCAGGGCTGGGCAAGGGAGCGGACTGGGGGAAGAGGGGGTTGTGCCCACACCAGACCTGCCCTAGGCTCCCTGAGTCCCAACTAGCTAGTCCGTGAATACCCTAGAGCAGTGGTTTATAAATGTTCTAGGCTGTGTACCCCTTTCCAAATAATGCAGTCTATCACATACCCCCATCTGAGATAGGGGCATAATATACCTATGAAAACAGAAAAAGTCTGTAAGGGATAACATGATGCAAAAATGCACAAGCCCTGGAGTATGTTGTCCTGGATAAAATTGTTCGTTACAATTATTATTATATCATATATACCTTCACTTTGGATAAAAGTAGTCCCTCAAACAAGTTTCTAGTTGTTCTAAACATTAAATTAGAAGCTTTCATGGTCATTTTATTGTAATCAATTCAAATTAATGAAGCCTCCATGCTGGTCTCAATCACTCAGACATAGCCTGTTCGTGACTAAGCATTTAAAAATGCCAATCATGTATTTTTGTTGATGATAAAAAAATACAGAAAAGGAAGCAAAGAAAAGTTCACTATCCATACATTTCTACAGCTGACCTCGATAATACAAAAATATATTATTGGCATTTTAAAATTCTTGGTGACTAATGTACAGTACTTATTGATGTTAACAAAATATATATATATAATGCTTACCTATCAGTGTGATGGATGTCCTTGCTTTTTATCACACAAATCACTGATGGCAGGGAAAATTGGAGAGAGCTTCAGTCGCAAGTCATTTTCAGCATTTAATCTCTGAGGGTACTGTGTCTCCATCGCCATGAGAGCAGAGAATCCAGTCTCACAAAGGTATGTTGTGGAGAAGGGCATCAGAAACTTGACAGCTAGTTTTGACAGGTATGGGTAATCTTCCATCCTTTGCACCCAGAAGTCTGCCAAAGGTTTGCATTCGAACTCTAATTTAAGCCCACTGTCACAAGAGAGATCTAAAAGTTTCTCCTGCTCACGCACTGGCAGAGGAGGGATTGGGAGAGACTGAGGCACTTTAAATGGATTGCGTATCCAGGAATTTGCATTGTCCATTTTGGGGAAATATTTTCTAAGTTGTTTGCTAAGTTGTTGCAAATGCTCCATAATGTCAGCTTTCACACTCTCATGTAACACCATATTGTCATTTGCTGCAAGAAACTCTTGCAATGTTGGAAAGGAGTCAATCTCATTTCTCTTTAAGCAGCTATCCCAAAACAGTAGTTTCTTAATCATGGATTCGATTTTGTCTTGTGTTTTGAAAATAGTGGTGCTCAAGCCTTGAAGGCCTAAACTGAGCTCGTTGAGGCAAGAAAAAACGTCTGCCAAGTAGGCTAATCGCTGAAGCCAGGCAGTATCTTCCAAGCAAGACGACTGTGCAAAGGGGAGGTGGTCAGTGAAAAAAACTTGAAGCTCGCTGTGCAGCTCAAAGAGTCGTGTCAGCACTTTGCCACGCGACAGCCAGCGAACCTCTGTGTGCATTAGTAGCGGCAAATGGTCATTTCCCATTTCATCACACAGGGTAGCAAAAATTCTTGAATTTTGACACTGACCCGTAATGAAGTTAACCATTTTGACAGCATCAGACAACACTGACATTAAGTTTTCAGGCATTTTTTGGGAAGCTAGGGCCTCTCTATCGAGGCTGCAGTACACCCATGTGGCTTCTGTTGCTACGGCCTTGATGCAAACCACAACTCCACTGTGCTTTCCCATCATCGATTTTGCCCCATCAGTAGAAATCCCTACACAGCGAGACCAGTCAATTCTATTCTCACTCATGAGGTTATCAAGCAACAAAAAAAACTCTTCTTCTGTTGTTTGGGTAGGCAGGGAATGACAAAAGAGAAAGTCTTCATGTATGGTACTTTCATACATATAACGAACCTAAACCAAAAGCTTAGCTAGGCTGTCTAAATCCGTGGACTTGTCTAATTGCAAAGAATAATAGTCACTGTTTCTAACGCGATTCACAAGCTGAGAAAGAACATTTTCAGCCATATCAGCAATGCAGCGTGACACAGTGTCATTGGAGAGGGGTATGGAATCAAGTTTTTCTTCTGCTTTTTCACCGAGCATGCACTTCACCACGGCCTTCATAGCAGGTATAAGGAAATCTTCTGTAATAGTGTGTGGTTCTCCTGTTTTAGCCACTCTGTAACTCATGAAATATGAAGCTCGAAGTGCATTTACATATTCCATGCAAGAATTCGATGGCAGAATTTTTTTACTGCTTTTTTAGCTCTTCCAGTTTGCGATTGAAAAACTGAGCCGGTTTGTCTTTAAATTGATTGTGTTCAGTCTCTAGATGCTGGCGAAGAAGGGACGGTTTAAGACTGTTGTTTGGTAAAACTTCACCGCATAGGACACACTGCGGCTGAGGATATCCAGCATCCCCAGTCCATGTAAATCCAAGTTCAATGTAGCTCTCATCATACTTTTTGACACCCTTTCTGGGTCCTGCTCTGTCACACGCTTCCCAGGTTGAACTTGTAAACCATGCGTGGCCTCCTCTGCATTGGCACTGCCACAGCCAACAGGAGTAGTTGAATCAGCTGAAACTGCCGTTGCACTGGGCTCCTGCTGATCCCTGTGTGGTCCACGTTTTGCTGATGTCCCAGTCCTGAGCCAACGCTCCATGTTTTCTACGGAACTGAAGACTAAAAATTCTCAGCTCTGATACCAGACGTCAGTCACCGCTTGTGAGGATGAGGCCAGTTAGACAGGACACATACACCAAGGTAGCTGCAGTTTGAACTGAAAGGAGAATAAAGGTGGATTAGATTGCCCAATCTTCTGTACCAAGGCGCCATTTAGGGAGGGGGGGGCATCCTGGAGCCCCCCTCCCTTCACAGGGCCCCCCCCCGCCCGCTTCCCTCACCGGCCCGACCCCCCCACTCGCTCCTCTCCCCCCTCCCCTCATCCGCCCAGAGCCCCCCCCTCCCTTCACAGGCCACGGGCGTCCCCTCACTGGCCCCCAGGCCGGCCCCCCTCACCGGCCCCCCCCAGCTTGCTCCTCGCCCCCCTCCCCTCACCCGCCCGGAGCCCCCCACTCGCTCCTCTCCCCCCTCCCTTCACAGGCCACGGGCGGCCCCCCCCCCCCGGCCGGATGTTGCCCCCCAACCTGGCGCGCTTTCCTGCGCGAACCCCCGCTCGAGACCGCTGCTCTGAGACACCAGGATTCCCGCCGCTCCTGGAGTCAGAGACGCCGAAGCAGTTAGAAGCCACCTCATTGGTTGAGCTTGCGGTAGAGCTTCCTGCCTCCCCCATTGGCTGGCAGAACCGAGGCGGTCGCTCCTCGCCTGGCCATTGGCCGGTCTTTGAGACGCTCGGCGCTGTGATTGGGCGCGCTGCTGTCGTTATAGTGACGCTGGGGGCGGGAAAGGAAGGTTCCCGGAAGTGAGTGTGGAGGAGCTGCCTGCCCAAAGCGCACGTTCCTCGCCGCCCCGAGCGCGGCTGCCCCCCGTCCCGCCGCCATGGCCGAGCCGGGCCCCGCCGCCTGTCTGCTGCTGCTCCCGCTGCTGCTGAGCCCGGCCCTGGCCGGCGGAGCTGACGACACCGAATGGGTCCGGCTGCCCAGCAAGTGCGAGGGTGAGGCTGGGGGTGGGGGAAGTCGGGGTCACTGTGGACCGAAAGATCGGGGGGGGGGGAGTCAGGGGGCTGAGGGGTGGGTGGAGGGGGGTGGGGAAAGTCGGGGATAATGAGGGGTCTGGGGAGGTCAGGGGCTGATGGATCTGGGGGAGGAGGGTGGGGAAAGTCAGGGGCAATGAGGGGTCTGGGGAGGTCACGGGGAGGAGGGGGGCTGAGAGATCTGGGGGAGGAGGGTGGGGAAAGTTGGGGGCAATGAGGGATCTGGGGGGTCTGGGGAGGAGGGGGGCTGAGGGATCTGGGGGAGTAGGGTGGGGAAAGTCAGGGGCAATGAGGGGTCTGGGGAGGTCACAGGGAGGAGGGGGGCTGAGGGATCTGGGGGAGGAGGGTGGGGAAAGTCAGGGGCAATGAGGGGTCTGGGGAGGTCACGGGGAGGAGGGGGGCTGAGAGATCTGGGGGGAGTAGGGTGGGGAAAGTTGGGGGCAATGAGGGATCTGGGGGGTCTGGGGAGGAGGGGGGCTGAGGGATCTGGGGGAGTAGGGTGGGGAAAGTCAGGGGCAATGAGGGGTCTGGGGAGGTCACAGGGAGGAGGGGGGCTGAGGGATCTGGGGGAGGAGGGTGGGGAAAGTCAGGGGCAATGAGGGGTCTGGGGAGGTCACGGGGAGGAGGGGGGCTGAGAGATCTGGGGGAGTAGGGTGGGGAAAGTTGGGGGCAATGAGGGATCTGGGGGAGGAGGGTGGGGAAAGTTGGGGGCAATGAGGGGTCTGGGGGAGGCCAGGGGGAGGAGGGTGGGGCTGGGGCAGGCAGGGGGAGTGATAGGAGGGAGAAGAGCACTGATCGTGGCCCCATGTGGATGCTCTAGAGGAGCGACAAGCAATCTGATAGGGTGAAGGGGTCCATGGTATCCCACGCAGCCCTGGAGGAAAGGAGGACAGCAGTTTCCGTGCTGACAGTTGTGGCTTCTGGCTCTTTCCCCAAGTTTCTCTCACTGTGGTTCATAGAGGCACGTTTCCTGTAGTGGGTGGGGAGAAGGCACAGTGAGAAAAGGGAACTGCTACTTCTTGCTCCAGTGGTCATGGCTCACACTGTCAGATGTTTGGGGGGGGGGAGGGTTTCTACAATGCAAGGCATTTAAGCAAGAAAGTAAAGGAGAGACCTAACTATTGGGGGAAATCCCATGCTAATAAAGAGGTGGTGATTGAGGAGAGGGACAAATAGGAATAATAGATTCTGGGGGGTAAGGGCGGAGGGGAGAAGCAGCCCAAAGTGTGTGGTGGGGGGGGGGGAAGCAGCGGAGGTTGTGGTGTGAAATATCTAGAGACAGGGTGAACTGCTTGCTCTGGGTGATGGTGCACCCACTGACTTGAGTGTCTTTAGCAGTTGCACAATAGTTCACTAATTTCTCAACCGAAAAACTCTGGAATAAAAACTCCCTCTCCCAAATACAGTAGCTGGGGTGTCTGGCTTTGTGTGTTGTCTTGTCTGTTAAATAATTATAGAGAGTGTTCCCTGAAAACAAGCTAGACGAGGACACTTTAGTTAGTCATGCTTAACTCCAAGCATCTGCTTCTAAAATAGCCCTGCTTGCTGAAAATGGCCTACCTGTACCTAAAACAGGCAAGATCTTTAGGAGGGCAGTACAGTTCAGTATGCCCACTAACCTGTTTGTGTTTTTTCTTCTCCAGTGTGTAAGTATGTGGCAGTAGAGCTGAAATCTGCCTTTGAGGAAACTGGGAAGACCAAGGAGGTGATTGACACAAAGTATGGCTTTCTAGACGGAAAGGGGTCTGGAATCAAGTACACGCAATCGTAAGTGAGTCAGTCAGTGACATCCACTCAGTGGCCCTCTTTGCTGCTCCTCTGGATTAATAAATACCTCCACGAAGAGCATTCACAAGCAGGGGGTGATCTGGCCACCTACCACACTTGGGGGCAAAGGTTGCTTCTCCCTTCTCTAGAGTTATTCGTGTTGGCAAGATATGATGGCTGTTGAGTCCCTAGCAGGGTTTGATGGCAGTGGTGCTGCTCCACATGTTACCAAGAATTGCAGATCCGAAGCGAAGTCACGGGGGTTTGTTTGAGCGTAGCAGTGCTGCACAGTTCGAACTCAGGACCTCTGTCATCTGCAGCAAGCTGGACTGAGATTCTGTTGCTAGCTTTCTGTAGCACTCTGGCAATTCTGTGGCAGCTTCACTTACATTTTGAAAGTAGGCTTTTAATTAATTTTAATAGGCGTATCAGTCCAATGGGCCTGGGTCACTGCTGCTAAATTCCATTTCTCTTATGCTTTCCCAACACACTCAACTGTCAACATGCGTTAGATATCTGCATTGTAGAAGTTGTCATACAAAGGTGGGGATTCTGTAAGCTGAGGAGTGGACACTTGGGGCTTTGGGTACCTGGGATTGTAGGATAACCATATTAGCTGGATTTTTCTGCTATAGTGGTCAGGGATGAAGTAGTAGCCTAAGTGATGATTATTTAAATTCCAATTCAACTCCAGAGTTAACAGGTCACTGGGAGAGCAGTGGTGCGCTTCCTTAGACCTGCTTCAGACTCTGCCCGCTTGGGCAAACCTCACTGCACCAGTTACATTCAGTTCACGTTTTCTAGCCCTCACAATTGAGAAGGGAAGAGAGCCTTGTAAAACAAGAACTGAGATTCCGAAGCACATTTCTGTGATGAACATTACTGCTGCAGAATACATGGCCCTGATCGGAGCCCTCAGGCAGTCTCTAGGCTAATAATCAAGGCTTGAAACAGCCACTTGCCAACACGAGACTTTTCTCAGCGAGGGGGAAGTTCAAGCCATCAGTTCCTGCAGAATTTCTGCTTCCATTGACCCTCTTCTGCCAGATGTAGGACGGTGCCAGTCGTCATTGCTGTTAATCTCAATTTTTGTCAAGGCAGTTAGCTCCTCTTGGGGCTGTGCATAGAGATCGTTTGAGCTGAGGTTTAAACAAGACATCTGCCTGCTTCTTAGGTGTTTTGCACAGGGAACCTACTATGCTGCTGCTCAGGGGTCTGCACTGGCTGGCAGTATGTTTCTGGGTGTGGTTCAAAGTAGTGACTCTAACCTACAGAACCCTGAATAGCAGGGGCCACCTGTCTCCCCCTCTGTGACAGCAGAGGTGGAGCCCTTGAAGTGTAAATGGGAAGGGGCTCCTAACAGGATGCTCTCTCAGGGCCTGTTGACTTTGGAAATAGCTTCCCCACCCTTGGTTTGCCACTGCCTGGCTTTGTGAGCTTCCAGTCATGCTGCAAAACCCGCCTCTTCTCAGAGGAAAGGGGTGTGCTGATAAACGGACCAGGTTTGTCCAGTGTGGGCAGTTACTGCTTCAGGATCACTCGGCAGCTTATGTTCCTGTCGGAGGAGGCAGTTCAATTCATGTGGGACAGTATTAATTTTCTATTTGAATGTAATTGTTTTTCAAGACATTGTTAGCTTGAAATCTAGTCACTTTCAGAACTCCAGGGATGTTACCTGCCCCTGAAGCATGTCTGCATTGGAGCTGAAGGGCTGATTTCCTGCACTAACTCTGATCAAGCTAGCATGCTAAAAACAGCTGCCCCAAAGATGATCCTGTCCGATACCCTAGGTATGTACTCAGGGCTGCTAGCCCGCCGGCGCCATCATGGCTACGCTTCTATTTTTAGTGTGCTAGCTCAGTCAGAGCTATCGAGAGTATGTCTACTCAAGCTTGACGTTACACTTCCAGCTGCAGTACAGACAGACCCTGAGTCCCCCTTGCCAACTTCTGTGGTTTTACAACCACACTCTTCTCTTCAAATGTTTTTCTCCTTGGCCACTGTGAGGAAATACAGATACAAAGAGAAGAAACTGGCTATGGTGAAACAGTAACCCTGGGGGGAGGGATAGCTCAGTGGTTTGAGCATTGGCCTGATAAACCCAGGGTTGTGAGTTCAATCCTTGAGGGATCTGGGGCAAAATCAGTACTTGGTCCTGCTAGTGAAGGCAGGGGGCTGGACTCGATGACATTTCAGGGTCCCTTCCAGTTCTATGAGAGAGGTATATCTCCATACTTTTTTTTTTTTTTAAATATATGGTTGCTGTGTACACATGGTGTGTACTGCACACAAAGTAAACACACTTTTCATTTGCCCTGGTTATAAGTGTTACAAGTAACAATAGTGGGTAAACAACTTCAGGCACCAGTGAGATATTGTAACTTGATGGGGGCCCTTTAATATGTGTCTGGTACCTAGGGTATAAGATTGGGGCTGTACATTATGTTTTGAGCCCTCAAGATTGCAAAGATCTGCCAAACATGAATTGCCTGAGTCTACAGCAGGCAGCTCCAGTCTGTTGCTCAGAGCTTTCCCGTGCAGTGGACGAGACACTGGTGGTTTCACAGCTACTATTCAGACCTTCGAGGGCAAAAATGCACCTTCTAATGTTAGTTCCATTCTGCTGCTGCTTGGCAAAGCTCTGGGCAGGAGCAGAGGCTGTCTCTGGCGCTAGCAACATGGGATAAGGACCAGAAAATGAAGGTTGTGATGGGGGTTATGCAGCAGAGACCTCTTCTCCCCACACCTCCCTTGCAGTAGCCAGGAGTCTCTGGGAGAGGAGTGAGGTTGCCAGGAAGCTGTGATGGAGGAGACCGTCCCTCTTTCAATAGCCAGATGGAGGTAGGGGGAGCACAGGGGTGGAGCCCCCACCCCTTTACGGTAGCCAGGGGCTGTGGAGGTAAGAAGAGGGAGCTTTTTCCCATTGGCACTTGGAGGGAGGAGGGTTTGCAGGCAGGCAGTGGCGTTCCAGTTGATTAGACACTTGCCATCAAGAGGCCGATACCTTCTGGAAGGTGGAGCCTTTAAGCCAGCCCAGGACCAGCAAGCTGCAGAGACTAGCCACTTCCCCAGCCCCCTCATCTTGTGTCCATCTCTAGCCAGTGGTCTTAGTCCTCGAGCTAGAATTTTTGTAGCCCTGTTAATGGACTGTAGCCTTTCTCGGGGAGCGGTACTAAATCCTTCCCCGTTTCACCAACTTTTCCTCGGGGCAGGGATATCCGACTGATCGAGGTGACAGAGACCATCTGCAAGAGACTGTTGGACTATAACCTGCACAAAGAGAGAACTGGCAGTAACAGATTTGCAAAGGTTTGTACCATTGCTTGTTCCCTCTCACTGGAGCTTTAGTCAGACGCCCCTAGGCCTTGCCTTGCCGAGAGCATCCACGTTTGTGTCCTTGGTCTGCATCTGCGAAACAGACTTCCCAGGTATAGAATTAGCTTCTAATGGAAGCTGCTCTGTTCTCTCCCTCCCTCAACTTGTTAGTGTAACCACCTCTCCATGGCCCTGCTGGTGGGTGGCATGCAGCCAAGAAGCCTGGTGGGGAGGTGTAGCAGACCTATTCTCATGGCTGGAGTGGGGGGTGCTCAGGAAGGTGTGTACTGAGTGGCTTCTCCCACCTCTGGTTTGGGATCAGGTGCCGATTAACAATTCCATTGTCAAAGTGTAGGTCGAGATTGCTAGCAGCCCAAGTTAACGCGCCACTCCAGTAATGTTAAAGCTAAGGATAGTCCCATCCTCTTGACTGTCCCGTGTCTGTTTGCGTTGTGGCTTTGCACCTGCCCAGGTTTCGAGGGAAACAGTGTGATCTGCTATCAGTGTGCAGAGAAAGCTGTGAAACCCTGAATCTTGCAAGGCCTGTGCACAAGGGGGCAGAGTGTCCCAGAGAACCGTTTGGGTTTGGTTGGGTTTGCCTTTCCCAAAGGCACTTCGTGCAGTCTCAGGGCTGGGCCCAGGGGTCATGCCTGTGATGGAAGAGGTAGGGTTCTGTAGAGACTACATCAGCCCAGAGAATGAGCTGGGGCTTTAGCAATGGGGAAGTAAGGCTTCCCTTTCCAAAGGACTGTGTGGTACTGCTGTGCCTTAGAGTCAATCCCCACGGTGACTTTATCCTTTTACAGTCAGGCCTGTCCCTTTAGCGGTCCCCTCTCCACTCACATCCAGGCCACGTCTGAGTCCTGCCACTGCTTCCTCTGGAACGCTGCTGGAATCCAGCCTTTTCTGCCTGTTCAGACAGCCAAGCCTCATCACGGGCTGCCAAGGACTGAATCCTCCTTGCTACCCATATTGCACCAGCCATTTGAAAGAGGGCTGCTAGGACCATCTTCCCTGGCCATCGCTCACACTGTCACCCTCCTATGAGTCCCTCCCCTGACTCCACACCAATAGCAAGCTGCTTGACCTTTTAGGCCCTCCCCAGCTCTGCCCCTCCCCTCTTATATCCTCTTCCCCCTTCACCAGGGATGCAGGCTCTTCCTCCGGCTTGTCTGCTCCTCATGTATGGAACGTCCTCCCCAAACTGAACCAGACAGCTACTACCCGCTCCTCCTTCAAACCCTGCATCTAGAACCAGGATGCTGACAAGGAATCAGCCACCGCGTTAGCCGCCTTGGGGGCAGATGAGGAAAGTCCGTGCTCATTCAGTCATGGAAGCACACACTTCAAATAAGTGTGATAGCCTTCTCCCCTGCCCTCCTCCTCAGGCTGGTCATCTTCGGTGGCATGTTCTTCATGTCTGTCAAGCAGCAAGCGTGTTAGGGTCCTAGTCCAGCTGGAGCTGCTGGGTGCCGTACAGAGGAGGGCGGGTAGCAGATAAGGCCCAGGCTTTCACACCCTCCTGAGAAGTGAACAGGCTGCTCAGCCACTTGCCCCTGAGGCTTCTCCCTTCATGCTGCACTGGTCCAACGACTCCTGGTGTGGGTGCTGGTGCTTCACCCCCTCTTCTGCAGGGCTCTGAGCTGGCTCCTGTGTAGGGGAGCTGTGTGTGAGTTCTCCTCTCTCCCTGAGTTCCTGGTGGGTGGCGCAAGCGTCGTGTGTGTGGAGCTGGGATTCTGCCTGTCCCCGAAGGTGGGGCACTCAGGTTACTGTCTCCTTAGGGAATGTCGGAGACGTTTGAAACCCTGCACAACCTGGTGCACAAGGGGGTGAAAGTGGTGATGGACATCCCCTATGAGCTGTGGAACGAGACCTCTGCCGAAGTGGCCGATCTCAAGAAGCAGGTACTGTCCACGCGGTAGCACAGTGTCACTGGGGGCGCTAGCGCGGAGTGCAGTAATGGCTGGGAGGCCTGTGCTGCAGTGTCTAGGACTCTTCCTGCTGGGCCGGGGGAGATCTGGGAAGATGGGCTCAGGCTGGGTGAGGGTGTCGTACTCCAAGAGTTCACTGCAGCGTATGAACGGTCCCTCTTTGGGAAGCTCGTCCTGGAGCTGCGCTTGCTCCCCACATTGTGAGGGGCCCAGGGAGTGGGGTTAGTAGGAAGGTCTCCTGGTGCTGGACTGTG
The DNA here is from genome assembly GCF_028017835.1 of Emys orbicularis. NCBI lineage: Eukaryota > Metazoa > Chordata > Testudines > Emydidae > Emys > Emys orbicularis. The sequence continues at coordinate 214,443,043 of NC_088685.1, read as the reverse complement.
CTTTCTGTCTGCACTAGTGTGATGTGCTGGTGGAGGAATTCGAAGATGTGATCGAGGACTGGTACAGGCATCACCAGAAGGAAGACCTGGCTCAGTTTCTCTGTGCGAACCATGTGCTGAAAGGGAAAGACACAAGTGAGTTTCACTTCAGCAAATACAAGGGGGCATTGGCCTCCAAGCAGAGGCAGCACGCGTGCTCCAGTGCCAGGGTGATGGGTGCAGCAGGGGAGTCCGAAGAGCATTGAAACACTCTGTGTGAGCAGGAAGGGGGCACAGGGTGGGGGGAGGAAACCTGACAGACTCACTCCTCCCTTTTCTCCATGATGTCATCCCTGCAGGCTGCCTGGCAGAGCAATGGGCCAGCAAGAAGGGAGATGTAGCGACCACGGGGGAGAAGAAGACAAAGAAAAAGGGTGGCAAGAACAAGAAAGCAGCAGAGAGGAAAAAGAAAAACAAGAAGGAGAAGGTTGAGGAAGCAAAAAGCCACCTGGACCCAAGTGCTGAAGGGAGCCCTGAGGAGGAGGGGGATATCCAGCCGAAGGCTCCCCTTGCGCACAGCCCAGCTGACGAGCTGTAGTCTCTCGGACGCTGCACGCCGATTTGCAGCCCCTGGTAGGGACAGCGAACGCTCTGGACACGTGGGATATTGGATGCGCTCTGGGCATCGCAACAGCCAGTTGCCTCACAAGACGGTGACCCCTTATTTACTGAAGGGAAATAAATTAGAGCCCTTCTAATTTATTGCTCCAAGGGCGGCTGGGTGGAGATCTCGCCGTAGCTAGTCAGCATTACCGTGAGCTGCGGTACCACATGGATCATAGATGTGGAGTACCAGCGGCTGGCAGAGACCCCTGCACACGCAGGGCAGCTGGGCCGGACAGTAGACAATACAGATCCTGCCTTTAGCAGGAGAGCCCTTCCACCCTCTGCTCTGCTCCCTGCCGCCTCTTGCCCAGCTTGATTGTATTGATGAGGGGGGTCTGGAAGTGGGAGAAAGGAGTCTGGTTTGCTCACGGCGGAGCCCCTGGCTTTTGTCTGCAGCTGCCCCCGGGGCAGGGAATTTGGCAGTGGCTTGGAGGGAGAGTGGCTTCTGCGTGGCCAGCCTGGCGGGTTTGGACAGAGTCTGTTCCACGAAGGCTGGACCCAGTCCTGCCCTCCCCTACGCCAGGCAGTCCCACTGAGCTTGCTGGGGTCCCACGATGAGCTATCCTCCCGCTCTGCAAGCTTGCTGCCCACCTCTCTCCTGTAGGACCATTCCATTCAGGAGCAGCCATTCCAGCTTCCTGGAAGCCTGTGGTTCCTGCTGTTGCTGCAGAGAGGGCCCTTCACCCCTCTGCTGATGTCCTGTTCCATTTGGTCTAGCTTTCACTCTCCCTGCACTAGCTTTCACTCTCCCATCTGCACCGTGGACAGCAGCTCCTGGCTTTGCAAGGAGGGGCTCCCTTGTATTTTATGCAGTTCTTTGCTACCTGTTGGCGGTTTCTCTTAAAGTGCCAGTAGATATTAACACCCTCCCTGTGGGGTGCGGGAGCAGGACCCACTATGGCCTGCAGTCTTAGTCCCTCTTGCATGTGCCCAGGAGCCTCCCATCAGCTCTTACCGCTCATCAAAGCACGTGGGGACCCCAGCCTGGGAGTGGGGTTAAGTCTGGTCCAGTCCAGCCAGGCTGACCTGTGATCTCGGCACTGCAGCTCACTGAGAGAGCTGTTCTGCTAGAAGTAGGTATGTTTCTGAGTGCTCTTGCGTCCCACCAGCTCAATCATGTGTCATGGAATATTCCCAGGTAGTGAGAGACTCATTGGTCTGACCGTTTTTCAGGCTAGTGAGCGACTGTTGGTTCCCTCCCCCAGGCACCAGCACTGCCAACTCTTGCCACTGTATCACAGGTCTCGTGGTATTTGGTGTTTTCTTTAAAACCTCAGCTCCTGGCGTCATGGGGTTATGTGAGAATCTCCGCTTTAGAATGAAGCTGTTTCTAGCCCTCGTGGCTGCAGGGGACAGCTTGAAAGTGTCACCAGTGTGACCTGAAAGGCTCAGAAGTCAAAGAGAACCCCAAATGTGTGGTGGCTTTTAATCCTCTTGTGGGGATTGTTGGGGGCTAGCCCCTGGGTTCTGAATGTGGGGGGTTGGCCCTGCCACGTAACTGCAGCCCAAAAGGCACACTTGGAACTCAGCTTAGAATTATTTTTAAGCAAGGCGGCTTTACACCACTTCCTGCTGTGGAGTAATCCTGTAATGCAATTGACTGACTGCAGCGGGAGTGGGGGTGGGTCGGTACGACTGGGCACGGGCGACGGGGAGGAATGAACGAGAATATCTGGTGTGACAAGAGTTTTTGTCCTTTCAGTTTCGTTCTGTGGCAACTCCAGCAGTTACTATAACTGTACACTGGAATCTGTTACCCAAAGCAAGGGACTTGGCATTCTAGTTAGCGAAACTGGCCTGAAGCAGCTGAGAGCCTCATGGCTACCAGCCCTCTCTCTTCTGGAAGGTTATCCTCTGATCACCTTTGTCCTTCTCTCTTCCCCATACAGTCCTCCCTTCCTCTTATTTTTCTCTTGACAAATAGCGTAGCTTCCCCTTGACCCACTCCTGATGTAGGATTGGCCTCTTCACCTGTGCGGGCTCCCAGCTACTGCTAGACATTGGCATCTGCTTCTCAGCACTAACACGTCTCCTGCTAAGAGCTGCTGCTGGGTTGCCCCTGGGCAGCCAGCAATGTGCCGGTGGGGTGACGGGCCCTTGTGCATTTGGGAGAGGCGCTCCATGCTCTGAGCAGGGCAGAAGCCCAGCTGCCTCCCCATAGCCACAGTTGTGAGGCACTGGGCAGGACCCAAATGAAGGGCCGGTCTTGGTGCGTTGCTTTGTAATGGCCAGGCAGGAAATCCTTCTGCTCTGAAGCTCCTGGGGGGAGCGGAGGCTTCTGGGGGTGCGCTTGGGGACGTTGAAGGATGACGCAATGGAGGTTGTAAAGTCACAATGGGAAACAGGCAGCTGCTGCTCCAGGAGAAGTGCTCCGCAGCCTTTGTAATAGCAAGCGAACAGGAGATGCCTCCTAAGTATGTGGAGCTTGTTAAACTCCTCTTAATGCTTCCTAGACAATACAGATCCTGCCTTTAGCGGGAGAGACCTTCCACCCTCTGCTCTGCTCCCTGCCGCCTCTTGCCCAGCTTGATTGTATTCATGAGGGGGTCTGGAAGTGGGAGAAAGGAGTCGGGTTTGCTCACGGCGGAGCCCCTGGCTTTTGTCTGCAGCTGCCCCCGGGGCAGGGAATGTGGCAGTGGCTTGGAAGGAGAGTGGCTTCTGCGTGGCCAGCCTGGCGGGTTTGGACAGAGTCTGTTCCACGAAGGCTGGGCCCAGTCCTGCCCTCCCCTACGCCAGGCAGTCCCACTGAGCTGGTATTAAGTATTAAGAGGAGTTTAACAAGCTCCACATAGGAGGCATCTCCTGTTCGCTTGCTATTACAAAGGCTGCAGAGCATCCCGGGTGGGATTCCCTTCTGCAGCTGCAGAACATGCCCCCCAGCCAGCACCTTGCACGGGGAAGGGGACAGGCTCTGGAGGGGCAGGGGAGACTTCCTGTATTCATTATGGTTCGAAGGCACCATCCGCCTCTGCTTCCTTATAGAGGAACAAATTCAGTTCAGAACAGAGCTCGCCTTATTACAAACCCTAAATGGCAATTGAGGCTCCCAGCTAGGCATCTGCTTCTCCCTTGGCTTCCAATGCAGACTGGCTACCTCTCCTCTTGGCCAGTTCCTGCCACGCTGCAGCAAATCAATCCAGACCCAGAGAAATGCTGCCACTTCCAGGGGCTCTCTGAACCAGCTGCACTTCAGGTTTCCCTCTTCCCCGTGAGGTCTCTGAAGAGAAGCTAGAGAGGCCAAGATGGGCTCACGCCCCAAGCACCATGGCAGGATTTCTGTACAATGGAGCTGCCACCGCTGCTCTTGATCCTCATATCTCACTGTTAGGAACCTTTTCCTGTTACACTCTGCATCTTCTCTTCTTACCACCTCCTCCTTGTCTGAGTTTTATCCCCGCCCGACAGATCTGTACCAAACACTGGCAGACTAGTACTGCTGTTTACTCACTGCCTCAGAAATCCCCCATTTTAGTCTTTTTTCCCCACATTCCCTCTGTTTTTGGGCTTCTCTTGAGGTGCCCACTGTGTTCTAGGTAGTGTCTTTTTCCAGAAACCCCCTGCTCTGAAACACACTACTCCTGCAAGCTGTAATTACACTGCTCTGTTTGTTGCCCTATCACATGGCACCCTCCTGGAGCCAGCTCCATGGGCTCAGGATCTTAGCTTTTGACTCTCTTGACTCTGGTGCATTTTAAGTTCTCAGCTTTAATGTTAGGGTGGGGTTAGGGTCACTTTTGGAGAGGGTTAAATTCACGCTGAAGCCTGTGCTGGGCTAGACAATTTGCTGGAGAGTGGGGGAGGGTTGTACAGTAGGGCTGGCACATTCAGGGAATCTTACTCTCTGCATTTCATCCTGAAGGACTTTCCAGATCTCTCTCCCGTATTCCTCTCTGGGCATTTCTAATTTGCCTATCCCCGTGGTGTCTGAGCCAAGCAGTTGTTTTACTCCCCACCCCAGCAATACCTCCTGTACATAATGCAGCATTGCATAACAGCACACGCCTACAGGCTGGCAGAGCATGCCCCCAAACCTGCCAGGGCCGCAGAATGTACCCCCCTCCCAGGTGCCTTAGAGGATCACTGCAGGTACAATTTGGCTAGCACAGGGGGGCTAACTGGCAGAAAGTACTACTGGCCCTTTTCAGGTAGTAATGAGCTCTGCAATCCATAACCTCCGCTTTTCATCTACCGGGACAGCTGCTATCCCAGCAGCACAGCACCTATTAGGGCTGTCCCTCCCTTGCCTACGCTAGAGACGCTTCCATCACTGACTTCAGCTCTGGTAGTGCTAGCAGAGGCTAGAGCCCTCCTGGAGATGGGCTAAAGGCTGCCAGTGGCCTTGATTAGACTTTCTGAGCAGGCTTAGACAGGGCATTATGTGACAGTGTTAAAAATGCCAGCGGGCTGTCAACATGAGGGCTCCTAACCCCCTGAGCATAAACGGCTCCTTGGAGACAGGCGCACCTCCCAGATCACCAGCACCATTCCCCAGTGCAGTGAGAGGGGCTGGGTATGCCATACAGACCCCCAGGCCCTGGCACATGCACAGTGGTGAGATGCTGCAATGCAACCTTTCCCTCTACACTTCCCAGCTCTTCCCCCACTCCATGGCGATGTGAGACAGCGAAGTGCAGCACCCACGCAGAGAGATCACAAGAAAATGCTCTGTGGGCCTTCAGCAGATACAACCCTCCAGTAAAGCTGCTGCTGGAACATCCTAACAAGAGACTCCAGCCCTACCACAGAGCCTGGCTTATTGCTTTGTTTTTGATCCATGCCTCTCACCCCTGTGTTCTAGGTGCTTGTCTGGCCTTGAGCCCAGTTCCAGGTGGGGTTGTTGAGCCCAAGGTGAGGCTCCTGGGGTTTGTTTGCACATTGTGTTTGATTCCCCTGGTGCTTTGCAGTGGGAGGAGTGTTTGCTGCTTTGGCCAAGATACAACAGATGTCCAGGGTGCTTAGCGGGGTGATCGGTTCTGCTCTGCTGCCACGTAGCTGTTTGCGTAATTGCAGCCGAAGCCATTCTGTCAGGGTTTGTGCCAGTAAGTGTGATGCAACTAGGGCAGGCCCTTGCCAGGTGCAGCTCGCTGACCATAAACACTGAGGGGGAGACAAAGCCCAGGTCCAAGCCAGAGTGACTGCAGCCATTGAGACGCCCAGAGATTGCCTGCAGACGTCTGGAATAGGAGCACGGGAGAGTTTCTCAAATGAACGGGAATCTTAAGACTTGTTATCAAGAGCACTGCAGCAAACTGGGCCTGCCCTGGGAACGATGCCGAGATAGCATCCAGCTGACTTCAGCCTGAACCCCAAGCTGTACAAACCCCTGTGCTGGACAGAAGGAACCTGTCTCTGATGGAGACCCAAATCCGTCTGTTGCACGGCAGCAGCCTTGAGATGGCTCAGAGAGGCTGCAGGGTTTCCATAGGTGGGCATGGCAGGGAGCTGGTGCATGCACAGGGCAGGGAGGGTGCAGGGGCTCTTTCTATGCCCGACCCAACACAGGACAGTCAGGCCCTGTTTGCAGTTTGGCTCAGCACCTCACTGTTCTCAACAGGCTCGTGGGTGATGGTACCATCCTAGTCCTCCCTGGGCTAGGCTGGATTACAGAACCCAGCCAGTGGTGACAGAGCAGTAGCTGATAGCCCTTCCCTATGGTGCTCCTATTAACCTCTCATTTTTCTTCCCCTGCCTCCCCAGATGGCTAAATTTTGGATGAGCAGTTGTATCTTAAATGTCTAGGGCGCTTTTGGCTCCATAGCCAGCTCTCTTGTGGTGATGTAGAGAGTGGCCTGTGATCCTATGTGAATCTGGTTAATGGTCACATAGTTTCAACCTGAATTCACTCTTGTGTGCTATTTGCGGTTATTTTTAAATAAACTCCAAGTCTGTTAATGGTTTGTTTGTCCTGTTTTCTAAGTATATTAACCCATCTCACCTCTTTCTCTTCCCAGCTGGAATTTAACCTTAATCCCATGTTTATCTCAAACATTAGGCAGCTGCAGTTGTGATGCCAAGAGAACAAAGGTCTGAACTTCAGGTCAGAAATGGGCACCTACTCTGAATTGTGGGGATGAGGAGGTGCTGTGGTGTAACCCAGAATCCTCTGCGTTTCTGCAGTCAAACCCCTTCTTTCTAGATCTGTGGACAGTAGCATTGTGTATAGGAACCTGACTCCTAGTCTCCTGTTGGGTGTATGAATTGACACTGATCTAGCAAATTGATTGTGGGGTCAGTGTGGGATACTTGCTAAATCTTCCCCTCATGCAACACAATGAAGAATGTTAATGTGAATTGGATGACTGGGAGATACGTGCAAACAGAAGCTTCCAAAAGTCCCAAGAATGGGACTCACTGAAGTGTAAGTCTGAGTTGGCTGAAAGCTGTAAACACAAAGTATGGCAAATTAAAGGGGAAAAGCAAAGTTTACCAGCCCTCCCCCTAATCTATATCTCAGGGGAGTAACCTGTGTGCACTTCACACCTCGCTACAGGTGGCCAAGAAATGGAAATCCCTTCCCATGGGAAATGTTATTTTTGGAGAAAAGTCCCAAATTGGGACAAAAAGCCAAACCCTGGCATTTTTCACTGGAAGGGAGTTCTGGAAAAAATCCATTCCAGAAGAACCCAAACAGAATTGTTCAGCTGATGGGACTGGCTGCCTGGAAGGCAGAGAATGAAATTGACAAGGAGCTTTCCAGGCTGGTGACTGGAGAAACTGGTCTGGGCGACTCTGAGCTGGGGCAGGAGCAACTCCTGGCAGTTTCATTTTCTGCCTTTTCACTTTCTGCTGCTTGCTATGGAGCAGGGAGCAGCTTTATTTCTGAAAGTTCCACCCGGAACCGCTGAGCCACTTCCAAGGAGGGAAAGTGAAACATTTCATTTCTCAGGCTTTTTTAAAACTCCAGAGTCTGAGTGAGTGATGGTGGAAATTTGACATGCAGCAGGGCCCTAGGACCCTGGTTCATAGATGTCTTCCTACCTTCTGGGGAGAAGAGTTGGATTTGGCCGTGTGATTTGCCAACATGTCCCTCATGTAGCACATACTGAGTGGAAAGCCCCGTTGGTCTCCGCATTTAGTTGGATTGGGTATAAAAACATGGGGTGCAGTCAAAGAATATGGATTCTCAGGTTAGCCTATGGCATGTTTAACACTCCTTTCCCTAGCTGGAGGGTCCTTGTGCAAGCGTGAATAGCCTAGAAGCAGACAGGATTGGCGTTGGGAGTTGCTGGAGGGAAGGAAATGCAGCAGAACCAAGGAGACTCCCAAAAGCAGGGAAAACTGAACGTAACAGGAAAGGAGGATGGGGAAGAATGAGCAGAACAGCAGTTTCCTATGGACGAGCACGTTTTCCCACTCACACCACTAAATGGGACCAAGGGCTGACCAGCTGATAATGGAAAGTTTGGTTCTTAGGGAAAGACTGTCTGGACAAACATTCTCCCCTCCTCCCCGCCCCTGTGGCGGTAGCTGGGTCAAGGGAAGGATTCTTCCATCGACCTAGCACTGTCTATCCTGGGGATTAGGTTGGTTTAACTATTTTGCTCAAGGGGATGGATTTTTCACACCCCTGAGCACCCTAGTTGGGTTGATTTTACTTTTTAGTGTAGACCTGGTCTTCGTGGTCGCTGTGTAGCATTTGAAACAAAAATCACACTGAGTGGAGGGGAACCTCCTGGACTACTGGGTAAGGCTGAGGGTTGTAGGGCACAGTTGCTGTTTGCTGTACTTAAACTCTCAGGGGTGGCAGCAGTGGGGGGCTCCCTGAGAACTGTTGTAGAAAATATGATGGCTGGAGGGTTTTTTTTTCCTGCTCAGCTGATTGGCTGCTGCTTGCAGGGTCCTGTCACTAGGGTTTTCTGAAGAGGTGAGAGGGAGCCAGTCCCCCACCCCACTGCCATGGCGACTGTCTCCCTTTCAGCAATGAGGAGTATGGGGTGCGGTGCTCCAAGAGCAACCCCAGGTCGCTCTGGAGCGACAGTCTGCAGGGGGGCCACCTTTGCCCCGCTGGGCTGGTCCGGGGGCTGATGCAGCCCTGGCGTTGATTGCTCCAGGAGCCACAGCCTGGAATAGCCGGAGAGCTGTGTGTCCCGGGGCTGGGAGCTGTGTGGCGGCTGGTCGGTGCGGCGCTCGTCCCGCCCTGTGCTGGGGGTGTGTCCCGGAGCGAGGGCGAGGCCGGGGGGCGGTGCAGGCTGGGGGCGGAGCGGAGCGGGGGTGCCCGGGCCCGGCTCCAGCGGGCGGGCGGGCGGCCGGCAGAGCGCGGCGGGCGGGCGGGCAGGCGGCATGGTGGACAGCATCTACCGGACGCGGTCGCTGGGGGTGGCGGCCGAGGGGCTGCCGGACCAGTACGCGGACGGGCGGGCGGCGCGGGTCTGGCAGCTCTACATCGGGGACACGCGGGGCCGCACGGCCGAGTACCGCAGCTGGCTCCTGGCGCTGCTCCGCCGCCACCGCTGCCGCGCCGTGCTCGACGTGGCCTGCGGCACCGGGTGAGCGGCCGGGCCGGGCCGGGCTCGGGGCGCGGCAGGGGGGCGAGGGAGCCCGGACCCGCCCACCCCCTGGGGTGTGGGTGTGGGTGTGTCACACCCCCTGTACAGCCCCCCCACTGTGTGTCTGTGTGTGTGTCACACCCCCTGTACAACCCCCCCCAGTGTGTGTGTGTCACACCCCCTGTACAGCCCCCCCAGTGTGTGTGTCACACCCCCTGTACAGCCCCCCCAGTGTGTGTGTGTCACACCCCGTACAGCCCCCTGTCTGTGAGATCCCCGTACAGCACCCTCATGTTTGAGACACCCCCCCCATGTGTGAGATCCCCGTACAGTCCAACCCCCCCATGTCTGAGACCCCCCCCCGTGAATGAGATCCTTCATACAGCCCTCCCCCCGTGTGTGGGACCCCCCATCCCTCTGTGTGTGAGAGTGCCGTACAGAGTGGGGACCCCCCCACACGTGGGTGTGTGTGAGATCGCTGTATAGCCCCGCCATGTGTGTGACCCCCCTATCCTGTAGGTGTGACCCCCCACCCCAGACCCTTCCCCTCACTGTGTGTTTGCAGGAACTCCCCTACCCTGTGTGTGTGAGATTCCCCATACATCCCCATCCCTGCGTGCGCCCCCCCACCCCGTACATCCCCATGGTGTGTGTGGGAACGAACCCCTCCATATGCAGGAACCCCTGGACTGCCCCATGTGTGTATGACCCCCTGTACAGCCCCACCCCATGTGTGTATGAGACAGAGGGGAGCCCCCCGCTCTGTGTATGTGAGACCCCTGTCCAACCCCCCCAGGGCCTGAGGGGGAACCCCTACCCCCATGGAGCCGGATGGGCTACCCCATCCCTGGCGCGCACACACAGGCACCCCACTCTGTGTGACGCCCCCTGCGGGTGTGTGTCACGCTTTCTCTGCCCTCGTCAGGGTGGACTCCATCATGCTGGTGGAGGACGGGTTCAGCGTGACCAGCGTTGATGCCAGTGACAAGATGCTCAAGTACGCCCTGAAGGAGCGTTGGAACCGGCGGAAGGAAGAAGCCTTTGACAAGTGGGGTAGGCACAGCACCCTGGGGCGCACGCTGCGGCAGTGTGCCTGGAGTGCTTTGGGGTGGGGAACAGGCGATAAGAGGCCCCAAGTCCTGTCTTTTATCCCCATGCGACACTTACTCCTTTGGTTTCCCCTCGGAAATGAGCAGCTCGGACTCTGAACCCTTCCTGGTTTGTCTCTGGCTGGCAAGGAGCGCGCTTGGGGCTGGACAGGAGAACAGCTTCCTGCTGGCACTGGGGGGTGATGCCTCTGTAGCGGGAGCCCAGAATGCCCTGGACTCCTGCTGCTGCTCATCCTGGCATTGAAACGCCTGACTAGCCTGCTGCCGGCTCTGCCAGGCTTCTCCCGCCCCGAGGGGATCAACGTCCAGTCCCCAGGTGCTGTAGGCTGCATTTCCAATGCAGAACGCCCTCATGGGACCCCGTCTCTCTGGGACCTGTTGGAACATTTCCCTGGCGTAGGATCATCAGCAAGTGTAACATGTTGCATGCGCCTCTTCCCTTGACGTCACTGATATCACACCCTGTTCTCCCCCCTCGCACGATGCAGCACTTGCTTCCCCTGGCTGGCTTTGAAATGGGAATAATGCCCCATCCCACCTCCCCAGGGTAGCGAGTGTCTCAGTGCTGCGGCTGTCGCCTTTGGCCATGGTAGTGCCTCTCCGAGCTGAGCTGTTCAGCGGTGTATGGAGGTGGGGGCGGTGCTTTCTGGGCTGCAGTGGAAATGGGTACTGCCCCTCCCCGCCCCGTCTCTGAGGCAGGAGCAGTGGGGATCTGTGTGCAGGAGGGAAGGCCCCCAGCCCAGGGAAGGCAAGGCCTTTGTTTGTGTGTGTAACCAGTTCTCGTGTGGTGCAGTCATTGAGGAGGCCAACTGGCTCACCCTGGACAAGGACGTGCAGAAGCCGGGAGATGGGTTTGATGCTGTCATCTGCCTGGGAAACTCCTTTGCGCATCTGCCTGATTTCAAAGGTGAGCCTGGTGAACAGAGTCTGCTTCCGGGGACCAGCCCTGCAGCCAGAGCCCTGAGGGCCGGGGGCAGGTGCGCATGCAGGGCTCTCATCTCCAAAGCAGCTGCCAGGCGAGGCGGGCCCACCGTCCCATTTACTGCTGAGACTTGCTCAAGCCCACGCTGGGATGGCAGCAGGATTCGATCTCCCAGCCCCTGCGCAGGCTGCGTCCAGAATACAACCAAGGTCCCGACTCCCCGTCTGGTGCAGGAATGAGGGACAGAAGAGAAGGTTGCGCGGCTCCACTTAGGAGGGTCCTGTATTCTGGGGCTGCTCTAACTTACCCTGTGCTGCAGCGGCCCTATATGGGCAGCGTGCCAGCTGCCCCGTCCTACCCTAGCCCCCCTCCCTGCCCCTATATGGGCTGTACCTGCTCCAGGGGCCCGCTTTTGCTAGGGCGTTCCTGGATGGCCAGTTTTGGCTGTGCTAGGGCCCGCCTATCTCCAGCCAGGAAATGGGGCTCGCGGGGAGGCGGACTAGCTTAGCTGAGGCACGCAGAGGCCCCAACATGTCCACTGCTCTCTGTTGGCACCACTGCAGGATAGAGCGAGATGCCGGGGGGCCATGGGCAGCTGGGGTGGGGGATGGGCTCTGGGCATTGCAGAGGGGTAGCTGAATCCCACCCCTTCGCCTAGGTGATCAGAGCGACCATAAACTGGCCCTTAAGAACATTGCGAGCATGGTGCGACCGGGCGGCCTCATGGTCATCGACCATCGCAACTACGACTACATCTTGGCCACGGGCTGCGCCCCACCTGGCAAGAACATCTACTACAAGGTCACTGCCCTCCAGGCCTGCCCGGTGGAGGGGGAGGTCACCAGGGGTCGGAGGGCTGCTCTGGTTGTTGTGCCCCATTGAGGGATAGGGACAGGGCTGACTGGCACTCAGTGATGTGGGGATAGAGGTTTCCCGCCACCCCACACGTCCTCCCCGGCCATACCACTCCTCACAGCTGGCCTGGTGGGAGGGAGCAGCTCTGGCTAACGGCGGACAGGGCGTAGGGAGGTAATGGGGGAGGCTGAACCTACAGGAGTCACAGGTGAGGACAGAGCGGAGGAGAGGCTGCAGGGCTGAGGCTATGGAAGGAGAGTGCAGCAGCTCCCTGTGTGCCCTCGGCTGTAGCTGCGGCCGGAGGCGTCACTGGGTGCGGTGCAGACCACACCAGGAGAGCAGGCTGCATTGGGGGTTGGGATTGGAGCATCACCACAGCTCCAGGCGGGCAGGCTCCATCCCAGAATTCCCAGAATGAGTATGCTGGGGTGACGTTAGCCTCCCCCCGCTGACCTGGGGCAACTCCCCGCGTTGTGCCTGGGGGCTGGCACACGGGAGGGGAGGAGGTAACAGAAAGCTTTTGGCCTTTTGCCCCTTCCAGAGTGACCTGACGAAGGACATCACCACATCCGTGCTGCTAGTGAACAACAAAGCCCATATGGTGACCCTGGATTACACGCTGCAGGTCCCGGCCCAGGAGCCAGAGGAAGCCCCGGAACTGAGGTATGTGCTGGCTGGCACAGTCACCTGTGGCGGGAGGAGGGGTGGGCCCCGATCCACGTGCACACGAGGTGTCTGGGCACAGGGCGCACGCGGCAGGGGCATGTCCTGCTTTGCACAGCTGGGGACTCCTGCAGGCTGAAGAGAAGCACCAGCCCTGGGTGGCGTAGCTGCCTCCCTGCTAGCCCGACTCCCCCGTGCACGGCAGGCTCACGCTGGCACATCCCAGAGCCCCCCGCAGGCGCCTGCCCCAGCCCCTCAGTGCGGTCTCTCTTCTCCTGTGTTCCAGCAAATTCCGTCTCTCCTACTACCCTCACTGCCTGGAGGCCTTCACGGAGCTGCTGAAGAATGCCTTCCAGGGGCAGTGCCAGCACAGCGTCCTGGGCGACTTCCAGCCCTACCAGCCCGGCCAGGCCTACACCCCCTGCTACTTCATCCACGTGGTGAAGAAGACAGGCTGAGGCGCTGCTTGGGGCTCCCTGGCGTTGCTGGTCGGACTGCGCCCCCGGCCGTGTGGCAACGGACGAGGAGATGGAACTCTTCGCCATCTTCCTGTCTGAATGGCTCTGCTTGGGCGGCTGGTGGGACTCTCCACCAGCCGGCCGCTTCAGGGGAAGGCCCCAGGAATTGCCTGTGAGGCCTGAGCAAGGCTCTGTGGCTGGCTAGACCGGCCCGTACTGCTGCTGCTTCTTGTCCCTCTCTGCTTCTCACATTTGTCAGGCTGCACCGGGGTGGGGGGCGTTTGTCCGAATCTCAGGGCTGTTGAGGGCTCTCCAGAAGGCTGTTGTGAGGAAAGTGAAAACGCTCATGGAGAGTTACCAGTGCACGTGGTCCTGGTGTCTGTTCTGCGGCTGGGCTGGGGATGAAAAGCTCAGAGGAGGCGGGAGTTGGTGTGAGCAGGATTCTGCTGGTGCCGGTCATGGGGATCTCTCCGTAGTGCCACTGTGCCCTTGGTATGGAGGAGTGACAGGGCCAGCTCACGCCTGGAGTCCGGAGCAGAGCCTGCGTCCAACTGCGTGCTCCAGCCACTGCACCATCTGCATGGCCATTGCTGCAGATTGGGGGGGAGGAGAGACCCCCCCCCCAGAGCTGCCACTCTGCACCTCTGCCCCCCCCGAGGGGCTGAAGGGCCCTGTGCAGGGCGTCCTGGAGATGTAGCTCCAGGCCCAAGTGCTGTGGGAGCAGGGTACCTGTGGGCCACCCAGCTCTCTGCACCCACTCACTGAGGGCCCGTTCCCTCCACATGCAGCCCAGAGGGCTGGGAGATGCTGGTTGCTGTGGGTAAGGCCCAGGCCATTGGCTCGGGCACTAGTAGCAGCAGCAGCTGGAGAACATACCCCCTGGCTCCAGTGTCAGCAGCCGTCAGGGGCCCGAGCGAGGGGTGCTGAGTGCTGCCCGGGAAGGGGAGGCTGCAGCTGGTGGCCGGCTGCGCGGTAGCAGCAGTGTGAGCCTGAACCGGGTGCTCGCTGAGGGCGAGGAAAGGAGTCGAGATAGAAAAGCAGGTGCCACAAGACTCACAGCAGGGAAAACCACAGCCAGCTGGTGCGGCCACTCAAGGCTGTGAGGAGGGGGCGGGGGAGTCTAGTCTTGCCTGCCAACAGCTAGTACCCGCCTCCCTCCCAGCGCAGGGCACGACCTGGCTGGGGAAGGTGGCTGCTGTCCAGCCCCAGGCTCCTGGCCCTGAGTTAGCTTCCTTTGGGTGTTGGCAGCAGTCAGCCCGGTGAGCTCCTAGCAGCACGTCCGGGGGGGGGGGGGGGGAGCGACGAAGGGGTAGACCAGCCAGGAGGGGGGCACTTGGCAGGGCTGGGTCAGCCCCAGGGCACTGCTGCTGAAAAGGGCAGCGAGGAGGTGCTCCGGGGGGCTGGTAAGGAGAGGTGGCTGCTAGAGGCAGGTAGCACTGGCCCCAGAGGGGAGATGGCAGCCTAACCCCTAAAGGGAGCAGGGCAGCTTCAGGGCCTGTGCTCTGAAGGGCTGTACCCAGCACTGGTGCCCATCCGGCTGCCTCAGGCCAGCTCCCGGGCAGCAGTCTACCCTGCACCTCCTCTCCCTGTGCCCAGGCTCACTGCAGCAGGTGCCCATTGCCGGGCTGCTCTCCCAGCAGCAGGGGAGGGTAAGTGGCCATGGGTGGCTGGAAAAAGGCATCGCTGCTGCTACAGCAGGCTCAGTCCCTCCCCGGGGTGCCAGGATCTCCAAGGGGGAGACTGCCAGGCCTGGCCACAGGCTGATGGGCTTCATGCTAATAGAATTGCTGCTAAATGTTGGCACCGCTGAGGATGGGCTGCTGAGATTCCCCTGGGAGGGGAAGCTGGGGCCAGACACAGAGAGAGAAAAGCTGAAACCAACGTCACTGCACACGTCTTACTGCACCACGGTGTCCTTGTCCTCAAAGAGCCAGCCACACTACGGCCCAGCCCTGCTGGGCACCGCTGCCTGTGCATAGACCCACACTCCCTGCCCGGCTCAGCCCTGCCCCTGCAAGCCCCTCCGCAGACGCTGGTAAGTGGGTACAATGACACTGAGCAGGGCTTGAGCAGAGTGCTGTCTGCTTCTTGCAACCCACGTGCGTGGTGAGTCAACACGCCCCGTGTGTGCTCAGAGCGTAACGCCCTCTCGCAGCTCTCTGTGAACGCCTGAAGCCAGAAGCTGCAGAGGGGGCAATAAATGCCCACACACAGCTGAGAACTAGACCAGGAACTCCCCCTTTATTTAGAAAGCCCGTGTACAGTATTTACAGTATGTACAGTGTGCTCACACAATACAGGTGCTCTGTGCCTCTGCCCTGTGTAGTGCCCAGGCCCGTGTGCTGGGAGCTGGCCAGGGGGGTTCAGAAACCCTGCAAAAACATCTCAGGGGACCCACGCTTCTTGGGAAGCTGCTCGGGAACCTACGCTTCCTCCCTGCCGTTCTGGCTCCCCCTCCTGTCTTGTTCGTGGCTGCCTGAGTGATCGGAAGCACCATCCCTGCCTGTAGTGCATGTGCCAGCAGGGAAAGCAGCAGGGGACCCTCCCACCTACCGGTGACTGAAGCTCCACAAGGAAGTTCTCTCTCATTCAGGATGAGATTCCCCTCCATGCCGAGGGCCAGCACGAGACCACCCGTCAGTGGTGCCAGGTTTTAGGCTGGCCCTGTAACCGGGGAGAGGAGTTGTGGGTGTGAATTCCCCCTCCCGCTGATCCTGAGCAGAAGGCGTCTGCTAATTCCCTCACCTCCCAGGGAGGCTGTGGGAGAGGGGAGGATTTTTCACTCTTGGGAGACAATCCACCCCCGAGCTCAGGATCTTTGCCTACGCCAGGGGGAGGGCACGGGGTCACGGGACAATCCATGACTAGTGCAGGGTCTCACAGGGGCTTTGGTCGCACTCCTTTCCCTTGAGATCCACAACTCAGCTCAAAGCCCCTTCCTCACACCCCAGATTACGGGGCGGGATGGTGGCTGTGGGGGTGAGGGCCAGGCTGAGAGGTTGGAGGAGGGGGACTGGGACAGAGGAGGAGGAGTATGAACCCCAGCTGTGCTGCCGACAGCCTCAGATCCATGGCTAAATGTGCACCCCGTCCAGGGTTGGCCAGGAGTCAGCAGGTGATGACGCCTCCCTCTCTCCACTTCACCAGCCCACACGCCTGTCCCGAATCCTCTTGGCCTTCTCCGTGTTAGGGCTGTGCGTGCTCCTTCCCTTCCCTTCTCACTGCAGGCTAGCAGGCAGCAAACTTCCGCTGGATCACTCTGTATGTGAGCAGCTCCTGCTCCGAAACCGACGGCTGCAGCCTTGTGGCAGCTTGTCCAAAATCCTCCATGGTCAGAACTAGAGCGGAACTCTCCGTGTCCAGCCCTGGGGAAAGAGTCACACAGGCACCTGAATGCAGACGGCACAGGGAGCTGGTCTTCCCCACCCCAGCCCAGGAATCTGCTCCCAGCCAGGCAAGACCTGACAGCCCCCACTCGAGACTCTGCACAAGTTGTTAAACAGCCACGTGAGGCTCTCACTTCACCCTGCCCCACCCCCTGCTGCCTGCCCACCTGCCTCTGACATTCTCTCACATTCAGAATCATGGCTTAACAAAAGCTGCCCAAGCCTAGGCAAATAAGAAACTGCCTTGTGGGAAGGCAGATGCGTGAACTCAATTCGGGCGGAACGGCTGGGCCTGGAGAACAGCTCCCCGCCAGCTCCCCAGAGGGCAAAGGGCACCCTGCCGCATCTCACAGTGGAGAATGTTCTTTAGCCCCATATTCTGGAATCCTGTGATTACGGGCGACTATCAGCTCTCGGTTTTGTAATGAAATTTCTAACCATCGTGGTTGCGAAGAAAAGCTTGAAACTGTGGCCCGGGTGCCACCTAAGAGCTCCGAAATCAGAAACGAAAGAGAACCCACAGTCTATTCTCTTCTTAAATCCCAGGACTTTGGGGGGCCTGCCTGGTGACTGTGGGCTGGCAAACCTCTGAACCCCGCTCTGCCTCGTGCACATGGGAGCTGTCTGCCTGCCAGTGACCAGAGGGGATAGCTCGTGCCTTTCTCCCCAGTCAATCCTTTCCACTTTAACCTTCCACAGAGAGAAGCTGCAGAGCAGCTGATGAGAAGAATAAAGAGGGGTGACAACAGAGAGCAGAGGAGACCTCCTTGCTCCAGCAGCAAGCGTGCCTGCAGACATTTCGGGGTTACATGGGGGGCTGTAGTCCCTGGGCCAAGCTGCGCGTACTCGGTGCTCACATCTCCCCACCAGCCTTTGGTCACCGTCGGGCCGTGAGGCACCCTGCTGGGATCAGACTGAACAAGCCCTGGTGGGACTGGTCTCAGAGCCTGGTGCCAAGCCCATCACTATGCAGCTGCCTTGTGCCGAGAGCCAGGGAACAAACAACCCAGGGGGAAGTGGCTGACCGCCAGGATGGCGGAGCAGAGTCCAGTTCAAGCCCATTTATATAATGTTTGTTTACCTAGCTTAAGGCACAGGCACAAGAGAGAAAAGGTTGCAACGCCACTTGGTGACCAAACACAGCCATTGACAAGTCCCCTTTCAGTCGCTGTCATGACCGCGGCTTCGGCCGGGCAGGAAGGCTGGTTCCCAGGGCTCTCCCTGCTGGCTGACATGCGGCTCACTCGTCCCTGGACAGAGCATTTTTTAAATCTGACTCTCGGTTTATTTTGCCTCGCTCGGCCCCTTTTTAATACTGCGAAATTAGACAGCATGCTTAGGAGCCAAACCCGGAGAGGGAAGCCAGGATCATGACCCTATTCTACAGCTGGGGAACTCGGTACAGAGACATACCCATGCCCATCCCGCAGGCTGACCCATGCAGACGGACCCCACTGTGCGGAGCCTCAGAGAGCCCCGTGACGGAGCTAGGATTTGGACAGTGGGGTTCCTAGCTCCCAGGCCACTGCTCTAACTAATGGACAATGCTGCCTCTCCATTGCTTCCATCTGCCTGTGTGTGCAAGTCTCCCAGTTTGTGAATGTCCCCAAAATGCCCAGATCACTGGTGAACAAGACCCGACCTAGCCCGGATCCCCATGGTAACCCCCAGAGGGGCCTCCTCCCGACTTGGCTTGGCCACTTGGCGTTCCCCTTTGTCCCAACCCCCAACCGAGTCAAGTCCAAGCCCAGTGTGAACCGATGAGGGGAGATTTCACAAGACACTGTATCAAATGCTTCACTAAAACCCAAAACACAGTTCGCTGCCCTTAAACCCTATCCGGGGAAGCCCCCGTGTCTGCCTGGAGTGATTTGTTCTGCATCATTCCCCTCCCAATGGCTGGGGGTCCAGCTAGTCTCTAGAGATTTTAACCTCCGCCCAGCGCACAAGAGGAAGGGGCTGGGCTCCTACCTTCCTCAATCCAATCCACCTTCCGTTTGACAGCACACAGCATGGCGTCTGCGCAGAGCGCGTACAGATCTGCTCCCGTCAGCTGTGCAGGGCACTGATCCAGGACACTGTTGAGACGCACTGAAGGGTCCAGTTTGAACCTGCCAGAACGCCCAGCAGTTAGAGCCACAGACAGCTGGAGACTGAATCCAGCCAGACGGCTGTGGGCAGGAGGACTCAGATCCCCAGGTCAGCTCCTCCCTGGGCTCTGCACTAGGTTCTCCATGATCACAGGCTCCACCACTTGATTAACCTGCTTGTTCATTTCCCTCCTACAAGAACACGGCTGGCCTGCATCACAAGTGGAGTCTCACTCCCGCAGGGCAGAGTCAAAGGCAATTCAGACCTGTCAATCAGGGAAGACCAGGCGTCTGCAGGTCTGGCTCCTGGCTGCAGACTCCTCCCAGAGGAGAACTTCCATAACTATCTACATCAAAGTGGTCTCAATATCAAAAATTCCTGTGCAAACCCCACACCCCAGAGGTTCGGTCTCCCCTAACAGGAAGGGCTCTGGCAGACGGGGCCGGCCACATGGCCAGACAGGAGATCAGACGACACAGATTTCAGCAATGCACATATTCGTTTCTCCAACCAGTAAATGCCTGGCCTGAGCAGAAAGAAACAGCAGTGATCGTCCGCAAGCCAGATGGGGAAACTAAAACAGCAGGGTAAAACCCTGCCAGATCACAACGGGACCTCTGGCACCACAACCTCCATAGTGCAGGGCAATGGGGAATCAGTCGCTCAGGCCAGCTCCTCAGCTAGTGTCAAGCGACACTGACTTCAACAAAGCAGCACATAACTCCCCTGCTGAGGATCTGGCCCCTGGTGTGCAGACGCAGCCCTGTTACAGCTCTCTGCGTCTCTTTGGCAGAGGCCAGGCCTCTTGCAGCCCAGGAGGGGGCTGTGGGTGTGAAGGGCGAGCCCGGAGCTGAAGAGGTGGTGTGAGCTCATCTAGGCCTGGATGGAGCTCGGTACAGCTCTGCTCCTGCCCCCAGTGGCCGGGCTTTCCTGCACAGGTCCCTCCAAGCTAGGGGGCAGCCCACAGAGCTCTGGGCACCATGACTGGCACCACTGAACTGCCTTCAACTCTGCCAGCCATCCCCCACCCCCCCACCGTGCTTCGCCACCCAGCTGCGCCGCGCATGCACAGCTAGGTTTAGAAGCGGCTTGGTTGGTGCTAGGCAGCTGGGCAAACACTCACTTCCTGGTGATGGCGCTCAGCACTCGCAGCTGAGACTCACGGTCCTCATTCATGCCGACATAGACCAGCTTGTCAAACCTGGCAGTGGAGGGAAAGAGCCAGTCAAGGACAGATCAAGAAAAACCTGCTTCAACAGCCAAGCCACGTGTTCCCAGCGTCAGCCCAACCCCCACCACCACCACCAGGGCAGTCAGCGGCTCCCTGGCACCCATGTTACCAGGCTCCACTCGCACGCTGAGCCCGGGGACTGGGGGAACAGAGGTGGCCTCACGTCACCCGATTCTCAGCCTGTCCCACCCCAGTGTAAATCAGAGGAGCATGAGGGCTGCTCTAGCTTATGCTCTGGTTGCAATGGCCCCACGGGCTGATGGCCAGCCCGGGCAGCCAGAATCCACATGTTTCAGCCCCGCCTCGCCCCTCCTCCAGCTTGTGCCCTGCGAGAGGCGCTGAGCGGGAGGCCAGCACAGACCCTTGGCAGGAGCTCTGCGGAGCCCCGTACACCAGGGCTAATGCCCAGGGCTGTTCTGCTCCCACTGCGCTGACAGACTGCAATAAAGAGGCTGGAGGGCCCCATGGTCGCCACTGTGGTAGCCTTCAAAGGCCGCGATCAGCACCGGGGCTGTGTGGTGCTGGGTCCTGCACGCAAACATAGGCAGAGATGGGCCCAGCCCAGAAAAGCCTGCAGTGTAAAAGGGACGAGCGAACGTACCATACCACAGGGGGAAAGGGGCTGAGGTGGGCACAGTGATAAGGTAACATGGTGATGCAGGCTGCAATGGGCACAACCTGATCCCTTTGAAGCCCCCTCCCCCGTGGGCCCAGAGGCCGAGGCATCGCCCAGGGAACGGCTCCCCCGAGAGCCACTCGCCCTGTGGGCCCAGAGGCCGAGGCATCGCCCTGGGAACGGCTCCCCCGAGAGCCACTCGCCCCGTGGGCCCAGAGGCTGAGGCATCGCCCAGGGAACGGCTCCCCCAACAGCCACTGGCCCATGGGCCCAGAGGCCGAGGCATCGCCCAGGGAACGGCTCCCCCGACAGCCACTGGCTCGTGGGCCCAGAGGCCGAGGCATCGCCCAGGGAACGGCTCCCCCGACAGCCACTGGCCCCGTGGGCCCCGAGGCCGAGGCATCGCCCAGGGAACGGCTCCCCCGACAGCCACTGGCCCCGTGGGCCCCGAGGCCGAGGCATCGCCCAGGGAACGGCTCCCCCGACAGCCACTGGCCCCGTGGGCCCAGAGGCCGAGGCATCGCCCTGGGAACGGCTCCCCCGACAGCCACTGGCCCCGTGGGCCCAGAGGCCGAGGCATCGCCCTGGGAACGGCTCCCCCGAGAGCCACTCGCCCCGTGGGCCCAGATGCCGAGGCATCGCCCTGGGAACGGCTCCCCCGACAGCCACTCGCCCCGTGGGCCCAGAGGCCGAGGCATCGCCCTGGGAACGGCTCCCCCGAGAGCCACTCGCCCCGTGGGCCCAGAGGCCTAGGCATCGCCCAGGGAACGGCTCCCCCGACAGCCACTGGCCCCGTGGGCCCAGAGGCCGAGGCATCGCCCTGGGAACGGCTCCCCCGACAGCCACTCGCCCCGTGGGCCCAGAGGCCGAGGCATCGCCCAGGGAACGGCTCCCCTGAGAGGCACTCGCCCCGTGGGCCCAGAGGCCAAGGCTCTGCCCGAGGAGCCTCTCCCCACATATGGACAGGAACAGTAGCCATGAGTGCAAGCAAACCCAGGGCAGCGAGCAGGTACCTGCCAGGCCGGAGCAGTGCTGGGTCCAGGAGGTCAGGTCTGTTGGTGGCGCCGATCACAAATACGTCTCTGGTGGAATGAAGTCCATCAAGCTCTGCTAGCAGCTGGGAGACAACTCTGCCAAGGGCAAGAGAGGAACGACAAAGGGACGGACACTCTGGAGTTACTGCTAAACCCACCTCAAGCTGTGAACAAACCCACTCCCCAGACCCCTAGACAATTAGCTGTATTGTTATCACCGGAGCACCCACAAGCCCCAGCTCAGACCAGCCCCATTGTACCGGGCACGGTGGAGACACCCCGTAAGGGACAGTCACTGCCCCAAGAAGCTTATAAGCTAAACAGACAAGACCAAGAGCTAGAGTGAGTGTGTGGAGCATCTTGGCTCACCCAGCAGGTCACTAGCAGAGCTGGTCACAGGACCCAAGTCTTTTGACTTCCCGTCCAGTCCCCAAGACCATGCCACCCACAGCACGCCTGCACACCCACCCCTGAAAAGCACCCCCCCTACACACACACACACAGCCCTTGAGACCCATAGGCCTCTCTAACACATGGCCACAGGCCAGGAACCCTGCCCTGGGGCAAGAACACAAATGGCCTTGTGGTTAAGGCAAGTTCCCAGATCTGCCAGACTCCCTGTGTGATCTCAGGCAAGCCCCTTAATCTCGCTGAGCCTCCGTTCCCAATGCTGCCCTGCCCCCTGGCACGTGGGGAGGATACACGCACTAATGTCTGTGAAGCGCTCCGATACTCTGGTGACAGGGACCATATATAGACAGACAGACACACATATCTGTGGATCATGTTCCCTACAGAGACTTTTGCTAATCACAGCTCAGACCTGGAAAAAAGCGAATGTTGTGCCAATATTTAAAAAGGGTAAACACGATGACCTGGGTAATTATAGTCCTGTCAGTCTGACATCGATCCTGGCCAAGACAGTGGAGCGGCTGATACGGGATTCAATTAATAAAGAATTAAAGCAGGGCAAGATAATTCATGCCAATCAACATGGCTTTATGGAAAATAGATCCTGTCAAACTAACTTGATATCTGTTTTTGATGAGATTATAAGTTTGATAAAGATAATAATGTAGATGTAATATACTTAGACTTCTGTAAGGGGTTTCACTTGGTACCACAGGACATTTTGATTAACAAGCTAGAATGATATAAAATTACCATGGCACACATTAAATGGATTAAAAACTGGCTAACTGATAGGTCTCACAATGCAATTGTAAATGGGGAATCATTATCGAATGGGTCTGTTTCCAGAGGGGTCCCGCAGGGATCTGTTCTTGGCCCTAGGCTATTTAACCTTTTTATCAATGACCTGGAAGAAAACATAAAATCATCCTGATAAAGTTTGCAGCCATAGAAATTGGGGGAGTGGTAAATAATGAAGAGGACAGATCACTGATACAGAGCGATCTGGATCACTCGGTAAACTGGGAGCAAGCGAACAATATACATTTTAAATTGGCTAAAGGTAAACGTGTACATCTGGGAACAAAGAAGGCAGGCCACACTTACAGGATGGGGAACTCTCTCCTGGGAAGCAGTGACTGGAAAAGATTTGGGGGTCGTGGTGGATAATCAGCTGAACACACTGCGACACGGTGACCAAAAGAGCTAATGTGATCCCTGTATGTATAAACAGGGGAAACTCAAGTAGGAGCAGAGAGGTTATTTTACCTCTGCATTGGGCACTGGCGTGACTGCTACTGGAATCCTCTATCCAGGTCTGCTGTCCAAAATTCAAGAAAGATGTTGATAAATTGGAGAGAGGTCAGAGAAGAGACACAAGAATGATTAAAGGATTAGAAAATCTGCCTTAGAGTGATAGACGCCAGGAGCTCCATCTATTTAGTTTAACAAAGGGAAAGTTAAAGGGTGAATTGATCACCGTCTATAAGTATTTGTCGAACAAATATGTAATAATGGGCTCTTCAACCTAGGAGACAAAGGTAGAACATGATCCAGTGGCTGGAAGTTGAAGCTGGACAAATCCAGACTGGAAATAAGGCATACATTTAACAGGGAGAGTAATTAACCATTGGAACAACTTGCCCAGGGCCGTGGTGGATTCTCCATCACTGACAATTTTTAAACCAAGACTGGACGTGTTTCTAAAAGCTCTGCTCCAGGAATTACTCTGGGACCGGTCTCTGGCCTGGGCGATACAAGAGGTCAGACTAGCCGATCACAATGGGCCCTTCTGGCCTTGGAAGCTAGGAACCTGCCCCTCAGTGTACTCTTGCGTAACGAGCTCACCTGCAAGGCACTGCTGGCAGTCCGACCTGTGTGCAGACTCTGCACCCCACAGGGGCTCAGGCGGGCGGTGAGTGGCAGACACTGCAGCGTAGGCCTCTGGATACCCTGCTGTGTCTATTCTAGCCAACAGACTCTATTCCTAGGCCCACAAATGCGAGAAGCTACCCTCAAGCCTGTGGATGCCTTGTCAGGCTCAGCCGAGCACAGCCACAACACCTTCATGACGCTTCAGGTTACACCTCCCTGTGCTCAGCTGAGCCTTGCACACATTCACCATGGGAGGCACGTGCTGCCCCAAAATCTCACCTACAGGCCTCTGGCCGCTGGGCTGTAGGAACTTGCAGTCAGGCCTGTGCTTGCCCTGCTGTGAGATTCTGCTGACACGTGAAAGGTGTGCGGTGCTTCACACAGTACTCCCTGCCCTGAGGCGCTTCCCAGCCGACAGAGGGAAAGGAACAAGACATGGGGTATGAGCTCAGCAGTGAGGGCTCTTCGTGGGCAAGGCCTGTGTCTTCATACACGTTCGCACAGCAGCCTGAATGCTGATCCTAACTGAGGCCTCTCCGGTCCTAGCCAAGGGCAAGTAAGTAACTAGAGGTGAGGAGGAAATGGGAGAACGGTTTGGCGGGGGACAGAGAAGCCCGTGGCAGACAGGAAGCTATTCCAGGCTGTAAGGGCTTGGAGCTGGCTCTGTCATTTTAATAAGTGTTTGCCCCACACCCAGTACCAGGAGGGCCTGATCTAAGCCAGAGGCTTACTTAGGGCTTACTACAATCAGTAACAGACAATGACAACGCCCCACGTGTGGGGCTGTGCGAAAGCAGGTGTCAAGCCCACTGCGGCGAAGGAGAGGACTGGGAGGAGCAGGGAGGCAAAGAGTGAGAGTCTCCCCCCAAGCTGCATGTGCCCGGCCATCTCACACGTGCCCGGCGTGTATCAAATCACCCAGAATCCTAATGTAGCTGCCAAAACAGAAGGGCGCAGCAAGCACTCACCTGTCCATAACTCCGCCTGAGTCTCCGCTCCGTCCCCGGTTGGGTGCCAAGGAATCCAGTTCATCAAAGAAGATAATGCAGGGGGCAGCTGCCCGGGCTCTGGCAAACACTGGGAGGAAAGACACACGCAGAGCATGGGCACCCGAGAAAGGCTACACAGAGAGAACTGGCACAGTGGAGAGCCCCCATCCAGCAAGCAGCCCAGAGTGGGAGGAAAAGAGAGTTACCTTTTCCGTAACTGGTGTTCTTCGAGATGTGTTGCTCACGTCCATTCAAGGGGGCACCGGAGCCGGTCCCCTATGGATACTGCTGAGGGAGAAACTTCCAGCACTGGTGCATGTGGCGAGCACACACACGTAAGCTGGATGGACATGAGCAATCAGTCGAAGAAGAACCATTACACCAGAAAATGGCTAGATCCTGCTTTGCAGACACACACTCCTCAGCTCAGAGCTCTGCCAGCTCTCCTGGGATGTGACAGAACACGCCCAAAGCTGTTTGGGCAGGAGGCTGCTTGGCAGACAGGAACAGGGCATCTACTCCAGGCACTGGGGTGCACGCGGCAAGTCAGAAAGCAAAAAGAGAAGAGGGCAGCTATGCAGGCGGCACCCTGGGACTGCTACCCACCATTACTGTTATTTATTAGGTGTATTACGGTAGCGTCTAGCAGCCCATCATGGACCAGGGCTACACTGTGCTAGGTGCTGTACAAACACAGGACAAAGAGACAGCCCCTGCCCCAAGGCGCTTACAGTCCAAGTATAAGACAGAAGACAAGAGACGGAGACAGACAGGGGCATGCAAGAAAACAATGAGGCACGATTGTGTAAATAGACCACACAGACACGGCGGGGGGGAGGGGAGCGGTAGCACCCACAGGCAGAGAGACCAATGGGATGGCAGCAGATGGCACATTAGCGCCATGATTTTTTGTTCTTTTCTCTTTTTTTGGTGCGTTTAGTTAGCAGGGGATCAGCTAAACGGAAAGAAATGGGAGGGGGCGAGGGCCAGGGAGGAGGAGCAGTGTGGTGTGAAGCCATGCCCCAGCCCTCCAGCACAGGGTGGAGAGAGTCAGAGAAATCTCAGCCCTTTTGCCTAGACCGTCCAGAGGCCCCTGCTTTGTCTGCTCCTGTCCCCACTGGCTGGAGTCACTAGCTGGCTCCTGGGGGGAAAGGAGGCACCATCTGTCTGCTAATGGCCCCACAGTGGGGGGGGTCTCTACAGCAAAAAGGCTCCTTTCACCACTCCCTCGGCCATCCCCGTTTGTCCGTTTCATCCATCTGTTGGGTCTTATCATAGAGCCAGTCTGTGAGCTCTGCAGCAGAAACTGGCTTCCTGTGACATGTCTGGACACACTCGGACACTGGGGCCCTGAGCCTTGTCTGCGGCCCCTGGGGACTGCCACAACACAAAGAGCAGCGATAACGGAGAGGGGCCTGGGAAGAGCATGGAGCACAGCTGGGTGTGCTTACAGAGGTGTGACAATCAGGGTCCAGCCATCCCACGGGGAGAACAGCAGGTCTGAACCCCCCAGAATGAGCAAGTGAAGCAACCGTTCGTATACGACGTGACTGTGTATAAAATATGGCAAGTCAGGTCTTTTTTGAAACCTTGTAATGTTCATAACTTGCTGGTCATTATGAGATATGGAGGCAGATGATGGTTATGAATCTATGTCTTTAAGTGTGTAAGAACTGTGCTCAAAACCTGTACTACAATTTCAAATACACCTCACAGCCGGGAGGGGTGCTGTCCAGGAAATGCTGGATCCCCTCTATGATGGGGGTACACATGGGAACTGTTCAGGAAATACCTTATCTTAGAAAAGGGAATTGAGCGAATATAGAAGTGTGAAACTTGCAGTGGCCTTTTTATCTTTATTTTCTGTGTGTCTGGCGTGTTTTTGCTTTCCCTATTTCACCTTCGAATCGGGGGCTTTCCCATTAAATCAACCTTGTTTATTTCTAGCCCACGCAGGTCTCTGGTGCGCAAACAGCATGGAATGTGCGTGCCAAAGTGAGCTGATAACTGGGGGCAGGTTTCACTCCTTCAGGGGTGACAAACCAGAGGGGGAAAGTCCGAGTGTCTAGTAGTTAAGAACTTGGGGGAGAGGGACTTCGGGAGACGGGACCAGAAGGGTTGTTGGGGTCACCCTGCCAGGAATAACGAGGCTGGTGGGATCTCAGGTGAGACCTTTGTGCTTGTGGGCTGGCTCCTGGTGCCCCCAGCATCACAGGGCAGGCGGCGACAGGACCCCTCCTTGGTCGGGGTGAGCCCCAAACATGCAGGAGAGCTCTGCAAGGGATGCTGTGATAATTGGGCCTACAAATTTACCCTATTGTGAGCTCAACTTGAAGTGAGTAAAAATTCACAGAGCATGATGATAACCTATAACAGTCAATATTGATGGGGAAAGGTGCCAAAAGGAGACAGAAAGAACACAAAGTCCTACTGATATAATTCAAGGACTGTGTTCAGAGCATGCCAGGTAAACAAGAGAAGTGTGGGACCCGCAATCGATTGGTGTGTTGGAAGTCTCTGGACACAAGCCAAAATTGGTGTGTTGGAAGTGAGACCCGATAAGTGGACAAAATGATGTGGGAGGGCTACTCCCTTTGGGGGGGCCTTAAAAAGAGACTTGGGGTGAAAATTAGCAGAGGCGAAGCAAACTCAACAAGTGCTGATGGGAAAAAAGCAGCACCTTTCTGCCAACAGCTGCCCCAGAGAGCTTCACCATCATGACTGCCATCCCAGACTGTCTCCTGGGACTCCAGGATCCAGCAGGACACCCTGGTGCCTCCTTCATCCTAATCCTGAGAGATGTCCTGATCGGACCAGGCTAGAGAGAGGGCGCCAGATGACATCACCATCTCCACCGGCTCTGACTAGATCTCAAACACCACCTGGGATGTGAGACTGTCAACTCCCCTCCCTCCCCCGTGTGTTCTTTTCCTTCCCCACCTTATTCCTTCTCTTTCCGATCTCTCTCCTTTGCCTTCTGCCTAAGGAGCGTCTGGCTTAGTTGGCCAAGACTGCATATTTTGCAACACTTCAGCAAGCCTGTGACCAGAAAGAGGCAGCTAAAAGCAATGCCCTAAACAGCGCAACGCTGATCAGACCAGGTGCTGGGCCTGAGTTTTTCCAGCAGCGAGGTTGCAAGTAAGAGTTAGCACCAGAGACAGAAGCTGCATTTTCTATATTTGCTGCTCTTTTCCCTCCCCTCTTGGGTGTGTGTCTTGTTTTTCCTTTTCGGAAACGGGATCAGACTTTAACCATTACAGCGCCAGTGCATCTCAGCGAACTGGTTCTGTTTTCCCCAAGGAGGTCAGTGAGACGGCCAAACAAGGGAGACAATCTCTCTCCAGCCAAAGGGAAAGGGAACAAGGGACGTCGTTAAAACGAGAGCCTGACTTAATACTTGACATTTCAAATGCTTGAACGTTTTCCCGTCTTTTCTGTCTCTTTACTAGATGGTCATAAGGCTGTTTGATGGTGTGTTTGCCATGGCTCTAAGCAGGCTGAGGTCTCTTTATGCCAAAGCCCGGACCTTGTTTAGTGCGGTTTAACGCTGGACAGTTTCAGGGTCACGTTAGCACCTTTGACTGGGTCCATTTAGTCCATGTGAATTAATACAGCAGGGACATCAGGCAGCTGGAAGCAGGAGCAGGCACGGAGCCAATGGAGGCACTCAAGGAAGAGATGTGATGACTGCAGGGGCAGATTAGAGGAGAGGCAAGGAGCAGGGAGGCCCAGACAAGAGCCATTATGGACATCAAGGCTAGAGATGGCCAAGGTATGGAGAGCTGGGACAATGGAGAGAGAGCAGACGGGAAGAGAGGGAGAAGTGGGGTGTCACACAGAGGATTTAGTAAACTTGATGCAGGTGGGATGAGGGATGCTGAGCCAGTTGGCCCAGGACACAGGCCAGATTGGTCCGCTGTCCCCAGCAGCCTCGCTGTGGGCAGAAGTTTGTTGGATGAGCAATAGGGCCAAATTCTATCCCCTTCCTCCTACACCAAGGAGAAGCAGGCTCCCGGAGCGCACAGCTGTCCTGCCAGCCACGTTCACAGCCACGAGCCGAGCCCGCCACTCACCTTCACGCACATTCCCTTCACTCTGCCCCACGTACATGTTAATGAGCTCCGGCCCTTTCACACTGCAAGGGAGAGAGCAGGGACCCAATTATACCGGCCCTGGGCAAAGGAGCCCCGGCCACACAGCACAGGACCAGCACCCCACCCCGGGAAAGGCCAACCCCTCCTCACCTGAGGAAAGTCATGGTGCACTCAGTGGCCACAGCTTTGGCAAGCAAGGTCTTTCCTGTCCCAGGAGGCCCGTAGAGCAGAAGGCCAGAGCGGCGCAGCCCCACGGACAGCAGCTCCGGGTGCTCCAGAGGCAGCTGGATGGTGTCCAGGATGTCCTTCTTCGCCTCCTGGAGCCCACCGATATCCTGCCAGGTGACCGCGGGGATCTGCAGCGAGACCAACAGCCCAGTCACCCGCTTCGTCCCCAGACCAGAGCCAGCTTGCTCCAGACCCCAGCTCCAGGACTCTGGCTGGCAGCTGTGCGAATAGGGCATACTGACACCCCCACGCCACGTGCTCCCTGCCTGGTGTGCATGGTGTACATCCCTGATCTGATTGCACCCCCTTCTCTCACCCCCTCACTGCCCCCAAACTCCAGCCCATCACTTCGGACTCCTCCACAGCTCTCAGCCCCCTCCTGCACTGCCTCAAAGGTCACACCACCCTCCGCTCCATGCCCTCCTTCACACGGAGCGCCTCTCCCTGCTGCTCTACCCTGTCCTCGAAAACCCAGCCTCCCGCACCAGCCCCATGGCCAAACCCTGGCCTGTGCTCACCCTGCTGCCTGGACCAGGTCACCCATTCTTCAGACCCTTTCACTGGCTTCTCTTGCCTTCCACATTGGATTCATGCCCCTGACCCTCCCTCGCCCCCCGACTCCCTCTTTCATTACACCAAGACTCCCTCCTCCCAGAGCTGTGCCCTGCCCCCAACTTCCCAGGTGGCCACTTCCACCTGGAACTCCTGCCCTCTCCCTGCTCAAATCCCAGCTGAAAACTGACGTCTCCTAAGGAGGAAATGATGGCTGTGTACGAGCTGCTGCTTGAGACACCCACTCCCCAGGGCGCTGGGTGTCTGAATGGCAAGCTCCCAGAGCCAGGGGCCGTTCTGCGCAGTGCCAAGCATGCTGCCTGCTTTCCAGACACACAGCTGGGACAGTAACTGGAGGGAGAGACCTTTGCTGATGGGACCAAAATGTTGCAGGTGCTCAGAGAGCCATCCGCATGACAAACACATCGATAGTGGGTCACTGGACTATTCCCATCATTGTCCGCAGTGTCCTTGTAGCTGCGTTGGTCCCAGGACATTAGAGAGACAAGGTCGGGGAAGGAATCTCTTCTATTGGACCAACTTCTGTCAGTGAGAGAGACAAGCTTTGCTCTTGTTCTGGTCTGGGAAACTAACTCAGAGTGTCACTGCTAAATTCAAGGTGGATCCGATTGTTTAGAATAAGCGGTTAACACAAATTTCAAGAGACCATTCAAGGTGAAGTGGCCTGTTAACACTCCTCCAGTCATTGGCCAGAAGTAGTGGGTTACAGATCGTTGTAATAAGCCGTAAGTCAGGGGTGGGCAAACTTTTTGGCCTGAGGGCCGCATCGGGTTTCTGAAATTGTATGGAGGGACTGTTAGGGGAGGCTGTGCCTCCCCAAACAGCCACGCATGGCCCGTCCCCAGCCCCCGCCCCCTATCCAACACCCCTGCTTCTCGCCCCCTGATGGCCCACCCGGGACTCCTGCCCCATACACCCCCCCCACTCTGTCCCCTGACCGCGCCCCCCCGGACCTTCTGCCCCTAACTGCCCCCCGCCACCCCATCCAACCCCCCCCTCCTTCCTGGCTTCCCCCCCGGGACCCCTGCCCCATCCAGCCCCCCTGCCCTCTGTCCCCTGACCGCCCCCGGAACCTCCACCCCGACTGCCCCCCGCCGCCCATCCAACCCCTCCTCTCCTTCCTGATTTCCCCCCCCAGGACCCCTGCCCCCATTCAACCCCCCTGTTCCCCGCCCTCTGACTGCCCCGATCCCTATCCACACCCCCGCCCTCTGACCACCACCCCAAACTCCCCTGCCCTCTATCCAACCCTCCCTGCCCCCTTACCGCGCTGCCTGGAGCACCGGTGGCTGGCAGTGCTACAGCTGTGCCGCCCGGCTGGAGCCAGCCACGCACTGCGCAGCACAGAGCACCGGGTCAGGCCCAGGCTCTGCAGCTGTGCTGCCCCAGGAGCTCGCTGCCCGGCTGCCCAGAGCATTGCATGAGGCTGCGGGGGAGGGGGAACAGCAGGGGAGGGGCCGAGGGCTAGCCCCCTCGGGCCAGGAGGTCAGGGGCTGGGCTGGAGGGGCCCATGGGCCAAATGTGGCTCGTAGTTTGCCCACCTCTACCATAAGTCCAGTGTCTCCGCTCAGTCCATGGTTTTTAGTCTCTAGCTCTCAGGCCCCTCTTCAGAGGTGTTGTGCAGGTTTCCTTTGAGGATGAGGACTGAGAGGTCGGGTATAGAGAGATCCCTCTGTGAAAAGTGTTCACCCACCAAGGATAGAGTGTTTTTGTCATTTTCCTGCGTGAGTTCATTTGAGAGCGGACACTCCGGGCAGTCCTGGAGTGGAAATCCCAGCCTGGCACCCAGCCTGCTGGTCTCTGAGTGGGGAGTGCAGTGCGGGAGAGACCCCCGCGTGGCTGTTGCTAATCAGGGCTCTGCGAGTGACCATCAGGTGCCTATCTACTGCAGCGTGGCTTTATGTCCCGAGGGAGGGGGTGAGGGCCATTCAAACTGACCTGGCAAGCTGCACAGATACCAGAGCCTTGTATCTTTCCCCCCTGCTCAGTGGTTCATACCTTTGGGGCTCCAACTGCCTGCGAATGAGTCTCATGCAGCTGATCCAATGCAACGTTCAAATCCTCCGCGAGAACAGGGAACCCAGCAGCACAAAAATCTCTCTCCTCGTCCTCACTCAGCCCCCCTGGGAAACTGGCACAGAGAAGGGGAAAAGTCTATGTCTGTTCTCTTCACACGCTCAAGTCACCACAAACAACACCTCTCCCCCTGCGCTGTCCCCACCACCCCTGCCCCTTCCGGCTAGTCCCTGCACGGTCCCCACAGCCCCAGACCTGGCACTGTCTCACCTCGCTCCTGCTAGTCACTGCATCTCCCTCACTGCGCTGTCTCAACCATGGCCACAATCACTGCACCAGCACTGTCACCGCACATAGTCACTGCACCTCCCTCACTGCGCTGTCTCAACCATGGCCACAATCACTGCACCAGCACTGTCACCGCACATAGTCACTGCATCTCCCTCACTGCACTGTCTCAACCATGGCCACAATCACTGCACCAGCACTGTCACCGCACATAGTCACTGCATCTCCCTCACTGCGCTGTCTCAACCATGGCCACAATCACTGCACCAGCACTGTCACCGCACATAGTCACTGCACCTCCCTCACTGCGCTGTCTCAACCATGGCCACAATCACTGCACCAGCACTGTCACCGCACATAGTCACTGCACCTCCCTCGCTGCACTTTGTCCCCACCGCCACATAGTCTTTGCCACGTCTCCACCACGGGTTTGTCTTGATCACAGCCACATTCACTGCATGTGCTCTCACCTCCCATAGGAAAGAGGATGCAACACGGTATCTTTCCACCAGCAGAAATGGAGCTTTTCATTCCCAATGATTAATGTTCTGGATACAAGCAGGCACGCTGCAAGTTCACGGATGATCACTCACAGGCCCATCTACTTACCTTGAGGTTAAGATCCTGGTGCAAGCTGCCCGGCCGCCTTGGGCCAGCAAAGCGCAGAAATCTCCCAGCACAAACCCCTGTGAACATAGAAACAAAACCCATGTCCAATAGTGAAGAGCATCCGTGCCACTGTGCACACTGGAACCAAGGTCAGCCTCCTTCTCCGACAGGGAGGCTGGAGGTACCTGCGCAGATGTGTGCGCGCACCTGGGTGCTTAGCCTGGCATAGGTAATCACCCCATTTCCACACCCAACAAGCCAGGCGAGCACACAGCAGTAACCACAAAGGCAAGTGTGGGTGCAGAATTCTGCACGCCGGTCTACAAACACCCCCTCTGAAAGTTCGCCCCAGTGAGATTTAATGCAAAAAACCCTAAATGACTGCAACACTGAAGCTGCCCGGTTAAAAACCACTAACATTAACGCCAGGCCAAGGACAGTCAGGCTCCAGGAGCAACACAAACCCAGCCATGCTGCACAGCCTGCTCCCACGATGCAGCCCCCCGACCCACAAGCCAGTGCATGGGGTGGGGCCTGCCTCCTCCCCAACTGTCTTCACCCGTGCGAGCGATTTGCTGCCTGCCGGGGGGACTCTATCGAGGCTCCCTGAGGACCATCACCTATGTCCGTTTTCAAGGCTCAAGCTGCCTTCATTTCTGCAGCGTGGTGACTGATGGACTAGTCAGAGGAGCTCAGAACAGCCTCCTTTGCCTAGTCACGTGCCAGGGCCGGCCTCCCCCCGTGCCACAGGCAGGCTGCACTCACCGCACTTCTCCGCGCTAGTTTTGCCAGGCTCACTTCCTTGCCCAACGGAAGGCTGGCAGTGAGCGTGCTCAGCATGGCCTTCCGCTGCTCTTCCGATGGGGCCTGGACCGTCACCTCGTGGAGGAAAGCTGTCTGCACGTCTGCCAGGACGTCCTGAGGCCGGCACGTGGTGGCAACCACCAGGACAGGGTAACCGCTGAGACACAAACACACCAGAGAAACAAGAGCCGTCAGGCACACAGCAGAGAACCTGCAAACAACAGCCACCATCCCCACACAAAGCTCCTCTGCCACGCACGGGCATGTTTGCATGTCAGCACAATCTGCTGCAAGAGGTGCCTCGTTGTGCCGGGCAGAGCTGCAGTTCTGAGTACAGCTTGGGAGACTACTTCTACTCCACCTGCCCAGGTCAACCCTACACCACTCTGCCCCCAGGCGCCTGCAAGGTCCCCCCACAAGCCACAGGGACCCCACCAGTGACATCACATCTTCCCTCCCCGCCCTCTGTCCTTGTGCCATGCCCCACAGCTCCTGTTATCTGCCGTCAATCTCACAAGTGTCCCATTGCTCCAGCTTTCCATCATATCCTGCAGCTCTGGCTTTGCCTCACCCCAGCTACGCTACATCTGCTTTAATGTCTCATCGGAGCCAACCCAGGGAACTAAAACAAGATCCTCTCGGCCCCAGAGGCCAAATCTTCTAATTCCCCACACAGCAGGGCTGCTCCGCTGGCAAACCCTGGAGGCTTTTTGAAATAAACTGAGCAAGCCTGGGAAATTACCCCAAAGCCCAGTGGGATGTTCTGGAAGCTAGTGCCTAGACACTGTAGTGGTTGTTGCCCAGGGATTCCCGAGGCAGAGAGGGGAAGGGCCTCAGGTGCAAGCTGGCAGTGTCCAGGGAGGGTCCATACCTAGATCCCGCATCTCTGTCCAGGAGGAGGTGCCTTAGTGTAGCAGTGACTCTGGAGTCCTCTCCCAGCCCGTCCCGGTCTCGTCCCAGCAGCTCGATGTCCTTCAGCAGGAGCACACACGGCCGGAAGAGCTCAGCCTGTGCAAAGGCAGATTGCAGCTTCATCTCCGTAGCTCCACTAGTGTCTCCACACAAACTAACGCAGTCCACCTGCAGGAAACCAACCGAGAACACAGAGATTGTAGGGGGCTGCTCTGCTGAGGTGAGGGGGCAGACCCTGCAGAGAGGAACAAAGGAGCAAACATGAGTTCTCCATAAGAAATTCACAGCGAGGAGCGGACAGAGCTGGATGCTGGCAGGGTAAGTCCAGGGCCAGCACCAGAGAGAAGAGGCAGCGCCTGGGACACAGAACGGCCACTGAGGCCAAGGCAGAAGGTGTGCGAAGGGGGTGCAGACAAATCACAGATGGGAGAGCTGTGGGGGAGGCCCAGGAGGGTGGAGGAACGTGGCAGCTGGGAGAGGCAGTACGAAGAGCAGGGGGAAAGGTATCTGGAGCCATTTGGCCAACACACCCACAACAGGTCTGGGGAAAGGAGAAGGAGCAGGCAGAAAAGACGAGAGGTAGACAGAGGCCCAGCCACTG
Source organism: Emys orbicularis (assembly GCF_028017835.1). Classification (NCBI taxonomy): domain Eukaryota; kingdom Metazoa; phylum Chordata; order Testudines; family Emydidae; genus Emys; species Emys orbicularis. The sequence goes on along the minus strand of NC_088685.1, from coordinate 214,408,147 downwards.
ACCAAACGGCAAACACTGAAAGGAGCCACCAGGGAGGGAGAGGAAACCAGTGACCTCGGTGGGTGACTCTCTAAGGTCTGAGGCCTTTTTCTGCAGCAAGCAGCAGCAGCCAGATTAGGGCAGCAGCAGCCAGGAGCTAAGAAGCATCCTCACATTCCATCTAAATTGCATCAAAACAATGTAATATCGGGCTGTTACGAAGGCTCCTGTCCTAATAGCACCCACCACCACCAGATAAAGAAACAGGTGTTAAGATGGTTAAAGAAAACTTAGTTTGACAGCGTTCTGTCTGACAAGGAATCACTTATCAACAGCTGTGATTGTGAAATCTCTACTTCTATTGTTTGGCCTTTACGGTCCCCACTTCTCTATGGTTTATCTTTAGGGTCGGTCTCGTTCTTTCATTGTTTCTGTTTGTTGCGTAACTAAATTTTTACAATATTTAAATCAACTAAGATGATGGGATGTGATTGGTTAAAGAATTGTTTTGTAATGGGCTAGGATTGGGGGGAAATACTGGTTTGTAGGACTTCAGTTTACAATGATTGGTTACGGGACAGCTAAGCAGGACCCAAGTTTAACTATATTAACTGGGGTCCAACAGGAACTCCAGGACACAGCTCCAAGATCAGAGCTGCCAGACCTCAACACGCTGCCAGCCACACTGCGCAGAAGCTGGAGGAGCCCAGGACGACCTGATCCTGACTGGCCACCAGGAAAGGTTCATCTGCCGTATTGGCAGTGGTGCGCATTGTATGCTTAGCGTGTGTATTCTGTCTGGTAACTGTTAATAAATAGAGGTTAAGGATATTACTGTGTAAGGCTCGTTCACTGGTAAAAGGCCCCGCAAACCCGCAGAAGATTACGCCCTGAGCCCTAAGAACTGGGTAAGAGTGGCCCTGAGCCCTAGGAGCTAGGAAAGGGTGGGGGTGTCTAAATTAACCGGGTTACGCCCTGAGCCCACGGAAGGGTAAAGGTGGGTGCCCTAGAGCGTGCGGGTAACAACTCCACAGTGGGAAACACAGCTTGAAGGTGCCAAGAGAAAGGGTCTGCAAGAAGGACCCAGCATGCCCTGAAGAACACTGGAAATTTCCACTAACTCTATTCACATAGGAACAAACGGTGTAAGGGAAGGGCCTGGGAGATCACCTGGGACCTGGGAAAAAGCTGAAGATGGAGGTTGATGCAGGCGATCCTCTCAGATGTCCTTCCCATGCCACGTGTGAGTGAACCCCAGCTGTTGGTGTTGGGAGCAGGGGGTCCAATTCATGGAGCATCAGAAGAAACTCAGCAGATCAGGCAGTCTCCACTTACAGAGACGGGGCTACACAAGTCTGGGGTCAGAGCTAACAGGCTGCAGTTCTGAGTGCTGGGCAGGCTTCCAGGGGGGGCGGGGGGGGGGGCGTTCCATTTAACACAAGTAACCTGGGATGTATTTCCCATTTAAAGAGAAAATGGAGCTGTTCTGCAAGAGAAGAGGCAGACCAGGTGTGGGGGTGGCAGAGAACAGAAATGCACTATGGACCATGGAGGAGAAGTTATTATTGCTAAATTATGTTGATTACGGCCAAGTGGGCGTAACTGAATCCCACTGGGGTGACTCAGAACTGGAGTGTCGGTGTAAAGGGGTGCATATGCTCTCTAGGAGAGAGAAGGGAGGAAAGGGGGGGGTAACTAAGCCGGTTTTGTACAATGGGGCAGTGTAGGAGGTGCTGGTGAAAACCTGGGTGACGAAGAGAGAGATCGAACCCTCCCTGCACCAGCTGTCTATGAAGGTGGAGTACTCCCGCAGCCTGGGGTTATGAATGTATGTTTGTGTATATCGAAAACTGTATTCAAATTGTGGTACGACTTCAGCATCACCTCACAACAGGGCGGTGAAGCGGACAGCAGGACGGGCTACCATACCAAGCAGGGGAGACTGGCTTTGAGCAAGCAGCCATTGTCCATGCCAGGAAAAAACAACGAGGAACCATCAAAACGATGGGAACAGCTTGAAACTGAAAAGAAAACCCCAGTCTTCGAAAACTAAGGAAGGAGGGAGTTTTCCCCATTTTGAGTATCTATTGTGACTGAAGAAAAAAACTGCAACCCCATTTAAAATGGAAGGGATTTGAACTTAAGTTTACCCAGAAGTAGTAGATGGTCTCGAGGCAGAGAGAGAGAGAGAGAGATTAATAAAATGTTCAGGCACCTAGAGTTTGGAACAGGAGCTTTTACTAATATAAAATCAAACACAGATTTTGGTGGAATACCAAACTCAGCCAAATTATAATGGAAACTTTGTTGCAATCTCAGTTCCGGAGAGGAAGCAGGGTGAGGGAGATGTGCACACATCCATGGAGTGGGGGGTAGGGCACCAAGGAAACCAGCTGCACAGGAAATAGAGAGACGGGAGAGAACATGGGGTGGAGTTGCTAGGACCAAGTGCAGAGGAGACAGCCTCTGGGGGAGAGGAAGTGGCTCTTTGGTGTTATTTCACTTGCTTATTCGTAGCTCAGCGCCTGTGTTGGAGAAAACTCCTGGAATTCTCTACACGTGGTAAGTCCCCCAACCAACTGATCCCCAACATGCAACTCAACTAAAAGAATTACCTTGAACAAGTGGAGATTGAGGCAGCTACATGCAGCTCTGACAGCCGTCAGTTTCCCCCCACCACTGGGTCCCGCCAGTAGAATGCTGCCTGTTCCACGTAGCGCGGTCCCCCTGGAACACAAAGGAACCTATCCTCGTCACCACAGAGCGTGTGGGCCCCCGCTCACTCACTGGCATGTTATTACCGCTACAGTGAGACTCCAGCACCAGAGAGACTCTGCGCCAAACCCCAGCACCTCTGCGAGCAAAGACCCCTCAGAAATCATGGGATCCAAACACCTGCAGCTCTTGCCACAGACAACCAGTGTCCTGGGTAATGCCGCGGAGCGAAAACCAACCCACAACACAAAACAGACCCATGCTGAGGAGCCCCTCCTCATAGCAGAGGGAACGCCCGAGTACAAGGGAGCTGTATTAGTGTGAGCTTACCTGCTGTTCAGATGAGGCCGGAGAGCATCACAGAGCTGCTTCACCACATCAGAGAGCCCGGCGGGAGACAGACTGCTCCAAAACCCATGGCCACCACGGCTTGGAGAAGATGGCACAGCGCTGTTTGTTGAACCCACCTGCAAGGCAGGAAATAACGCTTTCCAACCACACCTCAGAAGGGACGTCTTCTCAAGTCACCCAGCATCCCCTAAAGCAGCGGTTCTCACGCTTCATTGCACCGCGACCCCCTTCTGACAACAAAAATTACTGCCCGACCCCAGGAGGGGGGGGGGGCGAAGCCTGAGCCTGCCGAAGCCCCGCCGCCCCGGGTCGGGGGGCCAAAGTCGAAGTCCAAGGGCTTCAGTCCCAGCTAGGGGGCCTGTACCCTGAGCCCCGTTGCCCTGGGCAGAGGGGCTCGGGCTTCAGCTTCAGTCCTGGGCCACAGCAAGTCTAACGCCAGCCCTGGCAACCCCATTAAAACAGGGTCCCGACCCACTTTGGGGTCCTGACCCACAGTTTGAGAACTGCTTCCCTAAAGCACCTATCTGGGGAGTAGAGCCATGAACCCCTTCCATGGCTATTCAGTGTTCCTACATCATCCTGGCCGTGCGATCTTAGCCTCACACATCTCCTGTACACCCTCCTCGGCCTCCCGCTGATACCTTACCAGGTACAGCGACGTGTTCTGGATGTCAGCCAGGTACCCCACAGACTGCTCTCCTTCCACCACGCCTACAATCTTCTTCACCTTGAAGTACAGCTCCGGCCAGCTACAGGAAGAGAAGCAGCCTGAATCCCAGCAGCCGAGGCCTCAGAAGCAGGATGAGCTTTTCCTCACCAGGAGGCAATTGGGGCCTCTAGGCCCCCTGGTTACACACATCATAAACCAGAACAGGAGGGGGCACGACAAGACTGCCCCCCCCCCAGCGGGAAAGTATCTGTCCGTAAGTGTTCTGTATTATTTGAGCGTTTTGCACATTCTGTTGCTTAATAATCCCGCTGTCGACATGGGGGTTAGGTCGGTAAAACTACATTGCTGTGGGGTGTGGATATTTCACACCCCTGAGCGACACAGTTATACCGATACAGGTCTGCAGTGTAGACCAGACCTGAGAAACAAGTCTGCTCCGAGAATATGTATCCTTTGCATAAAAATACCCCACCAAAGACTTGTTTTGTTTTGTCCACCTTTAAAAAAAAAGTGTCTTGGCTGGTCTGAAAAGCACTTGACTGCACACACACAAACCATCAACTGTATCTGTAGTCGGAACCACCCCCTCTGCACAGAACTGTGTACGTGCTAAGGCAGTGGTAACCCAGGCACTCTCGACAGAGAGCGTGATGAACAAGATGATGACGATGTCGTCACCAACACTATTACATTTCAATTATATCGGTACACATTTATTACTAGATTTTGTTTTACTGGTTAGATAGTTGTGATGCTTTGAGGTAAAAAAAAAATCCACTTTTATGTCTTGCAATAATATACAGAGTCACTAAACTAACAGAAACTAATGCAAATATTTCCAAGTGGTCATTTTAACGTTTTGATGATGGCATTGTTTATCCCTGTTTCTATGGCAACGGAACCACTTGAGCGCTTCATATCAGACTTCATCTTAAAGTAGACACAATAAAGCTTTCAAATGAGGTATGATGGGCATATGTATAGAGAGGATACGTTTAGTCAACCAAATTGGTGGTATCTGCCACTCACTATATAAATTAAACCCCCCAAAAGACCCTCTTGCACCAGAATAAGACTATCCACATGGGGAAATATACCAGTGTAACTCCAGAGGTTTAAATTCACACCTTAGTTTATACCATTATAATATTCCCACTTAGACAAGCCCAAACATCTACTTCAATCTGCTTTTCTGTCACTTAACAGCTGCAGTGCACTCCTCCCTCTCCTTCGCTTCTCTCCCTCTTGCAGCCTCTTTTCCCCACCAGAGGGCCGCTTTGCTGAATTGATGTGTAACCACATACCCACCTAAAATCCAACACAAACTTTTAATCCAAAAAAACCCCAACAACAGACCAACTCTGAGCTCCAGGGACAGATCAGAAAAGACTCTATCACCTGGCTTCAACTGAGCCAGAAGGGAAAAGCAGTTCTTTAACAGCTGCCTGAAAAGGCATAGGGAGATCCCTGCATACCTAAGAAATTTCTCTGAATTTCCTTCCAAGAACTCAGGATGTCCAGCTGTCGGAATACACAGGATATCACCCGCCTGGACCAACCTGCAACAAAGCAACAGCCACGGTGAATGATCAACTGTCTTACGTTGTGCAGTCCTCCACATCCTCAGAATATTAAACCAGTGAGAAACAGTAAATCAATCCATCAGCAGCGCTATCTTTATCTGAGCAGGGGGGGGGAAAGCCATTCAACCCCATCAAGTGTGTCTCTCTACTCTAAAAACTCAGACAACTGGCTTAAAACACCAGATGTAGCACTCCCAGGTTCCTGAGGGGACGCATCTGGACTCCTGTATGGGGAATCCAGCTTTACCATGTTTGAAGAATTTGGTGTGGAAATAGAGATATTGTTGGTATTTTAAGAACAGGTTAGATAAACATACAACAGGGATGATCTAGGTAAACTTAGCAGGGGGCTGGACGAGATGACCTCCCGAGGTCCCTTCCAGCCTGACATTTCTATGATTCTCTTTTTTTTCTATTCAGCATCATAGGGTTGGTTGCACAGCACCTTACAGACAAAGGGAGAGCTCCTGCCCTCCTGAATTTACAGTCTAACGTAGACATCCTATAAGGGTATGCTGACAAAGTTAAGGATCAGGGTGGGTGGAGGGAAGTGTTACATGAGAGAGAGCACGAGAGATCATGAGAGCTAGTAAACAGGAGCAGCAAACAGGGAAGTGTTGTAAGGGAATTCTCCAGATGCAGAGAGAGACTACCGGGACCTGTAATGGTCAACATATTCATATATGATCTGAAAAAGGGAGTGAATAGTGAGGTGGCAAAATCTGCAGATGATACAAATTACTGAAGATAGTGAAGTCCAAAGCTGGTTGTGAAGAGTTACAAGGGGATCTCACTAAACTGGGTGACTGGGCAACAAAATAGCAGATGAAATTCAATGGTGATAAGTGAAAAGTAATGCACATTGGAAAACATAATCCCAACTATACATACAAAATGATGGGTCTAAATTAGCTGTTCCCACTCAAGAAAGAGAGCTTGGAGTCATTGTGGATAGTTCTCTGAAAACATCCACTCAATGTGCTGCGGCAGTCAAAAACACTAACAATGTTAGACACCAATAAGGGATAAATAATAAGACAGAAAATATCATAATGCCACTATACAAATCCATGGTACGTCCATAGCTTGAATACTGCATGCAGTGCTAGTCATCCCATCTCATAAAAGAAATATTAGAATTGGAAAAGGTTCAGAGAAGGGCAACAAAACTGATCCAGGGTATAGAACAGGGTCCATATGAGGAGAGATTACAGAGGCTGGGATTGTTCAGTCTTAGAAAAGAGACAACTAAGGGGGGATATGTTAGAGGTCTATAAAATCATGACTGGGGTGGAGAAAGTGAATAGAGAAGCATTATTTACCCTTTTGCATAACACAAGAACCAGAGGTCATGTGATTAAATTAACAGGCAGCAGGTTTAAAATAAACATAAGGAAGTACTTTTTCATACAATGCAGAGTCAACTTGTGGAACTTGTTGCCATAGGATGCTGTGAAGGCCAAAAGTATAACCAGGTTCAAAAAAGAATTCATGGAGGACAGGTCCATCAATGGCTATTAGTTAAAATGGTCAGGGACATAACCCCATGGTCTGGGTATCCCTAAACCTCTGACTGCCAGAAGCTCGGACTGGCCAAGAAGGGAGGAATCACTCTAGAATTGCCCTGTTCTATTCATTCCATCCAAAGCATCTGGCACAGGCCACAGTCAGAAGACAGAATATTGGGCTAGATGGACTATTGGTCTGACCCAGCATGGCCGTTCTTATAACAAACAACAGAGGGTCCTGTGGCACCTTTAAGACTAACAGAAGTATTGGGAGCATAAGCTTTCGTGGGTAAGAACCTCACTTCTTCAGATGCAAGTAATGGAAATCTCCAGAGGCAGGTATAAATCAGTGTGGAGATAACGAGGTTAGTTCAATCAGGGAGGGTGAGGTGCTCTGCTAGCAGTAGAGGTGTGAACACCAAGGGAGGAGAAACTGCTTCTGTAGTTGGATAGCCATTCACAGTCTTTGTTTAATCCTGATCTGATGGTGTCAAATTTGCAAATGAACTGGAGCTCAGCAGTTTCTCTTTGGAGTCTGGTCCTGAAGTTTTTTTGCTGTAAGATGGCTACCTTAACATCTGCTATTGTGTGGCCAGGGAGGTTAAAGTGTTCTCCTACAGGTTTTTGTATATTGCCATTCCTGATATCTGACTTGTGTCCATTTATCCTCTTGCGTAGTGACTGTCCAGTTTGGCCAATGTACATAGCAGAGGGGCATTGCTGGCACATGATGGCATATATAACATTGGTGGACGTGCAGGTGAATGAGCCGGTGATGTTGTAGCTGATCTGGTTAGGTCCTGTGATAGTGCTGCTGGTGTAGATATGTGGGCAGAGTTGGCATCGAGGTTTGTTGCATGGGTTGGTTCCTGAGTTAGAGTTGTTATGGTGCGGTGCGTGGTTGCTGGTGAGAATATGCTTAAGGTTGGCAGGTTGTCTGTGGGCGAGGACAGGCCTGCCTCCCAAGGTCTGTGAAAGTGAGGGGTCATTGTCCAGGATGGGTTGTAGATCACTGATGATGCGTTGGAGAGGTTTAAGCTGAGGGCTGTAGGTGATGGCCAGTGGAGTTCTGTTGGTTTCTTTTTTGGGCCTGTCTTGTAGCAGGAGGCTTCTGGGTACACGTCTGGCTCTGTTGATTTGTTCCTTTATTTCCTTGTGTGGGTATCGTAGTTTTGAGAATGCTTGGTGAAGATCTTGTAGGTGTTGGTCTCTGTCTGAGGGGTTGGAGCAGATGCGGTTGTACCTCAGTGCTTGGCTGTAAACGATGGATCGTGTGGTGTGTCCGGGGTGGAAGCTGGAGGCATGAAGGTCGGCATAGCGGTCGGTGGGTTTTCGGTATAGGGTGGTGTTAACGTGGCCATTGCTTATTTGTACGGTGGTGTCCAGGAAGTGGACCTCCCGTGTAGATTGGTCCAGGCTGAGGTTGATGGTGGGGTGGAAGCTGTTGAAATCATGGTGGAATTCTTCCAGGGTCTCCTTCCCATGGGTCCAGATGATGAAGATGTCATCAATGTAGCGTAGGTAGAGAAGGGGCGTGAGTGGACGAGAGCTGAGGAAGCGTTGTTCCAGGTCAGCCATAAAGATGTTGGCATATTGTGGGGCCATGCGGGTGCCCATAGCGGTGCCACTGGTCTGGAGGTATATATTGTCACCAAATTTGAAATAATTGTGCGTGAGGATAAAGTCACAGAGCTCGGCAATAAGTTGTGCTGTGTCATCATCAGGGATACTGTTCCTGACAGCTTGTATTCCATCTGTGTGTGGGATGTTTGTGTAGAGAGCCTCTACATCCATGGTGGCTAGGATGGTGTTTTCTGGGAGGTCACCAATGCATTGTAGTTTTCTCAGGAAATCTGTGGTGTCACGGAGATAGCTGGGAGTGCTGGTGGCGTAGGGTCTGAGTAGGGAGTCCACATATCCAGACAGTCCTTCAGTGAGAGTGCCAATGCCCGAGATGATGGGGCGTCCAGGATTTCCAGGTTTGTGGATCTTGGGTAGTAGATAGAATAACCCCGGTCGGGGCTCTAAGGGTATGTTGATTTGTTCCTGTGTTAGTGTAGGGAGTGTCCTGAGTAGATGGTGCAGTTTCTTAGTGTATTCCTCAGTGGGATCTGAGGAAAGTGGCCTGTAGAATTTGGTATTGGAGAGTTGTCTGGCGGCCTCCTTCTGGTAGTCAGACCTGTTCATGATGACAACAGCACCTCCTTTATCAGCCTCTTTGATGATAATGTCAGGGTGGTTTCTGAGGCTGTGGATGGCATTGCGTTCTGCACGACTTAGGTTATGAGGCAAGCGATGTTGTTTTTCCACAATTTCTGCCTGTGCACGTCGGCGGAAGCATTCTATGTATAGGTCCAGACTGTCATTTCGACCCTCAGGAGGAGTCCATGTGGAGTTCTCCAACGCATCATCAGTGATCTACAACCCATCCTGGACAATGACCCCTCACTTTCACAGACCTTGGGAGGCAGGCCTGTCCTCGCCCACAGACAACCTGCCAACCTTAAGCATATTCTCACCAGCAACCACGCACCGCACCATAACAACTCTAACTCAGGAACCAACCCATGCAACAAACCTCGATGCCAACTCTGCCCACATATCTACACCAGCAGCACTATCACAGGACCTAACCAGATCAGCTACAACATCACCGGCTCATTCACCTGCACGTCCACCAATGTTATATATGCCATCATGTGCCAGCAATGCCCCTCTGCTATGTACATTGGCCAAACTGGACAGTCACTACGCAAGAGGATAAATGGACACAAGTCAGATATCAGGAATGGCAATATACAAAAACCTGTAGGAGAACACTTTAACCTCCCTGGCCACACAATAGCAGATGTTAAGGTAGCCATCTTACAGCAAAAAAACTTCAGGACCAGACTCCAAAGAGAAACTGCTGAGCTCCAGTTCATTTGCAAATTTGACACCATCAGATCAGGATTAAACAAAGACTGTGAATGGCTATCCAACTACAGAAGCAGTTTCTCCTCCCTTGGTGTTCACACCTCTACTGCTAGCAGAGCACCTCACCCTCCCTGATTGAACTAACCTCGTTATCTCCACACTGATTTATACCTGCCTCTGGAGATTTCCATTACTTGCATCTGAAGAAGTGAGGTTCTTACCCACGAAAGCTTATGCTCCCAATACTTCTGTTAGTCTTAAAGGTGCCACAGGACCCTCTGTTGCTTTTTACAGATTCAGACTAACACGGCTACCCCTCTGATACTTGACACCATGCAAGGCACTGCATTTAGCCGTATGGAATGGAAATCTATCAACCTCATGAAGAAACTTGCACAAATACAGACAGATATCATCTTCCTTTCCAAATGCAAACGGATGGACATCATACCAAATGGACTGAAGGTGAAAAATCCATTGCTATCTACATACTGCACAGACCACAGTGAGAGATTATGCCATACACTATCAAAGAAACTGAGGAACCACCTGATCAGCATCCTATACAGCAAACAGATAAACATCAAGAAAGAGCTCTCCAACCTGGAGACTTTCATAAATAACCAACCCTCCACACAAATGGACTTTACTAAAATAAGACAGGAGATCTACATTACACACTTCACCTCTCTACAAAGGAAAAAGGACCGTAAGCTGTCTAAAATCCTACCTGGCACATGGGGCCACAACAGGGGTACCCCTAACTCACCCAGCAATATCGTCAATTTATCCAGCTACACACTCAACCCAGCAGAGGAGTCTGTCCTATCTCGGGGACTCTCTTTTTGCCCCAGCACCCCCACGAACATGATACAGTTCTGCGGTGATCTGGAAGCCTACTTTCGCCGCCTCCGACTCAGAGAATACTTTCAAGATAACACTGAACAGCGCACTGATACACAGATACCCTCCCACCAACAACACAGGAAGAAGAACTCCACATGGACTCCTCCTGAGGGTCGAAATGACAGTCTGGACCTATACATAGAATGCTTCCGCCGACGTGCACAGGCAGAAATTGTGGAAAAACAACATCGCTTGCCTCATAACCTAAGTCGTGCAGAACGCAATGCCATCCACAGCCTCAGAAACCACCCTGACATTATCATCAAAGAGGCTGATAAAGGAGGTGCTGTTGTCATCATGAACAGGTCTGACTACCAGAAGGAGGCCGCCAGACAACTCTCCAATACCAAATTCTACAGGCCACTTTCCTCAGATCCCACTGAGGAATACACTAAGAAACTGCACCATCTACTCAGGACACTCCCTACACTAACACAGGAACAAATCAACATACCCTTAGAGCCCCGACCGGGGTTATTCTATCTACTACCCAAGATCCACAAACCTGGAAATCCTGGACGCCCCATCATCTCGGGCATTGGCACTCTCACTGAAGGACTGTCTGGATATGTGGACTCCCTACTCAGACCCTACGCCACCAGCACTCCCAGCTATCTCCGTGACACCACAGATTTCCTGAGAAAACTACAATGCATTGGTGACCTCCCAGAAAACACCATCCTAGCCACCATGGATGTAGAGGCTCTCTACACAAACATCCCACACACAGATGGAATACAAGCTGTCAGGAACAGTATCCCTGATGATGACACAGCACAACTTATTGCCGAGCTCTGTGACTTTATCCTCACGCACAATTATTTCAAATTTGGTGACAATATATACCTCCAGACCAGTGGCACCGCTATGGGCACCCGCATGGCCCCACAATATGCCAACATCTTTATGGCTGACCTGGAACAACGCTTCCTCAGCTCTCGTCCACTCACGCCCCTTCTCTACCTACGCTACATTGATGACATCTTCATCATCTGGACCCATGGGAAGGAGACCCTGGAAGAATTCCACCATGATTTCAACAGCTTCCACCCCACCATCAACCTCAGCCTGGACCAATCTACACGGGAGGTCCACTTCCTGGACACCACCGTACAAATAAGCAATGGCCACGTTAACACCACCCTATACCGAAAACCCACCGACCGCTATGCCTACCTTCATGCCTCCAGCTTCCACCCCGGACACACCACACGATCCATCGTTTACAGCCAAGCACTGAGGTACAACCGCATCTGCTCCAACCCCTCAGACAGAGACCAACACCTACAAGATCTTCACCAAGCATTCTCAAAACTACGATACCCACACAAGGAAATAAAGGAACAAATCAACAGAGCCAGACGTGTACCCAGAAGCCTCCTGCTACAAGACAGGCCCAAAAAAGAAACCAACAGAACTCCACTGGCCATCACCTACAGCCCTCAGCTTAAACCTCTCCAACGCATCATCAGTGATCTACAACCCATCCTGGACAATGACCCCTCACTTTCACAGACCTTGGGAGGCAGGCCTGTCCTCGCCCACAGACAACCTGCCAACCTTAAGCATATTCTCACCAGCAACCACGCACCGCACCATAACAACTCTAACTCAGGAACCAACCCATGCAACAAACCTCGATGCCAACTCTGCCCACATATCTACACCAGCAGCACTATCACAGGACCTAACCAGATCAGCTACATCACCGGCTCATTCACCTGCACGTCCACCAATGTTATATATGCCATCATGTGCCAGCAATGCCCCTCTGCTATGTACATTGGCCAAACTGGACAGTCACTACGCAAGAGGATAAATGGACACAAGTCAGATATCAGGAATGGCAATATACAAAAACCTGTAGGAGAACACTTTAACCTCCCTGGCCACACAATAGCAGATGTTAAGGTAGCCATCTTACAGCAAAAAAACTTCAGGACCAGACTCCAAAGAGAAACTGCTGAGCTCCAGTTCATTTGCAAATTTGACACCATCAGATCAGGATTAAACAAAGACTGTGAATGGCTATCCAACTACAGAAGCAGTTTCTCCTCCCTTGGTGTTCACACCTCTACTGCTAGCAGAGCACCTCACCCTCCCTGATTGAACTAACCTCGTTATCTCCACACTGATTTATACCTGCCTCTGGAGATTTCCATTACTTGCATCTGAAGAAGTGAGGTTCTTACCCACGAAAGCTTATGCTCCCAATACTTCTGTTAGTCTTAAAGGTGCCACAGGACCCTCTGTTGCTTTTTACAGATTCAGACTAACACGGCTACCCCTCTGATTATAACAAACAGTTACTCATCGGATTTTTTTAAAATTAAGTTTAATACTGGTTTTACAAACAGTGCCCAGAATGAAGATGTTTGGAAAGGGCCAGCAGTGGAAGTTTCTATCTTCAATGGACATGGAGAACAATCGATCACTGTCCTCTGTATAGCAGCCCGTAGCATATTTGAAGACTGTTATCAGGTTCCCATTCAGTCTTCGTTTCTCAAGACCAGACATGCCCAGTTTTTTTTAAACCTTGCTTCATATCATTTTTGTTGCTCTCCTCTGGACTCTCTGCAGTATATCCACGTCTTTCCTGAAGCGTGGCGCCCAGAACTGGACACAGGCCTCACCAGTGCCAAGCAGAGCGGGACAATGACCTCCCATGTGTTACAGAAAACACTCCAGCAGAAGGGAGTACTGAGGAATGATTTGAAGGAGGAGATTGAGGAAGCTTAGCACAAGGTCGGGGGATATCCCAGGGAGAGGAAGTAGGGTGGATCGATAGTGGAAAACAGTTCTCAGTACGTGCCCTAGACTATTTTGCTGAGTTAAGCAGGCACCCCAGTGGGATGTTCCAAATATTCCCAGGTTAGTTTGTGATCATTCTCAGGCCAGGTCTACACTACCGCGGTAGTTCGACGGCTGGCAATCGAAGTTCCGGGTTCGATTTATCGCGTCTGGTCTGGACGCGATAAATCGATCCCGGAAGCGCTCGCCGTCGACTGCGGTACTCCAGCTCAGCGAGAGGAGTACCGCGGAGTCGACGGGGAGCCTGCCTGCCGCGTGTGGACCGCGTCTGAACCGCGGTAAGTTCGAACTAAGGTATGTCGACTTCAGCTACGTTATTCACGTAGCTGAAGTTGCGTACCTTAGTTCGAATTTGGGGGTTAGTGTAGACCAGGCCTCAGTGAGTATTAATGGGTTTAGTCAACTGTGCAATGGGTACTTTGGAGGTGCATTGCTCATTGTGTACTTAAGAAGCAGCGATGAAGCATGGCATTGAGATGCTCCCTTCTTCCTAGGGCGATTAAAGGGACAAAAATAACGTGTCATCTTTACCAAAAGGCTAACCTGGGAGTTTGGAAGTGTTGATGGAGAATACTATCATAGACTCCTCTGGTGCTGTAGGCTGGTGAGGAGACAATCTCTATGTGCAGTTCCTTCACAAAGGGCGGTATGGATAGCAAGGACCGACTTCCTTGTCTCTCTTCCATACCAGGAGCTTCCCCATACCTCTGCAAAGGAAATAATGGCCTGGTGGAGCCTTAATGGGGCTGTATCACCATTAGGAAGTTATGACCCACTTGTCCTCAACTTCCAGGTGGCAACAACCTACAGAGCAAGCCCTCTTCCCCCAAAACACTGCTGAAAACCTGCTCTACCTTCTCCATTGAAGGGGAGGAAGACAACAGCGGCTCCTCCCCAAGGCAAGCAGGGTGGTGCCACTGCAGAGCTCCCGCCAACTCTAGCTGAAGCATCAACTACACCTGGGACTTTAGCCACTCTCCACTGTCACTCCCATACCTGCCTTGCCAAGGGCTTCCCCTGCGAGCCAGCCGACAGCTCATTCCTTTCCCACAGAGGTACCTCACCTTCCTCCACCCACCCAGCCTCCCAAACGCTTCTCCATCAACACCATCCCTGGGAGATCACTGGCCACCCACCCACCGCAGCCCTGCCGGCCACCTGGCCAGCGCCCCTCCCAGCCGCCGGCCAGGCCCCTCCACCCCGCCGCGCCTGCACCCACCCCACACCCGGCTGGCCGCCTGGGGATCCCCCGGCCCCCCATCTCCGCGCTCTGCCAAGCCCTGGAGGGCCGAGGCCCAGCGCGGTACCTGGATGAGCAGGTGGCTCCCGCCCAGCGGGTCGCAGGCCAGGTTGAAGGCCAGCGCGGCCGGGATGACGGCCGAGCCCTCCGGGGGGTCCCGGGGCTCCTGCGGGAAGTCCCAGCGGGGATGCAGGGCCAGCACGGCCGCCAGGTGCGCCCCGCCGGGCCCGGCCTCGCCCTCCCGCCGCAGCCGCACCCACTCGCCCTGGAAGAGGCCGAGCCCGCGCAGGCAGCGCCGGGTCACCCACAGCGCCGCGCCCGCCCCGGCCCCGGCCTCGGCCGGCAGCCCCCAGGGCGCCGGGTCCCCGCGCAGCGCCCGCAGCCGGGCCGGGCCCTCCGCCCCCCGCGCGAACCGGGACACCAGCGGCGGCGGCCCCGGGCCCGGCGGGGGGGCCCCGCGCTCCGGCCGCAGCTCGGTCAGCGCCAGCCGCGTCCCCGCGCCCAGCAGCCCCTGCAGCGCCGGCCGCGCCTCCAGCAGCAGCGGCCCCGGGCCCGGCAGCGCCTCGCCCCGCCGCGCCAGCCCCGGCCCCGGCCCCGGCCCCGCCCGGCCCGGCCCCGCGCCCAGCAGCGCCCAGCCCAGCGCCGGCGGCCGCCGCACCGGCCACAGCGCCACGCGCCGCCCCGCCGCCAGCCCCAGCCGCCGCCGCCAGCCGCCGCGTAGCCACAGCTCGGCGCCGCCGCCCGGCCCGCCCGCCACCACCGCCGCGCTCAGCAGCGCCGGCTGGGCCCCGGGCCGGCCCGCGGGCCGCACCGCCAGCACCAGCGCCGGCCCGCCCGCCCCGCGCAGCCGCGCCGCCAGCGGGGCCGGGGCCCGCAGCACCGCCACCCCCGGGGGCAGCTCCGGGGGCAGGGCGTCCAGGGGCCGCACCACCGCCAGCGCCATAGAGCCCGCGGAGAGCGGCCTCTCTACCATCGAGAGCGAGCGCAGAGCGGCGCCTCGGCACCACGGAGAGTGAGCGCAGAGCGGCCCGTTCTCTACCATGGAGACCGAGCGCAGAGCGGCGCCTCGGCATCATGAGACCGAGCGCAGAGCGGCCCGTTCTGTACTATAGAGAGCAAGCGCAGAGCGGCCTCGGCACCACAGAGAGTGAGCGCAGAGCGGCCCTTCAGAGCCAGGACCATGGAGAGCGAGCGCAGAGCAGCGCCTTGGCACCATAGAGAGCGAACACAGAGCATTCCGCTGGAGCCAGGATCATGGAAAGCAAGCGCCGAGCGGTGCCTCTACCATAGAGAACAAGCACAGAGCAGCCCGCCAGACCCAGGACCATGGAGAGCGAGCACAGAGCGTCCCTTCGGTACCATAGAGAGCGAGCGCAGAGCGCTCTGCCGGAGCCAGGACCATAGAGAGCGAGTACAGAGCGCCCCCTCGGTAGCATAGAGAGCGAGCGCAGAGCAGCCCGCCAGTGCCAGTACCATGGAGAGTGGGCACAGAGCGGCCCCTTGGCACCACAGAGAGCGGGTGCAGAGCGCCCCCTCGGTATCATAGAGAGCGAACGGAGAGCAGCCCGCCAGAGCCAGGACCATGGAGAGCGAGCGAGGGAGCCCCTCTCTGTCATTGAGAGTATCGCAGAGCGGCCTGCCAGAACCAGGACCAGGGAGAGCAGGGGCAGAGCAGATCCTTGGCCAGGCCCGACCAGAACAGCCCCTGCTCCCCGCACAGCCAGGGCAAGCGGCAGCTGGAGCAGGCTCATTGCAGCCCCAGTGATCGCAGCTGCTGTGCCTAGGGCCGAGCTTCCCGCTCTTGCAGGCTGCCTGTAGCCTCAGCCCACATCAGCAGTGTCTGGCCATGGACCAGGGCTCCGTTGCGCCAGGCGCTGCACAAACACCGGACAAAGACACGGGCTCCGTTGCGCCAGGCGCTGCACAAACACCGGACAAAGACACGGGCTCCGTTGCGCCAGGCGCTGCACAAACACCGGACAAAGACACGGGCTCCGTTGCGCCAGGCGCTGCACAAACACCGGACAAAGACACGGGCTCCGTTGCGCCAGGCGCTGCACAAACACCGGACAAAGACACGGGCTCCGTTGCGCCAGGCGCTGCACCGACACCGGACAAAGACACGGGCTCCGTTGCGCCAGGCGCTGCACCGACACCGGACAAAGACACGGGCTCCGTTGCGCCAGGCGCTGCACCGACACCGGACAAAGACACGGGCTCCGTTGCGCCAGGCGCTGCACTGACACCGGACAAAGACACGGGCTCCGTTGCGCCAGGCGCTGCACCGACACCGGACAAAGACACGGGCTCCATTGCGCCAGGCGTTGCACTGACACCGGACAAAGACACGGGCTCCGTTGCGCCAGGCGCTGCACCGACACCGGACAAAGACACGGGCTCCGTTGCGCCAGGCGCTGCACCGACACCGGACAAAGACACGGGCTCCGTTGTGCTAGGCGCTGCACAGACACCGGACGAAGAAATAGCCCTAACACAGCTGCCAGTCTAGTGGGAATCAGGGTGACAGAGGGGTGTAATAGACACGTGGGGTGAGTCAGTGGAAGGAAACAGTGAGGCATAAGAAGCAGCTGTCCCAACTCACTAGCTGCCAAGCCATTGACCCCTTTGTCTGTAGCCCCAACTGCAGAAGATTTCATAGATCTCATAGACTTTAAGGTCAGAAGGGACCATTATGATCGTCTAGTCCGACCTCCTGTACAACGCAGGCCACAGAATCTCACCCACCCACTGCTGTAACAAACCCCTATCCTATGTCTGAGTTATTGAAGTCCTCAAATCGTGGTTTAAAGACTTCAAGGTGCAGAGAATCCTCCAGCAAGTGACCCGTGCCCCACGCTATAGAGGAAGGCGAAAAACCCCCAGGGCCTCTGCCAATCTGCCCTGGGGGAAAATTCCTTCCCGACCCCAAATATGGCAATCAGCTAAACCCTGAGCATGTGGGCAAGACTCACCAGCCAGACACCCAGGAAAGAATTCTCTGTAGTAATTCAGATCCCACCCCATCTAACATCCCATCACAAGCCATTGGGCATATTTACCGCTAATAGTCAAAGATCAATTAATTGCCCAAATTAGGCTATCCCATCATACCATCCCCTTCATAAACTTATCAAGCTTAGTCTTGAAGCCAGATATGTCTTTTGCCTCCACTATTCCCCTTGGCAGACTGTTCCAGAACTTCACTCCTCTGATGGTTAGAAACCTTTGTCTAATTTCAAGTCTAAACTTCCTGATGGCCAGTTTATATCCATTTATTCTTGTGTCCACATTGGTACTGAGCTTAAATAATTCCTCACTCTCCCTGGTATTTATCCCTCTGATGTATTTATAGAGAGCAATCAGATCTCCTCTCAGCCTTCTTTTGGTTAGGCTAAACAAGTTGAGCTCTTTGAGTCTCCTTTCATAAGACAGGTTTTCCATTCTTTGGATCATCCTAGTAGCCCTTCTCTGTACCCGTTCCAGTTTGAATTCACCCTTCTTAAACATGGGAGACCAGAACTGCACAGAGAGAGTTTGAAGGAGGACAATGAGGAGGCCTTGTGCAAGTGATAGGGATGCTAAGCCAGGCTTTATAATGGAAGCTAGTTGCTATCATATCTATGCTAAGTGCATGCAGAGAATCTTTCTCCTCTGCCAGCCATCCTTGTTGGGTGAGAAGTACTGGTTCTCTGACTCCTGCAGAGTGAGGCCCCATTTTCATGGGGTTCCTTCTCGGGCCTAGCACCTCCAACATCCCCAAATCTGTTTACTCATCATCACTACCTGCTCTTTCTGATTAAGTAGCTGCTTGGCTTCCCGATCTGGCCTCAAGCAGATGTGATGCAGCACTGGCCAGTGGTTGCTTGTGTCCAGGGGGAGAGATGTCTGTGGATCCCAAAGCATCTCTTCTTTGTTTTGGAGAAAGTAATCAGAGACTGATATGGTGGGGTCAGCAGTTTGCCTGAAACACCCGCCCAATTAGCAGATGTTGGTCCAATTGGGCATTGTTAAGTGGGTTCTGCTGATTCTCTGAGACAGGACTCATTAACTCACAAAGATATAAGGGGGGAGGGAGTGGCTCTGTTATCCCCCCCAATATTTTCCCTCCCTTCTCTTCAGTCAGCCAGCCTCATACTCTCCTTTTTTGCCCCCACATTCCCTCAGCCTCACAGTCTCCCTCTAAACCCATCCCAGACACTTCCATTCCCTCCCTGTTCAATGCATAGGACACATGTGAGAGAGACAAGGTGGGTGAGGCAATATCTTTGTGAAAAGTGTTCTCCCATGAGTGACAGGGTGTTTTTGTCTTTTATCACTTTCTCTGTTTGAGTTAATTCAGGGGCACACACTATGTGAGTGAAACCAGACAAGCACTACGCTCTCCAATTAACTCACACAGAAAATAGTTTTCTATTATAAAATATTTGAATGAATTGAGCAGTTGTTGTTGTGTCTTTAGTGCTGAACAGCAGCGAGTCGCGACACCTGAATTAAAGCATCCCTACAGATCTGCATGATCAGATGCTGTTTTGCATGCAATGGATGTTTCTTTATGGCCTAGAATTCCTGAATAATTTGGTGCTGCCTGCCTTTTCATCAGGAAGCTTATATGGTCGTTAATCCTGACAACCAACTCATATCCCAAATATTCCATGGGCATCAAACTCTCTCTCAAGACATAAAGATCCTATCTTCACTAGGAAAAAAAGTTAAGATTTTACTGCATGCTAGCTAACACATGGTAATTGACACATGGAAAAATCCTAGAGAATTCAAGCCAGTGGTAGGTTTTGTGGTTTGCTTGTTTTACTCTTTATTTATTTAGGAAATTTTAACCAATCTAAAAATGAACTTTTGTTTAGAGAAACATTATACTGTAATGTAATCATGAGCTCTCTCTGTTTAACAGGGTGTTACCATATTACAAAGTGAGCATCTTTACACTTCCCACAACATGTTGTTTCTGGCGATTTTATTAAATCAAGTGAAATCCCTGATTGCACTCATTTAACAAACCAGGCATGTCTATCAAATATTAATATTAAAAAAGATTGGACAGGTGTGGGGTTTTTTGGCAGGTGAATGTACTGGCAGTTGTAGCTTTAACATGTTAGCAGGTCAAAATTCCTAGTCTTTACCTCAATCTGCTAATGTGTGTTAAAGCCACAACTGCCTTGTCTTCACTAGGACTGTACTGGTATTAGTTAATACATGGTTTAAAAAAAACACTTTTCGTTCACGCCGCAGGACACTACCAGTGCGATCCTACTTGTGACAGACATTGATGGGCAGCTAAATGGACATGTAAAGGTGCCCTCTTACCGCAGTAAAAACAGGTCAAAATGTCTCTGATTCAGAATAAAGGTAGGTGAGGTTACCCAGCCTGTCTTGGGGGAGGCTCCCTGATGTGGATGACTATTCTAGGGAAAAGGTGAGTTTCGAACAAGTGTTGGCTAACGGACATGACAATCCTAGCGTGGACAAGGCCAGCTGTAGCTTTCACACATGAGCTGCTCAAGGTAAACACGGAGGCCTGTGATCCTGCAGCATCAAGGCATAAGTCACCTAAAGCTGCTGGCTCACGATCCCACGCTGGCGGCAGCTGCGCCCATCTGCACTACCAACATATGTGGGGATAACGGTGGGAAAATCCACCTCCCTGAGCGACGCCGTGGCAGTGACCTAGCCACGGGCATGGACAGCGCCAGGTGGACGGGAGGGCTTCCCCTGCGGACCCAGCCACGGGGAGGGGGAGCACCTAGTGTAGGTAGCGTGGTCACTCAGGCCTGTCAAGTGTCAGCAGGCATGTGGCGGGCAGACTAGGCCGGGGCTGTGCTGTGCTGGGGGGGCTGTGCTGTGCTCTGCCAGCGCCCCTTGCCGCCTGGAGGTCTGTCCCTGCCACCTGGGTGGAGCCAAGCCTGCTCTCCGGGGAGAGCCTTTCCCCTGCCCTGGGGTCCAGCCACAGATCTGTTCCCCTCCCGCCCGCTAGGCGGCGCGGCCGGGCGCCTCCTCCTATGGCGCCACGTGACCCTGCCTGGGAGGAGCGGCTGGCTGCCTTGGGCCCCTCTTCTTGCCACGGCCCCGCCCCTTCCGGCGCGCTCCAGCCAATCGGCCGCGGCGACTGCTGGCGTAGGTAGCGCGGTAGGTGGCCAATGAGGAAATTCCGTGCCGGCGGCCCTAGCCAGTGGCGTGCGGCCGGCGAGGCTGTTGCTAGGCAGGTTTGGGCCGGGGAGGCGGCTGGGCCCGGCTGAGGCGGCGGCGGCGGCGAGCGGGCCGAGCGGAGCCGGGATGCCCTACAAGCTGAAGAAGGAGAAGGTGGGGCCGGCGGGCAGCGCGGCTCCTTCCCCCCATGCCCCTCGCGGCCCGGCCTCCCCCCGGGACAGGGAAAGGGGCAGGCCGGGGCCGGGGCTGCAGCCCCCGGGGGCGGAGGGCAAAGGGGCACGGGGGCTGCAGCCCGGAGGGGACTAGAGGGAGCTATGGGTCTGGAGGCTGTGGGGGGTTATGGGGCAGGTGGGCGGAGGTGCTGGGGTGGAGGAGGCTGTGGGGAAGGGGGGCTGGAGGGGGCTATGGGTCTGGGAGTTGTGGGGCAGGTGGGCGGAGGTGCCGGGGTGGAGGGGGCTGTGGGTCTGGGGGTTGTGGGGGGCTATGGGGCAGGTTGGCGGAGGTGCCAGGGGTGGAGGGAGCTGTGGGGAAGGAGGGGTGGAGGGGGCTATGGGTCTGTGGGCTGGGGGGGGTTATGGGGCAGGTGGGCGGAGGTGCCAGGGGTGGAGGGGGCTATGGGTCTGGGGGCTGTGGGGGGCTATGGGGCAGGTTGGCGGAGGTGCCAGGGATGGAGGGGGCTATGGGGCAGGTGGGCGGAGGTGCTGGGGTGGAGGGGGCTGTGGGGAAGGGGGGGTGGAGGGGGCTATGGGTCTGGGGGCTGGGGGGGGTTATGAGGCAGGGGGGCGGAGGGAGCTATGGGGTAAAGAGGCCTGGAGGCTATAGTGCAGGGAGAAGAGGGTGGGAGGCAGTGGGTCCCGCAGTGCTGCCCCGGTAGGCGTCAGTAACAAGGTGCCGTGGTGCAGGGGGAAGGGCAGCAGTGCCCCAGGTAGGGGTACGTGTTCAATAGCATATCACTATGGTGTGGGCATGAGGGGCCACAGGGCTGCAGCGCAGGTATAAATCTGCACCTGCCTGTGAACTCTGACACAGTCCAGGCACGTTTGGCACAAAAAGACGTGACGGCTCCAGCGGCATGGTGCAATCCCTGCGTGGGGCAAACACACACGTGGCCTCGATGCTAGTGGTGACCAGGCTCAGGCACTTATCGGGCTGCAGCATTGCATGCGGTGCCATAGCAAGGACGTGTGTGGGCACGACATGTTTGGTGAACATGTTGCCACAACCCAGGCTCATATCACCCACACCGTGCTCTCTAGGTCATGGTGCGGAAACCCACCTGGAACATGCTGCCATGGCCTGTGCATACATGATGCATCTGGCACACATGTTGCCATGGACCACAGCACCGACTGGCCACACACAGTGAAAACACTGTCCATGCATGATGCACAGGTGTCTGCAGGCAGCAGGCTAGAGTGCTGCACCGTCCTCTGGGTGCACTAGCCTCGCTCACATTCCTGGCTGCTGCACGTCTGTTGTTCATCTGGCTCTGGCTTCTCTCTCCCCTACTTCCCTTTTCTCCCACTTCTCTCCAACCCCAGCTCTCCCACCTCTTTTCCTGTCGTTCTTCCCCCCACTATCTCCCCCCCCCGTGCTCTCTGTTTCTTCCCCCACAAGCACTCTTTAGTCCCTTCCCTTCCCATTGTACCTGGTGAGCTCATGGCTTAATTACAACCCCTTTGTGAGTCCTGTGTTGGCTAATTCTTTGCACCTTTTTTGCTGTCAGATGCCCTCTCGTGGGCCTGGTGTTTTAGCCACATGTTGCATCAGGAACGTTTGTGCTGTAACTAGCTAAACTAATTCCCCAGCTGCTGTCCTCTCCTGGCATTGCATTCCCCGTCACCCATCTGTGGTGGGCCATGGACAGGCCCCAGGTCCGCTGGGGGAATCTTTAGGAGTGTGAATGCATTCTTGTAGCCTGGTTCTGTTTGGGAGGTTAACAGCCAGCTTTCCACACTGCAGGGGGTGGGTTACCGAGTCAGATTGGCTGGGAAGAGGATATGACGTATGTAGTAGTTGGACAGTTGGGATGTTCCAGCCTTAGCTAGGTTGGGGGGGAGGGATAGCTCAGTGGTTTGAGCATTGGCCTGCTAAACCCAGGGCTGTGAGTTCAGTCCTTGGGGGGGCCACTTAGGGATCTGGGGCAAAATCAGTACTTGGTCCTGCTAGTGAAGGCAGGGGGCTGGACTTGATGACCTTTCAAGGTCCCTTCCAGTTCTAGGAGATAGGATATCTCCATTAATTTATTTTATTTATTTATTTAGGTGCAGAGTTCTCCATTGTGAAGGGGAGGAAGTATCTCTGGGAGCCCCCATTTTAAGAGACATGGATTATTGCTGGGGTGGTGTCTCCGTGACAGTCTGTGAAAGAGTGAAGCAGATATAGGCAATGTCTACACTATCCTGCGGTGCAGACTCTGGGGGTGTGAATAGCAGTGCCTGGTGCACCGAAGTACTGTGCTATAGCTCTTCTGTGTGGATGCAGCAGGTGCCAATTAAAAGGTTCCTAGTTCACATTAATGTAGCCCTGTTTGAAGAGGACTATGTTAACGTGAACTGGGAACCTTTTAGTTTGCGCCCGCAAAGTTCATGCAGGGGATTTATTGGGCAGCACTTTGGTGCACAAGACACTGCTGTCTTCACCCCTGTAGTCTGAACGGTGGGGCAGTGTAGCCAAGCCCACAGAAACCTGTGTCTAACTGAACAGAATTAAATCTTTTCCAAGCCCAGTGCAACTGAATATGCTCTCTCCTTGTTGTTCCAGGAGCCTCCAAAGTCTGCTAAAAGCACCACAAAGCCCAGCAGCGGCAGCAGTGGTGGGAAGGATGGTGGGGCAGAGAATTCAGAGGAGGTAAGGCATTCATCTTGCAGAGCATCACACCTGTACAACTCCTCTCTTTTGTATGGCATCTTTCTTTCAAATTGTCTCTTCAACAGCTTTACTGAATAAGGAACTTAATGCGCTTAAATGTGGTACTTAATGTCAAAGGTAGAGAGAGGCAGATTGAGGCAGGAAGGTAGTTGGAAAAGACAGAGGGTGACAACTGAACCCTGTGGCATTCCATAGACATAGAGACTTGAAGGGGAGCGCAGTTAGATATGCCAGAGCCGCCTATGCGGATGGGCTAGAATACAGTAGTGAAGCCTGCATTGAGAGCAAGGACAATGGAGAGGAGAAGCTATAACTAGCAGAAAGAAGGAATCCTGAATGGAACAGAAGTTTCCTTGGCATGGTCCAAAATGTTATTGAGAGGCGAACTGAGTGGTAGAAGAGAGCTTGCAGTTTGCTTGGGAGGGAGAGGCAAGTGCAGGGATAAATTGACATCGGAGTTCCATTAAGCATGGGGAGAAAAGTGGTGGATTTGAGCGATACGGAGAAGGTACTAGAGGAAGTTTGAGTTTCTCACTATTGTAACACCCTGACTGTCAGCAGAGGAAGAGCTGACATATGCAAACACACATTCTATATTAAAAGTGCTACCCAGAGCACCCTGGGCGCTGATGCTGCCAAGAAAGACACATCTGGAGTAGTGTCAATACAGAGTAACTTGCTATAACAAATGATGTCGCATATTAACACACAGTTTTTCTGGAATTAGCAGGAACTCAGGCATATATGAATGTTTTGGTAAGATTGAGCTCATTCAGTGTTCAAACAGTGTGGTTGTCTTGGGCTCTGGAGATAGAGACCCAGCCTCCAGAAAGCATTTTACTCGCCATCTAAGGAGGCATGCTTATTTTTTCCATTAATTTAGTTTTTCAGGCAAGACTCTCTCCACTTCCATCTCAATCTAGTACAGTCCGATTAGAAGGCTGTGTGCTTAAGTCTTCGCTATGTGCTGTTCTTGAGAAATTGGAACGTGTTGCACTATAGCTCTAGCCTGGGAATTAGAGGTTATTGACTTGTTTAAAGTTAGAGAGGGGAGGAAGGGTAAAAAGTCAGCAATTCAGTGGGGCTGTGTATCATCAAAACAGAGTATTCATTTATAACCCCCCATCCCCAAAGATAAACACATTAAATTTATAAACGGCCCAAGCAACATCTATACTGATAGTAGTTGCTCCTTCTGAAAACCCAGTGTTAGAGCTTATGCCTAAACGAAGGTGTAATTGAAACAGAGTCTGAAGCTGGAGTAGTTTGCCTTGGGGACTCCCGTTTAGTGATCCGTGGTCTCCGCTCCATTTTAGTCTCAGCCTCTTGGTCCCCACTCCTTTCCCATGCTGGATTTTCCCCTTTATTTGGTGTGTACGGTTTTAAAAACAATTTCCCACCTTAGTTCCTCCTGGCTAGACGGAAGCAAGGGGACACCACCACTAGCCACGTGAGTTAATCCTTTCCTCTTGTACGGCAGTCGTGATCCTTGGATCCCACAGCGCTGTACAGAAGAACCCAAGTCTCATGTCGTCAAACACAAAGGTGGCCAACAACAATCTGAAGCAACCAAATTAATATTGGGCAGTTCCCCAGTCAGGTTGGTGAGAAGCTGCCGTGCTGCATTCCAAGGACCAAGTGATGCAGTATGAGGGTATAAATAGCATCGCTCGCAAGCTTCCTTCAGTGACCCAAAATGGCAAATACCGTTGGTTGCTACGGCTGTAGAAGAAACCAAGAATGGTTTAAAAAAACCCCAACAAAACAAACCCCAAGCCATTTGAGGCAGAACGTCAGCTCTCCTTTGGCGATACGGCCAGGAGGAGGGAGAAGCCAGCCCTGCAATGTGCTCCCTACCGTGGGTTTCTTCTCCTCCTTTCCCATTAGGGTTACCTGTAAGGCTCTGTTAAAGACTGTTTTTCCTCTTGTGCTCTCTCACCCTTAGCGGCAGACCGCTCTCTTATGGAATGGATGAGTACGTCTCTTGACAAGTAACCTTTTTTTTTTTTCTTCTTAATTTGGATTAAATTCTTCCAGGAAACAAAGTGACTAATCGTAATGCTCAGAAACATTCATACAGAACTATCAGCAGACATACTTGTAAGTCAGCAGTCCGTCACATGTTGTTACTACCTGAATATTTGGAGGATGGATTAGTTGGTGAATGGAACAAGAGATGTGCATTGTGTGTCATCCTTTCTGTGGAAGGCAGAAGGGAGCTTGGGTCAGTGAAGCGTCCATGAATGTGTTTGAGGGGTAAGGTATGTGGGCTGAAGTTGGACTGGATTCGAATGTTGCCCTAACTGGGGATTTCATAGTTTGTCACTGATTGCTTTGAGAGAGCTGAGGTTGTTCAGGTGCATTTCTTAAGAGAAGTTTTGTTTCCTTTGGGGGTTTTTTGGTGTGTGTGTGGGGGGAGAATTTTCCTGTTTTGAAGTGATCAATAGACATTTAAATGAGTACTGTATAGAGCAAGAGGGCAACCCTGCTCCAGCACGTCTCCCTGTTCCCTCCCACCACATCGCAGGAAGACGCAGGCGTCTTTCAGCCAAACTTGCCTCTCAAACAGAGTTTCAGATTCTGCTTCCAGAACAAAGCATTTTCCCAACAGGCTAAGGCTCTCCGCAGAGAAGCCCTGCTCTGGCAGACTTTACAGGTGCAGCAGATTGGGACTTCCCCCTGTGAATTCTGGCAGGTCTACAGGAGGGTGAGGCAGGTGAGGGGCTGGCAGCAGGCTTGGGAACCTGCACTAAGCCCTTAGTTTCAGCACTTTGACGCCTGTGCTGTAAGCAAGTGGTGAATTCCGCTGTCGTGGACAAGCAAATAAAATACCATGCAAGCCAATCGTGGATCTGTACTGGAGAAGGGAAACCTTGAAATCCATATGCGAGTGCAAAGACCCGCCAGCCCTTCAAAACATTCAGCAATGCCAGTGATGAGGGAAAGCAAAAGGATGCAGGATTAGTTCCTATAAGATGTACATTCATTTCTACCTGGTCAAGAGGTCACTGAGCTAAGGTGAAAGTATCAACGGTCAAGTGGCAGCAGCACTTAGTAGCTAGGCACGGGGCTTGTAAGGTGCCTCCTTTGCTCCGAAAGAGAAGTTACCAGTGCTAGGACTCTCAGGAGTAAATCTGGGGAGATGGGGGAGAAAGGGACCTCTGGGGAAGTGGTTTCCTTTAGGGACTGGATGATGATGGGAGAAGGTGTCAGTGCAGATCTTGGGGGAGGAGATGCTGCTGCAAATCATTTCAGTATGAGCTGGGGGAATGAGGAGGAGGAGAGTTACTCATCTCTAGCCAGAGAGAGACTGGGAGGGGCAGGTGAGGTGGGTGGGTGGAAGAGAGTTAATGGCCTGGAAGAGGGAGGGAGGCAGGATGGAGAAGTTGCTCTGCAGCCCGGAAAGCGGCTCAGGAGAGGCAGGGATGAGATTCCCAACTCCTGGGGCTCAGGGACAGGCCTGTTGTTCTTTGAGCTGCTGTCTCATGCACTTCATAGGCATTTCTATGGGACTTGTCACTGCAGTACACTGGAAAGTCTGCAGCTGATTGAACTAGGGTTGCTTCAGGTGTGGGAGGTGGATTTTAATAGAGGCAGTTGGCTAAAGGCAGTAGAAGAGGCACTTGTATGTATCGGCTCCAGGGGTTGGAGAAGAAGAGTCAGCAAAGAAGGGGCTGACAGCAAATCTGGGCTGAAGAACTTGGTGAGTTTAGGAGCTTGAGAAAACTGTGAGGCAGGATTGCATACCAAGGGGTGAGGCAGCGGAGAGAGCATTCTGCCACAAATAGGAGTGGCTGGAGTATGTGAGAGCACGGAGAGGGGAGCCTGTGAGCTCAAGGGTGTGGCTGGGAGAATGACATGCAGGCTCTGGGAGTCCAGGATGAAGTGTAGTTCAAGAGCCTGGGGCTTATCTGTGGACACATGAAGGCCTCCCAGGGAGGAGGAGGAGAGGAGGGAGGGTCTGGCTATGGGGAGGAGGAGTGAGAGTGGAGAACCCGAACTTAGCTTTGGTGGTGGCTGGCATGTCCTCTGGGCCTGAGCAAGGGGGCTGTGCCGGGAGGAGGTAGCTTCCACACTCACTGAGTCAAACGTTGACGTTAGTTTTTAAAGCAGCCTTCAGAGGGGAATAGTGTAGCGTAGCAGCCTCCCTGAGCTGCCTTGCCTTGGTGTAGTGTGAAGGCATCTAAGTCTGTCTTATCCGGCTAGGAGATGAGTGCCCAGCCTCATTCTTCTCAGAGACCAGCCAGCGGCTGAGCAGTGTTAATCTGGAGAGAAGGGTTTTTAAGGTGGACATCTCTGTGCATTAAGTGACAAGCTTTCAGCTTCAGTGATCCATTTATGTCTGCTGCATTTTCAAGGCTAGAAACTCTTTAGAAGAAAATGCAGAATCGTCTTCTGAGTTTGCATTTCCCCCCGTCCCCTGGCCCAGTCAGGAGTGGGTGGGGGACCCCGATGGGCTGGCGCTGCTGGCAAACCTGGGGGACAACAAACCTACACGGGTAGTGCGTGATGAGAGTAAGAAGTCCGCCTGGTGCTGGTTTCCACTAAAATCTTTCAGAGCACAGCAGTGTGAAGGAATAACTATCAACCCCGCATCCCCAGCCTGAGCTGGGAGTGTACAGCGCCCCTCCCTGTGCAGAGAGGAGTTCTGTGTGTTATCAGGATGTCTCTGTTGGACTTTTCTCTAGCCAGCAAATCTTCGCTATTCTTTTGACTGCCCAGCTGTTGAAACCTTACGCAGTGCTTCCCTCCCTCTACAGCAGCTATTCAAGGCTCTTCAAAAGCAGGAGTAGTAAAGTAGCAAGGCCCTTCCCAGACTCCTAATGAAGTGACTACAGCCAGACCCTGTTCGTATGCAGCGTGCTCTCTGAGCTGGTAGAGTTCCCTGTCGCCTCTCCATGTGAGAAGGGGGGACCAGGAGACGGGAGAGCCCGTCAGTTTCAGATGTCTTTTGAAAGTACTGTATTGTTTCCTGCCCTGCTTCCCGCAGAGTGTTTCCAGGGTTAAGGCCATTTGGGTTCCTCCTTGTTTCTGGCTGTAACGTCTCTCCCTCAGGCTGGCCCGTCCTGTGGACTGTCTGCCTTTTCTTCTGCCCTGTGCGAAGGGCATAAACTAGCTTGGAGAGCTCCCTTCTTTGTAAGTTCCTTAGCGGTGTTTGAACAAACCTGTCGGTTGCTAAGGCTATTCCGAGGGCTGGATAGTCACGGGGAGAACTGAACTTTGGGACTCTAGGAAGTGTCCAGTGGGAATCCTGCCAAATGGACTCAGTGGCCTAAGGCATCAAATGAGAGATCAATATTCAGGAATAGCCTCGTACTAGAATAGCCTCACATCCCCAATAGCTTCATAGCACCTCTTGCTAGTGCCTCATCTCCGACCTTCATTACGTGGGCCAGCTCCCCCCCCCCCACAGGCAAACAAGCAGCTGCTGAGACAGCTACAGCAATGGCCTATGTGGAAATCTGTTAGGAAAGTAACATTTCTGCTGACTTGAAATGTGATTTAGCAGGTCGGAGTGACGGGGACGTGCTGGTGTCTTGTGAGCAGCCACTGGCCCAAATGAGCATCCTGCTCAGTAATTCTTTCCCTGCCCACTCACCCCGTGTGTCCGCTATGACGCTCCTGCACCACTGAGTGCCTGGGAAGGCCTCTTTGGCGAGACCTCTGTTCTGTGCCCTCTTCCTTGCTAAACGGCTCAGCCTTTCCTTGCTGATCACCTCCTGCGCCTTGCGTGGATCATCTCTTCTCCGCTGCTGGCTTACCTCTGCCCTGCAACACACTGGCATTGTCAGGAAGTCCAGCCAGCTTGTGCTGTGTGCCCGCCTGGCATCCTCAGGCTCAATCTTCAAGGGGCTCTCTAACCTTTAATCCTCTGGCATGTCCCCTGCACCCTTCCCTTCTGTTACTCCCACCGCCTCCCACACCCATTCCTCCCTCTCTCGTAGGATTTGTTTTCTTGAGCAGTCAGTTGTGCCCTGGTCTCCAAACCTTCCTTTGACCTGTTTACCTCTGTGCAAGCCAGCTGTACTCCCCCCTCCTGCACCTCACCTCCCTCCTCCCCTTTGCTCCAAGGTTCTGGAGGGTGCAGCTGGTTCCTGTCTCTGCAATTGTTCTTTCAGGGTCTCCTTTTGGCTACTTCTCCGCCATGTCTCTCTTCCTTCTACGTCTTATTCCTAGGACTTCATCTGCTATAGGGGAAGGGAGGTCAGTTACCGCCTTTGACCCGATGACTTTCAGATTTTCCTCGTTCAGCCTTGCATCCAAGTGCCTCCAAAATATCTCCCTTGTTGTCCCGCTGTTAGCTCTTCTTCGTTCCCCTTGTCCCTTCTCCAGCACTCAGCACTTCCTCTGTCACCCACCTCTCCTCTCCCTGTATCTAGGTTGCCAGCCCTCACTCAGGAATCTCTCCTAAAACCCATCCTTTCCAGCCTGGTTATAAGAGCCTTCATGCTCTGGTCATCTCCCACTCCTGTTACTACGCCTGCTTTCCACCTACATTGCTGACATCCCACTGCTCTGGTCACGTCAATCCCCCACCTCCCTCAGTTTCCTTTCTCCTTCCACGCAACTCGTGGTCCCTGTTCTGCACAACTCCGTCTAGTCCTGCGTCTGCTCTCATTTCCTCCTGCGTCATTGCTCCCCGCAAACTTCTTGGGTACCTGCCTCCTTTGTATCCTCCCTTCTCCTGGCTGAGCTGTGGAAATGGGGTATGCTCGCTCTTCTCTTTGCTCTTTCTTCCAGGCTAGCCCTCCCAGTGCCAAGTGCACCCCTCTAAAACTCACTCTTGAAAGGTCTTTTGACATTAATCCACCAAAGAAACAAGTCCGAAACAGCCTTGCCATGCCGTTTCTGAGCTGAGCCTTTCTCTGCATGGACATCTGCATGCTCTGCTGTGTGAGAGCTGCTTGGACAGTTGTGCTCCGGGCATCGCCAGACAGCCCTCAATGTACGAGAGTCCAGTGGCAAGTCACAGCAGGCCTGTGCTCATTGCGTAGCTGTCCCAGGCAGACCAGTCTCCAGGGTGGAGTTCCAAAGCCTGGTTTCCTGTTCTGTGTCGATTTCAGGAATCCCGTATTTTCCATCCCTTGCTCCCACGCACGCAGACTTTAACTTCAGTGTGGAAAGAGGTTAATGGTGGGGTGCCCCACATCCAGCCTGGCCTGCCTCACACCCTCTGCCCTTGAGTCCCCGTGCTGGGCAGCACCTCTGGGCATTAGGGAGGGGGTGGCTTACTAGGGGCTCGGGGGACAGGGACTCACAGGAGAGGCAGAAGTGGTGTGATGGAGGTGTGGTGGGGTGGAGGAGTGATGGGCTGAGGCTTGCATAGTAGCTCCTCATCCTGGCGCATCCTGTGGTGCTATTGCGTGTGATGGAGTGCTAGGTAAATACAATGACCTAGGGCCTCCCTAGGCGGGGAGCTGGAACAATGTGTATAGTGGGGGTGCTGAGAGCCATTGAACCAAACTGTAAACCCTGGATATGATGGAAACCGCTGCTCGCCAGGGGGTGCTGCAGCACCCCCACTTCCTGCAGTTATGTCCCTAGGCGCTTCCAGCAGGCCCTAGAGGAGTAGGGGGCGGAAGATGGAGAGGGGAGTACAGCTGGCTTGCACAGAGGAAGACTCTCAGCTGCAAGGCCGGCCGTGGAAGAAGGCACAACGAGCGAGGCTGCGGAAGAGAGCGGTGTCTGAGATGAGGCAGGGTCGGGCAGAGCGATGGAAGGGAGGCTGAGTAGGCAATGACCGCACAGCATGGAGGAATGGCTGCTGGAGGGGGGTGGGGGGCAGTTACTTGGCTCTCGCAACAAAGGAGCAGAGCAAAGCGGGTTTTAGACTGACCCAGTATCCATCCCTTTCTGTCTCTGGAGCATTCGCCTTGGTATCCAGGGCGCTCTGTGCCACCTTTGGGGCTCCTTCTCCAAGTCCCTTCACACAGTCTCCCCAGCTACCATCTCACGGTTCTCAGGAGTTCCCTGTGCTGTCACGCACACAGGACTCTGGCAGTGGCTGGGTGGTTGCTGCTGGTGGCACAGAAAGTTCTCATTCCCCCTCTCTGACAAGACACAAGCGACATAAACCTAGGCTGTGAGCTCTGCAGCAGAGACTGCTATCCCGTGGCATGTCTGGACACACCCAGCGAGTGAGTTTTACTTTGCACAGGTGCTGTAAGTACAACAGACTGGACGGGAGGGACGCAGGGGTTTGTAGGATGTGCTCAGGAGCAGGGGCAACAGAGAAAGCTCAGTGCTCGAATTACGGGGGGCCTGGTCTGGCTTTGCAATGTTTAGGGGCTACCTTACTTGTTTCTTATTCAAAGGCACAGGTGGCTGGGAGGTGTTTTGGCCACCCTCTCACAGGCGTTCCCAGTAAAGTGCTCAGCGGCACAGCCACACAGCCGTCTTCCATTTACCGCACGTCACGCCCTGTGCCTCTCCCTCCGGAGCGGGCGCTACCAGAGCCAGGCCGGTGACTCAGGCTGGGCAGGGCTGAGTGGCTGTTGTGGGTGGAGGTGGGAGTGGGACGCAGAGGAGCTGGAGTGGCCACTGCAGTGCCTGGGATTGGGCCAGGGAGAAAGTAGGAACTGCCGTGAACGGGCTGAGACTTGAGAGCAGCAGCATCTGGGGAGAGAGACACGAATGGCCAGGACCCCTCTTCCCAGCCTGGACCCGGCTGGTCCCGATCTCCCCCCACTCCCCATGCAGAGCACCCACCCCACCCCCCTCTATCCCTGACCCCCAACTGCCCCTGCTCCCTATGCAGAGCACCCACTCTGACGCCCCCTCCTCTCCCTGGGGTGGAATTGTTTGGCCCCCCTCGAGTGGAGCCCTGTCATCCTGCAGGGGTCCAATCCCTGTCTGTGCCCTCCCTCCTCCTGGCTCGCCTGGGCTGGGGTCAGTCTGGGAGGGTGTGGGGTGGCGAGCCCAGTGTTGGGAGCAAGGCAATGAGGGAAAGCACCCCACAAACAGCTGTAGGGGCTGCCAGACGGGTTGCTTTTATGCAGTTAGGACATCAGCATAAGAACCTGAGGTTAGGGTCGGAGTGAAATCAGAGGCATACAGAGGGCCTGATGCTGACACAAGTAGTCCTTACCCACCCAGTCCCCTCCCTGCAGTCAGTGGCAATACTCGGGTGAGGAAGAGTTTTTCAGGATTGGGCTCAGGAACAGGAAAATGGGGAAAACACATTCCAGGGTCAGGTGGGGGTAAATGAGGGCAGAATCTGGACCACAGTGGGACAGATTGTCCAAAAAGAAAAGCTCTTAAATGAAGTGGCCAGAGTCCCATTGAGAGCTCCTGGGTTCTGAGCTCTTTGGAAAAACTGGTCCCTTCCCTTAGGTGCTTCAATGGTAGGGGTTGGGCACTGGCTCTTGGAAAATCTGGGCCAGAGTGTGCATCAGGGTGGGAAACCCATTGCACTCATCGACGTTTGTTTTGTGACCTAAAAAATGTGGACGCTTCAGAACGGAAATAACCCACACCCTGCTGGATGGTGGGGGGATGAGTTACAGAAGTTTATGGAAGCAGGGAGAGGAGACAGAAGAAAGTTAGCTATTAATGACAAGTCAGGTTTGATAAAATGCAGGGGGTAGCATGATTTGGTTTCTGGCTCCTCCTCCCCCTGCAAATTACACTGCTAACTTGGATTTTACTGCTGGAAGTGTACAAAGGAATGTCAGAAAGAGGCATCCTCCAGATCGTGAATACTGCCGAAATTAATCACTGACTGTAGCTCTGCCTCCAGTTCAGTATGGGGCAGCTTTAACGCTTTATTTTCTAAATGAATTCAGAATAGATTAATTGGAAAAGTAGGACATGCTCCACTTTAAAATTAGACATGGAAATGTTAAGGGGAAAAGCAGCACGCCAAGATTAGAATTATCGACTGAATGCTCCCAGCGGCCGATAGCAAGAGGGACATTCAACGCAGATGGACACAAACTTGCTGTAGTTGCCAGGCATACGTGGCATGATTGCTGGACCCTGCTCTGAGTTATTGTCTAGGCCCCCCTGTTTTTTCCCCATAATTCGAGCTGCTAGATTTTCTTCAGCTCAAGAAGAGGCTGACAGTGTCTCGTCTTGGTAAACAACCTGTGAAACTATAGCCCACCACATGCTTGTGGATCAGGTTGCTAGAGCTGAGATCTGGGGCTCTGGGTTGTCCTATTCTCTTCTTGATCTCCCCTGTCAGGTCCAGCAGCAGCAGCCGCCACCACCGACTTCAAATAAGCGCCCCAGTAACAGCACCCCCCCGCCAACGCAGCTGAATAAGATCAAGTACTCCGGAGGACCCCAGATTGTAAAGAAGGAGCGACGGCACAGCTCCTCCCGCTTCAACCTGACCAAAAACAGGGAACTGCAAAAGCTCCCTGCGCTCAAAGGTAAGGACATGGCAGGTTTGGGGGTGCGTATGTCTAAGTCTCAGGTCTGCCTGGCTCACTGGAAACCTTCTCGAGGCAGAACAGCCGCAGTTCAGCGGTCACTTTGGAGACAGCCCAGCAATAGTCATGCTAGCCTTGATGCCTGCAGTGCCATAGTGAAAGCAGCTGCCACTTCCTCAGCCGTTGGGGGCTGAGAGCTTCCAGTGCGGCGCTACAACGGAGGATCCAGGGTTCCTTGCCCATTGCTGTCTGGCTGCAGCTGTGTCACAGTGTCCTTATGCTGCCCCAGTCACCCTCTGGTGATAGGGTAGCTTATTGTTTGTATTCCCATAGGCCCCTCCCTGTGCTAGGCGCTGCACAAACACAGAACAAAAAGACAGTCCCTGCCCCAGGACCAGAGACGACAAATGGGTGTAGACAGATGGGAAGTACAAGCAAACAATGAGACAATACTGGTTGGTGTGATAGGCAGTAGCTGAGCCCTGCAACCACAGTATGAGCCCTCCCCGTTCAGAGGAAGCAGAAGGAACCCCGTGAGTGTTCTGCCAGACAGATAGGGGCTCCAGCAGGTCCAGCCACAGCCCTCTCTTTAGCATCAGTGTGTGCCCTCAGGCTTCTCCCAGGAGTTTAGAGCACTTCCCCTTGCTACTAGGGGTTTACAGAGCTCCTCCCCTTGACTGTGGGGCTTAGCTACATTCCCCCTCCAAAGGTGGTGCAGCTGAGGAGTAGGAGAGTCTAGGTTCTACCTCTACCCTGGGGTCCAGACCTGGGCCCCTGTGCAGCAAAGGGGCCATTCACTCCAGCCTCCACATTCTACTTGATTGTTCCTCCAGAGCTGCTTCCCAGCCTGGCTCACCTGCTTTCTCAGCTCCCTCTCAACTGGGAACCCCAGTGTAGATCCCACCCAGACCACAGTGACTATCTCTTGCGCACCCCTCACCCTGCAGTGGGCTGTTGTACTCTCCAGATCTCCCTGCTTATTGGGGAGCAGGGACCTGCCTTCTATTTCCTGCTTGCTGCCTCGCTCGCAACCACTAGTCATATGTTCTGAGAAGAACACAGACGCAGGGAAGAGGGGAGTTCAGTTCACCCCGTGACATGGCACTATCACGGGCCGTGTCTATGTTGCAATCCCAGGGGGTGATTGTGGCTCGAGTGGACATACTGAGCTGGCTTTAATCTAGCTAGCTCGGGGACCGGAGCAGCGAAGTCGTGGCAGTACGTGCTTCAGCATAGGCTGGCCAAGCCTGCCAGAACCCTGGTAATTAGTCATGGGGATAGCCCGTGGCAGTCCTGCAGCTAGCTAGATTTAAAGCTAGCTCGGTGTGTCTACATGAGTTGCAGTCATGCCCCTTGATAGCCGTATAGGCATATCCTAAGAGGAGGTGAAAGCTACACAGACTGTAGTAGATGAGAGCCCGCATGTGGACACTCTTATTCCAGTGTAAGAGAGCCTTTTTTCAGTTTAAATTACGTTGCTTGGGAAGCCACTCATATACCAGAATATGTGTGTGTGTGTGTGTGTAACTAGATCTGTATAACTGGTAACACTTTCCAGTGTAGACCGAGCCTTAGTCTGTCTGCCTGCCTTAGTTCCCCATCTGTATAATGGGGATAACAGCACTTCCCTGCCTCCCATTAGGATAAATACAGTACATACTGAGGGTCTTGGTACTGCAGTAGTGGAGGCTGTGTAAGTACCATAGATAGATGTTCTGCCTGGGAGTTGTTAGCACAGAGGTGAAACGTGCTTTGCTGTCCCTGCCAGATGCTCCCGCTCATGAACGAGAAGAGCTCTTCATACAGAAGCTGCGACAATGCTGTGTTCTCTTCGACTTCATCTCCGACCCACTCAGTGACTTGAAGTTCAAGGAGGTGAAGCGAGCTGGTCTCAATGAGATGGTGGAGTACATCACGCATAACCGGGATGTCGTCACCGAGGCCATCTACCCTGAAGCTGTCATCATGGTAGGACTAGCAGGACTATGGCCGGTTTTCTGTGATCACCCCCCAGCAGGTGCCAGGGCAGTCAGGACTGGAAGAGGCTTCTGTCTGCATGCCTAGAAATTGGACGTAGTAAGAGACATAAATGGGGGCAGCTGGAGAGAGGAAGAATAACTTGCTCAGGAGGAACATGACCATGACATCTTTGGACCCTTATTAGCCATCCAGAGAATGACTGGGGTGTGTGGGTGGAGGGTGGGGGTATAGGAGGGGTATAGAGCCGCCAAAGGCGTTTGTCCGCAGCACAGACAGCACTGGAGGTGTTTGACCTCAGCATGGCGGCTGTAACCCTTTGGCCTCCAGAGCGAGAGGTGTTTGGGAACAGTTATAAAGAGCATCAGCTCTGGGCACTGCGAGAATGTCAGTGTCCGTGGGCCAAAGGGAAGGTGTGGAAAGGTCACTCATCCGCCTTCTCACTTCAGTTTTCAGTGAACCTCTTCCGGACCCTCCCCCCCTCATCCAATCCAACCGGAGCAGAGTTTGACCCCGAGGAGGATGAACCCACACTAGAAGCTGCCTGGCCACACCTCCAGGTGAGAGAGAGTCTGCCAGCCTCATTTCCAGGTGAGGGTGGGTGAATGGATTGCAAGGGGCCGCCTGGCTAGGTGACGGATGCCAAGAGGTAGGAGTGGGAGGGAAGGTACTGAGCTTTCCAAGCACAGATTTCAAATATCCTTCCCCTGCGGATACTTTTACCCTCCCTTTCCTTGGGGGTCAGCACAGGAAATGAGGCCTTGGATTCTGCAGCTTAGCCCCAGGGATGTTGGTGCGGGCTGGGAACGAACGGCTGTTCTAAGGAGCTTAGGGGGTCTTGCATTTTTGAAGTTAGGACCTTTGGGAATCCCCCCTTCATTTTTTCTCTCTCTCAGAAGCCCCAAGCCTCTGCTCCCCTCCCTCTGGCCCAGGAGGGTGAGAGACAGCTCCCGCGAGAGGAACCAGTGCTGCTGCTGCTTCCTCTTCTCCCCCCCCCCCACGCCTGCTGGCCAGGAACCTCAAGCCTCCTCAGTGGGTGGGGCCTATTTGGTCCCCATAAGAGCCGTGCTTGGACACCCAGACCATTTACTTAACATTTTAGCCGGCAAAAATAATTATAAGCAAAACTGATGGGGAGCAAACATTTCAGCAGAGACATGAGAGCACAAACTGGGAGGTGCTCACGGACTCTCTTCTAGATGCCCACAGAGCCACCGTTCCTCAGGCATGGACACGGATACGTATTGAAAACTGAGTAGTATTCTGGGGAAAAGGGGATGTGGTGGAAGCAGCAATAAAAAAAAAAAAATCAATCTAGCAACAGAGCTCGGAGAGAAGGTTAAGAGAACTTGATCAGATCAGGTTCTGCAAGTACCTACGCACAGCGATGGTATCTGTTAGCAGAGGGCTGTTTGATCTAGCAGACAAAGGCAGAAGACGAGCCAGTGGCTGGAAGCTGAAGTGAGAAATACTCACAGTGGAAAGGAGAGACAGTTTTATAACCATGTGGGGTAATTACCCATTGGTGCAGCGTACCTAGGGATGTGTGTTGTGTTGGTAAAGGGGGTGGGGCTTAGGCGTCAGATGCTAACAAAACTCTTCTCCACTGTTAGAACATTCAACTGTTAATTGTTTCCTGGCACATTAGCGCTGGTGACGCCTGCTGTAACAAGCCACCATTCAAAATCTTTAGCCTTTTACTGATCGGATGGGAAAAGGAACATAGTTGACGTGTAAAGCATGAAGAATTAAGTAAAGCTTTTCTTTTTTTAAAAAGCCTCCTCTTGCTCTCCTCAGCTAGTGTATGAATTCTTCCTGCGGTTCCTGGAGTCGCCCGACTTTCAGCCAAATATAGCCAAGAAATACATTGACCAGAAGTTTGTATTGTCAGTAAGTAGTTCCAGCTTCCCCCTCCACATGCTCTCGTGAAGGGGTGTTTAGCAGACATGCTGCGTATCGCTGCTCAAGCAGCCCCCATGGCCTCCTCCGAGGGGATGGGTAGTAGGCTTAGTTCAGAGAAGGGCAACAAAAATGATTAGGGGTATGGAAGAGCTTTCATATGAGGAGAGATTAACAAGGCTGGGACTTTTCAACTTGGAAAAGAAACTACTAAGGGGGGATATGATACAGGTCTATAAAATCATGACGGGTGTGGAGAAAGTAAATAAGGAAGTGTTATTTACTCCTTCTCATAACACAAGAACTAGGGGTCACCAAATGAAATTAATAGGCAGCAGGTTTAAAACAACAACAACAAAAAGGAAGTATTTCTTCACACAACACACAGTTAACCTGTGGAACTCTTTGCCAGAGGATGTTGTGAAAGCCAAGACTATAACAGGGTCCAAAAAAGAACTAGATAAGTTCATGGAGGATAGGTCCATCAATAGCTATTAGCCAGGGTGGGCAGGGAAGGTGTCCCTAGCCTCTGTTTGCCAGAAGCTGGGAATGAGCGACAGGAAATGGATCACTTGATGATAACCTGTTTTCTTCATTCCCTCTGGGGCACCTGGCATGGGCCACTGTCGGAAGACAGGATTCTGGGCTAGATGGACCGTTGGTCTGACCCAGTCTTGCGGCTCTTATGTTCTTATGCAGTGTCTGGGCAGCTCCACCTTCCTCCATGCCCTCACTGGAGGAGCTCTTGGGGAACCTGCATGGGTTGCTGCCATTGAAACTCACTCTAGAAGCTGCTTCCAAAGAGAAGGTCCCTGAGGGACTGGGAGAGCAGCAAGGGTTTCCCCTGCCCTAGAGCTGGGCTGCGTGAGGAGAGGCAAACTCAGGAGCCGGCACTGGTACAGCCTTTGCTCTGCTCCAGGAGTCTGAGCAGCTGCTAGCGACACTAGGCGTGGCTGACCGTGGGGAGGCACCAGCGTGCACTGCGTGCAGAGGGGTGCGCTCCAAACTGGAACCTACTTACGCTGATGAGCAGACGCTTTCCCCTGTGCGGTCGGCAGCCCATGTCCAGGGGAGAGCGCCTCAGGACTAACTGAATCCCTCTTTCCACAGCTGCTGGATTTGTTCGACAGTGAAGATCCCAGAGAGCGGGACTTCCTGAAGACCATCTTACACCGGATTTACGGGAAGTTCCTGGGCCTGCGAGCGTACGTGAGGCGGCAGATCAACAACATCTTTTACAGGTGAGCTGTTCTGCCAGGCCCAGCGATGCTGGGAACGGGCTTGGAGGACCTGGGGGAAGCAAAGCCGGAGCATTCCGTCTGTTCCCGGCCCCGCCAGTGACTGGGCGAGTTAGGTTGTGTCTCTGGACATGGGGATAGTATTTGCCTGTGCTACAAGGGTAGTGAGGATTCAGTCGTGCGGAATGCCTCTGACTGATGTGGGAAATGGTAGGGCTTTCTTCCCCCGGCCATGCCCCAAAGCAGCCCACTGCTGATCTGGGAGCCTGGGCTGATCCCTTACCCACTCTTGTGTAGCGTGGACAATCCTGTCCTCTTCCTGAATCCTGTCACCTCTTTCGGGGAGCTGTGTCCTGTGCTTGGCAATGACTCCTCTCCTCTCCCATCCCTCTCCCTTCTTCTCAGGTTTATCTATGAAACAGAGCATCACAATGGGATTGCAGAGCTGCTGGAGATCTTGGGCAGGTAAGGGCATTTCTCCCTTTCTGTGTTTCTTCTGCCACTGCTAGGAGCTCCAGGGCTTCTGAGCAGGGTGGGACCTCGCCTAGTGTATTGTGTGGTGTAGCAGGGACTTACCCAATCTGCCTTCAGGCCCATCTGCTGCCTCAGTTTCCTCTCACACATGTTGGTTCTCTCAGCCTTCCAGCACAGTTGGGTTGCTGAGCTGACTCAGCCCTCCAGCTAATTTACACAAGTCTGCTCCTTCCCGGGTATCAGAGTCCAAACACAGGCACAGGTAAAGAGTGCCCCTGTCCAGTCTGGGCACAGCCCTTCCATCCCCAGCCACTCTTCTGCCGGGCTCTGCCCAGTCTCTCCATATCCCTTCTGTTTAGAGGTCACTGCAACATCACGTCAAGTGGCAGCGCAGGAGGGACCCACACCTGCCCGCCTAGGTGGAATCCCAGCCCAGGGAACTCTGAACAGCTGGGCTTTCTGCCCCATAGCCTCAACCACGCTCCTGCGTCTCCTTCCCAGGGCCTCTTCCAACACTCCAGTCCTCCTGCTCTTCTGTAGAGCATTACTGCCAGGGATGCTCACCCCAGAGTCCATCTCAGTTCGGCTCCCCAGCCGGCCTGGCTTAATCCTGTGATCCTTGACACATTACTGCAGAGCTCATCTCCTCCTTGAGCTAAGTGTGGCATGGGGGCAGCTGAGCCCCAACCCTCTTAAAGGCCCAGCTCACGCTGTGGTGTGGGATTTCCCACTCTGCATGTGATTGGCCTTCACTGGAGGGAATGTGCTTTTCAGGACACATTTTCAGGGTCCCCTGGGGCTGGGGCCCTAGTGACTGCAGCCCTGAAGCCAGGTGCTTCCTGGAGATGTTAATGTGGTGTGGTAGGGCTGGGGCTGGGTTTATGCTGTGGTTGCTCTGGTACATAGTCAGTAATACCTGACCCTGTCATGTCTCTCTTCCCTTCCCCCTACTCAGTATAATCAATGGGTTCGCTTTGCCTCTGAAGGAAGAGCACAAGATGTTCCTCATCCGGGTCTTGCTACCTTTGCACAAGGTGAAATCGCTGAGCGTCTACCACCCACAGGTGAGAGGCTCTGTCAGTTACTGGAGAGGTCAAACACTCAGGCTTATTTACAACCACCACCAGGCTTCACTTATCAAAACCTGGCAGCGGGGGTTCTGGCCTCTGTACGTTCACCCCCTCTGACGCCTGACTGTTCCTCTCACCCCCCAGCATGTGCTTTGAGCTGTCCGGCCCTGGCCTCCTTCACCCGTGTCTGTTAACTTGCTGCCTCTTGCTCCTGGGCAGTGTCCTCTGCTGGCTTGAACGTCAGGCCTACTCATCCTCAACGGTTGGACGCTCATGGATGATTTTTTTACAGGTATTTAGGCCTTGCTGCGCTCAGCATTGCAATGCCTGACTGATTTAGCAGCCTAAATCCTATCGACCATCAATGGGATTTTGACTCCTAAGTGCCTAAATCACTTTAGATGTAGGCTCCTAAATCAGTCAGGCATTGCAGCGCTGAGTGCAGGAATGCCTAAATACCTTTAACTATCTGGGCCTTATCCTTAAATATCTGCTACTCGCTGCTACCCTTGTATTCAGAGAGTTGAAGGCCCCGAGTTCCATTCCCCAGCCCCTGTGTGTGTGTGTGCTGTGTACTTAGACAGATATGGAGGCAAGGTCCTTGCCGATCTAGGGAGAATACGGGACAAAAGCC
The DNA here is from genome assembly GCF_028017835.1 of Emys orbicularis. Classification (NCBI taxonomy): domain Eukaryota; kingdom Metazoa; phylum Chordata; order Testudines; family Emydidae; genus Emys; species Emys orbicularis. The sequence goes on along the minus strand of NC_088685.1, from coordinate 214,366,767 downwards.
CAGATCTGAATGGTGAAGCTCTCTTCCTTCCTGTTGCTTCCCTGACCATGTTTTTGAGAGGGGAGGGGAGGGCTTTTCAGTTGCTCAATTTGTCACTGGCAATTTTTAAATGGAGATGGGATGTTTTTCTAAGAAACCTGCTCGAGTTCACCCAGGAATTAATTCTGCGAAGTCCTGTGGGCTGTGTTATACAGGAGGTCAGACTAAATGATCACAGTGGTCCCTTCCAGCCTTAGAATCTATTCATCTACCTGTTTGTAGCCACAGATTTGTGAGTGTGCTGCTTGTGAACATGTGGGCACAAACTACACCTGGTGCAACATGAGGGACAGAACTCAGAGCTTCTGGCTCCCAAAGCCGCCCAGGGTTCTTCTGCTTGGCCTAACAGAGACAAGCTCACCATTCGCTATCAGTCACTTTGAGCTGCTGCAGGTTGCCAGGCACACACGCTGGAGCAGGTCTGACCTGGCATGCAGCCAAGGGCTGTGGTAAGTGCTGCTTGCCGTCTGCTTAGCCAAGAGAGGAGTTCCAAATGAGCTGTGTTTTCCTTGCAGTTGGCGTACTGTGTTGTGCAGTTCCTGGAGAAAGACAGCAGCTTGACCGAACCGGTGAGTGCCCTTGCTTGGCTTTGGCATGTCAGCCACGGCCCCAGTTCACATCACCTGATCATTTCTAGACATTTTAGCAGCTAAGTTACTCTGACCCCACTCCAAAGAGACCTGGCATAAGTTGGATTTGTTCGCTCACTGGAGCTGGCCTGCAGAGGGGTATCAGTCATTTGACATGTCACAAGCACAGAGCAGGACTAGATACTCTAGATACGCACAGCCAGGCAGGCTTTGGGGGCTGAGCAGTTTGGAAACAAGACATGAGCAAGCAGAGCACAGCTAGGAGTGAGTCTGTCTTGTATGATTCCAGTCCAGCTGTAGCAGAGTGCAAAGCATGCAAAGACCCTCTCATGGCAACTCCCCTTCTGGCTATACAGCTTCTGCCATGAGAAGATGCTTGGGAATCGGACAGCCGAAGAAACCAGCAAGAGTTTATAGGGAACTGCGGGTGTTTGAGATCCAGTCTAAACCACTAGAGCTGGTCAGAAGACCACGGGAGAGGGTGTAGAAACTGGAGACAGAAAGGTCTGTTTAGCCTGCGTGAGCTGTCCCTTATGGAGAGGTGGGCTTTGTTTTACTGAGCTGTTGGAGCCTCATTATCGTATCCCCTCCTGCCAGTTCACCTCCAGGACATTGAATCCTGACAGCTGAGTTTGCCTTCAAGTTGTAATGCTGCTGAAGACTAAATTTGTACAATGTGGTGCTCTGGCGCAAACAGGGCCCAGATGTGTGTCCTGCATTGTGGCTCTGCAGACCCACAATAACACTAAGCAGAGCAATGCTGACGGGACAGAGAGTGTGAGAGGAAGATCAAGGGCTCCGCTCCTCAGGGCAGAGTGCGGAGAAATGCCATACGTGGCTCTATTCTACACAGGCTCAGCTTTGGCAGACGGCTACTGGCTCGTGCATGGAAATGGCATTTTAATTACTCATATTTACAGCTTGGGTTGTGTTGCACCTGAGCTAGCAAAGCTGTGCACTGACAATTAGCCTGCCTGTGTTCAGCCATTTGCACATTCTAGCTCCAGCATTCCCACACTGCAGGTTCTGGAAATAGGCCTCCTCCTGCCCTCCCACTCACTCCCCCAAGTCATCCATATTCTCATTGTCAGGGGAAGCACATGTCTCCTGTGCCAGGTAATTCACCGCCCTGCTGATCCCAGGCTAGTGAGATCTAGCTGAGCCTGCCACTCAAAGTATTGGAGCTGCTGAGATGGGGGAGGGAAGCAGAGAATTTCTGGGGGGTTCTTACTGTGCATTCACACAGCAAAGCGTGGTAGATCCTTACTGACAACGCGAAGACTCATTACTGAATTTTGCAAATCAGTGAGCAAAGGCCTGATTCGGTGCCCATGGTAGGACTCCCACTCACTGCAAGGGGCATTGTATCAAGCTCCGACCAAACCGATTCTGTGAAGACAAGGCAGCGTCAGCACAGAACGCACTGTGTGTTTGTGTAAAGTATCCAAGCCTTAGTAACCAGGGACCTCATGTGGTGCTTGTGTGCTTGATCCCTGCCTTGTTTGTCCTTCATTCAGCCATAACACAAGAGCTGCCACACCGAATCTTGCTGAATCAACGTGCTCCAGAATGGCAGTATTCGTGATAACCAAACAAAGCAAAGACCAACTCCTGTGCATCTCACCCAACCTTAGCTCTAGGGAAAACTGCCTTGGGAGTCACTGAAGCTAGTTATTGATTGAATGGCAAAACTACCAGTGCTGTGGACACCAAGCTGTCCCTGCCTTGCAGAGCCCTTGGAATGGTCGAAACATCATGCAGGCAGCCTTCCTCTTGCTGCTGCGCCCTCTGCTGTTCCCTCAGGCTGCTTGCCGGGGCTAAGCTCGGCGTTTCAGGCTTCTCCTAGGAATTGGTGAAAGGCTGGCGTTTCCAAAATGTGTTCAGTTGTGCAGCACCAACCAGGCACTGCAGCCATGAGTGCTGTGTTCAGCTTTGACCAGTGCTAGCTGAACAGCGTGTAAGCTCTCTGAACGTCCACTGACACTACGGCTTCATAACCTCTGTTGTTGAACTACAAACAGTGTTAGTTAGGAGAACTGCTCTTGCAAACCGTTCTGTTTGAAGCCAGCGGGTGCAGTTTTCATGCACTGCATCTCTCCCAAATGAATGTTCAAACTGCAGACTCTGCAGCGTGTGACTGTATCTGTTTCAGAAAGAGATTTGATTTGGAAGTGAGTGGCTAAAACTTTCACTCAGTGCATTTGGATTCTGATCTAGAAGGCACCGAGCATTGGTATTTGGCGTTCAGTGGATTTGTCACATCCCTTTTGGGACAATAGGTTAGCCAGATCATGATACATTGAGTCCAGTATCCCTCCCCTGCCAGTACCTGATGCCTCAGGTGACAGTGGAACCCCCCCCCCCCAATTGCACTTGGTAAATGGTACGATCCTGCATTTGAACGAGAACTTCTGTTCTGACCCCTTGGTGATTAGTTTACACTCTGAAACATCAGTTTCAATCGTCTGAATCTCCGCATCCATACAACAAACACGACTGTTCGTAAAAGTCTCCAGTCCCTGTCCTGAGTCTCCTGCGGCCGTGAGCGCCACAGGGCAGCTGCATTTCCTGGGAAGCAGAATTTCTCTCCGTTGCTCTCTATTCACCAGCATGTCACTTTGAGTGGCCCCTTGTTCTCGTGGGGACAGAGTGAAAAGCAGGCGATGATCACTTTTCCCTGTGTAGTCTGAACCCTTAGGACATGGGCTAGTCCCAAAGTGGGTGAAGCCAAGGCTCAGAAGGAACTTTTTGGCCCAAATGCAGGGCTCCCCCTCTTCAACCTGCCTTCTCCAAGAACACCACCAAGCACATTAACTTATCGGAAAACCCATTCACTACCCGGGCAGCTTTCCTCTGCTTGGGAAGGAGCTGGGGTGGGGGGAAGTAGTCTCCTTGCTTAGTGCCCTAGCTTGAGAAGGCTGTCAGCCACCATGTTGATGGGAATGGTGAGAACCTGAGCAGAACAAGGAGGGTGTAGCCAGGGAAGAAGGAGCTATGTCTGCTGCTAGGTAGCGCTCCTAGGCAGAGCTAGCGTCTATGCACTCCACCTCTCTGTGCAGCCATATCCTGTCCAGGCTGCCTGCAGGGAAATGTGGGGGTAGGTGCCGGGTGATATAGGTGCCTTCAGCTTCCGGATCTGGAGCCAGAGGGTCCGTGTGCTGGACAGGTAGTCAGTGGCGTTGGCAAGGTAGGGAGAGGAGAGAGGAGCAGCAAGGGAAGCTGTGCCGCTTCAGAGTTGAGGAGGAGAGTCCAGAAGAGAGTTCACCCAGTGCCTGTCCTGCAACGTATAGTTCCAAGGACTGCCGCAGACACTGGGATTCTGAGGGCCAGATACCTTGATGGGGCCCTCTTTAGTCCCTCCTAAGGTCTGGGAGGACAGAGCGGTTCGTGGCCTCTGTGCTGGTGGAGGGTCTCTGGATGCAGAGCTATGGGGGAGGGGTGGGGTTCAGAGGCATGAAAGAGCTGGTGATTTGTATGCCTAACCCGACTGAGTCCATATGTACAGGCCCTGCGTCTGCTGATGTGCATGGGATGTGGCTGTGCTGGGGTTCTGTGGCTGAGGGGCTAGACAGCAGTGCCAATAGGTTTGCACTCTGCTCCCAAGCTCCTTTCTTTACCTCTCAGGTGATTGTGGGCTTGCTGAAGTTTTGGCCGAAAACGCACAGTCCCAAGGAGGTGATGTTTCTGAACGAGCTGGAGGAAATACTGGATGTGATCGAGCCCTCCGAGTTCGTGAAGGTCATGGAGCCCCTATTCAGGCAGCTGGCCAAGTGTGTTTCCAGCCCACACTTCCAGGTAGGTTCCAGGCTCAGCAAGACCACCTGGCATTGCTTTGCACCCGGGTCCTGTTTTTAGGGTGAAGCTGAGATTCTGGAGCGTGCTTCTGTGATCACTAGCGGAATCGATGGTAAATTTAGTGGCAGCAGTGATCAGGATGACTCCTGAGGATGGCACAAAAACAGGAGGCATTAGTGAGCCACCAGACCAATAGTCTAGGAGTAGGACGACTGTGAATGTCCTCCCAAGCTACTGATAGTGTTTTCCCCAGCCCTGAGTGTTACAACATTGAGGGGCTAGCGTGGGGATCTTGTGCTGCCTCTTGTAAGTGGCCGATCTGATACGTGGGGGAGATGGGCCCCATTCAGGTTCCTCCTGTCCCTGAGTACTGTGCCCAGGCCCTTTTGAGATCAAATTATCTACTTGTTTACTGCACTGGAGGATGATCAGCCAATGAGACTTTCTGTTCTTATGAGGATTCCCAGTGTTGCATGCCAGCAGAAAGGGTACCTTGCACTGGCCTGGCTCTGGGGCAGCAGATCATCCATTGTGGAGATTGAAGAGGGGGAGAGCAGGAAGTATGGAAGATCTTCAGGGTCACTTGATGGTTCCATTTGAGGGATACCAAGGGTAGCTGGGGAAGGTGGAAATGTTAACACCGTGATACAGTGCTGAGGGGCACGCCTGGTAGTTTTGGGATCGAGCCATTCAGCAGCTGCCCCTCTCCACACCCTTCCTCTGCATTGCCTCGTTTGCCATCAATGTGACGTGCGCTTCGCAGATACATGGTCTCTTCCCCACACAACTCACAGTGTAGGTAGATGCCACGCAAAAGCAGGCACGCATCAAGAAGGTCAGGAATTAAAGGATGGCAAAATAATTAATGCCAATCAACATGGGTTTTGTGGAAAATAGGTCTTGTTGAATTAATGTGATACAGGTTTTTTTATGATATTACAAGTTTAGTTGACAAAGGTAATGGTGTTGACATAAATTGCTTAGATGTCTGCGAGACATTTGATTTAGTCCCACGTGATAATCTGGAGAGTGACGCTGTACAAAGTCACTGTGGCCCATGTTAAATGGATTAAAAATTGGCTAACTGATAGATCTCAACAAGTAATTGTAAATGGAATCATCAGATGGGGCTCTCTGCCCAGTGCTATTCAATATCTTTATCAACAATCTGGAAGAAAATGTAAAATCATTTTTGGTAAAACTGGCTGGTGACATAAAAATTGATGGGATGGTAACTAAAGAAAAGGAGGGGTCAATTGTATAGAATGATCTGGACCTCTTGGTCACCTGGGTTCGGTTGAACAACATGCATTTTAATACAGCTGAATGCTAGGTACAAAGACTGTAGGCTACACTGACAGGATGGGGCCTGTATCCTGTAAAGCATGGACTCTGAAAACGACTTAGGCACATGATGGAAATTCTTGACTGTATAAGCAGGGGGATATTGAGTAGGGGTAAGAAGGTGGTTTTACCTCTGCATGTGGACAGAATTAGTGAGACCGTTACGGGATAGTGTCCCATTCTGGTGTCCAATAATGTTGATAAAACGAAGAGGGTTCAGAAAAGGGCTATGAAAATAAAGCTCTGTGAGGAAAACACTGTCTTACAGTGAGAGACTACCTTATCAGAGAGTTTGAGGGGACTTGGTCATAGTCTAGTGCAGGGGTAGGCAACCTATGGCACGCGTGCCAAAGGTGGCATGCGAGCTGATTTTCAGTGGCACTCACACTGCCCGGGTCCAGGGGGCTCTGCATTTTAATTTAATATTAAATGAAGCTTCTTAAACATTTTAAAAACCTTATTTACTTTACATACAACAATAGTTTAGTTATATATTATAGACTTATAGAAAGAGACCTTCTAAAAACATTAAAATGTATTACCGGCACGCGAAACCTTAAATTAGAGTGAATAAATGAAGACTCGGCACAGCACTTCTGAAAGGCTGCCTGACCCCTGGTCTAGTGCCTCAATGGGGAAGAGGTGTCTGAGAGCTGGCTTGTTAATCTACCAGACAAAGGCATAACAAGATATAACGGCTTAAACGTGAAGTTAGATAAATTCAGACTAGAAAGAAGGCTTTCTTTTCTTTTCTTTTCTTTTCTTTTCTTTTCTTTTCTTTTCTTTTCTTTTCTTTTCTTTTCTTTTCTTTTCTTTCTTTAACAGTGAGGGTAATTAACCATTGGAACAACTTACCTAAGGATGTGGTAGATTCCCCATCATTTGGCGTCTTAAGCTATATTCTAAAAGATATAGTCTAGAGCAGGAATTACAGGATGCTATGGCCTGTGTTATACAGGAGGTCAGGCCCAATGATCACAATGTTCTCTTTTGGTCTTAAATCTGACTCTGCAGCTGAGCAGGGACATGCAGGGACCTGGCGTGATAGAGCCACAGGCTTGTTTTGTTTTTTGTTTGGGGGGGGTTTGAGAGAGAAGGTTTCTTCTCTCTCCCCTGAAGGAAGGGTGAGGACTGTGGCTGAAGTGCCCTCATAGGATACATTTTTACTGCCCAGTTAACCCAGGCCCTTATGTGACTTTTAGCCCAGAGTCCCCTTGCAGCCACAGAGGGTTTGGAGGTGCTTTCACCCTGGGCTAGCTTACTCCACTGCAGGGGTGGGTTAGAACCTGAGTTCCGCTTTAACTCGAGCTGGAACATAGTCCTCCAATCCATTCCCACAATCCCACTGAAGGACCAACAGGCTCTCCCACAGTTGACAGAATCATAGAGTGTCTCTGATAAAAGGGATCTCTCCCCAGACACACACGGGCGTGTGCAGAAACAGTGAGGACGCAGTAACACAGATGGGCCTTTGCAGTGGGGATCCTCACACCCAGGGTAGGCTAACCCAGTGCTGAGACCTGAGTGCCAGTCACCCGGGTTAAGTGTGCAGTGAAGGCATAGTGTAAGGAGGAGAGGGTAAAGGAACTGTGGAGCAGGTCAGGGAGGAGTCTTAGCCTAGGGAGCTATATGGAAGGTGGTCCGGGGAGCAGAGAGAGACAAGAACATTAAGGTGGGATCCAATTTGTGCAAGAACCCAAAGGTGAGGACACGGGTCTTGAGTTTTGTACGGAAGGCAAAGGGGAGCCTTGGGAGAGATTTGCAGAGGGGTCTGATGTGGTCAGAGCAGCAGGCAGGGGAAATGGTTTTGACAGTATTTTTGGTCGGTTGAAGAGAGTGAGGTCGAACGGAAGGAAGTTGCTGTAACGGAGGTGAAAGATGGTTAGGACCTGGATGAGGGTCTTGAAGTTGGGGACAGACAGCAATGGAGAAAAACTGACCAGGCTTAGCAGTGATGTCAGTTTGGAGGGTCAGGAGGAAGAGAGAACACAGAGGGATGTCCCTGTTGGACAGGGAGGGGAGTGGAGATTTCAGGGAGGAAAGCTCCATTTTTAGCCCTTGTTGAGCTTTGGCTGGAGGCAGGACAATACGAGGAAGAGTTGTTGGAGATGTGACTGAATGGAGAGTCATCGATATAACAATAGCAGCTGAAGCCATGTGACCAAATGAGGCTACCCAAGGACATAGCCCTGAGGACCCGCCCTGCACAGGGAGAGGAGGAGCTCTTGGTGTAGATGCAGCAGAATGTAAACGCGGAGAGACCAGAAACCAAGGGATGGGTCTCTCCAGGCAGAGGACCATTGCCAGAGGTGGCAAAGACGGGCTCCTCAGCCGGAGCTCTGTCGAGTCTGATTTCTTGGCTGGGGAGTGCCAGAACTTTTGCCTGGTTGGTGACGAGTGGAATTCTCACATGCACCCTATGACCTGTCCGCAAGGAGCCTATACAGAGATGTGCTTCCCTCCTCCTGCAGGTGGCCGAGCGAGCGCTGTACTACTGGAACAACGAGTACATCATGAGCCTGATCAGCGACAATGCAGCCAAAATTCTCCCCATCATGTTCCCGGCACTCTACAAGAATTCCAAGAGTCACTGGAACAAGTAGGTCCTTTCTGTGGGTCCGGGGGCCATTAGGAATGAGTGAGTGAGCATCCAGGATCGCGCAGGCCTGCTGCTGGCTCCAGGGGAGTTCATTGTGGTGCTGCTGCTTGCTTTGGGGCACAGAGGAGGCATGGAGCTCAGATACCAAGGGGATGGGTGCACTAGATCTGAAAAACCCAAGTAGCCCACAGCAGCCGGGGCCTGAACGTGTCATTTTGGGTGGCTGTTCAGCCAACCCAGTCAGTTAGATGGCCGATATCTCTAGCCCTTGGAGTCTGACTGGTAGGTGTGTTGGGATTGTCTAGCCCAGTTTCACAAGCCGTGGAGCGCAGAGACCTCTGCGGCCTCCAGGGCTGAACAGAGGCACTGGTGAATGTGCTGATCTGGTGTCTCCAGCTGCCAGGTAACAGAGAGAGCTCTGAGACAGCACAACCCACAGCACAGTTGTGCTTCCCGCTGCTGCTTGGCACCAGATCCTCATGTGAACCGCCCACCACCCAGCTCTTCCTCTAACTGTTGTTAGCTGTTTCAGTTAAATAGGGGTTAAGAGTCCGAACCCCCGCTGCTTGGGTGAATGGCTTAGGAAGCTCACAGCACACATCCGAGACCCCTGGGGGTACATTTGCAGGGCCAGCAGAAACCCACGGCAGCAAGTCTTAGAGCTCGGGCTTGCACTACAGCGCTACAAATAGCTGTGTAAATGTTCAGGCTTGGGCTCTGAAGCCTGGCCGGGGGGGGCATTTCCTGATATTTCTGTGGGGGAGAAGGCAGGAAAGCCCCCACCCCCCCGCCGCCCTCGTCCTCAGGCCTTCCCTGTACACTGGAAAGAGGCAAAACTAGGGCACTTTTAATACAATTTAGGGGGAGCTTGCTGGAGCTGGGATTCAGTGTGTCTGTAATACAAAGAAATTGGCTGCCAAATAAAAACTGTTTGCAAACTATTGAACCATTGTCTGTTTCTGCTTTCGCTCGCCTCTTCGCCATAAAGAATCAGAAAGAGGCACAAACTGAACTGTTCCCTTTGCAGCTCCCCTTAAGGGGTGGGGTAAATGTTATGCTCACCACCAGGCAAGGAAATAGTAACTGTGGCCTTGGCTTTCACACCAGTACTTATCACGCACGCACTTCTTCATGTAGTTTGGGCCACCTTTCTACCATCATGATTCAGAAATGTGCTTTGCACCACTAGACAGAGCCATTTCCAGCGGTTCTGAGGTTTCTTTTCTCATTTGTCTAATCTTCCCCCCCATTTGTCCGCCTTTCTCTCTCTCCTTCCTGGGAGCAGTGCTTGTACTCTGTTCTGCCTCTTTCCAGTTTGTGATGGTATTTTTCTACTAGTCCTGCTTTCCCGGATATCTTTCTCGCTGCCACCCTTGCTTTCCCAGAATGGGCTGAGGGACCCAGAAATTCTCCCCTTCCTTCCCCCAACTCGGTCACTGTGTGTGTCAGAAAATAACATCTAGGAGCTATCCCTTTATTGCCAACTGTTCCCAAAGGCAATTAGTACCGTGAGTCCTCTTTCATGGCTGGGGAGGGAGCACAGAGAGGTAAGGTGACTTACAGGAGCCAGACTGCATGACTACTAGCCCATGCTGCTTCTGGGCACGAGTCCAATATGTGTTCTGATTTCCCAGCACCACAGACAGGCAGGGCACTTTCAGACAAGACACAGTCCCTGCCCCAGGGGCTTACAGTGTAGCGTGAATAAGGCGTGACGCAATGCAAGCATCCTTGACACCAGAGGAGGAGGCGGCTTGTTCTCTCAGTGCACGCAGTGCTAGTTCCTGGTTCCAAATTGCTATTAAGTGCCCCTCCTTCAGAGGTGGTGTACGTTCCAGTTTGCTGCAGCAGCTGTTGTACACTGGAACTGAGGGAATGGAGTGAAGCCATGTGGGGAAATCAAACAATCCGGCTGGTACATTGCAAACCTCCATCACATGCGGCTGTAAAACTGGGTTGAACAAAGCTCTATAGGGAAAATCCCCGAGCTGGCCCCCAGCTTCTTCCATCTCTAGCTTCTTTGACTATGTGATGCCCAATAGGAAAGGCCCTGGGGGCTTGAATGCTGATTTCCTGCTGACATCTGTGTTGGGAACCACCAACTCAGCAGCATTACTAGTTATGGCTCCATTGAACTGCAGCCCCAGTCACTGTGAAGAGAGCTGCTCCCCCCTGTGGAATAATCAAATGGATTCAGGTCTCAGTTCTTTTCACACTGAGTCCTGGGACCATAGGAAGGGCTCTGGTCAAGCTCCTACAAGCAGAAGTGATGTCTGTCTCCCTCCCAACAGGGTAAGGGACAGGCAACTTGATGCTACCTGTGACCCAGTGTCCCTCTTCTGCCTTCTTTGCAGGACGATCCATGGCCTGATCTACAACGCCCTGAAGCTGTTCATGGAGATGAACCAGAAGCTGTTTGATGACTGCACACAGCAATACAAGGCAGAGAAGCAGAAGTGAGTAGCTTGGGCAGGAGCCTCCCCTCAGCTGACTTAAACTAATATCTGAGTCTCCTTGACCGTGTGAGGAAAGTCCCAAGCCAGTACAGTTAGCAGTCAGGTTTAAGCGGTTGCTCCGGTCAAACAGGGACCCTTCAGAATGTAGGGAAGCCAAGGGGAAGGAGTATAAACAAAAGCAGGAAAAAAGCGAGAGGGAAATTAGGAAGGCAGAGGTGGACACCGAAAAGCAAAAAGCTAGAAACAACTGAGAAATCCTGTCAGTCTATCAGAAGCAAGAAGCCTGTTGCAGAACTGGTGGGTTTGCTGGACCACCAGGGAATAAAGGGAGAAGTGGAGGAGGAGGAGGACGCTGCAGAGAAACGAAGGCCCTGATTCGGCAGTGCATTTAAGCACCTTCTCGTCTCCCATTGACTTCAGTGGAACCTAAGCACATGCTTAAAAATTAAGTCTCTGCTTAAGGGTTTTGCTGAATTGGGGGCGTGATGGCGTTTGGGGAGGTATCTGCTGTTCTCAGATTATAAAGAATTGTCGGGGGTTGCGTTGTCAGAAGAGGAGGTGCTGGAATAAATTGATCAATTAAAGGGGCTCCGGCCCCCAGCCCCTAGTGATACATCCAAGCGCTGTGAAGGAACTTGGGAATGAAGTGGCTGAGCTACTAATACATACATGCTTGTTAAAGTCCGGGACTGTACCACGGACTGGAGGGTAGCAAATATTGTACCTATTTTTAAAACGTCTCTGGGGGTGGTTACAGCCCTGCGAGCCTTACTTTGGGACTTGGTAAGTAGGTTGAAACTAGAATAAAAAATACCTAGTAAAACAGGACAGGCTGGAGACAGGCCTGCATGGTGTCTGCCGAGGGAAGTTGTTCCTTGCTAACCTAGCAGAGCCCTTTGAAGGTATCAGAAGAACAATGGATAAAGAACAGGATGGCATAATTTATTTTGTATTTCAAGTCGCTCACAAGAGGCTAGTAAGGAAACCAAGTAGCCCTGGGGTGAGAGGTAAAGTTCCGCCATGGATCAGAAAGTGGATAAGAGACAGAAAACGAAGAGCTGAGATAAATGAACTTTGTCATGTTGAAAGCTGACGACAGCAAGGGTTTCCCAGGGGTCCATACTAGGGCTGTTGCTGTTTGGAAGGAATGTATGTATAATGTAGGCGGGGTTGCCCAACGCTTTGCATGAAGGGTATGTCTGCAGTGCAGCTGGGAGGTGCTTTCCAGCACAGATAGGCAGACTTGTTTGCTCTGCTCCAGCTAGTGAACTAAAAACAGCAGCGTGGGGCTCAGTCGAGCCGTCCAAGTTCAAACCCGCCCCGCCACCTGCATGGAGGTACTTGGGTGGCAGTTCCAGCTGCTGTGTAGACACACCCTTAAACACCTTGTTTTCATTAGCTTATGACTTTTCCACACTTCAGCCGTTCTGTCTGACATTTTCCATGCAGGGGGTCTGGCTCTGACTGAATGGTTTTAGAAAATGTCAGCCAAAATTGGTCAGCCATTTCTAAGAACATACAATGTATAGAAGCATGGAACTAGGTTGTTTTGCTCATGTTAAAAATTTCTGACAACCTTGTCTGTGAAAAGCTGTAGCCCCCCTGTGCTTTGGAGCAGCGATTTGAAATTTGGCAGGAGGTGACCTTTGTGGCAGGGATATGCCTCTTGAGATCCCATGTGAAAATCTGCCCAGATTTGACCCGGTTGCCGAGTAGAGATGTGCGAGAGTTTCGCCGCTAAATTCCCCAAAGATTCTATCTACATTGGGCATGCTTCAGCCCAGGGCTGAGCAGGACTTGCCCTGCAATTGCAGCTCTGGGCTGCCATGGGCCGTGCTGGGTTCAGGCACTGGATTGAGAGCAGGGAGATTCTTTCCTTTGCTCTTAATGACCCCCTGGCTGCTGGGCCCAAGCAGTGTGGAGGTGGAAGCTGGCTGACTCCAATGTAGAGGGGACAAGAGCCAGACCAGCAAAGTAGTGGGGAGAATAGATTGGGACAAGGAGACTGAGGGGGAGGCTGGGACTGGAGCCTGGCAGGGGTCGGGAGAGGAAAACTGGGCCTGGGAGTTAGGGTGGGGAAACTGGGGCTGGCTGGGCAAGGAGACTGGTACTTAGAGCCAGGGAGAGACTGGCATTGGGATTCTGGGAGCCAGTATCTGGGGGCTTGAGACTGGATGAGGAACGAGGGGGAGACGGGCTGAGAACCCATGGGGGAGTGGGAGGGGAGAGAGACCTGACAAAGAGCCGGGATGCAAGGGGAGAACTGGCACTAGCTAGGCAAAGAGATTGGGACAAAGAGCCAAGGCAACAGACGGGGGAGACACCTAGTTGCTTGGACAACTTCCTGTGCCTTTTGTGGGTTTAAGTGGTGCCTCCTAGCCAATGAATGGGGCTGGATGTTCCCCCCAGTTAGAAACTTTGTGGAGGGGACTTTGTGAACTAGAGCTTCGCTAGCCCCCTTCCCTACTGGTTTGGGTTTGCTGCTGGGTGGTAGCCAGGTCGGTGCATTGTCTAATTCAAGACCTGTGATTCTTCCCAAGGAGAGTGGGACTGGGAAGAAGAGCCGAGGTAGGGAAGAAACAGAACTGGGGGCAGGGCAGAAAGGGTCACACTTGTGGGCAGGAGCGGCGCCAGGGTTTTTGCCACCCTAGGCGGCAGCGCTCCTCCTCTGAGCATTCGGCGGCGGGGGTCCTTCCGCTCCGGGTCTTCGACGGAAATTCGGCGCCGGGTCCTTCACTCGCTCCGGGACCCGCCGCCAAAGTGCCCCGAAGACGCGGAGCGGAAGGACCCCCCGCCGCCGAATTTCCACCGAGGACGGCAAAATGCCGCCCCCCAAATCCTGGTGCCCTAGGCCTAGGGTCGCCTAGTGGAAGCGCCGGCCCTGCTTGTGGGAAACAGGCAGAAGAGTGTGTGCCCACTAGAAATACTCCCCGCCAGAGCCTGGAATGGAGTCCATGGTTCCTGAGTCTCGCAAATATCTGTGAAATCGACCGGGAAAGTGTGTGTCTCATTCTCCTCTAGTGCTGGCCCACATAGAGGATGATAATCTACTAATGCGATCAGTTATTCCGTTAGCTCAAGGTGCGGAGGTCAGGGGGGTGGAGCTAAAATTTCCAACCCGGCTGATGACCATGTGGGGGGGTCAAACAGATGTCACATGATGGAATTTCTGTGTTTTCAGCTTGCTTTTTTTCAGTTAGCAAGTTACATGCACAAACCTGTGTTCAAAGAACATTACAGTGATTCCTCACTTAAAGTCGTCCCAGTTAACGTTGTTATGTTGCTGATCAATTATGAAACATGCTCGTTTAAAGTTGCTCAATGCTCCCTTATAACGTCATTTGGCAGCCGCCTGCTTTGTCCACTGCTTGCAGGAAGAGCAGCCCATTGGATCTAGCTGGTGGGGGCTTGGAACCAGGGTGGGCTGGCAGCCCCCTATCAGCACCCCTAAGTTCCCTGTGCGGTAGCCACCCAGCAGGCTATCAATTGCTGGGCAGTTCAGGTGTCCCTCCCCCCACTGCCGTGTGCTGCTCCTGCCCTCTGCCTTGGAGCTGCTCTCCGGAGCCTCCTGGTTGCTGTGCAAGGGGAGAGAACGAGGGGGGCTAATGTCAGGGTGTCCCCATCCCCCCTGCTCCTGCACCCCACTTACCCCCTTTCCAAAGAGCAGGGGGGATACACAACAGCGCTCAGGACAGAGGGAGCTTCCTGGCAGGAGCTGCTGTCTCAACTTGCTAATTTATTTAAAATGGCAATGTACTTAGAGTGGGGTCAGCGTACTTAAAGGGGCAATGCGCGTCTCTCTCTCTCTCACACAGGGTGTGTGTCTCTGTCTCTGTCTGCCATGCTGTCTCCCCTCCCTCCATTCATGCTGCCTTGTAGAGTGTCTGGCTACATTAACAACAGTGTGTTAACCCTTGAGGGCTCAGCCGAGTGCTAGTTCATCATTTAGCAGCAAGGCATTCCCTGGGAAATATCCCACCCTCTGACGCCACCACCTCAACCAAGCTTCACAATCATCATTGCTGTGTACAGTATTAAACTGTTTGTTTAAAACTTTGTGTGTGTGTATGTATATATAGTCTTTTTGTCTGGTGAAAAAAATTTCCCTGGAATCTAACCCCCCCATTTACATTAATTCTTATGGGGAAATTGGATTTGCTTAACATCGTTTAGCTTAAAGTCGCATTTTTCAGGAACAGAACTACAACGTTCAGCGAGGAGTTACCGTATTAACATTGCAAAGTCAAGCTCTCAGAAGATAGGAAATGCCAGTATAAAGGTTGCCTGTGCAATATTAATTCGTCCCTCTTGTGCGTATGTATTATAATATTGGCTGTAATTACATGATCACATGCTGTTTTTTCCATAGGACCCTGCCCCATTCAGTGAGACTGAGGAGAGGAGAGATTGAGAAGGATGAGGACTGTTTAGGTTAGAAAGAAGAGGGCACATAGGAGGTATACAAAATAATTACAGGGTTAGGGAAGGTATGTTGGATGTTCCTGTTCACCTTGTGTCATAGCACAAGAACAAGGGGATGTTGCATAAGGCTGAAAGCCAACCAATGTGCAACTGATAAAAAGAAACATATTTTTACACAAGGCATAGTTAGCCTATGGAACTCACTGCCACAAGGTATCACTGAGGCCAAGAGCTTAGGAGGATTCAGAAAAGGATTAGACATTTCAATGGTTATTGGCCACCCACAGTACCTGCCTCTGCAGAACTGATCACTTCCTGCAGCAGCGCAGCCACACAACACCTTTGTGAGCCGTACTGGGCAGTTAGAGGCATGCCCATTTCCCAGGGCCATACACTGAGTGGGTTGCTGGCACTGCTGGTGTCTTTTTCTAGAGCCCCCAGCCCTCCGGGAGAAGTGAGGCCATGCACCTTGCTATCCAAAGAGCGATTAGTTACTTCTTAAACAGGGTTCAGCTGCTCAGAAAGTCAGACCCTTGGAGAAAAATCAGAGGCTCAAGCCCTATTAGTTATAAGATGGTGCATCTGGTCATGCTATGAACTAGCGGATTGTCTGTACCTCAGCAGTTTGGGCCTGGTGCAGCTATAGGGATGGCAGGCTCAGGAGCATGTGTCCACACTGCTTTGTGTGAAAGCTGAGGGGGCAGCTAGGTGGAGTTGTGGACACGCCTTCATGATCGCTGCCAGGCTGTCTGGAGCAGCTCTCAACTGTGAGTGCCAACCTCAGGGTAGATGGTCAGAAAACCGGGCTGACCCCCCAAGCTTGTGGTGTGTTCTGTAATTAGATTTCACCAAGCCAGTAGCAAAGGTGAACTCCTGGATCACTCTAGCAGTCTTACCACGGAGTCACAGACAGTTCCCTTAGACTCTCCATCTATCTTACCACCCAGACAAACTGAACTTAGTGATAATGGTCACCTAAACCAAAACTCTCCCATCAGATTGCTCCCAGTCCCAAGAGACCAGTCACTTACCCCAGATCATAGAATCCTAGAATACCAGGGTTGGAAGGGACCTCAGGAGGTCATCTAGTCCAACCCCCTGCTCAAAGCAGGACCAATCCCCAGACACATTTTTGCCCCAGATCCCTAAATGGCCCCCTCAAGGATTGAACTCACAACCCTGGGTTTAGCAGGCCAATGCTCAAACCACTGAGCTATCCCTCCCCCTCCCTTGGTACCCTAGATGTGTAAGGGTCAGTAAGAGGCCTCTTGTTACCATCAGGTGGGATTAAAAAATGTCCTGCTGCAGGGCATAAAACCAGTCTCTGATTGATGGGAATAGGAAGAAACTTCTCTTGTGGAATGGTGTTGCACATGTGTATCATAGGACTGTAATGCCAGTCAACATTGGTTTATGGGAAATAGGTCTTGGCAAACAATCCCGATTTCGTTCTTTGGTGAGATTACAAATTTGGTCAATAAAGGCACTTGCACAGATGTAACCTGCCGAGACTTTTGTCAGCATTTGACTTAGTTCCGCACTGTACGATATCAGCAAGAGTCCACCTTAAATGAATGAACTGGCTAACTGACAGGTGTCAGAAACTAGCCCTCAACGGGGAACCATCCTAGAATAGGTGTGTTTGTAGTGGGGTTCTGCAGGGATTGGTACTAGGCAGGCACTAGTCTGCATTTTCAACAGTGATGTGATAGTCAGTATGAAATCACCGCTGACACAAAGAAGGATGGAGTGGTAAATAACTCTGAGAAAAGGGCTCAGTGACACCCAGCGATCAGGATCTCTTGGTAAATGCAAGGTCATGCGTCTTGGAACAAGGAATGCTGGCAGTCCCTACAGAATGGGAGACTGTATCCTGGAAAGCAGAGACTGAAAAAAACACAGGGCTTCCATTCTGGATAACCAACTGAGCGTAAGCTCCTAATATGATGCTGTGGCAAAAAGGCTAATGCGGTCCTTGGCTGTATAAATAGGAGAATAGTGAGTAGGAGCAGGGAGGAGTGATTTTTACCTCTGCATACCGCATTGGTGAGCCCGATATTGGAATACTGCATCCACATGTTCAAAAGAATGTTATAAATTTGGAGAAGATGCAGAAAAGAGCCGTGGGCTGGAGAAAATGCCCTGGAGTGAGGGACTCAGAGCTCGATCTGTTCAGTTTATCAAAACGAAGATGCAGAGGTGACTTGATTAATGTGTACGTGCCTTCCTGGGGAGAAACGACAAGGCTCTTAGGGCTCTTTAGTCTAGCAGGGACGGGCAGAACAAGACCCAGCGGCTGGAAGCTGAAGCCAGACAAAACGTATTTAGAAATAAGGTGCAGATTTTTACCAGTGAGGGCGATTAGCCCTTGGAACAAACTCCCCAGGGCACTGGTGGAGTCTCCATCTCTTGATGCCTTCAGACCCAGACTGGAGCCTTTCGGGAAGATCTGCCAAACCCAAGTTGTTTGGCTCAATGCAGAGGTAACTGGGTGACATTCTCTGGCCTGTGTTATACAGGAGATCAGACTAGATGATCTGATGATCCCTTCTGGGCTTAAACTGTATGAAAAATCTGTGATTTGGCCACCTCAGGGCTTCTTGTGCCATCCTCTGAAGCTGCTGGTCCTGGCCAGTGTTGGAGAGGGACCTTGAGCTAGATGGACCCTCGCTCGGCTCTGGTAGGGCAGTTCCAATGTTCCTGTGCCTTGCCTGGGGAACGAGAATGGTAACTCCAAACTAGCCTCAGCACGTAGTGCTGGGGACAGGTCCACATGCTTCCCTCCTCCAAACTCAAACACATGAACTGATCATTCAGACAACCCACTTCCAGCTGCTTTACCCTCCAGCTAGCAATCTGATCCCCCCCCAAAGACAGACAGACACACTCTGTGCCCACCCAAAATCTTCCCAGGTGCACTGAATGGAATGCATTCTCCTCCAGCTGCCAGGTGCTCCCAATTTCCAGGTGTTACCCCCACCCAGAAATAGGTCTTTTGTAAGGGACAAAATTAGTGGACCCCCCCCCCCCCCATGTCTCCTGCTGTCG
The DNA here is from genome assembly GCF_028017835.1 of Emys orbicularis. NCBI lineage: Eukaryota > Metazoa > Chordata > Testudines > Emydidae > Emys > Emys orbicularis. Next base: position 214,348,474 of record NC_088685.1, on the reverse strand, counting down.
CCAGGCCCCCCAGCGGATTTCCATCTCTGCCACTTTTCCCTAGAGTTTAACTTCTTCCCTTTCTCGGCAGGGGGAGGTTCAAGCTGAGGGAGCGAGAAGAGATGTGGCACAAGGTTGAGGAGCTGGCCCGGCAGAACCCCCAGGTAATGATGTCACTCGGAATGGGATGGACGGGGGAGAGAGCGTTGGGGTTTCAAACGCCTGCTGGCTGGGCCCACAAAGAGCAGAACCCATCACTGGGCGGTTCCTTGCAGAAGGTCCTGGCCAGCCATGGAGCCCCAGTGGCAGCCTGTGTCTCAGTCCCCTATTGTTGTCATGAAGCGCAGTTACCTGAGGACGTTGCCAAGCTAGTGGAGATACTTCCAATCTCCCAGCTGGCCTCTTACTTCAGTGGCATTGACCATCTGATACCGGAGGAGCAACTGTCCCCTGGAAAGCCTGTGTGTGTTCCTGGTTATCGAGTAGGGAGTGTGCCAGTGGCTGGCACTCTCCTGCTCTGCCAGCCTAGGCATGGTGAATGGCACACCACCACTGCTCGGCAGGCAGAGTGGGAACAGCGAAGGGCAGGAGTCTCCCTGGCTGAGGAATACTGTCTAACCCCTCTGTGCTGGCTTGAGGTGTAGAGGGTGCTTTGGGAGCATGTGAAATTCCCCGGGGGCCCTGTCAGACATGGGGGTAGAGGAGGGATTCTGGTGCTGGTGTGCAGTGTGCCTGCGTGCTGAACTAACCTCCCTGATTGTTCGGATTGTCTGCAGTACCCCATGTATTACGCTCCCCCACCCTTGCCTCCGGTTTACTGCATGGAGACAGAGACCCCAACTGCAGAGGACATTCAGCTACTGAAGAAAACGGTGGAGACAGAGGCTGTGCAGGTGAGTCAGGGTCCAGCACCCTGGGCAGAGTTCCTCAGAGGAGGTCCCTCCACCATAGGTGGCTCCATTTGAACAGAGATATTGCCAGACTGGATCAGAGCTGAGTCCATCTAGTCCAGTATCCAGGGGCCAGCACCAGATGCTTCAGAGGAAATGTTAAAAACTCCACAGTAGGAAGCGGTGAGAGAGTTAGAGATTCTTAAACCCTGAAGGAGGAGGATTTATCACCCCTCAAACATGTAGTATTGGCTGTTCTACTTCTGCATAGTCTTGCACTCCGTATGAACGTCCAGCTCCTCTGAGTCGTGCTGAGGTCACATGTGAGCCCAGGAGTGTGTCTATAGTTAGGGCCCTACCAAATTCACACCCATGAAAAACGCGTCACGGACCATGAAATCTGGTGTTTTGTGGGCTTTTACCCGATACTATGCAGATTTCACAGGGCAGACCAGCGTTTCTCAAATTGGGGGTCCTGACCCAAAAGGGAGTTGCAGGGGGTCACAAGATTATTTTAGGGGGGGTCGTAGTATTGCCAACCTTACTTCTGCGCTGCCTTCAGAGCTGGGCGACCGGAGAGCAGCGGGTGTTGGCCGGGCACCCAGCTCTGAGGGCAGTGCCCTGCCAGCAGCAGCGCAGAAGTCAGGGTGGCAATTCCATACCAGGCCATCCTGCCTTCAGAGCGGGGCGGCCGGAGAGCAGCGGGTGTTGGCCGGGCACCCAGCTCTGAGGGCAGCGCCCTGCCAGCAGCAGCGCAGAAGTCAGGGTGGCAATTCCATACCAGGCCACCCTGACTTCTGCGCTGCTGCCTTCAGAGCGGGGCGGCCGGAGAGCGGCAGCTGCTGACTGAGGGCCCAGCTCTGCAGACAGCAGCGCAGAAGGGTGGCAATACCTTACCAGGCCATCCTTATCACTATGCTGCTGCTGGCGACAGCTCTCCAGCTGCCCAGCTCTGAAGGCAGCGCCGCCGCCAGCAGCCGCACTGAAGTAAGGGTAGCAGTACTGTGAAGCCCCCGTACAAGAACCTTGCGACCCCCCCACATCTCCTTTTTGGGTCAGGACCCTACAATTACAACACCGTGAAATTTCAGATTTAAATATGAATGAATGAAATTTATAATTTTCAATATCCTATGACCGTGAAATGGACCATGAATTTGGTAGAGCCGCATGTGGCTCTGGGTAGTAGGCAGAATCCCTCCCCAGCAAGCAGGGCTTCCTTAATCATAGGCAGCTGGGTGGAGCCTTGCTGTTACTGCTCACCGTTGTCTCTTCTCACAGGGAGAGCAAGGGGCACGTGAGCAAGAGCCCCCTCTGTTCCCTCTGGGCTGGGGAAAGGGGAGAAGCTCAAAGTTGATCTGGGTGAGAGTGAAGGGCCTGGGACTCTCGCTGGGTGGGCGGTTAGTTCAGCTCCTGAAGCTGAGCGCTGACCGTGGGCTTTGTCTCTAGATGCTGAAAGACATCAAGAAGGAGAAGGTTTTGCTGCGTCGGAAATCTGAGCTTCCTCAGGATGTCTACACTATAAAAGCCCTGGAGGCCCACAAGAGAGCAGAAGAATTCCTCACCTCAAGCCAAGAGGCGCTCTGACGGGCTAGGGAGCTGCCCTGGGAGGCCTGGCCCCCATTTCCCCCCCCCCGGGGTACCCAGAAATGCACTTGGTTCTAATGTATAACTAGGGAATGAACATGGTGAGCTGTGCCTGTCCACGCCATTCTCATTCTTTCAGGGTAGATTTGGTTTTACATTGTACCTCGTATCTCATTGCATTGTTACATCCTCCTGCTTTTTCCTTTAACGCTGTTTTGTGTGCGCGTTTGCAAAGGGAGCCCGGCCAGTCCATGTTCGCATCATTCCATTCCCTGCTACTTACTGACGCAGGACCAAAGCCTCCCCCAAACGCTCAGTGTCTGGGTGGGATTCCTCAGCCAGAGACTACATCACATGGTTCTGCACACAGCCCAAGGCCCTGTGCACGGACCATCCTCCACACCCACCCCTGCTCCATCTGTGCATCAGAGACCCGTAGCCATGACAGCGGAGAGAGGCTCGGTTGGTTGAATCAAGTCCATCCACAGGGCAGGTTTGTTCACTACAGTGAGTTCTCAAGGGCCTTTTCTAGTCGCATTGTAACTGTCCTCGATGGGAGGTGATTCCACTGGTTAATAATCTGGCTTGGCAAGAACAGTTATTTACCTTAACTTTTCCTTTACTTAACTGAATCTCCCCAGTCTGTTCTCTCCCCCTCCTCCCACCCCCACCATAAGGTGGGCTAATCCTTTTCTGGGTGAAGTGCTCTGCAGTCTCTGAATGTAAGCACATTATTACTCATATTCCTTTGTACCCCCCTCAAATAATTACCCTCTCCCTTCTTCGGTTAGCATGATTCCCCCACCCCCCAAAGGTTTTTATTGGCCAAACTCTGAGGAAAGATTGTCACTTCCTCCAACCATTGTTGCTCCCGTCTTAAGTTCCCTCAGACTTGTCACTGTATTTCCAGTAATGAAGTGCCCGAATTTAACATGCTATTCCAGGAGCACGTGACCAATGTGTCCCTGCTCTGTGATGTGTCTGCATACTCAACCCCAAGTTGTGCTAGCCTCGGTTCGTTGCCATATCACGGGGGCATCCGCTGCTCCATCGCTACGCCAGCCGTCGGGTCCAGGAAGCTTGTGCTGGTAGCCTCGCTCCTGTGAGCCGCCGGCAGTAAAGTTATAGGCGTGTCTTGGGCCACTTTAAGTTTGGAAGCATTCTGTTGCTCTGCATTTTGGAATCTGTAGCTGCTGCAGGTGTTGATCAAGGCTCACCTTACGCTGGCCATGTAGGAGGCTAGTTCTCGTCTGTTGTGCAGCTGTTTGTTCTCTTGTAGCATAGAAGGGACTAGTTATGCTATTTCATCCTTAGGAATGTATTTGCCAATAGCCCAGGTAGGTAATCTTCACCCTGGCAGGTAATCTATGGGTGCTATTGGCTGGGGTGCTGCAGTGTTTTGGTGGTTCTCTCCTGAGCACTCGATTTTTGTATCACAGCTCTCCCCATTGTCACCCTGGGGAGGCTAGTTTTTAAAGGGCGTGAGTGGGTTCGCTGAACCTTTAAACAAATACTGGCCTCACTCATAACAGATTGACAGCACCGGCCAACCCACTCAAGCCCTAACTGCATTTCCAAATGGAAAAACCCTAGAGTATCATATCTGCTCTGCCTGTCTAAGGGTATTCCCTGCTCCAGCTCTGGGGTGTCTGTCTGCTAGGGTTCCCCGTGGGAGACAGTGCTCTAGCCTCCTACTTCTCACTCCTGACCTTCAGCCTGTTTTTCCTTCCTTAACTTCACCCCACTGCTCCTACTTCATTCCCACCCCTAACTCATGTTAAATTCCTCTCGTTTAAACCCTTCACAGGTATCTCCTCTCCCCCGCGCCCTATTTAGCTTTCTCCTGAGTCATTCCTTCCACACCCTGGCTCATTCACATTCTTTTGAATTCCCTCATGCTAGATGTGCCCGTCTTCCCCCAGAAGCCCCCAGCAGAGGTGGAGGGGATGGTAATTTACATAGTAGGTTCTTTAATCCTTTGGAGATCTCTCTCTCTTCTCTCCCAGCCCCAAACAGAACGGCCTCTCCTGTCTGCTTCACACTGGGGGCTACTTCAAGTCTCTTCTGGATCCATGAATCAGATTTGGGAGGTTACTGCTTACTTTGAGTGTGAGTGTTAGCATGGAGCCAGGTGCTAACACTTACCACATACCTGGCCCAGCACCTCCACTGGCTATGTAGCAGCTGTTATACTGGAGTAGGGGCAAGGAAGGTAGGCAAGAGTCTGTGGGGATGGGTGGCTGAGCCCTTTATGACACTGGTGGAGCAGAAAGGGGCACTGGGCTGAGGGAATGGAAGGGGAAGAACTAAGAAGGCGGCTTGGCCTTGGTTGTAACACACATTAGCAAGCTGCCTGTCAGCCCACCCCTGAATTGCTCCAGAAGGTTCCAGGGAGCAGGCACTGCCCCACTGGAGAGTGCAGCGGGAGTAGATGGCCTGAACGCTGTAGAGAAGTGGTTTGGCTGTAGAAGAGATGGAGGCTGTAGCTGCATTTCAGGCTAGGATTTTCCTGGGGGTGGGCTCTGGTGCCTGTCCTGAAGTGAGCAGCAGTGAAACTTTCCATGTCTAACCAGGACAGCACCACTGCCTGGGTGGGTTGTACCTGCAGCACAGGAATGGAGCATTGTGTGCTGGATGACTTAGACGAATACATAGCCCTCTTCTTAATCTTCTTGGGGGCAGGGAAGTTTGTGTTCAGTACTTTAACATTAAATTTTGTTTGCTGCCTATTCATTCCCATGTCCTATATCTGTAAGGTGGGGCAGTGTGAGAAAGGGGTGAGTGCATGCAGCACCTCTGCAGAACTATCATCCGACAGAATTACAGCCAGGACACGGCCCTTGGTAACTGTCTGCCAGGCCCTTGTCTTTTGTACAACATTTATTTCCTAGTATTCTGCCTGTGCCCTCCCCACTCGCACAGACAGAGTTGGAGCTGCCTCTGCCACTTCTCACATAGCCCCTCCCTTCATGAGGGAAAAGCAAAACTAAACAATGCAGTCACCCCCTGGACACAAGTATTAAACTGCTTACAGGTCATATGTACATATGGTGTACTTTATTTTCAGTAGAGCATTATAGTATGAAAGTGTTGGATTTTGTACAGATGTCCCTGTATGTACAGAACTAAATAAAATGGATCTCTTGAAAAGACAACACGCTGGACTCGACCTCCTGTGACATGGTATAGCACAGCTGTTTGCCCTCTACAGCACTTGGGGGCAGCACATGCATGGGTGAGGAGGGAAATACCCTTTCCCTCACTGTGATCCACGGGCACCTAGTGCAGATCTGTTGTTCCTCACAGACAGACCTGGCTAGAGACAATAACGCTCTGCCCTGGGAAGTTACGAAGGCAGTCCAGTTCCTTGGGGGCAGAGAACTACTACTGGGCTAGCATGAGGACACCACAATAACTGACAAACTATCCAACGGCCGGGAGTGGGAAAGGAAGAGACAAGGAAACAGATTTCCTCAGTGGGAGACAAACTGAGCATCTTAGCGCTTCAGCGCCGGGGGAGGTCATTGACCCGTCCAGAGAAGGATGGTGGTGGTCTGCCTCCCATACATAACCCGAGGTTAAAGTGCACAGGGTAGCACTTTGTACTCAGCTCTCTTGATAGGGACCTGACCCTGGCTCTGCACTTCATTTCCATTCCGGCCTAGAGGTGCTGAGACTCTGCCTGGCCTGCAGCGTTCGCTGCACCATAGCCGTCCACTGATCATCCGAGATCTCGCTGGCCCATGCAGGGATCCCCAGGGTAGGGAGCTTCACGCCAGCCATCGTCCTTTTCACCAACTCCACGTGTGCTAGAGCCAAACAAAGTCAGAGCATGAGACCAGCAGCTGCTGCTAGAGATAGCGCCCCGGCCCAATGCCTTCAAACAGCCAGGCTTGGGGAGCTCTGCTCCACCTCCAAGCAGCCAGGTACTGGTGCTGATACAACGCCCAGCATGAGAGAGCTACCTCTTTCTCTATCCCCAACAAATGCCACTTCAGTCTAGAATAGAGGGAAGGGGATTCTCTTACCTGGATCCATGGGGATGGAACTTCGGCTGCTCTGAGCTGCAGCTCCGTCCTCCTCGTCCTCCTCCTCGCTATCCACAGGGGGGTCCGGCAGGTGCAGCCTCAGCATCTGCGGTGCATAACAAAATCCTCACAAGTTTCAGCAAAGCCTAGGGCAGAAACATGGTCTCCCTCTGCATCCATCCTCCTGTACAGACCCTCGCTATGCTCCCCAGGACTACCAACCCAAAGAATCGCAAGTCAGATCCCCAAAATCATGAGATTTAATAAAAGACTAAGTCAGGATTTTTGGTCTGTCTTGATTTAACATCCCCTCCTCCCTCCCTCCGTGTGCCACAATCCGTGCTGACAGGTTTAGAGTGAGTAATGCAGTTCTGGGCCCTGCTGAAAGAGCTGTCACTAAAGAACCCAACTGAGCTCAGGGCCCCATTGTGCAAGGAGCTGTACAACCATAGCAAGAGACAGGCCTGGCCCCGAAGAGACTGCAAACTAGTGCAAAGCATAACGCTGTGTCTGTAACCCGCCCCCCCCCCCCCATCTTATCTATACAATAGACAACCATTGGATGGGAACTTTTCACACTTGCTGAGCGGCTCAGGAGTCAAACGACACCTACAGGTGAAGGCTCTACAGCTCATTACCAATGCTCTGAGGCAGTCAGCCCACCCCACTAAGCTCTAATGTTGCACCTTTAGTTACGTGGCTTATTTTCTGGAAAGATGTTTATTAAATCAAGTTCTGTCCTTTCTGGAGTTTACAGGCAGGGTCTGCCACTCTGCACACACAGGCAGTCTCCCACATACCACTCTCAAAAACCTGCCACTCCCGCTTCATGAAGGGCCTGCTCCAATTAACCAAAATGCAAACACTACAGAAGTAACAAAGCCAATATTAACACAACATCCCAATTCACTTCTAAATACACTATTTTGCAATATACAATCAGCCCAATGGTTACTGCAGTGTATATTTTATCACCTCAAGTGTCATCAGCAGGTTTCAAACCAGAGCCACAGCACAGCCCTCTACCAGGCCAGCTACAGATCAGCTGATGAGAGACAAAGCACATGGTTACTCTATGGACCAGCCCTTACAAGGAGGCACCACACGGGTCACCAGCGGGTTACACAAGGATTTGAAAGGCTGCAGCAGTGGAACTACAGGCATCGTGATTCTTGGTTTCTGTGGTCTTGCAATTACATTTGACAACAACCGCCCTGTTAATATCACCTGCAGGGACTGAAGCCTGGCTCTGTACACGTAAATGCACAAGCCTCTACCACTCGAGCTAAGAACAAGCTCTCTTAGCATGGAGCCATCAACTTCTCTGAGGTCCAGCTGCTAAAAGGTGACCAAGCCGTACTGTGTTAGTGTGGGTCACAGACCATTATTTCGGAAAGCCTGGGGGGGAGAGGGGGGAGGAGAGACACAAAGTAGATAATGTAACAGAGCCAAGCTGCAGAGATCAGAGCTCTACTTCCAGCTTTGCCAGAAGTGACCTTGTGGACGCTCATTTATGCTGTCTGTGGAAAGGGGGATCGATATGTTAGCCCCGAGGCAGCAGTAGGAGTCCATGGTTCATACGGGATGTGAAGTGCAAGGAATAGTTACAGCAGCTAGTGGAAGAGCTGGGACTAGAACTCATGATTCCAGTGATGCAGTTTAGTGCTCCTAGGCTTACAGGGCATTGTGGGGGGAGCCGGGTGCTCTCAGATTCTGCTTCCCCAAAAACACGTGAGGGATAGAGCTCCTCATGTCATGGCAAGACAGCCCCCAGCAAGGGCCTGTATCACTTTACTCATACTAAGTTCACAAGATGGCAGCGGTGCCCCCCATCTGCCCTGCACACTCCCCCCCCACAGACATCCCCATGTGACCTGCAATCGCTCCTGGATGCCAGGGGCTGTCTCTGCAGGGCCCGGTATCCCCTCAGGGGCCAGCGAACCCTGGCCCCACGACCCCAGCTCTGGATCCTGGCTCAGGGGCTGGTAGAAGTAGCCATTGCCGCCCTCTTCCTCCTCCTCCTCCTCGGGCTCCTCGCTGCTCCAGTCTCCGGGGGGGTCCAGGGCTCCCTCAGGCACCTCCTGCGGGCCCAGCTCCTCGTGCTCATTGGGACAGATCCGCTCGGGGCCCATTGTCCGTGCAGCCACCAGCTCCGCGGCCATGCGCCAGCGCCTCAGCCTACAGGGGGACTGGGTCAAAGCAGCTCCAGCCCGACACAGACTTCCAGCACTGGGCCTCGCCCCCCCCCACACCCCCGTGCTGGGCCCCCCCAACTGCCCCCCCCACACACCCCCGTGCTGGGCCCCCCTACACCCCCGTGCTGGGCCCCCTCAACCGCCCCCCCCACAGCCCCGTGCTGGGCCCCCCCCCAACCGGCCCCCCCACACCCCCGTGCTGGGCCCCCTCAACCGCCCCCCCCCCACACCCCCATGCTGGGCCCCCTCAACCGGCCCCCCCCTACACCCCCGTGATGGGCCCCCTCAACCGGCCCCCCCCCACACCCCGTGCTGGGCCCCCCCAACTGCCCCCCCCACACCCCCGTGCTGGGCCCCCCTACACCCCCGTGCTGGGCCCCCTCAACCGCCCCCCCCACAGCCCCGTGCTGGGCCCCCCCCAACCGGCCCCCCACAGCCCCGTGCTGGGTCCCCCTACACCCCCGTGCTGGGCCCCCTCAACTGCCCCCCCCACAGCCCCGTGCTGGGCCCCCCCCACACCCCCATGCTGGGCCCCCCCCAACCGGCCCCCCCACAGCCCCGTGCTGGGCCCCCTCAACCGCCCCCCCCACAGCCCCGTGCTGGGCCCCCCCAACCGGCCCCCCCCACAGCCCCGTGCTGGGCCCCCCCCAACCGGCCCCCCCCACAGCCCCGTGCTGGGTCCCCCCAACCGGCCCCACACACACCCCCGTGCTGGGCCCCCCTACACCCCCGTGCTGGGCCCCCCCAACCGCCCCCACACACACACCCGTGCTGGGCCCCCCCAACCGGCCCCCCCACAGCCCCGTGCTGGGCCCCCTCAACCGCCCCCCCACAGCCCCGTGCTGGGCCCCCTCAACCGCCCCCCCCACAGCCCCGTGCTGGGCCCCCCCAACCGGCCCCCCCCTCCACACCCCCGTGCTGGGCCCCCCCAACCGGCCCCCCCACACACACACCCGTGCTGGGCCCCCCCAACCGGCCCCCCCTCCACGCCCCCGTGCTGGCCCCCCCCCCTCCACGCCCGGCCCCCCCCCCCCACACCCCCGTGCTGTCCCCCCAATACCCCCCCAGGCCCCCTTTGCCTGCAGGGGCAGCTCACCAAATCCGGGCCCGGGTCCCTCCCGGTCTCCAGGCAGGAGCGAGATTTCCTGCTTTAGCCACCGGACGCGGAAATCCGGATTTGTCCAATGGGGATGACGTCACAGATAGGACTTATGGGTATTGTAGTTACATTGTCACTCCCAGCCCCCTCCCCCATAGCCCCCTCAACCCCCCCATGGCCCCTCCCTCTCCCCCTGTCACTCCCTCAGAGCCCCCTGGATCTTCCTCCTCCCCAAATCACCCCGCTCAGAGCCCCCCATGGCCTCTCCCCATCACCCTCCTCCCCTCAGAGCCCCCATGGCCCTTTCTCTTCATCATCCCCTCAGAGTCCTCCATTGCCCTCCCTGCCCCCTGTGGCACCCCCACCAGAACCCATTCAATACACTGAGGGGTAGTTACGGAACAACTACCCCCAGTGAACGTTTCCTTCTGAAGTCAGAGGTTGGCGTGTACTCTGAAGCAGCAGTGTGTATGTATATTGCTTCCAAAACTCTTGTTTTTAATATTTACTGTGACAACTCTGCATATTCTTCTTCACAGGTTTGTGGATTTTAAGAATAGAAAGGGTCCAATATGATCAGTCTGGTCTGCACAGCACCATGTCACCCAGTGAGTCCTTTATTTTACTACATACAAGCATAACTGGGTTAAAAAAAAGAACTAGATAAGTTCCTGGAGGATAGGTCCATCAATTACTATCAGCCGAGACAGTCAGGGATGAAACCCCATGCTCCAGATGCCCATAAACCTCTGACTGCCAGAAGCTGGGATTGGGTGACGGGATGGGAAATTGTCCTGTTCTGTTCATTCCTGCTGAAGCATCCGGCGCTGGCCACTGTCAGAGACACAATACTGGGCTAGATGGACCATTGGTCTGATATAGTATGGGCATTCTTATGAGCCCATTCCTGCTGAATGGGAGTGTCTTTCTTAGAAACATGTCTAGTCTTGATATAAGCACTTCAAGTGACAGAGAATCCACCACGTCCTTAGATAAATTGTTCCAATGGTCCTTTGTTAAAAATGGTCTCCCTATCTCTAGTTTCACCTTCTAGCCATTGGATATTGCTGTGTTCTTGTCTGCTAGATTAAAGACCCCTTGGCTATCAGAAATCTTTCCCCACACTAGATACTTATGGACTGTGATAACTGATAAGCCACTTCTTAAACTGATCTTGTGGAAATAAAATAGATTGAGCTTCTTTGGTCTCTCCCCGTAAGGCAGGTTTTCCAGACTGTTAATCACTCTTGTGGTTCTTTTCTGAATCCTTCCCAATTTGTTAACATCTTTGCAAAGTGTGGACATATACAATGGACACAGTATTCCAGTAATGGTCTCTGTTTGCCATGTACAGTGGTAATAACACATCCCCTGCTTATATATACAAGGATCATATTTGCTCTCTTACCTACCACATCACACTAGAAGATCAGGTTCAGTTGATTTTCCACTCTGATCCCTGTGTCCTTTTCTTGAGTCACTCCAGGATACCGTCCCCACTCTGTAAGGATGGCCTACAGTCTTTGTTCCTAACTGTATGACCTTGTATGTAGCCGTACTAAATCTTGTGTTGTTCAAGTGAGCACAGTTCAGTAAGCTACCCAGATCACTCTGTAGAACCAACCTGTCCTTAACATTATTTACCTCTTCACCATTTTTGTGATATGTGCATACTTTGCCAGCAATGGTTTTATATTTGATTCTATATCATTGATACAGACATTGACTAGCACAGAGACAAGAACAGACCCCCCTGGGATTGCACTAGAAACACACCATTGGATGCTGATTCTCTGTTTACAATGACTGTTTTGAGATCTTTCAGTCTGCATTTAACCCATTGAATAGGTGCTACATTGAGTTGTGTAACCCTGTTTTTGTAATCAGAATATCATGTGGTATGAAGTCATATGCCTTACAGAAAAATAAGTATATTATGTCATCACAGTAAACCGTTGTCAACCACACTTGTAATCTCATCAGTAAAAAAGTATCCAGTCCTCTTTCTACCCCTGTGACATGTTGTGCCCGTCTAGGGGGAGGAATGGGAGGGCAGTGTGGTATAGGGGAGGGGAGTACCGGCGTATGGGGCGGTACGTTGGGAGATACCTGGGGTAAAGTCATGGGGAGGAAGGGGGCATTGGTGGCTTGATGCATTGGGCGGGGCGGGGCGGGGTGGGGGTCGGGGTGGGACTGGAGAAGTGAGGGCAGGGGCATTGGTCAGGGTGGGGGGCAGGGCTGAGGGGGCAGATGCATTGGCGGGGTCGGAGCAGTGGGGGGGCAGCCCGCACTGCACTGAGCCGGGCGGGGCAGGACCCCGTACCGAGCTCTCTCTCGCTCTCTCTGTCTTTCGCAGGGAGGGCGGCTCACGGGACTACAAGTCCCAGGCTGCCCCGCGGCGCGCTCTCTGCGCACGCGCACTAGTCCCGAGCCCCTGCGGGCGGTGCTGCTGGCTCTTGGCAGGTGGCGGCTCGGCCGTTAAACCGGAGCCGCGCGGAGCAGCCACGTCCCCGCCCGTCGCGGGCCGCGCCTGCCCGGCAGGTAGCGTGGGGGGCTGGTGCCTGCTGGGCGTGAGCACTGAGGGAGAGCCGGTGCCCTGCTGGGGAGGTGGGCGGGCGAGCCGGTGTCCTGGGGGGGTGGAGAGCCGGTGCCCTGTTGGGGGCCGGGAGGAGGGAGAGCCGGTGCCCTGCTGGTGGTGGTGGGGGAGAGCCGGTGTCCTACTGGGGGCCGGGAGGCGGGGTGGGCGGGCGGGAGAGCCGGTGCCCTGCTGGGGGTGGGCTGGGGGGGGGGGGGAGAGCCGATGCCCTGCTGGAGGTGGGGGGGGGGAGAGCCGGTGCCCTGCTGGGGGCCGGGAGGCGGGGTCGGCGGGCGGGCGGGAGAGCCGGTGCCCTGCTGGGGGCCGGGAGGCGGGGTCGGCGGGCGGGCGGGAGAGCCGGTGCCCTGCTGGGGGTGGGCTGGGGGGAGAGCCGGTGCCCTACTGGGGGCCGGGGGGCGGGCGGGAGAGCCGGTGCCCTGCTGGGGGTGGGCTGGGGGGGGGGGAGAGCCGGTGCCCTGCTGGGGGCCGGGAGGCGGGGTCGGCGGGCGGGCGGGAGAGCCGGTGCCCTGCTGGGGGTGGGCTGGGGGGGGGGGAGAGCCGATGCCCTGCTGGAGGTGGGGGGGGGAGAGCCGGTGCCCTACTGGGGGCCGGGGGGCGGGCGGGAGAGCCGGTGCCCTACTGGGGTGGGCTGGGGGGGGGGGAGCCGATGCCCTGCTGGAGGTGGGGGGGGGGAGAGCCGGTGCCCTGCTGGGGGCCGGGAGGCGGGGTCGGCGGGCGGGCGGGAGAGCCGGTGCCCTGCTGGGGTGGGCTGGGGGGGGGGGATAGCCGATGCCCTGCTGGAGGGGGGGGGGGAGAGCCGGTGCCCTACTGGGGGCCGGGGGCGGGCGGGAGAGCCGGTGCCCTGCTGGGGGTGGGCTGGGGGGGGGGGGAGAGCCGATGCCCTGCTGGAGGTGGGGGGGGGAGAGCCGGTGCCCTACTGGGGGCCGGGGGGCGGGCGGGAGAGCCGGTGCCCGGCTGGGGGGGGGGAGAGCCGATGCCCTGCTGGAGGTGGGGGGGGGGGAGCCGGTGCCCTACTGGGGGTGGGCTGGGGGGGGGAGAGCCGATGCCCTGCTGGGGGCCGGGGGGCGGGCGGGAGGGCCGGTGCCCTGCTGGGGGCCGGGGGGCGGGCAGGGAGCTGGTGTCCTGCTGCCGATGGAGCAGGGGTGGGACTCTGGGGGGACAGAGCCGGTGCCCTGCTGCAGGAGAGGGGCAGGCAGAGAGCCGGTGCCTCTGTGCCATGTGTCTGGTGCATTGCAATTCGGAGCAGAGCGAGTGTCTGTGGTGCCAGGCAGGCTGGATTGCTCTGGGGCAGCTTGCTGAGGCTCCATTCCGATGTAGCCGGTCACTGGGCTCTTGGTGATGGCAGCAGGCATTGGTATGCCTGGCCTTGGGACGTGGTAATGGCTGGTGGGGTGTGTGGCAGCGGTTATGGTGTGGCAGGGAATGAGTGGTGAGGGTGTCTGGTGGGCAGTAGGAGCTGGTCTGGGGAAGTGGCTGGTCTCATATGTGGTATCTAATCTGAGAAGGGGCCCATAGAGGTCTGGGTTGGAAAATTAAACACAAGTCTATGTAAATGAAGCCCTTAGGGAGGGACTTGTTTTCAAAAGCCCCTAAGTGATTGTGTTTAGTTTCAGGGGGCTTGTGCTCCTTGGTCATTCGGGTATTTCTGAAAATTGTATCCTTAGTTACTAGAATGGATAAACCTCTTCCTCCGGTTCGTGGGTTTTATTTATTTGATGACCCTCTGCAGGGTAAAGGTGTGTGTGGCCTGGGGTTTTGTTTCTTGAAAATGAATCCAATTTGACTTCCATGGCTGGCTTCAGCAAGAGCCCAGACCCTCTGACTTCGTCTCTCCTATTGGTTTCAGAGGGAAAATGGTCCCACTTCTGAAATCCATGGCGGTGATGGTGAGACTGGTGTTTCTGGTGGAGACATTCAAAATGCCCGTAACCCATGGGGATCGGCCTTTCGTTTCAGTTTCTATCACCAAGGTTTGTTGATCTTCAGTTCACCTCGGTCATTATTTATCTCCTGGATCATAAATTCTTGATATGTGCCTCAGTGGAGGTCAGTATCTCCTCGCTGTGTCCCCTGTCCTGAAATTAGAAGTGCATGTGCCTTGGCAAATGGATTGAAAGGTCATCTGATAGGTGCTTATGGACGCTCTTTTGTATGTTCTTGTAACAAAACTTAGTGGACCCCAGTAGCTGGGCCTCTTGTAGCAACAGGACCTGGGGGGTGGGGCAAGGTGGTTATCTTCCTCTTCCCTAATGGAAAACACACATTGCTGCCACACTGGAACATGATGTTCCTCTTCGCACCTTCTGGTGGAGCTTTATCTGAAAGGGCAGAGCCAAGAAATGACTAGTTTAACTGGACTTTCTGCTCTTAAAATCATAGGGTTAAAAGGGATCGCAAGGGTCATCTAGTCTAGTCTAGCCCCCTGCCAAGATACAGGATTTGTTGTGTCTAAACCTTCCAAGACAGATGGCTCCAGCCTCCTTTTGAAAACCTCCAGGGAAGAAGCTTCCACAATCTCCCTAGGCATCTGTTCGTACAGTTAGTGTTTCCTGAGATTTAATCTAAATCTGTTTGAACCCATTGCCTCTTGTCCTGCCCTCTGTGGCAAGAGAGAACAGCTTTTCTCCATCTTTTTTTTCCTATGGCAGCCTTTCAAATATTTAATGTATTCCCCCTTAATCTCCTCTCTTCCAAACTAAACATCTTTCTTCATCTTTGCTGGCTCCCAGTTTCAGATTTCAGAGTAGCAGCCGTGTTAGTCTGTATCCGCAAAAATAACAGGAGTACTTGTGGCACCTTAGAGACTAACAAATTTATTAGAGCATAAGCTTTCGTGGGCTACAACCCACTTCTTCGGATGCATATATGCATATATGCATCCGAAGAAGTGGGTTGTAGCCCACGAAAGCTTATGCTCTAATAAATTTGTTAGTCTCTAAGGTGCCACAAGTACTCCTGTTATTTTTTCCCAGTTTCAGAGGCATCCAGAAGGGTCCTTAGTCTGTTCGTACACAGACATCTCATAGGAGCCTATGACATATACTATCTGGCCTATCAGGTTGCTTGTTGGCAATGTGGATTGAAATCAAGAAACAAATGTGGGCTAAATCTCAGGAAAGACTTCTGGAAAGTGAGGATTGTTCTACACTACAGCTGTAAATCGACCTAAGTTACTCTACTTCAGTTACGTAAGTTACGTATCTGAAGTTGATGTAACTTAGGTCGACTTACAGCAGTGTCTGCTCCGTGCTGTGTGTATGGGAGACGCTCTCCCGCCAACTTACCTTACTCTTCTCAGGGAGCTGGAGTACAGGAGTTGATGGGAGCGCACTCTGCCATCGACTTAGTGGGTCTTCACCTGACCCGCTAAATCGACACCACTGCATCAGATGCAGCAGTGCCAATCTAGCTGTAAGTATAGACAAGTCTGAGATGTATCTGATTGGTGAAAGTCTCCTAAGGAAAGTGGAGGTAACCCCATCACTTAAAATTAGGACTAAGTACATACTTCCATAGGGACCAGTCCTGCACTGGCTCCCATGGGGTGGACTGACATAGGGCTTATATGGAAAACTCCATTAACATCTGATTCTAACCTTCTCAGAATAGCTTCCTGAGCTTGTGTGGCAGATGTATTAGTTACCATGCAGGGAGCTTGTGGGGGTTTCTCTTCATGGCAGGGCCCAGCCAATGCTGAGGGATTTACTTACCACTCTAAAAGCACATGGTTGCTGGTATCTTGCAGTATGACCCCACTCTGACCTTTGGCCTCTGCCAGGCTACTGATAGAAAACTTTCTGCAAAGGCTCTGTGGTAGCTGATAATTTCAGGTCTCTTTCCAGGTGATAGTCCAGCATTTGCACTAATAACATTTTAGCATAATCCGTTTGTGATCTGTTGTTCCTATAAACAACAGTTGAATTGCATTCCCCTTCTAATTCCCTATAGTTTCTAGCTCCTGAAACGCTTCCCCTTCTAGAAATATTCAGCATCCCAATACAGTTAAAATATCAGTGGTTAAAGATACACATGTATCACATGATGGTTATGTTTAAATAGCTTGGTGGTGAGGGGGAAGGGTAAGGGTGGTGATTAAAATGTATGGTCAATATACAATGTGATGTAAATGTTGTTAGGTGTAAGTATGTACCTTATTACGATCAGACACTCATTGAAATGTTTTAGTGTCAGTGACCTGAAACATCAAATAAAATCTCCCCCCCCCCCCCCCCTCCACAAAAAAATCAATTCGGATGAATCCCGAGGGATTAAGCGCAACTTCCCCTGCTCCCCACCTCACTGTTCCCCGGATGTCTTCACTGCAGTTCTGCGATTAATCTTTCCCATTGGATCTGCTTGCTCAGGCTGAGTGGGGAAGCCCCCGCAGTGAGACCTAGTGAACCTGTTTCTCTGTATGTTGCTAAGTACTAGTTGTGTGTAGGGGAGTGAGTTCTAATTATGGATTTAGTGAAGTTTTGGGAGGTGAATGGGGTGCATTGAGGTTGAACAGGTGTTTGGCAAACCCTCACTTCCAGTCATTCTGGTTAGACATGTCCGTGGTTTGAGAGAGGTGGGTTTTTTTCTCCTGAGCAGTTCAGTTGCCTTGTGTGGCTTCATGATGTCTGTTTATAGCAGGTTCCTGTGTGAGTCCTGAGCATTTTATGCATGTCACAGCTGCCCTCAGAGATTCCCTGAGAGCTTTGAACAAACAGCAAATAAGACTTCATGGAGTATCCTGGGAATCTGGGGGAGGGGACTTATGTCTTCTATGTGGTAACCTCTTCTGGTGAGTGCTAGAGATACTGGAAAAGGGAAGGAATTACATAGGGAAGTTTGTAATGGGATGGGCGGGAAAGCTGGCGTGTAGCCTGCGTTGTACAGGAGGTTCAGTATCTGTTCATGAGGCTGTAGAGATGGTGTAATGTCTGTGGTCATTATTCAGGGGATACTGGTATAACTGTAGCTTTAGTACTAATCCCAAAAGCACTTCATACCCATTAATTCTCTCAGCCCCCACTCCATGGGGAAGGTCAGTACTGTTCCATTTTATAGAAGGGCAAATGGATGCAGAGAAGGACACTCAGGGAATCACTGTCGGAGCTGTGATTTGGAACTCTGCATCTTCCTGCTCCCAGTACTTTGTCCAGATCACAAGATGATGCTGTCTGGAGATTCTTGGATGATCTGCCTGCAGAGGGCGTGGTGAGGTGTGTGCACAGTATTGGCTGCTGAAATCTTTCATCCAAGTTGAAATTAATCAGACTAAAATACTTGTTTTTTCAATCTCCTGCTGTCCCTTCTCTAGCCCAGGTGAGGTGACCCAATGGTTATATGGTGACCTTTGTTGTAGCAACATTTTTAGGCATGCATTGTGTCTTACAGGGAATAAGGAAATACTCTCTCCTGAAGATTTGACAATCTGGATGAAGTGTGACATGACATGATATAGAGAGAGAGGGCTTCAGGTGGGAGGAAGGGAGGGAGGTTTGCATAAAATGGCGGATGAGGCTGCTTGTTTTCCCAGGGTGCACCTTGTGTGCGTCCTCTGTTTGAGGTCTTCTTATGTAGATGTTAGGTTGGTGTGAGAGAGTGACTGTGCTGCAGAGACTGGGGAAGAACTGGGTTTTTGGGGAGAGGGAGTTTGTGTGATGTGGAAAGTGGGGAGATATTCTAGGCATAAGGGGACCCTGGAAGAAAGTGCAGATGTGTTTGTGGGACAAAGCAAAGAAAGAAGCATCATGGGAATTGAAATTAGCTGGCACAGAAGCTGAACAGAATAATGGCAGGAGATGGGAAATGAGATATAAACAGGGGCAGTGCTGGTATCTTCCTGAAGGGAAACCTGGGTGAGTTTCTGCTCTCTGAAGTGAGCTGCAAGAGGTACCTGGTGTCTTGAGCAAGCCTCAAGGCTTGTATTTGTGTTAGCAAATTTAGTGGCTGTTTAGCAGCACCATTGTAACCAAATCTAGTGTAACTGGGTTTGTGCTGAAAAAGCCGGTAAATACACTTATGTAGACACAGCCCCTGTATTGCCTGCTGCCTTGGAACAAATAGCCAAAGCAGTGAGTAAATGTCAGGAGTGAATGTAGAAGCTGGATTACTCTGAGGCTGGATCTAATGGTAAGTTGGATGTGCCTGAAATAGAACAGTCTATATGGACAGCTTCAAGCTGGCTGGGGCTATTTTAAGTGCTATTAAACCTTGTGGCTGGCACATCTCAGGACACAGAGCCCTGAGGACTAAGGCAGTAGCACGGTAGGGACTTTCTCTCCTCCATGCACTTTAACAGAGACAGTCGGTGCAGATTTCCCTGCTGCTTGGGGAGTCCTTAGCAGTGGCTGAGATAGCAGGGTGGGGCTTGGGAAATCCAGACTGCTTCTTGCTGGGTCTTCCTATCTGGTTTGGGGATTAAGCGGGAGAGAGCTGGATCTGTGCAATCAGACAAATCTGAGCACTTGCTAGAAATGGCTTTAGCGTCTGTTTCCTTGGCACACAGGTTGATGGGCCAGCCCAGCTGCATGCTCTCATTCCAGCATGGAATGGGTTCTGCTCCATCTGGGCTTGGGTATTATGGGTGTTTTTCTAAGGTTGCCGTCTTGGTCTCAATTTTAGACCACCTTTTATGTTTGTCAGCGAAACTTTTGGCCTGAAAATTCACATGCTTAATTTTAGGCCTGAAAATACATGTAGGGAGTCTGAAGTAAATTAGCCAAGAAATGAGTTGTAGGGCAATGAAAACGTGAAATTTCTTACTTTTGCAAAAAGTTCAGCCATTTTTGTTCACTCCTAATAACACCAGTTTTATAGAGTCAAACTTGAGAACTGGTGCATGGGCTAATTGGGACCAATTTGGTCAAATAGCTATTGCTGTTTCAGAACGTACTTTTCTGATGTAATTTATAGCTGTAATTGTAGCCCTGGGGAAGGACACACAACTTGGCGAGGCTGTCACAACTTGATTGAGGACTGGTTTGCTGAGTTCTCCATATGCTTTAAACAGCTTTGTAGTCAGGGATGGTAGAAATAGCCACACACCACCTGTATTCTAAGGATTAAAGACTCCTGTTTTCTACAGAATGTAGTTTTCCTTTTTTTTGGGGGGGGGGGGGGGGGAAGCTTGTAACCCTTCTAGTCACAAGTTACTATCTAAATGTTACTGGCTCTCAGGAGTGAGTTGCCCCATTCCTCTCAGTGATGAATATCCATCTAAAGACTATAGTTTGTCACTTCTCTGCTGATTGTCCTCAGGGAAACTTCCATCATGGCCGAGTGCCATGCTCACCTGCCGCCCTGGCGCTAATGCTGGGGAGGCTCTTTGCACACGGTCATTGAGCTGCCCCTTGCTACTCTTGCATCAAATAACGAACACTTGCAATTAAAGGAAAACCTATGTAGCCAGTGTGTCAGCTCCGAAGGCTTCTGTGGGGCAGAAGAAGGATTTTGTGCATTTGCATTAAATACCAGTGGTTCATTCTTACTAATCTTTTATTCACTCTTTGGAATTAATCTCCTTGTCCCTTACAAAGTACTAGGAACATGACCAAGGAGAGCTTAAATTACACAGAACATTTTAATTGCCATGCCGAACCAGATCATTGTCCCCCTGTGGTAGGACTCCACCAGTGATCAGTGCGAGGCGCTTCAGAGGAAGAGGAAAGGAGTGCTGCCGTAGCAGTTTACGGAATAACCTGCTCGTAGGGAAGTGTCTTAACTCCTGGCAGTGAGTGACTGGTTTAAGCCCTGATGCTCTAGGGGTGGTATCCCTTCCAAACTTTATCCTTGTTTAATCCTTAGTGTTGTAACTCCGGATAGTCTCATTATCTATACAAAAGTTAATCCATTTATGAATCCTCCTAAGCTTTTGGCCTCAGTGATAGCTAGCGGAGCTCACTGCCAGAAAATTAACTCGCAGTGTGTGGAAAAGTATTTCCTTTGATCAGTTTTGAATTTGCGACCTTTCAACTTCACAGTTGTATCAGAGTGGAAGAATAGGTCAGATAGAATAGCCTGATCTACCTTATCTATATCATTAATTGTTCTAGATCTTCTATGTACCCTCTTAGTTGTCTCATCTTTAAAGTAAATAGCTGTCAATATGTCCACGTGGAAGCAGTTTCATACTGCTAATTGTTTTGCTGCCAGTCTCTAACGAAAGTTCCCCGAGGATGTCTGTATACAATTCTGTACATTTTGGAAAACTTATGGGCAGGTGTTTTCGATATATGTCTCCTTAGCCAGGTATTTCCATAAAGAAACCAAGCATTCATAGCAATGTTATCCAGTCAATGTTTCTCCCTCCCAGAGACAGGGAATCTGTTAAACTGTGGAGTGGATGGTGTGCTGTGTCTAAGCAATTAAAATAACCAAAAAGTGATTCAACCCTAACAAAATATGAAAGAGGTGGTTTAGTGAAAGTTAGAAATTGTGACCTCTTAATGCTCCCTGAAAAATTCTTACACTTAAAAAAAAATCTCAGGCGAATAGCTTCATTAATATTAAGATTGTGAACTTATTCCTTCATGTGAAATATCTGCACAGGAACAGTGGAACATGCATGACTTAGAAAATCTCTGGAAAGATGGTATAAATATTATTCCTAATTAAAATATTAACTTGTAACTTAATACTAGAAACTAAAACTTGGAAATGGAACTTTACCTTGGCTCTTCTTTACTGTAATATTACCCATGAAGTAACATGTACCTGTGAAGTTTGCTGCTACATGTGCAAACCTATGAGAGGTCACGTGCCTGCTCCAAACCACTGAGTTTGATTCTCATGTGTAGGCTATATGGGGAGGAGAGCCAGCCAGATAAAAGATGGCGAGGGAGATCTGCATGGGAGGCAGCACACCAGAAGTGGGTTTGAAGGAGGCATATGAAGTGAAAGAGGATGCTTGGTGGATAAGAAATAGAAGTGATTCAAGCATAAAAGAAGGTAGGGAAGCAGAGAGTAGGTGAAGGAGATAGGGTTGGTAGGAGTGTGGGGCTCAAGGGAGGAGTAGGTAATGAGAGGAAGGGGTGAGGTTATGCCCAACCTGTAAGGGGAGGCCAAGCAGTTTGAATACAGTGTGGCAAAAGACAGGCAGTCACTGACTGGATCTGAGGGGAGTGATGGAGACAGTGGCAGAAAAGGAAGATGGGTTTGGCAACAGCTCTTTGGCTGGCCTGGAGGTGAGGTGAGAGTGGAGATAATCCCCCGGGTTCATTCCTTGCTCTTCATTGTACTTTGATTAATGTTGATTATGCAAATTAGAAGCCATGTTGTGTATTGCTAACAGTATCATTGTTTAATCTTCTATGTTGCGGTCTTGAAAAGATCTTGTATTTAATAGAAATGGACATGTAAAGAGGTGAGAGGCTTGAAAATGAATTAATACTTAACCATGATATGTACGCTTGGTTCTGTTTGTAAAGATGTAAAGTAAAGATAATGTTTAATCATTAGCACACAATATGAATGACAATTAGTTTTTATATGTTTGTTACAAACTTAGATGAACACTTTCAAATATGGGTGCCTAAAGTTAGTCATGCTTCAGAGTAGCAGCCGTGTTAGTCTGTATCCGCAAAAAGAACAGGAGTACTTGTGGCACCTTAGAGACTAACAAATTTATTTGAGCATAAGCTTTCGTGGCTACAGCCCACTTCTGGCTGTAGCCCACGAAAGCTTATGCTCACATAAATTTGTTAGTCTCTAAGGCAGTGTTTTTCAACCTTTTTTTGGGCAAAGGCACACTTGTTTCATGAAAAAAATCACGAGGCACACCACCATTAGAAAATGTTAAAAAATTTAACTCTGTGCCTATATTGACTATATATAAAGTAATTCTCTTGAATAGGAATCAAATAAACACAAAGAAAGTATTTTATAATTACTTTATTATGAAATAGTAAGTAAACAGAAATATGAAAAATTATAAAATACTTTATTCAGTGCGCAACCTGGGCCTGTTTGGCTGAACACAAAGCTGATATTCTGAGCTATTTATAGTCCTTAACATCAGTGGTGGGATTCAAAAATTTTAGTAACCAATTCCCGACATTCAAGCATGGTTTAATATTTTTTTCCCACGGCACACCAGGCAACATCTCGCGGCACACTAGTGTGCCGCGGAACAGTGGTTGAAAAACACTGCTCTAAGGTGCCACAAGTACTCCTGTTTTTTAAAGTTAGTCACGTAATCCAAATGGCCTGATTTCTTTTCAAAGGTGATGAACACCCAACTCTTATTGACTTTGCTTTGATGTACGTCTCTACTTTTTAGGGATGTGTTTGAAAACTTTGGCCTGTGTGACTTGTAACTTGCATCAGGGTGAGTTAGGGCTTCGGGTAAAAATAGTGAATGTGGGATTTTCAAAAGCAGTTTGTAGTAGCCTAATTCTACTCCCTGACTGGGTCTGTCAGGGACAGAATGCTCCCAAACATCACCCACTACGTAAACTTTTTTAAAAGACTGAAAATGTTCTTCTGCTGAAAGCTGCTGCATCCGCAATAGAACCAACTTTTAAAATGCCATAAATTTCATCGTGCTAAAAGGTTCAGAGTGCAACTGTGTGTTGAATGATTAACAAACCTGACAAAATATCAAACTTTACAGGCAAGAGCAAGACTTGCTATGGCCTTGTAAGGGATAAAGAATTAACAAATGCTGTAGATTGGTGCTTACTGCTAAATATGGCTTTAAGAATCCATTACCAATCAGCTGTGCTTAACAAAACAACAAGCTTTAGGACTGTGGGTGTATGGAGAACATATTGGGCTGTCAAATGCAGTTCCAGAAACCATCCTCTTTCTGCCTTTGCTACTGTACAACGTGCCAGGCAGGCTGAGGAGAGTTCAGTAGCTTCACTTGCAGCCTAATATGGTCTCTGTAAGGGCATACTTTTCATACATCCATTGGCTGCAGCACATGTGCTGTGGCAGGCTTGTGTGTCTAGGTTATCTACCTCTCTTGCATTTACCTTACTTTTTAGAGGGGAAAAAAGGAGAAATGTGTGAGGCGAAGCCTCTTTGTGCACAAGTACAACTAAGGTCCATCTACTCTGCCCCCCTCCCACCCAAAACCCCTTGGCACCAAGTCTCAGAACCTGGGTTCGCTGGTTTGTGCATTTGCTGAAGGGCTGAAAATAGCAGTGTAGACGTTCAGGCTCAGTCTGGAGCCCAGGTTTTGAAGCCTGGGCTGCAGCCTGAGTGGGAATGTCTACGCTGCAATTTGTAGCCCCGTCGTGCAAGTCCCCCAGTGAGTTGACAAGAGCTCTGACTCTCGCTGCCAGTGTGTGTGTGTGTGTGTTGGGGAGCTTAACTTAACTGTGCTTTTTCACTGAATCCTGCCTGCTGGCAAACCCTGGTTTAACTGTAGCGTTACATGTTCTGTGGAACGTGCTCTGCTCACAGTTGCTTTTTGAAGATTTTGGGCTGTGTGAAATCATTCACTGTGCTCTCCCATGAAATTATCACTAAATTACTGAAACCAGAGACGGTTGAGTTTGAGGCTCTTCTTTCTACAGCTCCAGACAGCATGTCTCTGCATAAGTGTGAACCCAGACTCTATGCTTTTAATACTAAACACTGTGACTCTTCCTCATTGAAAGGAGGCTACCAACTGACTGAGAAGCTTGAAACGGCTGCTTTGGTGGTGGGTCAGTGGGGGGGGGGGGGAGCCGAAGAGTTCTTAAAGCAGAAAGTGTGCTCCCCATCCCCATGTACTCGGCTAACTCGGATGGCTCCATGGAGTCTGTCGAACCTGTCCAACCTCAGCCCAACTCGAATCAAGTTGCAAGGAGAAGGTTCTGAAGTACCTCCGGAGAGGAGGTTTGCATGTTTGCTGCTAACAAGTGGGTCCCTGCCTTGCATGTCAACCAGGCTATGATATCCAATGGGAGAATTCAGATTTCCATGCTTTTGGAACTTCTTTTCCCACCTTTCTTCTGCTCAGCTGAGAGAGATGCAAAAGCCTGCTCCCAGCAGCAGGGAGACATGAGGTGTCCTCCCTTCAGCCAGGCACAACGTGGTTATGGGTGCGTGTCCTGCAGCAACTGACCTGTTAAATCCTTGGCTTCTAATAAGGTCAATCCAATTGTGATGTGGCTGTCAGTCCCCTAGGAAGTAGGGTAAGCCACTCTCAGCTCTGTGACTGTTGAACGGCTAGACTTGAAATTACCAACTAGTCTAACGGTGACCCTAGCAGTCACCATGGCAGCTTCCTGAGGGATGTTCTGTAGCTTTTGTGGGGAGCTTACACAACAGGAGTTGGCTGGTGAGAAGAAAAACTGTTCATGTAGCTGAAGTTTGGAATTGTTCCAGAAGTGGGTTGGAGTGTTGCCTACAGCTTGGAGTGCTGCCTACAGCTTGGGTTCGGGTGGAGAACTAGTTCTCTGACTTCTGCTCTGCTTAGAGTGACCAGGCAGCAATTGTGAAAAATCAGGACAGGGGATGGGGGGTAATAGGAGCCTATATAAGAAAAAGACCCAAAAATCGGGACTGTCCCTATAAAATCGGGACATCTGGTCACCCTAGCTCTGCTGGGGAAATACTCTGGAGTGAATTCTGTTGGCTCATTAACTTCTGGAGGTCAAAGATATCAGTGATCATGTTGGGAAGATAAAAATGGCTTAAGTCTCTAACTACTATTGGTGTTGTTTAATGGTGGTGGTTATTGCTCCTCTTGCTTTTCTTGTGTAGCGTTCTTGTGCCTTTGTGTAATAGTTGACTGGTAGCTCCCACTGTGCTTAAGGTTATGAAGCAGTTTCCAATGCAACTTACTGCTCAAACTTTCTGAAAACATCTTGTGGCTGAAACTTTCTGTGCTTTCTCTTGCCAAACTTCAAAAGTCACCCTCAAGCAGAGTCCCTTCTGCTTCGCTTGTGTTAAGACAGACTGGGGTGGAAGTAGGGTTTCTAGTCACTATTGAACAGGGCTACAAAAGTGGCTGAAGTTGGAAACCTAGCCTGTTTCAGTCCTCAAACTGCCACACAACACCTGTGACTTAAAAAGGTTAAATAGCTTGCCCAGAGCCTCCGTTCCCTGGTCGTAAAACGGGGATAGTTCCACTTTCCTATTTCACGGGGTGTTGAGAATAAACAATGCAATACTCGCTTATGATGGTGGTAGGGGCCATATAAATGCCTAGGTTAAGAGCTGGTGCGTTTGCTCAATTTGAAGAGGAAAAAATAAAGTGAATGGAAAAATTGCCTGTGTGCGCGCTTCTTGGGGGTTTGCCAAACACTTCTGACGTGTGCTGTACAAATGCATAGCATGCTCTGACTTGCCATAGAAGGACCATGAGCTGCTGCTTTAACTTATTGTGGTTCTCTTAGCTGGTCAGAAAATGGAAGCAAATGCTATCTGTAATCCCCTCTTTCTCCCCTGCCTTCCTTTCCCCCCTATCATAGCCTTGGGCTCAGTGTGAGTGAAAATATGAGCTAATCAAGATACCATCAGAAATTCCAAATGTTCACAGGTTGGGCAAGTCCTGCCATGGGGCTTCTCTGCTCCTTGAGTGTCTCCTGCTGCACTGTGATCAGGAGATGGAAGGGACTGCCAGTCTGGCAAATACATAACTTAAAACACCTTGTGAGCCCAAGAGATTATGAACAATACACAATGCATCGTGTGGTGGAGCATTTTCTGCCTCTTGGTGACTAATTTGTACATACTGTGCTACTCACTTTGTGTGCTGCGGGTAAGGGGAAGAAGGTGCTGTAGTGACAGAGGCATGTAGTCTGTTCTGGGCAGGCTTCAAGATGCACTGACTAAGAGGAGGAAGTTGGGGAAATAAATTTTGCCACCAGCATGCACTGTTACTTCCTTGGGCAATGTAATCTTTAGTGGAACCATCCAGCACATATTGTGGATTGGGCCCGGTACTTGTGGGATACCTCATGTTGGTTGGTATCCTGGTTTTGGACTAGGGACCACAGAGGAAAGGTTCTGCATCCCCTGAGCCATTTAGATCCCTGGTGTCACTGAGGCTGACGTGATGAACTTTCCTGCTTTTGCCACATTCTGTAGTGTCTGAAATGGCCCCATCCTGCCCCAGGTTCCTTCCTTCAGAAGCAGCTGGCCTGCAGGCTCCCTTTAAGATTATCTCATAGTAGATACAGGGGACATAGTTGCAAATACCCCCATACCAAACAAGGGTGGGAAGACCCTTTGTATGCATGTTCTAAACCAGGCGTCGGCAACCTTTCAGAAGTGCTGTGCCGAGTCTTCATTTAGTCACTCTCATTTAAGGTTTGGCGTGCCAGTCATACATTTTAATGTTTTTAGAAGGTCTTTTTATATAAGTCTATAATATATAACTAAACTATTGTTGTATGTAAAGTAAATAAGGTTTCAAAATGTTTAAGAAGCTTCATTTAAAATTAAATTAAAATGCAGAGCCCCCCGGACCGGTGGCCAGGACCTGGGCAGTGTGAGTGCCACTGAAAATCAGCTCGCGTGCCGCTTTCGGCACACGTGCCATAGGTTGCCTACCCCTGTTCTAAACAGATATTTAAAATCTTCTCCGGTGGGAAAGCTGTTGGCCTGAGAGCAGTGTTTCCTTGGTAGCTGGCATACAGGGAGTGGGGATCTCGCTTCTGAGCATTGCATTCTCTCTCTGTTGCAGAATTAAGTGGCTTCAGCCCAGCATGGTGGCAACCGTATGGGCATGAGGCTGTAGCGCCCTCTAGCTTTGGAGGATAGATCATTCACAGAAGGGAATGTTACGGTGGACTGTGCACTTGGAAGGTGGGCCTCGGAGAGTGAACCACGCTGCTGTGGCTGTTGGCCATAAAGTGTATTCCTTTGGCGGGTATTGTTCTGGTGAAGACTATGAGACTCTGCGGCAGATTGATGTCCACGTATTTAATGCAGGTAAGAGCGCTACATCCTTGCGGCTGCCATGGGCTGGCAGAGGCTGGAATTCCCATGCCTCAGTTGTCAGGTTACATTGTCAAACTCTCATTTCTCTTGAAGGTGGCTACAGTATGTAGGCCAAATGTGAGACAAATGCACCACTGCTCCTTAACGTGGAGAGCACTGATCCTTGTGAACTGCAATCTTCTCCCCTATAAAACACATCTGTAGGTGCAGGGCTTCATCTCCACCTTCAGGGGTAGCACAGGGTGATGCCTTTGTGAGCCCAAAGTGGCCAAAGCTGCAGTTGCCCACAGGACAGAGTTGTGGATGTATCAGGAACTCAAGGTTGAGGCATGTCAGGGCATTAGGGGCAATTGTACCTCTTGATTCAAGGATCTCAAAGCACTTCACAACATAGGTTCCCAAAGTGATCGGATTAATGAGGAGCTGACTGTTACCATGGTGCTGGCTCTTTCTTTTGCAGAAAAACTGAACTGAAGGGAGGGGATGACAAAATGAAGAGCAAAGGCAGAGACAAACGAGCAGTTTGAAAACAAACATTAAACGCTACTAAACATATCTAAATACATCCCTGAAGTTACTCTTCCATGAGGCAGTTATAGTTGCCTGTGTGACTGTAAAGGGGAGAAGTGGCCTGGGCAGCAGCAAATGGGAGGGGAAGTGTCTGCTAGGCAGTCTTTGAGGTCTCTGAACAACTTATAGTGCCCCTGCTTTACCCATCTATAAATCCTCATAGCACATCTTGCAGTTAGGGAAACCAAGTAGGCAGTAATTTGCTGGAGGTCCTACAGTGACCTGCAGACTGAGGAATGTATTTCAGGCTCCCACTTTACTACTTTAACAGTATTGCCTGCTTCTCCCTTATTTCTGGTTACTGGCAACTTGCTCTTCTCTCTGAAGTCTTACTTGTCTTCTGTACCATTCAACAGCTCAGAGGAGTTACCTGCCTTCATCTTGGGACAAGCATGGGGTGTATTAGCCAGCTGATGGTTTATTAGAAGCAGGAAACTTCCAGTCGCTGACCTAAGTGGGTTAGTGGCGAGAAGACCTTTTAGGTGAGGATGGGCACCCATAGAGATGTCCTCAAGCCTGTAAACAGAGTCTAATCAAGAGCATAGGAATTTCCAGACCAGTGGTGCATTGAGTCAATATGATGTCTCAGACATCGGCCAGTACCGGATGGTGCAAGAAACAATCTAATGAATGCTGATGGAATAACATGTATGTAGGGAAGCTGCTGCTAAGGCCATCTGCTAGTAGTTCGCTTATGCCCTGAAGCAAGAGGTTCTTAACTCTTTCTATATAAAAACCCAAACCCTTTTATCCTGTCTAATGGAATATGGATGTTCTCATTATTCATATACACCTCTACCTCGATAGAACGCTGTCCTCAGGAGCCAACAAATCTTACCGCGCTGTATCGAATTTGCTTTGATTCACCGGAGTGCGCAGCCCCGCCCTCCGCCCCCCGGAGTACTGCTTTACCACGTTATATCCGAATTCGCGTTCTAGCGGGTCGCGTTATATCGAGGTAGCGATGTACATGTCTGTTTTTTAACTCCTGCTCAGCTCTTGACCTCAGTGATCCCTTGTGGCAATGAGTGCCACAGGCTAAGTGGGTGTTATGTAAAAATATTTCCTTGTATCAATTTTCTAAATCCATTGCTTTGTTGTCTTTCAATTTCACTGAATGTCCCCTTGTTTTCCTCTTATTATGAAAAGGTAGATAGCAGCGCCTGGTTTCCTTTTTCCTATGCCATTGGTTGTTTAGGATGTCGTCACATCTTGCTCATTATTAGCCTCCTTTCTAAACAATCCCAATCTTAGGAATCTCTCTTCATGTGGAAGTGTTTGTGCCTCTAATCACTCTCCTTATCAGTGTCTAACCTCCCCGCCCCTCCACTGAGAACAGAACTGAAAACACTATGCCAGGAGACGGTAGGGTGTGCCATTGATTTATACAGTGGCATTATAATCTCCGTGTTACTTTCTGTTTCTTTCCTTATGCATCCTAACATCTTGTCTGCTCTTCTGGTTGCTGCACATAGCATAGAGATTTTGAGCGGCCCACAACTTAGAACCAGTAATGTCCATGAGTAGTTCGTATTATTCCTTCCAATGACTATTACCTTGCATTTACCTTCAGTGAATTTTATGCTGCCCATTCACCTAGCTTTGTTGGGTCCATCTGAGGTTCATTACAAATGTCTCTAGCCTTGACTTATCTAAAGAATCCATATGTTGCCATGTCACTCCTCTCCCCCCTTCCTGCTCATGGTAATTCTATATCTAATCATTTCACCTCATTTACCTGTTACTGAGGCTAGGTTCACTGGTCTAATTCCCAGGAACACCCCTAAACTTAAGTACAGTAACTTCATTCTTAAGTTCCTTCAGAATCCTTGTCTATACCATCTGATCCGAGAGTATGCTGTTCTTCAACTGATCAGTCTCTCCAGACCTTACTCTCTGACATCTGTCTGACAGTGCCACCCGCCTAGTACCTGAATAGAATTGGCTGGAGTAGTCTCCTCTGACACTCTGCGTGTTGAAATCTGATGCAGAGAAATCACTCCGCATCTGCAACGTCCTCGGTTGCTCCCTGTACTCCCTGGTGGGCCAGCAGACCCACCAATATCTACAGAGGATTTCATGTTAGTGTGATCTATAGCTACTGCTGTTCAAATTCAATTAAAGCTTTTTTACTTGCTTACCGGAGTACGCCCACAATGAGCTGCAGAATAACTGCAAGTGGTTCTGTCCACATATATGCATTCACTCAATGCACGTGCTGCACTCTCCATGTGTTCACCTGCGTGGCAGCTTGACATCTGGTGTGAACTGGGCAAGCCAACAAGGTAACAAAATCTGGGGCTTCTGCTTTCAGTGTCTCTGCGCTGGACCAAGCTGCCGCCAGTGTGGACAAACAGCCGGGACCACGTGAGGGAGGTACCCTATATGAGGTATGGGCACTCAGCAGTGCTGATTGACGATACCATCTACATATGGGGAGGCCGTAACGACACTGAGGGAGCCTGCAATGTACTCTACGCCTTTGATGTCAGTAAGTGCCAGTTTTCGCCCTTCCCCACCTTGAGTGCTGTCGGAGACGCCTTCTCCCTCCCCCATGGTTTCATGGCAGTAGTGTTGTGCTCCCCCACTAGGTGTCCCCATGAAGTGATGGCTGCAGTTTGCTCTCTAGAGAAACACTGCAAAGGGCTGAGAAACTGCCTTTTATTGGGAGCATGTGGCTAGCTTAGCAGCATTGGATATATTCGCATGTTTGACTCTGTTGCTTTTGAACTAGAAATGACAGCTATTTATCTCTTTTCTAATGGGAAATTAGAATTAATTAGAGTCTTGAATGCTTTGAGTTCCCTTTTGTCTTAACTAAAATCGCAGTTCTCCCTTCTTGTGACAAACAACTCTGCATAACTATGGCTGGGAAAAGTTTGAGGGCAAGTGAGCTCTTGAAGAGTGTGGATGCTCCAGGAGAGGGAAGCTGTTCTGTGCAGCCCTTAGTGCCATGGGGGAGCAAAGACAAACGCAGGAAGAGGATACAGACACTGTAGTGAGTGGGAGTGGCAGTAAGCAGGCCTGGTCAGAGCGGGGTGGAGCCTGGAAGGTAAGGAGGAGGCGCTTCAGCACAGTGAGGAAGCAATGAAGGGGTCTGAGTGGACTTGATGGGTGTGGGGTGACTGTCGCAGCTGGTGGGGCAGATCAGAACTAGAGCATCAGGGAATAGGTGAAGAGAGATTTCAGGAGAATGGCAAAGGGGATGTGGAGGCAAGTGGGATTCACGGACTGAAGAGAAATGGGCTCTCGGGGGTGAAGTTAGAGGGATATTAGTTGCCTACCCCTTTTGAAGTCTGGAGGGACTGGCTTGCTGCATGGGCTCTTTCCTCAGGCTGCTGTTGGAGCTCTCTCTCTTCTGACAAGTCCAGCTGGAGAGGACAGCCCTAGCAAACCATCACAGACACAAAGGGCCTGAGGCAGCTGGCCCTACGCAGCTGCCTGCTAAAGCAATTTAGCAGTAGTGTTAAGTGAAAACCAATGGAAAGGCCCCAGGCTTCTGCCCTAGTCCAAAACCCTGCCCAGCCTTCCATGCACATGTGCCAGTTCCTCTCCAAGCCTGGAAAGCAGGCGCTGCTAATCCTGCTTCATGCGAAGGAAGTGGTGGAAGCCCCATTGAGTGAGTCACTTCATATTGGACAAAGCCCTGGGGACTGCTGCAGGGTACAGGCCTGCTCTGACGAGTGGGGTGCAGGTGTGGACTAGATCAGGTGTCCTAGGTGTCTCTCTCTGATTTCTGATATTGCTCTTGGCTGGGCTTTTTATGATAGCGCATGACTGGCTTTGGAAGTGGCCCCAAGCATGGCAGGAATTCTGGTGGGAGCAGCGCTTGCTTTCCCTTTCTCCCTGGTGCTTACACTGACCTTCCAGCAGGCCCCTTCATTCAGCTCCAGATGGAGTCTGGGTAGATAACTGGCTGGAGGCCAAGTTCAGAGAAGTTCTTGTCTCTTGGAGAATGTTGAGCAGATCCCAATTTTGCCACTTCCTGAAATAAGCACTGCTGCTGGCTGCTAGCAGCACTGAGGGGATCTCCTGCTGCTCCAGGGCTTATCTGTGCTTGTCACTGGGGTCCCGGGACAGGTGCCCGCATGAGCTTGGCAGTGACTCTCACTGGCTCTATTTCACATTGTCCTGCATGGAGACTGCTTTTAACTGGGCATGGAAACACCCCTGAATGGAGTCCGTCCCCAAAGCTTGCAGACCAAGGAGCGCTTCACAGAGAGAGAGAGAGCTGAATATAATGACTGAGGCAGGTGGACTTGTGGGAAAGGAGAACAGAGGGGCAGGCAAGATGGAAACTCTGGAGGGATGGGAAAAGGTGCGGGTGAGGAAGGGTGAACAGGAGTGGGACAAGTACTGTAATGATAGAAAGAGCAGATAATTCAGAGAGAAGGGCTCCCTTGCTCTTGGGAAGTAAATCCACTGATGCAAGCAAGTGGGAAATGCCTTTGACCCTCTGAATAGGCTCTAGAGTGCTGCATACTTCAGCCATCGAAGGCAGCCAGCATCTCAAATGCTGCCCCCACGCTTACTGTCACTACAAAGTTCTGTGCAGGCTGGTGATTGAAAATATGCAACTGCACAATTGAGGAGCAGCTCAAATGAACTTTACGTGGATAGAAAATTAAAGCCCCCTAAGGAGTACTGTGCTGATTGGGGGTACTCAGGTTTGTTAAAAACACATTCGGAATGGCTGCAGAATTCAGCATCACTGTCACAGGAATCAGTAGGCCTTGCCACAGAATTTAGGTCCCACAAGGCCCCTGTTTGTGGGGGCCCTGGCAGGTGGCCTGGCCTTGGAGAGCTTCCCACCAGCACTCAAGGCAGATGGCCCATGTGCAATATCAACTTTTCCAGTCTTTGGCATGGACGTAGGGGGAAGGGGATGGCTTCCTCCTTTGGGAGGTGGTGGCCTTTATTTCCTTGGAAGAATGTCTTCTCAAGAACTATTCCCATTCAGTCTCCCATCCCCGAGCCTGCTGTTTGGTGTCTGCTCTTAACATCCATTGTCTCTGTATTTTAGACACTCACAAGTGGTTCACGCCCAAGGTCTCTGGAATGGTCCCAGGAGCAAGAGATGGGCACTCGGCTTGTGTCCTCGGAAAGACCATGTATATCTTCGGAGGCTATGAGCAGCTGGTAGGTGGTGTCTGTCTGTCTGTCGAAGTCTGACAACACCTGAGGAACCCTACTCTCTAACAGCTTGTCCTGGTAACCAGAATACTACTATCAGCACAAGAGAGGAACACCCGTATCTAAGACTGCTGAACCCATAGGCGCAGGAAGTAGGGGTGTGCTGCAGCACCCCCAAGTTTTATGCGGGGCTGCTGGCCCTGTGCCCCATTCCCCAGCCGCTGGCTCCGTGCGTAAACCCTGGGGGTGCTTCCCGTGCCTATGCCCTAGTCCCGGCCCTCCACCCGCACTCCTCTCCCCAACCCCTCACCTCACCTCACTGGGGCTCGGGTCCCAGCCGCTGGCCCCATGTCTGGGGCACGGTGCCTGGCCTCGCTCCTGGGGCCTGCCCCACTCATGGCCCTGCACCGGGGGCTCTGCTCCTGGGGCCCCGGCCGCCGGCCCTGCTCCCTAGCTGCTGGCCCAATGCCTGGCCCCCCACTCGGCAGTAGCCCCGCTCCCAGGGCTCCACTCCCGGGGCCTGGCCTCATGGCCGGGACTCTGCTCTTGGCCCCGCACATGGGGTCCCGGCTACTGGCCCCTGCCCAGGGCTCCGCTCCTGGCCTCATGCCTGCCCCCACCTGTGGCCTCGGCCCCCTTACCCCTGTCCAGGTCTCCCCCTCCCAGAGACACAGCCCTGCTCCCAGCCTCAGTGCGGGGGGGGAGGGAGAACAGGGGTAAGGGGGCTGGCTTTCAGCACCCCTGTGCTGAACACTTTCCAGCATAATCCCCTGGTTTTAGTTCCTGATAAGTATGCCAAATTTTAGAAGTTACAGCTGAAATGTTTTAGGCTTGGTCTGTGCGTCATATGGAATATTTCAGGGAAAAAATAAACAAAAACAAATAGCCTGTTCCTGAGAACAAATCTAGCACCTCAAAGGTTTGGAGCCAAGTCTCTAAATTCACATCTGCTCTAGGGTCAAAGGGAAAGATACTTTTGCTGACCCTGTGAAAATCCACCTAGATTTGGCCAAGATACGAGCCATGGAAAATTGCCATTTGTATTTGTGCAGTAGAACTTATTCTGTGCTGCTTAACTCTCTGACCGTTCCGTCTGCCCCAGACGTGCCCCAAGCCTTGCTGAGTTCCCCAGGAGAATACTGAAGTACTGTTAACCTAAGGGCAGTTGTGCTGGTCTAGGAGCCAGGAGACCTGCTCAATTGTATTCAAGTCTTGTTTTGGCTAACAGTAGTTCTGTCCTTGTTTAGCAAGTTCTCATACTTCTACCCTTGGAGGCAGGTAAGTGTGATTCTCCCCCTGGCCCCTCCCCCATTTTACAGATGCGATTGCACGAGCTCACTTCTGGCAGAATTGGAAATAGCAACCAGGTATTTCATGATAGACACAAGTCTTGGTTACTTCGACACGCTGCTGCTCAGAATGAGTATGCCAACTCTGTATGCTCGGCTATGTGTAATGCTAGCAAATGTGTTTTCTTCCCCCACTGTAAAGGCTGGCCAGCTAGATAACAGCTTACTACTGCTACTTGCTAGCAGAGTTAGTCCAGCCATTTGAGCTAGAGGATTATGCAGTGGATCTGATGATCCTGGATTCAAACTGGCTAATGACCTATGTGTAGGGGTCACTTCAGTTGCACATGGAACTTGTGGGTCTCTGTTTATAAAAATCCTAGGAAATTACATACAAAGCCCATTAGTGTCATGAAGTCAAGCACTTACATTCATGCTGGCAATTCCTAATGTTGCCTGGGCCACTTTGGTTCTGCCCCTTTGTGCATGTGCATTATGATGCAGTCTTTAGCTACGTGATCACTTACTGTCTCTTGTCTGCAGGACCTTTTCCTGACCATTGCACGGGATGAACAGTGAATGAGGCTATTGTCTTAAAACCCTTGCCTCACTTGTAGCAAAAGTTAGAACGTGTGATACCGAACGAGCTATGGCGTTGCAGGAAGAGCTAGGGTAGCCTTGTAGTTAAGGAACTGGTCTGGGACCCAGGAGAAACAGGCTTTGCCACACACTTCCCATGTGGCAATGGACATACCGCTCACACTAGGATTTTCACAGGCAGCGGGGACCTGACTTTCAGAAGTGCTGAGCACTCAGAACTGCCATTTGAACTGTGTGGGAGCTGTGGGTGCTCAGCAGCTCTGAAAAATCTAGCACTAGGCATTTCGAGCTGGGCACCCAAAAGTAGTGAATAGTTGTGCAACTATTGACTGGAGACGCTGGTTTGCAAAGCACTCTGCTATTACAGTGAGCACCAGAGAAAAGCCCAGGAGGCAATTAATAGTTATTCCAAATCCAGTGTGGGCTGTGGATGATGTCCAGTAAACAAGGCCTGGGTCCACCTGCTGAATGCCAGGGATAAGAAATCCTAGGCAGCTGCCTCATTCCCAGAGGCTGTCCATCCTGTGCATCGAATGAGTTTTACATCAGACGCGAGTCAGTGGACTTCCAGTTTCCAGAGGATATTTCGGGTCTCTAGGCCATGCTAGTGTCCTGAAGGCCACGAGGTCCTGGTCTGCCTAACAGTTGGGTAATTGGGCTCTCTTCCAGGCTGACTGCTTCTCAAATGACATCCACAAGTTGGATACCAGCAGCATGATGTGGACTCTAATCCCAGCGAAGGTCAGTGTCTGTTTATCCCTTTGGCCCATGTAGAACCCTTCACCTCCGTTACCCTTCAGGGATGTTGCATATACCTGCTGTGTAGCTTCTGTCTCACTTGGTTGGAACCTGCAGGAGCGTAAGTTCTCTGTGGGCTGGCTGCTCATCTCTGAACTCGGCCACCCAGACCCAGTTATATCCTCTCCCGGGGTAATCTGCATTTTCACTGGCTTTACTTACTAGCAGCTTGTGTTGTTCCAGGGCACACCAGCTCGCTGGAGAGACTTCCACTCAGCCACTATCATTGGGACAAAGATGTACGTATT
Organism: Emys orbicularis; assembly: GCF_028017835.1. Lineage (NCBI taxonomy): Eukaryota > Metazoa > Chordata > Testudines > Emydidae > Emys > Emys orbicularis. The sequence goes on along the minus strand of NC_088685.1, from coordinate 214,312,594 downwards.
TGGTGGCAGAGCAGATCGCTTTGGGCCCTTTCACTCCAACAACGAGATCTACTGTAACCGAATTAAAGTGTTTGACACTGAAACAAACTCTTGGCTGGACTCCCCTCCTACTCCATTGCTCCCTGAAGGCAGGAGGAGCCACTCGGCATGTGAGTTGTCTCACTCCGGGGAACAAGGGGAGTGGGAGGGCTTAGTGAGGACAAATGGGAAGGAGGAGAGGTGTGCGCAGCCTTCCTGGCCTGCTCGGAGAGTGAAAGGTGTGTCTAGTTCTCTGGGTAGAAGGGGGGATGGCAGGGGATGCACAATGACCCGTGTCCTGCAGGAAAGCAGATGCATGATGTAATCCCAACTGTGCATGCTGCCTCAAATGTGAAGAGGGCATGTTGGAAGAGAAGTAACTAGGACCTCTTTCCTTTGTATTTGTGGCTGTTGGGAGGCTGGTACAAGCTTGGTTCTGTCCTGCGTGTGCTGATGTTTCTCCTTGCTCCCTGCAGTTGGCTACAATGGGGAGTTATATATATTTGGTGGCTACAACGCACGTTTGAACAGACACTTCCATGATCTCTGGAAATTTGATCCAGGTATTTAGACTCAAACTTTTCTCACTTTATTTGTAATGTGGTAGTGCCCAAGGTCGTCGGTTGTGATCAGGGCCCCCTTATGCTGGATGTAATACGCCCATCCTGGACACTGTCCAGGCCCCAAAGAGCTTGTGAATACCCACACCCAAATACATAGATACACACCATCAACGATCTGGCAGTGAAATGCTGTGCTTTGACATTACTGGTGTAGATCAGCTTGTGACTTTTCCATAGTGCTGGCTTCAAATCTCTTTGCCAGAAACAAATGAGAGCCAACTAATGCAGACATGCACTTTTAGCCAGAAAAGAGGAGTCCGATTCACCCTCAGTGCAGCGTATTGCCACAATGTCCAGAAACGAGATTATCTAAAGCAGGAAACTTCAGCAAGGAGGCGAAGGAAAAATGGTGGGTAGGCTAGGGTTCCCCTGGAGAGTGTGGAACATGGGGGAGATCCTGGCTTCAGCAGGGGGAAGCCATTCACTTTGAACTCTAGCCTGACCCCTCCCAACACCCCAGCCCCCTGCTGCTTTGATACCAAAAGACTTAATTCTGCAGACCAAGAGGAAGGGCTCGTTTTTGCAAACCACTCTTCTAGTGGTCTGAGCACACAGCTGGGAGCCAGGAAGTAGAGTTCAGCCCATGACAATGGGCAAATCTCCACAGTGTCTCTCAGGTCCCCCGTCTGTAGAAAGGATGATGCTGTCCTACCTCCTGGGGTGTTGTGAGGCTGGATTAATATTTGCTAAGTGCTTGTAGCGCTTGAAGGCCTATAGAAGTACAAAGCGCTTGTCTGGGGAATAGTAATCTGCTTTCTTCAGAGACAGATCTGTGGGCTAATGGGTGTGCTGCTGAACAGGGTTAATACCTGCAATTTCCTGAATGGGTTTGACATTTTCAGGAGCCCCCCAGCAAAACATCCATTCAAAGCTGTTTGTCCTTGCTATCCTCCGTTAAATGGGGACTCTGCAGCCTTCAGTCTCCCGTTCAGCAGTCCTTTGTCACAGCTGCCCTCTCTTCAAATGGGCATACGCGTCACTCTTTGGGAACAGCTCTGCACTTAGTGCAGCTGTCAGCAGGTGGCACTGCATCCATGTGCACCCTTCAAGAGAAGACACTGAAGAGTTGTGTTTCAGGAGAATGACTGATGGGGAAGGGATGCTGGCTGGTCTCTTGCTCATGGTCATGTTCCCACTCCCATTTCTGTTCTCTGGCAAATCTGAACCAAGCTCATCCCTGCAGTTCTGAACCTAAACAGCTTGGGCCTGTGTAGAGAGACTGGCTTTGTTTCTGCTGGATATAGCATTCTGTTGCTTCACATGGGAGGGGGAAGGGGCTGAAAGTTGTTTTCCTGCCTGAATCACGAGAGATGAGTTTGGCAGGCTGGGTGGATGGGCTCAGATCTCCCTCGGGTCAATTACTGGTGGAGAGCATGTACGTGACCCTGATGGGGTAACCTCAAGAGACTCCACAATGCCTGTCACGCTGCGCTGACTCCCAAAAATTGTATTTGAGCTCAATGAGAACCTTCCCTCTGCACTTGGAATAAAGGCCTTCTGAATGCTGTGTCCCCAGAGGAATGCTCCTCTCTCCGTGGTGGGAGGGGGCATGGGGAGGCTGCTCTTTACATCTCGTAGAGTTCTGGGACCAGCCTGGCAGGTCCCTGTGTTTGATGCACTGTATTGTTTAACACTTGGTAGTCTGCCTAAGACTTGGGCTTGTAAATATCTGTAACTCGGGCTATTCGGGGTTTGCCTGGTCTCCTGTTCCAATGACAGACTTGTGGGTTTTTCCTCAGTATCCTTTTCCTGGAAGAAGATCGACCCCAAGGGGAAAGGGCCATGCCCTCGCCGCAGGCAGTGCTGCTGTAGAGTGGGGGACAAGATCATCCTCTTTGGGGGCACCAGGTGAGTACTGGGCCAGAGTTGTTTCCCCTGGATTCCCTTCACTCCCAGGCTGCAGTCAGCTCCTCTTTCTTCACATAAAAGGGATTAAATGAAGCCATCCTCCTTCCTAGCCCCATAGGGATTGCACATCTCAGCCAGATAACTCAGGACTTTTGAACACAGGCAAAAGGTTGGTTGTGTTCAGTCACTGTTGGTGTTTCGGTTCTGATGCCCTGAGCAGGCTGATGAGAGGTGGTTTATCAGACCAGGGTGGAGAAATACATCTGGATTCATAGGGCGTTGTCTGGGAGGAGACTGAATGAGGAGAATGTGAGTAGGGGTGGCATAGGTGGCCCTCCAAACCTCTCCTGTATCCCTGGACAACTGAGCGTCCCCTTCATTTCCACACCCTGCCTGCCTGTGACTGCTCCCCCATCTCAAGCAGGGGTTGTTAATGTGTGTGTTGTGGGGTTCTGGGCCTGGGCAGAGAAGATCTCTGCCCTGACACACATCTCTGGCTCATCACACCAAGATTCTGTTTGAACTTTGAGCCATAGATGGCTTATCAGAATGGAGATCTTCTCTACCTGCTAGGACCTGCCCTGTCTCCCCCTCATACGTTCCCTCCCTGCTCACCCCTCCTCCACATTATCACACTGCCCTATGACATAAACAAGGGCTCTTCTACCAACAAACTCTATTAAAGCAGTTTGATTGCGTACGTGCCAACCTGCCCAGTTAAACCCTTAAAAGCCAGGAACTGGCCAGTTAAGTGAACCACCTTTTTAACTTCTTATCCCGCACATGACTCTCGCTGACCAAGCACCTCTGCAAGGAGCTCCTTTGTATCTGCCAATGTTTAAAACCCACCCGATTCCTCTAACTCATACTAAGGCACCAGCACCATGCTATCCCCCACGGAACCCCTCAGCTAGCACTGTGCTATCCCCCATGGTATTTGGGTGCCCCCAAGGTAGGTCTGTCTGGCCAAAGCACTAAGAGGCTTTGTAGCCTTTAGTGGAAAGATGACTCTGAATCCTCATCGGTATGTGCCAAGCCCTGACTCCTCCCTCCCCATTAGTATCGGATCAGTTCACGTGAGACTTTCTGCCTCTGGTACCATGCAGATGATATCCCAGTACTGCATTCTTGCTGGGTCTGGCCTTGGCAACATGCACTTGGAACCAAGAAAAGCAGATCCCTTCCCATTCTGCTGCAGCTGCAAAGTTGAAATTGCCCCCAGGGTTTCCTCTCTGTGGGTACAGGGCACCTTGGCGCCCTGTGATCATTGTCTTTCTGTGTTAATGGCCTCTCAGACTTTAGGGCCAGAAGGTACCACCAGGATCATCTAGTCTGACCTCTCTGAGGAGTGGGGACAAGTTCTAGGTCATCTCCTTCTCCAAAGAGGGAAGAAAAAATTCCAAGCGTCTTTGTACATCACCCAGAAGTAAAAGGACACACTGTCTCCCTTCACTTCCTCTCAAAGCATGGTCTAGTGGTCAGCAGAATACTGGGAGTCACAACTTCTGGGTCCTACTCTCAGGCCTGTCACTGACTCACTCTTACCTCACCATGCCTCAGTTTCTTCAGTAAAATAGGAGTAATGAACTAACCTTCTGGGAAGGGGGGTGGTGTGCAGCACAGCTGTGCAGCACAGGAGAGCCCTGAGTGAAAGGGGTTATGGGGGGAAAGGTGATGTTGTAAACTGTTGCTGTGGATCCCAGTCTGTCCATCTGTAGTAAACCTCCAAGACCGAAGTATCCCTTGCTGGACACATCCCTTCTGCCCCTGCTGCTGAAGGTGGCTGCCCGTCTAGTAGCAGGGAATGAATATGGAACTCCTGCTCACTAGAGCTGCTTGTGAACCCCTCCATGTGATCACAATGGCTGTATGGCAGGGCAGTGAACTACAGCTGGGTGACAATTCCTGTGCAACCCTTGCAAAAGTGCATCTGGCTGAAGTTTTCATTTGCTAATGGGGGCCCTGGAGTTAGGGATTTAGTTGTCAAACATTGGCAGTGACCCCATCAGGATGCAGGGCAACTGGATGTGGCCAAGAGACTTAGCAGCTGCTAAAAGCAAGGAAATGCCCCAGCACCTCCTCAGACCCTCTGCTCTCTGAACTCTCAGCAGTGACAGATTATGGCTGTGTAGCCTGTTTGCAAATCTGCTCCAGGTGTCAACCACATGTTAGTTCAGATGCTCTCATCAGCCTGAAGTGGATCAAACACATCTGGGCAGGGGCTCTCCCAGGGCCCTTGGCATGGCTTGCTGAGAGCCCTCGGGCACTGATGAGTGCAGAGACCAGGCAAGGACTTCAGTGTCAGTCTGTACAGGCTTTGGTGTGGGGCTGGAGGATGGGTCACTTCTGCCTTAGCCTCAGGTGAAAGTTCCTGAAGGATTCCAGCTGAACTCTCCAAACTGCCACAGTTGGAGTGTGGGAAACAGTGACGCTGGGGGTGCTTTTCAAAGCAATGGTCCAGGATTAGCGAGTCCATTGAGAGCTGAATGAGCAGGTTGGGTGGGGGTAGAAAGGCTGCTTCGTGCCTCCTGTAGGCAGCGAGGCTCTTCTCTGAAAGCGCTTTGCTTCAGCAGAAGGGCCAGCCTAACAGAGCCTTCATTCCTGCACGCTTGTCTCCATTATCACAGTTTATGCTGAGCAGATAGGAAGCTGCTGCCTTAAAACACATTGAGAATCAACCATTTCACATTCTCCGAGTATGGGCTTGAATAGTATGCAAACAACACTGGTTCTTCAAACCGAACTTTGGTAGCTAGTAGGAGCTGCTGCAGATCAGGATTGCTGGGCCTCTCCCAGAGCTGGGGAGAGGGGCTAGCTAGCCGGGGAGGGGCTGGTTCACTTCCTGCAGGCAGTTATCAGGTGTGTTCTGGAGCTGGCTGGCTGGCTTGATAAGAAGTTTTCCAGGAAGTCCTTGTAAATGGAGAGCTCCCTATAGTCTGGATTGTCTGCTGGAGGCTGCAGGTCACCAGGAAGTGGGGAGAAAGGGCAGAGATAAAATTTCAGCACAGAGGAAGGGATTAAAGAGGAGAACTGAAACAATAACAGCAGGCAGCCCCTGGCCAGCTACGTGGCAAAAGCGGCTGGCTCCTGGTGAAGGGAAAGTGAGGCCCCTCTCTATTCTGCCTGTCCCATCCAAAGGAACTGTTGTCTCCCTGCTGTGATGGCTGCCTCATTGTCTACGTGCTAAATGACTCTTGGAGGAGTCCTTTAGAAGCTGGGCCAGGCAGTCGGCGTATCTGGTGCAATGTGGTCCAAATGCATTCCTACACTCCACCCAAAGACCCTCCGTCTGTGCCCTTTCCAGCCCAGCCTGCCCCAGACACTACATGGAAATGCAGTGTCCCCCCAGATCTCAGCCACGTCCCTCCCACACTGCAGCCGTCAGAGTCCTAGCCACAGCCTGCCTTGAGGCTTGTGGGGCTCGGGATCCGAGGGCAGAGAGGATGGACCAGGCTGTGAGTTTCTTCTCTGCATCTCCCAGCCCTGCCACTGGCAGATGCAGGGCTGGTGCAAGGATATTTTGCGCCCTAGGCGAAACTTCCATTCTTTCCTCCTCCCCCCCCGCAGCACATCGGTTCATTGATGGGCATATCCCAACAAGCCTTGATAGACCCCAGGGGCCAGCCATTCCCAGGGGCCAGCCATGCCCAGTGGCTGCTCCCCAGACCAGGTTCCCTGCCCCCTGAACTCCCCTGGAGGGTGCACAGCCCCCGCAAGCCCTCCTCACCCCACCCCGGCGGCCCCCGCTCAGAGTCCACTCGCTGGCTTTGCCGGGCTTGGGCCGCTGTAGCAGCTCGGCAGGGAGGAGCCGCCTTCCAGAGGCACTGGAGAGCCAGAGCCTCCCGCTTGCGGCGGCAGCGAGCCTCAGCCATGGAGGAGCCGGCGTGGCGCAGGGGGGGCAGCAACCCTGCAAAAGCGGCAGCGCCGATAGCGGGGAGCAGCTGCCCCCCCCGCCCCTCCTGCCCAGGCTACGGCCCAGCGCGCGCCCCCCCCCCCCGGGGGGCTCCTGCAGGCTGCAGCAGATGCATGCGGGCGGCGGCCCCCATGTGCCCCCCAGCTCCCCCCTCGCCGCGCTCGGTTCTGCGGCTCCCGGGAGTGTGAGCTGCCGCTGGGGCGCAGGGCCCTGAGCCTGCTCTGGGAGGGGCAGCGGCGGCTCACATGCCCGGGAGCTGCACAGCCCGAGTGCGGCGAGGGGGGAGCTGGGGGCTGCCGCCCTCATGCATCTGCTGCAGCCTGCAGGAGCCCCCCAGGGGGGGTGCCGGGCCACAGGAGGGGCGGGGGGCGCTGCTGCTCCCCGCTAGCAGCGCTGCCGCTTTTGCAGGGTTGCTGCCCCCCTGCGCCGCACTGGCTCCTCTATGGCTGGGGCTCGCCGCCGACGCTCTGGCTCTCCAGTGCCTCCGGAAGGCAGCTCCTCCCTGCCGAGCCAGGGCACCGCTTTTTGGCACCCCCACCCCCAGCTGACCGCCTAGTTCGCCTAGTGGTTGCACCGGCCCTGGGCAGATGTGAGGTGCCTAAGTCTGAACCAGCCTGAGAGTTTCTACCTACCCCAGTGCTGCTACACACAATCCCATGGCATTCCTGCCTGCAGCCAGCTCTGCACACTGCAGCCACAGCGCTAATATTTGTAACCAGGGACTTTCCAAGTAAAACATGTTGGTGTAGTATTGTGGCTACCCCATGAACAGTGCAGAGCTCAGGCAGAGTGCCCTGTTAGCTCTGCCTCTGGGTCACAGGGATTACAGTATGGCCAGATCAGACCCCCTCCAATATAATGTTACAGAGCCCAAGGACCTTGGAGGTGAGTGGGAGGGATGGTCTTCCGTAAATGTTCCATTACAGGGTGCTTGTGTACTTAAGGGGAGCAGGAAAACTCTGCCGGACCCTTTAAAGGGGAAGCATCCTTGTCTTAGGCTGTGTGTCTCCTGACTCTTGTGTGTTTAAGAGTGAGGTCTCTTTCGCATGGAATATACAATGTGTAACTTGAAAAGGAATCTGGTAAGGAACCCAGGGTTTCCAAATGAGCTCGGCTGCCCCTGTTTTTCCATCCAGGAGCCCCCTCTCAACCAGCTGCTGCTGCTGCCTCCGAGCCCTCCCTTTCTCCAGCCTCCACTCTCTGCCCAATCTGTCCAAGAGTGTTGGAAGCAGCTCAGAGTGCTGGCCACATGGGAGATGGGGCCTGAAGCAGGAAGCTTTGCTGGTGTCTGGCTGATAGTGGATGAGGATGTGTCCTGAGACTCCCTTTCCTGGGAGCTGTTCACACTGACATTTAATCCCTTAGCTGCTCTCCTGGCCTTGAACTCGGCTTCCCTTAACCCCCTCAGTGTGTGGTGATAATTCAGCAGACATGGGGGCTGCTGGCTGTCCCTCTGAAAGATAAGGGATGCATTAGGGTTTCCTGTGACGGGGATGTGAGATAAGATTAGATTATCCTGGCTATGAAACCGCCACACCGTGGTGGGATTAAAGGGCACTTTCCTGAGCTCAGACAGATGGGACCCATCAGCAACAGGTACTGTCTCTGCCAACATGGCCGCTGCACTGCTCACTCATGGCAGCAGGATGGTAAGGCAGCCCCTACGCTTGGTGCTGGGGTGGTTGGCTGCCTCCACATTCTGTGTCCCCTCTGCCTTGGGGCCCTTACCAGCTGATCCTCATGCACAAAGACTTGAGACGGGCAGAACCTGAGTGAGAAGTCACCACTGATGCTCGTCTGCCAGCTGAAATCTGAAAGTATCCATCTGTGTCACTTTAAACTTACCCCATCCCATGCTAGAGTGGAACTTGTGAACTCAGACTCTTACGTACCATTTTTAATATCTGATGATAGCTTTCCACCATGGAGATTGTGCTGTACTTATTCAGAGGACAGATTGGCAGGGACAGTGTGTCCTGCATTAATGTGCCTCTTGCCAGTCGGGAGAAGGGATTAAGTCACTCTGGCTCACGTAGGTCTTGGCTTCTCTACTGGGAATGCATCAGAGGGTGCCAGTCTGCTAGGAGCTAGCCTGAAATTGGAACTCCTTTCACAGGTCACAGAACAGCCATCAGATGGTAACAACTTCAGGTTCCCATTAGCTGGGACTGGCTTGAAAGGAGTGGTGCAGAGATCACTTGGTACCATTCCTTTAACCAGTCAAGCCTCTGAACTTGTTGAGCTGTGTCCGTTTTAGAATGGAGATGAAGTAGTTCTGACTGACGCTTACAATGACCCCCTGGTTAAGGCCGTATGAGCATTTCCAGCCTAATTACCTTTTGTCAGTTGCTTATAACTTTGTCCGGCTTCCCCCTTTTGGGATATGAATGGAGTGGCTGAAATGCATCTTGAAATAGCTTGTAACCAGGAAGAGAAGCTGTTTGAGACCCAGAAAGTGATAAAGGCCCTATACATATGACTTGCTAAGAGCGGCCAGGGAATCTTGGGAAGGGCAGTGTGGGCAGCAGGGCCCTGCTTATGCACGTTTCAGTATGCTGCAAACCTTCATCGCAAATGCGCCTTCGCATTTTCTGCTGAAGAACTTGGGGAGGTTCTGAGCTGGAGCCAAGCAATGCCGTTCCTGGGGAGGAGAGGGCCAGGCCCAGGGCTGATGTCTGCATGAGGAGCATTGGCACCTAGATACTTAAGCAGGGGTGTCGCACTTGGCCACGTTTCACTAGAGTCTGCAGAATCTAGCTTTTCATTTTTAAGCATTTTCCCTAAGATGATGGGCACTAGCAATTGGTAGCTACAGAATTGCAGTGTGAGGCTCTGGGGAAGTCCTGATAGCTACTAGCTCAGCAGCTGCTCTTTTCACTGGCCTGTCGCAATCTGGAGCCTTTGTCTTGCACCAAAAGCACCTTTCTTTGGGGAGAGTATTGGGGAGCTGTGTTTGAGAGGGCTACAAGAGCAGCTCTTCTACCTCTGCAATTGTCTGGCTCGCTGCATGCGCTGGTTTCATCCCCGGGAGGGTCAGTGCTCTCTGTCCTGTGACCGGCAGGAAAAGAAAACGTTGTTTACTTGTTACCCGCAAAGTCTCTGCAGCCCAAGGAACGGAAATGGAGACCCAGGGACTCAGCTGCACACCGCAAACAAGCAGCAAGCTTATGAAGTCTCCCAGAGTGTTCTGGGCTTCCAGTTCTCCACTTGATTGCATATGTTCCAAAAACGTGGCAGGCCCTCAAGACATCTAACAAGACAGGACCCTCCCTGAAGAGCATGTGAGGGTTGGGTACTAGCCCTTGTAGGTACGTGGGGATGGTGGAAGGATTCCCCGATGTTCTCCCTGAAAGGTGTTTATCAGCCTCTGTTAATTTTTCCTAGTCTAGGTCAGTTTTGACCTTGGCGCCTCCTTTTAAATTTTACTGTTACTGCTTTTTCTTCTTTCCCCAGCCCTTGCCTGTTTCCTCACTGCTGTAGCTGAGTGAGCAGCAGCTCCGCTATTGTTAAGGTTGGGTCTCTTTATAGGACCACTGTTCTAAGTACTTTAATGACGTGTACTTGGACTGTCTTGAGTGTGCTGTGCCTCATGGAAGGGGAGTAAATAATCCGTCCTAGAGCCAGTGTGCCCGGCACTCTTTTCTTGCTTCTCACTGCATTCCATTCCAGGACCCGTCCTGCTCCTTCCCTCTGCATCCGCTCACTTGACAGGGATGGGGGCAGGCCCTAGGTCTGTGAGGGGTGGCCTATGCAGCACCAACTACTCCCACCATTGTTCTGCGCTGGGGTTCAGCAGAGGCTGGCTGGTCTCCTCAGTGTGGCCTTTTTAAATTCCTGGCTGCTTGACGGTTCTTCCAGAGAAACCTGTGTTAGAGGCCTGCCTCCCACAGCAGCAACATCTCCTTAAAGCTGCCACTGCCCAGGTTTCCTAGCACACTCTGTCTGCAGAGAAGGCCCTAGAAATGTTGCTGCTCTTGAGTGACCTGACGACAGCCCCGGATTCCATTCTTTCGGTCTTGCTCTCGAGTCAGCTGCCTGCTAGGTGTCTCTGGCCTTCTGTGGTAACGAGTTCTCCAGCTGGTGCTGGAACATCCGGCCCCACCTGCTGTGGGGGCAGCACAAGGAGCATGGCTTGTTAGGGAAGGGGAGATGCTGGAGAAGGCTGGGCAGATGCTTGTGCAAACAAATCTGTATTCTGTGCCAGCCCAGTGTCCCCTTCCCAGCATGCTTGGGTTTCTCCTCCCTCAGGCGAGAGCTGCCTGGTCTCCAGCAGCTTGAAGGTGGCTCCTGCCCTGGGTCATTATGGGGCCCAGGCTTGTGTGTGTGCTCTGAGCTCTAGCGTGTGACAATTACCAGTCTGCAAAGGGCCAGCCATGTTCACAGCACTGTGTAAGAACAGGCTCCTGCCAGATCCTCTTGCACTTGAAATGAGAGAGGGGTCTGCATGTGGATGTCACAAGGCTGAGGCCTCTGATCTGGGGTTGGGGGGGAGGGGAGCAGGAGTGACTTTGGTACAGACGCATCTTTCTCATGCACCTTAAATCTCTGTTAGGAGTCCGGTTCTAACTGGAGGAAGCAAAGTGAAGGAGAGGTCCCTGCAATGGGGTGGGAGCAGGGTAGTGGGGGAGCTGTAGGCAGGAGCAGAGTTCTGAAGGCAGGAAATGAGGAGTCTGAATGATGCAAACTGAGGCCAGTGCAGGCCTGAGAGAGTGATAGGCTTGAAACAGCGAATGGAGATGATTCTCCCTGCAGCTCTTGGGCCGGACTTGAAAGGGAGCTGGGAGGCCAGGGAGGAGGAGGCTGCAGCAGATGACAGAGCCTGGGCAAGGGGGAAGCGGGCCAGATTTCCAAGAGGAGATGGAGGAAGAACCAGCAGGATTTGGCAGTCGGCCTGAATAACTGAGCAGTCTAATCTGAGCTGGAGGCTTCCAGCCTCCTCCTAACTGGGAGAGGTGGTGTTCTTGGCTGTGATTGGGGAGGGGAAGGACAGGTTTCCTAGGAAAGAGGTTTTGCTTTTTTTGCCTGGCTGATTGAGTTGGCGGCCAGCCAGCTAAGAGACAATTGCAGGTACAGGACTGAATGGAGCAGGGAAAGGCATAGGCTTCGTTGGCATAGAGGGGATGTGAATCCAGGTGGTCACCCGAAGAAGGTGGGAGGGAAGGGTTACTAAGGATGAGTCCTTCAGGGCCCCTAATATGGGAGAAGGAGGCAAAGCTGTCTTAGGGGAACCTCTGAGATAGCAGTGGGAAGGGAGCCAGTTGAGCCCTAGTCAGATGCCACAGGGAGGAATGACTGTTGAAGGCTGTGGAGGCAATCCAGGAGGCTGCGGGCAGAGAGATTGGTGCCAGGATATGGCTCCCCTCAGAGTGGCAGGGATGGAAGCTAAATGCCAAGGACTTGTGGGGGAGGCTGTAGGGGATGAGCCCAGGCCCCTGGTAGCTCAGCTCTGCTGTGCAGTCCCTCGTATCTTGGTAGGACCCAGGGTCCTTCCCTAACCCCTAGAATCAGAGCAACATCAAGCCCACAGGAGGAGCACTGCTGCAATGACTGTTCTGATTGGCTCCCACAGCCCGTCTCCGGAGGAGGGAATGGGGGACGAATTTGACCTGATGGATCACTCGGACCTCTACATCCTGGACTTCAGTACGTGAGCATCTCCTCACCATGGCTGTGGCCTCCTGTCCTAGGCTGCCCTCTAGCCAGCTCTCCCAACCCTGGGACCTGAAGGCCAGCTCCTATGGCCAGATCAAGGCCCCTAAATAAGTGGCCTGACTTCAAAAGCGCAGTGCTTCCTGCAGCTCCCGCTGGAGTCACAGGGGCCCCTGCACTCCAGAACCCTTCCTCCTACTTCTAGCAGCCTATATACAGACATAGGAGCTGACCTGCAGGTGCCCAGGCCCTGGAGCAAGGCTGCAGCTGCTCTGTCTCTAGCTAGACTGGTTCACACCAAGCAGGTCCTCCTCCACGCAGGTGCAGCCTCTGGTTTGCCCCCGTCAGGCTGCACAAGTAGCCTGAGAGAGCTTTGCCATCCCCACCCATGTGGCTGCTGCCCTTGGTAGTTTATCTGGACCCTGAACTGGTGCCTGCCCTTTTTCCCCGCTCCCCCAAGCAAGAGCAATTCCATCTCTCTCCTGGATGTTGGCAGCACTAACCCCTTGTGTGCCCTTCTCTCCATAGGCCCTAGTTTGAAGACCCTGTGTAAGCTGGCAGTGATTCAGCACAGCCTGGACCAGTCCTGCCTCCCACATGACATCAGGTAGGGACGCTGCTCCTCCAGCTCTCTGACAGCCAGCCTCTCAGCAAGCCTGCCCCAGGCTCCCAGACCCAAGCCAGCTGTAGGTGGAAGCTGGTCAGGGAGCCTCACCCATGGGGTCTGCTTAGCTGGGCAATAGCACCATTGGGAGGGCTCTGGGAAGGTGTCACACACACACTGATGGGAGCTGGGGGCTGTGCCCTCCGATCTTTGGGCAACACTCCCACCCAGGCCCCTAATGCCCCACCTCTCCTGTCTGCCCACTCCTTGGCTTGCCAAATAAACTCCTGATGGGGATTCTTTGGAGCCCCCCATGCCCAGCTCCCTCATCCAGGAGTTTGCACACAAACCCATGAACAACCCCAGCACACTAAGGTGTAATCCCCCAGCTGGTCACATCTGGGACACAGGCCTGGTGGGGATGAGGGCTGGCACCAGATGGGGAAGCTGGAAACCTCTGTCTGTCTCTTTCTAAGGCAACTTGTGTTTTGCAGATGGGAGCTTACAGCAATGACAACAAACAGCAACATCAGCCGCCCCATCCTTTCCTCCCACGGATAATCCTGCCGCCCAGTCCCCTCTCTGCCTGTCCTTGCCCTCTGCCCCACCGTGCAGACTGAGCTGCCATCTCAATGGGTCTGCATGGATCTTTAGCCTCTTCAGGGAAGGGCCCTGTGCTCAAGTTCTTCCCCAAAGGCTTTGTTGTTCCTCCTTGTGCCCTCACCGTACTGTTCTCATCTGTGTCCCTGGCAGGAACTTGGCACAGGTCAGTGTGCAGGCAGACGGGGGTAGCAGGCTCCAAGGAGGAAGAAGCCAATTGTTTCTACTCTCATTGCTGGCAACAGCAGCCTGTATCTCTCTGCTGCACCTCCCTGTGCAGCCCCACCGGATTAACAAATGCTCAGTACTAGCTGGCTGCAGGAGCAGCGTGTGCTTCACCTCTCCAGGATTACTAACTGGAGCAGCACAGACTCTGCATGGCTCTACTGTTCTCCTGCCCAGCCTCTCTCAGTGCCCTTATCACCAATCCCAGTGGCTGAACTGACTGTTTCTAGGCCAGCTTCTCTTACACAACCCTCTACGGCCGCTGCTGGCACATGGGCTTGGTCCTGCACACTCCAAACTTGGCAGGGTTCACCCTGCACAGGGAGTGTCCAGAGAGACTCCTGGGACCTACATCTGTTAGTCCAGCAATGCCTTATGGTGGCGTGGAATCCTACTGGTGTCAGGGTCTCAGCTGGAAGAGGGGTGCTGAGGCTGAAGATCCCAACCTGTCAGGGCAGGCAAGAGAGGGGCTTCTCTGCATTTTACATTTGCACACACGCCTGAGTGGAATAGACTGATCTGTGCCTGACGGGAGAGGGGCTGGCCCAGGGGCTGCGGTGCCACTGCCCAGCTCCAGGTGTAAAACAGCAGCTTTGATTTCTATAAATATTTAAAACCAGCCCAACCCTGCATTGTCTGGTATGTCTGGGCAGAACCACTGTTTGGGGAAGGGACTGCTGGGGCCATTGCAGTCCTGGGGAGACCGGGGGGGGGGGGGTAATTCTTGAGCTGGCATGATATGAGGTAGGAGACAGCACACTGTACACCAGAGAATCCTGGTGCAAAGGCCTTTGTGGCCAATAAAGACTGCCTTAATGAGGCAGCTAATCAGTGAAGAGAGGATTACAAGCAAGTGTAAGGTTTTCAGGTGAGACTTGAAGAGTGGGGAGGGACAAAGGAGCTGATCCACATGGCAGGAGCTGCAGAGAAAGGTCTCTCAGTGAGAAGGTGAGGGGCAGAGAAGAGGTCTGTGCTGGACAGGTTGGGGAAGGAGATAGGGGTTTTAAAAATTACTTTGCACTGTCTTCTGATATGAGAGGGGTGGGGGAAGGATTTGATGGGGGACGGGTGCTTCCACATCCACATGAGAAGGTAGCGGTAGTAGCATCCTTGGGCTGCCATAGAGAAGGGAGTTGTCATAGTGAAGGCAAGAGGACAGCAGCAGAGGTGAGGCTGAGGCCAGGCTAATGGGGGTTGTGTTAAGGATGAGAAGTCTGTAGACCCAGGAGGAGTATGAAGAAAGAGTTCAGGGTCAGGACTGGCGCAAGGATTGGGGTTGGCAAAGGCAAACAAGGGAATCCGAGAGAGCTGGCTGTCAAGATTCACCCAACGAGATCTGGCTGAGGTCAAAAGCTGACTTGGTCACCACAGGCAGAGGGGGCCAGGGAGGAGTCCCTGCGGTCCTGCTGATGCTAACAGCATGTGTGAACGTGGTGGTGAACGTTACAGGGGAAGAGAAGCTGCTCTTTCCTTCCCACCTTCTCTTGTCACTGCACTGAGGTCATCCAGTCCCTTAAGGAAACAACTTTCCAACACAAAGGAGAAAGCAGCCACAAAGAGGAGTGCCTCTCGGACCTGTGAGCGAAAGAAGGAAGCAGTCCCATTATCTGGGCTGGAGAAAGTGGGCAGGTGGAGAAGAGTGAATAGGCTGGAGAGGGAGTGAGGGAGAAGTCTGACTGCAGCCTGGAGGGCAGTGCAGGAGCGTCCCGGATGAGATTTCCAGCTCTGTGGGGAGGATATGTCCATAAGCCTAGACCGTGCTTGCTGTGTCCTGGGCAAGGACTCCCAGCAGCCCTCATCTGTGAGGGAGCACATGGTGAGCGACGGGACTGCTGCTATGACTTTAGCAGCTTGGAGCCAAAGCTGGAAGTGATGGTCAAGGTCATTAACCATTGGGGCAGCTGAGGAAGGCACCTCTACATCCTCCATCACTCAGGGCCGCCCAGAGGGGGGGGCAAGTGGGGCAATTTGCCCCGGCCCCGCAGGGGCCCCCATGAGAGTTTTTCGGGGCTCCTGGAGCGGGGTCCTTCACTCGCTTCAGGGGCCCCAGAGCTTCTTCCGCTCCGGGTATTCGGCGGCGGGAGGTCCTTCCGCCCCGGGACCCGCCGCCAAAGACCCCAGGCCCCCTGAATCCTCTGGGCGACCCTGCCATCACTTGCTGTCTTTAAAGGGAGATGGGATGTCTGGTTAAAAGACACACCAGACTCAACCATGCATTAGTGGGCTTGAGGCAGGTGTCACTGTGAGGTTTTCTGGCCTGTTATGTAGGCGAACAGACTAGATGACTAATGATCCCTTTGGGTACTGAAATCTGTAAAGATCCTGCCAGGCCAAGTGTGAGCAAAGCTGGATGCTGGAGCCCAGCTGCTGGTATAAGGAGGACAAGGCTGGAGCCAGGGTGCTCTGCAGGAAGAAATACCATGCTCCAGCAGTTCCCACTTATGGAGACACAGCTACCACCCAGCTGGGTTCAATGCTGACAGGACTTGGTGGGCAGATTTGGGGGAGGGAGGGGAGCTTTCATTCCAATAGTGGTGAAGCCTTACAATAGAAGGGGAGCAGTATTCAGTACTGAAGTAACTGAATACAAAACCTGGTGGGATGTCTCTCAGACGTAGAGGGTAGATGGGTGCATTTGCTATGGGAGAGGAGGATGGAGCCTGGTATCTCAAAGTATCTTGCCAATACAGTGTGTGGTGGTAACACTTTGGGTTTGGTTCGAAGGAAGGACCATGGGAGAAGCTAGCTTGGCTTCCTCACCAATAGCACAGTGGGTCCCAGTTGCTTTGTCAGAGTCCTTCCTTATGGACTGGCAAGCAGGTGCAGTTCTTTCCATCCTGTCTGCTGCTCACTCTGCCCTGGCACATCTGTTGCTGGCTCTTCTTTCCCTGTTCACTTCATTTCCCCTCATGTCTCCTCATTTGCCCTCTGGGCAGTTTGCTCCTCCTCCCCCACAGCTGCACTCTGTGTGACTCAGAGTGGGCATCTGTTGGGGGCTCCATCAGCCCGAGCCCCGCATGCTCTTGAGTTGGAGGCTGGAGCTGGCTGGCTGCAGCCTGGAGTTGCTCCTGCTGCCAGATGAATTGAAGCTATCTAGTCTGGGAGTGAGGAAGTGGGGCTGGCTTTCTAGCAGATGCTGACACTGAAGGGGGATGCAATAAGTCATCTAAAGGGTCTCGCTGCCAAAGAGAGGGAGAAACTGGTCAGGGGAGTGTTGGGGGAAGGAGGAGTAACTAGGAACAATGGCACAGAAGAGAGGGCATCCTTTAAACTGCACAGTAAGAGACGTGCTGCTAGTGAGCTGTGAAATCAACTGCAGGGAAGGAGGGACCTGTCCCAGGAGACCTTAACATTAAACTGCCTGGCCTCATAAAGCTCTAGACCCTAGACAGTAGGAGCAGTCCTGCTCTGCCCCCACTGCTCCCTTTAATCCCGCTCCAAGTAGCCTGAGGCGGGCACTAAAGGGTCTGTTCCTAATGGCCAGGTCTGGAATGCCACAGGGCTGGGGTGTTGCTGCAGTTTTGGACTCCAGAATCTGTGTCCATTTTAAACATAAGTTTCTGGCCCTTATGCTGTGAAGAGAACCTCATGAAAGTGACCTGTGTGTACCCAATGCAGCGCTGCCTGCCTGAGTCTGCAGAGAGCCTGAGACAGCAGCTCTGAGAGGTGTGAACTGGCACTTGCATGTCACTCAGGGCCCTGTCGGCTCAGACTCCATCTCTGGGGAATTGGGCATTTCCCCAAGATGCCCCAGAATTCAGCATTTCACCCTGGAATCTTTGGTTCTCTGCTTGAGGCACTGGCCCTTTGCTTCCCATTTTCTGTGCTCTGCTGGGACCTGCCCACACCCATTCCCCAGCTTCTCCCTGAGGAAAGTCAACTGAATTCCAGCACGTGCTCCCTGTGCTGCTCCATGGGGCTGGGGAGCCAGAGCTGGGGGCTGGCTTCAAGTCAGGGCACAGGGTGGCCCAGCTGTGATGGCTGCCTGGAGAACAGCAACTGCACTGTGCACAGCTGGGGAGATGAGCCCCTGGAGCTGGCCCCAGGGTCACTCTTCTCTGGGACACATGGGGGGGATGGAGGCCCAGAGCCAAGTACCTCAAGAATAGCAGGAAAGACGAGGTCTGGGGAGGGGAGCTGGCCTCCTCTAGGGCAGTGAAAACCCCCCAAATACATTTCCTCTCCCCCTGGCTGGCATTACAGGAACGGGGATTTTAAGTGCGGTAGTTCACGACAATAGATAATTGCTGTGGAAAGTAGTTCCACTGTACCATTGTGCCCTGCTAATAATCTTCCAGGCCTCCCCCGCCTATCTCCACTTCACCCTCCCCAGCTTACTCCAGAGGAGGTGAGTCAAGGTAGATCTCCACCTGTCTACGGCATGGTGGGTGCCATGGCAACAGGCACTTCAAAAATACCAGAGCCAGACTAAACTAAAACCAGCTGTTCATGCCCGCTTTCTAAGGGGCACATGGGCTAAGGCCCAATAAATGGCAGTTTCCCAAATGCACCCAGACCACTTTGGGCTCTGATCTGACCTGCTCTCCCCCGGGGTAGGACTGGTTCAGTACACGCATGGGAGACTGAGGGAAAATCCAGGGGCTGGTGACTCCAAGACTCTCCTGAAGCCAGTGCCGCAGAAGGCTGCAGGGGTGCTGTCTTTCCTATGAAATATAAAGCCAAGGCCCTGAGCATGCCTAGCTAGTAAAGATCCCATGGCACTTTGTAAGTGTTGAGAAGTTAATCTGGGTGTCCTGGCCAGATTTCAACTCAAGTCCATCCCCCTGTAATTACAACTGAATTTGGGCTCATCCTTCTCTTCATGTCCTAAGCCGTGGTGTGGTGCTGCTGTGTACTATTAATAACGTCTGGATGCCACGCTCGAGGTGGGCAAGGCAGTTCCAGCCTGTGAATTACATAAAGAGCAGTGGGATGACAGAGGCTGTCAATGGTTCTGGCAATTACTGTCTTTAACCCTCTCCGATAAGCCCCATATCATAAGCTCCTGTGCCATTGTCTCTGCAGCCAGGGATGTACTGTAGTGTCTCCATCATTGACTCGAACCTCCCAGTGTGCTGGAATATGGGTCAGTGCCCTTGGTGAGCGTCCTGCAGGAGCAGAGCTGGGTGTGGGCATGGGGCAGTGGGAGCTAAAAGTCGTATATTTTATCACCTTCATTCTCTGCCACAAACTGGTTTGGAGTGGTGCCTTCGTGTGTCACTGTCAGCCCCCTGCTTTCAGCTGGCACTAGCCACTGGGCACCCTGGGGCCTGTGCTGCAGTTGACAGGGTGTAGGAGCCTGATTCCTCTGCCCTGTGCTATGCCACAGAGCAAAGCTGTCATTCGGCATCCAGTGCTCTGGGAACATTTCTCAGCTGTTTTGGCTCTTAGTTCTCTGGGTGATTGGGGGGGCGGGAGGTGCATTTGCTACCAGTGGCAGATCTGTTCTCCACTGGGGAGATGGTGAGTGCCAACCCACAATGGGAGTAGGGACCAGCAGGAAAGCTCCAGTCACAGGTGCCAATTCTCCAGCAGGAGATGATGCAGCTGCTACTTGTTCCCCAGTGGGGGAGAGACTGGGAGAAAGGGGACAGCCTTGCACTGCAGACCAGCCTACCCCAAGCTGGGAACAGCAAGGGACAGACGGATTACACCCCAAGCAGGGGGCTGCAGCTGACACGCCAGAGTCTGCTCCCACAGCGATCCCCAGGCTTAGTGTGTGTCATACATTTTGCAAGAAAAAAAACACATTTCCTGGGATGCCAATGAAGTGTATTGGGCTGAACTGACTGGCTGGGCCCATCTTGGGCCTTATGTATGGTGAGTCCAGATGAGACAGATGATGGGAAGACAGCCAATGCCTTCATCACACCAGGACAGCAGGGGGTGGGGGGGCGACTGACTGACCTCTCTTTCCAATGCCCCTGCCCTCCCTCTCCTGCTGAGCTGACAGGTTTGTTTTAAAGAGCCAGGCTTCCTTTTATTGCTTCCCCTATCAGATTGCAGCCAGGCTATGGAGGGTTATTTTTAGAAGTCTGCTTTCTAAAAATAGCCCAGAGCTGTTTAGAATTGCGTCACAAGAGGTAATTTTATCCTGTTTGGCCTGGCTCAGGCCCCCATTCGCCCCAGGAGGGGGAATACAAAAGGAGGGTCAGTGCAGGAGAGGGGGTCAGCGGGTTCAGACTGAGCCAGAGGGGAAGGAGGTAAGAGGCACTTTGCCAGATTCGGACAGCCCATGAGTGGGGCTCTGAGCCCCAGTTATGTGTGCAGGGGTTCTGCCTCCCCTCATCCCATGGGGTCCTGCCAGAGCCCAGGCCTCTCCCTCCACCCAGTGGGGAGCTGGTGTGTCAGTGACCCCCTAAAAGCAGAGCCAGCTCTGGGGCAGCTTCCTGCTGCATGGGGGATGTCTCCTGCTGTTGGATCCTTCCATGCCATCTGGAGCCAGGCTTCAGGGAGAGACCAAGAATGGCTGCTCCTTCCCCCCAACAGCAACCCCTCAGCTTCTCTCCCCAGCCCTGCCCCTCTGATGTGACCATGTCTTCATGCAGGCCAGGACAATGACCATCTTCTGTGACCACTGCAGCAGGCCGCTGAGGAAGATGAGCCACCCCCGAGGGAGGAGTGGGATGGAGCCCAGCGCTTCAAAGCCATTCAGGTTAGAGACCATCCTGCTCCCTCTTCTCTCCTTTGCCCGGGTGGACATGCTGTCCCATTACACGCTGCGGGGCTGGATGTTGGCCCTCTTTACTGTACTCTCTGATTCTGTAGAATCAAAGGGCATCACCCTCCTGCCCTGCCCTGTTCCCTTAGCCCTACATGTGAGTCAGGGGGACGGGAGTGAAGGCTATGAAATTAGGCTCTGACTGTATCTGAGCTCGTGGGGCAGAGAACTAGGGTGTTAGCAGTTAGGCGAAGAGGGGCTTGGGGAGAGCAGTGAGGGGGCTGTGGAGGCAAGTAGGAGTCATGGACTGAAGACAGATTGGTTCTCTGTGGGCTAAGTTAAAGGGCTTTATTTCTTGTGCCAGGCCCCAGTGCCCTGCCCCTTTGGAGTCTCGCTGCTTGGGCTCTTTCCCCAGGTTGTAGATGGATCTTTCTCTTCTCTGTCACACCCAAATGGAGAGAGCAGAGCTACCAAACCATTCATGTATCAGAGGGGTAGCCGTGTTAGTCTTGATCTGTAAAAAGTGACAAAGAGTCCTGTGGCACCTTATAGACTAACAAATGTATTGGAGCATAAGCATGCGTCTGACGAAGTGGGTATTCACCCACGAAAGCTTATGCTCCAATACGTCTGTTAGTCTATAAGGTGCCACAGGACTCTTTGTCACTTTTTACAAACCATTCATGTCACAAAGGTCCTGTGGCAGCCTATGGCTCTATTTGTGTTCCTAGAACCAAAGCCAACCTCACTGTATCTAGGGAATTGTGTCCCCCTCTCCCCCGCAATCTCCTACTTGCTTCTTCAGGATATTCTGCCAAGTGTATTGTCCCTCTGTGCCCAGCTGTACCCAGGCAGGCTTGGCCTGGGAGCTCCTCCTCAGGCAGGCTTGCTCTGAGCCACACTCCTCTTAGGACAGGATGACACTAGAGGCTTTTGCTGGTGCAGCAGTGCTGGTTAGGGGTGGGATTTTTTGTGCCAACATTTCTATGCTGGGCAAAGCCCTGGTATAGATACAGTGGCATAAAACTCCTTTGACTGGGAGCTTGTCTACACTGGCACTTCACAGCGCTGCAACTTTCTCACTCGGGTGTGAAAAAACACACCCCTGAGCGCTGCTAGTTTCAGCGCTGTAAAGTGCCAGTGTAGACAGTGCACCAGCGCTGGGAGCTACGCCCCTCGTGGAGGTGCGACGACACAAGCCATGTTAAAACACTGCCGCGGCAGCGCTTTAACGTTGCCAGTGAAGACGTGCCCTGGGATAGCTCACTTTACTTGGCAAACCAGACTAAGCTATGTGGCAAAAGCCCTTTGCCATTAGAAGCTAGGACAGTTTGCCGGGAATAGCAATACCAGCAAACTTTCCAGTATCGATTAGGTTTAGCCCTTCTCTCCAAGGGCAGGGGTTGGTGTGGGGATCTGAATCATGAGGGGAACTGGCCTGTACTGAGCACCCCTCAATTGTTTGGGGGGAAGGTAATCACGGGGCATCCCAGTGAATGGGGGTCAGTGGTTCATAACAACATTCCAGGCTCAGACTGTTCCAATGCTTTTGTAAAGCGATTGCTTTATCTGCTGGGGCAGAGCTCCTCAGAGCTGAAACGCACAGCAAGGCAGAGCTGAAACATGCTGCATGCATGACTGCATCACTTGCCACGGGCTGGCCCATGAGTGATGTGGGGATATGGCTGAAGGCCAGCGCTCAGCAGGGAGATGAACCCATGCCTAGGGACATGCACTATGCCAGCTCTGCAGGCAGCATTGTGTCCCAAGAGAGCGGGGAACTTGCAGGAAGGCCCCACTGAGTGGCTGCTGCCTTTCCTGCTTGTACTGCTTCAGACCCCTTGCCTCTGAGCTCTCGTTTCCTCGGGTTGGTGATTCAAGCCATACCACAGCCTGGTATCCCCAATCTCCCTGCTCCTGTTCCCATCTGGAGCCTTCATGGGATTCTAGGGCTGCATGTGGCTGGGGTGCCACCTCGTGGCCACTTGCTGCAGTGCTCACCTTGGGGGAAGGCGGTGGGGCTAAGGGGGATGGATGTGCTTTGGGCAGGTCCGTGGTAGCTGCCTGCTGTAGTCCACACTTCTTGTCACTTGCTTTGCATTAAATGCAAAAATCAGAGTCAGTGCACCCTGAATTCTGAGTTGATAGAAGCCTGGATCCAGAGGGGACCTCTGGTTGCCACAGCAGTGATCCCTTGCACAACTTGGTGCTTTGTCACGTTATCTGCCCTGAGTGACTGCTCATGGTTGTCATGGGGACCATGGCTTAGAATTCCCTGACTTGTGTGCAGATCAGACACTCAGAATGGGGCATTGTGTGTTTTATCTGGGGATGGGAATGTCCAAGCCCAATGTGATGCAGATTTTCCCATCACCTGGTAGCTTTTTAATGGAAGTCATGGAGTGGAAACTGTTGCAATGTTTCTCTTCAGCTGGGGTCACATCTGCTTTGGGAAACAAATGAATTACCCCCTTTTCCCTTCCCCAGGGCACCTCCCCGGAGCAGGGACTCCCGCCTTCCTCACAATTTCTAACACTCTGCTTCTCTGCAGGTCGACAAAGGGAGCCTCGAAGGCTCGTCGGGATCAGATCAATGCTGAGCTACAGACCCTGCGCTCCCTGCTGCCCATCTCAGCACAGGAGAAGGAGCGGCTCTCGTATCTCCACACCATGGCTTTGGTCTGTCTCCAAATCCGTGGGGCACAGCTCTTTCCTCCAGGTAAATATCCAGCCCTGCAGCTATCCCATTCACAGCCAGGCTGTTGAGTTTCTGCACTCCCAGCAGGTTGCAGAGCTGATCGCTAGCTCCCAGAACCTCCCACTTCATTAGGTCTCATACCTGCTTCAGGTAGGCAGAGCCATACTGTGCATAACAGCTGTTCCCCATACCACGCTCTGGACATGGATATTGCTCCCACGAACCACGGCACACACCTTATCAAACTGCTTTCTGGTTCCCTTCTCTTCCTCCCCAAGGGCTGCATTTGCAGAGTCATCACATTGCAGAGCAAGTAAGATGACCGTGCCTCTTGCTCTGGCATGACTACACCAGGAATAGCCTGTTCAGTTCTGAGCCCCTCATTGCCAGAAAGGTTCCCTCCGTTTGAGGGTGGCTTTCTTCAGACAAGTGCAACAAAAGCCATGGTGTAACAGCCGCAGGTGTTTAAAGGCTGGAAATCTCAAGGAGGGGTGGGCTTCAAGGGGGTGCAACCAGGGTCAATGGAATAAAATGTTAGGAAAGGCAGATGGAATGTCAGGAAAGGCTTCTGCAGCCTGATGGGTCTGGCCACCTGGAACAGCCTCCCTTGGGAAGTGGGGAACCCTGGCACTCAGGACATTCACACCATCAGAGGTGCTTCCATCACTGTTACTCGGTACCTGCCCCTCCCTGTTTGCATTACACCCACTCTGTCTGTCTTCAGGGCAGGGACTGCGTCTAACTGTGTGTGCATGTGCAGCACCCAGCGCTACAAGGCCCTGATGCTGACTGGGGCCTCTGGGCACTACTATAATAGAAATAATGACACTGGCCTGGAAGGGAATGGAGTCCCCTTGGCGACCCAACAGGTGGCACCTCTCTCTTAGGAACATCAACTCGCCGCCCCTCCCACTCAGAAGGAACTGCTGTGGAAGCTCTATGCTGCTCTTTTGGTTTTGCAGGCTCATCTGGACGTGCTCCTGTCACGATGCCAGATCTGGAGCTGCTGTCCTCATTGCCGGGGTTCATCATTGCTCTCTCTGCAGATGGCAAACTGGCCTACATCTCTGAGAACGTGGCCCATCTCCTGGGCTTCTCTGTGGTAAGCTCAGATTGTTGCAGGTATAAGGCACCAGCCCACTCTGTTCCCACTCCCCAGTGGCAGGTCAGCAAGTCCTCTGCAGAGCTACAGACTGTTGGGGTGGCTGCTCCCACCACAAGGCTGTTGCTGTTCATGTGTCGTGCCACACCACATACAAGCACACAGCAGCTAGCTTGGCTTTTGTTCAGGGCTGGTTTAGGATAATGAGAACCTGGGCCAGCAGTGATCAACGCTAACTGGCTAACAGCACAGTTACCCTGACAGTGACAATCCACATGGTTACAGGTGCTAGGCACCCATTGCTCCACCTGGAATCTCTCCATCTGGGCTCTGTTGCCTGCCCCACCCTCCACCCCCATCGTCCTTGCCAGCTGTTAATGGCTGAAACCAAGGACTCTGGCAGCAGCTATTTTTGCTTATGAGCTGTATGCGTTGAAGTGGCAGCTCCATCTGCTGCATAGGTGTCGTGACTGCTCCTCTGCTTCAGCTTAGCTGCTGTCTGGCTTTCTTGATACATCCAGCTGATCGATTTGTGTTGGTCTCTGCAGGGTTCCCTGGTTTTAATACTGGGAGTGGGAGAGTGAGGGAGAGAAAGGTGAGGTAAGGAATGAATGAGTGAGGGAGCCTGTGCTTATGAACTCAGCAGTCATTCACTGCTCTCATTCACAAAGGGAATGTCAGACCCATCCCTTCTCCCTGTTCTGTTTCTCAAGGTCAGTTGTAGTTGTCTCCTACCTGTGTTGGTTGGAGGAACCTGTTTTTTTTGTTTTTTTTTTTAATGGAAACTTGCTTCCTAGGGACATTGTTAATATGAGACGTTGTCTGCTGGCTGCTGAAAGTCTGGCCCGTGCTCTGATCCTCTCTCACATGAAGTCCTGAAATTGCTTCCCGCTGAGATCTCTGCTCATCTGTCCACTTTTTTCAGGGCATTCAAACCCACTGTGTGCATGGTCTAGTGGCCCAAGGACAGGACTGGGAGACAGGAGCTCTAGAGTTCTAATCTTGGCTGTGACCGTGGTATTAGATGCTGTGATACATAAATAAGTACCCCAGCGGCACCAGGCCAGTGTGAGCCAGTTTGTGTCTGTACTAATAAAGTCTCTTTTTGCCCTCTCCTACCAGGTGGAGTTGCTAGCCCAAGGAGACTCAATCTTCGACCTACTAGATGGCTCAGCACATGAGGCCGTGCAGGAGAAGCTCCACTCCGCTCAGGAGCAGCCAGGCACTGGTAACCCCATGCAGGACTCAAAACAGGATATACATGGCATGGGGGACAGCTGGGTTATTCATGGGGCTCGAGGCAGGAGTATACACAGGGCTGTGTGATGGGGATTAGTCCATGTACCAGCCTGTGCTCTGGTGACCTATGCGAAAACCCCCTTCCAGAGGACAGTCTTTAAAAAGATAAACCAATCCAAATGATTGCCACCCAGACCTGCAGATGCTGGAGCGAAGGTCACAGATACCTATCAGGGGCCCAAATACATTTTATCTCCCAAGAATACTGGGGTAGGTCCACTCTTGAACCAGAATCTACATGGCTTAGTGTGTCCATGTTGAATCATGTTTAAAATCCGTGCACTTCCATTATGTACCCACATCAGGGCTGCTCTAAACCATTTCAGCTGCACTGCCTTCTGGCTGCTTATCCCACAATACAAATACAGCTCCATTAGCCGTGCCTTGTGGGTGATTTCAAAGGTCTTGTTGGGTACTTCATGGTTGCCTTGGAGAATTATGGAAGGAAAGATCAAACTCCCATAAGTCTCTGGGAAATGCCTAAGAGACTCCTATAAGATCCCTGGGGTCAGTGCCATTTCTAAACTGCTTCCACATGGAGGTCAGGCAGAATGCTTAGCTTACAGTCCTGCTTAAGGAGGGAGGACAGGAAGCATGTCTTACCCAGGGTTCATCCCATATGAGTACTGGCTGTGGCAGTACATCTAGACTGCACATCACTGAGAGATGTGCTACGGTTACTCTTGATTCAGTCTCTTGCTGCCAGGAGTAACTTCTCCCGGGTTGGGTAGGGCTTCCCCTCCAAGCGCCCCCCACAGCAAAGTCAGTGTGGTATATTGGGTAATTTCCTCACCAGAGATAGACTGGGATCAAGCAGTTTGTCCCATCAAACTAGCAGCTGCTCACTTCCTAGGAGAAGATGCTGACAATTTACACAATGACTTTTTGTTGCTGCAGAAATTGTGTTTGTCAGTGAAATGCGCACATCCAGATCCTTTCGAGTGAGATATGGAGGGAATCGGGCTGTGGCTGTGAGGGGCCGATTCCTCGCTCTGGATGGCACGACCTCCTCCTCCATCTTAACATTCCTTGGCTTCTGCACTCCCATCAAGCAATTGTCTGACTATGGGGATGGCATTTCTTATGATGCCCCATTCCAGAGCCAGCACACACTGGATATGAAGGTCACTGATGTCACAGAGAGGTAAGGGGTGGCTGCTCTTAGCATGGTCTTGACTGAGTCCCTGGGAGAGCAAGAGAGTTCAGATTACAGTTGCACTCCAGAGTACTAATGCCAGCCACAATCCATGCTCTGCAGTGCTGGAGCCAGGTCTCACTCACTGGGATGCACACTGCCAGCCCACCAAACAGATATGCAAGCATTGCAACTATAGACACCCCACATCCCTGCATGCCTCTTCCCCTAACCCAGTACCACTGGGGAGAGGGTCTGTTGCCACCTGCTTCTTCCTGCCCCCACCACCAACAAGGAAAGGACCAGATTATGCCTCTGTGTGCCCCAAAACTCTGAGGGTGGGCAAGTTTTCCCCACCTCTTTCCCTTTATCCTCACATCGGAGAGCCTGTCCTTTCCCCTAGCCAACACTCTCTACTCTAATCCTTCCACCGATGAGAAGCATCTCCAAGAAATGTGTTGACTGAGATGCTGTTCCTTTTTGTTCTTCCTCAGTGTCATTTATCATCTTGGCTATCGGAGGGAGGAGCTGATTGGTCAGTCTTGGTACAGCCTCCTACACCCTACAGATGTTGCATCAGCAGCTGCCCAACATGAGAGTCTGAGTGAGTGCCAAGCTCAGGCTGGGAATGCCTCTACGTATGGGGGGAATGAGAGAGATTCTTTAGCAGGTTCTGAAAAGCAGCAGAGTTCACTCTGTTTTATGTTACAACAAACATTGATCTAATCTTCCAAGCCCTAGCCCCTCCCCTTGTGTATGGAGCGCTCTCCCTGACCTTTTAGGAAGGCCACTGCTCTCTGCCATCCAATCCCTCTTCAAAATCCACTTCTTCTGTGATTCTTACCAGAAATGAGCTAAGGAAGGAGCAGCCATTGGGTTTGGGGCCAGCAGCTTGCTCTGCTCTCCTATAATGTGTGCATTTGTACTGTGCCTGTCATCACCGTACCTAGGCTCTTGAGGCCCTTGTGTGTTCCACTGCCATGAGTATAACATAATTTGACACACATGCTGTTAAGGGCTCTTCCTTTGGGCCAAACCAAGCTCCTTCTTAAGTAATCAGAAGTCCTGTTTTGGCTCTGTCCACAGCATTCCCACGCTGGGGGATGACATGGGGCCTGTGACCCTGCCAGGGGAACAGGACATGGTGCTGTGTACTGCCATCATGGAAGCCCTGATCATTCTGTGTTTGTGATTTCAGTGTGTGATACTGGGAGGTGCAATCAGCACTTAGTGGTTCGCCTGCTCTGCAAAGACCTGAGCTGGGCATGGGTGCAAATCATAGCATCAAAGGAGTATGAGAGAGGAAGAGAGACCATCACCTGCACCAACTTCAGCCTCAGGTACAACCCCTTGTCCTTCCTAAACTATTCCCTACGGAGCTACCACCTGCCCCCCACTTGTTTAAGGCTCAGTGTGCGGGGCACTTAATAGAACATAGAGCAGAACCAAACCCTGCCCTATAGAGCTGGCAGATTGAGCATGACGAGGGCAGTGGAAATCAGATTCATGTGACTGTGTCAGACAAAAGATGATCACCAGATACCATGAATTTAATCTTTGAAGTGAGTGTGAGATAATGGAGAGGGGCAGAGGTCTGGTGGGCAGAGGGGAGTTATAGATGGAGGGAAGAGTACGAGAATGTGACAGAAACAACAAGATTAAGCATGGTGACTGCTACAGGCCAAAATCAGTATCAGTAATGTTGTATTAGTATCATGGTCCTTACAGTGGTGGCTGCCAGCTGGAGGGGTCTCTGAGGGCAGGGGCCATTAGACTGCCCTGCAAGCTCCTCCTGTCTGGGTAAGCTGGTGGGAGGTTGATGCTGGGTCTCCAGAACCCTGCAGGAACAGACTGCATCCTCAGGGATTGGTGCTTCACCAAGAGGTGGGCGGTTGTTAGGACTCTTGACCCACATGGTCCTAAGCCCTTGTTGACCCCCTTCAGGCTGCTGGTGAATAGGGAGGTCTCTTTCAATGCTTACTTCAGTCCCTGACACATTTTTTGTTTTCTACAGTGAGGAAGAAGCTCAGTATCTCCAGGGCCAGAATCCATGGCATGGAGTCATCTCTGCAGATGCCCTGAGTCCAAGGCACTATGCCAGAGAAAAAGAGCACAAGACACTGCCAAGAACGCTAAACCCCTTTCCACAGGAGACAGCAATGCCTAACCAGGGGGTACCCAACTATAGTCCCTGCCAGCTCCCTAATGCCCATCAGGAGGAGATGCTGCCAACTTCCCTACAGCCTTCATTCACCACCTGCTTCCCTGCTGCCACTGTCGAAGCTGGGTTACCCTCCCAGGAGACTGGGTGCTCTATCCTACCTGCTGGGCAGAGGAATCTATCCTGCCCCTTCAGTGTTTACAAGTCACCCTACAGACAGCCCTTCTCCAGTCCTTGTGCACTCTATTCCCCAGAGGTTCCCCTTTCTCCTGGCAGCAGCCCTTCTATGGATGCTTGTCCAGTCCCTGTAGGAGGGCAGTCCCCAGGCATGTCCCCTGCAGTGTTCCACTCTCCCGAGACAGAGAGATGGGCAATCAGTGTGTTGGCTGAGCAGATCCACTCCCTGGCTGAAAGCCTGTCTCAGTACACAAAGCAAGTGCAACCAGAGACTCCTAATGTCCCCCTGTGTTCTGAGCGACCCATTGCTGACAGCCAGCTGGGGTCAGGACAGGGCTGGGGCAACTCTGGAACAGTGGCTTTCCTAGCAGAACCCTGTTTAGATGAAGACATCATTACCAGTATATTAAGCAATCTGCTGGAAAATGGGGGTCCAAACTCACCTACCACTGCATGGGGGTCATCACCCACTATCTTGCCTTCCGACTCTGACTCGCAGGGGGGCCCTCCATTCCGGATACCCATGTCTCCAACAGTCACCTGTCCAGATCAGTGCCTCTTTCTACAGCCTTTGCCTACCTCTGCATCATTTGACTCCTGTGCACCAGTGTCCCTATGGGATGGGGATCTTAATGAGACTCCATGGTGCACTGCAGCAGAGTAAGTAGGCCCTTGGCTGCGTTTCAATGCCAGAGGTGACAACCCATCTCCACACCCTCTTCTGCTCTCCAGGTGCTTTGCAGACTCGGCGGCTTCTGCACCTTCTCTCAGAAGTAGCACTAGAGGTGGGGGAGGGAAGATGGTGTTATCTGTCTTTTGCACTTCACTGTTATGTAGTTTCCTCCCTTCATTCTGTGGACGGGGAAAAGTGGAAGAAAAGCGATGACTTAACGAGGAAAAAAACCTCAGTTCTGTGACCCAAAGATGGCCCTTGTCGCTAAGCGGTGGAGACCAGTCAAGGGCTGGGTGTAGCACCATGTTCGCTGCCGCTATTCTCAGACACGGGGCCCAGGGAACCAGACTGGACGAGTGGCAGATGAGGGCTGTACATTCCTGCCCGAGGCTCCTCAGCTCCTGCTCTGCCCCGCGCAGTAAAGCTGCGCTGGCTCCACCACGAGGCCTTCAGCCGTCCCAGGAGCCGCCTCCGCGGCTGGCCATGGCAGCGAAGTGATGGACCCTCTCGGCCCTGGGGCTGGGCCTCATCCCCCCAAGGGCGGGAGCTCCCTGAAGGCTTCAGCCATCGCCCTCAGCCGTGGCCGGGTGGAAGGAGAATGCCTCGGCCTGGCCGCCCCCTGGCGCACAGGGGCGCCGTCCCCAAGGGGAGCAGCACCGAGCTGTGTACGCGGAGCCCAGAGCTGTGAATAAAGCCTGAGATCCCGGCCTGTGTGTGGCTGTGTGTGAGGGGGGAAGGGACGTGTCTGAGGGGACCGCTACGGGGGCCACACAACGCGCCTAGCGACGCGCGCCGCTCCCGCCCAAGCGTCGCGTCCCGTTCCGCCCTTCGGCGCATGCGCAATCCCCCCCCCGCGTCCCCCGGCCCTAGGCGCCTCGCTCTCCGCCCGCGCATGCGCCCAGCCGCCTCGCTCTCCGCCCTCTGTGACGCAATGCTGGGGCCGGTTGCCTGGAGGCGAGGCGGGGCCTGGTCCGGCCGCGTGGAGCCTGGCTAGCGTGCGGAGTTGCCGGGCGTCCGGGAGCCTCCTGGGGTGAGTTTGGGCTGGGGTCGCGGTCCCCGCGCGGGGCGGGTGGGAGGAGCCTCCGGGGAGCCGCGCCTCGAGGCCGGGCTGGGGCCACCGGGCTGAGAGCGAGCGCCCCCCCCCCCGCCCCGATGCTTGGACCGCTCGTGCCGCCCCTGAGCTCGCTCCGGGGGCGGGTGGGGTTCGGTCCCGCAGCAGAGCCCCAGCCGTCGGGCTTCTCCCGCACGCCACGGGCCGGCCACTGCAGCGTGCTCGGGGCCTGTGCTGCCGAGCCGGGGGGAGGGCGGCTGCTGGCTGGCCAGGGCCCTTGGTGGGCGGCCGCTCGCTGGCTTCGCCCCAGGGTGGGCCAGTCCCGAGCTGCAGGGATTTGCAGTGCCCCTTCTGCCCGTCCTAGGAGGCAGCCAGAGCCCCCACAGGGCTGCATGCGGGTGGGGGCCGATCAGTGACACTCGCTGTTTGCGAGACAAGGAGGGGTGGGGTGAGTTGTATTTAAGTTGGTCCAATAAAAGACAACAAGGAGTCTGGTGGCACCTTAAAGACGAACCGATTTATTTGGGCATAAGCTTTCGTGGGTAAAAACCTCACTTCTTATGCCCAAATAAATCGGTTCGTCTTTAAGGGGACTCCTTGTTGTTTTTGTGGATACCGACTAACACGGCTACCCCCTGATACTTGACAATAAAAGATATGATCTCACCTTGTTTGTCTAATGCCCTGGGATCAACATGGCTACAACAGCGCTATGATGAAAATAACTTGTTGGGGAAGAGTCAACGTGGTTTTTGTAAAGGGAAATCATGCCTCCCCCATCTACTAGAATTCTTTGAGGGGGTCAACAAGCACGTGTCCAAGGGGGATCCAGTGGATATAGTGTATTTAAATTTTCAGAAAGCTTTTGACAAGGTCCCTCACCAAAGGCTCT
The DNA here is from genome assembly GCF_028017835.1 of Emys orbicularis. Lineage (NCBI taxonomy): Eukaryota > Metazoa > Chordata > Testudines > Emydidae > Emys > Emys orbicularis. The sequence goes on along the minus strand of NC_088685.1, from coordinate 214,281,266 downwards.
TAAGCAAAGTAAGCACTCATGGAAAGAGGGAAGGTCCTCTCATGGATCAGTAACTGGTTAAAAGATAGGAAACAAAGGATAGGAATAAATGGTCCATTTTCAGAATGGAGAGAGGTAAATAGTGGTGTACCTGAGGGGTCTGTACTGGGCCCAGTCCATTCAACATATTCATAAATGATCTGGAAAAAGGGGTAAACAGTGAGGTGGCAAAATTTGCAGATGATACAAAACTACTCAAGATAATTAAGCCCCAGGCAGACTGCGAAGAGCTACAAAAGGATCTCTCAGAACTGGGTGACAGGGCAACAAAATGTCAGATGAAATTCAATGTTGATAAATGCAAAGTAATGCACATTGGAAAATATCTCAACTATACATATAAAATGATGGGGTCTAAATTAGCTGTTACCACTCAAGAAAGAGATCTTGGAGTTATTGTGGATAGTTCTCTGAAAACATCCACTGAATGTGCAGCGGCAGTCAAAAAAGTGAACAGAATGTTGGGCATCATTAAGAAAGGGATAGATAATAAGACAGAAAATATTGGATTGCCTCTGTATAAATCCATGGTACACCCACATCTTGAATACTGCCTGCAGATGTGGTCACCCCATCTTAAAAAAGATCTATTGGAATTGGAAAAGGTTCAGAAAAGGACAACAAAAATGATTAGGGATATGGAATGGCTTCCGTATGAGGAGAGATTAATAAAACGGAGACTTTTCAGCTTAGAAAAGAGATGACTAAGGGGGGATATTATTGAAGACTATAAAATCATGATTGGTGTGGAGAAAGTAAATGAGGAAGTGTTATTTACTCCTCATAACGTAAGAACTAGTGGTCACCAAATGAAATTAATAGGCAGCAGATTTAAAACAAACAAAAGGAAGAATGTCTTCACACACCGCACAGTCAGTCTGTGGAACACACTGCCAGAGGATGTTGTGACGGCCAAGACTATAACAGGGTTCAAAAAAGAACTGATAAGTTCATGGAGGATAGGTCTCCAGCAATGGCTATTAGCCAGGATGGGCAGGGATTGTGTCCCTAGCTTCTGTTTGTCAGATGCTGGGATTAAGCGATGGGGGATTGATCACTTGATGATTCCCTGTTCTGTTCATTCCTTCTGGGGCACCTGGTATTGGCCACTGTCGGCAGACAGGATACTGGGCTAGATGGACCTTTGGTCTGACCCAGTATGGCTGCTCTTATGTTCTTATGTACAACTGATTGTTTATTGCAGTTGGAGTCTGTGTGGAAGCAGTGAAAGCCTCATGATGTGGCCACGCCAGGACAGGCCTGGGAACAGCCCCAGAAAGAATGTTTCCTCCTTTGGAAAAGGAGTGTCTAGGGGGATGCACGGCAAAAGGAAAGTACCAGCCACAGAGACTGTGGAAGAAAGTGCTCAAGACACCATCCTTGATGCTAAGCTTGTCACTGCTCAGAAGCAACCGCTGGAGAGTTCAAGTGGCATAGCAGGCATTTCTGGGGAGTGCAATCATGATGCTAAAAAGCCTCGGCTCCTGCAAGGAGAGAGTGCCACTGACCAGGGAGCTGTCAGTGAGGACTCCGAGGACAGCGGTGGCAATAGCGATTACAGTGATCTGGAGGACTTCTCAGGGGATGATGATGATGATGACAAGACAGGTAGCGGAACCGCTGGCAGCAGTGATGAAGAGCCATGTGCTGGGGGAAAAGACATCTCAAAATGCAAAACTACCCCAGAGAGTGATACGAAGAGAGGTAAACACTGATAATAGGAAGTGTTTAATAAACTGTGTTTCAGTGTGACCCATCAGCGGTTCTGAGATCTTCTTTCCATGCTGACTCCTGCTTTTCTCTTTGATGTGCTCCTATCTCACAAGTACTGCTACCATGGTTCAGGGCATTCACACAGCTATATTTTTGTTGGCATAATTTCATGTTAGCCTGTTGACACTTTGCACCCTGCCAGGTACATGCGTTTCATGCTGCCTCACCACTGGTGCCTGGGTAGAGGATGTGGATGTGTTTTCAGTTGCTGTGTGGTATAGTGAGATGTCCTTGGGAACAGAGACCTGGGAAATAGGATGACTGGCTAATCCAGTTGCACAGAGCTGGTCAGACCAGCCTGTCTGCAGTAGACACTTCTTGTTACAACCCAGTTATAGCCTGACAGGCACGTTACAGCTCTGTTCCCCAGCGGGGTCAAACCCACCTGGTTTGGAACCTTGTATGTGGAGTAAACTGTTACAACCTGGTTATAAACTTGTTAAAAATCTGTAGAATGGATAAACCCTTAGGCTGGATACCAGGACCTATGTCCTAATGGTGTAGAATCTTTAAGGATGTAGCCTAATGGAAACATTGGAAACTTATTATCTGAGTCACTTAAAACTGGACAAAACCTTGGAGCAGGGGTTCTCAAACTGGAGGTCGGGACCCCTTGGGGGGCTGCGAGGTTACTATATGGGGGGTCACGAGCTGTCAGCCTCCACCCCAAACCCTGCTTTGCCTCCAGCATTTATAATGGTGTTAAATATATAAAAAAGTTTTTTTAAATTTATAAGGGGGTCGCACTCAGAGACTTGCTATGTGAAAGGGAGTCACCAGTAAAAAAAAAGTTTGAGAGCCACTGCCTTGGAGAGTCTTTTGTAGAGAATGTTACCACGTTGACCTGAGGATGGATTGGAGCTGAACTAATAAGCAGTTTGATAGTCATGTGCAATGTGTGAGCTCTTAATTAACTATTCGGCTTTCCTCCCCACCCACACCAACCTCATGAATTGAATTTGGGATAGGGGGGATGGCTCATGATTTTATCTGAGCTCTTTAAGTAGAGCTCATAAATCTGTAGAATGAAAACCCCGAAGATTTCTGCATTTATTTAATTTCCGTGTGAAGAAAGTTAAGCATTCAGTTTGTCAAGGACATGGGACAGTAGCTGAGGTTCTGCCACCAAGTGCCTGAGAACCATAGTTGATGTCTGTGAAGTCTTCCGATGTGGATTAGCTAATGAACTGCGAAAACTAGGAAGGTTCCAAAGGATTGAGGTGGTGTATGCAAATATGATTTCAGCCTTCAAAAGGGCTCCTGGCAAATGCCACCCATATATCTAATTTAAGTCTTGAGTGAAATAATGGGACAAATAGTAAAGGAAAATAACCTGTAAAACATGTGGTTCAGTGGTGTCAAACACAGAGCCCCCTTGATGTACTTGGGGCTGCATGGTATATTTAGACAGTGAAGAATAAGTTTTAATTAAAAAAACAAAAGAAAGCTTGGAGCCTGCTCAGTTTTGATGATAACCTTCCAAATGTGAATCAAGGGGATGCAGATGCAGTTTTGTCTTCCTGAGCCTGAAACAGTAGCTTTGTGATTTGTGAACTTCTCTACTGCCCATTTATTTAATTGGAGTGTTAACACTAAAGCTTGATGATAGGACTCTCTAAGATCTGCTCTAGGAATTATTTTGGGGGAGTTCTATTGCTTGCGTTATACAGGAGATCAGACTGTATGATCCTGATGGTCCCTTCTGGCCTTGGAATCTACGAACCTATGAAATGTCAGCATTAACTGTTTTGTTACTGATCATTTTAGTAGATGCAGTGAAGAGAATAGGAGGGGAGCAAAGCCAGTGGGGTTGTGGAATTGTGAAGAATTGTGCTGCAGGGAAGAAGATGTAGAAGGGACATAAAGAAAGAGAAAAGAGGAATTAGGAAGGAAGGTGGGGCAGGCAGGAGTGTTGGTACTAAAAGATGAACATGTTTTCTTCCGAGTGATGCTGAATGCAACAATAAGAACCAAACAGGCAACAAATATAGATAACTAAGTCTACTTATGACAAAAGCCAAATTCTACTCTTCATGTCTGCACCAAGTTCTGCATCTTGGCAGGGAGTCACTAGATGACCATTGTGGTCCCTTCTAGCCCTATGAAGTTCCAGTTGACATTAGCAGAATTCTCACTGTGAAGTGAGGATAGTATTTAGTCTTAAATTTATACCCCTGCCAACAATTAAAAATGGAATTAGCCTTTCTCACAGAATGCTTGACACCCCTGATTCAGGGTATCATAGAGCTCTGAGCAAGAAGCAGCATGGAGGATTTATAAAGAAAAAATAATGCCTGACAAACTTTTTTTTATTTACTAAATTAGTGGGCAGTAGGAATGATACAGATGTGATATCTGATATTTGTAAAGCCTTTGATTCAGAACCAAATTTTCTAAACCAGCTGCTTAAATTTGCATTCCCATGCGTCTGAGTGTCTGCCTGAATGCACAATTATAGGATTTGCATCCTTATGAAATCAAACCCAAAAAATGACATTGGATAAGGTCCGACGCTATTGCATGGATTAAAACCTAGCTGATTCACCACAAACCAAGCTTAATTGTAAATAGTAACATGTTGAGTTAGGGAGGTGTTTAATGTTTAATTAAAACCTAGCTGATTCACCACAAACCAAGCTTAATTGTAAATAGTAACATGTTGAGTTAGGGAGGTGTTTAATGAGTTCTGCAGGGACAGGTGTTAGGTTTTATTAAACATATTTATTAATGGATCTCAAGGAGGGAATGGAGAGCACATAAATGAAATTCAGATGATATTGAACTAGGAGGTGGTATGAATATAATGAAGATAAATAATAGAGAGGGCTCTAGAGAGATTAGAAAGGTGGCCAAAATAAAAGAAATGTGAAACACAGATGTTCAGTGCAAGGCAGAAACCTGGAAACCAGTGATGCCAAGATATTTAGGGGTGTTAGTGAACAACAAGTAGCCAGAAATCAGAATGACCACTTCATCTCTCACCTTCCAACTGAAATGTAAAATCCACTTCTTTCACCTAACCTCCCAAAACCAAATCCACTGAAATACAACAAATACTGAAAACACCTTCTTGGCTGGGGGTGGGTGGGGGAGAGGCAGATTGTCAGGTGTCCTGGAATTTGTAAGGCACTCAAGTGATAGAAGAACTGGTGTGATAGAACTGTAATGAAGGTTAGATATGAGAAGTAGCAGCTTAAAAAGGCTTTGTGGTGCTTGAGTGCCCAGAACACAATAGAGTGTTTATGAACTTTATAGAGTTATGGCCATACTGGGTGAGACTTCCGACAGTGGCCGGTGGGAGTGAACAGAACAGGAAAATATATCGAGTGATCCATATAGTGTCATCCAGTCCCAGCTTTTAGAAGTCAGAGATTTAGGGACACCTGGAACATGGGATTGTATCCCTGACCATCTCGGCTAATAGCCACTGATGAACCTACCCGCCAGGAATGTGTATAATTCTTTTCTAAAAACCCAGTTATACCGTGCTAGGAGTCCCAGAACCTTCACCTTTCGCAGCAACTGGATCTGTGTGTTGTAGTTGGCTTCTAACTTGGGTATTGCTCTTGGATAATGAGGCCATTCCTTTGAGGACAGATTGCTAAGGGACATAGCGAAAAACAATTCAAGGTGGTGGTTGTCACAGAACAGCTGCAGATGATGGAGCGCTGCTTCTGGGCCCAAGGAAAAGCACTAACTGGTGAGGTTGCATTGTAATGCAGGATTGGGACGACGAGCAGTGGCTACAAAACCTTTGGATGCAAAAGGCCACATTCCTGGATCTGTGTGCCATGGTTGCCCCAACCATCCAGTGCAGTGACATCAGAATGAAAGCTATACTGACAGTTGAGAAGCAAGTGGTGATCACATTCTGGAAGCTTGCAAGGCCAGATTGCTTATTGGTCAGCAGGAAATCATTTTGGAGTTTGAAACCCACAGTGCGGGCCAGTGTCTTGCAGGTTTGTAGGGCCATTAATAACCTCTTGCTATGCAGGACAGTGACGCTGGGCAATGGACAGGACGTAGTGGATGGCTTTGTAGCAAGGGGGTTTCCAAACTGCAGTAGGATGAAAAACGGCATGCTCATTCCTATTTTGGCCCCAGCCCTCCTTGCCACAGAGTACGTCAACAGAAAGGCCTGCTTTCCTGTGGTTATGCAAATGGTGGCTCACTAGGGACACTTCACCGATATCCATATGGGCTGATCAGGGAAGGTGCATGCCCCTGACATCTTTAAGAACACAGGATTGTTCAGAAAGCTACAAGCAGCGGGATTCTTTCCCAACCATCAGACTACTATTGACAATATGGAAATGCAAGTAGTGATTTTGGGGTTCCCAGCCTACCACTTACTCCAGGGGTTGTGTCCTGCATAATATCTGTGATGCAACAGCGGAGAAGCTGCCAGCAGGGTGGAGGGCTGAGGTGGAGTGGCTGTCTAAGTTTGAACAGCCAGACACAAGTGCTGTTATGCAAGCTCAGTGTGGGAGTATGTTGTTGAGGGAGGCTTTGAAAGAGTACTTTAACGGTCAGCCACATTACCGTTCTGTACTGGACTGTTCTGTGGGGCTGAAGCGTTGGGTGCTGCTAGGAATTGTGTAGTGCTCGCTGGCCATCTGTAACTGTGTGTACTGAAGCTATGAATTAAGAGGTGCTCGTCGTACATTTATAAATGACTGCACATTTATAAGTACCATGTGCTTTAAGTACCACTGTGCATTCAGTGCTAGGTGTGGTGAACTAATAAAGATCATTATTTTATTTTAAAAAATATAAATGTATTGAGTGGCCTAATCAGGGCAGAAAAACTGTGCAAAAAAACAGGCAATGCAGTATAAACTTTAAACATAAATTAACAGAATGGGACTATGAAATTGGAAAGGCAGCAAACATTTCTATCCATTTCAGTGCACAAACTTAGTTAATTGTGGCTACTCATTCACCTGCCATGGTTCTCACAGTTCCCTGGATGTGAATCTGTGGTTTTTCTTGCAGCCTCCCGGCATGGAGTGGCAGGGGTATGGTGCGGCCCATGATGCCACGTGGAATGCTGGGGTGGGTGGGGGTAGCTGCTAGCAGGTTTGGACAAGTAGGTCAGACAGGGTCTGCAGCATGTGTTTGCTGTCTGAGAAGACCCATTATGTCCTGGTGTGCATCTCCCAGTCCCACTGCAGGGCTCTACTGCGTGGTACGTTATAACTGGGATATTACATTGTTTACAGCCTTTGAGGAGAAAGCAAAGCAGGAGGTCTGACTTCCTGGGGAACTCCTGTGCAACCTGGAAAACCCCTGTTTAGGAGAGGAAGAGATGTGGGTCTCTGCCCAAGGGAAGTGACTGCTGAGGGGCTGAGAGCCTGGAGTGGATGCCCTTGCTGGATTATGACGGGGGAATACATGAGCAGTTGCCCTAAACTATGACATAGGTAAAGAAATTCTACTTCAATAAAGACACTTAAAGTAATTGAATCTTCTGCTTCAGGACGTCCTCTGTTAATGGGGTCAGTCAGGAATTTGCATGCAGTTGACCAGCTTTGTTAGGTTTTTTTTCTTTTTCTTTCTGAAGCAGAAGATATTGGTGGTTGCCAAGGGCAGGATAACTGACTTGATGGACCAATGGTCTGATCCAATGTGACAATCTGAGCATGGAGTCTACTGTTTGGGCTGCATGTTCAGAGGCTTTGTGGCATGTGCAGGAAGATGATTGCACTGGCCAGATCACATCAGGAATATTGTGTTAGTTCCAGACACTTAATATCATGAAGAATTCAAGGGGGTGTATATGTCTAGCACTACTGTGGGGAGGGTAAATGTCTTGACTATTTTAAAGGTGTAAACAGGAGGAAGAGGAACTGTTTGGGGTGTAACTAGAAATGATGGGCTAACAGGCATACCATCTACTTTGTCTGTAGTTGCAAGTAACATGTAAAATCACTGCCACTGAAATCTCTCTCTAGTATCCTGGTGTTTCTCTTGGTTTTGTTTCCATACCATGTGCATTTGCCTGCACTCTAGTCTTGGGAGAAACCCAAGAAAGACAGTCTGACTTGCTGGCTGTCCCTGTGCTTGGGGGTGGAAGTGTTTTGTGAGTGGAGGCACTGCAGCTGCCCCTGTATCCCTTGTACAGAGGGTGTAAGGGCAGAAGTGTGTGTCTGGCTGTGAGAGTCCCTTTTTGTTTTCTCTTTCCCAGAACTATCCTTAATGTCTTTCGAGGAACTGCTGCAGCTGCGGAACAGTGTTGGAACCAAAGCGTATCAGCAGATGACTAGTGGGAAGAAGCCATTGAACCATACAAAACCTAGGACAAAGCAACGGCCCAGCAAACAGGGGTAAAGGTGTTCCAGAGCCCTTTCTCTGCAGACAGAAGTGTATGTATGTGCTGCCTGGGATCCTCAGAGTGTCTTCTGTGCCAGGCGGGTGGATCAGACCCTCTAGCATGGCACACAAAAGAGATCCTTTGTCATAATGTTTCCTTTGGGAATGGTCCATCCCTTTGCCACTTGCCAGCCATGACTTTGAACTCAGCAAAAGTGTTTGTCAAGATAGCTCTTAGTTCCTAACCAACACTTCCTGCTGAGACACTCGTCCTGCCTGTGTCTCTGCTATCCTTACTGCAGGTGCTTTGCAGCCCCTCAGATTGAGAGATGCTTTTAACACTTCCCATGCTCACCTTTTGTTGTCTCTTCTGAGCTGTCCATAGTTCTCTTTAAATCTTAACTTAGTCCCTCCAGTCACTGAACCATTCTTCTTACTGTTTTCTGAACTCCTTCCAGCTTGCCAATATCGTTCTGGTAACGAGGTGCCCACAGCTGAGCACATTATTCCAAGTACAGTTAGAGCTATCTAAAGAGGAGCTATCCCTCCTGCTCCGTGGCCGGATGTAGCCCCAAATTGCTTTTTCCCCTCTGCAGCCTCTCACAGCTGCATTTTTTCCAAGTTGAATTTCCTCTTGTTAATTTCTGTCCATATTTGTCAGCACTGGTGTTCACAGCTCCTCCCAGTTGAATATATTCTGGGGTGTCATCAATGTGATGATTAATGGAGATATGAAATAATACAAGACCTAAACAGATTGCTACCGTCCCTCAGCAGACACCTCCCCCCAGCTTTATACATTGCCATGTGGCATTACCCTTGATTTGTGGTCCTGAAGCCAGTTTTCAGTCCGAGTAAGTGTCATATCCAAGGTGATTCAAACAGAATGCCTCCCCACTCTGTTTCATCAGCATTCTTTCATCTAGTTCTTAACCTCAGAGGAAAACCTCTCTTCCCCCTTACAGGGATGATGAGAATGTTTTGTACTTCTGTTTTGCCTTCTACCTGAGGATCTTGGAGCTTTACAGAGAATCCAGTATGCCTCATAAAACATCTGTGCCTCTGCAATTATGGAGTATTTATCTCTAGGTATTGCTAATGCTCCAAAGCCTTTTGAGGAATGCTTCATACAAAAGCCGCCAGGCTGCTAAAGTCCTTTGGTATGTTTGTGTTCTGAAAGGAACCTTCCTAAAAGGTCTGCCAGGGAAATCCATCAGAGCTCTGTTGATTTCAGTGGAGCACTGTAGAATGAAGTGCTGCGCCCTTGTTCAAAGGGCAGCAGCCCCTGCCAAATCACCTGTCATGAAAATACAAAGAAATGCACTGAGCGGGGCTTGAAAAATGTGTAGTAGAAGAAAGGGTGGGGGTCTCCAGGGAGCTGCTGGGGCAACACTCTGGTGAGGAGCCAAGCTGCTGGATGTGGGGCTAGTGCTGGTGCTCCTAGCAGGGTACTATCATGGGACTGTGCTTGGGATTTCCTCTCTTGTATTGTCTATGGCTAGGAAATGTCTGAATTTGATAGATGCCAGATGGGGGATGTCCTTCTCTCTTCCAGCAGGGAGATCATTTACTCTCTCTCCTCTCCCCCCAGCCCCACATGCCTGTAAGCCTCCTGATTGTCCAGGGCTGCAGGGACTGTTACTCTTTCCTTCATGCAGCCCCCATTATTTGCATCCTCTTTTCTTGTGAATAGCTCCAAATCCTGCCTCTGCTTTTTGGGAGAAAGTACTGTCTGAGCTGCAGCAAAGCAAAATTGACCTGACTTGTTAGTTTCACTGCTGAACGTTGTCATATTTGGATTTCAGGAAAGCGTTGGATGCAGTGTCTCAAAATCTGACCTTCCTGTGGCACGCCCAGATTGTTTACACTCTTTCGGCTACCTGTCAAAGGATAATGGTACATGGCAATGTATGACATTGAGGGGAGGTGTCCAGTGAGAGATGCTGCTGGGATTGGGCTATGTCCAGTCTAATTTACAAACATCTTAAGAGAGACTAAACAGCACTCATGTCACTTGCTGATTATGCTGAATTGGGGGGAACCTCAAATACCATTGAGGACAGAAGTGATACAGAAGGAGCAAAGGTGATTTGAAAAACTGTCAGAAAACAACAAAATGTGATTGATTTTGGAGAAGATAATCCAAAATCCCTGGTAAGCAGTAATGAGGAAAATGTGTTGGGGCGATAGTGCATGGCTAATGAGACATGACCCTTTAACATGATATGGCAGCAAAATTAGCTAGTGTGGTTTTGGACTGCATACACAAAGGTGAGTAGCAGGGAGAATATAAGAATGGCCATAGTGGATCCTTGCAGCCCAGTATCCTGTAATCTGACATAGGTGCCAGATGTTTCAAAAGGAATGAACAGAATAAGGCAATTTATCGAGTGATCCGCCCGTTGTCCAGTCCCAGTTTCTGGCAGGCAGAGATTTATGGATACCCAGAGCATGGGGTTGCATCTCTGACCATCTTGACTAATAGCTATTGATCGAGCTATCCTCCGTGAACGTATCTAATTCTTTTTTGAATCCAGTTATACTGGGTGGGAGGCAGTGGTCCTCTTTGTACAGTTCTGGTGGGATTTAGAATATCTAATACAGTTCTAGGCACTTCATTATTAGCAAGATGGGAATTTAGAAAAAAAGCAGTAGAAATGATGAGGGTCTGGAGGAATGTATTAATGAACACTGATTATAATAGCTGTGTGTGCTTAAATTAATATCTGGTCAACTATGGCTAAGGGGGCGAGGGACCACGTCTACCAATACTTTCATAAATGCTAAGATGAAAAGGGACCATTATGATAATCTAGTCTGACGTGTATAGCACAGGGCAGAGAACCTCACCCAATGATTTCTGCATCAGGCCCATGACTTATGATTGAGCTAGAGCATGTTGTTTTAGAAAGACATTCCGTCTTGTTTGAAAGACTTCAAGTGATGAAGATACTATCACATCTCTTAGTAAGTTGTTCCAGTGGTGGCTTACCCTCATTGTTCAAAATGCACCTTATTTCTAGTCTGGATGTATCTAGTTCAGTTTCCAGCTATAGTCTCCAGAAGAGAAGAATGAGGGGGGATTTGATAGCTGCTTTCAACTACCTGAAGGGGGGTTCCAAAGAGGATGGAACTCGGCTGTTCTCAATGGTGGCAGATGACAGAACAAGGAGCAATGGTCTCAAGTTGCAGTGGGGGAGGTCTAGGTTGGATATTAGGAAACACTATTTCACTAGGAGGGTGGTGAAGCATTGAAATGCGTTACCTAGGGAGGTGGTGAAATCTCCTTCCTTGGAGGTTTTTAAGGCCCGGCTTGACAAAGCCCTGGCTGGGATGATTTAGTTGGGAATTGATCCTGCTTTGAGCAGGGGGTTGGACTAGATGACCTCCTGAGGTCCCTTCCAACCCTGATATTCTATGATCTTGTTCTGCCTTTGTCTGCTAGGTTAAAAAGCCCTATACCATCAAATCTTCTTTCCATATAGGTTCTTGCAGATTGTGATCAAGTCACCTCTTAATTAAATAGATTGAGCTCCTTTAGTTTCTAACTATAGGGCAGGTTTTCCAGACTTTGATGCATCCTTGTGGCTTTTTTCTGAACCCTCTCTGATTTGCGAGCATCTTTTTTAAGGTGTGGACTCCAGAACTGGACACAGTATCCAATAACAGTCTCATCAGTGGTAATACTACCACTCCCTGCTTCTACTCTGTATTCCCCTGTTTTCCATCCAAGGATTGTGATAGCACTTTTAGCCACGGCATCGCACTGGGAGTTCATGTTCCGTTTCCACCATGGCCCCTAAATCCTTTTCAGAGTCTCTTTGCAGGATACAGAGCTTCATCCTGTAAGTGTGACATATTCCCATGGTTCCTAGATGTCTGACCTTGCATTTGGCTGTATTAAAAAGGCAAGATCTAGTGAGCCCAGCTGCCCAAGCAATCCAGATAGCTTTGTAGAGCTGACCTATCTGTCTCTGTTATTTACCTCTCTGCCAGAGTGATTTTTGTAATCTTCTTCATTGATAGATATTGAATAGTATTGGGCCGAGAACACCAGGGAGGGAGCGGGATTATTTAATGTGTGTATAAGGGCCATGTTTACATAGGTATAATGGGATGAAATTAAGCAAAGGAGACTGTCAGGTGATTGAGCAATAAATTATTTCACATTGTTCCTAGGGAAGCTATAGAAACTCCATTCCTTAGGAAATATTTTAAAACTAGCCTGGACAAAGCCTTGGAAAACATACTGTGGGGAGTTCTCCTGCCCTGGCTCTGAGGATGGTGGTCTGAAGGCAGGTGTATGTGAGAGGTGCAGGTGGTGAATGGACTGCACAGAGCAAACCTCCCCAGTTTTCTTTGATTGTTCTGGGTGACTGGAGAAGCAGTGGTCTTTCTCTATGCTGAGTGGTAGCAAACTGTCAGCAATCAGAGTCTGACCTGGCCAGTCCTGTCTCCTCCTTTCTCTAACATATGTGTTTCTCTCAGGCCACTGGAGATTTCTGCCAAGAAACCGGTCCCCTTTCTACGACAAGTGGTCTCTGTTAAAAAGACGGTAAGTGCTCTTTCCCAGGTTAGCAGTCGGTTCTTTTGGGGGCTGATGAGGGACACAAGATGCGTGTGGAGAGACAGCATAAATGGACTGATGAAGGGAATGAGACCCAGGTGGTGGTCTGGGGGAAAGGTATGGACCCACAGACTTCTGAGGCAGTCAAGGAGCAGGCTGTGAGGCGCATCCCCTTGTGAGTACAGGAGAGTTTGGTGCTGCCAGCGGATATATGGAGGAAATGGTGCTTCCAGCTAGTCCTAGATTTTTAGATTCCAAGGCCAGAGGGACCACTGTGATCATCTAATCTAACCTCGTGCATTAGGCCATAGGATTGCCCTGGATGAGTTCCTGTTGGAACTAGAGCTGGTCATTTGGAAAAACCTCCAATCATGATTTTAAAATTGCCAGTGATGGAGACTCTAACTAACTGACTGATAGGTCTCAAAATGTAATTGTGAGCAGGGAATCATCAAGTGGCTGTGTTTCTAGTGGGGTCCCACAGTGATTGGTTCTTGGCCCTGGGCTATTTAAAATCTTTATTAATGACCTGGAAGAAAACATAAACTCACCACTGATAAAGTTTGCAGATGACACAGAAATTGGAGTTGTAAATAATAAAGAGGACAGGTCACTGATTCAGAGTGATCTGGATCACTGGTAAACTGGGCACAAGCAAACTATGCATGTTAATATGGCTAATGTATGCATCTAGGAACACAGTATGTAGGGCATACTTAGACACACACACACACACACCATCCTGTATCCTGGGAAGCTGCAACTCTGAAAAAGATCTGGGGATCCTGGTGGGTAATCAGCTGAATACGAGTTCCGTGTGATGCAGTGACCAAAAGGGCTAATGGGCTCCTGGGTTGCACAAATGGGACTCTCGAGTGGGAGCAGAGGTAATTTTATCTCTGTGTTTGGCACTGGTGCGACTGCTGCTGGGATGCTGTGTCCAGTTCCGGTGCCCACAGTTCAGGACGGATGTTGATAAATTGGAGAGGGGTCAGCGAAGAGCCACGAGGATGATTAAAGGGCTAGAAAACCTGCCTGATAGGATAGATTGAGCTTCTGGAGCCTATTTCGGTTAACAAAGAGAAACTTAATCCTTTAAACGTTCTCGTGGCTCTTCTCTGACCCCTCTCCAGTTTATCAACATTCTTCTTGATCTGTAGGCACCAGAACTGGACCCAGGATTCCAGCAGCGGTCGCACCAGTGCCAAACACAGAGGTAAAATAACCTCTCTGCTCCTACTCAAATTCTCCTGTTTATACATCTCAGGATCGCATTAGCCCCTTCGGCCACAGTGTTGCACTGGGAGCTCAGAGTTTAAGGCCAGAAGGGACCACCACATCATCTCATCTGATCTCCTGTCTATCACAGGCCTCCTACACCGTGAAGCACCCCCATGCTAAACCCAACAACTGAAATTAGACCAAAGTGTTTCAGCCCACAGGAGACTAGACTATTAGGTGCTACAGGCAGAGAACAGGAGGGTCTGAGGTACCCTAGTGCCTGAAGCCCCCGCAATGGTAGGAAAATGGTAAGTAAGATACACCTAGATAGTCCTGGCAAGTGACCCGCACCCTACGCTGCAGAGAGAGGTGAAAACCCCCAAAGGTCACTGTCAGTCTGTGCTGGGGGGAAATTCCTTCCTGACCACAGGTGTAGCAATCAGTTAGACCCTGAGGATGTGAGCAAGAACCAACCAGCCAAGCAACTGAGAGAGAGAATGCTTGGAGCCACCTCAGAGCACCAGCCCATTGCATCCAGTGTCCCATCTCCATCTGTGGCCTTCTCTGATGCTGCAGTGGAAGGAGACAAAAAGACCGAAAAAAAGTGAGAGTAGAGAAAAATCTCTTCCTGCCTCCTGCTGGTGACCAGCTGAAGCCCTGAAGCATGGGATTTTAGAAAAATCAGAAGGGACCCCCAGGGCTGCCGAGCCTTGGCCCCCCCCCCCCCCCAAATCACAAGCAACCCCCTTATACAATCACACTCCTAAATTTGTCTAGCTCTCTCAAATCTAACTAAGTAGTTTGCCCCGTCGGTTCTTATTGGGACGCTGTTCCAGAACCTCACTCTACTGATGGTTAGAAATCTTCTGATTTCTAGCCTGAACTTGTTCATGGGTAGTTTATCCCCATTTGTGTGTGTGCCTATACTTTTTTTTAGCTTAAATAGCTCTTCACCTTCCCTGACATATTTACAGAGGGTAATCCTATCCCGTCAGCCTTTGTTTTGTCTCCTTTCACATGTCTCCGATCATCCTAGTAGCTCTTCTCCTCACTTGCCGCAGTTTGAATTCATCTTTCTTGAATGTGGGTGACCAGAATTCCAAATGAAGTCTGACCAGTGCCTTGTACTATGACATTTAATACTTTTCTGTCTCTACGGGAAATGCCTCGCCTGATTCATCCTAGGATTGCGTTTGCCACAGCAGATTTTCTGTCCATGACCCCCAACTCATTTTCAGAGTCGCTACTTTAGAGGCCCCCATCCTGTAGGTATGGCCTGCATTCTTTGTTCCTAGATGTATGACTTTACATTTGGCCATATTAAAATACACGTTTGCTTGTTCCCAGCTTATAAAGTGATCCAGATTGCTTTGTAACAGTGATCTGCCAGCTTCCCTAATTTTTGTATCTGCAAACTTTATCATTGATTTTTATGTTTTCTTCCAGATCATTGATGAAAATGTTAAATAGTGTACGACAAGAGCCCTAGATACGGGAGCTAGGACTAGGCTGAGTTAGGGAGAACAACCAAGCTGCATTCAGGCATTAGTTCTGCTCTTGGTTCTAATCCTCTGCACCCCCCCTCCTTCCATTCTATGCAGGTGCAGAGAGACCCACGCTTTGATGACCTGTCTGGGGAGTACAACCCAGAGATATTTGAGAAGACGTACAGTTTCCTGAACGGTCTCAAGAAGAGGGAAAAAGAGGTGACACTATGTCCTTTGCTTGTGTTGGGGCAGAAAAGCCTGCTTCAGTGAGGCATCTGTTATAGGGCCCCATCATGCAGGCCTCAGAGGGAAAGAATGACCTGCAGCAGGACTCACTGGGTATTGCTCTCTCCTGTAGGTAGTTCAGAAGCAGCTGAAGAAAAGCCAGAATGTGGAGCAGCAGGAGAAACTGCAGCAGCTCCTAAAGCGTATGGTGAGTTAGTGTTTTGAGAACCAGCTTCAGCTCACTGCTCCCACGGGAGGGAGACCGCTGAGACTGGCCAACATGCCAGACTCCAGTGTGGCTAATGAGACAGGAGGTTTGCCCTGAGCACGGCCTGGACAGTCCATGACATGTTCCTGTTTTTCTTCCCAGACACAACAGGAGGAGGCTCAGAAGGAACGGCAGAGGCAGAGAGAGAAGGAGCTGGCCTTGAAGAGAGCACAGAGGGAGCAGGCCCAGCTGGGAAGGAAGCCCTTCTACCTAAAGAAATGTAAGTTCATGCTGCTGCTGCTCTGTTTACACTAGGAAATGGACCTGTTGCTGACAGTTTGCCATTAACGTGTGATCCCTGCACCTAGAGTACGAACGAGCAGATTGAAAAAAACTCATTCAATAAATAGCCATCACATCAGATCCCCCTACGCTGGTGGGGGCAATAGCGTAGGTGGGGCAAATCTGTCAGCAGCGCCATTAGAGAAGAGCAGAACAAGCATTCTCCTTCGAGTGATTGCTCATGTCCATTCAACTTAGGTGTGTGCGCTCGCCACATGCACTGGTGCTGGAAGTTTTTCCCTCAGCAGTATCCATAGGGGACCGGCTTTGGCGCCCCCTGGAGTGGTGCGCATATGCCGTGGCATATAGGGCGCTGCCAGCCCCCTCCACCCTCAGTTCCTTCTTGCCACCAGTGACGGTGCTGGAACTGTTGCTGCTTCAGCTAGCGCTGTTGCTTCTCGTTCGTTCAAATCCATTTACCTTTTGTATATTATTGTATATAGCTTCCCTCTAGTTTTAGTTTCCCTATTTGTTTGTTACAGACTTAGTAGGTCCCGAACGGGGCATGTCCCGGTCCCCACGCTTTAAGCCCTGTGGTTGCTGTAAAAGGCCCATGCCCATTAGCGATCCACATAACAGTTTTTTATGGTGGTTGGGCGAAGGTCACATTAGTGATAAATGCAGAATCTGCAAGTCCATCAAGCCTAGGACGAAGAAGGAGCATGACATTCACTTGAAAGTGCTCCTTATAAAGTCTGCCCTTTACCCCGATGCTGGAGCAGTGCTCCGATTCAGCACCAAGCACCATGACCTCGGTGCGCAGCGCCCCGCCAGTACCGTCTGCAAGTCAGCACCAGTCCCCTTCCGTGGCTCCAGCCAAGAAGCCCAGAAAGATAGGGCAAGGAAGGTCTCCAGCTTCCCCCAAGGGAAAGGACAAGTCTGGGGTGGACCATGGCCCTGTCTTGGCACCTCTTCACCCCCTTGGGGATCCTGGACCCCAGTTCAGGTTGAGCAGTGTAGCCCAGCCTGCTCCCTGCCGGCTACCCCGGATTGCGACAGAGGTCCTCATCAGCTCCGTTCATGCCAGAGGCCCTGCAAGCGGCACAAGAGATTATGTCCCTCCTGGTGCTGCCCACTTCGGCCCCTACAGGGTCCCAGTTCCGGGGTAAACCCGCGTCGGGACCACCACAGTCTCCACCTTTCCAGCAGCGCTCTCTGTCGCAGGCAACGGTCGCCCTCTCGCAGCCGACACACTTCTGACCGTGACAGGTAGAAGCTTTGCAGCCCCATCCGGACTTCAGACAAGGGCAGAGAGGCTCAAGGCACGGCTCGCGTAATCTCTGCGGCACCGGTACCTCTCCAGGGACAGGTCGAGGGACCGACGGTACCATTCTCCGGACCATCACCGATTTCCCCCAGGGTGCATCACCACGTGCGGCTGCATCTTTACGATGGCAAGCCCGCTCTAGTTCCCGATCCCGCTCCACATTCTGGTACCGCTCGTCAAGCGTGAGGTGTAGATCACCAGACCAGGGCAGCTGAGTGCCGCCGGTTGCTGAGGCCCCAATCCAGGCGCTCGTCGAGGTCAGCTAGATCCAGCTCCAGGAGGAGCGACCGGTACCGAAGGGGACAGATCCACCACTCAGCCCCGTCTTGGTCGCAGAGGAGAGACCGCTCGGGCTCTAGCTTGGGTTCAGAGCGAGGTTCCCTAGCTGCGGGACAAGCTCCGATACCTACGGTGCAGACTCTATTGACGGCACTGCAGCCCGCCCCATGGCCTCGGTCTCCATGGCCGGCAAGGTGGTACCCATGGGGGTTCACTCAGCCCTTGGTATCCAGAGCTTCGGAGAGATTGGCTACCTCCCTCTCCCGCCCCGCTCCAGTTCAAGAGGCCTTGGCTGCAGGCACCCCACAGGCAAAGGTGGGGATTTCCCCGAGTGGATCTGTTCGCCACCAGGCAGAACAGGAAGTGTCACCGCTTCTTCTCCAGACGGGGTCTGGGCAAGGGCTCCCTCTCCGATGCCTTCCTCCTGTCCTGGGCAGGAAGCCTGATGTTCCCCCCCCAATCCCGCTAGTCAGCAGGGTCCTGGTGAAAGTCAAGAGAGACAGGGCCCAAGTTATGATCGCCCCAGCGCGGCCATGCCAACATTGGTTCGGCACACTGTTGAGCTTGGCAGCGGTTCCCCCGTGGTCCCTGCCGGACCGACCAGACCTGCTGTCACAGGACCACGGTCGCCTCTTGCTCCCCAATCTCGCGTCTCTCCAGCTCATGGCGTGGATGCTGCGTGGTTGAAACCCGAAGAATGGACCTGTTTGGAAGGGATCCAGAAGGGTCCTGGGGAGTAGAAAACCCTCGACTAGACAGACCTACCTGGCAAAGTGGATGAGGTTCTCCTGCTGGGCAGCCAAGTGGAGCATCTTCCCCTCACATTCTTCGGTGCAGTCGATCTTAGACTACCTGCTTCATTTGAGGAATCAGGGCCTGGCACACTTCTCTATCAGGGTGCATCTGGCGGCCATCTCTGCCTTTCATCCGCTCGTCCGGGGGCAGACGGTGTTCTCCCATGACATGACGGTCAGGTTCCTCAGAGGTCTCGAGAGACTTTTTCCTCAAGTTCAGTCCCTGGTCCCTCAGTGGGATCTCAACTTGGTTCTGTCCAGGCTCACGGGCCTGCCCTTCGAGTCTTTGGTCTTGTGCTTCCCCGTCTCACCTATCATGGAAGGTAGCTTTCCTGGTGGCGGTGATGTTGGCGAGGCGAGTCTCCGAGCTGCATGCCCTGACCTCAGAACCACCATACACGGTCTTTTATAAGGACAAGGTCCAGCTCCAGCCCCACCCGCACTTTCTTCCCAAGGTGGTGTCCACTTTCCACATGTGCCAGGACATCTTCCTTCCGGTCTTCTGCCCTAAGCCCCATGAGACTAGTGAGGAGAGGCGCCTTCACACTTTGGACGTAAGAAGGGCCCTGGCTTTCTACCTAGATTGGACAAAGCCTTTCTGTAGGTCGACTCAGCTTTTCATCTCTACAGCGGATAGGACGAAGGGCCTCCTGGTGTCCACACAGAGAATTTCTAACTAGATTACCTCTTGCATAAGGGCTTGTTACCAGCTAGCAGGGGCCCCGCTGCCGCCGACTGTCAGAGCCCACTCAACCAAAGCGCAGGCATCTTCAACAGCGTTCCTGGCACACTTCCTGATCCAGGACATTTGTTGAGCTGCAACGTGGTCCTCAGTCCACACATTCACGGCCCATTTCGCCATCACTCAACAGGCCAGAGACAATGCCGGGTTCGGCAGAGCTGTATTGAAATCTACATGTCCATGAACTCCTTACCCGCCTCCATGGGTACTGCTTGAAGTCACCTAAGTTGAATGGACACGAGCAATCACTCGAAGAAGAAAAGACAGTTACCGTTTTCTGTAACTGGGTGTTCTTCGAGATGTGTTGTTCATGTCCATTCCACAACCCGCCGTCCTTCCCCACTGGCAAGTAGGAACTGAGGGTGGAGGGGGCCGGCGGTGCCCTATATGCCGGGCCACTCCAGGGGGCGCCAGAGCCGGTCCCCTACAGATACTGCTGAGGGAAAAATTTCTGACACCGGTGCATGTGGCGAGCACACACACCTAAGTTGAATTGACATGAGCAACACATCTCAAAGAACACCAGTTATGGAAAAAGGTAATTGTCTTTTGGTCTTCCCTAGCACTGCCATTGTGCTAAGCACATTAGACAGGGGAAGACCAATGGGTGAACCCTTCCAGAGTGACCTAGACACTTAAGAGCCTGAACTTCATTCCAAGTCAATAGGACATAAGGTGCTTTAAAAACGTTGTTCACGGTTCCTGCACCAGAGGCCTGAGAGAGGAAGGCAGAGCCCATAGATGAGGCACTTGACTGGGATTCAGGAGATCTGGCTCAGTTCCCTGCTCTGTCACTGACTGCTTGTGCCTTTTCATCTCGCTGTGCCTCAATTCCCCACCTGTACCGTGGGACTAGTAGCTCTTTGGGGAAGGGCCTGTCCTTTAGTTTGTGTATGTACAGTGCCTGGCACAATGGGGCCCTGGTGTCAGCTGGGGCCTCTGGGCATAATGGTAGTATTACTATGAACAGTGTAAGCCTAAACGGGTGGGAGGGGGGTGGTAGCCAAGTGGGGCAGCACCTTGCTCCTGGATTTTGCATGTGTCCAGCACTGTTGTGTATAGATGATGGGGCAGGAGGATCATGGGCTGTCTGGAAGAAACATGTCGTCACAAGGGACGTGAAAAACAAGAGGGTGGAGCCATCGGCCAGGGTTAGGGAATGGGCTGCAGGTGGATAGGGCAGAGCAGAAGCGGATCCTGAGAGGGTTGTGCTGGTTTGGAGTAAACACCACCTTGTCCTTTGGCATTCCACAGCTGAGAAGTGGAAATTGGAGCTGGCTGAGAAGTACAAAGTGCTGAAGGGGAGCGGGAAGCTAGAGAGCTTCCTAAGCAAGAAGAGGAAGAGGAACGCCATTAAGGACAAGCGCAGACTGCCCTTCCGGAAGAACATGTGACTTCTGGGTGGGTGGAGCCGGCAACCAGCTCTTTGAGTGATGGATATCGGATGGTGGGATTTTAGCCTCTTCTGATGGAGAGCTGGGCTTTGGATTGTGACTACAGCCAGCAGCCCCACTTCCTGACTGCCTCAAGTCTGTCCTGCATCTCTTTAGCATCGGAACCAAGGACTGTGTCCATCCATCTAGACAGAGTCTGAGCAGAATAAAGTTCTGACCCAGGCCTGCACAAGGCCACCTCGAATCTTCCATAAGGGTCAAACCTTATCTATAATTCTGTGTCCATACAGCAGGGGAGTCCAATAAGGGGAGCTTTGTGCTTCAGACAAGCACGCCTCCACTTTGCAGACAAATTCAGCAGAATTGGAGGGGGCTTTGCAGGGACACAAGGGGAAAAAACAGAATGAAGAATCATGCTGATTGTGCTCAATTGATCCTGCGTTACTTTTGCACCCCAGAGCTGGTGCTCTTTCCTGTGGTCATGGTTGACTTCTTGTAACACCACCACATTGTCTTAATGTAACTTCAGCCAGTAGGGGGAAAATGGTAAGTCACAAATCCTAATGGAACTCTTATTACAGGGTGGAAAAAATCAACTAGGCTACGGCAAAATTGCAAGTACTGTATAGTCTCACTCCACAGCAAGCTTATAAAATCATGACTAGAGTGGAGAAAGTGAATAAGGAAGTGTTGTTTACACATGAACCAGGGGTCACCTAATGAAATTAATAGGCAGCAGGTTTAAAACAAACATAAGGAAGTTCTTCACCCAGTGCACAGTCAACCTGTGGAACTCGTTTTCAGGGGATGTTGTGAAGACCAAAAGTATTACTGGGCTTAAAAAAAAAATAGATTAAGTTACAGAGGATAGGTCCATCAGTGGCTATTAGCCAAGATGATCAGAGATGCAACCCCATGCTCTGTGTCTCCCTAAACCTCTGACTGCCAGAAGCTGGGACTGGATGACAGGAGATGAATCAGTCGATAATTACCCTGTTCTGTTTATTGCCTCTGAAGCATTTGGCATGGGCCACAGCCAGAGACAGGATACTTGGTTAGATGGACCATTGGTTTGACCCTGTATGGCTGTTTTTATGGCCTGAATCCTGCAGCAAACTCCCCCTGCATTCCACAGTTACTTGAGTGCAGGATGGTGGAGATTCTATGGTAGCTTCAGCTACCTTCAGAACCCCTCCAGGTTTCTGTGCATCACTAGTGTTGCTGAAACTATGTACGTCACATAAGTTAAAAATTAGCTGCCACCTCCTACGGTTGTGCTGTAAGTCACGTGCCCTACATCCCAGAGCCCTGGATAGAACCTGGGTCCCAGGCCATTTCCTTAAGTATAGCACCATCCCTTCTCTATAGGCAGTGCCCTTCTGCATTTGCTACACAGAAATTCCATCGTAGGCCACTGCTTGCTTGGCCAGCCAGCTGGGTCTCCCCACTGGGTAGACATGGTGGTGCTGAAGCAGCCCTGTTGCACCGACAGCGCTGCCAAGCACAGACATGTGGCCCACTCTTTCAGCGTGGCGAAGGGTTGGTGGTGGTACGTGGCAGGAGCTGGGTTCTATTGCTGGCTTTGCCAGAGGTGATGTTAGCTCAGGCCCCTGGCCTAAGAAGTGCCAGTACAATCTGACTTTGGGGGGGGTCCAGTCTGGAGAGGATGCAGAATTCTACTTTAAACAAATTTCGCTTTAACTTCCAAAA
The DNA here is from genome assembly GCF_028017835.1 of Emys orbicularis. Lineage (NCBI taxonomy): Eukaryota > Metazoa > Chordata > Testudines > Emydidae > Emys > Emys orbicularis. The sequence goes on along the minus strand of NC_088685.1, from coordinate 214,258,906 downwards.
TACTGGTAAAACCAATGTTTTGTCTCATGGAACCATAACAGCCTGCCTACCTCCCTGCATCAGCAGTGGGGATATCACTCACTCACACGCACACGCCCTCTCCCCTTCGGGTGAACACACCTTTAACAATTGGGTGCACAGTGTTTTTCTAGACAGCAGGAGAATGGTGGGAATGGTGACTCCTGTGGTCTATTCCTGACATGGGGAGCTTAGTGTGGTCTAGTGGTTACAGACAGGCTGCCCAAGCACACTGTTTGCACATTCAGTCTGAAAAGTAGTGTGGGTAAGTGGATGAGTCTTGGATTTTAGTCCCTGCTGTGGTGATCTTGTGCAACCTCTCAGATAAGAGGAAGGGTAGTTGTCTCCCTCCGGGGTACGAGGCCTTGGTCAATAATAAGGACTGACAGGTACATAGAAGCACCAGCAGCCAGTGGAAGAGGCAAGTTAAATTCATGGTCACCTGGTTTACAGTCCAGTGCACTTTCCCCAAGGCTAAATGGCATTTTGTGTGTGTCCCACCCCACCCCCACTGGGAGCCATAGGAGAATGTACCACAGTGTAGACCCAAAAGCATGGCCTAGCCTGCACGTTTGAAATATTTGACTACTGCTGGACACGAAGGCACCAGGGCCCTCACAGTAATATCAGTTCTAAGGTAAGAAGCCTCAGGCTGTCCAGTAATCCAGCCTTCCACCCCTCCCTTCCAGCTGCGAGCAAAAGAGCATGAGAACACTCCCAGTTATAAAAACAGCCTCAAATTTCTAGTCTGAATTTGTCTGGCTGCAGCTCCCAGCCATTGATCGTGTGCTGCCTTTGCCACGGTAAAGAGCCCCCTGCTACCAGAAATCTTTCCCCAGGTGAATGCTTAGACTGTGATCAAATCATCTCAGCGTTCTCTTGGGCAAACAAAACTAGTCTCTTACTAGGAGGCAGGTTTTCCACATCTCAAATCATCCTTGTTGCTCTTATGAACTTAGTTCAGTTCCTCAATGCCCTTTTTGACGTATGGACCCTGAAACTGGGAATCTCAGTAACAATGATCTCCAATCTTATCCTCCCCTGCCCCACGCTCTTCCTCAGACCCTGTTTCTAGCCAGTGTGACTAGGTATGTAGATTTTAGAAAGAATGCAAACAAACCTTTTTGCCCCTTAGCAGTGGTGTGACTGCTTATTCACTGCCTTCCTGTTACCTCCAGTATCACCCAGTGAGAAAATACACTGGTCTTTGGGGATCACGGCTCTTTCTGGTGTTTCTCGCCCCTATCTCTGTCTTGGTTCTTCTCCCTAGTGTTTCCCTAGCTGCAGCCACTCCCAAGTTCCTCCACATGGCCTCCACTCCCAGCCCTTGGCCCTGTTCCTTTAGCTGAAATGATCAGGTAGTTCATGCTGATGTTTAAAGTCCCATTCTAAGGTTTTGAAGTTGCCACCCTAGAAGCTCAAGGGGGGAGACCAGAGTTCAGCCTGCTGACGTGTTTTCAGTGTGACCTTCGCAACCTTGAGAAGTGGAAGCTGAGAGTCTGTATGACCTGACAGCCCCCTGAAGGCAGGTGTGTAAACCTTTAATTACAAAGAGCCAGCCATGGCACCACTGCAGGAATGAAACACCCTGAGTGGTTCTCCTGCAGTGCCAGGGTGGGCATGGCCAGAGATCTGCCACCCCCTCTCCTCTCCATGGAGTCGGCAGTTCCTGTCCCCAGGAATGTCCCTAACCCTGAGCCCAGGGCCATTCCAGCTGCCACGTCCGTGCCTAATCTCCCTCCCCCACTGTTTTAATCCCCACTGCCCTGGCACTGCTTGATTACCACCCCACCCCCCCCCCACACACACACACACATGTTTAACCCTCACTTCCCTGGCGCCCTGCCCCTCTCCACAGGATTAAACTCCCACTGCCCAGGCCCTGTGTAACATCCCCACCCAACCCTGGCTGTTTAACCCCGGCTGCCCTGGCACTATCTGATACTCCCTCTGTGCTGGCACTGCTACTTCCTTCCCCAGATGTGTGTAACCCCCTGCTCTCCTGGCACAGCAGAACCCCCACATGCTCGGGCGCTTACCCTGCTGCCCTGGGGCTGCCCAACTCCCCCTTCCAGCTGTCTTTTCTCACAAGCCTTTCTGAATTTTACCGACCAAACCAACTTCCTGTCCTCGGGAGCTCCACTAGCTCTGCCCTGTCCCCTCCAGCTAATCATGTGTCCTGGGGACCCCAGCCTCCCTTCCCTCATCAGGAAGGTCTCCCCACGCCTATTGCTCCTGACATTTTGCCCATGTGTTTTGGGGCCAGGGAAGGGTTTGGAGGCAGGATAGGAGGGGACGTGAACAAGTGGCTTCTGAGATTTAACATTGTTCTAATACTCGGCTGGCAGGCCACAGCTGCGGGGAGCTGGCCTAGAAACCTCACAGGGGGTTCCTGGTATATTCTGCACAGGAACCTCCCTGGGCCGCTCTGCTTGTTTTAGGAGGCACTAGCTCTGCAGTGCAGAATATTTGGCTGCGTGGGCAGGTCACAGGGGATTGTCTGATGGTCGTGCAGGTCGGGGAGTGCTGGCCCAGTCATAAACTGCATTTGCTGGACTGCTCAGCTTCAGGGCCTACAACGCTTGCACCAGTGGGTTTGGGTTGCATCGGGCGTTGTCTTGTTTTCCACTAACGGACACAGCTGGAACTATAGCAGATAACAGCACAGCAACCCGAGCGTTAAATATTAGCAATTGGAGGCAGTTCAAACACAGGCATGTTTAATTGCTTCCTAACAAAACTCCTAGCCAAAAAACAACCTGCGGTTGTGCTTTTCCAAATGACACAACAAAGGTTTGGTGTTTGTGTCTCGCTCTCTCCAGAGCAAACCTGCTCAGCTTACAAGGAAAAGAGAGGGTTTGTCTAACCACCAGCAGCATAAACGCCACCTGAAATGTGACAGCACAGCTGGGTTGTTTTTGACCCAACCTGCCCCAGAGCAGAGAGGTTCTGCAATCTGGGGATGGTATGCCAGCTAGAAAATAGAATCAAAGCCTCTCTCGCAGAGCTAATGGTATCTTAGGTACAAGCAATCATGACTAGATCCCATTTATAATGTGCAGATAGAATAAAGGCCAAACCGGTAATATAGATACATGTGGTGCTTTAAAAGGGCAAGTTTCACCCACGCAGTCATGAGCCAAATCAGCTGGCAGGAACATCTAATACGTGTCACACCCGTCCTTCAGTCCCTACGGTAGCCTGAGCTAGCGACAAACCCAGCATAGTGCAAGCCTGGGAAGAAAGAAACTACCTCTCTGGGCTATGCTTTAGGGAAGGGCCAAGTCTGGCCCCTCGTGGGTGAAATCCAAGCCCTCACAGCATGCCTATACCCACTGTGAAGAAGCAAGTCAGACAGGTTTGGGGGCTTGCAGAAAGTGAAAGAACTCCTGGGTAAAGAGCTTGTCCTGTGCAGTCCCAGCGCCACAGGAGAATTCATTTTCCAGAGCAACGCTTCGGCCGTGGGACTGGGCGCTGTCTTGTCCCAGGAAGCAAACGGAGAGGAACACCCAGTACTCTCCTCGAGCCGCATGGGAACAGGCCTAGTCCATTATAAAAAAGGCGGGTCTCGCTGTGAAATGGGCCGTGGCCTCTCTGATATTACCTCCTGGGGAAGCCATTCAAGCTTCTTACCTACTGCACCCCCCTGAGGTGGTTGAACGCCATGAAGGACGCAACCTCCTGGCTTGTGCGCTGGTCCCTGTCTCTCCAGCCATACACCTTCAAAATTCAACATAGAGCCAGAAAAGCTCACCGAACTGCTGACCTTTGCTCCGGGGAGCAGTCCGATGGTCCTGGCTCCCTGGGTTCCATCTTGGGGGGGTGTGCATGATGGGGTATACAAGCCCCACTCTGGGCAACAAGGGGTGAAGTAGCTGCTCTGGGCTCAGTCCTGCCCTGCCGCACCTGCAGGAGATGCACTGGCTGGAGGAGGAGTTAAAAGGGAGCAGAACAGCTCCCCTGTGGGCAGGCCAGTGAAGAGAGGTGCTGCAGCTCTCAGCACCTGAGGGAAGGCAGGATCTCCCCCAGCCACAGCTGCCCAAAGGTCCCTCCTTGGGGGAAGGGAGGACCAACATCTGATGGACCCTGTGCAGGAGGCATTGCCCCCTTTCTCCTACTACCCCAGTCAGTGCTGATTCCCCGGCTGTGGTTAGGGACTGGCTCTGAAGGGGAGAGACTGGGAACTGACCTGGCCCAAGGCACGAGAGGAGGCAGCCACCACCCCAAGAGGGAGAGAGCTACCATGCCATACCTGGCCACGAAGAGGGGCCATGTGGTGAGCTGATGGCCCTCTGCTCTCTGCTGTTAGACTGGGAGCTTTGGGCAATAGCAGGGTGGTAGGCAGTGGCAGTCTCCACAACCAAAACTGCCCCTCACCCCACCCCCGCGTATTGAAGGGACTAAGCCCCTGACCACTAGGCAATGCTCCCTAGGGCCAAAGACCATCACAGGGCTACAGCCATAAAGGTAACGGTCCCAATACAGATCCCAGGGGCAGGGTGGAGGGACAAGCCCTGGACTGTCCCCGGGAGGCTAGTGCGTGAGCCTCACACGACTCCCTTCATGCACCACAGGCCTGACCTGCCCAACACTGCACTCTTCCACTCCTGCAGCCTTGATCCAGCCTCCTGCAGCCACTACTTAGTGACATGCACCCCAGCAGCCTTTGCCAGCTCAGCCAGTCATGCAGGGCCGGGGTGGGGAAGCAGGACAGGGTCAGGTGAGGGGCTGTCCTCTTTATTCCAGCTGAGGGAGAGCCCCTTCTTTCCTGCCCCAGCACCAGCTCCTTTCCCTGCTAACTGAGGCCTTGTTGCCTGACTAATTCAATCTGCCCCTATCTGTTTCCTTCCAGCCCTTGGGGGAATCCCTTCTGCAGCTGAAAGGTCCTACCCTGGCAGCTGGTGTGCCAGACACCTGTGGGCCTCTGCCTCCAGCGGAGTAGGCTGGGCCAGGCCTCTGGTCCAATGGCTGGTGCCGTGCTGGCTGCAGAGGGGATTTGGGTTTTGCTTTGCTCACATGCCGTTGGCATCCCTGAGTTCCAGACGCCTGAGTCGGGCCCCAGCCAGCTGGAGCTGGCCTTCAGTGTCAGGAGAGGCGAAAGCACAGTAAATTGGGGGCTGTGATTTGCCTTCTGGTTTGGAGCATGTTGGAGAGGCAGGAGCGGGAAGATGGTTTCAAGCTTTCCTTCCCAGCCAGGCGGGCTAGAAACGGCCTCCTCCTTGTAATGAAAGCTGCGGTTCTGAGGGTACCCCAGCACCCACAGTTGGCATGCATCACTGCCACCTGGGGGCGTGTCCATCGGCCAGGGCCTGGCCCAGCACCGCATCACCAGCAGCACTCGGCTGGAGCGGGGACAGCTCTGTGGGAGTTGGGCGCTCTGCCCAGGGGCAGGGGAATGGCGGCAGGGCTGGCTGAGCAGGGGAACGGCTGGGCTGAATGCTGCCCCTGCGCAGAGCAGCCGTGCGAGTCCCTTCCTAGCTCTTGGAAGGTCTGCTAGTGCGATGCGTGTGGAGATTCAGATGGGCCTGTTCTGCCCCAGCTGCAGAGCACCCCGTGTGAGGGCTGTGTGCACCCATTTCACTAGTGACTTACCAGTGGGCAGCCCCCTTGCATGCACCCTGCCACATGCCTCCCCTCTGCAGTGAGGACAGAGGTGGGCTGCTCCCCCTGTGCCAGGGATAGGGTTAACAGCACTGGGGCTGGGCTCCCCATCACTGTCAGTGTGCAGGCACTAACCACGTAGGGGGGCGGGCGCTGTGCTTTGTATTCCGCTCACGAGTGAGTGGCTAATTGGTGAGATGGATGAGTCTCGTGTGGCTCTGCCTTGGGCACCTGCTGCTGCCTCTCTCCGTTTGTGCTCCAGCCCTGCCAGCCTGGAAAGATGAGGGCTGTCCCGAGCTGCTGGCTGGCCTCCCCTGCTCCCAGGGGTGCAATTCCTCCTGCTCAGACTGGCGCTGAGCCTCCTGCAGTAGAGACCTAGAGATCTCAGGCTAGATGGCTGCATGAGAGAGAGAACTGGGTCTCCTGCTAACCAGACTGCATCTCCATGGAAACAAATAACCAGGGACCAAGCAGGGGGGTGAGAGCTCAGCTGTCCCAGGGGTCAGCAGAAGATGGGGATGGTGGGAGGGGGGAAGGCTCTGGGACTGAGCCATGGGCTGCAGGGAATGTGACAATTCATGTTACTGGGCATCTCCCCAAGGCCTGGCCCAGCTCGAAGCTGGAGCTGGAGTCCAGCAGGATCTTCCCAGGATGTGGCAGGGAGCCCATGGAAGAGCTGTAGAGGCTGTGTTTCCAGCTCCTGTGTCTCCAAGGCTTGGGACTTGCCCAGAGCCCTGGCCGGAGGCTGGGCGGCTATAGCAAAGCTGCTAATGAGATGACTTATGGATGTGCAAGTGCTGGACCCTGCACAAAGGGTTAAATGCTGACACCTGGCCCAAGGGGGCTTTGATAAAGTGGGAATATTTGTATGAGTCCTGTTTGTGCCCCAGTTTATCTTATATGCTGCACTGTTACCCAGTGGTGGGAAGGGTCATAGATTCATAGATTCTAGGACTGGAAGGGACCTCGAGAAGTCATCGAGTCCAGTCCCCTGCCCGCATGGCAGGACCAAATATTGTCTAGACCATCCCTGACAGACATTTATCTAACCTACTCTTAAATATCTCCAGAGATGGAGATTCCACAACCTCCCTAGGCAATTTATTCCAGTGTTTAACCACCCTGACAGTTAGGAACTTTTTCCTAATGTCCAACCTAGACCTCCCTTGCTGCAGTTTAAGCCCATTGCTTCTTGTTCTATCCTCAGAGGCTAAGGTGAACAAGTTTTCTCCCTCCTCCTTATGACACCCTTTTAGATACCTGAAAACTGCTATCATGTCCCCTCTCAGTCTTCTCTTTTCCAAACTAAACAAACCCAATTCTTTCAGCCTTCCTTCATAGGTCATGTTCTCAAGACCTTTAATCATTCTTGTTGCTCTTCTCTGGACCCTTTCCAATTTCTCCACATCTTTCTTGAAATGCGGTGCCCAGAACTGGACACAATACTCCAGCTGAGGCCTAACCAGAGCAGAGTAGAGCGGAAGAATGACTTCTCGTGTCTTGCTCACAACACACCTGTTAATACATCCCAGAATCATGTTTGCTTTTTTTGCAACAGCATCACACTGTTGACTCATATTTAGCTTGTGGTCCACTATAACCCCTAGATCCCTTTCTGCCGTACTCCTTCCTAGACAGTCTCTTCCCATTCTGTATGTGTGAAACTGATTTTTTCTTCCTAAGTGGAGCACTTTGCATTTGTCTTTGTTAAACTTTATCCTGTTTAACTCAGACCATTTCTCCAATTTGTCCAGATCATTTTGAATTATGACCCTGTCCTCCAAAGCAGTTGCAATCCCTCCCAGTTTGGTATCATCCGCAAACTTAATAAGCGTACTTTCTATGCCAATATCTAAGTCGTTAATGAAGATATTGAACAGAGCCGGTCCCAAAACAGACCCCTGCGGAACCCCACTCGTTATGCCTTTCCAGCAGGATTGGGAACCATTAATAACAACTCTCTGAGTACGGTTATCCAGCCAGTTATGCACCCACCTTATAGTAGCGCCATCTAAATTGTATTTGCCTAGTTTGTCGATAAGAATATCATGCGAGACCGTATCAAATGCCTTACTAAAGTCTAGGTATACCACATCCACAGCTTCTCCCTTATCCACAAGACTCGTTATCCTATTGAAGAAAGGGTCTGTTTGCTCCCAGCGCAGGCTAAGAGACACGGGGATACGTGGCGCTCAGCTCTCTGGGGCTTGGTGAGATGCATGAATCCCGGCAGAGAGGACACCTCTCCCTCAGGGTCTGTCTCAGCTGGACTCGCTGGACGGAGCTCACGCTGTGAAGCAGGGTGCCGTCGGCCCAGAGGTCCTGTCTAAGGAGGAGGTGAAGCCATGTGGCTCACCTGGAGGAAGAGCAAGACCCCTAGGGGGTCTGGCACACCACAGGGGTTCCTCCTAGAGACTGTTCCAAAGCTGGGGCCGTAGCACCGATGCTGGGGACGGTGGTTAATGGGATTTAGCAGGGAACTAGCAGAGGAGCTGCCTCCACTGGGCACTGGCTCTAGTCATGTCCACCTGAAGCCCCTTGGCTTGCAGTGCATCTGGCCCCGAGGAGGGTTAAGGGCCAGGCCAGGTGGAACTGGGCCAGGCCATCCGGGGCTGGTGGGCTAAGCAGTTCCCCCGGTGGAACGGACAGGGCCCAGCCAGCAGAGATGAATGGAGTGTGCTGAGCAGGTAGCAGACACCGAAGAGAGAGCTGGACTGGGATCGTAGCTGGGCTTCCTGCACGTCATACGGCTGAGGCCCCGGGCTGTGTGGGCATGCTGTGCCGACACTGAAAATACCCTGTGTGTGTGTGTCACACGGACACTGAACCACCTCAAACCTGCTACCACCCTGCAACCTCGGAGAGCAGCCCCCTCCCACAGCCAGCCCCCCGACAGATTCGCTGCCCCACCACCAACACCCCACACACCATCCCCTCCTAGATCCAGCTCCCCTGCCACACAACCAGTTCCCCACATGTTGCTGAAGACCCCACGGCTCTAGCCCGTGGAACTTTGATGAGCCGTGCCGTTTGAAGTCTCGGGAGTGGTTAATCACTCCCTGGTGGTGAGAGGCGGAGCTGAGCTCAGCTAAGCAGCGAAGACTGGGTATAAAAAGTCACTTGCGAGGTGAACTCAAGAGCCACAATCAGAGGCAGCTAACGGGAGATTCTGAGGGAGTTTGGCATGGGAGAGGCTTTCCTCCCAGGTTCAGCTCTGTGTAGGGTAACCAGACAGCAAATGTGAAAAATCAGGATGGGGGTGGGGGGTAATAGGAGCCTATATAAGAAAAAGACCCAAAAATTGGGACTGTCCCTATAAAATCAGGACATCTGGTCACTCTAGATCTGTGTATGATATCAAGATAGCCAGCAATGGAACAATGGTGGTGACCTGCAGCGGAAGTGCCACGCTCTCATTCCTGCCTGAAGCCAGGCGGGATTTCCTGGGCATGAAGTGACCGTGCCGGAGCAGAAGATGCTTGGACTGGAGGGGAAAGCTGAGACACTACTAAGAATCAGAGAAGCCGAGGAGCTTCTAGACAACCAGATTTGGGAAACACCAGTACCCCAAGTTCAATGAAGAATGGAGCTGAGAGTGGGAGTCAGACAGGAGACCTGGCAGTTCATAACTGCCAGACGAAGAGGTCACAACATCTTTCTGTACAGATGGAGAAAGATGAGGATGGGCAAACGGGGGCCAGCAGAGAGAAGAGAAGCAGGAGGAATTACACACAGCTAGGAGTTTAAAACAATATTGGTTCTTCAAAGTGGAAACTATGGAAGATGCCTCTCAAGATCCAGCAGTTCCCAGGGAACAAAGAGATGTACAGGTCACGCATGCAGAAGCCAGCTCAGCCCAACGTATAAGAAAAGTAAGTTTACCTGCAAAGAATTCTCCAACCATCCAAGGAAGACAGATGATCCTTGTTGGAGATTCAGTACTCAGAAGAATGGAAAGAATGTGCTTTATCTGTTAGGACTTTGATCCATAAGCATTCAAGGTCATTTTCTTTGGAGGGATCAGTGATTCGGAACAGGTAATGCCATTTTTGACAGAGTGCCACACCCGCTCCCCTTTTGCCCATTCAATCCTTCCTAACTAGGTTATAAACATTGATTTTAACATTCCAGTTGTGCGAAGCATCCCGCCAGGTTTCATTAATCCCAACTAGATTGAATTTATGCTCATAAATGAGCAATCCAATTCCTCATTTGTTACCCAGGCTCCTAGCATTAGTGTATAGGCAATTAAATAATTCCTTCTCTTCCTGTCCTTTGGTGTCTTGATTAATTTTCTTCTCAACATATCAGTTTTGTGCTAACTCAGTACTCATATCTTCCATCTTTCTACCCTCCCCTTTTGCTATTAGTTTAACCCCCTCCTGACTACTCTATCCAACCTGTCCCTGAGAAGATTGGTCCCCCTTCTACTGAGGTGGAGCCATCCAATCTATGCAACCCCTTTTCCCCATAGAAGGTGGACCAATGTTCCACAAAACCCAAACTCTCCACCCTACACCACTTACATAGACAGCAATTCGCTTCCAGAATATTCTGTCTTCTGTCTTCCTTTGTTCATTCTTCTTCAGCATGCTTCCAATTTCCCTGAAATCACTTGTTATCTGTGAGATATCCTGCGATGCAGTGGCATTAGTGCCAATATGAACCACCAGCAATGGATCCTTGCCCGTAGACTTCATGAGCCTATCCAATCTTAGAATGACAGCTTGTGTCTTGGCTCTGAGAAGAAGGCATACTGTCCTGTTGTCTGCCTGCCCCGTCTGTCCCTAAACTGCAACAAATGGGTTATAAGAAATTGAGGTCTTACACAACCAATCATGTTGGAGGACTTTATCTTGGGCACCCTTTGATCCAGTGACTCCAAAGGTGCCCCACACTCTCCCCTGCGGCCTGAACTAGCACTTTCCAAGCCCATCTGACTGGGGGTGCAGGCTTCAGAGAGGATTGAAAATTCAAACAGAAGCCGTGTTGCAACCTTAACAATGAGCCAGCTCTTGTTGTCCCATAATCCTACCCACCCCCCATGCCTTCTGTCAGCCCTCACAGAGAGCAGGACCCACGCTCATCCCAACTGGCCTCCACACAAGCAGCATTAGTCAGCAGCTGCACACAGACGCCAGGAGGCTGCAGGGCTTGGACTCTCATTTATTGGAAAAAGGAAGATGCTCATGAAGAAGGCCCACAAGCCAGTGAGTCCCATTGGGCGTCTGGGGGCTGGGCAGCTCCGGCACCAGCACTACTTCCCTGGGGGATCCTGCACTCCTGAGGAGGGAACAGGCAGCGGTGTATGTGTGTGTGTGTGTGTGGGGAGAACGTGTGGGTGTGCAGAGAGAGGGGCCCAGGAGACACAATCGAGGGCAGAACGGGTGCCCCCCGGCACTGTTAGACTCCTCGCCTGACTCTGACCTCACAGTGACTGTGCAGGGAGTCCATGGAGACTGTCCCCCCCCCGGGACATTCCCAGCAGGCCCACCACAGAGCCATCGCGCTGTGACACCCTTGCAATTGAAGGAATACAGGGGAGCAAGCAGGGATAGACCCTGTCGCCTGGCACTGCCTGTTCCCCTTCGATAGCCTCTCTACAGGGTCCGCCAGCTGGCCTCAGGTGCTGGCTACCATTGGCTGTTCTACGCCGTGCCGTTCCCCAGCCCCGTGCTCAGCTAGGATGTGGCTGGTCAGTTTGTCCGTGCAAAGCAAGGAAGGGTCGCTCACAGACTTCCTGGAGGAACCAGCATTGGGCAGGGGCTTGGCAGGCGACGGTACTCTGCCATCATTAGGGTCCAACCCCAAACACACGTGTTACTCCGTGCCCAGTCTGCGGTGCCCACCTCAGGTCACGTGTTCTCCCGGCCCAGGGCCTCGGGGCCAGGTGTCTGGTTCTGGGATTTCAGCAGCTGCAGGGCAGGCTGGGGCTGGGGCGCGGCGCTGTGCTGGGGTGCGGCGCTGAACTCCACCGGCCCGTGGCGCAGCTGCTTCCGGTACTGCACAAACATACAGAGCTTCAGCACAATGGCCAGCACGTTCTTGCCCATGAAGATGCCCGAGACCCGGGCGTCCCGGAAGAAGACCATGTTACTCCCCCTGATGAAGAGGGTGGCGATGTTGACGGTGAGCAGGCTCAGCATGGGGTAGAGCATCATCCGGTGCGGCACGATGCTGAACCCTTGCATGCTGATCTCGCACAGGGACACGCAAGGGAGAGTCAAGAGCAAAATGTAGCAGTAGAAGAACATCAGGCCCTCGGCCCAGAGGGGCAGCCCTTTCTTCTGGGGCTCCCACAGGTTGGCCTGGATGTCCAGCACGTCCAGCATGTCAATGACGACCCAGAAGAGGCGGTTGCGGAGGTCCTCCTTCTTCTTGAATGTCCGGACGTAGTCCATGTGCTCGGTGGCCACCAGCAGCACGTAGAGGGCAGGGATGCAGATGGACAGCAGCAGGGTCAGGGCTTTGCGTGCCAGAAGGTCCAGGCTCTTCCGGTCAGCCTTGTAGTTCTGGTAGACAAAGTAGACCTTGATCTCCAACACGAAGACGTAAAGGAACCAGAGGATCATGGCATAGCCGCGCTTGGCTGTCCTCACCTCGGCCCCGACCCAGACCGCCATGTACCGGAGCACCAGCAGGAAGCAGACGTCGCCCACCAAGACCATGATGCAGATGCCCAGTTTCCTGGAGCCCTGGTTCTGCTCCACCAGGTAGGCATCCATCAGCACCAAGCTGCTCATGATGAGGACGGTGGAGAGGCAGACATGGGGCTTGTTGACGGGCGGTGGGGGAACCATCCTGGAAAGAGGAACACACGGGTCAGTCAGGCAGCTCCTTTGCTGTAGGGCTCTCTCTGCTCTGGGTGGTGGTCAAATCTCCCCCGCCTTGGTGGGCAGCACATTCCTCCCTGCCACCTCTCTCCCAGTCAGCTGTGGGCAGCAGGGGGAGGGGTGCTGCTTTGCATTGTTAAGGTCATTCCCCCCAACAGCATCCCTGTGCCAGGTCCCCCTCTGCCCCCTCAACAGCATCCCTGTACCCCCCATCATACCCCTGCCAACAGCATCCCTGTGCCAGGTCCCCCTCTGCCCCCTCAACAGCATCCCTGTACCCCCCATCATACCCCTGCCCACAGCATCCCTGTGCCAGGTCCCCCTCTGCCCCCTCAACAGCATCCCTGTACCCCCCATCATACCCCTGCCAACAGCATCCCTGTGCCAGGTCCCCCTCTGCCCCCTCAACAGCATCCCTGTGCCCCCCATCATACCCCTGCCAACCCACCCTTTGCCCCCCCCACATCATCCCTGTGCCAGATCCCCCTCTGCCCCCCCTCATACTCCTGCCAACCCACCCTCCGCCCCACACAGCTTCCCTGTGCCAGGTCCCCTGTGCCCCCCCTCATACCCCTGCCAACCCACAGTGCAATTAAAATTGTGATTAATCATGACTATTCTTTAAAATCTAGTTAATTTGTTTTGCGTTAATCGCTTGCATTAACTGCAATTAATTGACAGCCCTAATTGCCAGTGACAGAGAATCCACCATGACCCTTGGTAAATTGCGCCAATGGTTAATTACCCTCATGGTTAAAATGTAATCTTATTTCCAGTCTGAATTTGTCTAGTTTCAATTTCCAGCCATTGCATCTTGTTAGACTTTCGTCTGCTACAACGAAGAGCCCGTCATCAAATTTTTGTTCAAGTCGAGACTGTGATCACAAAATAGCAAACCGGTTTTCAGTGTCTCTGTATGTGAACTTTGGAGATGGTGCAAAACTCTGCATTAAACAAACCCTGTGACACCCTTAGCGCCGATGCAGCTGTTACTGCTCCAGGTTTCTGTGTCCCCGCTGACCTTCGTAGGGGCACCTTATTTTGTTCTGAGGCCTTGAATGTGTCGGCACAATTCACTAGTCTTTAACACGCGTGAATGTGAAGGGGTGATATTTGATAAGTCTTGTAGTGTCACTTTGCCTTGTGACATCCAAGGGCCTTGATTTGATAAATTCCTCCCGTGCCCAGGCCTCTCACGCTGTGCACAGAGAAACCTAGAGCAAGGACTCAAACTGCCAGGGCACCAACCCTCACATCCAGCGTGTTGTGATCTGGGCCCTGTGTTTTAGCTTAGTGCTCTGGATTCCTCGACTGCTGGGGCATGGAAGCATTGCCTGATACGTCCCCCTCCTCCTCCGTCGTCCGTGCAGAGTAGTGTCCTCCTCAGGTACCAGGGAGGATGCCACCCCTCCCCCGGGTCCGTCTCTCTTTCTGGCCTGGGCACAGCGCTGCTGCGGCTTGCTGCATGGGGAAAAGAGGAGGAGCAGAGCCAGGATCCTGACTGCTGCTGCTTCGCAGCTGCTCTGGAGAGAAGCCAGCACCAGGGCTGAGACGGGAGGAGGAGGGGAGTGTGTTTGTCCCAGTGGAGGCACCAAAGCCCCCTGTGAACTGACATGGCCGGCGACTAAGCCTGGAGCAGTCTGAGGCTATGGATGTTACGGACACAGCATGCTGAGCCACACTCCGCCCTGGCAGAGGTCTCTGCTGGGCCCTGCCGAGCACCTGCACCCAGAGAAAAATAGCATGTGAGCATGCAGCTAAAGGCGGTGGCCTGATGCATATGCCCAAGGGGGCACAACCCAGATCGCAGAGGTAAACGAACGTCCTCCAGTGCATGGGCTGGGGGGAGGAATCCAGCAGGGGCCTTGGCTTGGTCCACACTCGTTAAGCGTTTTCACCTGTGATCTGGAAGTGAGCGGTGAGCAGCGGGTGACACTAAATGGGGAGCTGTGATCAACAGTGAAGACAGAAAAAATGAGCCTGAGGGACCCAGCAAGATAAACACCGTGGGCAGAAATGGCCAAGCTGAGACGCAGCTGGGATGGATGCAGCTACCCCAGCTGGGATGGATGCAGCTACCCCAGCTGGGGAGAACAAGCTAAGCCATCCCCCGTCAATGGGAGAAACCAACCTAGGAGCCAGTGCAGCTGAGAGCCGAAGCCCTTGTCTACACTAGCCTTTCCCCTTATACTTTCCCTTCGTTCCCACCACTGGGGCAGCCCCCGTGGCCTCCCGCATGGGGGCCACGGTGCCATGCAGGCTGCTCCCAGCCGGGTTAGCTGAGACATGGTTAAACACCAGCGGCTGCCACTGGAGGAGCTGAACCCGGCAGCAAAGGCAGAGCCCTGGGGGTGACAGTGGACGTCAGCACAGACACCACCCGGAAATGCAACGGGCAGTGAAAACGGGCAATGCGACTGAGGGCTGCAGGCCCAGAGGCAGCACCTTGCTGAGCAGGGGGCAGCCCCTGAATGCGCAGCCGGGCCAGGCCCAGTGTCCTCTATTGTGGGCACCACATTCCCAGAAAAATGCTGACCACTGGAGGGAATTGAGATCAGGGACTCAAGGGTTCAGGAGTTCAGTCGGTCCAGCTCAGCTAAGCAAGGGCGGACATGCTGTGGCTGTGAGAGGAGGAGAAATAGTCCCTGCCACAGAGAGCCTTTCTCCTGGGGAACTGACTTCCCAGGGACAGGGGCAGGGGCAGGAACCCCCCAGTGCCTGGGCACAGCCCTGGAGAACGGCCCCTAGGGCCTGTCCTACACTGTCCAGCTCGAATATACGTCACTTGATCCTATGCCTCTCCTCTGGCCATGGCCACACTGCCGTCCCCACCAAACCCCGGCTGCCCAGACGCACCAATACTCCGGCCCCCAGCGTGTCGACCAGTTCTTGCACCCAGAGCTCCTGGAGCACCAGCCTGCCTCTGTGGCCATGGCTCTGTGGTGCTCCACCAGCTCCTGAGCCCGCACTGCTGGCGCAAACTGGCCAGGGCACGAGCTCCGATTCCCTTGCAGACATTTGGCATCTCGCTAGCTGCTGCTAACACCATCAGAGCCGGGACTGCCCAGGCCAGGAGAGACACGGCTGTGCAGTGCCAAGTAGCCCAGATAGGACAAGACTTCATACAACCCCCTATTTCCCCACACACAGTGGGGCAGGGGCCAGTGCCCTCTGCTTCTCTGCCTGCCCTCCTCAGTGTCGCCACCCCAGCCGGGCAGTGCCAGCCGCCAGCCGGCCCCACCAAGGCAGCTGGCACCCTGGGGCATCAGCGGAGATGGCTGCCTATCCGCCAGGGCCCCCCCATCTCCATGGCCCCCCGACCCCCTGTCTCCATGGCCCCCCGACCCCCTGTCTCCATGGCCCCTGGTCTCCTGTCTCCATGGCCCCCTCAGCCCCCTGTCTCCATGGCCCCCTGTCTCTCCCCTCTGCAGGGGGCAGGCTAGGGGGGGTCTCTGCCCTGCCAGGCCACGGCAGCCGGTTCAGGGCTGCCCCAGCCCCGAGTCACTCGCTCTCCTGCATGGGGGGCGATTCCCAGCCGGGCCCGGCGTGTGCCGGCCGCTGGGAAGGGGGGAGCCGAGCGCGGAGCGGGGCTTTACCTAGCGCCAGTCTCCGCCGCGATGCTGCTTCCCCGAAGCGGCCACTGCCTGCTCCCGGGCTGGGTGGCCGGAGCCGGGCGCTCCCCGCTGTTGCGGGCCGCTCCGAGCCGGGGGAGGCCGGGCGCGGGTGGGCAGCTGCCTGCGGCTCCGGGGCTCTCCCTGCAGCGGGACCCCAGGGCGCGCAGCGAGCCGGGGCGGGGAGAGCGGCCGCGGCGCAGCCAGGTCCATGCCCGGCCCAGGGGCCCTGGTGCTGCAGCGCGGCCCGGCCCGGCTGCGCCCTCCCCGGCTGCCTGCGCGCCGGCCCCGCAGAGCTCAGCGCCCCGGCTCGGCACCGTCCCAGGCGCTGCCCCGCCGGGCGCTCATCGCTCGGCCAGCGCCTCCTGCAGCCCCGGCCCGGCCCCTGTCCGCCGGCTCGCGGGGCGCCCCGGGGAGGCCGCGCTGGGTGGGAAGCAGGGGGGCGGCGGCGTGGTCGCTCCTGCTGGGGAGGGGTCACAGCTGTTCCCGCGTGGGGCCGGGGGGTCTGGCTGCAGCTGAGCGGCCTGTCTCCCCATTAGCCGCCAGCACAGACCCATGCCCCGCCGGACACACACACTCCTGCAGGCAGGGACAACATAGCGGGAAGCCTGGGTCCCAGGATAGTGGCGAGACAAGGGGGGCGGTAATAGCTTCTGTTGGAAAGCGAGACGGGCTTTGGCGCTTGCCCAGAGCTCATCGTCAGGGCTGGGAGCGGTCACAGCTCAATACAAGGTGGGACAGATTGGGCATAAGTAGTTTGCACATGTTTCAAGGGACCTTTCAAGGGGAAGGGGCCGGTTAACGCCCCTCCTGCCATAGTGGTCAAGGAGAGAAAAAAAAACGCTGGGTGTTTAGTGGGTTACACATTGTTGTAAGCCAGTGAGTCTCAAACTTTTGTACTGGTGACCCCTTTCACGTAGCAAGCCCCTGAGTGCGACCCCCCCTTATACATTAAAGACACTTTTAAATATATTTAACACCATTATAAATGCTGGATGCAAAGCGGGGTCTGGGGTGGGGGCTGACAGATCATGACCCCCGTATAGTAACCTCATGACCCCCTGAGGGGTCCCGACCCCCAGTTTGAGAACCCCTGTTGTAAGCCATACGTCCAGTGTCTCTGTTCAGTCCATGATTTTTAGTGTCTAGCAAAGTAAGGAATTTAAGCTCCCAGGCTTGTCATTTGCAGGTGTTGTGCAGGTTTCCTTTTGAGGATGAGGCCTGAGAGGTCGGGTATAGAGGGATCCCTCTGTGAAAAGTGTTCACCCACCAGGGATAGAGTGTTTTTGTCTTTTTATCAATTTTCTGTGTGACTTCATTGGAGAGCACCGTGATTGTCTGGTTTCACCCACATAGTTGTTGCTGGGGCATTTAGTGCACTGGATGAAGTACACCACATGTTGTGATAGGCTTGTGTAGGGCCCCATGGATCACTGTCTCTGGTAGAAGCTTCTCTGATAATAGCGACAAAGAGTCCTGTGGCACCTTATAGACTAACAGACGTATTGGAGCATAAGCTTTCGTGGGTGAATACCCACTTCGTCAGACGCTACCCCTCTCATACTTCTCTGATAATGTTTCAACAAGATGATTGAGTAAAATATGAGCAAGGATTTACCATCTACAGATAGCAGGGAGATACACAGTCAGATTTGTTGCCTTTATTTTTGTATAGTGTAACTATGATTGCATCTTTGAAATCCAGAGGAATTTTCTCAGTTTCCCAGATATCTTAATAAGTTAATGCAGATAGTTAACAGTTTGGGGGCCTGCAAGTTGAAAAATTTCCGCTGGTATGTTGTCTTTGCCTGGCGATTTACCTTTGTTTGTTTGATAACTTTTTATACTTCCTCAATAGTAGGTGATGAGGCAATTTCTTTATGTGTGGGGTGCTGGGTTAGTTCCTCTAGCATCTGTGAGTTGACAATAGCGGGATGATGGAATAGCTCAGCAAAGTGCTGCACCCGTCTTTTCGAGATGCCTCTTTTGTTTTTGAATTAGGTGGATCCATATGAACGCTTTAGCGGAGCTGGTCCCGTGTTAGTAGCAGCGGAATGCTGTATTTCTTCTGCTTTCTTTCCTCACCAGTTATCAGGTAGAACATAAAGCTGTAACTGCCGAGCCTCAACCCTAGTCCATGACAATTGCTTGCAAGACTACTATTGGTCCTGGTCCACACTAACCCCCCACTTCGAACTAAGATACGCAACTTCAGCTACGTGAATAACGTAGCTGAAGTCGAAGTACCTTAGTTCGAACTTACCACGGGTCCAGACGCGGCAGGCAGGCTCCCCCGTCGACTCTGCGTACTCCTCTCGCGGAGCAGGAGTACTGGCGTCGACGGCGAGCACTTCCGGGATCTATCCAGGATCGATTTATCGCGTCTAGACAAGACGCGATAAATCGATCCCAGAAGATCGATTGCTTACCGCCAGACCCGGAGGTAAGTATAGACCTACCCGGTGTGTTCAGTGCCTGGCCTAAAACATTGGTTGTGTCTACAGTTGGTTAAAGAACTGTTGATTTTCTACTACTATGATTCTGGGTGAATTAATACATTGATTGGTTAAGAATAACAAAATGTCCTGGTTTAAGAAATGTTGTCTAAGATAAAAGTTGACCTGAAAAGAACCTGGCCAACTTTTTAAAGACTCTTGGGTGGAAGTTATCCAGGTCTTCTGATCATGGGCTGGAAAGAACTTCATCAGCCTCATGTGATAAGAGTACATTATCCTGCTTTTTTCCAGATACAGAACAGAAATATTTATTGAATACTTCTTCCTTTTCTGCATCGTTATTAACAATATTACCATCTCCATCTAGTAATGGGCCTGTACCATTGCTTGGAGTTCCGTTGTTCCTAAGATACTTTAAAAAATCCTTCTTATTGCCTTTAGCCCTGCAAGCCATGGATTTTTCCCTGATGGCTTTAGTTTCCCTTATCAATTTTCTACACTTCATAACTTCTAATTTATGCTGATTGCTACCTATTTCCCCCTTTTTGCATTTGTTATGTATTCCTTTGTCATTTCTAATTGCTGCCTTCACTTTTGCACTGACTCAGGATGGGCTTTTAGCCAGACTTATGCTTTTTCCTGGCTGTAGAATCATGGCTTTTTGGCCACCTAATGGTCTCCACTTCAAGAAGTCCCAATTTTCATTCACATTTTTCTGTCTGATGTTTCACTCATCATTTTCCTCAGCTTTGGGAAATTAGCCCTTTGAAGCACCAAGTATGTGTATTACTGGTTGGGACTGTCCTTTGTTTGGCATATTGAATGTAATCAGGTCATGATCACTGGTTCCTAGGCAATCACCAACTTCCAGCCCAGTGATTAATTCAACTTTATCTGTCATAATGAGGTCCACAATAGAGTAACCTTGTGTTGGGTGCAATACCTTTTGCGTCAAGAAATTATCATCCATACTTTTTAGAAAGTTGCATCCGATGAAGTGGGTTTTAGCTCACAAAAGCTTATGCCCAAATAAATTTTTTAGTCTCTAAGGTGCCACAAGTACTCCTGTTCTTTTTACTTTTTAGAAACTCACTGATGTTTTATTGAGACCTCCAGCATGTCTCCCAACTGAAATCCCCCATAACACGGTTTTTCTTTCCAGATATTAAAAACCATTGCTGAAGGAATAACTCATTCTGCTCTCTGGTGTGATTCAGAGGTCTGCAACAGATCCCCACCAGCACCCCTATCAGGACTTTGTACATTAGCACATTGACCCATGTAGCCTGTGGTTCTGAGTTATTAATAACTTTAAAGCAGGTAATATATCATAGAATGTTAGGGTTGGAAGGGACCTCAGGAGGTCATCAAATCTAATCTAATCTAATCTAATCTAACCCCCTGCTCAAAGCAGGACCAATCCCCAGACAGATTTTTGCTTCAGATCCCTAAATGGCCCCCTCAAGGATTGAACTCACAACCCTGGGTTTAACAGGCCAATGCTCAAACCACTGAGCTATCCCTCCCTCTGATGCCATCAGTGTAGAATGTCCCATCCCTCCCCTCCCCCGTCCTTCCTGAACAGTTTATACCCAGTCATTGTAACATTCCAATCATGCCAATTGTCCCAGTAGGTTTCAGTGTAGTTAGCTGTATCCGATTTCTTCTCATCAGTGAGAATTTCCAATTCCTCTTGCTTGTTACCCAGGTGCCCACCATTGGGATGGAAGCAATTGAAAAACTTCTCTTTGAATGAGTTTGTGGCGCCCTGAGTGTGAGTTTGTCCTGCCTTTGCCTCCGGAGCACTCTCCCAGTACGTTGGAGCTAGTGAAGAGGAGCAGCAAACGGCAGTTTACAAGGGAGGTTAGAGAGGGAGCAAGAGACCCAGATACACCTGATTAACATTCTCTAAGGCCAATAAACACCCCCTCCAAAAATCCCCCAAACAAACCAACCCAACAAAGAAAGCTGCAGGAGTGAAAGGAATGCAGGCAGAAGTCCAGCAGCAGAGTGGGGTTAGCCAGTCAATTGCACTGAATGCAGCAAATGCAGCATGGATGATTACCCACCTTGTGGGCAGGTGGCATATGTGTGCATTCGGTGCAAGGAGCTCATACCCTTCAGAGACTGTGTACGGGCTCTAGAGACCAGAGGGGCTGAACTGGAGGAGCACAGGGAGACAGAGAGAGGTACATAGAGGAGACTTCCCAGGACACAGTAGAACGGTCCCACCCCCGGTCTGACAGCCTCGGTGCTGTTGAGGAGAACATCAAGCTGGAGTGGTGGAGGGAAACAATCCCATATTTGGGACCCTCCTTCCAGATGATGTCATGGTATCTGCAAGCACAGAGGATACCTCTCCGGGGGAGGGAACCCCAGTTATTAGGAAGAGAGAGGTAATATTTATGGGGGGGTTCGATTATTAGAAATACAGATAACTGGGTTTGTGATGACTGGGAGAACCGCATTGTGAATTGCCTGCTGGGTGTAAAGGTTGTGGACCACTCAAGACAACGGGATTATGTGTAGTGTTGGGGAGGAGCCAGTGGTCGTGGTACGTGTAGGTACCAGTGACATAGAGAAAGGTAGGAGAGTTGCTGGAGGCCAAATTTCGGCTGCTAGGTAAGAGATTACAGTCCAGGACCTCCATGGTAGCATTGTCTGAAATTCATCCAATTCCACCCACAGGGCCAGTTAGACAGGCAGAACTGCAGGGTCTCAGTGCGTGGATGAGACAATGGTGTAGGGAGGAGGGGTTTAGGTTTAGTAGGAACCGGGGAACCTTTTTGGAAAGGAGGAGCCTATACAGGAGGGATGGGCTGGCTCCACCTAAATCAAAACGGGCCTTTGTCTCCCTGCTCCTGAGAGATGTGCAGGCCAGAGAGAGGGATCCAGACAATACTGCCACTTCCACTGGTGCCATCCAAATCCTGAACACCCAGGGCCGGCTCCAGGCACCAGCTCAGCAAGCAGGTGCTTGGGGCGGCCAAGGGGAAGGGGCGGCACGTCGGGCTTTTCGGCGGCAATGCGGCGGAGGGTCCCTGTCCCTCTCGGAGGGAAGGACCTGCCGCCAAAGAAGAAAGCGGCGCGGTGGAGCTGCTGCCGATCGCGATTGCGGCTTCCCCCCCCCCCCCCCCCCACCGCTTGGGGCGGCAAAAACCCTGGAGCCAGCCCTGTGAACACCACCTGGGATGTGAAACCGTGTCTCCCACCCCATGTGTCCTTTTCCTTCCCCACCTTATTTATTGTCTTTCCTATTTCTTTCTGTCCAATGAGAATCTCTCCTAGCCAGTTAAGCCTGTATATTTTGCATCACTGCTGTAAGCCTGGGACCAGAGAAAGGCAGCTGAATGCAATGCTGTAAAGAGCCCGACGCTGGTACCAGTTTGCCAGGTCTCACGGTGTGCTGGGCCTGTGGTTTGTTTTCCAGAAGCGAGGTTGCAAGTTAGCATCGACACCAGACACAGATGCTGCATTTTCTATCTTCGCTGTTCTTTTGTCCCCCCTTTTGTGTGCGTTTGCCTTGTTTTGTCTTCTAGGAAACAGGTTGAGACTCTCACAACAGCAGCTCCAGCCCATCTCAACCAACTTCTTCTCTTTTCCCCGAAAGGGACAGTTTTCCCATCTTCAATATGATCTAAGAGACTGTCAAACTGGGGGAGGGAGGTGGGTCCTTGTGGAACCTCTCTCCAGCCAAAGGGAGAGGGGACAAGGGACAGTGTGAAAATGAGAGCCTGACCTAATACTTGACATTTCAAAGGATTTAACTGCCTTTCCTTCTTTTCTGTATCTTCCATAAAAGGTTAACAGGATGTTTAATGGGAGTTTGCCCTGGCACTAAGCAGGCTGAGGTTTTTGTATGCCAAATGCCAAACTTCGTTTAACACTGTTTAATGTGGGACAGCCACAGGGTTGTGTTAAGACCTTCGGGCCACGTAGTCCATCAAACTTAATACAACAGCCCCCAGGTTGAAATCTCCCATGGTCACAGTTTTCCTTCCTCCACATTATGGACAAATGCCTAAGGAGCAGATCATCCTGTTCCCTAGCGAGGTGGTCTGTGGCAGACGCCTGCCAGCACGGGATTAGTGAGCCCATTACTGGACCGGTCTGTACAATTCTGGGATCAACACTTAAAAATTAATGTTGACCAACTGGAAAGAGACGCAAGTGCTGGAAAACCTCCTCTGCAGTGAGAGACTGAAGAAGCACAATTTAGGTAGCTTATTGGAGAGAGGATTAAGAAGTGATTCGATCACCTACTTGGGGAGAAGCCTTCTGATAGGAGAGGTCTCTTTAGCAGACAAGGCAGAATGAGATCTAGCAGCTGGAAGCTGAAACCAGAGCCAGTCAGACTAGAAATAAAGTACAAATTGTTAAGTGAGGGCAATTAATCACTGGAACAATTTCCCCCGGGGATGTGATGGATCATCCAACCCATGGAGACTTTACATCCAAATTGGGGGTACAATTTTCAGAAGTGTGGAGTGATTTAGGAGTTGTGCCTGCCGGGATCTATGTCATGAGACCTGACACGCTCACCCAGAGGTGCAGGGGCTGCCTGTGACCAAGGACACACAGAGAGAGACACGGAGCATTGCCCAAACCAGCCACTGGGTGTCACTGCAGCTCCACGGGGCAGCTGCTGCTCACTCTTCTCGGGATGGACAGGGAGATCAAGGCTGACTCAGGACCCTTCTTGCATGGATTCTACCCACCTTACTACCCACCTGGGGTCCAGAGCACCCCCAAATCCCTGGATCTCCACATGCAGCCCTGGGGTCCAGAGCACCCCCAAACCCCTGGGTGCACACCTGTCCCCCTGGTGTTTAGACCACCTGCAAATCAACAGGTCCCCTCCCCCCAGCAGAATCTGGGGCTTCCGCTGAATCCCTGTGTTGTCCCCCCAGGGCTTGTGGTGCCTGCCAGCGTTCTGGGCTGCATGGGCCCTGGAGTGCGGAGGAGCTTGGGCATCCTGTTGTGCCTCCTTCTGGCCAAAGCTCGTGGGGATTTTCCAGGGGAAAACTTGGAGAGAAACTGAAAGCGGGTTTGGTTGAATTTTTCCTGGAAGTGGCTGCGTGTCTCCGTTAAGCTGGGGCCGGAGCTGCAGTTCTCAGGGAACAGTCACTGGGAGTTTCCAGCTGCTCCGCTTCCAGGAGCCTGCCCTGAGCAGCCAGAGTGGGGCTGGTTCCCTACTGCTGGGGCCCCTGCAGGCAAGCCAAGCAGCTGGGTGACCTGCTTGGCGATTTGTACCTGCAGGGGGCAGGAAGCGGCTCTGCCCCAGGCCTGCCACCCCAGGCTGGGACTAGCGTTGCTTGTAAAGGATTGATTGGTGTGATCAGGGCCATGTGTCTGGAGAGTCAAGGTGTTGGCTGAGGCAGTGCTACCACGTGCAGGGCTGCAGGACGGTGCCCAAGTGGCTGCTGTTCCTGGGTGTACTGCAGGGGTAGCTGTGCTGGGGGTATATTAGGCAAATCCAGGCAGGTCAAGCTTGTCTGGAAGGAGGAAGCTGGCCCAGATCTTGCCAGGCCTGCCCAGAGAGACCCTGCTCAGGAAGCCTCTGGTGAGGGCAGGAGGGGCCTGCCTGCCAGCCAACACCAGGTACCCACCCACTTACTTCCCAGAAAGCGGTGAGCGCGAGCGCCGTCTGACGCCAAGGCGGGGAGCCTGGCAGGGAGCGCGAGCGCCCTCTGACGCCGAGGCGGAGAGCCTGGCGGCGGGCGCGAGCGCCGTCTGACGCCGAGGCGGAGAGCCTGGGGGTGAGCGTGAGCACCATCTGACACTGAGGCGGAGAGCCTGGCGGCGAGGGCGAGCGCCGTCTGACGCCGAGGCGGAGAGCCTGGCGGTGGGCGTGAGCGCCGTCTGACGCCGAGGCGGAGAGCCTGGCGGTGAGCGTGAGCACCGTCTGACGCTGAGGCGGAGAGCATTCTGGGGTCTCTGTTCCATGGACACTTGTGTGGATTGAGCAGGATTTCCACGGAGAGGAGAATGCTTCCCACTTCACTTAGAGCATCCTTCTGAAGGGGGTGTTCAGCAGGACTCCATTGTTTTACTAGAACTCGCCTGGCATGGAACTGCATACCCCGGAGTGCAGCATATGGCTCCGAGCCGGGGCGCGGGCAGGATACCAGCCAGCACAGACCATGCACTTGTGAACTGGAAGTGCTGAAATCAAGGCCCCCGAGAGATCCCAGCCCCACATGGGAGCCTTGAAATGAGGGACTTGCGAAGAACATAAAGGGCCAGGTACCTGTGGAGGTAGGGGCTGCTCTGCCATGGAAACGCCTCCTTCCCGCCTCCAGCGTGGCTCTGGAGCAGCAGGAGCTGTATGGTGGAGGGCAGCATAGAACCAGCACAGCTGGCTGCACGCTCCCTGCAGACTCCCCTGGTGTGGGTGAATCCCTAGCAGGGGAGACCGGGAACAGAATCGGGCTCATCCGGTGCAACTCCAAAGGGACCAGGGCAGTGACTCTGCCCCAAGCTCTTTCAGTTGGGGTGCTGTGTGGAAACTGCCCGCGCCCTGACTGGAGTGGCCGTCTCCACCAGCTTGCTCTGAAAGGAGAGGGTGGCCCAGAGGGTTAGCGCTCTGCTAGCTGCCTGCAGAACAAGAAGCCCCAAAACGCATGGCTCAGGAATGACAACGGCTAGCAGCTTATCAGAGAAGCTTTCCATGAAGGATTCCCATGAAGGACTCAGAAGTGTTATACCCTAAAGCACATGAGAGCTGTTGCTATGGTGCTGAGATAGTTGGCTGAGCAAGCAGGGCCCCAAGGGGGAGAGATGGCAGGAGACGGGAAAGCGGGGACCTGGGGCAGGGAGAGTGGAAATGGGGAGGAAAAAGCAGGGACTAGGACAGTAGGGACCCTGGGGGGGGGGCACACAAAGAGAGCCTGGAATGCAGTGGGGGCTCACCATCCCAGGCATGGGGGTGAAGGGGAAATGTGGGTGCATACAGAGCCCCTGCATGGGAGGGAAGGGGGTACCACATAGTCCACCTGCCATGGAGTGGGGCAAATGGAGGACAACGGTACAGAAGATATACAGAGCCCCTGGGGAATGGGATACACACAGAGCCCCCGGCATGAGGGAAGAGTGCTGGGAGTTGCGGGTGGTCCCTGAAATAGAGAAACAGGAGAGGGTGTCACACAGAGAGCTTGGAGGGAGGGGAATGGAGAATGGTGGGCGCAGCGCGCTTGGCTGACACAAGCTACAAACTGTGATCCAGGAGTCCTGGCCTCAGTATGGACTGTCCATCACGATAGCTCGGCTGAGTGCTTGCTACAGCACCAGAGGGATCCGGCCATGCTCCGTCTTGCTTCCAGCAGTGAAATCACAGTCAGGTTACCTAGGGGTTTGCTTTGCCCTGGGTGTTCCAGGAATATCACATTCCTATGAGGAGAAGTAACAGCAGAGGACAGCTGCACTGTACAGATCTCCTACCTAAACGGCACTGGCCATGGCTGTGAGGCCTGTGTGTGGTGGGCTGGACTACTCAAAGGGCTTCTGGAGAGAGAAAACAATGACTGGGGCCTGGCAAATCATCCACTGGAGGACAGTGAGACAATGGGGACTGTTCAGCACAGAGAAGAGCTGAAGAAAAGGACATGACAGAGGCCTTGTCTACATGAGAAACTAGTAGGGAATGGGTTTAATAGCCCTGTTGAACTAAGGCACCGAAAGACATTCTTAATCCCAAGCAAGAACGGCATACAAGGGGGTTGCACCCATTTCACTAAATGTTCCTAAACCAGTTTAGTTCCCGTGGTACAATTTTCTTGTGTGGACACAGATATACAAAATGAGGGGAGGGGCAGGGAAGGTAAAGTGGATACTCCTATTGGGCCTTTCTCAGAGTTCAGGAAGAAGGAGCCCTGCAGTGAAACTGAAAGGCAGCAAATTTAAAACCGATCAAAGGAAATACTTTGTATATAATGCATACTTACCCTTTGGAACTCTGTCACAAGATACCATTGTGGCCAAGAGCTTAGCACGACCCAAAAGGATTGGACACATATATGGATAAGAACATCTAGACGTTCATTAGATAAACAAATTACAGGGATATATAAACCTTCATGCTGCAGCTTGCCTCAGGCCAGCTTTAACCCTGGCCAGTTAGTTACACTGTAGGTTTTCTTGCTTCTTCCTCTGAAGTGGCTGGTGCTGGTTCCTGTTGAAGATAGAGTCCTAGAGCCCTTGTCAAATCCAATCGGACAGATGTGGGGCTTGTAAACCAACTCAGGTTTGAGCTATGATGTTCCAAAGATGTACCGAACTGTCTGAAATGCCTAAAAACCTTCCCTCCCAAACGCCCCCCATCTCAAAAATACTTTGTCTGATTAACTTAAAATTAACTTTAAAAAAAATCCTCCTCTAAGTCCCTGTACAGGCCAAATTTCAGATAGACAGTGTCCTTTGGGTATTTTGTAGAGCCAGCAGGGAGTAAAACAATCAGGCTTGGATGGAAACTCGTCCTTGTCTCACTGAATGTACACATTCTGGAGACGTGCATCTTGCTTCTAAATTCCACCAGGCTCTTGAAAAGCTTAGACTATTTGCCCAGCTCCCAGAGGTTCCAAGCTGTCATGTATAATAAGTCCCATGCACTCATTCTTGCTGAGGAATATGGGACAAATGGATTTGAAATGTTTAGATCAATCAATTTGTGAGAGATGTTTTGGCAAAATATCATTAGACACTTTTTCTAACATGAAAACTCACCAATTTCAGTGTCTCATTAACGAAGATGATCTCCTATTCACTTCAGGCTTCCACCATGTCCTCCCCTATGACTGAACATGGGACAGTTCAGTCAGAAAAGGTCTTTTTCAAGAAAGTCAGCTTTTGGGTGAGGTTGGGGTGTGTGCCTGACAAAATTCACCTGAATGCTTAGCTCTGGGATCACCACCTTGGCTCGGGAATCGTTAAGTAGCACCAGGAATGGCCCTGGTTCTAGTCTGCAGCTGCTGTGTGGGGAGTTCCGGTCTAAATGGAGTACTTGTTTGCTGATGTACAGGTGCAAGGTTTCGTCCCATTCAGTATAAGCTGTAGCTGGGCCCACTGTGCTCCCCTGGGTAGGATTACACTGTGAAATAGTTGTAGCAGCGGGTGGTGTCTGGGAAGGAGGGCATTTAAACGTGTCTAGTGCTTTTTATGGGAAAGAGGCCCCAGGGCTGGCCGCGGAGCTCCCCGATGAAGGGTTTCAGAGGCCAAGTGCTGCTGTTAAGTGTGTGGTCCATTTCTGTTCAGAAAATCAAGTTTGGGGCTAGTCCCCCCTGGACCTTCAGCCTGTTCGAGCTGCCAGGCAATGGCCCTGCTGGGAGCTAGGCCTTGGTTGCCCTTTACACGGGTGCCTTTGAGGAGGCGGAGAAAGGATGTGTGTGCCGGGACCCCTGGGCTCCATCCCGGGGGGCAGCTGCGTCCATGGGGGGGGCGGGTCCAGGACTCCTGGGCTCCATCCCGGGGGGGGCTGCGTCCATGGGGGGGGGGGCGGGTCCAGGACTCCATCCCGGGGGGGCTGCGTCCATGGGGGGGCGGGTCCAGGACTCCTGGGTTCCATCCCGCGGGGGCTGCGTCCATGGGGGGGGCGGGTCCAGGACTCCATCCTGGGGGGGCTGCGTCCATGGGGGGGCGGGTCCAGGACTCCTGGGTTCCATCCCGGGGGGCTGCGTCCATCGGGGGGGGCGGGGCCGGGACTCCATCGCCGGGCGGCTGCGTCCATGGGGGGGGCGGGTCCAGGACTCCTGGGTTCCATCCCGGGGGGGCTGCGTCCATGGGGGGCCGGGTCCAGGACTCCTGGGTTCCATCCCGGGGGGGCTGCGTCCATGGGGGGGCGGGTCCAGGACTCCATCCCGGGGGGGCTGCGTCCATCGGGGGGGGCGGGTCCAGGACTCCTGGGTTCCATCCCGGGGGGGCTGCGTCCATGGGGGGGGCGGGGCCGGGACTCCTGGGTTCCATCCCGGGGGGGCTGCGTCCATCGGGGGGGCGGGGCCGGGGACCCCCGGGTTCTATCGTGGCGGGGGGGGTCTGGGCTGCGGGGGGAGGGGATCCCGGCTCATTGGGACCCGCCCCCCTCCCAGCTCCGAGCAGCAGCCCCTGCCATCGCCTCACGTAACCACTCCCAGCAGAGCCCCTCCCACCAACATCGCCCTCCGTGCCCCCATTGGCTGTTTTTCCCGGATGGCCACGCCCCTCCTCCCTGGTTGGGCGCGGCTCCCGCGGCTCCCGCCCCCTCCCGTCCGATTGGCTGCGGCCGGAGGCCGGCCTGGCCCGCCCGGCGCTGGGGCGGAGGCTGCGCCGCGCCGCGGGTCTGGGGCTCCCGCCGCCCCCTCCAGTGTCGGCTCCCGGGCGGCGGCGGGATCGGGATGGCGGCGGCGGCGGCGGCGGGCGCGCTGGGGGCGGCTCCCGGGGCGGGCGGCGCGGCCGGGCCCCCGGCGGGTCCGTGCGGGGCGTTGGGGTCCGGGCCGGTCCCGGTGCCCATGAACCTGTTCGCCACCTGGGAGATCGACCGCTCGGCGCCCAGCTGCGTGCCCCGGTGAGCGGCGCGGCGCGGCGGGCGGCTATGGGGCGTGGGGGGCTGTCGGTGTGTGTGTGTGGGGCTATGGGGCGCCATGGGGGGCTATGGGGCGTGGGGGGGCTGTCGGGGTGTGTGGGGGGGCTATGGGGCGTGGGGGGACTGTCGGGGTGTGTGGGGGGGCTATGGGGCGTGGGGGGACTGTCGGGGTATGTGGGGGGGCTATGGGGCATGGGGGGACTGTCGGGGTGTGTGTGTGGGGCTGTGGGGAGCTGTTGGGGTATGTGGGGGGGCTATGGGGTGTGGGGGGGCTATGGGGTGTGGGGGGGCTATGGGGTGTGGGGGGGCTGTCGGGGTGTGTGGGGGGCCATGGGGGGCTGTCGGGGTGTGTGGGGGGGCTGTCGGGGTGTGTGGGGGCTATGGGGCGTGGGGGGACTGTCGGGGTGTGAGGGGGGGCTATGGGCTGTGGGGAGCTGTTGGGGTATGTGGGGGGGCTATGGGGCGCCATGGGGGGGGCTATGGGTTGTGGGGAGCCGTCTGTGAGGGTCGGGGGGGCTATGGGGCACGGGGAGCCGTCGGTGGGTGTGGGGGGGCTGTGGGTCACTGTCGGTGGGGGGCTATGAGGCGTGGGGAGCTGTCGGTGGGGGTTGCTTATGGGGTGTTGGTGTGTGTGGGGAAGCTGCGGGTAGGGGGGAGATGGTGGTTTGTGGGGCAGAATGTGTCGGAGTAGAAGTGGGGGTGGGGTAGGCGGTGCGGTGTGGGGAGTTTATGGGGGTTGACTGTGGTGGGAAGGCAGGGGGCAGGTTGTAGGGGATATGGGGCTTCTGTGTGTGGGGGGTGGGCTTATGGAGCAGGGTTAGTTGGGGGGCTCATTCTTCTGCAATGGGTGCTTTATGAAGAGGGTGGGTGGGGTTGTGAGGGGGTATCTGGGGGGCAGGAGGTATGTGTGGGGTGTATGGGCCCCAGTGTGAGGTGGGGGGGTGCTTTGGAAATCCCTTTACAGCCTGGCTGGGAGGGAGGGGTGTCAGAGCCTGTCCAGCAGTGGGTCTGAGTGGGGATGGATGTGGGAACCCCTGGAGGGAGGGCTGTGGCGGGGCAGGTGCTTGTTGTGCTGGTGGGTTTTACAGAACTCTTTCTCTGGGTTTTGTGGGGTTGGAGGGAGCAGTGGGTTTGAAGGACCTGAGAGCAGAGTGACACAGGAGCAGGGGATTTGGGTTGTGGGTGAAGAGCGTTCGTGGTGAGACTCTTTGGGAGTGACGGAGAAGGGTGAGTAGGTTTGGGCTATGGTATATGGCCTGGTTTTCATGGACGTTTAGGGCATGCATAGTGTAACCGGTTCTCTGGTCTTGGGGGCGTTGGAGTTCCACAGCTTGGTCTGAGTCTGCTTCCCTCACCTCCACATCACACCCGGCTAGCCTGGAAGAGTGGCTTGAGCGCCTAGTGGGAGCTCACTTTCCTCAGCTCCACTCTCGCACTGGGGGCAGGTGCTGCCAAGAACTCCCTTGTGGTGCTCCCAGCTTCTGTGCTGCTCTTATCCCTGCTTTTGGTAGCTAGAGACACGACCCCTCTCTCTGCCACAAGGTAGGCACTTTCTAACCAGAGAAGACGACACAATCCCTGCCCTGAGGCGCTCACGATCTAAAGACAGGCAGTGTAGGATGATGGGGCGTAACTTAAGTCCACCTGTCAACAACACTTTTAAAATAGGATATGTAAATGGTTCCCAAATTACTTTGTCCTCATTGGTCAGCGAGCTACCCATAGGACTCCTGGCTGGAGTGGGTCTCCAGGAGTGGATGTGGAGAGGGTAGTAGCCTCATGTGGGTCTTGGGGTGGGGGGACGACCTAGTGAAGAAGGCATGGAGAGTGAGCTGACAAACAGGTAGATGAGGCTCTGCAGTGGAAAGTGAGGCAAGGATGGATAAAAGGGAGGTGGGCCGAGCTATGCAGGGCTCTGAATATTAAGACAAACAGCTTGAATTCTGTGCAGTGGAGGACGTGGTCACTCTGATGGACATGGAAGATGATTTTGCCAGCAGTGTATTTTGGATGGAGTGTAAGAAGGCAGTGTGTCAGAGGGGCCAGGGATAAAGAAATTGCAGTAATCTGGGTGGAAATGAGGGGCCAGATGAGTTTTCACTGGAGAACTCAGAGAAAAAACCAGATCTGAGAGGTTATGGGGGAGGATGCTACTTAAAACTTGGACCTGTCTTGCTTAGTTCTTTAAACAGCCTAATTGTGAATGGCTAGATGAATCTTAGCTTAGCGGAAAAACTGACAAAAATGGGCACACTTGTTCAGAGGGGAGAGAATTGTGCTTGTGACAGACTTTTAAATGAGGTTGCTGGACATCAGAGTTAGCTTTTAGAAACAAGTGTCCCTCTTCTTATTTCTTTGCCTACTTGGTGAAGGCAAATGTATCTCAAATGCTGCGTTGTATGACTTATTTAGCGAACTCTTACGTTGTCTTCCTCAATGCTGTCTGTCTGTCTATGTAAGATCTTGTATTGATGCCCTCACCATAGTGCATGACTGCAGGAGCACCTGCCTCTCTTCTCCGGAGTGCTCAAGTTACTGGAATGATAGATAGCAATAGCATTTGAAGATTTTTATGAGCTGTAATTCCTTTGGCTAATATAGTCTCTTGGCCTGAGCAAGGGAACTGAAATTTAGCCTTCTACACCTCCGTCCTGGCACTAGTTGCCTCATCTCATGAAGCGAAGATCTTCCTTTAGGAACATACTGTTGCCCCTGGCGCCAGCTGCAGCAAAGTGTTTAGAAATGCCTTTGGCATCAGTGAATTCACGGAAGCCTGAATTCTAGCAGGAGAAGCAGCAGGAAGTATTGTTTCCATTACTGAGCCATGCTGGCCCAGCCTTTTACCTGATGCTCAAGTGGCTAGATCTGCTCAAGTGTAGATGGCTTTTTTTGGTTGACGGTGCCTGGCTGGATTAGACCCAGACCAGATGTGGACACACCATATTCAAGAACGTGATTTTCAAATATGGATTTTGTGTTGCGGTGAAAACCCCTTTGCACTAAATCTCAGACTGATTTGTACTCTGAGATCTTTAGGGCAATGCAGATACTCAGAGTTGATCCTAGGATGTTGTAAAAGGACCCACTGGTGTAACCAGGAACATTTACGTTGGGTGCTAACCTTACTGATGGATGATGGTATGTCTGGATTTAATAGACCTGCTTATGACAGGTGAAGAACAAGAACAGAAAAATTCCCGTGGCAACTCTTGAGGTTCTTGAAGCCAGAGGGCACCGGAGATCTTAGTTAACCTTGTGTCTTTTGGTTAACAAATCCAGGCAAATGGGGATCAAAGAGGCCCCTCGGTTACTTAGATGATAACTTAATCAGGAGAAGCATTAGAGTCAAAATGGCTTCTTCTCCGTTTATCTTAGTGTTTGTCCACATGGTATGTAAATGTTGCACAAAACTTAGGCAGATTAAAAACCCAGAACAAAAGTGTCTCTATCTACCTACGTTCGTCTGGGTCTGGCGAATGTGTAGGGTTTTTAAGAGCATCTCTGTACTGATGGGGAGGAATTAAGTGAAAAGAAAAGAATATTAAGGAAACTTGCAATCAATGACTGAGCAACTTGAATGAACACATCTGGGCTAAAATATTCTGAATAAACTGTAAATTGGCAGCAGAAACCTGGATAGCAGTGACGCTGAAAGAGACCTTGGGTGAGAGGACAGGATCTTGGACAGAAACTTGGAATGTGATATGGCTGCAAAAAAACCAGCGCAATTTTGGGCTGCATATTCATACTCTGAGGCTGAATCACAACACGGAGCAGGGAAGTAATAGTTTCTCTCTACAGCTCTAGGGTGACTTAGACCAGTGGTTCTCAAAGCCGGTCTGCTGCTTGTTCAAGGAAAGCCCCTGGCGGGCCAGGCTGGTTTGTTTACCTACCGCCTCCGCAGGTTCGGCCGATCACGGCTCCTACTGGCCGCGGTTCGCCGCTCCAGGCCAATGGGGGCGGTGGGAAGTGGCGTCCAGCACATCGCTCGGCCCGCGCCGCTTCCCGTAGCCCCTATTGGCCTGGAGCGGCGAACTGCGGCCAGTGGGAGCAGCAATCGGCCGAACCTGCGGATGCGGCAGGTAAACAAACCAGCCCGGCCCGCCAGGGGATTTCCCTGAACAAGCGGCGGACTGGCTTTGAGAACCACTGACTTAGACTATTATGTTTATTTCTGGGCATGTTACCAGCTGGATATTGACAAATTAGAGTTCAAAGAAGAGCAACAATGATCAGGGGACTAAAGAGAGGGATTTATGCAGAAAGAGTAAAGATGCGCACGCGCTCTCTCTCTTTCTCTCTCTCTCTCTCTCTCTCTCTCTCTCTCTCTCTCTCTAGTTGAGTTCACTGGCAAGGTGTGTGCATGTGCACATAACCTACAAGAAAGAGAAGACTATACACACCAAGGAGGGGAAGAAATGTTTTTGGGGTGGTAAAAGGCAAATAAGTAGGAATAATGGGATGACGCTTAGAGAGGGGAAAATATTGGGAGACGCTTGTACGGTAGGTTTGAGATGGGATTTAAGGGGGAGGTAAATGGAATAGGAAGTGGATTGGCTGCTACTTTGAAGCACACTCCTTATTGTGGCTTCCCATCGAATGGGAATCCTGTGGCTGACACCAAGGACTGGTCACAAGGTCTCTGGTGTTTAAGGAGTGAGAGGGGTTAATGTATTTTGAGGCCGGAAGGGACTATCGTCTAGTCTGACTTCTTGCACAACTCAGGCCAGAGAATTTCACCCAGGAATTCCTATGTTGATCACATCCACTGTATCCCTAGATAAGTTCTTCCCATTGCTAATTCCCCTCTGGGTTTAAAGATTTGCACTCTGTCTTCATCCTTAATTTATCTAACTTCAGTTTCCGGTCATTGGGTCTTGTTGTGTCTTTGGTTTGAAAAGCTCTCTGCTATCAGAAATCTTCTCCCCATATAGCTACGTACAGACCCTGATCAAGTCTCTCTTAACTTTCTCTTCAATAAGCTGAAATTCCTAAACTTTCCCTCTGTGGGAGGTTTTCCAGATCTTGAATCATTCTTGTGAGCCCTTTGTAGTTTGTCAACATCCTTTTAGGAATGTAGACATCAGAACTGCAGACAGTAACCGGTAGTGATCTGATCCAGCTGTTCTCAAACTGTGGGTCAGGACCCTGTTCTAATGGGGTTGCCAAGGTTGGCTTAGACTTGCTGGAGCCCGGGGCTATTGCCAGAGCCCAAGGGCTTCAGCCCTGGGTGGCAGGGCTCAGGTTACGAGCCCCCTGCTTGGGGCTGAAGCCCTTGGGCTTCAGGTTTGCTCCCCCTTCCCCCTCCCACCCGGGGCAGTGGGGCTTGGTCTCCACAGGTTAGCACCACCCAGGCAAATGGCTAGTGAGGATTGCTAGTATCATGATTTTATTTTTTAAAACCAAACCTTTGACTTCAGGCCAGCTAATTGTGTATGTCACTAGGTGCCCACGTGTTGGTCACTTGCCCTCCTCTTCCCGCTGGTTGTTACACCCACTTGTTGTCATGTCTTAATTAGATTATGAGCTCTTCAGGGTGGGGACTGTTTTACTCTATGGCCTGGGGCCCAGATCCTGTTTGAGGCTCTGGGGCACTCCCATAATAAAGTGTAATATAACCTCACTATTGGAGGTCTTCTTGGAAGGGACCTTTCTGTGTGTTACAAGTATGTTGTCTTTACCCAAAGTCCTAATCAAATCTGGGACTTTTGCACTGACAGTAGATGCTGACAAGTATGGGTAGTAACTAGCCTTGATGCCCCATTGGATTTGTTCCCAGCTGCTGCTAGAAATGACATACTGAAAGGCCCCCTGACTGATAGCTGCCTAAGATGCCACCTTTAAGGTAGATGTCCTCTGAAACAGCATGTATGTGAAACCGTGAACAATGAAATGAAATGGTCCACATCTCATGGCTTCACTGTGATTACAGGGTTTGTGCTGAATCATAGAAGAATAGTTATGAAAGCTAGCTACTGTGCCTGGCAGGATGTCTTCCTGCTGGGCCCCAGAGCGATTGGCTAAATCAAGAAAGGCTCAAATGGATTTAGAATTTGTTTTTAAAAAGCCTCTTTCCAGGCTGACCAACAATATACTTAAGTTTCATTCCAGAGCAGATGTGTCATCCTTCCTGACTTGGATTAAATTTGCCAGCTTTCAGGGGTTGTGGGACTTCTGCTACTTGCCCACTCCACCCTCTGAACGCACTGCTCTGGATTGGGAGAGGCAGGGCTGGCACTTTCTGGCTCTGGGAGCACTCAGACACAGTGAACAGAGCTGGATTTCCCTGGCACTGGGCTGTTGTGCAGATATGTGGAAGGAGTTGAGCACCTGGAAGCCCAGTCTCCTGTTCTCTGATCATGCAATTAAGCTACCCAGCTGTGCAGGAGTGATTGGCTTCCCAGCGCTGCCTCACCTGCTGGGGAGCCCCCCTGCTTGGTTTCCATCCTTTGTGCCTGAGGCCCCATCTGCACACA
This sequence comes from Emys orbicularis, assembly GCF_028017835.1. Lineage (NCBI taxonomy): Eukaryota > Metazoa > Chordata > Testudines > Emydidae > Emys > Emys orbicularis. Next base: position 214,223,359 of record NC_088685.1, on the reverse strand, counting down.
AACTTGCATTAAAATAACTCAAATCAGCTTTAATTCACACCTCTAGTTATAGCGGTGCAAGTCCCGGTGTGGACGTTCTTATTTGGGATTAAGTGTCCCATTCTGATTTTGTTTAAGGAAAGTCCCCTGGAATGCGGTCAATATGTCTTTGTTATATGGAAAGCATGAATCGTGAACCAGCCACTGGTTAACCAGTAAGTTAAAGGAGTTTGAGAAAAGTTGCATTGAACATTCTAGAAGCTCCCACTTTAACATTAATTTGGACTTTTACCAAGTAATATTTCATTGAAATTTCTAGGGATTTTCAGTACTTCAGTATTTTTACTCACTGTGCTGTAAATTTGTGCGATATGCACAAGATAAATTCATTCAAAATAAAGAGGATGAGCCCCTGCCTTTAAATGAGAAACAACCCATAGAGGCACTACTGCACCTCTAATGTTAAATGGGAAAAAAAACTAGCAATAATGACATACGTGCTGTGAAATCAAGCTTTGAAAAGTTCGGAAATTCCAGGATGTTACATACTCTTACAGTGGTCCCTTCTTCCTTGACAGATCTTCTCCAGGTTTGTGTTCAGTATCATAACTGCTTGCTTTAGTGATGAATAAGTTCGTGCACCTCTAGTTACGGGGAGAGAGAAGGATTCCGTTCTGGCAGGCACATCAGCAGAATTGCTGAAGTCTATTTGTAGAATGGAATTCTACCTTCACAACTGTGCAGCCACAGTGTCTTGGGAGCAAAACAAGGCTGAATTTGACCTGGTGAATCTTTTATGGTGATGATGTATGAGCTGGAAGGAGCCCACTTTTCTTTGAACATCCCAGATGGATTTTGTGGTGCTAGTAGTTAGGGGGGAAAAAAAACTTTTGTCTTTAGAAACTGATCCTGTCTGAACCAGATTTCAGAGTGGTAGCCGTGTTAGTCTGTATCAGCAATAAGAGCAAGGCCCCTTAGAGACTAACAAATTTATTTGGGCATAAGCTTTCGTGGGCTAAAACCCACTTCATCGGATGCATGCAGTGGAAAATACAGTAGGAAGATATATAACCCACTTGAAGTGGGTTTTAGCCCACGGAAGCTTATGCCCAAATAAATTTGTTAGTCTCTAAGGTGGCACAAGTACTCCTGTTCTTTTTGTCTGAACCAGAATTGTTGGGAAACAATCAATGTGGAATCCCATGGTGCTATCTGTAGCAAATCACTTGTGAGTTCTGCATTGTTTATTGAAGTCCCCCTCTGCCCCCCATGCATGTGTCGGAAAGTTATGGGCTCATGGAAACATGGTTGGAAGACACAAGTTGCCATAACTGTGACTACAGCAGCAGAATCTTAAAATAGGGGCTCCTTAGGTGCTAGCCGCAGCCACCCTCCGATTGACCAGGAGACTACAGGTTCCATGCATGTAGTGCCTCCAACTGGATCCAAGCAGCCTGGTGGCCAGACCTCCATTTAGACAGATCAGCAGCCTCCTTCATTCTGTGCAAGGGATAGATCCTAAAAATGTAGTGCAGTATGGAGAGATGGCTTCAGCCCTAGCTCTCTGGTGGCGCTGCTGTGCTTGGGCAGCAGCTGCTCTCACAGCCCTGTGAAGTTGAGCTTCCTAGTGGATCAGTTACAGGACTTAATTCCAGAAAAGGAAATAGGAAGGCTGAATTCAGTCTGGCTCTGTTGCAGCTCAGTCTTGTGCTTCCTGAATGTTTGCCCTCTCGGCGGCTGTTGTATTGCACAATGAGGGTCTGTGAACTGGGCGTTCGTTTATTCCACCTGGAATATCTTTATTTCTTAATATGCATATTAGGCTGCCTAATAAACACTCATGTTATTCCATGACTAAATCAGATGTATTGACTCTAAAGAGGACATGCCTTTAAATTTCCAGGGACACTTTTGGTCTGAATAAGATGGTCAGAGTCACCACTCTGGGAGTGTTGATTGATTCCAGATGGTCCTTTTAAGGATCTATTGATGCTATTGCATGTGAGGGAATCTCCAGGCTGGGAGTGCTACGCACTGGTCCAGTGGCTTGCATGGAAACGATACCCTTTGTAACGTGGTTTGATTACGGTCTTCTTTTAGCCCCAGATCAAAAAGAAAATGTTCCAAACAAACATCTCATCATTGTCCGCTGTTGGTTCTCCTTTGTCACTACTGCTTTTAAGCACCTCTCCTCCACTAAGCCCTGAATACACTTGGAGTTATTTTTCTCCAGATCTGTTAAATTGTATTTCTCCAGAATGACTCATTTGTTTGATGCCTTTGTGGTATTCTCCATCCTTCTTTGTCTTTGCTGCACTTCTAACTTGGGATCCCCTGGCAACTTAATTGACCTGCTCTGTACTTATGCCTTCTTCCAGGTCATTAATGACATGTTAAATAAAACTGAGCCGAACACCCCACCTGCTAGACGTGCCTTGCAATTCAGTACTTCTTCACCCTTTAGCCAGTTTTCAATCATGAGTATTCAGATCTAAACAAATCTGAGTTATATTGGTCAGTAAGACAGTCTGAGATTACCAAATGTTTGTCTTGCTCACCAGCAGAAGTTGGTCCAATAAGATATTACCTCACCCATCTTGTCTCTGCCTAAAAGCCAGACATTTCCCCACGTGTTGTCTCTCCAGCTGCTAACTTTGTACTGTAATTGGATCAAAGATTGGTCTGAATTACTGTTGTAATTAAGATTGGTTTCTAACAAGGGTTTGAGATTGAGTGAGTGACATTTTATACTGCAGTAGGTCTGCTATCAAAGCAGCTAGGTAGTAACCTATCTGTTTTCATACCGTATCTATTATGGTGGTATCTGTTGCTTTCTGGCATGTCTCTCTAGCATACTTAAATTAACCATGACTGCTTGCTAGATTCTTAGGTGCAGTATTGGATTTGTGGTTGTATTAGTGCAGTCTTGCTGCTGCTTGTCCTGGGACCTGGCTAAAATGGAGCTCAGCTGATCATCTTAATTTATAAACCGATTCGACGCGTTATGGCTGTTCCCACCTCTTCTGGGATACCGCTTCTCTGCAACCTCCTCTTCTGTCCAGTTCCATGTCTGCCGAAGGAGCGAGTGGCTGGACAGCTGCTGGAGTAGATGAAGTTTTTGCTGAAGTCTGGGCTGCTCACGCCGTGTGTGGAATGATCCCAGCTGGAGGGCATGGTATCAAAGAGCTTTAGAAGAAATGGCGTAGTGGAACGTAGAGATGAAAAAGATCTGTCAGACCATGCAGCCCATCTCCTGGGGACCAGTGCCTTGCTGTTCTCTGTTTGTACATGCTCTAGTGGGTTTTGTCCACTCCTAGCTTTTTAATTTATTATTTGTATCACTCTAGTGCCTGGGAGCCCTCGTCATGGATCAGGACCCCAGTGTGCTAGGTGCTGTACAGACGGAACAAAAAGATGGTTCCTGCCCCAGGACCCTTACGGCCTAAGAAAACAGGTGACAGATTGATACAGAAGGACCAGCGGGGGAGTACCAGGAAACACGGAGAAGATATTGGTCAGCATGATAGGCATAGCAGTGGTATCAGCGCACCAGCAGCCTGGGTTTTATTTGTTTGTAGGCATCAGGCAAAGGAGGTGTGGAGGAGGGACCGGACCCGGACAATGAGGTGGCTTTGCAGATGTGTATGGGCAGCTCCTCCCGAGCTGGAGGGCAGCATGGAGGTGCTTGTTTGAAAATTTAACAAGTGGGTATTGGTGGCTGATCAGAGACGAGTCGAATGAGAGATGGTAGGTGGAGATAGACCAGTCAGGGCCTGGAAAGTGAAGACAAGTAGTTGGTTTATGCATTGGTTGGGGGGGGGAGCCAGGGAAGGGGTGCAGAGAGAGGGGGGCATGGTCAAAGTGACGGGCTAGGAAAAGGATCTTGGCAGCGACGTTGTGAATGGATGCGAGTGGAGTGAGATGGCCTTTGTCAAGGCCAGAGGGAAGGCTGTTGCAGTAACGGAGATGCCAGGCGAGAGCTTGGATACGAGTTCTAGCTGTGTGGCTGTATCTTAGAGACATGACAAAGAATCTGCGCGATTTAGACACAGCCTGGGTGTGAGGACCTGGCGGGTTGATGAAGATGCCCAGGCTATGGGCCTGAGCAACAGGAAGGTGGGCGGTGTTGTGCACAGTGGTGGAGAAGGAGATGGTGGAGGGGGCTGGTGGGGTGAAGAGCTCCGTTTTAGCCATGCTGACTACACGAGATGTCAGAGACAGGCTGAGATTGCCCCAGTGATGGGGCTTACATGTCTCGCTCCCTAGCCTTATGCACCCCATCAGGAGAATTTCCTTGCCATTAGCCTCAATTTCCCTTTAACCCCATTTCTCCTAGTTACAGCCAGTGGCGTAGCCAGCTTCTCAGTGCAGGGGGAGCAACTATAAAAAAGGCGCCCCCCCCTTGGCTCCTCCTTTGGCCACACCCCTCCTTGGCTCCTCCTCCGGCTGCTCCGCGCTCCCCCCCGGCTCCTCCGGCCATGCTGCGCCCCCCTTGGAGGGGCTCGGTGGAGGGGGGGGGGCCGGGCGCGGGGGAAGGGGTGGTGGGCGGGCACTGCTCGCTTCTCCCGGAGGCTAGGGGGAGCGGAGCAGTGGGGCGGGCAGCAGCTGGCGGGCAGATCCCCTCTCCCCGGCAGCTTCCTGGTTCCCTCGCCTGGGCAGCCCAGCATTTTTTTCAAAAGCGGAGCCTGCCGGGCCGCCGCTGGGGTCCTGCAGACAAGGGGGGGGGGCAGCATGGCCGGACTCCAGAGGAGCCATTTGGGGGAGCGGCGGGCGCGGCCGGAGGAGCGAAGTGGCCGGGCTCCTCAGCCATCGCGCCCCACGCTCAGCGCGGCCGCCTCCTGCGGCAGCTCAGGGCTCAGCGGCTGAGCGCGCCGTAGCTGGCGGGCAGATCCCTTCTCCCCGGCAGCTTCCTGCTTCCCTCGGCCCCAACCCCCCCGCCAATGGCTCCTCCGGAGTCTGGCCGTGCTGCCCCCCCACTTGCCTGCAGGACCCCAGCGACGGCCCGGCAGGCGCTGCTTTTGAAAATGTACTGAGGGGAAGCGGCTGCTTCCCCTGAACCCCCCTAGCTACGCTACTGGTTACAGCCTGTGTCCCACGCTTCGGTGTGTATGTCTCTCTCACGTGTAGACCGCCTTCAGCCATTGCGTAGCCAGGTCAGACGTACGTGTTCTGAGCTCTCCTTCGATCCCCCTCATACATCAGCCCTGCCAGCCTCCCTCCCTTGGTTTCTGTACTACTCTGAATTCCAGCTTGTGAACGTTTGTAATTGGCTTTCCCTCCCCCAGTGGCTGGGTCGCAAGTGGGTGTGGTTAGACGGCGCGGGGCAATGGAAAGGGAAATTATGTGTTTTTGGGGGGTGCTGTCATCCGCTGTAGGGGAGGCAGGCCATTGTGAAAGGGCGGTGGGTGGATTGAAGAGCACTGGATCTCTCTGACAATGTGGTTTTGCCTCATTTATTTGAATACCCCGGATACTACAATAGATTTCTGCTCTTGACGCCTTAGCAGAGTTCAGTGTTCCAGGTGTCATCACCTGGAGCTACAGAGAGAATCTGTTAATTGCCGGCTCCATGATGTGATCACCCTCTGCATATGAAGTCTGTTGCCTTGCAAACTCCTGTAAGACTAGACCAAAGACCGAGTGCTTATGGTGTTCTCTGCTAGACACCTTCCCCAAATTCGATGCCTAGCCCATTACGGCTTCTTTGTAGCATTCCTAGTGACACAATTCTGAATTTTTCAATATCGGATTTTGAGACAATATCAAAAGCTATATTAAAATCCACATGTGTATATTACAGCTACTGAGTTCCTGTCAGCCATTTGCTTTTCACTTCTTTCTAAAATCAATCACATTTGATTGACAAGTGCTCTTTATAGCCTGCCCTCATGCTGCCTATTGTTCATAGTTCTGTGACTCCGCTTTTTTCTCTTAATACCTTGTTTCATTGGATTAGTCGGGGTAGAGGCAGGATTTTTAGGGCTGTAATTTCCAGGATAATGCACTTCTTTAAAAAAAAAAAAAAATTGGTTCTGCATTTGTTTTTGGCCTGTCTCTTGGAATTCCCCTGTTTTCAGTGGTGGTTCAGAGATAGGTGCAGCAAAGTCCCTCGGTTCCTGAGTGCATGTCATTCAGCTCAGCTGACTTCTATTTTTACAAGATCTTTCTTACCAATGCTCAAAGTGGGGGAGGGATAGCTCAGTGGTTTGAGCATTGGCCTGCTAAACCCAGGGTTGGGAGTTCAGTCCTTGAGGGGGCCATTTAGGGAACTTAGGACCAATCCCCAGACAGATTGTTACCCGCTTTGAGCAGGGGGTTGGACTAGATAACCTCCTGAGGTCCCTTCCAACTCTGATATTTTATGATCTATGAAAGATCTTTTCTGTATTTTTTGATGCTTTTTAAAAAGCAGTTCAGTCATTTTTGCGTAATCCATTAATTCTGCCTCCCTTGCTTATTAATGGACCTACTTTCTTCCTACTACTACTTTCCCTTTGTTTTGAAAGTCCTTCATATTCCCTTTGACATCTTTGCCACTACTATCTTACTGCCTTTCCCCCCTGCTCCTGTCTTTCCCTGCAAGCCTTCAGTGAATGATTCTTCTTGTTTGATGATGTCTCTGCTTTTCCATTTTCAGGCCAGGTTTGTGTGTATCCCCAAATCTTTGAGCCAGTTCCTTGTGAAGCCACACTGGCCAAATCTTATTGCTTGCATTCTTTTTCAGAGGCTCCCTGATTTGTTGTGCTTTCAGGGGTTCCTAGGATTCTCTTTTGCCATACTCGTAAATTTCAATGTTTCCTCCCATTTCACTTGGACATTTTCTGAATTGCCCCGAACGTGCTTTCCTGAACTGTCATAACCTGACCTCACCCCTTATTGTACCGTAGATCCTGGTTCCAACCGTCCCATCTGCTCATTCCGTGTCCCTCAGAAGCAGATTCTGGGTAGCTACTTTAGTTGAAATTCCAACTTTCCAGAACATAATGTATGTGCCTAGAGTAATTCCTGTAATTTAGGAACTTCCTTCCTGCTGCTTGTTAAATCCTATCCCATTGCTGGGGAATTTTCTGTAGTTTTGGATTACTGTGGGAGCTGGTCCAAGAAGCTTTCATTTCCCTCTCCTGGAGACGTATAGCAAATACCCATGTTCATGTCTTGTATCCTTCCCTGTCGAATTTCACCACCATGCTCTTTCTTTTCAAATTGTAACTAGCTAGCACAGTGGCTTGATGGAAATCATTTTTAATCTAGTTTTGCATTTGTACTCTTTTCTGAAGAGAGGTTGATTCTCGTTGGTTGGGAACCATTAAAACATGTTGACTTGCAACTAAATAGAGCCTCTGGGCTACACTTGGGATTTAAGGCCCTCACCTGGGAGGTAGGAGATGTGGAGGCTGCTCAAGGCAATCTGAGACGCAAGGCAGAACTTCAGCGTGCCCCCGCCCCCTCCTCATAGGCCTAGGTTGGCAGGTTTGTCCCAGCCACCCCTCCATCATGGCCCCTATAGCTAGGGTGGTCTCTGTCTGATGGAGAGGAGGGATTTGAACCCACGTCTCCTGGGTGAGTGCCTTAACCACCAAGCTAGACCGTCATTCTCACACTTTCTCTCTGACCCAATGAATATTTAAGTATTTACACAAAGTGGAGCAACTTCAGCCGGAGAAACTGAGAGCCGCCCATCCCAGAATAGCTATAGCTGGGTGGTTAGCATGCTCCCCTGGGAGTGGGGACTCTGACTTCAAGTCCCTGTTCAGAGTGGGGGTTCAAACCTGGGTCTCCCATGTCTCAGGCAAATGCCCTAACCCCTGGGCTAAAGGCTCTAAAGACACTCTCCCCTCCCCCCCCCCCTCCCCCCCCAGCTGGCCCAACGTGGACTTTTCCTATTTGCTGGAACCAAACAGAATATTTTTCCGGTTGTTGTTTGGTTTGCTGGCCAATCCTGGGACTTGTCCTGGCTGCATTAGGGTTTTAAAAGCATGTTTGCTAACAAGATATAAAGCACCTTTTCCCATAGTCTATTTAAGGCCATAAATGGTCCAGTTGTAATCGCTTTTCATGCTTTGTCATGTTAGCTCATTAACACATCATGCTTTTGCCTGTGGAAACAATGGCTCCATCATTTAGCAACAGGTGCCACATCACGGGCTGTTAGCTCTCTAGCTTTCCAGAGGCAGAGCTCTGTTTTCACGTCCTTTTGTGCTATTTTCTGCTGGGAAAAGTGGAATCCACCTGCTGAGTCGTACAAATAAGAGCTGAGTGGAGTGTACTTTCGTGTTAAAATTCCCTCAAAGAATAGCAATGGATTTGGGGGCCACTGGTGGAGAAATGCTGACTTCCTGCAGATCTGGGGGAGGAGAAGGGAGAGATGTTGAAATTAAAACAACACGTGCATTAGCTATGCTGGTCCAATCCCTGTGGTATGGTGCACTTGTATCTCTATAAAGGTGCTTCTGCTGGGGAGAATGGCTATCCCAGCGTGTGTGCACCTTCCTACTGATACAACTACGTCCAGAGTAGGAATTGTACTGGCAGAACTATTTCAACTTTAAAAACTTGCCACCCTACCTGAAATAGCTCTATGGAGGCAGATCTGTGTAGACCGAGACACACGTTGACTGATGTATTTTTATTGAATGAGAGAAGACGGTATATAATCTCCATCACCTCTTTCCCCACACCCTTTGGATGTTACCTTGGAATACCAGCTGTTCAGGGCAGGCAGCTCTTCCTGTATCTGGACTGTATCTAGTATGTAGAGTGCCAGCCGAATACAAATATCTGATCTATACTGGATGGGTTTGTTACGGGGGAATTGTTATGATGGTTTTACAGTAGGAGCTAGAGGCTCCAGCTGAGATCAGGGCCCCAATGGTGCTGGATACTGTACCTCTTTCCTTGCCCTGAAGAGCTCACAGTGTAGATGGATAAGCCAAGGGGTGGGGCAGGAAACAGGCACAAGAGAAATGAAGTGACTTGCCCAAGGTCCCATAGCAGGCCAATGGCAGAGCCAGAAATAGGACCATGTCTCCTGATTCCCAGTCCACTGGACCCTCTCTACCTTTCCTGGGTTGAGTGTATGGCCTGTATCTGTTGGCTGTTCTGTGTCTTGCTTTTGAAGTGCTTGGGATTTGTAAATGACGTAATAAGCAAGTCTGTCCTGTAATGACCTTAGTGTGTTAAAACACACTGCTGTTGGGAATTTCCGGGGGGCGGGGTGTGTGCGGGGGAGATTACATCTCTTCTTTCTTGTGAAAGCAAATGGAAGTATGGAAAATCCCAGCCTTAGAACTAATGTACCTAGGGGTGGTAGGCACCCACTGCCCAGTGACTTCAATAGGTGTTGGCCATCTTACTACCTTAGGGGTCTGGGGTTCCCACCACAAAACTTTCAATACCTGGGACGGCTGGATCGCAATATTATTAATGTAAAGATGTGGAGGATACTGGCCAAGCTGCCAGGCTTCTGAGGAGCCCTGGCTCATTCCGTGTCCACCTGACAAACCACACACACTTGCTGTCTAGCTAAGTTAGCCAGGCACCCTGCCTGCGCTCCACATGATGCTGAGAGAAGTGCTCGGTCGTGACAAGCTGTCAGCCCCTAGATTAGAACTTGGTTGAATCGCTTGGTTTCACAGCCAGTGCCAACCCCGGGACACTGCCTATCAACCAAGTTACTGAACCTCTCTGTGCCTTAACCGCAACCCCTTTGGAAAAGCTGGCCCATAAGAATGCTTATCAAAGGGACGTCAGCGTTCTCTCCACCTGACCGCTGGCCCAGTGATTGGAGGGTTTGTCCGAGTCCCTGTGATATTGGGGCAGGGCATGGGACACCCGCTTCCCATTAGGCTCATTTGCCTCCTCTTGAAATTAAGCATGTGCGCTTGCCCCTTCGCTCTATAAGGGACTTTGGGTGGGGAACTTTACCAGATCCTGGTATTTACTTTCCCTTGTGAAAAGGAACCCTGGCTGGTTGGGGGAAACAGGCCGTCTTCCTCAGCTGGCCTGTACTTATTTCTACAATTCTGTTAGCTAAAACCAGAGGAAACTGTTTAAGAAAACTAGACACCTCTCATCCTTGAAAACTGTTTCTTGCATGTGAGCCAGTGTAAAAAGGATTTTATGGTTTTATGTGACAATGTGTGGCCATCTGCCCAGTTAATATTAAATTGCTTGTAAAAATGTCAAAAGGGGCCGTTTTAAAACGTTAACATGAAAGCACTTGTTCGGTTTGATTAATTTCCAGAGCTCTGTTCTAGCTGTCAGTGAGCTGTAACCGTGGAAGTCTGAAGACATGCTGATTTTTTTTCTTTCCCTCATTAAAAGGGAGATCAAAATCAACCCCTCGTTAGTCGTATTGTGGCTAATATGTTATTGTTGGAAAGGCTTTCCACTTTCCCGAATAAACCATGTAACATGGCAGTGCTGGAGCGAGAAACCCGGGTTTGACCGTTCCCGAAATGCAGGGCTCTGTTAACTGAGCTCAAGGCACGTTTGTTCGTTATCTGCCCTAGAACGACCTTTGTTTTCTCGAAGCTTCAACCATCCAAAAGGCTGCGGCGCATTCACATAGTGCCCAATCCTGATGCAACTGCAGACAATGGCAAAAAACCTCCCATTGACATCAGCAGAAGCAGGATTGAGGTCCCAAATGATACAAAAATTAATGACTTTGCTTAATTACAACCCATTTTCCCAAAGATAGGCAGGGCCAATGAGTTTTCAAGGAGACTTCACCGTATGAAATGTTTAGAGGGCAGGAACTGTGTTTGAGCTAGGAGGAAACCAACAGTTGACAAGTCAGTTAAAAAAATTACCCTGGATGTTAATGATCTGTTACCCATGTAGTTTGTTTCAGCAAAGTCTGAAAAAACATGTTAATCTTTGCCTTCAGAGCAAATCTGATAGCTTAAAGTCAAACAAATTTTCCAAGCCACAGTTATAGGAAAGTTAAATTAGGGCTTTTATGGAAGATGGTTACCACTGTAGCTATGCAGAGATTACTGCCTCTTCATAATACCTGATATCACAATAACTCCGGTGAATTTTACATTAGCTATAAAAGCAATATGAGGAAAGGCTAGGGAGACCTTCTCCATTGTACAGAACACCAGTAGACTAAAATGTACGTGATAGTAGAATGTAAGCCCTTGTAAGCTAGGGGAGTTGAAGCCTGCTGTCCAGCACAAACTGTCAACTGCAGCACTCCAAAAGGAGTCCTACGCTGCCAGTAATACAGATAAACGCTAAACGTGTGCAGGAATTCCACGCTAATGGCTGTGGAGCAGAACGAGGCGTCATCCTCCTAATCAACGTACGGAAAACAGCATGTGGTTTCTTCTGCCATCTGTACCAAAGCAGTGACCACTTCCCCATGCAAAGTTTTCGAGGACCAAAAACGAGTAGAAAACAATCTTCTTCCAGATAACACTGCTTAGAGACTGTGTGTGTGTGGGGTGTGTGTGTGTGTGTGTATTTTCACAAGGGCATTGAAAGTCCCTGGGATTTGAGTTCCTAATTCCACGAGGTACTCTGGGAAATCTCACGCCGTTCATCAGCCCCCTGAGCAGAGATCAGACACCCCCACCCACAGCCACGTGATGCTCAGTATCATGGACCAATACAACCCATGTGACTTGGAGCAGAGCACAATCAGGCTCTCTGCTCAGAACCAAACGGTTACGCTAGGATGTACCTTGCCTGAATGAGGTGAGCAAATACACACCGCACTGCTGCTGATCCCTGTCATGTCTCTTCACCTGCATCCCTTGCACTGTCTGGTTCTAGCTAGCTCTGCTGTACCCCCCTTTTAGGAATGCAAATGAGCCACTCTCTGCAAGGGTTTATCTGAACTAAACTGAGTTAATCCGTGCTGAAAATGCTCGCGTACTTAGTGCAATGAATTGTAGCACACTGAATCCACATTTATCGCATACTCTGGAGTCCTCTTTCAAAGTCAGCTTACTTCGCTCTGTTGTTCTTGTGCATCTAATGCTGCTGCAAACTACTTTGGCACTTGTCCAGTGGCTATCCCACACTGCTTTGCAGGCGACTTTTACTGACCTGTTTACCTGTGTGCCCTCCCTTGCTCTGGAGACAAGTTGTCTCGACGGCCCCTACCCCCTTTTGTCCATTGGCCCCTGGATTCCAGTTTATCACACTAGCTGTGACACGACTCCAGAATTCCTGCAACGTGCTGCTGGGAGCGGTGCTGAGACCCTGGGTCTCTTCGCCATCCGGGGAGAAGCGTTGGTGCAGGAAGCTCTTGTGGCCAGCCACTGGAATAAAGACCTTTAAGTGCACATTGCTAGGCAGATGTCTGCAAAGGGCCACAGCTGGGATGCAGCACAGTGCTGGATAAAGAGCAAACACCCCAGGAGCACCTATGTTAAAATGAAGGATAACGGGGAAAAAATCTGTCTGGGGGCATGTCCCCTATCTGCTTTTTGAGGAGCTGGAGGGGGTTTTATAGAACTATGTGACCCCTGCACCAGGAAGCTTATGGAGCCAGCAAGACTCGCTGGAGGATGAGCCTGGGGACCGGTGAAGAGATCTCCCCGGAAAGCCAGGATCTCTTCAGGACTCAGGGCCCTGACATCACCAGCCAGGCAGAAGATGAGCCTGGTTCCTGCCCTGCTGGGGCTGAACTGGCTAATCCCGGGGGGAACCTCAGTGGGTGTGTCTTTTTGTGACGTTTAACGTCAGTTCTTAAGTTACGTTTTAATTGATTATTACTGCCATGCTGGCTTCTGGGCCAGGTGCTCGCTCCCGTCCATCGCCCCCCACTGTCCGTCCAGCCTCCCACACACCTTTCCAATATTTTTCCCCCGTTATCCTTCATTTAACATAGGTGTTCCTGGGGTGTTTGCTCTTTATGCAGCACTGTGCTGCATCCCAGCTGTCTGCCTTGGTCTCGTGCTGAAGTCCCGACGACCGGCCACTTTCAGGCCCTGCCCTGGAAGACATTTGCCCCTGTGCCTATTTTCCTCCACCCCACAGCCGTCCTGCCCATTGAACGCTGCCTCCCTGCCGTTTGCCAGCTCACAATGTCGGCTGGCAGTCTGGTCTGGCCCAAGCCTCCATGGCACCGCCCTCCTGCGTCAGACTGGAGGACGGAATCACTCTTCTGTGCGAAATGCAAAGGGTTGCCGAGCCCGTGGCCACAGGAACGGAGGTTTGGTGGTTTCACTCTCCGTGAGGTAGAAGTAAGGGTGTAACGCCCGGCGAGGTGTAAATACGGGATAACCTGCATCCTTACACGCGGGTAACCGGGGGTGGTTCAGGCTCTCGCTGCACAACCCAGGCTCGTTTTCTCTGCACTTTCAACACGTCTGCAAGGGAGATCAAGCAAAATGAAAACCTCTAAGATCCCCTTCATGAGGAGTCGACAGTTCATTTTACACAGCAGATCATCGTTTGCACGAATTGGGAAGGCTTTACGAACACACACCACAACACGTGGGTTGCCAGAATGTTGCACATCCACCGCCCATATAAACACTGACCTACACTGCCCCCCACGGCCCCCTCCGTACGGCCTAACAGCTGGATGGACAGATGCACAATTTCAAGCCTGAGACTCAAAATAGGCATTAGGAATTCCTGACCGTACTGGCCAGGCTGTTCTGCCGTGGGTACCATGCTGGCTGTTCAGGCGGCTCCCCTGCCACCCATCACCCTTACTCTCAAAACCTTTTACAAAATGCAGCATGCTGCTGAAATTTGTGGTGTTTGGTATTTTTCTGCCTCCTCCAACTTATTCCACCATCGGTGCCGTCTCCTCTGCGACTGGCCAAACGCGCCTCCACTGGCTGTTCTGCAGCTACGGAGGCGATTGTTAAATAGTTCTGTCCAAGTGGCCTGTGAATGGCTTCATTAACCAGAGACGCAGAGGGATGTCCAGAGTGTTCCCGGGGGCGGCTGTCCTTTCTTCATGAATTTAAACCGAGCTGAATTCTGAAGGATCCTAGCATTGGGTGGACCCCTCCAGACCACCTAGCCTTTGTGTCCGTAAACGTGGCACGGTGGGTGACAAGCCTTGGAACACCGTGGAGAAATACCCCTTTCTGGTTGTGAATTCTGAGCCCTGATGGGGTCGGGGGCAAAGGTCCCATCAGTTGCCCCAATGCAGTTTGGGAATCCCCTGTGTGCAAAGCCATCAATAACCTCCTGGACATTACTTAGCTTTGCACCCTGGTGCAGCAGTACCTTGTTCCTGGCACCACATGCCTGCATGACAGTGGCCCCAACGGTCAGTCTTCCCACGCCAAATTGGTTGGCTATGGACCGGTAGCATTCAGGGGTGGCAGTGCCGATCGGCCTGCCCATGGATATGCCGTCGCCATCCTGAAATTCTCTTGCTGTTGCTAGTCAGCCCAAGTCTAAAGAAAAATCCTCCTCCCCTTCCCCCCCAGTCTGGCCTGGCTTCCTGAGCCCAGAAACGGCGCTGCACCCTGAGAAGCTGCTCTAGGAACTGTCCTCTACTGTCAGTTGCTTGGCATCTTCCTTGTCTGCGTCCCAACTCCACTGCCACTGAAGATCCTCCTGCTTCGGGAGGAGCTGCTGCTGCCTCCACATCATCTGCTCCGCAGGGCGGCTGGCAAAGTCCTGCGCCGAATTTGTCCAGCTCCGAGTGCGAGATGCAGCCTGAGCAGCCTCTGCGTGCTTGAGGTTGCCAGCATGGTGCTGTGGCACAGGGCTGGGTCCGTGCGGGCCAACTACGATTTGAAGACGGTGCTAGCCCACCCCCAAAGGAAGTATGGGGCAGCGACAGATGAAGCATGGAATTCTTAAAAAAATGTGACTTCCACTCTGCGTCCCACAGTGCACAGCAAGGAAAATCCCAGAATGCACACTGTTCTGCAGTGGCGCAAAGGAGCATGGGATACCTCTGAGACTGCCACGTCCTCCGTGCACAGCAAACCGACGTGGTGCTTACGCAAGGGTATGCGTTGACCGAGAACAGGGCGTCCCATGGGCACGCTATCTGTGGGGTTTGTTCAATGCGCATCACCTAACACGCAGCAAAAAGCTGTCGATTGGACCACCCCGTCCCCTGTGTCGAGGTTAAATTTACACTTGCTCGCTGGTGCTATATGGCTGTGTGTGGGGGGCACCCTGGGGACCACCTCCTTCCCCTCTCCCTTGAGCCCATTGAATCAGTACAACGCAGGAGAAACAGCCCTTAGCTAGTGATGTCAAACATCCTGGCTTGCAGTTAAATCCCTTTTCTGTCCACGGTCCTTCCCCAAACCTCTAGTCACGAGGCGTGTGTGGGGCCCGGTGGCTGAGAGCACCCTCCACAGCCTCTGCCAGATCAGCATTCCCTCCCCTTCCTGGCGCTCCAAGGGCTGTTGCGTTGGACGTGGTACATACGCACAGCGGGAGGCAGCCCCAGTCCGGACGAGTTTACAGTCTAACACGGCTGCTACTCTGAAACCTTTACAGTCTAAGTAGGTGGACAGAGTGTGGTAGAAGAGCTGGGTTATCTCCCTTTTGTTGCCTCGTGCGCTGGTTCCTGAGTGGCTGGGCAGTTTCTTACAACACCTGTCTACGTGGCCGCATCGAGCAAACCACTTATTGAGTAGCAGGTCTGTGCTTGGGCCGTTGGTCTCAGACAACAGCTGCTAGGAACCCCTGATGGTGAGATGATTAGACTGATGAAACCAGCTGTCTGAGGAGTGACGTGAGCTTTCCAAAACATGACATGCCAAACTTCTCCCTCCGTCACTTCTCTGTCCCACCCCGAGGGCCATTTCGAGCCTGGAACCACCCAATCTCTGGCGTCCCGCTGAGAAGAGGTGGAGCGTTGCGGCTGTTTCCCAGCCTCTGGCGGAGTTGCCCCCTTTCTGGAGACCGTTCACCCCTCTCTTTCCGGGGTGATTTATCTCCTGGGCTCCTACAAATGCTTCTGAAGAACGAAAAGCCTTGGAAATGGGCCAGATTACTCCGAAGGCCAGACATCCTCTGGAAACTCTTAACTCCTTCCCCGTTTCAGGTGCCCCAAGCCGAACGCTTGCTGTCCTCTTGTTGTATTTGGTGTATTTCTCAGGAGCAGAGCATGCGTGTCTGCAGCAAGCACCCTATGTGTATGGCTTCCCCATTCTGCTACAACCCTCTCATTATGGGAAGGCTGTATTTAAATGGGCCAATGGGGAGATGTTGGCGCAGACAGGTCTGATGGTCACCGTTGTGGCATTGCAGGGGAAGTGAGGTAGGTCATTCAGGCAGCTAGGACAAAAACCACTCTGCTTGGCAGGTCCAAACCAGCACCTCACTCTACCTGCCAGCCAGTGTAGGTCCAGGAGCCCAGCTGTAACGGGCTCTGTCTGAGCCGGTGTTTAGGAGGCCAGCCGCTGTATTCAGCACCAGCCGGCTGTCCCAAAGTAGTTGGGGATCAGGTGACAGCCCCTGCTGTGGGCGCCGTGCAGATGAAAAATAGCTGGCAAGTTTGCACTTGGAAGGCTGTCTGTAAATGTCATGTCTACAACCTCCCAGCTGTCCTCTTCAATTCCCAGGACATGAAATGGAGCCACGGCCAGTGTGTGAGTGGGGGGCGGTCGGTCTCTCTCACACTGGACAGTACTTTTTGCTTTGGGTGACCTGGGACAAACCTGCAGTGCGTGGCAGGAGTTAAGTTGGGCCCTGCCCTCTGCACTCAGAATTTCCCCTTGAAGGAAATTATTTCTGGGAAGCAGGAAATATGCAAGAGGCCAGCTCGGTTTCATTGCTGGGAGTAGGATGACCACATGTCCCGAATTGGGTGGGACAGTCCCGAAAGGCAGAGTACAAGTCCCAGTCCCCGGCTGAATGACTCAGGGGCAGCATTTGTCCTGGATTCCCTGCAGCACCGCTCCGTGCCTGCCAGGGGCTCAGGGGCAGCCAGCCTCTTCTGGGGGGGATGGGAGGCTGAAGTGGGCCCTACCGCCCCCACCACGAGACTCTGCCCTCCTCCTCTTCCCCCCAAAGCCCCGCCCATGGCCAAGCCAGAGCTGGGCTGGGGTAAGAGCCACCCATGGACCCTGCACTGCTGTGGGGAGCCCCAGGCCCTCCGTCTGCCCTGGGGGGGTGGGGACACGGGCCAGGGGCTGCTCGCAGGGCTCCTGCATGTGTCCTCCTTTTGCCTTTTGAAAAGGTGGTCACTCGAGCTGGGCGTGGGGACGAGGAACTGAGCCTTTTGAAAGTCAGGCTCAGAATAAATGAGGCCTAACTTAGGCCTCCAGGTTTGAGGATTTTGGCCGCTGTTATTGCATCGGTGACGTTTGAATGGGAGCTGTTCGCTTCTAAGAAGGAGACTCTAGTCTGTTTTAGCCCTTGCAGTGTTTCTTGCCCTCGTGAGGGGTGCGTAGGCTAGCACAGCTTGTTTTGCTAGGTGAATAGCGCCTGGAAGGCTGGTGTCACTTACTGTGTTGCTTAAACAGGATCGGGTCTCGGTCCATATAAAAATAAATGTGCTGCTTGCGTCTCGCTGTTTGTAATCTGCTTCAAGAGGAAAACAAAGATTGCAGTGAGCTTGAGAGACCAATCCAGCGGGTCAGATTACTGGAGCAAGGACTCCTGGGTATGCAAAAGGGACAGAAGTGCCTATTACATTCCCACTCCCTCTACAGGGACTGCTGGCGAGGTACTGGATGGATGCCATGGCGTGGGGCAGGATGGGGTGACACCTAATTCACGCTGGAGTTCACCCAGCTAAAGGCAGCAGAATTGCTACACTGTCTGTCTGCTGTAGCTCGCTGCTCCTACTTCAAACTCGATGGAAGGAGGAGAGTCTTGGGTTAGAATCGTAGAACTGTCGGCCTGGAGGGGACCTCGAATTCGCCAAGTCCAGCCCCCTGCGCCGAGGCGGGACCAAGTAAATCTAGACCCTCCCTGACAGGTTTGTCCAACCTCTTCTTAAAAACCTCCAGTGACGGGGATTCCTCAGTCTCCCTTGGAAGCCTGTGCCAAAGCTTAGCTACCCTGAGAGTTAGAAAGTGTTTGCTAATATCTCACCTAAATCTCCCTTGCTGTAGATCAAACCCATTACTACTTGTCCTACCTTCCGTGGCCATGGAGAACAATTGGTCACTGTCCTCTTTATAACAGCCCTTCACATAACTGAAGACTGGTATCCGGTCCCCAATCAGTCGTCTTTTCTCAAGACTACACGTGCCAGGTGTTTTTAACCTTCTCTCATAGGTCAGGTTTTCTAAAGCTTTGATCATTTTGTTGCCCTCCTCTGGCCTCTCTCCAGTTCACACACCCAGGAATGAGATTAGCCTTTTTTGCAACTGCATCACAATGTTGCCTCATTCAATTTGTGATCCACTACACTCCCCAGATCGTTTTCAGCAGTACTACTGCCTAGCCAGCTCATCCCCCAGTTTGGAGTTGTGCATTTGATTTTTTTCCTTCCTAAGTGAAGTACTTTGCATTTCTCTTTACTGAATTTCATCTTCTAGATTTCAGACCAATTTTCCAATTTGTTCAATTTGATTTCTAATCCTGTCTTCCAGGGCCGGCTCTAGCATTTATGCCGCCCAAAGCAAAAACAATTTTGGCCGCGCCCCCCCCCATTTTTTAATTACCCCCCCCTGCCCCGCCTCAACTCCGCCCCTTCCCCAAATCCCCAGCCCTGCCTCCTCCCCCCAGGCTCTCAAGCCTAAGAGGGAGGGGGAGAAGCGGCGCCCGCGCCGCGGTCACTCGGAGTCTCCCCCTCCCTCCCAGGTTTGAGAGCCTGGGAGGGAGGGGGAGACTCCGAGTGGCCGCGGCGCGGGCGCCGCTTCTCCCCCTCCCTCCCAGGCTCTCAAACCTGGGAGGGAGGGGGAGCAGCGGCGCGCGAAATGGCTGTTTTGCGCGCCACGGCCGCTCGGGATCTCCCCCTCCCTCCCAGGTTTGAGAGCCTGTTTCGCGCGCCAGCAGCAGCGGAGGTGAGCCAGGGCGGCCGGGGCACATTTTTAGGGGCGGCATTCTGGCGCCGGCCTACCGCCCCTAAAAATGTGCCGCCCCAAGCACCAGCTTGTTTTGCTGGTGCCTGGAGCCGGCCCTGCTGTCTTCTAAAGTGTTTGCAACCCCTCCCCACTTGGTGTCATCCGCCAACTTTATAAGCATACTCTCCACTCCGTTATCCAAGTCATTAATGAAAATATTGAATGATACCGGACCCAGGACTGACCCCTGTGGGCTCCCACTAGATATGCCCTCCCAGTTTGACACTGATAACTACTCTTTTTGAGTATGGGTCTTTCAGCCAGTTGTGCACCCATCTTATAGTAACTTCATCTTGACCACATTTCCCTAGTTTGCTTATGAGACTGTCAGGTGGGACTGTGTTAAACACTTTACTAAAATCAAGCTATATCGCATCTTCTGCTCCTGCCCCCTGTCCACTATACCAGTAATTTAAGACTTCAGACCTGTTACATTTTCCCCTACTCTGTCCGCCGAAGAGACCTCCTTCTAATCTCGCCAAGCCTGGACCCACTGCTGTAGCATCACCTACAAAGTGTGTGTGTGTGCTTTATTAACTAATATACTGACACCTGCAAGCATTTGTCTGTTCTGATACGATTTCCTGTCTTTTCCTGCCTGGAATATGTCACGTGCCCCTCATTTAGATCATAAGCTCCTGGAGGGAGAGAGCAGTGTTTGTTTTCAGTGACGCGCCTAGTAAACTTGTAGGTGCTATTGAAAATAAATGAAAGGGGAGTTGGGGAAGAGGATTGGACTGCACTAGCCCACCAAGCCCTGCTAGAAAGAAATCCTCAAAAGGGTCCTAATTTCTTGCTGATGGTGGAGGCCAAATCAGAACAGGAAAACGTACTGGCTTGGTTGGTGTGGCCATTGCATTGTACAGCAATTTCACCCAGAGAACGGTGTCCAGTAGTGGGGATGCGTAGTGATGTTCGAGAACAGTAATACGTTGCAAATAGAACGTAAAGCCGACCATGTATTCCTGGAAATGCCACGTCCCCGAGTCCTGATCTAAAATACAGCGAGCTGAGGAGTAATCTCTGTGGGAAAGGGTGGCACTTGACAAAACACTTGAAAAGGACGTCCATTGGCGAAGTGTTTTGATGATAGAGGGCTCAGTAACAGACACAGGCATTGCAAGATTCAACGGGTGGAAGCTGAAGCTAGACACGTTCAGAGTGGAATTAAGGCTGACAGTTTAAACAGTGGTGGTAATTAATCATTGGAATAAATCAGGGATACGGTGGATTCTCTCTCACTGGAAGGCTTCAGCTCGAGATTGGATGTGTGTCAAAAAGCCAGAGGTTATGGGCTTAATTCAGGAATCACTGGATGAAATTCTCTGACCTGTTTTGCAGCAGGTCAGACTCAGGGCTGCCCAGAGGGGGGGGGCAAGTGGGGCAGTTTCCCCCAGGCCCCGCAGGGGCCCCCACGAGAATATAGTATTCTATAGTATTGTAATTTTTTTTATGGAAGGGGCCCCCGAAATTGCTTTGCCCCAGGCCCCCTGAATCCTCTGGGCGGCCCTGGTCAGACAAGATGATCACATCGGTCCCGTCTGGCCCTAAAATACACGGTTGGAAGCAATTGTGTGCTGGCCCTTGGGAGATGATCTCCTAATAGGTCTTAGTGCTGAATGATCTTCGCATAGGTCTCTCCCTCTTCAGCATCTAAGCAGGCGGGTTTAAGAAAATGAACGTGATTTGGGATTTTTAGTTTCTTGGCCAAAAAGTAGCTAAGGCACCTGTGACCCTCACACTCTTATGTGAGCCTAATACAGTGTTGTCCATAGAGAAATTTGCAGAAAATTGCAAGCCTCAGGGTAGTGTAAAAGAAACTCCCGAGTAAATAATACAGAGACTGCTGTCCTCACTGTATTCTTCCTTTTCACATGCAATTCAGTAAATTGCCTTTGTCAGATGTACGTGGAGCTGAGCTGCAGAATTGCCAGGGTGCCGCAGAATTTAAGTCCAACTTGCCACAGCGAGTGTGGGGCCGTAATTAATTTGTTTTTACCCAAGTGAGCACACGTTCAGGGGTGAAAAAATGTTATGCCAAAGAGGATCTGTTCTGCCAGTTCTCGCTCCACCTGAAGCATGGAGCTCCCATCAAAAGGCCTTGCTAGATAAGTAGCTGATAACCGCTTTCAGCAGAAACTCTGCAAAGGCAAAAATAACGGCCAGAAATATCAAATGTAGATCTTTCTAAAATAACCAGTGCCTTGCTCCACAGCTGAGACTGCAGAGTCTGTCTCTTCCCCTGGCTGTTCTAACTAAACCGTTTTGAAGCAGAGAAATTGATCTGGAGTCCAAGAACATGGGTAACATTTATTAAAGGTCATTCACACTAATACTTCTCAGGGCATGGCAATTCCAATCCGAGATGATACCACCTGTTTCAGTAGATTGAGGAGATGGGGCAGTAGGCAAGGAGAGGCAAGCAGGGCTGGAAGTGAGCAAGAGCCGGGGTGGGGAACTGGCCAGCAGCCCTTCCCGCAGCTGTAAGCAGCGTTCATCTCTCGGGTCCGTAAGCTTGGAGTCCACCTCACAATGCTGCCCACTTGATTGGACGTTTTCAGTGTGCTGTGGGTTGCTGGTTACATAGAGCCCAAAGCGTGTGAGGTGCTTTCTAGACGTAGAAACGTCCAGGCTCCTGAGCCGTAGAGCTTGCAATTGTAAGATCAACTGCACATCTTGCTGGGTCTGCTGGGGTTAGTGCTTAATTGTAGAGAATTGCAAACCGAGTAGTGTTATTTCACCATATTTCAAACCTTGCCTTCTTGCAGGAGAGGCATTTTGCAATCTGTCCCTCAAGGAGACTTGTATTCCTGCAGGTTCTCACTGCAAAGTTCCTACTCCCCGGCCCTGCGTGGAGAGAGGCCAGAGCTGGGGTTGGGGCATTACGGGGGGCAAGGCTGTTCTAGCAGTAAGGTACAAATGCAGGTCCCTTGGGAAAAGTCCAGTGGTCCTGGTTTGTCTGTAGCCTTCTGTGTAACAGCTACAAGAGCTTTGAGAATGTAGTGGGAGTCATTAAAGTAGCTTTATTGCTATTGAGCTTTGAGGGTCGCTATAAGCCAGGAGTATAAAAAAATGCTTTTAAAGGCTATGCACATTCTTTGATCTTTCTCAGGCTTGGGGAAAATACAGGCAACCGCCCGCTCTCCGGACCAGTTACATACACTACAAACTGGGAAAGTTTTACTCCAGTTCATAATAATAATGTCCTACTTATTTCTTGCCCGTTCCATCCTGAAGGATCCCAAAGCACTTTACCAGCTCCCATCAGAGGGGTCATTTCCCTGATCACAAAAGTGCAGCTGTTTCTGTGGTGGAATGCCCCAGTTGTTTGACTGCATACAACACTACGCATGCTGCTCCGAGACTGTGATTTTGTCCAGAACACACATCTCAAACAGCCCCCTTCCCCGCACTCCTACAGCTGTGAAAAATGCTAAGGGATTGTTAGTGACCACAGTTTTAAACCTCCACATCACAGCACCTTCCATAGCATGGTTCTCCCAATGATCTGTAGGAGCTTTGTCTCAGTACTGATTCAGAGAGCCCCCCTGCCCCCACTTTCTGCAGCTGCCTCCCTGTTCCTTGGAGATCTCCTCTCCATATATTGACCCTTCTTAATCTTGCTCAGCTTCTGTGATCCCGCGGCAGGCAGGTGGGATAACCAGGGATAAGCAGCTGTCAGCCAGGTGCTGGAAAGGCTTTTGCTGTCTGGATTCTTTGTATGCAGCAGCGTAGTGGTCTCTGGTGACATGGATGTGCTGAGTTGCTGTGGCAACCAACATCCTTTCCCTCAGGCACCACATCCTTGTTACTGAGTTTCCTATCAGTTGTGCCATTCATCATGTTTGCACTGGGGCTGGGGTAGAGCCGGGCAAGGCAGCTCTCTGGCCAGGCTGGAATAGGTCACTAACATGGGGGGTGGGTGCCTGCACCGTGTTTATAAAGACAAGTAGGAGTCTGTTGTTCTTTGCTGTCCTTGTCTTAGTGTGTGCTAAGGTTAGCTAAAGCCACTGGCCTCCCTTCAGTACCTGCTGAGTGTGAGCTCACTGACGTTCCCAAGTTGGGCAGCGGTGGTGTTTGAAGTGTGTGTGGTGGTGTTTGTCCGCGTGCAGTGATTTAAGTCAAGGCAGTCTAAATCGTTGAGTTAAATCAGGTGATCAATGTTGAGAAATGCAACGTTACACACA
The DNA here is from genome assembly GCF_028017835.1 of Emys orbicularis. Lineage (NCBI taxonomy): Eukaryota > Metazoa > Chordata > Testudines > Emydidae > Emys > Emys orbicularis. The sequence goes on along the minus strand of NC_088685.1, from coordinate 214,200,225 downwards.
CTGGGAAAACGTCATCCCCACTATCCATACAAAATGATGGGTCTAAATTAGCTGTTACTGCTCAAGAAAGAGACCTTGAGTCATTGTGGATAGTTCTCTGAAAACATCCACTCAATGTGCAGCGGCAGTCAAAAAAGCGAACAGAATTGTTAGGAACCATTAGGGAAGGGATAGAGAATAAAATAGAAAATATCATAATGCCATTATATAAATCCATGGTACACTCGCAGCTTGAATGCTGTGTGCAGCTCTACTTGCTCCATCTCAAAAAAAGAAGGTATATTAGAAATGAAAAAGTTACAGAGAAGGGCAACAAAAATGATTAAGGGGATGGAACAGCTTCCATATGAGGTGAGATTAAAAAGCCTAGGACTATTTAGCTTGGAAAAGAGACGACTAGGAGAGGATATGGTAGAGGTCTATAAAATCATGACTGGCGTGGAGAAAGTGAATAGGGAAGTGTTATTTACCCCTTCACATAACACAAGAACCAGGGGTCACCCAGTAAAATGAATAGGCAGCAGGTTTAAAACAAACAAAAGGAAGTACATCTTCACCCAATGCACAGTCAGCCTGTGAAACTCACTGCCAGAGGATGCTGTGAAGGCCAAAACTATAACTGGATTGAAAAAAAGAATTAGATAAGTTAATGGAGGTTAGGCCCATCAGTGGCTATTAGCCAAGATGGTTGGGGATGTGAGCTCATGTGCCAGGTGTCCCTAAGTCTCTGACTGCCAGATGCTGGGACAGGACGATGGGATGGATCACTTGATAATTGCCCTGTTTTCGTCATTCCCTTTGGGGCACCTGGCATTGGCCACTGTCGGAAGACAGGATACTGGGCTAGATGGACCATTGGTCTGACCCAGCATGGCCGTTCTTTTATTCTTTTTAAAACTGAATTTGAAAATGTGTGCTGTTTGAAACCTTAGATTAAAACTATAATGAAGTAAATGATAAATCCTGCTTTAGTAAAGTGTTGTAAGAGATCTTATTGGAACTTCACAGACTTCTACATGCAAAAAGCAAACTGTTGAAACGATCCTGCTGCTGTGATTCTGTAGCCTCTTAAACAGGTGTATAATTCATGTGACCAGCACTAAAGTGAAGTGTTTGCAGCAACAGGGGCTAAAATTGTATTTTATTCACTTTTCTTTTAGTGGCCTTAAAATCTTTTGTCACTTCCAAACAAAACTGCTTCAGGGTTAACTGTGAAAAGTTAGTTTGATTTTTCAATATATAGAAAACGTTCCTAATAACTTTATTAATCCTCTGGCCAAAACTTTCCAAAATAAGAGCCACACGTTAGGCACCTAAGGGTGGGATTTTCAAAAGCATGTAGGTGACTTGGGAACATAAGTCTCACACTGCAATCCCTGGTGCTGTGTAGCATGGTCAAAGCAGTTCAGCTTTCCTGATCTGTGGAAGTTCAGGATGTGGGAAGGTTGGTTGCTATTTGCTTCTCAGTTTTGTGTTTACATTTGTGGTGTTTGCACGGTGATGTTTATGGGCGCATCTGTGCTGCAAACAAACAAACAAAAACCCACTAGCAGCAGTTCTCAGAGCCTGGATCAGCTGCCTCAGGCTTGGAGGGGCTCACGCCACAGGGCTAAAATAACAGTCTAAATGTTCCCTCTCGGCCTGGATCCCGGGCTCTGGACCCATCCCCTCACCAGGTCTCAGTGCCAGGCCCCAACCCAAGCGGGAATGTCTGTACTGCTATTTTCAGCCCTGCAGCACGAGTTCGAGTCAGTTGGTTCAGGCTCTGAGTCTCTCTGGCTCGTTTTTTTTTCCAGTTTAAACGTACCCATTGGGGCCCTGAACTTGTCGTCTTCGTCAACATCGACGAGCATTGTAAGTGTGAAACCTGGTGGGGTGGAAAAAGTCTGCATGTCAAATCTGGAATTCCACTTTGAAATCTCTAGAATAGAGAGAGTAAAGAACCAGAAACATGTAAATTAAAAAAAAATCCTTTAAAAAATTCCTGATTTTTAAATTTAAAAAAAATCCTTATTTTTATCCACCCTCGCTTGTGCCTAACTCTGGAGACCCTCTCCCTCCCTGCCTCTGAGTGTATTCACTGTCTGAACTACGAAGGCACCCATTGTGTGTGTTATCCTGGATTTCAGATTCCCCTGGGGAGGTGCTCTGTTCTTCTGTGCACTTCTCTTTTAAGGCAAACTCGGCATGCACGGATTAAAAAGCTGCTCTCTCCTCTTATTACTGAGCCTCTGAGGGAATCCGCATACGCTGTCTCTCGCATATCTGCACCTTGACTTAGTGGAGGCTGTGCGAATCGTTCCTCTGGTGACAATCTGCTTAGGCAGGCCTGCAACTGCAGCGGGCGTCTGCGAAATCCCTCCAGAGGTCACCCTTGGGAGTCCCATGCCATGTGGCACAGAGCTGTGTGCCAGTTAAGAGGCGGCCTTGTGCTATTAAATATGCAGATGGGGTCGTGACTACATCCCTTTAGAGGTGATGGATGACATCCATTGTGCAGAGAGATGTGCAGGCTCCTCCCCCTTCGCTTCCTGCCTGTCAGCCTGGAACTGCACGCGGGCTCCCCAGCATTTTTGTTTAAGACTCTTGATTCTAGGAGCGTTCCGCAGGATTCCATGCCAGGGCCCTGGCCGTTTGGACATTGGCAGGTGTGAAATACGCTCACCCGTCCCTGATCAGCACCAATACCGTATAGCAGGGGTCATCAGTTAATTTTTTTGTCAAGGTCCAAATTTCTTGGTCAAGGTCCAGACTCCAGAGAAAATAATACCAACCCAATAACAATAATGATAAATTGTTAAATAAAAGTAAATAAAAAGATGCTGTGGTCCATTCAAAAGCGTCTGACGGTCTGGATTTGGCCCACGGGCTGCCTATTGACTACCCTGCATATAACGTCAGTCAGGGGCGCGCGGGTCATTTGATCTCCTTACCTAGACTTGCTGCTTCATCACCCTCATAGAATGGCCGCAGGGCTCTTCTTGGGCCTCAGCCTCGGATAGTTTCCTCCTCAGGATCCTTACGATAAAGCTAGACGAAAGAATTGCTGTCTAATTTCTCCCTCTTGGGAGTTGTTTGGGAGCTAAGAGGGAGACACCGAGGCAGCAGCAAGAGCGCTGGACTGGGGTCAGGAGGCCTGGGTTTTATTCTTGCCTGTCACTGACTTGCTGTTTTTTTTAAATTTTTTTAAATTAAATTAAATTAAATTAAATTTTAAATTGCTAAATGACTCTGCATTTAACCTCGCTCTGTGCCTCAGTTTCCCCACCTGTAAAATGAGGCTAATGATGCTGTTTGACTTCCCCCCTCCCCTCTTTAAAACATTTTGTGCCGTTTTGACGAGAAGCCTTGTGGAACTGTCAGGTGCTACTTCACGACATCAGCTGAGCAGGGATCGCGTCTCCCAGGGATACAAAGGGTTCTCAGGAGCTTATTGGCCATCTGACTGTTGAATGGCCCTTTTTTCTGTTGCCAGTTCAGGAGAAAGCTCACACGCTTTCTGATCTATTCCGCATCCCAAGAGGAAAAATGTGTTTTGTCACGTCATTGAGTTCTGGTCCCACAGTATCAGAAGTACCAAGGGAAGCTGATGGCTTTAGATCAAGATCTTAGCAGGTCTTTTAGCTAATTGATTTTTCCTGCACCAAACGCACTGGTAGTGGACAGCCCATGCATGGACCCAAAATGATTTCTTCTGCTCTGTTAATTTGATCATGTGAGGCAGAAAAGTCTCTTCTCCTGTAGCTGTTTCTGTGAGGCGTGTGAATTACCACACAGGCATGGCTTGTTAGGACCATCTTTTGTGGTACAAGAGGACTCCAGGAATGGATTTTGCTCCCAGATTTATGCAAGCTAGCTCTTAACTCACCAGCATTCCTGTCTTGAAGCCTCAACTGATGGAGATATTTTGTGTGTAATAAAAAGAACAGAGAATCAAATGTGTAGTCCCAAGCGATAATCCTTCGGAGATTCTAGAGATCTCAGCAACCACAGGAGTGAGCATCATTCGCAGTCCCAGACGGCATCTCCTTATGTTACGACGATGCACATTTGTGTGTGTGAAACGCTCATGGCGTTTGTTGAAATGGTCTGGTCCATGTTCTGGTGCCTCTACGTCTCAACATACCATAGATCAATCGAGAAGGCCTGTGAGTTGGTCTCCCAGGGTCAGATTTTCACAGCTAAGCATGTACAGTTGCGCACATCTGACTTGCATACTGATAACTCATACGTGTGGGTTCACTTATGGCCAGTCAGGCGTGTTTCTGGCCACGTGTGTGCCCTGATTGCAGCAGGTATCTGGAGCGTAAGCCAGAGGCATGCTGTGTCCCTCGTTTTGGTGCTGACGGGACTCGTGTATCAAGGGGACTGCCTGTCGGAGAGCCCCCTTGCTTTGCCTGGTGGGGTGCTGCCAGGTGTGTATGCCCTCGACTTGCGGGGATAAGCAGCTGTGTGTTCTCACCTGTCTGTCGTGGTATTCGAAAGCTTTTCTTTACAAACAGCTGTTGTGTTGTGTCCTCTGCCAGCATGAGTCCGGTGACAAGGGCCGCTAGACTTGACGGGCAGAGACAAGGATAGTGGAAATAAACCTTCCTCCACGTCTCATCAAATAGACTGTGTCAGGTGTGAATTGGGGACCCGCTGGCAATGGTCTGTCCTCCCTCACCACCGAACAAGTCCTTTCTGGGATCTCCCTGAGCCAGTGTCGTCGCCCCCCCCCCCCCCCCCAGTGCCTCCAGCAGGCTGGAGATGGGTCAGGGCTGGCCTGACTTCCTGGCTGGAGGAGTAGGGCAGTCTGGGCTGGAGCTGGCTGTGGTGTAGCATGGTCCAGGAGTGACTAGGGCGTGCCATTCGGGACTCTTAGGCGAGCCCTCCACAGGCGCTGGTGCTTGGCTGTTGTGGCTGCCATCTCAGAGGAGGTCTCGCTCCCACCCTCTCCGGGGTAACTTCATAGCACGGTGAGGGTGGGAACCATGCCCCCCTCTCTCTGGGTGCAGCAGGAGGCCGGGCAGCCCCTTCGTGGAACAGATCTTGAGCATTTCCTCATGCACTGGGAGCAGCAGCTGCTGTCGTGGATTCTTTCACTTCACTAGCTGCGGTCCCCTCTTGGTGTCCATTCGTTCTCCGCGGACTGATGGACGGCAGCGGGTTGGGCTGTATTCAGTTTTCTGGTGTTGGTTTTGCTGAGCTGCTTGGCTTTGCGGTTGTTTGTTTGCCCTGCAGGTTTAGTGCCGCACCGATAGCACCATCGCTTTGGATTAAATCCACGCAGACTCCTCGGTAACTTTATAGTTGGTGTATCCCTGAACGTTGGGCTGGGCCAAGGGGGTGCTGCTGGGGTAGTCTTTGGAAGGTCCTTGTCCTGGAAGCCCTCATACAGCCTGTCTCCTCTTCTGCCCTTTCCATTGTCGTCTCCTTCCTTCCTTCCCCCACCCACTTTCCTCTCCCCGAAGAGCCTGCGACGGGGTTCCACTCCGCGCAGTGCGTCTGGGACTTCGCTTTCGCCCCGTCTGGTGCCCCTTTCCCACTGCGGCTCCTCTCTCTGTCTGTGACTCCGGGTGCTCCAGCCAGGTCGCTGTATAGTTCTCCCCTGCAGGGTAACAGCCCCATTGGACAAGCTGTGCATACGGTGTCTCAGGCCATCTTCTCTTCCAGGTCCTGGGTCACTTTGCCAGTGGCTGGAGGGGGCACCCGGCTCCGCCCGCCACTCCAGGTTCCAGCTCTGGAACCCTGACTAGCAACCCAGGGCTGCTCAGTCTTAGCTGCTGTTTCCCTGGGCTCCTTCCTACCCCACTTCTCTACTTCCAGGCCTATCTGTGGGTTTGCCACCGGAGCTTCCTCCGCGCCCTGTGGCCACTGCATCCCTCTAGGCTGCTTGTAAGCCTCCCTGGTCCGGAACAGGACCCCAGGGCTTACTCTCCCCCGGGTCTCCTCCTTGTCCCTGGCCAACTTCCCTTCCTTCTAGGGAGTGACTGCAGAGCTCCTCCCTGCAGCCCCTTCGGCTCTCACTTCCTGGCTTTCTAGTCCTAGCCCCGGCTGGCCTTCCTCTGCCAGTAGGCCCTGTCAATCCCGGCTTCCCCTCCAGGTGTCACACCTGAGGTTAACTGGCCCCTTCTGGCCCACGTTCACTTGCTCAGGGCTCGTGGGGGATGGACACGTACCCAGCATCCCCCGGCTGCTTTACTTGATGCTGTCTTCCTTTCGCCTCCCCTTTGCCGCTGGTGAGCTCCCCGGGCAGGCGCTGTCTGTTTCTGTGGGTATGTTTATGCAGTATAAGCTGTGCACGGGCAAAGCTGCCCAAGCCAGCACAGGTAGCAATGGTAACGGGGTCCGTGAAGACCGCGCAGTGTGTGCGGCAGTGCGAGTGGTACATGCCTGGCCCGGCCCCAGGGATGGGCTTGGCTCCTTAGCCTGCCCTGGGCTGTCTCCATTGCTGTTCTCTGCGCTAGTCTGTGCACAGCTTTTGCTGTGTAGACGTGCCTAGCAGGAACGTCTGCCCTGGAGCTGACGGTGTAATTTCTGGCTCCGGAGACCGACCCGGCTAGCTCTGATGGAGTCAGCACACTAAAACGGGAGTGCAGCTGTGGGGTGTGAGGGGCAGGCGGTATGATCCCATCCAAGACACTAGGCAAGTACATGGATGGCTAGTCTGGAGCTGGAATTACACCTCCGACGCCGGGGTAGACATGCCCATGGTCTGTGCAGGGCCTTGCGCATTCGGGGTGCCGCTGTGGTGTAAAACTGTGGTTCTGCCTTTGTCAGCGTGACAGGCCAGCAGCTCCTTCCTCCCGGGTTTGAGACGCTGGGACCCTCTCCGGCTAGAGCGATGGAATGCCCCAGGACTGACTGACTGTGTGGGGCATGATCTTGGGCAACGCGTGATCTTCCTGCTGTGACGCTTCTCCCTTCCCCAGCTCTCTGCCACGGTCTGTGTTCTCAGTCCCTTAGCCGTCTCCAATCTCCCTGAGCCCCGCAGTCTGGGGCCGAAGGTGCAGTATGCACAGTAACACCCCCCTCCTCCCGTTGGACTCGGGGAGGTGTGTCGGGAGCATGCTCTCCGCCAGGAGCCAGCCCGTAGTCCTCGACTCCTGCGATCCACAGAGACCATCTGTCTCTGCATTAGAGCTGGGGTTCAGAATGGAATGCGCGTTGACCCCTTGGCCCTTGTCAGCTTGCACGTCGATGAGGGCTGCTTGTCACTCAGTGAGTGTCCTGGGCACTTGCTAAGTTTCAACGCTGAGGCCAGTGAGGGACATGGTGTGGTTTAGGCCTGGTCTACGCTAGGAAGTTAGGTCGGTAGAACTACGTTGCTCAGGGATGTGAACTGACCTAAGCCCTGGTGTAGACAGCGCTAGGTTGATGGGAGAATTCTCCCTAGACTCGACCCAGCTACCGCCTCTCGGGGAGGTGGATTACGTGCGCCAAAGGGACAATTCCCCCCCTCCCCCCATTGGCGTAGGTCGTGTCTTCACTACGGAGATAAATATAATTTAAAAGATAACCATTTAAACTATTAAAATTATATCATTTAACCGGTTAATCGATTAAAGGGAGAGGGGCCCCAGGTACCTAGTTTGTTCCCATGAGGCCTCCGCAGATGCTCTATGCCACCCCAGCGGCAGCTTCCCTTCCCTTTGCTGACCAGCACGCCGTCCGCCTCTGCAGCCAAACCCCTGCCAGTGGCACGGGGGGAGGCCGGGCACTACTTTACCCCCCGACGGGGTGGGGGGCGGGCGGCTGGCTGGGGCTGCTTGGCCCAGGGCTGGGGTCATCTGGCATGACTGGGGCTCGGGTCAGTCTCTGCTGCAGGGGAACCGGTTCGAGACCCACGTGCGGGGGGTTAACAGGGTGGGTTAATAGTAAGACCAATACTTACCAGTTAACCGTTTAATATTTTACATCCCTAGTCGTCACTGAAGCGCTGCAGCTGAGCCGCGTTCTAAGCGTAGATGAGCCCTTATTCTGGTCGGGGCTATCCGAAGCATTTCAGTGGCCTTGGGAAGAAGCTGACTGCCCTGGTTACATTCATAGAGCATCTGTACTGGTCCGATAGCCCCAGTGCTGCTTTTCATGGCCCTTTGCAGAACAGGCTGGCCCTGCTCGAAGAGTGGCCGCTGCAGCGGGAGGTGATGGCCACGCAGGGAAGGCGCAGACTAGCTCTCGCGCTCGAGAGAGCAGCGTGTATGTCTGGAGGCCTCGGCAGGATTGAACTGTATGGAAGGCTAGAATTTATCAGCTGCCTCGGAGTGAGGTTTGGGAAGGGAAGGAGGAGAGAGTTCCAGGGGCGAGGGGAAGAGGGCACGAGGTGGGGCTGGGCGTAGTGGGCTCTGTTCTGGGGGTGGCTGGCGTTTGGAGCAGACAGACAAGCGGCTGACTCTGGGAGAGGTGGAGGGCAGTGCCCACTGACTCCCCTTGGGACACATGCAGATCCCAATGACTGCGTTTGGTGCTTGGGTACTGTGGGAACAGGCCCCCTTGCCATACACGAGCTTTCCCAAGGCTGTGAGCGGGGTGCCAGCGCGGACGCCTTTCCTCCTCGCAGCCAGGCTGCTGCTGTCTCTCGCTTTCCAGACTGCGGCCCTTGCCCTCTGGTGTGACGTATGCAGAGACCTTGGTTTGCTTTCGTCATTGGCAAGGGATGGACAGGGTGACCTAATAGGTCTCCTTAGCTAGGATCTAGGTTTCTAGTAAACGTTCTCCTCTTTGCATTAGCACCACTCAGCCCTGGAGCTGCATGTTGGGAGGGAGTAGGGGCCTTGTGAGTTTGCGGGGAGCGCATTCAGCTAGCGCTCATCAGCTTGGTGGCTCTGCCCTGTTCTTTTCCGGATCCCAGTGCAGGCTGGCTCCTGCTAGGAAGAACAAGCTACCGCTACAAACAGCAAGAAAACCCCAGGCTCTGCTGGGCCGAGACACAGAGAGGCGGGGGCTTCTCGACAGGAGTCAGGGAGCCGTACGGAACGCTTGAGACTGAAAGCAGCTGCTATTTCAGTACCTGCCTGTCTTCAGCCAGATCAGCCACTGGGAAAGCAGCTGTTTGCCTAGCTCTGCTGGGAGCCTGCGTGTCCAGTGAGAAGAAAAGCAGTGACAGCTGTCAGAGGACTGTAGGAGCGGTGTGTGTTTGCTAAGACCCTGGCACTAGCCCAGTGCGCCATCAGTAGGTGTTACCGTGTGCAGCCGGGGGAGCGGGCTATGCTGGGGGCTGGGCCATGAAAGGAACCTGCCTCCCCTCCTGCACTCCGTTCTGGCCTAGTGGAAGTGTAGATATGTTGTATGGTGCCAGGGCAAGTTAAATAAAGCCCTAACCCCAGTTACCATCCTCCTAGGGGACTGCTCCAAGCCCGTCTCCGTCCAATTCCCCAGCCGCGGTTCTGTCCCCAAGCACCTTTGAGCAACCTTGTCATAATAGTCCTTAAAGATTCCCCACTGCAAAGGTGATTGCTCTGCTGGGCTCAGCCGGCAGCGCAGACACAGCTGGCAACTCCCCCTTCAGAAGGGAGAGGCTCTGGAAGCTTTGCCTTGCGTGCTCGGGCCCTGGCCAGAGGGGAGTGTGTAAAAGCGTGCTAGCTTTGGCACAAAGCCCTTTGCATCTACTGCCCTGCCTGGCTCGAGTGGAAATCCGGGTCCATCAGCAGGCTGCCTCTAGCAGTAGTGAGCACGGCTCCCACTGTCCCCTGCAGGAGCTGCTGGTCCACCGGGAATGTGAGAATACTCCACCCTCTCCGAACAGCCCTCTGCATGTTCTCCGTGCCCACCAGAGCGCACAGCTGTGCTTGTGCTTGCGTGTGGTCGCAGACCCTCCCCGTTCTCTGCTCAGAGCCTGTGGGCACCTTGCCGTACAGCGCAGGGCTGACGGCAGGAGATGGCCCAGAGGGATTCCTTAGGACATGGCTGTTCGGACCTGTAAAGGCTTTGCGGGGGGACGGTTACCTGGCTGATAAATAACCTAATACCTGGTCTTCTGTGGTGAAGAGGCGTTTGGGTTAAGTTGGGACCAGCTCCCTTGGGTTAGCTGAACGTGACCCGAACTCAGCCTCTGCTCTTGTCCGGGCATGGTCTGATCGCTTCCCTGATTTGATCCTCCTTCACTGTCCTCGCTGCCCGCCTTGTGCTCAGGAAGGCCCCAGGCTTGTGATCTCATGGGGGCACCGCTCAAAGGGGCAGAGGCGGTGGGGGATGGGAGCCATTATCTCCACTGTCTTTCCCAGTGTGTTTCTCTCTCCTTCCCGCCCCAATTCCAGCAGGCTGGGCCAGCCAGAACTCTGCTGTACACAGGGCTTGGGCAGTGTGTTTCCCTGGGGTAGTGAGGGGGGCATCCTTGCAGGTTATCAGTGACTGAGATGAGAGGGGGCTTCCTAGGCACACCTTGCTGCCGCTTCGCTCTGCCCTCTTTCCTGCCCCTCCGGTCACCCAGCAGAGCTGGAGGGGCCATGGGGAGGAGGGAAGATGGTAGCTGATGGGCTGTGAAGAGTGCATCTGTCATCTGGGGACAGCAAGGGGGAGCGGAGCCCCGGACTCCCTACCCCACAGTGGGGCCTAGAAGACTCAGAGCTGTGAACTGCTCCATTTGTCTCGATGGATGTTCCCCCAATTCGTTGTAGTTGTGTGTGCCTGTGCCACGCACTGAGCGTGCCTCTTCCCAGCCCTCCATCCTGGCTTCAGCACTGTGCCCCTGTGGCATGCATCGAGCGTGCCTGTTCTCAGTTTGAACCACAGACCTGCTCAGCTGCACCTAGTGCTGCCTGGAGAGCCTCTCCCAGCACAGAATCCATTTGTCCTGGCCGGGACCTTTACACCAGCCTTTCTGGTGTAATTTTCAGTGCGACAGTAAGTCCCTCCCATGTCAGCCCAGCCCCACATCATCAGTGGGGCTTCGAATCACTGACAGTTCTGCCCACCAAACTGTCCCAGGGTGGAACTTCCTCAGAACCAAACACGGAGCCCCACAGCAGCCGCACATCCCGAGCAAGAGGCCACCGCATGCAGACTTCCCAGGGAGAGGTTCTGAGTGAACGGTCCGGGGACCCGGGGCAGCGCGGCTCTCCTAAGCCACCCGGTGTGTCTGTTCCTGGGTGGGTGTCGTTCCTGGGGGAATGATTGTTCGCAGAGGTGCTGATGCTTTTGCGGTACGATAATGTTTGCTGTATTTCTAACCCAGCGCTTGGCACGGGGGGCCAGCGGAGCTCCGGCCTGAAGCGAAGTCGAAGAACTGGGTTTTGCGTTGAGTTCTGAAGACAGAGGCCTGTGGTGGCGTCGCTCTGGTCAGAACGAGTTCCATAGTCTCAAGTCTGTGTCCTGCACCCAGGAGTGCCCTGGCTGGTGGGATTGTGCTTCCAGTGGAACATCGATGCTTCTAGCCTTCTCCCATCTTCTCATGGAATGCCTCTGGATTTGGTTCGTACAGCCACTACTCTGTCCTGCAGCTTCCTCCTTGAGAGCCACTTCTACCTCAGTGACTGCAAGAAAGCAGCCACCTAATTATGGCTTGAGAGAGGGGCTCTTAGGAACCGCTGACATTTACTATGCAAAACACCCTTTTAGACGATACTGCCGGCATAGCAGTATCCCTCTCCCCTCCTTCCTGTGTCGCTTTTCTCTTTAGATTGTGGGCTTTTCAGGGACCTGACCTGCCTGGGTGCTGCTGGAATGCGGTTAATGCTCCTGATCGAGGATGGCATCAGATGGTGGCTGGGCAGAAATGTACGTGGCAAGGATTCCTTTCTGCTTTCCTTGATTGCTAGGGCAGGGTTGCTCAGCTCTGCTGTGTCCGTTGCCATTCCTCAAGGGCATTTGCCCTGTTAAATGATGTGCCTTGATGCTTGGGATCCTGGAAGCTGGGGGATGGTGTTTTTCCCATGGCAGAGAGGAAAGTGGCTGTGGCTTCTGGAGCTCAGTGCAGGGCCATGGCGGGAGGGCCTGTGGGGTCCGCAGTGCATAGCAAGTATTTAAGCAGGGGGCAAAGTGCACCAGGACGTCAGCTGTTGTGATTGTGTTTTTCTCCGACTGTTTGCACCCTTCTAGACGCACTTAGAGGAAGTTGTGGCTCTGTGGAAGTGGATTGACTTGTGGGCTTTTGAGTACATGCTCATGACTTCTGTGTTTAAAAGTGAGCAGAGGCCTGGGAATGCCCTAGTCTGGGGGGAGCCCCCTGGAGCGGGTCTGGTGTAGCCTTGCCTTTCTAGGAGATTGCCCTGCCAGGTTTACTAGCCAAGTTTGCACATTAACGTTCCACCTCCCCCGTTTCTGGGAGCTACGTTGGATCCAATAGTGTGCCCAACACAGCTTCCAGGGGCTGGCACATTCCTCTTGGTTTCTTCCCCTGCCAAGATCAGCAACACAAGAAACTTAAAACAAGGCAGCATCAACGCACTCGGCATAAACAGTCGCATGCTCTTTGTGGTTCATCATTTCCAATGGGAATAGCCCCATTCGGTGGATTGGAGATGCTCGGGGGAAGATGTTCCATTTAGAAATGAAGAGGGGGGTATCTTGGGAAGTGGAATAAAATTATAGCAAATCTACATAAACATTGGTTTGCCTGGTCATGCCTCTGTTACAGGGTGTGGGGGTCTTATGCTGTTCCTGGCAAACGAGGAGTTAATAGCAACTCATGCTCACACCTGGTATGTCAACACTGCAATGGAAGCCCAGGGTCTGTGGGACTTGAGCCCGCAGGTTCAGTATCTGTAAGCCCGGGCTTGAGCGTCCACACTGAATATTAACTCTAGGTTTAGAATTTCTAGATCTGGGTCTCACACCTGCGCTCAGGCATCTACACGGCACCATGCTGCCCCAGTTCAAACCAGCCTGCCCCAGGCTTCCTAGTGCCCTCCCCAGTGGTAGCCACGCTAGCCCTTTGTTCGTGGTACACTGCGGGAAAACTTGACTGTCCATCCCACGGTGGTTGCAGGAGGCTGTTACAGCCCGCCAACGCATCCAAGCCGAGCCATCTTTTGAGTCTGCACTCTCCTGGCAACCAGAGCCAGCTGCATGGAGGAGTGCCCATTAGCAGAACTTGTCCTGCTTGGGGTTTCACTTCTGTGTCAGGAAGCGGGCAGAGCATCCCTGAGATACTGGTGGACATTTTGGTGGCGTTTTCTGACCTGCTGCAGGCACCTGTCAGAGGAGGAGGATGATACAGACCTGGCAGGCTCACGATGGCTGATGCTACTCTCCACTCTTGGGGTAGCCACTGATGCCCCCCATGTAGACCAGTGCTTCTGGAACAGGGCCACAAGCACAGACTGGTGGGCTCATGTCGTCACGCAGACCTACCGCGACCAGCGGCGGCTCCAGAACTTTTGCATGAAGAAAGCGACTTTTCTGGAGCTTTGTGAGCAGCTTGCCCCAGCCCTCCAGCATAAAGATACGCTCACGAGGCTGGCTGTGCTGCTCCAGAAGCAGGTTGCTATAGCCCTCCGGAAGCTGCCTACCCCTAAGTGCTACAGCTCCGTTGCTAGCCAGTTTGGTGTTGGAAAGCCAACGGTGGGCAAAGGGGCAGTGGAGGTTTCTGAGGCAATCGCTTGTGTGGCTTACCCCCAGGCGGCGGGCATGAACAATAACCCTGCAGTACCTGCTGGTTTTGAGAGGGGTTTTTTCCCCAAACTCTGCCAGGGCCATTGATGGGCCTCGTGCCCATAGTTTGCCCTCCTCAAGGAGCATGTGAGTACATAGACCGCAAAGGGCACTGCGACACTGTTATGCAGGCCCTTGTGGACCCCAGAGGCTGATTTATGGGCGCCAGCGTGGGCTGCACTGGAAGAGTTCATGATGCCAGGGTTATCTGCCAGTTGGGAGCCTATGTTCATAGACTGGCTGGGACACTATTCCCATCAAATGACATGCTCATAAATGGAGTTACAGTCCCCATTGTTGTTGTTCTGGGGGACCCCACGTACCTCCTTTTGCCTTGGCTTATGAAACCGTATCCTGATCTCAGAGGCCCTGGCAAAAGAAGGTTTAATCACACTCCGTAGGTGTAGAATGGTGGCTGAATGTGCGTTTGGCAGATTGAAATCCCGTTGGAGACGTTTACAGAACCATCTGGATTTCAGTGTCATCGGTGACGTCCACGCCCTTGTGTCTTGCTGGGCTCTTCACAATCCTTGTGAATCCAAAGGTGAGCCGTTTGCCCCTGAATGAACCTATGGCAGTAATGGGTTGCTGAACCGATATACCCAGCCAGAAAGTGCACCTGTCACAGCTGGAGCAGGGTGCATGTGGGCAACAGAAATCAGGGATGCTTTCTGCACCCCCATTATGGACCTGATGGAAGAGGGGGAATAGTACCTTTATGGAAGCATTTGACAGCACTTTTTAAAATAAAATGAAGGACACTCGCTGTATGGATTTTCATGAATTGTTAATTGTGGATGAGATGACTTCTTATATAGTGCGGGGGATGGAGTTTTGTGTGACATGAATTGTGGATTTTCACTATGGTTTGATCTGAATAGATTTATTGAGAAATTGCTTTGCAGAGTTAACGATAGATACGCCCCGTCCTCAAGCCCCTTCTAAGTGTCCGTGGTAGCGTCCAACCCCTTCTCCACTGAACGCTCTCAGAAATACCAGGTCTGCTGTCTCCAAGGGAACCGTGCACTCACCACCTTGTATGATTCAACTCGGGATCAGCACTTTGCTTAATACCACAGCACTTAGGTGTATTTATAGTGAAAACAAGGATACGTTTATTATCAGAGATTCAAGTGCTAGTGAGTAAGGATATTGGAAACAAAAGGTTACTTATAAAACAGAATCATAATGCACTTTCTGGAAACTCAATTTAACAGGTTAACTTCTCGTTCCCAAAGGCCTCTGAGGTGTTTCAACCAAGATTGATCATGATCCGTTTTCATGATTGTGAACACATGGCCCATTTATTTCCTATGTGCAGGATAAAGGGGTCTCTTCTTGGCCTTCTGTTTCTGGCCCCAAAGTTCACTATCTGTACTCAGTCAGGATAACCACCTGTGGCTTATTTTTCCTGTTTGCTGCTCCCCTGTTGATTTCACATCTCTGTTGTGTTTTCGTATGTAAATGGCTATCCATTGTGTTGGCTTAAAATGCTTAATTGACATCTCCACAAGGAGACTGATGAATAAACATCTCTTGTCGGACAGAAAACCTGTTTGTCTGCCCTGCCTTGATATAGACGTAAAACCATATTTTCAGTAACTGTTCATTACTTCTTCCATAGTATCTGGACGTACGTTTCACAGTGTTACTGACCAGCGTGACCCTGCCTTTTGTTTGAGGCCTCAGGACATGTTTTGTGAACCAGAATGTTCGTACCAGAATTTGGATATTGTAACCTCCTTGCCAGTTGGCATTAAGGGGTTCTTGGGTCACCCAGTCACACCCCTCCCCTGCCCTCTCATCTGATTTGTCTTCCCGGCTTCCAGTTATCCACACGCCCATCCCCACTGGCTCCCAGTTCCAGTCTCCCGCTCTGGGCCCCTCATCTAATCTCACTGCCCCCCAACTCCTTGTCCAGCCAGTTCCAGGCTCCCTGCCCGTCACGGCTCCTTGTCCAATCTCAGTTTCCCGTGCCTCCCCAACCCCTGTTTTCCTTGCCCAGCTAGTCCCAGCCTCCAGTCCTAGGCTGCTACTCCTGCCGCCCCCCAGGTCCAGCCCTGTCCCCTCTGCAGCTTCCTTCTCCATACTGCCTCGGTGCCGGTGGGGGCGAGGGGAGGGGGCACTGAGTGCACAGGTCCCTGCTATCAATTCTGGTGCCCGGACCTGGACTCAGCACAGCCTGCAGCAGCCTAGAGCTGCAGTTGCCGTGAAAGCCCTGGTAGCCTTGGGCTGGAGCATGCTCCGTACAGATGGAATCATCAGGGAATAATTAAGCTGCAAAGATGTAAGTCCCTACTGAGCACGTGCAAACTGCAATTTTTCAAAGGCTCATAACTTAGCCAAGTTTGGGGGGGAGGGGAGAGAGATTCATGCGGATGGCCGAGGCACTTTTCCTGACACAAGGGTCACCTCCCGCCAGATTTCAAGTGCCTGCTCCGCAGCATGGGGGCGCTA
The DNA here is from genome assembly GCF_028017835.1 of Emys orbicularis. Classification (NCBI taxonomy): domain Eukaryota; kingdom Metazoa; phylum Chordata; order Testudines; family Emydidae; genus Emys; species Emys orbicularis. The sequence continues at coordinate 214,184,196 of NC_088685.1, read as the reverse complement.
GAGCATCTCAAAGGAAAGGGGGCCAGAATTTTTTTTAACACGGGTTAAATGACACATTTTCTCCAAGCCTCGTTCTTGAAAATGGCTGAACTGGCTTGGCTGAGATTTTCCAGAATAATTCAGCCTCAGATAGACACCCGGCATGGAAAATTTCAAATCAAATCGTTGAAGTTTGGCAAAGCGATACGCAACTGGAAGCAGAGTATTTTAATAGGAACTGTTGGGCAACCTTAATTATAGGCAGTGCCACTGTTCCCACCTATAATACGCATATCCTAAAGTGCACGCGTACGCATAGAAACCACGTGACCGGAGGGTGGTAGAAGAATTTTAGGCTTGTATATACTTGAGAATTTACTGAAATAGGCTTCTGTGTGTGTGTGTGTGTGTCTCTCTCTCTCTCTCTCTCTATATATATATATAAAAATATATATCTATCTATATCTATATATCTATATATCTATATCTATATATATATATATAAAAAAATATATATCTATATCTATATATATATATATATATATATATATAAAATACGTGAATTCTATTTCTTTAGTTTTAATCCAGTGGACGAAGCTAAATTGGACCAGGTCACTCTTATTCCGGAATACGAGTGTCTGCATGGGGAGTTATTCTGGAATAGCTATTTCAGTCAATTCCCCAGCATGGGCCAGCTCTCGTAGACGGGTCTAGAGTAGCCATGTTACTCATGAGTGGCTTCATTGCACTGGAGCTGTGTAAACCATCCCTAACAAGTGCTGATAGTAGAAAGGTTTTATGCCCGAATGTCATCTTTCCTGTCTTTACTGCATGTTTCGGAAAATTTCGAGAATGTTACTACTAATCTTCTATCCCTTTGCAGGTTCCCAGAGCCTTCTAGGAGCCCGAGTTCACTGTGCGCACTTCATTTGATAACCTCCCCCCGCCTCCCCTTCACTCATTTGAGATGGCTAACAATGACCTCAAGTAGCCTTGCTAGGCAAAATTGTATGAATTTGAAGTCCAGTATCTTGGGAGCTTCCAAGAGTAGGCGCATGTGTTGATGTGTCTTGTTGAAAGTTGGAGTCTCCTTTTCCTAATGGTAGAAAGCTCCAATGTCTGCTCCTGAAAGACGATAAGGTATTGGGCGTTAGGTGTGTCCCTGTTCCAGGACTGAACGTTACCTGTCCTTGGGCCGTGGCGGGAGGGGAAAATGCCATATTTGGACAAAAGGAGGATACGTTTTTGTGGGCAGTTTAAAAGCAGACTCGTCAGAGAGGGTCTAGGAGGATAGAATGAGGCTCTGGCAATCGGGAGCAGTGCTAAGTTTTGGCGATCTCTGTGACACACATTGTATCTGGTGTGTATTCATACTAATTACTATGGCAGTCCTGCCCAGAGGCCCCGGGTGGTAGTGTGGTCCCGTGCTCGGTGCTCTACAAACCCATATGTGTCTGTGTCTGCACTTAGGTGTTCGTGTCCTAGGCATGTCTGTATCTGAGAAAAGTGAGATAATCGGCTTATGTGATTTGAGGGATAAATCTGGGTCTAAAATAATAGTTGAGACGCTCGCCTAGCATACGGGCCGTGGTAGTTCTGTGTCTAAGAACTGGGTCGTGGCAGCAATCAGGAATTGAGCTGAACACATAAAACAGGTGTGTGGGTGTTAGGCAGCGATAAGGTACTCTGGGTCTGTGTTCCTTGTGGCCCCCCCGGGGGGGGGCAGAGATAAGGTGTGTGTGAGGGGGTTGGGAAGTGTTGTGGGAATGCTAGGTTTTTGGGGGATCTTTGGGGAGACTTGACTGTCATTTCCTCGTTTCCCAGCATCTGAGTCTGGGGCTCTGAATTCCCACCTCCAGGTAGGCAGCCCTGGTGTAGGGCTGATACCTCAACTCTACCCAACAACGTTCTGCAAATGAATTAAACCGAGCAAGGTGCCTTTGGCAGTGGAGGACGATGGACTCTGGGTCTTGACCTTCTCTCTCCACAGACATGGCTGCTGGCCCCTAACTCTGCTGTCCTGTGAAGCGGGTGGTGGTTCTCGCTGGGGCAGGGAGGTGGAGATAATTGGGAACAGCAGACATGTATTGTGCCAGATGCTGGGACACTGACGCCTGCCTGCTCATCAGCAGTTTGCAGTTCAAACATAGTCTGTGAAATTCACAATGAACTCCAGCCACTCAGGTCTGTGCTGATGTGTGCTCACTGCGCAGGAATCCTGAACACAAAACCAAATGCTGACCCATCAGCTGTAGCCCAGGCTTGGACGTCAGGGCTGCAGTGGCCTTCTGGGCCATGCCCCAAGCCTCCGCAGGGCTTTCAGCCCCCAGCTGCCTGTCCTGCTCTGGGAAGAACCTGGAAACTGAGGAATGGAAATGCGGCGCGTACTATGGATTTCACTGATAGAGTCCCCATCCAAGATGGTTTCCGCTGCCTTTGGTCTACATTTATGTAATGGATAATACGTCTACACCAGTAGTTCCCAAACTTTAACAACCTGTGAACCCCTTTCACTAAAATGTCAAGTCTCGCGAACCCCCTCCTAAAAATGAATATTTCCAGGGATTTTCTCCTTTACCTGCGTATAAATTATAAAAGCAGTGATCTTGGAAATATAAAATTTGTTTTTATAACATGCTTATTACACCCTATGTATTATTAATTATTATTTATCATTACAGTATTTTTATTACATTATGAAAATGGCAGCACTCTTCCAAGATCTCATTTTCATCGCTTGTATCACTTTGAATAAGCCTGTTATAAGACAGGGCTCCTATGTTTCATCAAGGAGTATCAGATGTGAAACAGCATGAAGGTATTTAAGAAGCCAACTCAGAGTTCCTCCTACACAAGCATTCAGGTCTTGAGCAGTCCAGGCAAACAACGCACGTTACAACAAAGCTTAAACTTGTTCTTCATAATTTAAAAAACAATACTAGCTGCCTGTTTAATTTTAAAAACAGCAAAAAATATCCACCTCCCTTTCCATTTCTTATAAGGAGTCTTGAAGTTTAAATCTACTCAGTGTGATAGATATGCTTGCTTTGATCTGCTTAGCTCTTGGAAGTCCAGGGGCTCCAGGCTGCTGGCCCCATGCTGCCCGCGGGCCTTAGGGACAGCTCTGTCGGCCATTAGGGGACTTTTTCCCGAGAACCCCCTGTAACATTTTGCAAACCCCCAGGGGTTCATGAACCACTGGTCTACACCGAGTTCCCAGAATTGGACAAAAAAGAGGCTTGAGCAGCTTCTACCCATTTCATTCCCCTCTCCTCCCCAGAACCAAATCTCCAAGTCCCATCTCAGCCTGGGCGCTGGGCTATGTCTGCCTCGCAAAGGAAAACCCGCGGCGCTGAATCTCAGAGCCCAGGTCAACCGGCTTGGGCTGCCTGGTTAAAATGAGCAGTGTAGACATTTGGGCTCCAAAACCCGGGGAGGGGGGAGGGTCTCGGGGCCCAGGCTCCGGCCCAAGCCTGAACATTGTCTCTGCTAGTTTTAGCCCTGCAGCCTGAGCCCTGCCACCCTGAGTCAATTGACCCAGGTGCTCAGACTCTGTGCTCGTGGGCTTTTCTCTCCAGTGTAGATGTACCCTGAGATTCTTCCGTGCAGTGAAGCAGAAGGATGGGCAAACAGCAAGGGTTGGGGGATGGCAGGGAGAGGTGAACAACGGGAGTGGGAATGGTGGTGGGAGGGGTGGAGGATGTTGATGGGAAGAGGTGGGTGGCAGGTGAGTGGCGTTGGACGATGGGTGAATGGGGGATGATGGGATGGATCACTTGACGATGGCCTGTTCTGTTCATTCCCTCTGGGGCACCTGGCTTTGGCCACTGTCGGAAGACAGGACTCTGGGCTACATAGACCATTGATTTGACCCAGTATGGCCTTCTTTTGATGGCCGGGGAGGGGTGGGCGATGGGGAAGCAGTGGGGAGAGTGGGCAACGGGGCAGAAAAACCTGCTGTGGAAATAGCCACATTGGGCCATGGAGACTGAAAGTGCTGAGATTGTGTCAGTCCGTGAGGCTGCCCCGAGGCTAGTGCAAGGCTGTGCGAGTGGGACTGAACATTTGGGGTGGCTCCTGGCCCCTGCCTGGCTCCAGTTCTCCTCAGTTTCTGAACATTCAGACTTGAATAAAAAGAACTTCTTATTCCTCTGCTTCCATTGAATCTTCTGATGATGCCTCCAGTGCAGCTGGGCCTGTCTGCAGCCAGCCTGGGATGGGGAGACCCCGCTCCTAGCCGGGGGTGCGGCTCTGCAGCCTGAGAGTGGTGGTATTAACTGTGTCACTGATTGCGTTAGCAGAAACACCCAGCTCGCCAGGGACTGTGGGCAGGGCCGGGGGGGGGCTTTGACTGCACAGCACTGACAGCCCCAACCATTCAAAATCATGGCTCAGCACCCAAGCAATCACGAGACATTTTTAATAAGGCTGTATTGTGCATTTTGGTCTCTTGATTGTTGAATTCCCCCTGGCTGCCCCCAGTGTGTGCGTGACAATTAACTCTCCCAAATGGGTTGGGTAAGGGGACGTTGGCTGTGGCTCCAGGAGCTCTGTCCACATCTGCCCAGCAATTAATTGCCCCCCAACTCCCACATCAATCCTGTTGCTCCAGTCCTCAGCTCAGTTCTGCTCCACCTAGCCTCCCCTCTGCTTCTCCTAAGAACATAAGAACGGCCATACTGGCTCTTCCCAAAGATCCATCTAGCCCAGTATCCTGTCTTCCAACAGTGGCCAATGCCAGGTGCCCCAGAAGGAATGAACAGAACAGGGAATCATCAAGTGATCCATACCCTGTCGCTCATTCCCAACTTCTGGCAAACTGAGGCTAGGGACACCATCCCTGCCCATCCTGGCTAATAGCTATTGATTGACCTATCCTCCATGAACTTATCTAGTTCTTTTTTGAACCCTGTTATAGTCTTGGCCTTCACAACATCCTCTGGCAAGGAGTTCCACAGGATGACTGTGCATTGTGTGAAGAAATACTTCCTTTTGTTTGTTTTAAACCTGCTGCCTATTAATTTCATTTTGTGGCCCCTACTTCTTGTGTTTATGAGAAGGTGTAAATAAAACTTCCTCATTTACTTTCTCCACACCAGGCATGATTTTATAGACCTCTGTCCTATCCCCCGAGTCGCCTCTTTTCCAAGCTGAACGGTCCCAGTCTTATTAATCTCTCCGCATATGGCAGCTGTTCCATACCCCTAATCATTTTTGTTGCCCTTTTCTGAACCTTTTCCAATTCCAATACATCTTTTTTGAGATGGGGCGACCACATCTGCAGGCAGTATTCAAGGTGTGGGCGTACCATGGATTTATATAGAGGCAATAAGATATTTTATGTCTTATTATCTATCCCTTTCTTAATGGTGCCCAACATTCTGTTTGCTTTTTGGACTGCCGCTGCACATTGAGTGGATGTTTTCAGAAAACTATCCACAATGACTCCAAGATCTCTTTCTTGAGTGATCACAGCTAATTTAGACCCATCATTTTATATGTATCGTTGAGATATTTTCCAATGTGCATTACTTTGCATTTCTCAACATTGAATTTCATCTGACATTTTGTTGCCCAGTCACCTAGTTTTGAGAGATCCTTTTGTAGCTCTTCGCAGTCTTCCTGGGACTTAACTATCTTGAGTAGTTTTGTATCATCTGTAAATTTTGCCACCTCACTGTTTTACCCCTTTTTCCAGATAATTTATTAATATGTTGAATAGGACTGGTCCCAGTACAGACCTCTGGGGGACACCACTATTTACCTCTCTCCATTCTGAAAACTGACCATTTATTCCTACCCTTTGTTTCCTATCTTTTAACCACTTATTGTTCCATGAGGGGACCTTCCCTCTTATCCCATGACAGCTTACTTTGCTTAAGTCCCTTTGGTGAGGGACCTTGTCAAAGGCTTTCTGAAAATCTAAGTACACTATATTCACTGGATCCCCCTTGTCCATATGCTTGTTGATCCCCTCAAAGAATTCTAGTAGATTGGTGAGGCGTGATTTTCTTTTGCAAAAAGGCATGTTGGCTTTTTTTTTATTATTATTATATGGCGATATACCTATCTCATAAAACTGGAAGGGACCTTGAAAGGTCATGCCTTCACAGCAGGACCAAATACTGTCCCTGACAGATTTTTGCACCAAATGGCCCCCCTCAAGGATTGAACTCCCAACCCTGGGTTTAGCAGGCTAATGCTCAAACCACTGAGCTATCCCTTCCCCCTGACAAATTATATTAATTTCTGTGTCTGACAATTTTGTTCTTTACTATAGTTTCAACCAGTCTGCCTGGTACTGAAGTCAGGCTTACCGGCCTATAATTGCCGAGATCACCTCTGGAGCCCTTTTTAAAAATTGGCATCACATTAGCTATCCTCCAGGCATCAGGTACAGATGCTGATTTAAATGATAGGTTACAAACCACAGTTAGTAGTTCTGCAATTTCACATTTGAGTTCCTTCAGAACTCTTGGGTGAATCCCATCTGATCCTGGCGACTTATTACTGTTTAGTTTATCAGTTTGTTCCAAAACGTCATCTAATGACACCTCAAAGTGGGACAGTTCCTCAGATTTGTCACCTAAAAAAACTGGCTCAAGTTTGGGAATCTCCCTCACTTCCTCAGCTGTGAAGTTCTCCTGGGGCATTCTGCCCCCCTCCCCCAGGCCTGGGGGACTGCAGCCGCAGAGTCCCCCCACCCCTTCCCAGGCCGGAGGGGTGTGCATGGGGGGGGTTAGCAGAGGAGCCGTCCCATTGCTCTTTCAGTGCCCCGCTCTGAGGAACAGGCCCATACCTGCTTCTTGCTGCAGCTGTGATTGGCTGCTCTACCCCAGGAGGTGGGCAAGTGGGGCAGGCAGCCAATCAATCGGAGGGGCTTTGCCCCCAGCAGAACTGCAGTTCACTACCCAGCTGGAGCATCTCGTGTCATTGCCAGGCTGGCTCCAGCCCGGGCTGAGATCTCCTCGCTGCAAAGAGATCACAAGAATTGGCAACAGCGATTGCAAGCTGGTGGGGTCGTGCGGGCATCTGAACACTGCTGAGCCTCGTCTCCCTCCCGCTGCGTTCAGACACAGAGGGAGGAGCAGGAGCGCTCTGAGTGGGTTAAACCTCCCCGGGGGAAACCTGTGTCCATGCTAACAGCACGGCCAAAGTCCCGCTCCACCCCGCTGTTAACACGGGTATCAGAATTGGTGCCTGAGCGCTGTGTGACTCGAGTACACGGGGGCACAGGCAGGTCTCATGAGGTAACTGGCTCTCGCTGTGCTGGGGTTTGTAGTCCTGGGCGCGTGCTTCCTTTCCTCCTGGGTGGTTTATACTCAGCCCCGCTCTCAGTGGAGGTGCCGGCTGCCCAGAGCCGAGTTGCCGGGGTGAAGAAGCTGATTGGAATTCAGGTGCAGTAGCTGAGTCCTTTCTTCTCCTGGAAAAGTAGGTCAGGGAAATGCATCTGCTTGTCAGGGGAGCCAGGGAGAGGGGAGGGGGATTTGAAAAAGGGGATAACAGCCCAGCACAATCCGTTTTCCATCTGCCTCTCTGGTGAAGGGATTGATGCTTTGAATGTAAATCGTAAGGGCTGGCACAGTGATACCAGTGCCTGATGGCAGAGCATTGGCTAGCGGCTTGAGCTGCGGACTGGTAGCCAGGACTCGGCCCGCCCCTCTATCGGAAATAGGGATCAGGCACAGCTAGTGCCGGGAGATGTTACTGCCTGCAGCGCTCGCAGAGCCTGACAGGCAGGGCTGTAGCCCGGTGAACTGTTCCTGGGGGCTGGGAGGCAGCGGCAGGCGTTGGAGCAGCTCCACGCTGGGTTTGAACTGACGCAGCCTTGAGGAAGGGAACGATGGAGCTGGGAAGCCGTCCTACTGCCTCTCTGGAACTGAATGCCAATGGATGAGAAAGCAGATCCTTGGGCCAGGTGTTCGGGGGGCCGTGGAAGGCTCTGCGCTTTGGGGTTCAGGTCCCGCTCACTGGTGACTGTACCCTGCTTTCCCAGCTCCTGAATATATTCACTTGTAGATATCTGTGTTATGTGGAGAGGCAGAGCAGGCCTCCATCCAAGAGCCCAGGGCCTCCAGGCCGGCAAGGACGGGCTGAGGGGCGTGCTCAGCTCTTCGTTGGCCATTTGGATTGGCAGGATTAAAAAAGTACTGCTATGCAAAGCAGCTGCTTTCGCTGTCTGTCCCCCCCATGTCCTCCGCCTCCCCTGGGGCGGACAATGGGAGTTTAGCTGTGCCACTGGCAAGCTAGTGTCTGCTAAAGCACTGGGCTGCAGCGCTGAGGAGAATGCTGAAGAGAGTTGGTGTGCTGAAAGGAAGCATGGCCTCGTTGTTAAACCGAGGACTAAGGCCTAGTCCCGCCTCTGCTACTAATTTGCCGTTACCTTGGGCAAGTCCTGCCAGTTGGTATCTACATGACGACTTAGCACCTGGCAAGCCAGGGTGTGAAGCTACAGCACGCCAGGTTGCCACGCGGTAACATCAGATGTGAGCCCTGCTACAGCGCACTAGGCGTTCCATAGCGTGCTATCACATGCTCCTGTTTCAAACAGCAGTAAGTCGAAGCATGCTGCCTTTTAGTGCGTTGCAGAGTCACACCCTGGCTTGGCGCGCAGTAATGTCTCATGTAGACAAGCCCTCAGCTTTCCTTTCTGTACAATAGGGATTATACTATCCATCTCAGTCTTGGACAGAGAGCCTTATAAATGGTCAAAGTATAAAGCACTGGAAACCTTTCCGAGCACTGGAAGATGTTGAGGTTTTCTTTTTATCTAAGAATATTGATAAGGAATCTCCAGACGGTTACAAAGATGGACGAACATCTTTATGGTTTCCAAAGATGAGTCAACAATGTAACACTGTTGCTCCAAAACAAACCAACAAAAAAGCGAACATCATTCTGGGATGTATTAGCAGGAGTGTTGTAAGCAGGACACAAGAAGTAATTCTTCTGCTCTACTCTGCACTGATATGGCCTCAACTGGAGTATTGTGCCCAGTTCTGGGCGCCACATTTCAGGGAAGATGTAGACAAATTGGAGAAAGTCCAGAGAAGAGCAACAAAAATGAGTAAGGGCTAGACAACATGACCCATAAGGGAAGACAGAAAAAATTGGGTTTGTTTAGTCTGGAGAAGACAAGGCTGAGAGGGGACATAACCGTTTTCAAGTACATAAGGAGGAGGAGGGAGAGAAATTGTTCTTAATCTCTGAGGAGGATAGGACAAGAAGCAATGGGCTTAAATTTCAGCAAGGGAGGTTTAGGTTTAGGTTTAGGAAAAACCTCTTAACTGTCAGGGTGGTTAAGCACTAGAATAAATTGCCTAGGGAGGTTGTGGAATCTCCATTATTGGAGATTTTTAAGAGCAGGTTAGACCAACACCTGTCAGGGATGGTCTAGATAATACTTAGACCTGCCATGAGTGCAGGGGACTGGACTAGATGACCTCTTGAGGTCCCTTCCAATCCTACAAGTGCTGTGATTCCATGAAAGAAACCCTTGAAAGCCGAACATTCAGGAGTTTAAATGATCGATGGTAATTGCTCTTGTGGAGTGTAGGTAGTCAGGGTCCAGTGTTATCCATGATTCCAACGCCAGATAGTCTGCCATGGACCCCACCCTTTGCTGAAGTTTTGTGCTTCCGAATCTAAGATTTCATTGAAAAAATCAAGCCTGTATAGTTGAGAAGAAACCTTTTAAGATGGTGATCCAGGTGTCACCAGCGCAGTGCGGTCTGCTTGAGTCTGCAGCTAGCTTAAACTAATGCACTGAAAATGTGAACTTCCCGATTCAGCTCAATGGGATTGTTGACGCTGAAACATGATGACAGTCATTGAAATGTCACTATTAGCGTTTTCACTGTTGATCACTCTGGCAGAAATGTCTAGCTTATTATTGTGTCCCATAACCCCCAGCTAACTGCCCTGCTGCTCCAGATACCAAAACTTCCAGCTCTGCCCCAACAGCGTCTGTGCTCTGGCTGTCCGTCGTCAGTACGAAGATCTGTGGCACCCTGGGAACGCTGAGATGGTGCAAAACAAATGGAATTTAATATCGAAATAAAGAGCCCAGGAGCGGCTATACTGACTTTTACTCCCTGTCCTGTTTAATTGGGTAAAACTGCCACTTGCAAAATTGGTGTGAAGCTGCAGCAAAGTCCTGGCTCTGCTGCTAGGCCCCTGGTCTGGAGGTTCATTGCGGTTCGCTGTGGCGTGCACAGGGCCCTGTGTAGATAGTCACACTAGCAGCTCTCGTACTCACTGTCTGCTCGAGTCCCAGCCCCGACTCTCCGTGTGGCACAGGTTAACAGGGCAAAGGTTTTCTTCCTGAAGCCTGGGTTACTTCCCCAAAGAGCGTCGGGGTGTCTGACACGAGGGCTCTTGGAGAAGTGTGTGTCCGGCAGTGCAGCATATGGACTTCTGGAGGGTGGGAGTGTATCTGGACAATGCAGTTGCTCTTTGTGTGCACTGAGGCCTTGTGCTTGTGACCAACCACCACGGGCTGCGTCTGAATGATCACTGCCGTTCTTGCAGGAGAACTCGGCTGGTTTAGCAGCTGGAGAAACATGTCCGAAAACCAGCTAAGCAATACTCTGAACACAGTACTTTGCTGTGGCTGTGGTTAGCTCTGTCCTTGGCACCCAGAGAGCCAAGTGAGCGGTGCCTAATCTGCCCCTGTTCTGCCCTAGCCATCCATAGACCTGGCCGGCAGGTCACCTGCCGCACACTTCCCAGCTGCATTAGCTATGCCGGAGCTGTAGCCAAGGCTGGTGCTTCTAGTGTACGCTGGGCTGGTTCTGAAAGCAGTAAAGCCTTAGTGAAGTCACTAAGTTTTTATGAACAGACGGGACACGTGTGAAATCTGTTACAAATGAAATGAGCAAAACCTTCTAAAACCACCACTTCTGACATGAAAAAAAGGGTCCAGTCATTTGGTTTCCAGCTTGGAAGCAACATGTACCAAGAAACCCAGCCCTCGGGGAAATGCTCAGTCTAGGTTGTTGGGTGGGAAGTCTGAGTCCAGACCAGATCCCTTAACTTGTGTGTGTCAAACACCGCTGCTGGAAAGAATTGGGGAATCCCAGCAATCCCCAGTGGAAACGAACTTTCCGCTCCTGTTGTCCATCCCGTTCCATGCACGGCTTTTCCGACAGGATGTTCTCCAGCACTTGTGCGGATGACAGTGGGCAGATCTTAGTTGCAGCAAGATTGGGGTGTATTCAGTTTCATACTAATTACGTTTGGCTTGGTGTGGCCCTTGATTTTTTTGGCCGGCTCCAGTGCAGAGCTGTAGATGCCCAGACGAGTAGACTCCAGAGATTCGGATGTCTCTTCTCAGTAGGGACAAAGGGGAGCATTGGGTGGGAGTTAGATCCATCACCTCCTTCAGCAGTGGCAGGGAAATCACTCGGGTTCTGTGTGATCAGATCCATGGGCCCAGTGTCAGACGTGGGTCCAATTCATCCCTGCTGTGAGCCCCGTGAAGTCAGAGGAATCTGAGTACGAAGCCGACTCTTAAAGTCGAAGCCACCGAACCCTCGTGGGCATGGAGCGCTGCCCTGCGTTTCTGCAGTGCTGATCCTGCCGTTCACATCCCTCCTCATGACAGAGCAGAGCTCGGTGTGTTCTCCCAGGAACAGCGTTAGGTCACAGAGGTCCTTCCTCTATAACTCATTCACCACCCTGCACTCTCTGGGCAAGATCCTCCGGGAGAAAAACAATCCAGTCCCCTCGCCCCCTCAAGCTGTCGTTGTCCGCCCCTGTCAGATGCTGAGACCTCTTCCCTGCTTTCCCTCCTCAGTGCCCTCACCTGTCCACTCAACCTCACTCCTCAGGGTCCTTCCCCTCCCAATACCAGCATGCACTGGTCTCCTCCATCACTGAAACCCAAACTGGCCTCGGCCCCTCCTCCCTCTCAAAGTATTGCCCCATATCCCTTCTGCAGACTCCCTGTGGGTGCTGTCTGCAGTTCCCTCTGCCAGCTCCATTCTCCATCCTTTCCAGGCCAGCTTCGGCCCTCTACGCTCCACTGAACTGGCTCTCCCCAGGCTCCTCTCAGCCTGCGCTCCGTCCTTGCCTTCCTCAAGCCAGCGGCTGCTTGTGACGCTGACGACTGTGCTCTCGAAATCCGCCCTCATTCAGCTTTTGTGCCTTGGTCCTCTCCCCGTTCTCCTCCCAGCTGTCAGATTGCTACTTGAGAGTGTCATTCTGTGGGGTTCCTTCTCCCCTCTCCCTCTGTGCGTGAGGATCCCCCGTGGTGCTGTCCTTGCTGCCTCCCTCTGCGCCTGTCACTGGGTGATCTTACCCCTGTCTTTACACTGACGACTTGCAATGCACCTCTCTGCTCAGGACCTGTCTGCCTGGCTGTGAGCCCTGCAATCTGGTTCCCACTGAGCCCATTCCAAATGCTGCTGTCGAGATCTTCCCCTGGCTGTGTCCCCCGCTTTCTAAACCCCTCCAGTGGTTCCCCGACACCACTGCATCAAACACACGCCCCTTTACTGCTTAGCCAGGCTCTACCTAGCCACCCTGTTGTTCTGACTTCCACCCCCAGCCGGGCCAGCCTCCATGGCTCTCTGGTGGCGTCTGCCTCTCCCAGCGGCACAATCCATGCTTTCTTCCACGCCACCTCCTAGGGGTTGCAAACCTCTCCATCCAAATCTACAATTCTACCTCCTTCGAATCCTTCTCCTGAAACTCAGCAAAAGGCCATCTGAGAACAGCTGGGCAGGTGCCCCGTTCTGATACCTGCTACTGATTGGCTCATTACGCCAACCACTTGTGCACGTGGCTAGTCTGCGGTGAAATACCCTGTTGTTCCCCACTCCTCTTTCCTTCCCACCCTTGCTTGTTCATTTCACCCACCAGTTCCATTTCCTCTTTTAGAGGAAAGCTAAATACGCTCTTGTGCACGAGCAACAGTGATTGGCTCCTCCAGGCACGTCCCACCAGCACGTGCAAATGTGCTACTGAAATCTACAGCTTACAGATTTGTACCTTTCAGCTAATGCACTTGCATCGAGTCAGTGGGCTCCTGCCCCCCAGGTACTCTCAGATGTAGACCTTCATGTGCCCTGGGGGTCAGAAGTGAACAAGAGGATGAATCTCTAGATCTCTGCTGTGTGTGTCTGTTGTGTGACAGGATCCTTGGTTCATTGGGGCACTGAGCTTCTTTACTGCTTTCTCCTCATTCTAAAGCTGCCTCTCACCAGCTGTGGTGTTAAGTCAGTTTTTCTGAAACGCTGGATCATCTAAACCCGGATTTCCTTCCTGAGATCAATTTCACTTTAACTTGGAATCAGAACAGCCCGCATTGTTATCTCGTCCCACCGGGTGAGGTGGGATTGGAATCGCTGCTCTGCTGAGGTCAAGGAAAGGCTGGCTTTGCTTTCCTCGCCAGACGCATCCCTGTTGTGGAGGAAGATTGCTACAGAGGAGATCAAATAAGAAAGCTTTCACAAGTGTTCCTTGCTGCTCTGAGACTGAAGTCTAATGATAGCCTAACAGAGGGGGGCCAGGCTGACCAAGAATGATGGCGAGCGAGATCTTCATCCCAGATGACTAGCCAGCATTGTGTGCATAGTTGCCTGAAAAAAATGGAGATGGCTAGTGAAGAATGCAGCCTCCGAGGTCTGTACAGGACCATGTCTGCTCTCATAACAAGGGTCAGCTCAAATCCTGTGAGGTAGAACTGTAACCAGTAGCTGAGTCTGAGATCTGTTTCCTTCCTTTGCAAATGAAGGATCTGTTATGAGTTGGTGACCTTCGGGAAGTTACTTTTCTTCAGTGCCTCTGTTTCCCCAGCTGCAAAGTGGTGGAGAATACTGTAACTCACCAGGGTGTTCGGAGGCTTAGGTCCTGTCTGTTCTCAGACTTGCACATGTTTATTTTCACTGGTTCAGTCACACCGGGACAAACCACGGTGTGGAGACACTCATTTCGGTCTAAGCATGTCTTATCGTGGTTTTGTTTCCACCTAGTCCTAAGGCTGTCTCTACACACATACAGAAACAGCACCATGTAACTTAAATCAATTTAAAAACTACTAGCCTGGTGCAAACCCTTCAGTGCACAGTCTTACATTGCTTTAAACCTGGGGTATATCTGGTTCAACAAAAGTGTGTCCACACATGTTGTGCCACTGGTTTCGCTAAATCAGTTTAAAATGGCACCTCCGGTTATACCAGTACAATATTGTGTGTAGACCAGGCCTATTCAGTTAAACTAAACCAAAATAGCAACAATAAGGTTACCTAGCTCTTGTACACCTGCTTTAAACTGGAATAAATGTGCCCCTGTGCACTGATTTACCCGAATCCGTTTAAATCGCACCTTCGGTTAAACTGGTGCAACACTGCATGTAGACAAGCCCAGTTAATGCTTGTGTAGGACGTTGTTACTCTTCTGACAGGCTGTGGGGAGGAGCTGCCGCTCTTCATTTCTTCAAGGAGGGGGGACAAAGATAATGTTCAGATTGAAAAGGAAACAAGGACACTGATCCGGAACGGGAAGGTTTGGAATTAACCAGCAAATGCCCAGGGAAGGAGGGCTCGGCCCCCCGCCATGGTGCTGCCCCACATCCCCAGCGTGTGCCTAGTCTCTCGGGTGTGAGGTGGCTTGAAAACAGGGCTGACCTTCAGTCATGCTGAACTCTTGCCAGGCCTGAAGTCTTCAGGCCCCTAGTTGCTTTGTAATGTGCCTGTTAAGGTGTAGTCAGTCTTCAGAGCCCAGGCATGAAGCGGTTGTCAGCAGGACGACGGACTTTGCTTGTTTGGCATGAAGTATCTATCCTCGGCTTGTCATTTAGGGGCCAAAATGGAGAGTGAGGAGACTGCTGTCTGTGCTTGGGTTAGTTGTGATCTGGGCCATGCCAGATAATGTGGCGTCACGTGGGTACCGGTATGGGCTGCAGAAGGCAGCACACTTAGGTGACCTCCTGGGTTTTGGGAATCTTGTCAGTTGCCAGTGAAGATGTGCGTCTGGTAGAAGGTGAGACCAAGTCTTAACCGAGATGTCCCATTGCAAGATGACTGGGATCTTTCAGCAGGTTGCCGGGATATTGGTGTCGTCACTGGCTAAGCTGGAGGCTGGGGCGTGGACCATAATTAACTCGCTGGGTATCCAGGATTTGTGCCTTGCAAAGGATGTCCCAATGCCCTGGGATAACTGCTGTAAGAGAAAAACTATGGATGTTTTGAGTATCATCTGCTTAGACCTTCTGTTGCTCACAGAACTCCCCGAGGGTCTTGCAAGCTGACGAGGAACCATCTGATGCCTTTTTGAGCATGAACTCTGGTGGCCTCAGAAGAGATTAGTGATTTTGTTGATCATTGATAATAGGCTGTACTGACGCCTCAGAAAGGCAGAGTCAGCTAAATCTGCTCGTCAGAACCGGCAGTGAAATGAGCAAGGCAGTAATTGTCTGCACGCCTCACCTGGGAGGCTCCCTGAGGGAAAACTGCCCTCTTTCATTCCTGATAACGCTCCAGCTCTGAAAGTCCTGCTGCTCCCTTGAGACAGCTGCCTCCCCTCTGTCTCAGCCAGAGATGCTTCTCCTCTGCTCGCAAAGCTTGACAAACTGAACTATTTGTTGACGGGCTTGGCTGCGTTGCTGCAGGAGTGGTACAATAAATAGTGCAGTCCATCTCCATGTGCTGTCTGCAGCCCAGATCTTACTCTTAGCCTAGTGCACTGCATCTGCTCTGATCGTATGAATTTTGTGGCACCGTCCTTTCCTCGAAGACTCTGCCAGCTCAGGGAGTGTGGGTAGCTTAGAAACGTGCTCTCTGGTTGTATGAGTCTGGAATCATGCAAGCGGGACGTTCCGGCCAGAAGGGGGCGTTGCTGCGGCTGCTGGGATGGAGAGAGGAGTGCGTACTGGAGCTCACCTCTGTGTTAAAGATGCGAGGGTGCATGGCAGCACTTGGTGGGCTGCACGTCACGCACCAGGGTCTGAAGTTGACACTAGTGTATAGGGACAGTAACATGGCAGAGTTCCCAGTGACCTCTTCCTGGCCACATTTCAGAAGCTTCATTCCATCCTTGTCATCTTTGATCTCTTCCCGTTCCCCTGCTTGACATCTTGACCTTCCTTGGCTTTTGACTGTCTCCTTCTGGTTCTTCAGCTCTTCTTTGTCTCTTGCACTTTCTAGGGGCTGGCACGTGGCTTTTGTCCCCTCCTCTTTTCCCTTGTGTCTGTTCCACCAGGTGATCTCATCTTCTCTCACAGCTGCATTTCCCCGCGTTACGCCAGTGACCCACCGCTACCTGACTGCTCTCCCTCCGTGCAGCCCCGCTCCGTCTCAGGCACTGGCTTACCTAGAATCAGTTTTTAAATTGAGTTCAGCCCGTGCAAACCCCTGTGTGGGCACACTTCAGTCTGTTCACAACTGGCTTATACGGAGCTAGCTTAGTTAGGTAAGGGATAACAGGTAGGCAAGGCAGCACGTAATGATCGCTGCTCCTGACTGCTAAGAATTGCACATGTCCTATTCTTTTTGCTATCCAGTCTCTGGCCAGTTTGTCTTGTCTGCCTGTAATGTCTTCTCCTTTAGACTGTAAGATATTTGGGGCAGCTCTTCCAGTATAGACACTACTCCAATATAAATGTTAGATAATACTGAACAGTAGCAAACTTAAAACTGGTGAAAATAAATAGTTGTATCCCATGCTTAACTAGCCTGTGGAACCCATTGCCACAAGGTATGAGTGAGACCAGGAGCTGTACACACAAATATGAAGAGACTGTCCCTGCCTGTGGAGCTTATCACATACCTGGTTTTCCACAATAGTAGAATATCCTAGAAATGTTGGTCTGGAAGTGACCTTGAGAGGTCGTCAAGTCCAGTCCCCTGCACCGAGGCAGGACCAAGTAAACTGAACCCATCCCTAGACGTAGCCCATTCTTAAACCCGCCAGTGATGGGATTCCACAGCCCCTCTTGGAGTCCTGTTGCAGAACTTCGCTACCCTGAGACTTCGAAAGTTTTTCCTAATATCGGACCTAAATCTGCCTTGGTGCGGATCAAACCCATTTCCTCTTGTCCTTCCTTCCGTGCACGTGGAGGACGATTTATCCCTGTCCTCTCTGTGACAGCTCTTGACGTATATGAAGACTGTTCTCAGGTCCCCCCTCAGCCTTCTTTGCTCAAGACTCAACGCGCCCAGTTCTGTAACCTTTCCTCATAGCTCAGGTGTTCTGAACCTTTGATCATTTTGTTGTTCTCCTCTGGACTCTCCCCGGTTATGCTGTGTAACACGTGCTATGGCCACTCCAAATGTGGGGAACAAGAAGCCAGAGTAGGCGGCTAGGCCGAGGTGCCGTTTGTGAAAGGCCGAAAGCCCTAACACGCTGCGGCTGCACCGCTATCTGCACATGCTGGCCGGACTTGTTACTCTAGCAGGAAAACTCCCATTGATTTCAGGGTGAGAGGATCAGGCGAGTCGCAGAAGCCCCTGGAAGCAGCAGAAAAGCACAGTGGTTGCTCATTCTGGCCTATGGGAGAATATGCTAATACTGGTATGTTGTGGCTTCAGGCATTTGCTGACCATGTCACAAAGCTGTATGGGGCAGGCCCGGGGCAGTGAATGCAGAGTCAGAACTTTTCTGGACAGACCACGTGGTGGTTTGATCTAAGCATAGCAGCCTGGTAAGGATTTCTGATGATCTGATCAGCTCACCCCCAAAGAGCGCCCATCTTGGCAGTAGCAAACGGCTCTGACCCTCTGGAGAGCTGCTCTGGGACGGTGATTCGCTGTAGCCAGGTTGCCAGGCTGCCCCGTTGTGGACACAGCGCTGTGCGACTCTCGAAAGAGACCGGAGAAGTGACTGGATGGGATGCCGGATTTATTGTGTCTCAGCGACCTCAGGTCAGATGGGCTGAGTTTGCACATAAAAGAATATTTTTTTCTAACTGCCAGCCCTGCTGACCCCCCCGGAACCTGACTCCGGCTGAGTTCTTTCCTTCCCTTGTATCTCCCCCGATAATAAAGATCTTCCTGCTCTGCTTCGGCCTTCAGTTCTGCCACTGACTTGAGGGGGAGTTTTGCCCGAGTGAGCACTGAGCGAAAGTCGAGCGCCGACGTCTGGATCCGGCCCCAGGGAACAGAGCTCTGCAGGGAGAGGGGCCTGTTCGTTTAGACCCAGAAACGAAGCGGTGGGAGAGCCGTTGTGCGCTGTGAATGGGGATGGAATTGGGACAGCTTGTGGCTGTGCTGGTCTGGGGCCTGAGATGTGTGGGGTGGGGCGGCTCTTCTCTAGGAATGACTTGGCTCAGGAAAGACGTGTGAGCAGCACAGAGGAAAACTTGATGTGTGCAAGGCTGTGATTTCCCCTGCTGAGCAATGGGACCTCCCTTTACCCCGGTAATCCTCGGTCCGATTCCGGCTCTGGTAGGCTGTCCCTCCTCTTGAGCAGAGCGTTCTCGGAGGGTTGTTAGCGCAGAGCAGCGTCAGTGCTTGGCAAGTCCTGCCAGCGCTAAGAGACGTTAAAATGGGCCGTTTCCCTCTGCCGAAGAGCCGGCCGGCCTGCCAGCAGAAATGTTTGCGAAGGCCGGGGTGAGAGAGCTGCGCGTTTTCTGGGTGACCTGTAAGTATGACTTTGAGAGTGAGCCCCTGTGTGGATCAGAGCTGGTAGCACAGGGCAGTGGCTGCCCCATTGGGATCAGGAGACACTTTCAAGTTTGGTCTGCCCCCTGCCCTGAAGTTGGGAGCTGCAGCAAGGCTTCTAGCTGGAAAGGGTGGTCAGGTCAGTTCACTTCCTAGGCTCCACACGCTGCTTAGCAAAATGCCAGGGAAATCCTACAGAAACTCCTCAGAGTTAACGGCCGGACCTTTCCCACGCTGAATGCTGTAGCTGGGGGTGCTTGCAGATACCTGCTTTGGGACAGGGACAATTCAGGAGTGGCTGGAAGGGGGGGGGACAGTCATTGCATGGGCTTTTGATGGGTCTCCATTCTGCCTTCTATTGCTCCGAGGAAGCAGCATCTGGCATTATTCTGAGAAGTAATTTGAGTGCACAGATCATGACATGATCAGCTGTATAGAACCCAGAGGGGATGGCTCAGTGTTCTAAGAATGAGATGTGAACTATAGGCTCAGATCCTGGCCGGGTTTGATTTTAGCCCATTATCTTTGCATGAGTCATATGCAGCTGAGTTAGGCTAAGAATGCCGACGTTAGAGCCCTGGGAACTTTTTGTAATTTGGGGCCTGTCCTTGGGCAAAATGCGCACTCCCAAATCTGTGCACTGCACGCCCAGTCCTACTACAGCCTTGGGCTGATTCCAGCCGTGTCCTTTGGAGGTGGGGGGAGCAGTGCTGCACACAGTATTCCAGACCACGGTGCTCCATTGCTTTATGTAACAGCACGGTAATTTTCAGCATGATTCTCTAGCTCATTCATTATGCACTCTGCTGTACTCCCTCCGCCCCCCTTTGACCATTGCTGCGCATGTCAGAGAGGTTTGCACTGAGCTGTTCGCGCTGATGCTCAGAGCTTTTCCCGGAATGGCTCCAGTTCATTTAGAGCCCAGGAATGTGCATAAGCAGTTCCGATTTTCCTTCCAAGGTGCGCTACCCTTTGTTTTCATCGGTGACTTTCCTCTGCTCTTTGCCTAGCCTGTGTAGGTCCCTGGGACCTTCCTCTCCAGGGAGGGCAAAGCTTCCTTAGGAGCAGTAATTGCTTCCTGGGGGAGATACCTGCCTCCTGACTCGGGAACCTTTTGCTAATACTCCCTGAGTGCAGCATCATCGCCGTGGCTTGTGCCTTTTCTTATGCCATCCCCTGCGCTTAGGCCTCATCTAGGCTGGCAGAAATGGTGGAATTTTAAAACGCGTTCTCTAACTGACATTGCGGGGTGCAATCCAGAGGAGGGAGGGGTTGTCACCCACCTGCCCTGCAACCTGGGGTGCCTCTCAATGCTTTGCTGCTGTAGCTGCCAGTCTGGGCTGCTGCCAGTCACACCCTGGGTGTCTGTGTACAGCCACAGCCTGCTCCAGCAGCTCTGACCCCAGCAGCCTGTCGGCAAACACCAGCCGCACTCTGGCTCCCGCCAGCCTGGGTTATTGCTCCCAAGGTGACCCCAGCACACTCCCAGTCCCGGATGCCCCCCAGATGTGTGGGATCTGCGTGTCCAGCCCTCTCCTGGGCAGCCCAGATGTGTTAGGTCTGTTGCCCCTCCAAGGGGCTCGGTACACAGCAGTCTGTACTCAGCTGGAATTACCCACCCAGGTCACAACACTGGGTTAGTTCTAATTAAAGACTAAAACGAGTGTATTTAATTGCAAGGCGAGAGCTGTTCGGGGGTACAAGTAAAGAGGCACTAAAGTCAGAAATGCTTCCAAGAGAAATAAAGAGAAATCGCTTCCCTGTACTGAACTTCCCAAGCTGTCCACGTGTCCAGTAACGCTGCTGACCAAACCCTCCGGCCGTTTCTTTCCTGGTCTTAGGTGAACAGGAGAGAGATGGGTGGGGAGAGAGAACCGGGGGAGGGGGGGTTGCCCCCTCACTTTTATAGTTCAGTCCCCCTTTGAAGTACATTGTCCTGAGGGTGACCCCTAGATAAAGGTGTTTCCCCCTGAGAACCAGGAGACAAGGAGCCGGGGGTGGGGGGAGAGGTTCCATGCTGCTGTTTGCTAAGATCAGATCTGTTTGTTCCTGCCCCGTCCTTGGTAGTCGATGGCCCATCAGCTGTGATGGCACCTGACAACTTGTCCTTTGTCTTTGGGGAGCAGGTTTACCCCTCCCCAGGCTTGCCTGGCGAACGCCCTTCAGTCAGGAGTTGGGCTAATGCTCAGAGCTTTACACAGACTGTTCCGCCAGCCCTGTCCCCGGGATGTTCTTGCCCAGGGAGTTATTAGCTGTCAATGACCCCTCCCCGGTATTTGTACAAAGCTGATTGCAGTGGTGTGCGGGTGTGACGGCAGGGGGGCGTTCTGTCATACTGACACAGTCTAACTAGCACAGTTTAAAACCCTACTGCAGGCAGGCAAGTTGTATTTTAACACATGGGCTACAACCCAGCTGGCTGACACGTGTCCATGTGGGTTTTAAAACATGCGTGGTAGTGTGCTAGCGAACAGGTTAAAATACCCCTTTTCGCCTTGTCTAGCTGAGCCCAGAGTCCCTTCCTTCCCCCGGGGGCTCTCCGGGCTGGCATGAGGCAGGGTGGGCGGATTTAGAGGACAGCGTTGCTGCTGAGGCTTTGTTCTGGCCCTGGCCTAGGGCTGAACGTCATCTCCCCCTGCTCTTGGCAGTTCACACCCCTGCAGTGGCCTTAGCCCCCTGCGCCGGAACCGGGGCTGCTGCAGCAGGCGCTTTTCTTGCTGTGTCGATTGTTCTCGGCCCTGACTCCACCCACTTGTGGCCGGGGGGGCCTGGCTCCGGGCCCCACGTTCTGCAGGGCAGATGGCTGCTCACCCTAGCCCTGGCTGCCTGGCGCTGTGGGGGACAGGGGTATAGTCTGCATGCAGCCTCGGCTCGCTTTCCATGCCTGGGTTACTCCAGGTCAGCTTGTGAGCGGGTCTCTGCTGCTTCTTGCTCTTCAGGTTCAGCCGTGGGTTGGCCCTGCTGGGAGCTGCTCAGAAGGAGCTGGAAGGCCCAAGGAGCCAGGCAGAGGCTGTCTGAATACAAACTCAGACGTGGAGCTAGCCGGGAAAGGCAGAGAGGCTGCCGCAGTGGGGACCTAGGAGCCCCGTGGGCTCAGCCTCTTCCTGCCTCTCAAGCTCGTTTTAGGGGAGCCTGGTTCTTCCCAGCAGGGTCCTTCAAGCTGCCCCTGGGGAAGTGGCAGAGGTGTGTATTTCAGGGGCTCTGAGCCCCTCTCCCCTGGACAAACGGGGACAGCAGCCATACCTCGGTGTGGTTCTCTTCCTAGCCCCGGCCCTGGATTTAATGGGGACCAGCCCCACCCCCTCTGCTCTGCCCCCCTCGCCGTGTGCCACAGCCTGTGGAAACAGCAGCCAGAGCCCACTTCCCTGTCGCCGGCAGTGCAGCCCTAGGCCCCGAGCGCGTCCGGCTGGCGACAGCTGCTGTCGGCTCCAGTCACAGGGCTCCCGTGGGCACCGCAAGGAGGCGGCTGCCTGCCGGCGCAGGGACTGGGACAGGGAACGCCAGCTCTGCTTGCTCGGACGAGCCCCAGGAGCCCAGCACCAGCCACTCGGGCTACCCTCCCTGGGTGGCCCCTTCCAGGGGCGCTGCCCGTCAGGGGGCTTAGGTGCACTGCTCCCCTCTCCTCAGCCCCCTGGTGCTGCAGCGAAGGTCTGAGTGCCCAGGGGGTCGCCAGGGGCAGGGTGTGCCCCGCTCAGTGCAGTGGTGGGGAGCACGAGGCTGGGGAGGAAAGCAAGGGGTCGGATGTGCTCCCTCAGGCTGTCTGGCTCTTTGCTGTACCAGGACTCTGGCAGCAGCCTGGCCCTTCGCTGACCTCCGCTTGCAGAGGAATTGATTCGTGGTGCCCCTCCCCCTTGCCTTCTCCCTGTTGGGCATCACGGGCTCTCCCTTCCTGCCAGCAGGGTGCTCCCCTTTCAGAGGGCAGCCCGGGTCCCCTCCTGTGTGTGCCCCCCAGCTGGAGTCTCTCCAGGACGCGTGGGCGTTCTAGAGTCCCAGGCCAGGCGGGCCCTTGGGATCACCTCCTCTGACCCCTGGGGAGCGCAGGCCAGATACCGGCCCCCCAGTCCTGGGGCAGAGCTTTTAGAAAAAGCCAATCTGGATTGAGAACTGGCCAGTGATGGAGAATCCACCAGGTCCCTGGGTGAATTGTCGCTGGCAGGCTATCCCCCTGAGCGTCTGTAGGTGAGTGGGGGGGTAGCAGCTTGCCTGGGTGAAACGTGTGCGCGTGGGCTGGTGTTTTCCCCTTTCTCTCCAGGGGCACAGAGGGGCCTGAGCTCCTTTTCCTCTGCAGAGCGCAAGCCCTGGGATTCCCTTGCACGCTGACCCTGCGCCGTAGCCATGGCTTTTCCAGCCAGCCGGGACCCATTGAAATGCCTGTCAAGCCTTGTAGAAATCAGCCAGAAGGCTCCCATCCCTGGGGAGCAATTAAAGTCGCTCGCTTAGCTGGGACTCCTGCCTTAGGGCGCAGCAGTTGCCAGCCGGGATCAGAGCAGCCGTCCGTCTAGCCCCTCTCCGTTTCTGCTGCTGGCCAGGACCAGCCATGCCTGCTGCAGAGAGAGGTGCAAGAAACCCTCCAGTGGACGATGGACTCGCCTGCCCGTAGGGCTGCGTCAGTTTCATGGCCGCAGGAGGATTTACACAACTTCCAAATGCTTTTGCCCCCTCGCTGATGTAGGCAGGGCGTTCTCCTTACGCAGAGCAGGGGCCAGCCATTTCTAGGTCCTGCTCCACGTTTGTCCTCGCTGATATCTTGAGTTCCTCGGCTCTGGGGCGCTGGGCTCTGTCATTTGGGTCAGTCCGGGGGAGACCAGCCTCAGAGCTGATCCTGGCTGGAGAACTAGAGTGAAAAGTACTAGCAGGAGCAGGGGAAGTAGTAAAGAGGCAGGAGTTAGAGAAGAACTGCTGTTTGTAACCTGTCTAGCAAGGAGAATAGAGGTTTGCAACACTGGTGAATAATGGTTACCTTGTGCAAAGCGCTAATGCTGAAGGCAAGGTGTGCAAAGGGGCTGCCCCAGCAGGCATGCGTCCCATCCCAAGACAATGAATGTGATCCCAAAACCCAGTGAACCTGGCAATTACTGCCTGGGAAGTCCAACGTAAATAAAGCCATAAGTATGATGGGGGACAAGTCGCTAACCTGCTGGTGATACGTGTCCCATGAGCACTGAGCAGCCTTGGGGTTTGCAGAGAAAATCACACGAGGCAGACTGGAGCCCCTAGAATACAACACGCTACAGTCCCACTGCCAGGGCTGTGCGTTAATATCCCAACCCACAATACAGCCAACCTTCTTCCTCACCCAGGCATGAACCCAGACCCTGAAAACAGAGCATCCTGCCTTCCCGTGAGACAGCGCAGCAGGGGGAGAGTCCCTGGGCAGGAGCTTCGCAGCGCCAATGAGCACAAATGGGAAATGGAATGGGGGAGAAGGGAGGTCAGGCCTCTAATCAGCATGAAAAAGGGGGAAGGCAAAAGGAGAGATGTTTTCTATGGCACTCTCCAAAATCCCACGGGGTAGGGAAGAGAGAGGCTGCTGTAGTGCGAGATTTCCTAGCCAGGCGTGGTCAGATGTCTGTGCTTCATAGATTTAATTGTAAAGCCAGAAGGGACCATTAGATCATCTAGCCTGACCTTGTGTGTAATACAGGCCAGAGAATGTCACCCACGGACTCCTTTATTGGCTAAAGCATCTTCCAGAAAGGCTCCCGTCTGGCTCTGAAGATCCCCAGAGATGGAGAATCCACCAGCCCTTGGGAGTTTGTTCCGGGGGTTGGTCACTGTTAAACATCGGGGCCTTATTTCTAACGAATTTGTCTGGCTTCAGCTTCCAGCCACTGGGTCTTGTTCTTCCTGTCAGGGCTGGACTAAAGAGCCCTTCGGCACCTGGCATTTTCTCCAGTCTCCTCTCAATCCTTTTAATAAACCAAACTGTGCTCTTTCCTTCTCTCCCTAGAAGGTATTTTCTCCAGCCCTTGAACTATTCTTGTCGTGCTTTCCGGCACCCTACATGTTCCTACATAAAAAACATGGACCCCCAAACTGGACGCAGTATTCCAGTATCCGCCTCCCCAGTGCCGCATACGGAGGTAAAAATCACCTCCGTATCCCTACTCGCGCCTCCCGTTTGTACATCCAAGGGTGGCATTAGCCCTTTTTGCCACAGCATCGCAGTGGGAGCTCACGTTGAGTTGCTTGTCCACAATGAGACCCCAGCTCCTTTTTGGAGTCGCTGCATGCCAGGGGCCAGTCCCCGTATTGCAGGGCCGGCCTGCGGTCCTTGTTTCCAGATCTGTAACTTTGCATTTGACTGTATTAAATCACATTTTGTTTGAATGGGCTTGGCTTACCAAGCAATCCAGATCACGCTGTATGACTGAGCCTTGTTCTCGTCAATTTTGACCACTCTGCCAATGTGTCATCTGCAAATTTCATCAGCAGTGATTTTTATATTGGCTTCCAGATTATTGATAAAAATATTGGGGAGCAGCAGGTCTAGTGCTGATCCCCGCGGAACCCACCAGGAAACAGTCTCGTGTAAGGATTCCCCATTGATAACTGCTTTGGGGATCTGCCCCTTCTTAAGCCATTTAACGGGGCTTCGCTGGTATTGTGTAATGCTTGTTTTTTTGATGGAGCGTTGGATGGTGCTAAGTCAAAGGTCTTACCAAAGTCTCTGTATATTACATATGTGCAACTGCCTTGTCATCGCATCAAAGAATGAAATCAGGGTTGTTTGCTGATAACTATTTTCCTAAAACCGTCTGGACTGGCATTAATTATTGACTGAATCCTAGATTAGCTTTTCCATTTGCTCAGCGTTGATGGCAGCAGGCTCACTGGCCTCTAGCTATCTCGGTCAGCCTGCTGAGGAAGCCTGTGAAGTGCATGCCCAGGACAGTGAGTCCGCCACTAACATGTAAAGCACGCAGCATGTACAGATCTGGGAGAAAGGCAAGAGATGCAGAAAGAACCTCCCAGTATTTAGAGCCTGCCCCGCCTTCTCCGAAATGACCAGGGTTCAAAAAAGAACTAGATAAGCTCATGGAGGACAGGTCCAGCAAAGGCTATTAGCCAGGAGGGGCAGGGATGGTGTCCCTAGGCTCTGTTTGCCAGAAGCTGGGAATGAGCGACAGGGGATGGATCACTTGGCGATTCCCTGTTCTGTTCATTCCCTCTGGGGCACCTGGCATTGGTCACAGGGAGAGGGATCTCCTAGCAACGAGGGATTTCAGCTCCCCATTGGTGCTTTTGGGCAGAGCCCCCCACGTCCTCCGGGGAGCGACAAGCTCATCACCTTCTGGCCCTGTTGGATGCCCTGGTATCCGAGCACAGGACAGACCAGCAGGGCTGAGTTCGCAATGCTCTGGAGCAGTGCAAGGCTGGAAAGCCTCTTTTGCGAGCTCCAGCCCTTCCGGTTATGGGACCTCGCCGTAGCTGTGTCAAGGGCACCTAGATCTGCCCTGCAGCACCCCCCGCTGTCCATTCCTGCCCCAGCTCTTCATGCACCCTCCGTTCCAGCCTGTAGCCACTCCTCGGTTCCCTGCCTGGCTGCCCCCTGCTCTGCCTGGCAGATTAGGAAGGGTGCTTCCTGCCAGTGCTGGGAGACCTGCTCTTCCATCCAGCCCTGCCGGTCTCTGCTCCACATCGCGTGGGGGGTGGTTTGCAGGCATTTGAACGGCTCATGTGAGTCCTCTCCTTGGCAGAGCCTGTGGGTTGGTTCAGGGGCTGGGCCTGGGGGAATAGGCAGTGCCACTTTCTGCCCAGCCGCCTCCCTCCCCCAGCAGGCACACAGCACACCGGGATGGAGGGTGGGCTCAGGGCAGCCTGCTCTGGCCCCAGGGAGTGTCGGGCTGGGGAGCATGAAGCTGCCCCAGGGAGCGCGCAGAGGCGTAATGTCTGAATGGGAATATTTGTCTTGTTAAGTCCCAGATCAGAGTGGATTTAAGTGCTTTAGTTTATAAATAAACAGCCCTGGCGGCCAAGGTAGCTTTACAGAGGCTGGCAGCAGCCCTGCTTGGGAAGGATCTCTCCACCACACAGCCTGCGACTTCCTGTCACACCGTAATCCCTTAATCCTACTTTAGCTCTGTTAATGTTCCTCCTTCCCTTTCGGCTCTGATCCGCTTTCTCTGGGGGGGCGTGGATCCCGCCGCTCCTCAGCTGAGCGTGTGCCTGTGGCGGGGAGAGGCGGCCGCGGCTGGGCGCCATCCCGGCTACCGTCCGGACGCCTCGGACCATGCGGCAGGGCCCCGGGGATGGTGGTGCCTGAGTGTGTCCCATTCTCTCTGTCTTACAGGCTCTGCAGCCTGCGCCTGAAGAAGCTCACCGTGCTGAGGGAGCTGGACAAGGAGCTGAGCTCGGTGCTCATCGCTGTGAAGATTCAGGTGAGCCGCGGCCCCAGTGCAGCGCTTGGGGTGGGCAGGCTGGCGCTGGGGGCGTTGTCTGCCCTCGTTCCCCGTTCCGCTCTGTTAGTGCCACTGTCGAGTCCCCGGAGCGGGGTGAGCCCTGGTGCCAGCGGGACCAGCTCTCCCGGAGGTCAGCGGTAGCCGCCCCTGCCGCTTGCTCGAGCGCTGAATTGGTGGCCAGGCCTGCAGTCCTGCGATGCGGGGCTGGAACTGGTCCTTTCCCCATCGCCCTCTCCCCTTCCCGAGCATCCGCTCCTGTCCCTTGGAAGGTGGGAGGCAGCCCTGTGCGGGCGTTCCTTGGGCTGAACGGCCCCCAGCGGCCCCCGGGAAGGAGGCCCAGAGGGGCTGGATCTGAGCAGAGGGGCGCTCTCGACTCTTGTCTCCACGCGTAGAGAGGGACGCCTCGCTGCCAGTGCTCAGGGTTCCCCAGGCAGAAACCTCGCACTCCATGTAGATCTTCCCCTGCATTCTGCAGCCCTGGCTGGGCTCTCCTCCCTGCCTTCTGCCGCACCCTGCACCAGGGATGGACTGCGGCATGCTGCCAGGGCTCCCCACAGCTCTCACAGGCCCAGCCAAAACTAGCTAGTGTGGCCTGTTGCCTCTCGGTCCCCTGCTGGGCCCTGGAGAGTGACACCTCCACCCCCACCCCCAGCATGGCCTCTGGCACGTCACTGGACCCCTCCGTCTGTGTGGGACGCCTGTGACGATGCTGACACTTGGCCCTGGACCCAAGAGGCTCTGCTCTGCAGCTACCCGGGTAGCGTCTGGAGGATGGCAGAGCCGGGCAGGAAGCACCCGGGCTGCCTGAACACCTAGGCTCTGCCCTGCTTTGGGGCCTTCCATCTGGGGCTGTCCAATGCATTATACTGGGCCTCCCGAGCCCTAGGAGCTCCCTCCTTTCCTGCAGCCGCGCTGTGCCCTGCCAACGGCTCTGCACAACCGGCAGGGACGCACAGGGAGGGAAGGAGCTGGACTGCAGGGCATGTTTTAGGGAGGCAGGATGTAATGGCTGGTGCCCCAACCCCAGGGGAATGCTCTGGTTCTGGGGAGGAGAAAGCTCCCTTGGGTCTCCGGTGGTGATGAGTGGGAAGGGTAACCTGTCACCGGATCAGAATGGCTGGTAATGACCACCAGAGCCAGGGGTTCGAACCCCAAACACGGTGTGTAGCCCTGTCCTCCGGCAGACACCCCCTCGCACAGCCTGGCACGCTGATAAAGGTCACTGAATGCAACTGACATGGGGCTGAGTCTCATCCCGCCTGCCCGGTCTGTCGTAGGAACTCCTCGCTCCAGCCTGCGTTAGGAGCAGGAAGAGAACGGGGGGGCAATGCTGTGTGTGACAGGGAGAGAGACACCAGCCTGGTGGAGGCGGTTTTTCTTCCTCTCTACAAGCCCGTGCGTGTGTGTGATCTCCAGTGCCAGCCTCCCCTTTTCGTTGGCGTGGACGATCCTGCTGCCGTCTGTGAGGTGGGAGATCCATCCTACCACCTCTTCTTCCTCACAGGGAGCAGGGATCTCTCTCCTTTCGCTGTGTCACACGTGCACAGACCCAGGAGGCATGTGTCACCTGCCCCCTCCCCTTCTGGGTGTGCGAGAGGGATCCCAGGGTGCACGGGGGCCCCGTGATCCTGCCGCCATCCCGAGCAGCAGTCTCGGATGGAAGGGGCTCTTGTCGGGAAGCTGTGGCTGCCATGGGAAGCAGGGTGGGGCGGGGAGGCCAGGGAGCTCTTTGTGCTGCAGGCATTAGGGTTTAAAGCTGGATTAGCGGAGGAAGCCTGGGTATTAATGTGCTCCAGAAGGGAGGGCTGGTTGTGCCTGCCCCACTTGCCCTCCAGGATCCAGACTGGAGCTGTAGGAAGTATGGGGCACCGGGGGTCCAGTCCTGGCCTCTCCAGTCAGTTCTGGCATCCAGGGTTTTATTCCTGGTCTCTGTGCAAATACTCGCCTTGTGCTGTCTGAGACTCGTCTCGGGAGGTATTGGGGGTTGTTAGCGTCGCTATAAATCGCTACCGAGCCTTCCAGGAGATGAGAGCACCGCTTCTGCCGCAGGCGCTACCCAGGGAATAGCAGAGCTGGGCTGGCGGCTGGGGGGCGCAGCATTCACAGCAAGGAGGGGCTGAGACTGGGCTGGGCTGCTCCGCTAGCTCTCTGGTGGTGTGACAGGGGACCCGAGAAAGCGGAGCTGCTGGCAGGGCTGGGCTTGGCCAGGGGCTGAGGGGAGGGCAAGGCTGGTGAAGGCTCTAATCCCCTGGGTGGCTAACTGCATGTGACCTCTGTAGGGCTCTCCTGCCCCGGTCGTCTTTGTTACTCTAAGTGCCGCTTGGGCCATGAGCCCGCCACGCTCTGCAGGTTCCCTCACTGCATTCCCCAGCCTGGCCCTCGCTACGCCAAAGCCACAGAGCTGAGCAGTTACCCACGTGCAGCCCCACCCAGCTGGACACCGCTCAGTAGGAGCTGTATTTATTCTCACATGCCATTACGTTGGGCCCTGTGCTCCCCCTGCCCCTCCAGAGACAGAGCCTCATGCCCAAAATGTAGCTGTTGGCAAGCAGGGACTGATCACTGGAACCAAGGCTGTCCTCTACAAGCAGCTCTTCTGGGAGGTCCTCGCTGCTTACCGATACTCAGTCTAAAATGGCATTGCTTCTTGTTGGTTTGGTGAAGAAATCTGTCAGCAATTATGTCCAGGAATGTCTGGGCCCTGCCTTCGTTAGTAGCACTAGTCCTCCAATCAATATCTGGGAAATTAAAATCTCCCATAATCACACAATTCCCAGTAGTATGTTAGAGGTCTCTATCGATCCTGGGGGGGTGTCGCAGACTCCAGCACTATCCCAGTGAAGCCTCTGTTACCTTTCTTCTCCAAAGTGATTTTGGCCCCAAGAGATTCCGTTTGATCCATTCCATCACTTCTGATTTCTTTACAGTCTAGCTCTTCATTAATATACAATGCTACTCCACCACCTTTGCCTTTACGTCTGTCTTTCCTGTACTCCTGTCATGATTACTATTCCACCGTGTTTCCATTATCCCTATAGCATCTGGCTTCACTTCCTGCACCAGTGATTCTAGTTCCTCTGTTTTGTTACCCAGACTCTTTGCATTGGTGTACAAACGTCCTAGTTGTTTCTGCTCGGCTTTGCCCAAATTCCTCGCCCAATTGTGTGCAGTCATTCCACTGCCAGCATCACCTACCTGACTGTTAGTGTCATTGGTATTGGCACTATGCTTCCTCTGGTTGTCCATTCTCCTACCCGTGTTCCTTTCTCCACTGCTGTATCCTCTTTTACTTGATTTTCCTCCCACTCAGCATTCGAAGCAGGTGTGGAGACTATCTGAGCACCTCCCAACCGCCGCCTCTGATTTCCTGGTTGAAAGCTCTTTTAATCAGTTGTGCCAGCCTCCATCGCAGAAATCTATTTCCCTCCCTGCTCAGGTGGAGTCCATCCCATGGGAACAGTCCTCAGTCCATGAATGCCTCCCAGGGGTCAAACATCCCTAAGCCTTTCTTATAGCACCACTGCCTGAGCAATCTGCTGATCATCACAATCTCATCTCGCCTTTGCCCTCCTCAAGGGACAGGCAGAGACCCACTGAAGATCATCTGAGCCTCCATTTCCTTAAGCATCTTTCCAGCCTGGCAGAGTCTCCCTTGATGCATTCCAGCAAGACTCTAGTGGTGTCATTTTCCTATGTGAAGCACAATCAGTGGATTCTTTCCTGTTCCCATTAGATCCTCTTCAGCCTCAGGTCCACATCCCGTCCCTTAGCTCTCCGCAGACAGCGCACCCTTCTGTTCTCTGGATCTGCTCTGGTGCCAGGCCTGTCTGTTCTTCTCAGACCTGCCACTTCCTGGTGTTGGTGCAGGTCTTCAGCCTTCCTCTTCCTGTTCTTTCTGGCGGCATGTCCTTTTGTCTTGTGTTCTCCCTTGCAATCTTCTGCAAGTCGTCCTGTATCCTCCTGGGGCTCTGAATTCTGGCTGTCTCCATGGACGCTTCCCCTCAACTTGTAGGACTAGCCGCTCTTCTCTTCTTTGCCCTCCCGCCTTCACACTCTGCCTGCTGTGCCCCATCTTGATTTTCCGAGCCAGCAAACCCGTTCCTGACCCCTCCTTCTCCTTCACTAGCTGGTCTTTTCCTCTGCCTGGTTCTCATAGTCACATGCTTCCACTGGCCACTTTCCTCACCCAGCCGTCTCCCCTCAGAGTTCTCCAGCCTGCATCTGCGAGTCTTGACTTTTCCCTTCAGCCCCCTCTCGCCTTCCCTTCATCCTCTGCTCAAATCCCCTTTGAAACTCAACTTAGTTCCATCCTGCGTCTCCAGACCTCAGATCTTCTCTTCCCTCAGCTCTATACAAACAAAGCTCTTTTTGGATACCTGCTCCTGGATAATGTGCATCCTGCAGCTTCCACGTCTGGCCACCTTCGTCTCTTCCATTCCTTGGGTCACCACCACGGCTGCCTCCGTAGCTGTCACAGCCTTTCTGCCTAAGCTCCTGCCAAGGGAGAAGAAGAAAAGTACAGCATGCTAAGAGAGGCCACCTTCCTAGGTCAGCATGGTTTGTGCTGGGGCCCCCTGGTGAGCTTACTGCATTTCGGGAGGCACCTTACCCTACTACAACCCCGTTCAAGTCAGCAGGGGATTGCGCTGTTGCCAGTGAAGCCATGTGAGAGTTGGAGTGATTGGGTCGGAGAGCTAGCTGCTAATGGCATTGGGCGTTACGAATGACGCTCAGCAATCCTAGAAGGGCAAGTAGCATTAGTGGGTATTAATTGGCCCTGGCAGCTGACTCCAACAGTGCTTTGAAGCTGGGAAAAAGGAATGTTGGGTAGCAGATGCAAGATGCCAGTGAAGAGATGCAAGGTCTGCATTCCGATGTGGGCTGGCCAGTCACCTCTCAGGCTCTCTAGGATTGAATTTCATCTGGGTTCTGCCACCTCCCATCTGCGTGGCACCCAGTCGCAGTCAGTACCTGGCCCTACCCTTGCCTGCTTAGGCAGAAGAACTAAATAAATCGACAGAGCGACAGAGCCCAAAACGGTACTGCCCCAGGATTGCTCCCAGTGGCCCTGCAAAGCCGAGGTCCCCCAATAGAAGCCTGTGACATGCCTGACCACAGACCACAGTCCCTGCGACATGCTGCCCTGGGCCCGTGAGCAATGGGACAGGGGCCCCGGTTGGAAAAGGCTCCGAGACCGATGGCACTGAGGGCACAGCAGCAATGATGGACAGTGCTCAGGTTCCGGGGGCGCAATAAGACGACCCCTCTTGCGGTGCCGATGTTCCCCCTCTGAGAGCGCATCACTGCATTCACCAGCTCCTTCCACTGCCTGAGCTCCCAAGTGTAAACCGGCACCTGTGTGCACTGCGCTGGAGACATAGCCCATGCAGCCAGAGCTCCTGAGGAATTGCGACCATCACTGGGTAATCCCGCCAGGAACTGTGGGCCCCCCAGGGCGACACATTTCTCTGACTAACAGGGCCAGTAAATAGGCAGAGATTGTTCTAACCACCAGTCTGAAAGGGGATCGAGGAAAGAAATTCCCATGGCCTTTGGGAGAACACAGAGAAAAATCAGTGCCTTGAGTGATGCCGCCCCAACCCACCCTGGATGGAGGAAGCTGCGCTGGGGCTGGGGCCAGCCGCTGCCTTATTTACCACCTGCATCGCTAACACGCTGCTGCATCCAGCACAAAATGCTCCCCGGCATTACAGAATTAACTAGATGCCAGGGAAGAGGGGAAACAGCTCATTAGCTGAATTTGCAGATGACACTTAATGAGGAGTTGTCAGGGGAATGAAATGATAATACAAAGGGAGCTAGCATGGTAAGAACTCTGGGCAGAGAGCGCAGCCAGAGTCATCCTTAAAAAGCTGCCGCTGAGCCATCTGGGGGGAGAGCTGCAAACACCGGCCCTCCCTGGGAGGGAGAGGAATGCGCCACCGTCTCTGGGTGTAAGGAGGCGAGGCGATGGAACCAGCAAATAATTCTCTCCCTGTTGCAGCCTCTGGAGCATGCCCAGAGCGTGGCCCTCCGATGGCCGGCTTGCTGCCCAAGCCTCTCCCTGCACAGGCGAGCACAACCCGCGCTCCCAGACAGACCCCATCTTGCTGTGGCATTGCATCCTCACTCATCGGATGCTCAAGACAGGCTGTTGAATCCCCTTTTATTTAAATGACCTTATAGGCAAAAGGGCCCATTCCAGATGTGGGCTGCAAGTTAACTGGGTCAATTCTAACCTGTCAGGAGTGACCAAAAGCTGATGGGTGGTTGGAGACCTGTGGGATGTGAGCTGGGGGTCTCTGTGCAGTGGGAAGGGCTCCATTGCAGGTGGCCCCGATGGCCACCGGGCTAGTGTGGACGCAGAGAGGCTAAGGAGCGACTGGCTCGCTCTGGAGGTGAGTCGGGGTGAGTGGCAGCAGGAGGGTACGAGGGGAGGCTGCCCTGCTGCCGTCTATGTTGTATCTGTTCCATGGATGACCAAGGTCTCCTGCGCTGTCCGTCCAGCACCGGAGGTGGTAATTACACGCCCTCGACAAAGTGTTTTGGATAGGCTCCGGCTAGGTGTTAGCCTGGCCTCCCCAGAGCCTGCCGCTTAGCTGGATGCATCTAACAGTTGCCTTGAAAAGTACAACCTGTGCTGCCTCCTTCCCAAGTGTCCCCTCCCTACTGCTGCTTCCATGGTGCCCATTCAGGACCCGGGTTCTCCTGCCCTTTGCTAGGCTCTCTGCCTCCCCTCTCACTCCCGCAAGGGGGCGGCATCTCTGGGGAGCTTTGCCTTTTCTCCTCAGTTTTTTGTCTGTTGCTGCTTATTATTTCCTCTCTGTCTGGCTGCCAGCATTGCTGGTTTCTGTACGGGCCTCTCCAATCCATCTGTCCCTTCTGGGTCCATCTGCGCTGATGTCACCCGTCCCAGAAGCCCTAGAAACCAGAACCTCTGCTGCTGCTTGGGGAGGGAGGATTGTGCGGTGGCTAGAGCAGAGCTCTGGGGAGTTCTTGGGGAAGGCACTTTAGGTATTGGCTCTGTGCTGCCAAGTCAAGCCAGTGCCGCTGGCCTACCTCACTGGATCTCTGGGAAGCGTGTTCAGAGCCTTCTCTTGAGTCCCCTCTCTTGTGCTGGACCCTGGCACTGAGGTCTCTGCTAGTCCAGGTATGTTCTGTTCGCCTCTGTGCTGAGGAACTGCCTGGAGGCCCTCCATGGAAGGGAATGAGGAATAGGCTGATCAGTGACATGTTTACAGCCTCGAAGGGTGATCTGCAAAGGGAAGCGTTGGGCTTCTGCTTGTCTGCTGCTTTGACCAAGCCAGGGAGCTGGAAAGGGGGTTGGGGGTTGAAGGGTTTTTCTGTCTGTGCATGTGCAACCCCATCCCTGTGTGGCCTGGAAAACCAGGACCGCTGCAGGGGCCCAGAGAGCCAGACGGGGGTTGGAGTAACTGCCTTGGCACCGATTCACCCTGTGACTAACCACCTGGGAGAAGGGAGGGCGCAGACACCCTTCCATGTACAGCATGAGAGCTGACGGGGCCTGGCCCAGAGCTGGCCTGAATGGGGGCCTTCAGCAGCACCTGGGGGCTGGTCTACATTCAGACTTTCACTGCAATAACAAAACGTGTGACTGAACCCCCCCCCCAAATGATTGGGGTGCAGGTCGGCACAGAGACATGTACTGCGGGAGCATAGGCGTGCGCATGGGGTGTGCCGGGTGTGCCCAGGCACACCCTAATGCACGGGTGGGCAAATGGCTCCACTCCCCGGCACGGCAAGCCGCGGGGTCTGCGCTCCCGGGCCGGTGCGCCCGGCCGAGCACAGCAAGCCACCGGTCCCTCCTCCGCCTTCCCCCGGAGTCATGGCGCCGCGCGCGCAGCGCTCTGGGGGCCGGGGCTGCGCACTCCCACAGGGCAGCGTTTGGCTCCGCGGGGAGTCAGACATGCTCCCCCCTCCCCTGGAGCCATGCTGCTGCGCGCGCAGCGCTCTGGGGTCCGGGGTTGCTCGCTCCCGCGGGGCAGTGTTTGGCTCCGCGGGGAGGCTAGGAGCCTCATATCATGGTAAGGGGTCCGGGGCCAGGGGGGTTGGATAAGGGGTGGGGGCAGTCAGGGAACAGGGTAGGTTGGATAGGGGGTGGGATCCCAGGGGGTGGTGGTGGTTAGGGGCGGGGGGTCTCTGGAGGGGGCAGTCAGGGAGCAGGAGGGATTGAATAGGGCATGGGAGTCCCGGGGTCTCTCAGGGGGTGGGAGGTGGATAGGGGTCAGGGCAGTCAGGGAACAGGGAGCAAGGAGGGTCCTGGGGGGGGCAGTTAGTGGGGAGGGTCTCTGGAGAGGGTGGTCAGGGGACAAGGAGCTGGGGGGGGGGGTTGGATGAGTCAGGAGTTCTGGGGGGGGCTGTCAGGAGGCAGGGGTGTGGAGAGGGGTTGGGGGAGGCAGGGAGCGGGGGGGTTGTATGGGTCGGGAGTTCTGGGGGTCCTGTCGGGGTGGGGAGCAGTTGAATAGGCGTGGGAGTCCCGGGGGTCTGTCTGGGGGCGGGGGTGTGGATAAGGGTCGGGGCAGTCAGGGGACAGGTAGGGGGTGGAGTCCTGGGGGGCAGTTAGGGGTAGGGGTCCCAGGAGGGGGTAGTCGGGGGGGACAAGGAGCAGGGGGGGTTGGGGGTTCTGAGGGGGGAAGTAGGAGGGAGTGGATGGGGGTGGGACTAGGGCAGGGCAGGGGCGGGGCTCCCTGGGTGCACACCCTAATGAAATGGCCTGCGCACGCCTATGTGCGGGAGGAAAGCAGCCAGCGCCCATTCGGCAGCCGTGGGGTACCGGACGGCTGTACGGCTCTGTGCACTAGATCCTGGGGCTGCAGACGTTCCCACAGTGCCACCAAGAGGCCATGCAGCCACACAGCCAGGGAGCACAGTGGTGAGTAGGTGCCACAGAAAGTACCACCCGAGGGAGCCAGAGTGACAGTACCCTGCAGTCCTCTGGTTGGCCAAGTGCCCTGTTTAACCCCAGGGGTTGGCCGGGCAACCATACAGGGTTGTGGCCTCCTGCGACTTCAGACTTCGCTTGTCGCCTGATCTCTGGTCTCTGATCCCAAACTGCCTCTGACTGGCCTGACTCCTGTCTCCTGCCACTGGCCTGGTTCTACCTCTGACCTCTGGTCTCTGACCCCAACCCTGCCTCTGGCCTGGTTCTACCTCTGACCTCCGGTCTCTGACCCCGGCCTGACCCTGATTCCAGCCTGGTTCTACCTCTGACCTCCGGTCTCTGACCTCAACCCTGCCTCTGGCCTGGTTCTACCTCTGGTCTCCGACTCTGGCCTGACCCTGATTCCAGCCTGGTTCTACCTCTGACCTCTGGTCTCTGACCCCGACCCTGCCTCTGGCCTGGTTCTACCTCTGACCTCCGGTCTCTGACCCCGGCCTGACCCTGATTCCAGCCTGGTTCTACCTCTGACCTCCGGTCTCTGACCCCAACCCTGCCTCTGGCCTGGTTCTACCTCTGACCTCCGGTCTCTGACCCCGGCCTGACCCTGATTCCAGCCTGGTTCTACCTCTGACCTCCGGTCTCTGACCCCGACCCTGCCTCTGGCCTGGTTCTACCTCTGACCTCCGGTCTCTGACCCCGACCCTGCCTCTGGCCTGGTTCTACCTCTGGTCTCCGACTCCGTCCTGACCCTGATTCCAGCCTAGTTCTACCTCTGACCTCTGGTCTCTGACCCCGACCTGACCCCAACCCTGCCTCTGGCCTGGCTCTACCTCTGACCTCCGGTCTCTGACCCCGGCCTGACCTCAACCCTGCCTCTGGCCTGGTTCTACCTCTGGTCTCTGACCTCAACCCTGCCTCTGGCCTGGTTCTACCTCTGGTCTCTGACCCCAACCCTGCCTCTGGCCTGGTTCTACCTCTGACCTCCGGTCTCTGACCCCGACCCTGCCTCTGGCCTGGTTCTACCTCTGGTCTCCGACTCCGTCCTGACTCTGATTCCAGCCTAGTTCTACCTCTGACCTCCGGTCTCTGACCCCAACCCTGCCTGTGGCCTGGCTCTACCTCTGACCTCCGGTCTCTGACCCCGGCCTGACCCTGATTCCAGCCTGGTTCTACCTCTGACCTCCGGTCTCTGACCCCGACCCTGCCTCTGGCCTGGTTCTACCTCTGGTCTCCGGTCTCTGACCCCGACCCTGCCTCTGGCCTGGTTCTACCTCTGGTCTCCGCCTACGTCCTGACCCTGCCTCTGGCCTGGTTCTACCTCTGACCTCCGGTTAGGGTGACCAGATGAGAGGAAGAAAATATAGGGACACATTGGGGGGGGTCCTCCAGCGGAGCGAAATATCAGGACAAATTGCGTCCCGACCAAAGATTGGTTGGGACGCGGGACAAACACCTAAATATCGGGATGGTCCCGATTTTATTGGGCCGTCTGGTCACCCTACCTCCGGTCTCTGACCCCGGCCTGACTGTGACCCCAACTCTTACTTACTAAACCTGGCTCTTGTGATTCCTCCGACTCCTGCTCAGCAAGTATAGTCCCTGACATGCAGATCCTAGCTGAGCTGTGAGGAACACTAGGCCAGACAGTCTAGTCTACGCACCCGTCCCTTACGCAAACCGACGTTAGCCACATCCATTCCCAAACAAGGCCTTGTCCACCAGTGCAAAAGGCTGTGTGGACATTCTTATTTCAGTTTAAATCAAGCTTGGTTTGGTTCATCTTAAATCAGATCAGGAGTCAGTTTAAACCACTCTAATGCTGGCATGAGAGCAAGCCCCAGTGTGGCCATGAGATAGCTGTTAAGTTAAACCATTGCCCCGCTCTCCTGTAGATAAGGCCTCTGTGTTGCGCACACAGGCTATGTCTATATGACGAGCTAGGGCTGTGATTCCCCATCTCGTGTACACAGACTTGTACTAGTGCTCAGACTAGTGCGAGTAGAAATCGCTGGGTAGCCATACTAGCACAGGTCGCAGCACAAGCACACGCCCACTGGGTGTGTACGCCGCACGGCTGAGCCAGGCCTCCACTGCTGCTGGACTTCTGTTTACACTCGCAAGAGCTCGGCCAGGGCTGGGGAATCGCCGTGTGGACGTAGCCATGGAGTGGCACCGAAGTAACGAAAGGTGTGAGGTGAAGCCCATTGAGTTATTGCAGTTCCCGTTGCCGTGTAGACAAGGCCTCCGCTAAGCCAGGACAAGTCTGTGTGCAGACTACGCAGGGCTGCACCTCAGCCTGCACGACACACAGTTTTCACATGGGCCGGGGTGTGATTTCCCACTGATGTAATTCAAGCAGTACAGCCCCCTAGGGCGTATGCAGGTGTAATAGTGTAAAGGTGCGTACCGCGATGTGGCCCATCCCCTCCCCTACGGGAAGAGCGATGGCACCTTTCTGCCGCTA
Organism: Emys orbicularis; assembly: GCF_028017835.1. Lineage (NCBI taxonomy): Eukaryota > Metazoa > Chordata > Testudines > Emydidae > Emys > Emys orbicularis. Next base: position 214,145,847 of record NC_088685.1, on the reverse strand, counting down.
GAACTGCATCCCCACTCTTTCTATCTGCGTTTCTGTACCCACCAATAGAGCGGTGAGTGTGCAAGGACTGTGTGGAGATGCCAGTGGCAGCATCTCCTGCGCCCTGCTGCTGCACTAAGGAACAAGCTGCCTGGGTTTAACTGAAATTGGTTGGAAAGTGGACTTCGTTGAAGTGGTGCAAGCCCCTGTGTAGACACGCCGATTTCAGTTTTAGAGTGGCTTACTTCAGGCTAGTTTAAACTGTAGTTGGTAAGGAATCAACGTATGCTAAGTGGTTACTGGAGTCAGAACCTCTGTACTGGGCTTTGCACTGGTTTAACTAAACTACTGTCAAAACAGCCCTGTAGTTAAACCAGGGCAAGTTTGTGAGCCTACCAGGCCGTAGTTACTGTGGGCCTGATCCTGAGCCCACTGAAGTTAGTGGGAGCTTTTCCATTGACTGCAGTGAGCTTTGGCTCAAGGCCCTAATCGGGGAGCACTCACTACCCAGTAGCTCAGGAATGCGGAGAGGTTTCTGCTGCCCTAGCTGGAGGCTGGGTGGACCCCACAGGGCTCTTCTGCTTCTCGCAGACACTGCTGAGCCGGAAGCATGGAACGGGGGCGCTCCTGGGTGTTTGAAGGTCACTTCCAGCTCACAATGCAAGCGATCTGCTTTGCAGAAAGGGTCTTCAATACACTCCGTGGATTAATATGATTTTAAAACTAATTAAAAGGGTATTACCAGCAAAGGGGATAAGAGTTTGGATAGGCGTGTATTAGAGCTGCTAATGCCAAGCGTGGAGTCCCTTCAGCTGCACTAATCCACTTGCTTTCACAGCAGAAGTGAAGCAGGGTGCAGTTAATCTTGCTGGCCGGGGACTTTTTATCAGAAGGGGATCTGTGTAGTATTTGATCTGTGGGACCGGACTCACATTCATTCTGTAAAGTTTAATAGATTCAGCTGGGTTTTGCTGCTTCTGTCCTCTTTGAGCTTCCCGCTAGGCTGAAGAGAACCTCTTTGAATTGGGGAGAGCTGGGGGGGATCTGCTAATGCAGCTAATGGTTGTAAATCAGAGAGACTTCTCTGCAATGGCGTGGCAGCCAGAGAAAGGAATCGGCGCAAACTCCCTGTGTGCAGAATACCCCAGGGTGGCTCAGACCCTGCGAGCTACATGCGCTGACATATCCTCCTCCGGGAGCCAGCAAATGTCACCAGCTGTTGGGCACTGGTTGAAATAGAGGGCGCAGAGAGGAGAAGAGCCTTTTGTGGTCACTGAGCTGAGCCCAGACATTACGGTGCTGGGCGCTGGTACAAAGCCAGAGGAAGCAAGGTTTGCAGCTCCGGTATCAGATCAAGGATGGCTGAGGTCAAAATGGCCAAGCCCTGACCAGGGTTACTGACCGCATCTGGGCTTCACCCTGACTGACTTTCAAAAAACCTTCAGAATCAACAAAGCCGGTCCCACCCACAGGATGGGGAGCTGTACTCGGGAAAGCAGTGAAAAAGGCTTACGAGTCATGGTGGAACCATCTAAACATGAACGCAGAGTGTGATGCAAAGGCCTAACAAGATTGAATGGTAGGAAGCTGAAGCTAAAGATATTCAAACTAGAAATAAGGTGCAGATTTTTAAGTGAGGATAATTAACGATTGGAACAATTTACCTAGGAGTGGGGGATTCTCCATCGCTTGGGAATCCTAAAATCAAAACGGGAGATCTTCCTACAAGACATGTCATAGCACAACCAGAAGACATGGGCTTGATGCAAAAATTACTGGGTGACGTGCTGTGGCCTGTGCTGTCCAGGAGGCCAGATAAGATGATCACAATGGCCTCGGAATCTCTGAATAATCTAGCCTGGGGATCAAGTCTCTTCTTAACCTTCTCTTTGATGGGCAAAATAGATGGAGCTGCTTCAGTCTCTCACTGTAAGGCAGAATTTTTCTTGTGCCTTTTCTCTGCACGCTCTCCAATTTGTAACCGATGGTTTGAAGTGTGGACACCACGGCTGGACAGTGTCTAATAAGAGTCTCACCAGTGCTGTAGACAGAGGAAATATCACCTCCCTACTGTTACTCAGGATTTCCCCACTTGTACATCCAAGGATCATGTTAGCTCTTAGCCACCGCATTGCACTGGGGGCACGTGTTCAGCTGGTTTCCACCATTCATCCTAAGTCCTTTCCAGTTGCTGCTTTCCAGGGTATAGTCCAGCATCCTATAACTGTGACCGACACTCGGTGTTCCTAGAGGTAAGACCTTGCATTTGGCTGTATTGAACCGCTCACTCAGCGATACAGTGCAGTGACCTCCCCCCACCCCACCAACCTTGTGTCATGTGCAAACTTTATCACCAAAGCTTTAATATTTTTTTCCAAATCGTTGATAGTGTTGGGCTGAGAACTGATCCCTGTGAGACCTCTCCCCTCCTCCCCCCAGCTGATAATTCCCTATTAACAATTACCATGTTGAGGTCTAGGAGTTGGCCAATTTCTAACTGGTGCTACATGGATTCTCTCTGGTGCGAGTTTGTTAATCAGAATGGGCTGCAGTATGAAGTCGGGTCCCTTACAGATGTGCAAGCACTGGATATGATGTCAGCACCATTACCGTTACAGGCCAGACTTGTCATTTTCTCCAAGAAAGTTGATTGTAAATTTGCTCAAAGCATCTGCCAAGACGCCGTCTTTCCCCAGCGGATGAGTCACTGGAGCAATCCCGGAGCAGGAAAACTCCCTGACGCAGCTGGCTAGAAAAATCCCGCCTTGGCAGTACATCACTGGGGCTGTCTGTCAAAGCTTGGATGGGTTTGGATGTAATCAGAGAGAGTCTTGCAGGCCAGACAAATAGCACACGGATGTGGAGCTTCAGCCACTGCAAAGCTTGGAGGTCTAAGTGTGTCACTATCTGGGACTGTTACCGCAGAGAGGCAGGGAAGTCCTCCCTTGCCTTTTGCAATAAAGCCCCCTCAGCCTCCAAAGATGCTTTGGGGTGGTACGTCCCCAACTAGCCCTCCAGAGGCTCGGCTGTAGCTTGGCGAAAGGTGCTGGTCAGTTGCACTGGTAAAGAACCTGTCACCGCTTTGGCATCTCAGAGCTCCAGTGACCCCACCTTGTGTGAGGATGAAAACAAACCAGTCCTTGTTCCACTCCTTGGAACTTTGTCTGTTCAGCGTGCAAACCTTCCAGAGGACCCGGGTCTGGAACCAGAGCTGGGTGCATTGTACTGATGATGGGCATGTAGGGAATCGTGCATGCCCAACAAGATTAAGGTGTTACTAAAACCCTTGTTTACTGTATTACAACACTAAACACATTGGTGCAGCTTTGGGTTACGTTTTCGCTGGCAATTACCATTGTAACAACCATCCTTTAAAACCTTGTATTAAATACACACAAGAAAAACACAGTCAAAGTATTTGAAACATGAAGTTACGTAAGAACTTCATTGCCACGATGCCCATGATTCCCTTTCCCTCTGGTTGTCTGGAGTATTTATAGGAAAACTCTCCTGCAGGCCAGTCTCTTTAAATAGCCCTAAAGCTGGAGCTCACTGCCCTTTGGGGGAGAAAGGAAAAGTTCCAGGAGATGTTCATTTTTGCCACTGTGGATGTTGTTTGCGTTAAGGAATAAAGACATAGCACGGAATAACGAAAGCGTTGTCTGTCTGCTGGCCTTTCTCGCCTGCTGGTCCGCTGGGGAATTCCAGCACACGGTGTCCGTCTTAGCTCCTCCGAGCCTTGGTAGATGTCTGCCTATGGCAGGCTGTCAGAGCGACTGCGTTAGCTGCCTCTCCAGTCTCAGGGTCACCGCAGTGTTGCAGGATTTAGGCGAGCCTGGCAGAGGTTCTCTTCTCTGGTTCTCTATCTGGTCCCCTCCGGTCAGGTCAGGGCAGCGAAGGCGTTCGGATGGGATGGTGGCTCCCAAGGTCATGGCGTGTCGATGTGTGTGTCTGGGGAGCTGGAGCTCTGCAGGGGCCCACGTTGCTGCATTCGTTGGCCTTTGTTGCTCTGGGTTATCTCAGCGAATCCTCCCTTCAGGGCATTTCTGATTCCTTTTCCTGGACTCCGCTCAGGTGACTCTGATGGCAAAGTCCCTGACCCGTTATGTGAGCAGTTTGCTGGTTCAGGGGGCGGGGGAGGCAGCGGCCGCAGGTGAGCCAGTCTCGGGCGTCAGATGAAGAGGATCTGGCTCTGTCAGGAGGAAGTATCCATCTCGGTGTGTGCGTGGGGGCTGGGGTTCCCAGACAGTACAGTCTCGAGCTTTTCCTGGTGGGCTGCAAGATGATCCACGCTCTGTGGGGACCGTCCCTTGCAGATGGCTGGAGAGCACTGGGTCAAGCCATTGTCCTGACTGAGAAATGACTCCCAGGACTGCATTGATGTCGTTTCGTGTCCCATGCGCTGCCCTGTCTCCTGGGCCCTCCCTTCCAGCTGAGTCTGTGCTCAGGAGAGGCTAGGAGCCAGACAGTCGTGTCTAGGCTTTGATCAGGAAACGCCACCAAATTGATAATCAGTGGGAGGGGGATGCCTGAGGGGTGGGGGCTCAGAAGAGCTGAAAGAAGCCTCTGTCGTGTGCCTTTGCTAAGTGCTGGCTGGTAGGGGGCGGGGGCGGCTCTGATAGCCAGGGGAGGAGAGGGATTGGTTAGGCAGAAGCTAGGAGTCGGGGAGATTTCCTAGTAGGCTAGAACAGTCTTCCAAGAGAAGTGGTGGAAACTCCATCGCTTGGCTGGAGAAGCCCTTCTCTGTGTTCTGCAGGGAATGAGCTCCGGTCCCCGAGGAGGCGACTGCATGGGCCCTAGCGTCTGTCTCCACCCTTCATGATTCGCTGGAGGTGGAGAACCCCTGGTGTTACACCTGCGTTTAGTGTATCGACTGAGCAGCTCTGTGCTTGCCGCCTGTCCCTCCATGTCTCTCCCGATCTCGTTGCAGGGTTCAAAGCGAGTCCTGCGATCCAATGAATACGTCCTTCCACCCGGGGGCCTGATGGAGACTGACCTGGAACTGACTTTTTCTTTACAGGTAACATGCACCTTGCTAGCCTGGATGCAGAGCACCCAGCCCCCGCAGGATCTGATGCTCCGTGTACCGCCCCGGGTCGCTTCCCGACAGCAGGGAATTCAGGGAGAACCGAGCAGGAGCCCAGTGCTGATGTCTCTGGGTGCTTTGGTCCCTGCGAGGTGCACGTGTGATGCAGGGAATGCGCAGTCTGGGTCCTGACTGTCAGCTCTGGGCTGATCGCATCTCCATGCCGCATGCCAGCTGCTCTGGGCACCTCACTGTGCCTCGCCCGTGCAGTGTGGGCAGAGGAGATATGGAGGGTAGGGTCTGCTCCAGGCACCAGCTGAGCAAGCAGGTGCTTGGGGCGGCCAAGGGGAAGGGGCGGCACGTCGGGCTTTTCGGCGGCAATGCGGCGGAGGGTCCCTGTCCCTCTCGGAGGGAAGGACCTGCCGCCGAAGAAGAAAGCGGCGCGGTGGAGCCGATAGTGATTGCGGCTTTTTCCCCGCGTCCCCCCACCCACCCACCCCCGGCCCTTGGGGCGGCAAAAACCCTGGAGCCGGCTCTGGCCCTGGGCCTGGGGGAGGGAGCTGCTCAGGGTGGGCCATGGCTGGGGGGCTGGAAGGAGGTTGGGATGCAGGCTCAGGAGCGGATAGGGCTGTGGTTGCATGAACACTAGGCCTGGCCTGTGTAGCTCTCCGGCCCTGCCATGGCTGGGTGTTTTCCCTCCCCCTGTAGTACCCGCATTTCCTGAAGAGAGATGGCAACAAGCTGCAGATTATGCTGCAGCGAAGGAAGAGGTACAAGAACCGCACAATCCTGGGCTACAAGACTCTGGCGGTGGGAGTCATTAACATGGCGGAGGTAAGTGACGCCGGTAGGGGACCAGCTGCAATGCCTAGGTGGCCTGGGAGCTGGGCAGCAGGAGCTGCTGCTGGGAGCGGCTGGCCCAGGGGCTGCCCTGGCCTGGGAGCTCTGCCCAGCCACCAGCACTGAGTGGCGGGGCAGCGCGTGCGAGGCATCCGTGGGGGGGCACAGGCATTGCTGGCTGCGTGCTGGCCGGCCGTCACTGCTCTGTGTTTGTCTGCTCGCCCAGGTGATGCAGCACCCCACGGACGGAGGGCAGCTTCTGGGCCTCCACAGCAACATGAAGGATGTGAGCATCCGAGTGGCTGAAATCAGCATCTACTCCCTGTCCAGCCAGCCCATTGACCACGAAGATGGCAGCGTCCCCTCCGGCCCCAAAATCAAAGCCTCGGGTATGTATCTCTCAGCGCAGACAAGACGCGAGCTCTCCTCTGCCCACTCTCAGCGTAGGTTTCCCCAGGCTCCCCCGAGGCGCCCTGGGGCAGGGATGTGGGGGATACCCCATATCCCTGGGCTCCTGGGCATGCTGGGTGTTTCCCGGTGGCGGGTGGGGGGATCTGGCTCGGACGTGGCACCTGCATTTTCTGGTTTCAGATCGCTCTCCAGACATGGATAACTACTCGGAGGAGGACGACGACAGCTTCTCTTCAGAGCAGGAGGCCAGCGATGATGCTGTACAAGGCCAGGTAAGGGCGGCTTAGCCCTGCTGCTGTGGGGTCTCAGGTCAGAGTGGGTCCTGCCGCCTGTCCTCAGGGAGAGGGGATGCCTGCAAAGCCCTGGGGCAGGAGGAATGGTGCCCCCTTGGCCCAGACCCTCTCCTGCCCTGGGAATGAATGCCCGGGCCTCGGGGGAGCGGAGAACAGGGGCCTCGGGGCGCTGGCCAGCCGCAGCGTGCAATAGGTGACGTCTCGGGGTGAAGGCTGCTGGACCACTCTGGAGCACAGGGCTGCTCTGAGCAGATGTCCTCCTTCGTTGAGCCGTAGATCCCACAGCCAGAAGGGACCGTTGTGATTATCGAGGCTCATCTCCTGCGTGACAGGCCAGAGAACTGCCCTGAACAAACTCCAACTTGAACTAAAGCGTCACTGTTAGAAAAACGTCCCAGCTGCCAGTGCTGGAGAATTCTCTCTGATCCCGGGTCAGTGGTTCCAGTGGCTCATTACTCACTGGTAAACATCTGCACCGTATTTCCAGTCGGAACTTATCTAGCTTCAGTTTCCAGGCCTTGGACAGTGTTAGACCTTCCTGGGCTAGACTGAAGAGCCCGTTATTAAGTACTGGGCTCCCATGTAGGTACTTTCAGACTGGGATCGAGTCAGCCCTTAGCCTTCTCCTTGATAAGCTAAACAGCTTGAGCTCTTTGCTCTATCACTCTAAGTCCTGGATCATTCTTGTGGCTCTTCTCTGACCCCTCTCCAATTTATCAACATCCTTCCTGAACTGTGGGCACCGGAACTGGACACAGCATCCCAGCAGCAGTCGCACCAGTGCCAAACACAGAGATAAAGGCCTGGCCTACACTACAGAGTTAGGTTGACATACGGCAGCTCTGTAAGCGTCTACCCTACAATGGAGCTCCCACCGATGTAACGCTCCCACTGCACCGACTCAGCAAGGCCACCCGCGAGAGGCGTAGCGCCTACGTCGAGGTGGTTAGTTCGACGCAGTGTCCGTGTAGGCGCCGCGTTGCTTACAGCGACTCCTGCTGCCTTTCAGAACCCGTCCCACGATGCCCCACACGGGCAGGTCAGTCGGTGCACGTGCTCCTGGTGAGGACGTGCACCGCCGTCACGGGCATAGTGTGGACGTGTGAAACCGATTCGGGGACTGGGTGGCTGTACGTCGACATAACCTAGGTTGACGTAATTCTGTACTGGAGACTTGCCCACGTAACCTCTCTGCTCCTGCTCCCAGAGTCGCTGGCTGTGACGCCGGGCTGGCATTAGCCCTTTCAGCTGCAGAGTCACACTGGGAGCTTATGTTCAGCTGAGTATTCGCAACACCCCCCAAGTGTGTGGCTGAGGAGTGTCCTGGGGAGCTGCTGTTCATGACACCCAGGCTTCCTCCCAGGAAAGGAGCACGGTTCAGCTGTGGGCCCCACCTTGAGCTTCTCCTCACGAGGCCTTGGCCATCTGCTCCAGTACCCCGCTCCGGGGAGCCCACATCTCCCTTCTCATGGGTGTGGCAGGCTCTGCAGTGACAATGGGTCACGTGAACTCCAGCGGGCCGCACACCAGCTGGCTCCTGGAAGCCTCGGTCTGTTCTTCCCCCATGCCCTGGGTTGGGTCACGGGCAGCTCAGCCTGTAAGCGGTGTGGGGCAGGACACGTGTGGGTCTCAGGTGCTGCACGAGCAGGGTAAAAGGGAGTCCCAGGGGAGCGACCAGGGCGCGCTGTACGGAGCAGTCTGGCTCTGGCCGTGCTCAGTCTGCCGGGGGTGTGGGTAGCAGCTGACGGGGCATTGGCCATCTGGGAGATAACAGGCTTGTGCTCCGGCCCGGCCAGCTGCTAGGCGTCATGTCAGAGGGCCCTTCGCTGGCTTCCAGGGGGGCCGGGACCCTTCTGGAAAGACAGGGGTGCCCCCGGCGTGCTCTGCCCTTCTGATGTGCTGCCGTCTCTGGCCGTTTAGGATCTGTACGACGAAGAGGATGAAGTGAGGAAGCCGAAGAAAGCCCGGAGGAAAATGATCAGAACCACATCCATGAGCAGGGTAACGTCTGCATTGCTTGTGTTAGCGCAGCGGGGCTGGGCCCGAACCCTGCGGGAGGCCCAGTATGGAGCCTCCGCAGCACTTCCCCAGCAGGAGGCGCTGTAAGCTCTGGCTGTGGTGGAGCTGCCACGTGCCCCGCTCTCAGTGAGCAGCTGGAGGGTAGCGGTGCAGGGCGCTGTGCCCCGGGGGGAGAGAACCCCTCACAGTGCAGTGATCTCGCCCGCAGGCTGTGAGCGGGGTGTAGCTCAGGAGAGAGCGGCAGCCGTCCCGCACTGGTGTGTGGGGGTGCCCATCCCTGGGGGGGTCCTGTGGCTCAGTCCTCTCTGCCCTGCTCCCCGGTGGAGCCTGTGCCGCCGTGGGAACTGGCGTGAAGCGTGCAGTACGGCCCATTGCCGTGAGGGCAGCCGCGTCCCCTGCTCATGCGTCCCTGGCTCAGAGCACTTGGAGGTTTGCAGGGTGCATTCCCCAGCCCTCTGCTCTGCCTGTCCACAGAGCTTCTCTGGCCCCCGGCACTGTCGGAGCCCCTCGCACCTACCCTAACGTGCCCCGGGAGGCAGGGCCGGGCTGTTCTCCCCACTGGACAAGTGGGAGCTGAGGCCCAGGGAGCAAAGGACCTGCCCATGGGCACACAGGACGTCTGGCAGAGAGGAGACTCGAACCCAGGTCTCCCAGTCTATTGTTATTACTGTTGTTGCTACCGAAAGCAAAGGAAATCTGGCTCTCCCTCTCCCCGCACCTCCGGAGCCCTCAAGGTCACGTCTCGTCCGTCAGCCTGCCAATGCACACACGTACCAGCCAGGCTCAGCACGGGCAGATTCTGCTCCCACGTCTCCTAGTCAGTGTCAGAGGCCGTCCGGACCTTTGACCCTTAAGAAGGGGTGGCCAACCCGAGCCAGTTACGAGCTCTGCCCTCGGGATGGCTTTGGGGAGGCCGGGGGTTCAGAGGCTGCTGCTGGCCCGTGTGCTCAGGAGGGGAGGGGGCCCTGCAGGAGAGTTTTCCACATTTATTCCAAAAGCCCCACTAAAAATGGCAAAGAGCCCATAGCACCTCATGGCCTGGTATGCACTGGGGAGACCTGCCGTGGTGTGACTATCGCTGGTGTTACACCGGGGCAGACTGCTGGGCCCGGGGGCCTTGCTCCAGCCAGCGCTCCTCTCTCTAACCTCGTCAGGGCCTTAGAGGGGCCAGGGGGCCGTCTCTCTGCACATGGCCTGCATGGCTACTTTGCAGAGGTTCCGGTGTCCCCTGGCCACTTTGTTTATGTGTTGTGTCCCTTTTCCCTCCCGTCTGCCTTTGTCTGGGCAGCTCTTTGAGTTGGGCCGCGGCGCTCTCTGTTTCGCTAATGACAATAGCTCATAAGCCCGGTGGTACTGACAGAGCCGCTAGCTTGGAGGCTGTGGAGGGGGCCCACCTCTCCCCAGGTGGGGCGGCCGTGGAGCCGTGAGTTCAGCACACGGCACAGTGAAACCAGGGGTGGCTGGGGGGTAGCAGCTCCCTGGGAACCTCACACGTTTTCCTCTGTCCTTTCCTTCCAGCAACCGAACTTCAAGCAGAAATTCGTTGCTTTGCTGAAGAGATTTAAAGTGATGGATGAGGTGAGAAAGGGTGGGTCCGTCCCTGTCTGACACATGGCGCCAGCAGGACAAGCACCTTGGGATCAATCTGGGGAGCCAGGGGGCCTCGGGCTGCCAGGAAATCCAGCCAGAGACACGCAGAACAGGGCAGAGCCCAGTTCAGTCTGCTTCCTGTTCCTGCTGCTGGCTTAAGTAGGGCCAGCGGGCCAATCAGCTGCTCCGGGACTCTGCCAATAGGACTGTAGGGGCGGAGTCTCAAACTGGGGCGGAGCATCATGGGGCCCAGGTAACCAATCATCAGCAGGCTGCCAGGTGGAGGGGTGGAGCATGGCTGCTCCTATAAATGCTGCTGCGGTTGAGACCTGCGGGTCATGACACAGCAGTCTCAGCTCTGGTCATTGCTGCCCATAGTAATAATCTCGCTCGGTCTCTGTGTCATTTCTCTGTCGTCACCCGGCGATCGCAGCTCCCTAGTTCACATGCTGTTTACCACACGCTTCCTGAGCGCAGGTGAAAAGGCTAAAGCAGCGTGGACAAATCCAAGGTGCCCCAGCTGGACGTCTCCCCAGAGCCCATTCCCTGCCGGGGATCCTCATCACCCTTTGCTCATGGGCTTGTAGCCAGTGTCCGAGCCCGGAACGCGTCAGTGTGAGGGTTGCCATGCGGAGAGGGGGCAGAAATGGACAGGGCAATGTGTCGTCACCGCGTTTAGCTCCCGACGTTTGATTCTCTGGGTTGAGCCGGTGGTAGGTAGAACCGGTTGAGGGCATTTTGCTGGGAGAGGAGAAGGTGTTCGGTTGTGTTTTCTGCCACGTAACCTTCCGTTTCTTCTCAAAGAACTTCAGTGTCCCTGGGCAGCCGCGGCCTGCTGCGAGGCTGCCCTCCTTAGTGCAGGAGGGGGAGTGCGGGAATTGATGGCTCCCAGAGGGTTGTATGGGGTGCAGAGCTGGCCGGCCTGGTCTGGCATGAGCGATAGCAGGGCTCAGTGGAGGACTTCTCAGATACTCCTGCGACTGGTTGTCCCTTTGTGAAGCCAGATCTGGCTGGTTGCTTGACAACGGGCAGGGTATTTTCCCTTCTGCTAGCGGGTGTTTTGGCGATTACCTTGGTGTCTCCGTTCCGTAAGGATACAGTCGGCACAGTTTGTCTGGAAATTACTGCATTGGGGTGGGTCTCAGATGGCTTTGTCCTTCCCGAGTGGTCTCTTGAGCGGAGCAGAGAGTGGCTGGTTTGGGAGGAGTCTGCTAAGCCCTGGGGTTTCCTTGCCAGCGCTTGGTGTCCAGTGAATTTGGATCTCTGCCAGAGAAGGTGGGTTCCAGGCTTTGTTTTGGTTTGACTTCAAGGCCTGGAGACTCAAGCGTGAGGAGGCTGTGGATTCCTAGGTGGCCGAAGGACTCTGCTGTGTCTCTTCAGGGTACGTGATGAGCATGTTATGGGGAGGTGATCACTCACCCACGAACTCTGTAGCTCATTTTGACTGAAGCCAGCCCCTGCCCGGCTTTTTGCCTTCCTCACCGCGGGCTGGGTCAGTCCTGTGTGCGCGGGCTGTGGGTGTTAGTCTGGTGGTTTCGGCGCTTGAACGGGGCTGGAGTTAGAGGCTTGGGCCCTCCAGCCCTTGGACTTGTTCGTTTCAGAAGAGTTAGTCCTTCCCGTGAGAGGCAGAGCACGTACGGTCTTGCTTGGCTGCTGGTTTTAGTGCCTCCCTGGGGGTTGATGGGCAGTCTCTTGTCCCTTTTGTGGGCTGCATTTGATACGTCCGTCTGGAAGACCAAGGCAGGTGTCTTCAGGACAGAGGGGTTACAGCTTTGTGCAGGGCACATCCCAGGGCTGTATCCCTGGAGACAGGAAATTAGCCAGCAGTGATGATGGAGCGGGCACGGAGGAGCGCGTGCAGGGAGGTGTCTACATTAGGGCAGGCCCGTGGCAGGACGCACGGGGGACTGGCCTCGTTTCCCCCGAGGCAGGCCCAGCTGTGTGAAGTTTGGGAAATGGCAGCGTGACCAAGTTCCTGCTGCTGCAGCCCTGGGCAGTGACTGAGCAGCTGCGCTCGGGCCCCCGCCCCTTTCGTCCCTCGGGTGGCTCTGTCCTTGCTGCTCAATGAGGACAGGCAGGCCCTGGTGGGGGGATGGCCTGGAGGTGTGTCCCAGAACAGGCTGTAGCCTGGACCTTGCCCTGCCCATGTCAGTGGAGAGAATCCAGGTGCCTGGGCCAGGCTGGGACAGATCAGAGCTGAGATCCCCACACTAGGTGAGCGCCAGCTCCTCCTCCCCTCCCTGCAGACAGGCCTGTGGGGAGAGCCTTGCTGTTACCTGTGCTTCTCTGCCGCAGGTTCTGGACTCCGACCCGGTGGGTCAGACCCGAGAAGTGGAGGAGGACCTGGGGCTGCTCTACGACAGCTTGGAGGAATGCAACAACAGCGACAGCGGCCCCGAGCTGGAGGATAACGAGAGCGTGCACAGCACCCCCAAGCCCACCCTGAGGTGAGAGCAGACGAGAAATGCAGACGCATCACACGTCCTGCAGCGGGTGTGCAGGGCCAGGCACCGGCAGAGCTCCCCTCGCTGTGCCCCAGGGCCGGGCACAGCTGGGGTAGTCCCCAAAGGTCAGTTACGCTCTCCTCGACCCCATCTCCCAGCTAGAGCCCCGGGCGGGGCTTTCCTTTCCCGCAGTGTAACAGCCGGAGCACCACAGTACCTGGCTAGAAGTCGCATTGTCTGCGGAGTGCATTTCCTGTGTCTCCTGGAGAGCCAGCCCAGAGCAGGACTGACAGACTCACTTGCTGCCGGATGGGACGGAGGGAGGGGGCACGTGCACTGGTCCCCGGGGAGGAAGGAGCCCTGTCATCTCACCAGAGGCCCTGTCATCCCTCTGTCCCGTGGGGGGGACACGCTATCTATGCTGCAGCTGCGAGCGACCCCCCCCAGCCTGGCATACAGACTGGCGCTAGCTCCACTCAAGCAAGCGCGCTAAGAATAGCAGTGCGGATGTTGTGGCTCAGGCAGCAGCCCGGCTCTCCCGCTGAACACCCCACTATTGGGAGCATGCTAGCGGGGTCTGCCTGGGCTGGGAAGCAGGAGATGTATGTCTCAGTAGCTGGGGACTTCCTCATTATTCATAGACATGTCCAGTCCCCTGCTGAACCCTGCTGAGCCCCGAGCCTCACATTGTGGCAGTGAGTTCCACAGGTTAGCTGGGCATTGTGTGAACAAGTATGGCTTTGTGTCAGTTGGAAATTAGCTCCCTTTCTGTGTCAGTGACTGTCCCCGGTTCCGGCCGTGCTAGGGAGCAATGTACTTAGCTTCTCTATCCTGTTCACTCTTCTGGGCGCATCTGTCATGGCTGTGCAGCCCTGAGCCCTGCCCTCTCTGCTGGCCTCCCAGAGGGTGGCTGCCCATCTCTGAACCCCTCTATTTCTGGGGTTACTCCACAGCTGCACACGCTTTCCAAGGGAGGCCAGCTGAGAGAGAGGGTATGGTATTGAATCACACATCCCCAGGCCAGGAGGGCCCATTGCGATCAGAGCACGGGCCAGACACCGGCCCCCAATCATTCCCGGAGCAGAGCTTTTAGAAAAACCGCCAAACTTGATTGAAGAATTGCCCGCGATGGGGAATCCAGCACGACCCTGGGTGAATTGTTCCAAGGGTTCATTCCTCTCTCTGCTAGATGCCTTACTTCCAGTCTGTCTGTCCAGCTTCAGCTTCCAGCCACTGGATGGTGCTAGACCAGAGCCCTGTTCCCCATGTCAGGACTTAGACTGTCACCAAGTCCCCCCTTCACCAAGCTAATTAGCCAGAGCCCCCGGAGTCTGTCCCTGGGAGCCAGGTGTTTTCAGCGTTGGTTTTCGGCTCGTGCCTTTGCCCCTCTGGCTGCCGCAGCCCCTGCCGAGGAGTCTCCGGCGAGCTGCCCACGGTGACACCCACCCAAGGCTCTCTCTGGGGGGTGCCAGGTGCCTTTGCCTCCCACCTCTGACTTCCTGAATCCCCTCTTGTGGGGGACTCTGCCGAAGGCCAAGCACTGCCCCCGTCTATTCTCCTCCTTTCCTCTCTGCGTGGTCGACCTGCTCAGAGCGCTGTCGTCGGTTGGGGAGGGGCGATTTCCCTTAGCAGCAGCCGTATGGCTTTGTTCCTAGTACGCTGAGTTCCGCTGGGTTTTACCTGGGATTGAACTCCGGCTCCGGGGTCTGCAGTTCGCAGGCTCGTCTGACAGGCTTTTGAAGAGATCGCTGCTCTCCAGGGCACCGTCACTGGCTTTAATACAGCGCCTCTTTTTCTATTGCCGATTCAGCCGCTCCGTTATTAAGCTCTTGGATGAAGCTGGGGACATTTTGCTCATAGGCTCAGCAGTGCTGCTCTGCCATGTGGAAACAATGTCCTAGATGTCTTGGGTCACGTTCTGCCTCTTTGATAGCCACAGGCCAGTAGGTGTTGTCGTTTTTGGCCCCCTAGTCCTGTGCTCTGGGCTGCTTCTCAGCTTGTTTTAGCCAAGTCTTTAGAATGCGTTGTCGCAGCTGCCAGCCCTCTGGCTGCACACCACGTCTGTCCAGCTGTGCTGGGATTCCTGGATCTCCATCAAGCCCCCATTTCCCTCCAGAACTGGGACTCCAGATACCAGCTCCCTTTGCCTGGAGCTCGGGCCTCCACCAGTCAGCCACGTCTTTGTCAGCTGATTGCTCCATCCTCTACCAAAGCCACAGCAGACGGTGCTGGGAGCCTCTGGAGCTGGCCTGCCTGTGGTTCCTGGCCATTCCTTCCTGTCGCATGTTCACTGGGAAGATCTTCTCTAGCCAAACCGAGCAGCTGGGGGGGCACTGCAAGAAGAGCCTCGTGATCTCGTGGGGTTCGGGCAGCCGGTGCTCTGTACCCCCAGTCAGCTAGTCTAGTCTCTCGAGCTGAGGTTTGCGAGGGATCTGCCCGGGGCTTGTCTCACCATCATCCACAGCCGGCAGTCTGGAATGCCCATCGGCGGAGTGGCCGCGGGGTCGACGAGTGTCTGACTCTCAGGTCGTTAAGCTCTGGGCCAGGCTGCCCAGGGAGGCAGTGCAATCCCCGTCACTGGCGGTCTCTAAGGCCAGGGATGGTCTGGGGTTACTTGGCCCTGCCTCAGCGCAGGGGGCTGGACTCGGCGACTCTCCGGGTCCCTTCCAGCCCATGTGTCTGACTGCATTGGTGTAGGTCGCCGACCACGGGGGGTGTTGATCTCAGCTGTGTGTTCCCAGCTTTCTGGTGGGGGTGGGGTGACCTCGGCTCATGTTAAACACGGCGCTGTCTGGGAACAGAGAGGTACTCCGGCACCCCCGTGCATGGGACGTAGCCCTGGCAGCCCCCGAGAGCCCCAGCTATGGGAAGGAGTCAGACCCAAAGGCTCTGTGTCATCCAGCGACAGGTCCCTGAGGCGCCTGCCAGCGCTGCTGTGTATGACGGCCGGGGGCCGTCCCCCTGCTTCGCTGTAGCAGCCCCCTGCCCCCGGGCTGCCCGCCCGCCTGGAGAGCGCCGGTGTATTGCAGGCAGTGCCGCCCCATGGCGTGTTCCCTTCACACCAGCACTTCCCCTCTCGGAGCTGCGCGGCCGCACCACCTCCTGGGAGCAGCCCAGACGTTAGTGATCCCCGCCTGGCCCGGGGATCCGCGTTGTGAGCCAGCTCCTCCCATTAGCGATCCCCGCCCGGCCCGGGCATCCGCGCTCTGTGCCGGCTCCTCCCGGTAGCGATCCCCGCCCGGCCCGGGCATCCGCGCTCTGTGCCGGCTCCTCCCGGTAGCGATCCCCGCCCGGCCCGGGCATCCGCGCTCTGTGCCGGCTCCTCCCGGTAGCGATCCCTGCCCGGCCCGGGGATCCGCGCTCTGTGCCAGCCAGGAACCCAGCCAGCCCCTAGGCACTGCGGGGCCCGGGAGACATGGCACCAATCTGAGGTGTGAGCACGCATCAGGCTCCCTCAGACAGTCCCGGTACGGGAGGGCGGGAGTAAACCTGCCCCAGCCCTCCCGGCAGGGAACTGGCCCTTCCTTGGTTCCCAGCCCTGCGCGCCGCTTCCAGGAACCGCAGGTCCCCGACTCAGTCCAAGTCCCCCCACCCCGGCCCAGCGTGAGTCTGAGGGCAGGATCCCTGGGCCCTCAGTGTCGTCCCTTTGCGGCTCAGCTCCCAGCGCTCTCTGGTTCAGCATGCCGAGGGGACAAGTTTCACCCCCTCCCCCGGGGACGCCGGGCCAGGCCTGTGCTGGAGCGAGTGGGGGCCTGTCTGTGGCGCTGCGTGCTGGGAGAGGCTGAGGCGGGCTGAGTGGGGGTCCTGGTGTCTTCGTGTCTCTCATCTCGTCCTCTGTCTGTCTCCTTGTGCGTCTGTCTGTCTCTCCTGCAGGCGTTTCTTTGAGGGCGTCTCTCACTCGGGTTCCCAGACTGAGATCGGCAGTCTGCACGGCCAGAAAGGGCAGGAACAGGAGTCCGGCAGCCCTGTGAGTCACGCCCCTGCCTCCTCGTCCTCCCCCGGCTGCCAGGCCAGCAGCCTGTGGCCTGGGATGTCCCACCGGGAGCCAGGCCTCCCGGGGAGGTGTCTGTCACCTGCGGGGCTCACTCTGCGCTGCATTTCCTTCTCCTTTTCTCTCTTTCCTGGGCGCGCGGACGTCCTTTCCCAGCACAGGAGCGCTCTCGGGGGGGCACTGTCGGGGGGACAGAGGATTGGCGGGAGCTCTGGGGTGCAGGCTGCCCCACGCACTTGTGTCTCCAGAGGCAGCCAGCCCCACATCCGGCTGCCCTGTGCTGGGGGCCACGCGTGGGGCTGCCCTGGGACGCTCTGGTCTAGACTCTGGTTCCCCCTCCTCAGGGACAAGCAGAGAAGCGAAAGGCTGGAGCTCCGCGGGCCCTGGAGGAGGTGGGCGTGGAGGTGGTAACCGCGGTGAGTGTCTGTGTGCTGTCAGGCTGGCGGGCGGCCACGGCTGAGCTCGGGTTGTGTGGCTGGCTGAGACTTTTGGGGGGTGTCCAGCGCCTCAGTGTCCAGGGAACGAGCTGTCCCCTCAGGCGGGGGGCGGGGGGAATGCTGCCAGCCGGGGGGCAGGGGCAGACATGGGCAGGGAGCTGAAGAAGGATGGTCCAGTGGAAGGATGGTCCATAGGCTCCCAGTGGGCCCCTCACAGAGCCTCTGGGCCCCCATCTAGTAGGGCCGACAGCCTGGCCCTGTGAGGGGCCACACGGTGACGAGCGCTCAGGTCTCACGGCGATGGGGTCAGAGACGTGCTGTTGCTAGATGGTGGGGGGGGCAGGGAGGAGGCCTGCCTCAAGGAGGCTGGCTGTGGGCCCATCAGCCCCTGGGAAGGGGTCCCGGGCCCCTGGTGTGTCTCCTGTGTCCAGTGACTCTGTGTCCCCTCAGGTGCTGGAGGCGGAGGAGCCCTCCCCACGCCCCGGGGCGGCAGAGGCAGCCGGGCGGGAGAGCAGTGTTGACAGGCTGGCCCAGCTGGCCAGCGCCGGCAAGCCCGAGCCCCCAAACGCTGTGTCGCCCAGGTAAGGCAGCTCCAGGCCGCAGTCCCGGCCTGCACGGCTGGGCCCATCACGCTGTTCTCTGGCTAGGAAAGTGCTGATGGACCAGTCACAATGGGATGATGGGGGCCTGGCCACGGGGGGCCCTGCCCGGTCACGGGTGCAGCTGGCCCGGCCCCAGGGGGAAGGAGGGGGAGGACGGGGGCCCTGCCCCGTCCCGCCCCGCCCCGGGTGCAGCTGGCCCGGCCCTGAGGGTGGGGATGACGGGGGCCTGGCCCAGCCCCGGAGGGGGAAGGACGGGGGCTCAGCCCGGCCCCAGGTGCAGCCATCTCTGGTGTAGCTGTTGTGGTGGTGTGGGGACAGTTCTGGCTGCCCCAGCCTCTGCAGTCCCAGCTCTGGGGCCAAGGTTGCTGCAGCGTAAGCTCTAACTCCCGGAGAGTCTCCCCCTGCAGCAAAGCTGAGAGCAGACAGGTGTGGCGGCCCCGCAGCACCTCCATGAAGGACCGGCAGAACTCGAAGGGGCAGAGCGACCGCGCCAGCAGCCTGGACAGCGAGAGCTCGCCGGACTCACGGCACAGCGCCCAGGTCAGGGTGCAGCAGTGTGCGTGGGTGGCATTCCTGCCTCTCGCAGGGTGGGGGGCATGGCGGGGCGGTGGGGCTGGGCCCCATCTGCTCGCAGCAGAGGCAGTGGGTGGCCCGGTTTCCTGCCTGCGGGACCCTGGCCCATGTGGGTGGAGAGGCGTTGGAGCGGGACAGTGGCTGGCCTGTGGGAGACCAGGGGATCCCTGCAGCGTTTGATCCTGCCTGGTTGTGCTGTCTTAGGTGCCCCGGAAATCCGTCTATGATCAGCTGAACCAGATCCTGATCTCAGACGAGCAGCTTCCGGAGAGCATCGTCCTGGTGAATGTCGCCGAGTGGCAAGGGCAGGTGAGGAGGGAGGGGAGCCGGGCTGCACACCAGCTGAGCAGGCTGCCTGCGGGGCCGTGGGAGGGGGCCGCCTGGCAGGGGAAGACGGCCCCAGGAAATAGAAGGTTTCCAGGCTAGGGCCAAATGTCCTTTGTCCTCGCTTGGGGGCAGCCGCTGGAGAGCAAGACTGAGATTAGCATCCGTGCCTTAGGAACGATGTACTACATGACAGTGCAACAGGCAACCAGGAGAGAAGGAGAACGCGTTCCGGTTTATTGAGAACAAGGAGATCCCAGCTGGAGAGGGTAAAATTGTTGATAACGGGGCGGAAAAGGCAGAAGTGCTAGTGATGGTTTCCGTGCTGGATTTGTAAAGGAACCAGGCTGACGTGCTCGTGTCACACGTGGAGGACGTGCGACGTGCTTTCCAGGCCAGCAGTCACCGGGGAGCATTAAACACCATCTGCCAGGGACGAACGTTTTTCAAACAGCAGCCTGGAGAACTTGTACCCAAGAGTCTTAAAAGAGTTGACTGAGGAGATCTCTGAGGCTAATTTTGAATAAATCTTGGAATAGCAGGGAAATTCCAGACGCCCGGATGAGGGCTGATGTTGGGCCAATATTCCAAAAGGGCAGGTGGGATTAGCTGGCTAGCTGTGGGCCCGTTAGCCCGACATCAGTCCCACGCAGTGGCATGGAAAGGCTGAGATGGGATCCGATTGCTAATGAAGGATAGGAATAGAATTAATGCCAGCCAAGGTGGGTTTATGGGGAACAGGTCTTGTCCAACAGCCCTGATCCCATCTCTGATGGGATTCCAAGTTTGGTTGGTAAAGGTAACGGCAGAGATGTAGCGTAGTGAGACTTCGGGACGGTGTTTGACTCCGCTCCACGCACGGCGCCAGTTCACAGACCTAGCGCAGCCTCACGAGAGCCCTCGTTAAACGAGCTGCCTGGCAGAGCTCGCCCGCAGTCATCCCTGGCTGGGCGTGTTTCTGGCGGGATTCCTCAGGGCTCGGGAACACTGGCAGGAGATAGAAATGGCTGCTGTTGCGCTCCGGGGAGCTAGCGAGACGGAGCCGGGAGGTGATTTTACCTCTGTCTCCGGCGTTGGCACCGCGGCCAGGTCTGGTGTCCGCCATTGCAAACGTGGAGGGGGCAGAGAAGAGCCGTGGAAACGGTGGGAGGCCTGGAGACTGTTCCTGGGCTGCTCAGATTGCTACAGGGGAGACGGGGGGTGACTAGATCCCAGTGGGTAAGTGGGGGAGAAAATGCCAGGGCCGAAAGGAACGTCAGGGGCCCCTCCCCCAGCTGGGAGAACGGGCAGGCAGTTCGGAGCGATCGCACCCCGCTGGAAACGCCCTGCCCCCATGGGAACGGAGTCTCCGCTCCCGCCTCCTCCCGCCGTGCAGCACAGCTCCCCGAGGGCCCTGGGGCAGGGCCTGGCGCAGATCCCCCCCGAGAGAGGGACACCGCTAGAACTGCTCCTACCCGGTGCTGGGATCCGGATGAACTGGAGCCACTGGGGGGAAGAGAAGGGACGTGTGTGTGGGCTCGGGCTGCCGTGGGTCCTGCGGGCTGGGCTTCAGCCCCTGCCTTCTCTCTGGTTTTGTCTCGACAGTACCTGAGCGAGCAGCTCCAGGCGCACAGACAACCCGTCGTCTCCACCTGGTCCGTGGCTGACGTCCAGGCTGCCTTCAACACCATTGTCGCCCGCATCCAGAGATAGTGCGTGCAGCCAGGCGGGGCAGGGGGTGGGCGGAGACTGGCTCTGGGGGCGAGGCCTGGCCCTGAGCAGCATGGGGGAGGAGACTGGCTCTGGGGGTGGGGGAAGGGCCTGGCCCAGATGGCACTGGAGCAGGTTCAGGGATGTGCAGTGAGGGAGGGGTTTGAAGGAGAAGCCCATGGGTGCTGGGGGGCTGACTGTGCACCATGGCAGGATTGGGCCCTGATTGCATGGGCTGGGAGCAGGGAGGGGCTGCCCAGCTGGGCGTTGACACTGGACCCTAATGATGGCGGTGTCAGTCTCAACACTGAGAACTCCTGGCTGCTCCCCGTTAGCCCCTTCGCTGAGCCGCAAGGCGGGACACAGACCTGCCCCTGGGGAGCTGTGCCCTTCGTCTGGGCTGCGTGGCCAGCCCGGGGCTTGTCTCCATGGGTGGCATCTGTCCCGGCCCCTGCGTGGCTCTGGGTCTCTCAGGGGTTTCTCTTCCTTCTGCAGCTGTAACTGCAACTCTCACATGCCTCCCCCAGTCAAAGTGGCCGTGGCAGGGGACCAGAGCTACCTGAGCATCGTGCTGCGGTTCTTCGTGGAGCAGCTGGCCAGCAAGACCCCAGACTGGCTGAACTACCTCCGCTTCCTTGTGGTGCCACTGGGTAAGAGCCACCCGCTGGGAGCCCCAGTTCTGGGGCCCAGGGCCCCCCAAAGGCAGCCCACATGGGGGAGAGGAGGCAGCAGCCGGGGCGTCGGCAAGCTCCACTCCCGGGAGCAGCCAGCGTCTCTTCCGGCTGCGTCACTTCTTCCGTCTCCTTGGCAGGCTCACACCCGCTGGCCAAGTACCTGGCGTCTGTGGATGGGAGGTACAGTGCCCTCTTCCTGGACACGGCGTGGAGGGAGCTGTTCAGCCGGGCCGAGCCCCCCAGCGCAGGTGAGCAGCAGGGGCGCCCGGGCAGTGCCAGCTCTGGGCTGTGCGGGCAGCTGGCGGTGCGCTCACCTCTCCCCTTTGTTACCAGATTTTCCTGATACTTCGGGGTTCGCTCATTTATTAGGGTTACTCTTGGGGCGGGGTTCTGTAATTCTCTCAATGTGCTGCTTGTGTCACTGGGGTTCTCATACGGAGCTCTACTGCTCCCTCCCAATGGAGCTGTCCTGCAGGACCTCGGTTCCCCAGGGCTGGGTTCTTCCAGCCCCAGAATCAGACAAACACACACACGTTAACAGAGCGTGTCTGAGAGGACCGGGTTAATCAGCACTCCCAAGCTGACCCCTTATATGTCCCTGGACTCAGCAGGCTGGGTCGAGCAGCACCTCCGAGCTGCCACCCTCATACGTCCCGGGTTCAGCACGTCCCTATCCCCACTTTCACATTACAAGTGTTCTGGTCGTAACCCACTGGATGAACAAACCCCACAGGGTTTTTGGCTGCAGGGATCTTTAGCTTAGGTATGAGGAGCGTCGCTGCAGAGCGAATGAGGGGAGAGGGAGAGAGAAGCAACCAGCTTAACCATGAACGTTATTCATTGCCAGGTGGTAACCACAGGGGAGCCAAACAAACAAAACAGTCATAATATTAAATCCAACTTACATTTGATTACAAAAGTCAGGTTTAGAAAACTGTAAGTGATCCCACAAGTCAGGGTCAGAAGGCTACACCTAGAGAGAGAGCGAGAGAGCTGGGTTCTCACCACTCCGGGAAGCTTGAATCCATCGGGGGTCCCAGCTGGTGGTGGTAGCTGGGGGTCTGGAGTGCTGGAGACAGAGCCCCCAGCATGATCAGTCAGGAGAAGATGAAGTCCCAATGGAACTGATGCAGATTTTGGATCCAGGCATCCGAGCACTTACTTGAGCGTGGGTCGGGGTTTTTGTAGGGAAAGAACAATGGTTCAAGGGAGAACACTAGATTTGTTTATGGGTAAACTGATGGCTCAAGGGAGTGTACCAAAGTTGTTTTGTTCAGGCTAGACAATAGGAACTGCTCATTCCTGGCTATGGGCGGTGTTTCTTGGAGGGAGCTCACAATGCAATTAGGCAGCTTCAGTATTTTGGATACTAGTAGAGGATTTATTACTAGAATTGGTCTGATAACTGCTGAGCTGGGTGTGTGCAGACGGGTACATTAACATCTGGAGCAGAGATCCCCCATCATGCACTGCATCCCTGCTTTTCTGGTCCCAGAGTTCTGTGCGGTTCTTGCCTGGGAATCTCTGTTCTCCATTCTGTATGCTGATGGAGATGCCTCCCTGTCCCCTCTCCGATGCAAGTGGGGCTAGGGGCGTTGCCTTAATCCTGTCACCCTTGTCCAGAGGGGTTCAGGGGTGTCTCCCATGGCCTTTTCATTGCTTTTTGTAAGTCTGTCTTCTGATGGGCTTTGGTTCAAGCAGAGGCTGGGAGGGGAGGTCTTTCGTGAGTCAGACAGGCTGGGTACTGCGCCCCGGTTCCCCAAGAGCACACAGCTGAGAGGAACACCTTGCCTCCCCAGACACCGTGGACGTCCCTGGCCGCGTGGCTCAGTTCATTGCAGGAGCCAGCCAGTCTCACCAGCTGCCCATCTCCGAGGCTATGCTGACATACAAACAGAAGAGGTGAGAGCAGGAGTGAGCGCTCAGGCCCAGGGGCACAGGCAGTCGCCCTGGACACCGCCCAGCCTTTCCAGCCGGTGCCAGCTGCTGCCAAGGACCCTTCCCCAGCCAAATCTGGGGCTTGGCGCTTTGAATCCCAGCTGGGTGGCCCCCGGTTTATGCAGCACCCCAGGGAGGTGTCTGAACTAGCCGGATGGCAGAGGAAAGACCAGCAGGGCTGGGGGAGGGGAGGACTGGCCGAGCCCTATGCTGGATGGGCTGGGGTCCCCCAAACTGATGCAGGGTCTCCTGTGCAGTCCCCTTCTCAGCCGCCGCCCCCCAGTGTGTGAGTGGCAGAAGCAGCCGCGGGAGCCCTGAGTGGAGATGCCCAGATAAATGCCACCCTGTGCTCTTCCCGCCCGGCCTGCCTGTGCCGTATCCCTCGGCGCGGAGTGCGGGGGCCCAGGCAGAGAGCAGAGGTGACCCTTCCCTCCGGGGCCTCGTTTCTCATCGCGTGCGCTCCCCTGGTGCCTGCTCGCACTCCCCCTACTCTCCGTGGGGCACCGATAGCTGTCGTTCTCTCACGCCGCTGGCCCAGTGCAAGGCTCCCGTAGGCAGCCGGCCGGGTATCCGCTGTCTGCTGCCACGGAGCCTCAGTGCTTTCTGGCTCAGCTGCCAGGCGGGAGCGTGGCCGGGGACATGGGCAGCCCAGCTGCTTGGACGCTGGCGTCTGGGCTGGGCACTGGGCTCCCTGGCCTGTGCTGGCAGACCCGAGGCATACGGTGAGGCCAGGAACCTGAGCTGCAGGCAGAGGGCGGAGCAGCGTGGCCACCTGGGGAAAAGCCCACAGAGCTACCGACCAACCAGCCTCATTCAGAGAAACCCAGGGCTGCGATAGCAGGGAGAGTGGGGGGGCACTGGCAGAGCTGGAGGGAGCCTAGGCTAGCAGGGGGCTGCGGGTCGGGCGTGAGGGGCAGCGGCAGAGCTGGGGGGAGAGGGGACTGCGGGGCAGCGGCAGAGCTGGGGGGAGCAGGGGGCTGCGGGTCGGGCGTGAGGGGCACTGGCAGAGCTGGGGGGAGCAGGGGGCTGCGGGTCGGGCGTGAGGGGCACTGGCAGAGCTGGGGGGGAGCAGGGGGCTGCAGGTCGGGCGTGAGGGGCACTGGCAGAGCTGGGGGGGAGCCCAGGCTAGCAGGGGGCTGCGGGTCGGGCGTGAGGGGCAGCGGCAGAGCTGGGGGGAGCAGGGGGCTGCGGGTCGGGCGTGAGGGGCACCGGCAGAGCTGGGGGGAGCAGGGGGCTGCGGGTCGGGCGTGAGGGGCACTGGCAGAGCTGGGGGGGAGCCCAGGCTAGCAGGGGGCAGCGGCAGAGCTGGGGGGAGCAGGGGGCTGCGGGTCGGGCGTGAGGGGCAATGCTAGCCCCTGGGCAGAGCGCTGGGAGGTACCAAGGCCATTTTCACGCCGTCTGTGCTGGCGGGGTTGGGGAGGGGTGCAGGGGTCAGCCCCTTGAATGGGCCCTGGAGCCGTCTTGCCCTTGGGGAGTGGGCTGGGCCCTGGGGCTGTGCATGGGGCTGGCACCGCGCCCGCCAGGGCCCGGCTGTCACGGCGTGTCCCAGCAACGCCCTCACCTCTCCCTTCTCTTGGTTTGTGGCACCCAAGGAAGAGAAGCCTCTATTTTGATTTTTATATCAGGTACTGGCCCGTGGCTTGCTGCGCTGTCGCCTCGTTGCGTGTCCCTCCGGCCCATCTGTGTCTGGAATAGAACCAGTGCCCCTGCCCGCCCCTCGGGCTCCCCTCTGCCCTGCGGCCCCAGAGCAGGGCCCGGCCCAGGAGCTTTGCATGTGACCTCCCTTCCCTGCAGCCCCCCTGCGCTGCTCCCTGTTTGTCGCTATCCTGCTCCTCCCCTGCCCTCCCTACTCGCCTGAGCCTGGGCTGCAGCGTCGGGCGGGGGCTGTGCATGGAGGGGACCCAGCCTGGCCCCAGGAGAGTGGGGACGCTCCAGCCCCACAGTGCTCTGCTCCCGGTGGGGTGAACGACTTCAGGGCTCCCCCTGCCAGTGGGGAGGGCTGGGCACTGCCCTACGTGGCGAACGACTCGGGGGCTGCCCCTGCTAGCTGGGGGGCTGGGTACTGCCTGCGGGGCAGGCTGGGCACTGCCCTACGTGGCAAATGACTCGGGGCTCCCCCTGCCAGTCGGGAGCGCCAGGCACGGCCCTGCAGAAAGCCTTGCTCGGCCCGTAGGTGGCAACGCGAGCCTGAAGGCACGGCAGGGCCCTGCCCGGTGGCCTGGCGCCCCGCGGCCCTGCCAGCCCCGAAGGCAGCAGCGAGCTCCCTGCGGTGGGTTTGCCGTCTGACCTTTCCCCTCTTCCCTCGCTTAGCCCAGACGACGACTCCTGCCAGAAGTTTGTGCCATTTGTTGGGGTGAGTGTCTGATTGGGGGGGGGACACCGCACGCCAGCCCTGCCAGGCGCATGGACACAGGGGGGTGGGGGGGCCGGCCGCAGGGCCAGGGGAGGTGGCTAACGTCTCTCTGTCTGTAGGTGGTGAAGGTGGGGCTCGTGGAACAGTCCTTCAGCGCCTCAGGTGAGCCCACCCTGCAGCCTGGGGCAGTGTGGGGGGGTGTCACTGCTCCTGGCTCTGCCTCGCCCCCTCCCCCCCAGGATCCACCGGGGACAGCAGGGACCCCGCTGGTGGGGAACCCCAGGGGGCTGCAGCCTTCCAGGGGCCCCCCTGCCTCCCTCCCTCCCCAAGCCCTGCTGTAGCCTCAGCTGGCCAAGGGAGCCGGGAAGGTCCCATCTACACCCCTCAGGGCCAGGGCCCCAGGATTGCGAGTGCCCATCCTGCCCCAGCACAGAGCCACAGGCAAGGGGGGGTCATGGCCCTCGGCCCCAGAGCAGCCCCCCTATATCCCTCTAACTTGGCCCTGCCTTTCCCTCTTGCTAGTGGACTCTGACGACGCCACGGTCTGCACCAGTTCCCTGCTGAGCTCCGCACCTCCAGCCAGCGCAGGGACCCCCCACAGCAAGGAGGCCATGGGCACCCCACCGCCCTCGCCGTCTGTCAGCAGCGGCCTCTCGGGGGTTGGGTGAGGCTCCGCCAGGGGGACTGGAGGGAGGCCGGAGTAGGGTTAATGTCCCGCAGGCTTGTTAACCGTTTCCCTCCAGCAGAGCCAGCCACACTGCTCTGTCCCAGCCCGCCTGGCGTGTTCAGCCTCCTCTGCGTCCCCTGGCCCAGAAGGGAGGGGGCCCATGCTGCACCGTGTGGGGTACGCACTGCCAGGCAGTGAGGGGCGGGGGCTGTGCCACACCCCCCCAGCCCCCGGGCCTGAGACTCTCTGAATGAAGAGAGTTAAATGAAAGTGGAGATTGCGGGCGATGTTCCCGTGCCCCTTGGGCCACATGGGTGATGCCCATGGGGAGGAGGGGCTGGAGCTGGCTGTGGAGTAGCGGGAGACCCGAATGGGGCTGGATCCGGAGGGATGCTGGTACGGGGAGGGGGGGGGCTAGGCCCAGCCCTGAGGGGCGGAGCGTGGCTGGGGCTATGTTGCTGTGGCTGTCGCCCAGGTCCCTGAGCCCCGGCGTGGAGGTGATGGGCCTGCAGGTCGACTACTGGACAAGCCAGGGGCCGGAGAAGAAGAAGGAGGGAG
Organism: Emys orbicularis; assembly: GCF_028017835.1. Classification (NCBI taxonomy): domain Eukaryota; kingdom Metazoa; phylum Chordata; order Testudines; family Emydidae; genus Emys; species Emys orbicularis. Next base: position 214,119,439 of record NC_088685.1, on the reverse strand, counting down.
AGAAGCGGGAGATGGGCTTGAAGAACACACTGAAGAGCAACTTCCGGTCGCTGCAGGTCAGCCGCGTGCCCAGCGCCGGGGAGCTGGTCCCCCCCAGCACCATGGCCATGACCGTGGTCACCAAGGAGAAGAACAAGAAAGGTAACGGTTGGCAAAGGCCCAGGCAGGGCCTGCACCTGTCCCAGCCTGCCCTGGAGGGGGCGGAGAGTCCCAGCCTGGCTCCCCTGGCAGGGCTGGCTCTAGGAGTCTTTCCTTTCTCCTCCCAGTGATGTTCCTGAGTAAGAAACCCAAGGAGAAGGACCTGGAGCCCAAAAGCCAAGTCATCGAAGGGATTACGCGCCTGATCTGTACGGCTAAGCACCAGAACACCATGCTCCGAGGTGAGGGCGGCCCAGCACCATGCCAAACCCCTCCAGAGAGCCAGCCAGGCCAACAGCTCTGCCCCACCACTCGGACACCGGGGGCTGGCTGAGCTCTGCCAGAGTCTCTCTCTCCCCCTGGCCCAGCTCTGGGGGGGTGAGCTGTGCATGCAAACACACAGCCCTGCCCCGCACAGCTGAGCTGCACGTGCGCTCTGAGCACAGCGACCAGAACGTTGGGCACCATTAAGAAAGGGATAGATAATAAGACAGAAAATACCCTATTGCCTCTGTATAAATCCATGGTACGCCCACATCTTGAATACTGCCTGCAGATGTGGTCGCCCCATCACTAAAAAGATCTATTGGAATTGGAAAAGGGCAATAAAAATGATTAGGGGTTTGGAATGGCTGCCGTATGAGAAGAGATTAATAAGACGGGGACTTTTCAGCTTGGAAAAGAGATGACTAAGGGGGGATCTGATAGAGGTCTATAAAATCATGATTGGTGTGGAGAAAGTAAATAAGGAAGTGCTATTTACTCCTCTTAACACAAGAACTAGGGGTCACCAAATGAAATTAATAGGCAGCAGGTTTAAAACAAAAGGAAGTATTTCTTCACACAATGCACAGTCAACCCATGGAACTCTTTGCCAGGGGATGTTGTGAAGGCCAAGACTATAATAGGATTAAAAAAAGAACTATTCAAGTTCACGGAGGACAGGTCCATCAATGGTTATTAGCCAGGATGGGCAGGGAAGGTGTCCCTAGCCTCTGTGCCAGACGCTGGGAATGGGTGACAGGGGATGGATCACTTGACAATTCCCAGTTCTGTTCATTCTCCCTGGGGCACCTGGCATTGGCCACTGTCGGAAGACAGGATACTGGGCTGGATGGACCTTTGGTCTGAGCCAGGGTGGCCGTTCTTATATTTGGCGCTCTGCTCTCTCCTCTCAGTGTCCATCGACGGCGTGGAGTGGAACGACGTGAAGTTTTTCCAGCTAGCAGCGCAGTGGCCAACACACGTCAAGCATCTCCCCGTGGGCATCTTTGGCTACTCGAAGAGTGTGTGAGCCAGCCGGGCGGCCTGGGAGCCGGGACTCTGCTGAGTGTGGCAGGAGGCGGCCATGGCCATGGCCCGTCCCTTCTGCTGGGCACTGGGGGAGGTTCCTGCTGCCCCACTCCAGGCCCTGGCTGTTCCCACTCGGTTTCTTTCCCCCAGCGGGCTTTTAACATGCAGCTAGAACTGGTGCAACGGGGGATCCACGTGGCTTTCAGAGCTGCTGCCCCCCAGGCCAGCCTCCCACCACCAGGGGGCAGGGGCCCACCCCAGGGAAGGGAGGGGGACTGGGAGCTGCTCGAGGGCACCTTACTGGTGCTGCACTAGCAGAGCAGGCTGCTCTGGCTCCCGCAGGGGGTAGCTCAGCCAGTGGCACCCTCCGGCTAGGGCCTAACTCAGTCACCCCCTTTCGGAAGCCCCAGGGCCCCACTGGCAGCTCCAGGCAGTTGAGGGGTTTCTGCCCCACCCTGCCGTTTCGGTTAGGGGCTGTCACCCCTTGCTCAAGGCCCTGCAGCAGCCCCTAGACCTGGGCCCAGACCCCCGGCTGCCCACTAGGGAACACTAGGGCCGCTGGAGCTGCAGCCTGTGGACCAGCTGAGGCTCTCCTAGCGCTGCAGGTGGGGGCCTCCTCCACCATCCGGTCAAGGGCCCCAGCGCTAGGGGAGCTGTGCTGCAGCGAGCCTGGGGGGCAGGGCTGCGCTGCAGTGAGGTCCCAGGCACTGGCCCGGGGGGAGCAGAAAGCTGGGCTGGCCCAGCTGTGCCCTCAGCGCCAGGAGCCAGCACCCGGCCATTCACCGAGCCTCCACCCGTCAGTCCACGCTGCCGCCCCCTGCCCAGAAATGCTAGGGGCAGGCCCACCCGCTGCAGATGGGGGGACCCTGGGCATGGGCTGTGTTTTCCCATTTACTGCTGGCATGGGGTTCACACGAGGAGTGGGGCAGCCCCCCAGCCCTGGCACTGCAGCTGATCTCACACTCCTGCCCCTCCGCCTGGCAGACTCCAAGCCCAGCCCAGCCCCTCATGCTGCCAAACCGCTCCCTGCCCTCAGAGCCCCAAACTGGGGGCTGGGCGGCCGGCGGGGGCGTTACCCTGTTTTTTTTACAAGATTCTATTTTTTTTAAACTTACTGTATGGTTGCTTTTCTGGATTAATTTTAATAAATTAATGCTGGTACCACTGTGACTGGGGTGCAGGGTGTGTGCAGCTGGGCCCTGTGCGGGAAGGGGGTGCAGAACCCCTCAGCCATGGCCAATGCTGCTGCCTCTCACACAGCTGTGTTCTGGTGGGCGAGAACCCCACACGTGGCGGGCACTGGGGCTTGGGGGGCCTGCAGATGCCAGGCGCTGCCCGGAGCGCAGCTCTCGGGAGATGGTGCCAGCCAGGCCAGGAATGCCAAGCCCAGCTCCAGGGACTTGCCATCAATGCTGGACCCCCCCTCCCAGGCACATGGGAGAATCAGGAGCTGCCGATGGAGCCAGACGGCTCAATTCTGCCACTAGCCTAATGGGGGTGCTGGCACCAGCCTCACCAGAGCAAGGGAGGGAGCCCCCCATAACCTCCAGCTGTGCCCAAGCCCCTGCACGCTGGGGGTGAGGTGCCAGCTCTGCCGTTCCCTGGTAGGGCCCAGGGCTGCGGGCACAGATCAGCACAGGGAGAGCACACATCAGCACAGCTGTTTTATTTAAATTAAAAACCTCGAGCCCTTGGGAATCGTGTCTTGTGCTCCAGGGGCAGTGGCTGGGCCCAGGCAGGGCTTCTCTCCTGGCTCGAGCCCCGGGCGTTCCTAGACCCCCAGCACCGGGCAGCCAATGCACTGCCCAGGGCTGGGACTCCGGCACCCCAGGGAGCAGTGCCGCAGGGCAGTGTCCGTGCCCGCCTGGCCCGCGCGCACAGCCCCGCTCCGCTTCTACCTGAAGGTGGAGAAGGTCTGTCTCCTCTCGGCGCAGGCTGCGTTGGGCATCGTCTTGATCTCCACCGTCTGGAAGGTGACTTGGGGCGGGCGCTGCTGGGGCGGGGAGGGGGAGGGCGTGGGCTCCGTGGAGACGTACTCCAGCAGCTGGGGGTTGTCCTCCTGGCGCCGCACGTAGCCCTGGCTCAGCAGGTGCAGGGTGCAGGACAGCACGTCCGTGCTGCTGCAGCAGAAGCTGAGGAACTTCAGGGCAGGGCCAGACTCCCATTTCTGACAGGCGTCGATCACCTGGGGGGGAGAGGGCAGTTACTCTGAGGCTGCCGGGGCGCGGAGCCGCGCGGCCGCTCGCCTGCCAGGCCCCCGTACCTTGAACACCAGGTTATCAATGTGCAGCTCCTTCTCCCCTTTCAGGATCTGGATGATGAGGCAGCAGATGATGTTCCTCTTCCTCTCCAGGGTGCTTCCCTCGTCATCCTCCACATTCAGGTACGTCTGCTTGGGGAGCAGCCACAGGCGCTGGCCAGCCGCCCGCGCCAGGGCCGCCTCGTTCAGACGCAGGACGCCTGGGACCAACACAGCCGCGCTCAGCCATGCCCAGGGAGCGGTTCCTCCAGCACCCCCGGCCCTGCTTGGGGACCAGCCCCAGCCCTCCATGGGCCCTCCCCACACATATCCCACCCCCCAGCCCTGCTTGGGGACCAGCCCCAGCCCCTCCATGTGCCCCCCCTCACATATCCCACCCCCCAGCCCTGCTTGGGGACCAGCCCTAGCCCTCCATGCCCCCCCTCACATATCCCACCCCCCAACCCTGCTTGGGGACCAGCCCCAGCCCCTCCACGCGCCCTCCCTCCCATGTACCCCCTCCGGCCCCTGTTGGGGACCAGCCCCAGCCCCTACACACACATCAGCCCAGTTCTCCCTCCTCCTCCCCTCGAGCCCTGCTTAGGGACCAGCCCCAGGCCTCCCACATACCCCCCACACGATGCCCCCTCTGGCCCTGCTTGGGGACCAGCCCCTCCACACCCACCAGCCCAGTTCTCCCTCCCCCCCCGGCCCTGCTTGGAGACTGGCCCCTCCACACCCACCAGCCCAGTTCTCCCTCCCCCCCCGGCCCTGCTTGGAGACTGGCCCCTCCGGACGCAAACCCCCTTCCAGCTCACAGACAAGCCCAGTGCTCCCTGGCACCTGCTCTGGGCCCAGCCCAGCCCGGCCAACCCTCCACACCCCCACCAGGCCCAGCGCAGGGGCTCCAGGGCTCCATCCCCAGCTGTGGTCCCCCTGTTCAGGGACCACCCAGGGACAGGGCTCAACCCCCCCTGCCCGGTCCCTCCATACGCACCCCCCTGAGGAAGGCTCTGGGTCAGGATCCCGGCCTCTCCCGTCAGAGGTTTCAGTGCGTGGCTCAGCAGAACAGGAGACAGCCCCGTGGCCTGGGCCAGGGTCTCCACAGCAACTTCCTGCGGCGCAAAGGAGACAGGAAGTGAATACGCAGGGGCAGGGCCATGGCGGTGGGGCGACAGCTCTGGGGGCCGGGACAGGCCAACCGGGCCAGGTATCTTGGGGCCACGGCCCAGGAGCTGGGGCAATGGGGTGAGGTCTCTGGGGGCCGTGGCATGGGGGCAAGGTCGCTGGGGGGGGAAGGGCCGGAGGGGGGGGCTGAGGGGCAAAGGGGAGAGAGAATAACACAGATTCCTCTGGCACAAGCCACCCGGGGGAAACAGCGGCTGCTTGGCCACAGGGGGGCAGGGACCAGGGCTGTGGAGATGAGAGTCCAAGGGCTTGGGGGGGGGGGGGGGGGAAGGGAGACACGAGGGAAGGGGGTGTCTGCCCCATACGGATGAGCTGGGGGGAAGGCGCTCTCTGTGCTGCAAGGACAGGAGCAATTGGTGCCCCATTTACACCAGCTGTGGGGTCCCACCCCCCAGGGGAGCGGGGGTCCCACCTGGGCGCTGTTGAAGCCCAGCAGGATGTACATCTGCAGGGTGGAGACGTGCAGGGTGGTGCTGCCCGCGAACCGGAGCTCCGCGTGGCCCAGCCACGTCCACTGCAGGCGCCGCGGCTTCGTGTGCTCCAGGCCAAACCGGCTCTGACCTGCAAGAGACGCGGCCAGTCCCAGCAGAGCCGCCAGAGCGCCGGGCCCGTGGGGTCCCCGAGCCAGCCGGGGCTGCCCCCCACCCCCAGGCGGGGCTGGAGCTCACCCCCCTGCTCAGCCTAGCCCCCGTTCCCCACCCTCCCCCTGGTGCCCCCTCTCCAGTCACCCTCCCCCCCCCCGGTGCTCCTTCCCGTCACACGCCCCCCCCGGTGCCCCCTCGCCTGTCACACGCCGCTCCCTGCCACCACCATGGGGCACAGTGACCGCCCCCCCCCCCAGCGCCCAGACTCACTGTTGGTGTAGAAGTCGGCGAACCGCGCCAAGTAGCCCCCGAGGGGACGCGGGAAACACCTGCTGGGATCCTCCAGGTAGCAGAGCGGGGAGATGGTCCAGCAGCGCGGGGACAGGGCCAGCACCTTCACCTCCGGCTCCTCCTCCGGCTCGGCCGGCTCCTCCTCCATCGCCTGGGGACGGGCGCAGGGGTGCCAGGGGTCAGGCTCCCGCCAGGGGCTCGTCTGCGGCACCTCCTGGGAAGGGAGGGGGCACGGCCCAGACCCCGCACCCCCGGGGGAAGGGAGGGGGCACGGCCCAGACCCCACCCCCCTCCCCAGGCCTCCATGTGCCCCCCCCATGTGCCCAGGGAAGGGAGGGGGCATGGCACAGACCCCGCCCCCCTCCCCAGCCCTCCATGTGCCCCCCCATGTGCCCGGGGAAGGGAGGGGGCACGGCCCAGACCCCGCCCCCCGGGGGAAGGGAGGGGGCACGGCACAGACCCCACCCACCTCCCCAGCTCTCCATGTGCCCCCCCATGTGCCCGGGGAAGGGAGGGGGCACGGCCCAGACCCCGCCCCGCCCGGGTTCTCACCGCGTCCTCCTGGCCCGCGTCCAGCTCCAGCAGGCGCTTGTCGAGCTGCTGCAGCTGGAAGAGGTGGAATTGCTGCTGCAGCTCCTCCGACTCGCTCAGGCTCTTCAGCATCTGCTGGGGGAAGCGATTGGGGAAGCAGAGCCCGATCTGCTCGACGACGGCCCGTTCCAGCCACACGTTCCCCTGGGCCAGGAGCCGGTCGCCCAGGTAATACCTGCAACGGCAGCCGGCGTCAGAGCCCCCGACTCCCTCCCCGGCCCCTAGACCTGGAGCCACCCCCAATTCCCGTCCCGGAACCCCCCCGGGACCCTCCATGCCTTCGCTACGGCCTGGAGCAGGGCGTGCCGGCCGGCCGGCAGCTGGTGAACGCTGTGGGGCCCGGGGCCGGGCCTGACCCAGCCTGTGGGCCCTGCAGTGCCCTGCTGCCCCCCTGCAAGCCACGGCTGGGGACACAGGCTCTGGGCTGGTGGCCGGGGTCCGGCTGGACTTTGGGGAGCCCACGGCCCGAGCCGAGCCAGAGCCCCCATGACAAGCCAGGCACCAGCACCCGCTGAGGCGCCGGGCAAAGCCAGAGCCCAGGCCGGGCGGGGGGCACAGCTCCCCGCGCCCCCGGCTGGGGCCCCTCACCGGTAGAAGTGCTCGAAGGTGTTGGCGAGCTCCAGGCCGGAGAGGAAGAGGATGGGCTCCAGGCTCCGCTGCAGCCGGTGCAGCGACTCCACGTTGCCCGCGTCCGTCTGGCTCTCCTGGATCCGCTGGTCCACGTAGCGAGCGAACTGCTCGCTCACCTGCGGGGGAGAGCGCCAGCTGCCAGGGCCTGCTCGGGGCGGCTCCCCACGGCAGCTCAGGGGACACCCACACGATGGGGGGCTCTGGGGGAGGGAACAGTCCTGCGGAGGGGGAGGCCACTCCCTAGGAGCTGGGGTCACCCCACCCGTGGAGACAGGGAGGCGGAATGGGGAAGGCGGGGCCGTGGGAGCTGCGTGTCTGGGCGGTGGGCAAGGGGGCTCGAGGGGCCCGCTCCCTCTCAGGGCCCAGGGCTGTTGGAGCAGGAGCAGCGGGGGTTAACTGGCGGAGACCCCCACGCACCTGGGACCCCTCAGACCCCGGACGGCAGCCAGGAGCGTGGCTGGGCAGAGCCGACGCCGGGGGGCTCAGCCCCACTGGGGCGCAGGCAGCCTCTAGCCCCGCGGGCTGGCACCAGGCCAAGCAGCCTGGAAGCGCTGCTGGGCCCCAGGCTCCCCCCCCCCCGGGCCAGGCCAGCCCCCCACTCACGTGCATGGCCGTCAGGAAGGAGAGCTGCAGGAGGCCCCCGGAGAAGCCCTGCCGCAGGGCCAGCGCGAAGGCCGTCTGCTGCCCGAACAGCTCCTCCATGGCGCCGCGCAGGCCCAGGTAGAGCCGGCAGTACCGCTCCACGAAGTCCGGCCCCTGCCACCACGACTCCAGGAACCGCTTCACCTGGGCAGGGGCAGGCGGCACTCGGTTACAGGCGCGGGGAGGGCCCCGGGGGGAGGGGGAGGTACAGGCTGGGCTGGACGCGGGGAGGGGACAGGCCGGGACAGGTGTCTGTGGGGGGCAGGATGGATGGGGGGGCGGGGGGAGAACGGGACATGACAGGCGGGGGGAGGGCCCTGGGGGGATGGGCTGGCCAGCCCCAGGGGGTACAGGGTGTGCCGGGCATGGGGGTGGCCCCGAAGGTGGGGAGGGTCTCAGGGGGACAGGACGGGCCAGGCGTGGGTAGGTCTCTCCGTATCTAGTGTCCCATGGGCCTGGGGCAGGAGCTGCAGAGACAGAGGTGGATGGGGGCCTGCTACCCCCATGCAGGGTGGGGAGGGGGATGGGCAGCAGATACACACACAGATCAACAGCCCCCTCCCCCCCGCTCAGCTGCTGCTGCAGGACACCCCCGTCAACCCCACACACCTACTGCTGCATAATGCTCCCCACCCCATCCCCCCCACACACACACCTGCTGCTGCACCACACCCCTCCCCCGTCGCCCCCCCGCACACACCTGCTGCTGCACCACACCCCTCCCCCGTCGCCCCCCCGCACACACCTGCTGCTGCACCACGCCCCACCCCCGTCCCCCCCCCCGCACACTCCTGCTGCTGCACCACGCCCCTCCCCCGTCGCCCCCCCCGCACACACCTGCTGCTGCACCACGCCCCTCCCCCGTCGCCCCCCCCCCCGCACACACCTGCTGCTGCACCACGCCCCTCCCCCGTCGCCCCCCCGCACACACCTGCTGCTGCACCACACCCCTCCAGCACTGCGTAATCCCCGTCATGCTGCTGGGCTTCTTCCCGGACACCTTGGCGGCCCCAGAGCTGGTCTCCTTGTTCTTCCCGTTCTTCCCGTCTGCCAAGGGGGGGCCGGCGTGAAAGCAGCGCCCAGGGGGCAGGGCGGGGGCAGCGCCAGCACTACCCCCTACCCAACCCCAAAGCCGCCTGTGGGGCGAGGGCTGGGCCCAACCCTCCCAGCCTCCCCCGGGGGGGCCCACTTCAGCCCCACACGGTCACTGAGTGGGGGGGGGGGGTGCAGGGGCAAGCCGGGCGCTCGGGGCGGGTGGGAGCCAGCCAGCCCCAGGCACCCCGGGGCAGCAGAGTAGCCACGCCTGGCCGGGATCCTGCCCCCTACAACAGGGCTGGCCTTTGCAGAGGGGCGTCTGGCACCTGCCGGTTCTGCCTGTGGGCACCAGACCCACGGATCTGAGTGCTGGGCTAGGCCCCCACGTCTCTGTCTCCTACACCCCGGCCCCAGGACCTTGAGGAGCAGCCTCTGCTGCGCCAGGCCCAGGGGCTGCCCGCCCGCCCCGCAGAGCGCTCTCCCACCTCACCCTGCCTGCGGGCATCGGGCACACACAGGGTCGAGCCCAGCTCGGTGCCAGTGCCCGGCTCTGGCAGGACGTGCAAAAGGCAGCCCGGACAGTCCTTACCCGTAGGGACCCCTCTCCCCACTCAGCCCCGGGCAGCACCCCAGGGCCTCCTCCCCCAGCCCCACCCTGGGACCCGCCCCCCTCCCTGCCTGGCCCCAAAGCCCCACAGGGGAGGGGCCCTTACTGGCTTTGACCGGGGCTCTCAGCTCCTCGGGCTCCGGGCTGCCGGGGTCCACGTGCACCAGCAGGTGGCTCAGGCGCCGCACGCGGGAGTTGAAGATGGTGGCGCGGCTCTTGGCGCATCGGGCCGTCTCCAGGTTCTCCAGGTACTCGCTCAGGAGCCAGGCCAGGGGGCTGACGCCGCTGGGATCTGCAAAGCCAGAGGGGGAGGCTGAGCCAGTCGGGCCGGGCGGGCTGGGGGCAGCGGGAAGCCGGGCAGGGGGAACCGGTACCTGGGCTGGTGATGCTCTGCACCAAGGGATTGATTAGGGCCTCCCAGCAGGTCCTGCCCAGAGCCTGGGCCGCCTCGTCATCGGGAAGGAAGCGATCGGCGAACACCTGCTCGTGCCGCAGGGCGCCGTTCAGCCTGCAACAGCAGAGACACCCGCACCAGTCACTGGTGGGGCCCTGGGGCCTTGCCAGCGCTGGGGAGACCCCGGGTACAGACACACACAGGGCAGGGCACTGCCGGGGGCTTTGCAGAGCGCTGGGGGGACACCCCAGGTACAGACACACACAGGGCAGGGCACTGCCGGGGGCTCTGTCAGCGCTGGGGGGACACCCCGGGTACAGACACACACAGGGCAGGGCACTGCCGGGGGCTCTGTCAGCGCTGGGGGGACACCCCGGGTACAGACACACACAGGGCAGGGCACTGCCGGGGGCTCTGTCAGCGCTGGGGGGGGGACCCCGGGTACAGACACACACAGGGCAGGGCACTGCCGGGGGCTCTGTCAGCGCTGGGGGGGGGGACCCCGGGTACAGACACACACAGGGCAGGGCACTGCCGGGGGCTCTGTCAGCGCTGGGGGGACACCCCAGGTACAGACACACACAGGGCAGGGCACTGCCGGGGGCTCTGTCAGCGCTGGGGGGGGGACCCCGGGTACAGACACAAACAGGGCAGGGCACTGCCGGGGACTCTGTCAGTGCTGGGGGGGGGACCCCAGGTACAGACACACACAGGCCAGGACACTGCCGGGGGCTCTGGTCAGCGCTGGGGGGGGGGGGGGACCCCGGGTACAGACACACACAGGGCAGGGCACTGCCGGGGGCTCTGTCAGCGCTGGGGGGACACCCCGGGTACAGACACACACAGGGCAGGGCACTGCCGGGGGCTCTGTCAGCGCTGGGGGGGGGGGACCCCGGGTACAGACACACACAGGGCAGGGCACTGCCGGGGGCTCTGTCAGTGCTGGGGAGACCCCGGGTACAGACACACACAGGGCAGGGCACTGCCGGGGGCTCTGTCAGCGCTGGGGGGAGGGGACCCCGGGTACAGACACACACAGGGCAGGGCACTGCCGGGGGCTCTGTCAGCGCTGGGGGGAGGGGACCCCGGGTACAGACACACACAGGGCAGGGCACTGCCGGGGGCTCTGTCAGCGCTGGGGGGGGGGACCCCGGGTACAGACACACACAGGGCAGGGCACTGCCGGAGGCTCTGTTAGCGCTGGGGGACCCCGGGTACAGGCCTCACCTGTTGAAGAGCTGCAGCAGCTGCATGCGCTCGTCTGCGATCTCCTGGCACCACGTGTGCGCCTGGGTGGTGTAGAACAGGTACGTGCGCCGGCACAGCTGCTCCTTGAAGATCGGCCAGAAGGTGGGCTTGGGCCCCAGGATCTCGATGCCCCGCACACGCGTGTCAATGCCACCCTGCACAGGGCACAAACCTCCCCGGTTAGACACGGGCCCGCCAGGTCTAGCGACTCCCCGCGGGGCACCCCGGGCCAGGCCTCTCGCTGCCCGTGGAGGCCCTGCGGGGGGCGAGGGAGGCCAGGGACCGGCTCGGCCGCACACAGGGACGGGGGTGTGACATTGCACTCCATATGTTTTATGGAAATCTGCTTGTGAGTGTGACGATGATGTAACTGGAATATGCTGTATGCAAAAGGTCTCTTGTAAGGTATCATAACAAAGGTTATAACCTACTGAATATATTCCTCCTACTTCTATGCATGTATCATTCTTGTATCTGAAGCTAGAAATATGAAGTGTAACTCTGAGGGCCTGTTGTAATTATGCAAAGTGTGGGCCATTAATGGGGGTTTAGAATCGTGATGGCTCCCAGTGACTAGGACAATTGGTTGTAAATGGTTTATTTACCCGTGCAGGTGTGGGCCAGCCCGGGAAGAATGGAGACTAGGTCTTACAGTGACAAGTGACCATGTCACATGATACTGGAATCCATCTTAGATCTGGTACTTTTCCATTTAGAAGGAGGGGTGGGGACCCAGAGAGACAAAGGATTCCCACCTTGTGCCAAAGTATAAAAGGGGGTGGAGCAGGACAAAGGGGGCTGCCAGTCATGAGAAATCCCCTGCTTACCACCTGAGATGTCTGCTGGAACGAACAAGGACTGGACCAGGGGAAAGGATCGGGCCCAGACTAGGAAGGAGTCTAGTCTGTGAAAGAAGCTTATTGGAACATCTCTGAGGGTGAGATATAACCTGTAATCAGTTTCTTAATGTATTTAGACTTGCGTGTTTTTGCTTGGTGACTTACTTTGTTCTGTCTCTTATTACTTGAAACCACTTAAATCCTACTTTTTATACTTCATACAATCACTTTTGTTTATTAATAAACCCAGAGAAAGTGATTAATAGCTGGGGGAGCAAACAGCTGTGCATCTCTCTCTATCGGTGTTATAGAGGGCGGACAATTTATGAATTTACCCTGTATAAGCTTTATACAGAGTAAAATGGATTTATTTGGGGTTTCCCCATTGGGAGCTGGGTGTCTGGGTGCTGGAGATAGGAAACCTGCTGAGCTGTTTTCAGTTAAGTCTGCAGCTTTGGGGACGTGGCCCAGCCCCTGGGTCGGGTTGCAGCAGTTCTAGCATGTCTGGCTCAACAAGGCAGGGTTCTGGAAGTCCCAAGCTGGCAGGGAAAAACGGGCTCAGAGGCACATTCAGCGCATCAGGTGGCAGTCCCAAGGGGGTCCCTGTGGCCGAACCCGCCAGGGGGCCCGCCAGCACACCCACCTGCTGGCAGCGCTTGATCTTGATCTGGATGATGGGCCAGAAGCGGGTCAGGTTCTCCAGGAGGATCACTCTGCTGGCCGAGGGCATGACGTTCACCTGGGGGGGCAGGAGAGACGCAAGCCATCAGGACACAGAGATGACGAGGCCGCGAGAGATCCCGCCCCACGGGAGTGTTGTCCAGGCCCAGCCCCCAGAGCTACGTGAAGTGAAGCCGTGGGGTTAGCGGCGTGCAGGAACACGGGCCCCAAAGGGACGGGGCAAGGAGACGACCAGTAGCTGGGACAGGACTAGCCAGCAAAGCCTCTGCCGCTCCATCAGGCAGCCCCAGGGCCCCTCCCAGCCACACCTGGGGAGATCACAGAAACCATGGCTCTGCTGGAGCAGTCAGATGCGCCAGACCTCTCCACCGCTCCCTGCTGCCCCCTCCCGGCAGGGCCAATGGAAGACCAGCCCCTGGGAGCTCCACCGCGCTTAGGAGCTGCTGTCAACCCACCAGGAGAGGCCGCAGAGACCAGAACCGATGGGGATGGAGAGGTGCCGCCGGGCACGGGAACTGGCTGACAGCCATAGACCAGTGGCCCGTCCGAGTGAGATGCAGATCTCCCGTTGTTCCCCTGGGGCTCCCAGCCCGAGAGGTGCTACTAACCCAGCGTCACACCCCGCTCCCGGTGCCCAGGGGGCTGTAACTGACCCTGCTCCGTCCGCACACAGCCAGCCGAGCAGGTTCCCAGCACCGCCAGCCCCAGTGCCCAGATCAGGCCCATCCACTGGGTTTGGAGCTGGGGGGGGGGTCCCAATTTCCAGCTTTTCTCTGCAGCGTGGGGGCTGGAGCCTCACTCGGGAAGTGACAGGCGGGATTCTCATGGAATCACCTGCCCCCAGGAGCTGCGGCTTTAAGGAGCAGCCCAGCCGTGCCGAGAGCTGGTGCCAGCGCCGTCACTAAGCACAGACCCAGCGCCCCGCACACCCGGCCGGCCGCCAGCACGGATGTACATGCTGCTCCCAGTAGGAACGCGCAGGCCTGCCTGTCTGCCCCGCCCACCCCCACGTCCCTCCCCAATGACCTCCTGGGACTCAGCGCTGCCTCGGGGGCCGGAAGGCGGCTCCTCTCGGTCCCTCCTCTGCTCTATGGCCACTGTGCAGCGGAGACTAGCACAATCCAAGCTAGGCACACGGCCCGGCCCAGACAGCGCCTCTGGGTTCTGGCTAGAGGTTTCCCAGGGCAGCTCACTCGGGCATGGGCCAGGTGGGTAACAGGTCTGGGGAAGCAGAGGGCGGGAGGGTGGCAGGGTCTAGCAGCAGAAAGGGGAGCAGCTAGGACAAGGCAGGCTGTGCCAGGCCTGCACGGGGCGGACGAGGAGCAGGACAGGAGGGGAAGCCGGGACTTGGCCACTGGGGTGTCTTGCCCCTCCCCCTGAAGCAGCTGGTCCTGGCCAGCGTTGGAGACGGACCCTGAGCTCGGGGCCCTGCTCCTGCCCGCCTAGGAGAGCCCTGGTGACAGGCCTGCCAGGACAGGGCCTACAGGCCTGGGGCTGGCGACTCCCTGCACCTCGGGTGCTGCCTGCCCCAATTCCAAGGCAGTCGTGGCCCCGTCAGCCTGGGCCGGGCTGCCCCAGCTCCACACTGACCAGCAGAGGTGGGCGCTGGCAGGTGTGAAGCTCTCAGCCTGCGCCCGCCCTGCTAGGGAGCCCCCAAGCCACGGGACCCCCTCTCCTGTCCGGGGCGGCCTGGGCCACACTCACCGTATTGAGCTCAGTGCTGATGCTGGCCGGGTTCTCTCCTCCCATGACCACGATCCGGGCTGGCATGTAGCTGGAATCCTCGCTGGCCACCAGCAGGCTCATCTGTCTGCAGCCGGGGAGAGCCACAGCGTCGGCACCGGCCCATTTCTGGGCTGTGCTCCAGGCCGGAGCCTACGGTGCCCGTCCCGAGGGGCACGTCCGCCAGCGGGCTCAGAGCCTCGCATGGCCGCCGGTCCTAACGGGAGCCCCTGAGCCCCTGGCCCCAGCTCCTGGGGGGCTGCACCTGGCGCTGCACTGCTCTGGGCCAACAGTGCCAACAGCCATCCCAGCAGGGCGTATGGCGCCCGTGGACACAGACGAGGGCCCTGCATGGCTGGCTACTGGAAAGGGAACCCACCCCAGCCAGGGAACCAGCATGTGCAGCCCCCCTGGGCCACCTTGGGCACCCTGCCACCCCTCGCCACATTGTTACCTGGGCCCAACTCCCCCCCATCCCCGGGACACCCTGGGCAACCAGCCACCCCCCGCCGACCTGATCGCACCCCCATCCCCGGGACACCCTGGGCAGCCAGCCACCCTCTGCCCACCTGATCCCTCCTCCATCCCCAGGACACCCTGGGCAGCCAGCCACCCCCCTGCCCACCTGATCCCACCTCCATCCCCGGGACACCCTGGGCAGCCAGCCACCCCCTGCCGACCTGATCGCACCCCCATCCCCGGGACACCCTGGGCAGCCAGCCACCCTCTGCCCACCTGATCCCTCCTCCATCCCCGGGACACCCTGGGCAGCCAGCCACCCCCCTGCCCACCTGATCCCACCCCCATCCCCGGGACACCCTGGGCAGCCAGCCACCCTCTGCCCACCTGATCCCACCCCCATCCCCGGGACACCCTGGGCAGCCAGCCACCTCCCCACCCATCTGATCCCACCCCCATCCCCGGGACACCCTGAGCAGCCAGCCACCTCTCCGCCCACCTGCTCCCACCCCCATCCCCGGGACACCCTGGGCAGCCAGCCACCCCCCTGCCCACCTGATCCCACCTCCATCCCCGGGACACCCTGGGCAACCAGCCACCTCCCTGATCCCACCCCCATCCCCGGGAACACCCCTGTGCCACCTCAGGCACCCTGCCACCCCTCGCCAAATTGTTACCTGTGACCAACTCCCCCTGGACAGCCAGCCACCTCCCTCCCCACCTGATCCCACCCCCATCCCCGGGACACCCTGGGCAGCCAGCCACCCCCCTACCCACCTGATCCCACCCCCATCCCCAGGACACCCTGGGCAGCCAGCCACCTCCCTCCCCACCTGATCCCACCCCCATCCCTGGGACACCCTGGGCAGCCAGCAACCTCCCTCCCCACCTGATCCCACCCCCATCCCCGGGACATGCTCTTTGCCGCCCGGCACACACAGCCATACCCCCCCCCCCCCGGGGGCCAGTACCCACAGCCCCTGCCCCACCTGACCACCACGCCGCGGTGCATGTAGATGTTGATGTAGTGCGAGCCGGTGCTGCCGTTGGACTCCCAGTAGGTCTTGGGGTTCCTGTCCGTCAGCTTGTTGGCTCGATGGGAGTTCGAGGAAACCTCCAGCTTCTCCCAGCACTTGTCCTCCTTCACTTCCACGCTGGAGCCTGCAGGGAGAGGGGACAGCGCTGAAGGGAGCTGGGCGGGGGCACAGCTGGGGCAGGGGGGCCCCGGGCGACACCCCCAGCACTGACCCTGGCAGAGGTTGCGCAGGAAGACGTCGAAGAAGGGGATGTTGATGGGCTGGTGACTCCGTCTATGCTCCTCAATCTGACCCAGCACCATCTGGAAGAGAAGGGGGCACAAAGAGTCAATGGGGGGAGGGACCTGGCAGCCCCCCCCCCATTGCCCGATCGCTGGACCCTGGGCAGCAACCAGCCCCCAAGGAACGCAGCCCCACAGGTGGGGAGGGGGGAACTGAGTGAACTGGGTCCAGAGAGAGCCTCTCCCCCATGGCCACTCCCCCCACTTCACACACCACCACCCCCTCCCTGCCCACACCCTTCCAGAGACTACCAACCCCTCTCCCTGCCCACAGACCACTCCCTGGTCACCCCTTCCAGAGACCACCAACCTCTGTGACACCCTGTACCCCATGTTCACCACTTGTATATGGTTATATTTTGTACAAAGTACGCCTTGTGAGGTATCATTTGAAAATTCATAAACTGCTGAATATCATTGTCCTGTTAAGATGTGTTTAACAACACTGTGTGTAAAGCTATGAGATTTTACTGCATGATTGTTACTGAAATAAGGTGCCGTTGTGGGTAACGCCCACAAACTAATTGTTCAGAGACAAAGACGCCCTAGCACGCCAGCAAAGTACCAAAGAGCCATTAAGTACTAAATCAGACATTCACCAGCTGGGGGGGAGGGGAGGGAAACAAGAAAGTTACACTTCATCAGGAGGGCAGTTTGGAGCTCAGGTACGCAACAGCACTGCCCGACCCCATGACCCAGCACGGATTTTTCCAGCACAAAGCGCAGGAGTATAAGAAAGGGGGAAATGTCCCTCGCCCCCTTCTCCTCTGTCCATCTCTGCTCATGACAACGACGACGCACAAGGAGCTGAACAAAGGGGGGAGTGGTCCCAGGCTGGGAAAAGACCCAGCCTGTGAAATGTGTTGCAGCAGCACGTACTCAGCTGGGAGCGATTGCGCGCTGGGGGCTGGGAGCGAGCAGAGCCTGCACCGGTGGCTGTTCCCAGCAAAGCAGTGTAAAAGGCGTCCCAGGCGGGAGAGCTAAGGGGACCCTGCAATCCAGGCTGCACCCTGGGGAAAGTCACGCCCTCCCTCACGCCAGGCCACCCCCTGCAGAGACCACCAGCCCCTCCTCACAGACAAACAACCTCCCCTCCCTTCAGAGACTGCCTGGGGCCCCTGGCTGCTCTCGACCTGGATCAGCGCCCCGGCAGGCAGAGGTTCCACCCACCCATCGGGCAGGCCGCCCCAGGCGGGGGGGGAGGTCTCCCTCATGGCAGAGCCCCTGTTTACCTGGGCGGGGTCAGGACGCACACCCCACACGGAGCACGTGCCCCGGCTCACCTGGATGCAGCCGGCCAGGATGCTGGTCGTCAGCTTCTGATAGAGGCTGGCGTATTTCTCACAGTCGGTCACCAGGTCCCGCAGCTCCGACCCCAGCAGCAGGTTGGAGTTGTGCTTGTCCAGGGCTTTGGACAGGGCCTCCTTGGTGCCCAGGCGGCACATCACCACGGCGCAGTCCTTGTTGGTGGTGGCCAGGCGGTGGAGGAAGCGAACGAACTCCTGCACCACCTGCAGAGGGAGCAGCGCGGCCTGGGGGTTGGGGCACCGGCCTGGGAGCCAGGAGACCTGCTTCTAGTCCCACCTCTGCCAGGGGGCTGGGGCGAGTCCCTGCTCTCCCTGGGCCAGTCGCCATCCACCCCCCGCCCACCTGGTCTATGGGGAGCGCAGCTCCCTGGGGCAGGGCGGCTCCCAGCTCCTGCGGGGCCCGGGCTGGAGTCTGACAGAACAGAGACAGGCCCCAGCCCTGGCCGGGGGGCGTTGAATAAACAGGTGATGCCGGGGGCCACAGGCCCAGCTTCCCCGGGACAGGCCTGGCGCAGATCAGGGCTGTTACGGGCCAAGGCACCGGGCAGAGACTTCACCAGCAATTCCTGCCGCGAGCCCGTAACTGGGGCTGAGCAAGGAGTCCCTGCCTGCCCCCGCGTCCTGCTCCCGGACTCCCCCCCACCCCCGACAGGGCCCCCCCGGCCCCCTCACCTCCCGCTCGGTGCTGGGGGCGCTCATGGAGGACAGACAGGGCTCGATGCTCTCGTGCCAGGGCAGCGCCTCCTCCTGGTAACTGTCCAGGAGCTTGTTCAAAATCCTGCACAAGAGACGGGGGAAGGTGGGGCCTGAGGGGAGAGGCCAGCGGCTGCCAGTGCCCCGATCCCCCGTGTGCCCGGCCCTCAGGCTGCACGGGCCACTCTCACCCCATGCCTGCCCCCGCCCCCCATGACCCTCACCCCATCCCTCCCCACTGCCTCGGGAAACCCCAACTGACCACACACACCCCCGCCTTGGGACAGCCCCAACCAACCCTGACCCCCCAAAACATCCCCCCCGGACAGCCCCAATCAACCGTGACCCCCCAAAACAGCCCCAACCAACCCTGACCCCCAAAAGACCCCCCTGGACAGCCCCAACCAACCCTGACCCCCCCAAAACACCCCCCCCGGACAGCCCCAACCAACCCTGACCCCCAAAACAGCCACCCCCAGCCCCAGGAGAGCCCCAACCAGACAGGCCCCTGCACTGGCTCCCATTCCAACCTGGGACATCCCAGCCACACTCTCGCAGTACAACCCACGGATCCCTGGCCAAGGTCCCCCTCCCCCAGTGTCACCTGAGGCTCCCTGGCCCCCTCCTCCCCCACCAGTGTCATGAGAACCCCACCGCCCCCTTCCCCCACCAGTGTCACCTGAGGATCCCCGGCCAAGGTCCACCTCCCCCCGTGTCTCCTGAGGATCCCCAGCCCTCCCTTTTCCCCACAGTGTCACCCCAGGATCCCTGGCCACCCCCCACCCTGAGTGTCACTGAGGACCTGGCCGCGCGCCCCCCCCCCCCAGTGTCACCGAGGACCCGGCCCCCCCAGTGTCCCCGAGGACCCAGCCGCGCCCCCCCCCCAGTGTCCCCGAGGACCTGGCCGCGGCCCCCCCAGTGTCCCCGAGGACCCGGCCGTGCCCCCCCAGTGTCCCCGAGGACTCGGCCCCCCCAGTGTCCCCGAGGACCCGGCCGCGCCCCCCCAGTGTCCCCGAGGACCCGGCCCCCCCAGTGTCCCCGAGGACCCGGCCGTGCCCCCCCAGTGTCCCCGAGGACCCAGCCGCGCCCCCCCAGTGTCCCCGAGGACCCAGCCGCGCCCCGCACTCACCGGAGGGTCCCCAGCTGCACGGCCTTCTCGGCCCCCAGCTGCTCCAGGCCGCGCAGCAGCAGCAGGAAGTGCTGGCGGTCCCGCAGGGCCTCGGCCCCCTCGCTCTCAGGGCCGGCCTCGTCGCAGACGCAGCGCTCCAGGGCCAGCACCAGCTCCTTGGAGAGGCTGCCCTCCTGCAGGCGGCCCAGCAGCGTCTGCACGTCCACGTCCTTCAGCTCCAGGGCTGAGCCCGCCTCTGCCACAGGGAGAGAGCCGTGGGGCCGGGGCCGGGGCCGGGGCAGGGGCAGGGCACTGCATGCCGCCGGCTGCACGCTCGCAGGCAGTGTGGGGCTGGGGGCGCCAGGTGCCTATACCCCCGTCCTCAGGCTCTCAGATGGGGCTGTGGGTGGGGGCAGGGGGCTCCGTACCTGCCGTTCCCAGGCTCTCAGACACGGGCTGTGGAGGGGAAGGGGTTGGGGGCTCCGTGCCTGCCGTTCCCAGGCTCGTAGGCAGGGCTGGGCAGGGGCTGCAGGGGTGGGTGGGGGGCATGGGGCTCTGTACCTGCCGTTCCCAGGCTCTCAGACACGGGCTGTGGAGGGGAAGGGGTTGGGGGCTCCGTGCCTGCCGTTCCCAGGCTCGTAGGCGGGGCTGGGCAGGGGCTGCAGGGGTGGGTGGGGGGCATGGGGCTCTGTACCTGCCGTTCCCAGGCTCTCAGACACGGGCTGTCGCGGGGGTGGGGGGGAGGGGGGGCTCCGTACCTGCCGTGTCCAGGTTCGTGGGGAGCTGGTGCTCCGCCAGGCGGCTGAGCGCGATCTGGGCCAGCGTCTCGGTGGCGTGGCTGGGGGCGGCGGGGTCCTGGCCCCCCTGGCAGCAGCTCTGCAGGGCCGAGTGGATGTCACAGCTCACCAGCTGCTCGGCCAGGCCCCGGTGGCTGTCGATCAGCAGGCCGGCCACCAGCAGGCCGTTCTGCACGGCCGACGAGGCCCTGCAGGACAGAGCGCCAGGGTGAGCGCCCGCGGGCACCAGTCGCTGCTCCTCCCCAGTGGGTCTGTGGGGTGACAGCACCCCCTGCCAGCAAGGGCCCTCCCCCAGCCAGGCACCTCCCAGAGCCTCCAGGGAGCTGCCCCCCAACACTGCCCCCACGGAAATGACCCCGCTCGGCCCCCATACCCAGCGGTGCCCTGCATGGTGCGGATGGCGGCAGGCAGGGCGCAGAGCAGGCTGTCCGAGTCCTTGCTGGAGGCGGAGCCGATGCTGGCGAAGATCTCCCACATCATCGGGGCATCGGCGTGGTTCAGGGGATAGGGCTTCTCGCTGGCACCCAGCAGCTCGCAGGTCCCGGCGCCCACCAGCACCTTCAGAGCCTGGGAGGCCGAGGGAGCCAGTCAGGGAGGAGAGCCGGCGGCACCAGCCCCAGGCCGAGAACACAAGGCTGCCCAACGCATCCTGGCATCCCCCTGGGATCCCCGCACTGGCCACCCCACCCCGCCCTCTCCCATGCAGGATCCCGGCATGTCCCCACCTGAGCCCACTACAGCCACCACCTCCCCGTGAGCCGCACTTCTCCCCCAGACAGATGCCCGGCCCCGCGGCTGCCGGCACACACTCACCGCCAGGCCGGCCTGCTGGACCAGCGCCGAGGGGGCGTACTCCTGCATGCAGGCCAGCACGGCACGCACCCCGCCCTCCGTGGCGAAGAGCACGCGCCAGTCGTACTTGGCCATCAGCACGCAGAGCAGGCGCAGCGCCAGTACCACCAGCAGCTTCTCCTTCACCTGGTTGGTCAGCAGCTCCACCAGCATCTTCACCAGCTTCTCCCTGTGGGGAGCAACGGTGGGCGGGTGAGGAGCCGGGCTTGGGCAACCGGGGACTGACCTGCTGCGTGGCTCCAGGTCAGCCCTGGCCCAGAAACCAGATCCCCGGGCCCCCTACGGGCCTCCCACCCCTCCTGGCCCCACCGCGTTCCCCCACTCCCCAAACCCTCACAGGAGTCCCAGCAGGGCAGCCAGGTTTGATTTCCAGCTATCCAGAGGTGCAGAATCCACCCCTGCCCTGGGAGTTTCTTCCAATGACTCAGCAGATGAAATTCAATATTGATAAATGCAAAGTGATGCACACTTTGGAAAACATAATCCCAACTATACATATAAAATGATGGGGTCTAAATTAGCTGTTACCACTCAAGAAAGAGATGTTGGAGTCATTGTGGATAGTTCTCTGAAAACATCCACTCAATGTGCAGCGACAGTCAAAAAAGCGAACAGAATGTTGGGAACCATTAAGAAAGGGATAGATAAGAAGATAGAAAATATCCTATTGCCTCTATATAAATCCATGGTACGCTCACATCTTGAATACTGTGTGCAGATGTGGTCCCCCCATCGCTAAAAAGATCTATTGGACTTGGAAAAGGTTCAGAAAAGGGCAATAAAAATGATTAGGGGTTTGGAACGGCTGCCGTACGAAGAGAGATTAATAAGACTGGGACTTTTCAGCTTGGAAAAGAGACGACTAAGGGGGGATATGATAGAGGGCTATAAAATCATGACGGGTGTGGAGAAAGTAAATAAGGAAGTGTTATATACTCCTTCTCATAATACACAAACTAGGGGTCACCAAATGACATTAATAGGCAGCAGGTTTAAAACAAACAAAAGGAAGTATTTCTTTCATATAATGCACAGTCAACCTGTGGAACTCCTTGCCAGAGGATGTTGTGAAGGCCAAGACTATAACAGGGTTCAAAAAAGAACTAGATAAATTCATGGAGGATAGGTCCAACAATATCTATTAGGCAGGATGGGCAGGGATGGTGTCCCTTGCCTCTGTTTGCCAGAAGCTGGGAATAGGCGACAGGGGATGGATCACTTGAGCATTCCCTGTTCTGTTCATTCCCTCTGGGGCACCTGGCATTGGCCACTGGCGGCAGACAGCATACTGGGCTAGATGGACCGTTGGTCTGACCCCGTGTGGCCGTTCTTATGTTCTTATCACCCCCCCGGTAAACATCTGGGCCTTACATCTCAAAGGCATGTGTCTGGCTTTAGCTCCAGACACCGGTTCTGGTTCTGCCCATCTCTGCTAGACTAACGGGCCCGTTAGCACTAGTGTTTTCTCCCCAGAAAGGTCCTTGCGCATCATGATCAAGTCACCCCTTGGTCGGCCGGTGTCCGCACTTGGTACAGGGAAACCGGACAGGGGTCAGAAACGAGCTGCAAGCACCCAGGGCTGGAAAACCTGCCTCACAACAAGCAACTAAAGAAGCTGGATCCAGGCCGCTCCTCGGACGAAGGGCGAGGAGACCTGCTCGCAGTCTGTAGGCACCTGCCTGGGGAGAACACTGCTGACACGGGGGCTCTTTGATCCAGCAGACAGAGGTGGAAGAAGAACCACGGCAAAGTTCAAATCGGAGACCTGTTTACCAGGGAGGGTGACCGGCCATGGGAACAGCTTCCCAGGGATGGGGCAAGTCTTCCACGGCTTGCGGTCACTACGCTGGGAGGGGCCATCTGCCCAAAGCCCACCACTTATTGGGCTCCATGGTGCCACTAACCCAGGAGACTTCAGTCCCATGCAGGAGTGACGGGGTGACGCTCTCTGGCCTGCGCAATGCACAGGATCAGACCAGCCAATCACAACGGTCCCTGCCGGCTGTACAATCGGTGACATGTATCTGTTACCCCCCCACACACCCAAATCCTTTCTACGTTGCTGTAGCTAGACCGTAAGGTTCTGGAGCCAGGACCGTGAGCACAGTCCAGGCGCCCAGCCCTGACTGGCATCCCCTGGCACTGCTCTAATAGAAACATCACCCACGGGCAATGCCCGCGCCAGAGACAGACACCGGCCACCAGCCGGCCCCTGCAGACAGGAGCAGCTGGTTTTCCTGCCCCTTCTCTCCAGGGAGGCACTGGCCTGCCACCTCCAGGTCTGGGCACGCCAGAGAACTGACCTGATGGTGAGCCCGCCCTCGGGTTTGATGACCTGCCGCTCTCGCCCGGCCTCCTCCTCCAGGGTCTTGATAATGAACCTGAGCCCAGCTAGCTGGAGCCCCACCTCGGAGCTGGACCTCTGGATCAGTTCCACCACCTCTGCAATCCTCTCCAACAAGCTCTTCTTCCCCGAGCCCTTCACGCTGCACAACACTGGCCAGGACCAAAACACCCGTCAACCCCAGGCTGCCCCACGAGCCCTCCGGCCAGCCCCTCCCCGAGCCAATCGCTGGGGCTCCCCTGCCCAGACCCCCCTTGGCCAGCAGGGACCCTCTTTAGCTAGAGCCCAGCACCCAGCCACGGCCGCACGCAGCTCCCTCCCCGGCCGGCACGTACCCTTGGCTTTCTCCTCCGCCATCTCCGGGCAGGGCAGCCCCTCCGCTCGCAGCAGCTCGCTGAACAGCTGGCAGTCGGATTTCTCCGGGGGGGCCGGGGCGGGGGCGGGCACTCTGGCGGTGGGAGGGTCTTTCTTTGGTTTCTTGGACACCAGGGATTCGGCGGACTCCGAGGGGGCTGCGTCCAGCCCCAGGCCGCCCGGCTGCGCCCCCCCTGGGCGGAGGAAGTACTTGCTGTAGACATGGGAGCTGTGCAGGTCACTCAGGGTGCAGCCCTGGCACTGCTTGCTCAGCTCCCGCAGCACTTTCTGGGCCAGCTCCACCGGTACCAACAGCTGGATCAGGGCTTCTTCATCCAGCTCCGACAGCTGGAAACGCAGGGCCTGGGTTAATCCTCAGCAGCCCGATGTCCCCAGGCCAGCCAGAACTGACCCCCGACCCGGACTGTCCCCAGGCCAGCCAGAACCGACCCCACACCGGGATGTCCCCAGGCCAGCCAGAACCGACCCCACACCGGGATGTCCCCAGGCCAGCCAGAACCGACCCCTCACCCGGATGTCCCCAGGCCAGCCAGAACCGACCCCTCACCGGGATGTCCCCAGGCCAGCCAGAACTGACCCGAAACTGGGTTAGTCCAACCATGATATCCCCAGGCCAGCCAGAACCGACCTGACACTGGGATATCCCCTGGCCAGCCAGAACCAAACCCACACCGGGTTAGTCCAAACGCGATATCCCCAGGTCAGCCAGAACCAAACCAACCCCGGGCTAACCCGATACCGGGCTATCCCCTGGCCAGCCAGAACCGACCTGACACCGGGTTAGTCCAACCACGATATCCCCAAGCCAGCCAGAACTGACCTCACACCGGGCTAGTGTGAGGGGGAGGGATAGCTCAGTGGTTTGAGCATTGGCCTGCTAAACCCAGGGTTGTGAGTTCAATCCTTGAGGGGCCCATTTAGGGAACTGAGGTTAAAAAAAAAACTGTCTAGGGATTTGTCCTGCTTTGAGCAGGGGGTTGGACTAGATGACCTCCTGAGGTCCCTTCCAACCCTGACATTCTATCATAGTCCAACCGGGATATCCCCAGGCCAGCCAGAACCAGACAAGCCCAATTCTCGTCCTACAATCAACGTCCCAGTGGCTGCTGACAGCACCTCCTCATGCCTGTGACCTGCAAATCTGGAGTCTGTTAGACACAGTTTCGCTAAGAGCTGGTCTCTTCTTTCGTTCTCCTCCCTCTGTTCCATCCGCAATCCTTGGTCCCCCACTTACTCCCCTGGTTCAATCTCCCCTCCCAGTCTGCTCTGCTCTTCCCAAGGCTCCCCTGTTCCGCTCCATCTCATTCCCAGTACGTCAGCCCCCAATGACCTGCTCCTCAGTTCCCCTCTCTTCTGGTCACACTCCTACACCATGCCTGTCCCCGGGTCTACGAACGCCTCCCAGAACAAGGGAGCTGAAGGAGGAGCTGGACAGGGTACGCTAGCCGGCCAGGACCCGGGACAGGCCAGACAGTGACCAGGTTAGAAGTTCTCAGGGCTCCAGGCCAGGGAGGCAGATGTAATAGCTGAGTCCATCACCTCCAGAACCCAGCTCGGAGCACGCTCAAAGCACGGGTCTGGGAATGGATGAGCAGCCCAGTGGCGGGACTGCAGAGGGGCTACTCCTCACAAACACCACCGCTAACCTCAGGGCAAGTCTGTGTTCGCTGCCTGCTGAAAGGCACAGAAAGAGAGACACCAGCAGAGACTTTCTTTACCAGAGTAGAAGGAGAGTTTGGGGAGCAAATCCAAACTGCTGCTGTGAGTTCAAGGCCTGAGAGGGGGACAGTGGGGTACCCAGCAGCACTGAGGGGCTGCTGGCAGGAAGCCTTGGGACAAATAGGGCTTTCCTCTCCAGCCTGCCCCCCCCCCCCCCCCCGGGGAATAAACTGCACGTGTAGCTCTTGGAAGACACGCTCTGTGACATGATACCCTGCAGCAGCGGAAGGAAAAGCTGGGCCTAGCTGCTGGGCCTAGCTGCTGTCTGATCTCCCCCAGTCCCCTCTCCCTTTACCTCCGGGTGCTGCCGGATGAGCTGGGCGATCTCCTGCTGCTCATGCGGGTCTAGCTTCTTCATGAAGAAGAGCAACTCCCACCACTCGGCCCGGCTCAGGGCCTCCGAGTCCTCGCTCAGCCGCTCCGTCAGGTAGGGCAGGGAGTACAGCCCCCCAAGGGGCTTGCAGTAAAACGTCTGGGTCACTGCAGGGGGGCACAGCAAGGCAGAGACAAACCCTGAGCGCCTCAGCAGGACAGTTACCCTGCTGCAGAGCCATCCGAGCCAGGAGGGGACAGCTGGCCTGGGCCAGTCAGGCAGCCAAGGACGTTTGGCCCCTCTAGGCTGGAAGCATGAGGTAGCAAACTCTTGTTCCGAGGGCAAGGTAGTAATCAAAAGGTAAGGGAGGTGTCATTTGATTCACAGAAGTCAGCAGAATCATCATTTCAAATAAAGAAATAAGATATATGGAGATATACCTATCTCATAGAACTGGAAGGTGTTGAGATGAGTTCCTGTCTGCATCCTGTAAAACTTGCCCATACCGGTATTGCCCTGGCCTCTTCTTTTGTCATTCAGTGTTGCACGCATTCTAAAGCAATATGCATTTCCTCACCTTTTGGGGGTGAAGCCAGACTTTGAGGCACCTGCTCCCCTACTTGGTGTAAACTTTGCTTGTGCCAATCAGAAACGAACACAAACAGGTTTTGGGCCCCGTCCCCTATGACACTTCTATGATGTCATAGTTGGTACTTTATGGGCTGCCTGCCATGTGCAGGCAGGGAGAGGAGAAAGAAAAACGAATCCTGTGTATCCTGTGTACACCCGTAACCGAGCCTGATCACCTCGAAGCCTCTCTCTCAGCTCACGTGTTTCAAACAGAGTTTCTACGTTTGCCGGTCATTATGCGTTGGTTTGTATTTGTAAGTATCAGTTATTACTAATTGCTGCATCTTTGTTTATAAATATTGTTAGTAGATATTTTAGTCATTGTGTGTTTTAAGTTTCATTAACTCTATTAGCTAATCAAACGCTGCTCCCTTACCCCTTGTAATTATCCCCAATAAAACTTTAAATTGATTAATTTTAGTTGTGTGTGTGTGTGTGTGTCTGCAGTTTGCATCGTGACCCATACTCTCCTTGCATCCCTTACCAATATAGTCTATTGCCACGTGCAGCCTGGTAAATAACAGGCCTGCATTTTCTTTCGCCCCTGCGTACCCGTGGCAATCCACATGGCGTCACGAACAGGATGCAAGGGAGTTGGGCCATGCCCGTGGCACGCTGCAGACCGCGCAGATGATGAAACTGAACAGTTCCAACATTTGCAGTTTCACCTTTTTACTAGCCAAAATTCGACTGATCCAAAAATAGAATGGATCTGTTCCCTTGGCTCGGGTAAAACTCTAAAAGGCTATACTGTACCATTAACCCTGGCAGATATGGGATGCCTCCTTCGGTGCCACCCGAGCTTTAGGTGTCAGCCAGCCGATTGTTCCCTACAGCCTCAGTGCACGGAGACTGTGGAGAACCTCGGTGCTGCAGATCCCTCTCAGCTTTGGAGAGAGTGTAGCCGCATTGTTAGAAAATCCGGAGGTACCGTTTCCAAATTGATTCCCCCACCTCGGGTAATACCTGCTGATCCGGCACACAAATTATTATGCCAGATGATAAAAGAATTAAATTTAATTAAGAAAACCAAAAAATTGCGACCCGATGAATATAAATCTGAGGATGTTTCCACCGTCCTGTTTAGCATGATATGTAAGGCCCTCGATCTGTGCTCTGTCCTCCACGGGGGCACAATGTTTGCAGCTAAACAGGCAGCCCCAGGCTCTCCTAAAGATGATAATGAGGAGAAGACAGAAAAGGTAGAGCCCATCACTACCTCCCCCTCCCCAAGTCCCTCTCAGAAAATTTTGCCACCCCCATATGAAGCTCCTAAAACTCCTCTGTGTCCCACTCTGCCAACAAGCAAGTTGTTTTAGGTATCGATTCTCAATTTTGTTTAGATATTTTAATTGAGCAAGCCTCTCCCTCAGCTTTTGTTAAAATGTGGGACCAAATTTTTACCCTAATTCGTAAATTCTCTCACCCTTGGTTCGTTACGCACTGTCCCTCTCATCGACCAGACTCTAACCCCCTGCATTCCAGTCTTGATCAAAGAATGAGAGAGGTCTCCCAAGTTCATATGGCAAATCCCGCCCCACAGGCCGACCCGCTGTTGCGCTGGCTCCACGAAGAATGGGGACACTTACCACCCACAAAATTGTACGGCCTGTTATCTGGCTTTTCTAACCAAAAGCCTGACGTTAGCCGCAGTCAGTGCGAGCTCATTGTTCAGTCCTGCTTGCAGTGTGTGCAGGTAAAAACTATGAATCGTCCCCGATATGAGCGCTCTGCATACGCTGCAGAACACTTTGCCCCAGGTAGTCCGTGGCAAATTGACTTAATAGGACCCCTGCCAGGTGCTCGTCGTTTTCCAAAAGCCTTAGTTACTGTCGATCTGGGGTCTCGGCAAACTTTGTGTGTCCCTCTTACTAAAACCAATGCTGCTTCCGTCGCTGTGGCTCTTAAGCAAACAGCAGCTGCCTGGGGCACTCCCACTGAAGTCCAAGCAGATGGTGGGCCACCCTTTACCAGCAAAAGCATTGAACAGCTCATTTTTGGATGGGGGGCTTCCCTTCACATCCATACTAAATATCATCCTCAAAGCAATGGTGTGGTGGAGCGAAAAATCGCAGTCCTTAAGACTATGCTGCGAACAGCAAACCCCAACCCTGATTTTAAAAACTGGAGCTCATTTTTACCCCAGGTACTTATCGCACTCAACAAAAGTTACTCTCGCTGGCCTCACATTTCACCTACACCTAAGCCGCCTTGGTCCCCCGTGTTTAACACCGGCCAACTGGTTTGGCTTACAGAACCCCAAGCCTCTGGCCATCGAGAACCTATAAAAGCCACCATTCTCCGGGCCGGCAAGTACCCTAACACCTACTTAGTGGCTACAAGTACCCCCGGTGACAAGCTAGTTCATCATAACTGGCTCAGCAAATGTAGTTCTTAATAAACAAACTAATGCCCCTGAGCAGGGCTTGTATTATTCTGTTTTACAGGTTATGCTGCTCTCCCTCACAACATCTTTGCCCACGGAGCCCTTAGGAGAAGGTGGACTACAAACCTGGTTCGCCGCCTACTGGGTGCAGGAGGTCAGCGGAAACCAGTCCCTGTCAGCGCTGAGTCCAGAAGATTGTCTTGTTTGCTCCACTCAGTTCTCACCTAAATATCCATTACCCTTTCAATTTGTACCAATAGTTTATAATTTTTCTTCATTTAATATTTCTAGTGTGAATTGTAATTCCCCCTATGTGCAGTGGGCTGCTTCTAGTGTTTGGAATAATTGTTCTTCACAATTTAATTCTTATGTGTTTCCAGTTCTTAATGCTTCAGGTCAAAGTGATCATAGCTTTCCTTTAATTGAGAGTATTAGAGTTCCAGCATCTCATTGTTGGGTTTTTGTTAATAGTTTAACCCCAGCCCCTACTTGGGTTGGTACTTATTCTAATTGTTCTATGTGGAGTTTCTCTTATGCTAATACCTCCCTAACTAAACCCACTCTTAATTTTACCTATCCCCCTCCCATTAATTGTTCTTATCGTCTTAATTATAATATTTTTTTGGAACCTTCTATACCTCCATAACACATACGTATCTGTTTCATGCCCAGCATATGCATCATGCTGAGGCTGCATGTATCAATCGTGCATCCAGCTTTTATTCTGTAACCAATAATGGGTGGAACCATACCACAGTTTCTTCCTTAAGACCCGGTCATTTTTGGATTTGCGGTAATGTTGCATTTGCTGTGCTTCCTCCCAATCCCCGGGGTATATGCACCATTGGCACCCTGTATCTACAGGGCGGAGGTATTTATACCTTGCCATCTAGCCACCGACACCATCGTAATACCCACTCTTTTTGGACTCGTTTGCAAACAGCAGCTTCCTCCCTTGCCTCCTCTATTGTTAGTTTTAACCCTGTTGGTTATATGATGTTACGTGATCAAGTGCTGTTTCAATCCCTTGCTATTGAAATGCTTGCTAATACTACGGGCAAGGGCCTCTCCTTAATTAAACAGCAGTTAAATTCCCTAGTTCAGTATAGTATTCAAAATAGATAAATGATTCAATATTTGTTACAATCTTCCTCATTTTGTACTAAATTTGCTGAAGTATATCCCGACTTTGCTGATAAATGCTGCGTTACTTTGCCTTCTATTTCTCCTAATTTGTCCTCAATTGTTAAAGACCTGCAAACGTTGAACTCTACTGTCCGAGAGTCACGAGAGTCCTTCCAGTTTTGGTCATGGCTCGATTGGCTTGGCCTTGCGCCCTACAAATCCTATTTCCAATCCCTGTTTGTGTCCCTTCTAGTTGGGCTCGCTCTTTTCTGTCTCGGATGTGCCTTCATTAAAGCCTGCATTCGCAAGTTTGTTGCCTCGGCCTACATCGCTTCCACCCCCGAAGCGCATCCCCTCGTAGGTGGGGATGAGTAGTTGGACTCGGAAGTTTAGGTTTTCGGCCTAACTATTTCGGCCAGGGCACGGGGGCATGTTGAGATGAGTTCCTGTCTGCATCCTGTAAAACTTGCCCATACCGGTATTGCCCTGGCCTCTTCTTTTGTCATTCAGTGTTGCACGCATTCTAAAGCCAGACTTTGAGGCACCTGCTCCCCTACTTGGTGTAAACTTTGCTTGTGCCAATCAGAAACGAACACAAACAGGTTTTGGGCCCCGTCCCCTATGACACTTCTATGATGTCATAGTTGGTACTTTATGGGCTGCCTGCCATGTGCAGGCAGGGAGAGGAGAAAGAAAAACGAATCCTGTGTATCCTGTGTACACCCGTAACCGAGCCTGATCACCTCGAAGCCTCTCTCTCAGCTCACGTGTTTCAAACAGAGTTTCTACGTTTGCCGGTCATTATGCGTTGGTTTGTATTTGTAAGTATCAGTTATTACTAATTGCTGCATCTTTGTTTATAAATATTGTTAGTAGATATTTTAGTCATTGTGTGTTTTAAGTTTCATTAACTCTATTAGCTAATCAAATGCTGCTCCCTTACCCCTTGTAATTATCCCCAATAAAACTTTAAATTGATTAATTTTAGTTGTGTGTGTGTGTGTGTGTGTGTGTGTCTGCAGTTTGCATCGTGACCCATACTCTCCTTGCATCCCTTACCAATATAGTCTATTGCCACGTGCAGCCTGGTAAATAACAGGCCTGCATTTTCTTTCGCCCCTGCGTGCCCGTGGCAATCCACAGAAGGGACCCCGAAAGGTCATTGAGTCCAGCCCCCTGCCTTCACTAGCAGGACAAAGTACTGATTTTTGCCCCAGATCCCTAAGTGGCCCCCTCAAGGATTGAACTCCCAACCCTGGGTTTAGCAGGCCAGTGCTCAAACCACTGAGCTATCCCTCTACAGGGAGGAGGTGGGAAGGGGGACTCTGTGTCCCGCCAGCTCCCAGCTCCACGTCCTCTGGTTGGTGGGAATTTTGACAAGACAGTGTCATCAGAAATGGGTCTCGTTGGGGACCATTTGAAGCTCTTTCCCCCACAGACACAATGGTACCAAACATGGCAAACCTAGAGCAATTATGTAGATGTACAGTCTGAAGAAGTGGGCATTCACCCACGAAAGCTCATGCTCCAATAGGTCTGTTAGTCTATAAGATGCCACAGGACTCTTTGTCGCTTTTTAGTCGAGAAAATGTTTCAAAATCATTTTTTGTTAATTAGACTTTATCACAGGAATGCACGGCTTACATACAAAAAAACAAAAAAAACAAAAAAAAAAGACATGGATCTCAGCTAATCCTAGAGAAATTAGCCTTGACACGTAGGACTGAAAACATTTCTTCCTCAAAGTCATCCCCGGTCTCTGCTAGACGTGTCACTGACACCGCACTCACAGCTCCGGCCAAGGCAGGCTGTTGGCCAAACACTGTAAGGTGGCGAACATGCAGTCTGTGAACGTGAGCATTTGTTTACCTAAGGGACTGATTCGGGAGCACACGTTATTTCACCCAGAACGGGTGTGATCAGTCCATCCTCTGAGATCCAGACATTCCCAATAAGGGAGGGTAGTTTTGAACGCACTCTGCTGTTCCAGAGCCTTTCCATTGCTTGAGAACTGGCCCTCTTGATAGCAGGTATAAATGCACCCTGCGGCGGTGGCCGTTCTTCTCTGTTTGTTTGCTTCTTGGAAAACACCCACCGAAGTCGCTCAGCAAGTATTGTCCTGCTGGACTTTAAATGGTACACTCAGTGTTTACGACCTCATCAGTAACCGTCTCAGCCATTCCAAGCACCTTCAGAGCGACGCGAGAGTCTTCGCCAGCTGAATCAAATGCCTCCCTGGAAGATAATCTGGTCTTTGCAGCCCATCTTCCAGTAGTGTCACACTTCCCAGTCCTTCCTTCTCACTTCCCAATCCCTTACTTTTATTCTCCTGTTCTTCTTTTATTCTATCACCTCTCCTCTCCACCTACCCCAGCTCTGGTTCATCCGCTAATTCAGCATCTCGCTTCTTCTCCTTTCGTCCACCTTCTCCAACAGCTTTTTCCATCTGCCCCCTTCGGGCGGATTGCGCGTCCTCACCCCAGCTCCCACTGGCCATCTCTCTCCAGAGGCCAGCGTTCTGTGCTGCGGTATCACAGCTGCAGCTGGTGCTAGGACAGGGTCAGGGTTACTACATAAAGTGTCACCGAGAGTTCTGTTTAACCAGCTCCTCTTCGGTACTCTGTCTCCCCACTGATGCCTAAAAATGATCAAGACCAAATGAAAACCCAGGATTTTGAAATAAGTTGATCTGGGATTGTAATCAATTCCGTTATGTGAGGTATGGCACGTAACTAGGCGTATACTGTTCGCAGATGGATTCCAGGGATTGCTGGTTGGATGCTCACGTCTTAACCAGTCCCTTATTAAAACTTTCGGCATAACAAGCAGAGCTGCTAATAATACCACTGAGCTGCTCCTTTTCTGCCGAGGACGGCAAACTCCCCTGAAGCCCTCCTTCCGCTCCCAGTCATTTGGAACATTAACAAAGGAAATCCGACCTGCGTTCTGAGCACTGACGGATGACACAAAACTGCCAGTTCCGGGCCACACTAACTTTGCGAGGCGGCACGTCGACACGCCCGCGTTCAAGTGTAACTAAAAGCTGGTGATTTTTAAATGTTCTCGACTATACACTACACCATTGTTCTAGGTTGGTCATGTTTGAGCCCGCTGTGTTGGAGGGGAAGGGCTTTCGAGAGATCCCCAACTCAACCCATTTCCAATGACACCGTGTTATCAGAATTTCCACCGCCTGGAGGACCTGGAGCTGGGGGGCAGCGAGCCTCTCCCCCCACCACGCCACAGAGGGGGACATAATTGAAATGAGGATTCTGTCGATTTTTACAAAGCAAACGACATCTCCCTGGCCTTCCTACCGTTCACCTGCCCACAGAATTACCCCTGCGCCCAGACAGCTAGACAGGTTTGTCTCCCGGCAGCGGAGTGTGTGTGTGGCCCCCTCCCAGCCGTATCTCCCTCTTCATTCGGGGTGTGGGAGGAAAGGAGCGGTGCGCACTCCCTGGGCAGAGAGGGAAGGAAGACTTGCTGGGAGGGGATCCCACTGAAATGGGGGATGGGTGCAGAACCTTAATTCCCTTCCTCATGTGACCTGCTTCCCAAACAGGACTCTCTCAGGCTGCCAGCACAAATGCATGTCTCCAGAGAGGTGTCCACACGGCCCCAGCACCGGGCACCTCCCCGGGGTTTTGGGGTGTCATCACTGCACCCTGTGGGGCAAGGGAGTGCCCCTCTCTCTAGACGTGGGAACAGGAGCACAGAAGACACGCACTTGCCCAAGGTCACTCACCAGGCCTGTGGCAGGGTCAGATGGCCCGAGCTCCCCCCTTCCCAGGAATAGCTTGAGGTTCAGGTGAGGCCAGGCCCTGCCAGCCCCAGCCCAGCCCAGCATGTGCAGAGCAGGGGCAGAGCCCAGCAGGCCCCCGCCATCACACAGCAGCAAGCACTCACCAGTGGTCAGTTTCAGGTTCTCCGTCAGGCTGGACACCTTTTCCTGGGCCTCCCGCTCCGCCTGGCCAGACGAACTGACAATCTCCACCATGTGCCAGTGCACCCAGTAGGTGCGGCCCAGCGCCTGCCAATAAACCTGGGGGGAGCCCCACAAACCGGTTACTGAGGGCAGCTTGCCCACAACCCAGGAGGAGCAGCCTGGCCCACAGAACCCCTCAAGCCAGCAGGGAAGCCCAAGGCCTCCGCCAGCCCCAGCGGCGCTCTCCAAACCCACACAGGGACAGGACGCAGCCAGGCACCAGGGAGCTTCAGGCCGAGAGGCTCCCCCAGACACCGGGCAGGTGCCCGGCAGCCCTGGCCCAGCCCCCCCGCTGCCAGCAGGCGTACCTGGACGGGCGGCGTGCCATCGTTGCTCTGGCGGAACTCGCCCTCGTCCCCAGCGCTGACCTGCTCGTAGTCCTCCAGCATGCGCACTCGCATGCCCCGCACCAAGTTCCCCTGCACGTACTCCACATAGCTGCTGCGGCTCGGGAAGGCAGAGCGCGTCTTGAAGGCACTGGCTTCTTTCTGGGGTGGGCAGGAGGCCACCTGGACGGCGGCGCAGGCGGGAGCCTTGGGCTGGAAGATGGAGCGGACGACCCGCGGCTGCCCCTCCTGCAGGGACAGCAGCTCTATCCTCTGGCTGCGGTCCCAGCCCATCACCCGCACCAGCTCGGAGATGAGATTGGCCATGGCCATGCTGAACTCGAACTCCCGCTGCATGCGGCTCCTCTCCCCGACGTGAGCGCAGGGCACGGCGCAGTCCTGCCGCTCCCCGCCCAGCTCCGTGCTGCTGTTGAGCTTGTCCACGAGAGAGGTGACGCACAGATAGCGCTTCACCAGCGAGAACAGCAGCTTCCCAGGGATCTGCAACAGACACGGCGTCAGAGCCACGGTACGAGAGCTCCCCTCCCACCCCCCTGCCTGCCCACCTGTCCTGGAGCAGCGCTACCCACCCCCAACAGGCCCCACCAGCCTGCCCACCCTGTGCCATCCCTCCCCTCCCCTCCCCCATTCCTAACAGGCCTCTGAGCCAACCCTCCCCACAACCTCCCCCCGTCCTCCCCACCCTGAGCCAACCCTCCCCCATCCTCGCCACCCTGAGCCAACCCTCCCCTCCCCTCCCCCATCCCTAACAGGCCTCTGAGCCAACCCTCCCCACAACCTCCCCCTGTCCTGCCCACCCTGAGCCAACCCTCCCCAATAGGCCTCTGAGCTCTCTCCCGTCACCACACCGTCCATCTCCATACCAGACAGGCCTCCAAGCCCCCAGCCCAGTGAAGCCCCCTGCTCCTGTGCCCCTCCCCCCGAGCTAGCCAGCCCTGCGGGTACCTGGGGCAGGTGGATCCCCTCGAAGGACATGCAGTGCTCTTCGGAGGATGTGGTCTCTGCAAACAGCTCCAGGAGGGTGTAGCGACTGTCGAAGTCCATGTGCTGCTCAATGCCGTCCTGCTGGCTCAGGGACAGGAGAACGTAGGCCCGACTCCCTGCAGCAGCGACACACACCAGCTGAGCGCTTTCCCTCCCACCTGCCCCTCAGGAGCGTCTCAATCTTCCCAGCACCCGCGCCCTGGCCTCTCTCCATTTCTCCCAGCGCCCCTCAGGAGCGTCTCAATCTTCCCAGCACCCGCGCCCTGGCCTCTCTCCATTTCTCCCAGCGCCCCGGCGGAAGCTCCTGGAGAGGAAACCAAGGGCTGGGATCCCAGAGACATTTCTCAGATGCACCCAACCTGCGGGGTCTCTGGCTCGACCCATATTCCACTGTCTCAAAACCCAGTGCTGCTCATACTGCCCGGGGAGGAGAGCAGGGCAGCTCCTGGGGAGACAATAGCCCAAGTCTGCAGTGTGGCCCCCTCAGAACGGGGGCTCATGTACAAAGCCAAGGAGGCGCCACTGTACACATGGGCAGGGCCAAACACCAGCTGCCATCCCCTTCCCAGTGCACCTGAAGACACCCCTGTTCCATTCCAGCTAGAGGTTGGCCTGAGCTGGGCTGTCCAGGTGAGTGAGACGCTGGCAGACCACGTGCTGGCTCATGCCAAGGCCCCAGCCTCACTGAACACTGACAAATACGGAGCTGGAAACCGGTCTGGCTCACCTGCGGGTTAGCCTTGGGAAGATAAATATTAGAGTTGTAATGATGGGTGTGATGCCTAGACCTTCTGAATCTGGTAGGATGCTGCATGTATTGATTTCACTTGCAATCTCTGTAACCTGTGGTGTGATGATGTATCGAGTGTTTGCATTGCAAACCTCTGCACTTATGTAACTCATTGAACAGGAAAGGAAGCATTCATTCAGGGAAAGTGCTTGCCCTGCACCCGAGGGGGCCCCCTGATGGCAGATGAGGCAGTGTGGACCATCCAAGGACAGAGACCTTGTTGACTGCGTGCCTCGCTCCCTCCAGGAAGGGGAGACCTGCGCACGAACTCATCCCATCAGCTTGGATTCCGGGGCAAGGACGGGAGATAAAAATCCCTGAGATCTTCTTGCTGCCTGGACTTGGAGGGGCAAAGATTCCTAAACACGAGCAAGAGACGCCCATGCCGCTTGGCCTGGGTTGGCCCTAAAGGACACACACAGCTACTTGTTATAGAACCTGACAGTACCTTCTTAAATCTAAGACTGTAACTCAGTTGTGCGCATGTTTCCTGTTTTAACCTTGAAAATAACCCTCATTTCTCTTCTTAGTTAAGAAATCTTTAGTTCATTTATTACAGGATTGGCTCCGGCTTTGTCTTGGGTTTGAAATCTGAGGTACAACTGACCTGGGTAAGTGACTGGTCCTTTGGGACTGGGAGTAACCTGAATACTGTTGTGATTTTCAGTGTAAAGTGACTATCACTCAGTCCAGTTTGCCGGTGATAGACTGGAGTGCCGAAGGGGACTGTCTGTGACTCCATGGTGAGGAGTTCACACTCGTTTCTAATTACAGAACATACCGCTGGTCTGGGGCGTCTGCCCTGCTTTCTGACCATGCCCCGAGGCTGGCGCGCCCGGTTGTGAGCCGCTCCAGACAGCAAGCACAGCTCTGTACTGTACCAGCTGGTACCATCAGACTGCAGGCTCCCTAGGAAGGGGCATCTGGGCAGAGTCACCCATACAGCAGCAGTGGGGCAGCATGCACTGTGCCTGGTTGGAGGAGGGGTGGCTCAGGCAGCAGAAGCCAGTCCCATACACAAAGGGACTTGACCCCAGTCCCGAGTCCCTTAGCTGTTTGGAAAGGACCCTACATAAACTTCTTCCCCTTCCCAGAGAGCTCCTGGATCCCCCCAGTACAGCTGGGCCTGGCCCAGCCCTTCTCTGGGGCTCCTGGCCAGGAGATCTCACCTGCGTCATGTGAAGCCAGGGCCCTCAGCATCTTGCCGGCGCTGCGACGGATTTGCTTCTCCTCATTACACAGCATCTTCATCAGCAGGTCCAAGGCCCCGGTCTCCTTGAAGACGCCCGTCAGCGAGCCAATGCTGGCGTAGGCGCTCAGCACGTGGATGGTGTTGAGGATGGAGGACTCCGGGCCCGTGGGCCCGGCCATCTGCCGGCTAGCCCGCTGCACCAGGTTCCTGACGTCAGCCTTCATCTCCAGCAGCGAGGCCTCGTCCAGCGTGACGTCCGGAGGGAACGTGCTGGGCGCCTTCTCCTCCTTCACCCGCTGCCCCTCGGGCTTCCTCTTGCCCAGCAGCGTCGGGCAGTTGGCATACACCTCCTCTGCCGACATCCACATCAGGATGTTCTCCGCTTTGCTCTCCGCCGAAGAGGCATTGGTGCTGCTCCCTGGGCCCTCCTCCAAGCTGAGGATGCTCCAGCGAATCAGGTACTCGGTGTGGCCATCGTGGCCCCGGCGCTGCCGGATCAGCTCCTCGGGGTGGGCCTGCAGCGTGGGCCCCAGGTGCACGAGCAGGTTTCCATTCCTCCTCTCGCCCACCATGACGGGGAATGTCTGCACAGAGAGAGAGAGAGGCAGGAGCAGGTTATGATCCACCTAGGAACCCCGGTCGAGAGCTCGGGGAGAGAGCTCTCCAGGGAAGAACCTCTGGGACCCAGCTGGTAGGAGAGGGGACTAGAGATGGAGAGCTCTGCATGTCAGGCCTCCTGGCATTCTGCGCCCCAGATCAGAGCTCTGTGGGCAACATCCCCGTCAGGAGGTGAGCGAGAGCTCCACATGCAAACCTAAATCTCCTATGAACCTGGGGCCCAGCCCTGGGTTACTGGGGGAGTCAGAGGGTGCCAGATCCCTGGCAAAGCCATCCCGGCAGATGGAAAGCCCAGCTAGCCCATCCCACAGGAAGCAGCACAGTCAAACGGACAGGGCACTGGCCTGAAACTCAGGAGACCGGGTTCTGCCCCCAGCCCTGCCACCGACCTGCTGTGTCACCGTAGGCAAGTCACCACCTCTGCATTACTGCCCAAGCGTACCATGGCTCCCAGACCTGGGGAGAGGGATAGCTCAGTGGTTTGAGCATTGGCCTGCTAAACCCAGGGTTATGAGTTCAATCCCTGAGGGGGCCATTTAGGAGTTTGGGGATTGGTCCTGCTTTGAGCAGGGGGTTGGACTAGATGACCTCCTGAGGTCCCTTCCAACCCTGATATTCTATGACCACCTCTGCTGAAACCTCACCCTCCCATGCAGGAAAGCACGACTACATCACACTCATGTTCACAGCCTCCTCTGCTCCCAGCATCGGTTCAGAACCATCCTTCTGTGTGTAATTCCCTCCAGCCCTCCTCGCAGCCGGACTCACAGACCTCAGCTCCCTGTAGTCCCCTCCTCCCTCATCTCACAC
Organism: Emys orbicularis; assembly: GCF_028017835.1. Taxonomy (NCBI): domain Eukaryota; kingdom Metazoa; phylum Chordata; order Testudines; family Emydidae; genus Emys; species Emys orbicularis. The sequence goes on along the minus strand of NC_088685.1, from coordinate 214,081,162 downwards.
CAATGTCTTCTGCCTCTTCCACTGCTGCAAGAAAGTTAAGCAGGGCATACACGTCTGCAGGATTGAGGCCAAATATTCATTGGGTTATACAGGCTAGAGGCAGGGTTGGTTCACAGCTAACAATGGGACATTGGCTGGGGTGGGCCAGGGCTCTGATTTCCAGAGACCTCCGTAACATTTCCCGCTTCGACCCTGGGGCGGCGGAGGGACCACAGAGTTCCCAGCCACCAGCCGCTGCAGGTGGACCCCAGAGCTCCCAGCCTCAGGCCCTGGAGCTCTGAGACGTTGCAGGCAGCAGGGAGTGCTGGACCCCCCTCCCTCTCCATTTTGTCAGTTATTTTTAGTAAAAATCACAAACAGGTCACAGGCTTCCGTGAATTTTTGTTTTTTCCCGTGACCTGTCTGTGACTTTTACTAAAAATAACCATGACAAAATCTTAGCCTTACCTATGAGGGTCAGGAAGCAACATAAAACTGGCCATATGGATCAGACCAATGGTCCATCTAGCCCAGGATCCTGTCGCTGACAGTGGTCAGTACTAGAGGTTCAGTAGGAGCGTACAAAACCAGACAATTCTGGAGAGATCCACCCATCTTCCCATCCCAGCTTTTGGCAGTCAGAAGCTTAAGGTCACGCCTAGCAAGGAGTCACATCCGTGACCATCTTGGCTAATGGCCTACCCTCCATGAACTTATCTAATTCTTTTTTGAACTCAGTTATACTTTTGCCAATCACAACCTCCCATGGCAATGAGTTCCACAGGTTAATCGTGCATCGTGTGAAACAGTATTTCCTCTTGTTTGTATTACACCTGCTGCCTGTTCATTTCATCATGTGACCCCTGGTTTTTGTATTGTGGGAAAGAGTCAATCATGCTTCTCTAGTCACTTTTTCCGCACCATTCGTGATTTATAGACTCTATCACATCCCCTCTTAATTGTCTCTTTTCTAAACTGACCAGCCCTCATTTTTTTAGTCTCTCCTTGTACGGAAGCATTTCCATATCCTTGATCATCTCTGTTGTCCTTCCCTGAACGTTTTCCAGTTCTATCATATCCTTTTTGAGAGGGGGCAACCAGAATTGGACACAGTATTCAAGGTAGGGGCACACCATGGATTTATATAGTGTCACTGTTATATTTTCTATCCCTTTTCTAATAGTTCCTAATGCTCCGTTAGCCTTTTTGACCGCTGCGGTGCATTAAGCTGTAGCTTTTAGAGAACTAGCCATGACGACTCCAAGTTCTCTTTGAGTGGGAACAGCTCATTTAGACCCCATCATTTTATAGCTATAGTAGGGACTATGTTTTCCAATGTGCATTACTTTGCACTTATCAATGGTGAATTTCATCTGCCATTTTGTTGCCCAGTCACCCAGTTTTGCGAGATTCCCCCTGCGAGGCCCTGTCTACATGACACAGTTTTGTCGACAGAACAGTGGAGGTGCACATATTGCAATGCTCCTCCCGCCAATGTAAATCCCCTGCTACGCTGACAAAATAAAACCACCTCAACGAACAACACAGAGCCTTTTGTGACCTAGCTGGAGCGACGCAGTGTCAGTGTAGACACTGCACTTGCTTATGTCGTCCTAATTGGCCTCTAGGAGGTGTCACAATGCCCAGCATGACCGCTCTGGTCAGCACTTTGAACTCCACTGCCTTGAAGGTACACAGGCATGATCTCCTCCCTCATGTAAAGGGCCGGGAATTTTTGAAATTCCTCTTCCTGTTTGCTCGGCCTGGACTGTTCACTCAGCACCTTCCCAGCTGACCATGCTGGCTTTCCGCAACAGACGCGCTGCTGCACGGAGTACACCGGAGCTGTTGGATCTGCTGGGTCTGTGGGGAGAGAAGGCTGTACCATCGCAGCTTTGCTCAAGCTGTAGGAACTTTGATATCTACAGGCAGATTGCTTGTGGCATGCAGGAGAAGGGACATGCAGCAATGCTGTGCTAAGATCAAGTTGCTGAGGCAGGCGTACCAGAAGGCAAGGGAGGCCAACCGTCACTCTGGTGCAGCACCAAAGACATGCTGCTCTACAAGGAGCTGCATGCCATCCTTGGTGGCAACCCCACCGCCATGAGCCCTGTGGATGCTTTGGGGGAACTGGAGGCAACAGCCAGTGGAGTCAACCCTGAGGAGTAAGTGGTGGATGAGGAAGTGGAGTTGGAGGAGGATGTGGGACGTGTGACAGGGTCATCTGGTGCCGTGGCAAGCTAGGGCCTATTTTTGACTCCAGAGGGATCTAGCCAGTCCCAGCACTCCGGCTCTGGCGTGTCTGATGCAGGAGAGGCAAGCTCTGGTAAGCACGCATTTTGCTTTGATACTGCACAATGATAGGAGACTGAGGTCTCATTTACTTTGTTATATGGTAGAAGAGGGATAAGGGAGATAAATTAACAACAGAGCCTATGCAGCTACGCAGTGGGGACCCAGTAGAAAAGTCTGTTAATGTACACTGGGATGTCCCGGGAATCCTCCAGAGAGATCTCTGGGAACCTTTTGGGTAGGTACTCTGTAATCCTCTGCCAAAGATTCCTTGGTAGAGCTGCCTTGTTTCTCCCCCCCGCTGTAGGAAACTTTGCTGCACCAGCCAGCAATTATTTCAGCAGGGACCAAAGCAGCCCACAGGTGAGCAGCATATGGAGCTGATCTGAAGCCGCACGCATGCAGGAGATGCTCCCTTGCATCCTGGGTTACCCTTAGGAGTGAGCTATCGGGTTTGATTAGCCCAGCCTGTGGAAAAGGGTGCCACTATTCAGAATACTCTCCCTAGGTATGTGTAGTGACCCTCTGTCAGATAAGGAGGCCAACCAGGAAGAGTACGGAGGATAGGGTTAGAGAAGTGCTGCAGTCAACAGACACAGCACATAGGGAAACTAGAGCGTGGAGGGAGACAGTTAATGAAAACTCAGGCTGTATAGCCTGGAAAGGAGACAGGGGCAGGAGCAGATAACATATGGACAGGAGTGGATGATAAAGCTACTGGAGGGTCAGACAGAGTCCCTCATAGCGCTGCAGTCTGAGCACATCCATGCATGACTCCCCCTGCAGCCAGTACAGAACTTGTTCCATGCCCTGCCCAAACTCCCCCAACACATTCCCCGCATGTTCCCATTCCGTCGCAGTACCCCTGGCAATCCACCCCTAGAAACTGCTTTCATGATGAAAGCTGGAGTTACACATAGCTATGAGAGCCTGAACCGAGAAAATGTTCCTCACGGTCACGTCCCGTTTGCAAAAAAAAAAAAAAAAAAAAGTGTTTTATCATTTAATTGAAGTGTAGTCTTTGAACAAAATGAGTCTTTTTTTGTGTCCTGCCCAGGGTAGTTGCTGCTAAAATTCAGAACTCCATCAGGAGTCTGTCTCAGCTGGACTTGCTGAATGGGGCTCAGTGTGAAAAGCAGGGGTGCTCCAGGTCCAATCTAAGGAGCCAGTGAAGCTGCATGGCTTACCCTGGAGGAAGAGCAAGACCCCTAGGGATCTGACACACTGAAGGGGTTCCTCCTAGAGACCGTTCCAAAGCTGGGGCCACAGCACCAATCCTGTGGACCTGTGTCACCTTCTCAAAGGCTTTCTGAATAGCCAAGAACACTACATCAACCAGATCACCCTTATCCACATGCTTGTTGACACCCTCAAAGAATTCTAATAGATTGGGAGGCATGACTTTCCTTTACAAAAGCTGTGTTGACTAAGTCTTATTCATCTATGTGCCTCATAATTCTGTTCTTTACTATAGTTTCAACCAATTTGCCTGGTACTGAACTTAGGCTCACCAGCCTGTAATTGCCAGGATCGCCTCTAGAGCCCTTTTTGAAAATCGGTATTATATTAGCTACCTTCCAGTCACGTGGTAAAATGCTTGTTTCAGGGACAGGTTATGTACTACAGCTACTAGTTTTACAATTTCACATTTGAGTTCCTTCAGAACTCTCAGCTGAATACCATCTGGTCCCGGTCATAGAATCATAGAATATCAGGGTTGGAAGGGACCTCAGGAAGTCATCTAGTCCAACCCCCTGCTCAAAGCAGGACCAATTCCCAACTAAATCATCCCAGCCAGGGCTTTGTCAAGCCTGACCTTAAAAACCTGTAAGGAAGGAGATTCCACCACCTCCCTAGGTAACCCATTCCAGTGCTTCACCACCCTCCTAGTGAAAAAGTTTTTCCTAATATTCAACCAAAACCTTCCCCACTGCAACTTGAGATCATTACTCCTTGTTCTGTCATCTGGTACCACTGAGAACAGTTGAGCTCCATCCTCTTTGGAACCCCCTTTCAGGTAGTTGAAAGCAGCTATCAAATCCCCCCTCATTCTTCTCTTCTGCAGACTAAACAATCCCGGTGATTTATTACAGTTTAATTTATCAATTTGTTCTAAAACAACTTCTTCTGACACATCAGTGTGGGACAGTGGTTCACATTTGCCACCCAAAAAGAATAGCTCTGATGTGGGTATCTCCCCCCACCTCCTCTGCAGTGAAGACCGATGCAAAGAATTCATTTAGCTTCTCTGCAACGGCCTCGTTTTCCTTGAGAGCTCCTTTAGCATCTTTGTTGTCTAGGTTACGTCTACAGGAGGATAAAAGCCCCACAGCACAGTCACGGCTGGCCCAGGTCAGCTGACTTGGGCTTGTGGGGCTCAGGGCTAAAAATTGCTGTGTAGACTTCTGGGCTCAGGCTGGAGCCAGAGCTCTGTAACCCTCGTCCCTTGCAGGGTCCCAGAGCTCAGGTTCCTGCCCAAGCCCAACCATCTACACAGCAGTTTTCAGCCACGAAGCCCGAACCCAAGTCAACTGACCCAAGCCAGACGTGGGCTTTTTATCCCCATGTAGACATAGCCCTAGAGGCTCCACTGGCAGTTTTCCTGGTTCTGATGTACTTAAAATATTCTTACAGATAGTTTTTGCATCTTTACCAATTTAGGAATTTTCCCAGCTCAGATTAGCAGGGACACTGGGGATTTTTCACCTTCCTCTGCAGCATGAGGAGCAAATCACCTGCTCGTATCACCTGGGCATGTCTCACCTCACCAAGTCCCTGCCATTGGAGCACCTCGGGCCTTCCTGTTCTCGGCCTGTAGCACTCAATAGTTCAGTCTCCTGAGGGCTGTACCAGTTTGGTCTAATTTCAGTTGTTGGGTTTAATGTGCGGGTGCTGGGCGCTGGGCGCTGCTGGTGGCCTGTGATTTACGGGAGGCCAGACTAGATGATCTGGTGGTCCCTTCTGGCCTTAAACACTATGGGTACGTCTACACAGCATTTTGGAGCAAGCGTCCCAGCCTGGGTCACAGACTCTGGCTAACATGGCTCACCCTAGTTCTCTACAAATAGGTGTGTAGACCAGAGGCGGATTGACAGTAAAACACAGGGTGCCCTGGCACGGGGCCCCCGGGCCAGGCAGCTGCGGGGCCAAAAGCTGGCTCCTGGGGCTCCTGCTGCAGTGTCCGCACCCACCGGGAGCCAAGCTCCTCCATCCCCCACCTCCTCCCCAGAGCGCGCCGCGTTTCTGCTCCTCCCCCTCCCTCCCTCCCAGCGCTTCCCCTGCCGCCAAACAGCTGTTTGCTGTGCCTCAGGGCGCTCTGGGAGGGAGGGAGGGAGGAAGAGAGAGGAGCGGGACTGCAGCGCACTCAGGGGAAGAGGTGGGGCGGTGATGGGGACTTGGGGAAGTGATGGAATGGGGGCAAGGAGGAGGTGGAGATGGGGCGGGGAAGGGGATGGAATCAGGGCACAGCGAAGCAGAGGCAGGGCCCCCGCACTCCCTCTACACACAGGGCCGGCTCCAGGCACCAGCTTAACAAGCAGGTGCTTGGGGCGGCCAAGGGAGAGGGGCGGCACCTGCGGCAATTCGGGGGCGGCAGGTCCCTCACTCCCTCTAGGAGCGAAGGACCTGCCGCCGAACTGCCACCGCCGATTGCGATCGCAGCCGCGGCTTCCCCCCCCACCCAAATTGCCGCCGCCGACTGCGACTTTTTTTTTTTTTTTTTTTTTTGCTTGGGGCAGCAGAAATGCTGGAGCCGGCCCTGTCTACACATACCCCCCCTCCGCCTCCTGCCCTGAGCTGCTTAAATCCCTAACTCCCGCCCAGACCCCACACTCCAACCCTGAGCTGCCTCCCGCATCCTAACTCCCACCCAGACCCCACACTCCAACCCTGAGCTGCCTCCCGCATCCTAACTCCCGCCCAGACCCCACACCCCAACCCTGAGCTGCCTCCCGCATCCTAACTCCCGCCCAGACCCCACACCCCAGCCCAGAGCTGCCTCCCGCATCCTAACTCCCGCCCAGACCCCACACCCCAACCCTGAGCTGCCTCCCGCATCCTAACTCCCGCCCAGACCCCACACCCCAACCCTGAGCTGCCTCCCGCATCCTAACTCCCGCCCAGACCCCACACCCCAGCCCAGAGCTGCCTCCCACATCCTAACTCCCGCCCAGACCCCACACCCCAACCCTGAGCTGCCTCCCGCATCCTAACTCCCGCCCAGACCCCACACCCCAGCCCAGAGCTGCCTCCCGCATCCTAACTCCCGCCCAGACCCCACACCCCAACCCTGAGCTGCCTCCCGCACCCTAACTCCCGCCCAGACCCCACACCCCAACCCTGAGCTGCCTCCCGCATCCTAACTCCCGCCCAGACCCCACACTCCAACCCTGAGCTGCCTCCCGCATCCCAACTCCCGCCCAGACCCCACACCCCAGCCCAGAGCTGCCTCCCGCATCCTAACTCCCGCCCAGACCCCACACCCCAACCCTGAGCTGCCTCCCGCATCCTAACTCCCGCCCAGACCCCACACCCCAACCCTGAGCTGCCTCCCGCATCCTAACTCCCGCCCAGACCCCACACCCCAACCCTGAGCTGCCTCCCGCATCCTAACTCCCGCCCAGACCCCACACCCCAATATTTTTTTACATTTTTTTTTTTACTAAGCGCTCTTATAAGTGCTTTACAATAGTTAGCAAACAGTACAAACAATATTTGGAAAGATCATTAAGTGGCCCGCCGAGACCCTCAGCGATTTTCCTGTGGTCTGTGAAAAAAAAAGTTAGACTACAAAAACAATCCAGGTACCTCAGTTCATTTTCATTTACTTCCTATTACTTATAAGAGGAGGATGAAGAGAAAAAGAATGAAAAACAGGGGCGGGGGGAGATGAGAGAGAAGGTTCTTTTTCTTGGCTGGGTCCCGAGGGGGGCCCCCAACAATGAACCTGAGCACAGGGCCCCACTAACTCTAAACCCGCCACCGGTGCAGCCAGCACTTTGAAGGTGCAACTTGGGCTGGGGCTCAGGTGCTGAAGCCCAGGCTCTGGTCGGGAGCCGCCACCCCACGCCCTGGGCTCCCGCGCCCAGACTCCAGGCCAGGCTGCAGCTTCACAGCGCTGCCGACACCCGTGTTTAGAGCACTGGCCCCGCGAGCCGAGCCCGCCCCCGGCGTGGGAGGCTGGCTCAGGACTGCTGTGTAGACATACGCTAAACACAGCCCAGCGAACCCTTCACGGGGGCCACCGGGACCCCCGAAGTCCAGCACGCCACGGCCCGTGGGCAGGAGCGAGCCAGGCCACTGGGCCCAGGTCTCACGGCTGCGAGGTGGCTCGCCCTGCCCAGCTCGGGGAGTGGGGCCCCACGCCGGGGGCCCGGGCTCCCCACAGCCCCCGCCAGCCGCAGGCTCGAGGCCGCTCCGCCGCCCGGCCCCGGGGCACTCAGCAGCCCGCCCGCCCGCCCGGGCAAGCCCTTAGCGAGGGCGCTGGGCGCGGCGGGGCCCCCCCGGACCCGGGAGACCCCCCCGCAGTTCCCGCGGGGACCGGGCGGGGCCGCAGCCTCCCTTCGGCCCCTCCCCGCCACAGCCGGGCTCCCGGCCCGGACACCCCGGGGCCCGGCCCGGCCCGGCCCGCTCGGGGACAGCTGGGGGCGGGGCCAGACGGCTCCCAGGGGGCGGCTCTGCTCGTTACCTGCTCCCTCCAGCCGCTCCCGCGCCGCTTCCGGGTCCTGGACGCGTGCGCACCCCGCCCACTACGGCTCCCCGCTCGAGACAAACCCCGGCAGTCGCGCCCGCGACAGGGAAGAGCCGGGCAGGAGGCCGTGCCCCCAGGTGGGGGCGGAGCCGCGCGCCACGGCCCCTCCCCCATCCCCCCCGCGCTGCAGGACTTATGGTCCTGGCCCCTGGAGCAAGCAGCACAGGGGACTCCCATCCCCACGGCCTTCCAGCGACAGCCTGCACCTAGGAGTGGGTTTCCAAACCCCTCCTGCCTCAAGTGCAGTGACTGTGGGTGCAGCAGGACCTCCCTGAGAACAGTTGCCCATCCAAGGTCTGGTGATAGGGACCGTCTTGCCTGGATCTTCAGAACCTGGCATGTGAAGCAAACCCTAGTTCCCACAATCAGGTCCCATGTTTTACATAAACTAGCAGGGAGGCCCAGAGTCCCATCTCCCTGTCTGTTTCCACAGCTCAGCATGTTTGGCGGTCTTCCAGGAACACGTGACCCCATGCGCTGTGTCCCTAGCCTGTTTTCCAGAAGCTGGGAATGGGTGACAGGGGAGGGGTCACTTGATGATGGCCTGTTCTGTTCATTCCCTCTGGGCATTGGCCACTGTTGGAAGACAGGATACTGGGCTAGATAGACCGTTGGTCTGACCCAGTCTGGCCCTTATGTTCTTTTCCTTGAGTGTTTCTCTGTTTGTAACACTTGCTTTGGGGGAGTACAACATCCTTGTAACGTTTTCATCCTTCAATAACAGATACTATCTGCCTGAAACACCATCTTATAAGAATTTTCAGATCTTGAAATCTCATTTTTACAGAGTTTATAAACTAAACTAACTCATTGTCTCCAGTTGGGACCATGATGACCTCAGAAGTACCTCAAACAATCATCACCCTTCCACTCAGGCTCATTTGCATGCCATGGTAGAAATGAATCCATGATGCGAGGGGAACTATGCATGTCAAAAGTTCTTACTGGTAGATGCCCTGGTTCACAACATCACTGCGCCTCAAAGTTCTGGAGCTGCTTAGTAGCAAATGAAGGGCCAGTTTGCCCATACATTCCAGCTGTTTTGCACTGCCCTGGAGTGGCGCCAAGCAACCAGAGCAAACTGGTAGTCGGTTCATCCAAGTTTCCTTCTCAAGGTGGTATCGGCGTTCTACATGTTTGAGCCTGGTATCCTGTCATTTTCCCCCCATACCCATCCTGCTAAAGCCTTTCTCCACATGCCTGCTGTGAAGAGTTCTGCTTGGAGGGGCTGAAGTCTTTAGAAAGGCCACCCAACATTTTATTTTGTTTGACCCCTCCCCCTGGGGTAGTACCATTAATAACAGAGCTGAGCAAATTGATTTTTTGGTTCAGTGGTCATGCTAAAAAATAAATAAAAAAAACATTTGGGTCATTTTGAACAGAAACTGAATTGTTTTGGTTTTTCTTGAAAAAAAACAAACAAAAAAAAGCTTTGTCCAGGTCAAACTAAAGGTTCAAAATGACATTTCATTTAACTTTTGGTAGGGTTTGGTTTGAAAATGTCAAAACATAACACTTCAGCGTTTCCAAAACAGCCAACCTGAATTCATGAATAGTTTTGGTGCCCCCCCAAAATCTACTCTTTGCCAAAAAAACCCCACCCAGCTCTAGTTACTAAGAGGGTACAGGTCTGTCTCATCTTACGCGGGGGCTCCGTTCCGCGGTTAGCGCGTAAAGTGAAAACCGCATATAGTCAAAATTACGTTGAGTTCAATGGCGGGCGGAATCGCCCGCTCTACAGGTACAGTATTAAAATTGATATTTTTCTTTTTTTTTTTTTTGCCGACCGCGTAAAGCTGAAATCGCGCATCTTAAATGCGCGTAAGATGCGACAGACCTGTATTTCATGGTGCTGTGACTTGGCTAGCCTGACTCTGGAAAGTCATTCTATGCTCATTTCATTAGAGGCAACTTGCTGAGCTCTGTAAAGCAGTAACACAGCCCTCCCTCTTACAGAACACAACTACTGGACTCAGCCACCAGGAGGGAATCCTGCTGTAGATTCAAGGTGGGGAGGCCCGACTCCCCCAGTCCCCAAAGTTTCATTTTATATTGGGATCTCTGCATTTCAGGTGGCCAGGTTTTTTGCATGGATTTTTCCCCTTTGATTCTGGGTATCACAGTTCTGGGGTTAACTGCTCCTCTAATCCCCTTCCTGACCTCCTTAAGGGCCCCCATTCAGGTCTCAGGCTTCTTAGCCATCGGGGCACAGACCCATGTCCCTGTCACTCCAGGACAAGGATTTAGGCTTGCAACTCACTGTGCTTATCCCAGCAGGTCTGACCTTAGTCCAGCACCTGAAATTCATTCTCTCCCAGGGACAATGACAAGGTCGCCAGGGACAAATCTCTCCTACAGTTGAAATTGATTGTGAGAAAGGCCCAGCAGTGGGAGCATGGACACATGCCAGGCTTCTGTACCAAAGCAGCACCATATGGCTTTCTAATCCAAGTCCCCCAAGGCAGCTTCCCCATAGGAAAGAGAATGAGAGTGGCTATCTCCTCTTCAGGAGAAGGGCAGCCCAGCAGTACGTACCATCCAGCCATAACCCAGAAGGAGAATGTTGGGACTGTTCCAACCTCACTGTGGGACATCTAGTAGGTAACTGGTTGGCAACCCCATCATCGCTGCAGGCAACAGGACAGGGGAGTGGTTATCTCCCCAAATTCAGCCCCTCCAGAGCAGCCATAATCTAGAGAGGGACGCAGATTACTGGAGCATCTCCAGCACCAGGAAGCGAGGTTCTTGGAAAGGGTCCAGTAACTTCAGTAGGGAGGGGGACCAACTGGTAGGCTCTGACCCGTGAGCAGCCCCCCACACCTTCACAGAGAACAGGATCTTTACCATGCTAGGCCCAGGAGGTTCGGTTCAGTTCCCTTGCAGTGGAGAGGGCTCTGGGAAACGGGGAAGATGCATAGACTAGGATTCCTGCAGATGCTGAAGGGGACAGAACACAGGGCAAATCCATTAACACTCCAGGAATTCATTATCCCCTTCCCCACCTCTATGGCCCAAGGCTCAGACGAGCCCAGCGGCTGGGAGTCACAGCCCCATACCCACACTCTAGGGGGTCTGAACATGCCCGTGATGCCAAGACTAGGTTCACACAAGCAGTACGTGGAGCCTGCTAGCACTGATCCCATCAGGACACTCCTGCAGCTGTGCAGAGCAGATGCTGTAGGACAAGTGAGAGCTGAGGGGCTGATTTTATTGAGAGCCATTGAGGGGTGGGTGCCAGGTGTCAAGACCGAGCTGCTGCGGTGGGCAGGTTGACGTAGCTCTTCATGGGTGGGAGTGGTTTGATCTTGCGTCCCGCCCAGCCGCCCTTGCGGTGCCATAAGCCACTGTGCGGGCGCTTCCCCAGCCAGCGGTTCCGGCCAGCTTTCCCAATGATCCGCTTGTTGTGGTCAATGTTGGAAACTCGCCCCACGGTGGCCATGCAGGTCTCCAGCACCTGCCAGAGGAAGAGAGAGGCTGTGAGCAGGAGCGCACCCGGGGTAGACAGCACCCAGGGTAGGGCTGCCTAGGGAGAGTTCTTGGCCCCTACTGCCAAGAAGCTGCTCTGCCTGCGCACACAGCCACAGCCCCAACAGCTGCGTGTCCTCTCATGGAACCCCTCCGATGTGTGGGAGGCCTGGCAGGCACTGGTCTACCCCCACTGCACCAGAGCAGGTGCCTCCCACTGCTGGACCCCACCCCTGGGATGGGCCAGGCTAGAGAATACAGCTGAGACAAAGACCAGAGGCTGGGGGCCAGCTGGGTAGGGGATTCCCCTAACTTAGGGTAGAGCTGAGAGCCAGGCCTCATCCCTCCCTGCCTCAGCTCAGTGGCCTGTCCACACTGGGAATACGTATCCAGGGCCAGGTCTCTGCTCCACAGGTCTGAGCCCATACAGCCAGGGCAGATCCAGTCACATTTCATCCTCTGGCTGCTGACATTGCAGACTCAGCCAGCAGCCATTGCTCAGAGCCCAGGGCAGAGAGGCATCTGCATGCCACCCTCATCCCCCTCTACCTGCATGTGTCTTTTAGAGGGCAGCTGCACGATGGCCGTTCCATTCACCTTCCTCAGTAACACCCCACAGGTCCCTGCAGCACAAAAGGAGAGGTCAGGCTAGTTTCTGGCTTCCCTTAGCAACCAGTCCCTTGCCAGCAACCTCCTCCCTTAGCAAATGGTCCCCTGCCAGCAAACCAGCTGAAGCCCTCTGCAGTGCCTCGGAGAGAAGTGGCTCCATCCCAGATGCACAGAGCCCTCACCTCTTCCCTTGTCATTGAAGGAGGCGGGCGGGAGGGGACAAAGGCACTCGGGATTTTCATACTCACAAGAAGGGAGTGTTCCAGACCCAACAGGTAAGGAACCCCTGCCCCCTGGCCTGGGGCAGACAGATAGCTTTGGGAAGGGCCCCACGCCCTGGGAGTGCCCTGCTGGGAGCACTGCTCACCCACTGGGACAAGATATTAGCTCCTTCCCCAAGCAGGAGTTGCTGTTTTGGGATGTCAGGCCTCACAACTGAGGCTAGGGGAGAGCTGTATAACCAGCAAAGCAATAGGAAATATTCTCCCCATCCTGGGGCAGAGCTGCCAGAGCAGGGACCTTGAACCAAGATGGTGAAGGAGGGCAAAGGCCCAGGATACCAGCCTGGAATCAGCATTGGTTCCCTGGTACCACAGCACCCACAGGTCCCTGCCTCCCCAGGGCTGGGCACCCCCCCGCCGGCCACCTCAGACCAGCACCCACAGGTCCCTGCATCCCCGGGGCTGGGCACCCCCCCGCCGGCCACCTCAGACCAGCACCCACAGGTCCCTGCCTCTCCGGGACTGGGCACCCCAAGCCGGCCACCTCAGACCAGCACCAAAGCCAGAGGAAGCTGCTCAGTCCCCAACAAGGTGGAGTGAGGGAGAACCTAGGATATAGCCTGCCTGGAGGCAAACCAAACGGATCCAGTCATCTGGCCTCTACTCAACCCCATCCAGGCTGCTCTCCTTGAACAGAAGGACAAGACCAGACCTGCTTTAATGCTGGTTGTGATCCTGGCGAGGGTCCATCTCACCTGCTGCTCGGATGTACTGCGCTCCTTTCCCAGGGTGGCTTTCCAGGTTATTGATCAGGGTCCCCACAGGCAGAGCTCCCAATGGGTATGCATCCCCCTCATTGGCAGAGACTGAAAGACAAAGCCCCATCAGTGTGCTAGCACCAAGTCTGCTGATCACAGCGACTGCAGGGAGGCCTAAATGGGGCTTCTCCAGCTCCCAATCCCAGCAGAAGGCCCCACAATAACTTCCCACCTGGCCTAACCCCTCACTCCACAGCGGGGCCAGCACAGGCTCTGACCCTGCAGCGCAGACTCCAGGGCAATGTCTTGGTTTGGGTTTTTGCCTCACCCTCAGGACAGGCTCTCACAGCAGGATGAGAACATCTGAAGTTCTCCCAACCATCATTCAACATTTCCCCTTTGAGATTGTTCAACCAACCCCCCTGTATCCCTGCATCAGAGGGTCCTGGCTGGTGTCCTAGAGAGCTGGCTGCACATGGGAGGCTGGCTCCTTCCAGCTGACACCGTATCCGAAGCAGCTACAAGTCCCACTGTAGACGGAGTGATGTGGTGTGACCCTGAGGGAGGGTCTCCATGGAGATGTGCTGCACTAACAGTGAGCTTGAGCAGCTATGCCCCATGGCAGATGCTGTTCTGAAGCTTGCAAGAGGCAGCAGTGCAGCCCCTGCCAAGGGGAGCCAGGCCCTATGCCCTGGGATTCACCCAGAGCAGCTTGCCCAAGCTCACCTGCCATCCTGCCTATGTGCCCCGAGGTTTTGAGGAGGTCACCAGGCTGCATGTTTTCTGTCGCAATGATCCAGCGTTTCTGCTTGCCGCCAGCCACCAGGGCGATATCAGCCGACCTGCCTCAGACAAAGAGGAGCTCAGTGAGGGCCCTGGGGTGGGGAGAGCAGCAAGACTACCAGCCTCACACCTGGCTCCCAAAGCATGAGAAAGCTTTACTGTTTACCATGGGCCCCACAGTGCCTCCCACCCCACATAGGGCAGCCAGGCCCATGCACGTCCCCCTCACACCCCAGACACATCCCCAAGCAAAAACCTGATCCACACTCCTCACTGCCGCTCACCTGCAGGGGTCGTACCGGACCTGGATCACCTTTTCCTCGTAGAGGCCGGACTCAGCACCAGATACATAGCGCAGCCGCTGGAAGTCAATCATGCGGTAGCGCTGCTTGTGCCCCCCGCCGATCCTATGCACAATGATACGACCTGCACAGACAGCCAGAGTCAGCCAGCCATCCTTGAGCCGGCTCCATCCACTCCTGGGCCCTGACCCAACTCCTCAGGAAGCAACCACCCCACAACTCCTTCAGGAGACACTGATTCCCGCCCAGGTGCCAGATGTGCCGTCTCCTGCATCCATCCACACACTTGCTCTGTTTATGGAAGGAAACATCTGGCCACACTGGGTCATTCTCACCCCCCAGCATAGCTTCCTGCAGCTCACTGTCCCAGCATAGCCTAGATGCTAACAGTGCACCTGGGCTGCATGCAGGAAGAGTGGGCTCCACAAACAAGACAGAGCCCCGGAGAGGAGACCCTTCCTAGCCCCACGGGATGGACCTTGGGCCATGAACTTCTCTGCTTCCTCTATCAGCCCCCAGGTGAATGGGGTCCCTTGAGTGTAACCCTGAAGCCCGTTCTCACCCAGCTGCCCCAGTCTGGCGGGTTGCAGGGAATCTGCACTCTAGACATACCTGTGTGATCACGGCCACCTGTCTTTTTCATGCCAATGGGTCTGGTGGTGTATTTGATCCTGCATTTCCACATGGGGTTGTTGGTGGAGAGGGTGGATGAAGTGCTGAATCCACGGCACGGAGGGAGGAGGGTCCCCCCAAGGGAGACCAGCCTGGGATGTTGGGCTCTCTGGGAAATCCAAAACAAACATGAAGCTCTGAGAACGGAGCCCTCCAGCCCCAGGTTGGAAGTGACGGGGACTTATAACGGATATACCAGATGTGGGGCGAGCTTGCCACGCAGGTCCCTCACCGAGCCCACCCTACTCCGGCCAGGCTGCACACACCCACCCACTCTCTCCCTCCCCTCCTAAGGCGGAAGGGCCGCGGGCCGGTACCTGCGGGAGGCTCGGGGCAGAAGACAGCAGCAGGGCCCCTAAGGCCCGAGTCAGGCTTGACACAGCCATTGTGGCAGCACTGCCGGCCGGCTGGGGAGAGAGCAGAGACAGCGGGATCAGCAAGGAGCAGTAACAGCACGGAATGGGGCCCACACCTCACTCCCCTCCCCCACGCGCGCGCACGGCCCGGCGGGGGGGGCCCCCACGCGCGCGCACGGCCCGGCGGGGGGGGCCCACCAGACCACAGAGCACGGGCGGCCTCCCTCACTCACTGCACGGCGTCCCCGCTTCCCCCGGCCCCGGCTGAGCATGCGCGCCCGGCCCGAGGGGGCGGGGCCGGGGGAGGATCCCGCCTGTCTGGCCGTGACCGGCGCAGGCCCGGACGGAGCCGGGCCCCGCCCCCAGCCACAGAGCGCGGGGCGGGGCGTGTCTTGACTCCGCCCCCCGAGCGAGTCCTGCTCCCCAGCTCTGAGCCCCGGGCCCCAGTCCACCCAGCCAGGCCAAGGCGGCTGGTGCTAGCGCAGCACGGGGCCGGTCCATCCCCAACGCGAAACGCCTGTTCCGGTGGGATCGCTGTGGAGAGTAACTGAAGGGTGCACAAGCCTTGCAGCCATGCCATTATCTCCAACCAAGCCTTGCCCAGCCAGGGAACCGAGAGTGAAGGTCACACTTCTGTTCCTTCCATCCATCCTGGGGCGGAAATGCACCACTAAGGATCCACACAGCCTTACAACCATCCCCTCTAAGAACCAGACCATTTTGAGGGAGGTGTTCTAGGGTATGTTTACAGTGCCAAGGATAGGGTGACCAGACAGCAAGTGTGAAAAATTGGGACGGGGGTGGGGGGTAATAGGAATCTATATAAGAAAAAGACCCAAAAGTCATGACTGTCAGTACAAAATCAGGACATCTGGTCACCCTAGCCAAGGAAAACCTGCCGCGCTCAGTCTCAGAGCCCAGGTCGATTGATGGGCTCACAGAGCTTGGGCTGCGGGGCTAAAACCAGCAGTGCAACTCTTCAGGCCCAGGCTCTGAAACGCAGCAAGAGGGGTGGGTCAGCCAGAACCCAAACATCTACACTGCTAGGGTCAGCCCCACAGCTGGATGCTGAGACTCGGGGCCATGGGTTTTTCTTCGCACTGTAGATGTACCCTAAGTGTTTCTGATCCCAAATTAGATTAGAGTCGTTTTTAACTACACGTTGAATTATTTACATCTTTCCCTCAGGGGCGTAGCCAGGTGGAGGGAAGAGGGGGTGCGGGGAAAAAAAGGAGCCACCCGCTGCGGTGCTTTTACTGATGGGGCGGCGCTCCGGGACTTCGGCGGCGGGCCCTTCACTCGCTCCGCAGGTCTTCAGCGGCATTTCAGCGATAAAACTCCAGTGCTGCCAAAGACACCCAGAGCGAGTGAAGGAAGGTCCCGCTGCCAAAGACCCAGAGCGCCGCCCCGTCAGTAAAAGCGCCGCAGGGGGTGGCCCCTTTTTTTCCCCCGCTCCGGAGTAAAATTAAAAAGGCGCCACTCGTGCTCGGTGGGGGAGCGGCTGCTGCCCCGCTCCCCCCCAGCTACGCTACTGCTTTCCCTGCTCATGGTGTCACTATAGGAAGATTTAAGGGTGTTTGGGTGTCACTTAACTGTGCTTTTCCAAACCTTAACTTGTTTGGTTTGGGGATAATTACAACATCCCTGTAATGCTTTTTGCCCTAAATCACTATTACATATTTTTAACAGTAATTCCATTTTAACATCATGTTTGTATGGTTGGGTTTGTTAAATTAAGAACACTGCACGTGAGCCCTAACCAAGATACCCCAAGAGAGAAAGAGAATGCTCCCATGGGACATTTCCAATTATTTGAAGATTTCCAGTATCAACTTTATTTTTATTTTTCTGAATGCTAACTTTTCAGCGTAGATTCACCCGTGCACCAGAGCACTCCAGCCAGGAAAGATGGGTTTATAGCGGCTTTGCATTGCCAGAGCACACTAATGAATCTGGCCAGTAATCTGTAATTGACGGTCACGGTTGGTTCTTTGAGGGCTGTTAGTGAGATCAGTGCTATGTGAAAAGATAGAAGGGAGAACCCAGTCCCTAAGTCCCACTGTGTCTGTGTTCACCAGTGCTCTTCTATCACTTCCCCTGCCTGTGCTGCCTCAATGTGCAGTAGAGCCAGAGGGCATGGCTACACTTGCAGATGTCGAGCGCTTTGAGTTAAACCAGCCTTCGTAGAGCGCAGTAGGAAAAGCGCTGCAGTCTGTCCACACTGACAGCTTCAAGTGCACTGGCATGGCCACATTTGCGGCACTTGCGGCGGTGCATTATGGGCAGCTATCCCAGCATGCAAGTGACCGCAACATGCTTTTCAAATGGGTGGGTTGGGGTGTGTTAGTCCATTGTTAAGATCATTCAAGATAAAGAAAAGATACATCATTTCTTAAAGGATCCAGTTCTTAAGTAACTTTTTCCTGTACATTTTTAGAAAACTCATTCTGTGCCCCTTGAACTGCTGTAAGTTTAAGGAGGAAATGCTGTGCTTTTCATACAGAATAAAGAGGATGACTCCCTTCTTTAAGTGCAAATTGGAAGTCAACCTTGAGTCACACCCTCTGTAATTCCCCTAATTGGTATTTTTCCTGCTGTTGGGGCGGGGAGTCTTGCTTGGTCTGGGTCTTGTTATTGCTGGGTATTGTTGGTTGGGCTGCGTGTCATTTTGCCATTGCGGAGGCCAGAGATGCACTGGGTATAACTGGGCTGGGGCCTGAGTCAGGTGTCACTCCTGAGGGGAGTGTAGGTGGAATTAGGCCTGTGCTTGGCAAGGGGAGCTGGGCTACATTTCCATAACACAGAGCGTGCTTGATGAGTAGAATTTGGCTGGGTATGTAGGGCCAGGTTGCCTTAGCACTAGGTGTGGTTGGCAAGGGGCCAAATTTCATAAATGTTAAGGCCAGAAGGGACATTATGATGATCTTTTCTGACCTCCTGCATAACACAGGCAGGAGAATCTCACACAGTGATCAAGCCCATCACTTCTGGCTGAGCCTTTTAAAAAAAGATCTAGGTTTTATTTATAGATTCCAAGTGACAGAGAATCCTTCATGGGTTAGTAATTTTCATGGTCTAAAATGTACCCCTTATTTCTAGTCTGAATTATAAGAAATCTCTTACCCATGAAGGTACTTGTAGACGGGGAATAATCTTCTTTTGAATAAACTAAGTAGATTGAACTTCTTTAGTCTCTCACTATAAGGCAAGTTTTCCAGACCTCGAAACATCCTTTTTGTTCTTTTCAGAACTTTTCCAGTTTCTCAAAAACATTCTTTTTGAAGTGTGGATGGCAGAACAGGACACAGTATCTGGTAATGTGCCCACCAGTGCTGTAAACAGAAGTGATGCCCTTTCTACTTGATGTTCTCCTGCTTATACATCCAAGGATTGTGTTGGCTCTCTTAGCCATAGCATCACATAGGGAGTTCATGCTGAGCTGGTTATCTGTCATAATCCTGAAGTCCATTTCAGGGTCACTGCATTACAGATAAAGTCCCCATATTGTAAGTATGACCTACTTTATTTTTTCCTAGGCCTTGTATTTGTCTTGTATTAAAACACATTTTGTTTGAATGGGCCCAAGTTACCAAGTGACCCTGATGTCTCTGTATGACTGCCCTGTCCTTACCATTCTGACAGCAATATACCATTCTGACAGCATTTGTGTCATCTGCACATTTCATCAGCACTGATTTTATATTTACTTTCAGAAACTAGACAAGCCATTTACAACACAAACTTTGCCTCTCTACAAAGGAAAAAGGACACTAAACTGTCTAAACTGCTACATGCCACAAGGAGCCACTACAGTAGTTCCCTTAACCCACCCAACAATATTGTTAATCTTTCCAGCTATACTCTTAGCCCAGCAGAAGAGTCTGTCCTATCTCGGGGCCTCTCCTTTTGTCCCTCCAGACCCATGAACATGATACAGTTCTGTGGTGACCTAGAATCCTACTTTCGACGTCTCCGACTCAAAGAATATTTCCAACATATCTCTGAACAGCATACTAACCCACAGAATCCTCCCTACCAGCACAAAAAAACAAAAAAAAGGATTCTGCGTGGACTCCTCCGGACGGTCGAAACAACAGACTGGACTTCTACATAGAGTGCTTCCGTCAACGTGCAAAGGCTGAAATTGTGGAAAAGCAACATCACTTGCCCCATAACCTCAGCCATGCTGAACACAACGCCATCTACAGCCTCAGAAATAACTCTGACATCATAATCAAAAAGGCTGACAAAGGAGGTGCTGTCATCATCATGAATAAATTGGAATATGACCAAGAGGCTGCTAGACAGCTCTCTAACACCACATTCTACAGGCCATTATCCTCTGATCCCACTGAGGATTACCTAAAGAAACTACACCATCTGCTAAAAAAACTCCCTGACAAAGCACAGGAACAAATCTGTACAGACACATGCCTAGAACCCCGACCAGGGGTATTCTATTTGCTACCCAAGATCCATAAACCTGGAAATCCTGGACGCCCCATCATCTCAGGCATTGGCACCCTAACATCAGGATTGTCTGGCTATGTGGACTCTCTCCTCAGGCCCTACGCTACCAGCACTCCCAACTAGCTTCGAGACACCACTGACTTCCTGAGGAAACTACAATCCATCGGTGATCTTCCAGAAAACACCATCCTGGCCACTATGGATGTAGAAGCCCTCTACACCAATATTCCACACAAAGATGGACTACAAGCTATCAGGAACAGTATCCCCGATAATGTTACAGCTAACCTGGTGGCTGAACTTTGTGACTTTGTCCTCACCCACAACTATTTCACATTTGGGGACAATATATACCTTCAAGTCAGCGGCACTGCTATGGGTACCCGCATGGTCCCACAGTATGCCAACATTTTTATGTCTGACTTAGGGGATGAGAGCTAAGGAAGCGTTGTTGTAATGCCCCTACTCTACTTATGCTACACTGATGACATCTTCATCATCTGGACCCATGAAAAAGAAGCCCTTGAGGAATTCCACCATGATTTCAATAATTTCCATCCCACCATCAACCTCAGCCTAGATCAATCCACACAAGCGGTCCATTTCCTGGACACTACTGTGCTAATAAGCGATGGTCACATAAATACCACCCTATACCGGAAACCTACTGACCGCTATACTTACCTACATGCCTCCAGCTTCCATCCAGGACACACCACACGATCCATTGTCTACAGCCAAGCTCTAAGATACAATCGCATTTGCTCCAATCCCTCAGACAGAGACAAGCACCTACAAGAGCTCTATCAAGCATTCTTAAAACTACAATACCCACCTGCTGAAGTGAAAAAACAGATTGACAGAGCCAGACCAGTACCCAGAAGTCACCTCCTACAAGACAGGCCCAACAAAGAAAATAACAGACCACCACTAGCTGTCACCTTCAGCCCCCAACTAAAACCTCTCCAGCGCATCATCAAAGATCTACAACCTATCCTGAAAGATGATCCCTCCCTCTCACAGATCTTGGGAGACAGACCTGTCCTCGCTTACAGACAACCCCCCAACCTGAAGCAAATACTCACCAGCAACCACACATCACTGAACAAAAACACTGACCCAGGAACCTATCCTTGCAACAAAGCCTGATGCCAACTCTGCCCACATATCTATTCAAGTGATATCATCATAGGACCTAATCACATCAGCCATGCCATCAGGGGCTCATTCACCTGCACATCTACCAATGTGATATATGCCATCATGAGCCAGCAATGCTCCTCTGCCATGTACATTGGCCAAACTGGACAGTCTCTACGCAAAAGAATTAATGGACACAAATCTGACATCAGGAATCATAACATTCAAAAACCAGTAGGAGAACACTTTAACCTGTCTGGTCACTCAGTGACAGACCTGCGGGTGGCAATTTTGCAACAAAAAAGCTTCAAAAACAGACTCCAACGAGAAACAGCTGAGCTTGAATTGATATGCAAATTAGATACAATCAATTTAGGCTTAAATAGAGACTGGGAATGGCTGAGCCATTACAAACATTGAATCTATCTCCCCATGTAAGTACTCTCACACTTCTTATCAAATTGTCTGTACTGGGCTATCTTGATTATCACTTCAAAAGTTTTTTTTCCCTCTTACTTAATTGGCCTCTCAGAGTTGGTAAGACAACTCCCACCTTTTCATGCTCTCTGTATGTGTATATATATCTCCTCAATACATGTTCCATTCTATGCAGGGCCGGCTCTAGGCACCAGCAAAACAAGCTGGTGCTTGGGGCGGCACATTTTTAGGGGCGGCATGGCCGGCGCCAGAATGCCGCCCCTAAAAATGTGCCCCGGCTGCCCTAGCTCACCTCCGCTGCCGCTCGCGCGCCGCTGCTCCCCCTCCCTCCCAGACTTGAGAGCCTGGGAGGGAGGGAGAGACTCCGAGTGGCCGTGGCGTGGGCGCCGCTTCTCCCCCTCCCTCCCAGGCTTGAGAGGGAGTGGCCGAGTGGCCGTGGCGCGGGCGCCGCTTCTCCCCCTCCCTCCCTCCCTCCTAGGCTTGAGAGCCTGGGGGGAGGAGGCAGGGCTGGGGATTTGGGGAAGGGGCGGAGTTGAGACGGGGCCAGGGGTGGGGTAATTAAAAACCGGGGGGGGGGGGAATTGTTTTTGCTTTGGGCGGCAAAAATCCTAGAGCCGGCCCTGATTCTATGCATCCGAAGAAGTGGGCTGTAGCCCACGAAAGCTTATGCTCAAATAAATTTGTTAGTCTCTAAGGTGCCACAAGTACTCCTGTTCTATTTGATCAAAATATTAAGCAGTATGCGGCCTAGAACAGATCTGTGTGGTACCCCCCTAGAAATGATTCCTTCACAATTCCTTTTGGAGATCTACCAGTCAGCCAGCTTTCAATCCATTCAATAGAAACGACATTCCTCACAGATAGTGCTTTATTTTAAACCCGTGCCACGTAGGACTCAATCAGAGGACACGTGTGGACTTCCATAAGCTCCGTCCACACCAGCGGTACCGTCCTCGGGGTCTGTTGTCTCTTCATAAAGACCCCCCCTCGCGTGTGTTTGACGAGACCTATTTCCCACAAACTATGTTATGCGGCTTGATGCACCGCGTTAAATATCACCCCGGCAGCCTGAGTGCTGGCACGGGGGGCTCTGCACTCCCTGGCTTGCAGTGGTTTCCATCATACACAGGGGTCACAGTTTGGTTCCCAGGACCCCCCACTAGACACACCCCCACCAGCGCCCCTGCCCGAGGGCCGCGTGGCCAGGCCTTAGGACCCCAGGGGGTCAGGGAGCTGGCAGCCCAGCTGGCCCTAGCCCTGGCCGGGCTCTCACCAGGGCAAGGGACCAGCGCATCCCCACAGCGCGCGCCCCGCCCGCAGGGAGCGGCTCTGCGCGCGCGCGGTCACCCGGCCCCCAGCGCAGCGGGGCGCGCGCCCAACGGACGGGCCCAGCCTTCACGCGGCTGGGGGGGCCTGTCAGAACGGCCTGGCAGGGCGGGGCGGTTGCTAGGGCACGTTACGTGCCCCACGGGAACCCCAGCCTCCCCGCGGGGCATTGTGGGAAGCGGCCGCCGGGCTGAGGCGAGCGACTTGGATTTAAAGGGACCGGCCCGGCTGTGCTGAGGGGACGGTCGGAGCCAGCGGGCCCCGCCGAGTGAGGGGTGAGTGAGGCGGCGGCCCTTCCCCCACCCCGCCGGGGACTGGCGGCCCGAGCCCGGCGAGCCGGGTCCCCGCCCCCTCCCCCGGGCTGCTGCCGGCCTGCCCCGAGCGGCTCGCTCCCGGGCGGGCTCGCCCGTGCCAGCTGCGGGCGGTGACAGGCCTGGGGGCCGGGGGCATCTGTCTGGCCTGGGGGCCCTGGCACCGGCGCCGCCGCCAGCGGGGGGCGGGGTCCGGGCGGAGCTGGCGCGCCCGGTCCCGCGGAGGCGCTGGCTGGCGCTGCCGGCCGCGCTGGGGGTGGGGGGGAGTTGGCAGAGGCCGCCGCTGGGCAGGGGGTGAGGTCATATCCCGAGCGAGCCCCGCCGGCCCCGGCCCCGGCCCCGAGCAGCCCGCTGACAGTGCCGCTGGGTGCCCAGGGCAGGGGGAGAAACTCCCCCACGTCACCGGGCTCTAAATCCGCTCCGGGGAGAGCCCTGGCTGTCCTGGTGGGTGGGCAGCCCAGTGACCCCGTCTGCGCCCTGGGCAGCCATGGGCGAAGGAGAAAGACCCTGTTAAGGTGCGTGAGGGATTGGCGAGAGAAGAATCGGGACAGTCGCTATGCCACGCAAAGGGCGCTGGGCTCTATTCCCTTCCTAGCCCTGCCACTGGCCCATTGCCTGCCCGTGGACACGTCGCTCAGCTCTGGGATGGCGGGGATGTGGCGAGGAGCTGTGGGATGCAGGGAAGGAAGATGTAGTGACTGGGAGGGAAGGCTGCCTAGCAGTCAGGCACTCCAGTGAATGAAGTCCCAATGGAAGAGGAAACACTCCTGCTTGGAATGCTTAAATCTAGACTGGACAAAGCGCTCAAGACAGAGACTAGTCCTGCCCTGGCAATGGACTAGATGGGACCTAACCGGTCTCTTCCATAGCCAGCCTCTCAAAGTTTGACCTGAGACAGAACTACTGTTGTAGGGAGAAATCTTCCCAACAAAGGGTTACTGACTCAAGTAACCAGATGTCTACTTCCCCTTGATATATGGCAAAACCATGTTAGTCAATGCTTTGTGATGACAGGTCCAGGGCAGGCAGCCCTAAAGTGCAGGGTCTTTCTGCACAGCCTAACTGCAGGGGTAGGGTGACCAGATGTCCCTATTTTATAGGGACAGTCCTGATATTTGGGGCTTTTTCTTCTATAGGCACCTATTACCCCCACCCCCGTCCTGATTTTTCACACTTGCTGTCTGGCCACCCTATGCAGCGGGCACTTGGCCAGTGCTGTGCTAGGATGGCAAAGAGGAGCTGGCAAAGGCACGAAAGTAACCAGGCCCTTCACCTGTCCTGCCTTGTGTGTGGCTTAGCAAGGGCCTTAATTACCAGTGACGGCAGAGCTGGGTATGAAACCCATGATGAGCGTCCAGGCCTGTGTAGGAGGCAAAATCCTGAATTCAAGCTGGGGCAGAGTTGAAGTGTGGTGATTCACACACTGTCTCTACTTGTCTAAACTAATCATTAGTAGAAAATTTACACCAATTGGACCTCCTGATTGAAGAGCACTTTGAGGCGCCCTTGATTGTCAGGAAGGCAACAATCAGTGTTACCTTACCCCCGGTGCTTACAGGGGAAAGAATCCGTGTCAACTGAATCAGGCCTTGGCTACACTTGCGAGTTGCAGCGCTGTAAAGCCGCCCCCAGTGCTGTAACTCACTCCCCGTCCACACTGGCAAGGCATTTGCAGCGCTGTATCTCCGTGGTTGCAGCGCTGCATGTACTCCACCTCTCCGAGAGGAATAGCGAGTGCAGCGCTGCCGCTGCGGCGCCAGTGTGGCCGCCCAATGCGCTGTGAATGGCCTCCAGAATTATTCGGCAGTATCCCACAATGCCTGTTCTAGCCACTCTGGTCATCAGTTCAAACTCTACTGCCCTGGCCTCAGGTAACCAACCATGTGACCGACCCTTTACATTCCCCGGGAATTTTAAAAATCCCCTTCCTGTTTGCTCAGCCCGGCGTGGCGTGGAGTGCTATCAGCGAATCTTTCCAGGTAACCATGCCTCCACGCGCCAAGCGAGCCCCAGCATGGAGCAATGGCGAGTTGCTGGACCTCATCAGTGTTTGGGGGGAGGAAGCTGTACAGTCCCAGCTGCGCTCCAGCCATAGGAATTACGATACCTTCGGGAAGGTATCAAAGGACATGATGGAAAGGGGCCATGACCGGGACCCCCTGCAGTGCAGGATTAAAGTGAAGGAGCTGCGGAGTGCCTACCGCAAAGCCCACAATGCAAACGGCCGCTCGGGTGCTCCCCCCGCGACCTGCCGATTCTACAAAGAGCTGGATGCGATACTTGGGGTTAACCCCACCTCCACTCCGAGCACCACCATGGACACTTCAGAGCCGGTGTGGGGGGGGGGAGGAGGAGGAGGAGGAGGAAAACGGGAGTGATGGTGGTGGGCCTGATGGAGACACCCCGGAATCCCTGCAGCCATGCAGCCAGGAGCTCTTCTCGAGCCAGGAGGAAGGTAGCCAGTCGCAGCGGCCGGTACTTGGTGGAGGACAAACAGAAGAGCAGGATCCCGGTAAGCAGGGTTTTTTTTCGGGAAGGGATTTTTTCGGTGCGGGCTCTTTGGGAGAGGAGGGTTAGGCATGCATGCCTAGATGCGGAATAGTGCATTGATGTGGTTTATCACATCGCGGTAATCGGCCTCGGTAATCTCCTCGAATGTCTCATCCAGAACGTGTGCAATGCGTTTGCGCAGGTTTATCGGGAGAGCCGCCGTGGTCCTTGTCCCAGCCAGGCTAACGTGTCCGTGCCACTGTGCCGCGAGGGGAGGGGGGACCATTGCTGCACACAGGCAAGCTGCATATGGGCCAGGGCGGAAGCCGCATTGCAGTAGAATACCCTCCCTTGCTTCCCAGGTCACCCTCAGCAGCGAGATATCATCCAGGACGAACTCCTGTGGAAAATGTTGGGACAGTGTTCAGTGTAGGTGCCCCCTGAAGCTGTTGGCTCTCCCCAAGGCACAGAAACCCAGAGGACAGTGCAGCCCTGAAACAATCAGTCCCCCTTACTCACCATTGTGAGGCTCCCGTGGGATATGTGTGCTCTGTTTCGGACGGGGAAATTATCCTATTGTGTAGACCCTGTGTGTTTTCTACTCCTTAAGTGTGGGGGGGATCATTACTCTGTCTGGTATGAACAATGCTGCCTCTGTTAAATGTTGCATTTTGCCTATACAGCTGCATCAACCTTGAGACCTCAGCCGTCCCTCTTATCGCCTGCTCAGAGACTGCAAAGACTCAGGAAGAAACCGCGAAAAAGCAAAGAAGACATGCTGCAAGAAGTGATGCGGCAATCTATTAAAGAGAATGAGAAAGCACAGGACTGGAGGGAGAGAGAAAGCAGGATCCGCCAGGAAAATGCAGCGCACCGGCGGCAAAGCACCGCGCACCGGCAGCAAAGCACTGATAGGCTCATAAGCATCCTGGAGCGCCAAGCAGATGCTATCCAGGAGCTGGTAGCCATGCAGAAAGAGGAGCAGTACCGCAAACGCCACCCCCCCCACAGCCCTTGTCCCAAAACTCTTTCCGTTGTGCCCCCCTGTCACCTCCAACCCACTTTCCCCAACTTCTGTGTTCTTCACGCCACCCGCTGCCTCCAACACCAGTATCTTCATCACCCAGCCCTGAAAACCACGACCCTTACCCTCTGCACTCAACCCCCATCACCATGCAGTATAGCTATCCTGAAGTGCAGCACTCACTGCACAGCACACCAGACAGGACATATGCGAATCTGTGATTGTACTGTTCCCCACTCCACCCCCTTGTTTCTTTTCAATAAATGGATTCTTTGGCTTTGAAAACATTCTTTATTATTGCATCAAGTAAAAGACTCCTTAGCCCAGGAACTAAACAGGCACTGCAAGTCTGCTTGTCTGCTAAGCAGACACTGATTCCTAAAGATTGGAACTACTGCACTTCACTCCTGGGCAGGGCACCAGAAATCACTGCTGGTTTTCAGCCTCAAATTGCTCCCTCAAGGCATCCCTAATCCTTGCAGCCCCGCGCTGGCCCCCTGTAATAGCCCTGCTCTCGGGCTGTGCAAATTCAGCCTCCAGGTGTTGAACCTCGGAGGTCCATGCCTGAGTGAAGCTTTCACCCTTCCCTTCACAAATATTATGGAGGGCACAGCACGCAGATATAACGGCGGGAATGCTGTTTTCAGCCAAGTCCAGCTTCCCATACAGAGATCGCCAGCGGCCCTTTAAACGGCCAAAGGCACACTCCACAGTCATTCGGCACCGGCTCAGCCTGTAGTTGAACCGTTCCTTGCTGCTGTCAAGTCTCCCTGTGTAGGGTTTCATGAGCCACGGCATTAACGGATAAGCGGGATCTCCAAGGATCACAATGGGCATTTCAACTTCCCCTACCATGATCTTCCGCTCTGGGAAAAAAGTCCCGGCCTGCATCTTCCTGAACAGCCAAGTGTTCCGAAAGATGCATGCGTCATGCACCTTTCCGGGCCAGCCTGTGTTAATGTAAATGAAACGCCCACGGTGATCCACAAGCGCCTGGAGAACCATAGAGAAATACCCCTTCCGATTAACGTACTCGGATCCTAGGTGGGGTGGTGCCAGAATAGGAATGTGCGTCCCATCTATCGCCCCTCCACAGTTAGGGAACCCCATTTGTGCAAAGCCATCCACTATTTCCTGCACGTTACCCAGAGTCACGGTTCTTCTGAGTAGGATGCGATTAATGGCCCTGCAAACTTGCATCAACACGATTCCAACGGTCGACTTTCCCACTCCAAACTGGTTTGCGACCGACCGGTAGCTGTCTGGAGTTGCCAGCTTCCAGATTGCAATAGCCACCCGCTTCTCCACTGGCAGGGCAGCTCTCAATCTCGTGTCCTTGCGCCGCAGGGTGGGGGCGAGCTCCTCACACAGTCCCATGAAAGTGGCTTTTCTCATCCGAAAGTTCTGCAGCCACTGCTCGTCATCCCAGACTTCCATGACGATGTGATCCCACCACTCAGTGCTTGTTTCCCGAGCCCAAAAGCGGCGTTCCACGGTGCTGAGCATGTCCGTGAATGCCACAAGCAATTTCGTATCGTACGCGTTACGCGGCTCGATAGCATCGTCGGACTCCTCACCCTCACTCTCACTGTCACTTTGGATCTTAAGGAATAGTTCGACAGCCAAACGTGACGTGCTGGCGAGACTCGTCAGCATACGCCTCAGCAGTTCGGACTCCATTTCCCGCAGACAGATCGCGCTGCACTCTGAAACCGTTGAAAGATGGCGCCAAAGGTGGACAGAAACAAAGGGATTTCTGGGATGCGAAGCGATGCATCATGGGGCATTGGGACAGGACCCAGAATCCCCCGCACCCACGCCCCCTTCCCACAACCCACGGCGCCAGAATGGGAAAAGGTGCTCTGTGGGATAGCTGCCCATAATGCACCGCTCCCAACAGCGCTGCAGTTGCCGCAAATGTGGCCGCGACATTTGCAAATGTGGTGCGCTGGGCAGCTGTCAGTGTGGACAGAGTGCAGCGCTTTCCCTACTCAGCTGCACGAAGTCAGGTTTAACTCACAGCGCTGTACATCGGCAAGTGTAGCCAAGGCCTCAGAGCAGACTTGGTTGATTGGGAGGCAGGGTGGACACAACATAATGGAACAATCAACATACTCCACTCTGACAGCAATCAGTCAAATCTCTTATTTGCTGTCTGAGAGTCCCTGAAATCAACCCTACCCCCAGGCTTCTGCATGGCAATGCCTTAGCTGGAAGCCAGCTTTGGGTAGCTTTCAGGGACTGCAATTTTTGCCCCCTTTGTGCTCCCTGATATTTCCCAGCCATGTTCCCCCACTTAAGCTATTGCTCCCCTTTAGTAAAACCCCTGCTCTGCCCTTCCAGAGGTGCATGTCTACTGGCTGTGCTCCTTCTGCACGGCAGAGGGATGGGGGAACATGGCCAGCGCTGAGGAAACTCGAGGCTGCAGGCTGTGGATGGCCTGATGAGGAGCTGCACAGAAGAAGGCAGGGCTATTCTGGGATGGGTCCATAGTTGAGGAAGCATTTCTGAGATGGGCGGGAGGGGGATAGCAGAGATGGAACTTAGCTGTCAGAATAAGAAGTTTTGCTGACTGAGAGAGCTGCCTTCTTTGGGTTTGTCTGCATTGTAATTCAAGTTAATAGAGTGCCAGTTAACTGTTGTTAGCTAATACCTCTGTACATGCTGATCCTGGACACTACGAAGTCTGCAGGAGTGTGGCATGGTGCAGCACTTGGCCTTGTGTGCCTGTTTGTGTTTGAAGAATTAGTCCTATGCATTATGTACTGGGGTGTTGTTGTTTCATTTTGTGAAACCTCTATGGAGTCCCCTTTTTTCCATGGAGGGATGGGACGAGGGGGTGAAAATCTCCACAAATCTGTGTAAGATCATACTGCAGGCTTTAAAAATTCCCAGCCCTTGGCTCTGGTGCCATGTAGCCATCCATCTAACAGGGATGCTCCATCTCTGTCTAGGTCCTAATGCCCCCCTCTGTGTCTTCTGATAATGTTAACCCTGGTCATAAACACAACCTCAGAAGTTCTCTCGAAATAACTGACGGCAAATTAAAATACCCACTTGATGACCACACTGACTCCCTTCTCTCCCCTGTGCCAAGGTACCTGCCTGCTTTGATGAGCAGGGTATTCAGATCTGCATGCTATGCATAGAGAGAGGTTTGGTGGAAGGTGGCCTCCCTCTGGAAGGTAAGAACTTCCACTTGAATGAGAGGGTGCATAGGAAAGGTGTAGTGGGACTGGGTAGATGTTGTTTCTGGGCAATGTCTGGAGAATGAGTTGTGAAATTATGGTCTTTTGGATGTAGTGGGTAGTTGAGAAGGGCATGGTGGAGGCATTTGCTCTGCATATGGAGGCAGGGTGTTGACATCTGGCTAGTAATGTGCAGGTGAACTGGATGATGCTCTGTGGCCATGCGAAGCTTGGGGGGGGGGGGTGATGGCTTGCAGTCCATGCTGGAATATAGGCAGGTGTCAGAGTTCCTGGTCTGAAGGTTGAAGAGGGGCAGGCATGTGGTATTAAGCTTGTTTAGGAAATAGTGCAACTTAACATATAAACCTCTATTTCAGAGATTGTATGAACTGGGTTGTAGGTGTGTATCATCTTCCCTGTTAACATCTGTATTAGCAAAGGCCTAGGTTTTAACAGTAATGCTGCTTGCTGTCCACACAGTGAAACAGCCTTAATTCTAAGCAACGGGTGTGTTTGTTCACAGGGACTCTGGACTCTTGTTAACTGCTGGAGCAGCTGCAACTCTCTGGGTAAGGTACAGGTGGGGCTGGACTTGAGCTTCCTTAGAAGCGCAGGGCAGAGTTAATATTTACTCCTAATCAAGAAAAGGTTCCTTTGGCTTGGCAGAGGCACAGTAACAAGACTTGCCTTGTACTTTAGAATTTACTAGGTGTTTCTTCTCCAGACTGAGTGGAAACCAGCCCCATCTGATGCATGAGTAAAGCTCCTAGCCCCAGAGAGCCAGGCGGATTCCTTACCCTCTGTGTGCATTTTCCCTTTACAAAAGGTGAAGTGCCAAGGGGCGGGGGAGCCTGTCCTGAGAGGAAGTGTTTTTTGGGGGTAGAAGCAGTTGTTGTGCAGAGCGCTGTACACCGTCAGTCCCTGGCCTGAGGATCTGACAGTCTAGCTAGGCCATGTCTTCACTGCCAGAAAAGGTGGGTTTTACAGTGAGATCACTAGCGAACGTTTGCTGTGTTTCTGTGGAGCCCTAGCGGAGCTGAGATGCTGGAGTGTTTACTGTGATGTAGCAAGGTAAGGTCAGCACTGCACCTCTGCCCTGGTTTGCCCTCACTGCGCTACATCGCGGTAAAACTATAGTGGCTTGTCTTTACTAGGATTCTGCAGTGAGATGCCAAATGCGTGTTAGTTATATCATGGTGAAAACACAACTTTGAGACAAGGCACAACAAGTGGGTATAACAAACATTCAGCAGGAGAGGGTGAATAATAATATTCCTTATTGATGCCCTGCAGAATCGGGGTGAAGAGAGCATTGGGCTGGGCTCCTTCCCTCTTCCCTAGGGACTACCTAGGACAGGACCAGAACCCTGAGGCTGCAAGCCACGTAGCTGCACCAGTGGGGTGGGGGAGAGAGCACAGACTAGGGAGCCATTTTAGGGAGTGTTCCAATGGCAGCATGACCCTGCTCATTTTGCCCCATGAATGGGGTTGTTTTTGTGCAGGTGGACCAGGCTGAAGGGCAGGCACCTTTGAGCAGGACGGCTGGGAACAAAAACTAACTGCCAAGCTGTGCTTCCTGGCAGTCTGGTGGATGTCAGCCTGTCAGTGATTGTGTGGCCGCCTTGTCTAGTCAGATTGTGAACTCTGGGCAGGGTCTATCTCTCTTGTTCTGTGCGTATACAGTGCCTAGCACTGCAGGGCCCTAGGTGCTACTGTTCTACAAATAGCTAATAACCCTGCAGTGCCAGAGGGAGCTATTGCTAATTTGAGGGTTCCTTAAGCTCCACATGTTTGGCCTGAGAGGCTAGGGCAGGGCTCACACTGAGAATGTGGATATGAGTGATTCCAAACAGGGTTGATGACTGAATGTCTCCCTGAAACCCAGCAAATCCTTGGTCATCTGTTGGGGGCAGAGGGAGAAGGTGGTGGCATCAGCACTCTGGGCCAGGTACTGTCTCTAGGATCCCACTCCAGAGAACCGCAAGGCAGGAAGCTTTGATGATAACTGTAGGGCAGGACCCTCTTGGTATATGGTGACAGCTTGGCGCTGTGCTATGCTCGCTGGGATTTCCACTGCCTCTCAGAGGCAGAAGCCTGTGTGGGTTTGGCACACCATGCTGATGGTTTTCTCCAGCATTGTTCAGCCTTCTTGTGCTCCCAGGAGAGTCTTGATGGTTTCTTGTAGCCTGGCTGCACCTCCTCCCCAACCCACTGCAGTAGGGGGAGGTTGGTTGCTGAGCTGCCTAATGTGTCTCTTCCTGTGAAGGGAGGTCAGAGCAGCAGCAGATGCTATCATCTCTGTGTACGTGACTGCATCCTGCAGTCCTCTGGTGTCCACCGCATCCCTGGGAGTAGGAATGCTAATACCTGACAGGCTTCTGCAGGACTCCAGGTACCGCTCCTTTCTAGTGCAGGGTGGGGGTGGGATGAGTCACATCCTGGGGAAGGAGGGAGGGCTGGCTCTGTACCTTCCTGTAACAAAGGGCTATACTTGGCCATGCTTTTGCAGTGAGCTAGACTGGAAGCCTCCTCTTGGGAGGTTCCAAACTAGACTAGACAATCCTGGTAAGTGTACAGTAGGAACACCCTTGCACTGGCCTCCAGCAATGGGCTGTGTGGGATATGAGGGGGGTTTCTTTGTCTGTTGGGAAAGATCCCTGTGTCCCTGCTGCAGGACAAAGCACGAGAGAATGTGCCATGTTCTTTTGCTTCTCTGTGACAATTTCAGAGCCTGGAAGCCAGTCTGCTTTCTAAAAAGCTTTTCTTTATCTTCTGCCTTTACTTTAAAACTGTCCAAAGTGTCAGGTCTTGTTTTTCTGGAGTGTCCCTGGGGGCAGGGGCTCAGCTGTAGTCAAGGAGCTCTCTCACCACTTAATTAGAGGTGTGGGGAATTTTGTACAAAGAGACCTTTTATCCCAAGTGTTTGTGTTTTGATCGGTACTAACAAAAAATAATTTGAAATGGCTGGGAAAAGAAAATCCCTGCTTTAGATCAGTCAGATTCTGCTTCCCTAGTGTTGGTGATGTCATAACCCTACTGTTTAACTAGGTGGCCCTCAGGTAAATGAGTCCTAAATTATTATTATGAAAATAAACCCTTAAAGCCTCAGTTTATGTCTTAAAAAGGGCCCAAGTCTCTCCCTAGGATGAACATCCTAGGCCCCTTGTCACTTATTCTCAGCAGAGAATCCATTATTTTTCTCTTACATGGGGTATACAACTAAATTGACTTTCCTTTCCCCCATCACCTAATCATCTCGTCGTGTTACTTGTTCACTAGAATCCATGGCCTCTTTTATGTATAAATACAGTCCCAGTCCCACCCCCTCTGCTACCTCATCAAGGGCAGTTACCATTACAAAATTTTGCTACTTGCAGAGGCAACACTGTTAACACCTCCTACATACTGGGTACCAGAATATCTGGGAAGGCAGTAAAGTGAATGATTTACAAAGGTATTTGTAAATATGTTAAAGGTGACCACCATCTCTCTCTACATACTGTTATGTCTCCCCTCACCATAACATCTGAGCACTCAGGGGTCCCTGTATCCCATTGCTTTATCTAGTCCCACAGCCTCTGATACCATGTCCTGGAAGTTAAGGATGGAACAAACTATTAGGGCCTATCAAGTAGGAGAAAGTGGTTATATAACCACTGTATTTGCAGGGTGGATTGATTTAAATCACCCATTTTAATAATTATTTAAATTTTCAAGCAGGAAATCTTGAGTTAATTCATCAATTTTTTTTAACTTTATCTTGCATTTGTACTCTTTAATTATCTTCCTAAAGAGATGTTGATTCTTATTGGTTGGTAACCATTAAAATATGAACTAAATATAGTCTTTACACTAAATTTCTTTTTGCTAAGCAGGAGGAGAAGTAAATGTGTATAAATCTAGTGTAAGCAATTGTATGCTTACTTTACATTTATCAGATTCTTTAATTTTTACATGTTTTACTATGGTGTATGATGTATTTCTTATTTACTAGATTAATGTCTCATTTTGTGAATTGTCTCATGCTCTATTAGATGAAAATGTGAATTAAATAAAAAATGGACAAAAACACTTAAACATTTATTTTAGTTAAGTAAAACTACCTTAGTGTGCTGGATATATATGAATTTTTTCAAAGTGTATCATAACGTATTTTGTTGAAAACTAAGGAGGTGTTATTCGTAGATGGTTCATTGAATTGATTGTTTCTGGTCAACACTGTAGTAAGAAAAGAGCCCCGAGAATGAATAAAGGATTGAAAGACATGCCTTCTAATGGTAGACTCAAGGAGCTGAATCTCTTTAGCGTAATGAAGAGAAAGTAAAGGGGTGACTCGATCAGTTTAGAAGTACCTGCATGAAGAACAAAAGATTGATAATGGGCTCTTCAGTCTAGCAGACAAAGGTCTAACAAGATCCAATAGCTGGAAGTTAAAGCTAGACAAACTCCAAGTGGAAATATGATGCAAAATTGTAAGTGAGGGTAATTAACCATTCGAACAACTTACCTATGGTTGTAATGGATTCTCCATCACTGGTAATTTTAAAATCAAGATTGGCTGTTTTTTCTAAAAGCTGTGCTCTAATTCAAACACAAAAGAATTCAGGGAAGTCCTATGACCTGTATTATGCAGGAGGTCAGACTAGTCACTAGATAGTCATAATGGTCCCTTCTGGCCTTAGAATCTATGGATGTCATCTGTCCACCCTGACTGGGTGCTTTCTAGTGCAGTGGCTACTCTGGTTTCAAATGTCCAAGCAATGGGTTTCCCAGCTCTTTCCCCTTAGAAACTCGTACACAGCCTGACATACCTCAGGGCAGGAAAGTGATAAGCACATCTTCCAGCTTTCTCATTTTGGATGCTAAGGGTATGTCTGTACTGCAATTAGATGCCTGCCTGCAGCTGGCCTGTGCCAGCTGACTTAGGGTTGGGCTAAGGGGATATTTAATTGTGGTGTAGATGTTTGGGCTCGGGCTGAAGCCTGGGATCTAGGACCCCCTCCCACCTTACAGACTGCAATAAACTCCCCCAAAAACTAAGGACCAGCACAAACCTCACCGATTTCTGCTCCAAGTACAAGGCATGTTTCTTTGACCTGTCTCTTCTAATTTAAAAACACACACATAAATATATCTATTGCTAACAACCCTCTTCCCCTCCCCTTCCCCCTACACACTCTTCTCCCTCTGGAGAGAGGATGAGAGAACAAACCACACGTGACATGTAGTCACACTGGTTAACGCGCTATTGGAAGCGACTCAGTGAGATGGTGATGAGTGTGGTATGGGAACCTGTACTGAATGGGGAGAAGAGAAAATGGGATGGATTAGTGATTCCCTAGGTCCTGATGGAGAAACCCAGAGCGTGTGTTGGACAGCTTATTGAGAAAGTATCTTTTCCTCTTTGCCCTTTCCCTAGGGTACCTCGCTGCTAGCGGTGTCTGCTCCAAGCTCAGTGGCAGTGCATTCACTCCACCTCACAATGGAAAGTTGTCAAGCTGAATGCCTGAACCATAGCCCCCTGCTACTGGATAAGGCAATATTTTTCTCATCAGTTCTTCCTTCCTGGGTCCTCGCAGGCTTTTTGCTTCTCAGTGTGTAATGTAACTAATGGGGATAGGGAGAGGGATTCCTAAAGACCACCAGCCTGACTCCCTTCTGGCAAAGGGGTGACTGCTCTTGTTGTGGTGAGGAATGTGGTATAAGTATTCTAGAGGGATCCCCCACTCATGTCTGCCTGTCCCCAAGAGATGTCCTGCTTGAAGGACTTGAACACTTCTTCTCTGTACCGCCACCTCAGGGAGACCCTATAGTGCCCCAGCCCAGCTGATCTTGTGAGTGGTGCCAGGAGTAATTCAGAGAAGGCTATTGAAGGCCCTGGACTTTCTGCTAATCTCCGTTCAGCTGGGAGGCCCCTCTTTCTTCTTGTGGAGTTAGTATCAACGTGCACCACCCCAGGAGTTCCTCAGGGGCTGAGCAGTAGCAGATTTCAACAGACTCCTTTGTATGAAAACCTCCACCAAAGCACCCCCTGCCCTTACCCAGGAAGCAAGCCCATGTTTCTCTTCCTAGCAGAAGGGAAGCTGAGTCTCTAACTCGACCTCCTCAGCACATACTACAGGCACTGTGCTTGTGTCTGCACTAGGCTTCCTAGTTAGCAAGTGTTGGCTAAATTCTAGTCTAGGCAAGCCGAGGATTGTTCTGGAATCTCACACCTTAAACGCACTCTTCCCTGTCCCTCCCTCAGCCACTGGGGTGCCTCTGGTCCAAAGCTGCTCAGCTGGGGCTCCCTCATCTTGAAGGGTGAGCTCAGATGTCTGCCCTCCTCTTGGAAGCTGCTTTGCCCTCCAAAGGAACCTTGGAAAAGCTTTGCCTGCCCAGACAAGGAGCACACAATGCCCTTATCAGCAGTGGGGGTGCAGGGAAGGTTTTCTCTTGAGCTTGCATACAGCAGCTGCTCACAGCGAGCTTGACATTAGCACCCGTTGCCATAGAGCTCCCTTACTGTCTGGAAGGCTGTGTACCACATGTGGACCTGCCAACATTGGGAAAGCTGTAAGTGGGGGCTCTCCTGTAACTCCAGGGAAACCCATGGGGGTCATCATTTTCAAAGGATAATAAATGTCTATTGATGTGTGTGGGGCTTCTTCGGAGACAGGCTGCTCCTGTGCCCATAAGAGAGGGCACTCCTTGACTGTGACCTCCCATTCCTTGGCCCTGCCTCTCCCTGCTACGTAACACAGCTGAACTCAACAGGGACTAAGAGGAGGCAGCCAGAATGCTGCTCCCAGTCCTTGGGACCATGATTCAGGCTGGAGGATTCCCTTTCTTCCCCCTGCTTGAATAGCCAAATGGGGAGTTTGAATCCCCTTCTTAAGCAAAAGCCTCTTCCTGTTAGGCTAGGTGCTGAGCAGATCTCTGGCTAGGCTGTGGCCCCCAGTGTTCAGCATTGGTCTCCACCATCGAGTAGCTAAATGTGGTGCTGCTGAGAGCTCTCCTCCCCTCCAGCTGAGCCCCAGCATGCCACTGGTGTTCCCTTTGTATGTGCAACTGGAGTTGCTCAGCTAGACAAGCATCAAAGCTTGGCATGGATAGACACTTCTAAATAACCAGCACAGCAGCAGAGGTCTGTGTCTGTGTGTAATGGAGTAGCAGAGCTGTATGGAAGGAGGCCAGGTCTGGAATAGCAGGGGCTGCTATGCAGCTCAGTTGAGGAATAGCAGGAGTTATTGCAAGCCAGGATTGAGGTGCCTATACAGAGCTGGGGAGCTCAGGACTGGAAAAGCTTGAAGTGTTGCAGAGCTCTGTATGTTCAGCTCAGGGCTAGAATGCCCAGGGCGTGCTCTGGGTCAGGATTCCTTGGCTCTCTTCCCAGCTGTGCCCATGAGACACTTGCCTTGGACAAGTCTCTTCCCCTTCTGTGTCTTCTTTTCCCTCTATAAAATGGGGTCTGACATGCATTAAGATCCTGTGATGAAAAGGACGGTAGAAGGGAGAAGTGCTGTTTATGGAGAGGTTGGTGGGGAGGGGGTGGGGGAGGGCTCCCTTTGTGGATTTGGAAGTCGCCAAGTTTGGCTTTAAACAGTGGCTAAGCCTGGAAATTGACTATTCAGCTCAAGGGCTGGGGTGGGAGCAGGGAGAAAATCTGAAGTCATTGAACAAAAAGTGCCTGAGACTGAAAACTTTAGGCTGCTCTAAGTTGCAAAAGTCTTGCGACTCTTTTTGCCCACACCTAGGGGAAAAGGAGGTGCATGTGTCTCTGGCCACCCCTCACCGACCGAGCACAGGGTGCCAAGCAGCAGGCTAACAACTAGAAACACAAAGTTTGATTTGCCTTTTAAAACTTCAGGGAGATGGCAAGCTGCTAGCCATCCTGGCAGAGCTTCAGCT
Source organism: Emys orbicularis (assembly GCF_028017835.1). Lineage (NCBI taxonomy): Eukaryota > Metazoa > Chordata > Testudines > Emydidae > Emys > Emys orbicularis. Next base: position 214,043,699 of record NC_088685.1, on the reverse strand, counting down.
CCAGCTCCTCATTGGAGCCCATAGAGCTAGTTTTAGCATTTCTTTTATTCAGCAGTAACGCAGGGAACCTACAGGCCTGCCTCCTGTAAGACATGGGCTTCAGCAGTTCGCATAAGGCTTGAGGTCAATGAACTTTGGCACAGATAAAGGCCTAACGGTCACCCCTAAGTTTTGGGGAACTAGGAATAGACTGTTTAAGGGGAAAGTTTGTCCATAATGACACCAGCCAACCACAGGAACATGAGCTAACACCAGCTTTTCAATATTTTAGGATGGGAACATCTGCGGATGTCTGACCACAAGAGTGCCCTGGCAATGATGCATATGACAAGTTGAGATCATTAATATACTAAACTGTAGGAGAAGGGCACCCCAACATTAGTAGGATGATTAAATACAAATAAGAAAGAGGGGAGAAACTCCTACTGAATATACATTAGACATAGCGGTGTCAGCGTAACATATTACACAAGTTGTATCTCAGCCTGTAAGCAGGAGGAGTAAGAGATGTAGCCCTTGGGAGGTGCCAGAATGATGGTCACTGGTGATGAGGAAGATAATGGTTAACATTTCAGAACATTTTGTGCCCTGCCAGGGATGGTGAGTGTATGGATGTTCAGATGTACATTCTGTATTATCACTATCTACCTTGCTGGGTTAGAGTGTTTGTGTTTGTGATTTTGCTAAATGTACTAATAAACTAGGACCGCTTCTGTATTTGTAATAAAGTGTGAAGGTTGCAGCGTACATCAGGGTTCCCAAATAAATAGTAACTTTAATAATACTGGGCCTGATCTTGGGACAAGAACCTGTCAAACCTCAGACAGAAAACTGGGGATTGTTTCTTGACAGGGATGTGACCTCCCCCAGGACCTCCAGCCCCATGGCGTGGGAGGCTCCACCACCTGAGTTAAAGGAGTAATGATTTTACCTCGTAGCAGTAGTAGGTTCTTATGTGGGCCAGCCCCGACAGTGAAACATACAACATACACTTACTTACCCCAAGTATCATTCAGCCTGTGCCACAAATGAGGACAGCAGAGGACAGCTCAGCTTCTGGCTGAGCCAGGACTAGCACCTGTATTGCAGAACAATCACTAAGGCTTGGTCTACACTTACCCCCCAATTCGAACTAAGGTACGCAACTTCAGCTACGTGAATAACGTAGCTGAAGTTCGAAGTACCTTAGTTCGAACTTACCTCGGTCCACACGCGGCAGGCAGGCTCCCCCGTCGACGCCGCGGTTCCCCCGTCGACGCCGCGGTACTCCTCTCGTCTAGCTGGAGTACCGCAGTCGACGGCGATCACTTCCTGGTTCGATATATCGCGTCCAGACCAGATGCGATAAATCGAACCCAGAACTTCGATTCCCAGCCACCGAACTAGCGGCTGGGTGTAGACAAGGCCTAAGACATGCTGCCTCTCAGAAAGAGTAGGCCAAATCTCTGTGCTTGGCTGTGCAATAGGGGTGCTCTGCCACACCACTTCTACCCAACTGGACTAGCCTAGCAATTAGTTTGCATGTGGTAGACTTCCTGGGTAGAGGAGGAGGAAGGAAGCTGCAGGAAGAGAAGCAATGATCCTGTAGTTAGGGCACTAAACTGGGACCCAGGGAAGATGGGGTGTCTCTTGCTGTGACACAGACTTCCCATGCTATGGTGGGCAATACTGGGAGGTGGTCACTAACTTTATCCTTAACCTCTCTCTGCCTAAATTCCTTCTCTGTAAACTGGGATAATTGTAATCACTGGAGCTGGATAAGAAAAGTGAGGGGTTTGGAGGGGCATGGGGGCATAGCTTTCCCAGGTCTGTGTGGGAGGGAGTGCAGGGAACCCCTAGAACTGAGTTGGGGGCCTGGGTTAGTTGGGAGGGTTGGAACTGTGCTGGGAGTCAGAGGCAGGAGTCTTGCAGAGCAGAGGACTGTGGACAAAGTGGTGTGGGGAGCCTGGAGATAAGAATGCTCTGCCCTTATTTATAAGGTCTCTGTGGAGAGGCTCATTTAGGGTGTGAAGAGCCTTTGAAGGCTGGGAAGAGATTGCCCCTTCCCAGTAACTCCTGTTGCAACTCTGTGTGTGTGTGTGTGTGTGTGTAGGTCTGCTGGGTGTGCACTCACATTGTGGGCTTGTGTATGCTTTGTGTAACTGTTTTGGTTCTCAATTGAGCATAGGATCAATCAAATGGTGCCTGGAGCTGCCATCTCCCTGGGTCACAGCGCTGCCCTCCCTGAGCTGGCATCCCTTGCATTGCTCCCCATTCGCTTAGCACTGCACCCCAGGGGAGTGGGGTGTCTGGGTCCAGAGTGGTGCCTGGGATAACATACTAATGGTCAGCAGTGACCAGGCGCTTTTCTCTTGAGATGGTGGCTCCAATAGCCTGCGTATGCACAGGCCTTTGCAGTGGAGCACCGTGGGCAGGGACGATCCCTGGGCCAAGCTCTCTGAGACTCAGAGCAACATCCAATATTGTTGGCAAAGACTCGCTATCCCAGCCAGAGAGAGTAGAGCCGGATGGTGGCCGGGCTCCAGCCAGCCAGCGTCGCTCACATGCTGTAGAGCAGAAAACATTACTGGGCTGGACATTACTGGGAGGTTGCTGCGCTCAGAGCTGGAATTGCACGACCCCAGACGGGTGTCAGTTCTGGCTCAAGGCTCCTCCTGGTAGGAAACTAGGAAATGCTCAGTGCTGGACGGTATAGCCCTTTCAGGATCCAAAGAGGGGGACTCATTTTTGGTTCCCTTTGCCTCAGTTTATCTAGCAAAGACAGGCTGATCTGCTCATGCAAGGAGCAGGGGAAGCTTGGATCCAGAGACTCCTCTCAGAAGCTGCCCCCTTTAGTAGAGCCTGCAGTCCAGCAGCCAGTCTAGTAGTAGGGGTGGCTGTTCTTTGCTCTCCCAGGGGGGACTCTTTAAGGAACACGCAAATGGTCTGTTTTACTCCCTTGAGTTGTGAACTCCATTTGACTCACCAGCTGAGGCTCCCATTTAGCACTTAAAATCATAGAAATCCTGAGGGCATTCTGCACCAAAGAAATAAAAATTCTGTGCACAATATTTTAAAATTCTGCCCATTTTATTTGTCAAATAAATGTGGAGGCTCCAGCATGGCATTGGGGAGCACAGGCCATTGGCTGCACAGAGATGGGAGATCACTGTGCAGCTCCCCCGGGACATGGACTCAGCGGTGAGGCTGCACCCAACCCTGACACAGTGCAGGGACCAGGCCTGGCCCAGAAACACCCCAGGGCCCTGCCCCTCCACTCAGGTGTGGGTTGTGCAGGTTCTGTGTGGGGCGATCTGGGTGTGGGCAGCTCAGTGGGGAATCAGAGTGTGGGGGGCATCTGGATACACAGGGGCTTGTTGCAGGGGTTCTGGGTGCAATGGTAATGGGACTCTGCAGGGGGATCCAGGTGAAGGTGGCTGGGGCTCAGCGGGGGGAGGGGTCTGAGTGTGTGTGTGGGGGGGGACAGAGCTCGGTAGAGGGTGTGGGGGGGCTCAATGGGGGTCCAATGCTGGGGGAGTGGGGCTCATTGGGAGGGTGAGGCTCGGTGGGAAGGTCTGGGTATGAAGGGGTCTGGATGCATGGGAGTTGGGTGGATGGGGGAGCAGCTCCCTATACAGGGATCCCTCCCCCTGCAGCTGAGGAGTGATGAGTTCAGGAAGCAGGGGAGGGAGCTTGCAGAGCTTCCTGCAGGTGGGGCAGAAATCTGGAGGTGGGTCTGACTCTTCCCCGGATGCCGTGCAGAGAAAAAGGAAGTCCCGTCCTCCCCAGCCCAGCCGGGACTAGCAGCAGAGCCCGGCTCAGGGTAGGAGCCACCAGCGGGGTCTTCCCCAGTCCCACCCCTTGCCCTACAGTGATTTACCTCTCTGGTGGCTGCCCTGGGCACCCAGAACATATTGCTGGGGAAGGCCGCATGACTGCTCTTTTGGCTTCCCTTTGCTTCCCCATCAGAAAGTCATTTTTCTGTGGGGAAGCAAAGAAATCTGCGGGGGGCATAAATTCTGTGCATTTGCAGTGGCGCAGAATTCCCCAGGAGTAAAATGTAGGGTTGGAAGGGACCTTGAGAGGTCAAGTCCAGCCCTGTGAGAGCACTGAGGCAAGACCAAGTAAACCTAGACCCTCCCTGACATCTGTCCAACCTGTTCTTAAATAACTCCAATGGCCAGGGTTACACCACCACCCTGAGAAGCCTTTGGAGGAGGGGTTTCTTCTCCCTCACACATTGGGGGGTCTGTGATTCCCATTTCCTGCTTTCCCAGGGTCTGAGCCGTGGCTGAAGTCCTTCTGTTTTATGCCAGCAACTCTTAACTCCACCTTAGTGACTTAGTCGCAAGGCTGTGGCTAACATGGCTTTAGTGGAGACAGGGCCTGGGAGAGAATGGCCAAGCCATCTTCAGGTGGCACTGTCCTGCCATTGTTGTGTTTTGGGGTGCCCTTTTCTGGGGGTGCCTCCTTCAGATTGGCAGGGCTGGGGGGATGGACACTTCCCCCTCTGGGCTCCAGCAGCAGCAGGCCCATCTCTGCTTTATTCCTTCAGGCAGCCCATGTTTCATTGACTGTCTTTCCCCTGAGCTGGAAATCTCATCAGTGACTCTCCTGAGCTGCCTCCCAATCTGCAGAGTCTAAGGGCTGGTCTCCATTTAACATGCTACAGCTAAAGCGCTTCAGTATAGACCAGTGATCCCCAAACTATGGGGCATGTTCGGGGAAGAATTCACGGAGGAATATTCTGGGTGTGTGTGGTGGGACCTGGGCCAGCGCCCTGGGGCGGGGGGAGGCAGAGAGAGAGCACCACCCTGTCTGGCCCCACCCACAGCCCAACTCCTGGCCCCCCAACTCCTGGCCATGGCCCAGCCCCACTCCTGGGCCCAGCTCCCAACCACGACTCCTGGGGCAGGGGGCAGGCAGATTGTATTAGAGGCGGGGGGGGGGGGGGGCACGACTAAAAAAGTTTGGGGACTATTGGTGTAGACACTCGCTACAGCAACAGGAGGGGTCTCCTGTCGCTGTAGATAATCCACCTCCCCGCGAGGCAGTAGCTAGGTCCATGGAAGGTGGGGGTTAGGTCGGCTTAACTACGTCTCTCAGGGGTGTACACTTTTCACACTACAAGAGATGTAGCTATGCCAAGGTAACTTTTCAGTGTAGAGCAGCCCCAACTTCTTCCCCCTCCCAACCTGCTGGCATTCCTCGCTCCCTCTTCCAGGCCATTAACTCTTCTCCATTTCACCTGCCTCTCCCAGTTTGTCTGGCCAGAGATGAGGAATCTGCCGTTTCCTTCCATTGCACTCACTTACCTCACTCCTCCCCACCTAGTCTTCTTCCTTCTCCCTCTTCCCTTCTCCAGTCATTTCATTGCTGTCAGCTCATCTTTCTTTCCCCAAGCCCCAGCATCTGTGCCTGACCCATTTCCTAGCCTCCATGGTCTGCACATCCATCTGTCTCCTCCTTTCCCCGACCACTATGCCAGCCTGGCTGGGACCCTTCTCTCCCCATGACCATTGCTCTGTGGCCTCCCTGAGGCCCAGCTCTCCAACACATCCATGGTGCTGCTGCTGCCACCCGCACATCCACCTCTCATTCCTGGCCCCCTTCAAATCCCTCTCCGTGGATGTGCTCCAGCATCTTTGCAGGCCCAGCCCCCTCTGCCCCTTCAGCGTCTCCCAGTGCTCTTGGTGCAGGAGCCTTCTGCTCTGCAGCCTTCCTCTGTCTCCGCAGGGCAATGACTGCCAGTCTCCTCTCTCCCCTCCCACTTACTGTCTCACAGTGGGTGGGCAATCCTCTCCAAGTTCAGTGTGCAACTAGTGTCCCTGGGGCTGTGTCCCTGCAGCTGCACAGACCACCTCTCCTCTGGGGCGCCCCTCCCCACCACAAGGAACTGGAGGACTGGATGGTAGGGGCTATCTTGAGCAGCTGCCTCGCTGAGAGGGGGGTATGCCTGCTGGGGCGGGAGTTCTGTAGAGACTTGATTCGTTCTGCACCTGGAGCGGGATTTCTTGTTATGCTGTAAACACAGGCAGGAGACTGTTGCTGAGCAAAGAGCCCATAACACACAAAGGTGGGTCCTAACAGCAGAACAAAGGCAAATCTGCTGCCTTCACTCCTCCCTCTTCTGGCTGGCGTAATACACTGGCCACCTGCCACCTTCCTTCCAGTGGGTCATATGAGCCCAGGTTGCACTGCCTGCTTGGTATCTCTCCATGTCTGCAGAGGGCAATGCTGGTGGGCAGACTCCACCAGTTGCTGCTGCAGGCCCCAGCACTGGCACTAGGTCTATGCCCCTAATCCAGCCCTAGGTAGGGACACTGAGTGAGGTAAGAATTGGATGTGCCTGGGGCCAGGGCACTTGTCTGGCTTGGGGGAGGCAGTGGGGATGGTCAGGCTGGAGTGTGAAGGGGCTGATCTCTGGGGCGGTATGTTTCTACCTTGCACCTTGAAGAGGGGGAACCTGACACCACCTAAAGGAGTAGTGGGTGTGAGGGAGCCGGAGACCAGACCCTACAGGTCTGCCAGGGAGGGGCAGCCAGGGCACAGGAGTTCTGTTTGCACACTGTGCGTTGTTCTCTCTGGACTGCAGAGTGCATGCTATCCCCATTGTCCCAGGAACAGCACGGAAGGCTCCTGTGCAGGGCTCCAGCAGTAACAATGACACACTATAAACAGTAACGCTCACAGTTCCCCTGCAAAGGTTGGTGGGCTCTTCTTCTCCCATTGGCCATAGAGAGAGACAGGGGCATGGAGTGGCTTGTACCCAGGAGCCCTGTGCTGAGAACAGTCCCTTGGCTGGCAGCAAAGCAAATTACCCAGAAAAAAGGCTACTGTCGTTCCAGAGAAGAGTCTCCCTGGGGAGTTCGTCGGCGTAGCTGTTGTGGTACTGTGTTATAGTGCTGTTGGAATGCAGTACGTTTCCCTGTGTGTAACAGCCTTCAGTAACTTGTCGGTGTCTTCCCCCCGGCTTGTGCCGAATCCTGTCAGTCATGCTGTACTCCTTTCCCCTGGCTCAGACCAATGCATGTCTTTGGTCTGGGGGTGGTGAGCCTTTTAGGTTGGCCGAGGTCAGTGCCTCCCAGCCCTGCGGCAGGTGCTTTCTTAGGGGATTCACTTTGGGTTGGATTCTTTCTGTCTTCCCTTTGTCCTTTCTTCTTACCCAGCCAAGGTGCCTCGTGCCTCTTTGCACTGGTTCCCACTGGCTCCCTCTCGGTGACCTCTGGACTGGAGGTGTGTTCACCACAATCCCAGCTGCCAGTTACTTATCTCCGCTCTTAAAGGGCAGCTAAATCAGCTTTCTTAGCTGCCAAAGGTGTGGGGGCGTAGAGGAGAGCGTCAGTTCTGACGCTGGCTCTGTCTCCGGCCCACGCATGCTGTTCCTGCAGGTGACAGACAGCACTCCATGTCCCCCTCCTCTTACAAGGGGATAGGCCCCAAAAGCTCTCCCCTCCCTGAAGGAGACGGGATGAAGAGAGGAGAGGACTTGCAGAGAGGGGTAATCAAAAGCGTCTGAGGCCTGGTCCCTGGCATCCCCTCTGACTTGTCTGTGGGGGTGGGGCTCTAAGCAGCTTCTCGCCATTGTAGCTCCCCTGGGCCAGGCTGTGACACTCACCAAGGCTCTGCTCTTCTCTCGTTGCTAGGCGGGCGTTTGTAGGTGAAGGACTATGTCCACAATGGTGTACCCAAGGGAGGAGAAGCTGGACAAGCTGAGCCAGGAGGAGATCATTTGCAACACCAAGCTGGTGATGCAGGGGCTGGAGGCCCTGAAGAACGAGCACAACTCCATCCTGCACAGCCTGCTGGAGACCATCAAGTGTCTGAAGAAGGATGAGGAGGCCAACCTGGTGCATGAGAAATCCAATCTGCTCCGCAAGTCGGTGGAGATGATTGAGCTGGGGCTTGGGGAGGCTCAGGTGAGCGACCGGGAGGCATGGTAGCAAGCACATGGGTAGGGGTCACCCAGGGGTCTGGCATAGGAGGGCAGACACAGTACCGTGCCATCCCCAGGGGCTGCAGAATCCTCTGCCAGATCTGAGCCTGGCAATGACTAACCTCTGTCTGGAGAGGCAGATGAGGCCAGGGTGCAGCGTAGTGGGGCAGCCTTGGGGAGAGGCTGTGCTGGTTCTCCTGCTGGATTGATGATGTTGCCGTTGGCTCTCTTGGCCCAGGTGATGATGGCTCTGTCCAGCCACCTGAATGCAGTGGAGTCAGAGAAGCAGAAGCTGCGCGCCCAGGTGCGGCGACTGTGCCAGGAGAACCAGTGGCTGCGAGACGAGCTGGCCAACACCCAGCAGAAGCTGCAGCGCAGTGAGCAGACAGTGGCCCAGCTGGAGGAGGAGAAGAAGCACCTGGAGTTCATGAACCAGCTGAAGAAATACGATGAGGACGTCTCACCATCGGTAAAAGTCATTGCTGCAGGGGGCGCTAACTCCCAGAGCTATCCCACAGGGCTGAGCCGAGGGATGGACGGGCCTCCAGGAGTGCCCGGCCTCCGTGGCTTGTGCTCTGGACATCCGGCAGTGTGTGTCAGTCATGCCCCTCGGGACTCCTCAAGCCCCAAAAGGGGAGTGCGCTTTCACCTGCCTGAACCAGGGCCTGTCTGCTAAGGAGCCAGCTGTGATGTGGGACCCTGCTGCCAGGACTGGGAGTGAGACTCGGGGTGGGCTCACTGACCATGGGGCGACTGGGCCCATGGGGTGGGGGGAGCACCTGCCTGACCTCAGCGGGGACTGGACCCTGCACAGGGTGGGGTGGGGAGCTGTCTTACTAGGGTGCTGGCACTTTACACTGATGGTTCTTCCCCTCCCCCTGCCAGGAGGAGAAGGAAGGGGACTCCACAAAGGACTCTCTGGATGATCTGTTCCCGAACGAAGAAGAGGAACACGGCCCAGGAAGTAAGTGGTTCCAGTCCCCCCTACCCCATCCTCCCACCTTCTCCTGTGGTCTGTCTGCTAGGGCCTGTAATAAGAGCCCTGGCTGGTTTGAGGTGAGTGGGTAGCCCAGCCTGGCTGGTGCTGTGAGCCCAAGTGGCGTGCTGCCCTGCTCTGTGCCCACCACCGGCCTGGTTACTCGTGTGTGTGTGTTTGCAGTGCCCCACCAGCACAGCAGTGCGGCGGCAGCTGCCCAGCAGGGTGGCTATGAGATCCCAGCACGCCTGCGCACCCTCCACAACCTGGTGATCCAGTACGCCTCGCAGGGGCGCTACGAGGTAGCTGTGCCACTCTGCAAGCAGGCACTGGAGGACCTGGAAAAGACATCAGGCCACGACCACCCCGATGTGGCCACCATGCTCAACATTCTGGCACTGGTGTACAGGTGAGCGTTGGGGTGGGGAGCAGGGCCCTGCCACTTCTTCCCCATCTACCAGTGCAGGAGTCTGGCAAATGTGGGGCTCCTGCATCTGGCAGAGTCTCCCTTTGGAAACTGCTTGGGGTCAGGTGATGGCCATGAAGCCCAGGCCCCATTAGCCTGGGGTGGGCTTTGCAGAAAGCCATGGGAGGGCTGGGATTTGGGGAGAGCTGTAGGGCATGGGGAGGGATGGGAGAGGGCAGGCTGGAATGGGGTGAGAGCTGTGGTTGGTGAGGCTGATTGGGAATTGGAAAAAGCTGCAGGGTTGTCCCAGGCGCCGCGTGCTCAGAGTCCCAGCACTCTAGACCTGCACCGTGATACACTGACTTTGTGCTGCAGGGATCAGAATAAATACAAAGAGGCAGCCCATCTGCTGAACGACGCACTCTCCATTCGTGAGAAGACACTGGGGAAAGACCACCCTGCAGTGAGTATCTGCTGCCCTGGCCCTGGGGACACATGTCCCCTGCTGGCAGGGGAGTGGGGGCCAGGTGGGCAGGAGGCATGTCATGTCCCCCCCCCCCCCCCATTCTCTGTGATTCACATGGCTGGGCTGCTCACTGATTGCACAAGAGGCTGCCATGGAAAGCCCCGGGTGGCAAGGAATGGGGCTCAGGCACTGGCCATGGAGCACCCCTTGGCATTCTGCCCCTCTACACCGTGCCAGGGGATCAGATGAGGGCACATGCAGTCCCAGTCCTGACTCCAGCACTTCTGGGAGGAGTTTGGGTTTTACCCTGGGCATCCTGGATACCTCTGTGCTGCTTCCCTAACGCGCTGGGCAGCGTTGCTGTGTGCTGCCAAGCGGCTGCAATGGTGATTGCAAATGGCCTTGCTCCCCAGGCACATTCCTTCTGGTTCCTTCTCACTTCAGTGGGGTGGGGCTTGTTCCTGTAGGTGGCCGCGACCCTCAACAATCTGGCTGTTCTTTATGGCAAGAGAGGAAAGTACAAGGAGGCAGAGCCGCTGTGCAAGCGAGCCCTGGAGATCCGCGAGAAGGTACCAGCCTGAGCCCTCCATGTGTGTACATATACACCCTCACCCCTCTTGATGGGCTGCTCCCCATCCCTGAGATCTGGGAGAAGGTATCAGCATCGCCCTCCCGCGACTCCTCCTAGCAGTTGGCCCGGGGTGGGAGGGCGGGGAGATGAGTTCATGATTCGAGGACTTCAGTAACTCAGCCAGAGGCGAGGGGTCTATTATAGCAGGGGGTGGGTGAGGTTCTGTGGCCTGCAGTGTGCAGGAGGTCAGACTAGATGATCATGATGGTCCCTTCTGGCCTTAAAGTCTGAGTCCCCAATGCCCTGAAAAACATCCATCAGGTCCCTGTAGTTACCCCCTGCCCCCAGTGCGTTGACCTCTGCCACCTGCTCTCCTGCCTCCAGCTTTGTTTTGTAGTGCCAGAGTCTCCATCTCCATTCACTGCCTATGGACCTTTTCTTGAATCCCCCTGGTATTTGGCCACCACGTAGCTACAGGCCATGCCCCTGAGGGACCGGCTGGAGTCTACTTTTCCCCTGCCTTTTAGCTTCTGGGAGTGCTGGGAAAGGGCTGGCATGCTAGAGTTTCCCTCAGTAGAGTAGGGCATTCCCAGGAGTCCAAGGAGGGGCAGCCATGGTGTCCCCATGGGGCCTGCAGTGATCCTGAAGGGGTTGCTGTCTGAGGCCTCCCTTCTCTGGCTTCTCCAGGTTCTAGGCAAAGACCATCCAGATGTGGCCAAGCAGCTGAACAACCTGGCACTGCTGTGCCAGAACCAGGGCAAATACGAGGAGGTAGAGTACTACTACCGCCGAGCGCTGGAGATCTACGAGAGCCGCCTGGGCCACGACGACCCCAATGTGGCCAAGACCAAGAACAACTTGGTGCGTCTGCAGGGAGAGGGGGGCTGTCTGGGTGGCATCTGGGTCAGTGGGGGAGGAGCTGGGAGAGCTGACTGGGGCGGGGGGGTCCAGGGGGTATTCATGGTCCCATGTGGCCCAGTGGGGCTTGACAAACTCTCTCTGTTGGCTGCAGGCCTCCTGCTACCTGAAACAAGGCAAATACAAGGATGCTGAGGTGCTGTACAAGGAGATCCTCACCCGCGCCCATGTGAAGGAGTTTGGCTCTGTGGATGGTACGTACAGCTGGAAATGGTTGGGGGAAGTGGGGAGCCTGGCCATAGCTCTCATTCCAGCTGTGGGACTGGCTCTATGCAGTGTCCCCTCCGCTGGCAGGGCGAGTCCCTGCAAAGCCTGCTGCGCTCTGCACCCTGCCTGGGCTTGTCTCTGTGCAGTTCACCGCTCTCAGCCACCTGACTGGGAAGGGAGAGGGCCCCCGCTCCCCTGCAGGGCTGGCACCACGAGATCTAACCAAAGACCTTGCAGGGCACAGTGACACTGTACAGTGTGGCGAACAGCTGTCCTTGCGCTGCCATCCCTCGGCATGGCACCACCCTGCCCCTCTCCCTCAACCATACAGAGTGGCTGGAGGCTTTCCCTGGGCTAAGGGGAAGGTCATTTATGTGTGCAGAGCAGGTCAGTGACTATGAAACCAGCAAGGGATTAGCAGCCCACGAGCAGGGGATGCAGCCCCTACTGGGGTTGGGGAGAGCCCCACAGGCAGTGTCCCGTGGAGAGAGCCGGAGAGGTGCGTTCTGAAGCCAGTGCCCCAGGATCCTGGCTGGTTCTAGGTGGGGAGTGGGGCTGCAGCGTGTGCCAGGTGCATAGGTGGGTAGGGCGGAGCTCCGGAGCGAGGTTGTGAACAGCACTCTGTTGTGTTTTGCCCCACAGATGAGCACAAGCCGATCTGGATGCACGCGGAGGAGAGGGAGGAGATGAGCAAGGTGAGGGTAAGAGGTCAGATCAGCACAGCCTCTGACAGTGGAGACAGCCCAGTGGCTCAGCTTTTATGCTGGGGGTGGGGAGGGTCCTGTCCTGGGAGCTGGAGTCTCTTCTCTTCCCTAGGGACGGGAGGGGAGTCTCTGCTTTCTGTAACCCCTCTAGAGCAGCAGATGCTGCAGCTGGTCACAGCTAGCAGGGGAGGGGCAGCTGGGGCAGGGCGTAGGCATAGGGAGGGAGGCAGGGTGCTGCAGCTGGGCAGGGGCGTGGCAGAGGGGGAGGTGCTGCAATTGCTCTCTTGTGCCTGTGTGGGAAGGAGAGCTGTGCTCTGGCCGGGGGGAGGCCCGCTGTGTGTCTAGCTGTGCCTGCATGTTTTCTCTTTGCTTGTAGTGCTCTCCCTAGGACACGCTGGACAGCGGAAGATGGCAGAATGACAGCGTGTTTCTGTGCCAGAGACTTAGCTTCCAGCCCCAAAGGGCCTCGAAAATCCAGCTCACTCCTGGGTTAGCCCATAAGGCTGATCAGGAGAAAGGGAACCTGAGAGGAGAGGCAGACAGGCCTGGGAAGAGGCTGCAGTCTGCTGCCTCCATCATCTCCCCCAGAGAACCTTCTGCCGTGTGCTGCTGGAGCCAGAATGGGACCTAGAGTTCTCCCCGGCACCCTGGTCCTTCCAGCCCAGCTCTGAGTGAGGGCAACGCAAACCTTGCCGGCATCTAGAGCCCCAGAGAGCACAGGGCCTTCCTTGGGAGCCAGGCTGCCTTCCTCGGGGCAGTGGGCAGCAGCCCTGGCTCCCTGGCGAATGGGAATTGACCCCGGCAGTTGTGAGAGGCAGGTGCACTGCTGAGATGGACTGAGCTAAACAGACATACGGAGCAGGTGTCCCTTCTTATGCAGCAGGCAAGACGCAGGCGCCCCAGCACACCTCCCTTACCCCCTCTGTGCAAATGCAGCAGGGAGGCCTCTCGCCTGTGTGCACAGACCCTGTACCGGGAGCCGGCAGTCAGGATTGGCAGAGTCGTCATCTAGGTGGCCAGGCTGGAGTTTGAGGGCTTGAGTAACAAACTCTAAATGCTGCAGGTGCTGGGCCCCTCTGAGATCCCACCCTGTGTCTGGAAGCTGTCCCAGCTTCTATCCTGCACAGCGCAATCTAGTCTAGAGCCTCTGTGCTCCCCAAGCTGCAATCTCTTCACCTCCCAGTGTAGTCCCTGTAGGATGCTGAGGACCCCTTGAGAAGCAGAGCACCATGCGGGGCAGGACTGCAGAGACTAGCACACAAGCTGTAAAGAATCATGGTGGCAGTGCCATTGCTGCTCTAAGCCAGTTCGCCCCTTGGGTGCTCTGTGCTGCCTGCACCCACTGCTCCACCTAAGCAGGGTGGTGGCCCCTGGGCCATGCTGCCAAGAGCCTGCTGGGTTGATACCAGCATTTATTGTATCGATGGTCAGTTACAGGTCAGCTGGCTGTGCAGATAGCCTGGGCTAGACAAGGCCTCTGGGAAAGAGGAGGGATTGTCATGGCAAGATTTCTAGCACCCGATAGCATTTGCGGGGTCTCCTCCAGTGGGGGTGCCAGTTCTGAGCAGTGAGGAGTTAGCTGTGGAGGAGGGAGAGCCTTTTTGGCTCCAGCTGGGTTCTGTCGCTGAGGCCTTTTGTGGATGGCTAAATCCAAGCGTAGGGTTTGGAGCTATTGTTGGAGCTTGTTAATGTCTCCCGAAAGGAGGGCTGGTGCCAACTCTTGCCACTGGTGGCTGTGCTGAATGTCAGCCTGCCTGTAAGCAGACTTTGGGAGCTGGGCGATGGAAAAGGTGGTGGTGGCATTGCTTGGAGGCCTGCTGCAACTTTTCCATCCCTGCCCATCTGTCCTAGCGCTGTGCAGGGCTTCGAGATGATCCAGCCATGGATGAAGGTCAGTTGACCATGCTGAGCCCATTAGGTCTGTTAGCTGCCTTTGATGCCATTGCCCATACAGTTCTGTTGACTCCATTGTGGCCCCTGACTGGGGTGACTGCGCTTGCTCCTGAGAGTTTCTGCACCTGGCTGCTTTGTCACCTAGGCTGAGGCCACTGCTGTGCAGAGCTCCACAGGGTACTGTTGTGTCCCCCCTCCTCCATGTGTAGGTGAGGTTCTGGAGGTTGCAGTGCCACCTGCCCAGATGGTGCAGGGTCAGTGCTCTCCTAGGGCTGGCTGAGAGCTGGCTGGCTGGAGGCTCACCCAGAGAAGAGATGGTGCTGGTGGTGTTTAAGGGGCCGATCTCTAGAGATTGACAGATGACATGTGGCCACCTCTTGTCAGTGGAGCTTGCTGCTCGGCTGCTTTCAGGGTATGTTGCTACGCGGAGGCCTGCCTGCGCTGCTAGCCTTGGTGTGCGGGGTTGCTGATTGGAGCGGCTCCGTGTCCTGTGCATTCCGGGGCTCCATGGCCAGGTACACGGTGAGCCCTGGCTCGCTGGCTCAGAGATGAGGAGCCTGACAGGGTATGTAAGGGGGTCTGGCGAGCCTGCAGCCCCCTCCCTGTTTGCGTGTGCCAGGAGGCTCCAGGGAAGGCCCTTCCTTCGGGAAGGCAGCTCCCATGTCCTCCTGCTCTCCATGGGCCTTAGTGTTGCTCTGACAGATGGGAGCAGCTCCCTTACCAGGGGGACTTGAAGAGACAGCAGCTCAGGCTAATAGACCACTCAGGTCTTTAGTCACCAGCATCCCTGCCAGAGCCCTGAGGGCTCACATCTGCTTACCCACCTCTGGGCCCTGCCTCCCAGGCCTTGTGCATGCGCCATACGCACACAGTCCCAGAGCCGAACTTCTGGCCTGGGGCGTACACCTTTAGCTTCAAGCTAGAGAAATGAGCTGGCCCCATGGCTCTCCTGCTGCCACCTCAGGACAAGACTCTGCCACAAGGAGGTTCCACCGGGGTCCCTGAAACTGCCTTGGCCGGTACAGGGCACGGTGGCTTCTTATGCCTGTTCTGCCCCTTCCTGCTCCTAGCCCAGAGCAGCTCTGAGCTCCAGCTGGGAAGGAGTGGCTCCAGCAGCCGGCTTTTCTGGGAGCTGCATTTGAGTGGTGTGCTCTCTCCTCAGGGGCCAGGACTGGGCCTTCTCTCCCCTGTACAGGGCTGAGATGCTTTCCAGGCTACTGCTAAGCATGGGGGGGACACACACCTCTGTCTCCTGCTAGTGGAGGAGGCTTCATGTGTTGGGCATTCTGCAGTGCAGGGATGCTGGTGCCAGCCGTCCCCCAGGGCATACTGTGGCTCCCCCCACAAGCTAGCAGCAGTGGGCTGGGGGTAAGGAGAGAGCTGTGTTGTGGCCAGTGGGAGACGTGCATGCTAGCCTAACCCACAGGTGGTTCCTGTTCCCTTGAGCTGTGCTCTCTTGGTTCTACTTAGCACTAGCCCAGCCCCTGGGTTGAGGGGTGTTGCTCCCATTCCCTCCCACGCCTGGAGGCCCTCCCCTGCCAGACCTGGTTGCCTGTCTGTTTTCTCCTATTAAAAAGCATCATACCCATTTTGACAGAGCTTCACTTTCTTTCTCTGTACTTCCCATTTCACAGAACATCGCGATGGGGCTGAGTGCCTGGGTGGGGTGGATTTACTAGCATCCAGGCAGTGGCGGGGGCACATGCGGGGATTGGGCAGGGCCAAGGCAGGAGCTGTGCCCCCCTGGGGAGGGAGGGTGTTGGGCATGGCAGTGGCAGCTGGAATGCTCCTGGGCTCACGGTTTGGGAAATGCCCACTGGTAGGAATAGCCTCACTCTCCCCATGATGTGGGGGCTGGGAGGGAGCTCTGTGGTGATGCCAGTCCAGGGCGCTGCAGCAGATATCCTGGCAGGAGAATCAGTGGGTGTTTAAAGGCAGGGCTAGGAGATCTACAGAGTCTGTGTCCCGGGCCTTGTCTCACGCTGCATGAGCATGCTGTAACTGGGATGCTCCAGCCCAGTCCCGGACATTTACGCTGCAATTTCATAGTCCCTCAGCCTGAGTCAGCTGACATGGGCCAGCCCCAGGTGTTTTATTGTATGACATGCCTCAAGAAGCGGCAGGTAGACCAATAGCAGGCAGTCAGCAAGAGAAACTCAATTGCTGGGGTCTTGAAGCCTCCAAGCAAACAATCTGTGTTTCAATACAGCCAAGTGTAAATGTATACATCTAGGAACGAAGAATGTAGACCATGCTTCCGTGATGAGAGACTCTACCCTGGCAAGCAGTGACTGAAAAAGCTGTGAGGGTTGTGGTGGATGATTGGCTGAACACCAGCTCCCACTGCATCACTGTGGCCAAAAGGACTAATGTGATCCTGGGGTGCGTGAACGGGAATCTCGAGTAGGAGTAGAGAGGTTATTTTGCCTCTCTGTTTGGCACTGGCGTCAGTGCTGCTGGTGTCTGTCCAGTTCTGGTGCCCACAGTTCAAGAAAGCTGTTGATAAATTGGAGAGGGCTCAGAGAAGAGCCACAAGGATGATTAAAGCATTAGAAAACCTGCCCTAGAGTGATAGACTCAAGGAGCTCGATCTATTTAGCGTTATGAGGTGACTTGAGGACAGTCTATAAGTACCTACATTGGGAAGGAATATTTAACAATGGGCTCTTCAGTCTAGCAGACAAAGGTCTACCACAACCCAGGGCTGGAAGCTGAAGCAGTGTTTCCTCATTGCCAGGGGTGGGGTGGGGTGCTCCGGGCTGATGGTATGTGTGCAGGATTGGCTCCAGGCCCTATGGATGGGGTGAGGCCTGTACCCGCTAGGGTTATTTAGCCTCCTGCTGCTCACCCTCCCGCTCTCTGGCCGGAGCGGTCTAGCCGTTGACTTCATGGCTGTGTCATCCTGTGGCCGAGGTGGTCGTGCTGGGGGCTCTACCAGCCCCAGAGCCCATTATTCTGACTGGCTGTGCAGGAAGGAGGAACTGAAGCTAGAGGCACACCTGGGCTCACGTGCAGAGGGAGGGCTGGGCATGACCTGTCACTGTCTCCACATCTGACATGGCTGAGGTGGTTCCCCTTGTGGTCTTGGCAAGGCTGAGTTAGCTTGGGCCAATCCCCTGGCCAGGCAAGGAAAGCTAGCCCTGAGAGAAAGGGCGTGTCTGAGTGTCCCCACGCTGGCTGCCTGCCCTGGAGGTTGGAGTGACAGGCCCAGGGGTTGGAATTTCTCCAAAAGGAGCGGCTCTGCCCTGTGGGAAGGCTCCCTGGAGTCGCTCAGGCCAAAATGTTCTCACTGGGGCCTGGAGAAGCCGCCTAGACTGGAGTGAGACTCCGAAATGGGAGGGGCCTGATGTGCAGAGCTGCGAGCCCCGCTACCCTCCCTGGGCACTCCCCCCCTCTTACAGCCCCTGGGTGAGGATCTGGCCCTTTAAACCAGCCCAAGGACTGAGTTCTGAATGTTTGGGCTCTTGGCTGTCCCCTTTGTGCAGTGCTTAATTTGTAATGAGAGGTGCCGAGGCTCCAGCAATTTGTTTACATTCATAACTGGTGCAGCAAGCCCAGCGGCGCCGGGGCTCTGACCCGCAGGCCCAGCGGCGCAAGGGGCTCTGACCCGCCAAGCCCAGAGGTGCCGGGGCTCAGGCCTGGCACAAATTAAGCCCTGCCTTTGTGTCCTGGTGACTATGGGGTCAGGGGGCACTGCCCTCTCCCCCTGCCTGGAACATGTGCCCAGGGTGGTGCACATGGCATTGCTACTACCCCAGCCTTGGTTGTGGCACTGCCACCTGTGGTGCTCAGCGCCATCTGCCCTGGGCTTAGGTCTGTTTCAGCCCCAGCACTGCTGGCCCCGCTCAGGCTGGCATGGAAACCAGCCACTGTGCTTGTGAAAATCTCCAGGAGCAGTGGCTGGGCAGGCAGGTCTGGCCCCAGGGTGGGGCAGGAAAGTGCCAGGCCCCAGCGGGAGGATGGGCTCCAGGGATGGGGTCTAGGGTGGCTCAAGTCAGCTCTAGGGAGCTCAGGCTGGATGTAGAGCTCCTCTGGGGGCCCCCATAGAACTGGGGGGCAGGGATGGAAAGGGGGATGTTTAAATGCTGAGCTGCTGCTGGCCACAGCTATCAGGGTCGGGCTCAGTCCAGCATGGGATGGGGCTGTTCTGGGGGCCTGAGGCAGGCGCCGCTCTAGCTAACCTCTCCTCTCCTTCCCTTGCAGAGCAAACAGAGAGACGGTGACCCCTATGCAGAGTACGGCAGCTGGTACAAAGCCTGCAAAGTCAGCAGGTAAGGGGGGGCTTGGGGAGCCAGGGGGGCATGGCATCAGCATTGGCAACCAGCCCCTCTGGAGCCAAGGTGCTGCCCTGCCACAGCCTTCAGCGCAGTAATAGCCCCTGCAGTGCTTTCCTTGCCTCATGCTGGCTGCCCTGCCCTCTCCAGCACATGGCCAGGGGTTGGCCTCTTTAGCTTGATTACTTTATCTTGTATGTACATTTACTTTCGTTGTCCTCTGCCTGTAAGGATCCAAAGAGCCTGTCGTGTTGCTGCAAACCTTGGCTCTCTCACCAACAGAAGTTGATCCAGTAAAAGACATTCCCTCTGCCCCCTTGTGTCTCAGACAGGGGAATCCACGTGCCTCTCTCTAGGGCAGGCTGGACATAGGAGCTGCCTCTCAAACACACGGGAAGAACCTATTTCCAGCAGGGGTCCCTAACTCTGTGCCCACCCCATCCATAGGCACTCGATGATTTTCAGGGCCAGTGCCACCAGCTGACACATGCTATCTTCCCTGACACTTGAGAGACGGTCTGATGCCAGTGAGTAGGGTGACCAGATAGCAAGTGTGAAAAATCGGGACGGGGGTGGGGGGTAATAGGAGCCTATATAGGAAAAAGCCCCAAATATCGGGACTGTCCCTATAAAATCGGGACATCTGGTCACCCTAGCCAGTGAGTGTCAGGCTGAGCGGAGTTATGTATGGGGTGCCCTCTGCCAGTTGGTGCGGAGCGGCTGTTAGGGCCAGGGGCGTGCAGCGTCTGTGCGTGCACAATGCCTTCAGGGAGAGCTGATGGCTGGGCCCTCCTGTGCAGTGTGGCCCATCCCAGAAGGCCAGGCGCCTGGCGGCTCCATTCCCCTGCTTTCCCACTCCAGCCCAGCTGTGGCCCATCTGCTCTCCCCTGGAACGCTCCCAGGCACAGTCACACAGAGCTGAGTGTCCCCAGCCACTCCAGAGCAAGGGGTGCCAGGAGCTGCTGGGGGGATAGATGGCTGCTGCCTCAGCCTCCCATTTCCTCTCGCCCCCAGCCCCACAGTGACCACCACCCTGCGGAACCTCGGCGCTTTGTACAGGCGTCAGGGCAAGCTGGAAGCAGCAGAGACGCTGGAGGCGTGCGCAGTGCAGTCTCGGCGGCAGGTAACCCCTGGGATGCCCTGGGGACCTGGGCAGTGGGATGGAGCTGGGGGGGCGGGGGAGGGGTTGCTCACTGGCACATCCCCTCAGAGTAGCAACAGGATCTCTTGGGAGCGGGGCCCTGTGATGCCTACCCCCGCCCAGGCTCCCTAGGCTTGGTGGATTTAAATCCGTGCAGTCCCATTGGCTCCCCCGGGGCTGGGGCTTGGGAGGAGTCGTTCGGGGGTGTCTGCGGTACGGGGAAACACTCCTGCCACAGATCTGTTAGCCTGGCCGGTAGCTAGGGAGCCATTCATCTGCACCACAGAAGCAGCTGGGGAGACAGGCGTGAAGAGATCAGACTGACAGTTGGACACACGAGGTCCCAGGCCTGGCGGTGCAGCCGAGGGCTGGCTGAGCGGCTAACAAATGGGTGACTGAGGGGGGCTGGAAGGTAGCAGAGCGTGCCCCGCTCTGTGTAGAAGGGCTCCGGCGGAGATCCGGGAACTGCAGAGCTGGAAGCATTGCTCGGTACCAGGGGAGGGGCTTGGAGGGTTAATAACTAGAGTGCTGAAGCCCCTGGCTGAATGGGAGCTTCTGCAAAGGGCAGTAGTGCCCCTCGGAGCTGAACCAGCTGCTGAGCGGGAGCGGCTGGACCTCCCCACGAGGCCCCTCGCAAAGGGCTGCTCGGGACCCCAGGCTGCTAGCGGCAGAGGGGCATAGGCGATGGCCAGTGGGACTGTCAGCTGTCTGGTCACTCTGCTGGCCAGAGCCCTCCAGCCAGGCTCTGTCCAGCCTGCATGTAATGCTCTAGCCGGCCCATTCAGTGTGGTGAGCTAGGTGGTGGGGACGCCCTGCTCTCTCCTTTGCCCTGCTGCCCGCAGCAAGTCTCTCTTGGGCTCTCCCTTCCCTGCTGTGTGTGGTTGGGCCCGAAGGGGACAGCACAAAGCCCCCCCGAGCGTTCTGGTCCTGGGGATGGGGGCAGGGGGCTGGGCCGTGCCACGTCCTGGGGCAGATGGTGGCGCTGGCTCTCAGTAGCAGCGAGGGGCCAGCCCTGACTTGCATCCTCCTGTGCTGACCCCTCTGCAGGGCATTGACCCCATTAACCAGACCAAGGTGGTGGAGATTCTGAAGGAGGGAGCCGGCGCGGAGAGGAGGAGGGGCCGTGACAGCCTGGGGGGCAGTGTCAAGTATGAGAACACCACAGACGGTAGCGAGGAAGTGAGTATGGGCGTTCAGTGGAGCGGGGTAAGTACAAGTCCACCATCAAGAACTGCCTAGGCCAGCTGGGAGAGGCAGGGGGCAGC
Source organism: Emys orbicularis (assembly GCF_028017835.1). NCBI lineage: Eukaryota > Metazoa > Chordata > Testudines > Emydidae > Emys > Emys orbicularis. The sequence goes on along the minus strand of NC_088685.1, from coordinate 214,022,963 downwards.
ACTTGCCCAGGGGCCCCTGCTGGAGTGCTGCCCCCTGCAGTCTCAAGGAGCTGATGGCCTGTCGTGGCATCCCTGCCTGCCTCATTCATTCCCTGCACCCTGCCCTGCCCTCTCTCGCCATTAGCCAGCCGGGCCAGGGAGGGGAGCGCCCGGCACTCGCTCCGCGGGGTGACTCCTGCTCTGAGGGGCTGCTGAGTCTGGCGTTGGAAATGTCCAGAACAAATCAGCCCTGGCTTGCCCCTAACCCAGCCTTGGCATCCCCTTAACACCCCTCCTGGCTATGTCTGCATCGCACACCGACGGCCAGCCCTGAGTGGGATTCCTGAGGGAGCCTGGCGGACAGCTCCTGTGCCCTGCGGCGGGGTGGGAGGGGTGTGTGTGAGTGTGACTGGGGAGTGGGTTATAGCTGCAGGCAACTCCCTACCCTCACTGCTGTCCTGGGGGCTGAAAGCCATAGACCCCCTCCCAGCGTGACACGCTGCCCCCAGGAGCGTCAGTCTAAGGGCGGGGGCGGGAGCTAGTGCTCAGTGGGAGCACAGGCCAGGCAGGGTGGGCAGGAACATGTCTTCATCCCCCGGCCACCAGCCTTGCCTCCAAAGGAGACTGGGCTTGACCCTGGTTGTGGCATCCATCTGGCTCTGGAGGCCAGGGCAGGCTTGCTCCGAAAGGAGGCAGCTGTTCTGTTTCCAGTGCTAAAAGGGGCACCAGCCTCCTGGCCCAGAGGAGTGGGCACGTGAGTCTAGCTAGGGGGGCAGTGCCCAGGGGTCGGACTCGTGAAGGGCAGTGGGGAGAGTGTGGGGCACGTGGTGCTAGGGAGAGGGTGTGCGTTCTGGCTCGGGGGAGGGGGAGCTGTGGCACTGGGGGGCCTGGGAGCGGTGCACTGTAGCTAGTTTCTGGGCGCATCCGAGCTAGAGGAAGGGAGCATGGTGCACGGTGAGGGATGGGCTTGGCCTAGGATAGGCAACTCCTGACTGCTGTGACCCTGGCTACATTAACACCCCCCCCTCCATCAGCTCACTAACCCCACCCCACACGCACACCCTGCATGAGCCTCTCCTCCCTTGCCATGACGGCCAGGCAGCACCACGCCTCTCGCTCTCTTGATTGTGGATTGTACCCAAGAGGCAGCTGTGGCGTAACCTCTCCAGGCAGTGTGGGGAGCCCCGGGGCTGGGAGCAGAGCTGGCAGGGAGTCCCCCAGGGCTGCAAGTAGGACTGGCGAGGAGCCCACAGGCTGGGAGCAGGGGAAGGAGGACTATCCTCCAGGGGCAGCAGGGGTGGGGGTGGTCTCCTCTGTGGTGCAGCTCCCTCTCCCAGGGAATGCAGGCAGCCTGCTGCTCTATGGAGAGAGGAGGCCAGGACGGCTGTCTCCCTGCCTGCCAGCGGAGGGGCTGGAGGACTGCCCCACCTGGATGGGTCTCTGAAGGGGCCTGTCATCCCCCAGAGAGAGTGGATTGGGGGCTGCCAGGCACTGGGTCCAGAACTCCCCTACCACTGATCTCCTGGCTTGCCTTTCCCTGCGTGGTTCCTCCCATGCTGTGTCTGCACTGTGGTGCCCTTTGATCTGCTTTGTTCTGGTGGTGGGCTGGGAGCTCTTTCCCTGAGGGGCTGCCCTGGATCACACCCTTCCTAGGGGGCCAGGCTGTGCCACATCCCAGCCCAAGCTGCTGCCCTAGCTGGGGGAAGGCAGTGCCTGCTGTCGTGTCCTGAGCCGCGGAGGCCTAGCAGTACTTCTCTTGCCTGGCTTGGCAAGCCATGGACTGAGGCCCAATGTAGCTCCAGGGAGGGCTGCAGCTCACAGCTGCCCCAGTTGAGGCTGAACTCAGTGCACTTCCCGTTCCCCGCGGCTCTGCTGCCCGCTGGCCTGGCCGCCCGGCTGGCTCCCCCGCGGCTCTGCTGTGCAGTAGCTCTGCCCCTTGGCTACATGCCCTTCCCAGGGGGAGATGGATTCAGTTAACTTAGGATCTTGTCCCTCATGGGCAGTTGCTACCTGCTCTGATCTGGAGGGTTCAGAAGCTCCACTTGTGGCTCTGATCCTAGCTATCCATCCCCTAGTGCCAACCCCCAGTCCTGCCCTGGGGCCAAAGGTTGTGTAACTTCCAGTGATCAAGTCAGTGGGCAGAGAAGGCCCTCAAGTGCCAGACCTCTATCCATGAACTGCTATCCTGCCCTCCCCAGAGCAGCTCCCCCTGGCAGCAGGTTTGCCCTGCAGTGGTTTGGGCAGGAAGGTAGCACCTTCCCCTCCCCTGGAGCACCAAGACCTCCCAAGGGCCATGTTGCATGTGGGCCCTTTCTAACCAGCACTAGGGCTGAAGGGGCTCCGCAGGAGAGGGGGGCAGGGGGCTCTGCTGGTATTTTCATTAGCAACCCCAGCCCTGCCTGGCTACAGAGCCAGTGAAACTGTGGCCACATCCCAGCAAGCCAGACAGGCAGGGAGAGGAGGAGGATGGAATCGCTGCTTGTTGGCATCCATTCACTCCAGTGACTAAACACCTGGGAGAAAAGGTGTCTGCGCCCTCCCTCCATGTAGGGCATGAGAGCTGACTGGGCCCGCACTGGAGCTAGCTTCCGGGGCCTCCCAAACCTTCCCAGGCCTCCGTGTCTGCACACAGGGAACCTCCACGCATTTCAGGCTTCCTGCTCCCTTAGGAATGGCCGGTGCCCAGTTGCAGGGCATCTGTGTGTTCTGTCTCTGCCCGGGCTGGGGCATGGCCCACGCCTGTCCCCCAGGGTTACCTCCATCCTCACTATGGCCTTGTAAATGATGTCTTTCTCCTCTCTGTGCACTAGGCTTAAATGCCTCCTGAGACTCCCTCTTTCCCTTCCACTACAATCACCTGGATGTATGTGTTGTACCTTCCGACTTTTCCTCCGCACCATCCCTCCTTCCCATCGCTCCTGCTTTCCTCAGCAAGGACTTCACGCCAGTCCCCAGCCTACCTTCCCAGCGCGCGAGGGGCACCACAGCACCTGCAGAGGAGCGCCTGGCTGCAGGGGCTCAGCCGCTGTACTCTGTCAGCCAGCGAGAGAGCAGGAAGACTCTGCGTGGAGCTGTCCGCTCCCCCTGGCCAGGGCAGGGCCGCTGCAGGGATCCCTCTGGCCCCCGACCTCTGCTTCTGTCCTTGTGTCACTGGGGCCTGGCCTGCTGATGGAAAGTGTCCTCGCTTCCTGGGTGTGCACCACACGCCCACAGGAGCTCACACTCCCCCATCATCCCCCAGACTGCTCTGCACATGCACACCCCCTCCACCCCGAGCCTGCCAGCCTGCTCCCTGCTCTTTCCGTAGCTGCCAGGGCACAGGGAGGCTAGGGGGGTACAGTTTGGGGTGTGCAGGCCTGGGCCGCATGGGGATCTCTGCTGGGCTGTGTGTGGGCACTTTGTTCCCTGCAGCCTTGTATCACGTTAGAATGGGCCTGTGTCTGGCACCACAGAGGCCTGGGCGAGCAAGGGTGGCTCTGGTCTGTGGGCTCTGAGGCCCTGCTCTGACTCACAGGACGGTAGCTCTGGGCTCTGACTAGGCATGAGGACTGAAACAGGTGCCAAGGCTGAGGCGAGCAGGGGGCTGAGCAGCTGCAGGGGTTGTTGATCCAGATTCCCAGTCAGGGTTGGGGGCAGCAGCTGAAGGGGCTGGGGGAGACGGGGGCTGCGGGACGCAGACATGGGACAAGCGCTGCTGTGTGGCTTGTTCAGTCCTGGCCTCTCTGCTGATAGCGGAGGGCGGGCTGTCCAACTGGGCTCCATTCTGGCCCTGGGGTGACCGTGCTGAGAAAACGGTTCCACCCCAGCCTGCGTTTCCCCAGTAGCCCCGTTTGGGAGGGGACGGGGAGTGAGGGGTGAAGCAGCATGTGCACTGCTGCTCCTTTAAGAGGAAGGGAGCAGGGAATGAAGGAGCAGAGGCTGGAGCCATGTGAAGCCACCGTGGCAAGGGAAGGGAGCAGGCAGGCCCCAGCTGGAGCTCCCAGCCGCGAGGGACAGCAGGAGGCCCACACGGGATGGGGGCGCTCCCCCTGCGGCAGGGTGAATTGCTTTTGGGAGGAGCAGTAGGGAGGGCTGAGGGGACGCGGGGGGACGGAGGGAGAGATGGGATGAGTTCTGGGGGCTGGCTGTAGGGAGGGCTGAGGGGACGCGGGGGGACGGAGGGAGAGATGGGATGAGTTCTGGGGGCTGGCTGTAGGGAGGGCTGAGGGGACGCGGGGGGACGGAGGGAGAGATGGGATGAGTTCTGGGGGCTGGCTGTAGGGAGGGCTGAGGGGACGCGGGGGGACGGAGGGAGAGATGGGATGAGTTCTGGGGGCTGGCTGAGGGGACGCGGGGGGACGGAGGGAGAGATGGGATGAGTTCTGGGGGCTGGCTGTAGGGAGGGCTGAGGGGACGCGGGGGGACGGAGGGAGAGATGGGATGAGTTCTGGGGGCTGGCTGTAGGGAGGTAAGGGGGTGGTGGGGGAGGAGGCAGAGCAGGGCATGTTTGAGGCACAGGGTGGGACTTGGACTGGGGAGTCCCCACTTCCTTCTCCCAGCCCAGCTCATGCCCAGACAGCAGCTGAGCAGCCTCGACCCAGGCAGGCCTTAGGGACCTGGGCTGGGAGCTGCATTCAGACTCCCGGGTCACTGCCTTGCACTTAGGAGGAGGCTACCGAATGGGGGGGGAATGTATCCACACCTTGCCCCTCCCGATCGTGGCCCTGGAAAGGTTAGTTATCCCCCTGCTGCAGCCAGAGGGGCTGATGCTGAGACCACAGCTCCCTTCAGACAGGGCCCCAAGCAGCCAGCAGCAGGACTGGCTCCCAGCCCAACAGCAGGGGCGTAGAGAAGAGAGCTAGGCGCTGCCTGTCGCTGTCGCAGGGGCCATGGGAGCTGGCAGGGCTGCAGCAGCCTAGAAGCAGTCTCCTAGGACCCTCTGCACAAGAGGATGCAGTGTGGGGGGCTGCCTTGCAAGGGGGGCATTTGCCTGGCGGGGTTGCTTGCCCCAGGGCTCGGTGGCCCAGGATGGGTTGCCTTGCAAGGGGGGACGTTAGCCCTGGAGCTCTGTGCCCTAGTAGGGGTTGCAGGGCAGGGCTCTGAGAAAGCTGACCCTTGCTGCTGGCAGCCCCTCTAGGCCCTGGCATCCAGTGGAGGGGGGAGGGGAGTCTCTACTTCAGGGAGCCAGAGTCCTGTTAATGCCAGATGCCCAGCAGCTGCTCCCTTCCTGTCCTGAGTGCAGAGGTGCCCCTGCTGAGGGGTGCTGGGCTCCCAGCTCGCTCCCTGGTAGCCCGCAGGCCAGTGCCCACACGACTGTGCTCCAGCCCTATGCAAGGCCGGGGCCAGGACACTGTGAGGAAGCCTCTCGGTGGCTGCTCCCCCAGAGAGCCGTAAACCAGCCCCTGCTCCTGCATCTCCTCCAACCATACCTTGGGCCCCTGCATGGCTGTGCCCTCCACCTGCACCGGGTTATCCAGCGGCTTGCTTCTGGCACTGGGCGTGGGGAGCGCCTCTGCCGCGGCGCGTCTCTCTGACGTGAACTGGGGCTCCCCGGCAATGCTGTGAACTAACTTACCTCCAATTAAAGGCAGCCAGACCTGACCTGCTGCCCTGTGCTTCTTTCCATGCGACACACGCTAGGCCGCCCGGCTCTGCCGGTACTTGGACCGACGCTGGGTGAAGCAAGCCCCCTCCTTCCTTGGGCCCGGGGGTGCTGCAGCCGCCCAGCCATGGCCCACCCCAGCTTTCCCAACACATTTCCAGGAGTAGGGGTGTGTGTGGGGACAGTGTGTCTGTGTGGGGGAGGCGTCACGGTGTGGGATGGGAGATGCACCTGAGCACGGCAATACTTAGACGCAAAGTGGAATGAGTGAGCGAGCCCCTTGAACAGATGGAGGGCCGGAGGCTCGGACACCTCATGGTCATGTTTCCCAAAGCGGGGGCCCCCCCAGTAGGTGGCTCAGGGCAGGCTCTGGTTTCCAGGGGCGCTGAGCACTCCCATGCATGGGAGCACCTCTGGGCAAACAGGCCTGGGCTACCTCCGGCTGGGCACCCTGAGCATGGGGCCACTCGGAAACTGTTGCTCTAAAGGAGTTGTCCATGATCACACCAGGGAACAAACCCAAGCTCTCCTGACTCCCGGCCCTGGGGCCTAGCCGTGGCACTCGGCTGCCTCCCTCTGCCTGGTCGGAGTCACAGCCTGCAGGCCCCTCCCCAACCGGCCCTAGGAGACTGCGCAACAGGGCTGGGAATGAGCTCCCCCAGCAGATGCACAACTGGAGGCAGCTCCCAGAGGCTGGAGGGCTGAGTTCAGCCTTGGCCAAGCAATGACGCTGGGCTGATGAAAGCTACAAGCAGGACTGTTGTAGTGAGGTGGGGGGAGCTGGTGTGAGGGCACAGTGCCATTAACTTGGCAATTGCCAGCTCCGGGTGAGCCAGGGCCCACCTCCAATGAGAGCTAGTGCCGGCTGCCCCACAGCAGGCTGGAAGAAACCCTACAGGAGTAGCAGTGGGCTAACCAATGGCAGTTTCCTCCTGACCCCATTAGCTGGAGGCTGGCTCATGCCCTGAGGCAGGAGGGTGTATCCCTGCCCAATCCTTTCTTTAACTCCCCACTGCTGTATCTCTGAATCGCTCCGGAGCCAGAGAAATATCCAGTCCTTCGCTGAATACTGCTAAGCATTTGGCCTCAACTGACAAATTGGAGGGGGGTGGGGCAGAGAAGAGCCATAAATCGGATGAGGGCTGGTCTGTTGGAGAAAATGCCTCCCAGTGAGAGACTGGCAGAGCTCAGGCTGTTCAGTTTCTCATGAAAGAGACTGAGAGGGGACTCGAAACTGGCCCCTTGTTGTGTTACGGGAGTGGATGAATAACCAGGCCCACCCTGCCCTTCTGCACGGCGTGTCCCTTTGGCGTGTCCCCTCGGATTCATCTCCTCTCTGGAGTAAATATTATCTGTATTACTGTAGCAACTCGTGGTCCTACCAGCCTGGCCCCGTTGTGCTGGGGGCTGTGCAGACATGTAGGAAGAGTGTCCCTGTCCCAGAGCGCTTACAGTCTACGCAGGCCCAGGCTTTCCAGCCTCTCTCTAGAGGAGTTTTTCCAGGCCCTTGACCAGTCTCACTGCATGTCATTAACTCTCTATATTCTGCGCTCTCCTGTCTCAGGTGGGGGGAGCAGGGCCGCGCACTGTCTCCAGCTGAGGCTGAACAATGGATTTACCTGTCATTTTCAGCATTATTCTCCATCCCATTCCTTGGGCGCCTTAATATATTTTTTCTTGTTTGACCATTGACAGAGGTTTTCATTGAGCTTCCCACAGAGACACACAGTCCTGTTCCCTGAGAGGCTACAGTGACGTTAGAACTCTTTGAGGTATAGGAGTAGCTACAGTTATTCCTTCGAATAAGCAGGGAGTCCTGACTCCCCGATCGCTGCATCACCACCTGACCACCTGTTCCCTGTAGCAGAAGGAAGAGGGCTGGCTGTTGCTCCGTGACAGTAGAAGGGATTAAACAAGAAGACGTTTGACCTGTGCTAGAAAGCCGAGGTAGGCGCTGGGCACAGTAAACGGTTCGGTACAGAGCATTGGAAGTGCCAGGCTAAGACCAGGGCTTTCCTGTCGCCGGTTCCCTATGACTGTTTAGAACTGAGTACAGTGAGTGAGGCGCTCCCCTCCCAATGTGCGTTACCGTGCGTTTGTCACCAGGACTGTCGTCACCCGTCCTGCCCATTCCTAGAGCCAGGTCAGGTCCTTCTGTCTCCTCGGGTCTAGACACGCCTCAGTCAGTTTCATGTCATCGGCAAAGCTGCCACTTTGGTGTGACATGCAGTTTGTGTTCATACAGAGTGTGCTCTAGTCCTCTGCACTCAGCTGTCATCATCAGAGCCTGCAATCCCGCAGCCACAGTGCTGGGCTCCACCCCTGGGTGTGAGCTACTCCGCCTGTACCGTTTGTAACCAGCTGTGCTGCAGTGATTCTGGTAATGTCACACTTTGCATTATGCCGGCACCCGCCTGTCTGACCTGAGTGCTCCTCCAGCTCCTAGTTCAAATTATCCCCCCACCCGCATTCCTGTTAGTGCCGGCAGCACTTGGGCTGGGGGGACCCCCCCTCAGCCCTGCTGGAGAGGCTGTCTGTCCCATCCACACACAAAAATAACCCCCCTCTTCATACCATCTTCTCAGTGCACTGAGACACTGAAGCTCCCTCTGTGCATAGACCTGAAAGTTTTATTCCTAGCAATCTAAATGTACCTTCACTTCCTGCTGTCACTATGTGCCAAGACCGGACTCCTCCCCAGCACTAGCTACAAGTCTATCTAAATGCCTTACAACATCGTCTGTCCGGTAGGCAAGTCCCAGTCATCAGATACTCTGCCCTCGGCATTCCTAATGGCTGAATCCCTCACCGGAACAGCAGATGAGTCAGAGTCTGGAAAGCAAAGGCAGGCAAAGGCAGAACAAGATCCAGTGGCTGGAAACGGAGGCAAATTCAGAGTGGAAGTAAGGTGGACATTTTCAACATTGAGGGTAATTAACCACTGGACCAGTTCACCACGGGATGCAGTGGTTTCTTCACCACTGGGAGTCTTTCCATCGAGACTGGACGTTTTTCTGAAAGCTCCACTCTAGCCCAGCCAGAAGGCCGGGCTGGGTTCAGGCGTCACTGGGTGAGGTGCTGTGACCTGCGTTCTGCTGGAGGTCAGGAGAGATGATCACAGCGCTCCCTGCTGGCTGTGTGTGTGTGTGGCGTGATCACCTTGGCACATGAGGAACGTGAGCTGCTTCTGTCTCTGCTAGAGCAGGGGCCCCAGCAAAGAGTTTTCTCTCCAGCTCACCCATGTCCCCTCCCATCCCACGACTGGCTTCCCCAGTGGAATATCAGAGCAGCCACTCGGAGGTGGGCTTGCTCCACCCTCTTCCTAGTCAGCATCTCCTCAGCTCCAGCCTCCCTCGCTGCAGGATGCTGGGTAACATCTGGCAAAGGGGCTCGGCTAGGCTAGAGACAGGCTTTATTCTCTAGAGCGAGGGCACTGCAGGGTTCGTGAGCCCCCCACACTCAGCTGCCTCGTGGGACTTTCTGGAAGGGACTAATGGCACTTCCTGACGAGGGAGACCCCTGTATACAGCAGCCTCCATTTTACAAACCCTGACGCTTTACTCCAAGGGTTTATCTGCCCCCCTGTTATGGTGAAGGGCCTTTGGGGGTGAGCGCCACAGCGCTCTCCTGTGCAGCGTGGGGAAGGGTCTGCCCCAGCATCCAGAGCTGGCAATGCACCAGCAGCCGCTTCTCTCAGCTCCAGCCAGAGGGGCTGCCTGGCACCACAGCAAGTAGGACGTGGGTAGCCAGCCGTGGTTTTCCCTGCCACTGCCCCCGTGTGAGGGCAGAAAGCCAAGTGCTAGAGTGAGCATTGGGGGAGATGGTGCTGGGGGGCAGGCTGCTAGATTGGCTGTTAGTGAAGTACTCAAATATCCTGTGGATGAGATAGACCACTGAAATCCTGGCCTTCCACTTGAAGAAAGATAACCTGGCCCCCCGTCGGCTGCCAGGACACCCACCCCAGGATGGCTGGGCGTGGACATGTGGGGGGTCATTTGCATCCAATGCAAACAGCCCATGGACCTCAGAGCCCAGGTGAAGCATCTTGAGGCCAGAGCTGCTGAACTGGAGGAGCAGCGAGAGCTGAAACTATTCCAGAGGTGACAAAAAGGGCTGTTGCAGAGCGCGTCTGCCTTCCCCCATCCTCTCGGCACTGCAGTCAGTCCCGTGGCGGGAGGGGATGCAGGGCATATCCCCTTAGATAGAACCCACCTTCCAGCAGAGACAGTGGAGGCTGATCAATCCTCATGGACCGAGAAGGTCGCTCCAGGGACTGGGATTGGAGCTGGGAGCTTCCATAGGGGATTTTGATCACTGCATATGGGGAGACTGGGAGAACTGTTGGGTGTTTTGCCTAGGTAGCGTAGTGGGAGGAGGAGGGAGAGGTCCTGGAAGCTATATTTCAATCACTACGAAGAATGCCTGGACCAAGGGCCTCTGACAGAGCCTTCTTTGAAATGCTTTTAGCTCCACACACAGGGCTGGCTAAGCATCGGGGCAGGGGCAGGGTGAGGTCACAGAGGGAAATGGTGTTGTTATCAAACTGGCAGACCCAGGAGTTAAGAATAGGCATACAGTCAAAAGTAACGCCACCCCACCCCACCAGTGAGAAGCAAAGGACCAACCTAGGGAAATTAGAATTCCTAGCCCGGTGAGAGGAGCTTGATGGTATATTGGCACAGGGTGGAACGACCAACATCCATGGACAAGTGTGAGCAGGGTAGGACCCACCTCTGCAGGGAGGTGGAGGAGTAGTGCCAGAACTGAAGGGTTCAGTGGAACCTAATGGGTGGCATTTCTGAGTGCCAAGGACCACACAGCACAGCTGGTATACAGACATACTCCACATCTGAAGGATATAGATCTAACAGTACATCAAAGAGGCAACTCGGTGTAATGCAACAATAATCATGGGAGACTTCCCACATAGCACCTGGTCAGATGGCACCACAGGACCTCGATCAGAGAAGCAGTTCCTTTCAGTGATTGCTTCTGGGGAGGTAGCTCCAGATCACCCCAGGGGCGAGTCCCGAGTAGCACACAGCAGTTGGCTCAAGAAGGGAGAGTAGATGAGCTCTGTCATAGCGACCAAAATGCCACCACGCAGGGAAGGACAGTCACCAAAGCCTGGCACATTGAGACTACAAGTAAGATGGGCATTTAAAGAATGAGGAAGCTGCTCAAAGAGGCAGTAGAGTCAAAAATAAAGAAGCCAAGCCCCATAGATTTGGATTCTACTGAAGGAAGCAATGACAGAGTCTCGGAGGGAGAGCAGGAAGTAAACCCATCTGGCTAAATGGCTGGTTTAAGAGGTTACTCAAGCCAAAGAGACCCTTCAGAAATGAGTGAAGTCAGTAGGAAGGAGCATGCACCACAGTAGACAAAACTTGAGGAACCAACCAGGCTAAGAAGGAATCTGAAGAGCAAGTGCTCAAAAGTATTAAAAATAAACCAGGGGTATGTAAGCAGATCACAAGCAGGAATTGTGTGAGGGAAGTGGTGGGTCCGCTGGACCACCTCGAGTCAGAGGGAGCAAATACAGAAGAGGAGGATGTTGCTGAGACGCAAAAGGATTTCTTCACCCAAGTCTTCATGGCTGAGGATGTTGTGGAAGTTCCCACCCTGGACCTGCTGTATCAGGGATTGAGGGGTCAGAAGGAAAGATGCTGGATCATACCAATATTAAAGAGCAATGAGCCTCTGGTACCAGGTGGTACTGCCAAGAGCTCTAACCCAGGGGCCGTCTCAACCAGTGGCCAAGAATGGACAACAGTTCAGAGGAGAGTCCGTGAAATCCCCTAAAGGACAATTAGGGGGTAGCTTGTGCAGAGGAGTCTCCCTAAACCCAGGCCCTCAGTGGCTGGATTCCCAGCACCCGTTGAAATTAGCTACCTCACTGGAGGATAGGACATTTTCTATTTTCACAAAGGCTACAGGAATGATCCTGCAAATGACAGACCAGGGCCCGCACTTCAGGCTCAGCTGACTAGGTTGAAATTATAATTAAAAGTAGAATGAGCTAATTGCTCGATAACTGTTAGCTATATGGGACTAACCAGCATGGCTTTTGCACAGAACGTTCATCGAGTCCAAGGCCAGAAAGGACCACTGTGCTGATCTAGTCTGTCCTGGATAGCACAAGCCATAAGACTCCCCCAAAATAATTCCTAGAGCAGAGCTTTCAGAAAAACATTTGATCTTGATCTGAAAATTTCCAGTGATGGAGAATCCACCATGACCCTGGGTAAGTTGTTCTACTGGTTAATTACTCTCCCTGTTAAAAATGTACATCTTACTTCTGGTCTGAATTTGTCCAGCTTCAACTTCGAGCCATTGGATCGTGTTTAGCTTTGTCAAGACCAGAGAGAGAACTATGAGGGACCTCAGAGGGACCCAGCCAAGTTAGGAGAATGCGCTACACAGTGGTAACAATAGTCCATGCTGACAGATCCAAGGTAATACACTTGGAGAGAATCATCTGACCGACTCCTCCACCTGCCTGGGTTCTGAAATAACTGGAACCACCCAGGAAAGAGACCGGGGCGGCATTGTCAGCAGCTCTGTGAAATGCAGAATGGAATGGCAAGTCCTACTGCAAGCATTCTATTGGCAGTATAGAAATCCATGGTGTGCTGTCACCTGTGGTGCTGCGTGCAGTGTGGGGCACCCTGTTGAGAAAACACTAGAGCAGAAATAGCAGGGATTTGGAGATGGGCATTACAAATTATTAGAGGCCTGGAAAAACTTCTGTAAGTGGAGACTGCAAAGTTTGACTGATTAGCAAGACAGGGAATAGGACAGATTCTAGATCAGTGAATGGCACAGGGACGATCTCATGATACAGGGAGAAGTGAAAGTGGAAAGCAGCAATTGCCGCCCCGATCAAAGGAAAAAGCTGGTCTGCAGAGGAGTAACCTCCCATTCCTAGGGATGGGGCCATTCGGGTATAGGAGACAGGCTTGGAGTGGGATAGAAACCATAGTGCTTCAGGAAATGACTCTGCCCCGACTGCCCATTCCTCTGCACAGGTTATCCCCCTATTGTCCTTTATGGGGTTTCATGGACTCACCTCTGAATTGGCTGCTCCTGGCTGGTGTGAGAGACGGGACCCGGGGCTGGCTAGCTGGGCCCAGGCGCTGATCCGGCCCGGTGCTTCCATTTTGAACAGCTCACTGTTCCCAAGCCCTGGCACAGGAGAAATACATTATTATTACACCTGTCAAGCTCTTTGGAGCAGGGCCTTACCAAATGTTTCTTACCACATGTACAGCACCTAGCACAGTGGCAACTGGGGCATCTAGGTGCTGCCTTATACATATATTGTTTGCTCTAGAGAGGAGATAGATTAGAGGGGACGCGGCAAAGGGACAAAAAGTACTGAAGAGCAAAGAGAAGGGTGGGCAGGCGGGTGTGGCCGTTCACCAGCTCCTGTAGCACAAGAACAAGGGGACAGTCATTAAAACTGAAAGGTGGCAAATTCACAGCTGAGCAAAGGCAAGACTCACACAAAACACAGTTGGTGTGCGGAACTCACTGCCACAAGATAGTGGTGACGCTAGGAGCTTAGCAGGATTTGAAAAAGGATTGGACACTCAGCTGGCGTAGGATAACTAAGCTGGAGTCACACTCATAAGGATCTTTACAATCCAAAAGCTTTGGAAGAGATCTAGCCCCTGTTTAAGGGGGTCGGGTGGTCACACCGGCCTGTCCTGCCGCACAGCATTGTCCCATGTCCGAGCAGACGTGAGCAGAGGTGTTGGCTGCCATGACGCTGAACTCGGTTTGTGCTGCTCTCCATTGGTCTCTGCCCTGTGGTTAGCGTGGGGACAACTCTCCTGCCTGTTCACAGCAGGGCGCGGATGTGGTACCGCTGTGTGGTGCAGGCCAAGCTTAGCTGATGTGCCCTCTGCGCAGCTTATCCTGTCTTTGCCCCTGTGGGCTTCTTGCCTCTCCCTCGGAACCAGCTGGTTCTGGCAAGTGTCAGCAATGGGACCCTGCTCTGATCGGGCCTGACAATTGCCATGTTGTGTTCCCAGCTCTGGGGTTGACTTGCTGGGTGACCTGGGGCACTGCTTCTCTGTGGGCCTCAGTGCCAGCCTTGCCCTCTGCCAAGGGAGGGCAGAGCCCCTCCAGCACCGCCCCAGATACTGTCAGTGCTGCCGGGGGGTTGTGTGCCCTCCACCAGGCCACGCACCTGAGAAATGCTCTTGGCAGAGCAAAGCTGGGCACAAGGCAGCCCCCAGGTGAGCCCTGGCAAGGGACATGGGGGGTGTCGCTTCCAGTAGGGCGGGGGGAGGAGAGAGAGCTGGGGGGTTTCAGATGGGGGTGAAAAATGGACCAAAGGGTGTGACACTGGGCCCTTGACCCCAGCTCGTGGAGTCCTGAGCGACAACACAGGGCAGCCTTGGTATCACTGGTCCTGCTGGGACATGTCCCGGTCAGCTCCAGCAAGGGGATGAGGGAAGCCAGCCTGCCCTATGGGTGAAATGCAAAAAAATGGCACACACCCCATCACCACCACCGCCACATGGCAAGCCTGCTGCAACCCCACCCCCCAACCACAAGGCAACTCTGCAACCCCCTGCTTCAACAGCCACCTATAGTATCTAGAGGATAACACAGATAGATAAGATTGAGAACATCATTGTCTTACCTTGGTCGTGCTTCTCCAAGGTGCTTTGTTTGTGTCCGTCTTCACTGAGATTATTTTTTCCCAGACTGCAGTGATTCTATATTTTAACTAGAAACTTGAACGTGAACATTTTGGGATTTTATATATAAAGAAAATCCATTGAATCTATTTCTTGAATTGATATTTGCCATTTGATTTTGCCATTTCCAGCAATTTCTTATTATTAACAGCAACGTTGTAGCATCTTTAGCTGGACACATACACTTTTAATATTAGATATCCCTGTGTATGGTGATAATAATGCAAAACTTTAGACCCATGTAAAAAACCCCAAAAGATTAAATTATTTTTCTGGCAACTGGCAAATCCATAAAAAAACAGCCAGGCCGGTCAAATACCAGCCAGGTGATAACCCTACTAGCAGGCCTCCCGGGGCAGCTCTGCTGGGACCCGCAACTCCCTGTGGCCCCAGGGCAGCTATGGTGGTCCCACAACCCCTCAGGGTAGCTCTGCTGGGATCCTCAATTCCCTGTGGCCCCAGGGAGCTGAGCTGGGCCCATGGCCCCCTATGGCCCCAGGGTAGCTGAGCTGGGCCCCATGGTGGTCCTACACCCATGCTGAGCCTGTGGCCCCTTCTCTATTCTGCCCGATCTCAGTCCAACACAAACAGCCAAGGGCTGCGAGAGCCACAGGTCAGCAGGCTCCAAGAGGAGAAGCCATGGGCAGGCTGCAGAGCAGAGAGCCAAGAAACACCCCTTGAAGTGGAGATGCCAGCGGGAGTGATCTGTAGCAGGGCAAAGCCAGTGCCAAGCACACCCATTACTCAGAGAGGGAAAGCCCTCCTCGGGGCGGGCACTCCACGCTCCTCCCCTGAGCGCTGTCGGGTCCCTCAGACCAGACCCTCCTAACCCCTCGTCTGTTAGGAGCCGTCCTTTAGCGAGCCCAGGCAGAGCCAGAGGCTTTCAGTACAGCAATCTCCTGCCTGGTCCTGGGAGAGGGCGAAATGCCAGGGCAGGAGTCAGCCCAGGAGCAGGCGTGATCAAAGGGAAGAAGAGGGTGGGGAGGAGGGAGAGGAGCAGGCACCCCAGCCCCCCTAGGATGAACTGCAAAGCTCCCTTCAGCATACACCAACCCCAGCCCCAGCTCCGGCCAGCAGGCCCCGGCACGGCTCCGGCCAGCGTGCTCGTCAGAGAGCAACAGCCCGGCCGGAGGAGCTCACTGGGGTCCTCGCTGCCACCCGGGGTCAGTCCCACAGCCCCCCTCTGGGGACGTCTGGGGACTCTGGCTCCCCCTGCGTTTGATCCGCAAAGGGGTTCAGTCTCCACAGATGAATACATGGATTGTGGAGCAATCCGGGAGGGGCTCCCCTGCTAACTGCACGGGATGGCCGGTCACTTGGAATGCCAGAGGCAGGGGGGGTCTCTGTGGGCACGTGAGTGTGGGAATCACGCCACCAGCATCCCACTAACCTCCCGCCCCAGGTTAGAGGGCACCAGGGTGAGTTGGCGATTGGTCTATCGTGTTGATTTCCCTGTGCTGAGTGACACTGGTTGGCATCAGTGCCCGGCTTGTCCGAGGCTTTCCCTGCTCAGTACTGGCCGTGCTTGGCTCTGAGGGCGGAGTTTGGGGGGTGCCGATTCCGAGAGGCTCCGTTCTGTTTGTATTTAGATCTTAGTGAGCCTGCGGTGTTTGCACTGGGGTCCTGCTGCAGCCTTCCCTTGGCATGGGGTGCAGTCCCTGCGCTCGGCAGCCATCTCACTGCCTCTCTCTCTGCAGGATGGCAGTGGTGCCCTCCAGCGCAGCGGCTCCCTGGGGAAGATTCGGGACGTGCTCAGGAGGAGCAGTGAAATGCTAGTCAAGAAGCTGCAGGGGAACATCCCCCTGGAGCCCAGGGACACAAAGTACGTGTCTCCCAAGGGGCCTGCATGCTCTCACACCCATCGCTGCCTCTCAGGCCAGCCGGAAACGCCGGCTTCATATGCCGGGGCTGCCCTTTCCTGGGGCTTTGCCTCTTTGGGAGCAGGGTCCCTGCACAGAGGGGTTTCTGCAGAGCCCTCTGGCCTGGGCCCTGGCAGCAGTAGCATGGAGGCTGAGCCCAGAGAAAACGGGGGGAGCAAGAGGCTCTCTCGTCCTGCCCATGTGCGGAGATGGGGACCCACGAAGTTCTAGGAGGGGCTGCGGGGATGGGCCTGGAGGTGGGGCTGGGGCTCTCTGGCCCCAGGGGAGGCAGGGTCTGCCAGGGAAATAGTGTATGTCCAAGCTCCTTTCCTCCTGCCCCTGTGCTGTCCGGCGGAGATGCGGGTGGTTGCCAGGCCGAGGGGTGGGAGGCGGCACCCCACGGGCAGGGGCAGGGGCTGAGCTCGAGAACTCACCCTTTTCCTCTTTCTTTTTGTAGCATGAAACGAGCAGCATCATTAAATCACCTGAATACATCCAGTGACAATTCCTTCCAGGTGAGAGCTCGGCAGCAAGCAGTGCTCAGAGCCCGCGGGGCATGGGAAAGCTGCCTGGTTACGCAGCGATGCGCACGGGCCGGTTAGGGCTGCAAAGCCGCCTTTCTGAAATGAAATCCTACCCAGGCAGGATGAGGTGGGAACGCAACAGCCACCAGCTGTGCAGCATCAGGGGCAAAGGGAGACAAGGAGTAAGATGCTAATAAACCAGCACTGGGTAGTGCCAGGGCAGCTTGGCCTCACAAACTGAGCCGGGCCGGAGCAGCGGGGGGTACATGCTGGGGGGAGGCGGGGCTGGGGCAGAGGGGGTAAGTGCTGGGGGGAGGTGGGCCCGGGGCAGTGGGGGTACACGCTGGGGGGAGGCGGGGCTGGGGCGCCAGGGCAGTGGGGGGTACGTGCTGGGGGGAGGCGGGGCTGGGGCAGTGGGGGTAAGCGCTGGGGGGAGGCGGGGCAGTGGGGTACGTGCTGGGGGGAGGCGGGGCCAGGGCAGTGGGGTACGCGCTGGGGGGAGGCGGGGCCAGGGCAGTGGGGTACGTGCTGGGGGGAGGCGGGGCCAGGGCAGTGGGGTACGTGCTGGGGGGCGGCGCGGCCGGGGCAGTGGAGGTAAGTGCTGGGGGGAGGCGGGGCCGGGGCAGTGGGGTATGCGCTGGGGGGAGGCGGGGCTAGGGTAGTGGGGTACGTGCTGGGGGGAGGCGGGGCCGGGGCAGTGGAGGTAAGTGCTGGGGGGAGGCGGGGCCGGGGCAGTGGGGGGTACGTGCTGGGGGGAGGCGGGGCTAGGGCAGTGGGGTACGTGCTGGGGGGAGGCGGGGCTAGGGCAGTGGGGGTATGCGCTGGGGGGAGGCGGGGCTAGGGCAGTGGGGTATGCGCTGGGGGGAGGCGGGGCCGGGGCAGTGGGGTACGTGCTGGGGGGAGGCGGGGCAGGGGCAGTGGGGGTATGCGCTGGGGGGAAGCGGGGCCGAGGCAGTGGGGGTATGCGCTGGGGGGAGGTGGGGCTAGGGTAGTGGGGTACGTGCTGGGGGGAGGCGGGGCTAGGGCAGTGGGGTACGTGCTGGGGGGAGGCGGGGCTGGGGCAGTGAGGGGTACGTGCTGGGGGGAGGCGGGGCCGGGGCAGTGGGGTACGTCCTGAGGGGAGGCGGGGCCGAGGCACTGGGGGTATGCGCTGGGGGGAGGCGGGGCTAGGGCAGTGGGGTATGCGCTGGGGGGAGGCGGGGCTAGGGTAGTGGGGTAAGTGCTGGGGGGAGGCGGGGCTAGGGCAGTGGGGTACGTGCTGGGGGGAGGCGGGGCTGGGGCAGTGAGGGGTACGTGCTGGGGGGAGGCGGGGCCGGGGCAGTGGGGTACGTCCTGAGGGGAGGCGGGGCCGAGGCACTGGGGGTATGCGCTGGGGGGAGGCGGGGCTAGGGCAGTGGGGTATGCGCTGGGGGGAGGCGGGGCCGGGGCAGTGGGGTACGTGCTGGGGGGAGGCGGGGCAGGGGCAGTGGGGGTATGCGCTGGGGGGAAGCGGGGCCGAGGCAGTGGGGGTATGCGCTGGGGGGAGGTGGGGCCGGGGTAGTGGGGTACGTCCTGAGGGGAGGCGGGGCCGAGGCAATGGGGGTATGCGCTGGGGGGAAGCGGGGCCGGGGCAGTGGCAGCTGAAATTCCCCGGGGATGGGGGCTAGGGAAATGCTCATGGGCAGGAACAGCCTGAACTGCTCCTAGGTGCTGACCTGAGCCCTGGGGGGAAGCGGGGCCCTGACCTCACAGCTCTACAGTGGAGCTGTCTGCCCACGTGCAGCTGCCGTCCCGGCTGTGCTCCGGCCCATGACTGACTGCAATCGAGGGAACCAGCAGCGCAACAGCCCTGGTTCCTGCCGGTGCCAGGCCCTGGGCACAGTGTGCAGGGCGGCATTGCTCAGTAGCCCAGCCCTGTGCCCAGTTAGGGAGCAGCACGGACAGGCTCTGGGAGGAGCCCTGGGCCATGTACGCCAGCGTCTGGGATAATTCAGGCTGGACAGTGATGTTCCAAGCCCATGAGTGAATCCGGCCCCGGGCTGGATTGTATGATTCCCTGGATGGGAGATTTGCTGCACAACTGTTTGCCGGAGTCTGAGCGTTTATTACAAACAAAAAACAAGCCCGTGTTGTTGGAAGAAACTTTAAACGTGGCAGAAGCATGACCGCTGCGTGTGCCTGCCTGGGTGTGCAGACAGCCTGAAACAGTAGCTGGAGGGGGCTGAACTGACTCATTTCTGTTGATGAGCTCGTGACTCTGGAACCTAGTGATGACAGTCACATGTCAACAGTCATGTATTCACTGATGATAACTTTAACCCCGCCCCCGCTAATGTGCTAAATCCACACTGCCCCCCTCCCCTCTGAGCCTCTCCCCAGGTGCCAAAGCCTCCAGCTTCCCCCAACAGCTCCTGTGATATTGTCCATTGTCACTATGAAAATCAGGCGTGATGCCACTGAGATGGGGTTGGGGCATGAGCTAACCTGAATGGTCGCTGCTGCGGGCATCTGGCTGGGGGAGCTCAGAGGACATGGCCCCTTGGGCTCAGCTCAGAGCAGGGCAGGCATCGCATTCCCCCCCAGGAAGCTGTCCGGGCACGGGCCTGCATGCCGGGGACGTGGGATCCTGGACAGTGTGGTTTGTTTTTCAGGGTTCCCCGGGCCTCTGGGCAGAGAAGAGAGGCCTCAGTGCCAGCAGCGTGGATCTGTCCTCTCACAGCTCCCTGCTCACCTCCAACTGACCCGCCTCCGGGCTCCTCTCTGCACCCCTCCTGGCTCCATCTCAGATGCTCCTGCTGTTTGACTGCACTCTGTGGCTCCGGCACCGCCTCCAGGACCCCGCACTGCCTGACACTCCAGCTGCTCCCCCACAGCCCGGAGCTCCAGCCTGCCCTGTCTCAGACACTGCCCCTGGAAGAGGTGTGCCCTTGCATGGGGTGGGGAGCACCAGCCACGAGACAACAGAGCCTCCCTCTGCCTGCTGCCTGCCTGGGCCTGGTACTTGCCAGGGACTAGCGGCTTTGGGGGCAGCACTTACCTGTGGCTTTGGCTATCAGAGCTGAGGGGTGGAGACTCCCCACTCCCTGGGGCTGTCTGAGAGGAGCGCCAAAACAGACCTGCGGGATCCTTCACCATCCCCCCCGAGGCCTGTCCCTTCTGCATTGAAGGGCTCACCCCACCTCAGCACTGCCCTCTCCTTAGTTATCATCCGCTCCCCGACCTCAGCACCACCCAGTGCCCGGGACTGGGGTTCTTCCGATTCAGCTCCCTGGGAACCAGAGGACGAGGCTGGAAGGGTCATGGCAACCCTGCGACCTTCCCGGGGAGTTCACCGATGGGATTCAGCCCAGGCGCTGACCCCATCAGGAATGTGTCCAGATCCCTACACCCCCATCCCTAGGAGCTCTGCAAGTCCAGTTCCTGATCTCGCTGTGTGGCCTGTGTCTGCCTTAGCATGGCGAGAGCAGTGCCTGGGCACTGGGGAAGCTGTGGGGTCATTGTTATCCATGATTTCCCTCTGATTGTGGTACTTTATTTTATTAAATAAAAAATCGCCGAAAGGACTGTGGTGAGAGCCTCCAAGCCAGTGGGGAGGGAGGGCTGGCTGCACTCCGACAAATATGGACAGTGGCTCCTAGCTATAGAGCTCAGTGGCTGAACCAAAAGAAAAAGAGTGTTTCGGGTCAAACAAAACGTTTGGTTTTGGAGGGATTTTACCTTACAAAAATAATAGACGGGGAATAAAATTTGAAACAAAAAGTTGTTTTGAATCAAAAAATCAAACATTTTAACTGTTTCTGAATTTTTGGATGAAACAATTCGGCAAATTGGACACGAATTTGTGAAATGTTTTGGTCACTCCAAACATGCATTATTTGGTGAAAAAAGTTTTGTCTGAAAAATGTGGCCCAGCTCCACTCCTAACGCCCAGGCCTGGCTAGCCACAAGCGCTCGCATCCGCGTCTGTGCCGAGCCCCAGGTGCTGGAGATTGACACCTTACTAGGCCTGTCTGCAGACACAACCGGCAAGGGGAGAGGGAGGTTTGGTCTCACACCAGCCTCTGGCTACATGCAGATCCCTTGCTCTCAGCTGCTGTCTGCATTAAACACATGGGAGGCTGCTGGGGGTGAAATGCCTGGTGGTCTCTCCAGCTTTCCATCTTGAACGCCCCAGTTGCAGGCTGTAGAGTTACAAAATGCAATACTGGATCCAACTGGGGGTGGGGGATCCACCTAGTCCAGTACCCTGTCTCTGACAGGGGCGGTTGTGGAACACCCTGCCCCAGGGAAAGCTTCCTCCTAACCCTATTAGTTACAAGCTGGCTTCTGCCATGAAGCATTAGGGTTTATAGTCCTTCCCAAACTCCAGTTGTTGTTGGTATTTATTATTATAACTCTGCGTATTGTTGTTACCCAATGAATGCCCCTGCCTTTTATGAATGCTGCTAAATGGGATTTAACAACATCATGTGACAGTGAGTTCCACAGGCTAATTGTGCATTATGGGAAAGAATGTTTCCTCTTACCAGTTTTGAATTTGCTGTCTTTTTACATCACTGTCACCTTGTTCTTGTGTTAAGAGAAAAGGTGGATAGAAGCTCCTGATCTCCCCTCTCTGTCCCAGTCATTGTTTTATAGATTTTGATCATGTTCCCTCTTGTCTATTCTCTAACGTACACAATCCCAATCTTTTCAAACTGTCTCCATATGCGAGCTTGCCTGGGCCCTGATCATTCTCACTGCCCTTTTCTCAACCCCTCTAGTTCTGTAATATCCTGTATGAAACGGGGTGCCCTGTGCTGGTGAGACTGTCAGTAATTTATGGTATGGCATTATGACAGTCCATATTATTCTCCATCCCATGCCTTCTGCAGCCAAACACTGTTTGCTTATTTGAGCACAGCTGCACATTGAGCGGCTCGCGGTCATGCCTAGGTTTGTTTCCTGAATTGATACAGGTAATTTAGAATCCAGCAACATGTCTGAATAGTTCAAATGATTCCCTTCTGTGTTTATTATTTTGGATTTTTCAACACTGAATTTCATTTGCCATCTTGCTGCCCGTTCTCCTCGCTGGATTAGTTCCCTGTGACGCTCCTCACGGTTCTCTCTAGTTCTGACTAACCTCGCTGTGCTGCCAACTCTCCTGATTCTACTGCAAGTCTTACGGTGGTTTTTACAAAGCTCTGACTCCTGAATCATGGGCGCAGAGGAGCGGCTCAGCTTCCTTTGTTCAAAAGAGGAAGTCCGCTGGCCCTTGTGGCTGTGGAAAAGCTCGACAATGGGACCTAACGGCTCAAAACCTAAAGCCTGAATGTGACCTAAAGGCTCAGAGACCAGAAGGCAAATACAAAGAACCCCCATTGGTTACTTTCAAAATCTCATGATTTTTAAGCCGCTCTTGGGCCTGACTCATGAGTTTTGATCATTTGGGGCTGGCAACACTGGCTCAGCCACTCTCATGCTGACATCGTTACCCCAACGAGCACCACTGCCAGGCTCTAATTAGCATGGCCAGGCCACACCTTCGGGGAGGCTCACCCCAGGCCATGCTAGTGATGGGTCTGTCCCGTGGCCAGCCTTGCTCAGGGGTGCAGGTTAGATGAGGCTGGCCTCGACTCAGGTTTTCCCAGGAGCACCCGTTGCTGTGGTAGCTGCCCTGGGGCTCCGTTCATGCGCCAGCTGGAGGATGGGGGCGGGACAATGGGATGGGGGAGGGACAGGAGGATGGGGGAGGGACAGGAGGATGGGGCGGGACAATGGGATGGGGGAGGGACAGGAGGATGGGGGCGGGACAGGAGGATGGGGCGGGACAATGGGATGGGGGAGGGACAGGAGGATGGGGGCAGGACAGGAGGATGGGGCGGGACAATGGGATGGGGGCGGGACAGGAGGATGGGGCGGGACAGGAGGATGGGGGAGGGACAGGAGGATGGGGGGCGGGACAATGGGATGGGGGAGGGACAGGAGGATGGGGGAGGGACAGGAGGATGGGGGCGGGACAATGGGATGGGGCGGGACAGGAGGATGGGGTGGGACATGGGGATGGGGGCGGGACAATGGGATGGGGCGGGACAGGAGGATGGGGTGGGACATGGGGATGGGGGCGGGACAATGGGATGGGGGCGGGACAGGAGGATGGGGGAGGGACAGGAGGATGGGGCGGGACAATGGGATGGGGGCGGGACAGGAGGATGGGGCGGGACAATGGGATGGGGGTGGGACAGGAGGATGGGGGAGGGACAGGAGGATGGGGCGGGACAGGGGGATGGGGCGGGACAATGGGATGGGGGCGGGACAGGAGGATGGGGCGGGACAATGGGATGGGGGCGGGACAGGAGGATGGGGGAGGGACAGGAGGATGGGGGCGGGACAATGGGATGGGGGCGGGACAGGAGGATGGGGGCGGGACAATGGGATGGGGGCGGGACAGGAGGATGGGGGGGGAGAGGAGGATGGGGGCGGGACAATGGGATGGGGGCGGGACAGGAGGATGGGGGCGGGACAATGGGATGGGGGCGGGACAGGAGGATGGGGTGGGACATGGGGATGGGGGCGGGACAATGGGATGGGGTGGGACATGGGGATGGGGGCGGGACAGGAGGATGGGGCGGGACAGGGGGATGGGGTGGGACATGGGGATGGGGGCGGGACAATGGGATGGGGGCGGGACAGGAGGATGGGGGCGGGACAATGGGATGGGGGCGGGACAGGAGGATGGGGGGGGACAATGGGATGGGGGCGGGACAGGAGGATGGGGGCGGGACAATGGGATGGGGGCGGGACAGGAGGATGGGGGGGGACAGGAGGATGGGGGCGGGACAATGGGATGGGGGCGGGACAGGAGGATGGGGGCGGGACAATGGGATGGGGGCGGGACAGGAGGATGGGGTGGGACATGGGGATGGGGGCGGGACAATGGGATGGGGGCGGGACAGGAGGATGGGGGCGGGACAGGAGGATGGGGGCGGGACATGGGGATGGGGGCGGGACAATGGGATGGGGGCGGGACAGGAGGATGGGGGCGGGACAATGGGATGGGGCGGGACAATGGGATGGGGG
Organism: Emys orbicularis; assembly: GCF_028017835.1. Lineage (NCBI taxonomy): Eukaryota > Metazoa > Chordata > Testudines > Emydidae > Emys > Emys orbicularis. Next base: position 213,999,268 of record NC_088685.1, on the reverse strand, counting down.
CGGGACAGGAGGATGGGGGAGGGACAGGAGGATGGGGCGGGACAATGGGATGGGGGCGGGACAGGGGGATGGGGGCGGGACAATGGGATGGGGGCGGGACAGGAGGATGGGGGAGGGACAGGAGGATGGGGCGGGACAATGGGATGGGGGCGGGACAGGAGGATGGGGGAGGGACAGGAGGATGGGGCGGGACAATGGGATGGGGGAGGGACAGGAGGATGGGGCGGGACAGGGGGATGGGGGCGGGACAATGGGATGGGGGCGGGACAGGAGGATGGGGGAGGGACAGGAGGATGGGGCGGGACAATGGGATGGGGGCGGGACAGGGGGATGGGGGAGGGACAGGAGGATGGGGCGGGACAATGGGATGGGGGCGGGACAGGGGGATGGGGGCGGGACAATGGGATGGGGGCGGGACAGGAGGATGGGGGAGGGACAGGAGGATGGGGCGGGACAGGGGGATGGGGGCGGGACAATGGGATGGGGGTGGGACATGGGGATGGGGGCGGGACAATGGGATGGGGGCGGGACAGGGGGATGGGGGCGGGACAGGAGGATGGGGTGGGACATGGGGATGGGGGCGGGACAATGGGATGGGGGCGGGACATGGGGATGGGGGCGGGACAGGAGGATGGGGTGGGACATGGGGATGGGGGCGGGACAATGGGATGGGGGCGGGACAGGGGGATGGGGGCGGGACAATGGGATGGGGGCGGGACAGGGGGATGGGGGCGGGACAATGGGATGGGGTGGGACATGGGGATGGGGGCGGGACAATGGGATGGGGTGGGACATGGGGATGGGGGCGGGACAATGGGATGGGGTGGGACATGGGGATGGGGGCGGGACAGGAGGATGGGGCGGGACAGGGGGATGGGGAGCGGGCATCGACAGGGACATGGGCCAGGGGCTGGAGCCGCCTGACTAGCTGGATACAAATCCACTGTCCCCGCCCCAGCAGGAGACTTTAGTTTTGGGCCCCGCCCCTCAGTCCCTCCCCTGTCATAGGCCACGCCCCCTGTCACAGACCCCCCGCCCCTCTGATACACAGGCCCCATCCCTGCCAGAGGCCGCGCCTCTCGGCTATACAGCTCCTCCCTCTCCGTTGATGGCCCCGCCCACTGCCACACGCCCCGCCCCTCTGGCCCGCAGCCCCCCGTACCGATCCCGTCGGGTGTGGGCGGGGCCGGAAGTATCCGTTTCGCTTCCGGGTCACTGCGTCACAGGTCCACCTTCCCGTTATGAGGGTTACGTCAGGACGCAGGAATCGTCACCGGATTTCCGGGCCGGTGACCCCGGGTCGGAGAAGTTCCGGGCCGGGCGCGGAGCAGGAACTGCCAGGTAACGGCCCCCCCCAGCCGGGTCCTGCCCGGCCCTCCAGCCGTCCCTGGGACTCGTGACCTGTGACCCCTGACCTCAGCGCCCCGGACTCCTGGGTCCCCGGCGCCCAGCGCTGCCTGTGGGGCTGGGGGGCAGCGGGGGGAGAAGGGCTCAGATGCTCCCCTGCCCAGGCGGGATCGGCCTGCGGAACTCCCCGCTGCAGCGCGCCGCGGCCGGCAATAGGGAGTCCGGCGGCTGGGCCGTTTACACTGACAAGGCGCGAATCCGGAGTCCTCTCCCCCCCCCCCCCGTGCCGGGGCCTCTCCTGCCGTCGCCTTGTGAAGAACTTTCTCAGTCCTCGGAAGCCTCCGGGCCTGGCCGCTGCCCGGGGCTGGGGCTGAAGCCACCGAACGGAGCCGGGAGCCGGTTTCATCAACTGAAGCCGCCCGGCCGCGGCCACGTAATGCTACAAATACAGACAGACACAGACACACCGACACCCCACCCCCCCAGCATACAAATGCCTCCCAGGGAAGGTTTGACCAGTGTCATCCCGTCCCTAGGAGCCGGACTGCGGACTGACTGGCAGGCCCCTGGCTGGGAGAGTTGATCCCTGCGCTCAGACAGATGAGGAGGAAACCCACACAGCTGTGCAGTGCCCTTGGCTTGCCCGGTCGCTGCCCTGGGGGCATGGCAGCCTAGATGCTCTCCCCGGAGATGGCAGTTCTGTATCTGGAACCAAAAAAACGAGGAGTCCTTGTGGCACCCTAGAGACTAACAAATTTATTTGAGCATAAGCTTTCGTGGGCTAGAACCCACTTCATCAGATGCATGAAGTGAAAAATACAGGAGCAGGTATAAATACATGAAAGGATGTGGGTGCTTTACCCAGTGTTAGGTCAGTCTAATGAGATAAATCAATTAACAGCAGGATACCAAGGGAGGAGAAATACCTTTTGAAGTGGTTGGTGAGTGGCCCATTACAGACAGTTGACAAGAAGGTGTGAGTAACAGTAGGAGGAAATTTAGCATTGGGGAAATTAAGTTTAGGTTTTGTAATGACCCAATCACTCCCAGTCTTTATTCAGGCCTAATCTGATGGTATCTAGTTTGCAAATTAATTCCAGTTCTGCAGCTTCACATTGGAGTCTGTTTTTGAAGTTTTTTTGTTGAAGAATTGCCACTTTGAGGACTGTTACTGAGTGACCAGAGCGGTTGAAGTGTTCTCCTACTGGTTTTTGAAAGTTATGATTCCTGACGTCAGATTTGTGTCCATTTATTCTGTTGCAGAGGGACTGTCCGGTTTGGCCAATGTACATGGCAGAGGGGCATTGCTGGCACATGATGGCATATATCATGTTCAGTTCAGGATGGTCTCAGGTCATCTTACAGAGATGGTTGCTTAATACAAGTAATTCAGTGTTGCCTTGGGCTGTTTGTTTAAAAGGGGTTGGCCTTTAAAACCTGTTCCTATGATTTGATTAGGCCAAATGTCTAAATATTTACAGTTTGTTTCCGGATCAGCTGCATTGAGTCCCAATCCCAGCTCACTGAGGGGAGTGGGAGCCAGGAGATCAAGACTGCCTGTGTGAGCTTGGGCCAGCCACTCTGTCTCAGCGTCCCACCTGTTAAATGGGGCGCCAGCCTCTGCCCCACAGGAGAATGGGGAAGGTAAACCTAATGTTTGTGAAGCGCTCCGATACTTCTGTGCTGGAGATGCAGTAGTCGCTTGTTGGCAGCAACACTTTGCAAGAGCACCAACCGCTTACCTGCAACGTTTCCCCTGGGAATACTTTCCCTGCTGTGAATTGTCCACTCGGTAACAGCAACGTAGCCGCTGCATTAGAGCAACATTTATGACATTGTGATGTCACATCCTCCGCTTATTTGCATCATTTTTTTGGTGGCAAACCCAGACAAATGCCAAGCAATTTCTCACCGAAAGAAAAAGTACAGATTATCCACGACTGCGGCGCTCTGGGGGCTCCGCAAAGCCAAGTTGCAGCCAAGTGGGAGTTGCCCAGGTTGGCTGTATGTGGAATGTGGAAGCAGAAGGATAAGCACGAAGACGGACAGTCAAATAGCAGCTGGAAGCGTGGGCATGAAGGGAAACGCGGCTGCTGTCGACTACTCTCGTTATATGGTTCAAGGAGAAGATGGCGCAGGGAGGACTACCTGCTGGACCCGCAATCGAGGATAAACCCCTTCAGCTTGCTGCTTCCCTGGGGTTGAATGAGCTTAAGGCAAGTGACAGTCGGTTTACCAGATGGAAGAAATGCTTCAATGTTGCTTACAAAAACGGGCATGGTGAGAAACAGCCAGCGGACAAACCAGCAGGGCCAGTGTGAAAAACTTCCTCACATTTTCCAAGCTGATGTCTACAATGCTGACTAAACGGGACTTTATTTCAAAGGGCTCTGACAGAGGACAGGTTGAAAAAAACGAAAAGCTAGGAGGAGGGAAAGCTTTAAAGGACACAGGGGAACTGTGCTCGTCGGTGCCAACGTGGATGGGAGTGACCCCCCTGAACAATGTTCCCCTTCCAGTCAACATGGAAAAAGAGGACTTAGCAGCTGCGGGGGATGAGGATTTGCTCCCGTTCGGAGAGCTGCCCGATGAGGAATTACTGAGCTGCAGCTGCTGCCAGGCCAGAGATACAAGCTGATGTTGATGAAACATATTCTAATCCAGGGAGTGAGGACGAGCGATTTTGATGAAGTTCCACGTCCGACAAACGCCGAGCGGTTGAAGGCTTTGCACACGCTCTGGCACTTTTCCCGGGTAGCAGGACTTGGTGACAGGGTCTGCAGGACGTGGAGTCCCGTCTTCGAAACAAAACTGGGTTTGTTAATTTGCTTCTGCTTCTTCTCAATGTTCTTTCAGCCGAAGTGAGTGAATTTGTCCGTGCTTAATTAATGTACAAGTTGATCCTCACTGTATAAATAGAAAACACTGTGGTGTGGAATAATACTTTTAGGTTGGTTGGTTATTTATTTATTTGCTTAGCAGATGTCCTTATCAGTGACCTACAATGTGTACAAAGTATCCCAGTTAAGTGCGAGTACAAAAAATGTTTACAAGAGCAAAAGGCTGTTTGTCATGGTTGATGTTTGATCTTAAAACAAAAATAAAACTTGATACTTTTATAACATTAACTCAGTATTGCTTTCTTGATACACTATGATAGGCAACATGAAGGACAGGAGGTGTACTACAGTATTACTGTAGCAGCAATAATAAAAATACATCGCATTGTTACAATGATAGATGTAGTGTGTACTGTAGCTGTTTTACAGATCAGCAAAAGCAGGCTGCCTTTGGTCAGATGCCACTCCCCATAACAGCACCAGCTGCTTAGAAGCAACATAGCAAAAGGACACCAATAAGTTGCTGCTAACAAGTGTTTACTGTACAAGTATCTAAGCAGCTATAAGCTCAGGACTTCTGGGTTCTGATCACAGCTCCGGGGCTCTTAATAATCCCAAGGGCTGTGTCAATGTGGTGACCTTAGTTCACCCTCCTCCTGGTGTCCCTACCAGCCAGGAAGTCACTGGCGCTGTCTGCACCATTTCTACTCCCCCACCTGAGTCACACCTGTCTTTGCTGACTCTCCAATCTGGTCCTCAGTTTCTCAAGTGACTCTTCTTCAGGGACTGAATGGAGGGGGTAGGGAGGAGAACAGAGCAGTGTTTGAGCTTCATCCCTGGCTCTACCAGGCCCTGCCCCCTCGCTTCACCCCAGACTTGTTTGTATTGGCATGTACCACTCCAAGCCTGCAGGGCTGCCCCCCCTCTTCCTGTGGGCTCTCAGGGTTGCACTAAACGCTCTGCTTTTTTCTTTTCTCCCCCTGCAGCAGGAATTGTGGCGTTGGCATGGCTCGCATTACCCTGGAGGACCTCAATGGATTGGACGATGAGTCCCTTGATGAAGATGAGGAGCCAATGGATGGGGAAGAACAGAACAGGCTGTTCTCTCATTGGGAAACAGTGGCCAGCACCCATCAAGTGACTCTTCCTCAAGGTGAGAGCAAGGCTGGGTTCCTTCCCCACCCCCACAATTAGAAATTCCAACGCCTTGGCGGAGGTGGAGCCTTCTCCACCTGCAGCCTCTGTGTGGCCCATTCCTGGCTGCTCCACTGGGAGGAGCTGACCCTCCAAGGGCAGTGCTCCAAGCCCAGTGGCCCAGGAAGTATGACACTAGCAGTTCCTTTATCGGGCTTAGCAACGTTGACAGGGTTTCTATGGCCCGAGAGACTAGCATGCATGCAAGGAGCTGAGTCAGGTCCTTCGTTTCAGCAGGTCTAGAACCTGGGGCTCTGGGAGCCCTAAGTCTCGGATGCTCCCTTGTCACCACCAAGGGAGACAGATGAAGCAGTACCTCCCTAATCTTGGCAGGTCAGGCCCCCCAGGAAGTCCTATCGGATGCCCAAGGCCTGGGTCGCCCAGTTGGCTTGCACCCATTATTTCAGCCAGGAAGTGACCCGGGGTGGGTTGTCCAAGCAGCTGTTACGAACCGGGATGTGGGCGGTCTTGGCTCATGGTCTGAGCATGAGTCAAGCCAAGAGTCAGCATTGGAGTCGGCTCAGAGCTGGAGCCAGTGGTCAGGAGTGATGGTGTAGGGACAGGAACCAGAGAAGAGGCGAGGTTCGGGCATAGAGCAGCACGAAGGCAGGACCTGGGAGCAGGGACGGAGGCGAGACAGGGAGCAGAGCAGGCACAGGGCTGGATGCAGATTGAAGGAGACAGGTAAGGAGCGGGGTCCGAGCAACTGTGTAAAGTCTCTCTTGCTGGTGCAGCGGATCCCGTTCCTTGCCTGTCTCCTGCGATCGGCATCCGTCCTGCTCCCATCCTGTTCCAGGTTCCTGCCTCACTCTAGCTTCGTTCCTGATCCTTGTGCCATCTCTGGTCCTGCCCCTACACCTTGCTTCTGTCCCTTGGCCTGACTCTGCGTTGGTGACGTCGACTGTTACTGGCTTCCAGGCGCCGTCCCACAATGCCCCACACTGACAGGCCAATCGCCGCAAGCGCTCCGGGTGAGGGTGCACACCACTGACACAAGGAGCGAAGTGTAGACCTGCATGAGCACTGTAATTACTGTGGCGGCTGTATGTCCATGGAAGTTAGGTCGACTTAATTTTGTAGCATAGATATACCCTGAGGGTGAGTCAGAGCTGAGCGTGCGGCGTCTCCCACAAGAGCCCCTCAAGGAAATGATTCAGTCCTCTGCCTTCCACGCAGTGGGGAGAGCAGGGGCCGGAGCAGACCTGTTCAGCTGATTCCTATTAAACCACTGGCTCCTTGGAGAAAGAAGTGACACAGCCTGCCCAGTAACCCCTCAGCAAACAGACGCTTGGGGCCCAATTCAGAGGGGCCCATGTCCGTCACTCACATATGGAGGGGACGGCAGGGCCAATAGAGTGTGAAGGCACCCTGCCCACATGTGCTTTATCAACCTGCCTTCCCGCCAGGTAACTCTCTGCTTGCTGAGCATGTGCCCACTGACCTCTGGCTTTGACCGTTGAGCTCTGGTTAGTACAGCCAGTGTAACAGCCGTTCTAAGACGTAAGAATAAAGGCAAAACCAGCTGTCGGACTCTTGATCTGAAACGCGCTTCTGTGCCACGGAGCATGGTCGTGGACCATGGAGGGGAGCACTCTGCTAATGCTGTGCCTGGCTACAGCTACGATACGCAGAGCAGTGATAGCTGGGCCCTGTTGGCCCAACGGTCTCGCATTACAGTGGCAGATCGTGCTGACTGTGCTAGGCGCTCTGCAGACCGATCTGGAGCCAGGATTCCTTCCCCAAAGGGCTGCCAGTCTAAACAGCCCAGGGGGGCGCATGCCCCAGGAGCAGCTGCAGCAGGCTAGTCCTGTATGTCGGCGATAGTCATTCCTCCGGGTACGCCCTTCTCGGGGCGGGAGAGCCCTAGGAAGCACCTCTGAGCAGGTGTGTTTTTCAGAAGCGCCTGGATCCAGCATGGGGTTACCACAGAACGGTGCGAGGGGGCGAGCAAGCTGCGCTGCTACGGGAACAGGCCGGCCCGTTTCCTGGGCTGGGGATGTCCCCAGTCGCAGCCAGGGTGCAGCACGGGGACACTTCCCAGTATTTGGTATTTGGGCTGCGTGGTCCCTGATGCTCTGAACTGTGCGTTTCTCCCTGCCCTGCTCGCCGTCCGGGCCCGTTTTCTCCTGTCTGTTTGGTTTTGCAGAGATGGCGGGTCCCATCGTGCAGATGACGCAGCACAGCCAGGTGCGTGAGCCGGTGCCCTATGTCACCCTGCTGCAGCATGAGAAGGTGAGGACCCTTCTTCTGGGCACAGGCAGATTTCACACCCGCAGCCCGTGTCCTGGGAAGTGTGCGGGGCCCTGTGTCTCTGTACAGTGGGTCCCCGGCCTTGCAAACAAGCACAGCCCAGATCTTGTCCCTGCCCTGGTCCTGCGCCCTCGTCTCCAGCCCAGGCCCCCCAGGATTCATAATGCCCCACTAGTGCTTTGCTTCAATCCAATTGGGGGATCTCACCCCGAGCGACGTCAGCGATCCCCACCCAGGCGCTGGTGTGGACAGCTCTCGCCTCTTGCAGAGGTGGAGTTACCATGGCGACGGCAGAGCTCTCTTCACCAGACGTGCACAGCCCTGCCCGTCTGTCATGTAGCCCTGCCCGTCGTGTACCCTAACGATGCCCGATCACAGAGTGAGAGAAGGTTCCTGCTCTGCAGAGCTCCAGGTCTAACGGAAGCCAAGACGTAGCAAGTGTGCGAACAGACAGGAAGAGGGGGAGGGAGATGCTGCGAACGGGGTAAGATCATCCTGTAACCTAGGCTGCTGGGGCGGGACTGGAGGAGCCCAGCTCAGGTAAGGGCACCTTGGCATTCACTCCCTGGCCCATTGGGTCACCTGGTGTTTTAGCCTCTGCCTCTTCCTGTCTCTCTCTGGTGTATGCGAGGGGTGTGTTCTTCACACGTTCCCCCTGCTCCGGGTAGAGTCTCTCCAGTCCTGCGGCGCCTGGTGTCCCGCTGGCCTGAGTCCCCTGAGCACGGCTGCAGGAATTCTCTTCCTTTCCATGCCCCAGCTCCGGCCGTCTGGCACATGCCCAGGGTCACTTCATTCCTGTTACTCCTGCCCAAAGACGACAGGCCCACCCTCCTCCTCCCCCCATCCTCTTATTGTTCACTAGCATCGTATGGGGAGTGTTGGGCAAGCCACCCAGCCCTGTTCTAGCCCCAGTAGGTGCTCACTCTGCTCCCCTCGTCCTCAGAGACCCCTCCAGCAACCTGCTGACCTCCAGCATTGCCTCTATGCCCGCCTGGGCTTCTCTTTCCGGCTCCTCCCCTCTGCTCCACGCAGGAGAGTGCTGCGTAGTCTCTAGAAGTCAGTGTCGCTTCTGGGGCTTTCCTGTGTGGGTTGCTTGCTAGCTTCCTGACTCCCGCGGAGAGCCCTGGCCTTCAGGCCAGCCAGCCTGCCCTCCCTCCCCCCAGAGCAGGGCTCTGCAAGGGGAGCAGTGGCCCCAGCCACCCTCCAGCTCCTTATGACCACTGAGGGCGCAGCAGGCTTGACCACTGAGGGCGCAGCAGGCTGGGATCATGCTCTGTCCTTGGTGCTTCCCTGCTGGTGTCCTGTTGGGCTGGCCTGATTTGGGGTCCGTCAGCTTCTCCAGCCCTGCAGAGGTGGGAAGGCTGCCTAAGCCCTTGCTGATCAGGGGGGCTGTTTAGGCCTAGTAACTAGGTCCTAGCTTGTGTAAGTCCAGCAGCACGTGTAGAGCCACTAGCCCCAGCGGCTCCATGCCTTGCAAGTGTGCACCAAGGCCCCCAGACTTGCCGGGGTCACGAGTCAGTGCCAGGGGTCTGGCACCATGGAGAACCCCTAGTTAGAGTGGCCCTGGGCTCGACCCACGGGGCACTGAGGACCTGCAGAGGAGCCAGCACTGCTGACTGCTTCAGTTAACCCCCCCCCCTCAGCCGTACTCTCCTGGACAGAGTTCTGATCTCTTCCTCGCCCCTGGGTGGGGAGCCTCTTCCAGGCCCCGCAGCTCGCAGCCAGGCATGCTCCATCGATAACCGAGGCGAGGGGGAACATCTGCTGGCCTGCAGTGTGACAGTAACCATCGCAAGTGTAAAGAGAACACCAAGAGCTTCACCCTACAGACACATCCGTGCCCTACTGCCCTTCTCTGGCTTCATTCCGGAGCCCTCACACCCCGTCAGGTGTCACCATGGCTGTTGGCAGGGTCCTCCCGAGCACCCTCCCGTGGCCTGAGGTCACTCTTCAGTGGCCTGGCTCAGTTACTTCTTAAAGAAACTCCACCCAGGCTTTTCTATCCACTAATGCCCCTTCACTGAGGTCTCGTGAGGTGACATTAACAAGTAAACGCCAAGTCTTCCTCCTCCCCCCCCCCCCCCCCCCCAGCCTTACGCTAGGCACAGCGCCTCTGCCCTGGGTGCTGTCTGCTGCTGGAGAAGATGCCAGGCCTGGCCTGCCTGCTTGGCCTCCTCCCCAACAGAAAACCTCAGCTGGAAGGGTTCTTCTATGAGCCACATGCCCAAGCTTGCCAGCTGGGGGTTCTCCCTTCCCCCTGCTCTTTATAGGGGGAATCGGCTGATCCTCGCTCACCTGTGCCACCTAGAGTTGGCTGACTCCAGGCCTCTGCCTCTGAATGGGGCAAGGCCCCCTCTTCCAGCAGTCCTGCCTCAGTGCCCCTGCCCATAGGCCCAAGGGAACCCAGCAGGAGTTAACCCTTTCAAGAGTTCCATTGGCATAAGTGGCACTGTGACCCCAGAACCCCTCTGGCCTGACCGAGTCAGGGGCCAAGGGCCTGGCACTGTTAAGTCTGGAGATCCAAACGCCAAGGTGATTCTGTGCCCAGTGTAAGTAGCGTTAAAGTCTGTCCACATCAACCAAGTGCGGTGCCAATGGCCATGCCCCATCAGCTGGCAGAAGTTGCTAACCAGAGTGGCACAGTGCCCACCATGAGCAGCACTGGGATCTCTAGGGCACTGGCGCCCAAAGCTGACCTAGAGCGCTCCTCGTTCCAGCAGGTCTCTCTAGTCCTCGTGCAGGCCAGCTGCACGGTCGAGCCCTTGCTGGTCGCCGAGTGCCCCACACAGCTGACAGACCCTGCACTGCCTCCTCACACAAGGTGGAATCCTGCCGTTCTCCCACACTGAGTCCGGGCCCAGGGTTCCAGGCCTGACTGGGTTCGGGTCCTGCCAGCCTTCCCGGGGCGGGGCTGTGACCAGCAGTGTGTGTTCCCCACAGCAGGACCGGAGCCTCCCCAGGGAAAAGGGCCATCACCCAATGAGTGTCTGTGTGCAGATCTCCTTACCTGCCTTATCCCCGAGGTTCACTCTGCCCCCCAGCAGCCCCTGCTTCCCTCCCCTGGTCTGTTCTTTGACCACCCCAAAGCTCTTTGGTTCAGTTTCTATTACTTGTGCAGAAGCCCTAGCCAGAGTGGGCGTGGGCCCCTGGCCCCTCCAGGCCGGCTAGCTGCCAAGGAGCCAGCACTGCTGAGCTTTAAGTGCCCGGCTCTGCGTGGTTCGGCTGAGCCCAGTGCTGTTGAGTGCTAATTGATTCTCGCCATTCTGGCTGTATAGCGGGATGGGCTTTGAGTTCTCTACCGCGTTTCCTAGTGACCGTACTGACCCTCAGCCTAGCGCTTCTGAGGCAGGTTTTACCCTCGACCAGGATCTGCTCCACCTGGGTCCTGTTCTGGAAGGTCCATCTGACTCCTGTAGCTCTCTGCGCTCCTGACCTCCTGCTGCAGCTAGCATCTGTTTCTGAGCCAGGAAGGGGGTGCCAGTGGCTCTGGCTTGGGGTGGGCAGCTTGTCACAGTGCCCAGGCTAGCTGCACCTCTCCCAGCACCTGGTCTCTCCAGGTGGCGGCCGGCTGCCCTCTCCCTCTGGTCGGGGAAACGTTGGTTTCTCTCTCACACGGGGCTGACACCCAGCACTGAATCAACGGTGGGCACCGTAGCAGGTCTGACTGAGCATGGTCCTGCAGGTCATTCCCTCCAGTGGGAACTAGTGAGCAGCAGCTCCCTGAAAGCACTTCCGAGCAAACTGATCCTAAACACTGAAGCATGTGGCCTGCAGCACTGGTTCTTCCCAGCCCTGCCAGGCCCAGCCTGCTGCCTGCTCACCACAGCCTTCCCTCCACAAGGGGGGCTCCTCTGGCGCTCGGTTCCCTGCCGGGCAAGTCGATGTTTGCAGCACCTTGGAGATGAGACCAGGATCTGTGAAGCTGCCAGCTGCCCCATTGGCTTTCCAGTGTGTGCCTTGGCAGTGTGAGCTGGGAAGCCATTGAGTGGGGTCACCTCTTCCTGGCCCCTGGCGTGAAGGCCAGCAGTGGGCTTGACCGGTGTTGTGTCCCCCCCGCAGTGCAGCCAGGGGGAAGCTGAGGCTGCAGTGTATCTAGGAAAAGCTGCTGGAGGCAGCTGAATGCCAAGGGTGTCCTGTATCACAGGGTCCCTCCTATAGCTTCTCCTGTCTGTATGGACCAGGGACTGGAAATGGGGAGGAAGCCCAGTGCAGCATGCAGAGCGTGTGTCCAGGTAACTTTTACACCCCAGATTACCCCCTAGCCTGACCCCTGACAAGCCCCGTGTCCTCCAGCAGCGGGACTTCTCAGCTTTAAGGGCCATGCTCCTGGGTGTGCCACTCCGTTGCTTGCATTTGGCCACACGCGGCTGGGATGTGTCCCCCATCTTTTTGCCAACAGTACTAGCGGCCAGAGGAGCTTTCTGCCCCTGCCTGGCAACTGGCCGTGGGGGGTGGGCAGTGACCGTAGGGGTGGGGTGTTGTCAGCAGGCAGCCTCGTGCCCTGTTCTGGGCTCTGACCGGCTTGTCTCCCTGCCTGTCTCAGTGTGAGGAGCGGCTGTACCCAGCGGGGAAATGGGCCTGCGTCACCAAGGGGGAGCCGATGTACGAACAGAGCATCTCCATGGGCTTCATGAAACTCATGCGCTACATCTGCAAGGAGAACTCCACAGGTGTGTGCTGGCAGGTGAGGGGCGGGGGACTGGCTCCGCCCCTCGGGCGCCCTCTCACTGCCCGCCTGTGCCTGCCTCCCTGCAGGCCGCTACCTGGGCATGACAGTGCCTGTGGTGAATGAGATCCGCCTGAGTGAGGAGGGCACCGAGTTGCTGCGGGACGTCACCACTACCTATTACCTCCCAGGGGAGTTCCAGCCCGACCCCCCTCTCCCCACGGACCCCGACATCCGCATTGTGGAGAGACAGCCGCTCCGCGTCCTGACCAGGTGAGCCCCTGCCATTGCTGCCGGCCGGGGGAACAGCCCCAAGGGGGGAGGAAACGTCTCGGAGGGGAGGTGGCGCACTGGGGGCAGGGGAGCTTGCCAGCTGACTGTTCTCCGCTGGCTGTGGCCACTCCCTTTGTTCCAGGGTTTTCTACGGGGTGACGACGGAGGAGACGATCCTCCGGGAGATCCGCCTTCTCTGGGAGCTGCTGGGCTCCACAGACACCGTGCTGCGGGAAAGCTACATGGTGGCTGCCTACGAGAACCCCAGCGTCCCTCAGCGGCGCAATGAGCTGTGGTTCATCCGGCGGGCAGAATGAGTGCAGCGCAGCCCCGTGCTGGCCCCGCTTTCGATGGCAGTTCTGGCTGAAGGAGATGAATGCACAGCCTGATGCACTGGGCGCCGTAGAGCTGCGCTGGACCCGAAGAGGAGACCTGCTCCACGCCCAGCCCCGGGAAAACCAGCATGTGCCAAATGGCTGGCTGGGGTCCATCTCACGCCTGCAGGGGGCAGTGTGCCATTGTGCACTGAGTGTGGCTGGGCACATGGGGGCGGGCTGGCCAGGCCGGGTGCTTGTGCCAGGGTGCCGGCCTGGGCTCGAGGTGTCAGGCCTGACTTGAGTTTGCAGTGCTGGGCCAGGCACCTGTGTGTGGCTGTGGTTGAAAGAGGTCTCTTGGGCGATGGCTGGGGTGGCACTTCCTGGGGCACTGAGCATTCCTCCGTGTCTTGCCTGCTGAAGGAGGGTGTGTGCTGCAGCCGGTGGGGGGCCCTTGCCCTGCTCAGAGCAGGGCTCTGTGTGTGCATGCCCAGGAACAGAGACTGGTGGTGCCCGCAAGCAAAGCTGGGATCCTGTAGGACTCTCCTTCGTATCTGCCCAGCCGCGTGCCCGTGGCGGGCAGCCCCTTCGTGTTGGTCAGCGCCCGCCGCGCTGCTGCTGAGCCGGTGGCCACCAGGTGTTAGTCCGGCCCTCGGCCCTGGGCTGAGCAGAGAGGGGCAGCAGCGGGGTCACTGTGTGTTGTGTTGTGCATTGATTGGTTGGTTTCACACTCATACGTGCTGCTGGGGGAGGCTGGCAGCGCGAACCTGAAATAAATCCAGCTCAAACCACTGTGTGTGGCAGCTGATTGGCTGGGGGCGGCCACGCTGGGCCCAGACAAGGGCCTGGGCAGCTTCTTGACCCCTCGTGGACACAGTGCACCTGACGCTGGGCTCCATGGCCCTGTTAGCTGGGCCCTGCCCAGGTTCTGATCCCACGCCCCCGCCGGAGCCAGCTGCTAGTACTGACGCCAGCCTGGCACAGCCTGCCGCTTGCTCCTGAGCGCAGGGGGTCACCGTAGCTGTTGCTAAGGATGGGCCTGGCTGGTCCCACCAGCTTCAGAGACCTCCTGGACTATGGCTGGAGGGACTGGGTGGACCCCACAGCCTTCAGCCAGTGTGTGGGGCTGTCCAGCCCATGCGTCCCCTGCCCTGTGCTCCAAGAGGTGAGGTCAGCCTGAGCTCTTGCTTGCCTTGAGCAGGCTTGGTGGGAGGGTGCTCGCTGCCTGCTCCTTGTCCTTGGCGTCCCTGCCCCAGGAGCCTCCCCGCTAACCCTGACACACCACCTGAGCTGGCCACATGACATCCAGCTGTACGGCACATGCAGCAGGGGCTTAGTGGGAGTCAAAATCGGGACTTACTGCCAGGATGAGTTGGCTGAATTCAGCGGAAGGGCTAGATGCACGGGAAACCAGCCAGTGCCCCACGGCGCCCGGGGGGCCCGGACAGGACATGAGGAGCTCAGTCTGTTGGCTAACCGAAGAGACGGTTACGGGTGACTTGATCACAGTCTGTAAGTACCTGCATCGGGACCAGAGCGCTGAGCAGGGTTTATATGAGTTGAAGCTAGGCCCATTCAGATGTTTGAGAGCAGGGAAGAACTTCCCACCGGGATCCGTTGGGGGGCGGGAGGATTCACCATCAGCCTGGGCTGTTTCTCTAAAACTCTGCTCTAGTTCAGGCAGGAGTTCAGCTCGGGAAGGCCGATGGCGGACCCCAGTGGGCCCGTCTGGCCCTGGGATCCATGAGCCTGGTCCGGAGCCAATGCGGAGAATCTCGTGGGGTGGAGCCTCCCTGCTCCCACAGGCACTGGAAGGGGGCCCCAGCTCTTGCGAGGCTGAGATAGGCAAGCACATGGTCAATATGTCAGTCTGGAATGACTTCTCCCTGCAGCCGGTAGCTGTCCAAGTGTCACGCCAAAGGCTCTCCGTACTAGTCTGCCTGCATTGTGCTGTACGCTGGCCGTGTATCGTATGTACAGACTCACTCGGTTTGCAAGTCAAGCACTCAGAAGTGAGGAAATGCCAGTATTAAGTTCCCTGTGCACCCTTAACTCGGCCCCTTTGGGCACCTGCATGACAGTCTTTACTTGCATGCTCATGTGCTGTCTTTTCCACAGGGCTTTGTCCCCTTCAGTGCACAGGATGGATGGGTGGCACTCACCTAACGAGCAGCCAGTCTCATTGTGCCCTGTGTGACCCGGCCACTATTCAACCCCTGCGCTGAAGCCAGAATGATTCATTTCCTTATGAGCTTTTCTAGGATGCTCATCACTGAAACACAGCAATTCCATTCTGTGGAATCGTACTGACCCCCCATGGGTCACCAGCAGGGCTTGGACCCTTTAGATCCACCCCACTGACCTCGGCCACTTGAGCTAACAGTCACTGCTAGCAGTAGTAGGTTGTCATCCTCCATGCGGACCAGCACTAGGGGGGGATTAGACCACTTTTTTGCTGGTGGGTTTCACAGACACTTGCTGACAGCAGAGGACTGGTGAGACTCAAGGATTAGGAGGGGAGTGGTCTCTAGTGAGCACAGCTTGTACCTGTTCCACCCACCCTCACCCCAAAGCCTGGCTCCTGCCCCATCCCCTTCCTGCTCTTCCTTCTTCCACAGCCTAAGTTCATTGGCCCAGCTGGTCCTAGTCTCCCTCTCCTGGCTTGCTGGCCAGTTCCCAGTTGCCCCCGTAAGAGGCTGGCTCACCCCTTATAGGCTGGAGGGCTGGGGCTAGCCTACTAGGATTACAGACAAAGGTCGCCTGCGTTGAATCAGGGACTGCCCTTCAACAGGCGGCAGGTGGCTGCAATGGAGGGGGCTGGGGCAGATGAGGAAGGGCTCTTGCAGGGTGGACCCTGGGATCAGGGGAGTTGTCCCAGGCCAAGCAGGGGCGAGACTGCAAAGGCCCCAGGCATGAAGGACCAGGAAGGGGAAGAGAAACCATGTGCGGACTTAGGACCTGATACTGGTATTTTGAGGGCTATTGGCAGTGTGGCTTGTATTACTAAATCCACGCCCGAAGGAGGAGTATTTTTGACCAAGAAAAAATCCAGAGTGAAATTTTATTTTAACACTCCAAGAAGGGAAATTGAGGCAGGCTACTTGGACCATAATCCTAGGCTACGAGGTGGGCATGGGAGGGGGCTGGCGCACTACACCCACCCTCACAGTCTCCCCCCCTCTCCACACCTAGTCCCAATGGCCTTGTGCGGCCAGTCACAGTCCCCCCTCCCACTCTTTGGCTGATCTACCTAGCCTCTTTGCCTGCCCCACACTGGCTTCCAACCCTCATATCCATCCCCGGGATCCTCCTCCAATCTCAGTCTCTCTCCACCACCTCCCAGCCAGTCCCAGTTCTCCTGCACCCTAGCTGCTTGTCAGATCTGTCTCTCCCTGCTCGTTTCTAGTCCCAGTCTCCGTGTGCAGCCAAGTCTCCCCCACAACTCCCTGTCTGATCTCAGTATCAGCTCCCAGTATTCCTCCCCACCCTCACCCCGTTTTCCTCATTGGCTCCCAGCCTCCCTCCCCTCTCCTCCCCTCCCAGTCTCCCTCCTTCCCCTCCCCCTGGTCTGGCTTTTGTCCCCACTGCATTGGAATCAGGTGCCTTCCTGCTCCCCGCTACCTGGGTGCAGGGCCGGCTCCAGGCACCAGCGTAGCAAACAGGTGCCTGGGGCGGCCAATGAAGAGGGGGGTGGCACGTCAGGACATTCAGCGGCAATTCAGCAGTGGGGCCGTCACTCCCTCTCGGAGCGAAGGACCTGCCGCCGAATTGCCGCCGATCGCGATCGCGGCTTTTTTTTTTTTTTTCCCCCTGCTTGGGGCGGCAAAAACGCTAGAGCCGGCCCTGCCTGGGTGCCAGCAGGGGAGGGCACAGAGTGCACAGGAGAGACAGGCTCGCTGCTCTCAGATCCTGCCAGGGCCTGGCCCCCCTCCAGCTCAGAGCAGCCACTACAGGGACAGTCCTGCTGAGTGGCCCATAGCTATGGGTTACAGCACGGCCAGGTGCTGTCTGGGCAGCATTAGGAGCTGTGAGAGGATGGAGCATGAATCCTTGATGAGTTTAGCTGCTAAACTCTAGCGAGTTCCTAAGGAGCATATGCGAACTGGGCTGGTTCAAAGCCTTAGAGCTTGGCCAGATTTTCATAAGGATGGCAAAAGCCTCTCCCCCCCCCCCCCCCCGCCAACTTTCAATCCTTGCTCCAAAGCAGAGGGACACGACAGCTGGTCAAAAAGCCCATTTCCCCCCTCGCCTCATGCTTGGAAATGCCTGAACCATTTTGGCTCGTTTGCCAAAAAGAAAAAGGGCAGCAGGAGGCAGGTACCTAGCATGCAAAGTTCATCCCACGTAGTTACCTAGCAATGTGATCAGCACCTGGAACGAGGGGCTTAGAATGGGAAGGGGCAGGCAGCCTTCAGGGGCGGTGGCCCTGCCAGCAATGAATATTTCAGAGGGGAGCTCAGGACCCCATTCTGCTGGGCAGAGTACATACACGTAGTAAGGGAGAGAGCTTGCAGCCTATTCGACAAGGGGTGGGAGGGTAAACTGAGGCACGTGCTGGGGAAGTGACTTGGCCAAGGCCCACAGCAGCTCTGTGCAGAGCTGGGCTCAGACCACAGGTCTCCTGAGTCCCAGCCCAGTGTGCTCTACCCATGGGTGCTGCTGCCTCTCCTGAGCCCTGCCCTTTCCCTGGGCGTGAGGCGCTCCTCTGGCTCTCATCCACGGAGCAGCCTGGGTTTGTTTTTCCAGCTGTCTGAAGGGCTGAGCCTACCAAAGCTGCTCTGAACCCAAGTCTGTGTCTGGCATGGGGCCTCGGGCGCAGTGCTGGGTGTGGTGAGAGGGTTTGAGCTCTCACCAGCTCTGCTCTCAAAGGACTAGGCCTTATTTGAACCTTCCCTCGACGGGGGTGGGGACGGACGGTCCCTGACCTGTTTTCTAGCACCCGGCAGAGCCAGCGGCTGTGTACCGCGTGGGCAAGGTGTGAGCTTGTCTCCTGGCCCCGTCTGGTTACGAATGCCTGACGCCATTGGGAAAGGCTCTCCCTTCTGCCAGGGTGCTCGGGGGACCCGGCTCCCTGCTCTGGCCAGCATGCAGAAATGGACCCTGCTCCCAGGAAGTGCCCTGGCACTGGCTGTGGTTCTTTGGTCCAGGGCTTTCCAAAGCCAGCCCTCCTCCCTGCCATGGCCTGTCTGAACTGTGTTTCAACTGGGCGGTGCAGGAGTAGAGAAAATGGGGGTTTACTGTTCAAAACTGTTCAAACACTGTCAAATGCAGAGTTAAGGTGATGCTTCCCACCCCACCACCTTAACTCGGTCCCTACCCTCAGGTGTCCCCTGGGGGCTGGCAGGACCTTACCCCTCCCTGGGTGTTCTGTGCCAAGCAGCGGCAAGCCCTGCCCAGAGCACAGCAAGGGGCCGGTGGGCTGTGTGGATGGGGTGCTGAGCTGGAGCTGTGCTGGGCACAGAGAGGGTGGGAGGTCTGTTTAGGGGTGGGCATGGTGTTGTGTTGTCCCCAGTTCCTATTGCCATCCCCACAGGGGCACAGTTAAGGAGGTGCGGTTGCATTGTGCGGAGAGGGTTGAGAAGCTGCCCTTTTCCCGGCCCAGTGCTCCCCCATCGGGGTAAAACTCGGGGGGAGCACAGCTACTGCATCTGCTATTGGAATTAGATTCATAGACTTTAAGGCCAGAAGGGACCATCATGATCATCTAGTCTGACCTCCTGCACGTTGCAGGCCACCGACCCTCACCTGCCCAGTCCTGTAACAGACCCCTCACCTCTGGCTGAGTTACTGAAGTTCTCAAATCAAGACTTCAAGTTACAGAGAATCCTCCAGTTACACTGCTCCCCTTGGGAGGCTGTTCCAGAACTTCACTCTGATGGTTAGAAACGTTTGCCTAATTTCAGGCCTAAACTTGTTGATGGCCAATTTATAGCCATTTGGTTTTGTGTCCACATTCGCACTTAACTGAAATAACTCCTCTCCTTCCCTGGTATTTATCCCTCTGATGTATTTATAGAGAGCAATCATATCTCCCCTCAGCCTGCGTTTGGTTACAGTAAACAAGCCGAGCTCTTTGAGTCTCCTCTCATAAGGTAGGTTTTCCATTCCCTGATCATCCTGGTAGCCCTTCTCTGCACCTGTTCCAGTTTGAATTCATCTTTCTTAAACCTGGGAGATCAGAACTGCACATAGTATTCCAGATGAGGTCTCACCTTGTATAGTGGTACTAACACTTCCCTGTCTCTACTGGAAATACCTCGCCTGATGCATCCTAGGCCCGCATTAGCCTTTTCCACGGATGCATCACACTGGCGGCTCAGTCATCCTGTGATCTACCAATACACCCCAGACTCTTTCTCCTCCTCTGGCATTTCCAGCTGATACGTCCCCAGCTTATAACAAACATTCTTGTTGTTAGACCCTAAGTGCATGACCTTGGACTCTGCACTATTACATTTCATCCCATTTCTATCACTCCAGTTTTCAAGGTCTTTCATATCTTTTTGTATGGTATTCCCGTCCTCCTTCATGTTGCCCTACCTCCCAACTTCGTGTCATCTGCAGATTTTATTAGCACACTCCCACTTTTTGTGCCAAGGTAATTAATGAAGATATTAAATAAGATTGGTCCCTGAGGAACTCCAGTAGTAACCCCCTTTCAGTATGACTATTGTAATTTCCCTTTAACCAGTTCCTTATCCACCTTTCAATGCTCATATTAATCCCAACCTTCTCCAATTGAATTAATAATTTCCAGTGTGGAACTGTATTCATTGCCTTACTGAAATCCATGTGGATTAGATCAACTGCATTTCCTTTGTCTAAAAAATCAGTTATCTTCTCAAAGAAAGAGATCATGTTGGTCTGGCATGATCTACCCTTTGTAAAACCATATTGAATTTTATTCCAGTTATTATTTACCCCAATGTCCTTAACTACCTTCTCTTTCCAAATTTGTTCCACGACCTTGCATGCAATTGAGGTCAAACTAACGGGCCTGCAGTTTGGTCCACTACTAGTTGGAAATGGTAGAATCATCCAGGATAATGCAGAAAAGGCAGCAGAGGTGTTCAATAAATATTTCTGTTCTGTATCTGGGAGAAACATGAGGTAGGCATATCATATGATAACGCTCTTTCGGTTCCACTGGTATCTCAGGAGGATATTAAACAGCAGCTATAAAGTTAGACGTTTTAAAATCAGCAGGTCCAGACAACTTGTATCGAAGAGTTTTAAAGGAGCTGGCTGAGGCGCTTGCTAGACTGTTACCGTTGGTTCGGAACACTAAGGAAGATTCAGAACACTGGAAGAAAGCTAACGTCGTGGCAATATTTAAAATGGGTAAATGGGATGACATTGATCCTGGGCAAGATAATGGAGCGGCTGATACGGGACTCGATTAATAAAGAATTAAAGGAGTGTCAAATAATTCATGCCAATCAACTCGGGTTCATGGCAAATAGATCCTGTCAGACTAACTGGAGATCTTTTTGGATGAGATTACAAGTTTGGTTGATGAAGGTAAGAGTGTTGATCTAAGCTAGTTAGACTTCTGGAAGGCCACTTGGTGCCACATGACATTTTGATTAAAACAACTAGAAAGATAAAAAATGAACAGAGATGACATTAAATGGATTAAAACTGGCTAACTGGTAGGCTGCAAAATGTAACTGCAAATGGGGACTCATCACTGAACAGGTCTGTTTCTAGTGGGGTCCTGCAGGGAATGGTTCTTGGCCCTAGGATATTTAACAATATTATCAAGGACTTGGAAGAAAAGAAAATCATCAGAGAGGAAGTTTGCAGATGGCCCAAAACTTGGGGGAGTGGTAACTAATGAAGAGGACAGGTCACTGATTCAGAGTGAACTGGGTCACTTGGTAAGCTGGGTGCAAGTGAACAATCTGTGTTTTAATACAGCTGATTGTAAATGTCTACATCTGGGAACAAAGGCTTGGCCATACTTACAGGATGGGGGCCTCTATCCTGGGAAGAAGTGATGGAAACAAATGTGGGGATTGTGATGGATAATCAGCTGAACGTGAGCTCCCAGTGGGACACTGTGGCCAGAAGGGCTAATGTGCTCCTGGGATGTGTAAACGGGAATTTTGAGTGGGAGCAGAGAGGATCTATTGCCTCTGTATTTGGCACTGATGTGATGCTGCTGTGCAGCTCTCTGTTTCCTTCTCTGCAGATTGGGAAGGCAGATCCTTGCCTTGCCCTGGGGGAGGGATATGTGGACATGGTTACTAAGAGAAGTGAAGGGTACAGACATGTTAGCAGCAGCTTGTGGAAGCTGAGACTTGCACTCATATATCTCTGGCTCCCAGCCCAGTGCACCTTCCCCTCGGCTACCTTGTGAGGGAGGGGCTCTCTCTCTCCCCCTCTTTCTGCCTGCATGCAGCAGTCCAGCAAACCAAAAAAAAGGTTCAAGCTCCATCCCTTTTGAGTTATTCAGTGTCGCACTAAATCTCAGCAGGGGCATCCCACAACATCCCTTTTACAGGGATCTTGCCTATTGCTTTCTCCATCTTTGTGCAAAGAAGCATTCGAAGGTTCATATTTTCAAATGCCGTTTTTGGAATGCTGTATCTCAAGAACCCCTTGATCGAGTGGCCCCAAATTTCCCCCACAGACTCTACCCCAGGCCCTGAACTGGTATATCAATTTTCAGACAGATCTGACTCTGCCTGTGGATTTTCGAGCCGTTTGTCCTTAAGCAGAAATGTGGATGCAGCCTTCACTTCCGAGTGGCTCCGTAGAGCACAGTAAGTAAAGGAGAACAGGACAGTGCCGTGTGCTCTGAAGTTAAGAACAGGGAAACGGGCACAATGGCATGAGACTACCAGGCTATGGCAAGAGTAAAGCTCCCATGCTACCAATCCAGCAAAGGAACCCTCCTGCTCTGGGCTCTGGGGACCCCAGGCATCTTTCCCAGTTCTATTTTCTAGGCTTTGTTTAAGCTCCCAAATTTGTAACCAGACCTGAGGTAGCGTGGGTACTCACTCTGTCTGGGTAGTTAGCTCCGCACCCTGGTAAGAAGCCTATAGCATACTATGCTATTGATAGGTGTGGTATAAAACCCAGCTTAGAGAGGAGTTCTAGTTGCTCCATCATGAAGATTGCAACAGCATTTCTCTTCAAAGCCCAATTTTCAACATGCTCAGTCAGATCTGCTTGAAATCTGGCATGCTGGTTCAAGGCCCAGGGAAGCGTTTGTGGTGAAAAATTGGCAGCATTGGGGCAAAAAGTTCCTGAGATACAAATCCCCCCAAATGCCTTTTTGTTGTTTACATTTTAAATTTCTTACAATGTTTTTTGCTCCAACATGGAAAATCTACTTGAAACCTACATCTCTGAGTTGCTCTACTGAGCACGAGGTCTGGCATCCAGGCGGAGTGCCTAGCATTTTGGTTCTTATCCTCTAGTCTTTACAGCAGTGTATTGGACCACTCCCCGCCTTAGAAAGACTGACAGTGCAGACTCCAACTTTTAGTGCTGGGACTCAGAAGCGATCACGGCAGCTGCCAGTGTTGCCAACTCTCTTGATTCTGTCACGAGTCTCGTGATAATTCTTGTTTTCCCTAAAGCCCCAGCTCCTGGAGTCAGTGGAGATGTGATGATTTCAACCTTCATTTTTAAAGAAAAAGTAAATTTCTAGCCCTTGTGGCTGTGGAGAACGCTTCAAAATGTGACCCCAGTGTACCTAAAGGCTCAAAAAGCAGAAGGCAAATAAAAACACCACCAAATCTTGTATTTTTACATAATCTCATGATTTTGGGTGAGCCTGAATCATGATTGTTGAACATTTGGGGTTGTCAATACTGCATCTCTGACTGTCACAGAAAGGCTAAGAGCAGTTTGGGGAAGACGATGGGTGCTATAGCCACCAATGAAACAGGCCATCACTTTAAAAACGCTGCCCTGCTCCACAGACTGGGGCTGGGGGAGAGGAGTGTGGTGCATGGGCCGTACTCTGATACTTCCTTGGAGTTTATAGGAGACAACTAAACTTTGTGTTTACTCTCTTATGTTTGCAGTGATCTCTGACATGCCAGCCAGGCATGAAAGGGTGCCCGAGAGGGCCCAGAGCGGACTGTGGGGAGGAAAGGGTACTATCAGTTACTGCACTGAGGGGGGGAACGGTGGGCACGAGGCATTGAGGGCCAGTGAGGTAGGAACTGATGCAGGGGTTTTTGTTCCCAGGTGGAATGCCTTTGCACTTTTGCTGGGTGGATGCATAGGTGGTGGTGGGAGAACAAAGTCACGAATGGTGTGGCGGAAGTGGGCAATGACAGAGCTGTTCCAGGGTGGGTGCTCAGGTCAAGCGCAGTCTTTTGCTCACTGGGAAATCTCTAGGAGGAGGTGAATGCAAATTCACGCCCCCAACTCCCTTGTTATGCAAAACCCAAGCCTTTGGAAGCTATGCCCTGGAGAAGGGACCATTGTCTAGTCATTACCTGTTCCCATAGTGTAAAGATCAAAGGCCCAGGCTGTATACAGGAAAGACTAACCTATTCAGGGGTGTACTTGTGCAGTGACCCAGGCCTTGGCTAGGCTACGCCTACTGTATGGAGAGGCAGAGGTGAACTAAAGACACCCGAGATAACCTTACATTGTTAAACTTTATAAAGGACACCCCAGAAATTTGGCAAACACATAAACAATAGGAAGTAACATCAACTATTTGCTTAGGAAAATAATCAACCGTAAATGACCATCACACAAATAGAACAGGAGTACTTGTGGCACCTTAGAGACTAACAAATTTATTTGAGCATAAGCTTTCGTGGGCTACAGCTCACTTCAGCGGATGCTCAAATAAATTTGTTAGTCTCTAAGGTGCCACAAGTACTCCTGTTCTTTTTGCGGATACAGACTAACACGGCTGCTACTCTGAAACCATCACACAAATAGTAACTGTGACACGCTGAGCACCTTTCCCAGCCCTGAAGTAAAGCTGTGTGTGGCAGGAAAGCGTGTCTCTCTCACCAACAGTGGCTGGTCCAATAAAAGATATTCCCTCCCCCACCTTGTCTATCACAATAAAAGAAACCTGTCAACAAGGCGTAGGGCCACCCCAAGAAGGAATCAGCTCCTGCTCTCCCTGGCTGCAAAGTCCAGTTTTACGCCGGCTGTCCCGCCTCCGTCTCTCTCTGGCCTGCACCTCTGTCCAGCAGGTCTGTCCGCAAGCAACAGCTCCTCACCCGAAGGGCCACGCCAGTTCCCCAGGCGCCCAAACTGTGTTTCCTCTGTCAGTGCCCCAATGGTCAACCTCCCTGGTGATATGCTTTGTGCTCCTGGCATGCCCACGGCCCTTCACAGTCCAACTTCCTCTAGCCAATCCCCTTTTTAGCCAGCACTACCTTCCTTTGCCTCCTTCTGTAACTGCCGTCCAGCTTCCCCTTTGGGCAGTTCCTGAGCCTCTCCCCAGCTCCAGCCACCCCCTCGCCTTTCTCTCTCCCCCCGGCTGCATTCTGAGCTGCTGCAGCACACCTACCTCTCCTGTTGGAAAGTCCAGCAGGTGCTAGTGCTGGGGCCAGGGTTATTAGACTTATTCTGAGCTAAGGTGGTTATGGACGTGCAATCATTGAGAGAACCCCTGTGTGGGGTTTGAAGGACTGACTCCTACGCGAGCCCCTGGTGGAGCTGGGGTGACGTCTGGTAAGTGTTCCACCGTAGGCAGCGGTTCTCTGATTGTTTTAACAGGTTTTCCCTGTAATGCTTTCACCGTTCGAATACGTGTGCTTGCTTAGAAAGAGCCGTGTTATAACTCACCTGTCGGTAACGATGCCGTTCCCAGCCTTGGAGGAGACAGCGGAGTGCAGACCATGGCCTGCTTAGGCCGTCTGGCTTACTGGGGTATCAGAAGATCTGTGCAGCCTGGTCAGACCCTGGCCAGGAGGGCATGAGAGGCAGGCCTCTGCCCCAGGGAGGTGATGGCTGGGAGCCAGGAGCACAGAGTAGGTGCCCTCCAGGGAGCAAGTGGGTGCTGTTGCCCTGACCTGGCAGTGGGCATGTGGGAAAGGGGTGGTGGCAGGGCACTGAGTGCCAGAGGGGGTGTGTGTTGGTGCATCCAGCCAGGGCAGGGTAAGTGGGGGGTGTCTGTTGCTTAGGGTGGGGCCCATGGGGGCGTCAGTTGCTAAGGGGAGGAGCTGGGGTGGGGTGATTCTCTGGGGGCAGGGCCCCATGGGAGGAGGGGTGAGTTACTAAGGGGCAGGGCAGGACCCCCCTGGGTCAGTTGCTAACGGGTGGGGCCAGAGGTGGAGCGGGGGGGGGTCAGTTGCTAGGAGAGGGGCTGGGGCGGGGGTTAGTTGCTAGTGGGGGGCTGGGGGAAATGTGTTGCTAAGGGGAATGGCCAGAGGCGGGACCAGGGGTGTCAGTTGCTAGGGGAGGAGCCAGGGTGACCATCAGTAGGGGTGGGGCGGGGTCAGAAGCTAGGGGCGGGGCCGGCTGGAGTCTGTAGCTATGGGGTGGGGTTGGGGGGGCGGGATCAGTTGCTAGGGGAGGAGCCGGGCCGGGGGCCAGTAGCCAAGGGGCAGGGTTGGGAGTGGGGGTCAGTTGCTAGGGGAGGGACGGGGTCTGTCGCTAAGGGGCGGGACCGGAGATCAGTTGCTAGGTGACGGCCCCGCGGTGGCGGTGGGGGAGGGGGTCCGCGTTCCAGAGGGGGTCGCGGCGCCTCCCCGGGGTCAGAGGTCGTGGCGCTGATCAGGGCGGTTTCCGGTGCGGACCCCCCCCCCCCCGCCGGAAGCCCCTCCTGTGTGTGTCGGGGCGGGGCCGGCGGGCGGAGCTGGCGGCGGCGGCGGCATGGAGTGAGCGCGGCGGCGGCGGCGGCGGGGACCCAGCGGGCTGCGATGGAGGCGGCGCGGGGGGTCTGGCTCCTGCTGCTGCTCGGTGAGTGCGGGGCGGCCGGGCCCAGCGCCCCCCTCAGCCCGGGCGCGGGTCCCACGGGGGCGCGGGGCCGGCCCGGGCTGGAGCAGGCGGGGCGCGGCGGGGCTTGGGGCCCGGGGCCCGGTGGCGGGGGGCTCCGGAGAGCCCGAGGGCAGCAGGGGACCGGAGCCCCCTGGGCTGGCTCTGGACCATACAGGGGCGGCCCGTTCTTCCCCAGCCCCCCCGGGCTTCGGGGAGACCCGCCTGCGGAGCGCGCTGCCTGAGAGCCGGGGCTCCCTAGGGGCGAGTCAGAGACTCGGGGAGCGGGGCCAGAAAAGACCCTCCAGCCCGACCGCCCAGGCCAGGGGACTTCACCCCGCCAGTCCCGCTGCAGGCGATGGCTCCACCGCAGCCCTTGGGAGGCTGTTCCCCTGGCCGTGTGCCTGTATTGTTCCCTTCTAACTGGGAACGGGGGGTAACTTTCCCCCGTGTCAGTCCCCAGCCACTGGTTAGGCGTTTGCTTGTTAGACTAAAGAACTTTTAATGATCAAGTCGGCACCTAGCCTGTGATCAAGTCGCCTTTGACCTTTCCTTGTGGTAAATGCAATTGACGGTGCTCTTGACGTTTCTCGGTGTGGGGTGTGAATCATTCTCGTGGGTCTTTTCAATGTTTCACCCCTTTTGGACACTGTATTCCAGCCAGGGTGTTCCCTACCTCATGTGCAGAGATCACACCTCCCTATGCTGTTCTTTGTTCCCTGTTAGTTCCTACATGCAAGGATCACCTTCACCCTTTTGGCCACAACATTGCTGTGGGAGCTCGTGTTCAGTTGCTTCCCACCAGTCCTTTTCAGTACCAGCTTTCCAAATGATGTACTCCTGCCTGCTCATTTCCCGCTGGTCCTCCCCATTAATGGGGGGAGTCCTGCAGGCAGCTGAGCACAGGGACTGCAAAGCAGTGAGAACCCATGTGCATGGAATGGTCCCTAATAGCACTAGGCTAAAGACGGAAAGGAAGCCTTGTGGTCACTTGTGAAAAAGACTTGCTTTTTATCCACTTCACCCAGTGTCACTGCTTGATGCAGGATGGCTGCATGCCCTGTAAACGATAATGCCCTCTACAGCACACCATCATTTCAAGCTGTAACAACTTTCATACAGATCTTTTAGATCTTGCAACTTGGAACTTCATTCTAAACTAGCAAGGCCTGAACTGAGAGTAGAGGGAGTTGGGTTTAGCTGGCATGTTTTTAGGATTTGAAATGTGTATTATGGTCAGGTAACTCTCCCCTTTTGAATTTTGCCCCCTTGGATCCTTACCCTGACATGTCCATAAGAGAGTTGACAGCCTCTTATCCTCCTTTAGCTTCTGTGTAAAGTGTGAGCTCTGCAAACCAGCAGCAAGTACTCCCTGGGTCAGAGGTGCTGTGCCTGTTGGCTATGTGAATAGGAGTGCTGTGTTGGACTGGGGTGGGCACAGAGAATGGGAGGGTAAGGTACTGGATATTCCCAGGTCCTGTTGCCATTTCCCCGAGGGCAGCAGCGGTAAGGTGGTGTGATTGTGATATGTAGGAAGTGTCACGTAGCTCTGCATTTTCTAACAATTTTGGTTTGCTTTTCCTTGTAAGGGGACCTTAACTCAGCATTTCGTGGTTTTCCAGCCTTTAAGTTTTGGGAAGGAAGCTCTAATATTCTAGAAGGGCTTGAGGAGCACAAGGCTGTGTTGACTGCCAGCAAATTTAATTCCACACTGGCTAAGCTTTTTGCTTGTGACGCTTAGTTATAACCACAACCATAGTTTTGAAAGTGAGGAAATTAGAAGGCTGTTATTGTGGGGGGAAAAATATCTAAGCATGAGTCTGGAAATACTTAACTTTATAAAGCATGTGGGGTTCCTGGCAGAGTATTTCCAGACTCTTCAGTGCTTATGTTATTTGGATGACTCAGACAGCATTTGTTTTTTTAATATCTACAGCGTTCTAATGTGTGAGTTAAGTTGTCAAATTATTTATTTTAACACACTGTGAAATGTGCATTAGAGAGAATGAATATATTTTTGGAGGGATATGTTTCCAATACCGATGATATAACTTATTTGTACTTTCCAATGAGGCTTTGGCAGAGTTAATCACAAGAGTCCATTAAGGAAATTAAGTAGTCCCAGGGTGAGAGGCAAAGTTCTGTCCTATTAGAAAGCAGCGATGAGAAATCAGAGGAATAAATGGCCAACTTTCACTGTAGTAAAAGGTTACCAGTGTGGTGCTCCAAAAGCCTGTACTAGGATCAGTGTGTAATAAATACATGAATTGCATAAAAACACCAGTGTTAAAAGAACATGAAAGTTGTAAAGTGAACATGCAAAAGCTAGGAAATGCCAGAATTAAGGTTGCCTGAGAGTCTTAACTTGGCCCCTTTGTGCATATGCATTATGAGTCCGTCTTTAATTACATGATCACATACTATTTTTTTCCACAGGACCGATTGCTCAGGAAATGAATTAGGGTTGTGCATTGTGTAGTGCATGAAACTTGCCTGTTAGGAGCTCTGCTTCATTTGTTGCAGAATTGGGAAGGTCTGTGGTGAATGAATCAGGGAACTGCAGGAATAGTCTCATGCTAAAGACAAGTTGAATGCTGCCCTGGATTCTATCCCTGCCTCTGCCACAGAGTTTCTATATGATACCGGGCAAGTCACAAATGAAAACTTTCACAGATGGCCACTGAGTATTCCTCATTTTCAGAGCCACCTGGGGTCTGATCTGCAGAAGTGCTGAATGCTCACACTTCCAACTGAAAGCAATGGGAGCTGTGTTCTGAACAAATAAAGTGCTACACAATGCTACTCTGAAAAATCAGTGCCTAGGTGTGTCAAATTGGGCACCCGTGTTAGTGGATACTTAGGACCTTAATCTCTCTGTGCCTCAGTTCCCCACCTGTATAATGGGGATAATTATATCTCCTCTCACAGGGGTGTTGTGAAGCTTGTTTGTGAAGCACTCAGACACTGTAGTGATGAGCACCATAGAAAAGCCATTGAGGAAACTGTATTCAGAGCAGGGTTTGAATAGTGTGTAATGAGAAGCGCAGTCAGGAAAGTAACTGAAATAGTTCCCTCCTGGATTGTATTTTCTAAATGGACAACCTACCTAATTCTCAATTACTGAGGGACAATCTCCACTCATTGATATATTTTGCTTTTCACCGCCACTTTCTACAACTTTTCATGAGTGATGTACCTGAGTATTCAGATTCTAATATCTGAACTGTATTGTTAAATCTAGTCACCTAAATGTGGGTTATTGCTGATAATGGACTCTATGTATCATATGACTTTTCAAAACTAACTTGGTATTTATGGATAATCTAAGCACTATCCCCAGATGTACAGACACTCTTTCCCCAAACTATGTATTCTATACTTTTTTTAACATTAGCTTTAATAATTTTTTAAAATCTGTTCTTATCAAATAGTATGGGGCCAATTAAATCAGCACCATCCATCCTGTGTATGGAATGAGGCATTTGGCATGTGACCATGCAATTGAAGACTGTATCATAATACATACGCACAAGGCAGTATATGTTGGCAACCTTAATTCTGGCCGTTTCCAGCTTTTGATTCTGCAAACTTAATGTGTTAACATTTTTTGTATGAAACTTCTTATGTTTTTTAAAAACTTAAAACTTGAAGAAACAAATTTAGGATTCAGAAGAGGATTATGTTCATATGGAGGACAATATCTAGTTATATTAGGTAACTAGTATATAGTCCCTCCTGCTTCATAGCATAAGCTAGGTTCTAACTGATAGGGGTAAGAAGAAACTTCCTCTGTGGACAGGTTATTCCACAGTTACCCAGTTGAAGAGTGTTCTTGTACCTTCCTCTAACTCAGGGGTTGGCAACCTTTCAGAAGTGGTGTACCGAGTCTTCATTTATTCACTCTAATTTAAGGTTTCGCATGCCAGTAATACATTTTAACGTTTTTAGGTCTCTTTCTATAAGTCTATAATATATAACTAAACTATTGTTGTATGTAAAGTAAATAAGGTTTTTAAAATGTTTAAGAAGCTTCATTTAAAATTAAATTAAAATGCAGAGCCCCCCCAGACTGGTGGCCAGGACCCGGGCAGTGTGAGTGCCACTGAAAATCAGCTTGTGTGCCGCCTTCAGCACGCGTGCCATAGGTTGCCTACCCCTGCTCTAACTAAAACATCAGGTAAAGACTACTGTTGGAGACAGAGCAGATGGGCCCTGCTCTGATCTGACAATGCCTTTTCCCCCCAAATTAATTGGTAATTAAGATCTGATGAACAGCCCATTCTGTAAAAATGGGAGCAACCAGATGTGAGCGGAGAGACCAGCAACTGGAGCCCTTGGAAATGTCAGGACTCCAGCAACCGCCAGTGCTTTTAAATGCTTAATCGGAAAAGTTTGGTAACCACCTCCTGTTGCTGGTTTTAAATGTTACTTTATGAGCTGCTATTTACATTCTTCCAGTAAGTAGCTAATGCAGTGTGGGGCTGTATTAAGCATCTGAAATATTTAAGTACTATACTCTTTCTTCAAACAGGAAAGAGTGGCAAGAAGCCACGCATGCAACGGGATAACTGCTACAAGAGTGCAGTGAAGATTCAGCTGGTCTGATTAGTTACCTTACAGTGCAGCAACTTGAGCATTGTGGGTGGAATAGCCGGGGCTTTTGAACTAAAGGAGCTGTTAAGTTGTAAAAGCAGCCATTCTCCCTGCAGGAGCTTGCACTGGCTTGAGGC
This sequence comes from Emys orbicularis, assembly GCF_028017835.1. Classification (NCBI taxonomy): domain Eukaryota; kingdom Metazoa; phylum Chordata; order Testudines; family Emydidae; genus Emys; species Emys orbicularis. Next base: position 213,968,745 of record NC_088685.1, on the reverse strand, counting down.
TGGAGTATATTGCCTGCTTGTTAGTGCAAATTGCATTCTTTGTGTGGTGATCCCTTTGTTGTCTGGCAAGGTAGGGGCTGTAAAGCACCCATCACACTTGTGGGCACTGTACATATAGTAAAAAGGGTGACATGAAACCGTCTGCCACAGTTACACACTGAAGCGCTCCCTCTGAAGCTGGCACTTCACTGCTCAAATTTGTATTGCTTTATCAAGTTTAGCAGGAGGAATTGAAAAGAATTACTAAGGATGCATGGTAGGCAGGTGCCTAAATCACTGATGAACACAATCCTCCTTGTGCTGTCCCCAAGCCTTCTGCTTTGCAGAGACTTCTCTGTGTGTGCTTCAGGAATAAAAGTTACTTCATCCCTGGGGCCTCAGAAAGCAAAGTCTTCATGTTGCTGGAGAGTTTGATTTATTAGTGAAATGCAAGGCACACATTTATAATGCAAAAATAGTATTCATGCAGTGATAAGATAATGCAGTTAAAATCAGACAGGAAATATGGCAGTTAAGGCAACAGCTGCATTACCTTGATCCCATAAGACACGTGGTGTGTTTTCTGGTATGTGCTCCATAGCATGAATACCAATGTATTTCTATATTTAACAAGAAACATAGTAATAGAAATTGCAGCTTTGTAGTGGGACCAAGTTAGTGTTACTGCCGGGACTCTTAACTCTTGCGTTTACTGGCTTTTTTTGTGACTTACCTGCATGTTTAGCATTATATTACCATAAGGTTTTTTTTGCATGTAATTTACTTGTTTTCATCCATCTTTAAGGCCAGAAGGGACTGTGGGGACCATCTAGTCTGACCTCGTGTGAAATATAGGTTGTAGAATTTCACCAAGTGGTTCCCGTGGCAAGCCCTTAACTCGTGGTGAAGGCTAAGCTAGAGTTTACTCTGATTTCAAGCAAGGTGAGCACCTGTGGTGCAGATTGTGACTTTATCCGGCCACACTAGGGGAGTGAACTGGGGCAGCTCTGCTGGTGGCTGTCATGGGAGCACATCCCTTGCATAGACAAGGCCTAGCTCTCTGTCCTTGAAATTGGCCCAGGACCAGCCCCTGACCTGATGCCCTGCTTAGGCTGGGGAGGGAGTGCATGTGATGTCACAAAGGGAAGGAGCTTCAGTAGGCTCTGATAAGTCTTAGCTGAGTGTGTGGAGAGCGTCAGATTCTAGTTTTGATTAGCAATTAAAAACTACTTAGTGGCAGTACAGGTTGGGGCGGTTCAGGTCCATCTACCCAAGCCCTTAACAGCCTGGAAATAACAAGGGGGAAGACTTGTGCATTCCTTGCTGCCTTCACATCACCTACAACGCTGTCAATAGCACACTCCAGTGCTCCAGAAGGCTTTCATTTCCATCTCCCAAAGATACCCAAAAGCAATATGCGCCCAGCTTCATCAGACGTGTCCTGTCCAGCAAGGCATTAACAGATCTAAACAGATCAGCGCGTCTGACTGTCACGTATCATGTGCATTTGGAAAGTTATTCTGCCTTAATGCTGCTGAGCAGGGCCAGCTCCAGGGTTTTTGCCGCCCCAAGCGGCGGGGGAAAAAAAAAAAAAAGTCGCGATCGGCAGCAGCTCCACCGCGCCGCTTTCTTCTTTGGCGGCAATTCGGCGGCAGGTCCTTCCCTCCAAGAGGGACCGAGGGACCCGCCGCCAAATTGCCACCGAAGAGCCCGACGTGCCGCCCCTTCCCCTTGGCAGCCCCAAGCACCTGCTTGCTGGGCTGGTACCTGGAGCCGGCCCTGCTGCTGAGGTCACTGTTAAGGTTTTATGTGAGTCTTTCCAGCTTCTGCTGAAAAGCCAGGCTCTCAAGTTAAGAGCTGTCAGACTCTCCTCTGTGGATTGGTGACAGAGGGGCTCACCACACGGGTACTGACTTAACACCCACAACCCTTGAGTGTAACACGCTATGTATTAGTCAGCAGTGAAACAATAGTGATCATGAATCCTGAACTCTGTCCCTGGTGATGAGAGAGGGCTGTGGGTAGTAGTAGCTAGGGATGGGATAATCCAAACGGGTTTAGTCACTCGGGAAGGCATTTGGTGCAGTGGATTTGACTGGAATTTGTCATGTTAGGAAAAACTTTCTAACTCTAAGGATGGTTAGGCACTGGAACAGGTTACCACAGAGACCGTGGAATTCCCGTAATTGGAGGTGTTTAAGAACAGGTTGGACCAAACACCTGTCAAGGGTGGTCTAGGTTTACTTGGTCCTGCCTCAGCGCACAGGGTCTTGTTTAGATGATGTCTTGATCTCTTCCAGCCCTGCCTTTGTGATTCTATGTTAGAAACCTGGGTTGTGGGCCTGAAGTGATCTTGCATAAGCTCACTGCTAGCTTCTTTTTAAAGTGGTGTCAGCGGCATTTCTGGTGTGGCCATAGTAAATTGCTTGGGAATTTAAACAGAAGAGGTGAGATTTGAATGCCTGGTTTGATGGTGTTTGTGTTGCTTGTCATCCGATTCTGCGGGTTTGCTTTGCCGCTATGTCTAAAAAGTTGCAAAATGTTCTGTACATGCTCTTGATGTATAAGTGATACTGTAGGTCTCATCAAACCATCATGAACACTTCAAATAATGCTCAGTGTTTATTTTGTGTGATTTGGCTTGTGCCATTAAAAAACTTTTCAATTAAAATCTCATTGAAAGTTGCTGTTAAATTGAACTCTAAGTAACACAACCTTAAGTGTGGAGTTGGGACCAGCGCCTCCGTAATCCCGTGGACTGGGGTATACACTTAGGCCTGTGAACGACCCTCAGTCCGTCACAGATCCCCCCCCACTGTGATGTCAGTGGGAAGTTTGCCCAAACCTCAAGGATAGAGTCTGGTCCTTACATATTGACTGCATTTTAGTTACCATCATTTATTCAGCACCTGATTGTCTAACTTGGCAGCGCTTAGTAGGAAGAATTCTTGCCAGCATCACTGTTCGTCTGCCCTTTGCTTGTCCTTTGTCTCCTCTTTCCTGCAATCATCTTCTGATTTTCTTCCTCATGGCTCCTCCCAGCTTCTATCCCTGTTCATTTTCCTCCCGCTCCCTTCCTGTTTTCATCTGCTCGGATGCTCAGTGCTTTAGAGGTCTCACCTTAGTGAGATGAATGGGGTGGAGGGAGTTCTTGCCTTAGAGAAGAAGGATGGGGTGCTGGCCAGGGTGTGGGGAGACCTGAGTTCGGTTTCCTGCTCCACAGCTGGCTGCCTGTGGGATCTTGGACAAATCTCTGTGCCTTGGTCCCTGTTTGAGAGATGGGGACAATGGCACCGCCCTCAGAGGTTGTGGAGGGTAAATGCATTAAAGGTTGAGATGTGCAGACACTGGTGATGGGGGATGGAGAGATTGTTGCCCCTCTGTGAGCCAGTATTTCAGCCTGTCCATAGATCTGGAAAATCAACGCTGATGTGCGGCACTTTGAGCTCCCATTTTGAAGGCTTTCCTTGCAACCGGGTGGCATAGAAGCTGACCCTTTGAAATAAAAGCTCAGATTCTCTAGCCCCTGGACACGCCATGTGGCTGTCAGATCCGTGAATCCCCCCTTATTGAAATTTGCTTCTCCGGTGAAGCCATTCAGTGAAAACCCACCACAGATAAACATTTTGGGTAAAAAATCAAAAACATAATCCCACTGAAACTTAAGTTCTACCCTGTGTTATTTCAACAGCCAAAAGTGTATGTCTACAGGGCAAACAAAGCCGAAAAGCCACCTTGTGACAGTGAGTCTCAGAGCCCAGGTCAGCTGTCTCAGGCTTGCTCTATGGGGCTAAAAGTCGCAGTGCAGATGTTCCCACTTGGGCTGGAGCCTGGGCTCTGTGCCCCCCTTCCACTGGATTTCAGAGCCCTGCCCCAGCCCAAACATCTACACTGCAATTTTTAGCCCCTTAGCATGAGCCCAAGTCAGTTGATCCGGGCTCTGAGACTGTCGCCTCAGGGTTTTTTCTGCAGTGTAGACTTACCGTTAGGTGATTCAGAGACTTAGACGAGGGTACCTTTTCTATGGGGCTCCCAGTCTGAACTCAGCCCTGGTGCATCGCGTGGCAAACCGTAAGGAGGATGTGTGGGGAGTAAGGACAAGGTCCCAGCATGACAACCATGCAGTCATTCAGCTCAAGACATGTGGGGTTCAAATATTAAAAATAAGACCCAAGTTACAAGTAGTAAAATGACTTTTTTGTAGCCATCACTGCAGATGAGCACTTCAGCAGGGACTTGGCGAGTGAGCTTGGCCTATGTGCTGCAGTTCTCCTGGCCTCCTGTTGATTTGGGTTTATGTGTCTGCTCTATGGCTTGTCTCTCTCCCAGTGAAAGCTCCATGGGATGAGCGTGGGGAGGGCACGGACAGACTGCTTTCGTTACTGGAATGGACGATGCCTAGCTAGCTGTTAGCATTGGCCAGTGAACAGCAATTCCACCCCCAACTCCATTAACAGCTGTCTGCCATCCCCCAACACCCTGCCAACACCTGGGGGAGGCTGCCCAGAGAAATGCAGCGAAACCGAGAAGCTCAGTAACACATTATAAAAAGCCTCTGCAATTCACAGTGCTGTGAGACCTCCAGTGTTAGGAGTCAAAAGCAGGTTTTGTGTCCTTCCCTGGAGGATGCTTGCAGTGCCCCCTCCGTGTTCCCCTCTCCCCTTTGGCTGGGCATCTCTTCTCTTGCTGCTGCTCTCTTCTTCGGGCCAATGGAGCCTCCCTTTCCTGTTCCGTTCTCTCCCCCCTTGCCATATCAAGAGCTAAACTGTACCAATCACCTGACTGGTAAGTGCCTCTCTGGGCAGGTCCTGGATAAAGGAGCTACCTAATGAATAGGAGCGCGGAACGCTTCTTACGCCCAGCTCTTCCCTCCCTGCAGGTGTATGATCCCAGGCACCATTCTTTCCCTCTGCCAGGACGCAATGGGAGTCTGCCCTACCTGCCAGTAGTTCTTGGGGTGGGCGAGCCTTTCAGGCCTACTTCACAAGGCTCCTGTGCCTGTAACTGTGTGCCTAAGTGTTTCGTTACCTTCTCAAACAGCTCTGGATTTTTGTTGCACGATAATCAACTCCTTTAAATACTGCCTTTGGGAAATATGCCTCTGTGGCACTTCTCGTCTGTTCCTTGAAGAGGAAATACATTAATATACAATGGTCCTAGTCTGTTTATGCTACAGAGCTCGGTGTTTGCATAAATCTAAACGTGTCAGAGGGGAGTAACATCGTATGTCTGATGGAATGGTATTCAGCGCTCCAGCTTTACTCTTCATGTGTAAGGAGCTGTGATTGGGTGCTGCTATTGGACTGGAAATAACGTGCAGTTTGGAGGCAGCGTGCACAAAATGCAGCTTTTGTTTAACTAATTAGCACCGGAATTGCTGACTGGCTCACAGCATCCTGGGAATCTGGTTTTAGTGCTCACAACTTGACAAAGCTCTGACTGGTAGCTCTTCATTCTCCTATGTATATGCTTAAGAACATAAGAATGGCCATGCTGGGTCAGACCAATGGTCCAGCTAGCCCAGTATCCTGTCTTCTGACAGTGGCCAGTGCCAGATGCTTCACAGGGAATGAACAGAATTATTGTGTGATCCATCCCCTGTCGTCCAGTCCCTGCTTCTGGCAGTCAGGGGCTTAGGGACACCCAGAGCATGAGGTTGCATCCCTGACAATCTTGGCTAATAAGGTCCATCAGTGGCTATCCTCCATGAACTTATCTAATTGTTTTTTGAACCCAGTTATACTTTTGGCTTTCCAACATGAGTTGGAGCTTTCCTGGCAAGGAGTTCCACGGGTTGACTGTGCGTTGTGTGCAGGAATACTTCCTTTTGTTTGATTTTAAACCTGCTGCCTATTAATTTAATTGGGTGACCACTGGTTCATGTGTTATGTGAAGGAGTAAATAACACTTTCCTGGTCACCTTCTCCTGGTCACTTTCTCCAAATTATTCATGATTTTATACACCTCTGTCATATCCCCCCTTAGTCGTCTCTCTTCCAAACTGTACAATTCCAGTCTTTTAAATCTCTCTTCATATAGAAGCTGCTCAATACCCCTAATCATTTTTGTTGCCGTTGTACCTTTTGCCGTTCTAATATCTTTTTTGAGACTGGGTAACCAGAACTGCAGGCAATATTCAAGGTGTGGGCGTACCATGGATTTTTATAGTGGCATTATGATATTTTCTGTCTTATCTATCCCTTTTCTAATGGTTTCTAACATTGTTAGCTTTTTTGACTGCCACTACATATTTAGCAGGTGTTTTCAGAGAACTATCCATGATAACTTCAAGATCTTTCTTGAGTGGTAACAGCTAATTTAGACCCCATCATTTTGTATGTGTAGTTGGGATTATGTTTTCCAATGTGCATTATTTTGCATTTATCAACATTGAATTTCATTTGCCATTTTGTTGCCCCATCATTTAGTGGTGTGAGATCCCTTTGTAACTCTTCAGTCTGCTTTGGAGTTAACTATCTTGAGTAATTTTGTATCGTCTGCAAATTTTTCCACCTCCACTGGTTACCCCTTTTTCCAGATTATTTAGGAATATGTTGAACAGCACCAGTCCCGATACAGATCCCTTGGGGACCTTGCTATTTACCTTTCTCCAGTCTGAAAACTAATGATTTTTTCCTTCCCTTTGTTTCCTTTCTTTTAACCAGTTACTGATCCATGAGAGGACCTGCCCTCTTATCCCATGACAGCTTACTTTGCTGAAGAGCATTTGGTGAGGGACTTTGTCAAAGGCTTTTTGAAAGTCCAAGTACACTATATTGATGAGATATCCTTGTCCACATATTTGTTGATCATCCACAAACAATTCTAGTAGATTAGTGAGGCATGATTTTCCTTTACAAGAGCTGTGGTGTCTGTTCCCTGAAAAACTTGCAAAATCTCTTGTAAACAGGCCTCAGTATTTCATCAACTTGCTCATAAATTTTGTTCTGTCGTAAGCACAGCCACGCTGCATTTCGTGGCTGGGCTTTTTTTCCTCATTTTGGGCCAAAGGAGACAATTATTGATGTTTCTGTGTTGCTCTGCTAAAGTTCTGTTCTAAATATATTCTTTGTATTCGTCAGTGTGCTGCCTGCTCACTAACTGCAGTATTTGTGAGTTTGTCCCATGTGCACACTTGAAGCCATTGTAAATGTAGATCCAAACTTTAACTTTGTCTGACTGCTTTAATAGGAAGGCTGACCTTAAATATAGAATTTATTTGGTGATGTTCAGTCTCCTAGGTCCCCGAGGGAGGGTTTCTCCATTGTTCCTTTCCTGACTGAAGAGTTGTCACCCGACAGCAGTTGAGCGTGCTCAGTTGTTTTGGAGAAAGTGTTGGATCGATCCAGTTTACACAGATCATTTCACCTTCCTCTTCTCACTTGCCCTCTTTTAGTTACTGAAGCAACTTGTATCTGATCCGCCAGTCCATCCTCTTTGGTTAGATCTTGTAGTCTTTCCCACGATGGCCGACTCTGGCATTCCAGATATGAATTACTAGCAAAGGAATTATGGGCCAAGTCAATTTCTTCTGTACGTTTTCCAGTTTGCATCAGTGTGCAAGTCCTGCTCTTACCCAGGCCTTGCTCTCCATCCTTGAAATTGGCCCAGTACCAGCCCGTGACTTGAGGCCCTGCTGTCATGGGGGCACATCCTTTGCATCTGAGCTGACCAATATTGAAATATGCAGCTGAAATTACTAGCTCTTACCCATGTGGTGAATTGTCTGTTTGGTGGTGATGGTGCCCTCTAGGTGATTCATCCCACTTATGAGGATCATGGTTTGTAAAGGAGAGTTTTTTCCTAAATTTAATGTCTTGATACTGCTTAGCTGAAACCAGGCCTTTCCTTGTTCTAACCCTACTCTCCGTTTTACAGGACTTTTCTTGTTCATAGATTCCCGGGTCATTGAAATCCTGTAGTCTGACCTTCAGTATAAAACAGGCCAGAGAACGGCCCTGAATTAATTCCTTGAGCAGATCTTTTAGAAAAACATCCAATATTGATTTTAAAGCCATCCGGGATGGAGACTCCACCACGACCCTTGGTAAATTGTTCCAATGGTTAATGACTCTCACTGTTAAAAATGTACACCTTATTTACGGTCTGTTTGTCTAGATTCAACTTCCAGCTATTGGATTTTACCTTTCTCTGCTAGATTGAGGACCCATCTCTGTGAATGGTACAGACGTTGTACCAACCATTTAAATGGTTAAGCTGAGCAAAAATCCCTCTGGGCTCTGAATAGCTATCTTGTTCACAACTTGGCTGCTGTGAAATTAAAAAATAAACCAACCCCATACTCCTGTGGGCTGCTCTGAACTGATGAGACCCCTCTTCTGGCTTTGCAGCGGCACTGAACTGACCACCAGCCAAGAGCTGAGCTGTGGATTATACAAACAAGGAATTAAACCGAGCAGCATTAAATCCCTCGTCAAAGCTGAATACCTAGCTTCGCCGTGATGAGGAAGAGTCAGAACCTATCTGAAGAATGGATGTTGGTGCAGGCATGTGAATTTCTTCCTACTGTAAACAAGGGCTCTTTTATTTTTAGGGTTAAACACAACCCCCCTGAATTGAAGTAACATGCTGGGATGTGCATTGAAGGTACAATGGGGGGAAGCATGTCTGAAGTTGGGAATTATGTTAATTTTTTCAGGGATTTTACAGCAAATGAACAACTTCCATACTGTTGCATCTCACTCAACCTCTTTCTAGCCTTAAATTGTTTTGCATTTTCAGTCAATTTTTTAAAACACAGACTAAAAAATATATAAACCTGTCCATCAGATTGGCCTAGTTGTAAACAACTAAGAGCCGATTCAAGACACTGCATGTTGCAGCTTTCTAGGAATACACACCCCGATGAGGAGTCATGTCTTCCTCCTAGATCTTGTGCAGCTTGGGTGTGAAGCCTTCTGGCACGTTTTGCATGTGTCTGTCAGCTCAGCCCAGCCTGATCCTTGCTGGGATAAAGCAGAGAATATGTAACCTCTAGATCTCTGGGGTATTTCTTCAGGTGAATAGAACTTCTCCTTCACTTATCAAAGCAGGCAGGTAGAAGGGGAAGACTGGGTCTCGGAGTGCAGGCAGTATATAGTATCCGGATCTCAGTACGCTGGCTCTACAAAGTACCATGTTGTGCATCCTTGGACCTCACAGGTCACCAGTGTGTCAGAGCAGAGTGCCCAGTGGGCTTTTCATGGAGAAGTCTGAATAAAGGCCATAAAACATGTCCCCCGCAGGGTCTGAATCAGAAACAATCATTCCTTATCCCCGGCTTGCTGCTCAGTTTTAGAGGCTAGATCCATTGGTGGTGCTTCTGGTTAACTTGGAGGGTAACTGTGTTTTGTCCTAGCCTGTGTGTGGATCTCGCCCCCAGAGATGGAGGCTTTGGTGGCCACTACTCTGACCTCCAGGTTTCTGTACGAAAGCCTATTGGCTACTCCCTCCTTTGTTCAGTATTAGGCACCATCTACACACACAAGTTTCACTGGCATGACGTGCGTTGCTAGAGTTAAACTGACATGTCTTTGATTGATTGTATGCCTTGTGCCTCATTTGTGTGAGCGGCTTTGCATTTGAGCCCCTGCGCTGCTTGTAGAACGTGGCTGGATGGGTCGGTATCCCAGGGTTCCTGGCACTGCTCTCGGGCTTGCTGAATTTCTCACGCCAGGAGGCCAGAGGAACTGTTGGAAGAGGGGCTCAGACTCCCCCCACCCCTCGTGCTCTATCACAGAGCTCAGCTAGCTGCTAATGCCAGTTCCAAACTAATCTCCATCTGTGTGGAGGAGGCCCAGGGGAGCCCTGCCTTGCAGCAGGAGTCTTGAGTCACTCAAGGACCCAGAAGTGGAATGGGCACAGTCTGCTGAAACGTATGGTATCATTCTCTGTGCTCCAGGGGAACGGTGGCCCAGTGGTTATGGCATTAGCTTGGCACTCAGAAGACCAGGTTCAAGTCCCTGCTCCACACAGTGTGTGTGGGCAAGTCCCTTAGTGTATGTCTACACTGCAGTGTAAGCCCAGGCTCAAGCCTAGCCCCCCTTCCATCTACCCTGAAATCGCGCTGACCCAGGGTTTGAGCCCTGTTGCTTTGCAGTGTGGACACAATCTCCCCGACTCGGGTGCTGGGAGTCCTCCAAAAACTATCCCACAATCCTATGGGCCAATGTCCTTTGTCTTTTCTAGCCCAAGAACTTCGCATCTACTCTACTGAAAATGGAGGCAGCCCTTCCATTGGCTTCTGACCACCAAGCTGCAAATGCACCACCAGAGCCTTCTGTGTTTGCGATGGCGACTGAACAGAGCAAGCCTTTTACCAATCGTGCTGCTCCGTGGTCAGGGGAGCCCAGCCAGAGTTCGGTTCGGTTCTGGCAGGAGGCCAGCAAAACTGCAGACTTCAGTCAGAGTAACAGGAGTAACCATACAAACCAGCAAATAGCTAAGCAGCTGGCAGTGCTGCAAATTTACTGGACTGGTGACCAGTACAGACAGTGGGATAAGCAGCTGAATTGTGAGTACTGGAAAGCCAGGGACCAGAACCACACCGTGGGCAACTTGCCGACATCGTGCCCATTTGATGAGGGGTTTGGGTGCTGGGCACTAAACCTAACATCGAGCCAATGGTGGTGCATGATGACCTACCTGCTCAGCTGGGACAGTGTCCTGCTGATCCCAGAATCCTGCATGGGGACTGATGGGAGCCAGCAGCAGGCACCATGTGGGGACAACAAAATCTGCTGTTACTGAAAGCAGCCCCAGAGCAGGCTCTGGGCCACGGGTCCATACTCGGAGGAGCTGTTTGATGCCCCTCCCAGGAACAGCCGGTAGTGGAGCAGGCAGCAGACAAAGAAGGGACAGAAGCCGCCCCTGAGCCTGGTAAGTTTCTGGCTTATTAATATAGGAATGGGAGGGATTTCCGCTCTAGGAACCAATGCAAAAGTTATGAGAAGCCCTGGCTAGCAATGTGTATCCGCTAATGGGGGATTGTATGCCAATGCCTTGACGTCCTCCCCCCAAAGATGACTGGGGTTTGTAATTTTGCCCAGAATCGTGCCATGGGTGGGGAGGAGTTCTGTGTATTTGCATGCAGCCATAACCGGGTAAGCCATGTGGAAGCTAGCGGAGCAGCATCCCATCGATTCCTTCATGAATCCTGGCCCAATCCTGGGTGCTGAGCTCTGCAAACTTTTCCTGAAGCAGGAACTCTAGATCAGTTGTTTTCAACCTTTTTTCATGTGTGAACCCTTTAAAAATTTGGCAGTGTGGACCCCTTTATCTAAAATTTCCAAAGTCTGGGGACCCCTGGGGGTTCATGGACCATAGGTGGAAAACCACTCTTCTATGGTAACGACAACCTTTTGTGAACCCCCAGGGTCTGTGAACCACCGGTTGAAAACCACTGCTCTAGATAGGTAGTCACATTTCAGGGCATATTTTCCTTGGTAGCTGACCAGCCCACTCCACTCATCGATATGCTGCTTAGTCACTTTGTTTGAATTGTTTGCTTGCATAAACTGCAGGTTTCCCACCAGCAGCTTGGAATAACCTCTCTCTTTGCCAATCAGGCACCACGAGAACTGTTATGTCCCCCAAAATGTGCAAGGCCTGAAATGATAGAAAAAGCTTTTGTGGCACAGCCACTGATGGCAAGCCCCCCTTTCCCCAAACTCAAGTAGTTTTGCAATTGTCTCAAATGAACAAAGCAGCTTTGCATGGAATTAACCAGGCTGTGTCCAGGGAGCGCCTGTGGCCTGAAGCATCCGTCTCACAATAGACTGACATTCCGTTTGTAGCAGGATCATTTTATGTCCTTGACATTCCACAAGGATTTTTTCTGGGTTCCTGCAGTGAGCTATTTGAGACTGTAACTCTCTGGGTCTTGTCCTGTTCCAGGCTCCTCGCTCTCTACTGGCTACAGCACTTACACAGCAGAAGCCTGGGCCAACACACCTGCATGGACTGTTCCAGGAGGAATTGTTTCCGTGATGAACTTATGGTTGAAGTTCTGGAGAGGGCCAACAAGCAGGCCCAGTACCAAAGACACAGAGGGACATGCAGCTAGAGAAAAGGCATGCTGCAAGGCAAGAGGAAAGGCTCAGGCGGGCTGCACAACTTGAGGACAGGGTTTCAGCGCAGGAGCAGTTACTTGCTTCGCAGTTCCCGGAACAGGAACGGCAGCTAAGGGAGGACGGAGCTCAGCAGAAAGAGCCCTTTGAGTGGCTCATGTCACTAATGACTGCAAGAGTGGAGGCTCCTGCTGCATCACCCAGACCACAGCCCGAGTTCCTTGTGTGCTACCCTGAGCCGCAGTCCAGAAGCAGCTTGGAAGACTCCATGGTTGGTTGGCCCATGGAGTTAGGCCTCATGAGTGGCTGGCCAGGGCAACCTTGCTCCATGCAGCCCTTCATATTGACCCCTTTCCACAGGGAATGAAGGGAGAGGAGACTGGGGGGCCGGGGCCATGCCTCAGTAGCGGGTTTCTGTCTTGTACATGGTTTCACTGTTTGCACTTGTTCATGCGCTCTGTTTTTCTGTAAGGGTCTGATGTTACTGGTGTTTAGGTCTGGTAATGGCAGCTGTCCTGCCTGGCAATGGTGAATGTTGTAATTCCTTATGTTTACAAATAAAAACGTTTTTATTATATCTGGAAAGTTTATTTCTGTCACTGCTTCACCTCACATGAGGTGTGTTCAAAATAATAAAGGTAAACAGCTGATCGTGGACAATTAGGAATTCGTATGCAAAGACTATCCCTCAGTACAGTTATCTATAGCAAGTCACACTTCAGTCTCTTCCTTACATCAATCCACCGTGTGAATAACCCCTCTCCCCATTTCAAAAGTGTCATGTCATTCATAAGTACATTGCCTGACACTAACATTCCCCACCCCTCCCAGAAGCACATTCACAAAGGTACTATATCCCCTCTTCCATTGGGCCATGCATGTCTAATATGGGAGCACACAGCATCCCTGACTCTGTTGCCAGCTCCAGCAATGGGAGGTGCCCTTTCTGTACCAGTTCTGCGGCCCCTCGTGGTCACAGGCCCATTCAGGGGGAAATGTCTAGCTTCTGGCTTTACAAAGACTGTAAGGGCACAGGAAACGAACAGCATTGATGACACTAGCATCAAAACGGGTCTGTAGACACCCAACACGGGATTTCAATCTGCCAAGAGCACATTCAGCCACCATTCTGGACCTGCTGAGAGTGTAATTAAACTGTCTTTTGCCAGGGCCTTTGAAATCAGGGTACGGTTTCATAAGCCAAGGCAAAAGGAGATCGGTTTGTTTACCTTAACCAAAAGAAGGCTGAGGGGGGATATGATTGCTCTCTTTAAATATATCAGAGGGATAAATACCAGGGAGGGAGAGGAATTATTTCAGCTCAGTACTAATGTGGACACGAGAACAAATGGATATAAACTGGCCGTCGGGAAGTTTAGGCTTGAAATTAGACAACGGTTTCTAACCATCAGAGGGGTGAAGTTCTGGAACAGCCTTCCGAGGGAAATAGTGGGGGCGAAAGACCTCTCTGGCTTTAAGATTAAGCTTGATAAGTTTATGGAGGGGATGGTTTGATGGGATAACGTGATTTTAGTCAATAGGTCAATAAAGTGCCATCGCTGGTAATTAGTAACAATGATCAATGATGGGATGTTAAAAGTTACTACAGAGAACTTTTTTCCGGAGGGTCTGGCTGGAGAATCTTGCTCGCATGCTCAGGGTTCAGCTGATCGCCATATTTGGGGTCGGGAAGGAATTTTCCTCCAGGGTAGATTGGCAGAGGCCCTGGAGGTTTTTCGCCTTCCTCCGCAGCATGGGGCAGGGGTCGCTTGCTGGAGGATTCTCTGCGACTTGAAGTCTTTAAATCATGATTTGGGGACTTCAACAGCTGAGTCAAGGGAGAGAATTATTCCAAGAGTGGGTGGGTCTTTTGTGGCCTGCATCATGCAGGAGGTCAGACTAGATGATCATAATGGTCACTTCTGACCTTAAAGTCTATGAGTCTATGAGAGTCTTTTGCCAGGGCCTTTGAAATCAGGGTACGGTTTCATAAGCCAAGGCAAAAGGAGCTATGTGGGGTTCCCCAGAATACCGGTGGAGACAGTAACTCCATTCATGATGTCATTTGGTGGGAATAGTGTCCCAGCCTGTCCATGGATGTAGACTGCTGATTGGCGGAAAACCCTGGCATCATGAACTTTTCCAGTGTAACCCATGTTGTCATTCATAAATCTCCCTCTGTGGTCCACGAGGGCCTGCATAAGTGTAACAGTGCTCTTCACAATCTATGTACTCATTGAGGAGGGCAAACCTTGGGCACATGAATCCATCAGTGGCCCCAGCGTAGTTTGGAAACCCCATTCTTTCAAAGCCAGCAGTTTCTTCAGGAATATAAATCCATGGTACGCCCACATCTTGAATACTGTGTGCAAATGTGGTCCCCCATCTCAAAAAAGATATATATGAATTGGAAAAGGTTCAGAAAAGGGCAACAAAAATGATTAGGGATATGGAACGGCTTCTGTATGAGGAGAGATTAATAAGACTGGGACTTTTCAGCTTGGAAAAGGGGCAACTAAGGGGGGATATGATTGAGGTCTATAAAATCATGACTGGTGTAGAGAAAGTAGATAAAGTGTTGTTTACTACTTCTCATAACACAAGAACTAGGGGGTCACCAAATGAAATTAATAGGCAGCAGGTTTAAAACAAATAAAAGGAAATATTTCTTCACACAATGCACAGTCAACCTGTGGAACTCCATGCCAGAGGATATTGTGAAGGCCAAGACCATAACAGGGTTCAAAAAAGAACTAGATAAATTCATGGAGGATAGGTCCATCAATGGCTATTAGCCAGGATGGGCAGGGATGGTGTCCCTAGCCTCTGTTTGCCAGATGCTGGGAATGAGTGACAGGGGATGGATCACTTGATGATTACCTGTTCTGTTCATTCCCTCTGGGGCACCTGGCATTGGGCACTGTCGGAAGACAGGATACTGGGCTAGATGGACCGTTGGCCTGACCCAATAGGGCCATTCTTATGTAATATCTTTTATGTCTGCCACCTTGGGGCAAACTACACACCTGTTTGCCTCAGAAACCTCTACTACCACTTTATCCACCGTCAATGTTTCATCACCAAACTGGTCTGCAATGGACTTGTAGCAGTCTGGGGGTAGCCAGCTTCCAGACAGCTGTAGCAACCTGCTTCTTGATTGGCAAAGGTAGCCTCAAGTGTGTATCTTTATGCTGGAGGGTGGGGGCAAGCTGCTCACAAAGCTCCAGCAACGTAGCTTTCGTCCTATAAAAGTTCTGGAGCCACCGCTGGTCATCCCAGGTGTGCATGACAGCGTGATCCCACCAGTCTGTGTTTGCGGCTCTGCTCGGGCTACGTAGGGGGCATCCATGGGTATAGTGAGTGTAATGAGCAGCTCCATGCCTGGGTACGCCTCTTCTGCTGCTGCCTCCTCTTGCTGATGGGCCAGAAAACACCGCAGAAATGTCCACTGGCATCTCACGAATGCTCTGCCCGTTTCCTGACCCAAGAGTGAAAGCGCAAGCAAGAGAAGTTCTTCAGAAGGTGCCTTCTCCATGCTGGTGCCTCCAGTAGCTGGGAGCACACACAGCTTGGCAGGATTTGGTGGCAGGTTGTTCATGAAACATGCAGGGTTGGCCAGTCAAGTTTTCCCACTGTGCACCGCATCAGAGGTCTAGATCGGCCACATTTCAGATGGGCGCAGGGAGTCTGGGATATGGTTGGTCTGGCTCAGGTCTGCATTCTGCAGTGTTGACGCTAGAGCCGTGGGTTCGAGCCAGGGTTAGAAAATTCTTAACCTAAGGTTAACAATCAATGTTGATGCCCAAGCCCTGGGTTCTTTAACCCAGGGCTAGCTGATTTGAGTCCCACTGACATTGCAGTGTAGACAGACCCTTCCTCTCTGCCTCAGTTCCCCCACCTGTCCAATGGTGATAAGAATAGTGCCCTGCTGAGGCTTCACAGATTTCAAGGCCTGAAGGGACCCTTCTGGGGGTCTAGTCTGACCTTCCTAACATGGGCATTAGGACTTCCCGGCATTCGCTCCTGTTTGAGCTAGTACTGCGGGCAGTATCCAGCAGAGAGTGCACCACAGTATGTTCTGTAGTGTTCTCCATTACCGTTCCTTGATGCATCCGAACATTTCGTGCTTTCTTGACTGGAGCGGCGCGTTGAGCTGAGCTCTCCGTTTAGCCTAATGGCTGGAATGGAGAGTAATTAAACTGGAGACGTTAGGGTCCGTCAGTACATTCTGGGAGGGCTTGTGGAATTGTAGGAACACAATCGTGTTGTGGAACACAGCCAAAAGCCCTCGATTACTCAGGAGCAGTAGGAGAAAGTTCAGGGCCCCGTCCAGGCATAACTGACAGCACCTTTCTTTAAATTGAGCTGAAAAGCAGCAAGATATCAGTGACAGATATTTAGTGGTGGAGCTGTACATGGATTTTTCCTACTCCGCTTACAATTCATTTGCTACTTGAATCACCAAGATCAAAGCAGGACTCCACCAAGTACACGTGGGCATAAGTAAATACCCTGATCTTTAGCTCCAGCCCATGAATAAACACTCCTGCCTCTCTCCAGCGTTTGAAGCCTAGCTCTTGGTGCTGGAATGTGAAATATTTCATGTTAGCAGTGGGCTTGGGCTTTGGGTATTCATAAACTCCACACAAATGCTCATTGAGCAGCGGACAGACCTGGTCACAAATGTGTTCTTTGTTGATACTTGAATCTGCCACATGTATTTGTAGAGAAATTCCACTGCAATTTTTGATGGTATGGCCAGGCTGTTTGTTTAGACCCTGAACCAGCTTCTCTTCTAAGAACTGCCGTGAGTGCGGCTGCCAGTCTTGCTGGGTTCTCAGGCAGGGGGCACCTTCAGGCCTCCCCTGGGGCCTTTTGAAGTTCTGTAGGATCTTGTCAACTTACTGATGACCCTCAGGAGTGATTTTCAGCTGTGTAGAGGATTCTGGTCTAGCGGCCATTGGTTTTTTTTGTATGCAGCCCCTTCATTTGTTTTATTACTGGCGGATGGTCACGTGCCGCTCTCAGCCTGTCCATATGGTACCTCCGCGTTGGTGGGGAGGAGGGATAATGTGTATGTGAGATGTTTCTTGTCTTGATGAGGAGCAGACTCGGCTACATTCATATTTAAAATGGAATTTTTCAATTCATTGTTTCAAAAAAATTATCTTCACAGTTTTGCAGTTGGTCTCATTTGACAAGTGACCACTCTATATTTAAATAGCCTATCAGAATATCTTGACCAGTAATGTATGCCTTTTTGCCATAGTTAGACTGTCAGTATAAAACTGAATATAACAATTGGTTTATACATTTCTGGGGGGGTGGTGATCTGGGCTGGAAATAAGCAAGGTCAGTTCTTTATTCTTGGAGAAAAGGAGGCACAAAACTACCTGGCTCTTAGAGGAGATCCAATAGGTAGTTTGTGTGGCTGTGGTGAGGAGGAGTGGGGGGGAAATGCTGTGATAAAACCCTGCAGGAGATTGCTACTAAATAATGGGCTAAGGGATCTTATAGGCAGAGAAATAGTCACTGAATGTGTCACCCAAACTAACAGCCCAGAGCGTGCAGCTGTGGGGAGCTGGGAAGGCAGCTTGTAGGCCAGTCAGCATCAACAAGAAACTCTGGGAGAAAGGCAGAAGAAAACTCTGAGCCCTCAAGTCCTCAACTAGGGAAGTATCTGAAGACTGCGTTTGAACTGGATACTAGCCACTTGTGCAGGGATTCTCATACTGGGGTTGTGACCACTCGGGGTCACAGGGTGGTTACATGGGGGTTGTGAGCTGCCTGCTCTGTGGGGCTGACAGCCCCGAGCCCCCATTAAATTACCCCCCTCCATTTTTAATTTTGAAGGGGGGTCCCACTCATGCTTGCTGTGTGAACGGGGTCACAGTTTGAAACGCACTGCACTCGTGGAAGCACTGGGTGGCAGGAGGCCGTGCGGAAGAGGAATCCCAAGGAAGAGTGACTCCATGCGAGTCCCTGACTCCATGCGACTGGGCACATGAAGTGGAAAGCGAAGGGGCTGCGCAGGGGGAGGTGGGAGTGTGACCCGAGGAAAGCCTGACAGTGCAAGGATGAGAGATGGGATAGAGCAGGGGAGGTGGAGGGTTACTGAGAGCTCTACTGTGAGATGGAAGTGAGAGGGCTTCCGACTAAAGCTGGGAGTGTCCGGCTGAGGATGTAGGATCCTAGTCTTTTTTTTAGGCATGACATTGAAATCTCACTGCTTCTCAGATGGCCCTTAATTCCCATCTGCACATAGGGTTGCCACCTTTCTAATTGCTGGTAACCGGAACCCCCCCCCGAGGCCCTGCCCTGCACCCCACCCCTGCTCAGTCTCTTCCCGCAAGGCCCTGCCCCGTCGATTGCTCCTCTCCCTCTGTCGCTCGCTGGATCGTCTCCACCTCCCCCCCCAACCCACCCCTCAACTGGGCTCCCTCTGCTCCTGGGCTGGGACGGGAGCTGCTGCAGCCTGACAAGGGGCTGGCGCGTGTTAATGACCCGGAGTCTCCCCGTAGTAACTGGACTTTTGATGTCCAGTCATGTGACCGGACACTGCCAAGTCTCCTTTTCGACCGGACCTTCTGGTCGAAAACCGGGCACCTGGCAACCCTAAATGGCACCTGAACACAGAAGCCAAAAACTGGTCTGTCCAGGTAAACCCCATATGGTGGCAACCCTATCTGTACAACACAGCTGAAATGCAAAATGGCTAGTGGGGGTGCACAAACGTAGAGCTTACCAGCGCCGGGCAAGTTTTAGCTTAAATAGAGAACCAGGATAGCATAGCTGCTGAGAGTCCACTGCAAAAGCTCTGGATCCCAATGGTTCCAGTACAATAGCGTCAGAAGTTGGAGGCTGAGAGCGAAGAGGTGAGGATGGGGTGGAAGCAGAGAGTATATGATGGATGGTGTTGATGTGCCACTGGCAGTTAGAAGTGTGGGAGCTTGTCAAGAAGGCAAAGTATAGCTCAGCGCAGGCAAGGATTGGCTTTAAACCGCCCCAGGTCTGTGTCTCTGAGATCTGTGACTGTCTGTTGTATCGTGTGTCATGGAGTTACTGGTTTGGTGGCACTAGCTTGTTTACTTTTACAGTTGGCTTAAGGCGTCTGTGGAGATTATTGAGTACGGTTCTGAGAACGCTCTCTATAGTGAAGTGCTGCATGCTTCAAGCACTAGCTAATCTTAAATAAGCAGCCCTTACTGAGAGGAGAAAGAAAGAAGGGTCATGGGGAATGCTTTGTTGAGGAGCATGTGAGTCACAGTTCCTACTGCTTTAAGTGAAGGGGGAAGCACAGGGAAGTAATTGCAGCCTTCCCCTTAGAGGAGGAATGTCAGATGGAGCCTTTGTCTCACCTGGGCAGGGGGAGTGTTCTGAAGGGACATGGCAAGGCACCTGGCTCCCCACCAGGCCGTGGGGAAAGATTAGTCCTGTGGCATGTTATCATAATCCCCCGGAGCTGTGCTAAGCAAGGGCAGCGGTAGTGCCAGGAGGGGCCACCACAACCCAGTGAGCGTTTCAGAGTTGGGGGCAAACACGGAGACGTTGATTGGGCATTCTGGCCAGCTGCTAATTACGGCGGCCGTTGCATCTCATTGGCCTTAACAAGCTTAGCTGCTGAAACCAACAGTCTACCCCTTGTTGTGACCCAGCAGGCCATAGACGCTGGGTATGGGAAAGACAGGCGAGCCAGGCCTTTCCATCGGCCAGGGGCCAGTGCAGGCTTGCTCCTGTGCTGGGCTTCTTTCTCAGCCTTTGTCCAGTATTCGAATCCCCGTCTGCCTCTTTCCTTGGGAAGCTGCCCAGTGCTCGTGCTGGGCACTGCAGTGGTGAATGCCTCCAGGTCTCCTGCCCTGCAGGCTCTAGTGGGGTGGCTTTCACTTCCGTTTCAGGCAGCTTTTAAAATAGCAAAATTGTGTGTGTGTGTGTGTGTGTAACAGTTGTCAGCCTGGTAATCCCGTGCAATGTGGGACTGTCTGGGAAGCAGGGTTCTTGGACCTGCATTTCATGTAATGGTGATCGAAGTGCGGGATACTTAGCTCTTAAAAGCAATGATTTCTCTAAATCTTGGCGGCGTCAGCCCTGTGTGTATCCATCCCCTTCCCCCGTCTGCTCTCTGGAGGATCTGCTAGTGACATGTGGCTGCAGAGACCTTTTTCATAAAGGAAAGATAAATGGGCAGCAGTGGCCGGTTTGTTACTGACACCATTGTTGCTCGGTTCCTGTTTTTCTCTCCCTGATGAGCAGCACTTAGGACAAGTGCTGGACTGGGGGGATGTAAAGCCAGTTTTTGTGTCTCATGTCTGAGACTGACACCTAGGGCTTGACTACACTACAAAATTAGGTTGACTTAAGTTAAATCGACCTGCAGCCACCGCAGCAATTAAATCAGCTGTTGATGTCCACACTGCCCTCCTCCTGTCGTTGGTGTGCGTCCACGCCGGGGCGCCTGCACCGACTGACGTGGGGCATTGTGAGGCACTGACCGCTGGGCAGGGCTCACAGCTGGAGCTCCCTTGCCCCCAGGGCTGACAGCGGGAGCCCCAAACTAAATGGGAAAAAATAGAAGCCGTGAAACTGACAAGAAGGTCAATCGCACTGCTGGTAGGCTCCCTGCTGTGAAACGGAGCCATGCTTGGGGCTCAGGGCTAGGATTGTCAGCCCTGGGGCTGGGGGCGGGTTCCCACTCTGAGCCCTGACAACCAACAGGCGATGTAAGTAACACAGTGCCTACATGGACACTGCTTCACCCTAACTACATCGACCTAAGGGCTACGCCTCTCATGGCGCAGTTATTAAATTGATGTAGTCGGTGACTTACATTGGCGGGAGCAATGTTATAGTGTGGACATTAAGAGTTAGGTCAATGTAAGCTTACGTCCATAGAGTAGTCCAAGCCTTCGATTGCAGCTTTTATTTCATCCCAACTTGGCCATACAGGCCCACTTTACGTGGGTCTCTGAACCAATCTGCAGACCCCTAGGAAGCAGTGAGGGTTGAAGAAAGAGAAGGCTAAGGGGCCATATTCTTGTATTGATACCAGTGGACATTGTAAACAGATGAGAGTGACTTTTGCTGCTGCTGGCTAAAGCTTGAAAGGAAGCGCACCATTGCCCATCATCTCAAAGCTGGAGCGTGGCACTTTCTGGCTGGCCATGCAGGAAACACTGCTGTTAACCAGAATAGCTGGCATTCCAAGTTAGGGTATCTGGTTTATTGAAAATGTTCAGCAGCTGTTTGGCACTTCATCTGTTGAAAACACTGAGCCTTATTCTTGTAGAGCAACCACTGGAATGTCTGCGCCTGGGGCAACCAGCTGTGCTGCATACGTGCGTGCTGGGTGTTTCTAGGAAAAGGGATTGATTAGGGATTCTCCAGGTTACCCCACTTAGAATAATGGGCAGCTTTGGCTTTCGGATGCTGACTCTGCAAGAGCAGGCTATCTGTTTGCATTGGGATACCCAACCATTGCCCACCGTGGCATACAGTGGCAACTCACCAATAGTCTGAGACTTAGCAGTGTCCACGCATGGGAATCTGACTCCGGCATGGGCAGTAGCATCTGCAAGTTTCCATCTTGATCAATGCAACCTCCCCCAAGCATCTTGGTTTCCCCTACTTTACAGTGGGGAATTGACACTTGCATTATGAAGGGTTCTGTAGAAAGCTGTGGAGAGACACATCGTTGGCAGTCGTTGATCTGACATTCCCTGTACTTGAGGATTTTGGTAGTTCCAAAATCCTGCCTAGTGCAGCCGAGTAGTAAGGTAGGAGTTGATAGATACTCAAAGCCAGCCTCGGAAAGCATTTGGAATTGCATCACTAACGTGTCCCTCAGAAACATAGGCTGTGTCTACGCTGCAGCTGTGTTGTCGGAGCGCCGTACTGTAGATGCTTCCTACTTTGGCGAAAGGGTTTTTTCCATCGCTGTAATTTGTCCACCGCTCTGAGAGGCGGGAACGAGGTTGATGGAAGGGTTCATTAACAAAGGCCACGTCTACACTGCAGCTTATGTCGGCAAAACTTATGTCGCTCTGGGGTATGAAACTTATGTCCCCCTGAGCGACATAAGTTTCACTGGCATAAGCGCTCATGTGCACAGCGCTATGTTGGCAAGAAAGCTTCTCCCACCAACAGAGCTACTTACGCTTGTTGGGGGTGGTTTAACTGTGTTGATGGGAGAGCTCTCTCCTGTCGGCTTAGAGCGGCTACACGAGCCATCTTACAACAGCGCAGTGCGACTGTAAGCTTGCTAGTGTGGACGTGGCCGAAGTGTCACTTCCCCATTGTAAAGCAGGGAAAACCGAGATGCACGGCGAAGGATGCACTGATCACGATGGAAACTTGCCGGGTTAAGTTGGCTTAACATAAGAACGGTAAAACTGGGTCAGACCAAAGGTCCATCTAGCCCAGTATCCTGTCTGCTGACAGTGGCCAATGCCAGGTGCCCCAGAGGGAATGAACAGAACAGGGAATCGTCAAGTGATCCATCCCCTGTCACCCATTAACTCTATCGCTCAGGGGTGGGGGTGAGTTTTTCACGTCCCTGAGAGGTGTAGGTAGGTCAGAAGCCATGGATTTCATACAGTCGTACTGTAAGCAGATAACTGCTAATGCACATCTCTAAAATACTCCTATGTGGAATACTGGTCAGTAAACACATGCACTTTACTTATTAGGGTTAACTTGGTAGCATGATACAAACCAGTGTGATAGTTTAGAGAGGCACATGCCAATTTACAATAATGGTGCTATGGCACTGTGAAGTGTGTCATGTCTTGGTGTGTTCAGTAGCCACAGCGGCTTCCACGCAAGACTTCTTTCCCCGTTTCACACCCGGTGGGGCACCTACTACCTGGAGTCCTCCTTCGTATGTGTGGAATCATTGCCTCCCTACCTAGTAGTGTTTGATTCAACTTGACTATAAGCCGACAACATGATTTAAGGATCAGTTTCTCCTGGCTTCTCTTGCCTGGTGAATCTGTAGAAGGTATTCAGGGATTAAAACCTATGAGGAGGAGTCTGATAGTATCTTGACCACTTCTTTGTTTAACATAACAGTCCTTGGCAGTAGGGGATAGATGTTCTGCACAGACATGCAGCTTTCTTTAAGCTCTGTTGCCCCACTCCCAATAGTCTGGGAAGATCTGAGAACACAAGTGGCCTTTGTTACAAAGGCATCAGTTTGAGTTGGCAGTGGAGGCCTGGATGCATATGCTTTTCATTGAGTGCTCGCCGTTCCAGCTTCATACTTCCACTCCCCGGGCCAGCTTTTTTCTAGGTCTAATGTGAAAATGTTTTCCCCAAGTTTACGTACAAAAACGAGAACTCTTTCATTTAGCATTAAACGGATCCCTGAGCCATTATGGAAGTGGTCTCCTGGTGCCTGCACAGGGTAGGCTGATGCTCTTTTGTGTTTGAGAATTGCGTGTTATGCCTGATCACTTTATTCACAAGGCTTCCAAAAGCACCATGTATACGAGGTCAGTGTTTGCTCTTTGTAGGCCTACACTGAGGCTTGATCAAACCCATTCTTACACAAAGGAATGCGGATTATGGTCTAAAAAGAATCAGTTGGGGTGGATTCTGCCATGGCTTTCAATACTGGTTCTTGAAAACCATTTCTACGCTTGTGGCTTTGCTGCCTGGTGCTGGCCTGTTTCGATTTGAAAGCGGTTTTCCACAATCATTTTTAAAAACCTTTCTCAGTCTACACAGGTTTCTCTCTACTAGCAACATGATTTCCTGAAGCTGTTGTCTAGACTGGTCCTTGTAAAACAGTCTGGCCCCTGAACTACATTGTGGATGTAAGTCACAGAGCAACCCAGGCCCTGATTAGAATGGCGTACTCTGGGAGATGCGCCGTGTATGGTAGAGGCGGATAAAGGGGAGCTGAGAACTCTGTCTAGAAGCTAGGCTTTCCGAATTGCATCAGGAATGTGGCGTGGAAGGTATAACTGGGATTCCAGTTCATATAGAGGGTGGCTGCTCATATTGTGATGGTGACTGGGGAATACTTGTATCTGCAGAATGAAATGCACTGTACTGTGGTCTTTCGGTCATCGTAGGAAGTTAGGGCGGAGTAGAGAGGCTGAGTCGTCTTACTTCGGAAAGCAAGAAGTGAGTTGTTGGCATCTCTGGCCTATAAAGGGCTGGTGAACTGGAGGGCCGACATTGGGGCATATAGGGGAGTGTGTGGTGTGGATTGAGAAAGTTGTAGCCCTTGTAGGAGATGTATACAGTGAAAGGGGGGGGGGTGTAAGTGGGCTTTTGGCCTGCCAGCTAGAGAGGGAATGATATTACCATGGCACCTAGGAACCCTTGTGATGGACCAAGATCCCATTACGCTAGGGGCTGGACAAACAGACCCAAAGGATGGTCCCTGCCCCAGAGAGCTCACAGTCTAAGGGGGGACTACATTGCAGGTGTGATTGCAGCGGCGCACACTAGCAATGTGCGTATATGTGACGGAGCGGGGCAGATTTGACCTGGGAATGTTGCAGGGGGGTTACATTGGGGATGGAGGACTTCCCTGAGCTGTAACCTTAGCCAGGAGGGGGGTTGGGAGAAGTGACACCTTCTGGCCTGGAGACTGAACAAAGGAGAGGAGGAGCAGAGGTGAGGGGGGAGAGTGCTGCTGGAGGAGTTTGGAGTTTCAGTTTGGGCTGGGTGGTGCAATGCAGGGAACCCCAAGCTGGGGTCTAAGCTCCCTAAACCCCACAGAAGGACTTGATTGAGGGGTTCTGGTTGTACCTACACGCTCTGCTTGGGACTGTGTTCCAGTCATCTAATAAACCTTCTGTTTTACTGGCTGGCTGAGAGTCACGGTGATCTCAGGAAGAGGGGTGCAGGGCCCTGACTCCCCCACACTCCATGACAGTATATACCCAGGGTGGGTTTATACAGCCTGCGCTCAACCCTGTGCTGCCCCATCTTCGCTGCTAGTGGGCTTGAGCTAGTGTGGCTATGCCTACCTGAGCGGCAATCACACCGATAGACAATAGACACAGCAGGCCAATGGGGGGAAATGAGAGACAGTTGGTGAGTCTGGGAGGCGGTGGGCTTGGTACACCAGTGGCCTGTTACGTTTTTATAAGCATCATGGCAGAGGAGAGTTTTAAGGGGCAGCTTGAAGCCTTTTTACCATGCAGTGTGATACTTTACACACTTCAAGAGTGTATTTAAATCTCTCTTTCTCTTCACTCCAATTCCAGGTACTAAAGGCTGATTACATTTAACTTGGTTGTTTTAAATCTGTGGAACAGGAATGGCCCCCAAGGATTTTGCACACAGACTTCAATGCAAAACCGATAGACTGCTGCTTTCAAGACCCCTTGATAGCTAGCAAATTGAATAACCATTGGATAGTTCTGCTCCCTTTGTCATCGCTGCATCAAGTAGTTAGTTGCCCTGGAATCGATGTTCCTAGGTCCGAGTGCAAAGGTGTATACTGAAATTGGCTATAGTACACATCCTATTGAGCCTAGAGCTCAAAATAATTGCACAGACGGCTGTAATGGTGCTGGCAAATCAGATCCATTTTTCTCTGCCCAAAGGGGAAAATGAGACCTGAATCCAGTTACACTAAGGGTATGTCTGCACAGCAAATGAAATGTGATTGTAGTACGGGAAGCCTACCCGCACCAACCGGGATCTATCCACCACTGGTGACAGTAGCCGTGAAGACATGGCCGCAAGGACTGCAGCATGTGCTAGCCCATTGGGGGCCCTAAGCAGGAATATTTTTGGGCTCCCCCCACAACGCATACTAATAATTAATGGGGGGTCTCTTGGGCTGCTCGGGGCCCTAAGCAATTGTTTAGTCTGCTTATGCCTATCTCCAGCTCTGAGAACAATCCTGCTGGGGACCCTGGTTATGTATTCTGGTTGTTAACCCGCCTGCTTAATCACACCTTCATTTGCTGGTAGATCTATCCAGAAGAGTATCAGGGGGTAGCCGTGTTAGTCTGTATTAGGGTGACCAGACAGCAAATGTGAAAAATCGGGACGGGGGTGGGGGGTAATAGGAGCCTATATAAGAAAAAGACCCAAAAATCGGGACTGTCCCTATAAAATTGGGACATCTGGTCACCCTAGTCTGTATCTACAAAAACAACAAGGAGTCTGGTGGCACCTTAAAGACTAACAGATTTATTTGGGCATAAGCTTTCGTGGGTAAAAACCTCACTTCTTCGGATGCAGTGAGGTTTTTACCCACGAAAGCTTATGCCCAAATAAATCTGTTAGTCTTTAAGGTGCCACCAGACTCCTTGTTGTTTCTATCCAGAAGAGAAACCCAAATCCCCTAAGCTTCATCAACTGGGAATCTGCTTGTCATCCGCTAAGCACTGACTCTCTCCTCAAAGGTGGGTGTAGACCAGTTAGCTACTGTATCCAATCTTTCAGTTTGTAATTTGCAGTGTTAATCATTGCTGTTGAAAGCAGAGTTATTGTAAAGCTAATGTGTAAGCCACATACCCTATTATTTAAGATCCATCAGCAAACAGTCCTCTTGTTTGGGGTTGTTAGTCTCTTAAGAGTACAAAGAAATGCTTTGACTTCAAAACAAGTGGCTGTTGTAAGAAAGGTCACAGTTAAAAGCCAATTGGGATCTGAGTGGCCAGTGTCTTTGTTGCTTTCTACACTGTGTGTTGTACCTTCTTTGTGCTTCATGGCTCTCTCTGGGTGTCTCTTCTCTAGGAAAAAAGAAAAGGGCATGTTCTTAACTTATGTGAAAACTACAAATTGCCTTGTCTTCACTAGGGTGTTACCATGTGCCACTAACACAAGATAAGGACACATCCTTTTTGCCTAGTGAAGAGAGAGCCTGAAAGGCGGGGACTTGCAATACAATTGTGAACGGCCGTCTGGCAAGAGTGCTCTGTGAAGGAGCATCTGGGTTCCTGGTAAAGTGAGCATCTCAAACTTGTGCTGCAGGGTGTCCCCTGAGTTCTGGGCGTTATCTAACCACCTTGAGCGTGGTACGCACTAAGGGGCATATGAGCTGCATGGTGTTAGAATTAAGCTAGAAAATAGCTTTACAATTTCGGGTTGCTTTAAGGGAGTGGTTTTTGTTGCTGAACGATATACGTTTGCTGAGAGCGGAGAAGAGTGAGGACCGTTAAGGCACCCGTATTGATTTTCTGAGTTTCCTGCCTTCAGAACTCATGAAACATTCATGCGAGCAGGATGGGGTTAGCACTGCAGAGGACGGGTCATTCAAATGCTTATTAAACTGCTGACTGCAGTGGAAAGGGGCCAGCTACTAAATATGAAAAATGTTTCCCCCAGCAGCTAAAGAGTTGTGCTAATCAGCTTAGGCCAAAGAAAATAGACGTTTCTAATCAGTTACTGTTTCTTCATTCACATTCCTGCTTTTCCTGTGACTCTTGAAATGGAGTCCTGACGAAACAGGCTAGTTTCCAGGCGCAGGTGCAGTGTTTAAAGTATTCTGCATGCTCCCAAGTCCTTGAAAGGTATTGACGAGGAAAGAGAAGGGGGTTGGGAGTGCTGAAAGGACTCTTCATGGGTGTGCCTATGCTTAAGTTCCCAGAAACTTTCTGCTAGGCTCTGCGCTTCATCCTGTGGGCCAAGGGCAGCGCGCAAACTGACTGCAGAGCCCCAGTCCGGAATGGGGGACTGAATAGCTGTCTCTGGGATATACAATAGCACAGCTTAGCGAGCTGCTTAGTCTGAGTTTTTCTTCTAAACTGGCTCAGGAAGGGCAGAGTGAGGATCTGTCCTTCGGGGTGGCCTCTCCATAGTCCCACACTTGTGTTCCCGAGGGACCCAGCTCTACCTTCCGAAACCCTCAATGTCCGGTACTTTGATGCGGCTATCTGCACTCTTAGAATAGTGCCTCGCTAATCTTAAGAGTTCTTCGAATGTGTCAGTACAGTACTGGATAAAGCAGAATAGGTTGTCATCGTTTATTTAGACTTCCTAAAGGCCTTGATAAGTTCCCACACAAGAGGCTACTAAAGAAGCTAAGCAGTTAAGGGAAGAGGCAAAGAATTGTCCAGGATCAATAGCTTGGTAAGAGACAGGAAGCAATGAGTAGGATTAAATGGTCAGCTTTCATCATGGCAAAAAGTTGACACTTGTGACCTAAGGATCCACACTAATTCCTCTGTTACTTATTGGTCTGGTAAGGGGAGTGAGATCGAGAGAGAGCAAAATTTGCAGAGGACGCGTGGTTTGTCAGTCAGGACCAGAGAACGGTGAGGAACTTCAGAGAGACCTAATTAACCTGGGTGAACGGGCAGCACAGTGGCAAATGAAATACAATGTCAACAAATATGAAGTAATGGATACAAGAGGGAAAATGCAAACTACTCGTAAACCTGGCAGGGTTCTAAATTCCCTGCATCAACCCACAAAAGGTGTCACTGGAGACAGCTCAGAGGAGACCCTTGTTCAGTGCCCAGCTGAGATCAAAAAGCAAACATACTGGTGCATAAGGAATGTGATCATAGGCGCCAATTTCCTCGCTTTCCCCTGGGTACTCGACCCCTCCTCTGCCTTCGGCCCCGCCCCCACTCCACCCCTTCCATGCGGCCCTGCCCCACCTCTTCCCACCCCCGCCCCCATTCCAACCCCTTCCCCAAATCCCGGCCCCGCCTCTTCCCCACCTCCTCCCCTGAGCACGCCAAGTTCCCGCTTCTCCTCCTCCTTCCCAACACGCCGCCAAACAGCTGTTTGGCAGCGGCTGGGGGGAAGTGTTGGGAGGTAGGCAGAGGACCGGGGACACGGTGCACCCCGGAGCACCCATGGAGTCGGCGCCTGTGAATGTGATAGCATTATCATATTCTTTGTACTATTCACTGTTATATAAATCAGCTGTGAGGCCTCTTCTGGGCACAGTGCAGTACTGACCACCCCATCTCCAAATGGTTATTGCAGAACTAGAGGGGGTCAGAGAAAAGTGACAAGAATGATCACAGTAGCTCTCCTGTAAAGGCAGATTGAAGAGGTGAACAAGGCAGGGGGAACATGCTAAAACTGTATGAAATTACACACAAACTCCATTGCAAGAACATTATTCAGATTGCAAAGTCAAGCACTCAAAAATAAGTAAATGCCAGAATTAGGGTTGCCTGTACAGCCTCAGTCCCCTTGTCCATATGCATTGTGATAGTCTTTAATTACCCAATCAAGTACAGGTTTTCTACAAGCCTGTACCTCATTCAGTGCGTGGAGTGGATGGTGCTCACTTGATGAGCAGCCAGTCAATATTTTGTTCTGTTCTTATTGTTCAGTGTGTGATCCTGGCCTTTTTACTGCTACTTTTTAGCCTCTGCTCTGAAGACAGAGTTATTAATTCCCTCATGGGCTTTTCTCTGGTGCTCATCACTCTTACACGGAGTACGTCACAAACATGACTTAGGAGGAGGGGGCATTAGCCTCATTTTACAGATGGGGAACTGAGGTGCAGAGCAAAAAAGGCTTATGAGAGAAGGGGGGCTGGCAGTCACTTTCAGGTCAGGGCAGGTTGGGCCAACACATTCACAGGAGGGAACAGAGCTGGCCCTGTCTTCCTGCTCCCTTCCCTTCTAAGTGCATCTCCTCAGGACCCTGTGGAGGCAGTGGCTGGGTAAGTGGAGGGGTAAATAAGCAAAAGGGAGGGAGGGGCAGGGAAGAGAGGAAAAAGCAGGAATGTCGAGAACAAAGCAGCCTTTGGCCTTCTGCTCGCTTGGTGCTGAGACCATGGTGGGTCGTTAAAAGAACCTGTGGGGAGGGAGCGGAAGAGGAAGTAGAGAGACAGGGCCCGTGGGGTTGGTTGGAGCCAGGACCTGGAGGACGGGGGTTTGGAGTGGGACCCAGAAAAGAGCTGGGGAACCAGTGGAGATTCAGAGGGGTGGGAAGGGGTTGTGTTTGTGCTGCTGAGTGTACGTGAGAAGGTGGCAGTACAAGTCTGGAAAGCTGGAACCTGGGGAGGCCCCAGAAGGAAGCTGTAATGTTATTTAAACATGTAGGGTCACGGGGAAGTCCCAGCTGGGGTACTGTGAGCCTCAGGCCCTGGGCGTGAGTATTCCTTCACCAGAGCTGCCTGTGAGCCGCTCTGGAGACTGGTCACACCCCTGCAGTGCTCAGTTCACCTACCAACAAACTGTGTTTGTCTGTGCACCCACTCCTCATCCCCTATGAAATATCAGCAAGGTCCCCTCGTGGCCCCGGTTGGGCTGATCCTGTCTAGGCACTTTTAACCAAATGTGTGTCTGGACCAATCTGGTTGCTTTAATCAGAAGCTTCAGAAGTTGTTCCAGGAATCCTTGAATCTAAACCAAGAGCTTGGCAATATGCCTACAGAAAATTACAGAGAGGTCTACAAAGGGTCTGTTCTATGGGAAAGGACAGAGTGTTGTCCAAATGCATAACAAATCTCAATACTTCTCCTGCTTGTAAATTAGTTACTGAAATAGAAATGATTAATTCTCCAGCTCTCCTGGTGATCAAATGAGCTGATGCTGTAATGAGGGAAGCGCTTGTTTTTCAGGAATGCTTGATTTAATGTGAATTTCTATCGCTGAGCATCAGTTCTGCTTGGTTCTCCTGTTAATTGGTTACTGGGCTCGCTATCAGACTGTACTGGGGCAAACATTCTGCCCACCTATTGATTTGTAAAAGTGCCCTGTTTGCATATCCCTACTGCGAATGGCTTTTATCCATTTTTAGAGGGGCGGAAATGCAGTAATGTTTAGCAGTAGAGCATCCTTTTATTAAATATTGTATGAGCACAGGAAATACTAGCTTCTCTGGCTGTTCACTAATTTTGTGGCTGTTAATATAGATTTTTAAATTTCTATAATAAAACAAACACAGATTTGAAGTTGCATATCCCAACTTTCCCTATAAGCAATCGATTGATACTAAAGGTAAGTTTTGAAAGTAGAGGCCATTGGCTCTCTATCCTGGCATCTCCAAGCCCGCAGAGAGAGCTTGCTCCGTTTGCGTGGAAAGGCGGCACGCAGCTGTCTGACAAGTGGCGCAAAGGTGGCCTTTCTGCTTGAGAGTTCAGTCAGCAGCTTGGGCTGGGTTTGAGCGGAGTTACTCGGTGATGCTTTTCTGGGCCATGGGTTTGGGGATAGGCTATCGCTCCCCCGGAGACTGATTTACACCAGCTACAAAGATGGTCTAAACCTGCGGGTGCCCTTGGTATTAAATTAACGGATTATTGTAACACTCCCTCAGTAACTGCCAGATAACAATATACTAGCACAGCTTTTTACGGAGCTGAAACCCTCTGAAATGCCTTCGGTCTCCCCTTCCTCAGAGGCAGGGAGAATAGGTGGGCCCTTCTGCCCTGTGCTAAAGGCTAGAAATTTGGGCTCTTCTGGACCAGCAATGAGTGAATTTCTAAAGAGCAGGACACCTGCCCCTCCTTTCTTTTATCTGCCTGGGGTTGCTGGGAGAGGCCCGGAGAATTCCGGTCAGGTGAGCCATACTGCTGTACCCAATCAGTTGGCTGAAATTATCATTAAAACAGAATTTTAAAACCGGGAAGTTCACGATATGATAGGGACAAACTAGCACAGCTTTTGCAACGCAAACCGTGTCTGACTCATCTGCTAGAATCTTTGACTGTCTAGAGAAGAGAGTGGGTAAAGGAGAACTGCCTGACCATTTATTTAGGCTTTCAAAACTGCTGTGACAGAGTTCCTCGCAAGAGGCTAACCCCCAAATTGTACTGCTTTAACTAAAGTGTTTTCTTAATCAATTTACACAGGTGCAATAGCTGCATGTCGAGCAGACCTGAAGAAACTAGGTAGTCCAGGGCCAAAGGACCAAGCCGTGTCATAGATCAGAAACTGGCTAAGGAGTCATGGCTCAGTTTTCCTTGGGATAGGCTATCACAGGGAGAGGCATGCTCGGTTAGGGAGGTCCCTGCTCATTTAAGGCTTTAAGTCCTAGCCGTACACTCCACCTGGAGACCAGTAGGCAGCCAGTGTCGATCTCAAAGCATGGGGGCGTGTGTGATGGCTTCTGTGCCAGCTTCGATCTCCAGATGCCGATGGTGAAAAGCAGTCTGGGTTGGTGCTGTAATATGACCATCCAGCTGCGGCTGGATTCTGGAGTCCTCCAGTTGTGAACTTTGGTGATCAAAGGGATTGCCTCCAGCTGTTTTCCTCCTCCCTCCTTCCTCACCCCAGTGTAATCTTCAGCCAGCTCACTCTTATCTGTGCCCCAATCTCAAGTAGATGCTGGCTGAGGCCTAGAGCCCCCCTGGCTGAATCGGAGGAGACAGACATACATTGACTGGGTGTCAGCATAGTGAAAACCTCACGCCTCCTACTGCCCCCATATGCGGAACAGGAGGGGGACCGAGCAGCTCCCTGCAGCACTCCATGCTGGAGAGCTCTGAAGGAAAAGGGACAGTTCCCCACAATTACTTGTTATGATCTTTCCAAGGCAAAAAGAACAGTTACTGAAACACAGCCCTGTCCGCTCCTGCCAAGCTCTGCAGGCACATCGGAGCCTCTTGTGATCAGTTGTCTCAAAGCAGCTGATAGAGCTAATAACTTCATGGACACCTGGACTGCATCCATTGTATTAATGATCAGGAAAAGCCAGTGAACAGTGGGGGGGGAAACTTGCAGTTATGTCTAGGGGAGTTTAGACCAGGGAAGATGTGAGGAGCATCAGTGGACCTCACTAATTGAGGAGAATGGGCAGCACAACGGTGGGTGAAATTCAGTACTGACAAACGCAAAGCAATGCAGATTAGAAATTTGTAAATGAGCGGCTACCACTCAAGAGAGGGATCTTGGAGTCACGGTGGAGAGTTCTCTGAAAACATCCACTCAACGTGCAGCGGCAGTCAAAAAAGCCAACAGCATGTTGGGAATCATTAAGAAAGGGATAGCTAATAAGACACACTGCCTCTTGGTGGCCCTCTGGTCTTTCCCAGTCTGGCAGTTCCTATATGCCCCGTGCTACTCTTTCATAGAGTCAGTTGCTAGCTAGAGTGACCTGTAGAGGGGACACCATTGTCTGGGTTAAAAGTCCACCGTTCGTTGTCTGACCGCAGAGAGAGAGAGACAGGCAACACCATGTTTGTGCAGCACACTGCACAGTGGGGCCCCAAATCTGCCTGAGGCCTTTGGACACTACCCCAATAGAAATGCTTAATAATGATAAATCCACATTGCCTTGGCCGTATCTGTTTGACCCTTAGCCAGCTAGCTCTTATCCAGTCCCTGAGCACTGCAAGGGACTGCTCTCAGGGGCTGGACAGCCGGAACCCATGTCTCTTCACCAGCCCTCCCATGCAGCTACACCCCTCAGACAAGAGGGGACCTGGTAGAACCTGCCTGACAGCATGCGGATGCCCTTTAGCAAATCAGCAAGGTACCAGTGGAGAAACCCGTGGGCAGCCCCACAGTTACAGAGACCTATCGAAGCTCATTTCACACGGGTGTCCAGACCGGAACTCAAGCCTGGCGGTGAATGGACAGCTATTGATCCTCTCCATCACGTACTCGTACATGGACGTGGGGATAGGTTGGGCGAGAGAATTCCTGCAATCGGGCATCTTTCTTGAACATGGGTGCCCAGAACTGTACACAGTGGTCCAGAGGAGGTCTCACCGGTGCCTTCCAGTATCCTGCTCTGTACATGCTGCCAGCACTCTCTGGTGAGGAGGGATTCCCCCTCTAGAGCTCAAAGAAAGCCGATCAGTAGTGTTGCTTGGGTGCTTCTGTTTGAATATTGCACTCGAGGAGCTGCATCCTGCCTCTCCCCTCTCTTCAGCAAGGGAAAGTGTGGTCCCAAGTTCCCCAGGGGATTGGGGCAGGTGGCACTGACCGATGGGATCAGGGTCTTCCCGGATTTGTGGTAGAAAGGTTTTGTTTGGTCTCCTGTGCTGTAGGGACTGAGGCCCAGATCCTCGAGGGTATTTAGATGCCTGCCTTCCATGAGGATCTGAGTCGTAGCCCAGGCAAGGGAAAGAAGCTGTGTGGGGTGGGGGAACCGTGAAAAGGGTAGTGAAGTTCTCAAGAGGTGGGCTTCTCTTCCCTCTGTGTCCCAAGCACTTCCCGGGTTCAACTCTATCAGTGTTTCTAGCCTCCAGCCTAGCATCCCGTGCTGGAACTGCTACCAGCATCTAGTGTCTGTTGTGGATGGTGCTTCTTGCTTAAGTGTGGGACGTAGACTTTCTGTGGCGAGTGCTACGGTATGTATCCTGCAAAATAACCAGGGACAGGAAATAGGGCCTGGTACATACTCAAGAGACTTGCAGGCATCCTAGCCTGGAGCTGAGCGTAGGCCGTTCACCAGCACCGTGTGCATGCGGGCAGTTGGTCTCAGAGTTTAGCGAGCATGGCTCTGCAAAGTCAGAGCGGCAACAAGCTGTTCTGAATGGCCTCCCCTAGCCTGGAGTTT
This sequence comes from Emys orbicularis, assembly GCF_028017835.1. Classification (NCBI taxonomy): domain Eukaryota; kingdom Metazoa; phylum Chordata; order Testudines; family Emydidae; genus Emys; species Emys orbicularis. Next base: position 213,934,315 of record NC_088685.1, on the reverse strand, counting down.
TCGAAGCGACGGCAGTGGGTAAAAGCAGCCAGCTAGTTAATCCGGGAGCTGATCTCCCCTGGATTTTGAGTTTGGTAAGCAGAGAAGAGGCAGTTGCTCGCAGCCAAGGTACAATGGAGCAGCTGTGTGCAGGAATTCAGTGGCGAATCCCTGCAGCTGTCACCGAGATCCGGAAGTCTCCTTTTGGAATCTCTGCAAGTGGAAGAGGCTTTTCTCCAAGGCCCTGTAACCCTCTCTGAGGCGCAGCCAGATGGGTCCTTCTGGCTTCCCGTTAAGCCTGCCTGACCCTAGCACTACATTTCCAGACGTGTTGTTACGTGAGAGTTACAGTTGTAAATAGAGTCATAGAAGTCATAGAATATCAGGGTTGGAAGGGACCTCAGGAGGTCATCTAGTCCAACCCCCTGCTCAAAGCAGGACCAATCCCCAACTAAATCCCCAAATGGCCCCCTCAAGGATTGAACTCACAACCCTGGGTTTAGCAGGCCAATGCTCAAACCACTAAGCTACATATCCATGACTTCGGGGGGGGAGCCGTAAATAAAATAGTCATTTAAAATCCGCGTTCCGGAGGTGGGGAATTGAAAACAAAGGTTACATTTACCACCCCAAGCATGGAAGAGTTAGATTGGCCTGGCGTCTCAGTGTTTGACAAGTGTCACAGCTAATTGGCATGTTTACATTCTGAATGTCCTTGATGGCTCAACCAGGAACAGCTGGGTTATTTTAAAGGTGAGGTGCAGAATGGGGTAGGGAATTGCCCTTTTCAGCTGCTTTATGATAGCTAGAGAGAGCCTGAATGGGTTGGGGGCGGAGGGGGGGGGGGTTCTGCCTGTTTTTTATACTGAACTCTGGCCTTGCCTGCCCGTTAGCCCAGCCTGCTTCTCAGTGGCACCGATTTAAAAGCTGGAGAAGTGCAGCAGATTGGTGAAGGACATTCTTTTCCAGAAGACTAGTAGCTGCTCCCTTCATAGCCCCATTGGCCCCTTTGCTTGTCAGCTCTTTGTGCAGTTGACTTATCTGTGAAGCATGGAGCGTGGCGTGGTTCCAGACCTGGACCCTAGCAGCAGGGGGCTGCAAACGGACCCAGAATGAGACTGGAAATGGGACAGGTAGCAGCCTCGTCTCTCCCTGCCCCCTCCTTCCAGGGAGATGCAGCTGTGTGTTTGTTTGTTGTTGTGCATGTAGCTAAACCTTCCTTGCCTAATGCACATTATAAGACTCCAGGAAGTTACTGACCTGACAAGAACACAGAGGAAACAGCCCCTTTTAATCAGTGCAAAGCGTTCTCAGCGACACACGATAGTCTCAAATTAGGTTCCTCTTGGCCTGGTTTCAAATGTGCCTGAGGACCGGCACCGCACTGTATTCCCCAGAAGACAGAGCTGATGTAGCTAAATGGGGCTGCTGCTCAGTTGGAGGAAGGTGCTGTGCTCAGATTCACTGTTCATGTGCTTTTAGACTAGGGCTCTGGACAGATGTACTTTCCAGCACGGACAGATTTTCTCGTTATCACATTAAAAGAGCGGCTAAGGGTCCTGGCAGCAGATGGCTGCCGGTTCCTCTGCCCATGCTTGCACTCTGTGCGTGCTTTTGGTTCATCCGCTCCTCTGCTGGCCGATCGCAAGACAGCACAGCCAGCCAGATGAAACAGTTGGATTGATTCACAGGCATTGCATTCATGCTTCCTGTCCCCTTTCTCTTCCCTTCTCTTTCCCTTTTGTCTTTACAGCCTTGTAGCAGAAGTTTCCATGCTCCAGCTGGCCACAGTTCTCATTTGCTGGAGGTAACCCCTGGGCTGCTTTATTGGCTTGGTTCTGATTTTCCCATTGTCTCCCAGTGAGGCAGTTCTGCATGAACAGGAGAACGTTAAACAATTGGCCAGAACTGTGCAGTTGTGAAATTGTGTGTGTCACTGTCGTTACGTTCTGGGGTGTTCGAACCGTGCAGCGTCCGAGCTGGCTTTGAATAACCAAAAGCATTTTCAGCGCTCATCCTTTTATGTCAACTAAAAGGAGACGACTTAATGGGCACATCCTGGTTTGATGTACGAGGTATTGATCTTGATTCACTTGGGTACAAACCCTGGTTTCTCTGCAGGCAAGTCAAGTAGCTTTACCCTGTAGGCTCTGTGCTTTCTCAGCAGGCTAGCAACGCTCCACAGGGAGGTTCCGGGCCAGTAGTCTGCCTCACCGGCAGAAGGTACACGCCTGCCCCCTTGGGCTGTGGGAGCCTCCTGCAGAGAGTGAGGTGCTCTATTCTCTGACTGCCCTTTATGCAGCATCTTCCTCCACTTCCTCCATTTTCCTTTCTGGTGACTGTTTATTTCCTGAGATCATTGCAAAGTCCTTGTTTAAAACATGTTATCCCATCTGTAACGTTCATGTTTCTTCTGGGGCCCTCACACCAATTCTGGTTTCACTTGGTATCCGGTCTTGTCTTTTCCTGTCACCGTCACTTTTCCTATCACTTGTCTCCTCGCCCCACTTTCAGGCTTATCCACGGCAGAGCTGAAACAGGACAGTGACCTCAAGAATCAGAGACCAAAAGCAAAATGACATGAGAACATAAGAATGGCCATACTGGGTCAGATCAAAGGTCCACCTAGCCCAGTATCCTGTTTTCTGACAGTGGCCAATGCCAGGTGCCCCAGGGGGAATGAACAGAACAGGTAATCATCAAGTGATCCATCCTCTGTCACCCATTCCCAGCTTCTGACAAACAGAGGCTACGGACACCATCCCTGTCCATCCTGGCTAATAGCCATTGATGGACCTATCCTCCATGAACTTATCTAGTTCTTTTTTGTAAACCTGTTTTAGTCTTGGCCTTCAGAACATCCTCTGGCAAGGAGTTCCACAGATTGACGGTACATTGTGTGAAAAAATACTTCCTTTTGTTTGTTTTGAACCTGCTGCCTATTAATATCATTTGGTGACCCCTAGTTGGTGTGTTATAAGAAGGAGTAAATAACACTTCCTTATTTACTTTCTCCACACCAGTCATGATTTTATAAACCTCTATCATATCCCCCCTTAGTCGTCTCTTTTCCAAGCTGAACAGTCCAGTCTTATTAATTTCTCCTCATATGGCAGCCGTTCCATACCCTTTCTTAATGATTCCCAACATTCTGTTCGCTTTTTTGACTGCCGCTGCAGATTGAGTGGATGTTTTCAGAGAACTATCCACAATGACTCCAAGATCTCTTTCTTGAGTGGTAACAGCTAATTTAGACCCATCATTTTATATGTATAGTTGGAATTATGTTTTCCAATGTGCATTACTTTGCATTTATCAACATTGAATTTCATCTGCCATTTTGTTGTGAGATCCTTTTGTAGCTCTTTGCAGTCTGCTTGGGACTTAACTATCTTGAGTAGTTTTGTATCATCTGCATATTTTGCTACCTCACTGTTTACCCCTTTTTCCAGATCCATTTATGAATATGTTGAATAGCACTGGCCCCGGTACAGACCCCTCAGGGACACCACTATTTACCTCTCTCCGTTCTGAAAACTGACCATTTATTCCTACCCTTTGTTTCCTATCTTTTAACCAGTTACCAATCCATGAGAGAACCTTCCCTCTTATCCCATGAGTGCTTACTTTGATTAAGAGCCTTTCTGAGGGACCTTGTCAAAGGCTTTCTGAAAATCTAAGTACATTATATCCACTGAATCCCCCTTGTCCACATGCTTGTTGACCCCCTCAAGGAATTCTAGTAGATTGATGAGGCATGATTTCCCTTTACAAAAATCATGTTGACATTTCCCCAACAAATTATGTTCATCTATATGTCTGACAATTTTGTTCTTTACTATAATTTCAACCAGTCTGCCTGGTACGGAAAAGTCAGGCTTACCGGCCTGTCGTTGCTGGGGTCACCTCTGGAGCCCTTTTTAAAAATTGGCATCACATTAGCTTGACATGCTGGCTGTAAGTTTTGCCTTGGGAAGAGAGGAACATAGGGCATCTGGATCTGCAGTGATCTCGTCAGGCTGTCAGGGCTGAAAGTAGCACGTTTGGCTATACATCACCTCCTCTGAAGCAGCTTGATTTGGTTCATAAGTCAGTGCAGAAGCCCTTGAAGAAGCCCCCTTCTTTTATGCTGGAAGTAGAGCTCAAGTATCAGAGTTGCGAGGTGTAGCAGAAATCTGCTTGTGGTTGGGCTGGGGCAGTTCTGAAGCAGCCCCTGTTTCGGGAAGGGGCATGTCGGCTGGGACTTTGTGAAGAGTTTAATGAGGTGTCCGCAGTGGCACTCTGTGTGCCCCATGCATTGAACTACAAAAGCTTCTGCAAAAGCTGAACTGAGTCGCCTCAGAATTTCAGACCCCATGTGTGTTGGATCAGGTGGCTTTGTCACATCCATTTGCTTCTTGAGGTTTGTGCTGCAAGACAGTCCAAGCCTCCAGTGCTTCAAACAGATCATGTCACTCCAAGGTTCAGCGCAGTAGGTGCGCCTCACTCCCAGGGTGCTCTGCATGTGGAGATATTCTCTGGAGACACCAGGCGAGTACCACCAAAAGCACTTTGAGGAGTCCAGTCCTCCTGAGACTGGAGGTTGGGAGTAGAAAGCCACAAGCCAGCACCTGAAAGGCCCATGCTCCCCATCTTAGTGACATAGAAGCAAATGGTTTAAGAGACTGCAAGGCTTCCAGCCTGGAAATGTTGGTCCTTTCCAGGCTTGCTTTGCTCATCTAAGAGTCTGGACCAAACTCTGGAGGGACGGGCCACCCCAATCACTCTTAAGCAGGTAGAGCATAAGTGTCTGCCTCAGAGGGACAAAATTAACACTTTCTCCCAATCTCTCCCCATGAGATTGGCTGCACCAGACCCTGCCAAAGTCAGCCGGGCAGATTGGTGCTGTCTGGAAGTTGTACGTTATTAAGACTGTATCAGCTACCATCAGCCCTATATTAGTATGTACCTGTTCCTCAGTTCTCTGCTCCTGGAAGCCGAACGCATTCACTGTCCTTCTCTATAGCGGGTTGGAGGCCTGGCACTGGATTAAGGTGGAAGGCAGTAATGAGAACAGCTGCCAGAGGAAGACACTCAGGCCTGCATGCTGCAAGTTTTGGGATCTGCTGTGTGATCGAGAGAACCTTTTGAGGGGAGAGTACGGCCACCCATGGGTCCCTGCAAGCTCTCAGCCCTTCTCTTGCCTTACCTGGGATGCTGAACCCTGAAGGAAACTAGCTGTTTGTTCAGCAGAGCCCTGGCGGCCTGATTTCCGTTTGTCACTGCCCCTTTAGACTGCTCTGCAACCACTCAGGTAACGTGCACCCGCTTCACACTGCCAGGTTAGTGTAAACGGGAAGCCAGCCCTAAAGCTCTGCGTGTTCAGTGGCATCCCACTTCTGGGCCTCCCAGCACGCAGGGTGACCATGCTCAGCTTCCCCAGGAACTGGGTGTCGGAGAAGACGAGCAGGATCATGCCTTGGGAATCTCTCTCCGCGGCAGACACTCCTGCGCTCGAAGTACTGAAGATGCCTGTGGCTGAGTGTACCGGAGGCATCTCTGGGAGAACATCGTCATCGACCTGGGGATGCTTGGCACCTCCTTTCCTGGGCTTGGCTGGCTTAGAGAGCATGGAGAGCAGGTTTGGGAGGCAGCCCAGGCCCTGGGGCAGCCCACGCAGTAGCAGTGACATACAGTTTCAGGATGGAGGCCAGTTGTTCTGCTTAGGCAGCTCCTCTTGTTGGCTGGTAGATCTGCAGAGGCGTTAGACTCCTGAAGCGATATTTTACTTAACCCTCCTCTTCTCCCTGCCCCAGCACACACCTTTGCAGGTGACGTGGTGGGGTGAAAAACATCGTTAGCAGTTCAGGCAGAGTTTGTCTGCCTGGAGCCAAGCCACTCGGTCTGAACCCTCTCCCGCAAGCCTGGGGCAAGATGGCTCTTTGGCTGTGTTTGAAAGAGGGTTGCCTTTCCATGGGACACAAGCTGTGGCTGTTCTGCTGCGTAGCAAATCCTTGGCTGTGAGACAAGCTCCCCTGTGCAGCTGGAGGTTTCTCTGGGTGTTGGTCTGGGCTGTGAAATAATAATGCATTGCCCGTTAAAACTGTCTGTCTGCTGCGGGTTAGCAGTGAGCAGCCCCAGCAAACGGGATCTCTTCAAGGAGATTTGTTTAATTAGCCGTTAACCCCCGATGACCTGTTCCTTTGCCTCCCTGCTTGGGGATGCCTGAGGAAACCATCAGGAGGATGTGGGGATTAGTCATCTCTGGTCAGCTTTGGGAATGGGAACTGCATCACAAAGCCTTTGTATATTGTGGTCCTCTCTCCCTGTGGGCATCTCACCAAGCCCTCGTGTGGGCCCTGCACACTGCCAACGGGGGAAACATTTTCTCTGATCATTCTCACCGGGCTGCCAGGCTCCGCTGTCATGCCAGGCTACTGCACAGTGCAGCTGCTGGCCAGTTGGTCTGGCAGACGCGTATAACCTCCCCTCCTTGTCTCCCTTTGGCTTTTCCCTTCCAGAATGTTACTTCCAAAGCTGTTCGTCCTTAGGGTGCCACCCTATGTTCTGCCATGCAGCATGCATCCGGAGACAGGGAGAGAGTCCCCTGCTCAGTATGTCGTCTTGCGGGCAAAGATGAGATGTGCAGGGACACGAAGGATGCCGTTGGCTTAGACTGAAATGCTCTCCTGGAAGCAATGTGAGATTGAGCCGGGTTAGTCTCTGTGGCTTTTGCAGAGGGAAGGGAGTCTGTAGGAGAGATCTGAATGGGGAAAGGGTCAGGGCTTGGCACGCTGATTTTGGAGGTCATGCCACACATGGGGTGGCGTTGTTACCTGCACACTCTAGGGCACCTCACTTTTACCCTTCCGTAGGCTCAGGGCATAATCTTCTGCGGGTTTGCGGGGCCTTTTACCAGTGAACGAGCCTTACACAGTAATATCCTTAACCTCTATTTATTAACAGTTACCAGACAGAATACACACGCTAAGCATACAATGCGCACCACTGCCAATACGGCAGATGAACCTTTCCTGGTGGCCAGTCAGGATCAGGTCGTCCTGGGCTCCTCCAGCTTCTGCGCAGTGTGGCTGGCAGCGTGTTGAGGTCTGGCAGCTCTGATCTTGGAGCTGTGTCCTGGAGTTCCTTTTGGACCCCAGTTAATATAGTTAAACTTGGGTCCTGCTTAGCTGTCCCGTAACCAATCATTGTAAACTGAAGTCCTACAAACCAGTATTTCCCCCCAATCCTAGCCTATTACAAAACAATTCTTTAACCAATCACATCCCACCATCTTAGTTGATTTAAATATTGTAAAAAATTAGTTACACAACAGACAGAACCAATTAAAGAACGAGACAGACCCTACAGAAGTGGGGACCGTAAAGGCCAAACAATAGAAGTAGAGATTTCACAATCACAACGGTTGATAAGTGGTTTCTTGCCAGAGAGAACACTATCAAAGTTTTCTTTAAAAATCTTAAGATCTGTCTCTTTATCTGGTGGTGGGTGGGTACGATTAGGACAGGAGCCTTTCTAACAGCCCAATTTAAAATTTTTATTAAAGCTAATGTTAAAATGTTGTATAGTACACAGGTTAAGAAAAGTGTGTCTGTACATCTGGGGATAGTGCTTAGATTGTCCACAAATACAAAGTTTGTTTTTAAAAGTCATATGATACATATAGTGCATAATCAGCAATAACCCAAATTTAGGTGACTAAATTTAAGAATACAGTTTTGATATTAGCATCTAAGCATTCAGGTACATCACTCATGAAAAGTTGTACAAAGTGGTTGTGGAAAGCAAAATATAACAATGAGCGAAGATTGTTTCCCAGTAATTGAGCATTTAGGGTATGTTGTCCATTTAGAATACAATCCGTGAGGGAAGTATTTCAGTTACTTTCCCCACTGCACTTCTTATCGGCACTCCAGCTCCTCCCTCCCGGTATTGCCGATGTCCGGTGATGTGTTCTAGGTAGATGTCTCTTGACCATCTGATGGCGTCCGACACCACGAATCGCCACATCAGCCGAGCGTAGCATTGACCGATTCCGCATTCCCGCAACACTGGCTTGTTATTGGGGTCCCATGTGCCCAGGGCTCCAATGATCAACGCTTCTGTCTGAACCTGGTAACCCTTAGCTCTCAAGGTGTTGGACAGAGGGGCATATTTCTCCAGCTTTCGAGCTCGGGTGTTGCGGAAGGCTGGGGTCCTGTTCTCGAAGAGCACTGTGACATCCACCATGATGATCTCCTTCCGGTCCTCGTCAGTGATGATGATGTCCGGTCACAGTTGGCTGTCGGTTCCGGGGATGGCAGAGTTTACGGCAGCCTTCCCTATGGGTGGTGGGATGGCTCTGACTGGGTGATCTTGGCTGGTGTTGTGTTGCAGCTGCCAGGCTCTGGAATGGGGCTTGCAGTTACACAGGACGTGGGGTAGTGTCTCGTTGGCATAGCCGCACTTGTCCCGATTCCCGTGGCGGGAACATTGTTTTGATGCAATTTAGATGGAAGGTGAGGATGTGACTCTCTGCTTCTTAGCTCATGGCTGCTGCTGCCCTAATGTGGCTGCTTCTGCTTACTAAAGAAAAATGCCTCAGCCCTTACAGCATGGAAGATTGCCTGGAGAAGGGAGGTGGAGGAAGCGGGTACCGTTTGCGGGGAGGAATACTACGGAACAGGTCCTGAGGGGTGGCTGGGGCAGAGAGCTCTGCAAGGTAAGGGCTAGTAGCTCAGATTGCATCAGTGAGGGGGTTCCTGGAGGTGCATTCCCTGCTCCAAGGTTCCTGCAGGGTTTTTGTGTTCAGGTTGCTCTATGTAACAGGATCAGCATTGAAATGCTCTTTGGAGGCAATTGTTACAGTTGGAGGGGGAGTTATCATGCAGCAGTGAAGGAGAGCATGTGTGAGCAGCGGCTGCCTGTTTTGTGATGTTAACCATGTGCAGTGGAGACTGCCTGTGCTTCCCTGCTGAGTGTGGTATTGAAGGAATTCCTCTTGGAACCCTTCCGGAGGCCAGCTGTTTCCATGACCGTTACTGGGTGGGTTGCCTCAGCCTTGTCTTCAGCGATCAGTTTACAGGCATGAAACTATAATTGCTTTGTTCTCTTTTTATTGTAATAATTGGTTAGAAATTCAGCTTAAGGCTGCACAGCCGTTCTTCGGTACAGATCCTGGGCATGAGGCGGGTGGAGAGACATGGAAAAACATTGCTTACAGCATCTCTTAATGAGCAGCTTGGAAGAGACTGATGGGAACTAAGGGCTTGTCTACACTTAAAATGCTGCAGTGCTTCACTGGAGAGGCTACCTATGCCGACAGGATGGCTTCTCCCACCCGTGTAGCTACTCCACTTCCCTGAGAGGGGGTAGCCATGGTGATGGGAGAATTCTCCTGTTGACCTCTCTAAACCAGGGGTTAGGCCGGTTGAACTGTCGTTCAGGGGGGTGATTTTCACACCCCTGAGCGATGTTGTTATACCAACCTAACTCCCTGGTGTAGACCAGGCCTAAGACTGTTTGGTGGTTGTGGTTTTTGTTTTAAACTCTGGCTGAAGATGTAGCTGGCTTCTCAGCCGTACTCTCAGAGCCTGTTTTTAAAAGACATTGCCCACTGGGGGCCGCAGAGCCAATGCCTTGTGATGGAGATGTCAGCCGTTTGCTCCAGCCCAGCTTCTCCTGCGTGTTGCCTTCCTAGGAGGGCTGGTGCTGTGATTGTCAGACCAGCGGAGGGAGCAGAGAGGTGACAGCAGTCTCCTGAGTCTATGTATCCTCTTGGGGGGTCCATGTGACTCTGACGAGCATCACAGCTAATATGTGCAGAGGATACACCCGCTCTAAGTACTTGGAGTTTTACCGGCCCAGCCCGTGGAGAAGGGGCATTGAGTTTCAGGGCCCTCCTTTTTCTCTAGGTAGGATGTGGCCAGTGATTTTAACATTCCAGTTATGTGACTCCTCTCAGCACCGCTCAGCAATACTAGTTGTCTCAAATTTCATACATCAATGAGCATTTCTAATTCCTCTTGTTTAACCAGGCTTCCAGCATTGCTGTACTGGTGATCAAAGAATTTATTCTGTGTCCCTTGACACCTTGAGTCTGGGCCACCGGCTTGGGTTTGTCCTGTGTTTACCCCGGTACCCTGCCCCTTCTGTTGCTAGTCTAATGCCTGCCTGGCCTGTCTAGCTAGTCTGTCACCCAGAGGATTGGTTTCCCTATCGCTGGGATGGAGCTGTTCGCTTGGTGCAGCAGCCATCTCTCCCATGGTAGAGTTGTGTTGTGATCCAGTGATAGTTGGCCATAGACTAGCCAGATCAGTATGGTTCTGGGTGCAGAGAAGTTTTTTGTTCCTCTTTTTCCTCCTAAAGTTCTGGTTTGGATGCAGTGTATGTCTTAAAAAGTTAGCCTGATGGGCTTTAAAGGAATTTCCAGATGTTGAGGTTGATTACAACAGGCCAGCCGCATCCAGAAATTCTTCCCTGCCGTTAAAGTAGTTCCATATGGCCTGGATGGTTAAAATGTTTTATTGTCAACTCCGCAGGTCTGAGGGGCTTTCTAAACCGGAGCCCCTCACGCTGAGCGGCATGGGGGCTGGAAATCATGTTGAGTTTCAAATCGCTCTCACTGTTTAGTTTGGCTCCCATCCCTGGACTAGCCGAGCATCTCTCCATCCTGCTAAGCTGTAGACTAGGCCTAGCACAGAGCAGGCTGTCACGCTCTGAGCAGTGTTCTTTACGCGGCTTGGGAGACTGCCTTTCTAAGCAAGGATTCATATTGTACTGGTAAGCATTCAAGGGATCTGCCGAACCTCCTAGCTTTCGGCACTCGCTCCCACAGCTTCCAGTAGTGAGAAATCAGGGACGTGGTTTCATGTTTTTGTCGGAGGGGAGCTAAACTCGGGAGTTTTGTGCTGTTCCCTGTCCCGTCATGCTGAAAATTAGCAACAAGAGAAGGAAGTTCATAAAGTCCCGCTGACTGGTGCCAGGAAACACATGGCTCACTTGGCTGTGAATGAGAGGTCTGTGGCAGGGCTGGGTGTCGGACTTGCTCAGAGGTGTCCGGAGCTCGTGAGCCTCGCAGGCTGGGAGGGCTGGGCAGAGGTAGGAGTTGGGAGGGCTGAAGTGGGGCACGGAAGACTGCTTAAAACCTGTGGTTGAGACTGTGAAGAGAGCAGCGCTTCGCTCCAGCTCTCCACGCTGAGTGTGCTGGGTTGGGAGTCATGAGACCCGGGAGTTCGTCTGCTTTGGGCTGGCTGGCCGGCCTGGGCAACTCACGTCAATGCCCTCACCTGGGAGAATGGGGTAGCTGCTCGTGGGAAGATGGAGCAACTAATGTCTGAAGCTCTTCAGCCAGGAGGTGCTAGAGAGAAGCGCTTAGTTATTGGGTTTAGCTGGGCCGAATCCTAGCCCCTCTTTTTGTTCCTGGCCGAGGGGGCGGAGCACAGCACCCATTGTCTCAGTGCGACCACTTGGGGCACCAGGTCATCCAGCACTCCTGCTACCCGACTGGCTCAGGGTGCTGTCCCAGTAAGAGAGCATCTGTGATCGGGGGATGCTGCACTGTGGGGACAGCTGCTCCAGCATTGGTTAGTTCATGTGTGTGCAGGTCTCCGAGGCCTGTCAGTCATCAGACATGTGCCAAGGAAAATATTTCCTGGCCGGACCGGGCTCCGTGTTCTGTGACAGGGTCCCTTCACGTGATGGTTTGATTGAGCCCTCCAAGATGACCAGCTAACAGATTGCGTTGCCGGTCATTTAACCAAAAGACCTCTCTTTACCCTGCCAGTGTACCCAAAGCTGGAAACACGGGGTGCTAAAGATGTTGGGGAGAGCATTTACCATAAATCAGGTGACTGAATCGTTAACCTAGTTGCCCAGATTACAAACTGCTGCCTCTGCCCCCTCTCTTTGTTGGGGTTTTGTAATTAGCAAATGAGTCCAAAGTTGTATTCTGTGACTAGGAAGGTGTGGAAGTGTCTCTGTTCTTTAAAGATGCAAATCTGAAAGGAGCCCTTTCTATTCCTGCTTATAGGACGTGTCCGCTGCGTCTGTACTAAATCCCCCAAAGAAGGCATCACACTTCAAATGGCAGCTTGGTATATTGTGGAAGTGCCTAGGCTCGGGTCAGGACTGGGGCCCTGTTGTGCTGGGCACAACACAAATGACTTTGTCATTGCCTAAGGAGCTTACAATCTAATTTGGTTTGTAAGTATTGAAGTGTCCCACCTTTGCCGGGATAAATGGCGTTCAGGATCTCTGGGCCAGGGGTAAATGACTGGGTGTGCAGCAGGCCGTGGTAGTACCGTGGGTCAGTTCCACGCGGTGGGATCAGTCGGCATTTTGTTTTCCCTGGTGGCTGAAGGCCTGTGTCTCTCTCAGGGGTCTAATGTGACATGGCTTCACAGGCCATTACTGATCCGGAGCTCTTCCTGAGGCTGACACTTTGCAATTGGCTGACTCCTGGGAAGATCTGACAGTCTTGAAATCCCAGGGCTGTTCACTGGTCGTTGATGGCGAAGGCTTTTTGGTGTTATTTGTAAAACTCAAACGCTCATCCTGTTTAAGCTGCTGGTTCGCTGTGTGCAAACTTACACTGCACCACAAGATCTGTGCGAGCTCCTCAGTGCATCTCCAGAGAGCAGAGTGCAGGGGGCTGGCTCTCTCTGGGAACGACCTGGGCTTCAGTGTTGTCAGCTGTAGGGAAAAGCCTCATCTCAAGAGGCTAGTCTGGCTGAAAATGTGTTGGCTGATTCAGGGCCCAGAGCTCTATGGTGTTAGCATCTCTGAAACAGATTTTCTCTGTTTAAAAACATCTCTTCACATTTGATGCTCTTTGCCATTCACCTGATTGTGTAAAGGAATTGCCCTACTTATGTATCTTGCCCTGTTGCTGTGTAAGACGTTTAGCATGTGCCCAAGGCAGGCACTGAACTTGCTTAAAATGGACCAGGTGGTAGCCAGCCTTCTTTTTAACACACAAATGTGACTGCCTGCTTGACGCTGCAGAGCCCAGCAGGCAATGTGGCTTTGCTCAGGCCACAAAGGATCATCATAAGCTGGGACCTGTGGTCCCCGCCCTGCCGCACCTCTGGCAGGGTGAACAAGAATCCATGGCTTCTTACTTACAAATGAATTTTTAATTTAAATCAGATTTTAAAAATTTAAATTAAATATTAAAAAAAAACAACCTTATTTAACATTAAATTTGAAATTGACAGCCTTTAAGGCCTTAACTTACTATAGTCTATTAAAATCATTTCAGTTTAATGCAAATAATTAATATTCAAGCAATACACATTTGCTGTCTGAAGTTTTAAAGATAATCAAACCACTGAACTGCTGGAAGTCACTGGCTCAGCACCTGCAATCCGAGTTTGAATAGCTAACCCAGGTTTTGACAGCACTGTGCAAATAAAGATTTTTTTCATTTCAGTTTATTCAACTAGTTCAGTTCAATGGCTAGTTTATTCCAAGCTAAGAAACTGATTGGGATTGAAAAAGCAGGAGAGTTTTGTTTTCCTCTTCCAATCTATGAATAAAAAGTAGGTGTGAGAGGATGAGATCTGTTAGTTCTAAATGCTTGCAGGACATGGTGACCAGAACCAATTAGTTAAACTTGTTAACTACAAATAATATTTGCATTGTTTAATAAGTCACTTGGTTTTAACATGTTCTGAAAAACTTACTTATTTGTTCTTATGTGTCCAGCACGTTTAAGGTTGTTTTATTTAAGGTTTATTTACTTTAAAATGCTGGCTTTGTGCATTTTTTATTGAATTTGAATTTCCATCCAAATAGAGCATGACACAAATCATGAGTAAAAAAAAAACAAAAAATCACCTAGTAAAAAAGATTTTCTAATGTAATAAAAAATGTAAAATTAAGAATCTGAATAAATATATGTTAAGCTAGATATAATTGCTTAAATACATGTGTATAGGTATAGTATATCCTCCTGGTAAGCAAAATGAAACACCACATTTAGTGTAAAGGTTATATTTAATTGCAAATCAATGTGTTTTAATGGATATACCAATCAATGAGAATCGACCTTTCTTTAGGAAAATAAAAAGTATGAATGCAAAACAAGATTAAATTATTTAAATCAAGGTTTCTTGCTTGCTGCTTTAACTCATGATGAAAATGGACTGACGATAAGTGGCTATGGGCCATAGGTGTGTTGCTGAGGTGGTTCTACCTCTGACACTTCCAATAGAGCAGGGGTTCTCAAACTGGGGGTCGTGACCCCTCAGGGGGTCATGAGGTTATTACATGAGGGGTCGTGAGCTGTCAGCCTTCACCCCAAGCCCTGCTTTGCCTCCAGCATTTATAATGGTGTTAAATATTTTTAAAGTGTTTTTAATTTATAAGGGGGGGGTCGCACTCATAGGTTTGCTGTGTGAAGGGGGTCACTAATACAAACGTTTGAGGGGGAGGGATAGCTCCGTGGTTTGAGCATTGGCCTGCTAAACCCAGGGTTGTGAGTTCAATCCTTGAGGGGGCCACTTAGGGATCTGGGGCAAAATCAGTACTTGGTCCTGCTAGTGAAGGCAGGGGACTGGATTCAATGACCTTTCAGGGTCCCTTCCAGTTCTATGAGATAGGTCTCTCTCTCTCTCTCTCTCTCTCTCTCTCTCTCTCTCTCTTTAACCACTGCAGTAGAACATAAGTATCTTTTGCAAGACAGAGTGGCTAGAGCCTGGACTCAGATGTATGTCTAGCTGGCGGGACCCCTTGGTGATCTGCTGCTCTGTGAGCTTTTCTTGCACTAGAAGAGCTTTTCTTTCTTGCTGGTGTTGTCTGTGTCAAACCGGAAAGCAGCCACTCTTGCTGGAATTGCTTCCTAAGCCAGGCTGCTGGAGCTAGTCCCGTGACTTTGAGAGGGTACCGTGTACGCTGAGCCCACCATCTCTGCCGGCAGTAGAGCTCCTTGGAGAACCAGGCTCACATCAGTTTTCTCCATTAACGTCCAGGGTACGTTTATTTATGGAAAAGACATTTGTCTCAATGCTGTGGAGCCAGTCAGTCTTGGTTATTCTCATACTAACTGTGAGGAATTAGCCAGCCACTGCGCCAGCTGCTGAGCTCCTCCTCTGAACCAGGGAACGAAGGCTGCCCCATGCTCTGGGAGGAGACAGGCTTCTGTTGGCTTGTCGTGTGCTCTGCGTTCTGCAGCCTCTGCACAATGGTCGTTTTCTAGTGCTCCGGATTTTATCTTCTGCGTTGGGATTGGACTAACGTTAGCTGAACTCTACACGTGGCCCCACCCTGCCAGGGCTCGCTGCGAGCCGGCACGGATTCGCTTCGCTTTGGAAGCAAGCAGCGGGACAGTAATGCTCTGGTGGTTAGGTCCAAGATGGGCTTGGGGCATCCGCTGAGCCTGTCCATTGCAACTAGTGTGTGAAAGACTCTGTACTGTTGTGAACACACGGCCGTGCCCACTTCACCCCAAGCCCTGACTGCCCAGGCAGCTGGCTGAGAGACCAAGCTGTCTCATCGGTGAATAAAGCTAATGCCCTGAAGCACTGCAATGAGCACCTGAAAACGACAGGTAACTTCCTAACCCTGGCTTGTGGAACACCCTCCAGTCCCCCCGCTTGTCTAATGTGATGTGGGGAGCGATTACATCCTCTCAGCCGCTAACGGAAGGAATGGGGTGACTTCCTGCTGCTCCATTCCACACCTGGCTTGGCGATCAGAGAGGCAACAGGCTGTTCCTGCTGCCCTGTGTCCGACTGAGAGTCGTGGTACGGCTGCCGCTGTGCGTGGAGTCACTGCACACCTCAGATTCTATCGATCTAGGGCACTTCTGTGGCCCCAGCAGCATAGTGCTGGGGCACCTGGCAGTCGCTCCTGTACCTACCCTCACACCACTGGGGGAGGCAGGACCAGGCTGTTATCTCCATGGGTAGGACCCTACCAAAATCACGGTCCATTTTGGTAAATTTCATGGTCATAGGATTTTTTAAATCTTAAATGTCATGGATTCAGCTATTTAAATCTGAAACTTCATGGTGTTCTAGCATGAACTCACAGCACCATGCGGGTTTGGCCCGGAGCGCAGCTGTGTGCTGGGCACTGCACAAACACAAAGGCAGGCATGGTCCCGCATAGTCTGACTAGCTGAGCGGCTGCTGCTCTCAAATGAAGCTACAGGTCAGCAAAACGTCGGCACGCATTCCAACCTGGCGGAATTCCGGCACCACCCTCTGGTTTGCTCAGTGTACGTGGTCGTACAAGTGGTATTGAAAAGTCCCCATTACTGCATCCCCTGCAGCTAGAAACGAGGGCTGGTGAGGTTCCCACATGGCTTAATGTGACACCAAGTGTCTGGATGGGGTAGCTGATTCCTGAGTGCAGCTGCAGTGTCCCCCGCTCCTTCTAGTGAGAAACTAGGTGAGGAGGGTCCGTGCGAAGACAAAGGGGAGCGCCAGCTGTGTAGCAATGTCTGGCCTGTGGTCAGGCTGCATTCCCCAGAGATGGTACTGAGGAAGCGGGAGAGACGGTGATGTTCAGATTGTTTCAAGCTGTTGGCGATTGTTCAGATCAGGCGCAGCGGGAGGCGGGGGGGCTGCTGCCTGGCACAGAAAGAGGGACGCTGGAGTGCCTGCAATGGGAACACCCGATTAGCCATGCTGGGGGCGGCCAAGGAGGAGTTAAGCAGTGGGTGCGGAAATAAGCTTTGCCTCTTATTTTGAGCCTGAGTCTTTCTGGTTTGTGCTTCTCCTTGTCCGGCTGCCGTGAGCTGCTGGGTCTGGGGGCAGAGTAGAGCCTGAAGCAGGAGGCATATGGGGCTCTGTGTTCGTGTGCTGGGATGCTCTGAATACGTGGCAGTGTTGGTGTGTTGTAAGCTCCCCGGTGCTGGCAGGGGTTGCTCCAGGAGAAGCCATGCGTGCGCGAGCACCAGGGTTAGAGGAATTCTCTGGAATGCTTTGGTGAGTCTGTTCCTGCAGCACTGAACAGTCAGTCGCTTCCCCGCTCCGAGCCGAGCCCTGGCGCCTGGGTCGCTGTCTCCAGGCCCGTGGCTGGCGATGACTCACTCCTGCCTGCAGCGCAGCGCTGGGTGTTTGGGTGCCGAGGACAGTGTGGATCCCAGTCCTGCTCACCGCCAGGGGTACCTGCAGTATCACCTGCCCTCTCCCTCTCGTGCCCATGCTCAGCTCCCTCCCCTCCTGGCACTCTCAGGGGCCGTGGGCCAGGCCGCAAGTGTGGCAGCCAGAACCGCACGTGCTGCAATGGAAGTCTCTGCAGCTCACTGTTAACATGCAGGCAGGCCCCACGTATCATGGCTGGGGGCTCCGGCCTTCCTCCATGGGGTGATGAGCTCCTGGGCTTCAGTTCAGTAACAGCAGCACCCTTCTCCTGTCGCCAAGGGGCAGTTCCGGCGGGAGAGCTGGTGGCTTGGCCCAGGTCACTTGGCAAGTCAGGTCAGTGGCAGTCACAGCAACAGAGTCCTGGTCTTCTGCCTGGCAGCCTGGTGCCCACCGTGTCCCGCTTCGAAGGGCTAGCACTGGGCCAGCTGCTGCCCCAGCTCCTCCTGACGCCCTCCCCGCACTGCACTCTGCTGCAGCTGGGCGTGGGGCCCAGGCTGGCCATGGGGAGGCCAAGGCGAATTCCTCCAGCTGCCAGGAGTCCTCTCTTGTCCCCAGCGCCGTGCCCTGAGAAATCCCCTAGGTTATGGCCACTTCCAAGGAGCCAAGTCCCTTGACGCTGGCCAGTTTTCTGAGGGCTAAAACAGGCTGGCCTGCTGCCCCCAGCACCCGAGGAGGCTGGAGGGACGCAGGCTGCAATGTTAAGCGCAGTCTGCCGGGTTACGTGCACTCAGCACTGGCTGCTATTAACCTTGTCTGCTCACACTTTTGGGATCTGTCAGTACCAACCCGAAGGCCTGGACAGGTCTCCCCTGGAATAAATCCACCCATTGGGTTTGGGGTCACTCCCATCCCACAACTCAGAGGGCATCAGGCCACAGTCTTGCTGCTGAGGGGAGCTCGCCAAGGCCACGGCAGTGCAGGGGGGTGGGAGAGAGGAGAGCGGGCGACCTGGGAAGGTGATGGCCATGTGGCTGGCTGCTCCCCTCCGTCCTGCGGGAGCCAGGCTGGCACAGCAGATGCAGTTGGCCATTGATTTCTGGGCATGACTGCTCAGATTTCCAAAGGCCCGGAAGGCCCTTTTCCATGTGGGGGAGGCGCTGCTCCCCAGGAACAGATGAGCCCCCCCCCACTCCGTTCCCATCTCTGCAGCAGCTTTTTGGCCTTTGCTGTGGGATTTGACTGTGTCCAGATCCCCCCCTTCTCACACCTCTCCATATGCCAGCCTCACTCGGCCAGGTGCTGCTCCTGTGTCACACCAAACAGTGTTAAAAAAATAATTCCCAACACCACAAACCAGTGTTACTCCTCGTGAGCCCAAGTGGTTAGCCAGCAGTCAGTGTTAGCCAGCTTGAGTCCGGGTCATAGACCGGTCTTGCAGTGGTTCTTATTAAGAGCTAATGCGCAAGATGTTTCCACAGGAAGCCACCTGCACCCTCTTCTTCTTTCTTGCCACTCTCCTGTTCAGGGTCGGTGACTGCTATAGACTTTCTGCATTCCGGCCGGATGCCAGGCTGGCATGCAAATATACGTTGTAAGCAAACGAAAAGAAATTCGGTTTTGAACACAAGTCTCTCTTAATTCAGAACTCTGCCTAATGAGTCCCATGGACCCACTGTGGCCCTGCTGCCTCCATGTGTGTCCCCGGAGGCTGGAGGTCCTGGGAGCCCCCCGTGTCAGAGGATCTGCTTAAGGAGGGGCCTGCTGTTGTCCACTGGGGAATGTACCAGGCCTGAATTTGCAGAACTCACCAAGCATATGGTATAATTTCACTCTGAGCCACCACCAGCCACAGAACTAGATCTCCTTAACCTCAGCAGGGAGCCAGGGTCCTCCCTCAGCTGTCTCACTGCTGGTGCAGCTGGGTGCGTGCTCGCACAGTTGGATACAGTTTGTACCCACACCTGTCTGCAGAAACCTTGTGAATCCTCTTTTGCCACATGAGAGCAGGGTTTGTATTTCACTCCTCGCTGTCCCGTGGACGAAGGGACAAGGCCACTCACCTGGCTGCCCAAGAGTCCAGTGGCCCTGGCCCTCAACCTTCATTAACTAGCTCAGCTGGAGGCTTGTACCTTTCAGTCAGACGTATTTAAAGTGAAATACCCCCGTTTATTTTACAAAGTGCCAGAGCTTAAGGCTTGCTTCTCTGATCAGTCAGAAACTGTCCCAAAACACACTCCTCCGGCAAGAGGCCACAGAGAAACAGTTCAGGCCAAAACCAGATTTTTGAGCGTGTTTTTTTTTTTTTTTTGCATAACATGGGGGTGAGTTATTGTGGTACACACACATAATAGTGGGTGTGGGTGTGTACACAAGTTTAACAGAGCTGTTTTAGCACTTGTGTCCATGGTGGTGTGGGCTGGCGCAGTTACATTTCACTCATGAAATGCTTTGGAGCTCAGCCTTGACTTTTAGGTTGATTCCTAATTAAGTTAATCAGCTTTTTCATGACTGTGTTTTTTCAAGCAGCCCTTTTGGTTGAAGTCAGAACAATTGTGCTATTCATCCCTCAGTCTGCCTTGGAGCCGCCGCTCAGCCCCTCTCTGACTTTCTGAGAGTCCCGATTGCCCAGGCCTGCCTTGCTGTCTGGGTTGTGTTGGGGAACAGTCTCCTCGAATCACACACTGGGCACTCATGGCAGAGAGCCTGCTGTCCATTGGGAGGGATTCCGCTGGTCTGACATTGGTCAGTGGCGGGGACTCAAATGCTGCCTTTCCTCAGTGCAATTATAAAGGGCTTTGCTTGTCTGAGCTGCATTATCCCTGGCCTGCAGGGACTATCCGGGCGTGATTATCTAGACAGCCCCTCGTGCTTTACGGAGAGCTGAAACTGACAGCCTGTGGTGCACCGAACGTGCAGTCTACCTGACCTACCCCACAAGAGGCAGTGGCTGGAAAAGGGGGGCTGGTGTCGGAGGGGGAGAGATGACGCATGTGGGATGCAGCTCTGGTACTAGAATTTTTCATTCCGCAGGAATCCAAAGCGTCTCTCAAACCGTGTGCCTGGCGCTGCACGTGGGTCGCTGGCCGGCCGTTCTGCACCCGCAGCGCTGCAGGCCAGGAAAGAACCACGAGTCAGTTCGGCAAAGTGTAACAGAGCCGTTAAAATGTGAGCAGGACGCTGGCCCCTGGCGTCCAGCCACCTGCTATGGAGTCTTTACTGGCCCGAGGAGTCAGGACTCCTCCACAGGGGCACCTCTGGCAGGGCAGCGCCCCAGTGCCACATGGAGATGTCAGGGGCCGACTTGAGGGCACCAACCCCACCTCTGCAGCACCTGTGTTTTCCTACCAAGTCCCCCTTGGAGTGTGAGCAGGTCAGCCTGGGCTCAGCTGGAGAGGGGCCTAAGGTGAGATGTCTGCTGCAGGAGGCCAAGGGCTGCTCTCTCCAGCGCTATGCTCTGAAAGCCTCCGAGGAAGCTTCTCTGTGCAGAAACAAGCCCTGTCAAACTCACAGTTTACCTTGACATGGATACTGTTGGGTCTCTATGTGGGGAGACAAAACTGTTTACTTATCGAGTGACTGAGCAGGTGGGTTCTGATGTCCTTTGGTCAGAACACTTTGGTCAGGTCCCAGATCTGAAGCATTAATTTCACTCTGTGATTAGTCCTACCCCTGCATTATCTCCTTGTATTGCTGTTTATCAGCCACAGGGTAGCAGCCACAAGTATATGGTGTCAGATACAATTGTTCATGAAACCAGCGAAGACAAAGAAATGCCTTTGGGAAGGTTTCAAGTGCTAATTGTGTCACACCAAACTGAGTGCTAAAGAAATTGTTCACAACACAAAAAAATCTAGTGTTACTCCTCGTTAGCCCAAGTGGTTAGCCAGCATTCGGGGTGTTGTGGGATGTCTCCGCCAGGAAGAGAAATTGAGATGGGGATTTCTTTGGGGCAATCCTGTTTATTTTGTTTCCTTGAACACAGTAAGAATCAAACAGGAGGCTGTTTCTTTGCTCACAATTCCAAGCCTCTTTCAGCCAGCACTCTGCCCAAAAAAACCTCTCTCTTTACTTTCTCTCAGGGTCAGACTACAAGAACTTCTCTTGTTGTCTACTGATTTTCTTGCTTCTGGCTGCTGCTTAATCACAGAGGCAGGCAACTCCATCAGACAAGACCCAGCCCCTGTGTTTGCATTCAGTCTAATCTCTGGGCGGTGGCTTCCATTGTAATTGCTCCCTCATGTAGTCTGGGTGGTAAGTAGCCAGCATGCTCATCAGCTGCAGTGAAGTTTCACCCAGGACTAGATCAAAGCTCATTAACCAACTGTTAATGCGTGTCAGCAGGAACCACAGGGACAGTTAGTCCATGGTGGGCTAGTGCGGGGTAGAGTCACGCCCCAGCTTTCTGTGAACTAAATGTCTGTGTCGGCAAGCCCCAAGTCTGGTTGCTGCTAGTTCACGCTAAAATTCAGACTCTGACGAGTCCTCGCCATGAGCCCTTAGAAAATCTGTCTCCAGCTCCTGGATGCACGCGAAGGAGAGCGCAAGTGTTGCTGCTCCTGTTCTGCGTCATGCCGCAGGTTCCCAATGCATCCTGGTGCTAGAGTGCTTAATCCAGCATGTCACTAGGCTCTACCTTGGCCCAACCAATGTTTGCCCCATTACCCCCCAAATAGACTATAAAAATGGAGAACAAGCGAGTCGTTTCCCCTGGTTCACCAGAGAGATCCGGCCTCGGACACATCCTGGGCCCTGAGTGTTTGTAAAATCCGTAGTCAAGACCTGGATCCGGCTGGCCCCAGCTCATTTTCACACAGACCCCTTCTGTACAGACAGCAAGTGTATCCACCCCTGTACACCAGAGACTCCTGTGTCCCACGCATAGTGCTTCAGGGAGGCCACAATAACCCCGCCTGACATCTTGATCTGTAGATGCATCACAAGTCCCTCAGTAACACTGTGGTTTCCCTCTCTGCAGGAACAAGAAGTGGTGCTGGCATAGCAGATGGGTTGCTGCACACGATCAGATTATATTGGAGCTTAGCTGGTCAGCTCTTCATGTATGCGATGTGATTGCACTGGTACCCGAGGGCCTGGTGATGGTGGTTCTGCCAGATTCTTTTTGTGTTGCATAAGTTAATGATTGTTGCTTTATTGGTTTAAGCACTCTTGGTTTGAAATTAATTGCTTAATACTTTAATCCCCTGGTACTTAAAACAAGGATGACGCATCCCTACATCAGATGCGAGGTTTGTACAAATTAATAGATCACAGTGAAAGTATTCAGGGCAAGGAGGGTGCTGGCATGAAAGTCAGGCTACCGCGCTGTAATTGAACGGATCTCCTTATGCATAGCCTGGCTTTTACATGAGGAACATTTCCAAAGGCCGGGACCCCTGGAACTTTCCTTTGGAGGTCGAAGGCAGGAGCATGTGTGCCTAACTGAGGGAAGGATTCTGCAGATTACTGCTGTCATATCCCCCGCCCCCCTCTGTTCCTGTGGGTCTGTTCATCCGCCTGTTGTCTTCTTGTAAACCTGTTCTGTGACTTGTCTGTGCAGCACCTTGTCTGGGGGCTACTTGACTACAAATGAATAACAGCGTGCATGGAGCTGTACGTACAGTGCAATGTCACATCTGCTGGTTGTCTGTTAGCCTTCGCCCCTCACCTACAGTGTCAGATAGCTAGCGCCCAGCCCGTCACAAGTGCAGCTTAATGGAAGAGCATGTGGGCAGCCTTGAGAGATTGAGCCGGCTTGGATTGTTTATGCGACAGCTGCTGCGGGCTAATGGACAGACTGTACCTCGTTGTAGGGCACGTGGGATGTGGCGGCTGACAGCGGAAAGCCCCTTTGGACTTGCACCGTTGTCATCCAGGGCACACACCATTGAAGACAAGCCCCCAAACCCAAGATTTCAGGCCCTGGTTCATGGCAGTGGGCTTGCACTGTGGATCGTACCATGCCTGGCGTGGGGGTCAGGGTCACTATACCTACCTTGTACTATTCAGTGCAAACTCCAGGGCTGATCAAAGTCAGCTGATTGGCACCATTTGATGGGCGGGTGTGTGTATCTCTGCAGAAGCTCTAGGTCCCCCCGGGAGGCCTCGGTGTTGAGGCGTGATCTGAAGAAGGGCCCTGTGTGCGTTCTCCGAGCTGCGCACATAAGAGTGGGCTGGCGCTTAATCACCCTCTGCCGTGCCTGGCCCAGACACAAATGGCAGGGGTGCTGGTGCTGGTCCCCCGTTGGTGTCGGGCCTACACCAGCACCTGGACACAACGCCAGGTGGCATGTTCACAAGCCAGCCAAAAAGCTGGGCCGTGGTCTGTCAAGATCCAGCCCTTCCCCAGCACCTCCACCACATGGGATGGGCTCTGTCCTGCCACCTGGGCCAGCTTCCCTCTGCATGACATCAGGTTTGCTCCCCAGTACTTTCCTATTGGCTTCTGTGGACGCGTAGTCGCAGCAAGGCCGGTCCAGCGAGGCTCTGGGAATCCAGCGCAGGAGCAGCCCCTCCTTAGCCCACGTGTTGGGTTGATCTCTCCCTGCTCACGTGACGGGGAAGAGGCCAAATGCTGCATGTAGCCACACAATGTGTGATGCTTTTAGTGGTCTTGCTCCTTTGCAAAGTGCTTCAGGAAGGCTCCGGTCATCATAGCCCTGTGCTCTCAGCCCTTAGCATGTGGCAGGTGACAGCTCCCACATCCACTTCCTGCACTGTTCCAGAACAGCAGGCCCAACCCGTCAGCGCCGCTGCGGTCCTTTCCATCCCCAGCACCTCTGGGCTCGGGCTCCAGACGGCGCTCCTCAAGGCACGGGGGGGCCGACACAGCTCAGGCACCCAAAGCACTTGGTATTGAACCGGCTTTTCAAATACTACTCCGTCCCCCCAACCCAACAGCAGCCAGGAGGGAGAGGGCGTTGAGCCGCCAGAGGAACCTGCTTAGATCAGTTGGACTCAGCTTCCTGTTAGTCCCTGGGCGGCAGCGTCTGCCAACGCTCGGTGTGGGGCACAGGGGCTGAGTGAGGTCCCCCGAAGCAGGGCTTGCTGCCCTCCCCGCCCAGAGCTTGGCCATCCCCGACGCGTTGCTCCCTGGCTCTGGCAGAGGCCTCAGCTGGGTCTGCGTTAGCCTTTGCCGTGGGTGCCTCCGCTTTTTGCGCTGCCCTGCTGCCGGTATTTGAACGGCCGTGTCGTGTAACCCTGCTGCGGGCGTGGTGGTGGAAGGCTGGCAGCAGCTGTGGGCTGCACACAAACTGGGGCAGTGGGGCTGGGATGTGACCGGCAGGCCTGGTGGTGGATGGGGAGATGTGCATGTCCGAAGACCAGCAAGGAGCAGTTTGTGATCAAGGCCTGGGTGAGATCTGGGGTGGCAGTGGAAAGTCTGGTTTTCTCTGGGAGGGGCTGCTGTTTAAACAAATCCCACATCTGATTCGAGGCCAGGATTGGAAATGGTGGCTTTCCCTTTGCAGGGCTCTCAGCTTTGTAACTGCTGGTTACCAGAGCACTGTGCCTGGGTGGATCGAGAGTGCTGACCGCTTCTGTGCTGCTTCCAGAGGCATTGTGAGGAGAGCCAGGCCTTGGCCATCAGCCCGGGGAGCTCAGGATGGCCAAGGATCTGGTTTGGATGCCTTGTAGTCCCAGCAAGACAGACATGCAAGAGATTTTCCCCCTTGCCTTTCCCAGCAAGGAGCAGACACTCAGACATGGAGATCTGCTGTGGCGACTCAGGTCCACCTGTCGGGTGCCTGTTAGCCCTGTGGCCATCCCAGCGCTCTGCAGAGCAGCCAGCCGCCCTGCGGGCCGTGCTAACCAGGCAGTAGGGTTTAGTCTTTATTTTCCACTTGAAAATGTTCTCACCCAGTGTCTGGGCATAGAGAGCCATGTTCTAAAGCTCCATGGCGCTGGGCACCAGGCTTCGTAGCCTTCACAGCCATTGCTCCTCCTGCCTGCCCTTCAGTTGAGCTAGCCAATCCCAGGCTGGGTGGGGCATGGTGGTGCAGTGCCCTCTCCCCATGGGCTGAGGAGTCTCTTCTGGGGGATTTTCCTCCTCCTGGGCCATGGTGGGGTGCTACATATGCCGTGTGCAGGCCCTGGGAGGTGAGCTGCTCTGGGATGGCGCGGTGACCCAGCAGAGCAGTTCCTCTCATCCCCTGCCCGTGCGAGGCTCGCTCCGAGGGGTTTCTGGGAGGCTGAGCACATTGGTCGAATGGGGCCAGCTGCAGATGAATATTAAAATGTCCAGCTCAAGAATGTGGGCATCAGGGCCTGAGCTAAGGCACTCCCTCCACGTTAGTGTCTGTGAAACCTCCTCTACAAGTCAGGTTTGCTTGGGTCTGGAACGTGTTCTGCTGTCTGGCCTGAGCCGCGGGGCTGGGTGATTGCTCACCTGCAGCCGTGCCCTCGCTGTCTGTGTGAATTGTGGGGGCCAGGAGCTCTGTGTCCTGCTCACGTGGGAGCTGCAGCGAGGGTATTGCATGGTGACGGTGGAAGCAAGCTGTGAGCCCCACGACTGGGCAGGGTTTGCAGTGGGAATGCAGATGGGATGGGGCCCTGAGCCGTCTCTGCCCCAGGAGTGTCCTATCCATTGTGCGTGGGCGAAGGAGGATCCCGTGGCACTGCCCCTGGGCTCCCTGCGGAGCAGCAGTGGGTGGGGCAGGCAGTGTCACGCTCCAGCACAGCCCTGGCTTTGGCTCTCCATTGCCACAGCCCCTTCCGAGGGGTGAGCCGCGGCCAGCAGGCTTCCTCTGGCCCAGGTGCAAGCTGAGCTGTCTGAGGTACCCATTGTGGGAGACACCTACCGCGTTTGTTGCCTCTTCTCGCCAGAGCAGAGACTCCTTTGACAGACCGGCGAGGCTTGGTGCAGGAGCCTGGTTCTGAAAGGGGCAGGGGCTGGCCACCCCCGCAGCCCGTGGTGGGCTGTCGGGGATCTGCCCCTGATTGTCACCAGACCAGTTGGATGTGCAGCGCTTGTGAGTGTCAGCTGCACTGCTTCCTCCAGGCTGGGCGGGCTGGCTGGCTGCGTTTTCTCCCCAGCCCCACCCCAGTGGGTCCCTGACCACCTTCTTTAGGTAGGTCTGGAGCTTGTTGCTGGAATACAGGCAGGAAGCCTGTTCCTGAAGCCATTCCCCCTGCCGGAGCAGCTGTGGGAACACGCCATCTTGGGCGCTTCGCTGTTCACCTTCGATGTATAAAATGCTCAACATCTGCCTCGTGCTGAATGGCCCCCCAAGCTCTGCGCTGCTTTGGCCTCGTTCCATGTGAGAGCGGGAGGCTGGGAACGGGATCGGGTAGCGAGCAGCAAATGCTGAATTGCCCTTTGTCTGTTTCGCTTCCGATTGCCAGCTGGTAACCCGAGCGGCGCGCACATGCAGCTGGCTGCACACAGGCAGTTTGCACGCTCCTGGGTGGAGCGTTAGACCGACCTTGTTGTATGCTCAACAATGCCCGGCATGGCCCCGGCCGGTTCTCCAGCCACATGGCCCGGGCCTGGCCAGTGCTCCCTGGCCGTGGGGGGTGCTGGGGAAGAACTGCTCAGCCTGCATTTCCGGCCATTGACACTGCGTATCCTTTTCCTGCCGCGCATTGAGGCTCAGCCCCCGCAGCAGCATCCACACGGGTCTGCTGGCTGGACCCTGTTCAGGCCGAGAGGGCAAGCATCTCTGGAGGGGCGGGGAGCAGGCGCTGGGATTGCAACAAGCTCCCCTCTAGGGAAGGGGCTTCACAGCGGCCGTTCCCCCTGCACCTGTGTGCAGATGGGCTTTGGTGGGGGGGTCTCCCAAGCGTTGGAGCAGTGGCTATCATCTGCTGCAGGGACGCTCCCCTCTCCTCCCCCAGATGTGCACACCTCAGGCTGGGGTGGCCGCACCGCTTGCCCAGCCTTGCCCGAGCCAGGCGGGGTGAACAGCCCGCAGGAGAGAGCGGAGTCCTTGTTCACGCTGCTTCCCCCGTTCCTGTGTGCCCTCCTGACATGGGACCCGAGGGGCCTGGGCAGTCTCTGAGCTCTGGGACTGTTTGGCAGGGGCAGGGCAGGAGTGCCCCTTTGGTCAGCTCTGAGCAATGGGCTTTGCCCCTTTCCCCGAGAGGCTCTCCCACAGCCTCGCAGACCCTCCCTGCTGGGGCGATTCAGCCAGAGCTGTGCCTTCGCCAGTGCTGCTCCTCCGCCTCTCCCATAGCTCTGTGCTCATCTCCTCTGGCCCGCGGCTGCCTGGCTCTGGCTGTGACTCCGCAGGGCTTCAACTGGGATTTGAACTGGTGCCAGGGTGTTTTCTTGCCTAGCTGGGTATTTGCCTCTCCTCTGAGGTGCTTTGTTCTCTTCCTGTGGCCAAAGTTCCTGCCCTCTGGGCCACTCCTGTTTCAAACCAGGAGCTGTGTTTCTGGGTGAACCCCTTCCTCTCCCAGGCGGTGTAAGGTAGAGATCAAGCCGAGGTGTGGGTTGAAAACTGGCCCTCCGGTAGGTCCGAGAGAGGAGACAGTTTTACCGGCGCGGGGGATCATTTGGGGAGGGGAGATGCTGGAGCGGAAAGCCCAGGAACAGAGCCTGTAACAGACTTGTCTGCTCCTGAAATGTAACCTGTGAAATCTGGAAACTTGGCAAGCAGGTTAGCACGTGCCAGAGCATTCGGAGCCTCCCAGCGCCCTGTGCGTGGCACGGAGAGGGTGGCCTTCTCCTTTGGCCTTGTTACTGTTGTCCTGAATGGGCACAGGGCTGAGAAAACAACGGTGCTGCCTTTTCAGTGCGGGTTTTTCTGGAAGTCGAGGCTCTGAGAATTCAAGCTGGAGATTGAGGTGCACATTTGTAACAGGGAGGGGAGTTGATCACTGGACCAGCTTCCTTAGTGACATGGCGGATTCTCCACCGCTTGGAGTTGTTAACTCCAGACTCTAGCTCCAGAAGAAGCAATGGGCTCCATGAAGGAATTGCTAGGTGAGGTTCTGTGGCCTGGGCTAGGCAGGAGGCCAGCCGAGTCCCTTTTGGCCTTGAAGTCGGACTCCCCTGGAGCCAGAGCGCCACTAGCTATTGCATTGGCCAGCAGTGCCAGGCTGAACGCTGTTGGCTCCGTGAGTTGGATTCAGAGCCCTTGGGTCACTCCCCAGGAAATGAGCCCCGGGGGGCAATTCAGCGGGTTCTCGGACAAGGGCTCGGTCACTCTGAGGACGAGGAGGAACCTGCTTGCTGGAAAACTGCCAAACAGAACACTTCAGTCACCTGGAAGGGCCTGAGCTCTTCGACGAACTCCTCGGGAGACATGATTGGCTGTCCGCACCCTTCGGGGCCTTTGAACCTCCGCCCCAACACAACTAGCCGGTTCCCCCTGCTTTCCCTCCCCAGGGTTCCCATCTGGTTCCCAGTCGAGCCCGTCAGCGCCTGTGCAGTCCCTGGGCCAGCAGCTATGGCTCCCATGGGGCAGTCAAGCTACAGAGGCGGCCGTGGGCCCTTAGTTTCTTTGGCTGGGATTCAGCGGCTGGAAAAGAGAGTTACAGCCTCAGAGACCAGCCAGCTCTGGGTTAGGAGCAGCAGCCCAGACAGAGGAGCTGGTTGGAACGGCCTGGCACTGGCCTTTGATGGGGGAGGAGAAGCCATCCGCTACCCGGCTGGGCATGCGCCGCCCTTCTGGTGCGCAGACTGGCTAGTCCTGGGCTTTGGCATGCTGCGTGCCTCTCCTGCAAGCTCCCTCTGGGCCCAGGCTCTGGAGAGACTATGCCAGGGCCCTGACTGCTGCTCTCTCCGACTCTTATTGACCAGATCAGTGGGCTTCCTTCAAAGGGCCTTCCCCTCCCCTGCCCAATCCCTGCCTTTGGGAAGGGCTGGGGGGGGAAGGTGCTGCAGGAGAGTTCCTGGTAGGGACAGTCCTGGGACCCCACCTGGGGCAGGGCTCCAGGCAGAGCTTTGCAGAGGGGCCATTGTGGGAGTGAAGTCAAGGTGCCTTCGGGGGGTTTCAGGCTTCAGGGATGCAGCTCGGAGCCAGGGTGTCCCTTTGTGACTCCTCTCAGCAGCCCAGCCCAGGGCTCGGCCCTTCTCGGCCAGCGCTCCCCTGAGAGAGGGGAGTGTTTCCAGTCGGCCTGGCACGCCGGTGTTCGGGACAGGCCACCTGCGTGAGGTTCCTGGGCTCAGCAGCGTGCGTACGCTGGGGAACGGCCCCCCTAGACTGCCCGGGGCTGAGCTGCCGGAGGGCCGTGGGTTTGGGCTCCAGAGGAAGAAAATCGAAACTGCTCTACGTCCCAATTCCGAAGGAAATGGAAACCGCCCGGGCGTCTCGTTATCAGACAGTGTTTAACCCTTGATGGGCCAGACTAGATCATGGTGCAGTGGTCCCTGGGGGCGTCTGTAGTGTTGGGCACTGAAAGCATGTGGCTGGCCCGGGTGTGGGTGTGTATCTCACTTTGCAGTGAAGCCATCGCAATGGATGTTCCACACCGGGATGTGTGTCCCTGGGGTTCCCATCACTGCAGTTCCCAGCACCTGAGCATTGCGGGATCAGAGACGTGGAGTGCCTGTAGTGTTGAAAGTGCAGCCCTGTTCAACCTCCATGTTCCACCAGGTCCTGGGGGTTCGTGTCCTTCTGGCCAGGAGGGTTCCCTGCATTCCCCCTCAGCTTGCTGCCTGTCCGCAGGACCGAGAGCGCTCGGGGCTGAAGCTGCAGAGGTGTGTGTGCCCTGCAGTGTGTTCCCCAGCCTCAGGCGCCGGGGGAGAGCTGTGAGAAACGTCCCCTCGGGCGGTGGAGAGGCCGCCGAGCTGCGTCCTGGCGCTGGCTGGGAGGCTGATTTTCACTTCGGCCTTCTCTTCTCTGGGCCGGAAGGGCATGTTCTGGCCTGGCACGAGCTAGCGCGGGGGCCCCTAGTGCCCACAGGGCAGTTTGCAGCTTACGCCCGAGCGTCCAGGCGACGGGGTGCCTGGGTTTACCCCGGGGAAGCTGCAGTCTGCCCTGTCGGCACTGGGGCTGTACCCCATGGTGGTTGTGGAGCAGATATTGGCTAACGGGGTAAAGTCCTAGGCCGTGTCTTCACTACAGAAGGGCAGGGTTTGCTGTGAAGTGCTTAACGCGCCTTTGCTGGCCTGCTGTGGAGCCGAAGCGCGGTCGGGGGCGAGGACAAACCTGGGCGCGGATGGAGCCCTGATCTGTTTGGGCAGTGAAGTCACAGCCTGGGGAGCGGGGGGTCCTGGAGCCGGGCCTGGGCAGAGCAGCTGACACAGGGCCCCCAGCACCTTTCTCCCCCTCACGTTAACCGAGCCATTCCCCAGCCGTTCTGCCCCCAGACCAATCTCAGCGCTCGTGAGGAGCTCTCTTGACAGTCTGGCCCCAGTTGTGGGACTGTGGCCCGGAGCTGTGGGGAGCCCCTGGCCTGGAGTGGGAGCACCCGCTCCCTGTCCTGCTGCCCCTCAAGCGCGGCAGCCCTCTCCAGGGCGCCGTGGCTCAGAAAGCTCTGAAGCGGGTGTGTAGTGAAAGAAGCAGGCTGTGTTCCCAGGGTCTCTCATGCACAGGCCCTGGCCTTCTCCGTGGGCTGCAGCCTTTTCACTCGCCTGCTTTCATTGCTATCTGGGCAAGGCCTCTGCCTCCCCCGCGGATGGGCGGGGACAAGGGTGGGGCGCAAGGCGAGAGCTGTTCGGGGGTACAAGTAAAGAGGCACTAAAGTCAGAAATGCTTCCAAGAGAAATAAAGAGAAATCGCTTCCCTGTACTGAACTTCCCAAGCTGTCCACGTGTCCAGTAACGCTGCTGACCAAACCCTCCGGCCGTTTCTTTCCTGGTCTTAGGTGAACAGGAGAGAGATGGGTGGGGAGAGAGAACCGGGGGAGGGGGGGTTGCCCCCTCACTTTTATAGTTCAGTCCCCCTTTGAAGTACATTGTCCTGAGGGTGACCCCTAGATAAAGGTGTTTCCCCCTGAGAACCAGGAGACAAGGAGCCGGGGGTGGGGGGAGAGGTTCCATGCTGCTGTTTGCTAAGATCAGATCTGTTTGTTCCTGCCCCGTCCTTGGTAGTCGATGGCCCATCAGCTGTGATGGCACCTGACAACTTGTCCTTTGTCTTTGGGGAGCAGGTTTACCCCTCCCCAGGCTTGCCTGGCGAACGCCCTTCAGTCAGGAGTTGGGCTAATGCTCAGAGCTTTACACAGACTGTTCCGCCAGCCCTGTCCCCGGGATGTTCTTGCCCAGGGAGTTATTAGCTGTCAATGACCCCTCCCCGGTATTTGTACAAAGCTGATTGCAGTGGTGTGCAGGTGTGACGGCAGGGGGGCCTTCTGTCACAGAGGGGCACTCGAGCCCCACGCACGCGCACTGACTGGGTCGACACTTAGAAGTCACATCGCCCGAGCTGGGTGTGAAAAGTTCTACTGGCCTAGACCCCGGTGTGGATGTGGCTAGACCGGCAGCAGAATTCTCCCACCAAATGCTATCGCCGCTCAGGGAGGCGGCTTAACTGCAGGCACAGAAAACCCCCTTCCATCGAAACGTCTATGCTACGGCACTACAGCACCGGAGCTGGGCCGCCCCCAGCCCAGGCATGGCCTTCAGTTCCCCAGGTCCTGCTGGGGCCCATTTCACGCTGTCTTCCCCTGCCTGAGAGCTGAGTCTGACCCCTTCCCCCATACGCTTCCAGCGGGGGGCTGCTCTTGCCCCATTTGATGTCTGATCTGCACCCCTTCCCCAGGGTACCCCCTGGCCCCGCAAGTGACCTCCTTTCCTGCCTTCCTTTCAGCCGTGGGCACTCGGGCGCGGATCCTCTTCACCAAGGAGCCGTCCTCTCAGGACGCCCTGCACGGCCGCAGCGCCATCCTGCGCTGCGAGGTGGAGGAGCCGAGCGGCGTGGAGTTCGAGTGGCTGCACAATGGCCTTTCCGTCCAGGACACCGAGCGCCGCTTCCAGGAGGGCAGCAACCTGCAGTTCACCGCCGTGGATCGGCAGCAGGACGCCGGGGGCTTCCAGTGCGTGGCCAGGAGCACGGTCACGGGAGAGGAGGCCCGAACGGCAAACGCATCTTTCAACATCAAGTGTGAGTACGAGAGCAGGGCCAGCGAGCCTGCCCCAGGCCTCTCCTCCTGACCCAGACCCCAGGGTGGGCACATGGGAGCGGGTACAGCCCTCCCTCCTGCTGCCTTTTCCTTGCCAGAACATCCCCTCAGCCAGTGTCCACTTTCCCATAGAGCCAGCTAACGGCCTGGCTCCTTCCTTCGATGTATGCTGTGGAGGGGCACACACCACAGCCACTGGTCTCCAGGCCTGGCCCGGTCACCCCCGCCCTCCGCAGAGAGACATGGCAGTTCCCACCTAGAAACTGCAGTGACCCAGTGACTCCTCAGGGATGTGGATGGGGTGGGGCAGGGGTGGGGGTGGCCAGGGTATGACTGGGTGTGGATGGGGTGGGGCAGGGGTGTGGATGGGGTGGAGCAGGGGTGGGGGTGGCCAGGGTATGACTGGGTGTGGATGGGGTGGGGCAGGAGTGTGGATGGGATGGGATGGGGGTGGCCAGGGTATGACGGGGTGGGGATAGGGTGGGGTGGCCGGGGGTGTGGATGGGGTGGGGCAGGGCTGTGGATGGGGTTGGGCGCGGGTGTGGGTGGGGTGGCCAGGGTATGATGGGGTGGGGCGGGGGTGGCCGGGGGTGGGGATGGGGTGGGGGTGGCCAGGGTATGACTGGGTGTGGGTGAGGTGGGGTGGGGGTGGTTGCCCCCTCACTTCTTCCCTGTCACACTGAGCGAAAAGCTGGGCTGTACACAGAGTGGTTCCTGCAGGACCCAGCAGATGTCCTGTTGGGCCCGTCTGACTCCTCGGGGGGTAAGTGGGAGAAGAGGGACTGACCGGGGTAGGAGGGGGGATTTCTAACTGGGAGCTGTGCCAGGCTGGGACCATGGGTTGGAGGAGTGGGTGGGAGCCCTTGGCACTTTGAGCTGCCAAACTAGACCAAAGCCTAGGCAGGGATCTGCGGTGCCCACCACCCGGGGAATGGGCCGGGAGCTGTGATAGGTCCTTCTCGTGGGAATTACCCTTCTGCTCTCCACCTTCCCTCCACTACACCGGGCACAAGCCATCAGACATGGCTACTAGGAAAGTGACCCCCTGTCACCATGTGAGGCCAGGCCGATGGCGCTGCCCCCGAACGCCTGCCACTTGCTCGGTGGGGAGCTGGGCCCTAGCCCGGCAGCACTCCCGCGGTGACGCCGGCATGGAGAGCTGCGAGCTGGAGTCTGTGCAGTGTCTGGAGTAACCTGATGCTGGCCAGTGGCCCTTAGCTCCGCCAGTCTTAGCCCCACTCCTTTACCTCCAGCAGTCTGTTTGTCGTGGGCCACTTGTCTCCATCTTTCGCTGATTTTACTAACCAGTGTTTGCTCCAGGCTCTGCTGGACTTTTGTCCCCTTGGCTGACGTTGAGCACAGGCCTCGGCCCTTCTGCCCAGCACTCTCCGCCAACACTAGAGAGACCGAACAGCCATGCTGGGTCAGCCCAATGGGCTAGCTAGCCCTTATCGATTTCCTAGTTCTACTTCTGGCCTTCACAACATCCCCTGGCAGGGAGTTCCACAGGTTGACTGTGCGGTGTGTGAAGAAATACTTCCTTCTGTTTGTTTTATACCTGCTGCCTGTTAATTTCATTGGTTGACTCCTGGTTCTTGTGTTATGGGAAGAGGTAAACGACATGTCCCTAGTCCCTTTCTCCACACCGGTTGTGAGTTTATAGCCCTCTCTCATATCCCCCTCAGTCCTCTCTTTTCCAAGCTGAGACATCCCAGTCTCTTTCATCTCTCCTCAGATGGAAGCTGTTCCATCCCCCTGAAGATTTTTGTTGCCCTTCTCTGCACCGTTTCCAATTCTAATGGGTCTGTGATGAGCTGGGTGACCCTCGTGGTTTGACTGAGCCCTCTGGGTGCCCCTCCCCCATGTTCCCAGCGCAGCCCCCGGGCCAGGCATGCTCAGGCTGGGCTTGTGACCTCGGCTTGCATATCTGCCTGGTTTTGATCTGCTCCATTGCCCGCTTTAAAGGCCCTTCATGGATCTCTGCAAATGCTCTACTCCCTGCTGCTGCCCCCCACAGTGGCGCAGAGCCCCCGTGTGCCGCAGGCCACGGCTGGAGACACTGCTGATGTGAGCGCTGGAGGTTGGGGGGTGTGGAGAGGCCCAGGCCCAGCTGTGATCTGCCTGGGGCCAGGGCTGCAGTGCGCTGGCTGGGGGAGCGGAGCAGCTGGACCAAGCCCAGAGCCCCAAGAACCAGCTCGGGCGCTCTGGGGCCCACGAGCAGCCTGTGGGTACCTGGGGCAGTGCTGTCGCTGACAGGTGGCAGCAGCAGTGTGGGAGGGCTGGCATGCGCCGAGCTAGGGCCGTGGCAGCGGTGGGGTGCAGGCAGGACGGCGTGGGGTGTGCACGCTGATCCAAGCAGGGGGTGCTGGAACTCCCTTTCCTTTTGCAGGGCTGGAAACGGGCGGCGTTGTCCTGAAGCACCCAGCAAGTGTGGCAGAGATCCAGCCCTCTGCCTCCGTGACGCTGCGCTGCCACATCGACGGCCATCCGCGGTAAGGAGCCACTCGCACTTCGCCAGCGGCCGGGCTGGGCTCTGCCTGGCCTTTCACCTGCTCTCTCTCTCTCTCTCTGTCTCTCCTGTGAAGATCCACCAAAGTCTAGGGGGAAGGTGAGAGGCAGGAGTAAGCACCACAGACCGCGGGAGCACAGTAAGGGCGGGCCTAGAGCCCCAGCTCCTGGAGCTGCTTGGTGTGCTGACCGGGGTCACTGTCTGTCCTTGGAACGGCTGCATGCGTCATGGCTTCCCGAGCTGTGTGTCCGTGTGTCCAGGCCAGCGGTCAGCCGAGCGGGCCATTTCCCGGCTGCTTTCTCAGCGCATGTGCTCTCAGGCCCGCTGCTGGCCGCCATGCTGACGTTCCTGCCTGTCTCCTAGCCCAGCGGGCCAGTGGTTCCGGGATGGCAGCCAGCTCCTGGACGACCGTAGCAGCTACTGGATCAGCAATAAGGAGCGGACGCTAACCCTAAAGAGCGCCAGCCCCGAAGAGAACGGCATCTACTACTGCTGTGCTCGCAACGCCGTGGGCACGGTGTGCAGCAGCGACAACTTCACGCTGAATCTCGTCGGTAAGGGGCGCGCTGCCAGCCCAGGCAACAGGGCCCCACGGGAGGGCTGGTCAGTGCTGTGTCAACTGCCTTCTCTTTGATGTTGCTGTGACCTCAGATCTGCCGCAGCTGGGGAAGTGTCAGGCTGGTGTGATTTCCTCTGTCCCCCCAGGAGGGAGGGGAAATTGTCATTCCCAGGGGCCCCGCCTGAGATAGAGAAAGGAGCAAGCACCACCCCTGCGTGGCCACATTTTAACCCCGCCTCGTCCCCGGGGCAGGCCCAGCCAGGGATGCGCAGTCCCAGGCCCCCAGCAGGTAGCTGGCGGGTTGTTAGCCCTGCTCTGCACACGGTGTATCGGTCAGCAGGGCCGTTGTACCAGTGTGTTCTACCCAGCGCAGCCCCAGTTACACCGGGATAAAGGTGCCCAGGACCAGGATAGCATATTCCAGCAGTGCCGGCCGCGTGAAAGCAGCATCCACCCAAGGGGCTGGACTGCTGTGCCCCTCCCAGTCCAGGTGAAGTGACCCGCCTTGTGTGTGTAGACAAGGCCTTAGCCACCCCTCCCGTTCCGAGTCTTGGCGGGGCCCAGCGCAAGGGCTGGAGCTGGCAGAGGGGCAGCATGCCCAGAAGGGAGGTTGGGTGAAGGTACATTTCCGCCATGGGGGAAGGGAGCAAGCAGCTTGGTGCCAGACCCCCTCTCCGTGGCTTCTTGGGAGGCAGGCTGGGCCTTCCCCAGCTCTGCTGGCCCGGCTGGGCTGGGCTGCGGCAGCAGACTGACGCTTGTGGCTCTGGCTGCGCTTTCCAGACTGGTCAGCGTTCCCAAAGGGGAGCCAGGGGCCAAAACCACCCCGTGAAAGCCAGATGTGAGGACACAGCGGCCTTTCCAGGAGGCAGGGCCTGTGCCGGGCCAGGCTGGAAACACCCGCGGGTGTGAGGGTCCCTGTCCTGGCACGCTCAGCCCTGCCCTGTGTGGGATTCCCGCCAGCCCCTGGCCAGGTCTCCCCGTGTCTTGTGTCTCGGGGGAGAGACGGGACCCCCGCCACCCTAATGTTCCTGCGGTCTCCCCTCCCAGACGAGAGCTTCCCTCGCCCAGTGCTCATCCCGCAGGACCTGATCGTGAGTAAGAACGAAGAGGCCATGTTCCACTGCCAGTTCACGGCAGTGCCTCCTCCCACGCAGGAGTGGGTCTTCGAGGACAGCTCGCCCATCACCAACAGGACCCGGTAAGTGTCCCCGCCCCCACGTGGGAAGCTGCGCTGGGGCGGGGGGAGGAAAGGAAACCCGTCTCCCATTTCATTGCGTGCCCCTGAGACCTGCAAGGCTGGAGGAGCTGTGAGCCCTGCGCGTGTGAGGGGATCAATCCCGCTTCCCATACTGAATTCCCTCCCCGCCCAGTCCAAGGGCCAGGCTCCTTCTGGGTCGGTCCCAATTCCCATGAGGCGCGGTCTCTGCCAGTCACTTGCCAGGGGCTTGGAAGGGGAGCGGCAGTCTGGGGGCTTGTCTCTCCGGTTAAGACGCGGGATGAGGGAAAGTGGTCTGATTTCTGGCTAGCTCACGTCCGGAAGGAATCGGTCGAAGCTGGCTTGACCCAAGCCACTCTTCGCCTGCAGTCAGAACGTCTGCACTGCTCTTTGCACGGCCTTAACGATGTCGGTTTAAAAACACCCTGGTAATTAAACTCCTGCCAACTCGTGGGTAGGCCAGGCCAGGCCAGGCCTCAGGGTGGCTTGTTACCGTCCCTGCCCTGTCGTTAGGGCACCTGCCTTGTGAACCGTGATCCCACTGTTCACTCCCTCCCCTGAGCTGGCCCAGGCTGTTGCTGCTGGCCCTTGGCCTGGTTCGCTTCTGTTGTGTGGCAGCACCCTGGGTGATGGGGCAGCTTGAGAGCCGGGCTTGGAATCGCCTGGTAGCCTGGGGTATCTCAGCGCTTGATGCAAGAGCTGAGGACATGGGCAGAGTGGCCGTGCACAATGGCACTGAGCAGACACGTGCCTGGCCATTGCGCTGCGCCAGGATCCGGAGTGAAGAGCCGAGGGTAAGAGCTGGAGCCATTTGCAGCACGTGGCAACAAGCCTGACCCGCCCTCCGAAGCCTAGGAGTGGCGCTGGAGAGTCTCGAGCACCCTCTGCTGGGCACATGCAGACAGCTCTGTGTGTTTCGTGGAGCACTGCGGTGACGCTGGGGCTGCCTGGCCTGTTGATTGCTTCAGAATCCCCAGCTGGCAAATTAACACTGTCCTCCGGTGGGTTCTAGGCCCCCGACCAGGCTGTGGCGTGGGCATTGCTGTTAAACTGGGAATCCCGACCTGCGCTGTTGGGAAAAAGCTTCTGAGTTTGCAATAGTTTTATTAACGCCAGTAGCAAAATCACACACGCTCCCACCCAGCGGGGGGGTGGGGGGGAGAGAGAATACAGAGTGCCTGTCTGAGCGGCCATGTACTCACACCATCCCCCGCAGGAAAACCTGCAGTCAGTCATTGTCCTCACCATCAGCCTGGCCTCTCCCAGGGCACACAGGCTGGGATACAGCTTTCCCAGTGTGGGGTGCTGGCGCCCCTGGGCCTAGCGCATATTCACTAGGGGTTCAGCCCCTTTTCCTTACTTGAACTTCTGCCCCCCCACTAACGTTGGGGTGCCCATCTCCCATAGGTTACTAGGCCTTTTACCTCAAGCTTCATAGCATATATGTCAGTGACCGTTGCATTGTGGTGGTCGGACATCTGCTGATGTTCCTGACTTGAGGAGATCTAAAGCTGCTATCAGCTGGTATCCTGTGATTACCGATCAGCAGTTCAGTCCTACGTGCACTGCAGCACCCTAGCCTGGGCTAGCTCACGACCCGGGCTTGCTCCTGGCCAACTGCTTATGCGAAGACCGTTTCAGCCCTAGCCTCTGTGAGTTTAGGTGGTGTCGCCCTGGCCTTGAGGCTTGTAGGCGCATTGCATTGCTGCCGTTAACGGAGACCTGTGCCTCAACTAGCAGATACCTATAGGCTGTGGTGCTCCCAGCTGGCCCCCGTCATGCCGAGGCGGTGGCCGGGCCAAAACTGAGCAGAGTTGCCACCCTGTGCGCCAGGTCACAGCACCCTGGGCAGGGAGCCACCGGAGCGGCCGCCGCGGGGCGAGGTTTTCGTTGGGTTTCGGTTTATTCGTTTCCCATTTGTGCAGAGCCCGGGCTCGATCTCTGCAGCCCGGGGGCACCCAGCTGACGGTTCTTGCCCCCACCGCTTCCGAACGGAGCTGAGTGTAGCTGCGGCAGGGCTGTCTGCAGCCAGCCTGGCCCCATGGCTCTGAGGAGCAGATCCCAGCTGTGACACCACCAGCCCACTGGAGCCTGGGGACTAGGAAGGGCGAAGAAGACGGCAGCAGCAGCGTGGCGGGGCGTGGGTGCAGCAGGGTTCCTCACTGGGTGGTGCTGAATGTGGCAACAAGGGACCGAGTAGCTTGGGGGTCAGTTACTCGCTGAAACTGCGCTCTCCCTTCATCACAGAATCATAGAAACGGGGCCCTGCTCTGCGCCCTCTCAGGCTGGGCGCACACACCGCCGGCAGCAGACTGCCTCAGGATCCCCTCGCAGGCCTGTGGGCTCTTGGTCATATCCCCGGGCCTGTGCATCCAGGACCACCTCCCCCGGAATTCCCTGTCAGAGAGTCCCCTGCACAACGCGCAGCCTGGGGCCTGTGAGTCACCCCGGGCCCTCCTGAGCTGGGCAGCCAGGCCTGCCCCCAGCCCCCTGTCCCAGGAGCCTGCTCCCGACCCCCTGTGTCTCATGTTCCAGTGCCCAGGAGAGGGAGCGCGTGACCACGGAGCGTATTGCTTAGACAGGCCGTGCTGCTGCTTTGCACGTCTGTCCCTCTTGTCTCAGCCCCTCGCTCCCTTCGTGCAGGGTCACGGTGTTTGCCAATGGCTCCCTGCTGATAACCCAGGTGAGAGCGCGCAGCACGGGGATCTACAGGTGCATTGGCCACGGGCAGAGAGGGAAACCCACCGTCCTGGAGGCAAGTCTGCGGCTGGCAGGTAAGGCCCCACGTGGCTGGCCGGGTGCTCATGCGGCTCCGGACGTGCTCTGAGCCAGGCGGGTGCGGCGCTGCCTCTGTAGGGTGGTTGGGGATGAGCTGTTCGTTCTCCAGGCTGCCCGGCCACAGCAGAGCAGTCCCGTCCCACTGCCCAGCTCTGCTCTGCTCCAAGGCACAGGGCCTCGGCGACGGCTGGGGGTAAGTCACGTCTCCCCCGGTTTCTCTCAGAGATCGAGGACATGGCGCCGTTCTCCCCGAAGGTTTTCATAGCGAGCCAGGAGCAGCGCGTGGCCTGCCCTGCCCCCCGCGGCGTGCCCCAGCCCCGCGTCTGGTGGGAGAGGAACGGCGTCCCGATACCCGCGAGTGGCAGGGTGCGCCAGGAGGCCGAGGAGCTGGTCTTCACCAGCGTTACCGGGAGCGACGCTGGCACTTACACCTGCCACGCGGCAAACAAGGCTGGGGAGAAGAAGCAAGACCTCAGCGTCACCGTAGCCAGTAAGTGTCTTCTGCTGGGGGCGCTGGGCAGGGGGCGGTGGGGATGGGCTGTGGGGTGCTGGGGATGGGCTGTGGGGTCCTGGGCAAGGGGTGCTGGGGATGGGCTGTGGGGTGCTGGGCAGGGGGCGATGGGGATGGGCTGTGGGGTGCTGGGGAGGGGGCAGTGGGTGTCGGGTCCTGGGCAAGGGGTGCTGGGGATGGGCTGTGGGGTGCTGGGGATGGGCTGTGGGGTGCTTGGCAGGGGGTGCTGGGGGTGGGCTGTGGGGTGCTGGGGAGGGGGCAGTGGGTGTCGGGTGCTGGGCAAGGGGTGCTGGGGATGGCCTGTGGGGTCCTGGGCAAGGGGTGCTGGGGAGGGCCGGTGGGTCGAGATGGCAGACGGGCAGTGCCCCGTGTGTCACTGACTCTGGAGCAAAGGCTGAGCGAGTGCAGGCTGCGTAGCAGACCCTCACTCAGCAGACAGCCCTAGGCGCAGCAGGGAGGAGACTGTCTTTGGGGTGGCCTCTGGCAGGTCTCCCCAGCCCGGGGGCAGTGCCCGGGTGTCCCTGTGGCTCTGGGAGGAGGTGGGGCCTTTCCCAAAGGCCCCCTGCCCCACGCCCACGTTGCAATGCAGAGCTCCTGCTGCCCCAGCAGTCAGAGCTGGGCAGGCGGGTGGTGCAGTGCCCGAGCTCTCCAGGCCAGCCAGGGGCACTGCCAGGGTCCTGGTGTGGCTGAGGCAAGCACTGCGCTGCTGGTGGGAGCCCAGGTAACGCTGTCCCCTCTTCCCCAGCGGTGCCCAGGTGGGTGGAGATGCCCAGGGACAGCCAGCTGGAGGAGGGGAAGCCGGGCTATCTCCACTGCCTCAGCAAGGCCTCCCTGAAACCCACCGTCTCCTGGTACCGCAATGGCGTCTCCATTTCCGAGGTGAGTGGAGTGCGTCAAACCCCCAGCCAGCCCGGCCGTGCTCTGCCGCTGGTCGGGCAGCCCCGGAGACCTGCTCAGCCCTATCGTCTCCGGGCTGCGCGTGGGTCCAGGGAGCAGGCTCACGCCCTGCTGCCCCGGCTGTGTGGGGCAGCTCCAATCCGTCAGCCTTTCCCAGTGCTAGG
Organism: Emys orbicularis; assembly: GCF_028017835.1. Classification (NCBI taxonomy): domain Eukaryota; kingdom Metazoa; phylum Chordata; order Testudines; family Emydidae; genus Emys; species Emys orbicularis. The sequence goes on along the minus strand of NC_088685.1, from coordinate 213,893,684 downwards.
ACCCCCTGAGCCCTGGCATGTCTCCCCCCACCTGCCACTGTCAGCTCCTAGCGCCCTGGGCCCTACGCTCCACACCTCAGCCCCAAGCTCTACCCCCTCCCACGGCCCCTCCCTGACCTGCTCCAGTGGGCCAGGTCCCAGCCTGAGCCCGGGCCGGGGAGGCGGCTGAGCCAGCCGTGGGCAGTCCATGCAATGGGCCTGTGGGCCAGGGCAGGGCCGGCTCCATGCCCGGGTCGGGGAGGGCAGCAGGACTGATGCCTCTGTTCTGGCTGGGCAGGACTCGCGCTTTGAGATCTCGGAGAACGGGACGCTGCGCATAAACAGCGTGGAGGTGTACGACGGGACCGTGTATAAGTGTGTGAGCAGCACTCCGGCGGGGAGCATCGAGGGACACGCCCGTGTGCACGTCCTGGGTAGGCTGGGTGACTGCGTGCTGCCGCGGGGACCCCCCCTGCCCCTGCTCGCACTGCTTGAGCAGGCGCTGCACCCCTGCTCTGGGCTCTGAGCCTCAGGCCTCTCCCTCCGTGGCTCCTTGGCTCTTCCAGCGTGAGCCCTGCTCCCTGTGTGCATGCAGCAGGGCCGGGTCTCCAGCCGGGGCCCCCTGCTCCTGTGTGTGCAGCAGGGCCGGGTCTCCAGCCGGGGCCCCCTGCTCCCTGTGTGTGTGCAGCAGGGCCGGGTCTCCAGCCGGGGCCCCCTGCTCCTGTGTGTGCAGCAGGGCCGGGTCTCCAGCCCGGGGCCCCCTGCTCCTGTGTGTGCAGCAGGGCCGGGTCTCCAGCCCGGGGCCCCCTGCTCCCTGTGTGTGCAGCAGGGCCGGGTCTCCAGCCCGGGGCCCCCTGCTCCCTGTGTGTGCAGCAGGGCCGGGTCTCCAGCCGGGGCCCCCTGCTCCTGTGTGTGCAGCAGGGCCGGGTCTCCAGCCGGGGCCCCCTGCTCCCTGTGTGTGCAGCAGGGCCGGGTCTCCAGCCGGGGCCCCCTGCTCCCTGTGTGCATGCAGCAGGGCCGGGTCTCCAGCCGGGGCCCCCTGCTCCTGTGCGTGTGCAGCAGGGCCGGGTCTCCAGCCGGGGCCCCCTGCTCCTGTGCGTGTGCAGCAGGGCCGGGTCTCCAGCCGGGGCCCTGCTCCTGTGCGTGTGCAGCAGGGCCGGGTCTCCAGCCGGGGCCCCCTGCTCCCTGTGTGTGCAGCAGGGCCGGGTCTCCAGCCGGGGCCCCCTGCTCCTGTGTGTGCAGCAGGGCCGGGTCTCCAGCCGGGGCCCCCTGCTCCCTGTGTGTGCAGCAGGGCCGGGTCTCCAGCCGGGGCCCCCTGCTCCCTGTGTGCATGCAGCAGGGCCGGGTCTCCAGCCGGGGCCCCCTGCTCCTGTGCGTGTGCAGCAGGGCCGGGTCTCCAGCCGGGGCCCCCTGCTCCTGTGCGTGTGCAGCAGGGCCGGGTCTCCAGCCGGGGCCCCCTGCTCCTGTGCGTGTGCAGCAGGGCCGGGTCTCCAGCCGGGGCCCCCTGCTCCTGTGCGTGTGCAGCAGGGCCGGGTCTCCAGCCGGGGCCCCCTGCTCCCTGTGTGTGCAGCAGGGCCGGGTCTCCAGCCGGGGCCCCCTGCTCCCTGTGTGCATGCAGCAGGGCCGGGTCTCCATCCGGGGCCCCCTGCTCCCTGTGTGTGCAGCAGGGCCGGGTCTCCAGCCGGGGCCCTGCTCCCTGTGTGTGCAGCAGCGCCCCCGCTGCCCGCGTGGGTCTCCAGGCACGGCTCCCCCCCACTCCCGGTACCAGCGCAGGTATCCAGACACGGACCCTGGTGCCAGCGCGGGTCTCCAGGAATGCCCCCCCAGCTCCCAGCACGGGTCTCCAGGCACGGCTCCCAGTGCCAGCGCGGGTAGGCAGTGGGGTCAGTTCCACTCAGGGGTCCCTGGGCTGACTGCCCCGTCTGTTTGTTGCAGAGAAGCTGAAGTTCACGCCCCCCCCGCAGCCCCTGCAGTGCCTGGAGTTCGACAAGGAGGTCACCGTGTCCTGCTCGGCCACTGGCCGCGAGAAGCCCACCGTCCGGTGGGTCAAAACAGGTGCGGGGGTGGGGCCGGGCTCTGTTTCCGGACTGCCTGGGGCTGGGCTTCCCGGCGTGGTGGTGGCTGGGCTCGGCACCAGGGATCGTTCTGGCCTAAGGCCTCTGGCCTGGCCGGGCAGCTCGGTGCCCTGCTTTGCCAGCGCCACAGCGAGGGGGAGCCCAGGCCACAGCCGTGCTGCAGGATACCTGCTGCCCGTGTCCTGGGCACAACGCTGGGGCCCGCAGTGCCCAGAGTCTCCTGGCTGCACCCTAACCCCCGTTCCTGCCCTCCAGACGGGAGCAGCCTGCCGGCTCACGTCAGCCTCAGCGCTGGCGCCCTGCACTTCCGCAAGGTGAGCCGCAGCGACGCTGGGAACTACACCTGCATCGCCTCCAACAGCCCCCAGGGCGAGATCCGGGCCACGGTGCAGCTCACGGTGGCAGGTGAGTGCTGCGCGGCTCCAGGGAGGTGCGGGGCATCGCCTGTCCCGCTGCACCACCCCTTAAACATCTGTCCTGGCCTCAGGCTCCCAGCACCTGCTGGTGCTGCAAGTCGTGGCCTCCCGGTCAGCTGAGCTGCTGGCAGCGTCTGTTGGTCCGCGAGTCGCCCCGAAACCCAGTGCTGTCTGTCAGCTCCCTCTCCCGCCCACGGCTCTGCCCGCTCCCCGCTGCAGCCTGTGGCACTGGGGAAATGCCACCCGCAGGGAGCTGTCCTGTCCCACACTGACCCCTCGCCCGGGCCCTGCTCTGACCTTCCCCCTCCCCGGCCCCAGGCCAGGCTCCCTGCTAGCGCTGGACAAGGGGGCCGTCTGAGCGCTTACCTGCATGGTTAGCTTCTCCTGGTTTGCCCCCCTCCCCCTCCCCAAGAGCTGGGATGTCCAGGGAGCCTGTGCGACCTGGCGGTGGGGGGTGGGGAGCGGCAGTAGGAGAGGTGCATGCATTGGCGCTGAGCTGCTGTGACCTCTGTGTTCAGTTTACATCACCTTTAAGCTGGAGCCGGAGCCCACGACGGTGTACCAGGGGCACACAGCCGTGTTGCGGTGCCAGGCAGAGGGCGACCCGGTGCCACACATCCAGTGGAAGGGGAAGGAGAGGATTCTGGATCCCAGCAAGCTCTTACCCAGGTACGGAGCCCTCTCTCTGCCCCCCGCTGGAACCTGAGCTCTCCTGCCTTGTGCATGGGTGGCCTGTGAGGCTGGCTGCCTCCGACCCATCCTGGAGCAGCGTCGGGGGGCCAGCTGGGGGCACCATCCTGGGCCAGGCCCCAGACCTGGAGACCAGACCAATCCCCTGGGGGATATTGGTCATTGGGTGGTTTCCTGCACTGCTCTGTGAGCAACAGCTGTGACTGGGAGTCCCCTGCCTCCGGGAGCTGAGGCTTTAAGGCAGGGCCCAGGTATGGAGGGGGTACCCTGGGCCCAGGCCGGTGAGCTCCTTGGCCGTGACGATTGAGAACCCTGCTCCAGCTGAGCCCACCAGCTGAGCCGCCGAGGAGCACAGGAGCAGAGGAGCCACTGGCACCAATCTCCAGGGAGCAGGAGAGTCAGTTCCCTCGCAAGGCCACCGCCCAGTGGGGAGGAGTCCCAGCAGGCCGGGGAGGCCAGCCCAGGACGGTGTGAGGAGCTGGGTGCTCAGGACATCTGTGCGCTCAGTGTTGGTACCAGTAGAGCTGGCTGTCAGGTGCTGTTCTCCAGCTGTAGTTATGCCCTAGCGAGGGCGCGGTTAGACTGAGAGAAAGGGGCCTTCTCCGGGGGTAGGTACGGCCCTTCCCAGGCTGCACGGCTTTAACTGGACCAGTCTAGTTACAGGGCTGAGTGGAGACGGGGCTTTGGTCCAGGTGCCCACATCCGACAGGGCAGTGCCACCAACAGCCGAGGCTGAGGGGCTGAGCGCAGGGTGGGCAGGGAGAGCGGTGCCTGGGCTCAGACTTTCTGCCTCCTGGCCCCTTTCACCAGCAGCAGATCAGTGGAACCAAGGCAGAGGAGAGAGCACTGACTGGGGGGCAGCCAGCACCCTGCATGCCTGACCCAGCACATACCTCATTCACGCCCTTTGCTGGGCCCCTGTCCTCTCCCGCTGGGTGTGCAGGCGCCTGCGTCTCAGTGGTGAGAAACGCTCTCCTGTCCCAGCGGCGGCAGTCGCAGTGGGCAGTGCCGGGGGGGTCTTGCTGCGCTGACGTATTTGAGGCCCCGGACGGATGTTCGGCTGGATCAGATGCGCGCACAGGCGTTCCGGGAGCGTGCCGGAAAGCCGCAGGGGGCAGCTGCTCCGCACAGAATCAGGCTGTGTTGGAGGGCAGCACTTTGCGGAGGGCCAGGTGGCTGCTGGCTCCACGCAGGCCAGGAGGCCCCTGGAGGAATATGGGGGTAGCGGAGCTATTTTGAGGTACACGGTATTGTTCATAGAAAATATACAAAGAATTCCCACGGTCTCCCTCCCTGTCATCCCTGGCTGCACGGACCCAACAAGAGCCCGGGCCCTCGACCCCTGCCGCTCCCCTCTGCTCGGGCCTCACGCACTGTGTCCCGGGAGGGCCTTGCCTGGGGTTTGTGCAGCGCCTAGCACACGGGACACCCCCTAAGCGCTGCTGTGGGGGGTGCCTGTCGTTCACAGGATCCAGATCATGCCCAACGGCTCCTTGGTGATCTACGACGTCACTACGGACGACTCCGGGAGGTACACCTGTATTGCTGGCAACAGCTGCAACATCAAACACCGCGATGCCATCCTCTACGTCGTAGGTAGGAGGCGCCCTCGAGCCCTTCTTGGGGACTTGGGCAGGAGCAGCTCAGCCCCCGGCGGGGAGGCCTGGGAGCAGCGGCTGGGGAAGGCAGGGCGGGTGTCTCCCCTCTGCACGGGCACCTCTGTGCAGTCGAGGGCGGGTCTCCTGTTCCCATAGCACTGTTCGGCCGTGCCGGCAGGTCCCCATCGCTGCACACAGCACCGTGGGGGCAAGGTGGAGACAGCCAAGTGGGGCTTGGAGCCGGACCACTGGGGCTTCAGTGGCAGTGGGTAGTCGGGCTCTCTGTGGCAGCACAGCTGAGGAATTGGGGTCAGGATTCACTCAGGGCAAAGAGCACCCCCCACAGAGTGTCCTGCCCAGCCAGGGGCTCCCCTGGGCCACATCCCGCCCAGCCAGGGGCTCCCCTGCACACGCACCCTCTGAGCCGAATCCCGCCCGGCCAGGGGCTCCCCGGGGCCGCGTCCCGCCCAGCCAGGGGCTCCCCTGCACACGCTCACCCTCTGAGCCGCGTCCCGGCCAGGCCGCGTGTTGAGCTGTGCGTTGTGCTGTCATCTCACGCTGCGTCCCTTGCCCCCAGACAAGCCGGTTGCGGATGGGGACGAAGGTCCCAACAGCCACACGCCCTATAAGATGATCCAGACCATCGGGCTGTCGGTCGGGGCGGCCGTCGCCTACATCATCATCGTGCTGGGCCTCATGTTCTACTGCAAGAAGCGGAGGAAGGCCAAGCGGCTGAAGAAGCACCCGGAGGGCGAGGAGCCCGAGATGGAGTGTCTGAACGGTCAGGCCTTAGCAGGCAGCCGGGGCTCGGCACAGGCCCCAGTGCGTTGGGAGCGGGGCTGGGGGGCGACTGGGGCTGCCTCGTTTCCATCAGCACGGAGCCCTTTCTACGCCAGGCAGGAGCGTGGGGCTGGGGTCCCAGGCTCTCCCAGCAGGCTGCGCCGGTGGCATTGGCAGTGCAGGTGCCAGCGGAGGCTGGCCGGGCTGCCCCCGGGGCAGGTTGTGCAGTGACCCAGCGAGCGGCTGGGCCGCAGCAAGGAGAGTTCCCCGCAGTGCGTGGATGCAGTGCCCTCTGGCGGGCAGGGCCCCCTCTGTGGCTTTCCCGAGCAGTGGGGAGCGTGAGAACTGACCCCCATGCCAAGGCATTCCCTGCTCCCCCTCCCCCAGCCTGCATGCTGAGCTCCCTTCAGGGGGCAGGTTCTGGAGGGCTGCGTTGGGCATGGCCAGCTTGCTGTGCCATCAGCCATGTGCTCTCTGCCTGGGAACTGAGGCGCCGGTTCCTCTGGTGATGGGTAGAGCCCCATGCAGTTGGTGTGGTAAGGGAAGGTCTCCCAGGGACCAGGCCTGGAGAAGCCGGTAGCGGCCTGCAGGCCGTAAGGAGCCTGGCTGGCGAGGTTTGCTGTTGTGCAGGGGGTGATGCTGGGCCATGGGGTGGGGTCAGGCTCCCAGGCCCATGGTCCTTAGCGTCGCAGAGGGCTGCTGAGCTCTGAAGGTGTCAGTCTTGCATGGGTTCGAGTGTGTGGAGGGGCAGAGCGCTCTCCGAGTCCGATCGGGGGCATTGATCCGAGATCCTGGCTGCCCACGCCTGGAAGTGACGGCCCCTGTTTTTCTCGCAGGTGGCGCTCTGCTGCAAAACGGGCAAACCACGGCCGAGATCCAGGAAGAAGTGGCTTTGACCAATCTGGGCAGTAGCTCCGGCGCTAGCAAGAGGCACAGCGCCACCGACAAGATGCACTTCCCCCGCGCCAATCTGCAGAGCATCACGACGCTGGGTATGGGCCGTGGGGCTAGGTCCGGAACCCAGGCTCAGCCAGGACATGACGCTTCCCGGGATGGGAGCCACCTGGCTGCCGCCTGCCCTCAGCCCGAGGGGTTACCTCCTGGGCGTCTGCTACTCAAGCACTCTCCTCTGGCTGCACCTGCCCTGCCAGCAGATGCACCCCATCCCCTGAGTCTCTCCCCAGGGTCCCCCTGTGGTGTCCAGCCACAGAAATCCCAGTTCCTCCCTTCCTACATGACCAGGGGACCCCAGCTCCCGGGTTTTACCTTAGACACACACAGCCCTCCAGTGCAGTTACAGCCAAGCAGGAGATTTACGGCAGAAGGGACAGAGAGTCAGCTAGAAACCAGCGTGAGCAGTGGACATAAATGGTTACATCCAAAACCAATCATAGCACGCGATAGGCGTTCCCCTGGCCTGTCTGATAGATTCCGCCCCCCACAGGTAGGTTCTCCATTGTGCTGCAAAAGACTGAACTTTGGGGCCTTGTGCACAACAGACAGACCGGCCCCATCAGCATGCACGGAGCGTGACCCCCTCCGACAGAACACTGGGGATAAGAACTGTCACCCGCCTCTCCCCCATGGGCACAGAAATACCCCCGGCTGGCTGGCCTACAGCCTGTTGCTCCTGATGCACCATCAGACTGTCCAGTCCGGCCTCTGGCAGCGCTGGCTCCGGGAATGCCCACTTGTACGACATTCTTGGGCAGAGCCGACTGGGCCCTCGGTAACGCCCTGCCGCTCCTTTGCTGGGTAGCAGCAGACAGGAACGCCGGTCGGAAGGGGGGCGTTGGCCGTATCGCCATAGCTTTACCGCTAACCTAGCTGCTTGCCCTAAACGTGTGGCTGTGACCCACCAGCCATACCCTGTGTGTGCAAGTGGCAGCGCATTGTAGCCCCCCTCGTTTGGGGGTGGCTGTCCTGCTGGCTGCTTCCAGAGTAACGCTGGGTCAGCCTTCTCCTCCCAGCTTAGCGTAGGAAACCTGGGCGGCAGCATGGCCTAGTGGGTAGGGTGCTGGACTGGGCCTCGGCTGCCCCTGAGCTGCTGGGCGACTCAGGTAAGTCGTCCCCTCTCTGCTCCAGCTCTCCTGTTTGCAGCAGGGCAGGGGGCTCGGGCTGCGCGGAGGTGATCCTGCACACGGCCCGCCTCCTGGTGACCCGCTGCCCTCTGCTTCCAGGGAAGGGCGAGTTCGGAGAGGTCTTCCTGGCCAAAGCGAAAGGCCTGGAGGACAGCGAGAGCGAGGCGCTGGTGCTGGTGAAGAGCCTGCAGACGAGAGACGAGCAGCTGCAGCTGGACTTCCGGCGCGAGGCGGAGATGTTCGGCAAACTGAGCCACCCCAATGTGGGGCGGCTGCTGGGCTTGTGCCGAGAGGCAGAGCCGCACTACATGATCCTGGAGTACGTGGATCTGGTAAGGGAGGGGCCCTGCTGGCCGGGGGCGGGGCTGAGCGCAGGCTGGGGGATGCCGTGCATGTGGGGAGAGAAGAGCAAGGCCCGCAGGGGCCAGAGGAGGGAGGTTGGGTTTGTGGCCAGGCCCTCCCCTCCCTCCTCTATCTAGGGGCCGTTTTGCAGGGCTCCTCCCCGGGATGGTCCAGGAGGGAGCGGAGACTCTGTGCAGGTCTGTCTGGGGCAGGGCACGTGGTTACTGGTCCCCTGGGCTGGTGCCGAGCTGCCAGGCCCCCCTGGTCCCGGCTCTCCGAGTGCCAAGGCCCGGCTGGGGACCGGGGACCGCGCGGAGCCCCGATCCGCCCTGGGGGCTCAGCTGCCCATTGCACAAGGGAGGGCAGAGCTGTGTAAGGGGGCACTGGTCTAAAACCTGGGGTCGAGAGGACGCAGGTCTCTCCAGAGCCCTCGCTCCCCTGCACTGGCAGTGCCAGGGCCCCCTCGCTGGAGCTCTCGCCTGCTGCCCAGAGGGCAGTGAGCGCATGCCTCTGGCAGACGCAGCCCCTTGCTGCCCTGAGCCGTGCTGACATGGCGATTTCGGCCTTGCCAGGGGGACCTGAAGCAGTTCCTGAGGATCTCCAAGAGCAAAGATGAGACGCTCAAGCCGCAGCCCCTCAGCAACAAACACAAGGTAAGTGAGGGAGCATCAGTGACCCCTGGTGGGCTAAAAGGACCAATCTGCCCGGCTGAGGGCCCCGATCCTCCCCAGGATGGGCCCTGAAGCCTGCCCCCTCGGGTACCAGCCCCGGGCCGGGCCGTGCTGCGCTGCTGTGTGCTGGCACTGATGTGTCTCTCGTGGCAGGTGTCTGTCTGCAGCCAGGTGGCCCTAGGGATGGAGCATCTCTCCAACAGCAGGTTTGTGCACAAGGACCTGGCCGCCCGAAACTGCCTGATCAGCGCCCAGAGGCAGGTCAAGGTGTCGGCCCTGAGCCTCAGCAAGGACGTGTATAACAGGTATGTCAGGCCAGACCCTGGCCGCCTGCTGCGGGCTCCCCGGTACGGTGCTCTCCAGCCGGCCTGACCCCCCCCCCGTCTCGCTGTGCAGTGAGTACTACCACTTCCGCCAAGCCTGGATCCCGCTGCGCTGGATGCCCCCGGAAGCGGTCCTGGAGGACGAGTTCTCCACCAAGTCAGACGTGTGGTCCTTCGGCGTCCTCATGTGGGAGGTCTTCACGCACGGGGAGATGCCCCACGCCAAACTGGCAGACGACGAGGTGCTAGCAGGTACGTGGGGCGCCGCCCGCACCGGGGGTGGGCAGGGCTGGGCGGGGGGTTATGCTGGGCTGTTGCCTTCTCTCCCGCTCCTGAGAAGGCTGCTGGAGCAGCGGGCCCTAGCCAGTATCCGAGTCGGGCCCAGGGCTGGACAGGCCCCGCGGTGACCCCCGGCAACCCTGTGCCCTCCCCAGACTGCTCAGTGCCTCGGCCCTGGCCGGCTTTCCCGGCTTCCTGCACACAGGCAGGGCGAGCGCTGCAGGGGGCCGAGCGGCGCGGTGCTGTCACCTGGCCTGCCCCAGGGGTCTCCTCACCCCCTGCCCCCACTCCCCCATGGGCCTTTGGCCAATGCCCCGCCCTGCCCAGGGCTCCTGCCCCTGCCCCCACCCCCTGGACCTCTGCTGTCCCTGCAGGGGGCTGACGCCTGCTCTGCCCCAGGGCTCCTGTCCCTCACCCGGTCTCTGCTGTCCCTGCAGGGGGCTGACGCCCGCCCTGCCCCAGGGCTCCTGTCCCTCACCCGGTCTCTGCTGTCCCTGCAGGGGGCTGACGCCTGCTCTGCCCCAGGACTCCTGTCCCTCCCCCCGGTCTCTCCTGTCCCTGCACGGGGCTGACGCTCGCCCTGCCCCAGGGCTCCTGTCCCTCCCCCCGGTCTCTGCTGTCCCTGCAGGGGGCTGACGCCCGCCCTGCCCAGGGATCCTGTCCCTCCCCCCGGTCTCTGCTGTCCCTGCAGGGGGCTGACGCCCGCTCTGCCCCAGGGCTCCTGTCCCTCCCCCTGGTCTCTCCTGTCCCTGCAGGGGGCTGACGCCCGCTCTGCCCCAGGACTCCTGTCCCTCCCCCCGGTCTCTGCTGTCCCTGCAGGGGGCTGACGCCCGCCCTGCCCCAGGGCTCCTGTCCCTCACCCGGTCTCTGCTGTCCCTGCACGGGGCTGACGCCCGCTCTGCCCCAGGGCTCCTGTCCCTCCCCCTGGTCTCTGCTGTCCCTGCACGGGGCTGACGCCCGCTCTGCCCCAGGACTCCTGTCCCTCACCCGGTCTCTGCTGTCCCTGCAGGGGGCTGACGCCCGCCCTGCCCCAGGGCTCCTGTCCCTCACCCGGTCTCTGCTGTCCCTGCAGGGGGCTGACGCCCGCCCTGCCCCAGGGCTCCTGTCCCTCCCCCCGGTCTCTGCTGTCCCTGCAGGGGGCTGACGCCCGCCCTGCCCAGGGATCCTGTCCCTCCCCCCGGTCTCTGCTGTCCCTGCAGGGGGCTGACGCCCGCTCTGCCCCAGGGCTCCTGTCCCTCCCCCTGGTCTCTCCTGTCCCTGCAGGGGGCTGACGCCCGCTCTGCCCCAGGACTCCTGTCCCTCACCCGGTCTCTGCTGTCCCTGCAGGGGGCTGACGCCCGCCCTGCCCCAGGGCTCCTGTCCCTCACCCGGTCTCTGCTGTCCCTGCAGGGGGCTGACGCCCGCCCTGCCCCAGGGCTCCTGTCCCTCCCCCCGGTCTCTGCTGTCCCTGCAGGGGGCTGACGCCCGCCCTGCCCAGGGATCCTGTCCCTCCCCCCGGTCTCTGCTGTCCCTGCAGGGGGCTGACGCCCGCTCTGCCCCAGGGCTCCTGTCCCTCCCCCTGGTCTCTCCTGTCCCTGCAGGGGGCTGACGCCCGCTCTGCCCCAGGACTCCTGTCCCTCCCCCCGGTCTCTGCTGTCCCTGCAGGGGGCTGACGCCCGCCCTGCCCCAGGGCTCCTGTCCCTCACCCGGTCTCTGCTGTCCCTGCACGGGGCTGACGCCCGCTCTGCCCCAGGGCTCCTGTCCCTCCCCCTGGTCTCTGCTGTCCCTGCACGGGGCTGACGCCCGCTCTGCCCCAGGACTCCTGTCCCTCACCCGGTCTCTGCTGTCCCTGCAGGGGGCTGACGCCCGCCCTGCCCCAGGGCTCCTGTCCCTCACCCGGTCTCTGCTGTCCCTGCAGGGGGCTGACGCCCGCCCTGCCCCAGGGCTCCTGTCCCTCCCCCCGGTCTCTGCTGTCCCTGCAGGGGGCTGACGCTCGCCCTGCCCCAGGACTCCTGTCCCTCCCCCTGGTCTCTGCTGTCCCTGCAGGGGGCTGACGCCCGCTCTGCCCCAGGGCTCCTGTCCCTCACCCGGTCTCTGCTGTCCCTGCACGGGGCTGACGCCCGCTCTGCCCCAGGGCTCCTGTCCCTCCCCCTGGTCTCTGCTGTCCCTGCACGGGGCTGACGCCCGCTCTGCCCCAGGACTCCTGTCCCTCACCCGGTCTCTGCTGTCCCTGCAGGGGGCTGACGCCCGCCCTGCCCCAGGGCTCCTGTCCCTCCCCCCGGTCTCTGCTGTCCCTGCAGGGGGCTGACGCTCGCCCTGCCCCAGGACTCCTGTCCCTCACCCGGTCTCTGCTGTCCCTGCAGGGGGCTGACGCCCGCTCTGCCCCAGGACTCCTGTCCCTCCCCCCGGTCTCTGCTGTCCCTGCAGGGGGCTGATGCCCGCCCTGCCCCAGGGCTCCTGTCCCTCACCCGGTCTCTGCTGTCCCTGCAGGGGGCTGACGCCCGCCCTGCCCCAGGGCTCCTGTCCCTCCCCCCGGTCTCTGCTGTCCCTGCAGGGGGCTGACGCTCGCCCTGCCCCAGGACTCCTGTCCCTCCCCCCGGTCTCTGCTGTCCCTGCAGGGGGCTGACGCCCGCTCTGCCCCAGGGCTCCTGTCCCTCCCCCCGGTCTCTGCTGTCCCTGCAGGGGGCTGACGCCCGCCCTGCCCCAGGACTCCTGTCCCTCCCCCCGGTCTCTGCTGTCCCTGCAGGGGGCTGACGCCCGCCCTGCCCCAGGACTCCTGTCCCTCACCCGGTCTCTGCTGTCCTTGCAGGGGGCTGACGCCCGCCCTGCCCCAGGGCTCCTGTCCCTCACCCGGTCTCTGCTGTCCCTGCACGGGGCTGACGCCCGCTCTGCCCCAGGGCTCCTGTCCCTCCCCCCGGTCTCTGCTGTCCCTGCAGGGGGCTGACGCCCGCCCTGCCCCAGGACTCCTGTCCCTCCCCCCGGTCTCTGCTGTCCCTGCAGGGGGCTGACGCCCGCCCTGCCCCAGGGCTCCTGTCCCTCACCCGGTCTCTGCTGTCCCTGCACGGGGCTGACGCCCGCCCTGCCCCAGGGCTCCTGTCCCTCACCCGGTCTCTGCTGTCCCTGCAGGGGGCTGACGCCCGCCCTGCCCCAGGGCTCCTGTCCCTCACCCGGTCTCTGCTGTCCCTGCAGGGGGCTGACGCCCGCCCTGCCCCAGGGCTCCTGTCCCTCACCCGGTCTCTGCTGTCCCTGCACGGGGCTGACGCCCGCCCTGCCCCAGGGCTCCTGTCCCTCACCCGGTCTCTGCTGTCCCTGCAGGTTTACAGGCGGGGAAGATGAAGCTGCCCCACCCCGAGGGCTGCCCTTCCAAGCTCTACAAGCTGATGCAGCGCTGCTGGGCCCCCAGCCCCAAGGAACGCCCCTCGTTCAGCGAGCTCGCCACCGCGCTGGGCGACAGCCCGTCGGACAGCCGAGCCTGAGCGGGGAGCCGGCCCCTTGCCGGGGGGCGGGAGGAGCCGGGCTCCAGTGTCGGACTGGGACGAGTCGGAGCCCAGAGGTATCATGGGTTATCCCGGCTGGACTGGGTGCTGGGCGTCCTCTCCCCGGCCTGCCGGCATGGTGTCCTCCAGGCCCTACCTCGGCTCCCCACGGTGCTCCAGCCAGCCATTGTGTGCAGCAGGGAACGCTGGGGGCCCTGGGCCACTTCCACAGCCCCGACCAGGGCTCCTCTGCCGCCCCAAGCCCCCGGCACCCAGCACAGCCAGGCCCCGTCCCAGGGGGGCTGGGCTCCGCGTCCCTCGGCGCTGGGAGCCTGGCAGGAAACCCCCGTTCGGCTGAGATGCGCTGTGCAATGCAGCCCTCCCCTCTCCCCCGCGCGCTCCTGCCAGCCTCTCCTTTGGGGCAGCCTGGCGCGGAGCTGGGGGCCGCGTCCCTGCCCGCTGTCAGGCGAGGGGAGCCGTGCAGATCCTCTCCCGGAGTCGCCGAGGAACCTGGGTATTTATTCAGAGGTTCTGCTCCCCCGCCCCATCCCGTCCCGTCCCGCCCATGGCCCTGCACAGCGAGCCGAGCGGCAGGGACACCAAGTGCCTGGCATATGAAGGAGATTCTCACGCGCTTTCCTGACTATCCGATGCCTTCTTTTGTACGATTCCCCAGGGCGGCGCCCCTCTGCTCCCGGTGCGTCGCGCTGACCCCTCCCAGCCCAGAGCCCGGGCGTTGGTTTGGTTGCGCAGGGGCTGTGACAGCCAAGGTTTTTTACACGCTGCTCTCAATAAAGAATCCCTTTTTGTAGCTGCTGTTCTCAGTCTCCTTCCTCCCTGCAGAGGCTGGGCGGGTCCTGCCCCGGCTGTCCGCGCCGCCAGCTCTCCAGTGCCTCGCGCACCCGCCAGCCGTGGGGTGGGGCAAAGCAGCTCTGCTGGGCTCCGGGAGCTGGGCGAGGGGCACGCGCTGCTGCTGGGGTGGCCTCCCGCCTCACCTGGGAGCCGGGCATGGAGCTGGCTGGGAACCAGGGTGCTTTGCAGGACGCATGAGCCGAAAGCCCAGCAGGTGGGTTTGTCTTTTCCGGGGAACGTTTCAGTTTTGGTTTTTTGGTGAGAAGCGGAAAAACAAAAGATTTCCATCCCAGCTGGTGCCGCAGAGCCTCTGGGCATTCCCAGTCCCCACCTGCAGCCCTCTCCACTGGCCAGCCCCAAAGCTTGCCCCCCCTCGCCTTGCTCTGCACCCAGCGCCCCCCGGTGCTGGAGACGCCCGCAGGGTGCCTGGTCGTCCCTGCGGCAGGTGGCACTGTTCCCAACACCCCGGGCACGGGGGGAGCGAGGCAGTGCTGTGCCTGGGGGCCCGAGGCCAGGCCTGTAGCACTAAGAGGAGAGGGGGCACCAGCCCCACGGGGACCTGCAAGGGGCTGAGCTCATGGGGCTCCCCGCGCTCAGGCATGGAGGCTTTTCCCTGAGCGATGGCAGGGGTAATGCCCAGATGCTGGGACATGGAGCGTCCAGGCTGGGCAATGCCCCCTCCCCAAGAGATGGGTCTGTGGCCTCTGCCATCTCCCTGCATGGGCCATTCTGCTACCAAGGCTCTGCGCTGCCTGTACCCCGCCCACCAGCCACAGAGCACCACAGGTCTGGTCCCGGTCGCTGTGCTCAGTACAAACCAGAGAGACTCCTAGACTTTAAGGCTAGCAGGGACTATCATGAACATCCAGTCTGAGCTGTACATTGCAGGCCACAGGACCTCGCCCACCCCCTGCTGCCCCCTCAGAGGCAGGCGACTCTCCTCCCCCCCCCAACTGCCCGGGTCTCTGCCAGTCTGCCCTGGGGGAGCATTCCTTCCTGACCCCACATACGGTGATCAGTTAGACCCTGAGCATGTGGGCAAACCCCACCAGCCAGCCACAGGATAGAGAATTCTCTGTGGTAACTCAGAGCCCTCCCTTCACTGAGCCATCTCCGGCTGAGGGAGATGCTTGCTAACAGCAGTCGATGGGGCCACATGCTATCGTAGGCAACGTCAGACCATCCCCTCGAGAGACTTTTCAAACTCAGTCCTGGCACCATCACTGCTCCCCTGGGAGCCTGTTCCAGAACTTCACCTTCGCCTCATTTCAAGCCTAAACTTGTTGATGGCCAGTTTATAGCCCTTTGTTCTTGTGTCCGCATTGGTGCTTAACTTAAATAACTCCTCTCCCTCCCTCCTGTTTATCCCTCTGATGTATTTATAGAGAGCAATCAGATCTCCCCTCAGCCTGCGTTTGGTTACAGTAAACAAGCCAAGCTCCTTAAGTCTCCTCTCATAAGGTTAGGTTTCCATTTCTCTGATCATCCTAGTAGCCCTTCTCTGCACCTGTTCCAGTGTGAATTCATCTTTCTTAAACCTGGGAGACCAGAATTGCACACAGTATTCCAGATGAGGTCTCACAGTGCCTTGTACAATGGCAATAACACTTCCCTGTCTCTACTGGAAATATCTCGCCTGATCCATCCTAGGATTACATTAGTCTTTTTCACAACCGCATCACGTTAGCGGCTCATAGACATCCTGTGATGGCCCAATACACCAAGGTCTTTCTCCTCCTCTGTCGCTTCCAACTGATACGTCCCCAGCTCACAGCAATAGTCTTGTTGTTAGTCCCTAAGTGCTTGACCTTGTTCTTTGCACTATTAAATTTCATCCCATTTCTATTAGTGCAGTTTTCAAAGTCCTCCAGAGCTTCTTGTATGATATTCCGGTCCTCCTCCGTATTGCCCATACCTCCCAACTCTGTGTCCTCTGCACATTTTATTAGCACACTCCCACTTTTTGTGCCAAGGTCACTAATGAAAATGTTAAATAAGATTGGTCCCAAGACAGGTCCCTGAGGCCTGTTGTATTAATTTACAGGGAATAGATGGGCCAAGGGTGCTACATAAGCCAGTCGATGTCCAGCACTGAACAGTGGTAAAGTCTGATCCTATTTCATCCCAGGGCCTGGTTGGAATTCAGCTGGAGCTGGTACAGGTGGAGATGTCACCTGAGTCCCTCTCTCTGACCTGGATCTCTCAAGATGGGGATGCCAAAGGCCTGGGTTTCCAGGACATGGTGGGGGTGGCAGCCATGGGTGAAGCTTGGGGAGGGGCCAGGGAGCTGGGGCGAGCCAGGGCCGGTGGGCAGCTGGGAAGGACTGCAGAGCTTGGGCATGGGATGCTCAGGCAGTCGCCTTGCATACATTTTTTTCTGCCCCCTTCCACGGCCAGGCAGCCCAGCCTCAGCGACTGTGGCGTCTGCCCTCTCTCCCCTGGCCCATCCTGCAGTCCTAGCCATCTCCATGTGCTCTGTGCTGGTCTCTGCCAGTCTGCAGGCGGCTCCGGGCACCAGCACGGCCTGGCGGGCAGGGACGAGGAGGGCGGGTGTTTGCCAGGGCCCCTGTGTGGCAGGCATGTTCGGCACTCGTTTCCATGGCAACAACATCACAGGATGCACCAGGAACTGAGATTAAAGCATAATTTTAGCACCTGCTAAAGTAACAAAATTCTGCCCCCTTCCCCCCACCTCCCGACTCACAGCTGTTCCTGTAGGAACCAGAACTTCAAATTTCCTGATAGTCGTCCTCCGAATCAGACCTAGAAAACCACGGGGCACGGGCTGGCTTGGGGGTGGGTGGGGGCAGGGAATGGGGCATTTCCTCTTTAGGGGGTGCTGGCTGCAGTCTGGCCCCAGGGGTGGAACTGCCTGGCTCAGGGAATGGGACATGGGGCCTTTCCTCTCTGGGGGGCACCAGCTCTGAGCCGGCCCCAAGGTGTGGGACCGGCTGATTGGGAGGGTGGGCTGGGAATGGGGCAAGGGTCATTTCCCCTCTAGGGACCGCTGGCTACAATCTGGTCCCAGGGCACTGAGTTCGGTTCTCTTGTTGGAAATCCCAAGCAAGGCTCCCTGGGGGGCAGGGCTGCCTAGTGCTGGGGCAGGGCTCCCCGGGGAGTAGAGCCATTTCCAGCCCTCAGCAGTGACAGATCATCAGGCAGCTACTTCTGGAAGCAAATGCACCAATCCAGGAAGAGCAGCTGACAGAGCAGATATGAACATGTGAAAGAACGGCCACACTGGGTCAACCCAATGGTCCATCGATCAGTGTCCTGTCTCCAGTGCCAGGTGCTTCAAAGGGAATGAACAGAACAGGGCTATTATCAAGTGAGCCATCCCCTGTCATCCAGTCCCAGCTTCTGGCAGTCAGACGTTATGGGGCACCCAGAACATGGGGATGTAACCCTAACCATCCTGGCTAATAGCCACTGAGGGACCTATCCTCCAGGAACGTCTAGAATTCTTTTTTGAACCCAGTTATACTTTTGGCCTTCACAACATCCCCAGGCAATGAGTTCTACAGGTTGACTGTATTGTGTGAAAAAGTACTTTTGAAACCTGCTGTCTATTAATTTCACTGGGTGATCCCCTAGTTCTTGTGTTACGTGAAGGAAGAAATAACACTTCCTTATTCACTTGCTCCACACCAGTCATGATTTTATAGACCTCTACCATATCCCCCCTTAGTCGTCTCTTTTCTAAACTGAACTGTTCCAGTCTTTTTCATCTCTCCTCAGACAGACGCTGTTCCATGCCCCTAAGCTTTTTTTGTTGCCCTTCTCTGCACGTTTCCAATTCTGATATATCTTTTTTGAGACAGAGCAACCAGAACTGCAGGCAGTATTCAAGGTGTGGGTGCATCATGGATTTATGCCATGGCGTTCTGTTCTTTTCTACTTTATTATCTATTCTTTTCCTAACGGTTCCTCATATTCGGTTTGCTTTTTTGACTGCTGCTGCAGCACATTGAGTGGATGTTTTCAGAGAACTATCCACAATGACTCCAAGATCTTTCTTGAGTGGTAACAGCTAATTTAGACCCATCGTTTTGTCTGGAGAGTTGGATTATGTTCTCCAAGGTGAATTACTTTGCACTTAAAACATCGAATTGCGTCTGCTGTTCTGTCACCCAGACACTCCGTTTAGTGAGAGCCCTTTGTAACGCTTTGCCTCAAATTGAAGCTACCACCAGCACCCAGAGCCCATCCACAGACAAACCCCGGCCGCCCAAGGCACCCAGGGTAGGAGAAGGAGCACCAACTGCAGTCTCCCCCCAACAGCCTGAGCTCGGAGCTGTCAAGGGTTCCACAGGGTCAGTGGAGAGACACCCAGGAGCTGTCAAACTCTTCCATGTGCTCCAGTATTTCCTGGTCGGCAAAGGCATGAGGGGCGCTAGGGAATGTGTAGAGGAGATGAGCTACAGCCGGCTAGCCCTGCTTCAGCAATTAGCAACAGCCTTCAAGTCCCAACGTCCTTTAGGACGTGCAATCTAGGAGCGTGTTTCCAGCCACCAGAGGTGGGTCACCACGCAGGCAGCTCTGGAGGACAGCGGCCCCCTCCCCAGTCTGCAAGCCATCGAATGAAGCATGGGAGTGCTGACCAGAAACCCGGAGTGCCTGGGGCTGGGCTGCATCGATCTGCACTTCCTGGGCCGAGCACTGTGCCGAAAGGCCTGCCTGCACAAAAGGAATGAAGTGCCTGGCCAATCACTCGCAGAGCCTGAGTTAGGCACCTGGGCTCCCCACCCAATGAATGGGAACAAACACCTTAGACGGCAGTTCCCCGAAGCCAGTGTGCTGGGCAGGTAGCCGCCTCAGCTAGCCAATGGGAGATGGCAACCGGGGAGGTGGATGCTAAGGCCTGCCCCTCCCCCAGAGCTAGCTGCTCCAATCCAGGCCGCAGGGCGGTGCCGACCTCTGCTAGCGATTGAGCCAGAGCAAGGGTGACCAGACAGCAAGTATGAAAAATCGGGACAGAGGGTGGGGGGTAATAGGTGCCCATATAAGAAAAAGCCCCGAATATCGGGTCTGTCCCTATAAAATTGGGAGATCTGGTTACCCTAGCCAGAGCCCCTCACTCGGCGCCAGGCACCTGGGCCATTTTGCCAGGAGCCGGTGCAGCCCCCGTATGGCTGCAGTCCCAGGGGTTCATGCACTCCCTGGGGAGGCAGGAGACCCAGGTCTGACCCCCCCTCCCCCGCCGCCCCCGCTCTGCCAGAAGGGGGAAGAGATTTGACCAGGGCTAGGAGGGGAGTGGAGAGGAGGCCATAAGTCTGTCCGTGAGGTAGATTTCTACCAGATCCCAGTCACCAGCTGGTCTGTTATCAGTTAGCTCCTCCGAAACTGCAAGATTCGCTCTTCAGCCTTAGCTCAGTGAAACTCTCCTATTGTTTCACCTTCTTTTGGTACTCTGTGTAAAAACATATTGTGTGTTTCATTTTTACACGGAGAACAGTTCTCCGCAAATCTGTGTAATACAATTTCAGAGTTAGCCAAACTATTAACCACATCAAGTGCTGCAGAATCAGCTATGGGAAGTTAGTGTCATCCTTTTTTCAGGCCCCGTCACTTTTCGATAGCGACTGGAGAACTGTTTGAATTTTCTCCAGTTGTTTTCCAGAGTTTCAGCTCAGGTGGAGCTTTTACCTGCTCCCTTCTTCCACTCAGACACTTTTCTTAGGCCGTGGCTACACGACACATTTTGCTGTCGCAAGTTACATCGGCATAAAGCCATCAAAGTTAGTACATCGCTCATGCACATGCATACATGGTTCCTTGTGTCGGTGCTGCGCGTACTCACCAGGAGAGCTTGTATTGATGTGCAGTGCATCATGGGTAGGTATCCCAGCATGCAACCCACCCCTGTCCAGTGCACTCTTATGGAACGTTTTGGCAATGCAAGGTAGGGCAGAAATGAGTCGCGCAGGGGTGACTGGGAGCCAGGGATCAACTTCCCAGCATACAATTGTCTCCATCCCATAATGTCACCTATATCCATATTTTTCACACCTTTTAAAACAAAATCACAGGAGCCCCTGTGGCCCTCCTCACTGTCGGCCATCTCCGACAGAAGCCTGGAGCCTGCACTAGTCTCATGTGCATTGCAAGCACAGGGGGTTAGATGACCCTGGCCATCCCTTCTGTGAGTCTATGGCACACGACCCTCCAGTTTTTGGAGAGCTGCACAGAGAACCACATGAGTGGGGAACGTGACGATTCCTTGGAGGACAGATTGCTGTGGGACATAGCAAGAACCAAGGTAAGGTTGCTGGTGGCATTCATGGAGCAGCTGCAGATGGTGAAGCACTGCTTCTGGGCCTGAGAAACAAGCACTGATGGGTGGGATTGTACCATAATGCAGGTTTGGGATGATGAGCAGCGGCTGCAGAACTTTCGGATGCACAACCCCCCCCCCCTTCCTGGATCTGTGCGCCGAGCTCACGCCAACCTTCCAGCACCGGGACACCAGCACGAGAGCTGCACTGACAGTGGAGAAGCAAGTGGTGAGTGCACTGTGGAATCTTGCAATGCCGGATTGCTGCTGGTCAGTGGGAAATCAGTTCGGAGTTGGAAAATCCACTGCGGGGTATCGTTGTCATGCAAGCGTGCAGGGCCATGAACCGTCTCCTGCTACACAGGACAGTGACTCTCGGCAATGTACAGGACATAGAGGGCGGATTTGCAGCAGTGGGGCTCCCAAACTGCGGTGGAGCAATAGACAGCACACACATCCCTATTTTGGCACCAAGCCACCTTGCCACCGAGTGCATCGAGATAAAAAGCTACCTTTCTATGGTGGTGCAATTGTTGGTGATCACTGGAGATGCTTCACCCACATCAACGTGGGCTGGTTAGGGAAGGTGCATGACGCTCACATCTTTAAGAACACAGGACTTTTCAGAAAGCTGCAAGCAGGGACTTTCTTTCCCAATCAGCTGATTATCATTGGTGATGTATAAATGCCAATAGTGATTCTGAGGGACCCTGGCTCATGAAGCCGTACACCCGCTACATTGACAGCACCAAGGAAAGATTCAGCTACCAGCTCAGCAGGTGCCGAATGACAACTGAATGTGCTTT
Organism: Emys orbicularis; assembly: GCF_028017835.1. Classification (NCBI taxonomy): domain Eukaryota; kingdom Metazoa; phylum Chordata; order Testudines; family Emydidae; genus Emys; species Emys orbicularis. Next base: position 213,873,063 of record NC_088685.1, on the reverse strand, counting down.
TGGTAGATTGAAGGGATGCTGGCGTGGTTTACTCACAAGACTGGATCTTAGTGAAAAAACATCCCAATGATTATAGCTGCCTGCTGTGTCCTGCAGAATATCTGTGCAGCAAAGGGGAAAAGTTGCTGCTGGGGTGTAGGGGCTGTCTGATGAGTTTGAACGACCAGACCAAGAGCTATCAGAAGAGCTTAGAACAGGGCTATATGGCTCAGGAAGTCTTTGAAGGAGCACTTTACAAGTGAGCCACAGGAATGTGTTGTGGTGGACTGTGCTCTCTCTGGCCCTGCTGTTTTAGGGCTAGTAAGGAACTGTGTGGTGATTGCTAGACATGTAGGAATATAACAGTATCAATGCACCTATTAATTTTGTGGTGCTTATTGTACATTTATGATTATTACACTGTGTGTGTCATTGATCCTATGAGTTGTCACTGTTCAACAACAAGTAAAGGGGTGCTTTCAGTACCACTAGGTGCTCTGTAGCATATGTTGTGAAGTACTAAAGATTAATTATTCTCCAAACAATAGAATTTTGAATAACAAAACCAGTGCAAAGAAAAATCTGTGCAATTTAAAAGCAAATATATTAAAAACTTAGTAAAGTAATGGAACGGAACTTAACAAGGGGAAAGAACATTCATGTCAATTTTAGCTACACATACGGCAAGTGTGGCTTTCACGGGTCAGTGTATGGGAAGCGGTGGTTGTCCTGTGGAGTGGTAGGGGTAGGGATGCAGCCCCTGATGTCACATGGAACGTTGAGCAGGTGATGTAGGGAGGCACTAGACTGGAGTTCTCCATGGGCTGCCAAGGGAGGCAAGCCTGGGATTGTTGAACTTGTAGGTCCACAAGAGCCTGCAGCAGCTGTGTTTGCTGGCAGAGAAGCCCCATTACATCCTGGTGCATTTCCCCTCTCCTTTTTCTGCTGGGACGCCTGGGCCCGTCTCCTGCCTGCTCTTTCCTTCTCCAGGCTGTCTGCTGTGTTCACCCTCCAGACCCTGTGCTTATGGTCCAATGCAGCACTGGCTTGCAGGATCTCATTGAACATATCAACTGAGTCCTTCTTTCTCCTCCTTATCTGGCTCAGGGGTTCTGTGGGTGTAGAGGTGGAGACACTTAAGAACATAATGGCGGCGGCAGCAGCTGCAGATAAAACACACAGAGGTACCATTGTCAGTACAGTCACAACGGAAAGCGAAAGTTAAGATTCAGAACTCCCTTCCCTTGCTCCCCTAAAGTTTTAAACAAGACGTGCTTCTTGGTACTTGTGTTTCGGAGCATCACTCACAGCCCCAGCCATGGGGAGTGCGGCCTGCCGGAAATGAGGGAATTGCTCGATTGCATGAATCTAGCGGTATAGAGCATTGGCACTGAATACTGGCACTGTTTTCCACAGGCGGGGGTGATTTTAGCTGATATTTCACTCCGGAGAGTAACAAAGGCAGAGAGAGCCCAGCTGCTGCTGGTGTCCCATATGCTGCTAGCCCGTGTACTGCAATGGTGCAAGCCGAAGTGATCGCTGACTGACATGGGAAAGTGTCCTACCGCAGAGGAAGAAATAAGGCTGCCATCCCTGGAGACCTTTGGCAGAGGACTGCAGAGCTCCTCAAACCTCCATGAAAGTGTCATCGAGATGTCTCAGGAGGATTCAAGCGACATCCCTGTGCACATAAACAAACTGCTCCGCATGGTCCCCTGCCTAACTCTAGGGGGCAATGAAAAGCAGATAGCAACTCTAGCTCTCCTGGTCGTAACACGACCTCTCCCAGCAGAGTAAATGAATGGAAAGGCGATAGCTGGGTCCTGCTAATGTCCCTGGGATGGGAAATACAATTACACACTTACCTGAAGTTCCTTCCGCTGCATCAGGCTCCACAGCTGGGACTGTGGTGGCTTCTCAGGCAAATCCTGGCTCCTGGCTTAGCTGTAGCCCCCCCCCCCCCCCCGTGGGGGTTGGAGTGTGGGAGGGGGCAGAGGATTGGGGTGCAGGGGTGAGGGCTCCGGCTGGGGGAGTGGGCTCTGGGGTGGGGCTAGAGATGAGAGGTTTGGGGTGCAGGCTGCCCCAGGGCTATGGCAGGGAGCGAGGACTCCCCTCCGTTCTCTCTTCCCCACAGCAGCACCTGGACTGGGTGCCTCTCCCCTGGCCGCGTCAGGTCCAGGCTGGGTTGGGGCCGGGGGACGGGTGCCTCTTCCCTGGCTGTGGCAGGTCTGGGCTGGCCTGGGTCGGGGCGCCTCTCCCCCGGCTGTGGCCTATGATGATTTCTTCCACGCTGCCCTGCTGTTTCTCCCCAGGGAGTAGAGCGCAGCATGGAGCGGGGGGACAGGTTGAGGCCCCGTCCTCTCCAGTGCCATGAGCTCCATGGGGTTTCCAACAGCCCTGCCCACTGTGGGCCTTGGCCCAACTCCACTGCAGTCAACGGGCCCTGGGCCAGGATCTCTGCTAGGCCAGGAGTGCTGGCACCTACCCCACAGTCATGGTGAGGCCTCAGTGTATGGGGTTTCCCATCTAACTCCAGGCACGCCCCCACACCTCCACTGGAAGGGCCAGCCCAAAGAGATGCTCGAGCCTCAGCTTGTGTCAGGCAGTGGGGCTCAGACCTTGTGGCATCTGCCCCTTCCCCTCTGTGGGGCGCTATAAAGGGCTTCCCTGGGTGAGCAGTTCCAAGCAGCGCTGGGCTCCCCCGTGCAGTTTGTCTCCCTGTGTTAGAGGGTTGGGTACCAGAGGAGGCCATTCCTACCCGCCTCTCCTGCTGATCAGAAAAGGGACCCCCCCCCCCTTTCCGAAGCTGCTCATTCCCTCTCTTGTGCAGGGGGTGAGGGAAAGGGAGATTACAGTTTGCAGTGGGGGGAAAAGAACTAGCCCAGAGATTAGATTCATGCTCCAATAACCCCTCAGCCTCAGCTGGATGTTTAGCCAGGGCCCGGGGGCTGTTCTTTCTTTCTCCAGGCAGGGAGCTGTAGACTCAAGAGGAGATCTAGGGTGGATACAATGTGGGCTCTGTCCCAGGGTGAGCTGGCCCTTTAAGAGGGCGATATCAGCCTCACCTGTGCTGGGGTAGCCAGCCTGCCCAGGTGAAGGGGGAGTCCAGGGCTCCTGTGATGGGAGCATGTGACCAAGAACCAGCCCCCATGGGAGGTGTAAGGGGCAGCCTGAGCTCAGGGCAGGAGGGCTGGGCGTGTTACCCTTGGCCCAGAGGCCAGCCTTAGCTCCCAGGCCGAGGGGCCCGGGAATGGGAGCCAGCAAAGAAATCTGGAGGGGGGAAGAGAGAGAGAGAGTGTGTGTGTGTGTGTGTCCGGGTGAGTGTGATGGTGCTCAGCCACCCTCCCTCCGAAAACAAGGGTGTGGGTGCGGTGATTCCCTCTGATGTTATTGGGGTGGCAGCAGCAGGGTCTGAGGCTGGAGGTAAGACCCTGTTACAAGCTCAAACGAGGGAGTCAGCCAGTGCCTCGGCCTCTGAGAGGTACAGGGTGGCTACCTGCAGAACAGGCCCAGGAGTACCCCCCACCCCCCATTAAACTCTCCTGGCCTCTCTTGAGAAGCAGCATCTCTGTTGTCATCTCTCTTGTCTCTACCCTGTTCTCTGTGGCCCACCCCCAGGGCCAGGGCTGGCTTGTTCCCCTTCCTCTGGTCTCTGTACCCTCTGCATTCCCAGCCCTTGTCCCTACAGCGTGGGCGAGTTATCCCTCTCCTGCTCCTACGTATGCAGGCTCTCCCCTCCTGCTGGGGCCCCTAGCTTAGGTTCTGTTGTGGAGCTTCCCATCCGCTAGCACCTCTCCCCTGGGATACCCCTCCTCTCCCTGCCCCCCCTCCCATGACTGACCGTGGGAAGCCAGCCCCTCCCATTCTTCCCCTTCCAGTGCAAGAAAAGGGAAGCAATATGGGGGTGACTGGTTCTGCTGAGTGGGGGAGAGTTGGGGCCCCTACTTCCCCACCCCAAAGATAGCTGCTATCAGTGAGGATGCTGGGGGAAAGGGAACTGGGCCCCCTTTTTTGCTGTCTTTAGCTGGTTGTAAGACTTAAGTCTCCACAGAAATAAAAGGACCTTGTGTGAAACAGATGGGATAGGTGGGTTCTAGCTCCCCCCCCCCCCCATGTTTTAGTCATGATCTAAAGCCAGACCTTTGTATCTTGCTATATAGGCCTTGGCATAGGAACTGCCAGGTTGGGTCAGAAAGCCATGGCCCAGCTACTCTCATAGCCTGTCTCCAACCGTGGTCAGGATCAGCGGCTTCACAGGAAGGTGTGAGAACCCTGAGAGTGGACAACTTCAGAATAAGCTGCCCACAAGGGGAATTTCTCCCACCCCCCACCCGTTTGTGGCTGCCTTCTGCCCTGAAACGAGGGTTTATAGCCCCTATTTTCATGTTGTCTATGGTGAGCGTGGATGGTCCTGTGCATATTAATGTCCAGTTGTTTGCTGAACCGGGCTATGCTCCTGGCCTCAATGATGTCTTGTGGTACTGAGTTCCACAGGCTAATCAAATGTTAAACCTTGGCATGACTTGCTGAAACAGGGTTGTGAGAGGTTGCTGGACAGTAGGAAGAGGAGGGCAGTGGCTGCTTTCAGCTCAGCTGGGGGCTCACAGCAGGTCTTTAACACAGGAAAGTGCTGGCCTAGCCCCCTAGCCATCCACTGGGGTGGAGGTGTGAGCTGGGTGGCTCCCAAGGCCAGAAGCCTTCACCAACCTCTGGTGAGGATGGGCAATAAACTGGGCCAGTCCCCTTCTGGCCTGATCCCCGCACAGGGAATAGGAATAACCTAGGGCAGAGGCCTGGCCTACAACTCTCCAGCCCCACTCTGCCTGGCCTGGCCTGCACAGTCCCTGATCTCGACCCCAGCCTCTCCTCGTTCTAGTTCCAGCTTGTCCCTGCTCTGTCCCGGGCCAGGCCCGCGCTACCGCCCGCAAGCATTCATGGGGCTCTGTCCCTTTAAGAGCCTCCCTCTGTCCTCGGCCCCTCCGGCTGACGTCGAGCGTGAGCACAGCTCCCCAGGAATGTATGCAAATCAAGCCCCGCCCCCCGGGCCAATGGGAAGCGCCGCTCGGGCCCCCCTCGCCCAATGCCGAGCGAGGCCCGCCAGAGGGCGGCCAATGGGCGGGAGGCGCCGGCTCGCACCATATAAGGAGCGGCTTCGCCATAAAAGGCAACATTGTATCGCTTTATATGGGGGGAAAGTGGCGCGCGGGCGGCGGGCCGGAGCGGATCCCTGTGTAGCGGGAGCGAGCGGAGCGGGGCCAGGCCGGGAGGCGGAGGCGGGGGCCGGGCCGGAGCAGCCGGCGCGGGGCCCATGGCAGCGCCGGCCTGACCCGCCCTCGCTCTCCCTCCGCGGCACCATGTTACCCAGCCAGGCCGGGGCCGGGAACGGCGCTGCCGCCCTGGCCCGCGGCTCCGGCATGGGCATGGCCCGGGCCGCCTCGGGCCGGCCGGGGGCCGGGGCGCCGCGCGGCGCGAACGGCGGCGGAGCGGGCGGCCGCGGCCCTGGCAACGGCGCGGGGCTGGCGGGGGGCCGCTTCGAGCGGGACCGGGACGCGGCGGCGGCGGGGGCCGGGCCGCTCTACAGCGGCAGCGAGGGCGACTCGGACTCGGCGGATGAGGACGAGCTGGGCAGCGGCGAGCGGCGCGGCCTGAAGCGGAGCCTGGCGGACGTGGAGCTGGCGGGGGTGGGGCCCGAGGCGGCGGTGGCGGCGGCGGCCGGGGGCTACGGCGGGGTGAGCGGGGCCGTGAGCGGAGCCAAGCCCGGCAAGAAGACCCGGGGCCGGGTCAAGATCAAGATGGAATTTATCGATAACAAGCTGCGGCGCTACACCACGTTCAGCAAGCGGAAGACCGGCATCATGAAGAAGGTACTGGGCCGGGCTCCGGGGGGCTCGGCGGGGGCCGGGCTCCGGGGCGAGCGCACACACCACTCCCGTGCGGAAGGTGGGGTCGGGCTAGGAGGCCCGGGCCTTTGCGGAAGAGGCCCCCACAGCCGCCTTGGGGGAGGTCCCCTCGTGGGGTCACAAAGAGGGGGGTGGGGGCGGCTCGGGACACTGGGGGGCCGGGAGACCCCCCCCACCTGGCGTGCGAGGGAGCGTCTGGCTATGGGGGCCCAGCGTAACCCCACTGCCAGCCCCCAGGCCTGGAGCAGCCTGGACCTGCGGCTGGGGAAGGTGCTGGGTGCTCCCCTGGGAGTATCCCCACACCCCAAGGAGCCAGCCCAGGGTCAGATCGGGTCCGGGCTCGGGGGAGGAGTGGGAAAGGGACTCGGGGTGGCTTCCTTCGGTGACAGCTGGGGCTTGTCACCGCTCCCCCTTCTGAAGCAGGGACCAGAAAACCAGGAACGCTTCTCCTCCAAGGCTTTGCTGGGCCAGATAAGGTCCTGGCCTGGCTTTAAACCTGCATGGTAGCAAGAGCGAGCCTGGCCGGCTGGTTGTTGGGGTGCGGAGTGCACCCCCGTGGGATGGAGGCTAAGCCCAGTGTAGGGTTAATAGGAGGGGGTGGTTTGAGTGTGCTGAGACAGGCATGCTGAAAATACTTAGAGAGAGACTTGGGTGACCAGATACACTGATGAGCCAACTCTTGGGTGGCCCTTAGACCCTACTGTAATCAACATGACTGATAATGATGATAGTCTCTTGGCTCAAGGAGACCAGTCATATCGCAGCTGGGCTACGTATTGGCCAGGTACTAAACTGCCAACATGCAGTGCCTAGGGAAATACATGTTAAGTGTTGGTGACGTTTCAGGGCTCCCCCTAGATCGGGAGGAAGGAAGGTGTTTTTAAAGGGGTCTAAATCCTGTTTACACCCACGGAGCTAAGTAGTATTCACAACACCGTCTAAAAAATACTCGTGAACACTCTATAAATCGTCGCCTCTTCTCCTGTTCTAGACCCGCTGTGCGCACTGGGTTCCGCGCTAACGGAAACCCTTTGAGAAAGGGATGGGCCGTACCCCGTGAGCGGGGCTATTCTTGCCATACGCACGCTAGTGCCCTACCCAATCTAGACGCCGACTGACCCAGCTGGGGAGAGCATTCTAGAGTCTTGAGTCCTGACTGTTGCAGAGCTCATCTCGCTATTTGGCCTAGCTGGTCTCTTAGCTTGTCCCTAGGTGTGACCAGATGGAGGTTTGTACAGCCCTAATAGATCCCCTCCCTCGGAGTTCGCACCCCCCCCCCCAACACACTGAGTTAAGCTTTGCTGCCCCCCCCACCCCCCAAGTGTTCACCAAGCCACGCTGGACGCAGCTCTAGCTCCCTTCCTTGGAAGTCAGGCCCTCTTGCCCATAAATCCGCTTGCCAGTTTCCAAACTCTTGGCGTATTTCTGGTTCTGAAGTCCAGAACAGAACATGTTCCAGATGCGTTTCTACCAGAGCAGGTCTGTTATCGTCCAGCCTTCACTTGATGCTTTTACATGTGATCTGTCTTACTCAGCGGACTTGCTTCCTAGCATCAAGAGATCTTGACTGTAGCAAGAGGGGCGAGAACAACCCAAAAATGCAGTATTGGTACTAAGGCGGTGGCCCAGCCTCTCCCAAAAAGGTACAGGGCAGACTTGGGAAGATGGGTTGTTGCTCTGAACATAATGGTGTGACCGAATGCTCTGCCCATCCAAACTGAGGAATGAAACGCTGAGTGGGTCCCCCTCCATCAGCTGTCTAGCATCTCCACTTGTGCACATGGAGGTGTGGCCAGCCAGAAGTTAGAGAAGCATTCGGTGCGTTACACCTGGTTGGCTAGCAACTCCAGGGAAGGTGACCGGGTGTAAGATATCACCTGAGTGCAGCCATCTCAGCCAGCCGGGTGAACAGTGTGCCGAGGGGCTGTGCTCCTCAGGACTCCAGTGTGAATCCCAATTTACAGAGGATACTGGGAAACAGCAGCGTGGGTCCAGGGCTCTTTGGCATCGTCTCCTCCGTCTCAAGGGCTGAGCTGAGCCAGTTGGGGGTTGAAGGATGACTGATTTGAGCCGGGAAATGGGGGTGAGCAGGGATGTAGCAGGTTTGCAGAGGAGACGCTGTTATTTAGGCGAGTCGGGACCAGAGGAGCTTCAGAGAGCCCGAGGCAGGCTGGGAGAACAGGCAGCACGATAGGAAACCGACTCCGGTGTCCGGAAATGCGAAGTACTGGACGTTAGAGGGGGAAACTTGACCTGTTCGTACAGGTTACTGGGCTCTACTATCAAGTGAGGAATGGGACCTGGGCATCGTTGTGGGGGGCTCTCAAAACCATCAAACAATCGGACCCGATATTCAGATGACTGAGGAATGGGCTGGAAGATGGTGCAGCCCTGCGTGGGCACCGTGTGTAGTTCTGCCACCACATCTCTCCCGGGAGGTTACAGAACTAGAGCAGTCTAGAGAATGGTCAAGGCCCAGGAGGGCTCCTCTCGGGAGAGCGATTTGTTACCCTAGGGAGGAGCCGAATTGGAGAGGACGTGATAAAAGTCGATAAATGAGTGGGGCAGAGAAGGGAGACCCTTGGCTTACCCAGGTTTGAAAAGGGCTTGGGCATCTCCATGGCTACCGCGAATACCCAGTGTTGTCACGATAGATCCCTTCCAGAATTGTAAACCTTCTGCCTCAGGGCTTACGCCAGTCTCTGGCTGTGCCCATGTGTCCTGAGAGACGCTGTGTGTGCAGGGCCCTCTGGGCCAGTACAATGTGATCCCTCCTGGGTAGAGGGGGAAGCTGCTGGGAGAGGGTCCGGGCAGCGGATGGGGGCAGAGAGCTGCCTGTGAGGGGCTGCTATGCTGTGCCGTGGGCATCGGGGCTCACGAGGCCTCTCCGGGAATCTCTGCTGGGCCTGTAACAAACTGGGAAGCATCTGGCGCCGTGGCAGGTTGCCCTTGAGAACAGGGCTGTACCTTGCTGGGTGAGGAGGGTGGCTGGGGGCTGTCCCTTCAGAAGCCAGCTGCTTTGATTCTGTACCACTGATGCATGCGGTAACGTTGCTGGGGATGGTCTGAGGTGGTGCGCCTGACCGCTGGCTACCCTCTGACAGCACCCCTTTGTCCTTCCTGGCTGTGGCTGGTGGCACGCAGGGCACATGGGGGCAGGTGATGCCATCGGAGGGGTGGGGAAGGCAGAGTTGGCAGGGTCAGTGGAAGCAGAGCCAGCTGCTAACGTGCCCTCCTTGAAGTGCTGCTAAACGGTGCTTTGCCGGGACCCCGGCACGGTCTCCTCCGGCTATGACTGCTTTGCACGGCCGGCAGCGTCCCGGGGGGGCTACCTCCTGCAGTACGGGGTTTCTTCCCCGCTAGCCTGCTGTGGCAGTCGCGCCGGTGTAACTGACCTGCCTGGAACGGATTTGTCACCACTCCCCGAGAGCCCGCACCAGGGATTGTCCTGATTTCACTAAACCCGCTCAGAAAGCTGCGCCGCGGCTGCTTCTGGGCTGGGCGCTCCCTGGATCCTTGGGTGCGTGTGTGCCTGGCCGTGGGCCTGAGACAGCGCTGCTGCTCCCCCGGGGTGCTCTGGCTGGGGACGGGTGGGGCGGGCAGCTTCCCTGTGGGGGCTGGGGCTTGGGAAGGCATTGTGCCTCTGGCCGGGACTGCACTAGTGGTTTCTGTCCCCTTTCCCCCTCTTGCCCAGGACAGGCTGGCCATGTGAGCTGCTCGGAGTGTGGTGGGGAAGGCCAGTGGCCAGCCTGTGCTCCTGTCGGCTGGGTCCAGGCTAACCTTTGCAAAGGCAGAGCGTGGCGCCAGCCGCTGTGGTCCCTCTGGGGGGAGCTCTGCCTGCCCCGAGTGTTGCAGAGCCCCGGAGCAGCAATTTGCCAGTCTCACCTGGGGGGTGGGTGTGCCCACTAGCCCCGGGGGGTGCCTGCCCGGTCCTTGCTCCGCATGCTGAGGTGGTGAGTTGAGCTGTCCCTTGTCGGTCTCGCCCACTTCGGAGGGCCACATGGGTGGGCAGCCTGGGAGAGCAGGGGTCAGTGCTGGGCCTGGCTTGCTGCCTCCGTGCCCTGGCAGGGTGCTGGTGCCAGGCGCCGATGAGCTGACTGGGGGAGCTGCAAACACCAGCTGGGCCAGGGGAGTAACAGGCGCCTGGCAGTGTGGCTGGGAGCGGGGACCTGTGGTCCCCGGATCCTCGGTGGCAGGGAGACGAGTGCCGTACCCGGAGCAGCTGGACACGCCAGGGGGCGGTGGTCAGCAAACGACATGGGGCGCTGTCCTGTTTCGGCTCCAGCCTGCCGACCTGGAGGAGGGATGGGCCCCAGCAGCCCATGGTGTCTGGGTTGTGCTGGGTTCGGTGCGACAGGCTCTGCCTATAAGCACTTGCGGTCCAGGATGAGTGTTGGGGGCTCACTTGCTCGTGGGACGCTGGAGCCGAGCGCTGCTGTGGCCCGCTGGCCCGTCGCCCTGCCCTCGCCCTGCTGGCTGACTTCCATGGCAGTGGGGTTTGAGGTGCAGGGCGTGGTGGGAAGTTCTCTTGGCGCCGGGGTGGCAGGACTGCATACGTGCTCACTCCGGGGCCTCTTGTTACCAGGAACCATCCCAGCCTCGGCCGGGAGAGATGCAGGCCAGACCCCCGCAGGTCACTGCAGGCCAGAACCCTGCTCGCCTGGATTGATGGCAGACATCCCTGGCCCCGGGCGCTTGGGCTTTGGGGGTTTCCCGGGGAACTGCAGGGACCCTGTGCCCTGCTGTGCTGACAGTCAGACAGGACCCCCACTGGGTGCTGGTCCTGCCCTGGGGACAGGGGACCATCTCCCTCACAGCGGGGCAGCCCCCTTCCTGCCTGGGTCAGGGCTGCCTACCCTGCTCCTTCTCTGAGGCTGCCGGAGCTCTGGCTTTGCTGGGCAGGGCGGATCCCCCGCCCGTCGCCGGCTGCAGCAGGAGGATTGGCCGGGGGCACTTGTGGTGTGGGTGGAGGGTTTGAAGCCAGGCAGCCCTGGTGGAACCTCGCTCTCCGCTGCAGGGGCTGTGCGCAGCCATGGGCTGGGGGCGCTGGCTTGTTGCTGGGTGGGGGAGCCCAGGGCAGCCCAGAGGCCTCGTGGGGCTGGTGCTGTGCAAACCCGGGGGAGACGGGCACTGCCCAAGAGCCTGGTAGCAATCTGGCTGTGGGGGTGAGGTTTGGACGAGCTCTGCCCATGGCAGCCGTGCCCTGGGAGAAGCTGCCTGGGATTTGCCAGGAGCCAGGCCTCAGGCTGCGGGGGGTGGGATGGGGGGGAGCGTTCAGGACACTGCGAAGGCGTTGGCAGGAGCAGGCAGGCAATCGAGGCTGGCTGGCGATGCTGTGACAAGAGAGAAGTGGGGTGGGGCGGTGCCGGGAAGGGCCCTGATGCAGAGGACGCTGGGGGGGTGGTTCGGGCAGAACAGCCGGCCTGGGAGATGATTTGGGGGGCAGCACTGACGTCCACGTGACTGGCCTTGGGGGGCTGCCCGGCTGAGTCCAGGGTGTATGGCTTGCAGGTGTGGGAGGAAGCAGGGGGACACCCCAGACATGGCTGAGGCCTGATCATGGCGGTGAGGGCAAAGGGGACATGGCGGAGGGCTCAGGGGGACTTTGGGGGTTCCAGTGGCACCTACAGACCTGGACCCTGCTGGGGGACCCCTTTGTGCAGGGGGAAGGCAGAGGCAGGTAACGCTGGCGTCTCCAGTGGGGGCAGCGCTAGCCCCGGCCTGTGGCCATGCCCCACGTCGGGTGTCCGTGACTGACGGGCGTGCTCTCTGCTGCCTTGCAGGCCTATGAGCTCTCCACCCTGACGGGTACTCAGGTGCTGCTGCTGGTTGCCAGCGAGACGGGCCACGTGTACACGTTTGCCACGCGGAAGCTGCAGCCCATGATCACCAGCGAGACGGGGAAGGCGCTGATCCAGACGTGCCTGAACTCCCCGGACTCACCCCCCCGGTCCGACCCCACCACCGACCAGCGCATGAGTGCCACGGGCTTCGAGGAGACTGACCTCACCTACCAGGTGTCCGAGTCCGACAGCAGCGGCGAGACGAAGGTAACCCCCTGTCCTCTGTGCCCGTGGGCAGGGCCGGCTCGGGCCCTGGCAGCCTGCCTGGTCTCTGCCCAGCGTGGGGACCACCCTGCAGCAGGGATCGGCTCGAAGGCTCCTCCCCTGCCACCCAGACTGGGGAGCTCGCAGGGGCTGCCTGGGGGGACTCACCCCTGTGGTTCCCTGGCATAGTATTCATGGGCCTAGTCTGCTGGCCTGGGTGCTGGACCCCCTCCTTCACTCCCTGGCCCTGCCCCTGTGAGCTGGGCCCCCCTCCCTGTGGTGGGGCCGTGCCTCAGTTTCCCTGGGGTGATGATTGGGTGGGGTGGGGGGACCAAGCTCCAGAGGATCGTTTCCCGGCCTGGGCTGTGATAAGGTCAGGGCTGCAGTCCCCTGCCCACCGGGGGCTCACTGGCTAGGAGCTGCAGAGCGGCTCTCCCCTCGGTGGGGGGGTGGGTGACAGGTGTCACTGCCCCTGCAGCCCCCCTCCCCCCCCGCAGCCCCTCGCCATGTTATCTCTCCTTCGGCGTCTCCATGCTCTCGCTCTCATTGATAAAAATTTGATTCTGCCTCCATGGCCATATAAGGCCTGGTTTCCCTCGCCAGAGTCCCTGGCAGGGCCCCTCACATTCCTTATAAGCTGCAGCTGTCTCTTGCTTTGGGGCCGGTTTGGAAGGGGGCAGGGAGGACATGGGGAATGGAATCGTTTGGCTGGCCGGGCTGTTCCTCCTCTTCTGGCTCGGGCTCTCGCTCGCCGAGAACACGGGCCGTTGCTCCCCCCCGGGGGCTCCGAGGGGCGGGCTGGCTGGCTGGGACCCTCCTGGCTTCATGAGCCCCCTGGGCCGTCCCCGTCCCCCTGCTGGGAAAGGCTCCGTCATGGGGGCTGGCAGCAGGGGGAGCTGAGCTATCTGGGGACATAGGCCCCAAGCGAGGAACCACGTGGTGCCGGGGGGGGAGGAGGCTGGGCAGGCCACGGCCTTGCTTCCCCGGGGTGGCTGCCGGAGCCTCTTGCCGGGAGATTGCCACCCTCTCTTTGGCACCAGTGTCCCCGCTCCCCCGGTCCTGGTGGGGGTCTCGGGTCTGCACTCGCTGTGCGGTGTCTCTGCCAGCGGATCAGACCCCAAGTGGCTTCTCCTGGCTCCGTGGTGGGAAGGAGCAGGCAGGCTGAGGGCCCGGTGGGGTGCTGCAGGTGGACAGGCTCTTATGCGGAAAGGACCTGGGGGGATGGGGGCGTAGCTACCCCCTGCTGGGCGGTATGAGTGTCTGAGCCCCAGGGGGGCGGTGGGTTCGGTGTGGAAGCTGCCCCGCTAGGATGACTTCCCTGCTCTGCGCTGCACAACCGGATTGGGGCATTGGGAGACTCCTGCCCCACCATGGCACTGGGGTTGGAGGCAGCACGCAGGGCTCGCTGGCCCTGGAGCCCCGGGCATCCTCCGCGGGGGGTGTGTGTGTGTGTGTGTGTGTGTGTGTGTGAGTGATATTGGCACTGTCCTGAGCAGCAGCCGCCCCGTTTCCTGCTGTCCCGTCTGCTCCCCTGACATCAGTGGCTTCCCAGCTATAACAGCCCACCGTGGGGGGGTTTCAGGGCTCTCTGGACACACGCACACACGCTACGGCCTGGGCAGGCAGAGGAATGGGGCAGCTGAGGGGGGACCCTGTTAAAACCTTCCACCCCCGTGCCCTGCAGCTGAACCCCTGGTGTGGGTGACCCGGGCCCTTGCTGGGCTGGCTTGCTGAGCGGGGAAGGAAATCGGGGATCTGCTAGCACTGGCAGTAAGGGGGGCTGCCGCAGCACCCCAGCCCTGTGCTGGAGCCCATGGCAGCAGGCGGGGTGGGGTGTACGCTGCCTGTCGGCATGCCGACCAACCGTCTGCGGCACGCCCAGCCCTGCACGCCCCTCTGCTGGCTTCGTCTCACACCTTGTTTTCTGCAGCCGGGGATCCTGCCCCTGCTGGCAGGGTGCCCCGCGCGGGGCAGGCAGAAAGCTGAGCTGGGACCGGAGTCCTGACGCCCTGCACCACCGCCTCCGGGCTGAGTCTCCATGGCCGTACAAGCCACAGCCGCCCAGCCCTGGAAACGCAGACGCGTGTCTGTCGCGAGCGCTCGCACTGCAGAGCTCTCTCCGTTCAGAGGGCCCAAGGCCAGAAGGGCCCATTGTGCTCATCCCTCCTGACACCTGTAAAGCGCAGGCCAGACAGCCTCCCCCGGCGACTCTGGCGTGCGGCCCAGACAGTCAGTTCGCGCTCGAGCCGGTCTCTGCCGCAGAGATCCAGTCGTGATGTAAAGTCTCCAAGTGTCGGAGACTTCACCTGCCCAGGGTTAATGATCTTTGCTGGTAGAAGTTGACGTCTTTTTTCCGATCTGAATGTGTCTAGTGTCCGCTTCCAGCCGTGGGCTCCTGTGTGTGTTTGCAGGGTTGGAGCACCCTGCTAGCCAAAATCTCTTCCCCGTCTACGCACTTGTAGATTACGATCAAGTCATCTCTCGGATCAACTACCTTGCTGGGCCTCCTTCAGTCTCTGGCTGTGGGAGGTGTTTTCCAGACCCCTCTCCTCCAGGTGCCTTGCTGCAGAGCCCTCTCCAATTTGTCCACATCTTTCTTTTCGTTTGAAGCGTGGACCCAGCATCCTGTAACAGTCTCCCCAGTGCTGTATACAGTGATGACCCCCATGCTTCCTGCTTCTGCGTGATATTCCCCTGCTTTGCAGCCAAGGATCTGTCCCCTCTTTCCTACAGCATCCTGGCACGGGGAGCTGGTGTTCAGCTGATTATCGGCCATGACCCACCCCCAAGTCCTGTTCAGAGTCCCTGCGTTCCGGAATAAAAGCCTCCATCCTGGGGCTTTGCTCCTCACATGTCTGACCTGGGGTTGGGCTGTATTCAAATCCATGTCAAAGGAGCCCGCGTTACCAAGCGATCCCGATCGCTGAGTGTCCTGTCGTCTGCACGTTTTACCGACAAGGGTGTTGGACTTTCTTCCAGATCATCGATAAGACGTTGAATAGCGCTAAGCCAGGTACAGACCCCATGGGCCCCCACTCGGAACATCCCCAGCTAGTTCTTTCCTGAGCTCTGTCGGGAAGCTGGGTCTAGGGGCTGTGTGGAGAGTAGCGTTCGCTGCTCTCAGTCACGTGGCGCTGAGTCTTAGGACGGGATGTCTCACTGTTACCTTCTCACCCGGTCCTGTGGTCTCATCGGAAACAACAGCTGGCTTGTTTCCCAAAGACCTGTTCCCCCATGATCCTGGTGACTGGCATTAATTATGCCACCACCCTTTAATTCTCTACTGATTGCTCCCCGTACCAGCGTTGCCAGGAGTTTGCCCAGGATTGATGCCAGGCTAACCAGCTTTATAGTGACCTGGGTCACCCAGTTTGCCCTGGTACGTTGGCACAACATTAAGGGTTTTTTTGGGGGGGGCGATTCTCGGGCACTTCCAAGAGTTCCTGACCAATCAGCGTTCCTGGGTGCAGCTCAGGCCGGCCTCCCGCGGCAAGTGTGTGGGAGATGCATGCACACCGTTAAAGGCTGCGTTCGTTTAGTCTCCAGCCCCCTCGCTGAGCGCAGGGCGCAGTGGAGGCTGAGATGCTCCCAGGAGACGGATGCTCTGCGGCAGCCAGCTCCATGCTTGTGGCGACGCAGACCCCGGAGAGTGACGGAAAGCCCCAGCCTGGAGTGCGTCCTGGGGCTCTCTGCACTCACAGGCCCTCCAGGGGGCTTGGCTCCTTCTCAGCACTTTGCTGTGCTGTTGCTGGTGGGGCAGCCCCCTGGGAGGGGCGATGGGGACGGACGCTGCGGTACGGCCCAGGGAGGGTAGCGGAGCCGTGGCCGAGCCCTCGGAAGCACTGGGCTGGCGTAATCATACCAAAGCGAAGCAGGGAGGGGGCTCGGGTAGTGCGGCAGAGATCGGCGAGGTGGGCAGGGGCCGTGCCCTGCGGTGCTCGGGCTGTGGGGAGAATGCTGGGACTCTTCAGGCAGCTCCAGGAGTCTCTGGCTATCAGCTGACTGACCAGCTCTCTCCCCCGGGTGCCCGGCTGCACTGAGGGGTGGTGGGTCCCTGCTGCTTTCCCCCTTCACCTGCCTTTGCCTCTGGCAGTGGGCAGCCCTGGGAGAGTCCACCGGGAACAATCCCACTGATCCGAGGGTTAGAAACCCTGAGCAAGGAGGGAAGGTTTCCAAACTGGGCCTGTACCGAGCCTTGAGAAGAGGAGGCTGGGGGGGAACCTGATAACTCTTGGAAGATGCCGAGGGCTTCTACCGTGAGGAGGGTGATCAGTTGTTCTCCCTGCCCGCTGAAGGGACAAGCCGTGACGGGCATCCTGCGCCACAGGGAGATTTAGGCTAGATGGGAGGAAAACTTCCTGTCGGGGTGGTTAAGCTCTGGCCCAGGCAGGCAGTGCAATGCCCGTCACTGGGGGGTCTCTAAGGTCAGGGTGGGCAAACCCCTGGCAGGCATGGTCTGGGGTTACTTGGCCCTGCCTCAGCGTAGTCTCCCAGGCCTCTCCCCCTCCATGGGGAGCGTCCGGCCAGCAGGGGCGTGTGCCCGGGCATGTCTCCAAGCCCTGTGTGCTGGCTAGGACCACATTTCTGTTTGGGAGGGGTGGGGAGCGTCTGGGTTTAATCCCTGTCTGCGTCCCTCGCCCCTCTCCCAGCGCCGCTGTGCATAAAGCACGTCCCAGCCGGTGCTGTGGGTTATGTTCTCCTTAGATCTCCTAAATTAAGTCTGATGGGGCCTGGCCGGCACTTGGCTGGGGAGCGGGGGGAGGGGAGAGTCCTGCTTGTGCATCTTCTCTACCTGGCTGATCCCTGGGCTGGCCCGTCTGAGAGGCCTGGAGCCAGGCACTGACCACGCGCTGCAGCCTTGTGTGCCCCTGGCCGTTGTCCGGGCTGCCAGCTGTTTGATGAGGTCTCTGCTGCACGGGAGCAGAGCAGGGCTGCCAGGCTGCTGCTGAGCCCTGGGTGTGCGGGGCTGCCGGCGCCTGCAGCAGAGGGAAGGTCTGGCATGGACAACCCCTTCTCCACCAGGGACGCCCAGCCTTAGGCAGCACCATGAGGTCAAGGACTTGACGCCCCAGCAACCAGAGGGGCAGGCCAGGCCTCGGGCGGGCCAGGGTGGCTCCCAGCCCCCCCCAGGGAGTGCTGCTTCTCTCAGCATCTCTCCTTTCACAAGTGTAGCTTCTGGAGTCGGCCCGCATGGCGGGGGGAGCCCAGGGGCTGTCCAGCATGGTGCCCCGGAAGAGCATGAGATCCTGGCAGCAGTGCCAGGCAGCTAGGGCCGGAGCTGGGGCTCGGTGGGGCGTGCGCCGTGAAGCTGCGGCGGTTCGCAATGCGATGCCTGCCCCTCACTGATGTGGCTGGGGCCCAGCTCGGTGCCTTGAGGTACACAAGCCCCCGCAGCTGCCTCCCCCCCTGGCAGGTCCTGGTGCAGCTCAGTGGCGGGAGATCTGGCTCCATCCAGCCGTGCCTGATGCCTGCACGCCCCACGGCGTGTGCACCCGGGACAGGCAGGGGCACTGAGCTCCCTCTGGCCTTGGCTCAGGCCCCCCTCCCGCATTCCTCTCCTGCAGACTGGTGCCCGCCAGCGCGGGCTGTGTTGGGGTGTGTGTGGGAAGAAGGCCCCTGGTCACTGCCGGCCCAAGGGAAGGACACTGGCCTAGGGGACAGTCCAGCTGCACCGCCGGGGAGGGTAGGCAGCTGGGAGCGGCTGTCTCTCTCTCTCTCTCTCTCTCTCTCTCTCTCTCTCTCTCTCTTGCACGCGCCCCCACAGAGCGGGTGGCTGCAGCCAGGGGCAGGGAGGCAGCCCCCCCAGTACCAGCCAGCCTCCTGTGGGGGCTGGGGGCTGGGTCAGCCTGCGGGGTCCCTGCGAGCAGGTGGGGTCTGAGCGCTCTGCCCTCGGCCGCTGGCCTGCTCTTGGGCCACGCAGGGGCGAGCCAGCTGTCTCGTGTCTGGCCAGGCCAGGGTGCCGGTACCCCATAGCGTCTCTGGGCCTCCAGCCCCACCTGCTCAGTGGGCATGACAGCCCTCCCCTGCCCCACAGTGTTTGAAGGGGAAATAGGGTAACAGAGGTGAGGCCTGATAATTCCCTGCTAGCTGGGGCTGTCCTGCGCCCTGCCCTGGCGAGTGGGGGGTGCTGAGCCTGCTGCCGATAGGTGTGGGATGTGACCCCCCACTGTCCCTGACCCGGGTGCATATTGCCCCCCAGGGATCCTGCCGCAGAGCCGGGAGCTCCCCCCGCTGGTCCCCATTTGGGGGCTGCCTGGGAGGCTCCCTAGCCATTGCTCCAGGCTCTGGGCCAGCAGCTGGCAGGGCTCCCCCAAGGGCCTGGCCTGGCTTGGGAGAGCTGTAAGCGGGGTCGTGGAGAGCGAGGGGACAGGGCAGAGACGAGGCTGTTCGCTGAGCCCCAGGGGAGGGAGCAGGGCCCCGGAGCTGCTGATTTCCAGGTTCTCTGCTGCTCTGGGGGGACGTCGGCTCCCTATGGTGGTGAGTCGGGCCTGGCCTGCCCCCCTTCCCCTGCTAGGGCAAGCCAGGCGCCACTGGTGTGCTGACAAAGGGAACAGCTGCGGCAGCCGAGGGGCTGGAATGTGGCTGGGCAGCAGGTGTGGGGGAGAGGCCGGACGTCCCGGAAGTGGCGTTGGTTTGGGGCTGGCCCCTCTCCAGCCGTGCACCTGTCCCGGGGCTCACGGCTCTCACCTGCAGCGCGGGGGGTGCACGCACGAGGACGCAGTTGGCAGTACGGCCTAGGCACGATGCAGTGAGCGCTGCACCCAGAGCCCTGGCAGCTCTGAGCAGGGCCCCACTGCCCGGGAGGGTGAGATGCGGCACATCAGACCTTCTCCGGGACACTTCCAGAGCACCCCGCTGGCAGGGGGCAGGCGGGCCGTGCCCAGCCCACAGCTGTGTGAGCCTTCCTGGAGATGCAAGGACAAGCTGGCCCCTTCCTCTGCAGGGCGGGGGGCTGCTTGCTTGCCAGGATGACCTGGGTCGAGCTCACACAAACGTTTCCCTGCCATGCAGGGGCCCTGGCGCACCTGGGTCCCCCCTGTTCTCTGCCTGGGACATGTGCTGCTCTAGGCTCCTGGGGTCTGTTCCAGGCAGGTCAGGCTGGCACGAGGAGCTGCTGCTTCCTTCTGGCCTTGGACTCCCTGATTCTCCAGTGCGACGGGGGCCTCGGAGTGATCGCACGGGAGCACCCCCCCCCCCTCAGAGTGACATGAGCCTCGGCCCGTTGCTTATCCATCCCCGGTTGCTCCAACCAGCCCCAGCTGGCCACGCGGGATGGTGACGTGCAGCATGTGGCCAGTGGGCTAAGGCGCCCCGCCAGGGCGGAGCAGCAAGTGTAGGGCATGGGGGCTGCTCTAACTTGAGCTGAGCTGATCTGCTCTGGGCCCCGAGGGGGTCGCTGGAGTGCAGCACATGCCAGCCCCGGGGCCTGCAGCGGGGGGCCGCTCCCTGGGAAGGTGGCGGGAGGAGTGTGGGCTGTGAAGGGAAGGGTTTGGAGGCGGCCGGAAGTCAAGCTGCATGCACGGGGCTGGAATGCTAGCCACAGCCTTCTCTCCGCAAAGCCGGGAACCGGCCCCGAAGGGCCCCTCGTGGCCCCCAACCGCTCTTTGGAAATAAATGTGCTTGGCCCCTGGATCCCCCCGCCCACGAGGGCTGGGAACCACTGACCTGAGCCCAGCTGGGGTCCCTGCAGGCCTGGATCCCCCTCGCAGCCCCTGGAGTGGGCAGCAGGGGATTGT
Organism: Emys orbicularis; assembly: GCF_028017835.1. Lineage (NCBI taxonomy): Eukaryota > Metazoa > Chordata > Testudines > Emydidae > Emys > Emys orbicularis. The sequence goes on along the minus strand of NC_088685.1, from coordinate 213,853,401 downwards.
CAGGGGAATGAGGCTGGGAGCTGGCAGGCTAGGTGAGGCAGCAATGGAGGAGGGACACCTGGGCTCGCCAGCCCCAATGGGTCAATATCCTGAGGCCAGCTCCTCCCCCTCCAACACCATGAGACTTGGGATACTAAAGGTTGAGTGCTGTGTGTACGCGCGTGCTCGCTCGCAGTGGGGGGGCGCTGGCGGCTCCGGGAGTACTGCAGCCCTCGGCTAATAGGGCGCAAGTCAGCTGACCCACGTCGGGAGTCCTGGGCTAGAGCGTCTGCCCTGCATTTGAACCCAGGGTTCGGATTTTCTGGCCTGTGCTTGAGCTTAGACACTGCCCCCGGACTGCGGGGCAGCTCGGCTGCCCACCCTGCTCCCTGCCCGGGGGCGCTGTTGGTGGCACTCCGGTGCCGAGCTGCTCTGGGGGCTGTCACAGCAGCAGGACTGCGCTCGGAGGAGCGCTGGGCCGGGCGCGCTGGCGGGACCGTGCCCAGGGGCCCGTGTAGAGGATAACTAGGACATGAGTCTCCAGGGCTGTCCAACTATTCAAATGAAACTTGGCAATTCTGAGTGTTTTGAAATGGAGGGGGGAAGGGGGGTTGGTGGGCTGGTGGGTTGTTGTTTTTTTTTTTCTCTTCCTCTTTGGCTGTTTGTTTTGAAGTTTAGTTTCAGAGAGAAAACATCCCCCCTCCCTCCTTCCCCCCCCCCAGCTTGGCTGCTGCAGACACACAGGGGTAGGGGGGGTCCCCAGAAGGCAGTGGGGGAGTTTGGGGGCTGCCCTGGCAGAGAGCAGAGTGGGGACCAAGCAGCTGCCCTGCAGGGGGGGTTGGGGACTCTGGAGGGGTGGGGGCACTGTGGGAGCGGGCAGAGGGGAAGCCCCCCAGGTGGCGTGAGTTGTGGGCAGTGCTGACAGTGCATGCCCGTGGGTACGGTGCCCAGGGTGCACTGCTGTCAGTGACCGGATCAGGCAGTGGGGACGGCCCGCCCGGCCGACTGCTATTGAATCGCTGGCTGATCCCCCTGGGAGCATCATCGGCTGGGTGGCTGGGGTCACCCGCTCTTGTCCTCCCAGTGAGGGGCTGGGGCCGGTGACTCGCCCCCGCTCCCAGCCCCTGCGCGGGGGGACAGGAGACTGCCGCTGAGATAATGGAAAGTGGATTTGCCTGGCTCTGCTCCGTTATCACATGCTCATTCTAATTCCGACTGCAGGGAATCTCAGTGCCCCGGCTAGCGGGGATCTGCCACCCAGCCCTCCCCTCCCCTGGGGGAGACGGGCAGGGCGCTCTGGATTGGCTGGGCCTGTCCAAAATGGGCTGCCTTCCCTTTTTTAGCCGTTCGGCAGGCTGTGAATTCCTGCTCTTGGCAGCGCGACAGGCCGGCCGCAGCACGTGGGCGCTCTGGGCCCTCCAGTCTGCACTGGCTGTGCGGTGCTCTGAACACAAGCTCCGTAGCCCTTGGCAGCTGGGGGCGGGGCTGTGATCCCCGGGGAGGCTGGCGCCCCAGGGCTCTGCCGCTGGCGTGGGGCTCCTTGCTCCTCTGTGACCCTCGCTGGAGCTGCCTGGGGGCCATGGCAGACACAGGATCTCTTTCTGCCCAGCGTGGGCCCCTGTCAGATCTGGCTAATTTCTGTCCCCATCTCTGGTGCAGCTGATCTCCAGGCGCCTTTGCCTCCTGCACGGGGCTGGTTCCCTGTCGGCCCCTTGCACTGAGTGGTCACGCGTCTCGGGAACGAGAGCAGGACAGTTGGCGTTTCCTTTGAGTGTAGTTTGGCTGGCGATTGATTCCCTCTTTGCGGGCCGGCTGCTAATTACTCCGCCATAGAACAAAGCCGGGTGTGGGGAGGGGAGAACCCTGTGCATGCTGCGGTGGGGTGTGCCCGGAGCCCTGGGGTGTGCCTGGGGGTGTGCCCTGAGCCCCCGGGTGTGCCCAGAGCAGTGGGGTGTGCCTCAGGGGTGTGCCCAGAGCAGTGGGGTGTGCCTCGGGGGTGTGCCCAGAGCCCCGGCGTGTGCCCAGAAAAGTGGAGTGTGCCTAGGGGTGTGCCCAGAGCCCTGGGGTGTGCCCAGAGCAGTGGGGTGTGCCTCGAGGGTGTGCCCCGAGCCCCCGGGTGTGCCCCGAGCCCCGGGGTGTGCCTGGGGGTGTGCTGCAGCGAGGTGTGTCCGGAGCCCCGGGGTGTGCCAGCATAGTGTGGATTTTTGCTCCGCGTGTTTCAGGGAGTTTGGTTCTCCCGTGGGCCTGGCCCTGGCTCCCAGCAGCTTCTGTTGCCTGCTAGCCTGTGTAGCCCCTCACCCCGGGGGTTGGCACAGCCCTGAGGTCTGGTTGGGGGGGGGGGGGCACGGACGGGGCTCAGGACCCGGTTTGGTTTGGGGGGTTGGCAGAGCCCTGAGGTCTGGTTGGGGGGGGGGGGGCGTGGACGGGGCTCAGGACCTGGTTTGCTTTGGGGGGTTGGCAGAGCCCTGAGGTCTGGTTGGGGGGGGGGGCGTGGATGGGGCTCAGGACCCGGTTTGGTTTGGGGGGTTGGCAGAGCCCTGAGGTCTGGTTGGGGGGGGGGGGGCGTGGACGGGGCTCAGGACCCGGTTTGGTTTGGGGGGTTGGCAGAGCCCTGAGGTCTGGTTGGGGGGGGGGGGCGTGGACGGGGCTCAGGACCTGGTTTGGTTTGGGGGGTTGGCAGAGCCCTGAGGTCTGGTTGGGGGTGGGGCGCGGACGGGGCTCAGGACCCGGTTTGGCTCTCCCTCACCTGCCCGTCTCTCGTAGGACTCGCTGAAGCCTGCATTCACAGTTACCAACTTGCCAGGGACGACGTCGACCATCCAGACCGTGCCCACCACCTCCACGTCCATGCAGGTCAGCAGCGGCCCCTCCTACCCGATCACCAACTACCTAGCGCCGGTCTCGGCCAGCGTCAGCCCCAACACCGTCACCAGCGCCAACGGGACAGTGCTCAAAACGACGGGCACCAGCGCCGTGGCCTCCGGAGGGCTCATGCAGCTCCCCAGCGGCTTCACTCTCATGCCAGGTCAGTGCACGCCAGGGGCGGGGGGCTCTCGGGGACTGGCCCCAGGCCGATCGGGTGTGGGGGAAGCGAACCGGGCTGCCTTGCCCCCGGCGGTGCTGGCTGGGCCTGCTCTCTGGGCGCTGTCCCTGCAGCCAGGCCCTTGCCCCGGGGGCGGGCGGGGATGGGCTCTCGCTGCCTCCCCGCCTGTGGTGGGGATTGCAGGGATCCAAGCTGGGCCGTGCGGCTGTGTCCAGGGCCGCCCCTAGGAGGGAGCTCAGCACAAGCTCCGGGGCTGGAGGAGGTCAAAAGAGCTGGTCGTGATGAAGCCTTTCTTTCCCCCTCCTTTCGGCAGGTGCTCCGCTCCCTCCTGGGACCCCTACCATTCCTCTCGCTCAGTTACAGCCGCACTCGCTGGCCCTCTCCAGCCAGCAGGGCCAGGCGGTCGCGGGCACAGCCGGACAGCTGCAGCAGGCACAGCAGACAGTCTTCCGCTTCCCCACCACAGCCGGAGGGCAGATTGTGTCTCTGACAGGTCAGCGCTTGCTTCTCCTCGTGGGAGCGGTGGGGCTGGGGCAGGGGGGAGCACGGCCCATGCCAGCCTGAAGGGCAGAGGAGGCTGAGGCTAGGGTGCTCTGGAGGGCAGTGCTTGCCTGCTGGCTGGCAGGGGCGGTATCCTAGACAGGCGCGGCGCATGCTGCAGGGACGCTGCAGTCAGTGCTGAATCGATCCACCCAGCTGGGCTCACGCCGCACTGCAAGGCCTCCCCAGGCAGCGGGCTGGGCACAGCCTTGTGCCCGTCAGCCCGACGGATGGCGCAGGCTGAGTTTGACTGTGCATGGGGGCCCCGGCAGCTGTGGAAGTCGGTGCAGGAGGAGGGGTGTCTCGGCAGATTCCTGGCCACCCAGGCGCCTCTCTCCAGCCCTGGCGGTGGCGCTGTGTTGGTTTCGGGGAGCCGGGAGCTGTGGAGGGGAAGCTGCTTGGCTCCCTGGGGTGACTCACCCCTTGTAAATAGAAACAGGACAGTAACAGCTGCTCCACCAAAGAGGCGTTACAGGCGGTGATCCACTAATAGGGCGTCAGGCTAGAGGCAGTGGGGGGTCCCTGAACTCCCCTCTGCAGGTAATAGAGACGAGGCAGGGTCCGAAGTGGAGCAGGAATATACGGAGGGGTTACAGAGCAGCGAGTCCCCAGAGCACACTGGACACGTTGACAAGGTCGGTCTCAGTTCAAATCAGCTGCCGAGAGCAGAAGGCTCTGGAACCTACCAGGCAGGGTCAGAAGGAGATCCCCGGCTGGGCGCTGGAGTTGATGAGTTCAAACTGGTGATAGGATGTTCTTGTCACCAACCAGGGGGATTCGCCGTTAGGAGTCGAGGTGGGACGTCCAGCTAAAAGCCATGCTCCAGTGCCCTCATGCGTTCCGTGCCCGGGTGATGTCGTCCGGCCTGGGCTGTGTGTTTACAGTTGTCCTTTGAGCTGTTCTAGCACCCTGTGCTTTGAAACAGGGACATGGGAGTAGCCCTGGGGCTGGAGAGGTGCCTTTTGCTGCCCTTGTGACCGTTCACCCAGATTTAGTGGAGTTGTTCTCTGAAAATTCCCTTTGCACATGCTCCGGACAGGTTTGTTAGAGGCTCAACAACAACCATCTCCAAACGTTCTGTCTGCTCTGAACATGCTCCCGCCACGGGCTGAGCGGGGCTTCCCCTGGAATTGCTTTTGACCAGACTGAGCAGAGCTGATCTCTCAATGCCCCCCAGGCAGTCTGGCGAGGGAAGAGGAAGCAATTGCATTGCATTGACCCAAATGCAATTTGGGGAGGACAGGAAAAGAGCAGGACAGGAGAAGGAGGGGACATACTATAGAAGTGGTCAGGCTGGGGGAGGGACGGGGGGACAGGGGCAGGAAGGGTCTGTGCCCAGAGAGCACACATCCCTCCAGAGCCCGGGATCCCTGAGCCCCAGCACTCCTCTGCTGTCAGCCTCACTGGCAAAGCGTGACTCTCCCTGGCGGAGAAGATAGCCTACTACTGCTTCAGTTACTCAGCGAGCTCCAGTGATGGAGGTCTGTGCTGTGGAGCGAAAGGCTTTACCCCTGTAGATGACCCAGGCGGGCCTCTGCGTGGTTCCTGTTATTTCTGTTTGCTTTTTAAAAACACTGGAAGTTACATAAAACCCGCCGTGGAAAGAATGGGAGCGAAGCAAAGTCGCACACTCCGCACTGCGGCAAAGCCTTCGTTACCTGGGCACGTGCTGTGTGGGGCCACGCGTCGAATGAGGAGGACACAAGGAAATGGTGAATCGACGCGCCCAGTCCACCCATTGCGCACGCACAAGGGCCGAGTGGAGGTTGCGTAGGCAGCTGGAGAGCTGGCATTTCCCAGCGGCTTGACTTGGCAAGCTGAAAGTTCTGCCAGGGGGGATGTCTCTCCTCGTGGTTCCAGGTAGAAGCCAGTCGCTGACTGGCAGGGTTCAGAACAGCTGTAGCTGCCCGGTTTTGGTGTCCTGCCCTCTCTCTGGACTAGCTGGTCCTGGGTCGTGTCGGAGACGGGACCCTGGGCTGTGTGTGTATTGTGCAAAAACCGCACACGGAGTGTGCCCTTCGGGGCCCAGCAGGTTCGACCGGCGGCCTTGTGCTGTGTCACACAGCTGCTCCCAGGAACATCGGGCTTCTCTTTTAGCATCCGGAGCCAGCTTCGTAGCTGTGTCCCCCTCACGGCCAGGGCCGCAGCGAGCTTCCCCCATTGGAGCACAGAGAGCCCGGAGGGGGCTGGCTGCGTGGGGCTGGCCTGTGGCATCGGCACGTCGTTCGGCTCCAGCTCCGCACGCCCTGGGCTGTAGCCTGTGGCAGGTGGTTCCCAGCCCCACTCCCGCTCCTTTCCTGATTGAGGTGGGGGTTGCTGCTGTGGGGGCCTGGACCAGGAGCCTTTGAGGTAGCCTAGTGGGTAGAGTCCCAGTTGTGAGGGGGGCTTCCAAATCCAGCCGGGGTGGGGTGTGGCAGGGGGCAGAGCATATTGCTGCTGGCTGGGCTCCCCCCTCAGCCCCTCTCTGTTGTCTGGGGTAGGCGAGGGCTGTGTGCCAAGTGGGGAGGGCAGTGAAGCAGGGCCCCCCACGCGCCCCCTCTGCGTGGCTGGCTCTGGGCAGTAACGCCTTGCGGGGGTTGCTGCCATCAGTCTCCGGGGCTGCCGAGCCCAGCCGGGGAGCGGGTGGAAATCCGGTCGGGAGGTCGGCCTTTCCTCTGGCAGGCGGGCGGGCGCCATCAGGTGCATGCAGGGGCAGCCGGGGGGCAGGGGCCGGGTCTCCTCCCCCCACTGTGTGAACGTGCCCCAGCCCACGGAGTGGGGCCTAAGCGCTCTGCTCCCCTTTCATCCTGCCTGCAGGCGCAGGGGGCGGGTGTGTGATGCGGGGCCGGCAGGTCCCTGCGTTGCCTTTGGGGGGCAGCGGCCGGGGGAGCGTGCAGTGAAGGGCTCTCCTCTCTCCTCCCAGGCGGCACCGTGACGCAGCAGGTTCCAGTGCAGGCCATCCAGGTGCATCAGGCCCCACAGCAAACGTCTCCATCCAGCGACAGCAGCACCGACCTCGCCCAGACCTCTTCCAGTGGAACAGGTAACCTGCTCCGCGGCGGCTGGCTCGCTGCCCCCGGCCGCTAGGCCTGGCTGCGCTTCCCTGGCCGTGCAGGGCTGGTCTGCGCCCTGCTCAGGGTGTCAGGAAGTATATCACAAAAAGTGTTGTAGCCAACACGAGGGAGTTCTTTATTGTTCTTTGTCCTAACACAAAAAGAGGTACTGATCACAGAACTAAACGTGAAGGGTCTCTTAAATCCAAGTGATCGTCAATCATATTTATAATGTGCAAGCAGAGTAATACAGACCAGTAATATATATATTCCGGGGGCTTTAAAAGAGCCAATTTCACAAAGCAGTTTACGATCCACATCAGCTGGTGGGAAGAATTTTATCAGATCAATGTGAACGATCGTTGGGAATCATTTAAGAACACATTACTAGATGCCCCAAAAGTCTCCATTCTTCTTCGAGTGCTTGTTCGTGTCCATTCCAACCAGGTGTGTGTGCGCTGCGTGCACGACCCATGGAAGATTTTCCCCCTAGCAGCAACCGTAGGCTGGCTGATCAAGGGCTGATCCAGGGCTCAGATAGAGAGGCAAGTTGCCTTCATAAGAGCGTCTTTCGATGAACTGGGACTGCTACTGAACGAGGGGAAATCAAAGCTGTCCCCAGTTCAGAGGATAGGATGTGTAGGGAGGGTACTGGATTCGACACACGCCATGGCAGTCCTTCCCAAAGTGAGATTTCTAGCCCTGGGTTACGGACATGTCAGACTTGGGCTGGGGGGCACATTTGGGAGACCTCAGTACACAAGGCCTCTGGTCTCAGGCGGATCTCGCTTTACACATCCATATCCGAGAGCTGAGAGCGGCGCGCCTGGCATGCCAGACTTTCCGAGCCCACCTAGCAGGGTGTATCAGTCCTGACAGACAACACCACGGCAATGTTTTATATCAACAAACGGGGGAGGGAGCCCACCTAGCAGGGGGCTGTGTATCAGTCCTGACAGACAACACCACGGCAATGTTTTATATCAACAAACGGGGGAGGGTGCACACTCCTCTCCCCTGTGCCAGAAGCCCTCATGCTGTGGGACTCGTGCATCGAATGTTCTACACAGCTGCAAGCATCGTCCCTCCCTGGAGTACAGAACGAGCTGGCGGACCATCTCAGCAGGTCGTTCCACGGCCACGAGTGGTCCCTTCGCCCGGACGCAGAGAACTCAATCTTCCATCGGTGGGGCTTTCCCCAGATAGACCTGTTCACCACACGATGCAACAGTTCTGCTCCTTCCTGAGTCGCAGCCCAGGCTCCATTGCGGACACGTTCGGCCTCCCCCTGGGTGGAGGAGCGGTCTCCTATACGCGTTCCCACCCGTCCCTCTCGTTCACAAGGTGCTCCTCAAGATTCGCAGGGACCGAGCTTTGGTGATCTTGATAGTTCCAGTCTGGCCCCGCCGGCACTGGTACACATCACTCCTGGAAATGTCCTGCCACCCTTCCCGGACCCAATAACGCAAGATCACGGCCGCCTCCAACATCCGAACCTCCAGTCGCTCCACCTCACTGTGTGGAAGTTCCCTGGCTGAACCCAGTGGAGCTGTCCTGCTCTGATCAAGTCAGACAAGTTCTCCTTGGCAGCAGGAAACCCTCCACGAGAACTGCCTACCTTGCCAAGTGGAAGAGATTTTCAGTCTGGCGCAGCGCCTTCCGTCCCCAACGCTTGCCTTGGTGCCACTTATACTGGACCATCTTCTCTACCTCAAGCAGCAGGGGCTGTCCATGTCATCAATAGGGGTTCACTTGGCCGCCATCTCCGCCTTCCATCCAGGCGCAGAGGGCTGCTCGATCTTTGCCAACCCGTTGGTCAGCCCTTTCCTTAAAGGGCTCGACAGATTATACCCGCAGGTCTGACAGCCTGTCCCGGCTTGGGACCTCAATCTGGTCCTATCCAGACTTATGGGGTCGCCATTTGAGCCCTTGGCGACGTGCTCCCTGCGCTCTCTCTCTCTCATACAAGGTGGCGTTTCTGGTAGCGATAACCTCAGCCAGGAGGTGTTTGAGCTCAGGGCCCTAACATGAGTCCCCCTACACTATGTTCCATAAGGACAAAGTCCAGCTCAGGCCTCCCCCGGCTTTTCTCCCAAAGGTGGTCTCCCAGTTTCACATCAACCAGGACATCTTCCTCCCTGTATTCTACCCTAAGCCGCACTCGAGTGGCAGGGAGCAGAGGCTTCACTCACTGGATGTCCCTAGGGCACTAGCCTTCTACAGCGAGAGAACGAAATCATTCCGAAAGTCCGTCCAGTTATTCGTGGAGGTGGCGGACAGAATGAAAGGTCTGCCTGTGTCATCACAACATATCTTGTCGTGGATCATACCCTGCATTCGGGAGTGCTACAGCCTGGCAGGGGGGCCTGCTCCTCCGATCACTGCGCACTCCACCAGATCTCCTCAGCAGCATTCCTGGCGCAGGTTCCCACCCAGGAAAGCTGCAGAGCAGCGATGTGGTCCTCCTTACACACTTTTTCACCACACACTACGCGATTCCCCAGCAGGCCAGAGACAATGCGGCCTTCGGACAAGCAGTGGTCCAGTCAGTGGACGACTCCGACCCACCTCCTGAATTTAGGCTTGGGAGTCACCTGGTTGGAATTGACATGAACAAGGACTTGAAGAAAAAGTGGTTACTCATCTTCTCGTAACTGTTCTTCGAGCTGTGGTGTTCACGTCCATTCCAATACCCACCCTCCTACCCCTGTCGGTGTAGCCGGCAAGAAGGAACTGAAGGGGTGGCAGGTCGGCAGGGCCATGAAGGCATGACAACAGGGGTTGCCCAGACCCACCCGACGGATGCTGCTAGGGGAAAAATCTTCCGGCTGTTGTGCATGCGGCACACACACACCTGATTGGAATGGACATGAACAACACATCTCGAAGAACAACAGTTACGAGAAGGCAAGTAACCATTTTTCCCCCAATCGGAGAAGAGGGCCGGACTGGTTGAAAAACTGATCTGACTTCGATGGAAATGAAGGCAGCTGTTAAAAAGTATATTGTGACAGGTTCGGTCAGAGAGATCCCCTTGGGACGGTCACCTGATGTGCTGAAATTACCTGTGAGCCCGTTTTCCCTGCCAGCTTGGGACTCCAGAACCCTGTCTTGTTGAGCCAGACATGCTAGCCTGCTGTAACACAGACCCAGGGTTTGGGCCACACCCCCAAAGCTGCAGACTTTAAAAACAGCTCAGCAGGATACCAGACATCCAGTTTCCAATGGGATCCAAACCCGAAATAAATCCGCTTTTACTCTGTATAAAGCTTATACAGGGTAAATTGTTCGCCCTCTATAACACTGATAGAGAGAGATGCACAGCTGTTTGCTCCCCCAGGTATTAATCACTTACTCTGGGTTTATTAATAAACAAAAGTGATTTTATTAAGTATAAAAAGTAGAATTTAAGTGGTTTTAAGTAATAACAGACGGAACAAAGTAAGTCACCAAGCAAACTAAAGCAAAAACACGCAAGTCTAAGCCTAATACATTAAGAAACTGATTACAGGTAATATCTCACCCTCAGAGATGTTCCAACAAACTTCTTTCACAGACTAGACACCTTCCTAGTCTGTGCTCAGTCCTTTCCCTGGTACAGTCCTTGTTCGTTCCAGCAGACATCTCAGGTGGTAAGCAGGGGCTTTCTCATGATTGGCAGCCCCTTTTGTCCTGCTCCACCCCCTTTAATGGTTTTGGCACAAGGTGGGGATCTTTTGACTGTTTGTCCCCACCCCCGCCTCATCAATGAAAAAGTACAAGGATTAAGATGGATTCCAGTATCATGTGACATGGTCACATGTCACTGTAAGACCCCTAGTCTCCATGCTTCCTGGGTTGGCCCACACATAGGAAGGCTTGCAGGTAAATAAACCATTTACAACCAATTGTCCTAGTCACTGGGAGCCATCAAGATTCTAAACCCCCATTAATGGTCCACATTTTGCATAATTACAATAGGACCTCAGAGTTATACTTCATCTTTCTAGCTTCAGATACAATAATGATACATGCATACAAATAGGATGAATATATTCAGTAGGCTATAACCTTTGTAATGATATCTTACAAAGAGACCTTTTGCATAAATCATAATCCAGTTGTATCATATTTACAGTCATAAGCATATTTCCATAAAACATATGGAGTGCAACGTCACTAAATAATTTTATTCATATGAAAAAGAAATGGAAGAAAGGGGAAGTTGATAGAAATGTCTGTAAATCAGAAATTAGGAATTGTAGAAAATTGGTAAGGGAAGCAAAGGGACATGGAGAAATCTGTAGCAGATATAAGGACAATAAGGAGGAGTTTTTAAAATCTATTAGGAACAAAAAGAGTCCTCACAATGGAAATGGTACAATTATCAAAAAATAACACAGAAAAGCCAGAAGTTCTCAATAAATATTGCTGTTCAGTATTTGGGGAATAAACAGATGATATAGTCTCATCATATAGGGATAACACACTTTCCATTTCACTAGTATCTCTGGAGGTATTAAATAGAAACTACTAAAGTCAAAACATTTTGAAATCAGCAGGTCCAGATAACTTGCATTCAAGAGTTTTAAAAGAGCTGGCAGAAAAGCTCGCTGGACCATTAATGTTGATTTCCAATAAGTCTTGGAGCCCTGGGAAATTTCCAGAAGACTGGAAGAAAGCTAACATTGTGCCAGTTTTAAAAAGGTGGATGGGATGACCCAGATAATTATAGGCCTACCAGCCTGCCATTGATCCCAAGCAAGATAATGGAGTAGGCTGACCAGATGTCCTGATTTTTATAGGGACAGTCCCGATTTTTGGGTCTTTTTCTTATATAGGCTCCTATTACCCCCCCCACCCCCATCCGGATTTTTCACATTTGCTGTCTGGTCACCCTATAATGGAGCCTCTGATACGGGACTTGATTAATAAAGAACTAAAGGAGGGTAATGTAATTAATGCAAATCAGCATGGGTTATGGAAAGTAGATCCTGTCAGACTAACTTGATACCTTTTTCTGGCTGAGATTTCAAGTTTGTTTGATAAAGGTAGTCATGTTGTCATAATATACATTGACTTCTATCAGGGGCTTGACTTGGTATCACATGGCATTTTGATTACAAAACTAGAATGATATAAAATTAACATGGCCCACATGACATGGATTAAAAACTGGCTAACTGATAGGTCACAAAAATAACTGTAAACGGACTCATCGAGCGGGTGCGTTTCCAATGGGTCCCACAGGGATTGGTTCTTGGCCCTAGGCTATTTAACATTTTTATCCATGACCTGGAAGAAAACATAAAATCATCCCTGATAGTCTGCAGATCCCCAAGTTTTGTGTTGACGGGTAAATAGTGAAGAGAAAGGTCACTGACTCAGAGTGATCTGGATCATTTGGTAAGCTGGGCTCAAGCAAACTATGTGTTTTAATATGGCTAATTGTAAATGCATATCTCTGGGAACAAAGAATGTAGCCACGCTTACAGGATAGGGGCCTCTATCCTGGGAAGCTGCGACTCTTGAAAAAGATGCGGGGGTTGTGGTGGGTAATCAGCTGAACATGAGTTCCCTGTGTGACGGTCTGGCCAAAATCGCCAACGGGAGCCTGGGATACATAAACGGGGATCCTGCGTAGGAGCAGAGAGGTTGTTTTATCTCTGTCTGGCATTGGTGTGACCACTGCTGGGATCCTGTGTCCGGTTCTGGTGCCCACAGTTCAAGAAGGATGTTGATAAATTGGAGAGGGCTCAGAGAAGAGCCATGAGGATGATGAAAGGGTTAGAAAACCTACCCTAGAGTGATAGACCCAAGGAGCTCGATCTATTTAGCTTAAAGAGAAGGTTAAGGGGTGACTTGAGGACAATGTACAAGAGACTTCACGGGGAACAAACATTTAATAATGGGCTCTTCAGTCTAGCAGACAAAGGTCTAACGTGATCCAATGGCTGGAAGTTGAAGCCAGACAAATTCACACTGGAAATGAGGCGAATGACTCACCCAGGGTCGTGCTGGATTCCCCATCACGGGCAATTCCTCAATCAAGTTTGGCTGTTTTTCTAAAAGCTCTGCTCCGGGAATGATTGGAGGCCGGTGTCTGGCCTGTGCTCTCCAGGGGGTCAGACGAGGTGATCCCAATGGGCCCTGGAATCCAGGATCCCCAAACCCGCAAACGCCGAGCTAAGGTCCCACATAGAAGAAATCCCAGCCTGGGAACGCCCGGCTGATGCACCCAGAGCTCCGGAGCGACAGTAGGAGCAGCTTGTGAAGTCTCTTAGAAATCCCCGAAATCTAATGCAGGCAAATCACAGCTGGGCATGAATCCTCATGGGCTGGCTACTCCAGGGATGCAGGGCAGGGGACGTGGGGGCAGCGGAGGCTCTGGGGGTGCAGTGCTTGTCCTTCCTAAGGAGCACTGTGGATGGGCACTGCGGGTGCAGTGCAGGGGGGCTACAGGTCGTGCTCTCCCTGGGGAAGCCCCTCCTGCTCCTCTGACTAGCGCTTGCTCTGTTTTCCTGCCAGTGACACTGCCAGCGACGATCATGACTTCGTCTGTGCCAACCACAGTGGGAGGCCACATGATGTACCCCAGCCCTCACGCCGTGATGTATGCGCCCACCTCAGGCCTGACAGACGGGGGGCTGACCGTCCTCAATGCCTTCTCCCAGGCATCCTCGGCAATGCAGGTCTCCCACGGACAGGTCCAGGATCAGGGTAAGAGGGCTGCTCCCCATGGTGCGCTGGACTTCCCTTGTGCATGGTCCCCCCAGTGCATCCAGCCCCCGCCCACATGTCCGGCCCCCGCCCCCATCCGTCTCCGGATGATCCTCTCTGCCTGCTGGCAGCAGGGGGGTCGCCCTCTTCCCCAGCAGTGGGGGCTGGAGGTGCCAAGAGCCGTCTGTCACCTCAGGGCCATTGAGAAGGGTGGGGGAGAGCAGCCATTTTGAAAGAGGGCAGCTGTTGAGTGGGGCTGGGTGAAGCGTTCAGGCAAGCGGAGCACCAGCAAAAACTGACCCTCGGCCCTAAGAGACGACGTCAAAACCGACCCATTGCCCCAGACCTGCTCGCCAGGGACGGGAGGTGTGGGTGGGAACATGGGGGAGCGGGATTTGGGGAGTACATGGGGGGCAGGGAGACTTGGGGGATGCGCGCAATGGGACAGGAGGGGCATTTTGGGGGTGTGGGTGGGGGCAGAAGGAAGGGGGATTGGGGAGTGCATTTGGGGGTGGGAAGGGGATTTAGGGAGGGTGCCCAGTTGACATGGGGAACAGGAAGGGATGGGGGATTTGGGGGGGTACGTGGGGGGAGGTGAGAAACAGGAGGGGAAGACAGTTTCGGGGGGCACAGGTGACTTGGGATGGACACTTTGTGCTGCCTTGGCGATGGAGAGCAGCAGTAAGCCCTGGTGAGCCGGCGCTGCGCATTGTGGCCGCTTGGTCTGGTGCGGAGCGGGGTGATGCAGCCAGTGCGCGTGGCCGAACCGCCTCTCAAAGGCTCGATGGCAGGTGTTTAACGTGGCCCGGCCTGCCCCGGCGTTCCCCGCCCCGGCGTTCCCTGGGGCCCGGCCTGCCGCGGCGGCGTCCCGGGGCGGAGGATCTAAGCGCTGACTCTGTGTGGCAGGTGCGGTCCCCCAGGTGTTCCTGACGGCCCCATCGGGCACTGTTCAGATTCCGGTCTCAGCCGTCCAGCTTCACCAGGTAGGCACAGAGCAGTTCGGTGGGTACCTCGCCCGCACCACCCATCCGGTCTCTCCCCCACACCAGCCCTGCGGATGTGTGCAGGCCGCTGCCCCTCCCCCTGGCCGCAGGGATCCCCAGGGGTCACTGGTAACGGGGGATGTCCCAGGCACTGTGCCCAGTGAGCTCTGATCCTGGGACGGGAGGTGCTCTGAACACAGTCAGCCTCTGGTCTGCGGCGCCCCCAGCCTGTAGGGGAGACGGCAGCAGCCTAGGTGCTGGGCCACAGATGGGACAGGACCAGAGCCTGGGCCGCTTGTTGGCAGCACGGGTGGGTGAGCTGCTCCTTCTCCCTGCTGTTAACAGCGCACCCTCCGAGCCCTGAAGCATTGCTCTGTGGATGGGGAGGCCTAGCATTGGCCCCCCGTGCAATGGGTGGCTCTCCGGGTGGGCCCGTACCCCAGGGCCTTGGCTGCACCCTGGGGTGGCCGCATGACGCTCCCCGGTGCTCTCTCCTCCCTTCTCTCTCCAGATGGCTGTCATTGGCCAGCAGTCCGGCAGCAGCAGCAACTTGACAGAGCTGCAGGTGGTGAACTTGGACACGTCCCACGGCGCCAAGAGTGACTGAGAGGCCCTGTGGTGCCCCGGCCCGGGAACTGCGGCAGCTGCTGCCAGCCGGGTGCCGTCTCTGGCTCCGTGGGCTGCGGAGCGTCTCGCCGGCGCCGGGATCGGCAGCGATTCCCTCTCGTACGGACTGCGTCACTTATTTATTGTTGCCTTTTCACGTTTCCTTCACACACACGCACGCACACACGGGGCGCGGGGTGCAGCTGAGCCGGGGCTGGGCTGCGTTGGGACGCTGCGTTTCCTGGGTTTTTCTCACGGCAGCCAAAGAAACTCAGCCCTCGAGGGCAGGGCTCCCCCGCCAGGTCCGTAAACAGCCTGGCGTCTGGCCCGGCTCCTTGCTGACCGGGCGGCTCCAGCTGCTGTTTGCCAGGAGTATTAGCCCCGAGCAGGGCACGGGCCCAGCAACGCGACAGGAGCAGCCCCCACCGAAGGAGCCCTCTTCCCAGGTCCAGTTCTCACTCCCCTCTGCCCATGTGCCAGGGAGGGGTAGAGCGGGTCCAGGCAGCGTGCCTTCAGCATGGCTCCCTCCTGCAGCCTGCAGGCTGCTCCAGGGGGCATCCCAGGCTGAGTCTGCTCCCCTGTCAGGGCATCGGCATCCTCTCCTGCGGGCAGGGTGGGCTGGACAGGACCTGCTCCTGCCCAGGTGCCAGGCCCCGTGGCCGAAAGCAGCCCCCCAGCAGCGACAGTGCAGCACCGTGGGCGAGATGCTGCCCTTGCCCGTAGCCCTGGCCCTGCTGGGACACAGCAAAGCGAGCTCCTGGCGCAGTCCCTACAGCCCCACCGGCCCTGTGCAATGCCTCCTTGGGCTGGCGGGTGTCCCTGGGGAGCTGTGACGCTGTCCCAGCACCGTCCATGAGAAGCGGGGCGGGGGGGCGCTGCGTGGGGTTGATGCTGAGAGGAGCTGAGCTGGAAGTAAATGGTGGTTTGCATTTCCCATGATAAATGTCTCTTGTTCCGCCTGGCCAAGGCAGTTGCTTTTGTGCCCCCTGGACACTAGCGAGCTGCCTGGGAGCAAGGTAACCTGGGCATGGGTCCCTGCCCTTCTCAGAGAGCCCTGCAGCCCATGGACATAAATCATCTCCATGGGACGCTCCAGGGGCCACCCTGTGCTCTCGTTCGGGTGCCGGGGCTGGGAAGACCCAGGTATGTGGCGGCAGGATTGCTCTCTGTGCATCGCAGTGCTGCCTGGCTCCTGCCGTGGGCGCTGTCTGCATCCGGGCACAGTTCCTGCCATGGTTAGTGCTTTCCAAAGCACCATTTCAACGTGAGGTGGAGGAACCAACTGAAACGGTCAAGGGAAAAACGACAGGGCCCCGGAGCTGCCGCACAGCCTGGTCCAGGAGGCGAAAGGGGGGGCGGCGTGGATTCCTTCGGGCACCCCCGAGGGACAGTGCTGACCTCGGGAGGCGCTTTGGTCGTGTGGATGGCTCCACTCGGAAGGAGCGTCCTGTCCTGCTGGGGAGAGGAGAACGTAGGGTGCAGTGAGCGGCTCTTTGGGGAGAGAGGAGGCTGCTGACTCCTTAGGGAACGAAGCAGCTACTGTAACTTTTTTAAATTAAAGACGAGAAGCCTTGAAAAAAAAAAAGACTTTATTTTTCTAAGTGTTAAACTCAGTATTTATGTAATTCTCAAAGGAATTAAAGTCCGGCTCCTGTACAGTTTTCATGGGGTTTGTACCACGGTGGGGGGCGGGGGGTAGGGACAGGAAGGGGCCTTGCTTTTTAATTTGTATTGTAACCTTGGACATGGTTCCTCCAGCATTAGCGTTTAAGCTGCCCGCCCCGACGTGCCCACGGGTGCTAGGAATTGAACTGGGGCAGCTCCGCCATTCCTGCCGGTTCGGAGCGTGCCTGCGTCCCTTGTGCCAGTCTGGGTTGGCCTGCGTGGCGGGCAGCCGTCTAGCCACCGGCCCCCGGAGAGCAGGGAGGGGCTGCCGGGCTGGCTCCTGCTGGGGTGGGGGGAGGACAGGGCCGGGAGTCCGGCCTCTGCTCCCTCCTGCTGTGTGGTGGGAAGGGGGGAGAGGCTGGCGCGAGGCTCCAGGGCCCTGTCTGGTGTCGGCTGGAATTGGAATGGTGCCCTCAGAGCCGAGAAGGGGACAGGGCCTAATGGGGCGTCTGCCCCTGGCGCCCCACTCCCTAAAGCTGCTGTCCGTCTGGGAAACAAGTGCCTCCAGCAGTGTGTTTTGAGACCACGTCGGGAGAAGTTTCCAATGTCCCTGCGAAGCCTTAATTCTCCCTGAGCTGGGCAAGAGGCCAGCGCCCGGCCCTGGGCGGGCGAGATGCCGGCGTTTCAGGCTGCTGGCTCTCCTGTCCCCCCGGGGCCGTTCTCTGCCCCTCACACCCCTCTCAGTAACACACACAGACATGGCTCTCCCCACCCCCGCTGCTTTGAGGAGAGGGGTCGGCCTCTCGCCAGCCCTCTCCTTGTGCTGTTCCCTGGGGAGCTGGGCAGGTCCCCTTGGGAGCGTGGACGTCGTTCCTCAGCCCTGGGGAGCTCCCCGGAGTCTCCTCCGAGCCAGGCTCTCCGCTCCTCTGTCTGCGCAGCTCCTGGCTCCAAGCAGCAGCTGACCCGTTGTGGGTCAGGCGGGGTGGGGGTTAGAGCCCAGCCGTGGCTCAGGACAATATGCCCAGGTCTCTCTGTGGAACAGAGCCGCTTTTCCGGGCAGCACTTCCCCTTCGTGTTGCTAACCAGGATTCAGCCCAGGGCAGGGAGGGGGTCTGGAGCTGTTGTCTGGCCTTTTCCCCCCTGCTTTTCTCGCGACGCTGTGAAACTGACCCCCTGGCCAGAGCTGGAATGAGTTGATTAAAGCCCCCGTGCAGCGTCAGGAAGTGCTCCCCCTCCCCTCCAAAGGAAATGCAGGTTAAACGCTAATGTTGCATTTTATTTAAAGTGCGGACTTGTCAGAACACTTGTGTATCAGGGATGAAATGGCATTTATTGTGTGGTGACCTTTTTAGTTCCTTTTATTGATTGTTTTGGGTTTGTGTGTGCGAGCGTGTGCTTGGTTGTGTGTGTGCGTGCGTGCGTCCGTGTGTGTGGTGGTTGTGTTTTGGTTTTTTTTTTTAAACGTTTCCAGGGCTTTCTGGAAGGATGTGGACGTAATCACAGTACTATGTACAGAGCTTTCTTTTGTATTAAAAAATACTCTTTCAATAAATGTATCATTTGTGCACAGATTGGGTGGTCGTGAGTCTGCTTCTAGGCACCGGGTGCTTAAGGAGACCAACTCAGGAGGGCCGGAGGGGCTGAGACATGCATGCTGTATGTCACTCCTAGTTGTAAGTGATTTCACACGAGCAGAAATGGCTTGATTATAAGTTAAAGAAACAAACTGGGTGCCCAGGCCAGATGGCAAAGGCTGACTTGCTAACGCAGCCCTCTGAAAGCCAATCAGCCAACCGCAGATTCAACGCCAGCCTCTCCCACCGGCTCCGCTGCACCTGACCTGACAAGTGAACATTTGGGAGAAAGGTTTAGTGTTGATAGAGCAGATCTTCAAATCATTGGCAATGTCCCTTGGGAGCATGTCTTGGGTAGGGCTTGTGTGGAATTTTTAATAGTTAACAAAGCAAGGAAGTTCCAAGACCCACAGCCTCCTTGAAATGGAGTGAAGGCTGGGAGTATTAGTAACTTAAGAGTTAAAAAAAAAAAACCCTTACCAGGAGGCTGTAATTCTTACTAACCCAAGTGTCACGCACCCAGGAAATTCAGACATGAGGCTGCAGTTGAAAGAAATCCAAACTTGTAATGCTCTGGGAAAGCACCATGAAGGCACCCAAACAACCTTGACTCTGCCCCCAAGTCAGGCCCTTCCATAACTCTCATTATGACTAAGCTTTTTAGTGACGGAGGTGACAGCTTAGACCAGTGGTTCTCAAACGTTTGTACTGGTGACCCCTTTCACACAGCAAGCCTCTGAGTGTGACCCCCCCCTTATAAATTAAAAACACTTTTTATATATTTAACATCATTCTAAATGCTGGAGGCAAAGAGGGGTTTGGGGTGGAGGCGGACAGCTCGTGACCCCCCCATGTAGTAATCTCGCAGTCCCTCGAGGGGTCCTGACCCCCAGTTTGAGAACCACTGCCTTAGACTAAACTGATTTTTAGGGGAGACACTAGTTTTTTTTTCCTGCCAGGAGGTCACTACAGGGCAGAGTTGTAAATTTGGCATTTCCTGACTTTTGAGTGCTGGGCTTTGCTCTACATTCTGAACGGAGGAGTCTTTTGTATATAATTTCCAAGGGTCTTTTAAAAGAAACTCTAATGCCCTCACCCCACCATGATCCTGATTAAACCCAACCCCTTCAGTAGGGCAGTGCAGACCCTGCCCACGTGAGTTGAAAGATTAGTTTTATTTTTATTAATGGAGACATCCTATCTCCTAGAGCTGGAAGGGACCTTGAAAGGTCATCAAGTCCAGCCCCCTGCCTTCACTAGCAGGACCAAGTACTGATTTTGCCCCAGATTCCTAAGTGGCCCCCTCAAGGATTGAACTCACAACCCTGGGTTTATCAGGCCAATGCTCAAACCACTGAGCTATCCCTCCCCCACAGTTGTTGTGGCCGGTGGGTGTAGGCTCTTGTGCTCTGTGGCCCAGCCACAGAGGAGTGTGTAGCACACTGAAACAGGAGTAAAGACAGCATAGCTGAATCTGTAGCCACACTGCCTTTCAGAAAGAAGCTGCCACAGCTAAGTGGTTGAGTCTCCCATATTAAACACCTGGGTTCTGTTCCCAGCGTGGCCAGGTGTGAGGGATACGAGCCACGGATGTGACCTCAGGTTTACGCTAGGCCAAGACCACTCAGTAGGAAAGTTCCTGAATAAATAATTATCAATACGGTCAGAAGACAGCTGTGAAATCGTAGTTCCCCATCTGGTGCACCTTCCCTGACCCCCACGGCTAGCTAAGTGGCTGAGGAGCCATTTTGTCCGTGTCCTGGCTGGAAGAGAGCCGGGTGGGGTGGTGCTTGTGCAGTACTCATTGAATGTTCAGGGTTATTGACAGCAGGCTGCAGTCAGCAAATTGCAGATAGGAAATGACAATTTCCAACTGCTCCTAATTGCCAGATCTGAACAGATTGACATGGGGCCAGCAAAAGGCATTTCCCTGACCCCAGTACATCCCTCTTGCTGAACTATGGAGTCCTGCTGCATATCATGGAGGAACTAGAGGTCTCAAAAAACAGTCTGTAGAATTGTAACGGAAAAGCATAAGGTAACTAATATAGCAGTCACTACCACGGCACCCTGCTGTTCTCTGGGTGGAGAACTAAAACGAATTCCTGAGCATGGCTTGGGGCACAATGATTACACACACACTTTCTCAGCATGCTAACAGATACAACTAGAGTCACAATGCCAACAATTGCTACTTTCATGTAAAGACTGTGGCTCAGAGCTCGTCTGTGAAAGTTAAGGTTATATTATGTACCTTAACATAGATTTTTAGGTCTGTTTCTAACTGGGTGTGTAGAATTATTTTGTTCATTAGGAAAAGATTGCTATTTGGATGTGCTTGCACACTACAGTGAGGAATGCAAGACATCTCACTGGGTAGCTAGATGGTATGGATGCTATTTAGAGCCCTGAAGAACCCCTAGAAGAGGAGTGGGCAAAAGAGACACAAGGACTGGTCACAGAGGTAAGATGAAAACCAGGAAAGAGGGTGTGAAAATCAAGGGGTAGATAGAATCATAGAGAGCAATCAAGGGTAGTGGAGAAGTCAAGGAGGATGAGGACAAATTGCAGGCTCTGAGATTTGGACATGTCTCTGGAGATTTCAGGGAGAGCAGTTCCGGTGGAGACCGCATTGGCTGGGTCCAAGTGTAAATAGAGAGGAGGAAGGCAATGGCCAGTCCTCTGTGAGGCCAGAGAGTGGAGGGAGACAGTGGGGTAGGTGGAGAGACAAGCAAGGTTAAGGGTAGTTTTTTCAGGATGGGGAAACCGAGGGGACAGAGCTGGACAGGCCAGGGCCCAGGTAGAGGATTGGAAGTGGAGAATAGGCCATTATCCTGTGTCAGATCTCATCAATAGCCTCTCTGAAGAGCAAGGTCTCCCAAGTGCCCATGGAACAGCATGACACCTTCAGAAGCTGTTGTCCAACAACTTTCCACCCGTTCCCTATTTACTGTTGTGTTACACTGCCCTGAATCAGGGACCCCAGGGAGCTCAGCTCAGCCCCCATCCAGGCCCGTGGGAGCGTGAACTGTATACTTCAGTGTTTGCAGGATGGGGGATGACTTACAGAAATAAGGATTTTGAATACATTTTCAATTACAAAAGGGGGTAGGAGAGGGGGGAAAATCACATGATACTGAAAGGTCAAATTGAATGTTACAGGAATGTACAAGCATTTTAGGTATAGGATTCTTTGGGAGGGCTGAAGCTAGTATACCCTAAAGGCTCAGAAACTAACAGAGCAAATAAAAAAAACCCAATGTTTGTCATGTAATGACTTTGGGGTGAATAACTAATGATTTTTGAATGCTTGTCCTTGTCAGTCTATCTTGGGGTATTTAGTAAAAATTACAGTACAACTTTGTGCCCTTAAGGCCAGTTTTTTTTTAAAGGTATGTATTTAGGCATCTAGTGGGATTTCAAAACACCTAGTTACAGTCAATCTTTAACTCCTGTGAGCCCACAGAATAAACGGTTTTTCTTTTTTTCATAACAAAGAGCAGCCATTGACAATTACAAACTAGGTTGCGATAGTCCAATACAGCCAGGACATGTTACAGTAGGGGTGACCACGGAAGGCTTGTATGCAGTGTAGGTGCGTGGGGGTCCCAGGTCTCAACGTGGCTCTTGAAGTTCCCAGCAACTATTAATATTTTCAATGATTACAGACTATTAAACTATACATGAAACAGCACAATGCCACCCAGCTGCACGATGTTAACACGGGTCAATGACGAAGTGCTAAAAGTAATAAAAACAGTTTAAAAGTAAACAATGTAAAGGCGGGAAATGCAGTTACAGGGGCATACCAAAAGAAGACAGGGCAATTCAGGCAGTCAGAATCGCAGCTGTGTCTCTGCGATTTGCTATGAGGCTTTCTGCACTCCTAGCACTGTGCAGAACACTGATAAGGGATTCATGCAGTGCATGCAGTGCTGTTGTAGACGGGTCGGTCCCGCGATATTAGAAAGATGGGGGGGAGGAATATATTTTATTAGATCAACTTCTGCTGGGGAGAGAGACAAGCTTTCCAGCTGACCCAGATTCTTTGAAACACTACAAAGCATAGGTGCTGGAACTAGGGGTGCTGGGGGGGGGGCTGCTGCACCCCCTGGCTTGAAGTGGTTTCCATCATAGACAGGGTTTACAGTTTGGTTCAATGGCTCTCAGCACCCCCACTGTACAAATTGTTCCAGCTCCCCTGCTACAAAAATGAATGACTATGGTAATTGGGGCGGGGGGAGGGGGGAGTGTGTGGGGAAGACTGGGGGCTGCATGGGAAATGCTAGGGGGCTGCGTGGGGAGGATTGGGGGCAGCGCGGGAAATGCCGGGGGGCTGTGTGGGGAGGATTGGGGGCAGCATGGGAAATGGTGGGGGGCTGCGTGGGGAGGATTGGGGGCAGCGTGGGAAATGGTGGGGGGCTGCATGGGGAGGATTGGGGGCTGTGCAGGAAAAGTTGCGGGGCTGTGTGAGGAAGACTGGGAGCTCTGGGGAGGATTGGGGGCTGCACGGGAAATGGTGGGGGTCTGTGTGGGGAAGGCTGGGGGCTGTGGGAGGATTGGGGGCTGCACGGGAAATGCTGGGGGGCTGTGTGGGGAAGGCTGGGGGCTGTGGGAGGATTGGGGGCTGCGCGGGAAATGGTGGAGGGCTGTGTGGGGAAGGCTGGGGGCTGCGTGGGAAATGCTGGGGGGCTGTGTGGGGAAGGCTGTGGGCTGTGGGGAGGATTGGGGGCTGCGCGGGAAATGGTGGGGGGCTGTGTGGGGAAGGCTGGGGGCTGCGTGGGAAATGGTGGGGGGCTGTGTGGGGAAGGCTGGGGGCTGCGTGGGAAATGCTGGGGGGCTGTGTGGGGAAGGCTGGGGGCTGTGGGGAGGATTGGGGGCTGCGCGGGAAATGGTGGGGGCTGTGTGGGGAAGGCTGGGAGCTGTGGGGAGGATTGGGGGCTGCGCGGGAAATGGTGGGGGGCTGTGGGGGGCAGACTGGGGGCTGTGGGGAGGATTGGGGGCTGCGCGGGAAATGGTGGGGGGCTGTGTGGGAAATGCTGGGGGCTGTGGGGAGGATTGGGGGCTGCACGGGAAATGGTGTGGGGCAGACTGGGGGCTGTGGGGAGGATTGGGGGCTGCACGGGAAATGGTGTGGGGCAGACTGGGGGCTGTGGGGGGGATTGGGGGCTGCACGGGAAATGGGGGGGGCTGTGTGGGGCAGACTGGGGGCTGTGGGGAGGATTGGGGGCTGCACGGGAAATGGTCGGGGGCTGTGTGGGGCAGACTGGGGGCTCTGGGGAGGATTGGGGGCTGCGTGGGAAATGGTCGGGGGCTGTGTGGGGCAGACTGGGGGATGTGGGGAGGATTGGGGGCTGCACGAGAAATGGTCGGGGGCTGTGTGGGGCAGACTGGGGGCTGTGGGGAGGATTGGGGGCTGCACGGGAAATGGTCGGGGGCTGTGTGGGGCAGACTGGGGGCTGTGGGGAGGATTGGGGGCTGCACGGGAAATGGGGGGGGCTGTGTGGGGCAGACTGGGGGCTGTGGGGGGGATTGGGGGCTGCACGGGAAATGGGGGGGGCTGTGTGGGGCAGACTGGGGGCTGTGGGGGGGATTGGGGGCTGCGCGGGAAATGGTGGGGGGCTGTGTGGGGAAGGCTGGGGGCTGTGGGGAGGATTGGGGGCTGCGCGGGAAATGGTGGGGGGCTATGTGGGGCAGACTGGGGGCTGTGGGGAGGATTGGGGGCTGCACGGGAAATGGTGGGGGGCTGTGTGAGGCAGACTGGGGGCTGTGGGGATGATTGGGGGCTGCGCGGGAAATGGTGGGGGGCTGTGTGGGGCAGACTGGGGGCTGTGGGGAGGATTGGGGGCTGCGCGGGAAATGGGGGGGGCTGTGTGGGGCAGGCTGGGGGCTGTGGTGTGGGGAGGATTGGGGGCTGTACGGGAAATGGGGGGGCTGTGTGGGGCAGACTGGGGGCTGTGGGGAGGATTGGGGGCTGCGCGGGAAATGGTGGGGGCTGTGTGGGGCAGACTGGGGGCTGTGGGGAGGATTGGGGGCTGCGCGGGAAATGGGGGGGCTGTGTGGGGCAGACTGGGGGCTGTGGGGAGGATTGGGGGCTGCGCGGGAAATGGTCGGGGGCTGTGTGGGGCAGGCTGGGGGCTGTGGGGAGGATTGGGGGCTGCGCGGGAAATGGGGGGGCTGTGTGGGGCAGACTAGGGGCTGTGGGGAGGATTGGGGGCTGCGCGGGAAATGGGGGGGCTGTGTGGGGCAGGCTGGGGGCTGTGGGGAGGATTGGGGGCTGCACGGGAAATGGGGGGGCTGTGTGGGGCAGGCTGGGGGCTGTGGGGAGGATTGGGGGCTGCGCGGGAAATGGTCGGGGGCTGTGTGGGGCAGACTGGGGGCTGTGGGGAGGATTGGGGGCTGCGCGGGAAATGGTCGGGGGCTGTGTGGGGCAGACTGGGGGCTGTGGGGAGGATTGGGGGCTGCGCGGGAAATGGTCGGGGGCTGTGTGGGGCAGACTGGGGGCTGTGGGGAGGATTGGGGGCTGCGCGGGAAATGGTCGGGGGCTGTGTGGGGCAGACTGGGGGCTGTGGGGAGGATTGGGGGCTGCGCGGGAAATGGTCGGGGGCTGTGTGGGGCAGGCTGGGGGCTGCGCGGGAAATGGGGGGGGCTGTGTGGGGCAGACTGGGGGCTGTGGGGAGGATTGGGGGCTGCGCGGGAAATGGGGGGGCTGTGTGCGGCAGACTAGGGGCTGTGGGGAGGATTGGGGGCTGCGCGGGAAATGGTCGGGGGCTGTGTGGGGCAGACTGGGGGATGTGGGGAGGATTGGGGGCTGCACGAGAAATGGTCGGGGGCTGTGTGGGGCAGACTGGGGGATGTGGGGAGGATTGGGGGCTGCACGAGAAATGGTCGGGGGCTGTGTGGGGCAGACTGGGGGCTGTGGGGAGGATTGGGGGCTGCACGGGAAATGGTCGGGGGCTGTGTGGGGCAGACTGGGGGCTGTGGGGAGGATTGGGGGCTGCACGGGAAATGGGGGGGGCTGTGTGGGGCAGACTGGGGGCTGTGGGGGGGATTGGGGGCTGCACGGGAAATGGGGGGGGCTGTGTGGGGCAGACTGGGGGCTGTGGGGGGGATTGGGGGCTGCGCGGGAAATGGTGGGGGGCTGTGTGGGGAAGGCTGGGGGCTGTGGGGAGGATTGGGGGCTGCGCGGGAAATGGTGGGGGGCTATGTGGGGCAGACTGGGGGCTGTGGGGAGGATTGGGGGCTGCACGGGAAATGGTGGGGGGCTGTGTGAGGCAGACTGGGGGCTGTGGGGAGGATTGGGGGCTGCGCGGGAAATGGTGGGGGGCTGTGTGGGGCAGACTGGGGGCTGTGGGGAGGATTGGGGGCTGCGCGGGAAATGGGGGGGGCTGTGTGGGGCAGGCTGGGGGCTGTGGTGTGGGGAGGATTGGGGGCTGTACGGGAAATGGGGGGGCTGTGTGGGGCAGACTGGGGGCTGTGGGGAGGATTGGGGGCTGCGCGGGAAATGGTGGGGGCTGTGTGGGGCAGACTGGGGGCTGTGGGGAGGATTGGGGGCTGCGCGGGAAATGGGGGGGCTGTGTGGGGCAGACTGGGGGCTGTGGGGAGGATTGGGGGCTGCGCGGGAAATGGTCGGGGGCTGTGTGGGGCAGGCTGGGGGCTGTGGGGAGGATTGGGGGCTGCGCGAGAAATGGGGGGGCTGTGTGGGGCAGACTAGGGGCTGTGGGGAGGATTGGGGGCTGCGCGGGAAATGGGGGGGCTGTGTGGGGCAGGCTGGGGGCTGTGGGGAGGATTGGGGGCTGCACGGGAAATGGGGGGGCTGTGTGGGGCAGGCTGGGGGCTGTGGGGAGGATTGGGGGCTGCGCGGGAAATGGTCGGGGGCTGTGTGGGGCAGACTGGGGGCTGTGGGGAGGATTGGGGGCTGCGCGGGAAATGGTCGGGGGCTGTGTGGGGCAGACTGGGGGCTGTGGGGAGGATTGGGGGCTGCGCGGGAAATGGTCGGGGGCTGTGTGGGGCAGACTGGGGGCTGTGGGGAGGATTGGGGGCTGCGCGGGAAATGGTCGGGGGCTGTGTGGGGCAGACTGGGGGCTGTGGGGAGGATTGGGGGCTGCGCGGGAAATGGTCGGGGGCTGTGTGGGGCAGGCTGGGGGCTGCGCGGGAAATGGGGGGGGCTGTGTGGGGCAGACTGGGGGCTGTGGGGAGGATTGGGGGCTGCGCGGGAAATGGGGGGGCTGTGTGCGGCAGACTAGGGGCTGTGGGGAGGATTGGGGGCTGCGCGGGAAATGGTCGGGGGCTGTGTGGGGCAGACTGGGGGCTGTGGGGAGGATTGGGGGCTGCACGGGAAATGGTCGGGGGCTGTGTGGGGCAGGCTGGGGGCTGTGGGGAGGATTGGGGGCTGCGCGGGAAATGGTCGGGGGCTGTGTGGGGCAGACTGGGGGCTGTGGGGAGGATTGGGGGCTGCACGGGAAATGGGGGGGGCTGTGTGGGGCAGGCTGGGGGCTGTGTGGAGGATTGAGGGCTGCGCGGGAAATGGTGGGGGGCTGTGGGGAGGATTGGGGGCTGCACGGGAAATGGGGGGGGCTGTGTGGGGCAGACTGGGGGCTGTGGGGAGGATTGGGGGCTGCACGGGAAATGGGGGGGCTGTGTGGGGCAGGCTGGGGGCTGTGGTGTGGGGAGGATTGGGGGCTGCACGGGAAATGGGGGGGGCTGTGTGGGGCAGACTGGGGGCTGTGGGGAGGATTGGGGGCTGCACGGGAAATGGGGGGGCTGTGTGGGGCAGGCTGGGGGCTGTGGGGAGGATTGGGGGCTGCACGGGAAATGGGGGGGCTGTGTGGGGCAGGCTGGGGGCTGTGGGGAGGATTGGGGGCTGCACGGGAAATGGGGGGGCTGTGTGGGGCAGGCTGGGGGCTGTGGGGAGGATTGGGGGCTGCACGGGAAATGGGGGGGGCTGTGTGGGGCAGGCTGGGGGCTGTGGGGAGGATTGGGTCGCTGCACGGGAAATGGGGGGGGCTGTGTGGGGCAGGCTGGGGGCTGTGGTGTGGGGAGGATTGGGGGCTGCACGGGAAATGGGGGGGGCTGTGTGGGGCAGGCTGGGGGCTGTGGGGAGGATTGGGGGCTGCACGGGAAATGGGGGGGGCTGTGTGGGGCAGGCTGGGGGCTGTGGGGAGGATTGGGGGCTGCACGGGAAATGGGGGGGGGGCTGTGTGGGGCAGACTGGGGGCTGTGGGGAGGATTGGGGGCTGCACGGGAAATGGGGGGGCTGTGTGGGGCAGGCTGGGGGCTGTGGTGTGGGGAGGATTGGGGGCTGCACGGGAAATGGGGGAGGCTGTGTGGGGCAGGCTGGGGGCTGTGGGGAGGATTGGGGGCTGCACGGGAAATGGGGGGGGCTGTGTGGGGCAGGCTGGGGGCTGTGGGGAGGATTGGGGGCTGCACGGGAAATGGGGGGGGCTGTGTGGGGCAGACTGGGGGCTGTGGGGAGGATTGGGGGCTGCACGGGAAATGGGGGGGCTGTGTGGGGCAGACTGGGGGCTGTGGGGAGGATTGGGGGCTGCACGGGAAATGGGGGGGGCTGTGTGGGGCAGGCTGGGGGCTGTGGGGAGGATTGGGGGCTGCACGGGAAATGGGGGGGGGCTGTGTGGGGCAGACTGGGGGCTGTGGGGAGGATTGGGGGCTGCACGGGAAATGGGGGGGCTGTGTGGGGCAGACTGGGGGCTGTGGGGAGGATTGGGGGCTGCACGGGAAATGGGGGGGGCTGTGTGGGGCAGGCTGGGGGCTGTGGGGAGGATTTCTCTGCAGCTGCAGGCATCCGCGCAGCGCACAGTCCCGGGCGGGGCTGGCACGCGCCGCCCCCCGCAGGCAAAGGGGACCAGCCCATCGCCCCCCCCGCAAGCAGCTGCCCCGACTACCCATGCGCCTCAGCTCTACGGCGCATGCGCCCCGGCGCTCGCCCTGTGCCGCCGCTGCGACCCGTAAGCGAGGCTCGTGCCGCGCATGCGCCGCCGTACCCGGAAGCGGAGCGCGGCCAAGGCGAGGACGGGAGCGCGGCGCTGACTGGACAGGTGCCGGGCTCGGGACGGCGGCGGGGACGCGCGGCTGGGTGCCGGGCTCGGGACGGCGGGGGCGGGTCCGGCAGGGCCGCGCGCTCTGGAGTGTCTGGGCCGGGAGGGGCGGAGTCCCCCCCCCGCGCCCCGGGCACCGCCAGGGCCTGGGCTGCGGCCCGGGGGCGGGGTCGCGCCGAGCGCACGAAGCCCCCGCAGGCCCCAGCAGGACTCGGGGCGGGGAGGAGGAGCCGGGGGGCGGCGGCGGCGAGTGGCCGGTCCGGGAGGGGGGCGGCGGGGCCCGGGGCGCAGGGCTGGAGCTGGCCCGAGGTGTGTCTGTGGCGGGGCCGCCCCGGGCGGGAGGGCAGAGGTGGGGCGGGCGGCCGGGCCGGGCCGGGAGGGCAGAGGTGGGGCGGGCGGGTTTAGGGCCGTGGGGAGGGAGCTCCTGGCCGGAGGGAGCTGGGATGGGGCTGGCACTGCTGGGGGTGACGGCAGGAGCCGTTGCAGGATCATTGTGCAACAGCCATTCTAGCCCGTGTCCCCGCCCAGAGAAACCCTTACACGCTGCAGCTCCCTGCCCAGAGCCCCAGCTTGGGGGGAGGGGGCTGGCTGGGTCTTTGAACCGCTCTCTGGTGCCCATCAGGGGTTTCGGTGGGCTCCCGAGGGCCTGTCGCTGATCAGTGAACTAAGGGTACTCCAGGAGCGGGGAGGTGCATGGTAATAGGGACAGGAGGCTAAAGCAGGGGGTGGGCGCCAATTGGTAGTGGGCTTGGAGGGGAAGGTATCAAATTGGTTGTAGAGTCCAGCGAGCCGCGGGCGCTTGGAAGAGTGGTGAGGCCGGCTTGCTTCCTGAATGCTGCAGCAGCGTGGAGTGGTGCTATTCCCAGCTGCAGAGTCCGCACCTAAGCATTCATTAAAATAAGAGTCGCCATGTGTTTGTGAAGACTTCCTTGCAAATGTGAACTGAGTGTAACCAGTGCAGTGGTTTGAGTCCATAGACCGCCTGAGGAGTTGCCCCATTCATCTCACTGTGACATTACTCTGAAACCTCATGGTACACCTCTACCCCGATATAACGCGAATTCGGCTATAACGCGGTAAAGCAGTGCTCCGGGGGGGTGGTGCTGCACACTCCGGCGGATCAAAGCAAGTTCGATATAATGCGGTTTCACCTATAACGCGGTAAGATTTTTGAGCTCCCGAGGACAGTGTTATATCGGGGTAGAGGTGTATTTACTATTTCGCTGCTGAGAACTTTAGTAAAACCACTCAGCTATTGAACTTACCACACAATCCTAAAATGCCTGTCGAGGTGCTTAAAGCCCCAGCTGTTTCCTACCCAGCTGCCAAAACCTCCAGCTTCACCTGACAACTTTTGTTATCACAAAACTCGGTAGCACATTATGAACGCTGAAAATGTGAGGACAGTGAAGTGAGTGCAATGTAAGATCAGAGTAAATGACACAGGAGCTGTTGTGTGTTATTTCTTTCCCTGTTTCATTCAGTTTCTAGTCTATGTAAGCTGTTTGGGGCTAGCACCTTCTTTTTGTTCTGTATTTATACAGTATGTGGCACAAGGGGATCCTGGCCCTGGCCTGGAGCTCCTGGGTGCTACTACAATATATGTATAGAATACATAATGTCATCCACTGTTTAATTCAGAGGAAGCACCCACAGAATCCCAGCTCTGCTGTACCAGGGTGCTGTGGAATCCAGGGACCGTGCTACAGGATTTAGGTCTGGATGTGCCCTCCCTCTGCATCTCAGTATAGCCCTCCTTTGCATGCAGAGGCCATCCTCAAGTTGTAGGAAGGATGATCGTTTCCTTGTGTGATGTCTGCTTGTAGACAATGACTCAGAGAACTGATCCAGATCCAGCTAAGGTGCACAATGTTTCTCCTTATTACCAGCTCCCTTGGCCATATGGGTAAATGATTCAGGCAGCATCTATTCATTCCTCCCCACTGTCTGCCACGTGGAGTCCATTAGTCACTCTCTCCGTGTTAATGAATGTAACCCAGCATCATGAATAGTACAGAGATTGGTGCTTTACATGCAGTCTAGTCCCCAGGATCTTTGAGAACAGTGCTACGCACAGCGCATGTCCTATCTGTTCATACCGATAGGAAGTTTCCTGCTCGCAGGCTGGCCGCTGGCCCCCAGCCATAAATAAGGCTGCAAGCCAGAGAGGCGCTTGAAATGCAGAAATGGCAATAGAAAAGCAAATTGAGTTTCTTGGTCTGCATGTGCCAAGGTATCATGTCCATGGTACTTGCCTCGATGTGAGGTCTGGCTCTGGTGAACCTTCCCGTTCAGTACCAGGAAAACTCAGACAGTTTGCATGCAGTTTAGGGAATGACTGGGTCAGTGGAAATTGATTTATTCAGTGAGATTCATTTACTGTATGTGTATTGAACCTAGGAAATTCTGTTAATGACTTTTCCCCTTGGGGAATGATGGAGGATGTTGAGCTATTTGCTGTACAAACACAGTGAGTGGCTGTCTCTGCCCTGAAGAACTTACAGTCCAAACACACAAGACCGATCAAGTGTGGGAGGGAAAACAGAGGTGGTGACTTGCTTAAGGTGACATAGCAGGTCGGTGGCAGGGCTCGGGGCAGAACATGCAGAGCTCTCCATCTCTAGTCCCCTCTCCTACCAGCTGGGTCCCAGAGGTTCTTCCCTGGAGAGCTCTCTCCCCGAGCTCTCGACCGGGGTTCCTAGGTGGATCATAACCTGCTCCTGCCTCTCTCTCTCTGCGCAGACATTCCCCGTCATGGTGGGCGAGAGGAGGAATGGAAACCTGCTCGTGCACCTGGGGCCCACGCTGCAGGCCCACCCCGAGGAGCTGATCCGGCAGCGCCGGGGCCACGATGGCCACACCGAGTACCTGATTCGCTGGAGCATCCTCAGCTTGGAGGAGGGCCCAGGGAGCAGCACCAATGCCTCTTCGGCGGAGAGCAAAGCGGAGAACATCCTGATGTGGATGTCGGCAGAGGAGGTGTATGCCAACTGCCCGACACTGCTGGGCAAGAGGAAGCCCGAGGGGCAGCGGGTGAAGGAGGAGAAGGCGCCCAGCACGTTCCCTCCGGACGTCACGCTGGACGAGGCCTCGCTGCTGGAGATGAAGGCTGACGTCAGGAACCTGGTGCAGCGGGCTAGCCGGCAGATGGCCGGGCCCACGGGCCCGGAGTCCTCCATCCTCAACACCATCCACGTGCTGAGCGCCTACGCCAGCATTGGCTCGCTGACGGGCGTCTTCAAGGAGACCGGGGCCTTGGACCTGCTGATGAAGATGCTGTGTAATGAGGAGAAGCAAATCCGTCGCAGCGCCGGCAAGATGCTGAGGGCCCTGGCTTCACATGACGCAGGTGAGATCTCCTGGCCAGGAGCCCCAGAGAAGGGCTGGGCCAGGCCCAGCTGTACTGGGGGGATCCTGGAGCTCTCTGGGAAGGGGAAAAGATTGGAGCTGGGTTCCCCCAGGCAGCAGGATCTTCTCGGGGACCCTGTTCTCTTCTGGGTGGCTGGGGAGGAGTTGGGGCTGGGTACTGTTTCTAGTATGTGGGCTCAGTACTCTGAGTAGCCACTGGCTGCTGAGGGCCTGACTTGCTCATCTCGAGGTTTCCCAGTAGAATGTAGAACTCAGAGGCCTGAATGTGTTTCAAGGTGCCTCCTAGGGAGGGAGAAGTCCCATAATTGATCTCCAAACGCTTCCAAGGCCCACAAACTCAGCAGAATTTCTTGGGAGGAATGAAGCCAAGCAGTGAGCAGAGTGAGATGCTGAGGACAAGGCATTGGGACTGCACTGCTGTGGGAGACCTGGGTTTAGTTCCAGTCGTCTTTCGTCTGCTGGGGGTACTGAAGAGCCAGGCCCCATGCCCATCTACGGTGCTGCTCCGGGCAGCCTAGAGCAGCATTCTGGACTCTGAAGCCCATGTCGCTGTATTACCTGGTGCTCCTTGGAGAATCCCAGTGGAGTTTGGGAGCTTACACAGAACCTTCATTTCCCGCTTGCCGTTGTATCCTATTTGATAAGCTAAAACTTGATGCTAAAAACATTTCCGAGCCTCTTGTTAGCGAGTGGCTCAGGGACGTGGATTTTCTGTGTGCTCTTTGGAAGAGCCTGGTGGTTTCCCTGTCTGCCCCTTTGCCTTGGAAGGATTTTTTGGCTCATCCTGCCTCCATTTCCCCAAGGACAGTTCTTGCTGGCAGTGACTAAGGCCAGGTCTACCCTACAGACCTATGTCCACCCCCCCGAGCGACTTTATACCGACCTAACCCCCGTGTAGACAGCACTATGTCAGTGGGGCAGCTACCGCCTCTCGGGGGGGTGGATTGCAGTGACGGGAGCGCTCTCTCCTGTCGGTGTAGGAGAGTCTTCACTTAAACACTACAGTGGTGCAGACCTGCCCTCCGTAACCAAGCAGCAGAGCTTCCTTCATTCCCAGCCCCTGCTTGGTCCGCAGAGCTCCGGTGTTCCTAACAAAGCATCAAGCAGCGGGGGAGTTCCCACCCTACAGAGTTCCTTGCCTCTCCTGCCCGTCTCCCTTCCCCTTCTTTCCATAGACTTTAGTTTTTGTGGCACATTTGGTCTGTCTCTGGGCGTGAGAACAGCTAATAAGCTGGTCCAATCAGAGATACTATCTCACCCATCTCCAGCTGCAGCCCCTCGAGAACTCAGCCCTGGCAAGTGGACCTGTTCTTGTAGCCACAGCCAGCCTGTCGCTGTCTTTCTCTCTTTCTCTCCCGTTCCTCTGTCACCCCTCCAGCCAAGAGGAGGAGACAGCTAGCTCCGGTGGGAGGACAGCGTCTAGTCCTGTGCAGTTTGATCTGGCCAGGGTACAGTAATAGTACCGAACAGGCAGGTGGAGAGAGACTGCCCCTCTCACGCAGGGCTCGGGGGCGATAAGAGCCTAAGAATCTGCACAGCAGCAAAACAAGCCCCTTCTCCTAGTTCTGAGTGATCCTCCCGAGGGGGGGGCGGTCTGGTTCTGGGTGATCCTCCCGACGGGGGGGGGGAGTCTGGTTCTGGGTGATCCTCATGAGGGGGGGGGGGGTGGTCTGGTTCTGAGTGATCCTCCTGAGGGGGGGGGGGGGGGCGGTCTGGTTCTGGGTGATCCTCCCGAGGGGGACGGACGGACGGGGAGTCTGGTTCTGAGTGATCCTCCGGGGGGGGGGGGGGGGGGTCTGGTTCTGAGTGATCCTCCCGAGGCGGGGGGGGGGGGGGGGCAGGCAGCCTGGTTCTGAGCAGGAGACCCAGGAGAGGCTATTGTCACGTGAGGGCTTTGAGCCGAACGCTCTGGAATTACACTGGTCGGGGGAACCTCCTAGGCCACAAGACAAGTGTTTCCCCAGAGACGCTCGGGCAGAGCTGGTTGAATGGAAATTCCACACGCAGGGCAGGAGTTTAAATAGACAAGCTCTGATGGGTTACCCGAGACAAGCTGCAGTACGTCCAGGTCCCAGAACTAGACAGTCTCTTTCCAAAGGGTCAGGGATCAGAGTCTCCAAGCAAAACTTTTGAAGCACTGGCCTCATCCATACAAACCTCTCTCTCTTCAGAGCTATCACCGCCTGGTGCAGTGTCCTCGTGGATGAGCCGAAGTTAAATCCACTATAAAGTTTTCCTAACGGCTCATTGATGGCTGCAGTAAAATTCTCAGCGAGGTCTCTGGTTCCTAATGCTGTAGTCTGAGGCCAGCTGTGGCTCTGTGAATGGGAAAGGGGCTCCTACGTCAGGTCGGCTGTGACCTCTAAAATCTCAGGGCAGTAAACTCTCCGAGGTCACTTTGTGAGCTGGAGTAGACCTGCAGAGAAGGAGAAACGCCTGCTGCTAGCACCCAAGCCCCCACAAAAGAGAGAGGGCTCCTTTCCCAGATGGAGTCATTTCTCCTGCCCCAGAACTAGTAGTAGGTGTTGTAGGCACAGGGCGGGCAGGGCACCATTGATGTGGTATCTGGACACCAATGTATAGGCACAGACAAGAGGTAGGTGCCTGGCACGGTCATGTGGCAGAGGAGGACGCCATTGGCACTGATCCTGTGCGTAATGCCAAGTTCTAGGTCTTGCAAAAAGCAGTTCAGGCCTGGGGACCAGGCTCAGAT
Source organism: Emys orbicularis (assembly GCF_028017835.1). NCBI lineage: Eukaryota > Metazoa > Chordata > Testudines > Emydidae > Emys > Emys orbicularis. The sequence continues at coordinate 213,819,203 of NC_088685.1, read as the reverse complement.
TTTCTTGCTGCCTTCCTGCCTGGCAAAGGGACACTATGCTAGCGGGTATTGACGGTACTGTTTCAAGGGGATGCTTCAGAACTAGCCAAGGTTTCCCACTTTTGCTTCATCCCAGTCCCCACCTTCCAGGGGTCCCTGAAGGCAAATGAACACAGTGGGGAGCAATCTTCCACCTACTCCGTATCGGTGCCGGTCAATAGATCTGTGAAACGCCATCAGAGCTGTGCCCGATGCTCTAAAGACAATGAACCAGGAAGAATTCCCTGCCCAATGAGTTTCCAGTCTGACGTGCTGACTGGGTATAAGAAGATGTGGCACTGCGCAGGGCCGTGTGTGGTGGGGTGAGAGCTGCTTGGCTGTGGCTAAAAAATATTGGTGCAGAGCTATGCAAATTCTGTAGAGCAGCTGTCCAGGTTGTGCTTGTGTACACCACCACTCCCACTAAACCTTGCCCTCTTGATATACAGGTATGTGTCTCGCTGCTGTGTCTGGGAGGCCATCTGGCAGCTGCCCGGTTAGCAGCAGGGAGTAGTTGTGCTCCTAGCTGGGACAGAACTGAGTGGACACAGCCTTGACGAGGTTGTTCCGGGGCTTGCAACTGCATGACAGGGAATGGGCCTGGTACGGAGAGGCCCAGGGTAGTGAGTGATGGAGTCGGGGAAAAGCACACGGGTGTCCTTCAGCTCAGTTTAGTGAGAGTTTATTCAGTAACAAGCTCTGTCAGTGTAAGATGTCGCCAGACCCCTCAGATCTAATCCTGCTCCCATTGATATCAGTGGAAACAAGCGTGGGTCTTTAATTAGCCACTTGGGGGGGATTTTGCAGTGTGCTTGAATTGAGATTCCCCCCTCCGTCCTGCGCTATCCAGGGGCAGTGGAGACCCCGCTTGGGGCAGGCAGGGAGCAATGCTGGTGCTGCATCAGACCGTCTCAAATCCTTACATCTGCCAAGGTGATATCTGGATAGCTTAAAACAGCCTGACTTTTCTGCCACGCCAAAGGGGCGACCCTACAAAGAGGGGGCACATCTGTAATCTGCCTTTGCTGTCTTGGGTTATTAGTGAGCAAAGACATTCTTCATGTTCTGAGCCCTTCTTCGCCAGCTACAGGGGCTGTGCTCAGACTTCACACACACCCTCAGGAAGTGCCAAGCGTGGCACGTGGCAGCCCCAAAGGACACTGGTCAGAAAGTTACGGGCCCATCAATACAGGGTGATAAAGTCCCAACAACACCTGCAAGGCGACCTGCAAAGGGTTTTAAAAAACGTGCTTGTGCCTTTTGGGTTGTGTCTGATGACAAACGGGGCCTGAAAGGGCTTTTTCCAAAACCAGGGGTTTTCTGTGGCTTGTTTTATTTTCTCCTTACGATACGAGGCGTGTACATTTTGTAGTTTTCCGGAGGACCTGCTGGGTGTCTGAGAGCTTGTGTAGGGTGAGCTCTCTCAACTCAGAGGCATGGGCGTTGAATCTTTAGCAGGCGGGGGTCTTCGCAATGCTCCTCGTCATTCAAGTGAGATGTTTTCCGGGAGCTTTAACAGTGATGTTGTTTCCCTCTCTCGACTGGTGAGAGTCCCCATTTCACTCATTCTCCAGTCAGTCCCGCAACTGACAGGGCTCAGCTCCCTAATTCCAAACCCGAGGGGGACAGGCTGTTTTGGGAGAGAGGAATGGAAGGGTCAGGCTTCTTTTGCCGTCAGAAAGCAGCAAAACAAAAGCATAAGCTTTTTATTTTACTTTGCAGGGTCACCGGCAGTGTGGGCGGGTGCTCCCAGTTCATGGCTGCAATCTAGCTTTTGTTGATTGCTTTTTGTTTCGTTTGTTATTTCACTTTGGGGGGGGCAGTAAACTCCATGGCTCTCATTGACTCTTCTCCCTGGACTGGGACTTGGCCTCTTGCTGTGGGAAAAGCCTGGGGTACTGCAGGCCTTGGGAACTCTCCCGTGCAGTGATAGCCCCACATTTTAGTTGGTTGTTTAGTGGCTGGGTGGTGGTTGGAAGGGTCCGTGGGGGGTGTCAGGTTTGAGTTGTCCAAGGGGGATAGGTGGTCATGGGGGTGTTGTTTGGCTTTGTGTGGCTGATTCCCCTTTCTGGGGCAGAGACGCTCCTGAGGGGCGCTGGGAGAAATGGAGAGAGGCCAGGGCTCGGGTGCTGGGAAGATTGAGACGCTCCTGAGGGGCAGGTGGGAGGGAAAGCGCTCAGCTGGTGTGTGTCGCTGCTGCAGGGAGTCGGGCCTACGTTCTCCTGTCCCTGAGCCAGCAGGACGGCATTGAGCAGCACATGGACTTCGACAGTCGCTACACCCTCCTGGAGCTGTTTGCAGAGACCACATCCTCCGAAGAGCACTGCATGTCCTTCGAGGGGATCCACCTGCCCCAGGTACCCGCAGGGCTGGCTAGCTCAGGGGGAGGGGCACAGGAGCAGGGGGCTTCACTGGGCTGGGGGCTTGGAGGCCTGTCTGGTATGGAGATGGACGGTGTGGTGACGGGAGAGAGCTCAGAGGCCTATTGGGGAGGGGAAGGTTGGCTCAGGGTGGCGAGGATGGGGGAGGGTTGGCTCAGGGAAGGCAGGACAGGGGGAGGTTGTGGGGAGGGTTGGCTCAGAGGCCTGTTAGGGATGGGGGAGGGGAGGGTTGGCTCAGGGTGGCGAGGATGGGGGAGGGTTGGCTCAGGGTGGGGAGGACGGGGGGAGGTTGTGGAGAGGGTTGGCTCAGAGGCCTGTTAGGGATGGGGGAGGGGAGGATTGGCTCAGGGTGGCGAGGATGGGGGAGGGTTGGCTCAGGGTGGGCAGGACAGGGGGAGGTTGTGGGGAGGGTTGGCTCAGAGGCCTGTTAGGGATGGGGGAGGGGAGGGTTGGCTCAGGGTGGCGAGGATGGGGGAGGGTTGGCTCAGGGTGGGCAGGACAGGGGGAGGTTGTGGGGAGGGTTGGCTCAGAGGCCTGTTAGGGATGGGGGAGGGGAGGGTTGGCTCAGGGTGGCGAGGATGGGGGAGGGTTGGCTCAGGGTGGGGAGGACGGGGGGAGGTTGTGGAGAGGGTTGGCTCAGAGGCCTGTTAGGGATGGGGGAGGGGAGGATTGGCTCAGGGTGGCGAGGATGGGGGAGGGTTGGCTCAGGGTGGGCAGGACAGGGGGAGGTTGTGGGGAGGGTTGGCTCAGAGGCCTGTTAGGGATGGGGGAGGGGAGGGTTGGCTCAGGGTGGGGAGGCTCAGGGTGGGGAGGTTGTGGAGAGGGTTGGCTCAGAGGCCTGTTAGGGATGGGGGAGGGGAGGGGAGGGTTGGCTCAGGGTGGCGAGGATGGGGGAGGGTTGGCTCAGGGTGGGGAGGACGGGGGGAGGTTGTGGGGAGGGTTGGCTCAGAGGCCTGTTAGGGATGGGGGAGGGGAGGGATAACATAGCTCAGGGTGGGCAGGCTGGTGGGGGCCTGTTGGGGGTGGGTAGCGCTGCTCCAGGACAGGTGGGCAGGCAGGGGGGTGGGAGGGGAGCTCTCGTACCGTGGCTCTGATGCTGTGTCTGTTGCAGATCCCCGGGAAGCTGCTGTTCTCGCTGGTGAAGCGCTATCTGTGCGTCACCTCTCTCGTGGACAAGCTCAACAGCAGCACGGAGCTGGGCGGGGAGCGGCAGGACTGCGCCGTGCCCTGCGCTCACGTCGGGGAGAGGAGCCGCATGCAGCGGGAGTTCGAGTTCAGCATGGCCATGGCCAATCTCATCTCCGAGCTGGTGCGGGTGATGGGCTGGGACCGCAGCCAGAGGATGGAGCTGCTGTCCCTGCAGGAGGGGCAGCCGCGGGTCGTCCGCTCCATCTTCCAGCCCAAGGCTCCCGCCTGCGCCGCCGTCCAGGTGCCTCTGGTCACACCAAAGCCCTCCCCGCGCAAAAAGCAGGGCCCTGGGTTCTTGACTTTGTCCGACTTCGCCAGGCGCAGCAGCTACGTGGAGTACGTGCAGGAGAGCCTCAAGCCGGGGATGATGGTGCGCATGATGGAGGACTACGAGGAGATCAGCGCTGGGGACGAGGGCGAGTTCCGCCAGAGCAATAACGGGATGCCCCCTGTGCAGGTGAGTGCCCGAGGAACGGAGGAGCGTGGGACTGGCAGAGAGTAAGGGAGGAGGGTGAAACACTGCAAGTGGCATTGCTTCCCATCCTTCCTGGTAAAACGTCCCTGCCCCTGAGAGCTCTGGTCCCAGGTGTTTGGCTTGGACTCTCTGTAGCTGGCTTCCTTTGATCCACAAACAGGCTGTGCTCCCCTGGCCGAGGGTGAACAGGTTTTTCATCCACATGCTTTCCGTTTAGGAGAGCCAGCTGCAAGTGAGAGTCCGGTCTGAGGGGCTCCCTTCGCACTATGCATGTGCAGAGCGGCATGTGCTTGGTGCAAGGTCAGACCTGCAGACAGAGCCCACCTGACTCGGGAGAAACTTAAGCAATGTCTCCAAGAGAAGTTTGCCGCTATGCCTATAGCAGATGATGATGATGACGACAATTTCTGAGATTCAAGGCTGCCATTCTCTCAGCATGTGCTGAGTCCATTGGCTATGCCACCCGCCATCACCAAGATTGGTTTGATGAGAACGATACTGAGATTCAGGGCCTGCTTGACGAGAAGAGAAGAGCTCATCTCATGTGGCAAAACGACATATCACGCCAGCAGAAGAAAGTGTCATTCAAGCAACTCAAGGCTGAAGCCCTAAGGAAAATCTGTGTCATCAAAAATAAGTGGTGGCGAGAAAAGGCCAAGGAGATTGAGCTTTACACTGATAAACATGACATGAGGAGTTTTTTTCAGGCAATAAGGGCCATTTATGGTCCATGCTCCACCCACACCACTCCGAGGCCAAGACGGATCAACGTATTTTAAGGCGAGCGAAGCCATCAAAGCCAGATGGAGCATTTTGAGTTAGTCCTGAACCATGAGTCAACTGTCTCTGATGCCACTATTGAATCTAGACCTCAACGACATGAAAGAGAATCTCTTGCTGATCCATCCCCCCACCCCCCAGAAGAAGTAACACGAGCCATTATGCAAACTAAGAACAACAAGGCAGCAGGGCCTGAAGTCTACAAGTTTGGAGGTGAAGAATTGGTAGGGAAGCTCCACAAACTTTTTCTTCATATCTGGTATAATGAGAAGATTCCAGAAGACTTGAGAAGCGCTAACATTGTTACAATCTTTAAGAAAGGAGATAAGTCGGAGTGTGGAAACTATCGAGGCATTGCCTTGCTTTCTACAGCAGGGAAAATTCTTGCCTGTATCCTCTTAAACCATTACTTCTCCTTGCTGAGGAAATATTGCCGGAATCTGTGTGGTTTTAGACCATCCTGTGGGACAACTGACATGATCTGTGTTGCCCGCCAAATCCAGGAAAAGTCTCGAGAGCAAAGTCAGAACCTGTACATGGCTTTCATCGATTTGACAAAGGCCTTTGACTCTGTCAATTGTGAAGCCCTGTGAAAGGTGCTGGCCAGATTTAGCTGCCCTCCAAAATTTATTAAGGTTGTAAGGCTTCTCCATGATCAAATGACTGCCACGATTCTCTGAAATGGCCTTGAGATGGAACCTTTTGTCATCAAAACTGGGGTTAAGCAAGGTTGCGTTATTGTCCCAACCTTGTTCTCCATCTATTTAACAATCATGTTGGTCCTCGTTAAAGACCACCTCCCCAATGGAGCTGACATTCGGTATAGAATGGATGGGAGGGTCTTTAATCTTCGATGTCTCCACTCAAAGTCTAAAGTCTTCAGGGCGTCCATTACTGATCTTCAGTATGCTGATGACTGTGTCATCCTCACGCACACTGAGAATGACCTTCAGTCTATACTGGATTTTCTTGCACAAGCTTACCAAAGCCTAGGACTTGCACTCACTATTGGGAAGACTAAAGTGCTCCATCAGCTTGTCTTAGGCCTTGCACATGACCCACCACAAATCACCATCGAGGGTCACACTTTGGAGACAGTTGAGCACTTTTGCTACCTTGGTAGCCAACTTTCTCAAAACTCAAAAATCGACAGTGAGATCCAGCGCGCAAGTGCTTCCTTTGGGAAATTTTTCCAACGCGTTTTCATGGACCGTGACCTACAGCAGGACACCAAGATCCAGGACTAGAAGACAATTGTTGTTCCTACACTCCGCTATGGATGCAAAACCTGGGTGACCTGTCAACAGCACCTCAAGAGCTTGGAGAGGTACCACCAACGATGCCTCCGGAAGATCCTTCGTGTCAAGTGGGAAGATCGCCGCACTAACACCAGCATCCTCGCTGAAGCCAATGTCACCAGCATGGAAGCAGTGATCCTCATGCACAGACTTCGCTGTGCCGGACATTATGTGCAAGATGCCAGACTCTCGCCTCCCAAAACAAGCCCTCTACTCTCAGCTCATCCATGGCCAGAGATCCCGCGGTGGTCAGAGGAAACGCTACAAAGACGTGCTGAAAGCGGATCTTAAGAAAACTGATGTGGACATCACAAGCTGGGAGGAACAAGCCACTAACCGATCCCAATGGTGCCATTTCCTCCATCAGGCAGTGGCCCGCTTCGAGGAGAAGCGCCTTGCCCTCGAAGCTGAAAAGAGAGAGAAGGAAGGAAAAAAAAGAAAGAACTTTCTCCCAGCAGGCAACTGGCCTGCCACGAAATGTCTGTACCTACTGCGGGTGGATTTGCGGGTCCAGGATCAGACTCTCGAGTCATCTCAGGACCCATATATAATTCCGTGGTAGAGATCTTCCTCGAATTGAGGGATCATTTAATTTGTTAGTAAATTCAGTTTATGTGCTGATGCCCTGAGGGAGATAGTGGTTGAGGTAAAGGAGGTCAAGGATGTTTTTTTAAGGTGGGAGAGACTAAAGCATGCTTGTCCTGGGAGAGGAATGAGCTGGCGGTGAGGGGGATCAGGGTGGGATAGGGTCACAGGGGCGGGGTAGAGGGGCTGCAGGAAGAGAGAAGATGAGCTCTCAGGTTCAGTGATTGGGGCCATGAGAGGGGGTGGTGGTGAGAGGCAGAGGGGGAAAGGAAGTGGGGACTGGGCGGCAGAGGGATGGAGTTCCACTTGGATCTTGCGAGTTTTCTTCCTGCAGAAGTTAGGAGGATCCCGGGAGGAGGGGGATGTGAGGGAGGGATTAAGGAGGGAGCTGAAGGTGGCTGGGCGGTGAGCATGGTGCACGCTAGGGGCAGAGCCATAGAAGGAGAGGGGATTTGCAGCGGAGCAAGTCCTCCTTGGGCTGGGACATGTGCTAGAGGCCCTCCACTGTGCAGCAGCAGGAGTTGAGGACGTGGATGGTGGGGCTGGGGCAGGGCTGGGGATCTTTGAGCTGGGTGAGTGTGGAGAGTCAGTGACCCTCACTGGAGAGGTGAGGAGAGGGCGGAGAGCAGAGAAGTCCTGGCACTGCTGGGGGAAGTCAGAGGCTGCTGGGTAGCGGGGCAAGTAGAGAGCGCAGCAGGCTGTGTTGGAGCTGAGACACTGGCCAGGCACAGGGGCCTCAGTGAGGGAAGGACCCGAGGGGAGCAGATCAGGCTGGTGCCCATTTTGGTGGGTGGGAGAGCTGCTCCTAGGCTGTGGTCAGGGAGGTGGGTGGCTAGAGGTCAGACGGGTGGGATTGTGGCGCACAGAAGAGGAGGCGCTAGGAGTCCAGGCCAGAAAGAAAGGTGGCGGAAATGTTCCCGTGGGCAGTAGACGGCGGCACCATGGAGGGAGAGGAGAACAAAGTCAGATGCAGTGTTGGTCTCATTCTCTGCCGTTTGAAGCGGGGCGGGGGGTGTTGGGAGAGGAAGGCTGGCACCCTCGCTCTGCTCCTTAGCGGGGGAAGCCGGGCTCGGGGAGTGGGGACGGAAGGCGTGACTGCAGTGTTGGGGGAAGTGCAGGTTTCAATGAGAGCTGGGAGTTGCAAGGAGACAGGGTCCTGCATGGCTGTGATCTGTCGGGAGATTGACCAGACTGTACCCCTGTTAAATAGGGTACAGCATAGCCAGCACCTAACGCTTGTTCCTTCAGACTGCAGGGCTGGGGGTGCAGAAGGTTTTCACCTGGGCCAGTGGGTGTTGGGGAACTTTGAGCCCTGACCACACCCACTTCCGTTCCATGCTTCTCCATGGAGCTCCTGGCCACGCTCCCTACCAGACTCTCCCTTTCCCCACCATAGATGGGTCAGCTCTCTCCGCCCTGTGCGACGGCTGCCCTGTGGGTCATGTGCTTATTCATGACGTTCATTGCTCTGCTTGCCTTCTGGGGTTTGTTTGAACATTTCATGTGTCCGTCTTGTGCTGTAGCATTGTACGCCCACCTATCAGCTGGGCAGACCATATTACCTCACACCCAGTATTGCGTTTACAGTCTAGCCCGCCCTGTCCCAGACTGCACTTGTAATCAGTATTCTGTGACCACTCCTCACGCTCCCTTTCCCCATTCCGTTCCGCAGTGGTTTCCCTCTCTGAGGCCACGTCCTCACTTCGCCTTGGACCATACTTAGGAACGGTGTTTGGATGTGGTTCCAGTTAGCAGGAGTTCACTTGATTTGCCCAGCCCTGTTCCGGTGGGTGTTCTGGCTTAGGTCCCAGTGTAGACTAGAATGTGTTGCAAAGCATGTTGTGTCTGCAGCCAAACAGAGTTAGCGAGAAGTGCTTAAACGTGCTTTCCACTGTGTTTAGGAACCAAAAGCCATGGTTGATGGTGTCATGCTGTCTGGAGTGGCTCACAAGTGAGAATCGCAACCTCAGGGCACAAACCCCAAACTGGTTGTGAGTTGTGTAATTAGATTTCACCAACCAAGTAACAAGTGTAAACTTCGCAGGTCCCCTGGGGCATTCTGATCTATCTCGCCACCCAGGCAAGCTTGCCTCTGTGATAGTCACTTTACACCAAAAATCACAACAATATTCAGGTCACTCCCAGTCCCCAAGGACCAGTCACTTACCCCAGGTCAGCTGTACTCAGATTTCAAACCAAAGACCGGGCCTGTAGCCAATAAACTAACTTAGGGCAGGTCTACACTTAAAACCGTGCACTGGCACAGCTGTGCCACAGTAGTGCTTAATTGAAGACGCTTCTACACCAATGGGAGAGCGTCTCCCGTCGGTGTCGTTAATCCACCTCTGCGAGAGGCGGTAGCTGTGTCAACGGGAGAAACCCTCCTATCGACATCACGCTGTCTACACGGGGGGTTAAGCTGGTGTTACTAAATCGCTCAAGGGGTGGAGTTTTCACACCCCTGAGTGACGTAATTAGACTGGTACAGGTCTGTAGTATAGACCTGGTCTAAAGATGTAGTAAGTCAGAAGAGAAATGCGGGTTATTTACAGGGTTAAAACAGGAAACATGCGCAACAATGAGTTGCCGTCTTAGATTTAAGTAGGTACTTTCAGCTTCTATAATAAGCAGCTGTGTGTGTCCTTTAGGGCTGACCCAGGCCAAGCAGCGTGGGGATCTCTTGTTTATGCTTAGAAATCTTTGCCCCTTAGAGTCCAGACAGCACAAAAGGACCCCAGTTCCTTCTGGTCAGGGGTTTTTATCGCCACGTCCCTAGAGTCCAGGCTGATGGGATGAGTGCTTCTGAACGTAACCTCTTCATGGGTGTGTGTGGGGAGCAATGGACAAAGTCTTTGTTCCACAATGGCCCAGTTGGATTCAGTAGTCCTTTCTGCTGGGCAGAAGGTACCACCTGCTGTAGGAATCCAGCGTTTTGCACTAGGTGATGTTTTTTCTTGTTTAGTGAGTTACAGCGTTTCAGAACAAACATTTTACAGTTACAGAGCAAACACTGATGTATTGCCTTATAGCATGAGATACAGATAGTAAAATTCATCCTACAAGCATTTCATAAAGTCTAATCACATTACTGTAACTCTGATATCTATTGTAACTATACCAACCCGCAGGTGAGCCAGACCGGTTTCCAGCTCTGTATTTGTCAGTGTTCAGTGAGGCCTTGGCGCGAGCTGGCACCTGGTCTGCCAGCGTCACAGAGGGGGCTTTAGAATCCTGCCCAGATGTGGCCACAGCTCCTCTCTGTGATCCTGTGCTGTGACCCACTTGACCCTACTCCATCCTCTCTGCTTTCTTTTCCCATGCTTAAAACATGGGGCCACCATGGACGTTCTCTTCCCTCCTCCGTCAGTGCCCAACTTCCTCCAGAGCTCTGGCCTTCCCCAGACCAGCACTCTGCTTTGCCTAGCCCATTACGCTATCTTCCTTGGCTGCCTCCGCCGCCCTCACAACCCTCCCGGTCAGCTTCACTGAAACCATCTCCTTCCTTGAGATAGAGAGCGAGCCATTGCGTGTGGACAAGACAAGGAAGGCTAGATTTAAAAACCATCCTGACCCAGTCAGCGGCCTCTGAATCAGCAGCGTCCAGTCCTCCAGACCCACCCCCATGAAAAGAGCAACTATCCGGCGTGTGTGCAGCATCCTCCACAGATGTGCTGTGAGCTGTCCTGGCTGCCCCAGGCATGATCCGTCTTGGTGCACCGAGCCGTGCCACACCTGAGCCTGAGAAGCTGGCTTTGGGAGCCCAGAGCCGGGGAACCGCTCATCTGGCCTGGCGACGGTATAAAAATTCCTGGTAATGGCAGTGGCTCTGTCCCATTCTTCCTGTCACTGGTGAGATCAGCTGGTTGGAGAGTGTGCCGCAGTGTCCAGATAAGATGTCTGCAGTGCAGTTGATGGCTGGGTGCATCCTGATTTATTTAGAGTTGAAACTGTAAAAAAGATGTCTCTGCAAGGCTCTAGGCACCCTACCTCATTAGTTATACAATAGAGTGAAATCCAGCAGCATTCCCCCAGGAGCTCAGCCAGCCAGTGCCTACAGAAACTTACTTCCATCCCCTAATTGCTGTGGGACGCATGTCCTCTGTCCTCTCCAGAAGCCGTGTCAAACAGGGGTCTTAGTAACGTGACCAGGAAGTCACCAAATCTGAGCTATTTTGGATCAAGGCGGGAAGCAAATTCCAGAGTCTGAGCCCTCGGAGAAGGCCCTGCCAGCCATAACGGCCGCTTTAACAAACAAACAGTCCTTCCCTTGCCGTTTCTCCTTCCTTCTTGACACCCTCACTTCTCTGTTCCGTGGCCTGGCCTCACTTGATCAGTCACTGTATACTGCCTACAGCAGAGCCCTCATTTGCCAGGCGTGGCACTTTCACCGCATGGACTTGCTCCTCCCTGCTCGGCGCCCGTCTTTATCCACCAGCCGTTCAGTTTCCATCCTCCACAACAAAATTCTGTCACCGGAGGTCCCCTTTTTCTTCCAGGCCCTTTACTCTGCATAAAAATCTATCATCCCATTGCACCTGCCCACTTCTCCTGTCCACACTAGTATAACACACTCTCGGTCCTTAAGTTAAAACTGGAGGATTGCTGGCACACCAATCATCTCACTGACCTCCAGCCTGGAGGACAGGGCAGCTCTAGTCATCTAGGAGGTCTCCCTCTGCTTTCAGCTGATCGTGAAAATCTTTACTTGTGGGCCCAGGCCTGTGCTTTGTCAGATGTTATTTGTGAAGGGTTCCCCCCCCCCCCCCCAAGGTCTTTAAGAAGTTCCTAAACGCTGACTCATCCTCCTTTTGTTATCTTTCTTCATAAGGGTTTTTAAAAGTCTGCGGCCTAGGAGGGCTGAAATTGTCAGTGTGAAGAAGGCACTGTCCTTTCAGAACCGTGTTCAGACTTGTAGATACGATGCCAGCTTTGTCAAAGCAGTGTCCTGTGCTTGAAAACTTGGCTGGGTACCGGTCTCTGTTGAGAGCGAAGGCCTTCGCTTGGCTTGAAAGAAGTCGTTTTTGAGTCTGCTACGATGGGACAAGCGGGAGACTGTCTGCAGAGCATGTACAGCAGACAATGGCCCTAGCTGTGCACTTAGAATTAGGTGTATGCGCTCACGTGCACACACACACACTCACTCTCTCTCTCTCTCTCATATCTAGTAGGAGAGCAGCTTTTAAATTCTATAAGCTGAGGCTGTGTCTACGCTGCGGCTGAGAGCAGGCTTCCTGGCACTGGTAGACACATGCACGGCCCCTGCTCTAGCTAGCACACACATAGCAAGGTTGCATGGGCAGTGGCTTAGGCTAGCTGTCCGTGAATGTGTCTAGGAGGCTGGGTGGCTTTGCACTGCGTTGCTGCCCCGCTATCCCTGGCTATGCTGCTGTTTGTGGTGTCCTGGCTTGAGCAGAGCTGGCGTGAGTCTGTTGACCTGTGCTGGGAAGCTCATTCTCAGTTGCAGTGTAGACGTACCCTGAATAAATCATGAGCAAGGAGTTTCCAAGCAGCACAAGCAAAGCTGGTAGAACTTACGTAAGTAGTTCCTGATGCTGTTTTTAAAAAAGAACCTAGGAAACAGACCCAAAAGAACTTGTTAATGCAGTATTAAGTTTGCCTGTTTAAAATCAGGAAAGGCAAAGGTTCCAATATCAATATTGACTAAGCCACAGTGTGTGTCCTGGATACCACAGAGTGTGCCCACATTTATACAGCTTACTGGGTGAGATGGTGGTGGGCGTATTCCCTTCTCTATTTATAGAACGTGGGCATTGGGGAAGTGGCAGGTCTGATCACACGTCTGTTTCACCCACAGGTTTTGTGGCAATCTACAGGCCGGACTTACTGGGTGCACTGGCACATGGTGGAGATTATTGGTGCTGGAGAGCAGCCTGAAGAAGAAGCTGCCCAGGAAAAGGTATCCAGTCTGACCGAGAACTTGACGTTAACCACAGGTGAGGTTATGTGCACTGTACGTACATGTGCATGCTCTGCCTGTTGCTCCCACATGCTTTGGGGTGCACTTTGGGACTGCTCACATTTCCTTGCCAGTATGGAGTGACTTACATTTCTTCTAGGGATTTTCCTAAAGAGAAAAGTAATTCTGCGTGTTCTGTAGGAGGGATGACAGCTTGTCAGTGATATGACTTAGAGCTGCATGGGACACGTGTTTAGATAACAATAGGTTTAAAATGTCATTTCATACTCTAGAACGTGCACATAAACTCTAGTTAGAATTAAACTGAACTAACTGCTAAAACCAGCATGTTTTGATATTTTGGCACTTGCTGCAAATGAAACCACCTGAAATTTGGTGCATATAAAATCAAGAGGAATGAATAAAACAACGTAGGTTCATAAGTTTTAAAAGCACTGGTGTGCTTTTTTTGGAGTTCGATAGGCTAAGGTTTTAAAAGCTGTTTAGTAATTTTGGGTGTCTGCATTTCTGGTGGTTCATCTTGAAGCACCTTAAAAGGTCTGGCTTTTCTAGGCAGGGTACTCAACAATTTCTGAAAATCACATCCCTTTAAGGTGTCTTAAGTTGAACACCCCAAAATCGAGGCACCCAAAATTTAGTCGCTTTTGAAAACCTTTTGCATAGTTCATCTAGTCTGACCTCCTGCGTAACACATGGTAGAGAATTGCCCCAGTAATTCCTGCATCAAACCCAACAATTTGTTGTTGAAGTAGGATGCATCTTTTAGACAGACATCCAGTCTTGATTTAAGGACTCCAAGTGGCAGAGAGTAAGCTGTTTCAGTCTTCAGTCACCCTCTCAGTTAGAAAAGCGTGCTTCTATTTCCAGTTTGGCTTTCTCCATCACTGACCGCCAGCCACTGGCCCGTGTGATGTCTGTCAGTTAAACTTTGCCTGAACACCAGTTGCTTTGGCTTAATTCAAAACTGGTTTAGTTAAACAGCTGCAAACCCCTGTGGGGATGCTCTTATTTCAGTTTACACATGGTTTAATTCAGTTTAGCTTATATCTATTCCTACTCAAGCTAGTTTACCTGAAATAAACCTGATTTAAACTGGAATAAGTGTGGCCCCACAGCTTTGGCAATGCTTTAAATATATTTGTTTAAAATCACACCTTTACCCTGTGCAGTCTGCATGTAGACAAGCCCTTCTGTTACCGAGCTCTCTAGTGATGGATGATACCTTCTCCCTGCGTAAGAACTTACGGACCATGATCAGGGCTCCTTTTAGCCTTCCTTTCAATAAGGTAAATAGAGGCTGGGCATGCCTACACTTGCCATTTAAAGTGGAAAAAGTCCATTTTTTGCGCAAAAACCGTGGGAGCATCTACACGTCCTAATGCCTTTTTGCGGTGAAACTCAGAAGTTTCACCGCAAACAGAAAACCACGAGAGGCATATACAGCTCTTACCAGTGATGCTTTTGCAGTGATGTGCAAGTGAAGACACGTTCTTCCTGTTTACAGAGCTTTTAGCCTCCAGAGGATCTCCCACAGTGCCTAGGTGACCACTCTAGCCAGCAGCTCTGCAGCTCTGACGCCAGGTAAACAGATGTCCACCCCTCCTCTATAAACCCCAGGGAACTTTGAAACTCCCCTTCCTGGTTTCTTGGCAAGTGCTCACTTATCTGGCCAGGTGGCAATGGCTGCTCCAGGGAGCAAACGATCCCCTGCTTGGAGCAATGCTGAGCTACTGGAGCTGATCGGTGTTTGGGGACAGGAGGCTGGGCAGGGACCCTGGAGCGAGCTGCACTGTGGGATAGCTGCTCTCATCAGCCATGGCAGTGCTGCAAATGTGAACACACTCTGACGCCTGTGGAAGTGAGTGAGGACGCAAACCAGCACTTTTCTTTCACCGGTTCCCTATCACCGGTGAAACTGACAGCGCAAAAACTCTGCAAGTGTAGACAGAGCCTAAGCTCTTTAAGAGTCTTGCATGTTTTCCAGACTGTTGATCATTCTTATGGCTCTTCTCTGACCTCTCTATTTTTGCAACATCGTTCTTAATGTGTGGACGCTGGAACTGGACATGGTATTCTAGTAACGATTCATAGCAATTAAGGCCAGAAGGGAACCACAAGATCATGTAGTCCAGTGGCTCTCAACCTTTCCAGACTACTGGACCCCTTACAGGAGTCTGATTTGTCTTGTGCACCCCCAATTTCACCTCACTTAAAAACGACTTGCTTACAAAATCAGACATAGAAATACAAAAGTGTCACAGCCACACAATTTCTGAAAAATTGCTGACTTTCTCATATTTACCATAGAATTATTAAAATAAATCAACTGGAATATAAATATTGTACTTACATTTCAGTGTATAGTATATAGAGCCGTATAAACAAGTCATTGTATGAAATTTTAGTTTGTACTGACTTCGCTGGTGCTTTTTCTGTAGCCTGTTGTAAAACTAGGCAAATATCTAGATGAGTAGATGTGACCCCTGCGTACTCCCGGCCAAGAACCACTGCTCTAGTCTGACCTCCTGTGTAACACAGGCCAGAGAATTTCACCAAGTTGACCCCAATATTGAGTTTAATAGATTGGGTTTAGCTAAAGCAACTTCTAGAAAGTGATTCCATCTTGCTTTGAAGAGATGGAGAATCCACCACTTCCCTTGGTAGTATGTTCCATGGGTTGATCATCCTCACTGTTCAAAATCCGGGCCTTATTTCTAATCTGAATTTGTCTGGCTTCAGCTTCCAGACGCTGGCTCTTGTTCTGCCTTTCTCTGTGGGGTTAAAGAGCCCTTCTGTCCCCATGGAGGTACTTATACACCACAATCGAGTCACCCTGCCGTCTCTTTTTTGATCAGCTAAACAGACTGAGCGCTTTAAGTCTCTCACGGTGAGGCATTTTCTCCAAGCCTCTTGTTTTTGTGGCTCTTCTCTGCCCCCTCTCCAATTTTTCAACCTTCTTAAAACATGGACACCAGAACCGGACGCTGTATTCCAGCATCAGTCTCACTAGCACTGTATATGGAGTCAAATCACATCCCCGCTCCTGTTCCCTCCTCCCCGGTTTACACCTCCTGGGGTCGCATGAGCCCTTTTTGGCCCAGCGTTGCACTGGGAGCTCACATCGAGTTGCTGGTCCACCGTGACCTCTAAATCCTTTTTAAAGGGGCACTGTGGAAAAAACAGCATGTGGTCACGTAATTAAAGACTGTATCTTAATGCGAACACACAAGGGGGCCGAGTTAAGGTTGTACAGGGAACCTTAATTCCCGTGTTTCCTAACTTCTGAGTGCTTAGCTTTCCGAGATGTTCAGTTTTGTTGTGTGTAAATTGCTGGGTTTTTAAACCTGGACTGAAAGGCAAGCTGCGAATGCTAGTCAGCCTCCTATAGGATTCACACCTTTGAAAGGGAATTGTTTTGATTGTTAGGTGCTTAATAAAAGATTGACATTGTTATTAATTATTCATAGTATCCAGTGCCTAGGAGCCCAGCGGGGGGACCAGTTTTGTCATGATGGTTGCCACAGGGACCAAGGCCTTGTCTAGACACACAAATCGTACTGCTTTAACTATACTGACAGAGTTACATTGCTACGGTCCCTGGTGTGGATGCAGTTATACCAGGATAAACGTGTTTATACCGATATCGCTTATTCCTGCCTGGGAAAAGGACCGAGCTAGACCAGTATAAGGCACACTTATACCAATAAAGAGCAACATAGGGTCCTGTGGCACCTTTAAGACTAACAGTGTAATGGTCTAACTATATTGGTAGAAATCACACCCCTTCTCGCCACCAGTATCAAATCTGGGCCTACACGAAACTAAGATCTCTGAGTACTCCACCCCCAAGCCACATCTGTTCACTACTGTGACTGAGCCCAGGACCCTCACACCAGTTAATACAGCAGTGAACAAATGTGGCCTTTTATGCTTGCAGTTTTGGTGTGCGGGAAATCTCTCTGCCTAGGTACTTGTACGGCCCTGGGACAGTTGTTTCTGAGCACCAAAAGCAGGTGCTTCTACTGAGCAAATGTTTGTTCTCTTCAGGTCCTTCTTTATTTTTCAGTCCTCACATGTGTTCTCCGCTCCCCCAAGCAGAGCGGAGCCTGCCGGTTAAGATGCTGCTTACTCCCTTCTTCCAGATGTTAGGGAGGCTGTTAAGTAAGACTTACCCCTGATCTCCACAGTACCCCCTAGATGTCCCCCCTTTCTTGCCCCCTTTCCTTTGTTGACAGTCCTGTAGCCAGTGGTCAGTCTTTGTGATGGTGTCGTGTCCCCAAAATGACGAGTGGGACTGTAATAATTCTCCCCTTGCTACACCACACCGGCCGCCTGGCATCTGGATTGAACTGAGCAGCTGGCTGTGAGGAGTGAGCTCAGATTTCAATCCGTTTCAATGGCAATCCTTTTCTTTAAAATGCCTGCTGGATCTCCCCTCGGCTCTGAGCGGGTCCTGACAGCCACCCAGTGTTCTCTGCTCTTGCTTCATGCGCTCGCTCTGTTTGCCGGCAGATGGCAGACTGGGAATCCGGCCAGCCTGTTAAGAGACTAAACTCCCTTTGAATGCTGGCCCTTGGCTGCCTGACTGGCCCAGGCCAGCTGTCCCCTCCTGGCTCGGATGGCTCTGCAGCAGGGTAACTGTCCTGCTGAGGCGCTCAGGGTTTGTCTTTGCCTTGCTGTGCCCCCATGCAGTGACCCAGACGTTTTACTGCAAGCCCCTTGGGGGGCTGTACTCCCTGCCCTACCTGACGGAGCGGCTGAGCGAGGACTTGGAGGCCCTGAGCCGGGCCGAGTGGTGGGAGCTGCTCTTCTTCGTGAAGAAACTAGACCCGCACGAGCAGCAGGAGATCGCCCAGCTCATCCGGCAGCACCAGGAGCAGGTGTGGGACGGGGTGGTGCAGGGGAGGGAGAAGGACCTGGGGGGAATAGGGAACTGGGAGGTGAGAGATACCATGGAGCGAAGTGGGAGAACAGGTGAGAGGGGAGATGGAAGTGGATGGGGGCAGCAGGGATGGAGTGGAACAGGGAACTGGGGAGCCTTGGGAAGAGCGGAGCAGACTGGGAGGGGAGATTGAACCGGGGGAGTAAGTGGTGATGGCGGGGGGGCAGGAGAGGGGGGGACCAAGGAGTGCGGATGGAACAGAGGGAGGGAACGAAAGAGGAGACCAGCTCTGCCCAGGTAGAGAAACTGTGTCCAACAGTCTCTGGATGGGCAGGTCACAGGCATGGGGACATGCTGTCAGCAGGCACTTGGACATCGATCTAGGACAAGAGAATTGGGCTTGTTTGGTTCTGGCTGGCCTGGGGACATCCTGGTGTTGGGTCGGTTCTGGCTGGTCTGGGGCTATCCCAGTTGGACTCGCCCAGTTTCAGTTTGGTTCTGGCTGGCCTGGGGACATCCTGGTGTGGGGTCGGTTCTGGCTGGCCTGGGGATATCCTGGTTGGACTAGCCCAGGGTTGGTTTGGTTCGGGCTGGCCTAGGGATATCGCGGTTGGACTAACCCGGTGTCAGTTCTGGCTGGCCTGAGGATATCCCAATTGGACTTGCCCGGTGAGGGGTCAGTTCTGGCTGGCCTGGGGACAATCCGGGTTGGGGGGTCGGTTCTGGCTGGCCTGGGGACAATCCGGGTTGGGGGGTCGGTTCTGGCTGGCCTGGGGACAATCCGGGTTGGGGGGTCGGTTCTGGCTGGCCTGGGGACAATCCGGGTTGGGGGGTCGGTTCTGGCTGGCCTGGGGACATCCCGGTGAGGGGTCGGTTCTGGCTAGCCTAGGGACATCCCGGTGAGGGGTCGGTTCTGGCTGGCCTGGGGACATCCCGGTGAGGGGTCGGTTCTGGCTGGCCTGGGGACAGTCCGGGTCGGGGGGTCGGTTCTGGCTGGCCTGGGGACATCCCGGTGAGGGGTCGGTTCTGGCTGGCCTGGGGACAGTCCGGGTGAGGGGTCGGTTCTGGCTGGCCTGGGGACAGTCCGGGTGAGGGGTCGGTTCTGGCTGGCCTGGGGACAGTCTGGGTCGGGGGTAGGTTCTGGCTGGCCTGGGGACAGTCTGGGTCGGGGGTCGGTTTTGGCTGGCCTGGGGACATCCCGGTGAGGGGTCGGTTCTGGCTGGCCTGGGGACAATCCGGGTCGGGGGGTAGGTTCTGGCTAGCCTGGGGACATCCCGTTGAGGGGTCGGTTCTGGCTGGCCTGGGGACATCCCGGTGTGGGGTCGGTTCTGGCTGGCCTGGGGACATCCCGGTGAGGGGTCGGTTCTGGCTGGCCTGGGGACAATCCGGGTCGGGGGGTCGGTTCTGGCTGGCCTGGGGACAATCTGGGTCGGGGGGTCGGTTCTGGCTGGCCTGGGGACATCCCGGTGTGGGGTCGGTTCTGGCTGGCCTTGGGACAATCCGGGTCGGGGGGTCGGTTCTGGCTGGCCTGGGGACAATCCGGGTCGGGGGGTCGGTTCTGGCTGGCCTGGGGACATCCCGGTGAGGGGTCGGTTCTGGCTGGCCTGGGGACAATCCGGGTCGGGGGGTCGGTTCTGGCTGGCCTGGGGACAATCCGGGTCGGGGGGTCGGTTCTGGCTGGCCTGGGGACATCCCGGTGAGGGGTCGGTTCTGGCTGGCCTGGGGACAATCCGGGTCGGGGGGTCGGTTCTGGCTGGCCTGGGGACAATTCGGGTCGGGGGGTCGGTTCTGGCTGGCCTGGGGACAATCCGGGTCGGGGGGTCGGTTCTGGCTGGCCTGGGGACAATCCGGGTCGGGGGGTCGGTTCTGGCTGGCCTGGGGACAATCCGGGTCGCGGGTCGGTTCTGGCTGGCCTGGGGACAATCCGGGTCGGGGGGTCGGTTCTGGCTGGCCTGGGGACATCCCGGTGTGGGGTCGGTTCTGGCTGGCCTGGGGACATCCCGGTGTGGGGTCGGTTCTGGCTGGCCTGGGGACATCCCGGTGTGGGGTCGGTTCTGGCTGGCCTGGGGACATCCCGGTGTGGGGTCGGTTCTGGCTAGCCTGGAGACATCCCGGTGTGGGGTCGGTTCTGGCTGGCCTGGGGACAGTCCGGGTCGGGGGGTCGGTTCTGGCTGGCCTGGGGACATCCCGGTGAGGGGTCGGTTCTGGCTGGCCTGGGGACAATCCGGGTCGGGGGGTCGGTTCTGGCTGGCCTGGGGACAATCCGGGTCGGGGGTCGGTTCTGGCTGGCCTGGCGACATCCCGGTGTGGGGTCGGTTCTGGCTGGCCTGGGGACAATCCGGGTCGGGGGTCGGTTCTGGCTGGCCTGGCGACATCCCGGTGTGGGGTCGGTTCTGGCTGGCCTGGGGACAGTCCGGGTCGGGGGTCGGTTCTGGCTGGCCTGGGGACAATCCGGGTCGGGGGTCGGTTCTGGCTGGCCTGGGGACAATCCGGGTCGGGGGTCGGTTCTGGCTGGCCTGGGGACATCCCGGGTCGGGGGTCGTTTCTGGCTGGCCTGGGGACATCCCGGCGAGGGGTCGGTTCTGGCTGGCCTGGGGACATCCCGGTGAGGGGTCGGTTCTGGATGGCCTGGGGACAATCTGGGTCGGTTCTGGCTGGCTTGGTTACATCCCGGCGAGGGGTCGGTTCTGGCTGGCCTGGGGACAGTCCGGGTCGGGGGGTCGGTTCTGGCTGGCCTGGGGACAATCCGGGTCGGGGGTCAGTTCTGGCTGACCTGGGGACATCGGGCTGCTGAGGATTAACCCAGGCCCTGCGTTTCCAGCTGTCGGAGCTGGATGAAGAAGCCCTGATCCAGCTGTTGGTACCGGTGGAGCTGGCCCAGAAAGTGCTGCGGGAGCTGAGCAAGCAGTGCCAGGGCTGCACCCTGAGTGACCTGCACAGCTCCCATGTCTACAGCAAGTACTTCCTCCGCCCAGGGGGGGCGCAGCCGGGCGGCCTGGGGCTGGACGCAGCCCCCTCGGAGTCCGCCGAATCCCTGGTGTCCAAGAAACCAAAGAAAGACCCTCCCACCGCCAGAGTGCCCGCCCCTGCCCCGGCCCCCCCGGAGAAATCCGACTGCCAGCTGTTCAGCGAGCTGCTGCGAGCGGAGGGGCTGCCCTGCCCGGAGATGGCGGAGGAGAAAGCCAAGGGTACGTGCCGGCCGGGGAGGGAGCTACGTGCGGCCGTGGCTGGGTGCTGGGCTCTAGCTAAAGAGGGTCCCTGCTGGCCAAGGGGGTTCTGGGCAGGGGAGCCCCAGCGATTGGCTCGGGGAGGGGCTGGCCGGAGGGCTCGTGGGGCAGCCTGGGGTTGACGGGTGTTTTGGTCCTGGCCAGTGTTGTGCAGCGTGAAGGGCTCGGGGAAGAAGAGCTTGTTGGAGAGGATTGCAGAGGTGGTGGAACTGATCCAGAGGTCCAGCTCCGAGGTGGGGCTCCAGCTAGCTGGGCTCAGGTTCATTATCAAGACCCTGGAGGAGGAGGTCGGGCGAGAGCGGCAGGTCATCAAACCCGAGGGCGGGCTCACCATCAGGTCAGTTCTCTGGCGTGCCCAGACCTGGAGGTGGCAGGCCAGTGCCTCCCTGGAGAGAAGGGGCAGGAAAACCAGCTGCTCCTGTCTGCAGGGGCCGGCTGGTGGCCGGTGTCTGTCTCTGGCGCGGGCATTGCCCGTGGGTGATGTTTCTATTAGAGCAGTGCCAGGGGATGCCAGTCAGGGCTGGGCGCCTGGACTGTGCTCACGGTCCTGGCTCCAGAACCTTACGGTCTTGCTACAGCAACGTAGAAAGGATTTGGGTGTGTGGGGGGTAACAGATACATGTCACCGATTGTACGGCCGGCAGGGACCGTTGTGATTGGCTGGTCTGATCCTGTGCATCGTGCAGGCCAGAGAGCGTCACCCCGTCACTCCTGCATGGGACTGAAGTCTCCTGGGTTAGTGGCACCATGGAGCCCAATAAGTGGTGGGCTTTGGGCAGATGGCCCCTCCCAGCGTAGCGACCGCAAGCCGTGGAAGACTTGCCCCATCCCTGGGAAGCTGTTCCCATGGCCGGTCACCCTCCCTGGTAAACAGGTCTCTGATTTGAACTTTGCCGTGGTTCTCCTTCCACCTCTGTCTGCTGGATCAAAGAGCCCCCGTGTCAGCAGTGTTCTCCCCAGGCAGGTGCCTACAGACTGCGAGCAGGTCTCCTCGCCCTTCGTCCGAGGAGCGGCCTGGATCCAGCTTCTTTAGTTGCTTGTTGTGAGGCAGGTTTTCCAGCCCTGGGTGCTTGCAGCTCGTTTCTGACCCCTGTCCGGTTTCCCTGTACCAAGTGCGGACACCGGCCGACCAAGGGGTGACTTGATCATGATGCGCAAGGACCTTTCTGGGGAGAAAACACTAGTGCTAACGGGCCCGTTAGTCTAGCAGAGATGGGCAGAACCGGTGGCTGGAGCTGAAGCCAGACACATGCCTGTGAGATGTAAGGCCCAGATGTTTACCAAGGACGGTGATGAGCTGGAAGAAACTCCCAGGGCAGGGGTGGATTCTGCACCTCTGGATAGCTGGAAATCAAACCTGGCTGCCCTGCTGGGACTCCTGTGAGGGTTTGGGGAGAGGGGGACGCGGTGGGGCCAGGAGGGGTGGGAGGCCCGTAGGGGGCCCGGGGATCTGGTTTCTGGGCCAGGGCTGACCTGGAGCCACGCAGCAGGTCAGTCCCCGGTTGCCCAAGCCCGGCTCCTCACCCACCTGCCGTTGCTCCCCGCAGGGAGAAGCTGGTGAAGATGCTGGTGGAGCTGCTGACCAACCAGGTGAAGGAGAAGCTGCTGGTGGTACTGGCGCTGCGCCTGCTCTGCGTGCTGATGGCCAAGTACGACTGGCGCGTGCTCTTCGCCACGGAGGGCGGGGTGCGTGCCGTGCTGGCCTGCATGCAGGAGTACGCCCCCTCGGCGCTGGTCCAGCAGGCCGGCCTGGCGGTGAGTGCGCGCTGGCAGCCGCGGGGCCGGGCATCTGTCGGGAGGAGAAGTGCGGCTCACGGGGAGGTGGTGGCTGTAGTGGGCTCAAGTGGGGACATGCCGGGATCCTGCGTGGGAGAGGGCGGGGTGGGGTGGCCAGTGCGGGGATCCCAGGGGGATGCCAGGATGCGTTGGGCAGCCTTGTGTTCTGGGCCTGGGGCTGGTGCCGCCGGCTCTCCTCCCTGACTGGCTCCCTCGGCCTCCCAGGCTCTGAAGGTGCTGGTGGGCGCCGGGACCTGCGAGCTGCTGGGTGCCAGCGAGAAGCCCTATCCCCTGAACCACGCCGATGCCCCGATGATGTGGGAGATCTTCGCCAGCATCGGCTCCGCCTCCAGCAAGGACTCGGACAGCCTGCTCTGCGCCCTGCCTGCCGCCATCCGCACCATGCAGGGCACCGCTGGGTATGGGGGCCGAGCGGGGTCATTTCCGTGGGGGCAGTGTTGGGGGGCAGCTCCCTGGAGGCTCTGGGGGGTGTCTGACCGGGGGGGGCCGTCGCCCCACAGACCCACTGGGGAGGAGCAGCGACTGGTGCCCGCGGGCGCTCACCCTGGCGCTCTGTCCTGCAGGGCCTCGTCGGCCGTGCAGAACGGCCTGCTGGTGGCCGGCCTGCTGATCGACAGCCACCGGGGCCTGGCCGAGCAGCTGGTGAGCTGTGACATCCACTCGGCCCTGCAGAGCTGCTGCCAGGGGGGCCAGGACCCCGCCGCCCCCAGCCACGCCACCGAGACGCTGGCCCAGATCGCGCTCAGCCGCCTGGCGGAGCACCAGCTCCCCACGAACCTGGACACGGCAGGTACGGAGCCCACCCCTCCCCCCGCGACAGCCCCTGTCTGAGAGCCTGGGGATGGCAGGTACAGAGCCCCATGCCCCCCCCCCCCCCCGCCTACGAGCCTGAGGACGGCTCCTACGCAGCGCTGCTCCGCATACACACGCACAGCCCCTGTCTGAGAGCCTGGGAACGGCAGGTACAGAGCCCCATGCCCCCCACCCACCCCTGCAGCCCCTGCCCAGCCCCGCCTACGAGCCTGGGAACGGCAGGCACGGAGCCCCCAACCCCTTCCCCTCCACAGCCCGTGTCTGAGAGCCTGGGAACGGCAGGTACGGAGCCCCCTGCCCCCACCCACAGCCCCATCTGAGAGCCTGAGGACGGGGGTATAGGCACCTGGCGCCCCCAGCCCCACACTGCCTGCGAGCGTGCAGCCGGCGGCATGCAGTGCCCGGCCCCGGCCCCGGCCCCACGGCTCTCTCCCTGTGGCAGAGGCGGGCTCAGCCCTGGAGCTGAAGGACGTGGACGTGCAGACGCTGCTGGGCCGCCTGCAGGAGGGCAGCCTCTCCAAGGAGCTGGTGCTGGCCCTGGAGCGCTGCGTCTGCGACGAGGCCGGCCCCGAGAGCGAGGGGGCCGAGGCCCTGCGGGACCGCCAGCACTTCCTGCTGCTGCTGCGCGGCCTGGAGCAGCTGGGGGCCGAGAAGGCCGTGCAGCTGGGGACCCTCCGGTGAGTGCGGGGCGCGGCCGGGTCCTCGGGGACACTGGGGGGGGGGCGCGGCCGGGTCCTCGGGGACACTGGGGGGGGGGCGCGGCCGGGTCCTCGGGGACACTGGGGGGGGCGGGGTCCTCGGGGACACTGGGGGTGGGGCGCGCGGCCAGGTCCTCGGTGACACTCGGGGTGGGGGCGGCCAGGGATCCTGGGGTGACACTGTGGGGAAAAGGGGGGGCTGGGGATCCTCATAACACTGGTGGGGGAGGAGGGGGCCGGGGATCCTCATAACACTGGTGGGGGAGGAGGGGGCCAGGGAGCCTCGGGTGACACCGGGGGAGGGGGACCTTGGCCAGGGATCCGTGGGTTGTGCTGTGAGAGTGTGGCTGGGATGTCCCAGGTTGGAATGGGAGCCAGCACGGGGGCGTGTCTGGCTGGGGCTCTCCTGGGGTTGGGGCTGTCCTGGGGGGGGTGTTTTTGGGGTCAGGGTTGGTTGGGGCTGTCGGGGGCGGGTGTTTTGGGGGGTCAGGGTTGGTTGGGGCTGTCCCGAGGCGGGTGTGTGTGTGGTCAGTTGGGGTTTCCCAAGGTGAGGGGGTGGGGTGGGGGTTGGGGCTGTCCCGAGGCAGTGGGGAGGGATGGGGTGAGGGTCATGGGGGGCGGGGGCAGGCATGGGGTGAGAGTGGCCCGTGCAGCCTGAGGGCCGGGCACACGGGGGATCGGGGCACTGGCAGCCGCTGGCCTCTCCCCTCAGGCCCCACCTTCCCCCGTCTCTTGTGCAGGATTTTGAACAAGCTCCTGGACAGTTACCAGGAGGAGGCGCTGCCCTGGCACGAGAGCATCGAGCCCTGTCTGTCCTCCATGAGCGCCCCCAGCACCGAGCGGGAGGTGAGGGGGCCGGGGGGGCCCTGTCGGGGGTGGGGGGGAGTCCGGGAGCAGGACGCGGGGGCAGGGAGGGACTCCTTGCTCAGCCCCAGTTACGGGCTCGCGGCAGGAATTGCTGGTGAAGTCTCTGCCCGGTGCCTTGGCCCGTAACAGCCCTGATCTGCGCCAGGCCTGTCCCGGGGAAGCTGGGCCTGTGGCCCCCGGCATCACCTGTTTATTCAATGCCCCCTGGCCAGGGCTGGGGCCTGTCTCTGTTCTGTCAGACTCCAGCCCGGGCCCCGCAGGAGCTGGGAGCCGCCCTGCCCCAGGGAGCTGCGCTCCCCATAGACCAGGTGGGCGGGGGGTGGATGGCGACTGGCCCAGGGAGAGCAGGGACTCGCCCCAGCCCCCTGGCAGAGGTGGGACTAGAAGCAGGTCTCCTGGCTCCCAGGCCGGTGCCCCAACCCCCAGGCCGCGCTGCTCCCTCTGCAGGTGGTGCAGGAGTTCGTTCGCTTCCTCCACCGCCTGGCCACCACCAACAAGGACTGCGCCGTGGTGATGTGCCGCCTGGGCACCAAGGAGGCCCTGTCCAAAGCCCTGGACAAGCACAACTCCAACCTGCTGCTGGGGTCGGAGCTGCGGGACCTGGTGACCGACTGTGAGAAATACGCCAGCCTCTATCAGAAGCTAACGACCAGCATCCTGGCCGGCTGCATCCAGGTGAGCCGGGGCACGTGCTCGGTGTGGGGTGTGCGTCCTGACCCCGCCCAGGTGAACAGGGGCTCTGCCATGGGGAAGACCTCCCCCCCCGCCTGGGGCGGCCTGCCCGATGGGTGGGTGGAACCTCTGCCTGCCGGGGCGCTGATCCAGGTCGAGAGCAGCCAGGGGCCCCAGGCAGTCTCTGAAGGGAGGGGAGGTTGTTTGTCTGTGAGGAGGGGCTGGTGGTCTCTGCAGGGGGTGGCCTGGCGTGAGGGAGGGCGTGACTTTCCCCAGGGTGCAGCCTGGATTGCAGGGTCCCCTTAGCTCTCCCGCCTGGGACGCCTTTTACACTGCTTTGCTGGGAACAGCCACCGGTGCAGGCTCTGCTCGCTCCCAGCCCCCAGCGCGCAATCGCTCCCAGCTGAGTACGTGCTGCTGCAACACATTTCACAGGCTGGGACCACTCCCCCCTTTGTTCAGCTCCTTCTGCGTCGTCGTTGTCATGAGCAGAGATGGACAGAGGAGAGGGGGGCGAGGACATTTCCCCCTTTCTTATACTCCTGCGCTTTGTGCTGGAAAAATCCGTGCTGGGTCATGGGGTCGGGCAGTGCTGTTGCGTACCTGAGCTCCAAACTGCCCTCCTGATGAAGTGTAACTTTCTTGTTTCCCTCCCCTCCCCCCCAGCTGGTGAATGTCTGATTTAATACTTACCGGCTCTTTGGTACTTTGCTGGCGTGCTAGGGCGTCTTTGTCTCTGAACAATTAGTTTGTGGGCGTTACCCACAACGGCACCTTATTTCAGTAACAATCATGCAGTAAAATCTCATAGCTTTACACACAGTGTTGTTAAACACATCTTAACAAGACAATGATATTCAGCAGTTTATGAATTTTCAAATGATACTTCACAGGGCGTACTTTGTACAAAATATAACCATATACAAGTGGTGAAAATGGGGTACAGGGTGTCACAGAGGTTGGTGGTCTCTGGAAGGGGTGACCAGGGAGTGGTCTGTGGGCGGGGAGAGGGGTTGGTAGTCTCTGGAAGGGTGTGGGCAGGGAGGGGGTGGTGGTGTGTGAAGTGGGGGGAGTGGCCATGTGGCAGAGGCTCTCCCTGGACCCAGTTCACTCAGTTCCCCGCTCCCCACCTGTGGGGCTGCGTTCCTCGGGGGCTGGTTGCTGCCCAGGGTCCAGCGATTGGGCAATGGGGGCGGGGGCTGCCAGGTCCCCCCCCATTGATGGTTTGCGCCCTCTTCTCTTCCAGATGGTGCTGGGTCAGATTGAGGAGCATAGACGGAGTCACCAGCCCATCAACATCCCCTTCTTCGACGTCTTCCTGCGCAACCTCTGCCAGGGTCAGTGCTGGGGGTGTCGCCCGGGGCCCCCCTGCCCCAGCTGTGCCCCCGCCCAGCTCCCTTCAGCGCTGTCCCCTCTCCCTGCAGGCTCCAGCGTGGAAGTGAAGGAGGACAAGTGCTGGGAGAAGCTGGAGGTTTCCTCGAACTCCCACCGAGCCAACAAGCTGACGGACAGGAACCCCAAGACCTACTGGGAGTCCAACGGCAGCACCGGCTCGCACTACATCAACATCTACATGCACCGCGGCGTGGTGGTCAGGTGGGGCGGGGGCTGTGGGTACTGGCCCCCGGGGGGGGTCTGGCTGTGTGTGCCGGGCGGCAAAGAGCATGTCCCGGGGCTGCGGGAGGGATCAGGTGTGTGTGTGTGGGGGGGGGGGCCTTTGGGGTGGGGTAAGCATTGGGCAAGGGGTAGCAGGGTGCCTGAGGTGGCACAGGGGTGTTCCCAGGGATGGGGGTGGGAGCAGGTGGGCGGAGAGGTGGCTGGCTGCCCAGGGTGTCCCGGGGATGGGGGTGCGATCAGGTCGGCAGGGGGTGGCTGGCTGCCCAGGGTGTCCCGGGGATGGAGGAGGGATCAGGTGGGCAGAGGGTGGCTGGCTGCCCAGGGTGTCCCGGGGATGGAGGAGGGATCAGGTGGGCAGAGGGTGGCTGGCTGCCCAGGGTGTCCCTGGTATGGGGGGGAGTTGGGCCCAGGTAACAGTGTGGTGAGGGGTGGCAGGGTGCCCAAGGTGGCCCAGGGGGGCTGCACATGCTGCTTCCCTGGCTGGGGTGGGTTCCCTTTCCAGTAGCCAGCCATGCAGGGCCCTCGTCTGTGTCCACGGGCGCCATACGCCCTGCTGGGATGGCTGTTGGCACTGTTGGCCCAGAGCAGTGCAGCGCCAGGTGCAGCCCCCCAGGAGCTGGGGCCAGGGGCTCAGGGGCTCCCGTTAGGACCGGCGGCCATGCGAGGCTCTGAGCCCGCTGGCAGACGTGCCCCTCGGGACGGGCACCGTAGGCTCCGGCCTGGAGCACAGCCCAGAAATGGGCCGGTGCCGACGCTGTGGCTCTCCCCGGCTGCAGACAGATGAGCCTGCTGGTGGCCAGCGAGGATTCCAGCTACATGCCAGCCCGGATCGTGGTCATGGGAGGAGAGAACCCGGCCAGCATCAGCACCGAGCTCAATACAGTGAGTGTGGCCCAGGCCGCCCCGGACAGGAGAGGGGGTCCTGTGGCTTGGGGGCTCCCTAGCAGGGCGGGCGCAGGCTGAGAGCTTCACACCTGCCAGCGCCCACCTCTGCTGGTCAGTGTGGAGCTGGGGCAGCCCGGCCCAGGCTGGCGGGGCCACGACTGCCTTGGAATTGGGGCAGGCAGCACCCGAGGTGCAGGGAGTCGCCAGCCCCAGGCCTGTAGGCCCTGTCCTGGCAGACCTGTCACAAGGGCTCTCCTAGGCGGGCAGGAGCAGGGCAGGGCCCCGAGCTCAGGGTCCGTCTCCAACGCTGGCCAGGACCAGCTGCTCCAGGGGGAGGGGCAAGACACCCCAGTGGCCAAGTCCCGGCTTCCCCTCCTGTCCTGCTCCTCGTCCGCCCCGTGCAGGCCTGGCACAGCCTGCCTTGTCCTAGCTGCTCCCCTTTCTGCTGCTAGACCCTGCCACCCTCCCGCCCTCTGCTTCCCCAGACCTGTTACCCACCTGGCCCACGCCCGAGTGAGCTGCCCTGGGAAACCTCTAGCCAGAACCCAGAGGCGCTGTCTGGGCCGGGCCGTGTGCCTAGCTTGGATTGTGCTGGTCTCCGCTGCACAGTGGCCATAGAGCAGAGGAGGGACCGAGAGGAGCCGCCTTCCGGCCCCCGAGGCAGCGCTGAGTCCCAGGAGGTCATTGGGGAGGGACGTAGGGGTGGGCGGGGCAGACAGGCAGGCCTGCGCGTTCCTACTGGGAGCAGCATGTACATCCGTGCTGGCGGCCGGCCGGGTGTGCGGGGCGCTGGGTCTGTGCTTAGTGACGGCGCTGGCACCAGCTCTCGGCACGGCTGGGCTGCTCCTTAAAGCCGCAGCTCCTGGGGGCAGGTGATTCCATGAGAATCCCACCTGTCACTTCCCGAGTGAGGCTCCAGCCCCCACGCTGCAGAGAAAAGCTGGAAATTGGGACCCCCCCAGCTCCAAACCCAGTGGATGGGCCTGATCTGGGCGCTGGGGCTGGCGGTGCTGGGAACCTGCTCGGCTGGCTGCGTGCGGACGGAGCAGGGTCAGTTACAGCCCCCTGGGCACCGGGAGCAGGGTGTGACGCTGGGTTAGTAGCACCTCTCGGGCTGGGAGCCTCAGGGGTACAACGGGAGATCTGCATCTCACTCGGACGGGCCACTGGTCTATGGCTGTCAGCCAGTTCCCGTGCCCGGCGGCACCTCTCCATCCCCATCGGTTCTGGTCTCTGCGGCCTCTCCTGGTGGGTTGACAGCAGCTCCTAAGCGCGGTGGAGCTCCCAGGGGCTGGTCTTCCATTGGCCCTGCCGGGAGGGGGCAGCAGGGAGCGGTGGAGAGGTCTGGCACGTCTGACTGCTCCAGCAGAGCCATGGTTTCTGTGATCTCCCCAGGTGTGGCTGGGAGGGGCCCTGGGGCTGCCTGATGGAGCGGCAGAGGCTTTGCTGGCTAGTCCCGTCCCAGGTGCTGGTCGTCTCCTTGCCCCGTCCCTTTGGGGCCCGTGTTCCTGCACGCCGCTAACCCCACGGCTTCACTTCACGTAGCTCTGGGGGCTGGGCCTGGACAACACTCCCGTGGGGCGGGATCTCTCGCGGCCTCGTCATCTCTGTGTCCTGATGGCTTGCGTCTCTCCTGCCCCCCCAGGTGAACGTCATGCCCTCGGCCAGCAGAGTGATCCTCCTGGAGAACCTGACCCGCTTCTGGCCCATCATCCAGATCAAGATCAAGCGCTGCCAGCAGGTGGGTGTGCTGGCGGGCCCCCTGGCGGGTTCGGCCACAGGGACCCCCTTGGGACTGTCACCTGATGCGCTGAATGTGCCTCTGAGCCCGTTTTTCCCTGCCAGCCTGGGACTTCCAGAACCCTGCCTTGTTGAGCCAGACATGCTAGCCTGCTGCAACCCGACCCAGGGTCTGGGCCACGTCCCCAAAGCTGCAGACTTAACTGAAAACAGCTCAGCAGGTTTCCTATCTCCAGCACCCAGACACCCAGCTCCCAATGGGGAAACCCCAAATAAATCCGTTTTACTCTGTATAAAGCTTATACAGGGTAAACTCATAAATTGTCCGCCCTCTATAACACCGATAGAGAGAGATGCACAGCTGTTTGCTCTCCCAGCTATTAATCACTTTCTCTGGGTTTATTAATAAACAAAAGTGATTGTATGAAGTATAAAAAGTAGGATTTAAGTGGTTTCAAGTAATAAGAGACAGAACAAAGTAAGTCACCAAGCAAAAACACGCAAGTCTAAATACGTTAAGAAACTGAATACAGGTAAATCTCACCCTCAGAGATGTTCCAATAAGCTTCTTTCACAGACTAGACTCCTTCCTAGTCTGGGCCCGATCCTTTCCCCTGGTCCAGTCCTTGTTCGTTCCAGCAGACATCTCAGGTGGTAAGCAGGGGATTTCTCATGACTGGCAGCCCCCTTTGTCCTGCTCCACCCCCTTTTATAGCTTTGGCACAAGGTGGGAATCCTTTGTCTCTCTGGGTCCCCACCCCTCCTTCTAAATGGAAAAGTACCAGATCTAAGATGGATTCCAGTATCATGTGACATGGTCACTTGTCACTGTAAGACCTAGTCTCCATTCTTCCCGGGCTGGCCCACACCTGCACGGGTAAATAAACCATTTACAACCAATTGTCCCAGTCACTGGGAGCCATCACGATTCTAAACCCCCATTAATGGCCCACACTTTGCATAATTACAACAGGCCCTCAGAGTTACACTTCATATTTCTAGCTTCAGATACAAGAATGATACATGCATAGAAGTAGGAGGAATATATTCAGTAGGTTATAACCTTTGTTATGATACCTTACAAGAGACCTTTTGCATACAGCATATTCCAGTTACATCATCGTCACACTCACAAGCAGATTTCCATAAAACATATGGAGTGCAACGTCACACCCCCGTCCCTGTGTGCGGCCGAGCCGGTCCCTGGCCTCCCTCGCCCCCCGCAGGGCCTCCACGGGCAGCGAGAGGCCTGGCCCGGGGCGCCCCGCAGGGAGTCGCTCGGCTTGGCAGGCCCGTGTCTAACCGGGGAGGTTTGTGCCCTGTGCAGGGTGGCATTGACACACGTGTGCGGGGCATCGAGATCCTGGGGCCCAAGCCCACCTTCTGGCCGATCTTCAAGGAGCAGCTGTGCCGGCGCACGTACCTGTTCTACACCACCCAGGCGCACACGTGGTGCCAGGAAATCGCAGACGAGCGCATGCAGCTGCTGCAGCTCTTCAACAGGTGAGGCCTGTACCCGGGGTCCCCCAGCGCTGACAGAGCCCCCGGCAGTGCCCTGCCCTGTGTGTGTCTGTACCCGGGGTGTCCCCCCAGCGCTGACAGAGCCCCCGGCAGTGCCCTGCCCTGTGTGTGTCTGTACCCGGGGTCTCCTCAGCGCTGGCAAGGCCCCAGGGCCCCACCAGTGACTGGTGCGGGTGTCTCTGCTGTTGCAGGCTGAACGGCGCCCTGCGGCACGAGCAGGTGTTCGCCGATCGCTTCCTTCCCGATGACGAGGCGGCCCAGGCTCTGGGCAGGACCTGCTGGGAGGCCCTAATCAATCCCTTGGTGCAGAGCATCACCAGTCCAGGTACCGGTTCCCCTGCCCGGCTTCCCGCTGCCCCCAGCCCGCCTGGCCCGCCTGGCTCAGCCTCCCCCTCTGGCCTTGCAGATCCCAGCGGCGTCAGCCCCCTGGCCTGGCTCCTGAGCGAGTACCTGGAGAACCTGGAGACGGCCCGACGCGCCAAGAGCCGCGCCACCATCTTCAACTCCCGCGTGCGGCGCCTGAGCCACCTGCTGGTGCACGTGGACCCCGGCAGCCCGGAGCCCGAGGAGCTGAGAGCCCCGGTCAAAGCCAGTAAGGGCCCCTCCCCCGTGGGGCTTTGGGGCCAGGCAGGGAGGGGGGCGGGTCCCAGGGTGGGGCTGGGGGAGGAGACCCTGGGGTGCTGCCTGGGGCTGAGTGGGGAGAGGGGTCCCTACGGGTAAGGACTCTCCGGGCTGCCTTTTGCACGTCCTGCCAGAGCCGGGCACTGGCGCCGAGCTGGGCTTGACCCTGTGTGTGCCCGATGCCCGCAGGCGGGGTGAGGTGGGAGAGCGCTCTGCGGGGCGGGCGGGCAGCCCCTGGGCCTGGCGCAGCACTCAGATCCGTGGGTCTGGTGCCCACAGGCAGAGCCGGCAGGTGCCAGACGCACCTCTGCAAAGGCCAGCCCTGTTGTAGGGGGCAGGATCCCGGCCGGGCGTGGCTACTCTGCTGCCCCGGGGTGCCTGGGGCTGGCTGGCTCCCACCCACCCCGAGCGCCCGGCTTGCCCCTGCACCCCCCCCCCCCACTCAGTGACCGTGTGGGGCTGAAGTGGGCCCCCCCGGGGGAGGCTGGGAGGGTTGGGCCCAGCCCTCGCCCCACAGGCGGCTTTGGGGTTGGGTAGGGGGTAGTGCTGGCGCTGCCCCCGCCCTATTCCCCGGGCGCAGCTCTCACGCTGGCCCCCCCTTGGCAGACGGGAAGAACGGGAAGAACAAGGAGACCAGCTCTGGGGCCACCAAGGTGTCGGGGAAGAAGCCCAGCAGCATGACGGGGATTACGCAGTGCTGGAGGGGCGTGGTGCAGCAGCAGGTGTGTGCGGGGGGGCGACGGGGGAGGGGCGTGGTGCAGCAGCAGGTGTGTGCGGGGGGGTGACGGGGGAGGGGCGTGGTGCAGCAGCAGGTGTGTGCGGGGGGGGGCGACGGGGGAGGGGCGTGGTGCAGCAGCAGGTGTGTGCGGGGGGGCGATGGGGGAGGGGCGTGGTGCAGCAGCAGGTGTGTGCGGGGGGGGGCGACGGGGGAGGGGCGTGGTGCAGCAGCAGGTGTGTGCGGGGGGGGCGACGGGGGAGGGGCGTGGTGCAGCAGCAGGTGTGTGTGTGGGGGGTGACGGGGGAGGGGCGTGGTGCAGCAGCAGGTGTGTGCGGGGGGGGCGACGGGGGAGGGGCGTGGTGCAGCAGCAGGTGTGTGCGGGGGGGGCGACGGGGGAGGGGTGTGGTGCAGCAGCAGGTGTGTGTGTGGGGGGGATGGGGTGGGGAGCATTATGCAGCAGTAGGTGTGTGGGGTTGACGGGGGTGTCCTGCAGCAGCAGCTGAGCGGGGGGGGAGGGGGCTGTTGATCTGTGTGTGTATCTGCTGCCCATCCCCCTCCCCACCCTGCATGGGGGTAGCAGGCCCCCATCCACCTCTGTCTCTGCAGCTCCTGCCCCAGGCCCATGGGACACTAGATACGGAGAGACCTACCCACGCCTGGCCCGTCCTGTCCCCCTGAGACCCTCCCCACCTTCGGGGCCACCCCCATGCCCGGCACACCCTGTACCCCCTGGGGCTGGCCAGCCCATCCCCCCAGGGCCCTCCCCCCGCCTGTCATGTCCCGTTCTCCCCCCGCCCCC
Source organism: Emys orbicularis (assembly GCF_028017835.1). Lineage (NCBI taxonomy): Eukaryota > Metazoa > Chordata > Testudines > Emydidae > Emys > Emys orbicularis. The sequence continues at coordinate 213,785,683 of NC_088685.1, read as the reverse complement.
CCATCCATCCTGCCCCCCACAGACACCTGTCCCGGCCTGTCCCCTCCCCGCGTCCAGCCCAGCCTGTACCTCCCCCTCCCCCCGGGGCCCTCCCCGCGCCTGTAACCGAGTGCCGCCTGCCCCTGCCCAGGTGAAGCGGTTCCTGGAGTCGTGGTGGCAGGGGCCGGACTTCGTGGAGCGGTACTGCCGGCTCTACCTGGGCCTGCGCGGCGCCATGGAGGAGCTGTTCGGGCAGCAGACGGCCTTCGCGCTGGCCCTGCGGCAGGGCTTCTCCGGGGGCCTCCTGCAGCTCTCCTTCCTGACGGCCATGCACGTGAGTGGGGGGCTGGCCTGGCCCGGGGGGGGAGCCCGGGGCCCAGCAGCGCTTCCAGGCTGCTTGGCCTGGTGCCAGCCCGCGGGGCTAGAGGCTGCCTGCGCCCCAGTGGGGCTGAGCCCCCCGGCGTCGGCTCTGCCCAGCCACGCTCCTGGCTGCCGTCCGGGGTCTGAGGGGTCCCAGGTGCGTGGGGGTCTCCGCCAGTTAACCCCCGCTGCTCCTGCTCCAACAGCCCTGGGCCCTGAGAGGGAGCGGGCCCCTCGAGCCCCCTTGCCCACCGCCCAGACACGCAGCTCCCACGGCCCCGCCTCCCCCGGAGCCCCTCCCCCATTCCGCCTCCCTGTCTCCACGGGTGGGGTGACCCCAGCTCCTAGGGAGTGGCCTCCCCCTCCGCAGGACTGTTCCCTCCCCCAGAGCCCCCCCATCATGTGGGTGTCCCCTGAGCTGCCGTGGGGAGCCGCCCCGAGCAGGCCCTGGCAGCTGGCGCTCTCCCCCGCAGGTGAGCGAGCAGTTCGCTCGCTACGTGGACCAGCGGATCCAGGAGAGCCAGACGGACGCGGGCAACGTGGAGTCGCTGCACCGGCTGCAGCGGAGCCTGGAGCCCATCCTCTTTCTCTCCGGCCTGGAGCTCGCCAACACCTTCGAGCACTTCTACCGGTGAGGGGCCCCAGCCGGGGGCGCGGGGAGCTGTGCCCCCCGCCCGGCCTGGGCTCTGGCTTTGCCCGGCGCCTCAGCGGGTGCTGGTGCCTGGCTTGTCATGGGGGCTCTGGCTCGGCTCGGGCCGTGGGCTCCCCAAAGTCCAGCCGAACCCCGGCCACCAGCCCAGAGCCTGTGTCCCGAGCCGTGGCTTGCAGGGGGGCAGCAGGGCACTGCAGGGCCCACAGGCTGGATCAGGCCCGGCCCCGGGCCCCACAGCGTTCACCAGCTGCCGGCCGGCCGGCACGCCCTGCTCCAGGCCGTAGCGAAGGCATGGAGGGTCCCGGGGGGGTTCCGGGACGGGAATTGGGGGTGGCTCCAGGTCTAGGGGCCGGGGAGGGAGTCGGGGGCTCTGGCCCCGCCCTGACGCCGGCTGCCGTTGCAGGTATTACCTGGGCGACCGGCTCCTGGCCCAGGGGAACGTGTGGCTGGAACGGGCCGTCGTCGAGCAGATCGGGCTCTGCTTCCCCAATCGCTTCCCCCAGCAGATGCTGAAGAGCCTGAGCGAGTCGGAGGAGCTGCAGCAGCAATTCCACCTCTTCCAGCTGCAGCAGCTCGACAAGCGCCTGCTGGAGCTGGACGCGGGCCAGGAGGACGCGGTGAGAACCCGGGCGGGGCGGGGTCTGGGCCGTGCCCCCTCCCTTCCCCGGGCACATGGGGGGGCACATGGAGAGCTGGGGAGGTGGGTGGGGTCTGTGCCGTGCCCCCTCCCTTCCCCTGGGGGGCGGGGTCTGGGCCGTGCCCCCTCCCTTCCCCGGGCACATGGGGGGGCACATGGAGGGCTGGGGAGGGGGGCGGGGTCTGTGCCATGCCCCCTCCCTTCCCTGGGCACATGGGGGGGGCACATGGAGGCCTGGGGAGGGGGGGGTGGGGTCTGGGCCGTGCCCCCTCCCTTCCCCCGGGGGTGCGGGGTCTGGGCCGTGCCCCCTCCCTTCCCAGGAGGTGCCGCAGACGAGCCCCTGGCGGGAGCCTGACCCCTGGCACCCCTGCGCCCGTCCCCAGGCGATGGAGGAGGAGCCGGCCGAGCCGGAGGAGGAGCCGGAGGTGAAGGTGCTGGCCCTGTCCCCGCGCTGCTGGACCATCTCCCCGCTCTGCTACCTGGAGGATCCCAGCAGGTGTTTCCCGCGTCCCCTCGGGGGCTACTTGGCGCGGTTCGCCGACTTCTACACCAACAGTGAGTCTGGGCGCTGGGGGGGGGGGGCGGTCACTGTGCCCCATGGTGGTGGCAGGGAGCGGCGTGTGACAGGCGAGGGGGCACCGGGGGGGGGGCGTGTGACGGGAAGGAGCACCGGGGGGGGGGGGTGTGACTGGAGAGGGGGCACCAGGGGGAGGGTGGGGAACGGGGGCTAGGCTGAGCAGGGGGGTGAGCTCCAGCCCCGCCTGGGGGTGGGGGGCAGCCCCGGCTGGCTCGGGGACCCCACGGGCCCGGCGCTCTGGCGGCTCTGCTGGGACTGGCCGCGTCTCTTGCAGGTCAGAGCCGGTTTGGCCTGGAGCACACGAAGCCGCGGCGCCTGCAGTGGACGTGGCTGGGCCACGCGGAGCTCCGGTTCGCGGGCAGCACCACCCTGCACGTCTCCACCCTGCAGATGTACATCCTGCTGGGCTTCAACAGCGCCCAGGTGGGACCCCCGCTCCCCTGGGGGGTGGGACCCCACAGCTGGTGTAAATGGGGCACCAATTGCTCCTGTCCTTGCAGCACAGAGAGCGCCTTCCCCCCAGCTCATCCGTATGGGGCAGACACCCCCTTCCCTCGTGTCTCCCTTCCCCCCCCCCCCCCCAAGCCCTTGGACTCTCATCTCCACAGCCCTGGTCCCTGCCCCCCTGTGGCCAAGCAGCCGCTGTTTCCCCCGGGTGGCTTGTGCCAGAGGAATCTGTGTTATTCTCTCTCCCCTTTGCCCCTCAGCCCCCCCCTCCGGCCCTTCCCCCCCCAGCGACCTTGCCCCCATGCCACGGCCCCCAGAGACCTCACCCCATTGCCCCAGCTCCTGGGCCGTGGCCCCAAGATACCTGGCCCGGTTGGCCTGTCCCGGCCCCCAGAGCTGTCGCCCCACCGCCATGGCCCTGCCCCTGCGTATTCACTTCCTGTCTCCTTTGCGCCGCAGGAAGTTGCTGTGGAGACCCTGGCCCAGGCCACGGGGCTGTCTCCTGTTCTGCTGAGCCACGCACTGAAACCTCTGACGGGAGAGGCCGGGATCCTGACCCAGAGCCTTCCTCAGGGGGGTGCGTATGGAGGGACCGGGCAGGGGGGGTTGAGCCCTGTCCCTGGGTGGTCCCTGAACAGGGGGACCACAGCTGGGGATGGAGCCCTGGAGCCCCTGCGCTGGGCCTGGTGGGGGTGTGGAGGGTTGGCCGGGCTGGGCTGGGCCCAGAGCAGGTGCCAGGGAGCACTGGGCTTGTCTGTGAGCTGGAAGGGGGTTTGCGTCCGGAGGGGCCAGTCTCCAAGCAGGGCCGGGGGGGGAGGGAGAACTGGGCTGGTGGGTGTGGAGGGGCCAGTCTCCAAGCAGGGCCGGGGGGGGAGGGAGAACTGGGCTGGTGGGTGTGGAGGGGCTGGTCCCCAAGCAGGGCCAGAGGGGGCATCGTGTGGGGGGTATGTGGGAGGCCTGGGGCTGGTCCCTAAGCAGGGCTCGAGGGGAGGAGGAGGGAGAACTGGGCTGATGTGTGTGTAGGGGCTGGGGCTGGTCCCCAACAGGGGCCGGAGGGGGTACATGGGAGGGAGGGCGCGTGGAGGGGCTGGGGCTGGTCCCCAAGCAGGGTTGGGGGGTGGGATATGTGAGGGGGGGCATGGAGGGCTAGGGCTGGTCCCCAAGCAGGGCTGGGGGGTGGGATATGTGAGGGGGGGCACATGGAGGGGCTGGGGCTGGTCCCCAAGCAGGGCTGGGGGGTGGGATATGTGTGGGGAGGGCCCATGGAGGGCTGGGGCTGGTCCCCAAGCAGGGCCGGGGGTGCTGGAGGAACCGCTCCCTGGGCATGGCTGAGCGCGGCTGTGTTGGTCCCAGGCGTCCTGCGTCTGAACGAGGCGGCCCTGGCGCGGGCGGCCGGCCAGCGCCTGTGGCTGCTCCCCAAGCAGACGTACCTGAATGTGGAGGATGACGAGGGAAGCACCCTGGAGAGGAAGAGGAACATCATCTGCTGCCTCATCATCCAGATCCTGAAAGGGGAGAAGGAGCTGCACATCGATAACCTGGTGTTCAAGGTACGGGGGCCTGGCAGGCGAGCGGCCGCGCGGCTCCGCGCCCTGGCAGCCTCAGAGTAACTGCCCTCTCCCCCCAGGTGATCGACGCCTGTCAGAAATGGGAGTCTGGCCCTGCCCTGAAGTTCCTCAGCTTCTGCTGCAGCAGCACGGACGTGCTGTCCTGCACCCTGCACCTGCTGAGCCAGGGCTACGTGCGGCGCCAGGAGGACAACCCCCAGCTGCTGGAGTACGTCTCCACGGAGCCCACGACACCTCACCGGGGCCAGGCCCAGGTCATTTTCCGTAGCACAGAGTGCCTGAGGGGGCAGGACAAGGGCAGCAAGTTCTCCCCGTTCAGGTAGGGGAGCGTCTCAGGCGGGGCTGGAGGGGGGCGTCACCGGGAGCTCTCCAGACGGGTGACGGGCGTTTGCTCTCTGCCAGGCTGGATGCCCATGGAGTCGGCCCAGAGGCGGTCCTGATGGAGACCCTGCTGCTGCCTGTGGGGCGCACCATGAGTCAGGAGGAGGTGCAGGTGCTCATGAACCAGACGGTGCAGCAGGTCCTGGACACCCTGAGTGTCTCAGCTGATAGAGCCCAGCATCTGCTCATTCACTGCAAGTGGAACGTGGACCTGCTGATCGAGCGCTACACCGAGGACCCCGAGCTGCTGCTGATTTCCTCAGGGCTGCAAGTGCAGAACCCCCAGCCACCCCCGAGTCCCGTCACCCACTGTCCGGTGTGTGTGAGCCAGCTGTGCCCGGACGACAGCCCTCCCACCCTCTGCTGCATGCACTACTGCTGCAAGGTGAGGGGCCGGGGGGCTGGCAGCGTCTAGGACAGAGGGGAGGGCCCTGCTCCCAGGAGGAGGGACGCAGCTGTCAGGGGAGGGTCCCAGGGGCACACCGTCACCCCTCTTTCCCCGGCTTCCTTGTGTTCCTGGGCTTGTTCCCAGTTTTCAGGTGTGGCATGATTCTGGTGCCACTCCGCCTGCAAGGCAAATTCCTGAGTTTGTCAAGCTGGGAGCTGGCCCCTGGCGAAGGGAGGGGGCTCACCAGGCGGGTCTGTGCCCTGGGGTGGGCACGAGATGGACTCTCTAGATCTGATCTTGTTCCCCCTCCCCAGTCCTGCTGGAATAAATATCTGACGACTTGCATCGAGCAGAACCTGGTTCAGAACTGCACCTGTCCCATCCCTGACTGCCCTGCGCAGCCCACCACGGACTTCATCCGCTCCATCATCTCCTCCCAGGAGGTCATTGCCAAGGTGGGTGAGGTCACCACTGGGCGTGGGGCCATGTCTAGTCCGCCCTGAGCAGGTGTGTCAGGGAACGCGCTTTGTTTCTAGGCCACCGCCTTTCCCCCCTCCCTGTCTTGGAGAGTGGTGGGGCCGAGAGCTACCCAGGAGAAACCTGGTGCCTTTGAATGAATGAATCCTCCCCTGTGCCGACTGGCTGTTTGCTCCCCTGCCCTCCCTCACGCTCTTCGCGCTGCCCTCCGTGCCCTCCTCCCTTTGTGCCCCCCTGCCTCCATTCCTGTCGCTCTGTGCATCTAATCCCCTTCCAACCCAAACCAGAAACCAACTGCGAGAGAACGATGGCACTCCCTGTGCAGAAACGAAAACTGCTCCTCTCCCGCAGGGCACATCAATCCAAACAGTACGTGGCTAGAGTGTCCCTGTGTTACGAACATGAGCCCCCAATTCTCAGACACCCCCTCTGCCCAGTTACCTCCACCCCACCTTGGAAAGCCATTCCACCCTTGGACAAAGCCCTCAGCAGGCGAAACCAAGGTGGGTTGGCTTCTGATTGGCAAAGAGGGAGGAGTCAGGGTCAGGCTCCCAATGGAAGGCTTGTCTCAACATGAACATCTTTTCAGAACTGGGCTTTCCTTCCTCTTCCAGAAATGACTGGTGGCCTGGTGGGGACCCCTTCCCCTCCTCCCCATCTACAGAATTATCAAACGCCTACCCGCGTCCCTCTTGTCCAAGGAAGTATGGCATGGCTAGATTTGCGGAGAGCTATTTTAGTTTCTGCACAATTTCTGTGGGAGTTCCTGGCAGAGAGATCCTGGAGGCAAGGGTCGCTGGGCCAGGAGCAGAGAGGGGTGTCTAAGGTACGGCTGTTTGAGTCTTAGCTGGGGGAAACTTGGGATCTGCTCACTCAGCCCTTTGGGAGGCATTTCTTGCTCGGATTTCCTTTGACATCCAGGCAGCTGCTGTTGGTGGCTCGACTGGTGCCCAGATGTTTCTCTCCGTGCTGACTTTCTCTCCGGGAGCGTGAGTACTGTCCTTGTTATGATTGGGAACAAGAGGAAGTTCCTTAATTGCACGGAAGGAGAGGTTTCTATTCCTGCTGCTTCTGGATTCCCAAAAAGAGAGGCAGGTCTTTGACCCATTCTGGACTTCAGAGTGTTCAACGGATTTGTCAAGAAAATGAAGTTCAGGATGACCACCCTTGCTTCTGTTATCCCTTGCCTGGAGAGAGGCATGCTGCAGGTTGAGGGCAGCATACCAACTTGCACGTGGCAATACAGCCGGACCACAAGAAGCTTTTTTTCAATTCACAGTACACAGTATGCACTGCCAGTATATGGTCCTGCCCTTGGTCTAGCCTCAGCCGCGTGGGGATTCACAAAGCGCATGAAGGTGGTTGTGGCCCATCCATGCCATCTTGGAATTCAGATATTTCCTTACCTGGATGATTGGCTAGTTCCAGAAGATCGAGGTCACGTATCCAGAACAGCCTTCTTGTTATCAGATGTCTGTTCTCTGGTCTAGGTCCAAAACTGGACATAGAAAAATCAATTTTACAGCCTCGACAGAGAATACATTTCATGAGGTGGGCCTTGACAACACGTCTGCCATGGCTTACCTTCCAATGGACAGGTTCCAGGATATAGTCTCTACAGCTGAGAGTCTCACGTCCACTCTGCAAATAACAGTGTGAGAGAGTCTGCAGCTCTTGGGACACATGGCCTCATGCACGCACATGCCATGCTTTACTTGAGATGTCTGCAAACCTGGTTTCATTCAGTATATCCCCCAAACCGACATTCCCTGGGCATGCGGGTGTGCGTACCGCACGAGTGCTTCCGTCTCTAAATTGGTGGATAGAGCGGTAGAACGTATGCAGAGGAGTTCCATTCCTGCCATCAGAACCCACTGTGACGTTCTCCTGGCATTATCTGGACCGGTGAGCTGCTAGGTCACTCCAGTCCTCGACTCTGGGAGCCAGCCTCACTCTGCTCTGCTGTGAGAACCGAACCCCCACTCCTGGGCTGTTCACGCACAGCCTCTGGCATGTAAGCTGCTCCCAGTTATGTGAGTGAGCACTTTTGGCCAGCCGCTGCTTGGATTGTGCAACCGAATGACACTAGCCAATATGTCCGGTCCCAGACACAACCCTAGGAACCTCCATCTTGCAGTGTTCAGTTATACCCGCTGGATGCTGCAAGCTTATATGAGTTCGTCAATTTAACAAAGAAATTGATATGTACCAAGCTTGTTATCCCAAGGGGAGTCTCTGACATGCTTCAGACCAAATCCACTGCTTCAGGTAGACTAGACAAACAAATGTATTAACTACAAAATATAGATTTTAAGTGATAAGTCAAAGCACAAGAAGTCAGATTTGGTCAAATGAAATAAAAGCAAAACGCATTCTAAGCTGATCTTAAAACTTTGTGTCCTTACAAACTTAGATGCTTCTCACCATAGGCTGGCTGGTTGCCCTTCAGCCAGGCTCTCCCCTTTGATCAGCACTTCAGTCGCTTGGTGTGGTGTCTGTAGATGTAGGTGGAAGAGAGAGAGCATGGCAAACAGCTCTCCCTTTTATCATGTCCTTTCTGCCCTCTTGGCTTTGCCCCCCCCCCTTCAGGGTCAGGTGAGCATTACCTCATCGTGGCCCCAAACTGACCAAAGGAAGGGGGTGACTCACTAGAGAGTCCAACAGATCCTTTGTTGCTGCCTAGGCCAGCGTCCTTTGTTCCTGTGAGGCTGGGCTGGGTTTGTCCCATACCTGCCTTGATGAGGTGTGAACTACCTCTTTGCTCTTGGAGAGTTTTGCCTGGGCCTCTGTTCCTGGAGCGTTTTTGCCTGGGCTTGTTCTAAGCCATGAGGAAAACATTTTCAGCCTCATAACTAGATACATGAAATTACAACCTATAACATTACATATAACAACAATGCTCAGTGCATCATGAGCCTTCCGAAGACACCTGACATGACAAACTTTGCATTGGATGCCACACAATCGTATTATAAGGATGAACATGGGGGTGCTGGGTGTTTCCCCGAGGTACAGAGCATCACACCCACCTTACACAGTAGTCTATAAGGACAAAATCTCGCTACAACTACACCAAAATTCATTCCTAAGGTAGTTTCAGGATTTCATATAAACCTGTCAGTTCACTTACCTGTGTCTTTCCTAAAGCCGCATGCATCTAGCAAAAAAAGGAGACTTTGTTTGGTTGACGTGAGATGAGCCCTGGCATTGTACCTTCCGAGAACAGACCGGAACAGAGAGCCACCTAGACTTCCTGCTGCCGTAGCAGAATGAGTACGAGCTGTGTCCTCTGAGAATATCGAAGTGGATCTCTGGCTGTATCCTGTTATCAGCTGGGAGTAAGGGCTCCCTCTGCAGGGTTGCAAGCAGCCTCAGCAGTGTCACCTCAAGAGGTGCCCCTTGCTGTTTGCAGGTGAGCTACATGGAGTTCCAGCTACACATTCATGAGACGTTTCACCTTGGTCCAAGACTCCTCAGCTGACGTCCTTGGGCACCACAAGCAGCTATACCTTCTTCTTGAGTAGTGTCCCAAGGGGTGCGCCACTTCAGGTGTGCGTGCGTCCTGGGCGCCTTAGATTGGAGATCCCTGCGTTAGGTAGCTGTGCCTGTTGGGTCTGCACATGCCCTCTACTCTGCCTCGTGCTCTGCACCATGGCCACATAGAGCTCCACGGGCGAACCGCCCTCAGTTCCTTCTCGGGCCGAGACTGAGCCTCAGCAGTGACCCGGCTGAGCTGAGCTCAACTGTCCTTTTTTGTTTTGGTTTTTCTCCTAGTTTTACTTTGCTTAGTTAAAAGCAACAGAGGGTCCTGTGGCACCTTTAAGACTAACAGAAGTATTGGAGCATAAGCTTTCGTGGGTGAATGCCCACTTCGTCAGACGCTGGCACAGAGGACACTTGCGTCTGATGAAGTGGGCATTCACCCACGAAAGCTTATGCTCCAATACTTCTGTTAGTCTTAAAGGTGCCACAGGACCCTCTGTTGCTTTTTACAGATTCAGACTAACACGGCTACCCCTCTGATACTTGGCTTAGTTAGCTTCAGTAGTTAAATCATTACACAAACCACAAGATTTGTTGTAAAGCCCGTTGTCCTTTCAGTTTTTTCCCTAACGGGAACTTTAGAGTGCTGGGAGGTATGCCCGGCTCTCTGGGTTTTAAACATTGCCTTTCATGCCAGGATGCTCTCCCGCTGAGCGGCGGGCACTCTTGGTGTGTCTGTTGCCGCGGGGAGTCCCACGATGCCCCCCCCCCCCAAATTTAATTTTTGCCTGGCTGTAAAATTGAGAGACAGAAAGAACCAGGAGATTAAATTGCACCTCCGAATGGCTTCTGACCCGTGCACCAGTCTCCGAGCAAGTCAACCACATCAGCACAGCGCTCCTCTAGAGCGTCTAAGAGGAACTCAAGAATCCTCTCAAAAAGACACTAGGAAACAGAGCTTGGGTTCCCTAGTAGGGAATCTATCTCAAAGAAACCCTGATCACAAATCAAGACAACTGCTTCAGCACCCACTGGTTCCCGACTCTGCACCCACGAGGCTGCAGTTTTCTCAGGTACTGTGAGCACCATTAAACCCAAAGAATGTAAGGGTCCCAGCTCTGGGAAATCATCTGGGTCATCGGGGTTTGAGGTGACAAGGAGAAGACTACTCTTAAGTTGGTACCAGTAGAATCAGCCAAGCCGTCGGTACCATCGTAGACCAGACTGTCATCTAGCAGACACTCCTTGGAGCTCATAAAGCTTACGGCACTGTCAGCTCCCTGTCCCACAGTAACATCTGCCCAGGCTGTTGTCTTGGTACCAAGCACTTGGGTACTGCAGGAGTTTAGATTTTCATGAGACCTTGTGGCAACAGAGATGCCTGACTCCCCTTTGCTTGGTACCGATCTGTTCCAAGGGCCTCTAGATCCCTGGACATTCAACCAGTACCAACAGAGTCACCACCTTTTTCTACCAGTGCTCTTTCAAGAGACTGTCTAAAGCAGGAAATAGACGCTCTCCTGAACTGAGGTGCACCCTGTAGGATTCTGTACTGGTGAAGGAACCAAGGGCCAGCTTACCTCTTTATGCCCTGGGGTGGGGAGATGCGAGGTCCTTGGGTGCAGGCATGGCCCCAGCGAACGCTGCTGGCCGAAGTACTCGGTTCATCTGAAAGAGCCACCGTTCCTGTAAGGAAAATAACATTCCTGCAGGAACTTTTTTCGCTCTAGGCATGTCAAACAGAAGCCATTCAGCCCTGACGCACAAGGGGGTCTCTCCTTGTTTGCAGAAGTAGAACAGTATCCAGCAATAAGTGCCACTTGCTTTCTGCCTTTGTATCCAGATTCCTGTCTGCCTCCCTTTGCCTGGGCACTGAGCCAACCCCCCCAGTCAGATGGGTCTGTCCCGTCCGTAGCCTATTGCGCTGATGGGTAAAGAGTGGCGGCTGCTGAATGTTTCTTTCATCTGTCCTGTTTCTTGGTGCTTTGGGTTGTGTTCTCTCTGCATCCCTGGAACTGTCCTCTTGGTGCTGGATCCTGTTCTGCCTCCTGTGCAAAGCCAGAAGCTCACTAAGCCCCTCAGCCGTCGCCCATTCCCTGCTCCAGCTTGCCATCCCTGTTCTCAAGACAGAGGGCTTCTCTCCAGGATGGCATCGTTACAAACTCCGGCGTGTTTGGTGCTGGCTTGAAAGCTCTAGGGAATCAAGTCTTCTGGTCTCAGAAGCTGTCCACCGTGGCCTGTGACATGGCAGGTTTTCCGCACACTCTGCTCTTCACCAGTGTGCCTCTTCCTAGCCGTGAGAGTGGCTCATTCAACCCCTGGCTCCTCTGCTCCGATGGCCAGGCTGCGTCAGCTGGGCAGATGGTTTTGGTGACGTGTCGCATAGGGCACTAACTGATGGCCATAGCCTGTTCCTTCTGTGCAGGGCTGCCCTAGAGGGGAAACCCATGGCCCTTTCCCCCGAGCCAGCCATCTCTTTGGGGATCTTCTGCTGGTTTGACCTCCCTGTTGAATTACACCAAAGCCTTTGTTACGCTCCATCCTCCAATCGGCCCCAGTGCCTTTTCCTCTACACCTGACTCTCAGGCAGTGTCTCTACAGCTGCTTAATCCTCCTCCTGTATCTGCAGTAAGTGTATGCATGTTGCAAGATCCCTCAGGGCTATATTGTTTCCCACCCTTGTGAACCTAGTCCACACCCTAGTGAGTATTTTGCACGGCCCTTACTCCAGAGAAACCTACCCATCGAGGCAGATTGAGAGCAGAACTGCCGTGTGCTCCCTGGCTGTCCCGACAGCAGTCCTAGGGCCTTGGCCAGGAGCATATTGCTTTCTATTTGTAGGATGGTAGTGTCAGCCAAAATTGGGCCCCTTTGTGCTGGGCCTAGTGCGAGGCAGGGATGTCCCGGCGAGCTTACGACAATCTAAACCAACATGACGGATGCAGGGTGGGAGAAAGGAAGCATCATTGTCCCTATTTTATGGCTGGGGGCTGAGCCGCAGAGGAGGGAAGTGATGTGCCCATGGTCATGCAGTGAGTTGGTGGCAGAGGTGGGAATTGAACCCACAGCTCGTGAGTCCCAGTCTGGTGCCTTAACCACACGATCATTTTCCTCCTCATGCACCTCTGCCCTCGTTTCTCTCTCTGCAGTATGAGAAAGCTCTCCTGCGAGGCTACGTGGAGTGCTGCTCCAACCTGACCTGGTGCACCAACCCCCAGGGCTGCGATCAGGTCCTTTGTAAGGAGGGACTCGGCTGCGGAGAGGCCTGCTCCAAGTGCTGCTGGATATCCTGCTTCAACTGCAATTTCCCAGAGGTACAGCTGAGGTTTGCTCGGCCGCGGGCCTGTCGTCATGCCGGCTCGCTACTGCCTTCCCGCTCCCCCATGACTCATGCTCTGTCCCTTGCAGGCTCATTACCCGGCCAGCTGCAGCCACATGTCCCAGTGGATGGATGACGGTGGGTACTATGAAGGGATGACGGTGGAAGCCCAGAGCAAACACCTGGCCAAACTCATCTCTAAGCGCTGCCCCAGCTGCCAGGCTCAGATAGAGAAAAACGAGGGCTGTCTACAGTGAGTATCTTTCCTCATTTGGGGGCTGGGCCAGGAGGAGATGGGAGGGATCCAGGCAGGTTTCTGGGGCACTTCAGAACATAAGAGCGGCCAGACTGGGTCAGACCAAAGGTCCATCTAGCCCAGTATCCTGTCTACTGACAGTGGCCCATGCCAGGTGCCCCAGAGGGAATGAACAGAACAGGGAATCCTCAAGCAATCAGTCCCCTGTCGCCCATTCCCAGCTTCCAGCAAACAGCAGCTAGGGACACCATCCCTGCCCATCCTGGCTGATCGCCATTGATGGACCTATCCTCCATGAATTTCTTGAGTTTCTGTTTTTGCTGGTCCTGGCTTGGCTTCAAGGAGATGAGCGTCTGTGCTGTTGTCTTGTTACCCCATTGGACTGCTGAGCTGCTCTGGTTCGTGGGATCTGCGGAGCCCTTTGCTGATCCCAGGTCCTCGATGGCCAGAATGAAATCCCCCAATGGCTCTGCAGTGCTGTACGTGATATAAGTGGGTGGGGCTTGGTCTGGTTTTCAGTGGACAGTTGCCCACCTCACCACTACAACTGGGACATGGCTTGGTCTGCATGCTGGAGCACAGGAGATGCTCAGCTCTGCCACTGTTCTGTTCGGGTGACTTGCGCCAGATCACCCACATTATGTGCTTGCTTGTCCTGAATGATCAGGAGAGCAGTGTTCTGGCACTAGGTGCAAGTGGCTGATACAATAGGGGGGTCATTGATGTCTGAGCAGAGAGGATGAAACTTCCCGTGGGAAGAGCGCAAGGTGCCATGCAGTAACGGCACCCGTGAAGGATGTTGAGGGGTTAAGCGCCCTGTCTGACAGCTGAAGTGCTGAGGATCACCTGTCCCAGCCATGCGATCTCGAGCGAGCGGCCTTGGGAGAGGGGTTTGCAAGGCAGAGTGCCGAGGGAGGACGAGGAGACAGTGAAGCAGTGAGACTCGTGAGCGACGCAGGCCCCAGAGAGCTGCCTCTGTGGATAGGGCAGTGCTTTGAGGTTCTGCAGGATTGAGTTTCTCATGCCATTTTTTACCACCCTGTCCAAAGCTCTGTGTTCATCACAAATTACACGAAGAAAACGTCCGACTCCACCTCACCGATTTCTGCTCCGAATGAGAAACCGACCCGCAGAGCACGGACATTGTCAGCGCTGCTAGGCACAGGGGCGACAGGTGTTCTCCTTCCAGTACTATCCGTGCAGATCCCTGCTCTGTGCACTGCCCAAGGCACGGAACCCTCTGACCTTTGGGGCCATGTGGCCTTTGCCTGGAGCTGTGGCGCACTCCATGGTAAGCTATGTTCCTGCCTCCCTTGGTTCCTTCCCACACCAGACCAGCAAGTTGAAACTTCCTCTGGTTTCTCAACTTCCTACTCGTTGGACACTTCTTATGTTTGCGCCTTAATTAGGAGCTAGCTTCAGTGTAAACTGTTAGCACAGTGATAGAACTAGTGTGTGGCGTGGGTATGTTTTTATGAGTTTCTTAATTCTGACTCACCCTTCCTCTCTAGCCTCTTTGAGGTAGTTTTGGTGTTTTTGCTGTAGGGGCAAATAAGGAAAACTCTAGGTTTCAGGACTGATTTTCAAGAAGTCCATAATAGACCCCCAACTGTTTAATTCAGAGCCCTACGTCTAGGAACAAAGAATGTAGATCCCCATACAGCACTGGGGGACTGTCTTCTGGAAAGCAGCAAGTCTGGAAAGGACTTGAGGGTCATGGAGGAAATCAACCGTACACATGCCCCTAGTGTGATGTTGTGACAAAAAGTCTGTGGGTCCTTACATGAATAAATGGGAACACGGAGGAGGAGTAGGGAGGTGGCATCACGTGTGACTAGGGGGCTTCTGAGACCATTCCTGGAAGCTGTCTGTTCATTTCTGGTGTCCACACTTTAAAAGGAGGTTGACCGAAGAGCTGCCAGAGCTATTTGAGGCCTGGCAAACTCGTCTCCCAGTGAGAGACGAAAGCAGCTCAGTCTATGTGTAGGGGATTAGTGGACGAGAGAGAGAGCCTACACGTACCTGCCTGCAGAGGTGATTTCTGATGCTAGAGGGCTCTTTAATTCAGCAGAAGGCAGCACACGATCCGGTGGCTGGACGTTGAAGCTCAAAGCAAAACATTCAAATGGGAGATAAAGCATCTTTTTTTGCGGGTAGTTAACCCTTGGGACTAAGGGCTGGATTCTCCATCACTTGGCATCGTGCCATCAAGATTGGGTGTCTTCTAGAAGTCATGCTCGAGCTCCGCCACAGGTCAGGGGGCAAAGCTATTCTTTGAGAGTCTGTGTGTTCCCACTTACAGGAATGGTGCCCTGGTCCCTTGAGTCTGCAGTGTCCATTGGGCTGCACGCTCTTTAGTGGCATTGAACGTTCAACACCCAACATTACTTGGCATGCAGCCCTCAGCTGCCTCGGTTCCTTCGCAGCCACCGCAGAGAGCTCAGAAAACCCGTCCCGGATAAATAAACCTGCCAGTCCCCTGACCTGAGGGTAGCTTTTAGTGGCTTTGCCATGGTTCCACACTGAGGGCCGGAACTGAGCCCCATGAGGGGTTCAGAAGACATGCTACTTGTCCAGCCCTGGAAGCCTGATGCATGTGTTGGGAGCCTGGTCTGTCTGAGGGAAGTGCACTCCCTGGCATACTGCTGAGCATTTGCTTCTGGAGCGCCGTGAGATGGTCTCTGGGGCTTCAGCCTTATTGTACCAACAGGGAGCTGAAAGGTCTGGACTCCGAACAATACCCAGAACAACCCTCATCAACTCCTAGACCCACTATGACTAAGTGGGCAAAGCTGTTGCCTCCACACTCAGATATTGTCTCCCAAGGCCCATTCCTTCCTCTGGCTTCAGCCTGGCTTCAGCTGACATCTCGGTTATTGAAAAGAAAGCCTTAACAATGCTCCATCAATCTGCCAGAGGCATCCAGATTTTGCTAGCACCCAAGAGAGCCTCATACTCCTCCATCTGGTCCAGGTTCAGTGGCTGGTGCCAAGAGCATGGGGTGGACCCCAAGAAACGGGGGATTTCAGCCATTTTGGACATTCTCCAGGAAGGCCTAGACAAGGGCCTTCAATCCAGCACCACAGCTCACCAAGTTTCTGCTTTCAGGAGCATCTTTTTTATGGGGTCTGCGGGATCCTTGGCAGAGAACCCCCAGACCTCCAGGTTCCTCAGAGCGGTCAGGCCAGTCTTCCCAAAATGGGATCTGTCGCAGGTTTTGAAGGCTCTAACAGATCATCCCTTCAAGCCCCTGACTTCAGTGTCCATAAAAATCTGTTTTCTTGTCGCTATCACATCTGCTAGATGGGTATCAGAGCTGGCGTTATTGTCTGTGCAGGAAACAGGGTGGTGCTGAGAACTAGAGTCCTTTCTTCATGAAGTAAATTCTCCCTTTCGGCGTTCCCAAGAAGCCGTCCATCCTTCGTTCTGTCTGAAGCCGCAAGATCTGGTAAAGGAATGGCACATCCCAGAGCTCAGGAAAGTGGTGGAAATCTACATCAAGCGCATAGAATCCACAACGAGGTCAGGTGCCCTGTTTGTGTCCTTCCAGCCTAAATGTCAAGTTTCCAAGTCGTCCATGGCTAGGTGGCTTCGGCTCTATATCGTTGAGGCCTACAAGGCATCAGAAACCCGGCTCTGGAGGGTGTCCGCGCATTCCATGAGAGCTCTAGCTGCCTCGTGGATGGAACGAACGAGATATTCCACATTGAACATCTGCAGAGCGGCCACCTGATTGCCAGCCAGCACCTTCATCAGTCACAAGAAGGTGGACTTTCTGTCCTCAGCAGAGGCTTCCTTCGGCAGGCAGGAGCTCAGGCGGTGGCCCAAAAATGATGTTGACCTTTGAGCAATTCTTACAAAAAAGGGTTGTCCCCGTTTTTTTCCCCCTCTTCTGTCTCATTGCTGGATTTCTTACCTTCCCCTCCCA
Organism: Emys orbicularis; assembly: GCF_028017835.1. Lineage (NCBI taxonomy): Eukaryota > Metazoa > Chordata > Testudines > Emydidae > Emys > Emys orbicularis. The sequence goes on along the minus strand of NC_088685.1, from coordinate 213,769,231 downwards.
ACCTCCGTTCACTGCTTGCTACTTCCCTGACGTCTCAGAATTGTGGGAGACGCTGGGCTGCAGAATGGAAGATTATTATTATTATTATTATTATTTTTTAACAGATAACATCCTTTCTGCTGGCAGCATCTCTCACAGTTCTACCCACCCTGCAGGACGTTATGCCAAAGGGTCTGGTATTTTCTTTGTGCTGGATTGTTACGATGCAGGCCGTATGCCGGTTCTCCAGAGCTGCTGTGCTCCCATGGAAGTTGTAGATCTCTTTCTACGAGTTCTGTACAGCTTTGGAATGACTCATCTGGCAGCAAGCAAGAGCAGGGGGGTGGCCAGTGCTTGTGACGCTGCAACTTTGGACAGCCTCTGTGAACAACAGCGCAGAGAGGAGCAGCCGAAGTGTCGTGGAGTTGTGAGAGACACTGGTAGCAGAAAGGAGATTATCGTTAAGAAATCTTCCAATTCCTTGTCCTCCTTACCCTCCACCGCACGTGCTTATTCGTTACACTCTTTCGCTTCAGTCTAAACTAAACTCTTTGGGACAGGGTCTGTCTCTATTTTTGTACAGCACCCTGGGTCCTCTGAGCAACTGGGATAGAATAAAAATAGTGGTTTGTGTGTGAGGGAAGCGTGCAGACCTGAACACGTGAGACTCAGCCGCCCCCATACGCCAGCACTGCAGCCACATTCCAATGCCCAGGGACCGGGCGGGTGTCTGCAGGGATTGGGACTGTTTGCTACTGCACCTTATATCAGGCCAACTCCAGCTCCCCTTCTCTCTTCTTCCTGTGCAGTATGACCTGTGCCAAATGCAACCATGGATTTTGCTGGCGTTGTCTCAAGCCCTGGAAGCCAACGCACAAGGATTATTACAATTGTTCTGCCATGGTGAGTGTTTGCTGAGTGCAAGCGGTTTGGATACTCCTTGGGGTGAGGACAGACTTCGGGACTCTGGGGATCTCCTCTCGTGCTAAGCCTGTGGCATTTGGTGGTTGTGGGCCATGCATGTTGTGGCCCTCTTGTGTTGACCCCCCATGGAGAGATCTGCCACTCCGGGTAACTGCTGCCTTTCCCTGCAGGTGAGCAAAGCAGCTCGGCAGGAGAAGCGTTTCCAGGACTACAATGAGAGGTGCACTTTCCATCATCAAGCGAGGGTAAGGGCTCCTCCTCCCACACTCCGGGCACAGGCCCTGCCTCCTAACCCCAGGTGCCCACGGCAGGCGATTCAGAATCCAGTGTGGCTGGAGTTGAGGACTGGGCTGCAGATCTGTGTGGTGGAGTTGAGCGTGTCCCCCTCCCCCTTGGCGTATGATTAAAATTCTCTCGCAGTATGCTCCTCTCTGCCGACTCTGATTGGGAGCGTGGGGATGAGGCTGGTGGGGTGGCAGAGAACAAGTCAGGTCCAGTAAGGACTTATAGACTTCTGTGGAGGCCACTGGTAGGGGACAGAAGCTGCTGGAACTTTGCTGCCACTGCTCCTCGAAGACCTTGCCAAGAAAAAGGACAGGATTGGCCTGGTAGCTGCCTGCCATGGAGCACTGTGTAAGCTCATGGGGCATTAGCTCTTCATTAGACTTCACCAGCTATGAGGGGCGGGATCAGTTTTCACAGGTGGTCAGCCAGGCATTCCCCAGCAATTCTAGGTGCAGATTCCATCATGGCAGGCGAGATGGAGACGGGTGGTGTCACTGGAGGCACCTCGGTCTCAGCAAGGCACAATCGGTCACAAGCTCTTTGCATTGAGCAGACTCCGGATCGCTCAGCCCAGCTCACCGAACAGAATAGCTGGGCTGGCGGTGTGATCGTAAGAGGGACGAGGCAGAAACCTCCCTGAACCCGGGTGCTCAGTCCTTCGTAAAGAAGAGGTGGGGAGGAGGGGCGGCTGATCCCTTCTGGCTGGGGCAGTGATCTGGAAGCCGGTGGAGGGTGAAGCCGGGAGATGACTTTGCTCTTGGTGGTTGTAGGAATTCGCTATGAACCTAAGAAACCGAGTTTCTGCCATCAGCGAGGTGCCGCAGATTCGAACCTTGACCTTTGTTGTGGATGCCTGCAAAGTCCTGGAACAGGCCCGGAAGGTAAATGCGTGAGGAGCAGGAGACTGATTGGCTTTATTTTGAGGTATCACAGCAGTGCTCAGGGACCCCGTGGTGCTGGGCACTGTACAAGCGGGCACTAAGAGAGGGTCCATGCCCCAAAGAGCTTGCAGGCCAAATAGCTAAGATGGACACAGGCTTGGAGGGGGAATGGAGGCACAGAAAGGGGAGTCATTGGTCCAGGGTCATGCAGCAGGGCTGGGACTAGAACTCAGGTCTCCCGAGTCCTGGTTGGTGTCTTAACTACTAGACCAGGCTGACCTGCCATAGACACTGGAGAGGGGAAAATCCTATTAAATTACCTCGTCCATGCCTAGTGTCAGTGCAGGGGTGTACCTAATAGCCTTCACCAAGGCTTTGCCCTGTCCACATTGAAATTTCCCCAATGATGGAACTTCCCTGGGTATGAACTTGGAGGGTTGTTGGGTATGGGTGGGAAAAGTATGGAACAAGTTTTTGTGGAGGGCGAGGAGGGATTGTTAGGGAGCTTCCCCCATGCAGACCCTGGCTGAACCCTAGCCTTTCCTGTTCAGTCAGGCACATCTGTTCCTGTCCCCATGTGTTCCTGCACCCCCACGCAGACACCCCCTCCTCATGTGGCCATGCACCCCCTCCCCGTCCCCGTGTGTCTCTGTGCCACCACCCCTCTCCCCATGTGTCTCTGTGCCCCCACCCAGCCACCCCCTGTCCCTATGTAGCTCTGCACCCCGCCCCCATGTGTCTCTGTGCTCCCACCCAGCCACCCCTGGCTCTATGTAGCTCTGCACCCCTCCCCCATCACCATGTGGCCCTGCACCTCCACTCCCATTCAGTCCCTGCCCCAGTCTGTCCTCCCCCACTATGAGCCCCTGTCTGACCCCCCCCCAATACCCCACATTGTCTCCCCATAGCCCGTCTCCTAACCTGGCCCACTGCGAAGAAGGCGGGCTCTTTCTCTTCACTTGCTGGCGGGGAGCTGCTGCTTTGTTCAATTGCCACAGCACCCTCTGGTGGGCAAAAGGCAGTACTGCAGCAACATTTTGGCAGATGCTTTTTTCTGTGCAAAAATTTTAAAATATGCAGGGCTTATTAATTATGCACACGCACAGTAGCGCAGCATTCCCCCAGAAGCAAAGAACACCTTTGTGCATCTCCGCTCTGAGCTCTCAGGAAAGGTAACAGGCCCTGTGGCAGCTCTTCTGTGCTCCTCTTCTGTTTACTTCCGATCCTGCTCTGAAAGTCAGTACCTCCTTTGTGTTCTGCACTCGCCTGACGCCACGCACGTTCTGCATGGGTTTTTCAGAAATATTTCAATGGTTGGTTAGCTGTGTTAGCTATTTCCTGCAGGTCTAAACTGGCTAACGTGTCTGTGTTCGTGCTTTCCTGATAGAGAAGGCCGTTTACCCCGGGGGTTTTGCTTGGCACCTGAGCCCTTGGGTAGCATCACATTGTCCAAACTTGTTTTGTTTTGTCTGTCGCGTGTAAATGACAGCTGAGTGTATCTGCCGTTAATGGTCCTGTTCTTCCTCTCCCTGCTACTGTGCCTGTCTTCAGTTCTTCTCTCAGGGCCTTAACAGCACCCTTGAGTATAATGAACCCTGCTTCACGCTGTCATTTGTTATCTATGCATAACAATCCAAGAGTGGCTCCTTCTGGCCCCGTCTCCTGGTCAGTGGTTGAAAAGCAGCCTCCTTTGATAGTCATTTAATTGGTTGGTGAACCCCGGGGAAAGGAATGTACCCCTGAGCCTGGCTGAACAGAGTCGGCATCTGGGCAGTGCTCCCTGGGCCTGGGAAATGCCCAGAACTTTCAAACCTAAAAGTCATAAAGGGCAGTGTAATGCTGGAGAGAGTGGATTGGAAACCTGGCTGCCTGACATGGACACTTTCCATCACTCCTAGTAAACCATAAACGCCCTGGAAGAGCCACCGCTTTGATCCAGCGTCCTCTGTGGGCGGAGGAGCTCGACAGAGCTCCTGCTCTTCTTAGCTAGACAGGTCCAGAGCTTTCAGGCTCTGCAGCTCGCTGTCTCGATGGCACCTCCTGTCAGAGAGGAGAGCACGTCCGCCGTTAGGGACCTGGCTTTGGATGATGTGAGCTGTGTGTGAATACAAGGGCTCATGCTGCTGTTGCTCTCCATCTGGCTTGGCTACCAATGGGTCTGAGGCTTCAGGTGCCCTTCAAGCCCTTCTATCAGTCTGTTCTATTCCCAGTTCCCGTCCCTCTGTCATCGCTGTAGCATGTGCCGCCACCATAGAAACCAACTGCTGCGTGTCACACACATGTAGCTCTCGGGGCTTAACGGGGTTCTCCTGGGGATGTCTGTGGAACCTGCAAGGGGCGTTTGCAATAGGGAATGCCTGTGGGAACGTGTTTGTGCTGAGATGCTGTGTAACCCTATGGAGCCCCCTTGCCCTCTCCTGTCTGCTGCTAGGCTGTTTTCTTACACTCTCACCTTGGCTAGTTCCTGCCTTGATTTAACTCGGCGTGTCCATGAATCTCGTGACCGTGCTCACGTCTAGTTTGGGCTTCCCTGCGAGCCTGTACACGTGCCTTGCTCGGCGCCATTTGTGCCATCCCTGACCGCTGTTTGCTCACTCTGTGGTGCCAGTTCACGTGCTGCCCGCACTTTGCAGTTGGATGGCTACCCCTGGGTCAGAGCGGGGACCGCCAAAGCCCACCCAGCGTGCTGCAGCAGTTGGTGGGGTCAGGGTGCTCCCATTAGTGCCAGGTGAAGTCAGAAATGAACTTCCAGCTTGGAGCCCCCGGGTGTTCCGTCCGTGCTGGCCCTGGGCGCTGACAGCCGGCTCTGTGCTGTTCCAGGTGCTGGCTTACTCCGCAGTCTACAGCTACTACAACCAGGACACCGAGAAGATGGATGTCATGGAGCAGCAGACGGAGAACCTGGAGCTACACACCAATGCTCTGCAGATCCTTCTGGGTGAGGGGATGGTGCTGCGGCCTGGGGGCAGGCGGGCAGCTGCGCAGTGAGGGAGGCGTGCTCACCGACTCCTTAGCTCTGTCCTGGTATTGGGTTGAAGGTGTCCCATCCAGGAGCTGCTCTGGCCTGGTTCTGCTTAGCTTATCCGCCTGGATCCAGTCCAAAGGAATCAGATACAGATTTTTAACCACTGGGACAATTTACCGAGGGTTGTCCTGGAGTCTCCATCAGTGTTCACCTTTAACCCGTGGTTGGCTGGCTTTCTAAGGGAGCTGCTCTAGCTCAAACAGGAGTTCGTGCAGGGAAGTTCTGTGCCCTGTGCTATACAGGAGGTCAGACTCCATCACAGTGGTTCCTTCTGGCCTTGGAACTTGGGAATCTGATCTGGCTGCTGGCAAGCCAAGGCAGAGCAAGAGGGAGTCTCCATCACTCCCTTCGCCCCAGCCCTGCCAGAAGGAAGGCGGCTGCCAGCAGGCCACCTAGCGAGTGCGCTGTGACGGCGGCCTGTGTGTGCGTGTGTGTGTGTGTGTGGCCCCGTTCACTTGGGGCATCCGCTCTCGCTTCTGGTGCCGGGTCCCTGAGTAGGGATGCTGTGTAACGCTGCCTCTCTTGTGTTCCAGAGGAGACTCTGCTGCAGTGTCAAGACCTGGCCTCCTCCATTCGGCTGTTCAAAGCCGAGCATTTTAACACTGGCCTGGAGCTGGTGCGCAGGATCCAGGAGCGGCTCCTCGCCATCCTGCAGCACTCCACTCAGGTACCAGCTGCAGGAGCCTCGCCACTTCAGCTGGGGGATGCGGCGGGTGGGTGGGAGGGAAGGGCAGGCTTTGTCCCCTAAGCTGTGCCATGGAATGTGAGTGGGGGCAGGAAGGGGGCAAAGTGCCCCACCTCCGTCTCTTGTTCTGACTGTTCCATCCTGGCAGGATTTCCGCGTCGGCTTCCAGGCCCGGCCAGGCTCCGACCAGAGGGAGATGAAGTTGTCAAATGTGCCTAATGCCACCCCACCTTACAAAGAGTGAGTTTCCTTCTCGGGGGACACTGGGGCAGGGAGGGAGGGGAGGAGCAGGATGCCGCCGTTTCCGACTGGATGCCGAAGTGTTCGTGACGCCAGCTCAGGGCTCCCACACCTTCCTGGGTGTACACTGTCGCCGTGGGAGAGGGACCAGGCAGCCAGTGTGCATCTGTGAGCAAAGCAACCCCTAAAGAATGGGAAGGCGAATAACAATAGATGGCAATGCCACTAGAGAAATCCCTGGGGTGGCCTCCCCTGGAGACTGCGCGCAGTGCTGGTCACCCCATCTCACCCAGAATAGTGCAGAGCTAGAGGGGGGCAGAGAAGGGCGACGCGGACGGCCAGGGGCCTGCAAAGCTCTCCTGTGAAGACAGACTGAAAAGATCGGGACTGTTTACTTTAGAGATGAGACCGAAGGGGAGATGGTAAAAGTCTATGATGTGAAGACTGGGACAGGGAAAGCAGATGAGGCGCTTCGGTTCTCCCTGTCTCCTAGCGTGAGAACAAGGGAAATTCAAATCCTTCACAGCGGGTGAAAGGAAAGCCTCTGTCAGCTGTGATCACACTGCAGACTTACTGCTGTCGGCTGGCTGAGGCCAGAAACGTAGCAGGAGTCAGCAGGGGAATGGCCACTTTCTGTGGCTAACGAGGAGAGCGATTGTAGCTGATGGAAGGGATGGGAAACCTCCTGCTCAGGGCTGGACAGTTTCTAGCTAGTAGGGATCAGGAGATCACCAGATGCAGGGGGCCAGTTTTCACCCCTGCCTACTGCCGGCCCTGATGTCAGAGCCCGGAAACTGGCAGCCAGGTCTGCTCATTGCTGTGGACCTAGGGAGCCACACTGGTGGATCCGTGGGCTAAGGGAAAGGCAACCAGAGTGGATCTCCCCGCTTCCTGAGGGCAGGGTTTTGAATTCTTTCCAGAGGCCTGGGCTCTAGCCATTGGCAGAGCTGGTGTGTCAGACTTTGTGATTGGTGGCTCCATCAGGCACGGCAGGAGACCGGGGCCCTCTGCATTGGGACAGCCTATCACCCGACTCCTAGGGGGACACTGCAGCCTCTGACTGCGGCGCTTCTCGGGCTGGGGAGCCAGACAATGCCCCCGATGGCCCATGAGTGTGGGTGGAGGGGAAGGACGCCAGGCCCGTCTCTGAGCTCAGTTCTGCATCCCGGACCTGCCCGCCTGCCTGAGGCTTGGCTTGGGCAGGAAACGCTTGGCATGCGCCCACTCTCTTCATTGCTTCTGCGCAGGCTGAAGTTCGATGGGGCGTCCGACTCCCCTGACACAGACGAGGGGGCCAAAGAGGAGGAGGAGGAGGAAGATGAGGAGTACGTCCCGGAGTGGCAGGAGGAGTATGATGATGAAGACCTTGATGACGACAACTTTTCCTATGACGATGAATCGGAGAATCTAGAGCGCGATTCCTTCTTCTTTGACGACGAGGATGAAGCTTATGACTAGAGGTGGCCCCCGTGCTGCTGAGCCCATCTTAGAGCCTAACGTGACACCACCTCTCCTCTGCCAGCCAGTTCTGCACACACCACCACTCCCTGCTCTGCCCCAGCCATGCTCGGGGGGCCCCCAAACACCAGCAGGGGCTGGTCACTAGTTTCCAATAAAGGGAAGTTTCCTTTTAGGGCTGGTTGCTCCGTGACTCTGTTGAACTTGCTTGGCCACTGTCCCTGGGCCCAGGTCCCACAATGCCCTTACCAGCCCTGGCAAGAGGGGATTACCTGTTACCTCTGCTCCTTTTCCAGCACGTACCCTCCAGCATACGGCAGGCCCCAGTGGATCTCAGCAGAGCAGCAGCTGGCAGCCTGCAATGGGGGCAGCTGTTTCCTTGAAGGCCTGGCCCCTGGGGAGGGTGGACAGGCCCAGTTGGGGGTGTGAAGAGATGCACTGTGTGCAGTGCCCCATCCATTCCCCAGTAATAGCGTTCCCACCTGCCTGGCTCCTGCCGTCTCAGCCCAGCATGCCAGGAAATAGCATCTCCCAGCCCAGGGGCGGATCCCACACGTGGACTCCTGGTGCCAGCAGTGCCTCTGGAAGTAATGTGCTGCCTCTGGCCCTGGGTGAACTCGCCGGTCACACTCGGTGAGTGAGAATTTCACAGTGCGGGGCCGCTCCCATCCGCTGCACTGCATCTTCCAGAATGGGGGCAGGCCCGGCGGGGCAGTGCACACGGCAGCAGGGGGAGGTGGGGACGGTTCTCAAACTGAGTGTCCAAACTGGAGCCAAAGTGCCCCCCGGAGCTGCCTGGGGGCTGGGCGCAGCCACCCCGGCCCGGCCCGGCTGTGTGTGTTTTGGGCCTGGAGGGGCGCGTTGTCTGTAACTGCATTTTTGCTCATTTACCATTGGAGCTGTGGCCTTCTCTGGCGTGAAGGGGGGTCGTGCGGGAAGGCTGTATAGATAGTATAAATATATATATATATATATATATGTGCAGAAGCTGTCATTGTTCACAGATTATGCTTTATCTTTCTGGAAAAGAAAAACCCTACAGATACAACTTCCGTTTATGAAATAAACGGCTTTTCTTCTAGCACCGGCCTCCGTGTCCTCCTGTGGGGTTGGGGGGGACCCCCAGAAGAGCCCAGTCCATCCGTCAGAGCAACCGGACATGGCCCTGTTGCTTCACGAAGGTGCCTCGGCCACGGTCCTCCAGGGGGTTAGTGGTGGAATGAGGAGAAAACCCGTCTCCAGGCCCTGGGCCATGCTGCGTGCTCTGAGCCATAGTCAGAGCCGGCCTCTGTCCAGTCGGACAGTAGCTGGGAACTTGTCAGGATACGGCAAAGAATCCCCACCCCGCCCCTGGCTCATGTGGGAAAGAAACGACTTCTCAGCAGGAATCTGCCCCTTGGCCCATGTCATGCACCCGCTCACTCTAGATCAGGGGTAGGCAACCAAAGGCGGCAAGCGAGCTGATTTTCAGTGGCACTCACGCTGCCCGGGTCCTGGCCACCGGTCTGGGGGTTCTGCATTTTAATTTAATTTTAAATGAAGCTTCTTAGACGTTTTAAAAACCTTATTTACTTTACATACAACAATAGTTTAGTTATATATTATAGACGTATAGAAAGAGACCTTCTAAAAATGTTAAAATGTATTACTGGCACGCGAAACTTTAAATGAGAGTGAATAAATGAAGACTCTGCACACCACTGCTGAAAGGTTGCCAACCCCTGCTCTAGATGTTCCTGTCCCTCTGGCTTGTGCTCCAGCGATCCCGCTGCCCTCCTCTGTCTCCCTGGGCCACTGATTTGGGGCCACCTCTTCCCCGTAGGGACAGGGGCCTGTGCTGGTTAGAGCTGGCAATGCCAGGGGGTGGTGGGCCCACCCTCTGCTCTGCATTCATGGTCATTCTGGGAACAGAGACCCCAGGGGGACCCTGGAGCCCTGCAGCCTCATTCTCCCCTCCCTCCGTGTGCGTCTCAAGCACTGAGCTGTGAACACTGGCTCTGCCTATCCTGTCTCGGGCGGTGTTTCTGTCTGAGCTCCAGGTGGACCGTGTGCGATCCTGCTGCCCCTTCACACGCACGCATTGGGCAGCTTTGCTAATGCTGGCTTGGCCGGGCCGCCAGGGGGCCCGGGCATCCCGCCGCGGAGGGGCAGAGCTAGGGAGCGTGGATTGTGCAGAGACCCTGGAAGGAGGGCCAGCGCTCCCTGCAGGAAGTGTACTCCCAGAGCCGGGCGGCTCTTGCTGCTCCAGCTGGGGCGATGCGGCTGCTGGCGCGTACCTGAGCCAGGTGGCTGCCTGGGAACGAGGCTAGTGTGGATACAGCCTTGTATCCCAGCAATGCGCGTGCCTGCGTGTTCCGACTCCGGCCAGGCCCACACCTTTCGCGCTAAGATCCTGGGCCCACCACGGCTACGTTGACACCGCAGACAACGTTAAAATAGTGATACCAAAGGTAGGGGGCAGGGGAGGGTTTTCTGCAGAGCCTCCAGCTTACTTGGTTTCTTGGCAAACACCCAAAAACATTCGTTCTGAGGTTGCAAGTTTACTGAGCAAACACAATCGTACTAAAGGGCCCTGGAATGGGTTGAGAGGGAAGGCCCGGCCACACAGTCTGTTGGGGGAGCAGGCTGGGCCCCCTGGAAAAGCTAGGCGGCGGTGTAGCCATGTTAGGAGAGGGACTGGGGGCCTCCAGCCTGGTGCTGGCATACAGCTCACACTGCAGGCACACGGGGCCGTTCTCTCCAGGGAGCCTGGCCCTGCACCCCTGGGCGAGTGGGAGTCACTCACTTGGGCTGCTCCCCTTCCCAGGGATGGGGGTGCTGGATCTCCACTAGGAAACAGAAGCCGTGCTGGCTTTGGGAACGATCAGCCACCGTGCAGCGCAGGCTCATCCCCAAACCCAACAGCCCCATTAGCGCTGCATGGGGGAGAGACCCCAGGCCTCCTGCAGCTGGAGGGCTGGACACCTCCCCGTCACTGAGGGCTCCTGCACCCAGCCTGCCTGTGTGTTCCCCACTGCCAGGGGCCTGCATGCATTCCCTGTTCTGCGGGGGCTCGGCTCTCCCGGGCCTGTCTCGCTGGCACGGCTCTACCCCGTCAAGCCTTGCACGTGTGGCGGCTGCCCTCTGCCCCTTGCGCCAGGCAGGCTGAAGGCGGAGACACGGCCGGGGAGGGGTTAGTTTGGCTGATGTGGGGAAAGGCGAGGGCGGAAGTATCCGGCCAGTGGCCTTGCTGCCCCGCTCAGGCGCCATTTCCCCTGCTCATTCCCCACCTCTCTTCCACGATACTTCTGGCCCGAACCCACCCCTGCACCCACCGCATGGCCCTCGTCACACCAGGTGGGGCCCTGTGCTCCCTTTCTGTCCCAGCCCTCCCCCCCCCCACACACACACACATGCCATCCCAGGCACGGGGAAAGTCGCACCACCCACCACTGCCCATCAGAAGCTTGGTGAGTGGCCGGAGAGCCAAGGTGTGGTGTGTCCTGGCAACGCAACCCCCCCGGCAACCCAGGGACCACACTCAGCCCACCCCCGTGCAGCTTGTACCCCCCCAGCCCAGCCCACCACCACGCAGCATGACACCAGCTGGGAGGCAAGCAGCCGGGACACGTCTCTAAAGGGCGTTTCCGCAGACAGATTTGTAAGGCGCCTTCCAGGGCGTTGACACAGTATTAGCCAATTTCTTGGTCAGCCACTAGTTTGGCCTCCCACGCGGCTGGCTCAAATTCTAGTCAAACCCACGCTTGGGGTGGGGGCCCGTGCAGCCGGCCCTGCCTGCCCCCAATCCCCCAGAGCCAGCTCCCCTCTGTGCCCCACCTGCCCCCAATCCCCCAGGGCCCTGGGGTCAGCTCCCCTCTGTACCCTGCCTGTCCCCAATCCCCCAGGGCCCAGCTCCCCTTGGTGACCTGTGTCCCCAATCCCCCAGGGCCCTGGGGTCAGCTCCCCTCTGTGCCCTGCCTGCCCCCCAATGCACCTGGGGTCCCCCAGGAGCCCCTAGTCCCAGGCTGTTCAGCATGTCTGGGCTCCAGTTACTTGTTCCATGGCCAAACGCCCATTAGTATTTAATGGCCCAGCTCGAAACAAAACACGGGGGGCTGAGCCTCGTACCTCCAGGGGGGTCTCCTGCTTTCCCAGCGTGGGTCAGGGGCTGGCATTCGGCATTGTCGTTCGCCTTACTTATAACAGCCCTCTTTTGGGGCCCGTTTTTCCCAGCCTTGGCCTGAATGGCTGCCATTAATCGGTGTGCTGTTGCCAGGTGCCCCCCGGCTTACAAGGCGAATATAACACGTCAGCTGCTCCAGCCGGACTCCTGGCTGTTCGGCAGCTCTGGCCCTTTAAGGAAACCTCCAGTGGCTGCTTTGAGTCTTTGACATCGCCAGCTCCTGGTACAGTGTTCATTTCTGTGAGCACCGCTGGTCTCTGGTCATCTTGTTCAACCCGAACCCTGGGCTGGGCACTGGGGGGGTGGGGAGTAGGCGGGGTGCAGAGGGGAGCCAGCCCTGGGCCTGGGTGGTTTGGGGAGCAGGTGGGGGGCAGTGGGGAGCCAGCTCTGGGGTCCTGGGGGGGTTTGGGGGCAGGCAGGGTGCAGAGGGGAGCCGGCCGTGGGTGGTTTAGGGGTAGGTGGGGGGCAGAGGGGAGATGGCCCTGGGGGTTGGGGGCAGGCGGGGCGCAGAGGGGAGCCGGCCCCGGGGCCTGGGTGGTTTGGGAGCAGGTGGGGGGCAGAGGGGAGCAGGCCCCAGGGGGTTGAGGGTAAGGGGGGGCGAAGAGGGGAGCCAGCCCTGGGGCCCTGGTGGGTTGGGGGGCAGGCAGGGCGCAGAGGGGAGCCGGCCCCGGGGAATCCCACCCCTGCTGCCAGCCTGCCCTCACACTGGAGGAGGGGGCCGCCACTCCAGGCGGGGCTCAGCCCTGACCAGGTGAGAACAGGGCATTGGCTGCAGCCCACCTGTTTTGGCAGGGGGCGGAGCTGGGGAGAGGCCACACCTGGACAGCTGAGCCCTGCCCGGCTGCTGTTGCTGGGACGAGGCTTAAAGACAGCCTGGCCCTGGGGTCGGGGGTTCGTCCCAGGCCCAGCAGGGAGCTATGGCCCATTCGGGGACCCTAGTGACGGACGCCAGCTGCCGCAGCCCAGCCTGTGCCCCCTCCAAGCGGCAGGGCAGGAGGTACCCGGCTTGGGACTGAGAGCCTGGGGGGGCTGTTTGGACTCATCATTGGGGTAGTGAGTGTTCCTCTGTGCTGGGGGCTCAGTGCATTGGGCTGTGGCTGGGGGGGGGTATGTGTGATGCCTCCTGCCCTCCTTGATGCCCATTGTAATGATCGGGGGGTTGTATGGGCCCAAAAGCACAATTGGGGTTACAGCTAGCAAGGGATGTGAAAGGTAACAAGAAGGGTTTCTACAGGTATGTTAGCAACAAGAAGGTGGTCAGGGAAAGTGTGGGCCCCTTACAGAATGAACATAACATAAGAACATAAGAACATAAGAAAGGCCGTACTGGGTCAGACCAAAGGTCCATCTAGCCCAGTATCTGTCTACCGACAGTGGCCAATGCCAGGTGCCCCAGAGGGAGTGAACCTAACAGGCAATGATCAAGTGATCTCTCTCCTGCCATCCATCTCCATCCTCTGACGAACAGAGGCTAGGGACACCATTCTTACCCATCCTGGCTAATAGCCATTTATGGACTTAGCCACCATGAATTTATCCAGTCCCCTTTTAAACATTGTTATAGTCCTAGCCTTCACAACCTCCTCAGGTAAGGAGTTCCACAAGTTGACTGTGCGCTGCGTGAAGAAGAACTTCCTTTTATTTGTTTTAAACCTGCTGCCTATTAATTTCATTTGGTGACCCCTAGTTCTTGTATTATGGGAATAAGTAAATAACTTTTCCTTATCCACTTTCTCAACATCACTCATGATTTTATATACCTCTATCATGTCCCCCCTTAGTCTTCTCTTTTCCAAACTGAAGAGTCCTAGCCTCTTTAATCTTTCCTCATATGGGACCCTCTCTAAACCCTTAATCATTTTAGTTGCTCTTTTCTGAACCTTTTCTAGTGCTAGAATATCTTTTTTGAGGTGAGGAGACCACATCTGTACACAGTATTCGAGATGTGGGCGAACCATGGATTTATATAAGGGCAATAATATATTCTCAGTCTTATTCTCTATCCCCTTTTTAATGATTCCTAACATCCTGTTTGCTTTTTTGACCGCCTCTGCACACTGCGTGGACATCTTTAGAGAACTATCCACGATGACGCCAAGATCTTTTTCCTGACTCGTTGTAGCTAAATTAGCCCCCATCATGTTGTATGTATAGTTGGGGTTATTTTTTCCAATGTGCATTACTTTACATTTATCCACATTAAATTTCATTTGCCATTTTGTTGCCCAATCACTTAGTTTTGTGAGATCTTTTTGAAGTTCTTCACAATCTGCTTTGGTCTTAACTATCTTGAGTAGTTTAGTATCATCTGCAAACTTTGCCACCTCACTGTTTACCCCTTTCTCCAGATCATTTATGAATAAATTGAATAGGATAGGTCCTAGGACTGACCCTTGGGGAACACCACTAGTTACCCCTCTCCATTCTGAGAATTTACCATTAATTCCTACCCTTTGTTCCCTGTCCTTTAACCAGTTCTCAATCCATGAAAGGACCTTCCCTTTTATCCCATGACAGCTTAATTTACGTAAGAGCCTTTGGTGAGGGACCTTGTCAAAGGCTTTCTGGAAATCTAAGTACACTATGTCCACCGGATCCCCCTTGTCCACATGTTTGTTGACCCCTTCAAAGAACTCTAATAGATTAGTAAGACACGATTTCCCTTTACAGAAACCATGTTGACTATTGCTCAAGAGTTTATGTTTTTCTATGTGTCTGACAATTTTGTTCTTTACTATTGTTTCAACTAATTTGCCCGGTACCGACGTTAGACTTACCCGTCTGTAATTGCCGGGATCACCCCTAGAGCCCTTTTTAAATATTGGCGTTACATTAGCTAACTTCCAGTCATTGGGTACCGAAGCCGATTTAAAGGACAGGTTACAAACCTTAGTTAATAGTTCCGCAACTTCACATTTGAGTTCTTTCAGAACTCTTGGGTGAATGCCATCTGGTCCCGGTGACTTGTTAATGTTGAGTTTATCAATTAATTCCAAAACCTCCTCTAGTGATACTTCAATCTGTGACAGTTCCTCAGATTTGTCACCTACAAAAGCCAGCTCAGGTTTGGGAATCTCCCTAACATCCTCAGCCGTGAAGACTGAAGCAAAGAATCCATTTAGTTTCTCCGCAATGACTTTATCATCTTTAAGCGCTCCTTTTGTATTTTCATCGTCAAGGGGCCCCACTGGTTGTTTAGCAGGCTTCCTGCTTCTGATGTACTTAAAAAACATTTTGTTATTACCTTTGGAGTTTTTGGCTAGCCGTTCTTCAAACTCCTCTTTGGCTTTTCTTATTACACTCTTGCACTTAAGTTGGCAGTGTTTGTGCTCCTTTCTATTTGCCTCACTAGGATTTGACTTCCACTTTTTAAAGGAGGTCTTTTTATCTCTCACTGCTTCTTTTACATGGTTGTTAAGCCACGGTGGCTCTTTTTTAGTTCTTTTACTGTTTTTCTTAATTTGGGGTATACATTGAAGTTGAGCCTCTATTATGGTGTCTTTAAAAAGGGCCCATGCAACTTGCAGGGATTTCACTTTAGTCACTGTACCTTTTAACTTTTGTCTAACTAACCCCCTCATTTTTGTATAGTTCCCCCTTTTGAAATTAAAGGCCACAGTGTTGGGCAGTTGAGGTGTTCTTCCCACCACAGGGATGTTGAATGCTATTGTATTATGGTCACTATTTCCAAGCGGTCCCGCTATAGTTACCTCTTGGACCAGCTCCTGCGCTCCACTCAGGATTAAATCTAGAGTCGCCTCTCCCCTTGTGGGTCCCCTTGGGGGAGGCAACCTAGTGACAGCTGACATGGAAAAAGCTGAAGTACTCAATGCTTTTCTTGCCTTGCTCTTCACAGACAAGATCAGCTCCCAGACTGCTGCACTGGGCAGCACAGTATGGGGAGGAGGTGAGCAGCCCTCAGTGGTGAAAGGACAGGTTAAGGACTAGTTAGAAAAGCTGGACATGCACAAGTCCATGGGGCCGGATGCGCTGCATCCGAGAGTGCTGAGGGAGTTGGCTGATGTGATTGCAGAGCCAGTGGCCATTATCTTTGAAAATTCGTGGCGATCGAGGGAGGTCCCAGATGATTGTAAAAGGGCAAATATAGTGCCCGTATTTTAAAAAGGGAAGGAGGAGAATTTGGGGAACTACAGACCTGTCAGCCTCACCTCAGTCCCTGGAAAAATCATGGAGCAGGTCCTCAAGGAATCCATTTTGAAGAACTTGGAGGAGAGGAAGGTGATCAGGAACAGTCAACATGGATTCACCAAGGGCAAGTCATCCCTGACCAACCTAATGGCCTTCTATGAGGAGATAACTGGGTCTGTGGATATGGGGAAAGCGGTGGACATGATATATCTTGACTTAAGCAAAGTTTTTGATACGGTCTCCCACAGTATACTTGCCAGCAAGTTAAAAAAGTATGGATTGGATGAATGGACTATAAGGTGGATAGAAAGCTGGCTAGATCATCAGGGTCAGTGGGTAGTGACCAATGGCTCCATGTCTAGTTGGCAGCCAGTATCAAGTGGAGTGCCCCAGGGGTCAGTCCTGGGGCCAGTTTTGTTCAACATCTTCATTAATGATCTGGATGATGGGATTGCACCCTCAGCAAGTTCGCGGATGACACTAAGCTGGGGGGAGAGGTAGATATGCTGGAGGGTAGGGATAGGGTCCAGAGTGACCTAGACAAATTGGAGGATTGAGCCAAAAGAAATCTGATGAGGTTCAACAAGGACAAGTGCAGAGTCCTGCACTTCGGACGGAAGAATCCCATGCACCGCTACAGGCTGGGGACCGACTGGCTAAGCAGCAGTTCTGCAGAAAAGGACCTGGGGATTACAGTGGATGAGAAGCTGGATATGAGTCAGCAGTGTGCCCTTGTTGCCAAGAAGGCTAATGGCATATTGGGCTGCATTAGTAGAAGCATTGCCAGCAGATCGAGGGAAGTGATTATTCCCCTCTATTCGGCACTGGTGAGGTCTCATCTGGAATATTGTGTCCAATTTTGGGCACCCCACTACAGAAAAGATGTGGATAAATTGGAGAGAGTCCAGCGGAGGGCAATGAAAATGATTAGGGGGCTGGGGCACATGACTTACGAGGAGAGGCTGAGGGAACTGGGGTTATTTAGTCTGCAGAAGAGAAGAGTGAGGGGGGATTTGATAGCAGCCTTCAACTACCTGAAGGGGGGTTCCAAAGAGGCTGGAGCTCGGCTGTTCTCAGTGGTGGCAGATGACAGAAGCAGCAGCAATGGTCTCAAGTTGCACTGGGGGAGGTCTAGGCTGGATATTAGGAAACACTATTTCACTAGGAGGGTGGTGAAGCACTGGAATGGGTTACCTGGGGAGGTGGCGGAATCTCCTTCCTTAGAGGTTTTTAAGGTCAGGCTTGACACAGCCCTGGCTGGGATGATTTAGTTGGGATTAGCCCTGCTTTGAGCAGGGGGTTGGACTAGATGATTTTTCATAGATGATTTCATAGAATATCAGGGTTGGAAGGGACCTCAGGAGGTCATCTAGTCCAACCCCCTGCTCAAAGCAGGACCAATCCCCAGACAGATTTTTGCCCCAGATCCCGAAGTGACCCCCTCAAGGATTGAACACACAACCCTGGGTTTAGCAGGCCAATGCTCAAACCACTGAGCTCCCCCTCCCCCCCCTTCCAACCCGGATATTCTATGATTCTATGACTGGAGGCTGCGGAGGGGAACAAGGAGCAGGGCCTAGAGGGCAGCTGGAGGGGTTCTCCCAGAGATGTGCTGATGCCCTGGCTCTTTGCAGGCCTGCTGCTGCCCCTCTGCGGGGCCCTGCGAGCGTCGCAGAGGCTCTAGGAAGCTCCGTGGTGGCCCTGGAAGAGCTTTCTACTCCCTGTTGGCGTCCCCTCCATGTGGTTCATCAGGACCTAGCTCCTCTTGAACCGAAAGACGCTCATCCAGGGAGACAGGACAGCCCGGTGTGATCCTGCCGGCTACCTCTGACGCCGGCTGCAGCGTGTGCACCGTGCCCTACTCATCAGGAACGGGCGCTGCCTGCGGGCGTGATGACAGGAACGTGGGTCCGGCTGGCAGCTGATGGGCCAGCTCCCCCGGTGTGCTGGGTGCAGCACTGCCAGTGTAAGGGCGGAGGGAAAAAGGGGGCTGTAGGCCAACTGTATAGCCTGCTGCTGCGCCCCACCCCACAGCCAGGTCTGCAGCTGGCTGGGGGGTATTCTAGCCTCGGGTCGAATTGAGCTCAGACTCAGGGCTGCTTGGAGCAGCTCCCCACTTCCGTGGTACCCCAGAAGTGCAGTCCTGACTCCTTATATCCCCAACAGGCACAGTCAAGCGATACCCGTCTACCTTGTTTACTGGTGCTTTCACTTGGCATGGGCAGCATTTTCCGTTGCGTTTCCATCTGCCTTCAGGTACAGCCTGACTTCTGTCGTCCCTCTCGGCCATAGATCCCCCCCATTACTCCTCCCTCTTCCTGTGACTTGGGAGGCCAACATGCTGGGGTTGGACTAGTGACGCTGAGAAATACTGAAGTTGTTCTACAGAACGTAAGATAACTGGGTGTTTTAATGGCGAGAGAACTACCGAGAGCTTAGCAGTGACAAAAACCAGATAAAGCAGGAGGCAAACAGACAATACCCAGTGAGGCAGATTTGTGAGTAGAACAATTGTGCAGACAAATCCTGGCATGCAGGGAGGTAGATTTCTGAAATACAGAAGAAGTAACTATGCAGACGCAGCTTGTTAATTACAAGGACAAAATAGCAATTTGGAAGAGACACGTGCAGGCTGCAGACAGATGGCTGGCTGGGAAACTCGACTCTATGTTTATCAACTGCCTACCGTTCTTTGACTTCCAACATTCAAACTCTTATTGGCAGACATTTGGGCCTTGTCTACACTACGCAGTTTTGCTGGCAAAAGCTGCCTTTTGCCGACAAGACAGGGAGGTGCACGCACTACAAAGCTACTTTTGGGGGCAAAACTCTGCTGTTTTGCCAACAAAATAAAACCCCCTCGACGAGAGAGCTTTTTGCAGCTATGTTACAGTGACAAAGCGCCAGTGTAGCCGGTGCTGTTTGTTATGTCCACGTAACTGGCCTCCCCTAGTATCCCACAATGCCCACGTGACTGCTCCGCTCACCGTTTTGAACCCGGCTTGCCCCGCCCCTTTCAAAGCTCTCGGAAGCGTTGACAGTCCTCAGCGTGGAGAGGTGAGCTCACAGGGCGGCTGTGGGAGAACTCGGAGGGAATCAGAACCATTCATTTGGAATCCTGCTCTCCCGGCAGGCAGGCAGAGCGGGGTGGCGAGACTGCTCAAGCTGCTGTGTGAACGTAAAGAGACAGCACACCGACACCCCTCCCAACACACACCCTGTTTCTGTGTCTCCCCCACCACACACATTCCCTGTTACACACTCCCATACCCCCCACACACATACATTTCAGTTGAAAAGCAGCTGGCAATCATAGACGATTAGGGTGGGAAGAGACCTCAGGAAGTCATCTAGTCCAACCCCCTGCTCAAAGCAGGACCAATCCCAACTAAATCATCCCAGCCAGGGCTTTGTCAAGCCTGACCTTAAAAACCTCTAAGGATGGAGATTCCACCACCTCCCTAGGTAACGCATTCCAGTGCTTTACCACCCTCTTAGTGAAAAAGTTTTTCCTAATATCCAACCTAGACCTCCCCCGCAGGCTCCCCCTCAGGGTCACCCTCCTCACACAGGCAGCCTGGGTTTCAGCTGCTTGACTCTCCAACTGTCTGACCCCAGACTCCGTTCCTCTCAGGGACCCCCATCTAGAGCCACGGTTCAATGCAGAACCTTTTGATAGTTTCAGTCCCTCTCCTGAAAAACGTTTCAGCTGGGCACCAAGAGACGAACTGTCTATGGGGAAGGATGTTCCCTGCTGGGTTCTTGTCACCTGTTTGAGCTTTCTTTGTTTCCCTTCCTGCTTGAGGACTCTGTTTACTGCTTAAATGCAAATTGAGCAGAACACACCTTCTTCCTTTGTTTAGGACAGATCTGTTTGCCAGCCTCCATCTGGACAGGGCTGTGGGGTTGGAACATGAATTTATAACACCATGCAGGGGAAATCTTACAACTTCACATACAACAGTGCCACGCTTGTTTTACCAGGACGATACTGACCAGCCAATGGTGAGTTTTCAAATGATGCCTCACACGACGTGCCTGGTACAAGAATTACGTCGTGGGTAGGGTGAGAACACGGGTACATTCCCTCACAGGCAGCAACATCTCCATCACTTTCAGCTGAATCTGAAATTGGGCATCAGCTTTCCTGTGTTCGGGACGCTAGTGCTGGTACCCAAGTAAAAGCTGCTTCTCATGAGCTGGTGGTTGGTAAATCTTGGAGAGGCATTTCCCACAGGCCTGGAAAGGATTCTTTTCTCGCTCCCCAGTTGCTTCTACATGAGCACATGGCAAATGAGCAAGCGATTCTAGGAGACAGAGGACATCAGTATTTTCATCTTCAGCTATTCCGGATGGTGGACAAGGGCTGCCCAGTTAATATGGCGTCCCTAGTGTTTCATTAACTCCAGTGTGGTGTTGACTATTGCTTTCAATTACAGTGACGTGTTAATAGCTCATTGTTTGCCAGCAAATGACTTCAGAGCTGATGACCAAGGCCATGTCCCTGTCCCTGGAAGTCCATGTGAAGGTATCACATTGGTAAGGTACCAAGCGCTGTATCCGTCGCTAGCTCACGTTAAGGTGGGTTACCCACTGTCTGTCCCAGCACCTCAGCTAGGGGAACAGGGACACCAATGTGGTGGCTGCATGAGAGGCAACAGATCAAGGGACCTTATTATCCAGTTTGCATGGAAACCGGCCCCCTTCTGTGCCCCTTTGTATCTGGGCATCACCAATGGGGCCGGCTCAGCCCTCCGGCTGTGGTCACCTCTCCTCGGAACGGAGTGTCTGGCTGCGTGGTTTGGAAAAGACGTTTCACACCAGAAAAAGGGAGACTTGAAACACTGCTCTTCGCCCCCGGCCACTCCTCCCTCCTGGAACAGTAGCGGAGTGTGTTCCCCTTGTCCTCGCCAGTGAGCAGTGTTGCCTGTGACGCTGCACAGAAGGTCTTCGCCGTGGGACCCTTTGCCCACAACGGCAACGTCTGATACCTGTAGGCACTAGCTGGCACTGCAGCTGCTGCCCCCTGGAACATGGGCATGTTGAGACGTCTAGTGGCACAAGAGCGGACGGTCAGGCAGGTTCGATATGAAGGAGTGGCAATGGTGCGGTGACCAGGTGTTACCCCTTGCTCCCCGAACGCGCTTGCTGTGCTGGCTGGGGTTGTTCAGTGTGGAAGTGGCTCTGCTGGGCAGCACGTACAGTCCTGAGAGGAGACAGTCCCAGCCTGCCCAGCTAAATATCAGCCGACAAATGAGGCCCTTTCGGGGCACAAAGCATCAGGTCATCAGGGGGTGGATTTCGTCACTGAGCAGGGCAGGCAAAGAAATGCTGTCTCATGCAAATTAGCCTGCGGCATTACTGATAGAAAGTGTTAAGTCTTGGGAGACCCGGGTTCTGGTCCCAGCTCTGCTCCTCGGCCAATCGTTCCTTTCTCTGTGCCTCAGTTCCTCCCTCTGTAAAATGGGGATACTGAGATCCACTGCGGGAAGAGCGGCATGGTGGCGTTACTATTAATGAGAAGCTTTATAGGAGAAGTGGTTGTGAACACTTCCCAATGCTAAAGAGAGTTGTACTGGCTTTTCAAATGGCCGAGCCCAGGCAGGCAAACAGCATAGGGCGGCCTGCCCCTATTTCTGAATGCGGTGGTAGGCCTGATCTATTGCCTGCTCAGAAGGGTGAGCTGGAATTTGGTTACTTAGTACAGATGGTATATTCAGTAGGTGAGGAGGTGCTCTCAAGTCTAGGTGGTGGATGCTGGCCCCTACCTGACGTTTTTGGTTTTGTTAGATTTTTATTACATTCCTAATGCATTAAGGAGATTGTCATTCAATTGTAAAGTGGTTTTGTTTTGTTTTGTTTTAAGAAAAAAAAAAAGTCCGTGCATGTTTCTCCTGATTTTTGGGGCTTGCATAACTTGGGTTCAGTTTTGAAGTACAATTAAAATCTATGCGGGGTTGTGTCATGAGCTTCCCTCTTTTTTCCTTTCTCCTTCGCTCTTTCCATTTCCAGCCATCGCCAACAGAGGATACATTAAGGCCTGGTCTACACTAACCCCCAAATTCAAACTAAGGTACGCAACTTCAGCTACGTGAATAACGTAGCTGAAGTCGACATACCTTAGTTCGAACGTACCGCGGTTCAGACGCGGTCCACACGCGGCAGGCAGGCTCCCCGTCGACTCGGCGGTACTCCTCTCGCCGAGCTGGAGTACCGCAGTCGACGGCGAGCACTTCCGGGATCGATATATCGCGTCCAGACCAGACGCGATCAATCGAACCCGGAACTTCGATTGCCAGCTGTCGAACTACCGCGATAGTGTAGACCTGGCCTAAGAGAGTAAATCGGTTTGCAGAGCCCATGAGGGTCTGAACCCCTTCAGTCCTGTAGAGGGCAGCGTCTGCAAGTTCAAACAGGCAAAGCTGCTGGTAGTAGTGGCTACTGGTGTATAAATTGCAGGGCTGGCTGGAAAATGTCAAGTCATGATTTTTGCAACGTAGTTGTGGAAAATGTATCCTCTTTGATGAATTCTAATGAGCAGTTGACTACACCTGAGTGAGAACCTAGACCATCCCTGACAGGTGTTTGTCCAACCTGTTCTTGCACTGGTTGGGGAAGATTAGCTAGTGTGAGTGTGTATACACACAGCATCTAGGTGGTCACATGTCGCTTAAAACCTCTTCAATGCCTGCTGTGGAACCGAATCATGGGCACGTGCTAAATATCAAAACTAACTTGTCTCGTAATGAATGACCTGCTACTGTGACAGAAGCTGGGGTGGCACTTGGGAAAAGATGAGTTACCTGCAAACTCCTTACAGTGCTGTCTGGGGAGGAGAACTGCAGACGCCATTTCTCTCCAACAGCTTGGCTAAGCTGTTACCCCCCCGAACGAGCCTGGTTTTCTTGAGGACAGAGTTGAGGTTCTCCCTGAGGAACGTGTTGGCGATGTCCCCAGGAAATAGTATCCCCAATCAAATGTCGCTTGTCTTAAAAGCAGATGGTTTATGGCAAAAACAAGGCAATGATTAAATGAAAGGGAATGCAAAATAGGCTGTGAAATATGTCCAGTGACCAGACCATGGGACCTCGATCAATCTCTTTTTTGGGGGGGACAGGACAAAAAAATGGTCATCAATATTATTCTATTTGATATAGGTGCTTATACTGTGCTCATCACTGGAGTATCTGAACACCTTCACGTGCGTTAAGTAACGTCCGTCACAGGTTGTCTCTTCTTCCATCCCCTGCCCAGGGGGAGAAGCAAGTGCAGTGGAGTGACTTGTTTTTGGTAGTGTGTGGATATTTTGTTATATGAATACATCTGCTCTGTACTTACATTACAGGGTCTTGGGGGGAAGGGGCAGCGCGGGAGTGGTGCCTTGATGGGGCAGGGCCACGGTTTGGGTGCCTGTGCCCCCCCCATTTTTAGGGTGCTTCCGCCACTCCTGGCTTCAGCCTGAGCCCGAATGTCCACACCGCAATTTTTAGCCGCCCAGCCCGAGCCCAAGTCAGCTGAGCTGGCCAGCCATGGCCGTGCTGTGGGTCTCTCTTATTCCAGTGTAGACGTGCCCTCAGCTATTTTGCGTGACGGCTGCAAACCTAGTTCTGTTGGCCCAGTCGCTCTGTCTGCTTTGTGCTGCTCCACAGTAGGGCAAAGCAGCAGGAATATACCGGTGACTCCAGGAAGAAAGGCTAAAAATATACATTTCATACCATGGCTTCAGGTCATTAGAAATATCGCCCAGTAAGATTCTCTTTGCGATACTTGCTTAGTGTTCGGTGATGAAATACTGATTTGAAAAAAACAACGATGGAATGCCCAAAGCAAAGGTACGTTAAGATGTGGCTAAAGTGAGAGAATCTGTCAGTAACTTGGAGCAAAGGACAGGACAGGAATGTTACAATTTTCCAAACACAAAGCCTGTAAAGCCAGGAAATACCCAGGTTACTTTAACAGAATCCAAATATCCATGTTGGTGCGGATCTGGGACAGGAGATCGTGTGATCCTGGCCTTGAGCCACACAAGCAGGAGGCCATGTAGGAATCTGCAAAGGTGTTTCCAGCCCTGTACTTCTAGGGATGTTCCTGACATTACGTCCTATGTCCACTTCCATGATTCGTCATTTCTTTGCTTCTGTATCAGGCCATCATGTTTTCCAGTTCCCAACTGGACACAGCTGGGGCTTGATTTTCAGAACAGCGGAGCATTCTCGACCCCAAGTGAATCCAAGAGAGCTGGTGGTGCTCAGCACGTCTGGAAATCAGGCACAAAGTGTCTTCACTTGGGCACCCAAAGCCATTGGCCATTTTTGGCCACGTTGACCTTAACCTTGGCGTTGACCTTTTCAGGGATCTTAGCAGGAAGCTGCCAAATCCAGCCTCCACCTCATAGCTAGCACACTATGATGTCATGGCTAGAGGCTGGAGTTACTTTCAAAGCAACCAGGGGGACTTAGGGGATGCGCTTGGTTGGAAGACTACAACAGGAACAGAGCAGTGAGGCTGGCTTCTCCCCACAGAGAAGCAGGGAGCTGGGGATCTCTAGGAAGACTCTAGTAAGAAGGTAGGGACAGTTCTTCTGCCTGGGAGGGGTTTGGCTTGGTTTCCCCCTCAGCTGAAACTTAACTCTGCCCCAGAGGGACACCAAGAAAAAACAATCTGATTGTGATTAAGGCATTTTAGAGTTTTGAGGACCCAGATAAGCCTAAACTGATTTTTAACGCCATTAGATTTTCGTTTGTTTCCCCTTCGTGGTGTCACTACAGAGCAGAGCTCAGGACTTGAGGAAAGGTGTGTTCAAGTTGCTGGAGAGCCTGTAATTAGACCTGGCAGTAAATATTTCAATTCGTGAGTTCACCAAAGCCTTGTGGCCTGATCGCACGGTTTCCGTTGCACAGGAGATGAGCTTCCAGTCAGCAGGGCGGGACTGGCCTACCACAAAAGTCTGCCCTGACCCCACATTCATCCATCCTAAGGCTGGAAGGGACCATTGCGATAATCTAGTCTGACCTCCTGGGGAGCACAGGCCAGAGACCTGCCCCACAATCATTCCCGGAGCAGAGCTTTAGAAAAACAGCCCAACGTGATTTAAAAATCATCAGTGATGGAGAACCCACCATACCTTGGTAAATTGTTCCAATGGTTAATTACTCTCCACCATTAAAACTTAATGCCTTATTTCCAGTCTGAATTGTCTAGCTTCAACTCCCAGCCATTGGATACTGTTGGACCTTTCTCTGCTAGATGGAAGAGCCCATTATTAAATATTTGTTCCCCATGTAGGTGTAACCCTTCTGCCCGTCTGAGTTGGCAGCAACAAGGGCTGGGTTCAGTATCTAGGGGTTCCGTTTCAATAACGCAATGCAAAACTGGCTTGAGCCCCCACCCAGTGACCTGGGACACTTACATACCACCCCCCAGGTGCCTCTAGGAGGCAATACTTCCCTTCTCTCAAGCACAGAGTCTGAGTGTAGCAAAAGCCTTTTAATAAAGGAGGGAAACAATGCGGCATTATGTTGGGGAAACACCACAAACAGGATTCATAACACAAACCATGAGCAAAAGACCCACCCCCAATAAGTTTGGCAGTATCCTTTTCCCCTCAGGGTCTTAAGTCCAGCAACCCAAAAGATCATCCGAAGTCCCAAAAGTCCAACAACCCAAAAGTCTCTGTCCCTGGTCAGTGCAGCCCCAGAGTTCAAAAGTTTATCTGCAGAGTTTTACCTCCCAGCCTGGGGGGCGGGGGGGGGGGGCACAGCAGTGTTAAGGGGCACCTTACGTGGTCTGAGGCCGACTGCCCCACCTCTCCATGGGGTTCTGCTGCAGCCACTCACCGCCAGCCACTCCACCAGCCACTCTGCTCCTCCAGCCATCCCATGAGCCGCTCCAGCTGTTCCACAAACTGCTCTGCCACCCACTCTGCTCTGCTCCACCAACTGTCCCACAAGCCACTCCAGTCATTCCGCAAACTGCTCCACTCCACCAGCCGCTCAGCAACATAGCTTCAGGAGGCCCCACAGCACTCAGTGATTTCAGCTTGTAGTAGGGGAGCCTCAGTGCTGGTGCACCATTGGCCCAATGTGAATTCAGCTCAGCAGCCTGTAACTAGACTCCTAATAGAATTAAAATTAGCTCTGATATTCCATGAGGGAGGGAGAGGGTGGAATTGGCATTTCAGGCCCTCAAAAAGGGCTCATACCACCAGGTAAAAATAACTATCCCCATCCCCTGTCTGTTCACTAGGATTTGGAACCCATGTCCCTTGTCTAGCAAGTGCTACTTAGTTGATGGCGAGTCCCTCTGTCATAAAAACAGTTTCATTGTCCTTGATTCACATAATCAGGGTAACAACACTTTATTCTTCCTGCCCCAATAACAGAGAAACTGGGGATCCCACAGCAGCCAAAGTGACCATTTGGGCTGCTGTGGGTTCATGCTAGGCGGGGTGGGTGTGCCTATGCAAACAAGATCAGCCCCTGAAGTTCTTTTCCACAACTCACCACAATTCACCACCAGATGTCAGGGTAGAGCTCATCCGGACTCTGCTTACATAGGTACTTAGAGATTGTAATCAAGTCCCCCCTTAACCTTCTCTTTGTTAGACTCAAAGAGCTCAGTCTATTTAACTTATCACTGCAAGGCAGGTTTTCATTCTCGTGGCTCTTCTCTCCAGTTTATCAACATCTTTCTGTGGGAGACTATTCCGCAGTCTGCTAGAGAACAACCTCCAGCCACTTCCCCTGGGAATCTCTTTCCATTTCCTTTTCCTCGTTATTCCCTGTTGTTCAGCCCCACCCCAGGAAATTCCTCTCCAACCATGGGGAGACCATCTTCCTCCACAAAAGCCTCTGGCAGGGGCACAATCCCTCTCACTTCAGTACAGCACACACAGACAAGGGGGAAGACATCTATCTACCCATTAAGCCTCACGAAGTCAGGGGGCTGTGACTCAGTATACGCAGGGGAGCAGGATCCTCAGAACTAAGTTACTCACGAAAGATCGTGGTGTTTCTCAGACTAACCCCTGCTTCAGCCACCCCTTTCCCGTGCAGCCCGTGTCAGGAGGCACAGGATCTGAGGGACCCCCTCCCAGGAGGGAGGTGATGCAGCAGTGGGAAAGGGAAGCGTCACATCCATTACAAACCGGTTATTTCTATTTCTTTTCCCATTTCTTCCATCCCTCCAGCCCATCTGCGAGGACACTGTAACAACACGGGGCCCATGCGGAGGCCAGCTAGGATTCCAACAGTGTTATCTGCATTCCAGCAGGCGCAGGGCTTTGTCAGCTGCATGGTGTGAACTTATTGAAAGTGCAGCAGCAAACGGTCCACGGCAGAGTGACTAATAGCAGACGCCTTTGCTCTTGTGAGCTAGCAAGGCATGTTTTCTCATGGCAATACAGGAGAACATCCGAATGGCTATGCTGGGTCAGACCAAAGATCCATCTAGCCCTGTGTCCTGTCTTCCGATTGTGGCCAATGCCAGATGCTTCAGAGGGAATGAACAGAACAGGGCAATTATCAAGTGATCCATCCCCTGTCGTCCACTCAGCTTCTGGAAGTCAGAGGTTTAGGGAGACACAGAGCATGGGGTTGCATCCCTGACCATCTTGGGTAATAGCCACTGATGGACCTATCCTCCAGGAACTTATCTAATTTTTATGTTTGTTTTAAACCTGCTGCCTATTAATGTCATTGGGTGACCCCTTGTTCGTGTGTAACATGAAGGGGTAAATAACACTTCCCTATTCACTTTCTCCATTCCCTTCCGGATTTTATAGACCTCTACCATATCCCCCCTTCGTCGTCTCTTTTCTAAGATGAACAGTCCCAGTCTTTTTAATCTCTCCTCATGTGGAAGCTGTTCCATACCCCTAATCATTTTTACTGCCCTTCTCTGTAACTTTTCCAATTCTAATATTATTTTCTGAGATGGGATGACCAGAACTGCACATAATATTCAAGGTGTGGGCATACCATGAATTTATATAGTGACATTATGATATTTTCTGTCTTCTTATCTATCTCTTTCTTAATGGTTCCTAACATTCTGTTTGCATTTTAGACTGCCACGGCACATTGAGTGGATGTTTTCAGAGAACTATCCACAATGACTCCAAGATCTCTTCCTTGAGTGGTAACAGCTAATTTAGACCCATCATTTTATATGTATAGTTGGGATTATGTTTTCCAATGTGCATTACTTTGCATTTATCAACATTGAATTTCATCTGCCATTTTGTTGCCTAGTCACCCAGTTTTGTGAGATCCCTTTGTAGCTCTTCACAGTCAGCTTTGGACTTAACTATCTTGAGTAGTTTTGTATCATCTGCAAACTTTGCCACCTCACTGTTTACCCCCTTTCATAAATCATTTGATAATATGTTTAACAGTACAGGTCCAGTACAGATCCTTGGGGGACCATTATTTACCTCTTTCCATTGTGAAAACTGATAGTTTATTCCTACCCTTTGTTTCCTATCTTTTAACCAGTAACTGATCCACAAGAGAACCTTCCCTCTTAGCCCATGACTGCCTACTTTGCTTAAGAATCTTTGGTGTGAGACCTTGTCAAAGGTTTTCTGAAAGTCTAAGTGCACTATATCAACTGGATCACTTTTGTCCACATGCTTGTTGAGGCCCTCAGAGAATTTACTAGACGGGTGAGGCATGATTTATTTCCCTTTACAAAAGACGTGTTGACTTCCCCAACAAATCGTGTTCCTCTTTGTGCCTGATAATTCTGTTCTTAACTATAGTTTCAACCTATTTGCCCGGTACTGAAGTTAGACCTACCAGCCCGTAATTTCCAATATTGCCTTTGGAGCCTCTTTTTTAAAAAATAGACATTACATTAGTTTACCCTCCAGTCATCTGGTACAGAGGCTAATTTAAGCAATAGGTTAAGTATCCCAATTAGTAGTTTTGCAATTTCATATTTGAGTTCCTTCAGAACTCTTGGTTGAATCCCATCTGGTCTTGGTGACTTATTGCTGTTAAATTGATCAATTTGTTCCAAAAGCACCTCTACTGACACCTCAATCTGGGACAGTTCCTCAGATTTGTCACCTAAAAATAATGGCTTAGTGTGGGAATCTCCCTCACATTCTCGGCAGTGAAGACTGATGCACAGAATTCATGTAGCTTCTCTGTCTTCTTTGAGCGCTCCTTTAGTATCTTGATTGTCCAGTGGCTCCACTGATTGTTGGGCAGGCTTCCTACTTCTGATATACTTAGAAACTAAACAGCAAATATTTTTTGTCTCTCTTGCTAGCTGCTCTTCAAATTCTTTTTTTGGGCTCCCTACTTATATTTTTACATTTGACTTGCAGAGTTTATGCGTCTTTCTATTTTCCTCAGTAGGATTTGACTTCCAATTTTTAAAGGATGCCTTTGGCCTCTAACCACTTCTTTTACTCTGCTGTTTAGCGATGGTGACCATTTCTTTGGTCCTCTTACTGTTGTTTTTATTTGGGGGTATACATTTAGTTTGTGCCTCTCTTATAGTGTTTTAAAATAGTTTCCATGCAGCTTGCAGGCATTTCACCCTTTTGACTGTTCTTTTTAATTTCAGTTTAACTCGCTTCCTCGTTTTTTGCGTAATCCCCATTTTTAAAGTTAAATGCTATTGTGGTGGGTTTCTTTGATATTTTCTCCCACACAAAGATTTAAAATTTAATTGTATTATGGTCATTATTACCAGGCAGTTCAGCTATATTCACCTCTTGGACAACATCCTGTGCTTCACGTAGGACTAAATCAAGAATGGCCTCTTCCCTTGTTGGTTCCAAGCCTAGCTGCTGCAAGAAACAGTCACTAATAGTGTCTAGGAATTTTATCTTTGCCTCCCATCTTGAGGGGACATGTTCCCAGTCAATATGGAGATAGTTGAAATCTCCCATTATTTATTGGGCTTTCTGTTTTTGTAGTCTCTCTAATCTCCCTGAGCATTTCACAGTCACCATCACCATCCTGGTCAGATGGTCGATGGTATATTCTTACTGCTCTACTCTTATTGGTCGAGCACGGAATTTCTATCCCTAAAGATTCTATGGTACTGTTTGAGTGACTTACAATTTGTACTGTACTTGACTTTATGCTTCTTTCACATATAGTGCCACTCCCCCACCAGCATAACCTATTCTGTCATTCCTATTTATTTTATACTGTGTCCCATTGATTATCCTCTTTTCACCAAGTTTCTGTGATGCCTATTATATCAATATCCTCATTTAATACCAGGCACTCAAGTTCACCATCTTAGTATTTAGACTTCTAGCATTTTGTATAGAAGCACTTTCATAAAATTTGTCAATATTTAATTGTCTGCCTTCATGTGATTTAATTGTGAATGGAACTCGTTTTCATTTGACTGTTTCTCTTCAGTGCCTGCCTGTACTTTGTCAACTTCTATTCTCTCCTCTTTACTAGGCTATCGAGTATCCCGTTTAATAAATCTTCCCCCAAGGGATGTCTGTGTCCAAACCGTGTGCTCCTGAGAATCTCTTTACATTTCATTTTCCTCATTATTCCCTGTTGTTATAACTCCCCAGTCTCACCCTAGGAAATTCCTCTACAGAAGTCACTACAAGGGGCACAATCCCCAGGAGCTCCAATGCAGCACAAACAGACCATCCCACTGTGCTGCCTCAGTGTGCAGTGGAGCCAAGGCAGTAGTGCCTGGGGGAGGGAGGGGCAGCCATGGGAGATTTAAAGAGCACTGCCAATTGGACCACAAGACACGATCTACCAGTGAGAACTTTTGCAACCTGTGTCCATCCAGTCTCTCTTCATACCACGGATTCATTACAACCAATAGAATTGTTGCATACAAATTAGCTGCGGTGGAAGAGTGGTGATTGGCTGATTTTTTTCCCCCCCTGAGGTCACAATGGTTCTCCTTAGGAGTTGCCTGAGCTGTTGCTCTGAGCCTCTCTGTAGCCTATATATCCACAGCGATTAGATACAATTGTTAATAACTTAGGATAGCTCCATATATTATATCTCCTAGAACTGGAAGGGACCCCGAAAGGTCATCGAGTCCAGCCCCCTGCCTTCACTAGCAGGACCAAGTACTGATTTTGCCCCAGATCCCTAAGTGGCCCCCTAAAAGCTATGTACAAGACTGCAGTTAATTTTGACGACAGTATATGGAAAATTGGACATGTCTGTCACCCACTTTTAAGTAGGGTGACCAGATGTCCTGATTTTATAGGGTCAGTCCCGATATTTGGTGCTTTTGCTTATATAGGCACCTATTACCCCCCACCCCCCATCCCGATTGTTCACATTTGCTATCTGGTCACCCTACTTTTAAGATTCTTTGAGACACAGACTGATACAAAAGCTGCATTTCTTAATGGCCCCAGTCTTCAATTTTAATTCTAACTAATTGATTTACTTGTAAAGGCTCAGAAAATTCATTCTTTACCCAAAGAGTAAGTGCTGTAATTTTGGGGAGTACATGCTTAAATTTTTATACAAAACGGAGAGGTTGAATCCCAGCTTTCAATGCAAAACAAAAGTCTAATCAATATAATTATTTTATTGTTTCTATGTTGTAATTTTTTTAGTAAAATAACCCATTATGACATTGGGTAAGATATTTGCAGGGGGCTTTATTTATGTAAGTGTAATAATGAAACTTAATATTCAAGCAGACTTGCGTTTCATGACTTACATGATATATTTATTTACTTATTTTTACAAAATTAAATTAATTTGTTTCCTTCTGTTACTTGTCTAGATATTCCAAGATGGGGTTTCTGATTCACAAACTTTCCTCTACGTAAAGTGAGAAGGGGCTGAAAATACGACACATTTACAGAGCTGATGAGGAAGTTCTGAGGAAGCTTGCAGGCAGGATTGCAAAGGATTACATTGATTGACTTGATTGAGCAGGAGACAGGAAGTCCCATGCAATGAAAGAGGTGGGGAAAACTGAAGCAGTAGTTAGAGGCAGGATGAGGTTAAGGGTTATTTTTTTGAGGATGAAGAGGGGAAGGAGCCAGGTTGTTGAGGGAGGAGATGGCCACGGGAGGCAATGGACTTAAGTAGCAGGAAGGGATGGGGGTGACTGGGGCAGATGGAGGAGTTAGAGATGCAGAGGAGGCAGAAGACCTCAAGGTCAGTGATGTGGAGAAGGCACAGAAAATGTAGGGGAGGAGGGGATAAGGAAGGGCAGGGGAGCTCAGCCTCAGTAAGGAAGCTGCTGCCAGCTCTGACCCTGGTGATTCCAGGAATCTGCTCCCATAGAGAGAGAAAATGGAGCTATTTATCTCCTGGCACATATGCATGTCCATCTACGCAATGGCTGAGTCCACATCTACAGGGGCATGGGAGTGCAGAGTCTGTGTGATATCACAAGGTGCAAGGGCTGTGTGCACATCTGCACAAACAGCGGCTGTGTTCACATCTGCAGCTGTCCGGGAAATGTGCACATCTCCAGATGTGTGTGTGCGCGCAAGGGCCACGTGCACCTCTGCAGATGTATGAGAGTGCAAGGACTGGGTGCACTCCGCAGGTGCGTGGGAGTGTGGGGGCTGTGTACACAACTGGGGTGTGTGTGCATGGGGAGGTGCACATCAGCTGCAGGTGGATGGAGTTGCAGGGGCTGTGTGCACAACTCCAGGTGCATGGGGGCTGCGCAAATCTATAGGTGTCTGGAGTGTGTGTGTGGGCTGTGTACACAGCTGCAGGTGCACGTGGGGGTTTCAGGGGCTGTGTGCACACGTGCAGCTGTGTGGGGGATTGCAGGGGCTGTGTGCACAGCTGTAGGTTCATGGGGGGCTGTGTGCACATTTGGAGGTGTGTGGGGAGGTTGCAGGGGCTGTGTACCCAGCTGCAGGTGTGTGGATGTGCAAATTTGCAGTTTCATGGCGGTTGCAGGGGCTGTGGAAATCTGTAGGTGTCTGGAGTGTGTGTGTGGGCTGTGTACACAGCTGCAGATGCATGGGGGGCTGCAGGGGCTGTGTGCACATTTGGAGGCGCGTGGGAAATGCGTGCCGGTGCGTGGGGGGGCTTGCAGGGGCTGTGTGTGCAGGTGCGTAGGGGGATGCCGGGGCTGTGTGCACAGTTGGAGGTGCATGGGGGATGTGCCCAGGTGCGTGTGTGTGTGTGTGTGTGTGTGGAGGGGGGGGTTGCAAGGGCTGTGTGTGCAGGTGCGTGGGGGGATGGGCTGCAGGGGCTGTGTGTGCAGGTGCGTGGGGGGCTGCAGGGGCTGTGTGCACAGTTGGAGGTGCATGAGGGATGTGCCCAGCTGCAGGTGCGTGTGTGTGTGGGGGGGTTGCAGGGGCTGTGTGTGCAGGTGCGTGGGGGGGGTTACAGGGGCTGTGTGTGCAGGTGCATGGGGGGCTGCAGGGGCTGTGTGCACAGTTGGGGGTGCATGAGGGATGTGCCCAGCTGCAGGTGCGTGTGGGGGTTGCAGGGGCTGTGTGTGCAGGTGCGTGGGGGGCTGCAGGGGCTGTGTGCACAGTTGGAGGTGCATGAGGGATGTGCCCAGCTGCAGGTGCGTGTGGGGGGGGGGTTGCAGGGGCTGTGTGTGCAGGTGCGTGGGGGGGGGGTTGCAGGGGCTGTGTGTGCAGGTGCGTGGGGGGGGTTACAGGGGCTGTGTGTGCAGGTGCATGGGGGGCTGCAGGGGCTGTGTGCACAGTTGGGGGTGCATGAGGGATGTGCCCAGCTGCAGGTGCGTGTGTGTGTGTGGGGGGGTTGCAGGGGCTGTGTGTGCAGGTGCGTGGGGGGCTGCAGGGGCTTTGTGCACAGTTGGAGGTGCATGAGGGATGTGCCCAGCTGCAGGTGCGTGTGTGTGTGGGGGGGGTTGTAGGGGCTGTGTGTGCAGGTGCGTGTGTGTGGGGGGGGTTGCAGGGGCTGTGTGCACAGTTGGAGGTGTATGGGGGATGTGCCCAGCTGCAGGTGGCGCGTGGGGGAGGGAGCGGGGGCCGCGCGCACATCTGCAGCCGGGGGCTGGGGCCGGCCGCGGCGCAGTGCGCGCGGAGAGCGAGCGAGCGGGCGGGCGGGGGCTGCAGGGGCGGGGCGGGCCGGGCGGGGCGCGGGGGGCGGCGCTGCGGGTGATGTCAGGCCGATGCTGCTGGAGCCGCGCGCGGTGCATTGTGGGCGAATCCCGCTGCCTGCGCCGCCTCCTGCCGCCGCGGATCCCGAGGCCGGCGCGGGAGGATGCTCCCGGGGGGCGGCCCGCAGCCGCAGCAGCAGCGCCCGGGGCAGGCGGCGGCGCGGAGCCCGGCGGGGCCGCAGTGAGGGCCGCGGGGGGATGCGCCGGCCGGAGAACGGGGCGGCGGCGGGGACCAGGTGAGAGCCGAGGCCGAGGGGGCCGGGCCGGGCCGAGCCGGGGGAAGGGGGCGCTGCGAGCCAGAGGACGGGGGCACTGCGGGCCGAGGCTCCCCAGCTCGGGGCGCCCCGGGGCACGGTGGGAATTGTAGTTTCGCCCTGCTCCCAGGCTGCGCTCTGGGCGGGGCCGGCCCGGCGCGGGGACTCGCACTCCCAGCACGCCCCGGGGCAGGGCGGGACAGGGCGGAGTGAGGGGCTGCGCGGCCAATCAGGAGCGGGGACGGGCCGACCGCCGGCCAGGCCCCTTGGGGAGCCGAAACGTGTCTGAAGCGGCTATGTTGGAGGGGGCGGGGCCAGGCGCGGAGGGGGCGGGGCCTAGAGAGGCGGGATTCGGGCTTCGCACCTCGCCTGGCTGTCAGCACGAGGGGAGAGAACGTGGGGAGGGCAGGGCCCTGAGGGCTGCAGCGTGGAGGGGGTAACTCTGAGGGGGGAGCAGGGACTTTTCATGCTGCAGTGGGGAGGGGGTGCCCCCCTCGGGGGAGCGGGGTTCCCTGGGGGTGACGCTGCGAGGGGGTAACCGCTGTGCAGCAGCGGGGTTCCCTGTGGGCGACGCTGGGAGGGGGTAACCCCTGCGCAGGAGCGGGGTTCCCTGTGGGCGACGCTGGGAGGGGGTAACCCCTGCGCAGGAGCGGGGTTCCCTGTGGGCGACGCTGGGAGGGGGTAACCCCTGTGCAGGAGTGGGGGTAACCCCTGTGCAGGAGTGGGGTTCCCTGGGGGCGACGCTGGGAAGGGGTAACCCCTGCGCAGGAGCGGGGTTTCCTGGGGGTGAAGCTGGGGTGGCATATCCTGGGGCAGGAGCCAGTTCTCTTGGTGGTGTAGCTGGGAGGGGATATCCCCTGTGCTGTAGCAGGGTTCCCTGGGAGGTAAAGGCTGGGAAGGGGTATCCCCAGTGGGTTCCTCTGGGGTCATAGCTGGGAGGGCATATCCTGAGGCAGGAGCCAGTTTCCTTAGTGTTGTAGTTGTGGGGGGCAGTGGATTACACTGGGGCATAGCTGGGTGTATCTGGGGGAGCATCACGGGGTGGGACTCACCGGAGTGGGTTCCGTTGGAGCATAGCTTGGAGTGTGTACCTCTAGGGAGGGGAATAGGTTCCCCGAGGCTTTTGGGAGAGGGGTATTCATGGGGGAGGGAAGCTGGTCAGCATGCGATGTAGCTGGGAGAGAATATCCCCATGGAGTGGGGAGTGGGTTCCCATGGGGCATAGGAGGGGGGTATTCCCAAGAGTGGTAGCGGGTTCCTTTGGGCTGTAGCTGGAAGGGAGTCCCTGGGGAAAGTTGAGTGGGTTCCCTGGGTGTTGTAGCTGGGAAGGACTATTTGTGGGAGGGGCACCTTCCTGTGGAGGCATAATTGGGAGGTTTTTCCTTGGGGGAGGAGAATGAGTTCCCCTGGAGTGGTAGATAGGGGTATTCTATGATGGTGGTGTTGAGGAGCTCCAGGGAGAGTAGCTGGGATGGGGTATCTCAGAAGGGAAGAGGAATAGATTTCTCTGGGATGTAGCTTAGCAGGAAATTGTTCCTGTATGGTGTAGCTGGGAACCAGCTTCCTCCCTCTCTCCCCCACCAGCAGATTCCTGTAGGGTGGTAACTGGAAGGGGTGTATCCCTGCGGGAGGTGGGGCGGGTTCTCCTAGGGTAGTAGCTGGTGGTGGGTATATCCCAGGGGGTGGTACGGCTGGTTCCCTTAGGGTAGTAGTTGGAAGGGGGTTAATTTCCTAGGTGAGGTGGGTGAGTTGAGTGTCAGTTTGGGGTAGGGCAGTGTGTCCCACTTATGGTGAATATGGGAGGAGTTATGCCTGGAGGCAGGGGAGGAGGTGGTTCCCTTCGGGATGGTATCTGTGTGGATGGTAACCTTGGGGGTCCTATTGGGCGTGTGTTTGGGAGGGAGGAGTTCCCGCCACCAAGGAAGCTGCTTCTTGGGGATCCCTAGGCTGGTGTCTCTTGTTGCGGGAGCATAGTGTTCTCTTTATAGACGTGCGCTTGACGCCCTTTCAGTGGGTGTTGACTGAGCCCATAGCTGGCCTTTGAGCCTGTGTATGGCAGTATGGAAGGCTTGAGGCCTGTGGGACTCCACAAGTGAAGGCTGTCAATGTGAAGAAGCAGCTATTCCAGTCCCCCGTTTTGGACTGGGCCCCGTGGGTCCTGCTGTGCTGTGCACGCAGGGCTTGGCGCTGTCACTGGCAGCACATGGATCACAGTAGGGAGCCTGGACACCTTGTCACTGAGCATAGCTATGAGGAGAGCATCACCAGTCCAGCATGGCAGCCTCTGCCCTGTTGCTCGGGGCCCAGAATTCTGGGGGAAGTTGGATTCTGCTGGAGAAGTGTTGCCACTCCCTTCTCGGTGACCAGGAGCATGTGAGAGGCTGGGTGTTTGCTAGGCAGGTGGGTGGAATGCCCCCAGTGTGTATGGCATTTGGTCAGGCTCTGGCATGCTTCAGAGCCCAGGCATCATGAAGGGGCTTGCCCAGAGTTCTCAACTAGCTTTTACCAGCTGGCAAGATCCCTCAGTCCTTTCAGAGGTTCCTTCTGTGTCATCAGTCTGATGCTAGACAGGGTGGCGTGGGGCTTCGCTCTGCGCTGGCGAGGCCTCTTGGGGTTTTCTTTTCTCAGGGAAGTATAATTAGAGCTCTGCACGGCTTGTGATGCTCGGGTCTGATGCTGGCAGTCTGGGTTAGCTAGCATTCTAAGGAGTGGGATTTTTTTTCTTTTCTGTGCTGTAATAGGCTTTCCGGTTCCCCTTCAGAGGTTTTGCATAGGTTTTTGTGAATTATGTACATGAGCTCAGCTATCAAAGAAGGTCTTAGTCACACAGAAAGAGAGGTGGTCTTTCACGTAACCTAGTTCAGCGAGAGCTCTGGTGATTAGTGCCATGACCTTGAATTGGACCAGTGCTTAGTGGGGAGCCAGTGTACTGATGGAAGCACTGGGGCGATATGCTCCTGTCTGCCAATGTTTCTGAGCAACTGTAGACCAGTTGCATTTTTTACAGGGTTTGCTTACTCATTCCCAGTACAGTGTGTTGCAGTGATCCAGCCTGGCTGTAATTTATATGCTCTTTATTCATTAATTTCCCCAGGCTTGAAACGGGAAGTATAGGCAATTTGGGAAATAGAAGGAAAGGTCATCTAGTTTCACTGCAGCACACGTGAGTGCCTTTGCATTCTCTGTTAAAGTGCTACCTTTCTGTGTCTGGCTACAAACTCCTCACTGGATCACAATGGAGATTCTTGAGCCTCCTACAATAACACTGCATTAGGGAACTTGGTGTCTTTTTTTTTTTTTCCCCTCTTGAAACATGACAAAGGGACCTGTTACACCTGGGGTAGGATGCACTATCTTGTACTGTCGCCACGCTAACAGCTGTAGGTCCTGCACATAAAGAGCAGACCTACAGTGTTTATCACTGCTGTAGTTATTACTGTCATTAGATAAAAAAAATGATAGACACTCTAAAAGAGATTAGAATTTATATTAGGGTTGTTCTTTGAGGTTTTTGTCCCAGTGGATCTCTTCTTTGGTGCACTGGTCCAATGGACGAGAGATCAGAATCTTTTGGACAAAAGTGTCCGTTGGGACCGACTGTGCCCTGTGTGTCCTTGTGCAACCCCTCCTCCCCCCCCCCCCCCCCGCAACTCAAAAGTATGAAGTGCCGAGTGACTGCAGCTGTCCATCAGTTCCCTTTTACCGGCCATAGCAGTGAGATGCGTAGCAGTGAGATGGAGCATGGTGGTACTCACCTGCTCCCCTGTAGCACACTGTCTCTCTTTAGTGAGGTAGCAGTTTGGGGTTTCCATTCAATTGGCAGACCCCCTTTTGTTCTTAAATTTTCTTTAATAAAATAAAATCCTTCTTTTATCTTTTTTTTTTTTTTGCCTCGTTGGGCACCTAGCGCCATTACTGTTTCTCAGCCTGGTGGTGGAATCAACCCTTTCAGGTTTTAAATCATGTCCGTTGTGTGATGATTTCATTCTCCTTATGGATGGGCATAGTTGGTGTCTCTTCTGCTTTGGTGAGAGCCATCTCTCAGAGCGATATTTGGTTTGTCGGTCGTTTCCCACCAGGTCTTGTCCCAGGGACACTTGGCTAAATTCTACCCCTTGGAACAGTCCGTGAGAGGAGCATTGGATGGCTTTCTGACTCATAATTGACTCTCTTCCCAGAGGTCCCATTCAATTAGTGTCCCTGGGAGTAGGGACCGTTCTCCTAAACTCCTATGAGTGACAAAGGCTGCTTAGCCCTCTCTGCTGACCAGCCTCAGCCCCCTAAACCGGGTTTGGCACCAGCCAGGAGCTTGGCACTAAAGCATGGTATCACCTCTTCACTGAGGCAGGGCAGAATGGACCTCCACTGCAAGGGAGACTCTTGGTGCCAACTGACCTTCCCGGAACGGGAGAGGCCAGAGGAACCCAAGAAGAGCCATAGGCCTTCTGTCTCTTCAGCCCTTGGGCCAAGGTATTCTGCCCTTGGGCCAAGCCATGCCAAGCAGGCTAAAGAGGCTGAAATCTTGAGTTACCCAGATCTGAGGGGAACCAAATTTACCCTGGCTCTGAGCCTGGTACTGAGGAACTCTCCCTGGTGCTGAAGCTGCTGGTACCAGAGTTGGCTCAGATAAAGGAACCCTTAACAGCTTATGCCCAAATAAATGTGTTAGTTGCTAAGGTGCCACAAGGACTCCTCGTTGTTTTCACTGATACAGACTAACACGGCTACCCCCTGAATCCCAGGAGACTTGCTGCTGCTTCAGATTATCACACAGAGCCCTTGCACTGACTCAAGCACAAATGCTGAAGGTACTGCAGGCCCCTGCACTGGTACTGACAACTTCTCACCCTCCCTTAAAGAGCTCAGTTCCAGCTTTAGAGCACAAGTACTCCTCCTTCTTGTCCCCGGCCCATCCTTGTTCCCTTGAATGAAACCCTCTCCAGTTCCTCTTGACTCTCTTGTCCTAGACGTAGGTCAACCTCCTGATCTCCAATCCCTGATAGAGGCCCCCCAAACTACCTGTTACATAGTCCACTACTCCATGGCAGTCCTCTCTGTGGGTCCACCTCCTCAGGTTGTCGAATCTTATAGTCAACCTCCCCAACTCTTTCTATTACTTTGTTTGGCTCTTGCCATCTGGGTCAGAGCTTGCTTTCTGCTGTAGGCACCTGCACCATTGCTCGATCCCCTGCCTGGAATTTCCAAACCTTTGCTCGACAATTGTAATAGGTCTGTTGGCCCTCCTTTGCTTTTTCTCACGCTAGGGGGGTAATTTGGGCTACTCTCTCCCGCATCTGCATTGCATATTTAATGATGTTACTTCCCTGGGTAGGCCGTTCTTCTCAGCCCTCCTTGGCAGTGTCTAATATGCCCTGGGGAGGGTGACCATATAGCAGCTTGAAGGGGGAAAACCTGGTGGTAGCCTGGGGAACCTCCTTTATAGCAAATAGGTAGGTTAGCAAGGTATCCTGATTTCTCCTGTCTTGACTCGCTACTTTCCATATCATGCTCTTCAGTGTTCTGTTAATGCATTTGACGAGGCCATCAGTCTGTGGAAGGTAACTGAGGTTAATAGGGCCTGTATTTAGAGCATTTCACACAGATCTTCCATCAGTTTTGACACGAAGGGGATCCTGTGATCTGTCAGAATCTCCTTGGGTATTCCTACCTAGAAAAAATTGGATTAACTCCTTTGCTTTCATCTTGGACATTGTGTTTCACAGAGTATCCCTGGCCTCCAGGTATCGTGTAGCATAGTCCAGAATCACAAGCGCACATTGAGCTCAGGTGGTCAGGTCCATCGCTATCCTCTCAAATGGACTTCAGCAATCAGAAGGGGTACTGAAGTGGTCCTTAAGTGAGGTTGTGGGCCGCGCAATTGGCATTTCGGGCAGGAGGCCCAATAGCATCAGACCTCCAGATAGACTTCTGGCCTAAAGAACCCCCATACGATTCTATCTAGGGGTTTATCCATCCCTCAGTGTCCCCCAAACAAATGACTATGGGCTAGGTCTAATATTGCCCTTTGGTGTCCTGTCTGGCTTTCAAGATATCAAGAGAGGGAGATTCCACCACTTCCCTTGGGAGTTTGTTCCAATGACTAATTACTTTCGCTGTTAAAATTTGTGCCTAATTTCTAATGTGTTTTGTCTGGCTTCATCTTTCAGCCATTGGTTCATTACACCTTTCTCGGTTTAGATTAAAGACCCATTTAGTACCTAGTATTTTCTCCTCATGAAGGTATTAATACAATGTAATTAAGTCACTTTTTGATCTTTTTGATGGACTGAACAGATTGAACTATTTAAGCCTCTCACTTCAGCCCTTGAAAAATTGTTGTGGCTGTTTGCTGCACCTTGTGGATACCAGAACCATGCTCATTTATCAGTCTCACCGATGCCGTATATAGAGGTTAAATCTCTTACTCACTCCTGTCTCCAATCTCTTACTCACTATTCCCCTGTTTATTTTGCCTCAGCATCACACTGGGAGCCAATATTGAGTTGCTTATTCATAATGACCCCAAATCCTTTTCAGAATCACTGCTTTCCAGGATACAGTTCCCCATTCTGAGTGTATTCCACGCATTCCTTGTTCCTAGATGTATGACTTTGCAATTGACTGTGTTAAAACACATTTTGTTTGAACAGTCCTTCATCTCTTCTGTATCTGAAAAGAAGCAGACTGATGTACTTATATCATATGTGGAGAGTGAAGTATTTTCCAGTCTATTTCCATGCGTCTGACGAAGTGGGCATTCACCCACGAAAGCTTATGCTCCAGTACATCTGTTAGTTTCTAAGGTGCCACAGGACTCTTTGTTGCGTTTTACAGATCCAGAATAACATGGCTACCCCTCTGATTCCAGTCTATTAGTATCCCAGGAGGATGCTATACAACATCGACTAGGGATGAACATTTTTAAATTGGCAGGTCTGCTGAACTTGCACCCAAGAGTCCTAAAAGAGCTGGCTGAGGAGATCTCTGGCCCACTGATGTTAATTTTAATAAATCTTGGAATACTGGGGATAGTCCAGAAGACTGGAAGAGTGCTAATGTTTGCCAATATTCAAAAAGGGCAAGTGGGATGACCCAGGTAACTATAGGCAGGTTAGTCTGATGTCAATCCCAGGCAAAATAATGGGAACGCTGATATGGAATTAATTCAACAAAGAATTAAAGGATGGGGATATAAATAATGCCGTCAATATGGTTTTATGGAAAATAGGTCTTGTCAAACGAACTTGATTTAATTCGACGATGAGATTATAAGGTTGGTTGATAAAGGTAACTCCATAGATGTAATATACTGAGACTTTTGTAAGGCGTTTGACTTGGTTCTGCGTGACATTCTGACTAAACTCTTAGCGCTATATAATACCAACAAAGCACACGATAAACGGATTGAGGAGTGGTTAACTGACAGGTTTCAGAAAGTGGGAATTGTCCCTGAATGGGGGCGGTGGCACCCCCGACCTGTGTTCTTGTTACACATGATGCGTACCATTGGCAGGGGCACCAACGCATCAGCACTGCGCCCTCCCAGCAGCAGTGGCGAGGAGGAGCAGCGAGGGCCACGCCACTGCTCACGTAGGTGTGGCTCTGCAGCTCCTCTGTCATGACGGGGAAGTGGCAGGGCCAAAATTGAGTTAGTGACATTGCTACTTGGTGCACTGGAGTTGCAGGACCACTGAAGTTTGGCACTGTGGCCCCACCATCATGACGGGGCCAAAATCGAGTGAGTCGTGGTGCAACGTGGTGCATGGAGGTCTCAATAGCATTTAGGTTTGGTCTTGTCACCCTCCCCGTAATGCAGGAAAGGCTGTGGGGTTACGCCTTGAGCCATCTGTGTTACCTGCACACTCTAGGGCACCCCACCATGGGGCCCAACCTGAGTGGCCTGTGGGGTGGCCGTCACTGCTCCTCCTCACTGCTGCCGTGCGGCTAGCTCCTGCACCAGAGCTGTCCCCGGCAGCCTGCCCGACATCACCCTTTCCAGCAGCTCACTGTCACCGCCAGGGCGTGGGCAGTCTGACCTAATGGTCTGAGCATGACCTGGGAGCCAGGAGCCAGGCCGGGTTGGATACAAGGTGGACAGAGTCTGAGAAAGGGCAGACCGAGAGAGATGTCAGGAGACGGCAGGATCGGATACCAGGAGATCAGAGTCAGGCAGCAGTAGCAGGTAGCACAGTAGAGGTCAGACTAAGCAGGGGAAACCCAGCTGCATTG
The DNA here is from genome assembly GCF_028017835.1 of Emys orbicularis. Classification (NCBI taxonomy): domain Eukaryota; kingdom Metazoa; phylum Chordata; order Testudines; family Emydidae; genus Emys; species Emys orbicularis. The sequence goes on along the minus strand of NC_088685.1, from coordinate 213,726,891 downwards.
AAAATTTCCTGTTCCTCTGCTTGGTTTAAATAGAAGCAGGGAAGCAATCTGGACCCCTGGAGCTCTGCCAGTCAAAAACACTGCTGAGAAAGTCTGTGGATGACCCAAAGATGGGCAGAGCGGTGAATAATGCTGAGAACAGGGCAGTCATACTGAGCGGTCTGGATCAGCTGGAAAGGTGGGCCCATTCCAACCCGCTGTGTTAAAACACAGCCACGGGCAAAGTCGCACATCTAGGGACACAGAATGCAGGCCGTCCCTACAGAATGGGGAGCGGTGTTCTCGAAAGCAGCGACTCTGAAAAGAATGCAGTGGTCAGAGCAGAGAGGCAACAGGGGAGTAGTAAGCTAATGAGCCCCATTGGTACAAAGGAGATTGAAAGGTGACTTGAATCAGCATGTAAATACCTTCCCAGGGAGAAACAATAGCGATAGCGTGGACTCTAGTACCGCACAGGTGAGAGCTGCCTATCTCATAGAGCTGGAAGGGACCTTGAAAGGTCATCAAGTCCAGCCCCCTGCCTTCACTAGCAGGACCAAGTATTGATTTTTGCCCCGGATCCCTAAGTGGCCCCGTCAAGGATTGAACTCACAATCCTGGGTTTAGCAGGCCAATGCTCAAACCACTGAGCTATCCCTCCCCCCTAGAGGAAGTGCTTGGCCATCTGCAGCCGTGACGTAGCCAGTCCAGCGGCATGGAGAGCTTACCTGTGCCTGTGGCCCCAAGGAGGCCATCTTTTAGTGGCTCTAGAGCTGACTCTGTGCTGGGCCGTGATTGTGGGGCAAGCTTAATGCTGGCTGATTTCATAGGTTGTTGGAACCTGGTGGTTACTAGGGTGAGTTGAAAGACTAAGGAGTCTTCGAGGGCAGGCCAGCTTCAGTTGCATGCTGCCCTGGTGGGTTGGTGGGACACCTCTGACCTCTGCTTGGACGAGGTGGCGATCATACCAGGAGAGTGGCGTGTTGGTAACATCTCCAATGGCCATGTCTGGGCTGAAGATCCGATCCAGCAGAGGCGCCGACTCTCTAATGTGCCGGGAGGTGCTTGACCCTTGCTGTGTCCCACATCCCGCCCCCACTCCACCCCTTCCCCCAAGGTCCCTACCCACCTCTTCCTGCCCTGTTCTGCCCCCTCCCCCAAGCGCCGCCTTCCCTCGCTCCTCCCTCTCCATCCCAGCGCCTCCTGCACGTTGCTGAACAGCTGATCCGTGGCGGGTGGGAGGTGCTGGGAGGGAGGGGGAGGATCTGATCGGGGGGGCTGCTGATGGGTGCTCAGCACCCACCATTTTTTTCCAGTGGATGCTCAACCCCGGAGAACCCACGGTGTCGGCGCCTATGTTATCCAGCATGTGTCTGGCTGCATGTGTGGGTCCAGGAACTGTCTGGAGAATCCAATGGTTTCTGTGTGGACTGTGAGAACATGTGCTGCTGTACTGTTTGTATTGTCTATGTGGGGGCTGAGCTCATTGAGGGCCAGAAACCTCGGGGACTCTAGGACCATTGTGGGCAGCAGCTCCGTCACTTCCTCCAGGAAGTTGACAGAGTTTCCATCTGGACGTCTCTTCGCCACAAGGACTCCTAGGTTTCCCCGTCCTTCGACTCACAGATCATATATGGATGCTTGAATGTTTTGTTTGCTGGGGTTGTCTTCTGCCCCAGAGGCTGAAAAGGAACAGGGTGGCTACTCTGCTGCCTCTTTGATTTTTCTGGTTCATTCCGGGGTCTGTCTGGGCTTGTGGCATACAGAGCATCCTGTGGGGCTAGTGGTACTAGGGAGGTGGCATTGGACCAGATCTCAGTGATGCATGCAAGAAGTGAGGACAGGTGCTTCATCCAAAATGAAATCGTGGAAGGTGCAGGCTTGGTGAGGACTGGTCTTGCATTCGGCAGCAGAAGCTTCAGTCTGTCGTCGTCTTCTTGATTTTGCTGATCAAGGACTGGCTTTGAGTGTGTTTGGATTTATCCTAGTGCTCTTGGAGGACGTCTCTTCAACCCCGTGATAGTCAGGAGTTGGGAGAGTGGGAGGTATTTGGGCCACAGGCCTTGTGGTTAATCTCTGTTGCTGTAGTATCTGCTGCCTATCTAAGTTCTTTCAGGTTAGTCGCCAGACAGTTTTCACCTATAAGGCCCCATCTGAGCCCTTTCTAAGGGTAACTGAAGATTTGTTAAATTTCAGGAAGTCAAAGCTTATATGGAACCTGGATTTCTTCTCTGCAGCTTGAAGCTTTTAGGGAGCTGTCTGGTGATTGATTTCTGATTTCTTTCAGAGTATTGACATTTTAGGTGTGAGCACAGCTATTTAGTAGAGTTGAGGGTCTTTTTAGTTCTGCTGTTTGTTTTTATGAACAAGATGAGAAGATTATTTCTCCATTGGGTAAACTAGGCTGGACCCGGGGAAGCAATTCTGTTTGCAGAAAGATATTCAAAATGCTATTGGGTAACAAACTTACTCTGGCACTATTAAACAGAATGAGGCTATGCTCTGGATAATTAGTCAAGTTTGGGTTAAATCATCTTGCAAAATTACTGTGAACATTTGCTAACCCAGGTACAAAATCTCTTTTTTTATTACTTCACTATAATTACGATTAAAATGAAAAACCTTAAATCCTATTTCTCTGGCAAATAAAAATCTTACTTTAGATAGGAACATGACACGCTTTATTGGAGGCTTTTTCACCCAATTGAATGTTGTGCATCTCTGCTCTTTAATAGGGGTACTTTGAGGATTGTGTCACCCACTAGAGCAGGGGTCGGCAGCCTTTCAGAAGTGGTGTGCCGAGTCTTCGTTTATTCACCCTAATTTAAGGTTTCGCGTGCCGGAAATACATTTTAACGTTTTTAGAAGCTCTCTTTGTATAAGTCTAGAATATATAACTAAACTATTGTTGTATGTAAAGTAAATAAGGTTTTTAAAATGTTTAAGAAGCTTCATTTAAAATTAAATTAAAATGCAGAGCCCCCCGGACTGGTGGCCAGGACCCGGGCAGTGTGAGTGCCACTGAAAATCAGCTCGTGTGCCGCCTTTGGCACGTGTGCCATAGGTTGCCTATCCCTGCACTAGATCTACCACAGATAAAATGCCAAAATACATCCGTAGGATGAAACAGTGAATTGGCCATCAGCAACAAACTGCATGAAAACTAAATGAAGTCAAATTATATTCAAGGGGCTTTTCTGTCAGTGGAGGTGTAAATTAAAAGGTCCTGTGTGATGCTTTGAAAGGTTTGATGGCATAATCAGAAGATACATGCTTGAGTCATAGAGCTTTCAGAACTTCTTTTGGTGTGTTTTTTTGTGTCTGGTGAGTTTTTCATAGATTTAGGGATGGAAAATAGACTTATCTACATAGGGTCTTATATTGTACTTATTGCAATCTGCCAAGTTTTCATTTGTACTCAGATCTGTTTTGTATCAGCTACAGACTGGAGGTCCAAACTTTGCAACACAGGGATCTGCACATAATTTGCATATGTATATTGGTATTTACGGTTAACAAATGCACACAAACCGTTATAATGTTTACTCCTACTTCTAGATTAATAGAAGTTGTTTGTAGGCTGACTTGTGAGGATGTGTGTGCACAGCAAAAGTAACTATAACAGGGAAGACAGCACAATGTGAGTTTTGGTGCAGGTAGGGACCTTGGGTACGTACTCAGCTCACTAGCCCATGCACACCCTGAAGCCCACACTGGGCTGTCTTCACTGCTGTTGTTACCTACAGTAGCTGGATACAGCCTGTGCACAGCTCTTTCTGGGTAGAGACACCCTGAAAAAGAAGTAGATCTCCTGAGGCCTGATTCTGATCTCTTTTCATAGAATGTCAGGGTTGGAAGGGACCTTTGGAGGTCATCTAGTCCAACCCCCTGCTCAAAGCAGGACCAATCCCCAGACAGATTTTTGCCCCAAATGGCCCCCTTAAGAATTGAACTTCCAACACTGGATTTAGCAGGCCAATGCTCAAACCACTGAGCTATCCCTCCCCCTTCTTGCTCTGGTGGAAATCAGGATTAACTCTGACAAAGCCATTCAGCCTTGTCTTTGCTGGGTTTTTCCCCCTGAAATTCCCCATCCTTTTTATTATGGATTCAGATCCACCTCTGGTAGCAGCAATGGGAGGAGAGGGGGCAGTGGTTCAGACAAGGTGTCATTAATACTTGCGTTTTAAGCACTGTATCGTTCAGATCCGCTCCGAGCATGGTTAGACAATGTGGTGGTTAAAACGCCAGTGGGAGCCTGACACCCATCTACAGCAGTGCTCCTTCCATCGCTCCAACTGCTGGAGCTGCATTGGTGATAGCGACGGTAGGAAAATAAGGCTACAGCAGCCACAGCCGTCTAGGCTCCCTCGACTTGCATCTCCATTGCTTGCACCTTCTAGGGTCATCTCCAGCTGTGCCAGGGGTGTCCAGTGGCACTGCCTGTGTAAGCCAATGGAGAATTCTGCTTTGCTGGTGTTTACACTACTCCCTTTGCCCTCAGAGTGCACTTGGAACATCACTTAACTCTTAGATCTACTCTTAGTTTTGAACTAAACCATTTGTGTTTCTGCTCATACTAATGCTTTTCAGTAAAAGTAAATTGCAGATAATTCCCCAAGTGTGGATCTGCTTTGGGATCTTGCCACAAGCTGCCTTCTGGTGAATAAATGGTACAAGACTCAGTCCATAAAGAACTCAAGGATGCTAGATGCCAATCAGTATGGCTGCGTGGAAAATGGGTCTAGTCCCGCAAACTTGATATTGTTTTTTTGATGAGATCACAAGTTTGGTTGATACAGATAGCTGTATTGATGGAATATAGGTGGAATTCTGTAAGGTGATTGGCTTAGTACCTCACAGCGTTCTGATTAAAAAATTAGCACTAGACAAAATCAATGTAACACATATTAAATAGATTAAAAACTGGTTAACTAATGGATCTCAAAACATCAGTGTTGGTGAGGAATCATTTAGTCGGAGTCGTTTCTGGTGGGGTCCCGGAGAGATCAATTCCCAGGTGTAATAGGGTGGCCTGCCCCTTTAAAGGTCAGGAGGTCTTTCAGTTAGCCTGTGATGGGGTGTACAGACCCCACACTGGGCCTGAAGGGGTTAAAGGGCAGTACTGGGCCCAGGTATCTCCGCCCTGCCGGGCATGCTCCAACTGGAGAAGGGGTTGAAAAGGGAGCAACCCAGCTCAGAAGGAGGAAGGCTGGTGAGGATAGACCTTCCCTGAAGGCTCCTGACAAGAGTGCTGAGGAAGCCTCCTTGAAGGGAGAAGACAACATGCTGAGCCTGGTTGGGGCTGATGGCTTGGTTGTCTTTTCTTTTTGCCTTATATCGGACTGGAGGCTGGTGGAGAAAGGCAGACGATAGGAAGTGACCCAGGGAAGGTGACTCGGAAGGTACCTTTGGGACACTGTTGCTCCTCTTAGGGCTCTGGAAGTGGACTGCAAACCCACCCACAGGCAGGCGGCATCAAGGATGCTAACCAGTAGGTCACCTGACCCACCAAGGACTCTCTTACATCTGGTGGAGAATGTGGGCAGCAAAGTGTCCCTGGCCTGATAGTAGGCCAGAAAGCAAAAAAAAACCAAAAAACAAAAACCCAACAGAGATGGATGTGAAGAAACTGCTAAATTGGGTTTCTGAAAACCAGCAGCAGGAGGCCGTGCAGCAGCAGCTGATTAGGGCCTGGTCTACACTACGACTTTAATTCGGATTTAGCTGCTTTAATTCGAATTAACGCTTGACCCGTCCACACAACGAAGCCATTTAATTCGAATTAAAGAGCCCTTTAATTCGATTTCTGTACTCCTCCTCGACGAGAGGAGTAGCGTCAAAATCGGTATTGTTAATCCGAATTAAGGTTAGTGTGGCCGCAATTCGATGTTATTGGCAATTCAATGTTATTGGCTACCCACAATGCAACGCTCTGGAAATCGATGCTACTACGGTAGCTTGGACGCACACCACCGAATTAATGGTGCCTAGTGTGGCCGAATACATTCGAATTTATAAAATCGGTTTCCTAAATTCGAATGATATAAATTCGGATTAATCCCGTAGTGTAGACATACCCTAAGAAGATGGCAGTGCAGCAGCAAGAACAACAGCAGAGACTCGTCCAGCAGATGGCAACACTCCTCTGACTTCCTGGGGCGGTCTCAGATCTAAACATGGGTGGGGGGGAACGCTGATCCAAGCCCACCCATCCTGGTAAAGCTGACCAAAATGCGCTCCACAGATGACCCCGAGGAGTTCCTTGTCACATCTGAGGGGGTGGCTGTCATGGCCCGACAGTGCACAGAGAGCTGGGCCACCCTTTTGGCCCCCTACGTGACTGGACTGGCCCAGGTGGCATATCGGGGTCTCGACGCGGTGATTGCCTGGGACTGCACTCACATCAAAGCAGCCATCCTAGCGGCCTTTAACATCTCACCAGAAACCTACCGTCTGTGCTTCTGCCTGGAGAAATTCCCTCCCGGCGCACATCCACGAGTGGTCGTTCAGCATCTCGAGGAGTACTGCTTGCAGTGGCTCCAGCCAGAGAGATGTATGGGGATCCAGATGGCAGAAAGGATTGCTGTAGAACAATTCACCTAAATCCTGCCGTCAGGGACATCAGTGGGTGGTAAGACATCAGCCAGAAACCTTGACCGAGGCAGTGAGGTTAGCAGAGAACTACCTGATGTCCCTTGGGCTGGAGGCAGAAACGCTGAAAGTCAACATCCTTGGAGCACCAATGCTCAAGCTCTGCCAACAGTAACTAGAGGGACTAGGGTGCCCAACCCTAGTGGAGGGGGGCACAAAAGCCAAGAGAAGAGCCTGGAAGTCTACCCCGGATGGCCAAGAAGGCTCTGCCTGGCCTATCCGAAAGGCCTTATCCAAAGGGATTCTCCCCCTTGGGACAATCAACTGAGAAACCAACTTAAGGGGAGAGAGACAATGAACTGGGGTTGGGATCTGGAGGGTCAGTGTGTGTAAGGACTAAATAAACTGGACCCCCAGAAGGGGAGTGTTTTAATTACTGTTAGTCTGTGATGTTGAATTATTGAGAAGCCCAGGGAGGAAAGGGAAACTGAAGCAAGGCACCACAGAGCCACTCCAGGCTGCCTGGAGCCTCTCGGGGAGGTGGCTGGCCCTGTTACACTGGTCCAGTATTCAATATCTTGATCAATGACCTGGAAGAAAATATAAAATATAAAATCAGTGCCACTAAGCCTGGTAATAACTAGAGACGGGGCCAGGTCACTTTGGGGGAGGGATAGGTCAGTGGTTTGAGCATTAGCCTGCTAAACCCAGGGTTGTGAGTTCAATCCTTGAGGGGGCCATTTAGGGATCTAGGGCAAAAACAAACAAACAAACAAACAAACAAACTGTTAGGGATAGTACTTGGTCCTGCTAGTGAAGGCAGGGGACTGGACTCAATGACCTCCAAGGTCCTGTCCAGCTCTATGAGATGTGTGTGTGTGTGTATATATATATATATATATATATATATATATATACTTATGCAGAGTGCTTGGAAAGCTGGGAGTGAACAAACATGAGTTTTAATACAGCCTAATGCAAGGTCCTACATCTAGGACCAAATAATGCAGGTCACACGTGCAGGAGGTAGGACTGTATCCTGGAAAATAGCAATTTTAGAGGTGATTCTAGTCTATTCTATTCTGTTTTATTCTATTCTCTACAGGTTCTTATGCCTCCCTCATGACCGCAGTATTGGAGCACTTTCCAGTGGTGCGTCAGCAACATGACTGAGCACTGTCATATGTGGCTAACTAGTAGAAGATGGGCTCCCACTGTGATCTTTGGATGTGTAAATGGGAATATTGAGTAGGAGTAAGGAAATGGTATTTCCTCCATGTGTAGCGCTGGTGGGACCATTGCTGGATATTGTGTTCAGTTCAGGTGTCCACACTCTGAAAAGGATGTTGAAAAATAGGAGTGAGTCCAGAGAAGAGCAATGTTCCAGGAATTGGAGAGCCTCCCTTACTGCAGAATGCTGAGCTCCGTCTATTTAGTTTTATCCACGAGAAGATGAAAAGGTGACTTGATCAAGTCTGTAAGTACCTACATGGGAAGGAGAATTCTGATAGCACAGGGCTATTTAATCTAGCACACAGACACATACTGGTGCAGGGCTAGAACCTGGAACTGTGGGGGCCCTGGAATGCTGACTCTCCTTTGTCACTACCAAGGGAGATGGGTGAAGCAGCCTCTCATTAAACTTGAATGGTCAGGCCCCACAGGAAGTTCTGTCAGAGCACCCAAGACCTGTGGCCACCTGATTGGCTCACACCTGCTACTTAAGCCAGGCAGCGAGCTGAGTGGCTGTCTGAGCAATTGTGCAGACTTCCTATTGCTGCCACATTGGCCCTTGCTCTTGCCTGGCGCCTGCAATTCAGATCCAACCCTGTCCTGATTCCTGACCTGTTCCTTGTTCCTAGCTCCTGCCTTGTGCCTGATCCTTGGTTCCTGCCCTTTCACCTTGCTCCTGACCATCAGCTACCAATCGTGGCTCTGACCCCAGGCTCTGACTTCAGATTCTGGCTCTACCCTGGGCCCTGGCACTTAGGATCGGAGCCAGGGTCAGATACTAACTTTGGTTCCTGGTCCTGGCTCTGATGCAACCCCCTGGCTCTGGTAGTTGGCCGTTGACTCTGGCTCTGATCCCTGCTTCTGTTCCCTGGCCTGGATGCCCGCTCTGCTCACTAGACCTGAGGCTTGCTCTGGCCCCTATGCCAGACCACCTACATCCCAGTTCCTAACACATAACGTGTTACAACAACTGCAAGCTGGAGCTTAACACATTCAAACGAGAATGAAATGTACATTTTTAACAGCGAGGGCCATTAGCCACTGGAACAATTCAAGGTTCATGGTGGATTCTCCATCCCTGGCAATTTTGAAATCAAGATTGGATGTATTTCTGCAAGATCTAGTCTAGCACAAGGACACGTTACTGGGCTCAATGCGGGAATCGCTGGGTGAAACTCTCTGGCTTGTGCCGTGCAGGACGTCAGACAGGTTATCATCATGGTCCCTTCTAGCCTTGAAATCTGTGGTTCCATGAAAATCTGACCCTGGAAGCTGTGTAGCCCTGGTTTACATGCTGATGTAGGTGGTGCTGTAAAGTGTAACAAAAGAGAGGTTCTTTCTCAAGATGGGCTTTTTGCAATCTGGTGACTTGCTCCTGGCTTCTCTCTGCTCTGGCCAGGGAAACTATATTAGCATCTCCTGAGTGCACATGCTTAAAGCATGCTACAGAGGCGCTAACGTTATTTTCCTGGCCTACGTGAAATGTAACTGCTTTACAAAACCAAGTTTTGTCTACACGGGAATGTTACCAACATTTCCCACTGGTGCTAAGTGTGGTCCAGTGGAGCAGTTGGGAGTTCCCGTGGGGATTGTTTTGTAGAGTTCTTAGTGTACAGTTGGCCTATAGAATCTATAGCTTGGTTCACTGAAGGAACCTTCCTGGTAGAGAGACTGGACACAACTTTTCTACAGCCTATAGGTGCTGGTCTCTGTCTGGCAGGGAGGGTGATACGCCTGCCTTTGGTAAGCTGCATATGCTACCGCTGCTGCCTTTTGGGGCCTGCAAGCCATTCTCAGGGACTTTAGCTTTGAGACCTGAGTTGGATCTCCCACATGGTCATGTCAGTCACAAGACAGGCCCAAGAATGTTTCTTTTAAAAGAAAAGGACTAACACGGATATCTTTTGGTGTTATTTTTGCCAGGATAACTTTCCCTCTTGTTCTTTCTTTCTCTTTTTTAGCTTGCTGTCCATCCTTATTGCTTCCTCCTCCTCATTAGTTCTGGTTTAGTTTGTTATCGGTATTTCTGTGGCACGGTCGCTCAGTCTCTGGGCTGGTCTACACTGGGGGGGGGATCGATCTAAGATACGCAACTTCAGCGACGTGAATAGCGTAGCTGAAGTCAAAGTATCTTAGATCGATTTACCTTGGGTCCTCACGGCGCGGGATCGACGGCCGCGGCTCCCCCGTCGACTCCGCTACCACCGCTCGCTCCGGTGGAGTTCCGGAGTCGACGGGGAGTGCGTTCGGGGATCGATATATTGCGTCTTAACGAGATGCAATATATCGATCCCCGATAAATCGATCGCTACCCGCCGATATGGCGGGTAGTCTGGACGTACCCTCTGAGTGCCCGATGTTGTTAATACAGTTTCTGGCTGTATGAAGTTGGGGTATTTAGCTGTAGGGGATGCCTCTCTCCAAATCACCGTAGGGATTTTGCTTATTTGTGAATGATGGTTTGCAGAGCAAACCCTGCGGAGACGCAAACCAACTTCCCACCAGGTTGGCACATGCCCTGTTTGGATCAGTGGGCCAGACCCTGGTCTGTCTATGGCCCCTTTATGCTGCTCTGCCAGGGCAAAGGGGCCGTAAAGCTGTCTTGACCAGCCTTGTGGGGATTCCTTCCCCAAAGGGGGACTCCCTTGGGGAGTTGGAGCTGTGGTGGTGGCTCGGTGTCCCTCCTGACTCCTGCTGTATGAGATGTGGCTGGGGAAGGAGGCATGGACACAGCACCACGGCACTCTGGCTATCCCCAGAACAGCCTCTTAGGCGCCATCTGGAGCTTAGGGCAACCCGCCTAAGTCTTTTCTCAGTTGTGCTGGGGGCCAAGCTGGGTCCAGCTGACTCCCGAATTGGGGAGCCACAAAGTGGTGTAAAGCCACCTTTGCCTCCAGCTGTGTTCTTGCGCTGAGCACAGGCCAATCTGCGCAGAGGAGCGGGCCCTGCATCTCCAGGTCGCAAGGGTTGCTTTTGTTATGGTCACACTGTTATGAATTCTTAATGACTCAGGAAGTTCAGACCTTTCAGATATTCCCCCAGATCTGTCAGCCTGACCTTTGATGTTCCAGAAAGTGTTGGCCATGCGTCTGACGAAGTGAGTATTCACCCACGAAAGCTTATGCTCCAATACGTCTGTTAGTCTATAAGGTGCCACAGGACTCTTTGTCGCTTTTTACAGATCCAGACTAACACGGCTACCCCTCTGATACTTGGAATGCTGTGTATCATTGATGCAGAGTTTCTAAGCCAGTGGTCCCTCGGCTTTTTTATCTATGCCCCCCTCACCCCTGTATCTGGTCTGCACTCCCCCAGAAGCCAAGGGTTGGAGTGGGGCCGTGGTTGGGGCGGGGCCGGAGCAGAGCTGGGGGCAGAGCCGGGCTGGGTGGCACTCTCTCTCTGCTCCCCCTGTAGCGGCTGGTCCATGCCCCGTCGTGCCCCCCTGAATGTTTCTCCATGCCCCCGTAGGGAGGTGCGCCCCACAGTTTGGGGACCACCGTTCTAAGGCATGGAAAATGACCTCCCCACAGGCCAATGAGACGAGTACATTCCAGAGCAAGGGAGTCCAAGGCACAGCTAAACAGCATCCACCCAGAGCAGAACTAAAGTAATAAAGAAATATTTGTGGCTAAAAGCAGCCATTCGTCACCTTTCAGGCTCCTGCTGTCAGAGATGCCTTAATAGCACAGGACTGGTTATTCTGTAATTGCTGTGTCCACTTGTGCAGAAGGGATGCTATATGGTTGAAATACATTAGGGTCAGTGCACTGTACCTTATTGATCACCTCGTTGTTTCCTGCACTCTCATACCATGCTCATTACATGCTCTTCACATTTTTCCTGTGATATTCTTGGGCAGCTGTGGGATTTTTTTATGCAGAGACTTTAGCAGGGTTTTAATACTTTTAAAACTGATATTGTTGAATGTTAAAAGTAGAAACATCTCCTTGGAAGTGCATGAGGGGCTTAATCCTGAGAGATACTGAGCATCGTCCGTTCCTGTTGACGTTCGTGGAGCCCAGTATATGCTGGTTGGTCAGCTATGGGTTCTTGATTTCTGACTGCCCACAAACCTTTTTGTTGTTTTGTCCCTGTCTTTCAGTTTCTGTGCAGCCCTATTTCAGTGCAGCTGGCTTCACAGTGCATTTTAGGTGGATTTATGTAGAGAAAAGGCTTTGAGTCATGCTTTAATTCTCTTTACAACTCTCTTCTCTTCCTCTCCTTCAAGTTTTAAGGGGGAGACTGCATTCCAGAAATCCACTCATCTTGCTCATCTCACTTCTGTAGATACACAACCAGGTTTGTGCTTTTTGTCTTGCCTGTTGTAAAAGTTGTAGTTCTTGTGGGTTTTTTAAAACACTACTAGGACCTAATATTAAGGTGGATCTTTCCTTTCTTGGGGAAACTTTGGTAAAGTGGAAAGGATCCTGGGGTCCAACAGCCTAAATAAACATTGCTTGTTCTAACTTTTCTAATTTATAGGCTTCCAGAGGTGAGGATGTGCCCTGAAATAAAAAGGGATATTGCAATTCTTCAGCAGTGAGCTTAACACACTTAAGTGTTTCCAGGACCTTTGGTAAAATGGTGAGAGACAGACTTCCATAGCTTCGTTCTGCTGTATGAAGACAAAAGTGCATTGGATGAGATTTCAGACTGTTACTGTTTACTTTTGGGCTGTCTGAGCAAATGCTGCTGCAGCGAACCTGAACTGAATGATACTTAATAGAGGAGAGCGGTCTGTTGTACAACACAGAGATGTCGACAAGGAAAATTATGTATTTAAAGTTTTTATTTTGACAGCATTGAGATCCCATAGCATTTATTTAAGTAGTTTTAGGGGGGAAAACAATCTGAAAACGTTACTTCAAATGAAGGGCTCATTTTAAGTGGCCAGTGCATATAATCAGACTGCCTATACAATACTTCCCAACTGGTTGTGCATTAGTTGGTCTATAATCGCTACAGAGTACAAGGATTCCTGCTAGTTATTTACTAATGAGGGGATATGCACGATACCTCTTAGCATGCCCACCTATAGAAAAACTGCCACATGATCTGATTGCCATAGTACTCCTATTGGAAAATCATTCTCCCCAAGGCTTTTTATCTGAGCTTCTTTCCTACTGCCTATCCCAGACTGCCTGCTGTTGGATCCACGGCTCTCTGTGTGTGGATTTCCAAATCCATACACAGAGTCATCAGCTGCTGCTGATTTATAGTAATTGTCTTCGTTTTCTTGAAAGTCTAACTGAAAAATAGGACCACAGCATTAGCACTTGAGTGCTATTACCAAGTGCAGGATGGATGTAATGTAAGAGGAGCGGCTAGACAGAACTGTACTTCAGATATGATTGAGCCCCTAATGCCGAGGGCAGCAGGAGAAGCACCGTCGCTTGATTGGGCATAAGTAAAATAAAGCAAAGTTTCTGCATGATGAGGTTCTGCAATACATGCTGGAGAAGGCATGGCGAGGTTGGAGGTGGGTGGATTCTACCCTTCTTCAGGCTGGAGTTGCTCAAGGAACAGGGTTTACCCTCTCACGCTCTCGTTTCTTTCTCACCATCCTACTCTCCATTCTGGTCACCAGGAAAATGATCACACAATAGCCTAACACTGGATTTGAATGCAGCATCTCTCCCAGCCTTGGCATCTCTTTGTGGGAGTAAACCAGTCACTTCCTGTCAAGGTGGTTCTTTCCCAGGGGGACTCTTCCTGCTTGGAACAGGGAGGCAGGAAGTCCTGTCTTTTTTTGTGGACAACACGCAATACAATATTGTGATTTTATGTAGCGTCATATACTCTCTAAATGCCCCCAAATGCTTGAGCGAGTTCATGCCTCAATCACTGTTCAAACCCTGCATTTCTCTGAGGGTGAAATTCACCCTGGGTGGAGGCCCAGCACAAGGCCTATGGACTGTTCACGTCTTATTTCAGCCATGTTTTAAAGAGATGCATAGGCCAGGCACGGATCCTCTGCCCAGGGGTAAATTTCACTTGTGTCCACCATCTCCCCAGAGCAGCTCTGGAGACTTTTGTTGTGACTATGTAATGGCATAGGTGTGCGTGAGGCTTCAGACACACTGCTCCAAGGAGCCTTCATTCCATGGCTCTGACCCTGCTCCTGCAGTAATAAGTGTTTTATGGGCCAAATTCTCTAGTACACCAGGGCTGCTGTCCACTGCTCCAGTGATACAAAGCAGCTATAAACTTGGCTCAGCTGGTGGCTAAACTGGGCTTACAGTGGCTCCGCATCCCCATACAGTAATACAAGGCAGGCAGAGTAGACTGGTGATTCTTGCCTGACATTTTCCCATCACCATAGAAAGATTAACTAATTCATTGACATTTGCGATTCATTGTAAGACCCCATGAGGTAGGCAGTCATCATTAGCCTCATTTTACAGGTGGGAAGCAGGACTCAGACCCCCCCCCCTTGAGGTTTTGTTCTGTTTCAAAGCATATGATGTATAAAACTTTCCAGTATTTTTAATTTTCAGTGACAGTTAAGGAAACAGACAAATATGCCTTGCACCATTTGCAACTCAACGCTACAGCGCTGAGAACTGTGAGTGAAACGGATACTGCTCAGGCAGTATACTTCACTTCAGGGATTTGTCCAGCCCAACTTTTAAAGGCCACATCAGTTTTATGCTACCTTTCTTCTCCAGATTCGCTTCTTTTGGTTAGTTTGTCACAACTAATTTCTGCTCTAAAGCCAGCCATTTAGGGTGACCAGATGTCCCGATTTTATAGGGACAGTCCCGATTTTGCGGTCTTTTTCTTATATAGACTCCTATTACCCCCCTCACCCCCGTCCCGATTTTTCACATTTGCTGTCTGGTCACCCTACTGCCATTTAAAAATCCCACCTGGTCCAAGCAAAACTTTGAAAAGGTAACAAACAAGATGCATACAAGAGAAAATGGATATGATCTACTGTCCTTGTAAACAGTTGGGGGGGAGGAATACACAATGGTACTTAGGTGTGTCATTGTTCAGCATTGCAGCACCTAACTTTTAGGTGCCTAGAAGATCACAGGAAAAACACTGAGATCCACAGAAGCTAAGTTAAACACCAAGACTCTATACAATGAAGGGATAGAGAGAGAAGCGCTTTAGACTGCAATCCACAAAAGCCAGCGTGGTAGGTGGGGAGTTGTCTACACTAGTTAATGGGAGATGCGTAGGAGAGGGGGGTTCTAAGCACTGCCTCTCACTCGGAGATTGGCGCCTCCCGGCAACCTAGCTTTAGGTGCCTATCTCTGCTTAGTGATCCACAAATGGGAACCTGCCTCCTTCGGCGCCTAAATTGTTTCTTGTGAAATGAGTGGATGATGGAGGGAAGGAGAGAGGAGGCTGAAGGGAAACCTCAAGACTTGCAGATGCAAGTTGGACAAGAATACTGTGAGGGTAGACTTCTGGATGAAGAAAGTGGCCCATGGAAGCAGGTGACTACGAGAACCAGGCAGAGGAAAAGTCTGGCTAGCGATGGGGAAATACAGCTGAGGAACAGGTTCACTGAGTTGGAAAATGAAAGGACGAGGCAGGCAATAACGGGAGATGGGAGAACAAAAAAGAAAAGAGTAGCTAGTCCTACAAGGAGAGGGGAAGAGTCAATGGACATAGCCAGAGTCTGGAGTCTGGGAAGACTCTCAGATTGCAAGGGAGAACAAAAGACAAGAGAACTTGTAGCCAGAAGGAACAGAAGGAGGAAGGCCGGAGAATCGCACCGACACCAGGAAGAGGTAGGTCGGCTTGATTGAGGACACGCTACTAAGAAGAACAGACAGGCCTGTCACCAGAGCTGATCTGGAGAACAGAAAGGTGTGTTGTCTGCCAGGCGTGGATGGGACTGAGGATGAACAGGATCCTAATGGGAGTGGGAAAGAATCTACTGTTTGTCCTTCTTGTGGGAACAAATGATACAGCTGGATTCTCACTGAAACATATCGAAGGAGACTATGGCAGGCTGGGAAGACGCTTGAAGAAATGGAGGCTCAGGTGATCTTCATTGGGATTCTCCCTGTCCCTAGACTAGAGGAGGAGGGCAAAGGTGAGATGAGATTGTGAGAAAGGAACACGGGTAGGAGAACAGACAACCAGAGGAAGGATAGTGCCAATACCAATGACACTAACGGTCAGGTAGGTGATGCTGGCAGTGGAATGACTGAACATCATTGGGCGAGGAATTTGGGCGAAGCTGAGCAGAAACAACTAAGACGTTTGTACACCAATGCCAGGAGTCTGGGTAACAAAATGGAGGAACTAGAACCACTGGTGCAGGAAGTGAAGCCAGATGCTATAGGGATAATGGAAACATGGTGGAATAAGAATCATGACAGGAGTACAGGAAAGACAAACGTAAAGGTGGTGGAGTAGCATTGTATATTAATGATGAGCTAGACTGTAAAGAAATTAGAAGTGATGGAATGGATCAAACAGAACATGTTTGGGCCAAAATCACTTTGGAGAAAGGTAACAGACGCTCCACTGGGATAGTGCTGGAGTTTGCGCCACCCCCTTTACCCCCTTCCCTCCCCCAGGATCCGATTGGGGTATGGATAGAGACCTCTTTAACATTTTAATGAAATAAATGCTACTGGGAATTGTGTGATTATGGGAGACTTTATTTTCCCAGATGTTGATTGGAGGACAAATGCTACTAATAAAGGCAGGGCCCAGACATTCCTGGATGTGATGGCTAACAGATTTCTTCACCAAATAGTCACCGAACCAACAAGAGGCAATGCCATTTTAGATTTAGTATCGGTAAATAGCAATGACTTCATAGAAGAACTTGTTGAATGGTAGAGGACAGCCTTGATTCGAGTGATCATGAATTTAAACTAAATGGAAGGATAAACAAAAATAGGGCTGCAACTAGAATCCTTGATTTCAGAAGTGCAAACTTAAAAAAAAATTAAGGGAATTAATTAGGGAAGTGGGCTGGAGTGAAGAACTCAAGGATCTGAATGTGGAGGAGGCTTGGAACTACTTTAAGTCGAAGTTACAGAAACTATATGGAGCCTGCATCTAAAGCAAAGGGAAAAAATTCATTGGGAAGTGTTGGGAGGCCAAACTGGATGAGCAAGCATCTCAAACAGGTGATTAAAAGAAAGCAGAAGGCTTACAAGGAATGGAAGAAGGGATGGATCAGCAAGGAAAGCTACCTCTTGGAGGTCAGAAAGTGCAGGGATAAAGTGAGAACTGCCAAAAGCCGAGCAGAGCTGGACCTTGCAAAGGAAATTTAAAACCCACAGTAAAAGCTTCTTTTGCCATATAAATAAAAAGAAAAAAAGGAAAGAAGAAGTGGGACCACTAAGCACTGAGTACGGCAAAGAGGAATTGGGATAAAAACACTGATCGTGCCAGACCAGCTTGATCTCTCTTTGAGGAGATAACTGATTTATCTAGACAAAGGAAATGCAGTAGATCTTATCTACCTGTATGCTTTCAGTAAAGCATTTGACACAGTTCCACACGGGAAATGATTAGTTTAATCTGGAGAAGATGGGGGTTAATACAAGAATCAAAAGATGCATAAGGAGCTGGATAAAGTGGAGACAACAATGGGTCATGCTAAAACGTGAATTGTCAGGCTGTAGAAAGGTTACTAGTGGAATTCCTCAAGACTTGGTCTTGGGACCAGTCCTATTTGACATTTTCATTAGTGACGTTGGCACAAAGAGTGGGAGTATGCTAATGAAATTTGTGGATGACACAAAGTTGGGAGGTACTGCCAATACAGAGGAGGATCAGAATATCATACAAGAAGATTTGGACGATCTTGGAAACTGGAGTAAATAGAAATGGGATGAAATTTAATAGTGCAAAATGCAAGGTCAAGCACTTAGGGACTAACAACAAGACTATTGCTGTGAGCTGGGGACGTATCAGTTGGAAGCGACAGAGGAGGAGAAGGACCTTGGTGGATTGGGCCATCACAGGATGACTATGAGCCGCTAACGTGATGCGACTGAAAAAGACTAATGTAATCCTAGGATGGATCAGGTGAGGTATTTCCAGTAGAGACAGGGAAGTATTATTGACATTGTACAAGGCACTGGTGAGACCTTATCTGGAATACTGTGTGCAATTCTGGTCTCCCAAGTTTAAGAAAGATGAATTCAAACTGGAACAGGTGCAGAGAAGGGCTACTAGGATGATCAGAGAAATGGAAACCTAACCTTATGAGAGGAGACTTAAGGGAGCTTGGCTTGTTTAGCCTAACAAAATGAAGGCTGAGGGGAGATATGATCGGTCTCTATAAATACATCAGAGGGATAAACACGAGGGAGGGAGAGGAGTTATTTAAGTTAAGGGCCAATGTTGGCACAAAACCAAAGGGCTATAAACTGGCCATCAACAAGTTTAGGCTTGAAATTAGGCAAAAGTTTCTAACTATCCAGAGGAGTCAAGTTCTGGAATAGCCTCCCAAGAGGAGTAATGGGGTCAAAAAACCTAACTTGTATCAAGGTCTAGCTGATAAGTTTATGGAAGTGATATAATATATGGAGATATACCTATCTCCTAGAACTGGAAGGGACTTTGAAAGGTCATCAAGTCCAGCCCCCTGCCTTTACTAGCAGGACCAAGTACTGATTTTGCCCCAGATCCCTAAGTGGCCCCCTCAAGGATTAAACTCTCAACCTTGGGTTTAGCAGGCCAATGCTCAAACCACTGAGCTATCCCTCCCTCCTAAGTATGGTGAGACAGCCTACAATGGTATGTGGCCCATCTGTGACTGCTATCAGCAAATATCTCCAACGGACAGAGATGCAACACTAGATGGAGAGAGCTCTGAGTTATTACAGAGAATTCTTTCCCGGGTGTCTGGCTGGTGGGTTTTGCCCACATGCTCAGGGTCTTACTGATCACCATGTTTGGGATCAGGAAGGAATCCTCCCCCAGGTCAGATTGATAGAGCCCTGAGGGGTTTCACCTTCCTCTGCAGTGTGGGGCATGAGTCACTTGCTGGTTTAAACTAGAGTAAATGGTGGATTCTCTGTAACTTGAAGTTTTTAAATCAAGATTTGAGGACGTCAGAAACTCAGGTTATGGGTCTATTACAGCAGTGGGCGGGTGAGGGTCTGTGGCCTGCAATGTGCAGGAGGTCAGACTAGATGATTATGATGGTCGCTTCTGGCCTTAAACTCTGCGAGTCTGAGACTACAGGTTTCAGAGTGGTAGCCGTGTTAGTCTGTATCAGCAAAAACAATGAGGCGTCCTTGTGGCACCTTAGAGACTAACACATTTATTTGGGCATAAGCTTTCATGGGCTAAAGCCCACTACTCTCTGTCTCTCGGCCCAATGACTATTTAAATACTTATCCACCTCCTCCAGCTGGATTTTGAATGGGAACTGATCTGGTAGGCAGCCTCTGAGCATGCCTACTGGATCAGGCCCCACATGTAACTTCAGCGGCCAAATGCCGACCTTTCCCCAGTTCATGAACCGCTCTGGGGCTTAGGCGGGAGATAGGTATCTGGCAGTCTAGAGTGACCCAGCAGTGCACATGCCCAGAGGCAGAGGGAACTTTTACCCTGAACTTAGGCCTCAAGTGACTTTAGGTACCCACAGGTTTTAGCAGGAGTTTTGTGGATCGCAGTGGAGCCAAAACTGGGATTCAGGCATCTAAACCCCAGACTTAGGTGTCTATGTCTGGGGTTTAGACACGTAAGTAGCTTTGTGAATCCCACCCTTACTCCCTTCCCATTGTTCTGTGTTGCTGCCACCGTTCCAAGGCCCAGATCCTCAGCTCCCTTTGCACTCCCTGAGTGCAGGGCCCGCAGTGTACTGTGCCTGTCCCCTGTAAGTTGTGCTGCTGCCCGATCATGCCCCTTATAAGGGCTGCAGGAGGGATCCTCTCTCTTGTGCCGCTCTAAGAGATGTGCAGCGAATAAGGGAAGGGTGCCGCAGGCATCACTCAGCCCCTGGGGTGCGTACCGGGCCACGTTCATACCTGGAGTAACTTCATTCCGTCCAGTTGAGGTACAGCAACTCCGCATTAGGCTCACGCACGGCAGCACTCCCAGACATGCAGGCTGGGGAGAAGGAGCCTGGGATGGAGCCCAGACTGCCTGCAGCAGTGCAGAGCAGCAGGCCTCTTGCTGGTTCTCACTGAACAGAACTGAAACTTGGCCTGATGTCCACTGCCCTTTCCTGGATGTCGGAAGAGCTGCTGCCCCATAGTTGACTCTTCATGGGTCCCCGCATCGATGAGAAACTCCACACCCCTTTGGCAGCACGTTCTTCTGCACACGGTTAAAATATTTGTTTTGCCTCTCTCCTCTGTTTAACGATTGGTTTGTATTCTAGCTTATAGCATTGGGTTGAGTGGTTTGCAGTCTCCTTTCCCAGTGGCATACAGTTGCCCTCTTTTTCTCTTAATCCTTTCCTGCGTTCCTTGCATGTATTGTCTCTTTGTTTTAGAGCACGACTCTCTCTCTCCTTTGAGATGCTAGTTGCGTTTTTATTTAGTGATCCTTCACGTGGCATCTTCCCATCCTGCCCGCTTTGTGGCACTAACTCCATCTGCGGAACTCACAGGTGCAGGTCAGACCACAGGTCTGAACCTTCCAGCTGCGCTTAGGGAACGACCACCTCTTTTCTCCAGTACACAGCTCACTATATTCTGATCATTATGCCAGCCTGAAGAAGTCTAGTGGTCTAATGACCGACTCTAACCTTATTTTCTTATTCAGCATGTATGTTGTTAACTGTATTTGATCTCTGCAGAAGAACTTGTTTTATATCCAGAAAGGGCATATGGGCTCTATACCTGGGAAAACAGGGCAGAGCTACCAAGAAAACTCTGAATCAAAGGATTGTGGGCTCTGGGCTAACTCTGAGGCCAGAAAATAGCCTATAGCGGCTGGTGAGATAACCTCTAAGGTTCCTTTAAATGAGCAAGGTTAGCATTGATATGAAGCTGAGAGTCACCTTTATGGAGGGATTCTAACCAAAAATTCAAGAACAAAACTGGCTACAGAATCAGGTAATCCGGAACGCATGGATGGGTGAGAGCACCTCACCCTGGAGACAGGGAGAGAAAGGAGGGGGAAAGGAAAGTCGATATTGTATCTGTCTCTGTGCTTGAATTGAACATTTTTTAGCAAGGCTTGTGTGTTACAAGGACTAATCTATATGTGGCTGAAACCCCTTCTAACTGTCCCCTTCTTCTCTGCCTGGCTGTTAGCGGTGTTTGTGACCCTGGCACTGTAGAGGCCGCCCTAGCCCCCTGTGGCTTCCAGAGCATAGTACCTGGCAAGTCTTGGTGATGGGAGTGTTGTATACAGTCAGCTGGAAACCAAAATAACAGAAAATGAATCAGCTGCTCTGTTAAAGCAAGATCTTGTTGTTGTTTTTTTTTGCCTGGTACAATTACGGCTCTTTCTTCGTTGTTCCCACCCTGATACTCAGGCTGTATGCAAGGATTTGGCATTGGCCCATCTTTGAGTTGCTGGCTATGAGGCCCCAGAGCACTGGGACCCTGCATGGTGTAGCCAGTAACTTGTCATCTCTGCAGTTGGTGCTGCGGACTTGGGGCATGGTTGCTTCTGCCAGGTTTGTGCATGGAGAGAGCTGAGGAGTTTGTAAAGCAGGCTGTTGCTTGCTGCGCTCCGAGGTGAGTTTGCCTTCTTCCCAGAGATGCTGTTTCTGATTGGCTCTAAACCAGAGCTGTTGAGATGTAGTTTTACCAGCATCGACCACCTGCAATGACGTGCACTAACTCTTTCCTTTTCTCCCTTTTGTTTTTCTTCCCAGATAAATGGCTCATTTAAATTGGGAGCTACTAAAATACTTTCTGGCTGGCAAATGCAGTGCCTAGTAGCAGCTATCAGGGAGGAACCAAACATGAGTGGGGGAGGGGAACAGGTCGACATTCTGCCGGCCAACTACGTGGTCAAGGACCGTTGGAAAGTGGTGAGTAGCTCTGACTCTGAATTTCCATTACTGGCCCAAAAGGCTCTTCTCTGTGATGGGGTAAAAGTGCTTCTTGCTGGTCCCAGGACTGATCAGACGGCACTGACTGGGGGAATCTGGATCAGGGCATGTCAATCAGACAGTGAAAGAAGGTAGTAAATATTACACCAGTTTTTTGAGATGGCTGATGTTTTAGAAGAGCAAACCTGCCAGGGATTTCTGGGTAGGATGAACTGCTGCAGGTGACCTGATTAGCAAAGCTCTCAAACTCTGAGATGCTACATTGCCAGTTTTCAAGTCCTTGCTCTAGAGCCCAGAGGTACTAGAATGTTTCAATCGAATGTTTGTAATCCATGTTTTAACACTGGCAAACACAATGTCTTTTACCCTAACCCCGTCCTCAGAAACCACAGACCCAATATAGGTGAAACTTTCCAAAATCAGGCAGCTGAAGGTAGACGTTCGGCAAGGAAAATGTTGCCTTGAACACTTTAAGTTTGGCAAAGTTATAAGCAGCTGAACACAGGGTCTCATAATGGAAAGTGTCCTTCAGCCTTAACTATGGACATTGCTACCAGCTCTGCCTATAATAAATGAATGAGCCGAGGAAGTTGCACTGTCTCTGTCAGCAATAATTGACTCTGACTGTTGTAGAAATAATAATACTCAGCGTTTAAAATGCTTTACTCACACTAATCCTCACAACAATCCTTTGAGGTTAGTAAATATTACCTCCAGTTTACCATTCAGGAAACTGAGGCTGAAGGAAGTGAAGTGCCTTCCTCAAAGCCATAGAAGGAGGTGATGGGAACTTTGGAGCTTCTGATTCCCAGCTCTGGGCTCAAAGCGCTGGACCACACACAAGCTGAGTTGTGCACTGAGGGCAGGTTTATTTTGGCAGTCCTGTGTTCACACAGGACACAAGCTTTACCAGCGCTAGTAAAGCTGATAGATGCGTGCACACACATTTATCTGTATGAAACCCCGTAGCAGCCTCAGCTTGTCCCTACTGGATGTAATGCATGAATATTGCTTGCAGTTAATCTCAAAGCTTTGTTGAGCTCACTGGGAATGTTCAACAGCTGGCTAAGCGTGGGGCATGGAATTAATCACGTGCCTTTCTTGTGTTGTGGAAGGTGCCTTGTTGCAGAAAGAACTATTTAAATGAAGAAGAAATTAACTGAATTTCTTTCAGGGAGGGAGGCTAGCCTACTCCTGTGCTGTGCTAATTGTTTCCCCTCTCACCCTTTGCCTGTCTTGTCTGTTTAGATTGTAAACTCTTAAGGGCAGGGATTGTCTCTTTGTACAGCACCTAGCACAATGGGGCTCTGATCTCATTTGGGACCTCTGGGCACTACCATAATATGAAATATAAATTAAATGGGCTGGAGCCTGTGTTGTAAATGTGGCTTTATTTTGAGGTTCTGGTCGTATACTTTTCTAGTTTGCTGGAAGAAGTGTAATTAGTAGCTGTCCTTGCTTTTCCTCCGCATTGTTTACTACTGCTTCAGAACATCCCATCTACAGGTTAGGGCACTGGTAATTGATGATCTCCATGCGTACTGTGTCCTGAGGCAGCTGGTAGGCAGATGGCATGTGCCACAAGGTTTCACTATGCCTAGCCACTGGCAAGTGAGTGAACTGGTTTAATGTCTTTTGTAAAGCTCTTTGTCTGCATTACTTCTGGTCAGACCATGACACCAAGATACATTGTGGGACAGAATCTTGCTGCTTTTTATGATTACTGTTTGGAGGGGAGGAAAGAATACTTTAAAAAGAATGTGAAGGGCAGCATGGCATTCCTACTATTCAAAGGAACGCATTCAAAGTTATCTTGCTCTGAGCTGTGTTGGGGTACTAGCTTCTCTAAGTCCTTAGCACTTATCATTTCCGAGGCCTAGTGCACCCAAATAGTGCACTGGTTTAGCTAAAATCAGTTTTTAATCTGATGTAGTTAAGCTGGTGCAGCCCCTTGCATGGATGAACTTAAATCGGTTTACAACTGGTTTATAGCTGGGCTTGGAAGGATTAGATTTGTATTGATAAAATGTTGATAAACGTCAATTTCACTGTATAGCCACAAACTGACAAAATGTTTCCATTGATAATTGAAATTTACAGATAAGCAAAAAAAGAGAAAAATGCTGCTTAAGAACTTAGTTTGATTTAAGGATATTGACTTAGTATGTTTTGACGTGATATTGACAATTGGTGTTTTAATGGTTATAAAGCTTTAACATTTTGAATATCAACAACTACTGTCATTAAATAATTGTCTGACCTCCCCTCTATAATTTCCTGCAACTGTGAAAACTTAAATGGATAAGAATAGAGGGGAAATGCTTAAACCTCAAAATTTTGGGTGAATTTGAAAATTTGAATAGATAAAAATTGAAAAAAATGCTTAAAAATAAACTATTATCCATCAAAACTATTCAAAAAATCAGATTCTGCCAAACCTTCCTATAGTGATTTGGTGCTACATTAATATAGGTCAGTTGTAAACCGAGTTAAGACTGAGTAAATGTCACCTTGGAGCGTGATGCAGAGATAAAATTTCTAGACACCATCAATGACTGCTTCTTGGAACAGCTAGTCCTGGAACTCACAAAGGGAGAGGCAGTTCTAGTTTTAGTCCTAAATGGAGCACAAGATCTGGTCCAAGAGGTGAATATAGCTGAACCACTCAGTAATAGTGACCGTAACGTAGGGGGGGTAATACCAACCCCCTCCCAAAAAAAACGAACTGCAGTAATATTTAACTTCAAAAGGGGAACGACACAAAATGAGGGGTTATTTAAAAACACCATAATAGAGGCTCAGACTAAATGCGTACCCCAAATCAGAAACAAACAATAAGAGGACTAAAAGAATGCCACCATGGCTAAACAGCAGAGTAATGGAGGCAGTTAGAGGCAAAAAGGCATCCTTAAAAATTTGGAAGACACATCCTAATGAGGATAATAGGAAGGTGCCTCACCAAAGGCTCTAAGGAAACTAGGTGACCATAGGATAAGAGGGAAGTTTCTCTCATGTAACTGGTTAAAGGATTAGAAACAAAGAAACAAAGGGGATAAATGGTCAGTTTTCACAATTAAATGGAGAGGTAAACAGAGGGGTCCCCCAAAGATCTGTACCGGGACCTGTGCTGTACAACATATTCATTATCTGGAACAGGGAATGAACAGAGAAGTGGCAAAATTGGAGATGATACAAAATTATTCAAGATAGTTAAGTTCAAAGCTGACTGTGAAGAGTTACAAAGGGATCTCACAAAACTGGGTGACTGGGCAACAAAACAGCAGATGGAAACTCAACACTAATAGGTGCAGTGTAAGGCATGTTGGGAAAAATAATTCCAACTACACATATATAATGATAGATTTTAAATTAGCTGTTACCACCCAAGAAGGAGATCTTGGATTCACTGTGGATAGTTCTCTGAAAACTTCAACTCAGTACACCACAGCAGTCAAAGAGATAAACAGGATGTTAGGAACTATTAGGAAAGAGATAGCAAACATCATAATGCCAGTATATAAATCCATGGTGCGCCCACACCCTGAATACTGTATCCAGCTGTGGTCGCCCATCTCAGACAGGATAAAGTAAAATTGGAAAAGACAGTGGGGAGACAGCATGAGCAGGTGAAAAAGTGTTCAGCACTAGGACAGCATGGCAAGGAATGCGGCAAGTTTGACCATTTTAGCAGTGTGTGCAGGGTCCCAGAAAGATTCAGTCAGACTTGTAAAAGAGGGGAGGGGAGGGCACGTCGAACAGCATAAGGTGACATACACTGGATATCTGCTCACAGCAGAGGGACTGAAAGCAGATCCCAGCAGAGACATGCCAGCTCCAGTGGATGTGAAAGGGGCGCAGCACTTCACAGGAAGGAGACATTTTCTGGCTGTGTTCTGTCACAGCTGGCTGCGGAAACCCGAACCCAGACGTCTGCTCGCAAGGCAGGATGTGTTGTAGGACTGGGCAGACCCCCCCAACAGCAAGCACTGACACACAGAAACAAATGATAACGGTTGCTCCTGTCCTGATGTACTATTGTGGTTATCCTCACCCTGGCACTAGCACCTGCTGCAGCTGTGATACAACAGCACAGAATGCTGTCCTGGGGAGAGAGACGGCCAATGGGAGGGCAGCTCAAGCTGGGGTGGGCTTAGAATCCATCCGAAGGGGCAAATGAGGAAGGAGAAGAAGCGAGATGCTGAGCTAACAGATGAACCGGACCCTGGGTAGGAGGGGAAGTGATAGAATAAAAGTAGGGGACTGAGAAATGAGAAGGAGAAAAAGAGGGAAAACAGGAAAGGTTTCAGATCGGAAGAAACAGAAAAAAAGTAGACCTGGGTATGTGAGCAGACACTATTAGAGAAGGGAAGTAGAGGGAAATAAAATCTACAGATGTACCGGAGAGAGGGTATCAAAGGGAAAAAATGAAAGGAAATCAAATTGGTGAAAAAGGGAGCTGATCAGAAAGCTGTGTTAGAGGACAACAGATCCTGAAAATAGTAAACAAGAAGCCCACCCCCAAAGGACCTAAACAGAGAGAATGACTATTTGGACATCTATTGATGGAATACAGTTCAAAGGTGCCTAATGGACGGGTGAGGGCCCACTTGATGAGGACATCCACTTGTGGATAAACTCAGTGAAAAGAGATACAGCCACAGAAACATTGACTCAAAGGAGCACTTCAGGCTGAAGAGAAGCAAAGGACAGGACAGCAAGAGTGGCACTAGACTTCCAGCCAGGAGAGGAAAAGTTGCTTCTTCTCTGAAGTGGCCCAGTATGTTGTAGCGTGATCCCTCTTGTTCTTGTTAATAACAATGCATTTGGTACTGACTGCATAGCGTGTACAAGTTCACAAAAGTGAGTGTGTTGGTATCCTGTAGTTTTATTATTATAAGTAGTAAGTGTTTGGTAATGTTCTATATTATTTATGCTCCTGGTACAGTGTTGCGGTTTTTCCTTACAAAGTTCTAAAGATTTTAAATCGTCCCTTTTTTGCTTTGGTTTGCCTCTGCCTCTCCTCACAGTTAGCCTAGCCTAGCTGGGTCCCCACACTGCCAGCCAGCAGGCCACTGACACTCTAGTATGATGCATCGGAGAAAGGATTGGGTGTAGGTCTTTGATAGGAGCAGCCGGTTGCTTGATATCACTATCCCGTAACAAATAGTACACTGTTAATTCCATGGTAAGTAACTGACTCCTGTAATGCATCCAGGTAATTAACAAATCCTGCTTGTTCTCCTTTGGGCGCTCTGGGCTCCGACCCTAAACACGGGCCTCAAGATGTGACCTGACTCCTGGTGGACTACAAAGCTCATTGACAACAAAGGCAATGATTGCTGAGGGCCTCTAGGTGTCTTTGACAGGATATGGGGAATGTTGCTTCTGATGTGGGGTGGATAGGATCATCTGCTAGATCAGTGAAGGCATGCCAGAGAGAAAAGCTTTCCAGAAGAGATGCAATGAACTTGGGGAAAAGAGCTGGAAGGATTATGTACAGGATGGGTGAGGCCGTTGCTCAGAGCTTTACGAATAAAAACGAACTCCAGATTTAGGGAACAAATCTAGAAATTATTTAACCTTCCAGGATCCCCTTTGATAGCGCCTGAATCCTCCTGGCAGCATCCAAACCCACCTCTTTGGTTAACTTGAAGCATTAATTGCTTCTTTTAAACATTATACTTTTCTATATAACAAGATTCCAGGAGAGTCACTCTGAAGCCACGAAGGTCTGTAGAGTCAGTGTGAAGTGATGGAAATTGCTACGCGCATTGAGAGCTCTTTTTGTTCCGAATATCACCGGATTCAATCACCAGTGGGATTCATGGTCCGTTACTGGCCAGTTTTAAGATCTCAGCCATTTTGACTTTATGAATTGCACACATGCTGAATACAGCTACAGTAAGGCATGTATCGAGGCCATGCCAAGAGTCCTAGATAGCCGAGGTAACTCAGCCAATTGTCATCTTTACTGTACAGATAATTTGCATGCAACAGTTTCAATGGTTGTTTGAGGGAGACTGCACAGATGGGGGATTACTTGACCCAACTGTGACATCCAGGTGACTGCGCAGGCTTTCAGCTACGAGTTATTATTTGTATTACTCTATTGCCTGGGGCCTAGTAGAGACCAGGAGCCCATTGTGCCATTTATCTCTGTAGTTAAACCCTTCATGTCTTACCACACACCGCTGCTCTGTTGCACTGGTCTCCTGGTTTTCATTTCTGTGCTTCATTGTAGCTGCCATCTATCATCCTTCAGATTTAACTCTCATATGGGGTGTGTGTGTGTGTGTGTGTGTGTGTGTGTCCAAGTTAATATACTAAAGGTAGGATTTAGTAAAACCCAAGGCATGAAGGTCTTTACACACTTTGTCTGTGGATATGCAGAAAGCCCTTCTCCTGATCATAGGAATGTAGAAATGGCCAGACAGGATCAGACCAGGAGCTCACGTTGGCTAGAGTCTCATCTTTGTCAGTGGTCAGCACCAACTGCTTCAGAGGAAGGTGGAAGAACTATTCAGTAGGTTCCGTTATGGGGTGTCCACCTCACACAAGCCCTGAGCAGGTTATCGTGGGCCAGAAGGGGCCTGTTAACTTTAGATTCTGCACCTGGAGGGGAAGCAGGGACAGACAGGGCCTAATGGCAGATGCATCCCAGCTGGGGGAGAAACTGGGCTAGGAGTATAGAACAGGACATGAGCACGGGAAGGGGCTTCGGGGGCAGCTCTGCAGTCACTCTCCAGAGAGAAAGGGATTTGGCTAGGGACAAGGAGAAGTTCTGGAGAGGAGAGTAAACCCTGGGATTTAGCTCTGGACTAGAAGCCGAGAGGGGGGAGTAGCCACTGAGAGCGGACGAATCTCGGGCTTGTAATCCCAGAGGTGGGCCAGGAGCTAGAGAAGCGAGGTAGGAAGGAGCCCAGGGAAAACAGCAACAGGATCTGAGATTGAGCATATTGCTAGACACAAGAGCCCTGGGCTGAAACCTGGAGTGGTGGGTGGACCCAGGTTCCCTTCCAGCCCCTGGAAAAGTGGCACTGGACCGGAAGACTGCCTGATGGCATACGGCCAGTCTGTCCAGTGGGACTCTGACACCCTGGAAGGGGAGGACTAAATAGGATGAAGAAAGGAGCATGTGTATCCCAGAGTAAGAGAGGGACTGCTGTGCAAGCAACAGACAGAAAGGGGCGCTAGATGGGCAGAGAGCTAATCCTCAGATCCAGCCACAAGGAGGTGTCCCAGCAGTGATGGTACCCCATTACAAGCAGTTATGAGACAACCCGCCCCAGGGAAAGCTCCTGCTAACCCTCAGTAGTTAGAAGTTGATTCGTGCCCTGAAATATGAGGGTTTTTAAAAATCTTTTCTTCCTGTTAATTTTCGAGTGGTGTTTACTCTGAGAATGCTGGAGATTCTTGATATCCATACCAATGTCCAGTCTCCTTTTGAATCCTGCTAGGCTCTTGGTCTCAACAGCATCCTGTGGCAGTGAGTTCCACAGACTTGTTACACATTGCGTGAAAAAGTATTTCCTTTCATCAGTTTTGAATTTGTTACTTTCCTTTTCACTGAAGTTGCCTTTTTCCTGTTCTATGAGACAGCAAGCTCTTTCTATCTCCCTTCCCTCGGCCAGCCATTTCTTTATCTACATTTCATCTCTTTTCTATGGTGAACTGTCCCAATGTTTCCAGTTTCTCTTCATATGAGAATTTTCCAGGCCTGACAGCATTCTTGTTGCCCTTCTCTGGATCCCCTCTGATGCTGCTACGTCCTTGCATTTCAGCAGTGAATCAAGATATCCGCTGAAAACTTGTGCAGTTCTCATATTCTGAGTGATACGGTTATAGTGAAACCTCCTTACGATTTCCTTGACTGGCAAGGAAGTCACATAAGAAATTAAGCAGAGGAGAGGGGAAGATCTGAAAAAGAGTTTGTGCTTGAGAATGTTGCTTTTGTTAAGTGTAATTAAAACTTTGTCCTCATACACTGATAATTCAAAGTTAGCCGACTTTGACAAACTTTGTTACATAAGCAAACCTGCTAAGATGGCGAGCTAATTGCTGGGGACAGCTCAGGAAATCTTTGGGGACATGATGTGCGTGAGAGGAAGAGCCTTTGCAGCCTCTCTGTATGGTGCTAATTATAGAGACAAGGTGGATGAGGTAATATCTTTTATTGGACCTCTGCTGGTGAGAGAGACAAGCTTTCTTTCTAGCCACACAGAGTTCTTTTTCAGGTCTGGGAAAGGTACTCCCAGCATCACACCTAAATGTAAGGTGGAACAGATTTAGTATAAGTAGTTAGCATGTATTGTAAGGGAACATTCAAGAGAGTATGGCCTGTTAACACCTCCGCAGTGATAGGACAAAAACAAGGGATTAGTGGGTTACAGATTGTTATAATAAACCATAAAGCCAGCGTCTCTGTTCAGTCATCTAGCAGAGTTATGAATTAAGGCCATGTCTACACTGCGTATCATACAGCGGCACAGCTGTGCTGCTACAGAAGTGCAGCTGGAAAGTACGCAGTGTATTGGCTCTTTATTGGCAGGAGAGAGCTCTCCTGCCGACAAAATAGAACGAGGGGCGGTAGTTCTGTCTGCAGGAGAGTGTCTCCCGCCGTCCACATTGGCTCTTTCCGTTGGTAAAGCTCTTGTCAGTCAGGGGTGTGGTTTTTTTCCACACCCCTGACAGCCAAAAGTTTTTCCGATGAAAGTGCAGTGTAAACCTTAAACTCCCAGGCTTGTCATTTGAAAGTGTTGTGCAGGTTTCCTTTGAGGATGAGGACTGATAAGTCAGCTATAGAGTGATCGCTCTGTGAAAAGTGTTCACCCATCGGTGATAGGGCATTTTTGTCTGTTACCATTTTCCTGTGTGAGTTCATTTGAGAGCTTCGTGATTGTCTGGTCCAATAGAAGAAATGACCTCACCCACCTTGTCTCTCTAATATCCTGGGACCGACCCAGCTACACCTGCACTGGTGCTAATTATGTCACGCTCCATGTCTGACGTTCTTCCCCCAGAGCTCTCTCTGCCCCATTGCCCCCTATCTATGGATCACACACTATCCTCATCACATCCCTCCCTGAAACTCAGCAGAAGTGAGTCAGTAAAGATGTTTCCCTATTTTTTGTTTTTTTTTTAACAAGCCCAAACCTGCTGCGCATATGCCTGGCTCAGTGCCCATGTAAACCCTGGCCTCCTTGCCCATTGGTTTATTCTGCCTCCCTGCTGTTGTGCCTAAATTGAGGTTGTCAGCGTGGGGCAGGAACATGAGTTTATCTGCACTGTGGTGCTTCCAGCCCACTTTGGGTGCTGTGAAAGAAAGAAAGAACAATGATTATGTGGCTGCAGCCTGCAGCGTTGTGCTGGTAGCTGATGCCTGACTTCTGCTTCAGCAGATGGTCAGGAAGCTGCTTCTCTCTTTATCCTCAGCAAACTTACTGACTGCAGCCAGAAGCCCTCTTTTGCCTACCAGTCAACTTCTCCATCAGAGACCCTCACCTGTTCGCCCATGCTGTAAGATCTACATGGGAAAAAACTCCCAAACAAAATGGGAACAGCCACCGTTCTTCTTCAGATCCCTCTGTAAGCCTGACCTGGGCTGGTCTGTCTGCAGAACCCAGGCAGGGGGTGAGCTGTCACTACTGTTCACTATGAGTAACAGGCTGGTTTCACTCTTTCCTCCTCTTTCCCCACCCATCTGCTCGTTGTATTCATCAACGTTGTTAGCTTTCTGGACACCCTAATACAAATAATAATTGCACACAGAAAACTGGTCAAAGAGTGTGAAGGTCATAAAGTCAAGCGCTTAAATGTTAGGAAACATCAGCATTGTGCAACCGAATTTGCCCGACTTGGGCATATGTGTCATGATATGGTCTTTAATCATCACTCTAGTATCTGAGGACTTCACAAAGATTAATTGATTTATCTTCCCAACACTGGGGAGATGAAGGGGTGGTGTTATTGAATAAGAAACTGACACACAGAGAGATTAAAGTCAAAAGTGTCCACTAATTTTTGGTGTCCAATTTGAGACCCGTAGGATCTGATTTTTCAGAGTACTTAACATGATGTGTTCGAAGCAGAGCTCTTAGTGAATTCAGTGCAGCTGTGAGAGCTTAGTGTTTCTGCAAATCAAGCCCCAGGGTTTTAAGTCAGACACCCAGAGAATGAGGGACACACAACTAGAGGCCACGTGTGAAACGTCGAAGTGACTTTCCCGGCATCACACAGGAACTCTGTGGCATTGGCAAGGATAGACTCCAGTTCTCTAGGGCAGCATTCAATTGCCTTAACCACTTCCTGCAATCCTCTCCCTCAGTCATTGCACATTTTCCAGCTTCTTCAGCAAATGAGGCTGGGGCCTTAAAGACAACAGCCCCGAATCATCCCCAGAGCAGGTGTGTTCTGTGCACTGAATGAGGCAGGGGTCTTGTGGAAAACAGAGTATGTGATCATGTAACTACAAATGGTATATATTGCATATGTACAAGGGAGCCAAATTAAGGTTACCCAGGCAAACTTAATTCTGACATTTCCTAACTTTTGAGTGCTTGACTTCGCAACCTTAATTTTCTTTCAATATAATTTTCTGTATGTCATTTCCTAGGTTTTAAAAAAGCAAATTCCATCATGTGGAATCATATTACTATCCATGTGGTTCATCAGCAGGGTTGTAACCTTTAGATCCACCATACAGACATCTGCCACTTGAGCTAATGATGGAACTGGAGCCATGGTAGGTTGTCATCCTCTGCGCATACCAGCCATTCGAGAGGGATGGGATACATGCTTTGCCCGTGGGTTTCACAGATATTTGCTGATAGCGGAGGAATGCTGAGATTCAGGAACCCTGGGTTCCATTCCAGGCTCTGTAAGGGAGTGTGCTTTGCTGGTCACAGACTCTTCTGCCCGTTCGCCCCCAAAGCCTGTGCCAGTCCTGTCTTTTTACCCCTGGCTTCTCATACGAGACTCTCCATCCCTAGCTCTTGATCCCCCTCTCCTTGCCCAGACAGCCCTAGTCTTCCCGCACCAGCTCCCAGTCCCCTCCTGCTCTATTTTATAGTCTTGGTCTCCCCCTGCTCCTTGTCTAAACCTACTCCCTCTGCCTCCCCCCTCCCTGGTCCAGCTTATCTTGGGACGTTTCAGCCCAAATAGTTAAAGTTATAAGCAAATGAAAACGGTTTTATAGTGGACAGCGTTGCCTTCATAATAGGCACCATTGCTACCTGCTCCTCTTAGAGCCATAACAAACATTCAGCTGTAGTCAGCCCATGGTCTCTAACGTGATCTTGTCAGTTTCCAGCTTTGTCTTTCTTAGTAATTCCAGTTAAAATCGTCTTCGTTTACAAGTCATTTGTCTGTCAGCACCCCAGCCTAGGGTGCAGATTTCAAATATGGCAGATCCAAGTCTTCGCCACTCAGCCATGCTGCTCTTCAGAGCGAATGTGCCCAAACCATGTGATTTAGTTATTGTGCCATACTGGGGCTTACCCAGACCAGCGAGGTGTCCTGTCCCCACCTGCCTTATAACGTTGAGTGCCTTAATGCTGTGCTGCCATGACTCAGAGCCCTGGCACCAGGAGCCAGCCCACAAGCATAAAGGTTTCACTGGGCTGCCATCAGCCCAGTTCCTCCTTGCGGGATGACCTCAGCAATTTCCTCCGGTCCCAAGTTCCCCGAATCTGTCTCCCCACGTTCTTAACTACCAGACACTTGGAATTTTCCCTTCTGGTTCGGCACCTCCGAAGGAGTGAAACCTGCCCCAATTATCCGCTCACTCTGGGGAACACCGTTTGTACACCAGAGACCTGCTTGGGGTAAAAATAAATGAAGGTTTATTTAATAGAAAAAATCACAGAATGGAAGATGAACTCGTCAGGGGAAGCAAACATTTACAAGTTACACAGAAAATAAACAGAGAGATGCAATCTCAGGCTTTCACACATCTGTGTTAGCTCAATTCCCTGTTCTGTAAGTTACCTCGTGCCTGTGGCCAGTTTCCCAGCATGCCCTCTGTCTTGGAGGGGAGTCTAGCCTTCCAACATAGCTGGTGTCCTCAGTTTCTGGATAAAAATTCTCAAACCCAAGCCTGTATTTAAAAGTTTTTTCTCTTCCCCCCTTTCTCCTGGCATAAAGACTCATGGTTATTGGAGGGGGCAAATGCCCTTCTTTCTCTGTTTTCCAAGACTTGGGTTTGCTTTTCTTATAAATGTCTTTCCATGAACTTTAATGGTCCAATATTGTGTTTTTTCTGGCTGGACAAAGGATGGGTATTGTGTAAACAACTAGCCTGGGAGGTGCCCCCCCTCGGCCTGATTACTTCACCCCCTGTTGTGAGGCAATGCTGTAGTTGCACCGCAGTTACAATTAAAAATCTCTAGACATGCAGATATTCATAGCCATCACCTGCATGCATATCTCCTACTGACCATCTAGTTCAGAGCATGACAAGCTTGCATAAAACACTGGACTTGACATATTTATACACAATCACATGGTATAAGCCAGTTGATTCAATTGTTTGTTCTTTGGGGTTCAGAACCCCTCTTTTCCCCTTAGGGTGTCTAGACCCTGGTTGTCACAGTTATCCTGTCTCTAGCCACTAGACAGACTCCCTTCTCAGACCCAAGGAGTCATAGATTCACATTTAAAGCCAGAAGGGACCATCGAGTCTGATTTCTTGTATAGCATAAACCAGAAGACCTCACCCACTGAATCCAGCAATCCAGCCCATCAGTAAGAGAGAGAGCTCAGAATTCCTAATCTCCAACATCCTACTGCTATTTACATAGAGAGGTCGTAATCCCCCCAGCAAAGTCCTCTAGACTCACAGGCTGGTTCCTAGGTAGTAGTGGGGATGTGACGTTTCAAGCCCTGCTGATGACCC
Organism: Emys orbicularis; assembly: GCF_028017835.1. NCBI lineage: Eukaryota > Metazoa > Chordata > Testudines > Emydidae > Emys > Emys orbicularis. The sequence continues at coordinate 213,692,245 of NC_088685.1, read as the reverse complement.
ATCTTAGGGAGTTCCTCAGAGCTGTACACGATAGAACTGTTTCTCCAGTTTTCTTCTTTTTAGTAAACGGTTTATTTAATGCTCAGTGCCGTTCCTACTGCTGAAATAAACAGGACACTGGTGTAAGCAGACTCCCAGAAGGAGGAACTGCAGGTACTGAACCCAGTTGAACCAGCTGGGTAAGCACGTTTGAGCCACGGGGTGCTGGAGCCCAGGGTCCAGCTGAGATTGGGGGAGTTGCATAATTCCACCCAGGGAGGCAATGGCCTGAGGCCTGAGGGGCCCCCGAATTGAGGCCAGGGAGAGGAGCAGTGAGCCGTGAGCACCATCCTTTCACCTCCAACTCCTAACCCATCCTGGCTGCAGGGATAGTCAGCGCATACTGCTGATGTCGGTAGTGTTCAGGGTTGCTTTGCATTTCACCTCCTGCTGGTAACTACTGGTTCTAGCCTGGTGGCCTCCTAAGAGTGCAGCATGCTGAATCCACTCCCTGACCCAGTAGAGCAGTGCCAGGAAGACGCTCTCCAGTCCTGTCCTCTGTCCCTCTCCCCACTCCTGGCTGATTCAAGGAGCAAGGCTGGCCACCTCTGGGGGCTGGTAGGGAACTAAAGAGAAATGATCTTGAGGGGCTTTCTCCCCAAGCTAGTACATAATAAGAAGCTGGTGGTTTGCAGGCTGTGCCTGTAACTGATGCATGTTGAAGCTTAGATTTCTTTAGCACTGTGTTAAACTCAGCCGGAATTGCTTCAGATCTGCTGCTCCTGATGTGATTAATGGTGCTCTTGTTTTCTATCCAAAGACCTTGAAACCTTCATTTAGTCAAAGGTACAGGCTGCAGGTAGTGCTTGGACATTGCTGGACCTTTGATGGAGAGTGGCTGACAGCTTTCTGAAATCTGAAGCTGAAATGGATCCTTTCAAAAACCTCCCCAGACAGCTTTGCATCTGTAGAATACAGCCCTCGTTGGAGTGGGTATTCGGTTCCTTTTATACTTGGGATCGGCTGAGTGAGATGCAGACGTCAGTGGTCTAGGCTGCTGGAGACTTTAATCCCAGGCACTTTCCTAGCATTTCTGTGTAGAGCTGGGAAAGAAAATGAAGCTGTTAATCGGCCACACATTAGATACCTAGAGACAGGATGGGGACAATACCTCATTCCCTTGAATGATCTTTTCCTTGAATTTTAAGCACAAATGGGTTTCCCTTGTGCTGCTGCTGCCATTGCCTTGTCTCACAATCATCATATCAGGCCATGAAGTGCAAGAATGGTTTTGGCGGCTCTCGCAGGGACCTTGCTAACCAAAAGGACATTGTCGGTTGCTTTTTAATGAATGTATCTTTTGTGAAACCCTCCCTCCCTTTCTTCTGCTCCAGATTATTTTTCCTTCTGTGTCTTTGGATCTAGCTGTGGTTCTGGCCAGGGCCTCCTGAGCCATTTTGCTTGTCTCTGTCTATGCCAGGGGTGTCAGACTCATGCGCTGAAGAGGGCTCAATTCCCTGTTAACTTACGGTCTGTAGGATTGCCAACTGTCTACTTGCACAAACCCAAAGCCATTGCCCCATCCCTTCCCCCAAGGCCACGCCCCTTCCCGCCCCTTCTACGAGGCCCCACCCCAACTCACTCCATCCCCCTCCCTCCCTCCCTCCATCACTTGCTCTCCCCCACCCTCATTCACTTTCACCGGGCTGGGGCAGGGGGTTGGGGTGTGGGAGGGGGTGCAGGCTCTGGGCTTGGGGCGAGGGGTTTGGAGTGTGGGAGGGGGCTCTGGGCTGAGCCTGGGGCAGGGGGTTGGGGTGCAGGAGGGGGTGAGGGGGGCGGCGCTTACCTTGGGCGGCTCCCCAAAGCGACCAGCACATCCCTCTAGCAGAGGCTCCTAGGTGAAAGGACCAGGGGTCTCTGTGCACTGCCCCTGCCTGCAGACTCTGCCCCGCAGCTCCCATTGGCTGCAGTTCCTGGCCAATGGGAGATGTGGAGTCGGCACTCAAGGTGGGGGTAGCACGCGGAGACCCCCTTGCTCCCCCCCCAGGGACTGCAGATATGTGCTGGCTGCTTCCGGGAGCGGCGCGGGGCCAGGGGAGGAAGGGAGCCTGCCTTAGCTCTGCTGTGCTGCCAGACTTTTAGCACCTAAAATCTCCCAGTTTGGCATCAGTAGCCTCCAGGAGATAGGACCTGGTTCCAGGAGACTCCCAGCAAAACCGGGAGGGTTGGCAACCCTAACGGTCTGTGAGGCACAATATGAATTCAGGATTGCACCCCCCTCGTTCCACAGAGGACACCCCCGAGTCCCTCCCCACCAGTTCCAACATGAGATTTGCACAAAGATCCAGGGAGAATACAGTCTCTGGAGTAAACTTTGTTACTTATTATTCAGCACTTTCTTGTCCTACTCAGCATCACTCAGTGGGGAGTATCCTGCCTGTTTGGTCCTCGATGTCTTAGCTGTTTGCTTTTCCTTTGCCATCCTCCTCTCTGTTTCTCTCCCCCTTTCCTGGCAGTGTCTCCTCTGCGTCCACTTCCATTCAGCAACTCCTAATCCCCCCCCTCCATACCAGTGGCTTCTCCCCTCCTCGCTTCCCCAGGGCCTCGCTAAAATGATCAGCAATTAGTGAAGGGTGATCGTCAAGTGTCTTCATTAGGCTCTAGCGTTAACACTCCAGTGAGATTAATGGAAGGGCTGAAGAGTTCATGCCTCTTAGAGTTCTTGTTCCAGGTTTTCCACAGGCTCAGTCAGACATCACTGTACTGGGGACTCTCAGGTCACATGTGGAAGGTCTGCTTTGCAGGAGGACTAGAAATACATGCAGACCTGATGCTTTACAGCCTCGGCCTACACATTAGGACCATGACATGCTGATATTTTTGCTGATATTTTTGCTCAGGGAACCTACTTCTGTGCTAGTGAGCAGCTGTCTCTCCTGCTGCATCTCCTCTGTCTAGAAAGACCCAGGGTTAGCTACTTATACGGGCACATGCATCTTTGACACCTTTTGGTTTCTTTGATACTGTCTGTTAAAATCTTAAAAATAAAACTTTCCCCCCTCACTGACTGTCTGTCTTTTTCCAGTTCTGACCAGCCCTGGTTTTGTTATTGTGTGTCGGACGGGGCAGAAATGGACATACCTGTTTAAGCACCTCACTTTGGGTATGTCTACACTACGAGGGTAGTTCGATTTCACTTAAATCGAATATGTGGAATCGATATTGCAAAGTCGAACGTGTGTGTCCACACTAAGGACAGTAATTCGACTTTGTGAGTCCACACTAATGGGGAAAGCGTCGACATTGGAAGCGGTGCACTGTGGGCAGCTATCCCACAGTTCCCGCAGTCCCCGCTGCCCATTGGAATTCTGGGTCGAGCCGCCAATGCCTTCTGGGTAAAAAAAATGTGTCTAGGGTGCTTTTGGGTAATTGTCGTCATCCGTCCGTCACTACCGCCCTCCCTCCCTCCCTGAAAGCGCCGGCGGGAAATCAGTTCGCGCACTTTTCTGGTCAGTGACAGCGCGGACGCCACAGCACTGCGAGCATGGATCCCGCTGCGACCATCGCTGCAGTTGTGGCCGTTGTCAACGCCTCGCAGCTTATCATCCACCTTTCCCAGAGGCAGATGCAGATAAACCAGGCGAGGAGGCTACGGCACCGCGGTGAGGGCCTGAAGTCTGAGAGTAGCACAGGCCTGTCAGAAAGCACGGGACCCAGCGCCGAGGACATCACGGTGACAATGGGTCATGTGGATGTTGTGGAACGGCGATTCTGGGCACGGGAAACAAGCACGGACTGGTGGGACCGCATAGTGCTGCAGGTCTGGGATGAATCCCAGTGGCTGCGAAACTTTCGCATGCGGAAGGGGACTTTCCTTGAACTTTGTGAGTTGCTGTCCCCTGCCCTGAAGCGCAATGACACCCGGATGCGAGCAGCCCTGACTGTCCAGAAGCGAGTGGCCATAGCCCTCTGGAAGCTTGCAACGCCAGACAGCTACCGGTCAGTCGTGAACCACTTTGGCATGGGCAAATCTACCGTGGGGGTTGTTGTGATGCAAGTAGCCAATGCAATCGTTGAGGTACTGCTCTCAAAGGTAGTGACCCTGGGAAACGTGGAGGTCATCATAGATGGCTTCGCCGCGATGGGATTCCCAAACTGCGGTGGGGCTATAGATGGAACTCACATCCCTATCCTGGGACCGGACCACCAGGCCAGCCAGTACATCAACCGAAAGGGCTACTTTTCAATGGTGCTGCAAGCACTGGTGGACCACAGGGGACGTTTTACCAACATCAATGTCGGATGGCCGGGCAAGGTTCATGACGCTCGCGTCTTCAGGAACTCTGGTCTGTTTAGACGGCTGCAGGAAGGTATTTACTTCCCGGACCACAAAATAACTCTTGGGGATGTGGAGATGCCTACAGTGATCCTCGGGGACCCAGCCTACCCGCTAATGCCCTGGCTCATGAAGCCCTATACTGGCGCCCTGGACACTGAAAAAGAACTGTTCAACTACCGGCTGAGCAAGTGCAGAATGGTGGTGGAGTGTGCTTTTGGCCGTCTCAAGGGGAGATGGAGAAGCTTACTGACTCGCTGTGATCTCAGCGAAACCAATATCCCCATTGTTATAGCAGCTTGCTGTGTGCTCCACAATCTCTGTGAGAGCAAGGGGGAGACCTTTATGGCGGGGTGGGAGGTTGAGGCAAATAGCCTGGCTTCTGATTACGCCCAGCCAGACAGCCGGGCGATTAGAAGATCCCAGCGGGACGCGCTGTGCATCCGGGAGGCTTTGAAAGCTAGGTTCCTCAGTGAGCAGGGTAACCAGTGACTTTTAAGTTTGTTTAAAGAGAAGCTGAACCTGCCCCCGTTTCTTTACCCGGTTAATGTTGTCTATCCTATCCAGCTACATACCCCCTTCACCCCCTTCCAAAAAAATAAAATCAGTTTTATTTTGTTAATGAACACCGTTGTCTTTATTACTGTTTTCGCGGGAATGTTTTAAACCTGGGACGCAGACTGTGGTGGGGAGCGGGTGTAGTGTACTGATGCAAATGATGCTTACCAAGCCCCTTCCCCCCCTTCAGACAGACTCTCCTCCAAAAGAACATGATGGAAACAGTAATGAACAGAAACGTATTTTTTATTAACAACCACACATGAAACTGGGGGATGAAACTTCGACGGGGGCTTGTGTGAAGCGGGAAGGAAAGGACTTTTCAAATTTTGGGGAATGACAGCCTTCTGGTGCTTGAGCAGTCTGCAGGGGTGGAGTGAGAGTTTTAACGGACTCTGCCGCCCCTCCTTCTTTGGACTTTGGGCGAGGGGGGTATGGGACTTGGTGGCGGGGGAGGGCGGTTACTGATAGACTGCAGCGGGGCTCTGTCCTCCTGCCTCCGTTCCTGCAGAACATCCACAAGGCGCCGGAGTGTGTCCGTTTGCTCCCTCATAAGTCCAAGCAGCGTTTGAGTCGCCTGCTGGTCTTCCTGCCGCCACCTCTCCTCACGTTCCATGTGTGTTCGGTGCATTTGGGACAAATTCTCCCTCCACTGGTTCTGCTGTGCTGCCTGGGCTCGGGAGCAGCCCATTAGTTCTGAGAACATGTCCTCTCGCGTCTTCTTCTTCCTCCGCCTAATGTGCGCTAGCCTCTGGGAGTGTGATGCCAGGCTGGGTTGGGAGACAGTTGCAGATGTGGCTGTGGGAAAGAGAAAAAGGTAGTGAATTCCTCCGAAAGATAAATGTAGTTGTGAACAAAGAACATAGTCTTTCTCTGTGAACAAGACCATGCACTGCACCTATCACATGCGCACTCAGGACAAGGTCGAATTTTCGGACCTCGCTTTCAGTGCCTGGGGTCTTGCACTGCCGATCTGGGAAGCGGGGCAGGACACCGGAATTTCTGTAGCAGGCAGACATGGTAAGCCGTAGACTTGTGGCTGCTTAAAACTTTAATAGTAGCACTGGCCTCCTTTCACATTGAAAGCAATGCCAGTCTCTGCTGCCAGCAATCGGCCAAGCATGAACTCTGCCCCTGTCTCACCCCCTCGCGGCTGTCCCAGGGAAAGATCCCTGTATGCTGCTCCTCTCCCGCCTCCACCGCGTGGCTGTAAACCGCCGGTTACAGTTCTGTAAAGGAACTTGTTGCAAGCAGTCCCAATACTAACAGTCCCCTACCTAATTCAAAGCAGGTCATCATGAGCGACATCACAATAATGAGGATCTCAGACAGCGATAAAGAAAGGATGCTTCGGGAAAGCCTGCAAAGACCAGGGCCGTATGCCGCCATGCTGTGCAAGGCTATGATCCCGGAGTACTTGAGGATCTCCTGGCGCGGAAACGTCTCCTACTTCGGAGGACCCAATAAGGCCGCTCTCCCCAGGAACCTGATGAACAGGCTTTCCAATTACCTCCAGGAGAGCTTCCTCGAGATGTCCCTGGAGGATTTCAGCTCTATCCCCGGACACATAGACCGCATTTTAATATAGCTGCACTGGCAGGGACTAAAGAGTGGAGCGTCTTTGGCAGCAGAATCATGCACAACCGGACACTGTTAGATTTTTTTTAAATAGTTGGGACTGAATAGTTAAGCGCCTAGGGCAAACAAATCATGAAAAACACATTGTTCTTATTGTTAATATTCCAGTTCTGTTAAAAATAAATGTTTAGATATTTAAAACACTTACTGCTTGATCCTTCCCCTGAATCTGTGTCCGGGTTAAATGCTGGGGACGGTTGGTAGGGGATCTCTGTAAGGGTGATGAAGAGATCCTGGCTGTCGGGGAAATCAGCTTGGTAAGCGCTGTCGACTGCCTCGTCCTCCTCATCTCCTTCCTCATCTTCCCCATCCGCTAACATGTCCGAGGAACCGGCCGTGGACAATATCCCATCCTCAGAGTCCACGGTCAGTGGTGGGGTAGTGGTGGCGGCCGTACCTAGGATGGAATGCAGTGCCTCGTAGAAACGGGATGTGTGGGGCTGGGATCCGGATCGTCCATTTGCCTCTTTGGTCTTCTGGTAGCCTTGTCTCAGCTCCTTGATTTTCACGCGGCACTGCGTTGCATCCCGGCTGTATCCTCTCTCTGCCATGGCTTTAGAGATCTTCTCATAGATCTTTGTGTTCCGTCTTTTGGAGCGCAGCTCGGAAAGCACGGACTCATCGCCCCACACAGCGATCAGATCCAAGACTTCCCGATCAGTCCATTCTGGGGCCCTCTTTCTATTCTGGGATTGCACGGCCATCTCTGCTGGAGAGCTCTGCATCGTTGCCAGTGCTGCTGAGCTCGCCACGATGTCCAAACAGGAAATGAGATTCAAACTGCCCAGACAGGAAAAGGAATTCAAATTTTCCCGGGGCTTTTCCTGTGTGGCTGGTCAGAGCATCCGAGCTCGGACTGCTGTTCAGAGCGTCAACAGAGTGGTGCACTGTGGGATAGCTCCCGGAGCTATTAGCGTCGATTTCCATCCACACCAAGCCTAATTCGATATGGCCATGTCGAATTTAGCGCTACTCCCCTCGTTGGGGAGGAGTACAGAAGTCGAATTTAAGAGACCTCTATGTCGAACTAAATAGCCTCGTGGTGTGGACGGGTGCAGGGTTAATTCGATGTAACGGCGCTAAATTCGACATAAACGCCTAGTGTAGACCAGGCCTTTGTGTAACGCCATTTATTCTATATATTGTTTGGGCACCAGCGCTGTACGCAGTGGGTTACTGCAAACTGCGGCTCTGCAGGTATTCAGTGGAGGACACAGCAGTGGCATTGGGATGTTTTGTTTTAGTGCTTTGTCAGAATGGACTTTAAATAAATACCTTCAGTGCAACAAAATTGTTGATGCAACAATAAGGTTGAGATGTTATGCGCACCCAAGTTAGAAAATTAAAAATGACATTTCCTTCAGCAGGCATAAACTGGCCCCCTGTGCATTGTAAAAAATGTTTTGTATTACTGCATAGGGTGAAGACTTAAAGGTGACCTACAATGGGGAAGGAATTATTGTTGTCCTTTTTTTCGTCTGTATGCTTTTTTTCTGCAAGTTTTTTACATGGTAAATGTAGGTCTTGGCTAACCTGCTTTTGCCAGAAGACTAGGGATAACTGGAGAACTAGCACGGTCATCACAGAGAGCGAGGAAGTGAAATCTGAGCAATTGGAGGGAAAGATTTTCAGTTACACTTCAAATGTTTTTTATTTATTTAGCCGCTATCTAATAGAATAATATAAGTCAACCATGGGGAAGAGTGATGTCTTTGTTAAAGATCCAGCAGCCTGTCAACTAAGAGCAAGGTCCCTGTCCAGTTGTCCGGTCCTACAAGGAGACATCCCACACAGACAGGGAGGTTAAGACTTGAGCGTCCTGATATTTCCAGAGCAGATACAAACTAAAAAAAATCAAACCCCAACCAACCCCAACTCCCTTTCAGGGCTTCTCTACTCATTGTAAAGAAGCAAAATGGTCCTGAACCCAAATTGTGTTCTCCTTTGCAGATTATCCGTCAAAGAGAACAAAATAAGGGGTGTTTTCAAAAATCCTTTCTCTTCTCTGCCAGCTCCATGAGGCTCCATCATGCCGTTTTTACTTATCACCCCTTTGAATGGAAGCCCTGTCTGAGTAAGGACGGCAGGATTGGGCCCGTAGGGCGGAAGAGCCGAAAGGAAAGGGAAATGCAATATATTTCAGTTTCCTTTTGCTTATGGTCTTTCATACAAACTGTCTTTCCAGGTGCTCTGCCAGCTACAACATTAAATAGAAATGCCAGGCGGGGAGCAATTAAAGGGGCTGTCGCTGGAGAGTAAGTACGTGTTCAGCACGGCTGTGAAATGAGACGGAGAGGCAGTTCTAGCCCTCCCATGGATGCTGACACAGGATCCACGCTGCACGTCTGAGGTCAGCCTTGCTGGCAGTGATGGGACCGGCTGGGTAGAGAGCTGTACGTGAAAGAGATATCAAGTGGAACAAGAGGAAAGGAGGCCGAGCGGATAAAAGAGATCAGAAAAGGAGGGCAGGGAGCTGGCAGCAGTTTGTTTACATTTGCAGTGGTGATACTGAATGCACTGGTGTGTATGTTTCTTTAGCACCCAGGGCACCTGCGTGGTTTTTCCCCCTGCGTATTGGCATTCTGCTGGGAACAGCAGAATCCCTTAATGGTGCAAGGAAATGACTTAAGTGACCGAGGTGGCGTAAGGTTCCCTATGCCCATTTGCTATGCCTCCACATGGGTCTGGAGGGAGCACCTTTAGGATGCAGCTAGTTCTGTCCCTCTCATAGTCAAGTATTTTGAGCTCTTTCTGGGCTGGTTTGTCTCAACGATTTTTATGTCCACGGGGAATTCTCCATAAAAATAGATAGGGAAATCTGGCCCTTGGGGATGTCAACAGTGTATTATGATGGCTGTAGTTTAAAAAAAAAAAACCCCAAAGGTAATATTGGGACTCAGCTGAGAGTCTCAGCTTTTTTCTTCAGTAGCGAAAATGAGATCCAAGTTATTCTTTGCTACAGCATGTGGATAAAAGTGAAATCTGCCTGTAGTAGCCGTCAGAGCAAGGAGCTCAAACCCATGGCCACAAGCTGTCCGCGCCGGCTTGATGTGTTTGTGACCCACTGTAGCCATCCCAGGTTTCTCTCCCGGCTCAAAGCATGCACTGCCTCGCCCCGTCCTTTTCCAGGAGATGTATTTTCTTAACAGAGGTTAGCAAACAAACAGAAAAAACCAGACTTTTAACGCATTCCTTAGCCCTGGGCTTCAGGGCCACCCCTCCCCGGGGTCTCTGGCATGCCTGCTCCTGGCAGATTCCCAGTTTCAGGCAGCTCTTCTCCCTTCCTGGAGCAGCTCAGGGCTGCTTCTCTGAGGCCCTGGCCCCTTGTTCCACTCTGGTGTGGCTTCCCCTTCCCAGGCTGCAGTCTGTCTCAGTCCATCTCCCCCTCTGACTGCCCACTAGCTGGATTGGATTCACCTGCTCTGGTCCAGGGGCACTGGGCTTGGTCTATCCACAGGGACCAGCTACCCAGTGAGAGCCACACGACACATTCAGACTGTACAGAATCTAAGCTTTTACTTCTTAAAAATCAGTGTCTAGCCCTTGTGGTTGCAAAGAAAAACCTTCCAGGTGTGAACCAAATGTAATCAGTTCAGAGAGGTTTTACTGCATGTGCAGGTACGTTGAAATAATGCCTGGACACCTCCCCCTGCCCCACTAATGTCGTTGGCATGTCCACAATGACACTTCAGTGCTGACATGAACGATTTCATTGCGGATCGTTTTCATGGATGGAATGGAGAAGGGAGTGCAGATTAAGCCTGGTAGCCATCAGAGGAGTGAGGCTCTGGAACAGCCGCCCCCTAAGAGGAGTGGGGGCAAACCACCTAACCAGCTTGAAGATGGATCTTGATAAGTTACGGATGGGGTTATCCGACAGGGCTGCCTAGGGGAGCAGGGACTGGGCTGGTGATTGCTGGCAGGATAGTATTGTGACTTTTTAACACTTGGCCTCCAGGGCAGAGCTCAGAGCATTGGGTGTGATCGTGAGGGTGTCCAGCAGCAGAATGGGTTGGTTCTTGTTGCAGGCTGAAATACAAACTCTATCCAGACAGTAGTAAGGTTGCTCGTGTTTTATTCTTGCGCCTGGCAATGCTAATGATCACTCGGCATGAACAGTGTCAGGATTTAAAGAGCCTGTTTCAAAGGAGCCCAGGGGAGTATTTTTCAAGGGTTGTGTGTTACCAGGCCTTGTTTCTACAGAGATGCCTTCCTCTCCCATTACTGTCTGTGAAACAAGGAAGCAGCATTGATGGTTAGACCCGTTAGCTCTGCAGTCTTCTCCCCTTAGTGATGTCTAACAAAACTAGGCTGGCTAGAGAGGGAAAAGATTCTCCTGTCTAGGATCTCCTCCATTTATCCTGCTAGGAGAGAGGTGGACAAACTGCAGGACACAAACTTGGGCAATGGAGTCTATGCCTTCCCACATCTTATAAGGTACAGAAGAATAACACGAGGAGTCATGATATCTTGGGTGCTGTTCCCCATTCTGCCACTGACTTACTGGGTAGTCTCAGGCAAGTCATTTAGCCCCCAAAAGCCTGCCTTAGTTTCCCCATCTGTAAAATGAGGATACCATGAACCTTCCTCCCAAGGGATTGGGGAGGTTTAATCGGATAGTCTTGGGAAGTGTGATATATGTGTTAAGTATTATTAATATGGGATGTGGCCTAGGAAGGCTGATCCCAGCATGCCCTGCTCCGTCTTGATCCTCACACTTTCAGTGATGCTATTGGAGAGCTAGAGAAGCTCCCGTGTGAACAGCTATTTCCTTTCCATTGAATAGAGCAGTGCTGAAAGGAACTGGCGGTCCCAGGCCAGATGGTTCTCATTGGAGTCTGAGTCCTGTCTCTAGTAATGTTGGTGTTATGTATTGCTCCACTGTATGGCCTGCAAATTGCCTTCTCCTCACCATGTCCAGGGAAAATGGGGTATCCCCAGGAGTTGAATGGATGGGGCCATGGGCAGCAGGCATAAGTTAGAACAGCCTTAAGTCTGTTCTTACTTGTGCTGGGGTCTGGCCTGACACAAATCAGCCCTAGATTGAGGGAGCACAAAGCTGGCTAAAAGCCACCTTTTCCTTCCCCACTCTTCAATTGCACATAACAGACAGACTGGGAAGCTGGGCAAATACTTGGCTGTACTTTGATGGGGTGGTCACATCACAGAAAGGCTGGGAAGCTGGGCTGTTACCTCCCTGGGCAGCGAACGGGTGGTGTCGGGGACCACGGGACTCATAGGAGCAATACGCTCCAATCTGCTACCTGCTAACAGCTGCTAAGACAGCAGCTGAACCTCGACAGAGGACTCCAGTCCCGGCACCAGATTGGCAGCATGCTGGGGGTCCCGATTGATCCACAGCTTCTGTATAAACCCAGCACAGGAACAGGAAGTTGTCCATACAATTGGGAGAATGTGTTGCTTGTGCTCCTGCTCCCCGGCTTGACTCCCTTGTATCCCAACCTGGCCTGACTCTGGTTGTTATTAAGAACATAAGAATTGCCCTACTGTGTCAGACCAAAGGTCCATCTAGCCCAGTATCCTGTCTTCCGACAGTGGCCAGTGCCAGGTGCCCCAGAGGGAATGAACAGAACAGGGAATCATCAAGTGATCCATTCCCTGTGGCCCATTCCCAGCTTCTGGCAAACAGAAACCACAGTTCTGTCGTTCAGCTCTCAAGTTTGTCTCCTGGTTCTGATCTCCTGGTCGCCTGCCTCCAGGCACTCGATTCTCGGTTTGTCCCCTGACCTCCTGGTATCCAACCTGGCCTGACTCTCCTAACTCCTGCCTTGACCACTAGCTCAGACCGCTCTTGTCCTGATTGTGACAGGTGGTCATGTCACAGGCAGCCTGGGGAGTGGGCCCAGTACCTCCCTGCCCAGTGAAGAGGCTGGTGCCCCGCTCCTTCCTGCTGTGTGATGGTAAATGGACAGACGCGGTCTCGCCCATTTGTGCTAAGCCCTGCTTTGTGTTCTGTTTAGCTGAAGAAGATTGGTGGTGGTGGTTTCGGTGAGATTTATGAGGCAATGGATCTCCTGACCCGTGAGAACGTGGCCCTGAAAGTGGAGTCAGCCCAGCAGCCCAAACAGGTCCTCAAGATGGAGGTGGCTGTCCTGAAGAAGCTGCAAGGTAAGGTGGAAATGAGCTGGTAACCAACTGCTCTCTTCTCCAGCAAGTGTGTGATCTTACAATTGCCCTGCCATGGCCAGGGTTGGAGGCCAAGTTGGCTCGTACTCTCTCTAACTTTCTCCTTCGGCCTAGCTTAGAGTGTGTTTGTGACATTCAGCTTTTCAGCACAGAGCTCTGTTACGCTCTGCATAGCGTTGGGCTTCCAGAGTCTGAGACCTCTTCCACTCGGCTTATCCAGAGCACCGTGTCCAGTTCTGGGAGAACATTTCCTCCAGGTCTCTGGATTCCAGACTTGTCACTGAGGTTTCTTTATGGGCATTTCATGAAGCTATACCTGAGCTGAGCAGGTTCAGGTGTGGCAGGGTGGGTTAGGGTGAACTGCAAGTCCAAAGTACATAATTATAAATCAGATTATATACCTAGTCCAAAACAGACTAATGCACGAGCATTACATTCTACATTGTATCACATGCTTTACGATTGGCTTACTGATTTTATGAACCAATCCCTGTATAGATCATGAGCTGTCCATACGCTGCAAGATGTGCTAGTTAGCAAAGCTGCAAGCTGGTCACACGTGACTCTTCTGCTTACTTTTTATTTACTAGCTACAGATTATTTATAAGGCCACTTGTGAATTCATGTTTTGTGCATTGTTAAGCGCTGTTTCCTTACTTCTGTTTTCTTCCACTGTTCACGCAAGGCCTGCATTTCCACTCCTTTTTTTTTCTTTTTTAGTACAGCAGTGTTGGTTACTAACTGTACAACCATTAAAAGCACACTGGCTGCCTACTCTTCATAGTCCACAAAGGGTTAACTGCTCCTGCAATGGTGGTGCCTACCTCATGATATTGTTTGGTTATGAGCTGGGTGATGGGTATCAACTGTTCCAAAGTGTGTCTTATTAACCCCTTGTTTTAGTTCTTCTGTTCCCTAAGCCAGATGAATTCCAAGTCTGTTACTGTATATAGCACATGCAGTAGCCTTGAATACCTAACGATTACTAATAGGGATTTTAAGATCCAGGCTTAAGGGAGGAATACTGCTTTTAAATAGGGTGACCAGATGTCCCATTTTTAAAGGGACAGTCCCGTTTTTAAGCCCTCCTACAGTGTCCTGACTTTTTCTTAAAAACAGGTCAATTGTCCAGTATTTTCTGTCTCCCCCCGTCCCATCAGTACTGGCAGGTCCTGCTGCTGGCTGGATCTCTGCTCGCCAGCCGCCCACCCACCAGCGGTCAGTGCGGGGGGGGGTCCAGTGGCCGACGATGAGGGTGGGTGTGTAAGGCTGGTGGTGGGGTGAAGCCGCTCCCCCTGCTGGTCCATCAGTGCAGCCCCCGCTGTGTGCTGGCTCTTGGCCAGCAGGGCCCCGCCTCCCCGTCCCATTTCCAGCTGATGAGTGCGGTAGGTGCCACACAGTGGCCATTTACATGCTCCCCCTCTCACTGTCCTCACTCTACGTTGCCCCTTCACCCTCCCTAGCCCCGCTGCTCCTCCATATCCCCCCCGGCGGGGCACGTCCCGCTCCCAGCGCTGTGCGGAGAACCAGCCCCTGGTCGGAGCGCTCAGCTCACCAACAGTCTGGCTGGCAGGCTCCTTCCTTCCCCCACTGCCAGTGGCTGGGCCGGCGCCCCGGGAAAGCCCAAGACCCTCCGGCCTGGGGCGCTGGCCAGGAGGAGCCGAGCCCTGCGTGTGCCAAAGCCCCGCACGGTACTGGGACGGGGAAGCCTCTCCACCCCTCAGCTAAGCTCTGGAGTGGCGGGAAGTGATTTCCAACCTGTTCATGCTCTGAACCTGCAGCTTCACAGCAGCCCCCTCACCCCTTGGGTCCTGCCCCCAGGGAGCATGGAGCTGCTCCATCCCCTAGGCAGCCTCCCCTGCTGAGCCACCTCTCTGGTCAGGTTCCCTGGGCCCTGGTGCACAAGGCATCCTTAGGGCTTAACCCCTTCTTGCCCACACTATAGCCAGGAGGGACAGGAGGCGGCTGGGTTATGTCAGTGGCCAGCAGCAGCCTAGAGGTGTTAAGCTGCCTTTCGACACTGTGCGGGCAAGAAGGGCCAAACTGCTTCTAGCCACGGGAGACATGGGCCAGGTCATCCCTCCACTGCCCCCTCCCCACCGTGGCTGGAAGCAGTTCCCGTCGTCCCTTCCCTCCCACACAGTGCCGAAAGGCTGCTGCTGGCCACATTCTGGTGTGAACCCTGGCAGAAATCTGGGGAGGGGGGACATGTGACCCTGCGTGCCTCCCACGTGTTGCCTCGGGAAGATGCGGCGTCAGGTACTGGGAGAGGTGGGTCCGTTCAAGGGGCCCAGGCAGGCATGGTGGGCGGAGAGCGCCAGGCAGGGGAGGGAGGTCAGTCGGTCACACCCCTCCTCTCGTGTGAGAGAGGTTTGCAGGAGTGTGTGTGTGTGTGTGTGTGACCTCTCCCTGTGTGTGTGGGGAGGTCGGGCGTGCATGTCACCCCTCCCTGTGTGAACCCTAAAGCCTTAAAAATAAAAAGGCAAATAAAAAGTATCCAGCTACGCAGTATTTCTTTTTAACGGAGGCTCAGTCAACTTGATGTTAATTTGAACGTTTGTACTGCATAGTTCTGATTGATTGCCGTTGAACTCGCTTGAATATGAGTAATTTTACCAGGTGTCCCTTATTCAGCATAGGGAAATATGGTCACCCTGCTTTTAAAGCCTCCTTCTACAGTTACTATATCCCCTAACAGCTTGTATATTGTGTTTTTATCTATCACCACAACAAATTCAGCACATTCCCTGGATCCATACTGGAAGTGGTCCCCATCAGCCACCATACTACACTTGCCATTCCCAGCATAGGTAGTTTTTACTGCACCAACTTCCCAGCATCTCAACCATACTGTGCGATCTGTAGACGGTGCCCCCCAGAGTGAACCCACATGCCCACGACCCTGTTTGTAAGACATGATACCTCTTAGTGTCTCTCAAGTTCCAACAGCAGAACAAGTCTTGGGCTTTTCAGACCTTGTCATTTGTTTGCAACAATATTTGAGGAGGCAAAACAAACTCCTTCCACACCACGTGGGCTGTAGTGACTTCACATTTAACTTCATGGTATTGGATCTTTGTTAATTTCCTTATCCTGAACCAACTGCTGTCCTCTCTCTTGTACTACACATTTCACTTTTCTGTGGCAATAAAAGAGGGCAAGTTTTCTTGCTCCATGTTACTTAAGGCTGGTTTTACTTTGTATAGCGTGTATCCCCCATACTGCACTCTATTGGAGCACAATGATTTAATCCCATACTTCCTTGAAAGCAATCACAATATCATGTATATTATGTACAGATAACAAAGCTTAATGAATTCTTGGTTTTGCTCATTCAGTGGATGCGAGACATTTGTGGCTGTCTTCTGTCGAAATGCTTGGTCACATTCCCACAGCATCTTGATGTCAGCTTGGTTTCAGAGCGACATGTCAGTTGGAAACAGTCCAGTTCTTGTGCCAGTCTTATTAAGTTTCTTTTGTTGTAGTTGCTGCTCCCCCTTGGACGTTTTACACCATTCTAATGTAGACATTGGTATTCAAAAAGTGCCCCAACTGTCAGTGGGCACAATCCTTTAGGTAACTGCTAATTGGTCAAATTCAATAACTCTGACACATAATGAAATTGAACATTTCTGTACAACATTTCCCCCGGTAGATTTTAACCCTAAACTAGGGACCTGTTTGCAGTCTTAGACACTTTAATCTTTTTTGTTTTCTTTTGTTTGTTTTGACTTACAAAACGCTACCACAGGGGTCCGCAACCTTTCAGAAGTGGTGTGCCGAGTCTTCATTTATTCACTCGAATTTAAGGTTTCGCGTGCCGGTAATACATTTTAACGTTTTTCAAAGGTCTCTTTCTCTAAGTCTAGAATATATAACTAAACTATTGTTGTATGTAAAGTAAATAAGTTTTTTTAAATGTTTAAGAAGCTTCTTTTAAAATTAAATTAAAATGCAGAGCCCCCCTGGACCGGTGGCCAGGACCCGGGCAGTGTGAGTGCCACTGAAAATCAGCTCGCGTGCCGCAAGTTGCCTACCCCTGCTCTACCATATAGTTCTTGTGTTTATTCCCTTAGCGGCATTTATTTTACACCACAGTTAAACAAGACTTTTGAATACAATTTTCAACAGGAAATGTTGCCATGTTTGTGAATGGGCAGGGCATTATTCGAAGTTGCTCCATCATCCGTAATTAATAACCCGTTAAAAGAAAACAGGATTTGGGTGGCACTTTCTAACGGTGGTTGGGCTTCACTGCTTATATTTACGGATTTTCCTTGGCTCTGGGTTGGTTTCTCCTTTCAAAGCACGTGGCTATCTGAGAAAGAAAACACAACCTGTCAGAGCTCCTCTTTGGAGCCCTTATAAGATTTGAATTAAGTACCACATTCACATTTCTTTTCCCCCTTTCACTGGATACACTGCATGATCCATAGGAATGCCTACTGCTTTCATAAGTAACTTCCACTTTTCACTTGCCAGAACATTATATTACCGATGTCAATTTAATTATATATAATATATATTATTAATATTTTTTCTGCCACTGTTTCAGCTATTGCTTTATTACTGAAAAAGGGATCCAGCATCTATCCTTGTTCTGGCCACCCTTTGAGTCCCTATTTTCATTTACTAATTTATAGTTAACATTTATAACCTAATTTTTTTTTAAATGTTCAATCATTGTCAAAGCATTGAGGTGCCCAACGTGTTAACGAACAAAGTTAAGGCTGCCAGGAGATGTTGGCTGCTGCCCCAACAGAGTTTGGGTCAGCTTTGCAACTCTGAATGAAAGATTTGGCTAGATTTGTAGTGGAATCTTTTAAAAGCCAATTTATTTCATGCTTACGTTTGACATTTCCTTGTTAAACAGGTTTTTAAAAAAAAAGAAATTCTGCAGTCCCTTGCTGTGCTGCAAACAGTTCGAGACCAAATAAATATTTTAAATTTGCTCAGCTTAGCCTTCCCAGCTGAGCCTCTGAACCTTCTTCTCTCCTAAAATGGTTTTACACTCCTGCTGTCTTCCCCTTGCAAACGGCAAGTTATGAGCAGATGCCATCACATTTCTAAACTGCAATTTTATTTGTATATTTAAGCTTTGCACAGGCGAACTCTTTTGGCCTGGGCTCTAATAATTGCTGTATCTTAGCCACATTTTATTTTACTGCCATTTTTATTCCCTTATTTTCCTTCCATGTCTCAGCTATCTGAGGCCTGGTCTACACTTACCCCCCAAGTCGAAGTAAGGTACGCAAATTCAGCTACGTGAATAACGTAGCTGAATTCGACATACCTTACTTCGAATTTACCGCGGTCCACACGCGGCAGGCAGGCTCCCCCGTCGACTTCGCGGTACTCCTCTCGCCGAGCTGGAGTACCGCAGTCGACGGGGATCACTTCCTGGTTCGATTTATCGCGTCCACACCAGACGCGATAAATCGAACTCGGAACTTCGATCCACAGCCGTCGAACTACCGGGTAAGTGTAGACTAGCCCTGAGTCTTTAGTAAGCTAATTGTAACACTTCAATTTTTTCTTTTTCTGACTGGCAGTATTTCTGTTTTAACTTACTACGTGTTTCCCCCATTTTTTCCCCTTACAGTCTGTTGTTTGGGTTGATCAGCGCCCCTTGTGTTACTCTAAATTATTTTTCTACACAACTGTACCCAGGTTACATCCACACTAGTACACTCAGAAGCAGTGAAGCCATATAGAAATCCCTATTTTGTTTTTAGTGATTTTGACTAAATCGTCCATAGTCAAATGATCTTGTCTGTCTGCCTGCAGCAGTCATTTATACTTTATTATTTACAGATCATTACTTTGAGAAAAGGGTTCATTTTCCTTCAGAGTGGCTGTTAAAGGCTCCTGGGGACAAAAACATAGCAGTAATCACCACCTGACCCCCTTGTATCATTGACCGAGGGTTCCACCAGTCGTGACTATCCAGAGTTGTACTGACATAACTGGGTTTTATTATTAAACTTTTTAACATTTCTACTTTTAACACTTCTACTTCCACTTTGTAACACCTCCACAACCCCAACGGTTTAGTTCCCTCCGAGCTATGCAGTGTTAAATGGTGCAATCCCTCCTTTATAACTGCCCATACCTTTTCCTTAAATCACTTACCTATCTCCCAAAGTGACACATTTCTCAGTGATTTTTCTTCCTGGCTTTGAGCTTATCTTTGTAGTTTTTTTGCACATATTCTTTAGCTACAATTACTGCTCCTCCATGGTTGTCCATGAGTCTTAATCTTTAAAGCTCCACTGACATTCAAGAGACCTTTGCTGTGACCTGCCAGTAATTCTTTTCCATAGATATCCAAATTACCGCCTTCTATTTCTCTTACGTTACGGAATTTTTCTTAGGAGAGAACATGTTTTTTTCCTTCTTATTTTTTTTAAATGTTGCTCCTGGAGTTCCATTTTTCCACCCGGTCCCAGTCTCCTGTCACTTTTCTGGGGAGTCCAAAGGGTCTGCCCTTGGATTTAATCCAACCCTCCAGCGAGGTATTGGCTTCCTCATACTTTAACCCTTTCAGTTCCATTTCCCTTACTGTGAGCGTTGTTGCCTAACACAAAGGGGTGTATTACCGGACGGGGAGATCCCAGGTTTACTCTGGACTCATCACTGAAGGTATTTTACCTGCTTTAGACAAGTGGATCCTGGGTTCTGGCACCAAAATGTTGGGATTCCCTCAGACCTTTTCCACTCGTCTTATCCAGAGTGCCTCTTCCAGTTCTGGGAGAACATTTCCTGAAGTTCTCTGGAATCCCACACTCGGTTGGAATCCAGACTCGTCGCTGAGGTGTCTTTATTGGCATTTCATGGAGAGCTACACGTGATGTAATCAGGCTCCGGTGGAGCATGGTGAATTCAGGGGCACAACAACTCCAAAGTACAGCACTGTAAATCAGGTTATATGCCTATTCTAAACAGACTAACACATGCGCATCACATTCTACATTGTATCACATGCTTGACGATTGGCTTATTGATTTTGTGACCCAATCCCTGTATAGATCATGAACTATTCCTATGCTACAGTATGTACTGGTCAGCAAAGGTGCATCTGTGAGTTTATCACGCATGACCTTGCTTATCATTTATCTACTAGCTATGTATTATTTACAAGACCACTTGTGAATTCACGCTTTGTGCACTGTTAATCTCTGTTTCCTTACTTCTGTTTTCTTTCATTGTTCATGCAAGGCCTACACATAGGGTATGTCTGCACAGCAAAGACAAACCCACAGCTGGCCCATGACAGGCGGTTTGGGCTGCTGGACTATTTTCATTGCTGTGTAGACTTCTGAGATCAGGCTGGAGCCTGGGCTCTGGGACCCTCCCACCTCTCAAGGTCCTGGGTTCCAGCCCAAGCCCAGAAGTCTACACAGCAATGAAACAGCCCCGCAGCCTGAGCCCCACGAGCTCGGGTCGGTTGGCACGGGCCAGCTGCGATGTCTAGTTGCTGTGTAGGCATAATCACAGTGGCCACTATCTTGCTCACTGAACTTGCACCCGTGGAAGTTTTCGGACACGTAGATGAGCTGATTTTAGGCACTGAGGGTTAATGTGCCCCAACAGGCTGTGAGAACAGCAGGGAAAGGGGTGAACCTGAGAGGTGGAGGAGGTGGGTGACCCTGATTACACAGTGAGGAATGAGGCCTAAGATGTCTGACCAAGATAGAGAGAGAAGACTGGGCTGCTGTCTCCCAAAGCCCCTGAGCAGTGGTGGTGATGACCAAACCCATGCTGAGGAGTGTAGGGAATTCCAAGGGCTGTTGTCCACTTGAGCACGAGTGGAACGAAAACCGACAGCACCAAGGGCAGTAGTAGGGGACTGGGCAGAGAACGGGTAACTGGCCGATGTCGGTGGCCTTCTCAGAGGTGCGAGGCTTGGCTAGTGTGGAGGAAGGCTTTGGAGTCAGACTGTGGCAGCCTGCTCGGATGGCAGGTGACTGTCTGTATTATACTGAGTCCATTTAAAGAGATGGAGTCTCATTTAGACTACGATTGCTTTACAATGCTAGTCTGGCAAGATAAACGAGGGGGTCAGGCCCAGCTTCGTAGGTGGAAAATTAGCAGAGTTTGTAAGTCAGAAGGGGCTGATAGGAGGTTTCTGTTAGCTCAGATACAGCCTCAGTTCCACTCTACACATTAAACTGGAGGTGGAGTTGTCCCGCTCCAGGGCTGATAGGGAGAGGAAGGTGAGAGTGAATGTACTAATGTGTATTTGCATACAGAGGAGAGGGGGGTGAGGTGGAAGGGCTGTCCTGCAGCTCATAAAGATTTACCAGGCCAGTGAGACACAATTTGGTACCAAAGAGATTGCGGGAGAAGTACTTTGGGTAAGGACGCCAGCAATGAACCATCAGTGGTGTCGGCTACAGACTGCGATGGCCAGGGAAGGGGGGGAATGAGGAATTCTGAACCAGCTTCCAAGGACCTCAGTGTGGTGTACAGCGATCACTTGGAGCTTAAGGAACTTGCAAGAGCTCTGCTTTACTCTGTGTCCACCTCCACCTGGCTGTGCATAACAATCACAAGAGCTTCCTCGTGCCCCGCCCACACTCTGGCTGGGAAGCTCAGCCCTTCAAGTCGCAGTCTCCAATATCACGTCTTCCCTTCCCAGCCCAGACTCAATAACCGTGACCCTTAAAAACCAAAATGAACACACCACACAGCTACAAATATTGATAACCCCCCTAAGTACTAAACTCACCACCAGTGGTCAACTAGACTTTGCCTTTTGTTAAACGCTCTAGCTCAGTGGTTTTCAAACTTTTTGTATTGGCGAGCCCTTTCACACAGCAACCCCCCTTATACATTAAAATTGGGGGGGATCATTTAATTTAATGGGGGCTTGGGGCTATCAGCCCCACGGAGCTAAGAACTCACAACCCCCATGTAACCACCTTGTGACCCCCTGAGGGGTCACACCCCCCAGTTTGAGACCCCCTGCATGAGTGTGTCTGCAACCACTGTATCGCTCAGGTTTGCAAATCATACCTTTGTTGCAGAAAAAATAATCTCGGAGAATACAGAGGATAGGATGGGTGTGTCGGAGTGAGGGAATGACTTCTTAGCCTGGCAGGGCTAGGCCATACACCTGTGATGTGGGAGTCCCAGGGCCCAGTCTCCCTGCTCCAGTGTCTCACTAATTATTTATCCAAAGTAAAACCCTTCAGCAGGAGCCCCACATCAGACTATCCCGTAGCCCTGTGGTTAGAGCACGCCCTTGGGAGGGGGGAAACCCCTGTTTAAATCCCTTCTCCCCCATCAGGCAGGGAACCTGGGTCTCTGACATCCCAGGTGAGTGCTCTACTTGGCTAAAAGTTATCAGGTGAGCACCCCCACCTCCTTCGGCCGGGTTTTGAGTGGGACCCAGTTCGGTAAGCATGATCAGAGGACACCAAGTGGATCTGGCCTCAAGGGTGAGATAGGTGCTCCTCCACCTACCTTCCCTGGTTGTGAATCGCAGTGGGGCTTAGGTGGGAGATAGGGGCCTGGATGCCTGATGTTTTACCCTGAACATTTAGGCACTGAGTGAATTTAGGCACCTACAGGGGTAGGTGGCAGCCGAGTGAGGGCCTTGGAGATCTCAGTGGGACCTAACCTGGGACTCAGGTGTCTAAGTCCCTTTGTGGAGCTGGGCCTCAGTGCTTAAGGAACTTGCAAGAGATCTCTCTATTCTGTGTCCGCTTCCAACAGGCTGTGCGTAACAACAAGCGCTTCACGGTGCCCGGCCCAACCTCTGCCCATTCCCAGCCCCTACGTCACAGTCCCCAGACCACACTCAGAACGGCTCACTCCTCTATTAATGGAGTGCTTTAATGTCCTTGGAAAAGCAGGTCAGCTCAGCTCCCTCCACAGCATGTCCCTGCCCCCGCACCTGGGCAGCGGTAGGAGGGCTGGGGCTGGGGAGTGCCTGTGGGAGTGTATTCTGGGAGTGGTGTTATCTTTGGCAGAGTCCACGCAGGACTGTGGAGACCCTCCACTCCCAAGGTGGGCCCTGGGGCAGTGGAGGGCCGGAACGATGCTGCTAAGTGGCAGGGCTTCAAAGCTGGGGCAGAGGCAAAGTGCCTGGTGCACACATCCCTATGCCCCTGGCAGCTCCCCTGAAGTCTGCTGGGTTTGAGAGCGGAGTTGTTGCCAAGTTGGCAGGGAGGGGAGCCATCCGCCACTCCTCACCTCCGGACCGAACAATCCTAAGGAAAGTCCTTGAAATGCCTTCCAGATCCCAGTCTCTCTCCCACAGCTTCTCCTAGGAGAAGGGCAGTCTGGCCTCTAGGTAACAAATACAACTGAACACAGTGATCCCAAAAATAGAGAGAGTCCAGCCAGAGGAGACGCCACCCTGGGCTGCTAAGGAGAGTCTGATTATCATGTCAGGGTGATAAGAAAACTTGGTAGCATCCATCCCAGGCTGGGTGAGGTCTGCATACAGTCTGGTGGCATGGGCAAGGGTCTGAGATTTCAATACAGTAAATGAAAAGGAATTAAACCCCGAGTCCGATTCTGCCCTTAGTTATGCACTTGCAACGGCCCTGAAGCTAATGGGGAAGAGGTGAATGTGTCTGGCTGGGGAGGTGGCTGTTACCACAGCGCAGCGGGGAGCAGTATGGAAAGCAATCCGTGTGAAAGAAGGCTGAGAAATTCTCAGAGGCACGAGGGGCAAGCAGCGGCCAGTGTGGTGTCATGAGGGACCGGGCAGGGGAAATGCCACTGCTGAAAAGGGGAAAGAAAGGAAGCAAACTGAGTGAAGAGCCAATTAAGGCTTGAGAGGGAAAGAGAAAGGTCAGTAAACGAGGCAGGCGGAAATGGCGCTGACAGAGGGCTTACAAGGTCTAACAAGGGCTTTCACAAATATAGCCGGGGGAGAATGCACGCTAGTAAACGAACAGGGGTGTGAAATTCGGCGGGGTAATGTGGCTGAAGAAAAGTAATCAAGAGATTTGGACAATTGTGAATGAATGAAGAGGCTGTGATTGAGTTATTGATGCAAAGCAGGGAGGGAAATCCTTGAATACTCATGTGGCACGGACAGTCACTTCTGACAGTTATGTGAGGGGCTGGGGGACAGGAGGGGGCTAAGTTGTAGGGGGTTGGGGGACTGTTTTAGAAAGATTTTAGATTGCGCCCTAGTGATGCAAAGTGGTGTTACTGTCCTGGGGTCAGGCTCTGCTGCTTTTCCATAGTGACGCCTGGCAGCCTGGCACTGGGGATGGGCCGGGCGAGAGGCAGTCCACCAGCTGGCAGCAGTGGAGAGGACAGGAGGGTGCGGCAGAGGGCCGGGGAGGGATGAGGTAGGGGCTGGCGACATGGAGCTGGTGACAGCCCAGTGGGGAGAGGAGGAAGCAGGCTCAGGATTTGTTACTAGATGTACACAAGGAGTCGTTGAAGGGAAGGCAGTAGAGGTGGGCTGTCTAGGATGGATATGGTGTTATAGCTGGGATGCCGCGTCACCAGCCACATGGTGGTTCTTGGGGAGGCTTCTGCACATTCCCACTAGTAGGCGGTGTCCTGTAGCCCCCTCACAGCCTCTCGCTCTCCAGACACAAGGGTGTGGAAGGGGCCTGGCGCCGGCGCAGATCTCCCCTTTTATCAGCACTCTCTAGTGCCCGTATCTGTACCCGCACAGTCACGGGGAAGGTTCCAGTGGTGTGGGTGATGTTAGTGCGTTCTTCAGGACGCTCAGTGCTATCGCCAGGATCCCGTAGCCCACCTGTCTGTCAGACGGCCTGACTCCGAGCAGGGGGCTGCCTGTGAGGAGGTCACACCCACTACTTTGCCTGCCTAGGGGAATCATAGTTCTCTCCATAGGGCCTTGCCCCAAGGCCAGGCGGAGCAGACAGAATCTCCTGTAGGCACCACTCCTACAGGAGGAGACCTACTGGCCCCTGAGTTTTGAGGGAAGGCCTTTGTGGGAACCATAAGGCCCTGTCCTTGTCCCTCAGCCCCTCTTTAGGGGGCCAGGGGAAAGGCTCTTCTGCCCAAACTGACACCTGCTTCTTGATCTGGAGCCAGGGCACGGGGTGAGGCAAATTCCCCCTCTGGGTCAGTTCTGCTCGAGATGGAGGCACTGTGGGTCAGAAGTTACTCCGGACTCCTCAGTGCAGGCAGCAGCCTCTCCTGGTCCTGAGAGCAGTAGAAGCCATGCCTGGGTATGATGCTCCAGTGCCAAAGGCTCCCCCAGCATCTCGAGATTCCAGGACCATGATGGATGCGGCAGGGCCACCACCAGGCTGCATGGCCCCCTGACTGCTGGTAGCATGTTCAGTGCTCGGATCCAAGGAGAAATGTTGGAGCCTGGCTGTGACTGTCCAGCCCCAGTGTCTCCTTGGACTCTCCCCACCTCTCCTAGACATGGGGGATCTCTGGTTCCAGGCCCTCTCCAGCATGGTCTGACCTCCTCCTCCTCCTCCCTCCCCCGCCTAACCTGAGTGGGCTCCCTCTTCAGAGCTGGATTCTTCCCCCTTTGTTGTGGCTCGGGGGGTTGTCTGAGCTGGCCTCAACACCATCTGGAACAGATTTTGAAGCTCATCCACCCTGACAGCCCATCTCCTAGATCCACCGGGCCTTACAAGGCCCACCAAATGTTCCATCTAGAGGGACTTCCCCGTGGCATTCCTGGCGGGGTTGCACCTGCCGGTTCCCCTTGGATTTACTTAGGCATCACTCAGACTGTACAAGGAGGGTTGAGAGCCATTCATCTGCTTTCCCCAGTGCTTCAGAGGAGGTGCCTTCTCAATCTCCTGCTCGACTCGCAGCCTCCCAGGCAGCCTGACTTTGTGCAGCCTGCTGAGCTAGTGAGTATGGCTCTCCATACAGACGGTGATGTTGTGGCTTCTCCCACCTCACCCACAGTGTAATGCAGGGTCCCCCCTGGCTGCCTGGGACCTGGCAGCAGAGCAGCAGTCAGCGGCGGTATCGCTGCACTGAAGAAGAAGAGGGTAGACACACAGATGATACACAATAGTAAATGAAAGTAAAAACCAGCTTGCCCAAGAAGCAGAAGGGTGCCCATCAGGAGATCAGCGAGAGCCCTTGCACGTCTGTGGCATTGTCTTCCAGCTTCTGCACTCCTTGTCATGTGTACAAGCAAATCTTACTACTGACATGGGTGACTGCAAGATGACCCAGGGTTGGAAGGTCAGTCTTCATGCGAATTCATCCCCATTCCCTGGCAGATGTGCTGTATGGCATGGGTGGTGCCTTTCTCCTCCTCCCCCTCTTCACTTAGTACCATAAACCACTGTGGCACTGTGACAGAGTACACCCCTGTGTTCACTTCCTCACACTACTGTAATAATCTTTGTACAGAGTATGCCTTGCAAGGCAACATTTGAAAACTCACAATTGGCTGGTCAGTATCGTCCTGGTAAAATACGTGCAGCAACCTTGTATGTGAAGTTATAAGATTCCCCTGCATGGTGTTATTAGCACATGTTCCAAATCCCACGGCCCTGCCCAAACAGAGGTTGGCAAACAGGTCTGTTCTAAACAAAAGAAGGTGTGTTCTGCTTAATTTGCATTTAAGCAGTAAACAGAGTCCTCAAGCAGGAAGGGAAGTTCAAACAGGTAAAAAACCAGCAGGGAACATCCTTCCACGTAGACTCTTTGGCGCCTGGGTCTCAGCTGGAAATGTTTTTCAGGAGAGGGACTGAAACTATAAAAAGGAGGGACAAACACCCCAAGACACACCTCTCTCTCTCCCTGCCCATCGCATTCACTGCACTTGAAAAGACAAAGGAAGCAGCCACTGGACTCGGGGAGGGGTCTGGCCTAAAGAATCTAATGTCATTTGCAGGGCCGGCGCTGGCTTTTTGGCTGACCCAAGCAAAAAAAAATGGGGCGGCCAGAACGGCAAAGCAAAAAAAAACAAAAAAAAAAACCTGCAGCGCGGGTGCAGGGGGACCGTCTGGGGGGGGAGGGGGAGGGAGAGAGAGAGAAGTGGGCGGCCAGGGCTACAGCAAGGGCGCTGCCACGCGGCCCCTCCCGCTGCGCCGCCTCCTGCCGCGAGGGCTCCACTCCGGTCGGCGGGGAGGGAAGGAAGAGGACTGCCCTGCAGGGCGCTCTGGTTCTCCGCGCCGCCGCCCCCTACAGGGCGGCCGGAGCGGAACAAGAACAACAACAACAAAAAAGCGGCCATGCCGCCCTAGGATTGGGCAGAATGCCGCCTCGAACAATCTGCCGCCCCAAGCACCAGCTTGCTCAGCTGGTGCCTGGAGCCGGCCCTGGTCATTTGTCAAGTTAGGCATCAGTAAACGTTCTATCTTTATTTTTCTTGTAATCATTTCTGGCTTTTACGCCTCATTACTTGTGCTCATTTCAAATCTCTCTCTTTGTAGCTAATAAACTTGTTTCCTTGTTTTATCTAATCTAGTGTGTTCAAGTTAAAGTGTCTGGGTAGCAAGTTGTTACCATATTATTCCTTTAAAGGAAAAAGAGAGTTAGTGTATCCATACTGTCCAGGAGTGGGCTGGGCGGTACAGGGCATATGCTCCTGGGGAAAATCTGGGACTGGGAGTGTTTGGGGTCATTTTTAAGGCTGGTAAGAGCCAAGGTGTGGCTGGCTGGCGGCAGCACACACAGACTCACTAGCTGGGAGTGACTTACCGGTTGGAGGCTATTTGTGAGCAGTGAGGCTTTGTAAAGGGTCCCCCAGGTTACAGGGCAGGGTTGACACAGCTACTCATTAGTCTGGATTGTACCTCAGTACGGCACAGGCATGCGTATTGCTTTACAGGACCAGACTTCTGCCCGGCGAAGATTAGTCGGTGTCAGACCCAGATGGCCATCAGCCATGGGTAGGGGAGGGCACAGAGAAGTCCGGAGTTGCAAAGGGAAGGGTCACCTCTTGTGCTCCCCTTGCTAGTTCCCTTCCCCCCATGTGCACAGAGCCTGGCTCTGGGGAGTGGGTCAGGGTGAGTTCCCCTGGTCCCAGGGAAGCTGCCCTCCAGAGTTTGCGGTGGGCATGTATAACGAAGGAAAGGAAGGAGCAGAGTTTTCTTTTTCTCATTTGTCAAGAAGGCCCCTGTGACTGCGAGAGGAGTTGACTTTCCTCATTTCCTGAACCTCTGCACCTGCTTTGGAACGCTGGCAGAGGGAGACAGGGCTGCTTGGTGTCGTGATACTTGGCTGTCACTTTCCAGAGCAGATGGGACACTTTTAAAATGGCAGCGTTTGTTCTGGAAGGTTACAATACTGAGTCCCTTGGGGCATTCCTGCAGGGGCAGAGTTAAGGGTGTTTGTGGGGGTGTTGTGTGAGAAGCATTACCTTAGCTCTGTTTCCTGACTTTGTTAAATGTCTGGGGTTTGTTGTTGTAATGTTAATGCTCTGTTTAGGGTTTGCACATGGCTCGAGTACCTGTGCTTTAATCTGACCCTGGTGGTAGCAATCTTCACTTCACTTTAGCTATGTGCCGTGTGTAACCCCAATGGATTTATCCCCTTTGCCCTTCTCTGTGCTCCTGTGGGGAGGAGCTGCTGTAAACTGTTGGATCAAGCACTATGCTGAATGCTGAGCCGTTGCTGGGTGGGGCCCTGCTGCAGTGGAGACAGACAGTCACTTTAAGAAGATTCCTTTGTAAAATGTCGCTCTGCCATCCTCTGTGCAGTGAGAAGGAAAGCGTCTGACCCGCCCTGGGACTGCGGCTCGGGGATTCTGAGGGGGTGTTGCTCAGGGCTCCAGGCTTGCTCTGTAGGAAGAGGTGGGACGGATGCTCAGCGAGAGCCGGGGGTAGGAGCGTACATGTGTGTGCATGCCGTGTGCTGGGCTCCCTGGCTGTGCCGCTGCAGACTGCAACTGTGTGAAGCTGGGAGCCATGTGCGCTTCTCCTTGACCTCTCGCCGCAGGACGCCTGCTCCCATATCTACAAGCTCCCAGAGTTCACTGTGGCATTTCTCCTGTCCATTCCTTTGGCTCCGGTTAACAATCTCATTACGTAGGCCTCTGATTAGTTTTACTCTGCAGTGCAGGGATCTGCTGAATATTGAACAGTTGTGTGAGGTGCAGACTGTCTGTCATAGCCATGCTGTGGTCTGATTGCATCATGATCTGATCACAGCAGGCACCGAGCGGTGGTGCATTGCCTGTTCCCTGCTCACTGCAGGGGGAGGCAGAGGTGGGGATGTCCTGACACAGGAGGGCCCTTCCACAGTTTGCCCATTTGTTCCCAGATAGCTGTCGGGTTGCCTTTCGCGATGCCGTTCCCTGGCGTACCTGTGTTGCTTTAATTAGTGGAGAATTCTGCAGTCTTAGCTCCATGTAATTCTGTTCTCATCCTTTTGCAGAGGCTTTTTGTGTGGCTGAATAAATCTGTGTTCTAACCAAGCGTGCGCTGCGTGTCCCTGGTGTCGAAGGGGCTGGGTGAGGGATGGATGGAAGGGGATTCAGAATGAGCCGTGCTGAGCTCGCCCTGTTTGCCGTTGTCTGCCGTGCTCTGTTTGGGAGTTGGCAGTTACCTTATCTACCAGGAAAACGGTTCAGGTACCACCCCGTGACAGATGCACTCTGACGAAACAAAGGCACCTGCTGACTTTCTGGGGCCTTCTTCCCTTCTGCTCTAAAATGTGCTTGGCTCCTCTCCTGCTCTGATCTCCAGGGTGGGGTCTTTCTCCCCAGCCTCAGAGGACAGTCTCCTTGACTGGACATCATCTTCCTGGCCATGGAGAGAGAAGATCCTGGGGTCCCCAGCTAAGTTCCCTCTAAGCTGCGCGGCTGTGCAGCAGGCTATTAAGGGCCATGCAGATGGGGAGAGGCGCCCCGCTCCCAGCCTCAGAGCTGCCGCAGCCGGGATGAGGTGCTTCTCCCCGGGCCCCGGGCTGCTGCGGTGAGAGAGGGCTGGGGGGAGTCCTCTCTCTCTCCCTGCCACAGCCCCGGGGCAGCCTGCACCCCAAACCCCTCATCCCCGGCCCCACCCCCAGCCGGAGCCTGCAGCCCCCCCGCCCCACCCCTGAACCTCCTCCTGCACCCCAAACCCCTCATCCCAGCCCCACCCCCAGCTGGAGCCTGCACCCCCCCTTCCCCACCCCTGAACTTCCTCCTGCACCCCAAACCCCTCATCCCCAGCCCCACCCCCAGCCAGAGCCCGCACCCCCCCCATACCCCAATCTCTGCCCCACCCCTGAACTTCCTCCTGCACCCCAAACCCCTCATCCCCAGGCCCACCCCAGAGCCTGCACCCCCAGTCAGAGCCCTCCCACCCCACCCCTCTGCCCCAGCCCTGAGCCCCACCCCCGCCACACATCACCTCCATATTGGTGCACATAACAAAATTCATTCCGCACATGGATCTAAAAAATTAGGGGGAACGCTGGTCCCCACCAGGGTTGTATTCGTGCTGCTCCGGAATTCTGATAGTCGGATGGGCAGCATAGTTGCCCACGTCCCAAGCCGTGCCTGCTGTACCCCTTGCTCCCACCAAGCACAAGCAGGCTGACTGGCCAGGCACTGGCGCCATGCCTTTCCTAGGGGCTTCTCCTGTACAGAAAACAGTCTGTCTATCTGGGGCCTGCTGGACTTGAAAAGTGAGACGAAGATAATAAGACAGAAAATACCCTATTGCCTCTGTATAAATCCATGGTACGCCCACATCTTGAACACGGCGTGCAAATGTGGTCACCCCATCTCAAAAATCTATTGGAATTGGAAAAGGTTCAGAAAAGGACAACAAAAATGATTAGGGGTATGGAACGGCTGCCATAGGAGGAGAGATTAATAAGACTGGGACTTTTCAGCTTGGAAAAGAGACGATTAAGGGGGGATATGATTGAGGTCTATAAAATCATGACGGATGTGGAGAAAGTAAGTAAGGAAGTGTTATTTACTCCTCATAACACAAGAACTAGGGGGTCACCAAATGAAATGAATAGGCAGCAGGTTTAAAACAAATAAAAGGAAGTATTTCTTCAGGGTCTGGTACAATTCAATATTTTCATTAATGACTTGGATAATGGAGTGGAGAGTATGCTTGTAAAATGTGCGGATGATACCAGCTGGGATGGTATGATGGGGTAGTCTCCCCTTAAGAGTAATAGAGCCTAATGGTCAGCCGACCCCATCAGGTGGCATGGCCCTTTAAAAGTTTGAAAAGTCCGACTATATATACCAAGATCTGGGAATGACTGGGAGAGAGGAAGCCATCCCGGGAGCAAGAGGGAAGAAATGCCCTTACTGTTTCTTTAAGGGCCTGGGGCCAGGAGCCGTGCAGAGAGGGCAGGGCAGGGCAGGACTCCTCTCTTGCCCGGCCAGCTGGGAGAAGGAGCCCAGCATAAAGGCTGCCTCCTCCCTCAAGGGTGACCTGTTAAGCCCCCTGAAAGCCAGGCAGCTAGTTAAAGAGAAGGTCCAGCTGAGGGAGAAGCTGGCGAAGGCCCCAAGCTGGCTAACCCACAACTCGGCTCCCAAGAGGAGCTGGCGCTCCTGCTTCAGAAGGGCCAGAGGATGTGATTAGCAGAACCCAGCTCCAGCCAGGAGAGCTGGAGACACTCCTGTCTAAGGAGAGAGTGAGGAACTAGCAAATACGGCTCAGCTCCAAAGAGGAGTTCTGGGCTCGCCTGCTTGAGGGAGACTGAAAGGAGTAACTCAGGGAAGGAACTGGGAAGGGTTCCAGAAACAGACTGTTTACAGGTGAGAAAAGTCTCTTGATGGGAGGAGCCAGAGATTGCTAGTTGGACTGAGCCCAAGATGACAAATGTCCCTGGGTGTATCTGAGTAAGCACCTCCTTATGGTTATGGGACACAGGCTGTGGTGTCGGTGGGTGGCTAGCAGCTTTGGCCTTGAAGGTTTAATCTGGAGTATTTACTATTCTAATTCTAGCTATTGTTGTTAGGCCAATGTCCTGTTCCTGGTTGACTCCTGCTGAGCTCTTGGCTTCAGTGGTATCCAGTGGCTGTGAGTTCCAGAGGCTAAATACATGGGGTGGGAAATTTGAGACTCTTCAGTTTCATTGGCTGGCTCAATCAATCTTCCCTAATATCATTCCTCCTTCTTACTATGTAAACTTCTATTGGGTTTACACTTATTCCTCTTTTAAGATAAACGGTCCCGTCTTTTAAGGCTGACTAGATGTTGGCTGTGAAGCTCTTTCTCTGCAGAAGCTGGGTCTGGTTTCTTATATTATATTGTGTATGTTTGTGTTTCCCTGCAGGGAAAGACCATGTTTGCAGATTTATCGGCTGTGGAAGGAATGAGAAATTTAATTACGTGGTCATGCAGCTTCAGGTGAGTTCTTCTGTTCCCTGTCTCAGAGACACCTGGGCTTTGCCGTTGTTCCCAGCCAGCAGGAGAGTGAGGTGAGAGTTGGGGTGATGGCTGGCTGGATGAGGGAGGGGGATCTTTTGATGCCTGTTGCCCGTTGGATCCTTGTGTGGCTCAGCATGAGACTCTCCCCTTCTGTATAGTCAGCACCTCCAAGAGCCTACGGAGCTACTGGGGCTCTGTGTAGGGCCCATGGCAAAAGCAGCTGTCCCCCACAACAGGCCTTCGCAGGTGAAGAGATGAAATCACTGGCTGGGATTGCGAGGAGGGGAGAAACAGCTGATGGAAGGCCTCATGGGGAGGGGGGGCGGGAATAACCTCTCGTGAATGGAGATTTAAAGCAGCACCTTCATCTTGGTAGTGAGCCAGTTTCAAACAACGAGTTAGAAGCAGATTGATCTTTGACGCCTGCCCCAGAGTGTCTCTCAGCCAGTGTTGGGGGTTTTACAATCACATTTGCCCGTCGATTATTATTTATTGTATTGTTTGTGTGACAGTAGCACCCAGAAGCGCCGACTGTCCTCAGGGCTCCATTGCGCTTGGTGCTGTATAGTCATAAAATAAAAGGCCCTCTCTGCTCGAGAGAGTTTACACCTGAACCAGGCACAATGTGACAGATGGGTGCAGAACGCTGTGGACGGAAGGTGAGGGTGACAGTAACAAGTACTAGGAAGTCAAAGTCTCATCTACTAGCCCAGGGTACAGTTTCTCTCATTCACTTATATTATTTAATTTAAATTAAATTAAAGAATCTTTATATTTCTTTAAATTAAATGATACAAGTGAATGAGAGAAACGGGTAGATCACTAACTGAGCAGCTGCCTAGCCAGTAACATTAGACAGCTTTCCAGTGGGCATCGCAGCAGAGGTGGGCGAAGAAGGGAACTGAAGGCCAGAGGAAGCGGCTGTGTGAATTGATATGGGGAGGGTGTTCCATGCGTAGGGGGCAGCATGGAAGAGGTGCCAAGGTACTTGTTGGTGCGGGGGGGAGGGGAAGCAGAGAAGCAAGTGATGGTGGCTGCCCTGGTTGATGGAGCAAAGAGGATGCTGAGATGTGCCATACACCAAGTCCTGTCAAATACCCAGAGCAAGCAAGCTGGCAGATAGACAAGTAGGGTTTCCACCAGCCCCTTGAAGGGATCTTATGTGGTATAGCTAAAGATAATAGGTAAATGCTATTCAGAGAGAATTTGTGACTTTTTTGTTATCTTGACCATGCCCCTTCAAAATAAACATCTCATTCTTTTAATGTATACTTCTTACCTGAGGGCTTGTCCCCTGTGTCTTCCTCTTGGTGCTGGATGCAGTCAGTGCCTCTTCTATCTAGGGGAATCTTGCATCACTCTGAATGCAGTGGGTGCAAGGCCTTTTCAAAAGGACAGGGAAAGCCACGGAGGCCAGGCTGAAAATGTACCTCTTTGGCTGCTCCATGTGCCCCATTGGACCCTCCTGGAACAGCCGTCGAGGTTCTGAAGAGTGGGGCTAAAAAACCAGCACCGTCTAACTTCACTTGTCTGTTCCTGCGAACCTCCAGAGTCGTTCCTGCTGCTTTTAGTGGCAGTAGTTGTAACCTTCTAGCCCGTGCTAGCCCTGCAGAGCCAACACAGCTGTACAAGAGTCAATGCAGCCTGAGCTCCTCAACAGAATTCTCTTAAGATGTAATTGCAAGACCCAATTCTGCCCCACTTCCACCTGTACAAGCCCCCTGAAGACAAGGGGCCATGGGGTAACGGAGGACAAAACGTGACTGATGGTGTACTGTCAGTGCACAGGCTGAGTTGGAAGGGCCGGCTCAGCTGCTAGAAAAACCTGCTTTTTTTACTTGTCAACGGAGGCAATTTTCGATGGAGTCATTGACACACAAACTCACGGATGCCGTTTTCACAGTGTCACTTGACAGTGCGGTTTTAGACCCAGACGTTTGTCCATTGCTCGTCGAAATCAACTCTCATGCGGCTGCTCCAGAGCGGCCTTCTCACTGCCTCTCCTGGGACGCTCTGCAGGACCCCAGATTCCCCGGCACTGCAGGGGACTTCCTCCTTGGGCCAGCAACACTCAGGCTCTCGTTCTGACTGTGGCTACATTGGAGCAATCTGCTCCTTGCAGCTGCTTCTCGACCAGTTCGGGGTTTCTGATGTAATCAGGGCACTTCAGGGTCACGGCTGTCTCCCAGACTTCTGCAAAGCTGCCGAGCTGCTCCTGTTTTCCCGTCGTGGCCCACCATGGCTTTCCATGCCCCTGGGTAGCTTTACTGACCTGAGACCATGCCTTTGTCTCCCTCACCTGCCCTGGGAGGATTGTGGATGGAACAAGGCAGCCTTCGATGTGTGCAGTTGTTGGTTTGATTCCTCAGGATTCCAGTAGCGTAAAATAAGGACATGAGAGGCCTCAGAAACAACGTCCTGGGAACAGGACAGCTCTGGCTGCACTCCACAAAGCCAGAACAGTCGGAGTGGATAAACAAGCCGTGCTCCCTGTTCTTAACTCACACAGGCAGAGAAAAAGAAAAGGCTAGAAAGCCAGGTGCAGCCAAACCCTTAATACTTCCTTCGTGATGTGGTTCTGAGAAGGGGCCCGGATGGAGACCGAGGGTGTTTCATTGGGTTTGGGAGTGATCTCTAGGATGCCTGTACGCACAAGTCCACAGCAAGCACCTGCAATCCTTTCTAGCCCATTCCTTTGTGAACTTGGCTTGATTCATCCTTTCTATGTCCGTGACATTCCATATGTTTCTGCAGGGGTAGAGATAACAGGGTTCTATAATATAGTGTTATCAGCACATCACAAATAATCCCTGTGTTTATTGTAGGTCCTCCGAATGTGTGCAATAACACAGTTTGGCCTTCTGCCAAAGGAACTCTTTTCCTAGGTGCTTTTGATCAGTTGATAGCCTTCTCTGATGTTGAAGATTACCAGGAGCGTGCTTCATCAAAAGAATTACACATCTCAACATCCACTTTCTCTTTGCCGGTCAAAAAAGGCATAGGCCGAGTTCAGAAGACAGGGATAAACAGAACCCTGTGATTTGGATACATAGTCCATCCTTAGCTTTCATTCAATTGTCTTTAAAGCTATTCATGAGGGTTAGAACAGGGCCTCTGAAAGACCTGTGGTTTTATAGCTGTAAAAAAGCTCATATAATGACAGTAGGTAACAGGAGAGGAAGCAGCTACAAAGGGTTCTGAGAGGGAAATTTCATACTTACGGTAGCATTCCCAGAGCAAAAATACATCTCGGTGGTGATATGTATGCCCTAAACTCTACCTTAGCCAGCAAGTGAGAGGCTGTAACTTTCCAGAGAGCAATTGTATCTGCCCCAAATCAAAACAGCAACAAGTAGTCAGCTGCACCTAGTATATTTCAACTCCTAAAAACACAGTTTACTCTATTAGGCAGTTTACCTTGCAGTCTTTAGTCTCCTTTGGTCTATTTCAAGTACAACATCTACTCCCAATCCACTCCTGGTCTAACACTCCCCCTGTGCTACAGACTTGCAGAGAACTCTATCTACGTCAGTGCTGACTCAGGTAGCGTGACCGCGGTTTGGAAAAAGGGATGAGAAAACGTCAACCCTTAGGGCCGAAATGGAAAATTAAAATCTAGTTACCAGCTAGTGAGCAGGTGTCCCAAAGGAGGTTTTGGCTGGAGAGCTGTGCCTCTGCCTTGCGGTGCACTCATTGATATTTGAATGTTTGCCGGGGGAGCCCTGCGAAGGACTGAAGCTGGGTGTTTGCTATGGGGCATTCATGGACTGCCAGTACCCCAGTGAGGAGAAACAATCCATTGACAGAGTTGCCAGCTCTTGGGATTTTATCAAGTCACACAGTAGCTGCTGTTTTTTTAAAGCTGCTCATGATTTTTTCACTGATTTCTTGTGAATTGCTGCCCTTATTAAAAATGGACACATATCTCATTGCGGCCTGTGGGACTGAAGGTAGGACATGCTCTAAGTCAAACTAGCTGCCACATCCCTGTGCAGTTGCAGGTAGAAGTGATGCGGCCCCTAGTAAAGATGGCCACCATCTCCCATAGGGTCTGTGGGATTGAAGCCAGCCTTCCCTTTGGGAAGATGACCAGCTCCTGGATTCTGTGGTTAGGAAATTGCGAAGAGGCAGGAGAATATGGCATGCAGGAGGGACACTTAGGGGGTGGAAGGGATCTTGGGAAGAGACAGAAGGCTGTGGAGGTTAGAGGGAGAGTGGGGCCATAAAGATTGGGTGTAGGAGGGGGAATGATAAAGGTGCAGAGGAGTATGGGGCAGAGCAGGAGAGTGTGAGGGGTAGAAGATGTGGGGCAGGTAAATGAGGAGGGTCGGGGGGAAGAGGACGTTGTGGGGGAGGATATGAGTGAGGCAGGACACTGGGTGGAGCAGGGAAGGCGGCTGGGTGGAGGATGGGGGTAATAAGGGGGTTGGGGGATAGGATGGCAGCTCCCTTAACCAAGGGGATATGAGAGGGGAAGGGCAGTCGTTTCTGAGTGTGCGGTGAGGGTGAATTGTGAACCTGAAATGATCACGCACAAACTGGGAATGGTGGCATGTCCCGACAGCACTGAGAGCATGGCATGCTTCCTTCTTGTTTGAAAACCTCGTGACTTTTAAGCCCATCTTATGATTTTTTCCCCCTGGAATCTGACTTGTGATTTTTAACCACTCAGGGCTGGATTTGCTGTTGATAAAAAAGGCAAAGGTTAGAAATGTGGGTGATAAATGGTGAGATTTAGCTGATAATCGTGCAGCTAATCTTTGAGGAAAACAATCCTGAATGCAGGTAACATGCAAAGCAGGGAAGCAGGGATGCTGGTGGGTAGACGCTTGCACTGCGTTATGGAGGGAAAGGGTAATGGTGAGTTTAGTTTGCATGCGCAGAGGACCAGGTCACAGAACAGAAAGAGGCAAAACCAAACACCAATCCTGCAGCCTGGCAGCACATTCCTGAAACGCGGGCCTGGGGCAATGCCAACAAGCCAGGCTGCCGCGCCTGCTCCACACTGCAGCACCAGCAGGGTTAACACCAGTCAGTTCCCTGGGAGGGGGAATGTCCCCTGTGTGGACAGGCATGCTGATTCTGGGGAGACTAGACTGAGGGGTGGCATTTCTGTCCAGAAGGGACCATTCTGGTTAGCTAGTCTGGACACGGGCAGGGACCATAGGTTTGCTGCAAAGAGTGGCGTGGAGGCAGATCTGCAGCTTGCCATGTCTGTGCTGGGATTTTACAGCGCATTGGTGATGCCATCTGAAAACAGCTGTTTCTCCTAGTCTGGACGTGGTCATGGAGTGAAGGTGGGGGACGCGGTTCGGGGGACGTGACTGTGGTGGAGAGGGAAAGTGAGGGATGGGGATGTGACTGCAGTGGAGTGGGACACAGATGGGGGGACGTGACTTTGGTGGAGTGAAGGCAACTGTTATCGCTGGGTGCGGCGTGAGGGGGGAGGTGAGTCTATAAGAAGAAAGGCGAGGGAATGTATGAATGAAGGCGGGGCAGAGGGGGAGAGGGCGGAGTGGGAAAGCCTGTGCATGTGATTACCTATTCCACACTCACAAGAAGAAAGCACATCATTTCTGGGGGCTCATTGAGGCCTGTGACCTGGATCTCACCGGTGTGCTTACATTAATATAATTTAGTGGTCATAGTTCAGTATTCTGGTGAACTGGTAGCCTTTACTTAGGCTAGGTCTACACTACAGCGGGGGGTCGACCTAAGATACGCAACTTCAGCTACGTGAATAGCGTAGCTGAAGTGGCGTATTTTAGGTCAACTTACCTGGCTGTGAGGACGGCGGCAAGTCGACCGCTGCCGCGCCGCCGTCGACTCCGCTACCGCCTCTTGCCGCGGTGGATTTCCGGAGTCGACGGTAGAGCCATCAGGGATCGATTTTATCGCGTCTTCACTAGACGCGATAAGTCGATCCCCGATAGACCGATTGCTACCCGCCAATCCGGCGGGTAGTGAAGACGTGCCCTCAGACTCAGAAATGAACGAAGGTAGAGGCTAAATTACCACTTAGTCATGGAAAAAAATAATCTCTCCAGGAAAAATCTCACTCTAGCAACTCTGTATGTGGCCTGCTTCTTAATACAAGAGGGTTGCTAGGCCTGGACTTGCATGAAACTGCTTACATGAAGTTCCCACCCCGAGGACTGGGTGTCTTGGTGGGGACTCCTAATGGAATTGGTTCCAAAAGGCGTTAACAGCCAACGGGTGCTTGGCTCATTGACCACCCTTGTGACCGGCTGACTCTCTGGCCTTTCTGTTGAGCTTCCAGCCAAGGGCTGACTATGTCGGGACACTGACATGGGAACCATCTGTGTTCAGCACTCTACCTCAGGGGCTGTGTGTCTGTGTGAAGCCTGCCCTGCTACTGTCCTTCCCAGGCCTGTTTTGAGGATAAATAAATGGGGTGCTTCAGCTTCCAGAGCTGTCAGTCTGGCACCTTTTCTCAGCAAGTCATTCACTGGAAAATGAAATCCAAGAAATAACGCAGACCCAGGTGTTCACACATCTCCGGGTGGGGATGGGGAGGGGAGTGTGTGTGTTAAGAATTCTCTGTCTGGGTGTGGATTAAATGCAGCCGATGGTACTTGTGGGATGTTGGGGTACACACCGCATGAATTGTTTCAGGGCCGGAACCTTGCAGACCTCAGAAGAAGCCAGCCTCGGGGGACTTTTACGCTGAGCACAACCCTGCGATTGGGCAAGCAGATTCTAGAATCCATAGAAGCCATTCACTCCGTGGGATTCCTGCACCGGGATATCAAGCCGGTAGGTCGTTTTCGAAGCGTTTCTCCACTTTAAGATTGAGTCAACGGTCATCCTGGTGGCTGGGACCGTGGGCAGTCTTGGCAGAGGCTACCGTGTTGCCCCAGTCGACAGGCGAGAGAGGAGTAGAGTGACGTATTCCCCAGCCACCCCTTTGCTAGAAGAGGCCACTCCACAGTGGGTCTGTGGC
Organism: Emys orbicularis; assembly: GCF_028017835.1. Lineage (NCBI taxonomy): Eukaryota > Metazoa > Chordata > Testudines > Emydidae > Emys > Emys orbicularis. The sequence continues at coordinate 213,653,367 of NC_088685.1, read as the reverse complement.
TCTGGTGTCACGCTGCCCCCCTATCAGATCCGATTCTGGAGGCAGGCTGCGTCCACGTATTCCTCTGGAATCCAGCCCATCACTGCTAAGCTGCTGTTACACAGGTTCAGAAAGGGCACCCTTCCGTGTGCCCCAACACTTTGATAAAGGTCACGTCCACGCATTTGTCTTTGCTAAAGAAAACCCCCTTTCCGGAGCCATTATTTCACAAGCAGGGGTATCTGCATGTCCTGGCAAACAGGCTAGAGGTGCAGGGAACCCTGTGTTGGCTTCTGGGGAGTTCTCCGTGCCGAGCGCAGGCAGAAGGCGAAAAGACAATAGCCTGGCTCCTCTGCCCAGGGAGGAGTGACGCCCCACCCAGGGTCAGGGGCAGCCCTCTTCTCGGGGCTTCAGCAGGGAACACACCTTCCATATCCACCCTCCCTTCCCCTAACCTGGGGCCTTCTGCAGGGGCTGTCTGTTCCCTACAGGTTTCTACTCTACAGACCACTTGCCTGAGAGTCAGAGCCTGCTCCAGGGCCTCTTGTAGGAGCCAAGCTGCTTCCTGTAGCCCTCCCCCCACCTTGACCCAAGGACTTCCTGCCAGGCCCTCTCTGCTCCTGGCCGCTTTCTCCTTAGCGGCTCCATCTCAGCTGGGAGCTGGGACAGGGCCGAATTCTCAGCTGGTGTAGGACAGTGTCCCGCCATTGACTTGCTGTGCCTGTTTACTCCAGCTGAGGATCAGACCCAGCATGGCAGAGTTATGTGCAGGAGAGCGGGCTCTAGTAACTATAACATGAAGATGAACAGCAAGCTCTTTCTGCCCATAGTAAGCCCAGCCTGAGTGGGGATGCTCCTTGTTCACTACTGGAGTATAAATAGTTCCCATAGCCGTGAAGTTTTGCTGAGTTAACACACACTCTGGTTTTATGGTTATTATCTGGATTATCCGTAGCCACCTGTCTTCAAACTGAATTCTAGGTGGGGGAGCCTGGAACCCCCTTCACTGCTGGGTTGCTTCTCTATTCCTTGGGACACACTTTGAGCCTCTGACTTTCTCTGCCTGGGGGAACCAAACACGTTAGCAAATAAACTAGGAACTCATGGTGCTGCCTGGACATGCACTGTGTTCCTGCCTGAGGCATCGCTCGGTGGGGTGGTCGGGAGAGTTCTGAGTTTGGCGTGAGAATGGCTGCTGCTATCCAAACTGATTACTTTATTCTTTTCCTTTTGGCCAGTCCAACTTTTCCATGGGTCGCCTGCCTTCAACCTACAGGAAATGCTACATGTTAGACTTTGGTCTGGCCCGGCAGTACACCAACACCAACGGCGAAGTCCGGCCAGTAAGTGACACCTTTTCCAACTCTGCTTCCACTCAGGCAAGGAAAGGGGTTTTGTTGTTTTGTTTTGTTATGACATGTATTGGGACTGCTTCTCGGGCTGGGTGGGGGTGGGGCGGGGTTGTGTTTGAGCTGGGAATGGAGGAATCTGGCTATTGTCTGAGAAATGTGGGTTTTTTCCATGCTAACAGTTTTTCACGATGCGCTCGGGCCAAGCAGGCAGGAGGCCAGAGCTGTCCAAGCTGGTGGCCTCCCTCCCCCCGCAGTAGAACAATCCCATTCATGTCTTTGTCCGGCCTAGTCTGGGGAAGAGAGCTGGGCGTGTTCTTTAGAGTTGTTTGATCGCAATGCAGCGGGAGTCTGAAGAGGACACTGCTCTTCCAATACACTGGGCGTGATGTTCACCAAGACGCTGGGCTGTCACCACTGCCAGGAGCCTTGTTCCTTCCCCTGCCTGGCTTTGTCCCTGTGCCCCCTTTCCGATTGCTGAGCAGGGGGCTGAGGGTGGTTGCTCAGGGTGGGGGGAAGGGGAAGTAACTTGCTCTCCTGTGTGTGTGTGTGTGTGTGTGTGTGTGTGTGTGTGTGTGTGTGTGTGTGTGTGTGTGTGTGTGTGTCGGTCGCATCCAGCCCTCTTGCTCGGTAATGTATCGTTTGGGCTCAGGCAGGAGTGCAGCGCAAGCTCCAGAGATGTGCGTCTCACCTGGATCCCGCTAAGCTGCAGGCTGAGCGCTCCTGGCTTTGCCATCGAATAGGTTGCTCACCACTCCCAGGACCAGGCCTTGGCGAGCTCCAATAATCTGTTTGGCTGGCCACCCAGTGTCGTACCCTTTGGCTCCAGAGCCTCTTATATCCGTACGCTCTCTGGAAGCCACGCTGCCTCTCCACAGAACCCCAGCCTAACTCATCCGGAAAGTCCCAGGCTTTGGCCCAAAGCGCTTCTACCCTGAAGGTGGGCTGGAGCCTGCTGGGCTCAGGGCCTGAAAGCCTGACAGCCCAAGCTCTGGTTCAGTGAGTGGCTTCCCCGCTGCTTAGGGCCCGTCTGGCTAAGCAGACTATGGGCAGCAGCTAGGTCCCGCCGGTCACTACCGCGGAGAAGGCAGAACTGGGGCAGTTGTCGGGATGCTCCTCCCTTATCTGATACACCCCCCCGGCTCCAACCATGTCCTGCCTGGAGGGGGGCTTCAGCAGCCCCTATGGACTCTGCATTCAGGAGGTTCTATTAGATGTGTGTGTGGGGGGGGCAGACAGGGGCATTACCAAGTGTAGAAATCTACACAGAGCCTTCCCTCATGGGATTCATTGTTATAGCCTGTGCCAGTGCTGGTGTCATCAATAAAGCGTCTTAGCAAATCAAACCAAAGCAGCACAGAATCAAATCCTGTTTCGCGTAAGGGCACAGTTATGGCTGAGCCACGTCAAATTGCCCGGGAGTCACCCTTGGTATGAACATGCTGGGCTTGCTCCAGTCTAAGAGGTGGCGTAGGTTTATCGTGGGTCTCTGCACCATGGTGGCTGTACCGATATTCGAGCAGGACTGGACATTCCCCTGGTAACAAGACTATGCAGAGTTAGCACAGCGAATGTTACCAGTATTTCTGGAAAGGAGATCAGTCATCCTGCTTCAGGGCTTAAACCAATTTCTAACCATTAGAGACCAGGATGAGACCTTCCTGGGGCAAGATTATCCAGCTGTTCCTGTGGGGCTTCTTGCACCTTCCAGTTTGGTTTAGGATATCACACTGCCGCCCATCTCCATAGTATCTGGTCATCTTCCATGTAAAACCAATAGCAACAGCGAAATCCCCAGGGGCCTCCATGAAGACTCTGGCCCTTCTCCCTTTTTGGGGTCAAGGCTGTGCTTGGATAGGGGGTTTAGGCTGGTTGGCTGATTGACTTGTTATTGTGGGGGAGATTGGGTTGATGGAACATTGCTGAGGGTGGCCACTCTCCGATACAGAAGAGTGACTTCATGGAGCTCAGGTCTGATCCGGTCTGACAGCTCCAGTTTCGTTTCACTGACAGCCACCATTTTCAGATATAAGCTCTCAATTTTTCTGACCCCTGCCCCCTCAGATCACAGCACTTCAAGGGCCCCAGGAGGTGGAGAAATGTCACCTCGCCCCACATGGTCTTTTCCGGCCAACCATTTAATGAGACTGACATCTGTCTGTGTGCTCCGTCCCCCTACGAAAGCTTTGGCCGTCTTCTTCTCAAGTCAGTCATTCTGCTTTGGTCCCACCCTCACCATGCACGCCTCCCGTCACACCAACTCACCCAAACAGCCCTTGCCCCCCACTCTCTAACTGCCCAAGTCGGCCACCAGGAAGGAAATTGTCTTGTGAACCCAATAGCAGCAACACCACACTGGCTCGGCGGAGAGGCTGTGCCAGCGAGATGCTCTGAGCTGGAACATGAGTTTAAGGCATGTCCATTCTGGGGCCTGCCTGCCTTCACTGAGACCCCATTAATAACCACAGGCAACCTAACACACTCAGACAAACTGATAAGAGTTTGCATTATTCTATTATAATCCCATTGAATTCGACTGATTTTTCCCTAATCCCCCTCTGTCCAAGCTTCTTGACTGAGGGTGAGTTGGTGGTGTAGTTTCCAGGAAGGCTACACCCTTCAGCCCTTCTCTTTAGAGGTTATGGGGTTCCTGTCTTTTTGGGGGTGCCTGCAGGAAGTTACCCAGACAGCAGGAAACACAACAAACCCAGGATTGAATGGCTAAAAACATAGAGGAGATGGAATGAAAACAAAAACCAGGGTTTGCATAACCCCTGTAGACTGACACTCCTCCTACGTGAATCAGAGACGGCCTTTTCTGCATGTGCCTTGACAACTGTCCCATCTCAGGCCATTAGTGCAATAACTGGGTGTCAAAGCCAGTTCCTCAGTGTAAATTTCATAATCCAGTGCTTGAAACTAGTCTGTGCCAAACAGGATGCAGGAGGAAGTATCAGAGGGTCTGGTGCTGGGGAATGACATGAAAGGAATTGGAGACCAAGATTTATATAGTGTTTAGTATTTTATGTTCATTATACGGCCCCCCACAGCATCATGGTGGGCGGTGGAAAGGGACTTAAATGGAAGTTTACTACACTATTCTTTCTTTCTGTGAAAAGTCTCAGAATGCTCACACTGGTTAGACTGCAAACCTCCTGGGTTTCCCCTTTATCCTGAACAAAACCGAACCTTAGCTCAGTTTCCCGGAGCTGCCTGTTTCCTCAGTCTTCAAGACATCCAACCCCTCTCCTGCTTTGGAGACTCTCCACCTTTCAGCCAGCAGAGTTGGAGCTAGTGAGACCCAGCTGCTGTGACGATGTGGCTGCCAGGGTGAGTCAGCAGAAGAGTCCTGCATTTTCCTGCTGAGTCCTAGAACCTGCCGTCCTGTCGCATGCCCCTTAAACAGCATCAGCACAGGTAGCTATTTTCTGCAAAATGCGTACACACTAAAGCCGTACCTGAAGGGCCTTTTGCTCTTAGAGCTGGCAAGACTGATAGTAGCTCAGCTTCCAAAGGTGCGGGCCAGGAGTGCAGGACTCAATTTAATATCTCACAATGCTGGAAAGGTTGTTTTAAAGTGAGGTGACTGAGAGGTAAAGAGAGAGACCCCACAGCAAGAACTACGTGGCGAATTGGCCTTTATGTTATTAAGAAAAAAGAGACTGTGACAGGTTCGGTCACAGGGATCCCCTGGGGACTGTCATCTGACGGGCTGAAATTACCTCTGAGCCTGTTTCTGGGCCTCAATTTCCTTTTCTTAACTCCATCTGCCTTTTGTGTTCATTTTCCTTCTCAGCAACCGGCAACCTCTGCTGTTCCAGCTTCTTCTGAGCTTCGCTCTCACTCAGTTTGCTTAGTTTTCTGTCCCTATTTCCCTTACCCGTAATAAGCAAAGAGAAAATCACAAACCAGTAACCACTTGGTCTGTTCTCCAGCCACCACACTTAAAAACTCACTTAAAATCACTACCAGCATCTCAAAGCAATCAGCTGTGCACATATCCTGCCGACTATGCCACTGTGACGGGTTCGGTCACAGAGATCCCCTTGGGACTGTCACCTGATGTGCTGAAATTACCTCTGAGCCCATTTTCCCTGCCAGCTTGGGATTTCCAGAACCCTGCCTTGTTGAGCCAGCCACACTAGCCTGCTGCAACACAGACCCAGGGTCTGGTCCACGCCCTCAAAGCTGCAGACTTAACTGAAAACAGCTCAGCAGGTTGCCTATCTCCAGGACCCAGTTCCCAATGGGATCCAAACCCCAAATAAATCCGTTTTGCTCTATATAAAGCTTATACAGGGTAAATTCATAAATTGTCCGCCCTCTATAACACTGATAGAGAGAGATGCACAGCTGTTTGCTCCCCCAGCTATTAATCACTTACTCTGGGTTTATTAACAAACAAAAGTGATTTTATTAAGTATAAAAAGGTAGGATTTAAGTAGTTTCAAGTAATAACAGACAGAACAAAGTAAGTCACCAAGCAAAATAAAGCAAAAACACACAAGTGTAAGCCTAATACATTAAGAAACTGATTACAGATAATATCTCACCCTCAGAGATGTTCCAATAAGCTTCTTTTACAGACTAGACTCCTTCCTAGTCTGGGCCCAATCCTTTCCCCTGGTCCAGTCCGTGTTAGTTCCAGCAGACATCTCAGGTGGTAAGCAGGGGTTTTCCCATGACTGTCCACCTCCTTTTTCCTGCTCCACCCCCTTTTATAGCTTTGGCACAAGGCGGGAATCTTTTGTCTCTCTGAGTCCCCACCCCTCCTCCTAAATGGAAAAGTACCAGATTTAAGATGGATTCCATTATCGGGTGACATGGTCACATGTCACTGTAAGACCCCTAGTCTCCATTCCCCATGGGCTGGCCCACACCTACACAGGAAGGATTGCAGTTAAATAAACCATTTACAACCAATTGTCCTAGTCACTGGGAGCCATCAAAATTCTAAACCACCATTAATGGCCCAGACGTTGCATAATTACAATAGGACCTCAGAGTTACACTTCATATTTCTAGCTTCAGATACAATAATGATACATGCATACAAGTAGGAAGAATATATTCAGTAGGTTATAACCTTTGTTATGATACCTTACAAGAGACCTTTTGCATAAAGCATATTCCAGTTTCATCATATTCACACTCATAAGCATATTTCCATAAAACATATGGAGTGCAACGTCACAGAGACTATTGTTGAGCGAATGGGAAACAAACGATGGACAGAAGAATACAGCATGTTCAGTGTGGGGCAATCTGTGTGGACAGCCACAACTCTAGTTTTATGAAGGAAGAAGTTCCAGGCATGGTTTGAGGCCTGGGTGTGTGCAGAATTCTGGCCAGGGACCAGTGAAACAGTGGAGGGATTACACTACCTCAAAGTGAGAGACTGACAACTCAGGGCTTGTGCACGCTACAACTTATGTCGGTATAACTTATGTCCACTCGGGGGGGGAGTAAGCCACCCCCCTGAGCGACGCAAGTTACACCAACCCAAGCGCCAGCCTGGACAGCATTATGTTGGCGGGAGAGCCCAGAGCAGGCAGTGAACATTATAGCATGAACTGAATCATACAGACGAGGCATAGCAGAATGGAGACAGAACAGACTCACTTGTGTAAAGGAGCCAGCCTAGCCTCCTTATTAGGCATTTGTGTCTTTCGTGTCAGGGCCCTCAGAGTGTTTTCGGTTTGTGGATAATAATGCACTAGCCCTTGATGACTCCTTCAGTTCTGCTGTGGGTTGCCACATCAGCGTGTCCGCCAAGAGCTCCACCTCCTCAGGAAGCCGGGCTTCATATAACGCTCTTGTCCTGTAGCTGCTTTTGAAGCCAAAGCGCTCCTGTCCTTTCAGGTGCTTTTCTCCAGGATGCACCCCTGTCCTCCCAGGCAGCCAAGTCCTGATTTCGATTTGCAGACTTGTTGTCCTAAGATGGCCAGGCGGATTTATTTTTTAATTTCAGTGTGAGAAAGATTCCTTCTGCCCTCAGCTCTTCAGGGTCACAGTTCAGCCTGGAGTAAACAGTGACATCCTAGATAAAATCCTCTAAAAAGAGGCAGACCTCCAGGAGAGGCTAATGCCAGCTAAGTGGGGGTGGTGTAACATAGCATGCTGTCATGACTGTTACCTAACAGGATTTGTAAGTAACCTCGGGGAGAGAAGCTTTGCAGTTATTCAGCATGCTGAACTGCAGGTTTTCAAGGCTGAATTCGCACTCCGTGCGCTCTCTATAGGAACCCGGCTCAGTACGGGCAGTAATTGTGTTCATTTGTGCCTGGTGCCTACGTCCTTTTTAATATAATCGCAACAAACTGTGGATTCTTGCATTTTCAAAAATATTCATTGAAAATTTTCCAAATGAGCTGTTATTTCACCAGCTCAGTGCAGTCATTTATTGGCCACCAAGGGAAAGGTGGTCTTTTTTCTGGGATGTAGCTCTCCTGTTTGTCTGAACTGGCAATGTGCTATTGTGCTCTTTTGCTTAGTCAGCTGCAGTCCATTGATTGGATCTGTCTCCTTGTGCTTCAGACTGCACTGCAGTGGTTTCCATTGCCTCGCTGAAGATACTATATGCAAGTGCGAGTGACAGTCTGTCTATGCAGAAGGAAAGCATCTTAGGCAGAACGGTACATAGCCTCTTTAGATGAACGTGGTCAGTGTTGCCGGGCAGGGTAACTAAGAAGATTTTAATTTTCTGACATTAATTTTCAGTCTACATCTATGCTTGCACTTCGGTGCAAACTCTTAAAAAGAGCCTTTTGTTACTGCAGTGAAAAGCAGACTAGAAATGCACCTAGGTAAAGAAGAAATGGTATTTCCTACAACTGGAGCAGATTTTCTTTCACTTGGAAAGAAAGAACCATAGAGAAAGACTGTGCATAGAATATATTGTATCCTCCCTCAGACCTGAAATATTTAAATCCAAGCCCAGTGGGTCTGTGCTGCCCACCTTTCACATGAGACATATCAGCTGTAAAAGAGTTAGGCCTGGTCTACACTGTGGGGGGAGAGGGGGTGTCAATCTAAGTTACGCAACTTTAGCTACGTGAATAATGTAATGGACACAAAATCCAGGCACAATGCAGGGAGTGATGGGCACGGGGTTTGGTAGTTTCAGGACTTTTTTAAAAAAAGTTTGTATTCATACTATAAAAGGGTAGGATGTTGTGGGGGAGTGGGTTGGTACTAGAGATGACGTGGAGGAGAGGAAGAGATTATTATTGTCTGATCTGTAACAATGGTGAATAACTGGACACATGGCAATTGTAAAACTCTACCTCCGAGGGGACAAGTTAAAGCACACGAGTCAAGCAGTGTGGGGGAGTGAAATTCTGCACACACAGCTACAGCAGTAAGCCCAAACCGATGTCAATAAACACTGTATTCTCACAAAGGTTATGTTCATAGCAAGGTGTGTTTGGTTTGTACCCTGCTGCTGTCAGATACATCACAGCTTCCATGTCACCATGAGTTTAAATGGTAGACTTGTGAATCATGCTGGAGAACTTGGAGGGTAAGCTACACTGGGGCAGGAGCTGTCTGTTTGTTCTGTGTTTGTACAGGGCCTAGCGCAGTGGGGTCCTGGACGCTACTGCACCACACAACACATCACAACAACCTGAGTAGATTCAGGACAGTCACTTCCAGTTGATTTTTATGCAGCAATACCTCCCTGCGTCAAATTTGTCACAGAGCTTATTGAATTGTTTATTAGTGCTGATTTATAATGTAAGCCCGTATCTCACGCTTTGAAAACAGACAACACAATGATTCACAGTCTATGTACCATATAATGGACAGTGCAAACGAGCTGTCGTGTTTGTCCTCGTTATGGTGAATCCTTAATAATTCCTTCTACGGCCACACTCTGACCTTCAGCATACTCCCGTCCCAACCCCCATGCAGAGCCTCGAGGCCACAAGTGTATGGCGCTAGCCAGCCGGCGGTCGCAAGGAGGGTGGAGATAGGGCCCGTGGCCCAGCGAGATGGTGGGGGCTGGAAGTGACCTGGTGAGGAGCGACAAGGCAGCAGCTGGCAGCGTGGAGGAGTTTTCAGCAGCAGGGGAGCAGAGCTGGGGGTTGGATCGGGTGAGGAAGGCAGAGTTGATTTGTCTGTGGGAGGGGGAGGAGCCCCAAAAGGTTGATTTGGTCAATTTATTTCATTTTATTTTATTTCATTTGAGGGGGAGAATCAGAAACACTTGTCTCAGGGAGGGCAGGACTGAAGCCCCCACTACAGCGCTTTGGGCACCAGCCAACTGCTGCTCTGAGTTTTATGCCTTGTGTTAGAAATGGCGAGTGAGGAGAAGCTGGTCTCGGGAGAGACCCCAATCCCTCCGGTGGAGAGCTCATGCTGCTTGACAGGCAGTTCACAAATTATGGGTCCTTGTCCCAAAGGGCTGGCCGTGTCAGTGAGCCCCCGCACAGCCAGTGCTGGGGAGTGGGTGTGGGGGCTGACAGCGGCAGCTGAGGAGGAGATGCGTGCATTGGGAAGGATGCAATATTGCTATGATTTTTAATTCATTTCTATTTAATTTTTCTCCATTTTGTGTTTTTTTATCATGGTTTTCTTTGGGTTTCTCTCTGTTTTACAGTTCTTTTGGGCTCTTCTTTTGAGGCTGTGTTTGATGCGTTGGCTTCCCATCCGCTGCTCGTAACCATCTCTGCCATGAGTTGTGAGTGAGCCATCACCATGCTTCTGGGTTTCATTTTGTTTTGTGCTTTCGTTCTCGACGGAGTTCAGAATTAAGTCTGTTTTTGTTTTCCCTTCATGTTATGTTTCTGTTTTTCAGCAGGATTGTGAGAGCCACCTAATCTGATGCAGAAGCCCAAAGCTCTTGGGGTTTTGGCCTCAGGGGCGCTTGGGCACTCTGGGGGTTCCAGTCTCAGGAACCTGGGTGTCACTCTTGGGGGTCTGGTGTCAGGGGCAGGGCTTTTCATCCTGGGTATTGTTGCCTCTTGAGTCTGGTTTTCCGTATTCGTTCCCTCCCAGCTCCATATGAGGATAAAAGATGCTGCTGTCATCACGGGTTGAACAAAACACTGCCCCTTAAAAGGGGCATCACTAAATCTCACGGGACAGAGAGTTTGTCTCTGATGGGGCCAGTGCCCCTCACCCCAGGTCACCGGGGCAGCCTGCCTGTCGCACGGATCGAAATCGGAAGTTCCGATTATTTAGTTTAAGTTGCTTTATTTACTTGTTTGTTTAGTTAAGCTTCACTTCACTTTGCTTCCTGTCCCACCTTTTCCAGTAAGCCCTTACAACCAGGACCTATTGCCAAGCACTGGCAGAGAGCTGTGGGACCCCCGGGTTCTCCAGGGGCCCTGGCCATGTTTCTCTGGGTTTCCGTCCTGTGTACACACTTTGGAGGAGAAAGGTTCTCCTTGTTTAGTCTGAAGTGTAAATATCAGAATTTAGTAACATCTGCAAAAAGCTCCTGTCACAAGTGAAGAGAAGTCACCATTTCGTAGAGGTCATTGGACTAATCTGAGTTCCCACTGCCAAGTTTTGTTAATTATTTGTCTCTAAAATAAAACTCTGCCCTGCCTTTTCCAGCGGATGACGCCCCTGCCTTGTATTCGCTACATTAAAACCTTATTTCCCTGCTATGAGATTGGCTTTACAGATCTCTACTCCTGGAGTTCCTTGATGAATTGTAGCTGACCAGTAAATAAAGAAGTCAGATGGGAGGAGTGTCCATCATAGACCACCATACCCTGGGGCATTTGTCTGGGATTGTAGCTTACGTCCCTGTTCAATCCCTGGGGCCTTTATCAGTAAGAACCTCCCTCCAGGCTCTTCCCCTTGAATGTACTTTGGCAGTGGGTGTTGGGTGCACGCCGTCTCCCCACCATGCTTCTTCAGTTTTGACTTCATTGACCAGATTTGGCTCAGGTATGAACATCTTCCTCAGTGCCATCAGAGGAGCTGGAAAAGAGTTTGCTGGCACCATCTGGCATTGCAAAGGGGCTGGAGACACTCTACCAGGCCTGGGGACTTGGAGGCGGCTTCTAACCTCTACTAGAAGCAATACAGCTTAAGTGCTTAGCGCTGTGTCAGTGAATTCCACATGTACCTCGTCCACTTGGTTGTTCTCAATGTATAGAGATGAATACCTATCCAATAGACTAGGATCATTCCCCTGTAGGGTGCGAACCTAATACAGTTCCCCAAAATAAAGCTCCTTATAAACAAAGCGTACTTCACATGCTGTACATTTCCTCTGGGGTCCTTTGTATTTTTATTGTTAAGGCTGCGAGTTTGTCACGGAAGTCACGGATTCCATGACTTTCGGGACCTCCATGACTTCTGCAACGGCCAGTGTGGCTGGCTCCTGGGCCAGCCGCACCGGCCGCTGCTGGGGCAGTCTCGGGCCACCCCCGTCCCCCAGCAGCAGTAGGAGTTTGGGTGGGGGAGCTCAGGGCTGGGAGTTGGGGCACAGGAGGGGGTGAGGGCTCTGGTCTGCGCTTACCTAGGGGGGCTCCCCAGAAGCAACGACATGACCCTCCCTTAGCTCCTAGGCGGAGGCCGTGTGCTGCCTTTGCCCACAGGCACTGCCCCACAGCTCCCATTGGCCACGGTTCCCAGCCAATGGGAGCTGGGGAGCTGGTGCTCGGGGCGGAGGCAGCGCACGGAGCCATCTGGCCACGCCTCCACCTAGAAGCTGAGGGAGGGACCCATATTGCCGCTTCTGGGGAGCCGGGTTAGGGTAGGGAGCCCACCAAACTCCCCCCCCAACCCCCCCACACAGCACTTGCGGGGGTCCTGGCCCCCTCCCCCCCAGCACCAATGGATGTCCCAGGCTGCTTCCCCTAGAGCACCAGCAGCACCCCCGGGCCACCCCTCCCCCAAGATTTAGTCAGGGGTATATAATACAAGTCATGGACAGGTCACGGGCTGTGAATTTTTGTTTACTGCCCACAACCTGTCCATGACTTTTACTAAAAATACCCGTGACTAAAACGTGGCCTTATTTATTGTCTGGACCCTGGCACTTATCCCCAGTGTGCTAGGCATGTCTACACAAGGAAAAAGACACATCCTTTCACCTGAACAACAAAATGTATAGAAATCCTAAAGTTTACAAAATGAATCAAATATTTTAAAATTTAAATCAGATTTTTATTTACCATTTTCTAGTTCTTTACTGTCTTCTCATTTGATAGTTTTAAATGGCTAAAGTGGATATTTTGTACTTTTGTCTTCAATTAGAATTTCCTAATTGTTTGTAGCATTTCAGATTGTACATGGAATTTTTTCACACTTTAAAAAATGCACACTTAAAAAAAGTAAAGTCCTAGGCCTTTTTTGAAGTCTTTTGTATCTGAAACACAAAATTGATAAGCAAATGGCCTGTGGTATTTTTGCAAGCAGCAGCACCACCTTCTGATCCCTCGTATATCCACAAGTCAAGAAAACCAAAAGGCTTTGACTAGACCGTACTCTTCCTTCAGAGTTTGCAACTGGTGGCCATTTCCTGAATAAAGTGTTTCAAGAGGATAAAACCGTGTGTTTTCACAACCTGTCTGGAGAGCACATGTGTCTTGAGTACAGATGGGAGGTGTGACGTTCATAGCAAACCTATTGTATATGGGACAGCAACTACTGAGGGAGGGACTGTTTGTGTGTGACAAACTAGACATCTCCAGTTACTCCCGTTCTTCCAAACATCTGACCACAATTGCTAGTGATACAATCAAAATATGAGAGAGAATACTAAGTGCCAGGCGATCGATTTTGTGATAGACAATGCAGCTAACGAGGCTAAGAGGAGAAGGGGAGCCTTGCAAGAAAAAGATGACCTTGGTGAGTAAAGTCTGGCTGTTCTGCACATACTCTACAATTCCTGCTAGAAGACTTGGAAGGAGAGAGTGGCAAGGACCATGGTATGGAAGGCCAGTCTGATCCTGCGATGTGATGCGTGAGTCTGGATCCCTGTATCAGTGTGGAGCCCCATTGACTTTTGTAGGGCTCAGGGGGTTAGCCACGTGGATTCAATTGCAGGAGCAGGGCCTGTGCGATGAGTTCTTGCACAATAACCACTTTGCAAAGACAAGCGTAGAGATGGCCATGTATTTGTGATGCCTGAAGAAGAAAAGTGGAATCTGCATTTGCAGATTGCCTAGAAGCTTGTTTCAGAATGGCCCAAATTAATGAACATCGGTGAAGAGCAGTGACAGGATATAGTCTCTGTTTGCCAGAAAGTGACAAATCTTGGCCTGAAGAGGTTTGCTGAGGAATTGCTCCAGATATTGAAGGCAGCAGTGTTGGGACTTGATTCCGAACAGATTCATGAGCTATGGCTGAAGCAGTTGAAGTGTGAAAGAAGACAGAAAAAAACCTTGTGCTGAACTGCAATGAGATAACTGCAAAATGCATATTCTGAAAGCGTTATGACTTGTAAAGCATGAAAGCACAGGTTTAACACCACGTCACTTTCCAGCTTATGAAATATTCCCGTGTGTGCCAGCTTCCACTCACAATTTAGGAATCAACACTTGAATACGTAGAAGAGGCTTATGCTGGTAGTTGAGCTCCATCTACAGTAATTCAACTGCAGGCCAAATCTACATTTCGGAAAGTCATGTTCTCCAATGAAATACTGAAAAATGTAACAGCCGCTCACTGGTGGAAGTCTCAAGTAAATGCTCTGGGAGGACCAAGGCTGGATCATGAAAGCAGCATCACAGGTGTTAATTGCTACAGTGTCTTTTGCTGGGACTGAATGAGTATTTTCAGCACTCGGGCTGGTGTGCTCCAGGATTACAAACCTCAGGGAGCAGGTGGGGCGTCCATGTTGGTTTTCCTTCTCAAGCACTTTAATTCTGAAAGCCTTGAAATCACCCTCAGTGAATTGGAACAATGGGACTCAGTGGCATAATAGACTTGTGACTTTTGATCATGGATTTTAGTTATGGTTTCAAATGCTGCATTATACATTCAGTATGGATAAATCAATAACACAGTGTTTGCGTGAATACGTGTATAAAAAAATTCATCATTTTGAACTTTGATAATGAAAAGCTAGGCAGATACTCACCGTTAACCCTGAAGTAAATTTGTGGTGAGAAAAATCCAAATAGGCATTAAGAGAACATTTTAATATAAAAATACAATCTTAGGTCCTGATCCTGCAAGTACTTATACATATGCATAACTTTAAGCATAGGAGTAAACCCAGTGAAGTCAGTGGTACTATTCACGTGAGTAAAATTACTCATGCGCTTAAGTGTTTGTAGAATCGGGGTCATAATTTTTCAATATTTTGTTTTTTGCCTACCTCAGTTTTGTGAAATTCAAATAAGATACCCTACCAGCAGTGACATTGGAAAAACCCAGCATTTATCATTCTGTTCATGTTAAATTTTAATCAGAAATTACAATAGCTCAGATTTGGGGGTTGGGTTGAGATTTGGTAACACTGATTTCAATCAGATTATTTAAATCAAGGTTTGAATGCCTGCACCTTGCTGAACAGCTGATAGTCTGAGACCACAAACCACAGGCAGAGGGAGGCAGTCAGAGGATACACAGACATGGATGAACTCTACTGAACTGCCCTTCAGCCAATCCATCCCTGAGCCTTGAGGACTCTCACATTCCTTCCCTGCTTTAGGCTCCTCTCTCACAGCTCTGCAATTCTAGCCCCTCTCCAGGCTGGCCAGGAGGACTGAATAGAATCCCCTTCAGACCAATCAGCACTGAAGGGAAGTTTGAATCGAGGTACGCAACTGAGTCCTCAGGGCCGACTGCTGCCTCCCACGTGATGAGAGAATTGAACTGGCATCTCCTTGCACTGCGGTGCCGAGTGCTCTGACTTCTAAGCACCTAGGTCTGTCTGGAGTTTTTAGGGTGGGATTTTCAAAAGTGCTTGCCCTGGGCTGAACTCTGAGCCCATTTTGGCCATTGCCAACTTCCCCCGGTCGAACTATGCGCCCATTACTTTTGAAAATCCCACCCTTACCCATTATTATTATTATTTATTATTTACATCTGAAAAGCTCCCCATAATCACTTGCCACGTTTCATTATTTTACATGGAATTAGTTCAGAATGATCACGTCTTCCACAGGTGAAGTTGTGCAGACCTGGGAGATCTGTGGAAGCAGCGCTCTCAGCCCCGTCAGCAGTGGGAATAACCTCCTGTGATGGATGCAAGGAGCAGTGCTGACTTGGTCTCAAGACAGCTGTGTCCATCTCCTGGGTGGGGAAGGGCATTTGAGGGGTGAGAGTAAAGAAAAGGGAACAAAGGCTCCAAGAGGGACTCGGAGGAGCCTGGGAAAATAGGTGAACATCAGAAGGTTTTCCACTTGTTAACTCTTAACATGTAGCTTCCATGTGGGTAAGGGTTGGTGCATGTTCAGAGGTGGGGAGAGTTTTTGACAGCACCTGCCTTAGGGGTGGGGAATAGGTAGGGAACTGGGAAGTTCTTGTCTAGGCACTCAGATACCATGGTGATGGGAGCCATACAAATACCTGGAGAGGTGAAATGAATGGGTTTGAGCACTGGAAGCGGAACAGGACTGAGATATTAGAGACGAATGTGACCTAGTGGCTCCAGTGCAGTCCATCGTGTGGGGGCCAGAGCAGGATGCTCTAGTGTGTGGTCCCATCAAGTGTTCCAGTGGGGCCTGCTTTTCTTCAGGAAATGGAGGCATTGGGCAGGATCAGCACCTGCATCTATCCACGGCAGAATCAGAATAGCAAACCACTGGGCTGGCCCTCGGGCACTGCCTTGGGTTTAGCTTACCCACACTGCCCCATTATCAGTTTGTACTCAAAGGAAGGATTGCTTCTGGGCTCCTGCACTCACTGTCTGCTCAAAATGAAATTTGGTTATGAAGGTACAAACCTGGGTAATGCTGACAGCTTTGCTGCCCGTAGCGACTTTACTAATCACTTTCCCCTTAGCGCAGAAGGAGTTTTTCAGGGAAGTGTAGGACTAAGGCACGTGTGGTCTGTTTATGTGGCCACTTGATCACAGGGAAGGCTGTTAAGAAGAGATCTGCAGCTCTCAGGTTTGTATGGCCCGGGGGTAGAGCTGGGAAGTCTTTAGGAGTTTGCTGCACTCTGGCTTCTCCAACACCCTGCTTTGTTTCTGAGATTATGTATTGTCTCCCATCAGCCTCGCAATGTTGCTGGGTTTCGGGGAACGGTCCGCTATGCTTCAGTGAATGCACACAAAAACCGAGTGAGTATCTCCATTTCTTAGGGGTTAAAAGAGAAGGGTTTTCCCATCCCTGCAGCCACGAAGGGTACGTCTACACTACAATAAAAGATCAGCGGCATGGCCATGGCTGGCCCGAGGCAGCTGACTCTGGCTGTGGGGCTCCAAACTGCAGTGTAGACGTTTGGTTCAGGCTGGAGTGCAGACTTTGAAACCCCACGAGGGGGGTGTATGGCAGAGCCCGGGCTCCAGCTCGAGCCCGACCGTCTACGCTGCTATTTTTAGCCCTGCATCGCGAACCTGAGTCAATTGACCCGGGCTCTGAGACTCGATGCTGTGGGGGTTTTATTGCCGTGTAGACATAGAGTAGCTCGCAGCTGCGGGAGGGGTCGGCTGGTGTGAGTTGCTTGTTGCTTACAGGAAGCTGATGTGTCAGATGACTCCAGTGGAAGGCTATTGATTGGATGTGTAAAAATATGAGCTAGTCATTGGCTTTTCTCGAATCGCCTGTCTAATATTTGGCAGTTACCATATGTGCTGCTGCTATTAAGAAAAAATAAAATACAAAATACAAGACAAACTGAAAGCCATGTCCCGGTGCGGCTCCTTGCCAGGACCCACTGCCCCAGCATCATGCTGGCCATAGGAAGGCTGTGGCTCATGGCAGCCTAGCCCTGGCGACATAGAATCATGGAAGATTAGGGTTAGAAGAGACCTCAGGAGGTTCTAGTCCAACCCCCTGCTCAAGGCAGGACATGGGTAACTCAGAAGAATCCTAGATTTTTTTCCTCCGAAGAGGGACATTACTTCTGCAAAATATTTGGCCTATTTCGCCCCAGTCTCCCCAGATGTCTGGTCTTCCCCCTCTCATCCAATATTTGTAAATATTTAAGCAGTGTTTCCTGTGTGTATGGTAAAATTCTTCTGATGCTTAGACTATGGAACTAAAGTCCCCTCTGCCCGATCTCATCCTTCCCTCCAGCCTTTTTGCATCCCAAGTGATCTGGCTTTTAGGAGGAGATTTGGAAATGCATGTGTGTAATTACTGTAAGCGGTAAAACACGGATACGGCACTTTTAATCTTCACTGGGCTTCCCAGACAGCTAATTAACCCCAACAGTTCTCCCTGGAAATAGCAGATCAGTGTTATCCTCTCTCACAAATTGGGAGGCTGACACCCGAGAGGCTAAGTGGCTAGCTCAAGGTCACAGAAGGAGTCAGTGTCAGAAATGGGATTAGTAATCAGGCTTCGAGGCCGGGAGCTGCATCGTGTTCTGCAGATCCCCCGCAAATGGCCTGCAGACTGCTGAAGAATGGGGATAAAAAGAAGTATTGACCAGCTCCCCATGCATTGAGCATCATCCATTCTGTGCACTGAATGGGGCAGGGTCCTGTGGAAAATATAGCCTGTGATTGTGTAATCACACGCATACGCACAAGGGGCACAAGTTCAGCTTGCACGGACAACCTCCTTTCCTGAGGTCTGGGCGCTTGACTGTACAACCTGAATAATATTTACCCTCGTTTCTGGAAGTGTCCTGAGAATGGAAGTGACACATGCCCAAGGCGGTGTTCACTCCCCTTGACACACAGTAGTGGCTCTGCACATCTGCATGTGCACCATCTCCCACACAGCAGGAAAGATGCTGTTTGGCTGGTTTTGCTTTACTTTGTCTTCCTTTTCTCCAGGAGATGGGTCGACATGATGACCTGTGGTCCCTCTTTTACATGTTAGTGGAGTTTGCAGTTGGTCAGCTTCCATGGCGCAAGATCAAAGATAAGGTAGGAAACATGGTGACTGAGGTGTAATGGGTGATGGGGGTAAAGTGTGTCCAGCAGCTGTTCCACTTCCCTTTCCAGCACCTCAGCATAAACCAGAAGCTGTTTTCCAGGGCTTTTCAGAAAGCATTGGGCAGAGTCAAGCCCCTGGGCTGTTGCACTGAAACCTTGGGTGTAGGTGTCGGGAATAACTTTCCGCCTGTCTCAAAGAGAGCGCACCATCCACAGCTGCTGAGTAAACTAACATTTACATTGAATGCACACTCCACCTTGCTGCAGCAATTCTTGGAATACTCTTAAATCACCTTCAAACCAAGGCTGCTAACTAGTAATCTACCAGTGTACTCTCACGGTGCTTCCTGCCGCTTCCCTAGCTACGTTCATGGGACGAAAGCTGGCTTGTAACATCAGCATCGCCGGGTAGGATTTTGGCTGTACTTTAGCGCACACACAAACGCTTCCTTCCCCCCCTCTGATCTCCTTTCAGAGGTGATTTTCTCAGTCTGTAACGTGGCCTAAAATGCAGTGTGTGGATTGCTTCCGAGCTGGAAATGAATGGTGCTGTCTCAGCTTGTCTGCCATCACCGACCACCTCCGCCCTGTCTGCTGGCCCATCGTGTCTGTCCTGTGGGGATGAGCTGACTGGTTCCTTCCCGCCAGCCAGCTTCCCAGGAAGTGCTAAATGGGAGTGTTGGCTGGCGAATCAGATTGAGTCCGTGGGAGTAAAACAGACCATCCCCAGGTGTTCCTGAAAGATCCCCCTGGGGGAGGGAAGAGCCAGAGAGCAGCCGCCCCTAGGAGTCTCCACTGAAGGAGTCCCAGCTTCCCTGCATGAGCAGATCAGCCTCACTTTGCTAGGGAGTGTGTGTAAGCAAGACCCTGGGGGCTCCTGAAGGGTCTGTGCTGCCCACTGCAGACGGGCTAAGGCTGAGGGGTTAGGAGTGTGCAGCCAGGAGAGTGATGGTGGGATCTGGTGTATTTCCCTTTCTGCAGGAGCAAGTTGGCATGATCAAAGAGAAGTATGAGCATCGAATGCTGCTAAAACACATGCCGTCTGAATTCCACCTCTTCCTGGATCACATTGCGAACCTGGACTACTTCACCAAGCCCGATTACCAGGTAAGAGACTGGCCTTGTGGAGAGCTTGGTGCATGTCACTGGGGAGGGCTGCTTTGATTTCACAGGTGGAGAGGCCATTCCTGCGAAGCCGGAGAGAGGCAGGGTCATAGGGTGGTTTGTCACTTCCGAGTTTTTTCCTCTCTCCTCCCACCCCATCGAACAAAAAGCCCCGACCTCTGAGGCAGACAGACCCATCGCCATGAACCTTGGTGGCGTGAGAGCTGTTTGAACGTTGTCAGCAGTCTTTTAAAGGCAATTAAAACATCCGTCCTACATGGCATAGTGACAGTTGGGCCTGTAGGGTGCATAATCACCCTCTTGGAAAATCCAGGTTATGTTCCTCAAGCAGCTGTGTCTGAGCTAAGCATGTTCACACGTCCGCTGCCAGCAGCTGGCTACTCTGCATATGCGTGTCTTCCTTCGGAGTCCCATGGGCCCTGCCTGCAGAATGAGCCCCACCGTGCAATCATGCCGGGCAGGTATGCACACATCTGGTCCGCAGGAGAGCTGAGCTCCAGGCTTTAGGGACGCAGCAGCAAACCAGCGGCATGGTTTAATCAAATCAAGGTTAAAAACGTGCACACTTTCTTTTCCTAGCTTTTAAGATGTTTTAGGCAGCCAGTGGGGAGAGGGACAGCCTTGGGCAGCAATATCTGATGTTCTCTCCGTAACATTTATTTTCTATTCTTGGCACCGTTCTTAGAAAGGAAGGGAAAACTAATCTGTCACTTAGGCCTTGGCTACATGGGAAAGTTGCACCCATTTAACTTAAATCGCGTTTGAAGTTTATTTAGTTAAACCGATGCAAACCCCTGGAGGGGCGAACCAGCCTGCAGATTTGGTGGCTGCATCCCACCGAGATGAAGTGACTTGGCCAAGGGCATGCAGGAAGGCACTGGCAGACCAGGGATTGAACCCTGAGTCCTCGTCCAGAGTGTTAATCACAGTCCATCCTGGTGCTCTGGCAGGGGGAGGGCTCCCCACACTGACCACAGACGGCTAAGTGCCCCCAGCCCCTGTCGTGTAATTGACTCACCCAGCACCAGGCGGGCGGGCTGTGGCAGAGCCCAGGCCAACCCCCAGGTGTCCAGGCCTCCATCCATTGCCTTACAGAGACCATCCTTCCCCCTCCTGCAGCTACTGTCTCACTCCCTGCACTGAGCTGCCACCATAGGTGACTCCTTGCTAGGGCAATTCAGCATGGTATCTCACAGGCTGTGGGGAGCAGAGCGAAAGCCGTGCATTCTGCCCCTTTACTTCCAAAGGCAGGGCAGCTGAGTGACTGCACCTTGGGCGGCTGTATGGGAGACCTGGGGTCTCGGCCCAGCTCTGCCAGCAGGCACGTTTTCCTTTCTATGTGAGCAACTTCTCAGTTACCTGAGCTGAGAATGAGGGATCCTCCCCCTGGAGGGTAAGGCTGGAAGGTCTTGGTTAATATTAAGTATACAGCAGTACTAACATCAGTCAGCAGAAGAGAAGACTTGCACTCATATCTGTCTAGCTCCTAGGCCAGGTCACCTTCCCCTAGGTGACTGGATAGTTTGTATGGAAGGGCTCTGTCTCAAGGGTCTGTACTCAGTGCTGGTGTTCCATGCATTGCTTTCCGCAGCCCACCCTGCCACTCCAGGGCATCACCTACAAAGTCCAGTAACTTTGGAACGATCCAGTTCTGGAGCCGGTTCTTGCTGCTAGGCACTAGATCTCAGCTGGGGCATCCCCCCGATATTAGCTTTATGGCTCTTACCCATTATTTCCCCCTATCTCCACTCAAAAAAGCATTATAAAAAGTTACAATTTGTAAAAGAGGTCATGTTTGGCAGTGCTGTGTCTCAGGAGACACGTTACCAAATGACCCCAAATGTGCCCCATAAACTCCACCTGGGGCCCTAACTGGGCATTCCCATTTCCAGGCTGAGCTGAGAGGGGACGTGGCTTTTAGAACAGGCTGAAAGTTCAGCTTTCTGGAGACAGGCTGATAGAACCTTAGCTACGCGAAGGCCTGTGATACGGGAGAAAGAGGTACCAACTGGAGCTGGTCAGAAGATTTTCATCAAAAGTTTTCTGGCAGAAAATGTTTGACAAATGCAGAATTTTTAATAAAATCATTTCCGCTGTGTGTGGGGGAGGGATGGTAGGGGAGAGAAATTAAAAAAAAAAATAGTTTCCAAAAGTTTTGTTTTGGAAAATGTTTGAAATTTAGTTTCAAAACATTTCAATTTGAAATGTATTTTATGTTATGTTTTTCACTTTTATACTATTTCTATCTAGTATTTTACATTGTTTCATGACATATAGTAGTAATGCATAAGAAGACATGGCATGTTATCATAGGACGGGGCGTGTCATATTATACACTTTTACCAGTAACGTCATTTTATGATGTTAGTTATAATATAGCTAAAGTCTATTTTTATACTTTCAACAAGAAAAGAAGGTAAGCACTCAGTATTGTAATAAGAGGAGCAGCTGTGTTCAGTCTTCTAGAGAAATGATTCCAGGGTAACTCCAGAAAATTGAACACAGCTGCTCCTCTAATTAGCACACTCAGCGTTTATCTCATTTTCTAGATCCAAGTGTCAGTGTCAGATTGTTTCATTACAACACAAACAGGAACCACTTTGAGCTAGATTAGAAAATAAGGAGGTTTCAATGTGTACTAAGTAGCAGTTGTCATTAATGCTTTTTTTTTAATGAAATAAAACAAAAACAAAATAGTATATTTTGACTATTCTTTGATGTTATGATGTGATGTTACATGCACTACTGCCGATGTCATGAAATTATGTAAAAATTATAAAATAAAAATGAAAACATTAACAGTTTGTTTTGAAACAAAATTTGGACATTTTTCTGAAATTAAATTTTCAAAACTGAATTATTTCAGAATTTCCGTTTCACAGGAAATTTTTAAAAAAATCAGTTTTTTGTTCTGATTCTGAACTAAAATAAATTTCAAAATGTCAGAAATCCCCATGAAATGGAAATTGTGAGTTTGAACAAGCTGCGTTTCAGGCATTCTTTAAAGCAGCTGTCAGCTATTACAGATCCTATACCTTCCTCCTTGTTGCTATGTTTATTCTTCTAGCTGATCATGTCGGTGTTTGAGAACAGCATGAAGGAACGAGGCATTACTGAGAACGAGGCCTTTGACTGGGAGAAAGCTGGAACGGACATTTTATTGTCTACAAGCACCTCCACGCCACCACAGCAGAACACCAGGCAGACAGCCGCCATGTTTGGGTGAGTGTTATGGTCACACCTGTCATGCTGCCAGCAAGCACTGGGCCAAGGGAGAGTCACTGGAAGGGACACAGGCCATGATTGCCCTGGACAATAGGATTAGGTACAGAAGCGTTGTTCGTTTGGCTGTAGAGATGAAGTGTGTATAATACGGTGTGCCTAAGTCACTGGATTGCACCTGGATCCCGAGCATTTGTCTTGTTGTTATCACCTTATATGTTCTACTGGGAACGTTCCCCTGGTTACGCTGTTACATTAGGAGGGTGCTGCACATGTCGTGGTGCGTGGCACTAGCCGTTGTGCCAGTGCACATTACACGGTCCCTGGTGCTCGCCAGAGTGAGCCTGTGCTGATACACATTATGTGGTATCTGGCTTTCTCCAGTGGGGTCCGTGACCCTGGGACAAAGCTATTTAGATATTTAAAAATGGCCTGGAAAAACTCCTCCGACGGGAGATTGAAAAGATTGGGATTGCCTGTTTTAGCGAGGTGGTGAATCAGAGGGGCTGTGACAACAGTCGTTAGAGCAATGAAGGGCTCAGAAAAGGGGAGTGGGACGTTCTCTTCTCCCTGCCTCACAGCATTAGGATAGGGGACAGTCAGTGAAATTGAAAGGTGGCAAATTCATGACCGATAAAAGGAAATGGTTTTTCACAGAATGTGATTAACCTCGAACTCCTCATCACAGGAAGTCGCAGAGGCTGGGAGGTTGTCAGATGAAAGAGATTGGATGTTTATATGGGTGGCAAGAATATCTAGCGTTCTAATAGCGAGTGCTAACATGTTCTGGCAGGGATATTAAATCTTGTATTCTGGGGTTTAAGCCAATCTCTACCTGTTAGAGATCAGGGTAAAAACTGACGTGTGGGTAGATTAGCCCACATCTGCCTCTTCGGGATTCCTTCGCCTTCCGCTGGATCATCAGTAGCGACCCCTGTCCAAGACAGGAGACTGGAGTAGGTGGACCCTGACTCGGTCCTGTCTGACACTTGCTTTGAATAGACATGTGCGGGTGGGATGTTTAGAATCTTCTGAGTGGTTTAGCAGCACAATCCAAGAGGAGGCAACTGGAATTTTCTCTGAAGTCACCTAGGTGCTTGTGAGAATCCTGTCATACCTGGACGACGAGCACCTGCTCCGTCCCACTGGGTAGGACAACATGGGTAAGGTTTATGGAGCCCCATTGGCTTGCGGGTAGGGGGACTCTTCCCCTACAGCAGGCTATTCCCTAATTGTCCATTCTGGGGAGTCCAGCACCTTCTCTGAAGGAGGGGTTCTCAGCCTGGAGGTTGTGACCCCCAAGAGGTCATGTATAGGTCTGGGGGACTCCCTTCCTTTGTTTGTTGCTAGAGGGGAGGAATTTCGTGAACTTCTTGTGGCATGGGTTGCAGGCCTGGGAAAGGTTACGACCCCTGATGCAGCCAGCCTGGCAGCTCCTACATATGGCGTGGGGCGCTGAGGCAGGTCCATGGTGCAGGATATATCAGAGTCCTGGTTCTCTCTGTGATCAGAGTCGTTGTCCTGTCTTGATGTCCCCCGTAGGGTGGTTAACGTCACTCCAGTTCCTGGGGACTTGCTGCGTGAGAACACTGAAGATGTCCTACAGGGTGAACACTTGAGCGACCAAGAGAATGCTCCTCCGATCCTGCCAGGCCGGCCAGTGGAAGGGCTGGGCCAGGCTCCTAACATGGCCTTCAACGAGACCGAGGTTTGGGAAGAGACGGACGTGAACCGCAACAAACTCAGGATCAGCATCAGCAAAGTAAGGAACCTTCCTCTTGTCCGGCAGTGAGCTGTACGTGGCCAACTCAGGCCGTAGATTTAAAACCAGAAGGGACCACTGTGACCATCTGGTCTGAC
This sequence comes from Emys orbicularis, assembly GCF_028017835.1. Taxonomy (NCBI): domain Eukaryota; kingdom Metazoa; phylum Chordata; order Testudines; family Emydidae; genus Emys; species Emys orbicularis. Next base: position 213,628,866 of record NC_088685.1, on the reverse strand, counting down.
CTCCTGTATAACACAGGCCAGAGAACCTCACCCAGTGGCTGCTGCCCTGAGGGAGTTCTTTCTCCCTGCTACATGTGTGATGCTGTCTAGCCTAAAAACTTGTGGTTGAACTAATGTGTGTCTTTGAGACATCCCAGCTCAGTATAAAGATTCCGAGCTTTGGAAGATTTGCCCCATCCCTTGGGAAGCTGCTTTAGTATGAGACATCTTCTTCCCTTGTAGGTACTTATAAACCAAGATCAAGTCACCTCTTTGTCTTCTCTTGGATAAGCTGCATAGCTTGAGCTCCGTAAGTTTCTCACTGCTAGGCAGGTTTTCCACACCTCAAATCGTCCTTGTCGCTCTTCTCTGAATTGCACTTCGAGTTTTTCAGCATCCCTTTTGACGTGTAGAAACCAGAAATGGGCCCAGTACCTGGCAGTGGTCTCACCAGTGAGGTAATATCACCTCCCTACTCCCACTCAATATTCCTTCATGTTAGCCTTCTGCCACCGCATGGCATTGGGAGCTCATGTCCACTTGGTTTTCCCCAGGATCCCAAAGACCTTTAATCACTGCTTTCCCAGACAGAGCCCCCATCCAGTAAATGTGACCTGCATTCATTGCTTCTAGATGAATGACCTTGAATTTCATTGTTTAAAAACACATATTACTTGATTACTGCCGTCTCATCAAGTGGTCCAGATCACTCTGTGTCAATGACCTGTTCCCATCATGATTTACCAGCCCACCAATCTTTCGTCATCTGTTCATCACCAAGGCTTTTATATTTTCTTCCAGATCATTAATAAAAATGCCAAATATTTTTGGACCGAGAACCAGTTCCTGCAGGAACCCACTAGAAACTCTCTCATTGGATGATGATTCCACATTAACAGTTAGGTTTGAGATCTGTCAGCCAGTTTGTCACCCATTTCATATGTGCCATACTGATTTTTAGTGCTAATTTTTTAATCGGAGTGTCATGTGGTACTAAGTCCAAGTATATAATGTCAACGTGGTTATCTTTATCAACTGGACTTGTGATCTTGTCAAAGAATGATATCAAGTTCATTTTTTCCACAAAGGTCTGTTGATTGACATGGATTATATTCCCATCCTTTAGGTCTTTGTGGATTGAAACTCATATCAACCTTTTCGTAGCTTTGCCTGGAATCAATGGCAGGCTAACTGCCCTGTCGCTACCCGGGTCATTCCATGCATGCCTTTTATATATTGGCACGGCATTAGCTTTCTTCCAGGCCTCTGGAGCTACTTAGTATTCTAGGATTTATTAAAAATTAACATCACTAGTCTGGAGAGCATCACAGCCAACTCATTTAAAACTCTTGGATGCAAGTATTGTAGACTGGCATGTTCCCTTTAGAGACTGGTGTGTAGTGGAGACAGGATCATACACTAGAGTGGGGAAGCTTTGTTTCCATCATGTCTTACATTCTTATGTCCATATTGTGGAAACCATATTCCACAAAAATCTGTAACTCCTGGTTCCAAAGGTCACCTCAGCTTTTTCTGTTCTTGAGAGCCACCAAATATACTGCAGCTTCTCATTCGGGCCTGAGACACCCCTGCGAGCCCCAGCACTTGCGGGTGCTCATTTTGGCTCATGCAGGAGTTATGTCAAAAGGTTAGTGTTGGAGCAAGTGCTGCTGGTCTCATTTCCCTCTCTGGACTGCTCCAGTTGGCAGCCATAGACATTCCTTCCCGACGGTTTCTTTTGCTCGTCATTCTCCGTATTCCCGCTGGATGGGACATACAAGGTACTGGGCCTGGAAAACTCGGCTTCCCTTATCATGCCAGTCTGATTTCCTTCAGAGAGAGATGTGAGTTACACCCGGAGCCTTCATGTCAAAGGGGGAATCCAGACCTCCTTTCTGCACAGGAATGGTACATCTTGACAGTGCTGAATGCCAGAGCACTGGTGAGCCATGCCGGAAGGTCACCCCCAGATAAGAGAGGCCTCTTCAGCAGCCACAGTCTGGCCAGGGTGACCGTCCATCAGTCTGAGTGTGCTGTTGTTTCTTGCCAGTTTCCCGGAGAAGCACTTGAGGACCTCCTACAGGTGCTGAGCACCTGAAGCTCCCAGGAACTTCAACAAAAATTGCAGTTGCTTGACACCAAGCAGGGCTGGGGGCATATCATCCCGCCCCACGAAACTCAGGCCTCTCCTTTTCTTTCTGTCAGAGAACATAAGAGCGGCCAGACGGGGTCAGACCAAAGGCCCATCTAGCCCACTATCCTGTCTACCGACAGTGGCCAATGCCAGGTGCTCCAGAGGGAATGAACAGAACGGGAAATCGTCAAGTGATCCATCCCATTCCAGAGGCTGTCGCTGTATGCTGCATGTTTTCAGATAAAAGGACACGGCAGCAGAGCTGCAGCTAATCCCGCTTTGCAGATGAGTCCCAGTCAGCCCCTGGGCAGGAGGAGCTGCTGCTGCTCAGTATAAGTAAGCTCCCAGCGGCGTCGCTGCTTCCAGGCTCAGTCCCAGCCTCCTGTGCTGCTTCAGCACCAGACTGAACGCTGTGGCAGCGTCGGAAGCTCTCCTTTCTCCACTGCTGTCTGCACCACTGCTGACACCACCACTGTTCTCCTGGGCACCCGGTCCTGCAGCCCTGGGGCTGCTCTGACTCCCCACTCTTGTCTCCCCCGTTCAGGCACCAGCCAGACCTTGCCACTGTTCTCCACATCTCTCAGATCCAACCCTTTCTCTCTCTCCCAGCCAGGCCCTCTGCAGCTCCCCCCTTCAGTACTGCAGCCACCTGCCTCTGGCCTCCCTGCTCCCTTCCAAGCTATGCAAAACCCTGGGCTGAGATCTGCTTCCCCGTCGGCCCTTACTCTGACCAAAGCCTCCCATTGGCCTCCCTTTCTCCGCTGCATCAGGCTCCTTGGCCTACAGCCCTTCACAACTCTGTCCCGCGTTCTTCCTCGCCGCCCCTTGTGCAGAGAGCTGCCGCCTTGGACTAGCCCACGAAATCACTGCCATCTCTTCCAGACCTGCTTCTCCTGTGATCGCTGCAGAAAATTGCCAGCCGATCCTGGGCAGATGCTCAGCAGGGATGGCGGGTTCATTATTTAGCTCTTCGTTTCACACACAGTCTAAATGATTTCTATCCCCTGGCATATGTCCACGGTCAGGCCTGCTCTGCACACACAGTTTGTACCACTGTCTCTTAGGGGGCTGATTTTTCACTGATTGAGCATACCAGTCCCACCTCAACTGTGGACGCAGGTATGCTGTTAAAAAGGTGCCTTATCCCAATCTGATTTATTCCCATTCCTCTACAGAAATAGCTACACCAGTATAACACACCATTACCCGGTGTAGCCGCATCCACTCTGGGGGGCATTATCTGCTGTACAGTTCCAGCACTACAACCATTGTACTCCTCTTGTCCTCCCTCCCCAGTTCCCTCCTGCTTGTTACACTCACGTCTTGTGTCGATGGTAAGTTCTGTGGGGCAGGGACCATCTGCTGCCAGCACAACAGGGCCCAGGTCAGGCGTGGGCCCCTGAGCACTGCCAGACGATGAGGGCCTACATAACACCCAGCCCCTGCCAGAAAAGCAGCCCTGGTACAGGAGCAGGCTCTGGGCAGCCACGCCGGGGTCCCGGGCATGCAGTGTGACAGAGATGATTCTCCCTTGCCCACCTCGACTCCCTTAGCTGCTGCAAGAGTTGTTTTTTTAAAGCAAGTTCACTCCAAGCACACGAATAGATTCGGTTGAGGAGGTGCATGAAGCTCAGCCAGAAAAGACCCTCTTATTCTGAAGTAAGAGGGTCCACATACGGTGTTATTCCAGGACAGCTGTTCTGCTTTAAATTCACACCCTTCCTTCATGTGGAATAGCTTTTGTGTGTTGACAAGCCCCTGCGTTCCTCTGAGCACAGCCAGCACAGGCCGTGAGAGGACAGCTGTGACTGTATTGTTCTGGAAGGAAGAGACGGGAGAGGTTCAAACCCAGAGCGAGCGTCCCAGGTGGTGGGCCGTGCTGGGTTCTCCCCCGTGTCTGCCATCAGCTCCTTGACGTTCTCTGTGTTTTCCCCCATACAGACCCAGTGCATGATGGAAGAGGAACAGAGAAGTGGTGTCTGCCCCAGCTCCCCGATACGGGCGCCTCCAGACTCCCCTACCACTCAAGTGCGCTCTCTGAGATACCGTCGTGTGAACAGCCCTGAGTCGGAGCGCCTGTCCACTGCCGATGGCAAAGCAGATCTACACGAGAGAAGGTTTGCTCACACACCACAGCATCCCTTTCTGCTATGCCCTGGGAAATGAAGGGGGTGTGGCTGGATTTGTTACATATTGTAAAGTATTTTTCTTCAGCCTCAGTTTCTCTCTGGCTTTCGGTACTGTTATTGGCATGACACGCTAGGCAGGGGCTGCCTACGTAGGCTCCTCCTCTTCTTCGCCCCTCTATAAAACCGCCAAGTCTCTCTTGTGAAGCCTAGAGATGTTTGTGCGGAGGACGCCTGGCTGGTTTGCTAGCTGACATCTTGCTGGCATTGAGAAACAAGCCCCGGATGATGCCAGCTCTTTTACACTCAGCATGCTGCCGCTCTCCCAGCTGGAAACTCAGCGGGTCCGAAGGGCTGGCAATCGAGGGCCGGGCCATTCTTGAGAGTCACAGTAGGAGGGTGGCTTCGGGGGGAGAGGTTAGAAGCTCTGGGATGGTAGGACAGGTGTGCAGAGGGGTTGCTGGAGGCTTGGCAACAGGAAGGGGGGATGGGGGTCAGTCGCTGGCGGGGGCAGGGAGTCGCAGCTGGAAGGGCAGGAGGTTTGTTAGAGGGAGGCAAAGGTGAGTCCAGCAACTGGAGAGTGTTCACAGCCCATGGCTGGCAGCAGGAGGGAGGTGGGAGTGGACCACTAGCCACACAAATATGCCCCACCACTCTGAGAGTTAAATGGGACGCACCTAGACTGGGGTTTACCTTGCTGTCCCTGAACGTGCTCGTTTCACCAGTTCACCTCCTGGCTGGGGGAGCGCAGAGAAGCATGCTTGTGTGTGCGCACAGCACACCGGGAATCTGGAGCACAAGCCCTGACTTCAAGTGGCAAAGGCCACAGGAAAACCTGGTGTGAGATCCGTGGGGAACGAGGCCGCACTGGCCGTGATGAGGAAGGGGAGCAGTTTAGGGTAGAGGTAGGAAATGAGCGTGCCTTGAAGTTCAGCACTGGGGCCGTTCTGGTGTGGCTTGAATAGAAATCTGAACCTGCTGATGACACAGGGAGGTGTGGGATCACCAGGACTCAGACAGAAAGAACAGGAGTACTTGTTGCACCTTAGAGACTAACAAATTTATTTGAGCATAAGCTTTCGTGGGCTAAAACCCACTTCATCGGATGCATGCAGTGGAAAATACAGTAGGAAGATATATATACACAGAGGACGTGAAAAAATGGGTGTTGCCATACCAACTATAATGAGACTAATCAATTAAGGTGGTCTATTATCAGCAGGAGAAAAAAAAAACTTTTGTAGTGATAATCAGGATGGCCCATTTCAAACAGTTGACAAGAAGGTGTGAATAACAGTAGGGGGAAAATTAGCATGGGGAAATAGTTTTTACTTTGTGTAATGACCCATCTACTCCCAGTCTTTATTCAAGCCTAATTTAATGGTGTCCAGTTCTGCAGTTTCTCGTTGGAATCTGTTTTTGAAGTTTTTTTGTTGAAGAATTGCGACTTTTAGGTCTGTAATTGAGTGACCAGGGAGGTTAAAGTGTTCTCCGACTGGTTTTTGACTGAATTATCACATTGGCATCAATATTTCCCTCTCTGGAAGAGGGCACATGGTTTGTGGCTCTTAATGTGGAAGACGCATACTTTCACATGCACATTCACCCAGGTCACAGAAGGTTCCTCGGGTTCCTCATTGGTCAAGACCTTACCAATTCAGAGTTCCCCCACACTAGGTCCATAAATTTCATAGAAGTGACCTTGGACTTGACTGCAGCAAGAGCCTATCTACCTAACAAAAGATTCCATGCCAAGGAGACCCCATAAACCAGGTCACCCTCAGACCTTGGACTGCAGTCAAAGCTTGCCTCTCCTTCCTTGGCCACAAGGTCTCATGCACACACATGATGCCATTTGCCAGGCTCCATCTCTATTGCTGTCAAACCTGGCTTCCGCCAGTCTACTCACCAGACAAAGTCAGCCTCGTTGCCAAAGTAATAATTCTGTCCAGAGTTCTAGCCTCTCTTGTCTGGCGGACAAAACTTGTAGAAAGTTTGAGTGGGGACTCCTTTCCTCACACCTACATCCTGAAGGGACTTCTTAGATCCTTCCCACCATTAGTGAAGCCAACCCCTCAATGGGACCTCAACCTCATTCATTCATCTCTCACCAGACCTCCCATCGAACCTTTAGCCACATGCTCTGTGTCCCACTTCTCGGTGAAAGTTGCCTTCCTAGTTGCCATCACATCAGCTAGAAGAATCGGTGAACTAGGAGCACTCATGGCAGACCTACCATATATACCTTTCATAAAGGAAAGATCTCCCTTCACCCCCACCTGGAATTCATCCCTAAAGTCATTTCAGAGTTGCACATGAGAGAAAGAACCCACTTACCAATTTTTTTCCCCAAAACTACATGAGTCTGATAAGGAAAGGCCGCTTCATTCTCTAGATGTCTGAAGAGTGCTGGCCTTTTATCTACAAAGAACAAAAGCACTTAGAAAGATGCCTAGACTTTTTGTGTCAATAGCAGAGAAATCAAGGTGTCAAGCTCTATTTGCACAGAGACTTTCTAAATGGATCTCTGGCTGCATTATCCTTTGCTACCAACTAGCTCGCATCCCTCTCCTGGAGGGAGGGAGGTCTCATTCCATCAGAGCACAAGCAACCTTTGCTGCATATCTGAGAGACGTACCTCTACTGGAGATATGTCGGGCAGCTACCTGGATCTCCTTGATCATTACGCTTTGGTTCCAGTCTTCTACGACAGACACAGCTGTGGGGACAGCAGTACTCCAGTCAGCCATCACTTCTGTGCCCTCGCACCCACCTTCTGTTTGACTGTTGCTTGCAAATCTCCCATGTGTGAACTAGACATAGGGACCAACGGACACTGCTACTAAAAATCTCCAGACTCAGGCTCATGGTGTGCATGCGTAGTCACATGTGGAAGACGGATAGGGGCCACACATCTTGAAGACCCTCCAGTTACAGATAAGTAACCTCCATTTACTTGCCCTACACAGTAACTGGAGTTCTTTGAGATGTGTCCCCCCTGTGGGTGCTCCACTACCCAGCCTTCTTTCCCTCTGCTTTAGAGTTTCCTCTGAGGGACTTTGGGGTGGAGAAAGAACGGAGGGGAGTTCACCCATGCAGCCCTATCTAGCCTCGGTGTAGGGCATGAGGATGTGTAGGGTGCATATGCGGGCCAAATGAGCACTGCTACTGCAAATCTCTGATCAAACATGCATGGGGCGCATGCGCACCTGAAGTCAAACTCTCATAGACTTTAAGGCCAGAAGGGACCATCGTGATCATCTAGTCTGACCTCCTGCACACTGCAGGCCACAGACCTCGCCCACCCACTGCTGTAATAGACCATAACCTCCGGCTGAGTTACTGTAGTCCTCAAATCATGGTTTAAAGGCTTCAAGTTATAGAGAATCCTCCATTGACACTAGTTTAAACCTGCAAGTGACCCGTGCCCTATGCTGCAGAGAAAGGCACAAAAAACACCCCCCAGGATTTCTGCCAATCTGACTCGGGGGAAAATTCCTTCCTGACCCCAAATATGGCAATCAGTTAGACCCTGAGCACGTGGGCAAGACCTGCCAGACAGATATCTGGGAAAGAATTCTCTGTAGTAACTCAGAGTCCTGCCCATCCAGTGTCCCGACTCCAGCAGTTGGGGATTTTTGCTACTGGCAGTTGCCGATGGGCCACATGCCATTGTAGACAGTCCCATTAGTTGGGGTTGGTCCTGCTTTGAGCAGGGGGTTGGACTAGATGACCTCCTGAGGTCCCTTCCAACCCTGATATTCTATGATCAGACCATCCCTTCCATAAACTTGTCAAGCTCAATCTTGAAGCCAGTTAGGTTTTTTTGCCCCACTGCTCCTCTGGGAAGGCTGTAAAAAACCCTGATATGAAATGAGCATCCAGTATTCCCTCTGTCTTCAAGGCACTTTTGTAGTCTGGGTTAGAGGACTGGTTATCAGGTTACAGGAAGCATGGTGCCAGGAAACTACGGTGCTCCTGTAAACAGACTGACCAGAAGGAGAGCGGCCTGAAGGGGTGTTTCCCAGTGGTGTGTAACTCCCATATTCTCCTTGTAGTCATTTAAAAGGAAAAGACATGAAGTTGGCCCTAATCCTGAAGCAATTTGGAGGGGATTTCTTTATATCATTGTAGGTTCTAGTTACATGTTTTGGGTTAAGCTGGGTTATATATTGCTTGGGTGTATGGCAGAGAATTGGGAAGGGATCACATGGGTTTTCTGAGAGACCACGTGGGTTATGTGTTGGCTCCTAATGTCCTTGTGATCCTAAATCTTGGCTCAAATCTTGGTTTCTTTGTCTTGTTTTCAGATCTCGCGTGGACTTACCTTGTTCCCCTTCCCGGCTGGTGTGTTCCTCCCAACCAGCACAGATGCTGTCCATCGACACTGGCCAAGTAGACCGTCAGGCGAGCGGCAGGATGGATGTGTCTGCTTCCGTGGAGCACGAGGCCCTCAGCAATGCTTTCCGCTCCGTGCCGCTGGCGGAGGAGGAGGACTTTGATAGCAAGGAGTGGGTTATCATTGATAAAGAGACAGAGCTGAAGGACTTTCCCCCGGGAGCTGAGCCGAGCACTTCTGGAACTACAGACGAAGAGCCCGAGGAGCTTAGGCCGATTGAAGAGGGCGAGGAGAGGAGGCGATTGGGGGCAGAAGCTGCCGTCCGGCCGAAGGTCCACGATGGGAGAACATGGGGGATGCAGCCTGTGGCTGAGGAGGGCAGTTCACACAGGCACGAAGGACACTGTCAAACGGTATCTGACACCAGACCCGAACAGCAGCCAGGAAGCCCGGCCCAATTATCGTTACACTCAGCACCAGCTCTCCGACAGCACAGACGGGAGTCCGAACCGACCGGTCCTCAGAGACAGGTAAGACGTGCAAATGAACCGCAGCTCACCCACTGCGCTGGTCTCCTTCTCTGCCCCGTACCCTCCTTGTCTAGCTTAGGAAAGGCGCCATCTGGGCAAGCCCCTGCCTCACTCGGGAATTTTGCTGATCCCAGCATTGGTGCCTTTGTAAACTCGCCCTGTCCAGGCTGACATGCCAGAGGTGCTCCCAGTACTGGTCAGATCACACCAGTGCTCAGCGTGTCTTGTGACCATCTCCACCTGCTCCGGGTCCGTTGGAGCCATGTCAGGGCAAGGGCGGGCGGGAGGCGAGGCGCGGCGCCCGAGGAGCTGGGTGCGTCAGTGAGAGCAGGCAGGGTCATCTCTCAGTCCTCCGCCCTGGACCTAGGCAGGTCAGAGAGCAGCAGCGGTGGTGCTCAGACGGTCTCGGATCTGACCCAGGGCCGGCTTGGGGCAGGTCACAAAACAGCTCTTTGAAAATGAAACTCGGTTAAGAACACGGAAGTGTGTACGTGAACTCCCCTCCCCCCGGTAATCACCATCTGTCTGAACAAACACACACCTGCAGACATACACACGCATACACACACGTGTCTGCATGCACATACACACCGCAAAGCGGACACCCAGACCCGTTGTTGTTGTTGGGGTGGGTTGTTTGCAGGCGTGCTCGGTAAGTGCCCTGTGTCTCCCAGACATTCAGGAAAGGGCTGTCCCCACGCCAGGGAGAGTATGATGCTAGGGACAGATGTGCGCTTCTGCCAGCGGCTGGTATTTGCATGGCTGTGAGGCTCCCCAAGCAGCAAACTGACCCAGGGACACTCCCAAAGACATGCCCAGGACACGGTAAGACCACACCTCGCCCCATGGGACCCTCCATCGGGCCAGCGAGCAGTCCCAGGTGGCCCATCTCCTCCCAACCCCTCGAGGCCCTGCGCAGTGCTGCTGTGTGGGGCTGTAGCCACTGTGGGTAGACTAGAAACAGTCACAGGACAAACCACGTGCAGGGGGACAGGGCCAGGCGCACGTAGAGCCTGTGTCAGCTGCAAGCCCCACAAGGGGTTAGAGAGGTGCAGCAGATCCACAGAACTCTGGGAACGTCCTGTCTGCTGTGCGTCTGCTCCCGGGAGCTGGGCCTGCAGTTATGGGCGAGGGCTCGCCAGGGACAGATACAGCAGTGGCAGGAGACACGGAGATAATGGGCTTGTGGGTAACTTGCTGCTAACGTGCCAGGCGGCCCCAGTCTCCAGCGGGCTGTCAGAGGCAGTCTTCTCCCATGTTCCTTGTGCACCAAATCGCCCCTTCCTAGCCGTTCCCTGGCTGCCCGGGCTTGGATCCAGGTGCGTGGCCACTCAGCGCTGCCAGCCAGGGCCGGGTTTGGTTGAATGGTTGGTTTTCCCTCTCACTTCCAGCCATGCTTAGCTCCTACAACTGCCTCTCAGCGCACAGCACAGCTCTGAGGGGAGGACCGTGCACTGGGCAGTCACGCAGCCTCTACGGACTCCTGCGTGAGAAGTGAATGGGTGGGGAGGAGGACGGCAGCTGGGAGGAAAGCTCTCCGCGCCAGCCCTGTGGTGGAGGAAAGGAGCTGTGTAGAGCTAAGGGCCCTGAGCCCCGCATGCTTTTATCCAGCCCTCCCTCAGAAACATCTAGTGGGACTTGGCTTGCGCCGGCCTGGCAGCTGGCTGTTCCAGCAGCACTTGGTGAGTGGAGGGGCTCCGTCTGCCCAGCACGGCCTGCATGCCACGAGCTAACTCCGGGAATCCTGAGAGTCTGTGAACGCTCTGACCAGGCAGCGTGCGTGCGAGTGCATCGTGCTGAGCCGTGCAGGGTGTCTGCGGAGGGGCCACTCACTGCAGTACCGGCTGGCGATAGCCACAGGTGTTATTGTGTAGATACAGGACCCACTCCTGGTCCCAGTGAACTCCCTTGGACCTCTGTGAGCCTGGCCTCCAGTTCTGTTTGCTACTTACACGTGAGATTAGCTGCAATCCTGTCTCCTTACAGCAGTACCTTCCTGGAGTTATCCATTTAGCTATCAAGCTACCGTCCTGTCCCAGCATCTCCCATGTGTTGGAAAGGATGGCGGTCTCTCGCTCCTCCTCTCCAAGGGGATTAGACTGCCCTTACGAATGACTGAATCTATCAGAGTGCGGGTTGCTGCTAGTGTGTGTGCATGTGTGTGTGTGTGTGTGTGCGCGCGTGCCTGGCTTTCTGTTACTGAAGCAGGAAGGAGCCTTTATCCAAACCCACATAACAGAGTCCAAAAGTAAAAATGTCTCAAAGCAGCAAGTTAAATTCACGGACAGTGACTACAACCTTCCAGTTGCTGCCCAGGATAGAAACACAAATGCATGTGTGCTCCGGGATTTTGGCTACCAGTCCCCTCTGAAAACCTTTGCACACTTTGCCATTTCTTGGAGCATGTTCCTCATTCTTGCCAGCGTGCCAGGCGCTGTACATGAAGCAGATAAAAACAGTCTCTGTCTGAGGAACTGACACAGAGAGGAGAAGACACTCTGCATAGCCCATGGCGCTGTTAGCTATTCTTCTTCATCTTCATCTTCCCCAGACACATGTCACTGAGTTGGAGAGGGATTTTTCCTGACCTATGTCTCTGGTCTCATGGCAGAATTGATTCGTTAGGACAGGTTTGAAAGAGCAAGAGGCCTGGTGCACTAGGACTGGGAGTTTGGTCTGTGCACAGGAGCATGATGGAAGGAGGCACAAAGCCATGGGTAGGGAAGGAAGAAGGGGGATAAAATCATTGACAGCACAAAGAGTACAAGGTAGGATGTGACAGGAGGTGCAGGCAGAGGTGTGCATCGCCTAGACGGAGAGGATGAGCCGCTGAGCTTGATGCTCAAGGCAAGGGGGAGTCATGGGAAGGATTCAAAGAGGAGAGGGATGAGGGAATCGGGTGGGAGAGGAAGCTGCAGTAATCACAGTGGGATATGCCCAGGGCAGGGACATGTCTGAGCTGCTGGGATGGAAGGGAAGGGTCCTGGAGGGAGAAACAGCAAAGCTAGTAACAGCTAGGGTGGGAGGGAGGAGCTGAAAATGCTCTCAAGTTCCTGGCCCTGCGAGATGGCGAGGAGCGTGGTGGTGATGGCAGAAGTGGGGAGCAGGTTGTGGAGGATAGGGAGCCCTGTTTTAGCCGTGTTGAGTGTAGCCTGGCCGTGGGCTACTCAGGTGTTGTCAGAGAGATGGGCACAGGGCTGGGCAGAGGCAAACCCATGGCTGAGTCCTCAGCACCAATATGGTACCATGGCTGAATCCATGCAAGCAGATGAGGCCGCTCCAGAGTAAGATGTGCAGCTAGACGATCAGGGGACCAAGGACAAAGCCTAGCGGGAGCAGAGACAGGACCTACTCAAGGGATGCTGGATGTACCGTCAAAGAGGTGAGAGGAGAACCAAGGGACAGCAGAGCCATGAACGCACAGCGCAGTGTTGTGTGCACGGTTAATAGGAGCCAACCTTCACCCTAGAGGTGGCCGCAGTCAAGCACTTGACAGGTGGGAAGTGCCAGGTTTATGGTGGTTTGTGCAACCTTAATTTTGCCCCTTGCTGTGCACTGAGTGAGGCATGGTCCTGGGGAAGAAATAGTGCGTGCTCATGTAATTAAAGGCCGTCTCCTGGTGCGTGCACACAAGGGGGCAGCTCTATATCTGGCATGTCGTGAGTTTCAAGTGCTTGGCCCTGCAGCCTGGCTATCCTTCTTTTGACATCCCCTTTTTCTGGAATGTCCTGGGTTACCTGTAAATGGTAAAAATAAACCCCATTGTGTGCAACTGTAACAGGGCAGGGTTTGAGCCCCAGGCCTTGAGGCCTCAGCACAGCCTGCTGTCAGTGGAGCTACAGGGCTAGCAGCATGAGACAGCTGCTTTCCCAGGAGGAAGATGGGTCTCTGGTGCCCCGTGGTGTGTCTGGAGCGTAGTCAAGTGGATCCCAGTGCAGCGGTGAGAGACTCTTGCCCCGCATGGTGGCACCAGAGTGAGGTCTGGACTTCCCTCTCTTCCCTCTGCCCCTGGGATTGGGGGACTTCCTGCCCCTTGGGGTGCTCTCAGAGTGGGACATGGGCTGCTGGGGCCACGGGCCAAGTCCAGTGTGGTCAGATGCAAGGGAACATAGTACGGGTGGGTCTCTCCCTCCCACTCCTGCCGCTGCAGTAGTTGTGACAGCTCCCAGGCGTTCCCAGTGCGTGCTAGGCATCCTAAATACCGGAGCCCTTGCTGGCTCCCCATATGGTCCATACATATCTATATAGACAGACTGCACACACCCACGAATCATGACACTGCTGAAATGCAGCCACAGCCAGGGCAGTGAAACGGGAAAGCTGTTTAACATACCAGGAAACAGCAGGCATTGGTTTAGGACAGGAAGTGAAGGGATACCGTGGGCAGCTAGAACTGCAGGGGGAAGTGAGGATGGGAGAATATAATTACCCTATTTGGAGCTTTGTCAGGACCGTGGGGTGCACCCAACTCTTGTGAAATGTGTCTCCAGACCTCTAATGAGCATGCTGAGAAAAGAGAGGAACAAAGGAACTGGTGGGCAATGCCGTGCAAGCAGGAAGGGATTTGGGTAGGGGCTTCTCTTGTGAGCAGGACTCTGCGCATTCCCCGGCTTTCCTCTGACCTGCTTCTGGGGGGGATTTTCCTTGGTGAGCTATTTTCAGATGTTGGTCAACGCATTCAACATACCTAGTCAGCCAGCCACTCCGCCTGCTGTCTCTGCCCAGACCCCAAGAGATTTACATTCTTTCTATGCACTTGCACCGCGCTGAGCTGGCCAGATAGTCTTCACTGGAAACTGCGGCCACGGGGCAGAGGCAAGAGCAGGCCCCCCCAGGGCTGGAGCGGCCCCTGCGGCGCCTCCTCCCCCTCCTGTCCCTCTGCCCCCCATTCAGAACGAGCGTCCACTGCTTCTGACAGGGCCGCTCTGTGCTTGTCTGCCTCAGTAGGTCTGATAAAGACTTTTCCTGCAGAGCCTCTGCTCCAACTGTCCTGTTCCTTTGCTCGTCCCGCAGCTGTTTGAGTTTGCCCGGGGCTGTCGGGCTGGGGAGGTCATACCGGGTGCATCCTTGAGAACGGTAAGCCAGGGCTGAACAATGTAGAAAACGCAAGTTTTTAACAGCATGCCTGGTGAACAGTGCCGAGGAGCAGATGTGTGGCTGGCGCGGGGGGGCGGGGGGCTCATGCCTCACCCCCCAGGGCTGCTGGGCCCAGCTCAGCCCACAGTGCAGGCCACATGGAGTTTCTATAGAGCCCTGAGGGCTGCCCGAGCTTGTGCCTTTGAGCGATTGCAGCAGCTCAGAGCAGCCAGGGCACAGGAATGTCCTGCCTGGGCCCCCTTCCTGCCTCTGGGGGCGCCTATCCAAAGGGCTTCCGGCTCCTAAGGGAGGTGCAGAGCCAGCGCTCCACTCCCACAGTGGACCTCCCGCAGCAGGGCTGTTCCCTGAGAGGGAGGGGACTCGTGGACTTTGGCACACTGCTTGGGCTGGCACAAAGGGGCCGTGGCACAGAGGTGATTTTCCGGGGCTTCCTTGGTGGCTAGCAAAGGTACTAACGTGGTGGGTTGCTGCTTTGCGTTGGGGTCTGGGAGCGAATTCCCGTTTCTAGACACGGATGTGTGAGTCTCCTGGCACTTACATGCTTTAAACCCACCAGAGTCACAGCTTGGAAAGCAGGGGGGCCCCTGCCCAAGTGCACGGGGAACCCCAGTGCTCACAGCCAGCCCCAGCTCTCTGGATGCCACAGAATTAACAAACACTGACAGTGCTCCACCATTGCTCTCTACGGGTCTCCTCCGCACCAGAGTAAGCTCCCATCTGCTCTCTGACCCCAATCCCCAGAGACAGCCTGGGAGAACAGACAACTAACAGTTTGCCCTACAGCTCCCCAAATCTGGGCTCTGCCAAACCACCGCTAAGGAACCCTCCCCCAGAGCACCCTGCGTCTCTCCCTTTCCACTGCGAGATCATTGCTGAGTGATCACGGGGGGCTGTTCTCTCCCAGGCTGTGCTGACCATAACCACCGTGGCATCACGTAGGGAAGGGGATGTCAGGTAGCCAGGACCTCCGTCATTTAGGGCTTTATTGATCACAACCAGCACCTTAAACGTCACCAAGAAATCATCTGGTATCCAGGCAAACTGTGGGCTGCCCAGGAGTCGCCTCCGCAGAGCCTGGACACCACATTCTGCATTAGCTGCAATAGCAGGAATCAAAACTTGCTGGGACTAAGAGGCGGATAAAGGGCCACGCTTCCAGAAAAGGCAGGCTGCTCCCTCATTCGACACCACTGAGAAGCCACGTGGAGATCTCGAAACGGGGTGACACTGAAAGTACTGAAGGGCAGGCGCAATCCATCCACCAGGGGTGCTGAGAGAACTTTGGCCACTTCCGCTTACCTCTCCCCTTCTCTGGGCATTACAACTGTCCTGGTTAGCCTGGGCTCCTTTGGGCACTGAGTTATTCCACCAGCAGGGTCAGGCATCAGCTAGGACTGTGTGCCACCAGCATACGGAAGACCTGACGTTAACCTTCTTGACAACCCCATCTGCATGTTAACCAGAGCGGGGACAAGACAGAACCTTCTGGTGCTTTGCTAGGGGCTGCGAGCAGTGGTGCAGTGGCGCTGAAGACAGCTGGTAGTCTGGAGAGGACTGGCATGGACACGTTTATCTTCATCCGCCACTGGCAGGAAGTTATCAGCCAATTCCCTAGCAGAGTTCCTGTACTATACCCAGTGCTACCACCCAGCTCTATGTGTAGGTATATGGGTGTTGGAGTAAGGCAGGGGTGGCCAACCTGAGCCTGAGAAGGAGCCAGAATTTACCAATGTGCATTGCCAAAGAGACACAGTAATACATCAGCAGCCCCCCATCAGCTCCCCCCCCCAGTCCCCAGTGTCTCCCACCCACCAGCAGCACGGCCGATCAGCACCTAACCCTCCATCCCTGCGCCTCCCGCCCGCCGCGATCAGCTGTTGGGTGGTGTGCAGGAGGCTTGGGGGCGGGAGGGAGGAGGAGCAAGGGCATGGCAGACTCAGGGGAAGGGGGTGGGGGCCTTGGGGGAAGGAGTGGAGTGGGGCCGGGGCCTGGGGCAGAGCCAGGGGTTGAGCAGCGAGCACCCCCCGGCCCATTGGAAAGTTGGCGCCTGTAGCTCCAGCCCCGGAGTCGGCGCCTATGCAAGGAGCCGCATATTAACCTCTGAAGAGCCACAGGTTGGCCACCCCTGGAGTATGGAGTATGTTGAGGGGATTACAGACTGGGGTTAGCTCAGGGGCTCTCTCTGCAGCCTCTGCCTATGGATGCTGGTGGAACAGCGCTGGTGCATAAATAATGATGCTCACACCCTGAACGCTGCGTGCAGATGTGGCCGTCCCATCTCAAAAAAGATCTATTGGAATTGGAAAAGGTTCAGAAAATGGCAACAGAAATTATTAGGGGTATGGAACGGCTTCTGTATGAGGAGAGATTAATAAAACAGGGACTGTTCAGCTTGGAAAAGAGACGACTAAGGGGAGATATGATAGAGGTCTATAAAATCATGACTGGTGTGGAGAAAGAAAATAAGGAAGTGCTATTTACTCCTCTTAACACAAGAACTAGAGGTCACCAAATGAAATTAATAGGCAGCAAGTTTAAAACAAACAAAAGGAAGTATTTCTTCACACAACGCACAGTCAACCTGTGGAACTCCTTGCCTGAGGGTGTTGTGAAGGCCAAGACTATAACGGTTCAAAAAAGAACTAGATAAGTTCATGGAGGGTAGGTCCATCAATGGCTATTAGCCAGGATGGATAGGGATGGTGTCCCTAGCCTCTGTTTGCCAGAAGCTGGGAATGAGCGACAGGGGATGGATCACTTGATGATTCCCTGTTCTGTTCATTCCCTCTGGGGCACCTGGCATTGGCCACTGTCGGAAGACAGGATACTGGGCTAGATGGACCTTTGGTCTGACCCAGTAGGGCTGTTCTTATGTTGCTTTTCTTTTTCAAGTTTGTTTTCTGGAGAGTTTGTTCTGGGTGTGGTTGAGAGCTGAACGAGATGTGTGCTCTACCCGCAGAGCAGGGGCAGTGCCGCCTTGCCCCCCCACCCCCCTTCCACACCTTGCCCTCGTGATTCCTAAAAGTCCCCTGACTCTACCTCATGCTCTCACTACTTGGCATCTTCTCGATAACGCTTGGGTCATGCAGCAGGTGCCTGCCTGGGAAGTGGGGTGTCTGAAGCAGGCGTGTGGGGCGCTGACTTTCCGTCCGGGTTGCTGTGCAGACACATGCCCAGTCTGTGACTGGTTCTGTACTGTCGAGTGTAGGTTTGAGCACCTTGTAGTGCAGGCTGGGAACACACACTTGCTGGTGGGTTTTTTTGTTTTTAGCTGCCTGTGTTGGTTCATTGGAATCTCGGACTCCGCTCTGGGACAACATTCATGGGAGGCTAAAATTGAGTCACCAAAGGAAAACACCCAGGCCTGACTCTGAGGCCTAGTGCTGCCCAGTGTGGTACCTCCGCGTGGCCTCGCTGAAAAGGCTGGGTGGTGCTTGTGCCGTATCTGTGATCCACCATGTCTGGCAGGGCACAGCTAGGAATGCCGAATCTAGCCAGAGCAAATCCCCTTTCCTGCTAATGCTCCAAAGCTCCCGAGCCCTCTCCCGTGGACAGAGCTCTCGACAGGTACTGCGAGTAGCATGGGTGAGAGACCCAGGGGAGAACAATTGCAGCACCAGGACAGTACTGCTTTCCCTACTTCTGCTTTCTGTGGGGCCTGGCCTGATTGACTCGGGGGTACCTGCTGTGGGGCTGCAGCCCAAAGCAATTCTGTCCACCTGCACGGAGAGTGCAGGGGCTGGGCAGGACTTTCCCTGCATCGCTCCGCCCAGTGTCTGGGGGCCTCTGTGGCTGCAGACACCAGAACTGTGAGCAGGGAGACTGTCTAACCTCCCCTGCTGGCACCCCGGCAGTATGGAGGAGGGAGCTGTCTTGCCAGAACAGAGGGGGGAGAGGCTAAGGGTGACAGGGGCAGGTGTGAGGAGGGTCTGGGCGGGGGCCAGAGCCTGGCCGAGGATGACAGGCTGGAGGGGGCAGGGACATAGGGGACAGGTTGGAAGGGGGCTGGGCAGAAGGGGGCAGGCAGGGAGGGGGTCGGGCAGTACCAAGGGACCAGAGCAGAAGAAGGGAGAATAGGATGCAGGGGCAAAATGGAGAAGGCTGCTTCAGACTCTCCTGCCCCTGCCCCTGCCCCCCTTCCCCTGCTCTGTCCCCCACGGCCTGCCCCTCTGGTCCCTAATATCTTCTTCTGGGTCCCACAGTTCCCTGCTGCTACTGGCTGTGAAGGAGGGGCTGGTGCCTTCACCCATGCCCGCCCCTCCCCACTGCCCCGGGGCACCCCATGGGGGCCTAGGGAACCATTCCCCACTGGTGAGAGATGGACTGTGCTGTGCAGAGCACGGGCTGCATGGATCCTGTTCAGTAGATGGGAAGCGGGATGTACCCACGCTGCCCCAACTTGTGTAAGTGCCACCAAGCCAGACTAACGTCACTGAGTGGAGAGAGTGAGAGCTGGGTCTGGGCATGTGCCAGCTTCCCCCCAAATCAGTGGCAAGCTGTGAGTGTAGAACCAGCCTCAGAGGCCTGAGTGCCTATAAGTAGATAAATACAGTAGATGGCCAGTGGGCGCGCATATATATATATATATATATATATATATATATATATATATATATAACACTAACACATACACACAGAAGGTGTATCTCTTCCAAGAGATCGTGCCTGTGAGAACAAGCTCTTTGGATTCTGGGCTCTATACATGGAATCAAATGGCCTTTGCAGTAGGAGGCTCAGGGAAGAAAGACAGCAATTTACATAAAGTATAGCTCATTTACATGTATTAACTAGCGCTCTGGCTCATGGCAATCCAGACCTACAGTTCAGTAGTAGTTACCCGACTAGATTCCTTTAAGCCATACCATAGCCTGCTGCATTCTGCCTCCTCCCTGCCCCTTGAGGAAAGGCATACTGCACACAGGTCTGTCCAGAACAGAATTATACGACAAGCCCTAGCACCAAGTGGCAGGCAGTGAGAGACCGTGTCTAACAGATATCAGCGAGACGAGGTAGGAGCGCCTTCCCATCCATAACACCGGCATAAATTCCATAAACGTATTGGGTCCTTGGTGCTTTGGCGGTAGAGTTCAGATATTAGCGAATCATCCAATTAAAGGAGACACTGCTTTACTCCTAGCCCACCCCAAAAGGCAGCCATACCTCATCATGTGTGATGGGTATAGAAGGGCACCTCGGACACCTTTTATGGGCTGGAGGGAGGAGTCCCTGGGTGAGGGTCCTTGGCTTGTGTTATGCAGGAGGTCAGACTGGATGGTCTAATGGTCTCCTGAGAAGCACGTATAAGCCTAAACGCGCTCCATCGCTGGCAGAGAAGGGACTCTGAGTCTGCCAAGCACAGAAAGCAGGAGTCGGAGCACTAGGGTGAGTTGAACTAAATGAAGGACATGCCCAGTCATCTGTACTTTTACAGCAGGTACCCAAACGGGAGATTGGCTCCTGGGTGAGAAAGTGCATGTGCTGGCTGGGATTTGTCGGTCTTGGCATTTAGATAAGGTCCCGTCCTCAAGAACTGACCATGTAACTACCAAAGGGATGTGGGAGGGGAATATTGGAAGGCCATGTGATCAGGTAGGGGAGCTCAGCCAGCGTCTACGTGTGTGTTTGCGTCAGGAGGACAGGCTTGGCATAGACAAGATGCAGCTGAATTTCCCCACCAAGTCACGATACCCTCCCACACCCCTTTGCTCGGACTGTGCTGTCAGCTCTCCTGGGGAGTGCCGAGTCCTCCTCCGAGAAGTGTCTGTCCAGGAGGGGCACGAAGGAGGAGAGGATAGAGCCTTTACTGGGAAGGATGCTGCTTTGAGGGCCTTCTGGCCGCCGGTGGCCTGACGGCTGTGAGTGGACTTGAGAGACAAGCATGCTCCTCGGGGCTCAGGCAGACAGCTGTGGAAAGGAGAGGAGCGGGTTAGCATTCCCAAGTCCCCTGAAGCTAAAGAACCAGGGAACGTGGCTGGAAAGCCTCCATTTCCCTCAGCACATGGGGAAGGCTGGGCGCTGTTCCTGAAGGAGTATGTCGGTTTCCTTAGCAGTCAGTGGTGCGCTGAGGTCCCGCCAGCATAAACCAACATCTTGTCATGGGTGAGTGGGGGCAGAGGGGCACGTGGGGCAGGAAGAGGCCTGTTGGAGGTGGACTGGGGCAGGGTGGAGCGACGGCGAACCCGAGCTTATCTTAGAGCTCCCAGGCTCCTGGCCCGCCCAGGGTCAGAGAAGGGGCTTACATCTCCCTCCTCCCTGGGCTCCACTCTAGACAGGCCCTTTAACTTCCTTTGAGAAATGGCTGCAGTGGTCACTCCGCACTGACTGCCTTCCAAGCAGCCCCTTATTCTCCCCGTGCCCAGGGCCGGTGCCCCAAGCCTGCGCCTGTTGGGGCGACGGGCGGAGGCAACACACTGTGGTTTCAGTGGCATAGGCAAGAGAAAGGACTGAGCTGTCTGCTCACAGGAGGGTTCATTTGCGAATCCCAGGGGCCAGCCGTCGAGACCCTGGAAGGAGCCTGCCACCAGACCTGGCTAGTCAGGGAATGTGATGGTATCGGGTCTTAGCAGAGAGTTTCCAGCAGTGCCCAGCTGCTGGCTGTTACCTGTACGCAAGGTGTCTGTCTGAATGGCCTAGCTGCAGTGCCAAGCTGAATGGTGCAGAGGAGCAGGCGATGGAGGTGGCTTGAGGAGCCAGTGCCTGGCAGCTGGGGCAGGGGACTGGTGTGCAGGAGTCCTCCGCTCCCTCTCTCCGTCACACTCCCACGTCACTGGGGAAGGCAGGACGGCCCCGCTCCCCTGATGCAATCTGAGTGCAGGTGTTAGTTGTCCCGTAGGGTCTCCAGGCAGCCTGACACAGTTTACCAATGCAGAGCAGTAGGTAAGGTCAGCCTAGAACGAAAGCATTTGCCACCCGCCAGCGAAGATGTCTGCAGCATGCGCAGCACAAACCAGGAGCGAGTACCTGACACCTTTTCCTCCACTCTTCTTGGTCTTTTTCAGTTGGAGGAGGACAGGCATTCCCAGCACTCCCTCCCGAGGTACAGCCCCCTCAGAAGACTGGCGTCCTCCGTTTTCTCCTCCTCAGCCCTGGAGACAGAGCACTACCCTCAGCTCGGTGGCACTTTCATACAGCGCAGCCGGTCAGCGGAGAGCAGCCCCGTGCGCATGCCCCACCGCAGGCACATGCCCCTCACGGCAGGAAACCACAGACTCATGCCTTCTGTCCTCCGCATTTCCAGGTCCCAGCTCCAGCAGGTGTGGGCCCGCTTCACCCATAAAACATAGCCCGTATGGAGGAGCAGCAGCCTCCGTAATGCAATAATAACGCCCACCTCCCCGCAGTGCGTCACCACTTAATGCAATACTGAACCCCAGACAACATGGCCTAAGGTACTGTAACTTCCAACGCCCCCTCAGCCAGACCCAGGCGAGAGAAAACCCAGACTGAGAACACCGGCCGCTCCAGCCATCCGACACGCCGGGCGAGGCTGCATCCCGGCTGAAGATAGATGGGAATAGCCCCGGTGAACATAACATGTATTAGTGGGCTGGCTCCAGAGCTCCTCTGCTGGGCTCCGTGGTGGTATCGTGCAGCCACGGGGTTGTGAGTTCACGGCTGCCTCACGGAACACGCGCACACGCCAAACACGTTTTCAGGTTAGGCCCGGAGTGGAGAGGCAGTGCAGGTTCAGAGAGCGCCCACGCTCCAGTAAAATCCAGGTCAGGTTTGTCGTCATTAGTCTGTTACACTGGGCCAAATCTGGGGGCCGTCTGACTCGGCCTGGATTCAGGGAGAGTCCCCCTGGACGTTTGGCTGAGTTAGTCCCTCAGGATTTGTCTCTCTGTGGAGTCCCGGTCACCGTTTCTCTGTTGCTCTGAAATCCCAGAACATTTGTTGCAGTCTGTTTTTCACACGGTGACCGCACCTTTCTGTCCCCTGTGACTGTGTCTGGTGTGTGACAGTGAGCCTGTTTGTCTGTTCTCCCCTCCTACAGCTGCTCCAAACCTACCTGCGTTGCCCCGGGAACGCTGCCAAGTGTAGTGGGCTAGTAAGGGTTTCCTTACCGGCCCAGCTGTCAATCGCTGTATTGAAAAATCCCTGAAGCTTCAGGCACCTCTGGCTTTTCATAGGCGAACCAGCACAGCCACCTTGCCTTGCCATGTCCGTTCTTGTGATAGCTCTGATTTTGCTTTGGTGTGTTTTGTCAATGAACGGGTGAGCATACTGAGTCCCAGGATAGCTGTTCTCAGCTGTCACGTGAGGAAAAGAGGAAAGTAACTTCCAGGAATTCTAAGTCTTATTTTGCTGCTTCTCTAGAGACTCTCCTGCCTGGCACATGCTCCTGGTGCCCGTGGAGAGCCATATCCCAAGGCATGCCAGTTTTCTTTCTCTTACTAATTAGATCAGGTTTCTTGTGGGCCTTGGACCTCAGCACCCGCTGCACGGAGCCCCAGGAGACCCCATCCGAAACAGTGCCTGGAGTCTGAGGGGCTCTGGAACGTCAGGGGTGATTGACATTGTCACCAGAACCCTGGTGTCATCTGTCAATGTTCTCTGGGGACTATTGCACCTCCCAGTGCAGCTGCAGTGTACGGACCGGCTTGGATTACAGCCCACTGTGGTTAAGTGAATGCAGTATTTATCTTCTCGTGAACTGCGCCCTTGGTCTGTTCTTCTGAGAGAAGATGCAAGTGAGTGCTGGTCTATGAAAGGAGAGGGGCACTGGTGAGGCGTAGGGGTTTAGAGGGACGTGAGCCCAGAGGAGAGGACTCTGGAGAAGGAACCGAGCCCAGTTCTGGGGAGCTCAGACACAGGGCCGGCTCCAGGCACCAGCTTACCAAGCAGATGCTTGGGGCGGCCACTTCGGAGAGGGGGCGGCACATCCAGATGTTTGGCGGCAATTCGGCGGACGGTCCCTCACTCCCGCTCGGAGCGAAGGACCTCCCGCCGAATTGCCGCCGCAGATCGCGGTCGCGGCTTTGTTTGTTTGTTTGTTTTTGTTTTGTGTGGCTGCTTGGGGCGGCCCAAACCCTGGAGCCGGCCCTACTCAGACAGCAGAGAATGTGCTGACGTATCCAGGCAGGACCGAGCTGGGTGTTGAGAGAGAGATGCTGAATTCTAATACTGACATTGTACTGCAGCAGAGGGCTGTTTCAGACTGAATCACCAGGAATGCTTCCTTCTCAGTTGTGGTCTATGCATGTCCTCACAGGAGTCCTCCGTTCATCTCTTTGGATTTGTGATGTGTGCAGCCTTTTTGTGGTAGTTCAAAAACTTCCGCTGCAGTTTGGGGTTTAGTCCTATCATCAGCAAGGCATTGGTCCCTGCCAGAGTGGGGAAACCAGAGTAGAGGGACCAATGTTCTAATTCAATTTGGCACCTCCTATGTTGCTAGGTGTAGAAACCAGGGAAGAACAAGCTTTCGCTCCCCTCGAGAATAATGTTCCGGGAGATGATTTCTGAAGGATTGATCAACTCTGATTTTTTTAAATTTGTATTTTCATAACATTTGCTTTTACTGGACAGCATGTTCTTGAACATACAGCATTTACTAAAGCTATGCATGTGAAAATCAGCCACACTGGAGAACTCCCACCCAAGAGTTTTAAAGGAGTTGGCCAAAGAGCTGTCCAGATGACTGATGTTAATTTTTAAAAGTCTTGGAAAATTAGAGTAGTTCCAGAGGATTGGAAGAATCCAATGTTCTGCCAGTTAATAAACGAGAGGGCTAGCATAATTACAAGCCTTTAATTATCAGGGCTGGATTAACCTTTTGTGGGCCCGGTGCCAAGCATATTTGTGGACCCCCATGGGGGCAAAGGAGAATGGCGTGGGGAGGTCAGTCCCCAGAGCAAGGGGCTGGCCAGGGGCATTGGGACAGAGCATGGCGGGGCCAGCCCCGCTCCACCCAGCCCAGTGCAAGGGCACTGTATACAAACCGGCAGCTGCCAGACGCACACTGGCCCGTCCAACCCTGTAATGCCAACGTGCCCCTTCCCCTCGGGGGTGGGCCCATGCCGTGCCACACAGCCCCCGACTCCCTATGCCCAGCGTCCCCCAGAACTGCTATGCCCAGCAGCCGCCCCCCCAGACCCTCCACCACAAATGCACAGTGGCCTGCCCAGCAGCCCCCCTGCCCAGCACCCCCCCACACAGCCGCACCGCTACTGCCCAATGCACTTCCCCAAAGCCCACCACCACAACTACACAGCACCCCACTCAGACCCCCCCACAGACCTCCCCCACACCTCCAACAGACCCCCCCCACTGCCTAGCACCCAAAACACACAAACCTCCCCCACTGGCCAGCAGCCCCCCACATACCTCCTGAGACCCACTCCCTCACACCCTGCCCCTTGGCCACACTCACTGGCCCTGCTGGGAGGTGACTGTGTCTGCCAGCGCGGCCAGGGCCGGTCCGGTGCCAGGGCGAGGAATCGCTCCGGCCTCTCAGGAGTGGCGCGATTAGCCAGGCCAGGGTCTGCCCCCACCCCAGCCGGGCTCCCTCAGGACCCACTTGCCTGGAGATAGGGGGACCATACGTCCCCTTTTGGCCAGGACAGTTCCCTTTTTAAGCTCTGTCCCGGCCATCCTGACTTTTTTGACAAAAACTGGCATTTATCCCATTATCACTTGGCAAGAGCAAACGATCAAATGCCCAGTTTACCAAAAAAGTCCGGTGCGACCCCCCAGCAGGGCGTGGAGGAACATGTGGCGGGTGGCGATGTGAGGTGTCAAGCCGCAGGGCTTGCGGGGGGTCAGCGCCAGCCGCAGGTAAAATGGAGCTTGGTGGGTTAGGGGTCAGCTCCAGTCCTGGCAGTGGCATGCAGAGCTCAGGAAGGGGGGGGCAGCCCCTGGCCGCGGCGCTGGGAGCTCGGGGAGGGGAGGAGGGGTAAGCGGCACGGAGCTGGGGTGGGGTTCAGCAGCTGCACTGATGTGATATACTTAGACTCCTGTAAGGCATTTGACTTAATACTGCAAGAGAGTCTGATTAAAAAATGAATTAGGTTGAAAACTGGCTAATGCAGCTCTCAAATGTATTTGTAAATGGGAATCATCAACAAATGGGGGTGTTTCTCGTTGGGACCCCCAGGATCTGATCTTGGCCGATGCTATTCAGTATTTTACCAGTGAGCTGGACAAAAATATAAAATCTTTGCGGGTAAACTTGACAGGTGACACAGATTGGTGGGATGGTAAATAATGAGAAGGACAGGGCTGTCGTACCGAGCGATTGGGTGAAGTCAAACAAACATGCCCTTTAATACAGCCAAAAGCAAGGCCAGGCATCAAGGTGCAAAGCGGGTAGGTCACACCAATAGGATGGGGATGTGGATCCGGGAAAGCAGGGACTCGACAAGGATTTGGGAGTCGTGGCAGTTAGCCAAGTGACTGTGAGCTCCCAGCGGGAAGCTGGGGCAGAAAGAGCAATGTGAGGAGGATGCTGAGCCGGAGCAGGGAGGCGGTGTTACCTTTGCATACGGTACCAGGGAGACGATTACTGGATACTGTGTCCAGTTCTGGTGTCCAAGGGTGTTGGAAAAGTGGAAGAGGTTCAGAAAAGAGTTACAAGCATTATTTGAGGTCTGGGAAACCTGCCTTGTATGAGATGGAAGGCGCTCAATCGATTTAGCTCATCAGAGACAAGGTTAAGAGGTGACAGATCACAGTCTCTGAGTACCTTCCTGGAGAGAGCCTGGAGGGCTCCTTAATCCAGCAGATGGGCAGAATGAGATGCAATGGCTGGACATTGAAGTCAGCAAAGTTTACACTGGAAAGAAGATGCACGTTGTTAACGTTTTTAATTGTTCAGCTGTAGATAACCATGGAGCGGCTTACCAGGGGATGCAGGGAAAGCACCAGCATTTACACTGGGATTGGACTGGGGCCCCCGAAAGGACTACGAAAGTGGGGGGAAGCAACCGAAACGAGCCCTATCTGAGTGGTGTCGCACCCCGTCCGTCAGGTCCCAGCGTCACCCTCTCAGATTGGGTCCAGCCACCCCTCCGTCATGCCAGCCGGGGAAAGGCTCTGCCGTTATGCCCCCCACACTTGGTCAGGGGTTACGGGGGGCTGCCCCCCATTCACCCCCTTCTGAGTTCAGGTTCTCAGAAAGGGGTGAGCATAGCCCCCCTGTTTAAAAAGCCGTGAGGAGGGGAGTGGCCCTTTGCCCACCCCACCCAATCGCCAGCACTGTGGATTGGTTGTCTTTGTAAAAGACGGGCTGTAGCTCCATGACAAGCTATTGGCTGGCTGCCGGAGTGGGGGAGGGTCTCTGGCCTGTGCTATACAGGAGGTCAGATAGGGGGTCAGAATGGTCCCTTCTTGTCCTAAGAACGTAGGGTCTGACTAGGCCGGTGCTAACTGGGGGGCTCTTGCTGTTACAGGGGCATGGGGTTTGTTTTGTCAGGTTATTATTTATTCACATACTCAACAAAGCACCTTGAGTAGCACCGTGGGGTCCCCAATTGTAGGGCGAGAGGATTGTAGAGAGATGGCGGCTGCCAAGAATTTTCAAGTAGCTCCTTTTTCGTTTTATAGTTACCGGAATCTAAAGAATATTCCTACCCGCCATGTGAGCGTGCAGTTCCATAACGGCTCCCAGATTAGTGTGTTGCAGCGGTTCTCAGACTGAGGGTCGGGACCCCAAAGTGGGTCGGGACCCGTTTGAATGGGGTCACCAAGGCTGACTGAGACTTGCTGGGGCCCGGGGTTCAAGTCCGAGTCCCACCACCCGGGGCCAAAGCTGAAGCCCAAGGGACTCAGATTACAGGCCCCCCTGCCTTTAAAATGCCCTTTAAACAGCTTCTCCACTTCACTTCGGCTTTGGCCCCCCTGCCTGGGGTGGTGGGGCTCAGGCAGGCTCAGGCTTCGGTCCTCCCTCCTGGGGTCGGGTAGTAATTGTTGTTGTCAGAAGGGGGTCGCGGTGCAGTGAAGTTTGAGAATCACAGATGCAAACGTTTAAACAAGCAATTGTCAAAAATTAAACTTCAAACCTCAGCAAAACGTGATTGGCAGCCAGGGTGCGTGTAAGGAGTTTGTTGTCCTAGTCAGATTTTCCCAGGTGCCTGATACCTCTCAGAATTAACTCGCTGGCTGCAGCCTCCACACCAGTGCAAGCAAACTCACTCTTTGTGAAGTCAGACTCTGGTGCTTTCTATCTGTGTGCGTTAGCAATGTTTAGGACCGGGAGCTGGGGGTGCTTGTTTCCTGAATGAGCAGCGTTCTGTTCTTGTTGGCCTGTGCCCCATTCTGCACAGCACGTGTTCCCTGTCGGTATTTACCGCTCTTATTCAAAATAAGCCCCACTAACGTTGTGAGGCCACAGTGGGGTAGGATCCAGTGCAGATCAAATTGTATGTTATCTGCAAAAACCCTCCTATCCTATATCCTGGTTTCCATGTGCGGCCTGGGCCCCCTCAGTTCCTTCTTTTCTATGCCCAACACCCGTAGTCTTCCATCCCTTCGTCCCATAGCAAAGAGCTGATGAGACCTTGACTTTTAACCCCCCTCTGTGAAAACGTTGCTATCAATGCTTGAGTGAAGCTAATTTAGGAAGCTCTAGGCAAAGGCCTCCAATCTCCCTCCTCCATTGTCTGGATCACACCATCCTTGGTGAGTCATTGGTCCTCGTTTGAGCTGGTGCATTAGTCTCCTGCAAAGACCTTATAGAGCGCAAGGGCAAGCTCTGAGCGCTGTCACGGGAAGCGCTCTCCCAGGCCGTTAGACCAACATGGGCTCTGTGGCGCTCTGCTGCTGGGGACGTTAATCTTTGGTGGCCTGCGTCAGAAGCAGGTAAACAAAAGCCAGCAGCCAAAGAGGCTTGGCAAGGAAAAGAATATCAGCCCTTCACCCATTTGGGGTGCTTCCCCCCACGTTTGTAGTCGTCTTCTGCCCAGGCTGAGTGGTGTATAAACCAGGGTCTCTGCTGCTTTCATCCCTTGCCCAAGTCCCTTTTAGCTGCACGGCTGATAGGGTGCAGGAGAGGAGTCCGTTGTGGTAGTGAGGTGAATGGCACCCCCCCACACATACAACGAGCGTCTCTCACTCTGTCACCCTTCCCTGCCCGCGGAGTAGGACCAAACGACATGGTGATGCCCGAGGCTGCTGCCAGGGGTGTTCTGAAAGGGGCAGACCTTGCCAGTTTTCCTGCGTGGGGCAGGGGAGGGCCGGGCCCCCTGGATATGGTGCGTTCCAGACGCAGCTGCAGCCTTCCTCCCAGCATCCCCTTAAAGCTGTCTCTCCTGGCGGGGGGGCACCGGCCAGAGGCATCTGCCTACCCTAGCCATGCTGCAAGCCTAGCTTAGGCGCCACCAATGCATTGCCTTGCCCGTGACCGGAGGGATGGGCGAGGCATTTTCTGCCAAGCTGACACTAGTCCAAAGATCAGACAGATCCCTCTGGCTATCGCTGTGGATCCAGGCATAGACTGGAGGGTTATTTGCCTTCTGGTTTGTGAACTTGCTGTCCAGGGTGGGTGGGAGTAATTCAGGGTCAAAATTCAATCTGAGATGCACATGCAAAAATGCGGCCTCCACGCTGGCTGCAGGGCAGGGCTCCCTCGCTCTCCATCCCTCTCTCTTACCACTGGCCTGTCTCCCTCCCTAGCCCGCTCAGTCTCCTCCCCAGACATTCCCTCCTTGGTGCTCCCTGGCTTCCTGGCCTCACCCCACAGATTCACCTGACCCTGCACAGTTCTTATCTGCTATCCCCACATCCCCCTGCATCCTCTCAGCCTGCCCCTGTCCCCCACAGCCTGCCCCCTACCCCCACATTCCCCTACACCCCCCCAGCCTGTCTCCTGCCCCCCACATTCCCCTGCATACCTCAGAGACTGCGTTCAGGGGTGGGGGTCTAGGAGATTGGCTTTATGCTTTGTAAACTCGCTCCCTTCCCTCGCTGAAGTGGAGAAGCTGTTTAAAGGGCATTTTCGCAGCTGGCACCTCGCTGGGGAGGAATGTCTCTTCACACTCGGGGGGGTGAGGGGGGGGGGAGGATGCACAGCTCCTCCGAGCCCCTTCCCTGCTTTGCTGACACCGCCCACGCATTGCAGTGACGCTGCAGCTGCAGGGTGATGGGGTTCCTGCCACTGAGCTGATTCGAAGGCCTGTTAATAATCCTCCTCATTTCAAAGGGCGCTCGGTTGTGACAGCTCCCCTCTGGGAAACAAAACTAAAGCTCCAGGCGGTGTTTGCTCTGTGCTTCAAACTAACCACACCACTTCATCCAAAGGGTTCCCTGGGGGCAGTGCCCGACTCCGTCCCCCTGCGCTGCCGGGTGCTGGTGGCCTTGAGGATTTGACCTATCCATTGTCGTTGGTGGCACAGAGCAGTCTGGCAGGACATGGCCGTGGCAGTCGCCTGCTCTGAGAGCGGAGGCTTTCTAGTTAGACTAGAGGCAAGAAGTGACCCTCGGCACTTCAGCCTTTTCTCCATTGCATGGGTTTCCTAAGGGAATCGGGGTGCAGGGACCGGGGCACTGCACTTTTCAGACAGTTTGTAGCCGAGCAAAGCCACTTAGAGACGGGGAACTGGAGAGCTCTTGCGGTCTGATTGACAGGTAGTTCTCAGAGCTCCAGAGAGAAATTGGAAGTCTTTCATTTGTCTGAGCTTTAAAAAGCCCATTTCAGAGTTTATTCAATAATGTTAGAGTGTTTTACCTTTCGGAAGCACACCCCATCCCAAATCCCAAAGCACTTTCCAAAGTGTATAGATATGTAATAGGAATCACTTCTCCTCCCATTTAAATGCCTACATCCCAGAAAGAATTTGCCTGACCTAAGAAAGAATTTGACACTGCAGGGAGAAGTTCAGGAGGCAGAGTGTAATTACCCGAGCTGGAAGAAACTAGGCTGGGACACTGGGGCTAATACCTGGACTATCCCAAAAAGCATCCTGGGGTTTCACTGGTCGCTGGTGTGTGTCTCATACAGAAATGCACTACCCTGAATCCAGAGCCATGATCCTGGGGCAAGGAATGAGTGAAAGAAGAAATCGTTTATATTTTAGATTCTTTGGGATGTTAAACAGCTAATAAATAGGCTACCCACCAGCGTCTTTGACACTAGCACTGAAATCAATGCCAGGTCATTCCCCCGCTGCATCGTCATTTTCTGACATGCTTCCTCCGCGTGTTATTAGCACTTAGTTCACTTTGACATGTGTGTTCTGCATTTAAGTGCTCCGTGGTGGCACAAGAGTACTTTAGCAAGGATAGGGTCGGGTTTCTATTGCTCATGAACATGGCCTGGGGAGGAGATCCGTCACGTAAAGTCATTCGGTCCAGTGAAATTGGCATCTCTTCAGTGGGATAGATGGAATCTCTGCACTCCCCGGCCACATGAGCAGTACTGTGTTAAGACTGGATCGTTAACCTGTAATGCTTTTTCTGCTAGATAATATGAGGTGTAGTGGAGAGCCTTGACCTGCCCCAATCAGATCTTTACCTTGAGCTGAATCACTTTCTGCGTAGCTTACACTGCATAGCTGAGAGCCCTCTTATCCTAGTGCATTCAAGGTGGAAATCTCTTTGGTGGTCAATGAGTCTAGGGAGATAATTGCTGGCCAAACTCTAGCATTGCTCAGGGGGAAGAGACAGAGCTGCCTGCCAGGGTATGTCTACACTGCAAGAAAAACCTGCAGCTGCCAGTCTCAGCGCCTGAGTCAGCTGACCCGGGTTCGTGCAGTGGGCCTGAAAATGGCCGTGTAGATGTTCCCGCTCGGGCTGGAGCCCAGGCTCGGGGCCCAGGCAGGAATGTCTACTCTGCTATGTTTAGCCCTGTAACATGAGCCCCATGAGCCCCAATCAGCTGCCCTGGGCTCTGAGACTCGCTGCAGCGGGAGTGGGTTTTTTGCAGTGCAGACGTGCCTTGAGAGGCTTGCTGATAAAAGCGGGATTGTGTTTTCTCCCGGACAAGGTCTGAAGCCCTGAAAATCCCTAAACGCCTCTTTCTGTTTCTAGTAAACAAACAACCCCAAATACTTCTCAACTTGAAAACATGGGGTGCCTTTCTTCCTAGCTTGGCTGCCCTCCAGCCGCACACGGATAGGCGGGTACGTCCGGGTCACTGGAGAGGCTGGCCAATATAAGCCAAATATGCCCCCCCTTTCTCACCCTTGCCCCCATGGTGACAGTGGGTTTTTTTTGCTGGAGCTTCCATTGCTGATTGTGTGGCAGTTCTGCACGTGCCTGTGAGCCCTGCCAGGAGTGTGATGGGCCAGGTTTATCACAGAGGCATAGCACGGGCTTTCTGTTCTGGCAAGGCCAGTGGGCCTGTGTCCATCAATACAAGTACCCCAAGGGCTATTGCAAAGGAGAACCTCAGTGGAACAAAGGGCCATACCCTTGTCGTGTCTGGTTTGAGTGGATTATCTGGCCCTACGTGTGTATGCAGATTAGAGCAAAGGGCCTGGCGCCTAGTCCGTCCCAGTGTCTCATAGCATGTTTCTGTTTCCATTCACCTGCAGCTGTTTTCCAGTGACAGAATGCTGTGATGGGGAGGGCCCTGCTGTCACTTGTGACCGCTTGGGGTTGAGTCCATGAGAATGTTTTTTGTGCACTGTTCAGTTATTATATACAAAGAGTAAAGGCTGATCGGTGTGCCAGTTCCTTCCCTTGCTGCATTCTCGTACCATGTGCTCTTTGTCTGGGTCACTGTAACGTAGAGATCTGCATTGGCAGTTCCACACGACAGCACAAAGATTCATGTATAGGAAATGTTTCTAACTCTCACTTGATGTATTGAAATTCCTTCTTTGTACCACAAAAACCATTGTGGGAAGTGATCTTACAATGAATGTACATTTTTTTAACAAGCTGCTAAACCACGTAAGGTGGGGGTGAAACTAACCTCCATGCTACATTCACTTGCATGTATCTTAACATCCAGAGAGAAACTCGCTCTGTGTTGGGAGGTTTTATTTTTTCAGGATGCAAAAGGCGTTTCATGTTGGCTCCTGTCACCCAACGAACCCGGCTTGTATCTTCCTTACAAGAACTCCCAGAACTTCCTCATCATCAGCTTCATCACAAGCGCAGGCAGGTGATAGGCCAACATGAAACACGCTCATTGCAAACGCTGTTCCACGCTCCCAGGTGAATAAAGGGGGTGCTCATGGGATGCCTGCCCCTTCAGCTTAGTCCTTCCTGAGAAAACCACGTCAGGCTCCTGTCCAGCACTGCTAATTTACATGGGCTGTTACTGCTTGGGGAAGGGATTGGCTTTGCAGGCTTTTTTCTTCTTCCTCTTTCTTGCTGCTATCACGTTGCTTTCGCAATTGGAGACTAGAACACGTTCGGCATCATTTTCCTTCCACTTTGCTCGCCGTTTCCTAGGTCTCTTGTGGATAGTGAAAACAGTCCTTCCCCATCGGTGCAGCTCCTCAAGCAGAGAGCTGGAGGCAGACTCTCCCGAGGATGGTAATCGCAGGAGAAGTAGGGAGTTTGGTGGCAGGGGCATTGGCACGTCTTCACAGGTCTAGCACGTCTTGCAAAGGGGTGTGAGGCAAACACGAAAAGCGCACACAGTGAAAAGCCGGGCACACAGCTAGCATAGCGATGGGTGTGGCATATGCACCTCTAAAGATCAATAGGAGGACAGTGTAGCTTCCAGTGGTCAGACACTGGGAAAGGAGATCATCTCCATGAGACCGGTGCTGCCGAATCTTGGAGTAACAGGCGTCTGCAGACTAGCATCGCAGTCCTACGGGATTGTATTCAGTGAGGGCACCTGCTCCGTGTTACCTCCTGGGGCAGCTGGCTTGGAAGGAAAGCTGCTTCAGGCACTCAGATTTTGGCTCTCCCCCTCGCTGTAGTAAATTCTGCCGAGTTTCCCTGTCCCCAGTGAGTTCAGTCGCTGCTGGCAGAGCATAATGTCACTTCCAGGATATGCTGAGGCCCCGACAGTTGAAAGCTGTTACAGGGAAGACTGGACTAAAACTCTTGCTGTCTATTTGCTCTCTGCATTCCTCAGGACTAAGGCCTCTTCCCGTTCCCAATGCAGTGCTCTGAGTCGCGTTGGGAACTTGCTTTCTGTTCTTGGACCTTCCAGCTCCCATGAAAAAACTCAGGGACCAGCATATCCTTCCTTTGCATTATCTCCCACAGCCAATGGCTCATTGCTGCGCTTCTGTCGCTGCTAAGCCAGATCGAGTCCAAATCAGACAGCTAAGGTGCGGGGGGGGGGGAGGGGGGTCTGTAGTTGTCGTTTCTGTTTCAAGCAGACAGAATTCGATGGTGCCGATGTACTTATGACATGCGGTTTGCCTGGACACAGTTGTGCTGAGTGTGGATGAGCTGCCTGGTTTGCTGTGGAAAGTTCAGTTTGGGGGTCTGGTTCTTGAGAAAGTCCCCTTTATGCAACCCTCCAGGCTAGTGTCTTCGCGGAAGCACATTCGACAGACTCACGTTTGTCTGACAGCAAGTCTTGCCTGTCGCTGTATTCAGAGGAAGCCCATTGCAGTGGGGGAACTGCCTGCTGTAGCTTAAAAGGTAATGAGGGATTGGTTTGGAAGGACCAAGTTGTCTGAAGGGGTCCAAAGCTTGTTTTTCCCTGAGCCTTTTTATTCTTCCTGTGTCTAATCCCTTTAGAGCCTAAGGTAAACCCCTCAGCCTTTTTGTACTGCAATAACACTGTATTATATGCTTGCACTATTCTCCTGGGCAGACCAAGCATGCAAGAAACAATTTAAAGCTTTTTTTCAGAAGAAAAGCACTGTATTATTGTGTATATAGAGATCCTGAGAGAGAATCTGAATTCTAACTCCTGTATAAAAGCATGCACTGAATACCTGTATGTAGAACACGCTGTAAATGCTGCCGAGTACTGTAAGATCCTACACTTGAAACCACAACAAATGAGCAACTTCATCTAAAAAACAAAACAGAAGCTGGGCAATGGATTCTGTGCCTTTTTTAAATCCATGTATGTTAATCCAGACAATCGGAAAAAGCTTGTATACTACCAAAACCTTATTAAAGAATCAAAGGCACAACCCTGGTGATGGTGTTTTCTTTCACCCCTTCTCCTTTAAATCTGTTGGAAGATCCTTCTGCGATGTGTCATGCTGACCGTTCGCAACAAGTGGAAGAGCTCAGTTGTTAGACAGACAGGGCTTACTCCTTTTCAAGAGCTTCTCTGTGAACCCCAGGTAAGCTGGGCTGGACTGTCACCCAGCTGAGTTCACTCTGTTTTCCCAGGAGGCGCAAATGATAAGACCTCTGGTTTCCAGGGATGCAGTGCTGACAGTTGTTCATGTTGCTGGTGCTGCAGCGTTGTCAGTGCTGCTAATGCAGCGGTTCTCGGAGCTCCGGTGTTAGCTGCACAAGCAGAGAATGCAGACTGCTGATTCAGCAGACCTCGAGTTACTCATCAAGAAAGACCACAGGCTCGGTTTGATGGCAAAGGTGCTCGGCCAGGTTCATTGTTGACAAAGCACGGTGCCGGTGCCCCATAGGAGCTACAGATACACTAACACGTATGCCTGTGAGAAGGTACCAGTTCTGTCCCCTAGATCAATACAAAGATATCCCTCCTTCCACTCTCCTTTTATATATCGATACAAACAAGTTACATATTACATTCCATATGCTTTTCGTTATCAGCCTGTACCTTGTACCTGCGAGTTCGAACCAAACATTCTCATCCGTTATCCTGCCATCCCCTGCTTCTCTTCCGAGGGGTCAGTGCGTCCCTGTACCAGCTCTTGGGAGTTTGTTTACGTAGTTATTTGGGGTGTTCTTGTTCCATCCTCACAGGTCAGGAATGTGCTGATTTGGTTAGATAATCCCTAGTGTGTTACTGTTCTGCCAAGGGCAGGCCTGCTTTGGTTCACCTGTCAGCTCTGCCTGGGGCTCCAGATTCATGTTTAACTAGTGAGCTAGGGTTGTGAGCATCTCCCCACTCCAGGAGCTCGCTGAGATGTCGGAGGCAGCCAGTGTTTCATTCAGATTTGCGATCAATTCTCAGCAGGCCTGAAGGGATCAGGGTTGTCGACTTTCAGCTGATAAGCTCAGGCAGTCTTGCCATGACGTGAAGAGTTTGGAGAAGACAAGTCAGAGAGAATCTGCTCCCAATACTATGGGGAAGGTGCGCTTACCTACCAGCCCAGGGCTGAGTTCTAATCCCACTCCTCCCCTGATGGCTGCAAATACCTCCTCACCTGTATTGTGAGCCAAGGTGTGGCTGCTGCCTTGGCGAGGTAACGATCGCTCACCAAGATGACATGTGAGAATTCGCACCAAGTCACCGCAGGTAGAGCTGGGCGTAGATCCAAGGTCTCTACTCGGACAGCGCATCCCACGGCTCTTGGTTTACCGCTCAGGGTACCTTCCCCTCGTGTGTGGCAGGGACGGTATCTCTCACACATAATGACTATTTTACCAGCGGTGCAGGAACGTGTGACTAACCTGCACCAAGCATGTGTTCCACGCTGGCAGTGTGACGCTTGGCAGGTCAGCTGGACACTGTGTGTTGTATCTCCCCTGTAAGGCATGGTCTACCCAGAGAAGAAGAGCGTTCTTTTCCTCCGGCTAGCGGCTCCTAGCCTATAGCTGAAGTGACTGCGGTCTGTCCTATAAAGCTGCAGGCTGTGGGTTCAGAACCTGGGGGGAGGGATAGCTCAGTGGTTTGAGCATTGGCTTGCTAAACCCAGGGTTATGAGTTCAATCCTTGAGGGGGCCACTTGGGGATCTGGGGCAAAATCAGTACTTGGTCCTGCTAGTGAAGGCAGGGGGCTGGACTCGATGACCTTTCAAGGTCCCTTCCAGTTCTAGGAGATGGGATATCTCCATTAATTTCTTTCTATTTCGGAGGGTTGTTACAAAGCTCCATTGTGTTGGCATGGGTTAAACAAGCTCCTAACTTGGCCTGTTTATCTGAAAGACTGTGTGTCAATGTGTATGAGATTTGGCTGTTCTATTAGAGACCAGGTTCTGTCCCAGCTCTGTATAGAGAGATCTCTTGTAAGCTCCGCTACCTGGGAAAGGGGCGAATGCTAAATTATCCCCAAGGTGGAGGCTGTGATAAGCCATCAGGGACAGAGCTGGGGCTGGAATGCGTGGTCTCCGGGCTTGCAGTGCAATGTGGGAGTCGATCCCTCTGATTTTGCCTCGCCGGGATTGCTCGAAGGCTGGAAGTTTTTGGACCATTGTGAGATTGCCTGCAGCAGGGGCTGTGTCACTTGTGGTGACTTCGTTGTGCACAGTGTGTGTCTGGGCAGTGGGGGGGTATGGGGTTACACAGATCTATGGCTTTACACTGTATTTCCTAGGTTTGTCTGGCTTTGAGTCCCTTAGCAGCCTGATCTGTCCCTCACAAAGTGTTTCTTCGACATTGAATTCCCCGTGGTTTCCAACGGTTGCAATCACAGAGATTGAAAGGAGGGTATGGCCTGCAGCCCCAGGGAGACTCGGCCAGGCTTCTGGCATGGAGCATCTCCCCCGCCCAGAATCGCCTGGCATGGGGAGCTTTCTGGAGCTGAGCAGAGGCAGGAGGAGGCATAACAGAGACAGATCTGCACCCTGGCAATTCTTTATTGCTGTACTGCCCAGAGGGACTCTGGCGGCAGGGGGCGCAAGCCAGGGCAGCCTTCGGGCTGCTCTAATCTACGTCTGGGGCTGATCCATCCTCCTTCGGCAGCGAGAAGGTGCAAAGCCTCCCCTCCCAGTCCCAATCCTGAGCCCCCTTCTTCCCCCCAACGTACTGTAGAAAATCCAGACCCTTTCAGTTCCATCACCCTTCTTTGCCGAGGAGACCTGGGCTCCCTGGGTCAGGTCCCTCCGGGCTGCTGTGCTGTGCGTGGGCTCTGAGGAGTCTGCCTTTTGCCCATAAGGTTCTGATGGAAGGTGAGACTCCCCAGGCGGAAAATCGGGAAGAAGGGATTTTTGGAACCACTGTAACTCAACAGCTACTGTTGGAATCAGAAGCGTCTCTGAAAATTCAAACAAGCTCAGATTTCTCGTTCCAAGTAGTTTTTCTCAAAACAATAGAACTCAAAGATTGCAATGGTCCCATTGAAACAGAGCTGAAAAATTGCAGTGGTCCCGTTGAAAGGAATCTATGGTGCAATCTCTGGCCTGGTCTGCACTTGATCAGGAGTGTGAAAAACCCTGTCTCCGGCAACAACCCCCCCAGTGTAGACACAGCTGTGGGGATGGAAGAATGTTTCCCTCATCGTAGCTACAGTCACTTGGGGAGAGGCTGTAGGCTGTGTCTATCCTACAGGGCTATGCCAGCATAGCTACACTGGTATAGTCATGGTAGTGTAGACGTACTCTTAACCAAGGAGCTGCCATCGGCACCTCCCGCATATAGCAGTCTGCCTCCCTAGATCTCAAAGGGCTTTGCAAAGGTGGGTCAATATCATTAGCCCTGCTTTCTAGCTGGGGAGAGTGAGGAGAAATGACCCACCCAGGGCATGCAGGTTTAGAAGCCAGGTCTTGGTCCTGCACTGTGGTCAGGGCTTGCCTTCACGGCCGAGTTAACGCAAGCTGTTCCTGACTCCCCTCGCAGCTGAGTCCATGGTGCGTTCAGCCCAGGCAGGGGTGCTAGAACACTTTGAATAGTGGGGATGCTGAAAGCCAGTCCCCTTCCCCTGTCCGCCCCCGCCCAGCGCTAGGGCCGGGAGCAGGGCCATGTCTCCGGGAGGGGGAGGGATCCGGACCGGCGTAATGGAGCCGAGGCACAACTGCGGGCACGCATGGGGCCAGCAGCAAGGACCCCGGGCATGGGGGGGCAGTGGAGCCCCGCGTCAAACCTGGCAGTGCTGCAGCGCCCCCTGCACTCCTAGTTCCCGCGCCTATGAGCCCAGGCTGGCTGCGGGGGTGGGTTAGAGCTTGAGTGCTGCTTTCTCGCAGGCTGGAACCCACCTGGCTTTGCAGTGAGGACGCAGGCTAACTCACTGTAGTGCCAGTAATCCTCCAGTGCCTTCCCACCATCCCCCGTGTGCCCCTGCAGACAGAGGAGCTGTCCAACAATTCACTGGGCGAGAACTGCAGAGGAGCTCAGTTGTCTGCAGCCCGAAGAGCCATGGCGAAAGTCCTAGCACCACACCCGGGGGGAGCACGACCCCAGGGCGGACACGGTGTAACGTGGGCAGGGGGAGCTTTGCAGTGTGGGTGCGCGGCCCCGGCCTAGGCTAACCCGGCTGCTCAGAGCTGGGGGCCGAACAGCCTCAGACCACAATTCCTTTGGGATGTCTTTCTTTTACCAAGTCCAGGGAGTGTGAGGAACACAGGTAAGGACGTGGGTGTGCTAAAAGGACGTCTCACCACACTGTCCCTGCAACCAAGGAGCTCCACATGGCCGTGCTGCCCTGCGGTCTGGAACCAACTCGGAGTCTGCTTCCGATGCCTCAGGTGCACAAAAGAGTGAAGGGTGTTGACATTCAAGGCACGTTATTCTGTGCAGAGCTGCTGCCTGTTTGCCAATTCCCAGCGCAGCTCGGCAAAGAATTTGAGATTGGATTGTTCAAGTCAACAGCTATCTTGACACTGGTCCCCCGTAATACAGCCAGAAGAGATCCTGGACTCTAGCTTGCTGAGTGCAACTGGGGATTGCAGGATCTTTCCAATGATTTAAACCGGGGGGTGTCAAAAAAACATCAAAGCTTAAACAGCAAAGCCCTCCGGGAGTGTTAATAGTAAAACCTAACGAAGCCTTCACTAATTGCTGATCATTTTAGTGAGGGACTGGGGAAGGGAGGAGGGGGAGCCTATGGTGGGGGGAACTAGGAGTCACTGATGGGACGGGGACACAGATAAGACAGCCAGGGAAGGGGGAGGGGAGGGTGGGGATGGAAAAGCAAAAGGCCACGGCAGCGGGGCTCTAACTGAGCGGTGCTGAGTGTGACAGTAAGGTGCTGAACACAGATAATAACAAAGTTTACTCCAGAGAGGCCATATTCTCCCTTTGCTCTTTGTGCAAACCGCACGTTGGAACGAGGGGTCAGGGGCGAGGGGGTATCCTCTATGGAATGAAGAGGGGGTGCGGTCCTAACTGTACACTGGGCTGTCATTCAGCCTGGAAGGAGCCCGTCTGTAGAACGAGTTGGATGCCCGAGGTGACACTGACGAGCAGGCGTACAGGAGACTGCCCGATGACAAGGAAATGGTTTTGGAGGGTTGCTTTGCCTCTCGCCAGTGCCCTGTGCTAGGGGAGGCTGGTTCATGGGCATGAAGACAGATATGTCACATGACCCTTCCCGCCGTGGTTGGTGTTGTGACATTGATGCCCCTGCTCTTCTGGATACTAAGTGTTTTCTTTTTTACGTCTATCTTGTTCCAGGTGTTTACACTGAACCCTTTTGAAATGAATGGTCTGCCCAAGGCGGTGCCTTTAAATTTGCCTTATCAAGACTTTAAAAGGGATGTGTCAGACTCTAGGGAAAAGCCTAGGATCCTCCAGCGGATAA
This sequence comes from Emys orbicularis, assembly GCF_028017835.1. Classification (NCBI taxonomy): domain Eukaryota; kingdom Metazoa; phylum Chordata; order Testudines; family Emydidae; genus Emys; species Emys orbicularis. The sequence goes on along the minus strand of NC_088685.1, from coordinate 213,589,252 downwards.
AAAAGGTCGACTTCTCAAACATTGTCTTGACCGCTCCTTGCAAACCGCCGGAGCCCCGTCTGGAACTGAACGGGGAGTGTGAGGAGGAAGAGGAGGAGGAGGACGAGGAGGAGGAAGAAGCTGGTTATCTGGGAGAAGAGATTGACATGCACAGTAGCTCCAGCAGCGACGTGAGTCAGAAAAGCACGGAGCGCAGTCAGGAAGGGGCGCCATCCACTCTGCTGGCCGATGATCAGAAAGAGTCCAAGGGCCGCGCTTCCATGGCCGATGGCGATTTAGAACTGGAGGAAGGCTCCAAAACACTGGTGTTGTTTTCACCAGGTGACATGAAGAAGTCTCCACTCACCACCGACTTGGCGCCAGATGTCGATCTGGGGACACTTGCTGCTTTAACGCCTCAGAGCGAGAGGCCCCAGCCCCTGGGCAGCCAGCTGGATGTGTCGGAGCCCGGGACCCTGTCCTCCATCCTGAAGTCCGAACCAAAGCCTCCAGCAGCAGTTTCCACGACGTCCTCCCCCTTTACCAAAGTCGAGCGCACGTTTGTTCACATTGCTGAGAAGACCCATCTGAACGTCATGTCTTCCGGCAGCCAGCTGGTGAGGCACGAGGTGTACGGCCCTCCGGGCCAACTGGAGGAGATCATCCTTGAGGAGGCGCTGGAGGAGAACCTGGGGTTGGTAGAAAATGGGAGTGCGAATTCTGGTTTAGAAGGGGGAGAAATGGAAAGCTGCGCGCTCTCGGTCAATCACATCGAAACCTCCTCGGAGATGGCAGGGGAGCCGCCGACGCTTCCCAATGGCGTGGCCCAGTCCCCGGAGGAGAGGCTGGAGCTTAAAGGCAAAGCCGCGCTGGCACTGGATTTGGAAGAAACTGGCCGGCTGGTTTCAGGAGAGCCTAGCTTAGAAAAGACCATTCTGGCGACCGAGCGCCTTACGCAAGCCGAGGCTCTCCTGGGAACGGCGAAGCAGGGCCCGAGGAAGCCTCTGAGTGCCAGATACAGAAGCCGGATTCCTATCTTGTTCTCCGAGGAGGACACCGGCTCAGACCTATCGGCCTCGCTCTCGGCCAAAGAGAGGCTTCACAAGAGGGCCAAGCAGCCTGACTTGGTTCGCCTAGTGATGGAGAGAAGGCAAAGCCGCATCCTCAGATTGGCCTCTGGCGCCTCCTCCTCAGCCTCCTCCAGCGATGAGCGGAGACGTGCCTCGGAGACCCTCTCGGCCACCGGCTCGGAGGAGGACACCCATGACTCAGACGACTCCATCCCAAGGAGGACGGGGGAGGGGAAGGCATCCCACCCGGGAAGAGAGGGGAAAACTTTAAGCACAAAGAGCAGAATCCCTCGGCCCATCGTGCCTGTGAGGACGTTGCCGGCAGCAGTGAAGTTTGGGAGCCCAGCAGCATCAGGCAGCTCGCCGCTCGATGCAGCTCTCACCGCCAGGTCAGTCACCGGCATGGCCCTCGCTCCTCACCGTGCAGGTCTCCCATCCCCTGTCTCCTCAGCCTGGCTGTGGGGTCCCCCCCACAACCACCCATTCCCTTGGCCTGGCTATGGGGCACCCCCCACAACCACCCATTCCCTTGGCCTGGCTATGGGGCACCCCCCCACACAACCCCCTCATTCCCTCAGCCTGGCTGTGGGGTCCCCCCCACAACCACCCATTCCCTTGGCCTGGCTATGGGGCACCCCCCCACACAACCCCCTCATTCCCTTGGCCTGGCTGTGGGGTACCCCCCCATACAACCCCCTCATTCCCTCAGCCTGGCTGTGGGGTTCCCCCGATCCCCCGTTCTCTCAGCCTGGCCGTGGGGGTAACCAACTCCACGTTCTCTTGGCCTGGCCGTGGGGTGTCCTTCCACCAAACCTCCTTCGCTCAGCCTGGCCATGGGTGCCCCCTACCAGCCCCCGGTTTGCTCGGCCTGGCTGTGGGGTTCCCGTCTCCACTTGTCTCCTTTCACATGGGCCGTTTCTGTTCAGGGCAAACCCAGCTGTGTTTAGCTCTCAGCTCCCAGCAACCTGGGCCTGGCCCTGGAGCCGAGTGGTGCGGGGTGGCTGCCTATGGAGAGTCGCCAGGTGTCCGGTTTTTGACCAGAACGCCCGGTCAAAAAGGGACCCGGGCGGCTCCGATCAGCACAGCTGACCGGGCCGTTAAAAACCCAGTCGGCGGCGCAGCAGGGGCCCGGGGCTAAGGCAGGCTCCCTGCCTGCCCTAGCGCCACACAGCTCCTGGAAGTGGCCGCCAGGTTCCTGCAGCCCCTAGACGCATGGAACCGCAACCAATGGGAGCTGCGGGGGCGGCACCTGCGGGCGTGAGGGCAGCGTGCGGAGCCTCCCTGGCTGTCCATGCACCTGGGGGCTGCAGGGACCTGGCGGCCGCTTCCCAGGAGCTGTGGTAAGAGCCACCAGGACCCCACACCCCAAACCCTCTCCTGCACCCCAACCCCCTGCCCCAGCCCAGAGTCCCCTCCCACACCCAAACTCCCTCCCTGAGCCTGCATGCCCCCAAAACCCCAACCCTCTCCCCAGCCTCCTGCTGCACCCCAAACCCCTCATCCCCACACCCCCACACCCCCAGCTGGAGCCCTCACCCCCCCACACACACTCCAACTCCCTGCCCCAGCCCAGAGCCCCTTCCTTCACCCCAAACCCCACATCCCCAGCCCCACCTCAGAGCCTGCGCCCCCCCAGCCGGAGTCCTCCCCCCCTGCACCCCAACCCCCTACCCCAGCCTGGAGCCCTCTCCCGCATCCTGAACCCCTGAGTTCTGGCCCCACCCAGAGCCCGCACCCCCAGCCCAGTGCCCATACCCCCTCACACACGCCTGCCCCAGCCTGGAGCCCTCTCCCACACCCCAAACCTCTCATCCCCACCCCCACCCCAGAGCCTGCACCCCCAGCCGGAGCCCTCACGCCCCCCCCCCGCATCCCAACCCCTCTGCCCCAGCCCAATGAAAGCGAGTGAGGGTGGGGGAGAGCGAGCAACGGAGGGAGGGGGGATGGAGCAAGCGAGGGTGGGGCCTCGGAGGAGGGGTGGGGCCTCGGGGCAGGGCAGAAGCGTTCGGTTTTGTGGGATTAGAAAGTTGGCAACTCCATGTCTGTAGTGACTAGAGGGCCACATCTGCGAGGGCCCAGCACTCCCCTTGGTGCTACGGTCACCAGAGCGCTCCCTGGGCAGGGGGCCTGGAGCCTGGCCCGGAGCCCCGGACCCTGGGCAGGGGGCCTGGAGCTTGGCCCGGAGCCCCGGACCCTGGGCAGGGGGCCTGGAGCCTGGTTGGAGCCCCGGACCCTGGGCAGGGGGCCTGGAGCCTGCCCTGGACCCTGGGCAGGGGGCCTGGAGCTGGCCCGGAGCCCCGGACCCTGTGCTGGGCGCGGCCGGGGGTAGAGACCAGACAAGGGCGATGGGTCGGTGCCCTCTTCTGTGATCAGCACTGGGCTGGTGCCCAAAGCGCCAATGGGCCCGGTGGTGCTGGCTGCCGCCTGAGGGAGGCCGGGTCTCTGCCCAGAGAGCTGGCAGCCTTAGGAGAAGCGACCTGGGAAAGGCTGGGGAGAGAGCAGCGGCATGGACGCAGATGGCTCTTGTCATCACACAGGCAAGGATTGGCTTTGCTGCCTGCCTGTCCCACCATCAGCCCGTTTCTCCCACCCACCTACCCCATGGTCCATCTCCCCTGGGCCTGGCCATGAGACGCTGTCTGGTTTCCTGCAGGGCTCAGCGATGGTACAGGGGTTTCCTGATCCCATCCGTGGCTGTTAACCCCAGCCTGGCCCCTCCCGAGGCCGAGCCGGGAGCCCTGCAGCACTGCAGCCAGCCCGGCCCCGGGGGGCGGCTCGGCGTTAGGTCTGAGGCGGTTCAAGAAAGAAACGCCAGCATGCGGATTGGGCCCCTGCTCTGGGCCGCAGAGACACGGCCATGTGCTGCTGGCCTCCCTGTGCGCTGGCACTGGCTGGCGTGCCAGTGAGAGCACCAGGGGATTGCCTAGCAAATAGCCCAGAGCCTTGGGTTTACCCCCCTCATCTCCCCTCCCCTCTCCTCTCTCTCCCTGCAGGCTTCAGAGGACAGCTGGGACTGCGCCCAGTGACTCCCCACTGAAACAGCTCCAGAGCCGGCTCCCTTCCTCCCCGAGTCCGGCTCCTCCTCCTCCCCCGTGGAGCTGTGCTCCCCCCTGGAGCCCCAGCCTGCCCCCACGCAACCTCAGTGCTTCCCCCAAAAGCCAGTCACTGTCCAGACGGGAGAGTCCTTCGCCCTCTCGGCAGCACAGGCCAGGGGCTGCCCTGCAGCGAGTTCAACCGTCTCCCCGCCCTCAACCCCGAGTCCTGGCGCGGGGGCTGCTGGGCGATCCCCCGGCCTCCCCAGGCCTGGCCAGGAAAGGACAAAGAGGGAAAACCCAGACTCCGAGCCCAGCAACCAAAGGAAGGCAAGTGTTCGCGGAAGGCAAGGCCACGGCCAGATAATGATCTTCTGCCGCCAACCCGTCAGGCTGGCTAACTCCTGCGTCTAGTGTACACTGAGCTGCCGTACACGCCGGAGCCATGAGCGGCTCACAGCTCGCTGCACTTCAGCGCTTCCCTCCCTCCCACGCCCACGCCGTCCGGAAACCTCTGCCCCACTGCGGGCTCGGCCGCAGCGCACGCTTGCTATTGCAAACCACCAAGCAGAGCCTCAGGCAGCCTGCCTAGTGCCTGACCCCCCCCCCCCGCCCTTTTCTCCTGCTCACTTAGCAATACCAGTCTCCACTCCAGCGCGCTGACGCGTGAGCTTTAGAGAGCAGCAGTCGAAGTCGGTGGAGAGAGGACCGGCGTGGGTGCTGCGCCCACTGGGAGGAGAGGGCTCTGGAACTGTAGGGAGCTGCCCCCCCTCCCCCTCCAGTGTGTTGTTCCAGGAAGCCCCCCCCGCCTCGCCTGCTGTACTTGCACTGACCGTGGTTACAACCCACCTCCTGGCCAGCTAGCCAGGGAGCACCACTCGCTGAGCAAGGCGAGCAGGCCAGGCGGAGAGGAGCTGCAGGTATCTCTCAGCAGGCGGGCGGGGAAGCACACCACAGAGGGAAGAGCACCCGGCTGGACTTTACCAGCTGCTGCAGGGAGCCGGGCACCGGTGCTCGGTGACGCCCCCAGGCCAGTCTGTCTGTGGCGGCAGGTGGGTTTGTGTGACCAAGCCCGGGCTGCACTGACAGCTTGCCAGGGGCCCAAGGGCTAGGGGGGCAGATTGCAGCCATCTCCATCTGGGATAGCAAACTGTGCCCCATGGAGACTACCGGTCCCAGCATGCAGCAGTCCCGGTGCAGCCGAGGGGGGGGCAATACAGCTTTTCCTGCTGTCGCCAGCCGCAGCTCCATACTAAAGAGATGGGTGTCACTGAATGCCTTTTGTGTGGGTGCCCCTGCACCGAACCGCCTTGTGCTTTGTCGTCACACTGCCAGGTGGTGGGGGTGGGGCTGCACAGTGGCTTTAACACTGCAGGGGGGTGACTCTTGTGTACTACAGACAGATGCTGCTGCTTTGCAGCCAGAGATGGGCCGGCACGTTACTGATATACTAGCGTATAACTAGCTGATTTGGGCAGGTGGGGTTTATGGCTTCCTCCGCCTGCACTCTCAGCACAAACTATGTGAATGTAGTGGCAGGGTCAGATTAAGGCCCCAGTTCCGGATGTCACGTGACCCCTGCCGACCCCCAGCTCTCATTTTAAAACCCTTTTAGCCTTCATGGCTGGGAAGCAACGCTCGAAAACCATGAGCCACATGTAACCGATGCCGCAATGTCTGCCTGAGTCTGCAGAGAGCCTGAGACAATCGCTCGGAGAGAGGCAAAATGTTCCATTCATCTCCACGGGGGCAACGCCAGGCTCCACTGCTCTGGGGAGCCCTACCTGCACCACACCAGCACTGGGGGCTGAGAGCGGCAGAAGAATACAACACGTGCTGCCCGCCCAGGCCTGCAGATGCACCCAGCTGCCGGTGTAAAGATTCGGGGGGTGGTAAAGACTAATAAGGCCAGGGCTGGCCTACAGCGCGCTCTGGCTCACAGGGTAAGGGAGCTCACTGCAAGAATAGGCATTAAAAACAGCCAAATGCAAGGTCATATTCCTGACAACCAAGACTGTAGCTCACACTTCTAGGGGGTGGGGCTGCGGGGTCATGCAGGGCTAAACGGGAATATCAAGTAGACACAGGGGTGGGCTGACCTCTCTGTACAGCATGAGCAGAGTTGCCAACACTTGCAATTTTAGTGTCTCTCCCACTCTCATTATTCGGGGTTTTCCTTGAAGCCTCCGTTGCTGGAGCTGTGCAAATCTCAGCCTCCAGCGTTTTTTAAGCTGAGCTCTAGACCTCCTGGTTTCGGACAGAAACGTAAAACCGGAACCCAGCGGCTGCCTCCAGGCCCAGGCCCAGCAGGCCCAGGGAAAGCCCCACACCGAATTGTTTAGTTAAAGGTCAGACATAACCAAGCCCTCCTGCTTTTAGGCTGCGTGGGCTTCGGGACACAGCATCAGTGAGCCCATAACTGGCCACTGTGTCCCGGGCTGGGGGGGCCACACGGCCAGGAGCTGTTACACATTGGAAAGGGTTCAGAAAAGAACCACACACGTTTAAATGGCTGGAAAACCCTCCTGCCAGCACCGGGACTGAGCGGCAGGCTGGCACCATGCGCCTTCCATAAACCCTGCCTGCCCCGGAGCGCGTGCCTCCTCCAGGCTGGGAGAGACACAACGGGCCTAGGCAGGAGGACATGGGGAGGGAAATGCTCTGGGTATGGGGCAGAGACAGCCCCAAGGCTAGGAGAGCAGAGGCAGCGCAAAGGGCCCTGAGGCTGGCCAGCGGGAGGGCAGAAGGGCAGTACACAGAGACTGACCTGATTTCTCCAGCTGGGCGGGCAGGCAGGCAGGGGAGGGCACATTTGGCTGGCTGCTTTGCAGGGCCAAGGGGGTCAGCAGCACAGCACAGAGCCAACTGGAGCTTCATCAAGCCAGTGCCATAACAAAGGTCAGCAAATGGGCCTGCTGCAGCCAGCGGAAGGTTCTGTGGGGCTCCTACTGTTTGAACCCACCTTGTACCATGGTTGCCACAGCAAAAGCCACGGGGGGGGGGGGGGGGGTGTGGGGAAGCGTGGTGAAGGGTCTTAGCCATACAGAGCGTTACCTGCTGCTGTGCGTGTGAACGGAGAAACAGCCTACGTGTGCACCAAGGCCTGTGAGCGCCATGGGGCAGCGAGGGAGAGGTACTGTGGGCGACGGGCAGCAGCAGCCGGGCATTGTAGCCGCGGTTCAGGTGGTTGGGGTCAGGCGCCCTTTGATCGCCCGGCCGCAGAGCAGGCAGTGTGTGACTATAAACGGGGGCAAACTCGCTGCCGCATGGGCTGTAACACCTCACGTTGATGCCAAGGGCAGTGGGCTGGGGCCCTGAGCCTGCTGCCTTCTCCCACTGCTGTCTACCCCTCGTAGCTTCTCCCGTCCCTGCCGTGCCCCTGGCCCCGGGCTGTATGCAGGCTGGACACACCCACCCAGTTAGGAGGCCTTGTCTACACACACACGTGCACTGGTTTAGTTAAGCTGGTGCAGTCAAACCTGTGCACACCCCGGCGTGGACACTCTTGTTTTGGTTTAAGTCCAGCTTACTGTGGGTTCACATAACCCTGTTCCAAAGCAACTTTAGCTAAACGGCAATAAGCCCCTTTTACACTGGGTGCTCCACCTAGGGGCTGGCACTGGTTTAACTAATGGGGTTACATTTACACCTTTAGCCCAGTGCACCGTCTCTCTGTATTCACACCCCGATAGGCACAAACACAACACAGCGCGAAGGCCACTTTGAACCATGAGCTGAGCGTCTGCACCCCCTCACTGACTCAGGCTACACGCCCACCTTGGTGAGCAGAGCAGGCTGAGGGGCTTCGCTCGCCTGCAGGGGGCCAGCCAAAAGCTACAGGCAATACAGCCATAGCTGGGGCCTCTCCAGCGTTGGGGCCTAGCCTGAGTTACGCCCCTCGCTGGCCAGTACCTGCTAGCGCTGCCCCAATGCAGTCCCCTTGAGGAGCAGCGGAAGCAGCTGTACTGGTGGAGCCCAGCCTGCAATGGGAGGGGGTTTGCTCTGCTCCAGGCTGCCCCCAGGCCAGTACCAGCGGTGATGGCGTCATTGCCCCAGAGCATGAGGAAGCACACAACACGTGGTGATCCCGAGTGCCCGCAGCTGGCCAGCGCTAGCTGGATGCTGCTTTTTATATGCACCGGGGCTCAGCCCAGTGCAAAGCTGTTAACATTGGGGCTAGTTCCCCCTCAGAGATGGTCTCTGCGTCAGCGTGGTGGCTGGGCTGTGGCTGATGGCCAGTGGGACTCCCGCCAGAAGCCTGTCCCGTGGCCCCCACCTTGTGTGCGCTATTCACTGCATCATTCCCTCCTTCTAGCAGCTTTGCTCCTGGCGGGGGCTGGCCAGTCAGTCCCTCTTGCTGGCTCGGGGTTTAGGGGCTGTCAGACCCTGCAGACCTTTCTGGGTTAGCCCCTCTAGCCAGCCCCTGCTGCCAGCACTGCCTGAGGCGGGGGGGTGTTGCAGAAAGAACAAGGATTTTTCCTTCCTTTTGTTCACACAGCTGTAAATAAACAAAGTCGCACGCTGTACATTAATGCGCGCTCAGCCCCCGGCGCGGAGCCACCACTGAGGCTGCTGCTGCTGCTGAATTCAGGGCTCTAGTCTCCCCTTTGGACCTCAAACCTGTCCCAGCAGGAATGGAGGTGAACGCGCTGCCCACAGCTACCCCTGAGCCGTGAGATCACCCCCACACCAGCGGGCCTCTAGGGTGCTTATGGGGCCCCCGCGGTGCACACTGGCAGAGACTGGGGGAGGCTTGCCCAGCAGTTTGCACTGTCCCTTACACCATGGAAACACTCTCCTCCCGCTTACACCCACTTTGCACTGGAGTCAGCAGCTGCAGGAAGAGGCAGGCAGCGGCATGGCCGGCCCTGTATTCCTCTAGTGCCGGCAAGGAGCATACATGGGGCTCAGGGGGATTGTGAGGGAAAGCCAGGGAAACAGTATCTTTGGAAACAGGTGTCACTGCCCTGGTGCTGTATTACGTGCTGGCACCTTTGTAGCGCTCTGTCCGAAGTGATGGCACCTGGCTCTTAACTGCAGACGCTACACCTGGAGCAACTCTGTTAATTTCCTTCTCCGCCAAGCAAAGTGTTCTGACCAGGAGCCAGGCCTTCTGCTCCCTGGTCCTGTCTGCCCGGCCCTGCTCCCGGGGCCCACGGCTCCCCCTCCATCCGTTCTGCGCATTCGTTAGGAAAGCCACTCTAGAATGTTTACACATCGCAACTAGAATGTACAACTACCACCAAGGACGGCGAAGCTGGGCTAACTGCATGGCAAACGTCTCAGCCATCCAGCCTGGCATGCGTCACAGAGACCCTGCTGTGTACAAATCCACCTGCCAACCGCCGGATCATGTCCTGGACCAGCTGATGATGCATCAGACGCAGCTGTCATCATTAGCTTTGTTCTGAAAAGGGGATTGTCAATCATGCCATTAAAAGCCTGCCTATCTTTTCATTAGTGTCTTCTGCCCTTTATTTGGTTTCATCCAGGTGATGTGCTGTTAGGGAATGGAGCCCATTTCTTCGCGTGACAGCAGAAAGGTACCTCTGGGAAAATCCCATTACATAAAGTTACAGCTGTTTCAACCGGAGCCTGGAGTGGTTTCCCAGTCCTCTAGCCAGGGTCACCTCATGGCAACCTGCCCCTACTGCATCATTCCCAAGTTCCCCAGAGAGCTCAAAGTTTTCTGATTCCTCTCGAGGTCTCCACAACGGTCTGTTCTCCCCTCCATACTACACCCACTCCCCGTCTCTCCGCTGTACCCAGCCAGAGCATTCCCTGAGTCCCAGGCTTTGCTCAATGGCCCCACTCCCTACCTATGGGGACTCTCCTTAGCCCCTGCAGCCCCAGCCTGGGGTGAGAGAAGGGTTCTCAGGCCCTGGCCGCTCTCTGCTGGGTCCACTCTAACCTACGCTTCATGACTTTCCCTCCTCAGCATGCCCCAGCAGACGTTGCTCCTCTGCAGACCGTATTCCTTATGGGGAGCAAGGCCGACGGCCCAACAAGGGAGGAGAGGGGGTTTGAGAGCCAGAATGATTCTGAGATGTCTGGGGGAAGGAGCCTGGCAGCAGAGTCAGAGGCATGGAGAGCGAGGGCCTTTTAGCCAGCAAGCGCACATCCGTCTGCGATGCATTCAGGTGGAGGAACCAAGGGCTGGTAGAAGGCGTCAACAGCCATGTGGACAAGGATGAGCCCATTGACACAGTGTACGTCAGCAAGCCATAGACCACGTTCCTTCACCAAAGGCTTGTAAGCAAAGTGAGCAGTCCTGGGATCAGAGGGAAAGGCCTCTCCTGGATCAGTGTCTGGTTAAAAAATAGGAAACAAAGGCTAGAAGTAAAAAACAGAGGTAAATAATTTGCCAGAGAACGTTGTGAAGGCCACAGGATTTGCCAGAAGCTGGGCATAGGCGACAGGGGATGGATCACTTGACGATTCCCTGTTCTGTTTGTTGCCGCTGGGGCACCTGGCATTGGCCACTGTCGGAAGACAGGATACTGGGCTAGATGGACCTTTGAGCTGACCCCCTATGGCTGTTCTTAAATAACGGGGTCCCTCAAGGAGCTGTACTGGGACCGGTGCTGTTCAACATACTTATAAATGATCTGGAAAAGGGGGTAAACAGGGAGGTGGCAAAGTTTGATACAAAATTACTTAAGTCGAAAGCAGGCTGCAAAGAGCTACAATGGGATCTCACAAACTTGGGTGACTGAGCAACAAGATGGCAGATGAAATGCTGTGTTGAGAAATGCAGTGATGCACATTGGAAAACAGACTCCCAACTATTCATATAAAATGATGGGTCTAATTAGCTGTTACCACTCAAGAAATATTTTGGAGTCATTGTGGATAGTTCTCTGAAAACATCCACTCAATGTGCAGCACAGTCAAAAAAGCGAACAGAATGTTAGGAACAGGATAGATGACAGAAAATATTGTAATGCCACTGTATAAAGCCATGGTTCGCTCTCCCCTTGAATCCCGTGTGCAGTTCTCATCACACACACACCCCCAATCACAAACTAGATACATTAGACTTGGAAATAGTACAGAAATGAGCAGCAAAAATGTTTAGGGGGACAGACCAGCTGCTATATGAGGCGAGATTAAAAAGACTGGGCCTCTTCTGCTTGGAAAAGAGACGGCTCAGGGAGGGGCTATGATAGAGGGCTATAAACTCATGACTGGGGTGGCAAAAGTGAATGGGGAAGTGTTATTGTCCCCTTCAGCTCACACAAGAAGCAGGGCTCTCCCAATGAAATTAACGGGCCGAAGGTTTCAAACAAACATAAGGACGTACTTCACCCACCACACGGTCAGCCTGTGGAACGCATCGCCAAGGGATGTTGTGGAGGCCAAAAGCCTAACTGGGTTCAAAAAAGAATGAGGTACGTTCAGGAGACTAGGTCCTGCCATGGCTATTAGCCAGGATAGTCAGGGATGCAACCCCATGCTCCAGGTGTCATTAAGCTCTGACTGGCAGCAGCTGGGACTGGGCGACGGGATGGATCACTCGATGCCTTGTTCTGTTCATTCCCTCTGAAGCATCTGGTCCTGGCTGCTGCTGGAAGGCAGGACATTGGGCTAGATGGACCATTGGGCTGACCCAGTCTGGCCGTTCTTATGTAGCTCCAAGGCGGGGGTGGGATCACAGCATGAGTCCTGGGTGCAGCGCTCAGCCCCGCATAGGAGGAGGCGGGGAGTGGGACATCCCACAGGGAGACAGAGGACAAGCTCTGAGCTGGGGGGGGGGGGGGGGTGTTCCCATGTGGTGAATGGGAAGGAATGAAAAGGGGATGGTTGGAAAAGCAGGATTCAAGGCAAGTAGGCAAGAGAAGCGCTAGTAGCGGCCTGCTGCAGGGCAGCACCCCATGCCCCTCTCCAGCCCCCCGAAGGGCCTCAAACCGCTCCCGCCCTCTGACCCTCAGCCTGCCTCACCTTACAGAAGCATTCATCAGTCTCCTGGCTCACACTCCCTGGCCCTGCCTTGGCGCAGAGTCCGATGGCCCCGCACAGTGGCAGGCGTCGCACAAAGCTGCCTCGGACCCTGTGCCATACGTCCCGGCTTGCTTTGTGGCAAGACCAAGTTGCATGGCACTGCCCTTCCCAGGCCTGGCTGCCGGCGCTGCCGTGTTTCCAACACTGGGACTGGTGGGGATCAGCTGGCTCAACTCCGGGTGAGAGCGCGCGTTGAGGGCCTGGGGGTTGCTGTCCTTCCCAGAGGGGTTACATTCGAAGGTGGGCAGACGTTTGGAACCTCAGGCCACGGGGCGCTCACAGATCAGTTGGCTACAGCGGGTTGCAAGCACTAGGTGCGTAACAATACAGTAAGGAACCAAGCTTCAGTGACTGCGCAATGTGGTGACTGCAGCCTTAACCCGAACGGGGCTCAGGTCCCACCGATTCCCCATCGCCCACAGGCTCAGCTGGTTCCAGGTGGCAGCTCCCAACCCCGGGCAGCGACAGCGGGCGGCTGTGCCCACGGTCCTGCCAGCTCCCGGTAGGTCTGTGTGATTCGTGTAACGCCACTCGGCAAGCGGGGCTCAATCCTGCTCTCGGTGAGCTGGAGCCGGAGACCTACTAGGACCAAGCAGTGATCAGTGCTGGCCAGCTAGGGGCTGCTCCCGGCCCCAGCCCCCCCTTGGCTCAGCTGTATGCTCTGGCCTCCCCTTTGGCCTGTGAGCTCTTGGGGGGCAGAGCCTGCCCCTTACTGTGCTGCCCTCCCCTGGCTCAGAGACCTAAAGGCCAGGAATTCCCCTTTCCCCGAGCCTGCAAGGCTCCCGCGGAAGGGAAGTGTGTGGGGGGCAGGGAGATACGAGAGGAGGGGACCAGCTGCTGTCCCAGGCTCAAGCTACCGAGGGGGGAGCTGGGGCCGGGCGCCAGCCCAGACAAGGTGCCAAGCTGGACCCCAGGCCTGAGGCTCGCTCTGTGTACGGAGCAGGGGGACAAAGGCGCTGCAAAGGTGGGGGCTGGTTTATTTGCCGGCGGCGGTGATGTGGGACGGGGGAAGGAAACAGCCCACGCCAGGCACCGCACCCAGACCCAGTGGGGCTGCCCCATGCAGCTCAGCCTGCAAAGGCGATGGGGCGGGAGTGAAGCCCCGGGGGGCAGGGCGGCCGGACACACCCCATGAAAGGGAGCCGACAGAGCCGTGACACTGGGACCCTTTCCTGGCAGCGAAGGCGCAGGCGAGGAAGGGTTAATGGGGACGCTCTGGGCCGCAAAAGAGCAACTTGATAAAAAGAAACTGACATGAAATTTAGGCTAGAAAAAAAACCCAGATTAACGGTGCTGGCAAAGCACAGCCCGGCCTGGGACGAGCTTTCCACACAGCGCTCTGCCAGTGCCCCTCACTCCTGACCCTGCTAGCCCAGCCCTGGGCTCCACTGCTCTGCCAATGCCTCTCAGGCCTGACTTGATGCCCCTGGCCCTGGAGTCATCCCCCTACCGCAGCTCTGCTGATGCCCCTCAAGTCCGACCCGCAGTTTCCCCTATTACATGGTGTTTACCAGCCTCCTTGATTACTAACCGCCTAGAAAGTGTTGCAGCAGCCTCATGCACTAGAACCTCACCCTGCTTCTGTCCAGAAATCTGCATTGAACGCCTCTGTCAGACAAACCTCAGCAGCGCCACGTTACGTCACAGCTCATGCCCCCACCTCTGCAGCCTTCTGAACTGAGAAACCTCAACGCCATAGTCCTCGGAACGGAGAGTAAGCACAGGGTCAAGCTCTCAGCAGGCTCTTCTGAGCTGGGAGAGGCCAGCTCTGCTCACATAAGATCTTTGTGTTCAGAGGATCCCCTTCATGTTATCACCTTATTTCAAACCAGGACTGAGGCCTGGAGTAAAATTCTCCAGTTAATTCTTGGTAACCAGGCACTGCTGCCATGCACGGAGCAGGACCTCTAGTGCTCTCACTTTGGAAGGCAGCTACTGGCTCTCAGCGCTCTGTCACAGGCCGGCACAAAGGTTCAGAATCTTCCTCTTTGCCAAGGCGCATTGGGTTCATCCAGCCATTAGAGCCTCTCATGCTTAGGGTTACCATATTTCAGCAAGGAAAAAAGAGGACGGGAGGAGCCCCGCCCCCGTCCTGCCCTAGCCCCGCCCCTCCCACTTCCCGCCCCCCTCAGAACCCCCAACCCTCCCCCCCGCTCCTTGTCCCCTGACTGCCCCCACCTGGGACCCCTGCCCCTAACTGCCCCCCAGGACTCCACCCCCTACCTAAGCCTCCCTGCCTCTTGTCCCCTGACTGCCCCCTCCTGAGACCCTCCCCCCATCCTAACTGGCCCCCTAGGACCCTACCCCCTACCTGTACCCTGACTGCTCCAACCCTTATCCACCCCCCCACCCCCAGACAGACCCCTGGGACTCCCACGCCCCATCCAACCACTCCCCACCCCCTGACAGCCCCCCCAGAACTCCCAACCCATCTAAACCCCTCTGCTCCCTGTCCCATTGACTGCTCCGATCCCTCTCCCCACTCCTGCCCCCTGACAGCCCTGCCCCCAGAACTCCCAACCCCCCCCTCGCTCCTTGTCCCCTGACTGCCCCCTCCTGGGACCCCTGCTCCTAACTGCCCTCCAGAACCCCACCCCCTACCTAAGCCTCCCTGTTCCTTATCCCCTAACTGCCCCCTCCTAAGACCCCCCCTAACTGCCCCCCAGGACCCTACCCCCTACCTGTACCCTGACTGCCCAAAACCTTATCCACACCCTCTCCCAGAAAGCCCCCCCCCGAACTCCCGACCCCCCCCCGTCTCTTGACTGCCCCCTCCAAAACCTCCCTGCCCCTTCTCCGACCCCCGGCCCCCTTGTTGTTGGCCTTCGCCTAATGTCTCTGTGAGCTTGCTCAGGAACGGCCTGAGCCGTTCGTCCCGGGACGCTGGGGAGGAGCTCCAGACTGCCAGAGGCGATCTGCGAATGCAGGGAGGGAGGGAGTGATCTCAGCTGCAGGGGAGAGGAGGAGGGGCTCTCTCTGGCTGTCAGAGCCCCATGTAAGTGGCACCATCCGGCCGGCTGCCCTGTTAGCCGCGCGCGCTCTGCGGGGGGGGGGGGGGAGGGAGTCCGGACATTTACAAATTCCCCCCGGACGCTATTTTTAGCTCAAAAATCCGGACATGTCCGGGGGAATCCGGACGAATGGTAACCTTACTCATACTAGCCCGGCCCTTCTTCACAGCGGTGGTGGGGTTGCAGTCACATAGGAGCACACGAGTCATGCTGAAAAAGAGGACGAGCTCTGGAAAGCGAGACGTGTCTGTGGCCAGAACTGTTACACATTTCTCCTTCCAACAACTCAGAGTGGACGCCGAAAGAATCCAGCTGCAAGTGGCCCCCTGGACTCCTAAGAGTACAGGATGTCGCCGCTTGGAATCGCAAGGTACCAATTCCAGCTCGAGGGGACAGCCCCACACTAGCTCTGATCAAGGGAGCTCACTGAACAGCAGTGGCGCTGCAGCAGTGCATGTCGTGGGAGGGACTGGAAGTACCTCGGGTGGGATCGGACTCAGCAGCTAGCCCCTCCTACTACTCACACTACTGCAGCAACATGTCTATTTTTAGTGAATTCGCTCGCTCAGAGCTACCCAGGGTATGTCTCCTTGCGCCGCGAATCACAGCCCTGCTCCAGGTGCTGACACACCCTAGGCAGTAGGGCTATTGGCCTTGAATGACCCAAGCAAAACTTTGTGCTAACCCCATTACAGGCAGGAGACCAGCACGAAAAGGGACAGAGCAATAATCCTTTAGCCTTCGCTGCAAGAACACAAAACGGGAGGGGGAGCGGAAGGACACCAGCGGTGACAGCAACATCTCCATCACTTTCAGCTGAATGTGAAACGGGGCATCAGCTTTCCTTTCTCAGCTCCAGCTGCGGGACCCTAGTGCCGGTACCAGGTAAAAGCTGCTTCTCATGAGCTAGTGGCTGGTAAATCTTGGAGAGGCATTTCCCACAGGCCTGGAAAGGATTCTTTTCTCTCTCCCCACTTGCTTCTAGATGAGCACATACAGCAAATGTGCAAACGATTCTAGGAGACAGAGGACATCAGTATTTTCATCTTCAGCTATTCCGGACGGTGGACAAGGGCTGCCCAGTTAATATGGCGTCCCTAGTGTTTCATTAACTCCAGTGCACAGTGTTAGGGTAACAATTTCCCAAAGGGAAAAAACAGGACACTGGCCTGTTCCCCACCCCCGTTGGGCTGGCGTGAGCAGCTCGTCCGAGCCCTACCTGCCCCCTGTGTGCTTGAACCCTGGCTTCCCTCTCCCTCTGGGAGCCCAGCCTCCCCCACTGCATGGCTGGCTTCGCTGCTCGTCCCCCAGCACGTTCCTCTGCACCGCACCCCACTTCTTTGACAAAAGTGGGCATTAGTCCCATTTGCTCTGGCCAACTGATCAAGTCAGCAAGAGCAAACGGGAGAAACGCCCACTTTGGCCAAAAAAGTCGTGATGGCAGGACCAGGGCTTAAAGAAGGGACTGTCCTGGCCAAAATGGGACATATGGTCACCGTACACGGTGTTGACTATTGCTTTCCATTACAGTGATGTGTTAACAGGTCATTGTCAGCAAATGACTTCAGAGCCGATGCCCCAATGCCTGCCAATAACCGCTTTAGTGCTTGAAGTCGAAGGGCGACAGGCAGTTGATAAACATCAGAGTTTCCCTGCCAGCCAGCCAATCATCTGTGTGTCTGCAGCACACGCTGTGTGTGTGTGCGTGTCTGTGTGTCTTTGACATTGCTATTTTGTCATGGTAATACATCAGCATTTTACATCTGCAATGCGATTTCTTCTGGATTTAAGAAATCGACTCCTTGGATGACATGATTTGGAATTTGTCTGCACAACTGTTCTGCTCACAGATCTAGCTCAAGGGGCACTGTCTGTTTGCTTCCTGCTTTTTCAGTGTTTGTACTGCTACGGCCTCAATGGTTAGCCTGTTTTCCATGGAGGGATATGTCTACACTAGAACTTTTCTTGGTATAACTTCTGTTGCTTAGGGGTGTGAAAAAACCACCTGTGGGTGACATAAGTTACACTGACAGAAGCGCCCGTGTGGACAGCGCTGTGTCGGTGGGAGACAGTCGTCTGCTCTAGTTAGTGCTTAATGAGAGCAGGTGGTGCATGTGGAGGCAGGAATGAAGTCTGAAGATTGCACTGTCTTGGCGCTCTCTCTGCTTACCCGCTGATCATCAAGGAGCTGCTAGAGCAGCTTTGCCCCCACCCTGGTAAATCCTTGCTTATGTCCAAGGTACTCACAGGGAGTTAGAAAGAAAACAAATACTCTTGCTGGAAGGTTGCAAAGTAACGCAACTTTATTTCTTAGAATCCAGGAATCTAACACAACCGAATACAGAGAGACAAAGCAGGCTGCTCCCTAAGGCACAGCTCACCCTACCTTGCTCCAGATTAGCTCTTTTGCAGACTGACTGCTGAGGACCCTGGTCACACACTTCTCTCAGAGCCCCGTAGCCCAAAAGCAGGAACCTCCTCCTCCGCACACACACTCAAAGTGACAGCTTGTAATTGAACACAGCTTTCAGTGCCCCACACCCATCATCACTGAATACATCCTGCATCAGGCAGTTGTGTTGGCATTATGGCTGCCTTTCTCCACTAGAGCAATGCAACATAGTGATGGTTGTGCCAAGCTCTGAGCCTTGGATTTTGAAATAATGGCCCAAACTCTGCCCTCAGTTAAACTCCTGCAAACCCACCAACATCAGCGAGAGCAGGATCTGGTGCAGCTCCTTTCAGGTTTACCTGGCAGAAATGTGGATCACGAAGATAAGACAAGTGACATGATTCTGTAGTTTGTGATCTTCTCCTAGCACCTTACTGGATCTGGGTTCACTAGGTCTTCACCTCTGTGCCGGTGTTCTCCTGGTGTGGGTCCAGCGTTGGGCTCACCAAGACTCCTCAGAAGGCAAGTACAGCGTATAGGGGTTCTTAAACACCACACAGGCGGCCACTTCCGGCAGCACTGACGAGCCATACTTCTTTGTATATGGCATTAGCGCCTGAGGGCTACAGTCAGAATTAGAGCTCCAGTGTGCTTGGTGCTGTACAAATGTATAGGAAGACAGAGCCTTTGCCCCAAAGAGTGTGTGGTCTCCCCTATAGAAACCTAACCAAGAAATGTGTAAGATCCTATGTCATTAACTCAGCATCACTTCTTTACCACAGTGGTTTTGAAGTGCTCGGTCAGATACTATTATACATGCTAGCAAAGCAAACCACCTGAGCGACTTCTGGTAAATAATCTGCTGAAGACCAGGACAGTGATAACAGTATAATCCCTGAGTCAGCAACAAGTATGTGTGAGAGAGCTCATGCTATGAGCTGCACGTCCCCACCCCCTTCTGGCAGCGTATCCTCTCAGCACTCTATCTATCCCTTGCTGAGGCATTGGGACAGCAGTCCAGATCTTCCCAGAATGCACTGGTACCACCACAGGTAGGCAGATTGGTAGGTATGGACACACAACATAGTTGACACACCATTCTGGAGAGGAAATACCAGTTATAAAACAGTTGTATTTTTAGGGTAAACACTTGACCCTACTGAAGTCACTCATTGCCTGAGAAATGTTTCAGTTGTGGAGATTTGTAAGGCTGCCACCTGGAGTTCTGTTCATCTAAAAATACAAAGCGCTCCCAGAGATTGGGACCGTTGCCTCTTCGAGCTCAGACATTCCACCCTGATTCTTCGCTCCGCTTCATGCCGAGCCAGGGCATAGAGGGAAGGGGGATGTTCGGCAGAAGCATTTTCTGGAGAGCGAGAAAGTTCTTAGGCTCTGCCGGAGCACTGTAACCTAGGTTTGAAACGCCGAGCGTGCCTGGTGCTCCCGGTTGAGCTCTGGGCAGGGCTGGCAGAGCCCTGGCTCCTCGATGCAGATACATGGAGTGCCATATATTTTACTTGGCCATTTTTTTGAGTCAAGAATGAACGATGGGGACTGTCCAACTCTGTGTGAGTCCTCAGAGCCCAGAAGGGCAAGGAGCTGCTGCTTCATTGGCATGGACAAACGCTGCCCGGCATTCACCAGCGCTGTGTGTTTCCTGTGCCCGCTGGTGCCCACTCTCCCCTGGTCTCGTATCTGTAGGATCCGTAAAGCACTTTGGTATGAAAGGGGCTATGGAAATGTAAGCCGCCCCAGTCCCCTTAATGGGGCCAGGCTAAATCAGGCATCTTCTTTAGTGGGACATCTCCCAGGAAACTGACTAAGTCAAATAATAGCAAAGGGTAACGACTGCAGCTTAACTGTGACAGTGATCGCACCAAGTTCTCCTGAAAGGTGACCTGCAAAGGGGATAAAATGGTTGGTGCCCTTTTCCCCGACGTAGAAAAAAGCCCCAAGCCCTCTCTCCTCCCTAACCCGAAAAGCTTATTTATTGTAGAAATAGCAAGCATCTTCACTGCCTTTGTGATGGGACTCCTCCAAAGATCAGCGCTGGGGTGGCCAGGCTCTCAACCACTAACAGAAGGGCCAGAGGCCTGAATCTATCAAGCATGATTGGTGTGAAGAAAGTAAATGAGGAAGTGTTATTTACTCCTTCTCATAACACAAGAACTAGGGGTCACCAATGACATTAATAGGCAGCAGGTATAAAACAAACAAAAGGAAGTATTTCTTCACACAATGCACAGTCATCCTGTGGAACTCCTTGCCAGAGGATGTTGTGAAGGCCAAGACTATAACAGGGTTCAAAAAAGAACTAGATAAGTTCATGGAGGATAAGTCCATCAATGGCTATTAGCCAGGATGGGTAGGGATGGTGTCCCTAGCTTCTATTTGCCAGAAGGTGGGATTGGGTGACAGGGCATGGATCACTTGATGATAACCTGTCTGTTCATTCCCTCTGGGGCACCTGGCATTGGCCACTGTTGGAAGACAGGATACTGGGCTGGATGGACCTTTGGTCTGACCCAGTATGGCCATTCTTATGTTCTCTCAGCTGTTGGGCAGGGTTGAGTTAAATGGATGTGAACAAAAACCAAGTTCTAAAGAGTCTAAATCCTTCCCCATTGCAATCACTCAGGCTTCCCTCTCTTAGTAGCCATCCTCCCACATTCTCCTTCAGCAAATGGCTATGCTCAGAACTTACCTTGTTCTAAGCTGTGAATCTAAGAACGTCCCAAAGGGAAAGGCAGTGCAGTGCTCCTGTGGGGGCTGGTTTCTGGAAGTCAGACAGCGGGCACCTCTCTTATGCCCAAACAGAGTTTGCGGATTGCTATTTTATTGCAAAGGCGTCCCTTTAAAAGTATATAGGAAGTTGGAGGGTAAGGAACATTCTCTGCTGGTGTTTGACTCATTCCCTACACCTGGGACCATACTCCCTGTATGGTGGGACTTGAGGTATTTGCCTGCTGTCTCTCATGCTCTTTAGTGCTGCTTTGACATAGCTGCCAGCCGGTGGTTGACCCACTACACGCCAAGAAGAATCTCAGCACTGAAGGGACGGCGGGGGAAAGGAGGGACCTGGCATCAGGCAAGGTGGACGTTCCTCGTTTGCTGTGAGCTGCAAGGAAACAAGTTCCAGTGGTGGCCTTTAGAAACTTGACCCCTGCTACCAAAAGGAGAGAGGCCAGCCCACTACCTTCTCTGTGACTGCTCGGACTGGTGTGCAGCAGGTTTCTCTGCCCCTTCTGACAGATCCCTTCGCGGTGGGACGCGTGTGTTTTACAAAGCAGGCTGCTGTCCTCCTCCTGCCTCCAGAGCTGACTGATTCACTGCTTTAAAGAGGCAACTGGCACAATTCCCTTGTAGAGGAACAGGCCAGTTTAGTGAACACGTGGAGGGCTGCTAGCAATGGCCAGCACCCATCAGGAACGTGCAGGCTTCCCCGGGTAATTGTAAGATGCACCTCAGCTCTGACCGGCATCTCCCCCCGGGAAGCAACTAGCCACTGTGCCAAACTGCAGTCACAGTGCTTCTAGTGCAATGTTCCTCAAGCAGCAGGCGAAGGCCACGGCGCTTTCACTCATAGTCGCACAAAGGATCCTTCCATGGTAGGGAAACGCTTTAGCACACAATGCCCCTGAGGCTTCCGCTTCCCAGCTGTCGCCTACGTCACAGGAACGCTGAGCGCCAAACATCTATATGTAAAAACGAAGTCCTTGTTTCGAGTCCAATCCATACCAAGAGTAAAACCGGATTGTGTCAAACCATATCTCAGCTTCTGCTTAAAGCCACACTGAGCAATTTTGAGCAGTCACACATCTTCCACCCCGGGCAATAACTCCATCAGGGCACTGGTCCGCAGCTCTGTTTTCTCCTCTCCTGATTGGCTGTTCTGTGACTTTTCAATGCACCTAAACAGCAGTCTGACAGACGAAGTCCTGTTTAACCACAGAACACGAACCAAAGTGGCAGTGCCAACCTCCCCATCCTGCTCAACCATCTTCCTCGCCCCTCTTGCAAAAGGACCAGTTCCAGACATGAGGGGGGGATTCAGTCTCTCTATTGATGATGCCAAATGAGATTTGTTACATGGCTTCCTAGTGACAAAGAAACGGATGGCAACCACTAGGCACTGAATGGCCATTGCTGGAAACATCTTTGTTCGATTGAAAGTAAGCACTGCGGGGGGGAGGCTCCATATTTCATGATCAGTCCCGAGTGCTCCAGGTCGCTGGCTCCATCGCCCCGCCCCTGCCCACGAGGGTTTGGCTAGAAAGCTTCTACAACTTTGAAGCATGTGACTTCTTTTCAGCTGGTCTCCAGTGCACATGAGCAGGGCGATTTCCTGTTAAGTAGCAGAGTTTCACATTCACGTTGATTAACATCCAGAGGTGGATCAATGTCAGTGACACCCATGGAGGAAATACTCCAGCCCTTCTGGGAAGAGAAGGGTGTAAATGTATTTGAGCAGCTTTGCCCTTAGAAAGCTGGTGTATTTTGGACTGCCAGCCAAGCAGCTGTTCAGGAGGAAGAGCCAGCAGGAATGAGAGCAGGAAACAGTCTCTAGCACAACCATCATTTACTGAACTCAGTTTAAGATGTAAAGGTCCCATCTCTCTCCTGGCTGGATGGGGAATTGTGGCGTGGTCCAAAGCCCACTGAAGTGAATGGAAAAGCTTCTCTGACTTCAGCGGGCTTTGGATGTAGCCATGTGTGTGCAAGTCCCAGCTCCCTGAGCAGACACACCCTAGAAGAGTGGTCCCCAAACTGTGGGGTACGCCCCACTACGGGGGTGCAGAGGAATGTTCAGGGGTGTGTGCGGCAGGGCTGAGGCCAGCCCCCATGGGGGGTGGGGAGGGAACACCTCCCAGCCCCACTCCACCCCCAGCCACAGCCCCGCCCCCTGCTCCAGCCCCAGTCTGGCTCCGCCCTCATTCCCTCTTCGCCCCCAGGCCAGCTCTGCCTCTAGCCCCAGCTCCTCCCCCATCCCCAGTTCTGCCCCCATCTCTGCCTTCAGCCCAAGCTCCTCAGCTGCGGAAGCTGGGCTGTGCAGTAATGGGTGGGGGGGCATGGACAGATTCCATTACTGGTATGGGGGAGAGGGGGCACGACAGGAGAAGTTTGGGCACCACTGCTCTATAACAATCGTGGTGCAACCCCACTACACCCGGGCAGGATACGAAATCGTAGTGGGACTTGTCAGAGCCAGGTTCAACCAAGCACAAACATTCAGCTCAATGAATAACTAGGGGCAGACCAGCTTAGCACACTGATGAGGGACCAACACACTTAGTTTTAAAGACAATCCACTAGTTTAATGACCAACTCAAGTACTAGTCCTTAAATTGAGCTCATTTAACATCTGCTGTATCCTAAAATGATTGATAAGTGCAGATGTCAGACTAAACAGCTGGGGAAGGTGCAATTCTTGGCCAAGTAGTTTATACTGAATTTAGAAAAGTTCTGGGCAGCCTGACCAGGTAACGCGCGCTCTCTCCGCCCAGATAATTATGTTGCTCCAAGGGCAAGCTGCATGGCACGTGATTCCTTGATCTTCCTCACAAAAGTCAGCTGAAAGTGCTATACCGGAAAAAATACAACACTGACAAAAATGAGACTACATAAAACATACTCCCAGCACTTAACAGAATTCATTTTTAAAAAAAAAACAAATTCTATGCTTTTCTTCTCTGATTTGGAGTTTTCTATTACTATCACGAGAATTGCCAGCTTCCCATTCCCTAGTTTGTTCTGTGAGCCCTTTAATTTTTGGCAGAAGCCATTTTGCTTAGGTTTATTTCTTTAACTAGTTTCTGAAAGCTAAAATGGCCTTTACCAATTTAGCTCTACCAGGATCAGCGCCACGCTCTGACAGTACAAAAACATTGCGGTACCAGAATCCATTTCCGAGCAGCAGTTAGCAGTGGGTCTTTATAAAAGTGCTTCTCAGATTACTGGGTGGTCACAAGCTTTACAATCATACTAATGATACGGGATCCTCGCGGGCACGTGCATAAATCCATGCTGGGATTCTTGATCTTATCCTGGAGTAACTGGTCTAGTTCACAGCGCAGTTCTTTCACCAGCTCTGCCACCTGAAGCAAACAGGGAAACCCCCCCCCAAATATCATGAAATGACTTCTCCTCTGTACTCTACATCTGCATGTTCTGCGTGTTGCAGAAGCAGAGCAAGGTTTGAAGCACTCACAATCTTGCTCGTGGGTTTCATTACCTGGTGGGAGGCTGCTGCGAAACGAATCCATCCGTCATCAAGCGAAATGACAAACTCCCCCCGTTGCAGCTGCACGTGGACCTGCCCTCCTCCAAACAAGACCAGCGGGTACACCGACACCATGCTGCAGTCCCGGATGAACACACGGCTGGTTTTGATCTTCTCATGGTACACCAAGTAGGGGCTGTCAAAGTGCCTGGTCTGGAACATTCAGTGCCAGAAGATTGCAGTCAGTTAGGAGTAGGTTTGTTTACCTGCCGCGTCCGCGGGTTTGGCCGATCGCGGCTCCCACTGGCCGCGGTTTGCTGCTCCAGGCCAATGGGGGCTGCAGGAAGCGGCGTGGGCCGAGGAACGTACTGGCCGCCACTTCCCGCAGCCCCCGTTGGCCTGGAGCAGGGAACCGCAGCCAGTGGGAGCCGCGATTGGCCAAACCTGTGGACACGGCAGGTAAACAAACCGGCCCAGCCCGCCAGGGGCTTTCCCTACACAAGCGGCAGAACAAGTTTGGGAACCACTGTTCTAAGGGGTAAGTTTAGGCTTTAACATATTTTGTTTTTAATTCAGAGTTCATTTTAAACAGATGCATTTTAAAAAGAAAAACTTATAATTTCAACAACAAGATCAAAAAAATCCAATTTTAATAAAAAATCTGACTATTTTTTCAAAACCATCATTGATTTTTATCCACCCTGGGTGGTGGGAAAGGCCACTGGCTCTGCTTGTTCTCCCCTCCGGTCTCATTCTACTGAGACTGGTGCCTCTATTCATCCTGTGATATCTGTGTCCCTTTTGAGCACCACAGACTGACAGCAAGGATGGGGAGGAGCGGCTGGATGCATGGTGCGCTCTCCTCCGGGGAGGGGGGATTGCTGGTAAGAATCTACCTGGGAGTCACTGCCCGCTTCCTCCGCACAGCCGCCCTTCCTGCGAGTGCAAGAGGGTTTTGCTGCAGCTGCTTGCAGGGACCACATGGCATTGATTTGTTTGTATTTCTAAAACGTGCCATTGCAGAGCTCACGTCACGTATAACATAATCCTGTCTCCTCCACCTCGTCTCCTGTGCGCGCTCTCTTCTGCCCTTCATCAGAATCTCACACAAATGTCTACGCCTCTTCCATACTGCCCCTGCTCATAGTATGGCCTCCCTGAGCTAATCCTCTAGGACACTACCCTCTTGTCTTTCCAATCTCTCCTCAGGACCCACCTCAGCAACAGGGCCTATAGGAAATCCACCAATTACTGACAGTGCCTTGACTTCCCCATACCCAGGTAGGATAGCAAGGAGTGTTTGAGGGGTAAGTAGTTCATTCTTATGTTAGTTTAGACTCAGACTGATTCACCAGGATAGATTTATAAACACTTAAGTTTTACAATACTCCAATAGGCTATTATATTTAACAATCTAATATGGATTTTTAACAGCTAATTTGTATCCTCGAAAAGGAGAACAGCGTTACCATGTACCACTTTAATAAAAAGAACACCCGTTCAATGGTAGGTTTCCCTCGTGTTATCTTTATTAATGGGATATCATCAACTTCAAAGAAAATTATTGCATTTGATCTCATAAGAACGGCCGTACTGGGTCAGACCAAAGGTCCATCTAGCCCAGTATCCTGTCTACCGACAGTGGCCAATGCCAGGTGTCCCAGAGGGAGTGAACCTAACAGGTAATGATCAAGTGATCTCTCTCCTGCCATCCATCTCCACCCTCTGACAAACAGAGGCTAGGGACACCATTCCTTACCCATCCTGGCTAATAGCCTTTAATGGACTTAACCTCCATGAATTTATCCAGTTCTCTTTTAAACGGTGTTATAGTCCTAGCCTTCACAACCCCCTCAGGCAAGGAGTTCCACAAGTTGACTGTGCGCTGTGTGAAGAACTTCCTTTTATTTGTTTTAAACCTGCTGCCCATTAATTTCATTTGGTGGCCCCTAGTTCTTGTATTATGGGAATAAGTAAATAACTTTTCCTTATCTACTTTCTCCACATCACTCATGATTTTATATACCTCTGTCATATCCCCCTTTAGTCTCCTCTTTTCCAAGCTGAAAAGTCCTAGCCTCTTTAATATCTCCTCATATGGGACCCGTTCTAAACCCCTAATCATTTTAGTTGCCCTTCTCTAGTGCCAGTATATCTTTTTTGAGATGAGGAAACCACATCTGTACGCAGTATTCAAGATGTGGGCGTACCATCGATTTATATAAGGGCAATAACATATTCTCCGTCTTATTCTCTGTCCCCTTTTTAATGATTCCTAACATCCTGTTTGCTTTTTTGACCGCCTCTGCACACTGCGTGGACGTCTTCAGAGAACTATCCACGATGACTCCAAGATCTTTTTCCTGACTTGTTGTAGCTAAATTAGCCCCCATCATATTGTATGTATAGTTGGGGTTATTTTTTCCAATGTGCATTACTTTACATTTATCCACATTAAATTTCATTTGCCATTTTGTTGCCCAATCACTTAGTTTTGTGAGATCTTTTTGAAGTTCTTCACAGTCTGCTTTGGTCCGAACTATCTTGAGCAGTTTAGTATCATCTGCAAACTTTGCCACCTCACTTTTTACCTCTTTCTCCAGATCATTTATCTCATATGAAGAAGTGATACTGTGCATTTCAACAGTGAATTATTTACAAATAAAGTATTTCAGTGGTAAAATTATGAGCCCACATATTCAGTCAATTTGCCTGTGTAAAGATGCTACATGCATAAACAGTTGCCATTTCATGCACAATTCCTGAGATTGCATGGACAATTGTGGTGTTCCTACAGGCACGATCCCCTGCAATTGCGGTAACTCTGCATGAATGTGTGTTCTTGAAATTGTGAAAATCTGGGCCATGAAGTTGCTTGACCCTGCAAACTTGACAGAAACTCAAATTATGAAGTTGTCTATTGTAATAGAGGTTACCACCTGTGATCTGTGCCATTCTTTAAAACCCATCACTGAGAGGATTTCAATCATGCCGTTGCTGTATTTTTAAGACTGGTCAGTGCTCTAGTTCATAATCCAAGCAGCATTTAGTTGAAGTAATGTCTTTTTTTAAAATGTAGACAATGTATTTTACTGAGTTGGAAAAAAATCCTTACTTGATAATTCACCGAGGAAGGATGAATGTGAACATAACCATCATTTTTTGTAACGAACTTCAACTCCTCTGCCTTTGGGTGTAATTTAACTGCTCCTGCACTGGTATACTGGTATTTCCCCTCGGGGGTTTTCACCTAAAAGTGAAGATAATAAATAGTAACAAAATAAATCTCTCTCTTTCTCTCTCACACCTCCTGCCCCAAGTAAGCAGTCTTTCCCCACGTCTATTACTATGGCAACACCAACATGAACCATAGAATATCAGGGTTGGAAGGGACCTCAGGAGATCATCTAGTCCAACCCCCTGCTCAGAGCAGGACCATCCCCAACTAAATCATCCCAGCCAGGGCTTCGTCAAGCCTGACCTTAAAAACCTCTAAGGAAGGAGATTCCACCGCCTCCCTAGGTAACCCATTCCAGTGCTTCACCACCCTCCTAGTGAAAAAGTTTTTCCTAATATCCAACCTAAACCTCCCCCCTTAGTATTACGAAGTATTACGGTAGACATTAAGAAAGGCTTCTGTGTTGCATTCCAGCTTGCATCTAACCCAATATTTTCAGTTGCTCATAACTCTCAAACAAATGCCTTTTAGGATACGGTTTTGCTTGGTCTCAGCCCAGAGGTGACTTTGGAAGCATCTAGACCCCATTACCAGAGTACTGTCAGCCCTCTGCAAAACTACTTGATACAGTTTGGGGGTCGGTTTTAAAACATTCCAGCTTTCGTCCCAGAATTCATTTCCTTCTGCTCATGTTCAGACTGTGGCATATGGTGGTTACTGATGCATGTGCCTGGCATCTTAAGATCACTCTCAAACTAGAAGTCTTGGAATAACAGCAGTAGCCGGCTACATGAGTTTGTAAACGGGAGTTCAGTTGCCAAGGCCTAAAGCAATAGGGGCAGCATGTTCGGTGGAGGTATCATAGCCTTAAACTGGAGGCAGTCTGTCTCCTGCTGAGAACAGCCCACCTTAATTGATTACTCTCGTTAGAGTTGGTATGGCAACACCCATTGTTTCATGTTCTCTGTGTATATATATCTTCCTACTGTACTTTCCACTGCATGTATTTTCCATTCTGATGAAGTGGGTTTTAGCCCACGAAAGTTTATGCTCCAATAAATTTGTTAGTCTCTAAGGTGCCACAAGTACTCCTCGTTCTTTTTGCAGAATCAAAGCATTCAGTACAGATCTGCCACTCAAAAGGGAGCGGGACGCAAACGAAGATGGAAAAGGAAAAAAGCACCCTCTTACCTGGACAACATTGGGATACAGAGCAGCACATAATATTGCTGATATCAACTTGATGTTCTCTGCATTAGAGTTTGCCTGTGAAATAAATACATACAATAAGTACTACAATTCCATGTTACTACCTACATGCCTTATACCAGTGACCCTTCAATGAAAATCGGGGATTTCTTGATTCACTATAGAACATGACTTCATATTAAAACTAAATTACTGACACTGTTGGTATCCTCCTTTTGAGCCAACTATGTAACTTCATATTAGGAGCAGTTAATGGATTCTGCACTCTTGACTACACTTTTTTTAACCTTTAATTAAACTAATTGCCAATTAATTTGCAATAGTTAATATGTTTGTCAGAGCTAATCTGGACACTCCTCAAATATTTATTCCATGCTACTAAGTAGTTGATCCCTAGGGTAAATCACAAACCATCCCAGGTCTGCATGATGATGTAGTCTCACCATTCTATGCTTGGTGTCCTGCTCCAGACCTGCCAGTCGGCATAAGGAGATTCCACAGCTATTAAAACCTACATCAGCTGTCTCTACTGCTCCATGCGGCCTGCGTGATCTCCTTAGCAAAGCACACTCCTGCTTTCATAGGGCTGAAATGCCCTCACCACATCTAATACCCAGTATCTATCTCCTGTTCCCAAAATGAGAGTTGCATTAATTGCAACATTTGGTATCAGTGCACAGATAATATGGCCATGAGTGAGGTATATGAACATATCTAGAATAGGTCATCGCTCCAGGTTGGATCCATGCCTTCACACTGTTTGGAATGTAGGCCATAGACAGCAATCTAGTGGGCACCAACCTGGAAGTGGGTTACTTTACTGACTTGGTGGGCTAAGATCACATCTGCACATGTGCCCAGAAAGAACAGACAAGTTATCCCACAATACGCTGTGAAAGACTTCACAAGACAGCTCTGATTAGAGCATGGATCTGAACCATGAGCTGCTAAGAACCATGGGAAATGCCTCCAGAAGGCCTAGCACCTGACCTGACTGAGTGCAGCACCAGTGTGGATCCAGCAACTCGAGTGTGATTGCTCTCACCTCTCACTCGGGCCGGGCCAGTTTGAGTGGTCACACCAGGGTGCCAGTCACTCAAGTGAACTGTACAGCGTGAACAAGGCCTTAACTACGCCAGTGGTTAATTCCTTCAATTGATAATTAACTAGAGGTTAAAAACAGTCGGATGGTACATACCAGACATTCGGTTTTCTTGGATCTATTATTCTCCCTGGATTCACTCATAGCACCTTCCACCCTACAGAGCTGGCCAGGAGAGTGCAGCCATCCTTTCCAACATGGACCTCGCAACAGTCATCTACACCTCTGTCCCGTTGTGATTACAGCTCTCATTAGGGCTATACTGGAAAGCCGCACTAGGAGAGTGCAGAAAAGCGACCCACCTCCAATCGCACTGCCTGTGCAGATCCACGCTGTGGGAATTGCATGTCCTGCCACAGGGCCATGGCAGAGTGGTTATTCATTAGACAGTGTGCATGCACCTCAGATTTGTTGCTGTAGAACCAAGAGTATAAAATCTCCCAGCGGCTAACTCCCTCAGTGTCTGACCCCAGACCTATGTTATAATACGAGTCTCCAAAGTAGAAGGGAGGAGGGATGGCAGATTGAAAAAGAAGAAAATGGCGACCACTAATCACATTGGATAGTGAGACAAGCCTGCTCCAGCAAGCACACCACACCTAACGTTGCCACAAAGGCCGATTAGAGACCAAAGCAGCAGTTTAAAGCACTAACGCTCCAATTACCTCTTCTCCTGTAGCATCCAACACACCGTCTCCTCGAGACCACCTCTTCTCCATGTCCCTGGCTCTTAACCCCTCCTTCACAAATCCAATGTCCGACAGCAGCTCTGTGAATTGCCTTTTTAGGCTCGCCATTTCCTGCAAGTCAACAGAAAGCCTTGAAAAGTGCCACGTGCACGTGAGGTTAATTCACACCAGATTCCCCAGTTTAAACACCAATCGCAAGGACTATCCTTCGGCATCTCTCGCCATCACCTATGATCACTTCGGTTGCTTGCAGTAAGACAACCAGCGGATATGTGAGAACTCCAGGAAATGGCATCCATTTGAAGACGTTATCCAATCAAACAGAGTAGGGGGAGCTTGCAGTTAAGGTTGACGGGTTCCCAAACCCAGTTTTTGCCATTGTTCAGAACTTTCTCGAGCCAATTCCTTCTGAGTTGAAATATTCCAACATTGGTCTGAGCCTCGGGTTGATTTTGAAGTTAAACATATCTGGTTACACTAGGATTACAGGCTCAGACAGTTGGCTGAAGTTACAGTCAGTAATATTTCCCAGCTCGTGGCTGAACTTGGAAGAAGATCTGAAGGATGGGGCAGGGAGAGGAGGTGAAATAAAGAGGGATGTGATTGACAAGATGATGGAGATTACTGTCTTTTTAAAAATAATCCTGAAAAATACCGAATCAAAACTGACTTACTTGAAGAACTCTTCCTGATAAGAAGTTCTCCCTGCAATAGCTGTAGCTTGCACGAGAACTTTCTTTGATACTCAAGCGCCATCCCTAAATAATGGAAAAACCAAACTTTATGAATGCTGCCTTGAATTTCAGAACACGGACACACTTTGGATCTGGGTCACTGATTTGTAGCTCACCTTATAAGCCTGGAGAAGAGCCAGGTAATCACTGTTTCCTATTGCAAATTCCAGCTTTTTTTTGTTCGCTTCCTCCCTTTTATCCCATGGAGACACCTAAATAAATAGATTGACACATTTCATCTCTGCTTCTCCCGTCGTTGCTCAAAGCAGGTGCTTTATCATCGGGGATGCACGTTGTCTTTCTTACATGACCAGTAAGCTACTGATTGCAGTCCTCATATCCATGACAAAAAACGTTTACTAAGCAGTGACTGAAATCATCTGGGTATATTGCCTACGCAGACTCCTGCTGTCGGAGTTGCATGCTGTGATCCATTGGTCCCAGAACCGTCCCAAAGCAATATATTCATTAGGGGAGGAATGCATACTGACCACAGATTTGATATTATAAAAAGCTTCACTTCCAGAACAGTCCTAAGCAACTCTGTTTCCCCTACTCTCAATAACGTAACTGTCAAGAAAACAGAAGGAGGGAGGATCAGGCTGCATCTGCAGAAGCAACATGCTGGGGAACAACCTTCCTTTCTCTTTCAGAGAACGGCCTCTGCAGACCTCACTGGAGGAGATTAGGAAGCATTAGAAAGGCCTTGTCTACACTAGAGAAAACTCTGAGCCTACCACCTTCCCACTTCTGACTGGGAATGAATGTCTCACAGCCGTAACACTTGAGAGGGGAATGCCCCTGCACCAGGCCCTCCATATGTCAATTGGTGGCTCAGGAAAGAAATAATTAAAAGCAGAGCCCTGCTCTGGATCTGCACAAGGCCAAAACCTGCTCTGGACCTGCACAAGGCCAAAACCTATCAAAACCATATCTTTAAAACCCCTAACAATTTCATACAGTTAAAGCTAAAAGGAGAAATGTGCAATGGAGAAGGAAAGAGAAAGTCTGAAAGCCACCTATCTTCTATGGAAAGAGAATGGCTATGGGATGGGGCATTTTGGAACCATGATTCAACAAATCAGATCTGCAGCTGACGTATGGGCACCAAACACAGTTATGCCGCTCTAATACATTCCAGACTTGCACAACTCCGACTGTGAGGGATTTGCAGAGGCAATTTCATGATTGTATTGTCCACAATAGAGACTGTTGGTACCATTAACTATAGCTGGCAAAACCATATACTGAGATGGAATGCTCAGTCCTGATCTTTGATATGAGGTTGTATATTGCTTTAGACAGATATCTAAAAACTACAGAACATTGGACATACAGAACAGCAGCTGATTTTACAAGCTAAGCTGACGTGCACACACACAGCCTGAGATCAGGAATCAACATTATATTCAGAGCTCAGAACCGTCAGCTTCATAACCACCACAAACACTAACACCACTGCTTCCAAACACAGGTTGGCATAGGATATGTAAAGCACACACCTATAATTTCACAAGGACTATTCCTTGCACACACATTCATAGATTGTATTTCTGGACTCAGCAAGAATTAAAAATTGAAGCTTTATGTACTAGTTAATATTTATAATCACTTCAAGCTTTGATCAATTTCATACTCTTGAACAGGACTGCTGTTCTCTTGGTGTTATTTTGGCCTCTACTTACATTATTTGAAAACAATAATTAGTTATTCTGCTCAAAAGAATTCCATCCTCCAGTAAAATATTATGTTCTTTTTATTAGGGATCAAACTGTTCTTGATACTTCTGTCTCTGCATGTACTTATGATATGAATATTTCCAGTTCAGACACAAAAACATTTTATACTAACACAAAGATGCTCTGTGCAGTAAGTGGAACTGGTAAGAAATTTAAGATTAATATGTTGCAGTATACTGCAATATTCACTTATGAATACAACACATTACTTTCAAATTTTGACACACAGCTGTAGTTTATTAGAGTGGCATACTTACAAAAGGGGACTTAAAGGCCAGACTTGCTGCTATAGTTAGTGCAGGATCCAGACAACGGAAAATGGTGCCAAACAGCATTAGTTTTCCAATCCGCACATCAACAGGCAAGGAGGCCAAGTGATACCCCAAGGGGGTGAGCTTTTCATCTGGAGTTAAAGCGCCCAAGTCCTGCAGTCGCACTTTCGATGCACGCAGAGATTCAATTCTTGGCGGCTCAATCAGGCGGGATAAGACAGATTGAAGGCCATGTGCAGAAAACATATCCAAAATCTTAATTCTTAAGGAAAAAGATGACAACTCAGTCTGCTGACATAGGACAAAGCCGCAAACTTTTTCCAAATCACTGAGAATGCCCTCCCCATTGCCTGCTTTCTAGATAGGCCATGCCAATGGGACCACAGCCAACCAGTCCTCCATGGTCCACACTGGCTCCCTACTGACTTCCTGATCCTCTTCAAGATGCTGATCCTTATCTTTAAAGCCCTTAACAGGCACTGGCTAACCTATCCCAGACGGCCTCTTCCCCACCCTTTGCCACTGCAGCTGCAGGGGCCGTGAGCTAACTAATGACTAGGGAATCTGCTACTACTGCAGATCAGGACACGCTCAGATCCGATGACCGTCACAACATGGTGCAAGACCCATCTTTTTGTACAGGCCCCTCGAACCATAAAGCTAACGAGTTGCCATTCCTCCTGGTCAAGAGCCAATAAGGGATCATTCAACTTGGGAAGCGGCCCAAAACGATTAGGGAAGAGTTTTGATCCCATAGACTTGATTCAGAGCCCCCTTCTAATCCTAAATTACTGGCATTGTTTTGCATCCTAGAAGTCTCCATTTTGTAAAGGAATGTATGGGATGAGGCCGAACGTCGAAGGCCTCCCTCTTTAATATTTATATTGCAGTAGTGCCTAATTGGAATCGAACGAGGCTGCATGCAAACACGTAAGACGACGCAGTAGTCCCTCTACCTCCAAAAGAATTTGTAATTTAAAAAGACAACAAACATGGGGCTGCAGGAAAGGACTGCAACATACCAGCAAAGTGCTCAGAGGAATATCTTGTTAGCACTGCCTTTGTTTATAGGGGTGGGGCCAGCCAAGGAAATGGTGAGTGGAGGATGGGTTTGAGGGAGAGGGTAAGCAGTAACATGGTGGGTGGGAAGACCAAGGTCCTGAAGCAGAGGTAGAGTGTTAGTCAGTGAGAGACGAGAGCAATCAACAGCCAATCAACAAAACAAAAGTGACGAGAGGGGGGCTTGCTGGTTCCCATGATGTCAGGAGCTTGGTAGGGTAGGGGTGTGACAACTCTGCTGCTCCAGCCTGGAGACAGAGGACCTCCTGGGGACCGGCCCTTTAAGACCGATGACGTCGATAATGGTTTACCTGAGGCAGAGCTGTTCCAAAGGCACTCTTTGTATTTCGGGTAACTGCTGCTTTATAAGCTGGTGATTGTAGTGATGGCTACTGAAAAGATGAAAGCAGACTCCAGAGGCTACGCGCCCTGCCCGCCCTTTCCTTTGCACTGCATTGGCTTTGGACACAAATGTGTCTTCCAGACTTTCCATTCCTTTGCTGGGGTCGTATCTACAAGAAGAAACAAGTCAAAATGGATGAGGATGGGAGTTTCACTTCAAGCAGGCGAAGAGCACCGACACCGACGCTCAAGCAGAGAGGTACTGCCAACTTTTGGAAGGCCATAACTACCAACACTGTGGATGCACGTCTGTAACAGGGCCGTGCATGGAACTCCCACGGAATCAATGGGAGCTTTGTGCACACAGAAAGCTGCAGAACGAGGCCCTTTCAGATGTTCTCCGGCTCTTTAACAGATATGAATTCATACTCTGATGTGTTGGACAGATACCATGCAGAACACATCATTCTCTGAGATCACAGTGCCACCAGAATAATCCCAATACCTTTTCTCTTTCATTTTCCCAGAATCAATCACAAAGACCACATCATCAATGGTGATGGACGTTTCTGCAATGTTCGTAGATATGATGACCTTGGTAACTCCTAGAGGGGGCTTCAGGAACACAGACTGCTGGTCTTCACTGGATAGTGAGGAATGGAGTGGATAAACAACACAGCTAGAAGAGAAAGATGAGAGCATGCTTATCTTTGCCAACCTTTCTTCCTCCCAACATCCGTCCATTCACACAAGCTTTAGCCCAGAGTATTGTAGGTTGTACGTTCCCATTCTCAGAACAGAACCCATGTGCAGCCCATGCCCCCTGTCCTGCTACAACTTCAGATTGGGACTCCTGGGGCCATGGATTATGGAAAGGACATGTTCCTCACTACATCTCACCGTTAGCTCTTCTGGTGGATACAATCACCCAGCAGAATGCAGCCCACAGAGTTTACTTGCAAATATCCAGTAACTGGATTTGGCTGCTGACAGAGAAGTGAGCCTGGAGCTCAAAGGAGCAAAGAAAACGAGACCCACCCCTTAAGAGTCTTACAGCGACCTTGGTTTTCTTGATTCTCTCCACAATCCCATCAGCCCTTAGACTGAACAGATCCAGTCCCTTAAGTGGCGCTGTGATAGGGTTGCGTACCCCACCGTGCACAGGTCACAGGGAGCAGGCCTTTAAAATATTCTCAGGGGGGGAAGACAGGGTTTCAGAGCTGGGCTGCAGTCTCTGCTGAAGGGTCCCTGAGAGTAGAGTTCTTCTGAGCAACTAAGTGGAAGCCCACCTTCTTTCCCCAAAGCCGGTCAGGGATTCTGCCAAGATTTCTGCCTTGTAGGGTTCTGCTGTCTTTCTATCCCCATAAGCCCCTCCCCCATTTACTCACCAGAAGGCTGAAGGCGCCTGGTAGTGACAGGGTCTGCATGCCTAAGGCGACACATGTCCTATGATTCGCTATTACTGGCCAAGGGCTTAGCTAGGTGCTTTTTGAAAGATTGAAATTAAAACAGTATGTACAACCAGGGCTGCCACCAGATTTACACACGTCATTCTGTGGGTGTTACTCTATTCTGCTGAGAAATTTGGTCACCACAACACATCAGGCTAAGGTGTCTCAACATAACCAGGAGAATTCCTTCTTGTTTAAATGCAACGTTCAGATCGTGATCTAAAGATGCGTGGGACAGCTTCCCTCCAAGTATAAGCTTATTTTTCCCCTCTTTCTTGATTTTCTTCCTGCCCATTCCCACAAAATGTAGAATGTTTTACCTTAGAAATACCCAATACTTCACAGCGCTAAAAATGCAGATGTTTTTGAAGTGCAAAACAGGGTAAAAGATAAAGTTAGATTCTTCGTTTTTCAGCCTTCCATTGGCTCGCCTTAGCTAGTGCGTGAAGACCCACTGCAGATAGCACAGAAAGACTATCTAGGTTCTTATACCACACCCATTACCGTGGTATCTGACTGCCTCCCAACATTCTCAAGTTATATTTATCTTGGTCCCCAAAACTGCAACTTTCCCTTCCCCAGTTTGAGGAAACGGGACTAGAATTTACATGGCAAATGTGCTAAGTGCATGATGGTTGAGCCACTGTGCTAACTCATAAAGGACCTGTTCCAGATAATGGCATCTAAGCCTTCTCCATCACCAGCTGTCTCAAACAGTAAGTAATCTGCACTTGTAACTGGAGACAGATATCAGAGTTTGAGTAGAAGGTAACTTTTTTTTTAATCAGTTTCTTTACCCTTGATTTAACTTCAACATGCTAATGGTTTTGGGACACTCTTGACTTACCGTTTACTGTGTCTATTATTGAAAAGGGCATTAGACTGTAGCTGTTCATAAAGCATCTTAATTTCTGCTAGACCAGGCAAAAATATCAGTACTGCACCTGTACATATAGGGGAAAAGTAAAGAGTCAATAGAAGAGTTCAGCTAAAACGTACTATTACACTTCGATTTTACCGCAGTGCACAAAGGCCCCAGTCAAAACTGGAGCTCCGTTTTGCTACACACTATATAAAATCACCAGCAGCAATGACCCCGTCCCAAAGAATTTACAATCTAACCAGACAAGACAGACAAAGACGTCAGCATACTGTCAAGGTACATCTCTTTGCTACAGTTTTTGTGCTGGCCCAGTGTACCCATCTGCCCCCCATCCCCACAGAAATTAGGGGCCTCCCCACTCCGATCGACTCAAATGTGCTCAGATAAATTCGGAAGTTATGGAAATGACGTTTTGGATGAAAGCGTCAACTTGGCACAATCTATACAAGCACATAACTGTTGCATGTAGTCCCTGTTATACAACCCACAATGGACAGCCAGGTTACCTGGTGGGTATGAGTGTTTGCCACTGACTATCCACTCCAGCAGGGACTCTATTAATTCCAGATTAACTTTGTCTAAGTCCATGGCAGCCATTGTTTTTAACACTGATTTATTAACCCCTGAAAGAGAAATGAAAACAGAGTAGGATCATAGGTGAGTTGGTGTCTCATAAAAGAGCAGACACTATACAGTTCACTGAGAAAATGGCCACACAGAGGATCAGCAGCCTTTCACCAAGCAGGATCCTGCATCCCTGTAAATACGGCTGAAGGGTACAGTAAGTGTAATACCTCTGAGTGCAGTCTGTTTCTCCCCCCCCCCCCCCCCCGCCATTCATTCTTCCCCACTTGACTTCTCCTCATTAACTCTACCACTCCTCCCACTCTCCTCTCTTCTCACTCACACCCTATTGGGTCTCATATACTCCCAATGCACCACACTCCCCGTGTGCCAAATCCAATGAACAAACACACTGGTGCCAGCCCAGCCCAGCTCACCCACACTGGTAGCAGGCAGGAGTCGGGAATGCCATGGGGGCAGCCGAGGATTGACACCAGAGGTCTCCAGGACCCTGCACACAAACTCGGTTCTGCCTCCTCCCAGTATTTCATTTCTTAAATACAACAGACCCTAAAAGTCCCTTACCCTTTTGGGCTACTACAATCTTCCCCCACCCCTCCACCCCCCACCCTTGAAGATACAACCCCAGAGCTGTACATGAAGGATTACAATGAAAAGAAGGCTGGGTGGATAACAATGCAGCCTTATCGGATCACTATTTTGCAAGTCAATATACACCCCAGTGAAGTCCAGCAGCGAAGCCCTGGAACGGGGAACGGGAGCTTCCCATCTAGTCGAGCCCCTGTGCTGACGCAGGACCAAGTAAACCGAGACCATCCCTAACAGCTGTCCTTAAAAACCTCCAATGATGGGGAGTCCACAACCTCCCTTGGTAGCCTATTCAAGTGCTTAACTACCCTGACAGTTAGAAAGTTTTCCATCTATCTAACCTAAATCTCCCTTGCTGCAGATGAAGCCAATTACTTCTTGTCCTGCCTTCAGTGGACATGGAGAACAATTGACCATTGTCCTCTTTATAACAGCCCTTCATATACTTGAATATTTTTATCAAGTCGCTCACAAGCCTTCTTTTCTCAAGACTAAGCTTGCCCAGTTTTTTTAAAAACCTTTCTTCATAGGTCAGGTTTTCTAAACCTCACCATTTTTGTTGCCCTCTTCTGGGCTCTCCAATTTGGCCACATCTTTCTTACAAGGTGGCGCCTAGAACTGGACACAGTGCTCCAGCTGAGGCCTCACGAGTACCGAGTGGAGTGGGACAATTATCTCCCATGTCTTACATACGACACTCCTGTTAATACCGCACAGAAAACTGAACTTTATACCATAAAGCCCCAAATTATGAAAATACGTGTAGTATACTTTACACTACATTCCAGAGTACCAGCTGGGTGTGTGAATATGCTTTTTGGGATGAGAGAGAGAGAGAGATTACCTTTGTACCGTAGCAGGAGCTGTTTAAAAGTTAATTGCTGGTCTGGGACTGAATCCTTGACAGTAGTGTCATCCTCTAGGAGGCGAGCACATCTTAGATCTTCCTCTACTTCTTCTAACGCAGTTCTCTTGCGCCTTGCTTTAAGTTTCTCTTCTGGACCTCGTTTTGTGTTGTTCATGTACGGACTACCATCCTCTAAGACATACCTGAACATGAGCAGAGAGAATTCAGTCATAGGGAAAGCAGTTTGTACAGTCTACACTTTAAATTAAGCTGTCAGGGTATTATGCCATGCCCATCACCATGGTACCTACATGCCTTACAAATTTACATAAAGAATATGAGTGGCTAATCATAGCCCTGACGTCTCTCTTCTGTCACTCTTTCTAGCAGCAGGTAGGAGTGCTGGGAATTTCACTCTTAGCATAAGTAGTTAGCACATATTGTAAAGTTTGAATGGTCCTTTAGAATACGCGCTAAACAATCTGTTCCACCTTGTATGTAGCTGTGATGTTTGGAGTCCCTTTCCCAGGCCTGAAGAAAAGCTCTGTGGGGCTTGAAAAACGCTCTCACCAAGAGAAGTTGGCCCAATAAAAGATACTGCCTCACCCACCTAGTCTCACTAATATCCTGGGACCGACACAGCTACAACTATGTTGCATATAACAATGAAACTATTGGGGGGAGGGATAGCTCAGTGGTTTGAGAATTGGCCTGCTAAACCCAGGATTGTGAGTTCAATCCTTGAGGGGACCACTTAGGGATCTGGTGCAAAATCAGTACTTGGTCCTGCTAGTGAAGGCAGGGGACTGGACTTGATGACCTTTCAAGGTCCCTTCCAGTTCTAGGAGATAGGATATCTCCATTAATTTATTTATTTTATTTAACTATTCCAAAGGGCAGTTACTTGTGAGAATGCTGTCAATGATTTCATACCTTGTCACTGCAATTACATCTTCCAGAAAAAACTGATCCACAGGGAATGTCCGACCTAAAGAGAAAAATTAGAATTTTAAAGCAAAATGCGAGCTACCATTTCAGGAGTGGAGGTCAGGGGAGGGATAGTGTTTACAATTTCTCACGCTGGTGTTTCACCAGTTCACCCCTTGTCCCACCTTCGTGAACTTAACGCGCTATGTGGGTTCTTTTAGAACTATACTGCAATCGGTAACACAACTTAGTCCAGAACAAATAGCTGACGTTTTTCAAGAACACTGCTGGCATT
Source organism: Emys orbicularis (assembly GCF_028017835.1). Classification (NCBI taxonomy): domain Eukaryota; kingdom Metazoa; phylum Chordata; order Testudines; family Emydidae; genus Emys; species Emys orbicularis. The sequence goes on along the minus strand of NC_088685.1, from coordinate 213,549,647 downwards.
CACTCAGTTTACACAAGGAGGATTCCTGTAGCGAGGTAATTTGGTGCAGTATTAGAATGATAGGAAGCAATGTATTTCCATCTAGTTAGGTATTTATATCATGCTCAGTGTGATATCTGAGCATTGTATAAATGTGCGTACATCCAAATGGGGGCCTACATGTACCCCTGGATACTCGAGCCCCTCCCCGTTTAGCAGAAGAGAAGGGATTGTTTTTTCCTGTTTTGGGGAAGCTATGTCAGAGAGCTGGGTCTTGCAGATAAAGTTTCTTGCCGTCCTTGGCTCTTGTGGGAGTTCCAGAGCTGTAGGCCAACCGCCAAGAAGGCTCTGTCTCCAGGTCCCCTTGTCATAGAAAATTCCATCATTCTGAGGACTGCAGCAAGGTCAGGCGGTCTCAAATAACTCAGGCGCAGCACAGTTTTGAGGATCATGATCAGCACCTTAAACTTGATCTGATATTTGATGGGTCGCCAATGACCAGTGTTAGTCAGCAGGTGGGTTGTACCAGCTGGAGTTTTAGTAGCTATGGTTTCATTCTCATATATAAATAGGTTGCAATACTGAAGGTCACATCTGGCAGAGTGGGACAATTTCTCCTGGCCAGCCAAAGGGGGTAAAAGGCATTTTGTGCTGCTATTGCTAATTGAACATCCAGTCTCAATGGGGAGCCCAAGAGGACAATAGGATGTAAATCATGGACACTTGGGCAGACACCCACTACTGTGAGCAGCACTATGGAATAATGCAACTCTTCGAAACATGTCCAATAGTATCACCTCTGCTTTATCTGGGTTTAGCTGCAAACACCTGCTCTTCATCCAGGCGCTGTGCTTACTGGGGAATATCATCTGATAAAGGAGCAAATCATCTCCAAAAAGGCTCCAACTAAAAAGATGAATTGCTTGTTTACCAAATTCAGGTTTTTAAAAAAAAAAAAAAATTGCAAAGCATTTTAATATTTACTGATTCTCTATATTTTAAATGAATTTAGCGAACACTGCAACTAAATCCCCATCTTCGTATCTGATCTACTGAGAAGGCAGTGGCTGAGGGCATGAGTGGATGCAGCACACCGTTCCTAAGAAAGGAAGGGATTCTTGAAGTTGCTGTAAGCAGCAACCCCTGCTGTCCATAAAGCAGCAGTGTTAATAAGACTTTGGAGGAAATCCTTCAGCCAGAGGAAAATGTATATGGAATGAGATCTAACCAAGAAAGGACATTTTTAGAGACGAAATAAGGCTTCATGAATGCACATAGGTACGACCGTAGCCTAGGACAGTGTTATATGTCCTGAATTCCTCTTGCCTGCAAGAACTCTTCTATGGCTTCTGGAAGAGAGGCAAATGGAAACTGTCTGGTGTGGGGAAAGCCTCATGCTAGAGATACATTGCTAAAATATAGAAAATGAACAAAAAATAGCACTGAGCTCATGTCAATGGAAGACAATGATATTTCCCAAATGTAATAAAATATATTGATGTTACATATTTGTAAGTGGGTCTTATGCCAAACTATATGTAACGGTACATTATTTGATGGACAGATTCTTGTAGGCAAACAGACTTGCAGTTTTATAAAGTAAAACTAAACAAATGGTACATTTATTCTTTAGGTTCATGCCTAGGCTGCCCTTTATAGCCTGTGGTACGATCACCATCAGGGGCTGGGAAAGCCTCAGCCTGACACGCTTGCCCCTAAACCAATCAGACATTGTTTGTAACCTCTATCCCTAAGCTAAACAGTGCTATTATTCATAGGTAACATTGTACGATACACTAACAGAGAAACACTCCCCACGCCATTGTAAAATTACTCAACTAAGCTGAAACCAAGCCTGTAAAATAACTTGTAATGGATAATAAAAAAAATAACCGTTCTTCACCTGGTATGTTAATAACTGGACAGGAGTTAAAGTACTGAGAGAAAAGCTCTGCATTCAAGGTGGCACTCATTAGTATAATACGCAGGTCTGGCCTCTGAAACATAATATCCTTCAAAACCAGCAGCAAGAAGTCACTGAAGAAAACAAGCAAAAGACAACTGAATTTCTTCCGTGTTAATTTCCAGATCTCCTCTCTCTCTAATCTGCTCCCTTTCCTGGTGTCTCCACCAGCGTGGCAACAACACCATGTCAAGCTGCACTCACAATAGTGCCTCTCTGGCAATGGCCTTTAGCTAGGAATTTGGTAATTTACTATAAGCGACCTTGGGTTATAATTACCTACTTTTGGGCTGTCCCTTTCCAGAATGTCTGGATTCCTTGGTATATTTACTCAGATTTAAACAATACAAGCTCTTGGGTGCCCTAACAGTTAATTAAGCTGATGATAACATAGTAACCGCCACCCAACAGTATTAAATAACCCCACACACATAAATTAACTCAGCCAGCCAGTAAATCAAAGCAACAGACAACCCCTTTTCATCCCTCTCCCCATGGGAGCATTCCCACCACCTTCACCAAAAAACATGTCAAGTACATGGCTTTTGCAGGAGGCCTAGAAGGTCATCAAGTGCAGCTGCTTTTTGAACTGGGGGAAAGCCGGGTGGAAGGGAGGGGTATCCAGTCCTGTGAGCCCCCCCCAAGGAACGCCCTTGCCAGCAGCCCCCTCTCCTTTAGAATGAAGAGGCTCGAGCATCTCCAATGACTACAGCAGTGGCAGTATGTTGTAGAGAGAGCGGTGGTCGCAGGCAGGCAGGATCCAGGCCGTTCAGAGCTTTCCAGGGCACGACCAATGCTTTTAAGCTTACCCAGAGACCGTCCACATAGCTGCAGCTGGCCAACAAGTACTAAAAGCATCTTGCAGGTCCCTTCTTCTCTGCTTTTAGAGTTACCAACAGACCTATCCCCTTCTGGAGCACCAGCTGGTAAGAGGGGTGTGTTTGGGAGAGGTTGGATTATGACAGGATTGGGAGGGGGAAGAATTAGGAAATTCTGGACTGGGAAAGCCCCATTTGGGGTGTTCTACTTGCGATGAGAGGGGTCTCTAGGGCTTCCAGAGGCAGCATGTGGAGCATTAGGGTAGCTGGAGGACAGCAAGCTGAAATAGGGAAGAGATAGTGACCTAAAGAACCCACCTCCCTGTTGTCCCTCCTGTCCCATCCTAAAACTTTCCTTAAAATGTGACTGCAACTGTGATGGGCGACTGGAAGCGGGAGTGTTGACCGATGTGCCTTCTCCTCAAGGAGCTGCCACAGCACAAACAAATCCCTTAGTCCCCAGGGAGAAAGAGACCAGGAGCAGTAACCAGAAACTCCCATAAGGCCGTGCATGCAGAGTGCTGCCAGTAGCCCATCACACTGGCTGGAAGCAGTTTGACTTTAGTCGTTTGTTACTCAGTCATCTCAGTGCTCACCTTCATGTATTTGCTTTTCAGTTATGGAATAAGGAACTATTTACCTCTCTTCTGTTCTTTCATGAACTTCATCAACAATAACATGGGTGATTCCCTGTAAAGTCATGTCTCCTTCTAGTCTTCTCAGCAGCACTCCAGTAGTGCAGTACAGCAACCTGGTAGCTAGTGACTGGAACAGTAAGCAAGACACAAAACATTCAGTGAAGTTTTAAAAGTTTAACAGCTTTCCTAATACAAAGTCTAGTGAGAGCACGTTGCCATATGTCACTCGTGTCCAACCTGAACAGTCCTTACTTCAAGCAGGAGCAAGCAATTTTTCCTCTCACCTTACCCTTAATTCAACTTAAATGCAGTTATCTGGTGCTTAACAGGGAGCCCTTTTGCAAAAGGGCAATGACATATCCAGGGCCGGTGCAAGGAAGTTTCGCGCCCTAGGCGAAACTTCCACCTTGCGCCTTCCCTCCCACCCCCCAGCCCTGCGGCAGATCCCCGCCCCCCCCCCCCCGCCCTGAGGCGTCCCCCCCCTCGGCAGCTCCCCACCCCAGCTCACCTCTGCTCCGCCTCCTCCCCGAGCACGCCACCCCCGGTCTAATTCTCCTCCCCTCCCAGGCTTGCGGCACCAAACAGCTGATTGGCGCCGCAAGCCTGGGAGGCGGGAGAAGTGGAGCGGCAGCTGCACTGGGAGAGGGAGTCTGAGCCGCACGTGTCAGCGCACCGCTGGCAGCCCAGCCCAGGAACGCTGTAAAAAAAAAAAAAAAAATTTGGAGGCACCGCTTTTTGGCGCCCCCAAATCTTGGCGCCCTAGGCAACCGCCTACTTTGCCTTAATGGTAGCACCGGCCCTGGACATATCTAAACTATCTCATCTAATTATTTCCTGCTTCAGTAGCTGCATGTTAAACACTTGACCATTTGTCTCCGTCAATGAAGGTGAGAGCTATTGAAAGGGTGATGAGACTAGCTCTGGAGGAAGAGGGCTGTCTGTGTTTCTGATCTCTATTTGATTGACTAATGAAGGTTTATATAGAATCATTCATGAGTGATGTATATTTTGCCCTATGGGACAGAATGAAAAGGTGTTGCAATTGTGGTCAACAGCAGGGACAGAAAAAAAGAGCAAGGCTAAAATTGCAAGGCTCACGTTAAGAAGGGACGGACAAAACAAACTAAAAATCAAACCCTTTGCAAAACAATTGGTAGCCATTGTAAACTGATCTGTTTTGTTTTTCACTCAAAACTTACTTTATAATTTGTTCAATCAACGTTTTAGCTTCAGATCTTTGACAGTCTTTATTTTAGATTTGACTTTACTTCTGCAAATCGTATTGATGCAAAATTTGTCAAATGTGGATGACAGGAGAAATCAAATGACAGAAAAAGCTTTAAAATACTAAGTCTGCTTTATCCAAGAAAAATGTTAGAAAAGGGAGAATGGATGGCCCACAGAATATCACTAGTAGGAAGTTAGCTCAATTCAGCCCACATCACTAAGGACTGAAGTGCTGGGCTTTGATTCCTGCTTGGTGACTAATGAAAGTGGTTTCATTCCAGTTTCCAGAGGACAAGTATTCAGATCACAAAACCCACTACGAGTACTGATTTCTTTGTTGGCCACCTCAGCAGAGAGGCTACCCAATGAACGTACACAGACTGCTACTACCTTCTCATCCTAGAAGGTGTGCCCGACAATGTGGCTTGAGGCAGAATGGCAGGGTAGCATGAGGAAGCTCGCAGTGCTCTGGTCATACTGTATGAATCCTTTGGATAAAGGATTACATCTCTAGGACAGTCAATCTGCACCTTTTACAGCTAATACATACATTTTAAAAGAACTAGATGAAAAAACAGGGAAAGCATACAAACCTTTACACTTTCTAAGCGGATCTGGTATCCCACAGTGATCCCAACTCTTTCTGTTCTCTCCTTGGCTACGCGTTCAGCTACAGAAATGGCAGAGATCCTGCGAGGCTGAGTGCATATGATATTGGCTACCCTATTTGGAGGACCCCTCAGTGAAGCATCCAAAATAAACTGAGGAATCTGAGTGGTTTTCCCACATCTGCATGACAAAAAAATTAATTAAATGTTTTTAAAATGTCTTGTCAGAATGAGTTAGGAGGTTGGATTCCAATTTGTATTTCCTTGCTTTTATTAGTTTGGGTCACACTTCATGTGAAATTCCTTAATAACTCAAAATTCATTGCTGTTAAATTACTGCAGTCGTAGATGAATTATGCACCCGAGCACCTGATCATTCCAGAACAGAGGCTGTATAATTAAACTTTAGATATGCCTTCCCGTGTATCGTTTGATACTAGAAGTGTATGTGTAAATCACATCCTTACCCAGTCATGCCACTCACAACAAGCACCTGATGCTTAGTCAGCAAATCAAGAATGGTTTCTCTTTCTTCCCACGCAGGGAGATTCTGTCTTTCTTGCAACATGGACTGGAAGTGCCTAGAAGACTGACAAACATAATGAAGAGAAATTGATCTCTCTGGTTAAGAGCCTCAAATCCTGCCCTAGATTCACAGATTCAGATGAGACGGGACCATTATGATCATCTAGTCTCACCTCCTGCATAGGACAGGCCATAGAATTTTACCAAGTCATTCCTGCATTCAATCCATATTTTGTGGCTGAGCAGGAGCATATCTTTTAGCAAGTCATCCAATTTTGATTTAAAGACTTCAAGTGATGGAGCATCAGCCACATCCCTTAGTAAGTTGTTCCAAAGGTTAATTACTCTGTTAAAAATGTGCACCTTATTTTTAGCCTGAATTTATCTAGCAACAGTTGCTAGGCAAGGCAATCTTTCCTTAGTGCAGTTTATGTAAAAGGAGGGCTTAAAAAAGTTTACTCTCTCATAGGAAGTGGAAAGCTTCCTGTGGTGAGCATGGGGGCCCAAATCATCAATTCCTGCAGCATTTAAGGTTTCATTTATAAAAATATTAGGGTCAAAATTTTGCAACTTTCAAAGCTGTGAGCAGAGAGACAAAACTGCATTTATTTACATTCAGTTTGCATCAGGAAGATTTATCTTTACAGATAAAAGCTAGAAACTTAGGCCAATGTTTTCAAACCTGGGGGGCCCAAAGTACCCCTTGGGCGCTTTTGAAAATTTTACCCTTAAGCTATATTTAAGCTCTTAATCGAACTGGCATGTTTTTCAAAGGTGCCAAATACCTCCAGCTCCCATTAACTCCAAATATATAGTGCTTCCTTCCTGTTCTCTCATAGGCATTCTGCCAAAGTACATGGTCTTATCTTCTAATGCTGATGATGCATTTTCTACCAGGGGAAGTTTACAGATTTGTTAACTTATGCCTAACAGGAATTGTAAATCATAAGGATTTCCAAAAGAGAAACTCCCACATGCAGTGTATTGGCTACAGAGGCATTTCCGCAACTGTACTAGTTACAATATTGGCCAACACCTATTGCTAAAGCAATAAAGTTTACTAGAATACTGGTCGCCATATTACCTCGATTTCAAAGAAAATCACCCTCTTCTTTAAATAATGCAAAGTCAGAAACATAAATCCATGAAAATTCAAGTGCTCTTACTGCCTGCAATGGTGTTACAAATGTCTAAAATGGTCGTTCTCAAATTGTCGTCTGAGGATCATCTGCTGCAGGCAGAACCTTCAGGTGATCCACAGAATGGAGGATTTTGGGAGGCAAGCAGTGTAGGCCTGGGATAATGGGAAGAGAGGATCCTGAGGAGAGCTCTACTGTAAGTATACAGAATTAAAGAGCTGGAGAACCACTGGCCTAACAATAACATGATCTACACTGCATTTGATAGTAGGTAAGATATGGCTTCCCAAACAGTCCAGGTCATAAGGAGCCACTGTCATTCACACAGCTGGGAAGAATCAACTTAAGCAGATTTTCCTTTTCTGAAAGACAAGCACAGAACTGTTGCAAAACAAAGCTTCTACACTCTGAAGTCCATTATGAAGTCCTGTGGAGCAGTAGAACTCAACAAGTCGCCCCTTATTAACATTCAAAAGGAAATGATTATACTTCAGTACTCAAGCTATTTAAGATTCTGAGCTCTCTGAGGCATGGAGAGCCTCATACCGTTTCTGTCTGCACAACACATAGCACAATGCAGCCCAAACCTAGTTGGGGCCACTGGATTCGATTCTATTGCAAATGTTAAATAACAGTGTAAAATTCCAGTGTAATTAGCTGTGCACATACACAGCACAGCAGGAAATGTTATTCTTGTTTATGCTCTCAAGTACGAGGATAGATTCCTTATAAACCTAGCTGTAGAACTGCGTCTGCAGTTATTCAACAAAGAAGCCTAATCTGTTTTCTAACAATATAGTAGAACCTCAAAGTTACGAACACCAGAGTTACGCACTGACCAGTCAACCACACACCTCATTTGGAACCGAAGTACACAATCAGGCAACAGTATAGAAAAAAAAAAAGAAGCAAATACAGTGCAGTACTGTGTTAAACGTAAACTACTAAAAATATAAAGGGAAAGCAGCATTTTTCTTCTGCATAGTAAAGTTTTAAAGCTGTATTAAGTCAATGATCAGTTGTAAACTTTTGAAAGAACAACCATAACGTTTTGTTCAGAGTAACAAACATTTCAGAGTTACAAACAACCTCCATTCCCGAGGTGTTCGTAACTCTGAGGTTCTACTGTAGGTGAAAGTGTTCTAAACAATCTGTTATCTTATCTTAGGGGTGACGACTGCAAATGTGAAAAATCGGGACAGAGGGTGTGTGTGTGTGGGGGGGGTAATAGGAGCCTATATAAGAAAAAGACCCTAAAATCGGGACATTTGGTCACCCTATCTTATCTCCTAGCAAAATAACTAATTTTACACTTAGCTGAATAGCTTGAGAGGCAGTTTGTCATTTAAAATAAATATCACAAAGTCAGAATACAAATGGATCTCTTTTTTTTTTTTGCACTGTACCTGCTTTATTCGGAATTGCTTGCAGATTTTAACATTTTCATTATACACAGACTTTGCCTGCATGTCATACTTTCTGGAAAGCTTCTTCTTGAGGTTCACATAACTCTCATTCTCCACAACAACTGTTTCAGGCTCCTCTTCCTCCTCATCTTCATCACTCTCAGGCTCAGACTCTTTTGTAACTTGAGAAAGAAAAAAGCATCTTAACATTCAACTCTGCAGAGATTAAGACGAACACTGGTTTGAGGCCTGGGACTTCCCGAGTCCTGGACCACGGTCCAAAAAAGCAGTACTATACCAAGTAACCAGTTGGCCCTAAGTTCTAAGATCCAACATTTCAGGAGTGGGTGGGTGAGATTCTGTGGCCTGCGTTGTGCAGGAGGTCAGACTAGATGATCATAATGGTCCCTTCTGACCTTAAAGTCTATGAGTCTATTACCAGAGCTAGAAGCAAATGTTTTATAACATAAAAAAGCTGATTTGAAATCCATACTAAGGTTCAATTTCCTAAACCCAGCCACATCTACATTTGAGCTGTTTAAAAAAGTAATCTTGTTTTTAAAATGTAATGGGAAGATTCCGTTGCCACTGTCCATGCGCTCAAAAAATGGTGTAGTAGTTTTTGCTCAAATTTCCCAAGAAAGTTCACCTTCGAGAAGAGACCAACTCTGGAACATTCCATCTCAACAAGTGAAAGTTTTGGAAAGTTATGAGTAGTTCAGGACAGGGGACTGGAATACAATCTTTACTTATAGGTAGGGCCTTGTGCAGATCGCAATTTCACAGGCTGGGCAGAAATCCACACTGCAATTTTTCCAACAGCAGGGATGCAGAAAGGGGCATCCGCACATGCTGGTCTTGTGCTCAGTGCAGCTTGCAGCAGAATTGGGGCGGGGAGGGGAGGAAATAAAGCAGGATGGACGGGGACTTGGCATCTGGTTTTATACAAGGCACAGTAGCCAGCGCTGCTGCCACTTGGACCACACAGCCGTACTGAGCACAAGACCAGAGCATGCAGATGCCCGTTTCCACCTCTCTGCTGCCTGAAAAAAACTGAAGCAGTGTGGTGGGGGAGGGAGGAGAAAGGAACAGACTCAGTGGCCATGCGAGGCACAGCAGCCAGCACTGCCGCTGCTTAGAACATGAATAGCCATGGCCTCGGGAGGAGGACACGGGGAGGCAGAAGCGGCCATCTGTGCCTACCAGCCTTGTGCTCGATGCAGCTTGTAGCACACATTCCAAGCAGCAGCACTGCTGGCTAGAGTGCCTAGCAGAAAACAGGCTGCTCGGCTCGCCCCCAAAGTGCTGCTCCAACGTGGCACTGCCATGCACTACGAGCATGAGACCAGTGCTTCTGCCTCTCCACTGTTGGAAATGTCACCGCCGTGTCAGAGGGACTCAGCAGCCGTGCGCATTCTATGGAAAAAAAAATCGATACTTTCCCGTGACACTGCCGTGAATCTTCAAAAGAATATCCAGGATTTCCACAAGGCCTTACTTATACAGGGCGGCTGCCAAACCTGTGATAAATAATGTGGTCCAACGACTCTCTCCTTGGAAATCTGTTTGTAGTTACTGCCTGTGTAATGCATCCAGGAGTATGGAGCAATATTACAAACGAGACACATCATTAGGAATGTTATAAATCTGGGTGAAACACCCGCTCAGCCTTAACTCCAGCTTTATAAAGTCTTTTTATTTTTTGCCTAGGAATTTTTTCAGTTTTTAAATGTTTCAAAATTGGTCAGTAACAGAAGCACTGGGACAAGCAGCCTGAACTTCACTCCCAGCCTTCGCTTTAGCCTCTAGACTGTACTCCCACCATCAAAAGAAAAGCCTTTACGTTGCTGTCCTTACCTTCTGACATGCAATTTGAAACAGGTGAACTATCTGGAAACACTTGTTTATGACCGTCTGTATGGGTTCTTGTTGAGGGCATGACCAGCAGGGACATAGGAGGGACGCTATATTTGTGGGAAGTATTAGTAAGTAACTCGGTTATCTCTGATTCATCCTCCAAACAGGTTATTAAAGAATACACAACTGGTTCATTAGCCTCTGCAGACGTCAAGGCCTTTCCATAGAGGAATTCAGCAATGTGTAAACGACAAGCCAGAGGTAGATTCTCATTGGTGGAATAAAATGCCACAATGGGTGCCTGATAGGGGTATTTGTTATCCTCAGGAAATCTGATTTCAAGTTCGTATAAAGGAGAGTTATCGCCATTAGATCTGAGGTGAGCGTCATCCACAGAATTCTGTAACATTCTTGGCAGGTGCTTTGGAGGAGTCTCATGTTGGAATTTGCATCTTGAGCCAAACTTGCAGCCTCCTTGAAGGTAAAATTTACAGACTTTGTTTAAAGTCTGTTTTGCCACATCTTTGGCAGCACTATCCCTTTGTTTGGATGTGCTGACTTTATTTGTTAAGTGTTCCAGTTCCAACCCAAATGTCCAAACTCTGTTTTTAATTCTTTCTACAAAGTTTTCTCCGTAGATTGAACAGAGAGCAAAAGCCTCTTCTTGCCTTTGTTCCAAGCATTCTTCTAGACTGGCCTGAACAGCTGCTTCTGAGATTTGCATCCTCTCTCCGTATTTTTCTGAAAAGCACTGCAAGAGCAAGTGTTCCAACGATGCCCCAATGTTACCATTGCAGGATCTTAGTATTGTCCGACAGCGCTCATTATCAAAGCCATACCTGCAGCAGAATGGAGAAAAACAATTGCAAAAGGCAATGACAAAAGAGCAATGAAATATGAAGTAACTGCAGATCTATTCAATTAAACTAATTTAATATAAGCTTATATGGAATCAGACATCATTACTTTTCTGTTTGAAATATTTTGAGAGAATTTTAGTGCTCATGGGAGGTGCCCAACTGGCAGCTATGGAAACAGAAGTCCATTATTTAGCCAGTCCATGACGGATTCACCCATTCGGTGAACCTTCCACATTTCAGAAAGTAACACATGACAGCTACAGGATTATTAAATCATACAGTGCAAAGTCAACTCTTCAGAGAAAGTTCAGTTAGAGATAAAAAGCTTCCACCTATGAAAAGAAAAAAAAAAAAAAAAAAAAAAGCTCATGACTGCTTACAAGGTACCATGTGTGAACTATAACGACAACGGAATTCTACATGGTATAGAAAGATTTGATATTTGCCCATTGGAACTGCCAAAATTGAATGCAAATACTTTCCATTTCCATTAACTATCCTGAATATTTGATTTTACAGTATCTATTTCTGTTTCTCGGAGAGACAACTGAAACCACCAAACGTAGCAAGGCTGGAATGATGTAAGTGTTATTTTAAGCGCATTCACAAAAGGGGCTGATTCTGTTAGTCCTCGGCATGCAGAACTCCCACCAAAGTCAACGAGAGTACCAAGCACTGAGGGCTTAACGTACAGTTTCCAGGAGTGCAAGCGTCTTATTTATTATGAACGGAATCACCTGGAAAGTTTATGCACAGCAAATGAAGACACCTCACTTTCCACCATTTTATGTTCATCTGGTTCAGAAACCAGCCTTGTAGTTACTTCAGAAATCTCTTCGTCTGCTGACCAGCACTGCACATCATCAAAATAATCAGGTTCATCATCATCATCTTCGCCTGATGCAGCCATTCTGATAAAGAGATATCAAATCATTAATAGCATTATACATTTTAATTAGATGCATGTCTGTGTGATTCAAAATTATGGTGTTTCAAATAAAGGGAAAATTGAAGAACAACATGCTGCTTTTATTTAGAATAGCCTGTCTGCTAAAATGTTATACATTACACATAACTGAGGTATGGACACCATTAACTGGCAGAATGCAATTTCAAGAGCAAAAATACTGTACGCAGCAAACATTTGAAATGATTATTTTTTTAAATAATTCTTGTCCACAACTTAGGAATCCTGGCTAAGTTTCCTAGAGAAGTCAAGTCTTTCTATGGATCTGCTACAGGAGTGCAAAGAAACCAAAAACCTTCAAGAATGACCATCAGCAAAACAGGGAAGATCAAATTTGATATTCCTGATAATTCTAAAGTTAATAAAAAATAAGGACTTCTTTATACTTCATAAAGCACAACAACAACAACAAAGAAAAAGGAACAAAGCCATTTTCTGCTCTTCAAGTCAACTTTAAAGAAATAAGGGAACAAGCAATTACTTTTGGAAGTGGTGATAAATCAGAGAGCTTAAAAGCATTAGAATGGTGCACATTTTCTAATAATTTACATTTGGATAGTTCCTTTCATCTAAAGAAATCCCAAAGCACTTTAGACACCACACAATGCCAGAGTGAGTTAATGATCTCTGGTGTGGAACATAGTAGCCATGTCATAGCAACAGTAATATTACACACCAGTTTGCCAAAAGGAAAGGAAGAAAATTTTTTAGGAAACCTATTCCAACATAGCAACTATGGAAATATATAGTACAGATGAGTTGTGGGTTTTTTTGGCTCCCGACTTTAAGGCACATCATTACATATTACAACAGTGCCCAGTTAATGATGGAAAAGGTTAAAGGCTTTCACATGCAAAATATTTCTCCTCTAAGCAAAGGTACACATGTAAAAAAACTGATCTAGCCAGGAATGGTTTTGTTTGTTTAAACTAACTCTGAACCAGCAGACAGCTCTTGTCCCTGGAGTTCTCGGAGGAGTTCTTTCACCCTTTGCTGATTCTCAGATGTCATATGTATGGTCTGCAGAGGCATCCTCGTTTCAGGTCTCTGTTTGGTTTGCCCTCCTCTTCTGATAACGCAGCTTGATCTAAAAATTAAAACACCCACACACAAATTTCATGTTGATTTATGTAACTGAAATTATACAGACTAATCAGATTCCAACATCAAGAATCCAACAGAAGAATTAAAGTGAGGGCTCCTCCAACACACAAGCACAATGGGACACTTGATTGTGTTTGTGTGTCAGAGGGTCTTTAACAACAAATGCACTTTTTTGGGTCTTATGTCAGATCCTCAGTGTTTTCAAGTTATTTGGCTAGATAAAATCATCAGTGGTTACAATACAGCCAAGCATGTTTAAGTATAGATTGGCTAGAATACATTTTGGATTTAAAAAACTGACAATAGCACATGCACACTAAGATTATACGATAAAAAGACTTTTTGGCAGACCAAAAGCTATCATACATTTGCATTAAAACATGCTTTAAACTTGGAAATGTAAAACTTGAGGAGGAGAAGTTAGCTTTAAAGGACTGGTAATTCAATATGCAAAGCAGAACTCTTTGCCTGTAAGTATAGATTTTTATTTTAACATGAAAATTCACTCTTTCAACATTTACATTTTAAATGGAAGCTGATTATAAGGCCTGTCCACTCTTCTTTCTAGAATTTGTACCATCTATTGTTATTTGCCAGTAAAAAGACTGCTACAACTTAGTGTTACATAGTTGCTGTGGTGAAAGTAAGTTGTACCAGAGAGAAAGAGTGCCACTAAGCCACTGCCCAAAAGCAGCAGGAAGAGTGGGAGGTATGTGTGTGTAAATCCCAGGGAACTGGGCACAGGCTTTGGAGTCAGAGATCCCGAATCCTATTGTGCTTTTCCAACTCCTCTCTCAACTAGCCTTAAGACTTAAAAATTTACCAGCATTTGCTGAGACATCCCACTCCTCCATGCTGCGATTTATTTGATGGGTCACTAATTTCTGTAAACCTCACTTACCCCCATGTGTGAAATCAAGTTAACTTGCTCCTCCCTCACCTGAAGGTCAGACTAGAACCAGTGTCTGGGACTTGAAAGCTAGCAATTACAGGCAAAGTTCAGCACCAATCTGGTCATCTTAAAAGCTCCATCTAGGCACTACGATTTCACTGTGCATAACAACTACTCGGGGGTTTCCATCTTACTCTTTTCTGAAACATTATCTTCAGTGGCTCACTGCAATGAAAACTACACTGACAATTACTCAGGTAACAATGCTCTAAAAAAATGCATCAAGAACTATCCAAACGTGCCTAACTGTGGCAAAATCTATTACAAGAAATCCAGGCCTTGATTTACAGGTTAAGGGAGGCTTTTACATTGGTGCTAACTTAAAAGAGAATAAATACGCACACAAAAAGTATTTGAAGAGCATTTGTCTGTGTTTCTTTTAAAGTTATTCTATGTGTATGTGCATTAATCTAAGCCGTTTACCCGGGTTTCTTATTATATAAAATATGTTATCTGGAAACTTTCCCAAGTATAAGAATGCCTATTCTCTTTACATTTCCAAACATTCAAAGGTGTTCAAAAAGGGGATTTGAAGTGTCCCACAAATCTTAGTCACATAGAAAATGAATAATACTGACCTGGATGCAACTGGCGGTTCCTCAAAGCAGCAAAAGTCATCCCCATCATCCCAAGCTTTGCTTGACCCTTTTTTATTTCCACCAACATGAGATTTGTTACACTGTCCTCTTCCTCTGCCTCTTCCTCCTCCTCCTCCTCCTCCGCCTCCGCCTCTACCTCGCCCTCTTCCTCCGCCTCTATTCGGCCTTCCTCTTCTCTTCCCTGCTGAACTCATTTTCTCTTACTAAGGGGAAAAAAAGGTTAAACAAATATTCTTATAATTATGCAATACAGTCCATGTTTCTTGGTGCACATCATACTCTTATTTATATGGTACAATAAAGAGTATTGTTAACAAATGGTCTGTTAAAAATATGCCTTGTCTAATTCATATGTCCAAGAAGCAAGTGTACTCTTCTACAACAGTTGTTGTAAAATACAAAAGCTAGTCTAGTCCATTGTGATAGCAGGTTTTTGCTAACGTAGCTGTAGTGTTGGTGCTTTCGTTTCTTCATTTGAAAAATGAGTCTAGTAACAATGCTTTGTGCTTACCTCTTTTCATCAGTAGATCTCAGAGCACTTTAAAAAGGCGGGTAAGTATTATTAGCCTGATATCACAGGTGCCCCAGTTATGGCCTCATGGAGATTTAGAATTCACATCCATTCAGCCAGAGTCCATCGGTGCTGACCCTTAAGCATTCATGAGTGCAAGCTGGTGTTTGCACCAACTGAGCTCATCAGGAATTACCCCTGCTTGAAATATACAGACCCGATGGATCTGCGTTCATCTTAGGGGGATCAGTGAGAGGCCACAGCCTTCTGTGAGGAGCCGCACGCCTCCTCGGCAGCTTTGGCCCCACTTTTTCGTACTGCAATTCTAATGGGGACACAATGATGGAACTTTCTAAGGCGCAGATGACCCAGGAACAACCCTTACAGGGGATCTCCACTGTGGAGAGGTATCCAGTCTTTATTACTTTTCCACCCGAAAGTTTGCAGGGCTGGGGAGGATGAGGATGCATGTTCTTTAAAAATAATCTACATGAGGCACTGTAGTCTAGTGGAGAAGACATGAGTCTAACTATACATCTCAACCTTCAATCCTGCCATTACATGACACAAGCCATTAAAAACTTATGACAGAAGACCAAAATGTAGAACACTGTATTTTGTTGCATATCACAACATAAAGTGGTTCGGGTTCTGTAGTTTCCACAGCAGAGTGTTTCTCTTTTAAGACTTGGCCTGCTAAACCCAGGGTTGTGAGTTCAATCTTTGAGGGGGCCATTTAGGGATCTGGGGCAAAAATCTGTCTGGGGATTGGTCCTGCTTTGAGCAGGGGGTTGGACTAGATGACCTCCTGAGGTTCCTTCCAATCCTGATATTCTATGATCTATGATAATTAACAGCCTATAATAGCTTTTCACTGTAAGACCGATTTTACAGGATGTTTTCTCATTGTGGAATTCAATAAACCAGATTTTAAAATAGAAAAACAGCAAAGACAAATGCCATGATATGGGATCACAAAGAACCTTTACTTGGCAACTATCCAAACCAATGTTATACTGTACCAATGCAGCACATCTGGTAAGACGCTCCATGTCGATGGGAGAGAACTCTCCTGTCAGCATAATAAAACCACCTCAGTGAATAGCAGAAGCTATGTCGGTGAAAGAAGCTCTCCTGACGACACAGCGCTATGTACTCGAGCGCTTATGTCAGCGTAACTTATGTTGCTCAGGGGGGTGGTTTATTCACACCCTGAGTGGCATAAGTTCTGTCGACATAAACTGTAGTGTAAACACAGCCTTACTCTACAACAGAGTTTTATAACAAGTCGCTGTCTCAGCTAAACAGATGCTGTTGCCCCTGCACAGTGGAGGAGGGAGTGTGTATGTGGGCAGCATTGCTGCAAGGCCACGCTAGAGAGGTACGAAGCCTGAGCAGCGCACCCAGCAGGGGCACTGGGTAGAAGCAAAGGTGCCTGATGCTGGTCACAGTTGGGGCTGACATGTCAGTGGGTTAAGACACCTGGGGGGGGGGGGGGGGGGGAATGACATCCAGCACAAGACATAAAACCAATTTAATCATCCCCTAGAGACACCACAGCCCCATTTGGGACCAAAGCCCTCCACCACGACCGCACCCATAATACCCCCTACCCCCTGTGATGTCCCCCATCCTCCACCACAGCCCCACCCATAACACCCCCTAGCCCCTGTGATGCCCCCCACCCTCCACCACAGCCCCACCCATAACACCCCCTACCCCTGTGATGCCCCCCATCCTCCACCACGACCCCACCCATAACACCCCCTAGCCCCTATGATGCCCCCCCATCCTCCACCACAGCCCCACCCATAACACCCCCTACCCCTGTGATGCCCCCATCCTCCACCACGACCCCACCCATAACACCCCCTAGCCCCTGTGATGTCCCCCATCCTCCACCACAGCCCCACCCATAACACCCCCTAGCCCCTGTGATGTCCCCCATCCTCCACCACAGCCCCACCCATAACACCCCCTACCCCTGTGATGCCCCCCATCCTCCACCACAGCCCCACCCATAACACCCCCTACCCCTGTGATGCCCCCCATCCTCCACCACGACCCCACCCATAACACCCCCTAACCCCTGTGATGCCCCCCATCCTCCACCACAGCCCCACCCATAACACCCCCTAGCCCCTGTGATGCCCCCCACCCTCCACCACAGCCCCACCCATAACACCCCCTACCCCTGTGATGTCCCCCCATCCTCCACCACAGCCCCACCCATAACACCCCCTAGCCCCTGTGATGCCCCCCACCCTCCACCACAGCCCCACCCATAACACCCCCTAGCCCCTGTGATGTCCCCCATCCTCCACCACAGCCCCACCCATAACACCCCCTAGCCCCTGTGATGCCCCCCACCCTCCACCACAGCCCCACCCATAACACCCCCTACCCCTGTGATGCCCCCCATCCTCCACCACGACCCCACCCATAACACCCCCTAGCCCCTGTGATGTCCCCCATCCTCCACCACAGCCCCACCCATAACACCCCCTAGCCCCGGTGATGTCCCCCATCCTCCACCACAGCCCCACCCATAACACCCCCTACCCCTGTGATGCCCCCCATCCTCCACCACAGCCCCACCCATAACACCCCCTACCCCTGTGATGCCCCCCATCCTCCACCACAGCCCCACCCATAACACCCCCTACCCCTGTGATGCCCCCCACCCTCCACCACAGCCCCACCCATAACACCCCCTACCCCTGTGATGCCCCCCACCCTCCACCACAGCCCCACCCATAACACCCCCTACCCCTGTGATGTCCCCCCATCCTCCACCACAGCCCCACCCATAACACCCCCTAGCCCCTGTGATGCCCCCCACCCTCCACCACAGCCCCACCCATAACACCCCCTAGCCCCTGTGATGTCCCCCATCCTCCACCACAGCCCCACCCATAACACCCCCTAGCCCCTGTGATGTCCCCCATCCTCCACCACGACCCCACCCATAACACCCCCTAACCCCTGTGATGCCCCCCACCCTCCACCACAGCCCCACCCATAACACCCCCTACCCCTGTGATGCCCCCCATCCTCCACCACGACCCCACCCATAACACCCCCTAGCCCCTGTGATGTCCCCCATCCTCCACCACAGCCCCACCCATAACACCCCCTAGCCCCGGTGATGTCCCCCATCCTCCACCACAGCCCCACCCATAACACCCCCTACCCCTGTGATGCCCCCCATCCTCCACCACGACCCCACCCATAACACCCCCTAACCCCTGTGATGCCCCCATCCTCCACCACAGCCCCACCCATAACACCCCCTAACCCCTGTGATGCCCCCCATCCTCCACCACAGCCCCACCCATAACACCCCCTAGCCCCGGTGATGTCCCCCATCCTCCACCACAGCCCCACCCATAACACCCCCTACCCCTGTGATGCCCCCCATCCTCCACCACGACCCCACCCATAACACCCCCTAACCCCTGTGATGCCCCCATCCTCCACCACAGCCCCACCCATAACACCCCCTAACCCCTGTGATGCCCCCCACCCTCCACCACAGCCCCACCCATAACACCCCCTACCCCTGTGATGTCCCCCCATCCTCCACCACAGCCCCACCCATAACACCCCCTACCCCTGTGATGCCCCCCATCCTCCACCACAGCCCCACCCATAACACCCCCTACCCCTGTGATGCCCCCCACCCTCCACCACAGCCCCACCCATAACACCCCCTACCCCTGTGATGTCCCCCATCCTCCACCACGACCCCACCCATAACACCCCCTAACCCCTGTGATGCCCCCCCATCCTCCACCACAGCCCCACCCATAACACCCCCTAACCCCTGTGATGCCCCCCACCCTCCACCACGACCCCACCCATAACACCCCCTAACCCCTGTGATGCCCCCCCATCCTCCACCACAGCCCCACCCATAACACCCCCTAACCCCTGTGATGCCCCCCATCCTCCACCACAGCCCCACCCATAACACCCCCTAGCCCCTGTGATGCCCCCCCACCACGACCTCACCCACCGCCTGTCAAACCCTCTCCCCACAGCACGCCCACGGGATCAGTCCGCCCCCGACGCCCGTGGGGCAAACGCCGCCCTTTGGGGATACCCCCCCTCCTACCTGTCACAACAGACTCCGAAGCCGGCCCAGCGCAGGCAACCGCGACCCGGAAGTGAACTCCCTTCTACTTCCGGTGCAAGAGTCAATCTGTCTCCATAGCAACCGCAGACACCGCGTCCCAGGCATGGCTGGTGAGCGCTCCTGCCCCCCCCACCCCCACCACCATCCCCTGCCAGAGCCCGGGCCCCCCGCCCCCCCGGCTCCCTGTCAGAGCGCGGACCCGCCAACCCCCAGCACCCCCCCGCCAGAGCCCGCTCGGCCAGTCACAGAAGTTGACGCTGGTCCCGTCAGGCCGGTTTGGGAACGCGGCGCCCCGGAGCGGGACGGACGTGTCCAATTCAGGCCGGGCGAGCCCTGATCCCGGGCCGGGCTGCCAAGCCTCCAGGATTGCCCGGGAGTCTCCAGGAAGGGAAGACTATCCTGTCATTAAACATTATGCCATGTGATGAAACCTCCAGGAATCCCGCCAACCACAGTTGGCAACCCCAATCCCAGGGCAAGGTGACGACAGCAACACGGGACTTGATGAACACAGACTCCGATTCCTGCTGGTGCCTCTGCGCAGGGTTGAGAGCGGACGTCGCGCTGCAGCTTGTTCAGCGGGGAGCCTCATGTTTGCTCAGGGACCTAAGCAATTCAGAGCAGAGTACCCCCCTAGTGCTCTCTGTGTGTATAAAAAGTGGTACATTGCCCTTACACTATTACTGGCTTTATAAAGCCTTACACCATCATACAGGCAATGGCTATATTTACTATCTTGTGTGTGAACCTCATTCTGGGCCATTCCAGGGTTGCCAGTTTTGGTGGGAAGCTTCGTCACATGACATAATGTTTAATTAAAGATTAATCTTCAATTCCTGAACGCTCCAGGACAACCCCGGAGCATTGGCAACCCTACACGACGCCCACCTTTTAACCATCCCACAATTGCATCTGATATCTGCAGAAGGCTGTGCCTTTGGGGGTCCTAAAGTGTGGAACTCACTGTCTGAAACATCTGTGTCTATTCATCTCTCCCCACATTTCAGAAAGAAAAAAGAAAACCTCAACTTTTTTATTTCAAAGGGTATTTTATTGTGACTACTATTGGTCCTATGTTTATTACATTTCCCCCACTATCTGCTTTTTCCCTTCTTTTTGTACTGGATGCTAACATTTGTGTCTGTCCGGAATGTTGAATGTTTCTTTTCATTATGCTTTTCTTGTATTTTAATTAGTTCTCATTAATTTGTAACATAGAATATCAGGGTTGGAAGGGACCTCAGGAGGTCATCTAGTCCAACCCCCTGCTTGAAGCAGGACCAATCCCCCGACAGACTTTTGCCCCAGATCCCTAAATGGCCCCCCTTAAAGATTGAACTCACAACCCTGGGTTTAGCAGGCCAGTGCTCAATCCCTCCCCCCACCCGTACGCTGAGTGCCTTGGAGGAGGAATATGGACATTTTATAAATACAATTATATTATTGATTGATTCTAGTTTGTTTAAAGGCTTGGATTCCAAAATGAAAGTAAAATAATGACACACATTTTCTTTTAACAGGTCCTGAAGTTTATAGAATATCTTTTGTATTTCCAAATAATGACAAATATGGTAAGAAATTCTTGAGAGTTAATGCTTACTCATTCTTGTTGACTGCAATTTAAAAAACTGATAAAAATATCTCAGAACTAGGGTGACCGGATAGCAAGTGTGAAAAATCGGGACACTTTTTTTGGCAAGGGAGGTGGTATAGTTGGTTATATAAGACAAAGCCCCTAATATCGGGACATCTTGTCACCCTCATTAAAACTGAGTTTGTGGTATCAAAAATGTACTATATGCCAACTTAATTGCCGTGACAGAGGTCAGATTTTTAAACCAAAATGCTTTCTTTACTACATGATGCAAAGCACATTCTCTGGTAAGGCCTAATTCTGCTTCCATTGAAGTCAGCAGTGAAAATCCCATTGACCTCAATGGTGCAAGGTTAGGCTCATAGACTCAGGTGTGACTCCTTTGTTAGTCCATACTGGTCAAGGGAGTGGAAGAACATATCTGAGAATTCAATCTGAATTTCCTGCATGGCAGCATAGAACTTTATTATTGTAGGCCACCGGATTGTCCTACATTTGAGTGGCACTGATAAGCGAGAATATAGAGACATAAGAGCGGCCAGACTGGGTCAGACCAAAGGTCCATCTAGCTCAGTATCCTGTCTTCCGACAGTGGCCAATGCCAGGTGCTTCAGAGGGAATTAACAGAAGAGGTAATCATCAAGTGATCCATACCCTGTCACCCATTCATAAAATTTAAGGCCAAAAGGGACCATTCCGATAATCTAGGCCAGGGGTGGCCAAACTTTTTGGCCTGAGGGCCACATTGGGGAATAGAAATTGTATGGCGGGCCATGAATGCTCACAAAATTGGGGTTAGGGTGTGGGAGGGGGTGAGGGCTCTGGCTGCGGGTGCAGGCTCTGGGGTGGGGCTGGGGATGAGGAGTTTGGGGTACAGGAGGGTTCTCTGGGCTGGGATCGAGGGGTTTGGAGAGCAGGAGGGGGATCAGGGCTGGGGCAGAGGATTGGGGCATGGGGAGAGGCTCGGGGTGCAGGCTCTAAGCAGCACTTACCTCAAGCGGCTCCCGGAAGCAGTAGCATGTCCCTTCTTTGGCTCCTACCCAGAGGCACGGCCAGGCGGCTCTGCATGCTGCCCCATCGGCAGGCACCGCCCCTGTAGCTCCCATTGGAGTGCTTAGGAGCCAGAGCGGGGCCATGCCGCAGCTTCCAGGAGCTGCATGGACTGGCTCCCGACCCTACGCCCTGTCCGGAGCGGGGCCCGCCCACGTGGAGCAGCCCCCAACCCAGCGCCCTGGCTGAAGCTGACCTTTTGCATGACATGCATGACCCCCCACATATCCTGTAGGAAACAATCCTGCACAGGGAGTGAAATGGATTAAATAATAATAATAATAATAATAATAATAATAATAATTGCCATCTCTGACCTAATAGGTCTTTTGCATCTTTAACTTCTAGAGATTTATTCCAAGATTTAAGTTTTTTGATTAAATCCTGCCTGATTCAAATGGAAATGACTGTTTGAATTTCAATATATTGAAAGTAACAGGGTTTCTCTGACTACTCTTTTGCTTCACTCATTTTAGATGGCGAGTGTATAAGAACACCTGATGGTGCTCTTGTGAGGCATGGAGATGGAGTTCATACCACCCCTGATGGAATTACTTACACCGGAAACTGGAAAAATGATAAGGTAATTTAAAAGTTCTCTATTTAAAACATCTGTGGAGCTTCCAGTTAACATTAATGAATATTCGATTGTTTCCCACTGGTTATCTAGTTTTAAAGAATAAGCCTTGGCTTGTCTTTCGGAATTACTGAGACAAAATGAGCACATATAGGAAAAGTTGGTTTTTGTTGTTGTTGAGAAAAAAATTGGTGCTACAGAGTGTGTAGCCCCTGTAACTAGACAAATAACAATGCAATTAGAAGGGAGCTTCTCCTGGCAACACTTAGTTTGGCATGTCATTCTTTTTAGTCTGTTGGTGGTTTTTTAAAGATAATTCAGTAAAAAAGCTACATTAAAAGAATTTTAAACAAAGGGAAACTGACTTATGGATTTTGATTGGCCAAGCTGAGAAGAATGCAAGAGTAAACAGCGCATCAACAGCAACAAGTACACTGTTAAGGTTGTGTAGTAGATGCAAGTTTGATGAAGCTGAGGTGTGTCTGGCTTATGGGGTGTGTATTGTATTGCTTGGAGTGCATTGTTGACACCATTGTAGGCACTATGAAGTTAGAAAGAAATGCACACGCCTTTTCCCTTAACTTCTTATTTCCATTCTATTAAGGTTTGGGATGAGAGTTTAAAAGCTGAGGCTCTCTGCTGTATGGACACAAAAGATCCCATGACACTTTTCACAAGAGGAGGGTTTACTGTATAGTTACCTTGGCCAAAAACTTCTGAGACCCTCTGAAAACCTTGCACAACTGAGAGCCTGGGTAATCCCTAAAGAGTATTAGGTGCCCTACCTGTTTATTTAATAATAGAGTACATTCAAAGAAAATTATCTGAAGACACTGGTATCCATCAATATTTTAAGAATAAGTATTAATCCTCTTCCTCAACTCCTTGTTAAACATAGATGAATGGCGGTGGAAGGCTTGAGCATCCTTCAGGGGCAGTCTATGAAGGCGAGTTCAAGGACAACATGTTTCATGGACTAGGAACCTATTCATTTCCAAATGGAGCAAAGTACATTGGAAATTTCAATGAAAACAAGTAAGCTTCACACCAAAGACACGAGAGTTGTTTAGGCTGCTCCCTCCAAGCATGTGGGTTTTAATACTGCAAGATACTAAATCTCCACACAAAGCTGACCAAACGTGGGAGTCGATTTCTCTTGCCAGTGAAGGATGAGGCCATTTTGAAATTTTTCATTTCGTAGGGCGTCTCTTAATGAGCATTTGCAAGTTGGGGTGTAAATCTGCATCGCTGCAGCACACTGTGCACGAACTGTCCATATGGACCCTGCTTCCGTGCACTAAAAGTTCCTTAGTGTGCATTGATGTGCAGCAGTTTGAAGCTGTGGTATTAGGAAACTTGTAATGGGCAGGAGCAGGGTCTACACAAACCATTAGTGCAGGGCCCACTGAAGCTTTGCAGATGGATACCCCAGCTTGCCGCACACTACCTGCTCATTTAGACAAACTACTCGTACAGTCATAGCCATAGATTCATAGTGTTTAAGGTCAGAAGGGATTAATGTGCTAGATTAAAAAGACCTTTAGCACCCAGTATTTTCTCCCTGTCACGGTACTTATACACACTATAATTAAGTCACCTCTCAGTTTTCTTTTTGATAAGATAAACAGATTGAGTTCTTTAATTGTCTCACCGTAAGGCATTTTCCCCAGCTTAGAAATAATTTTTGTGGTTCTTTTCTGCACCCTCTTCAATTTTTCAACATTCTTTTTAAAATGCGGACAGCAGAACTGGATGCTGTATTCCTGTATCGGTCTCACCAATGCTGTATACAGAGAGTCATCTTACTATCCTCCTCCTCCTCACCACTCCCTTGTTTACACAGCCAAGGATAGCATTAGCTGTTTGCCAGAGCAGCACACTAGGAATTGGTGTTGAGTTACTTCTCTGCTATGATCCTTTTCAAAGTCACTGCTTTACAGGGTCCATTCCCCCAGTCAGTGCTTAATTTGTGCCAGGGTTTGCCAGCACCTCTAGGCTTGAAAGTTCATAGCCCCAGTACTGGTGGGCTTGCTGCATCAGTTATGAATGTAAAAAAATTGCTTGAGCCCCGGCCCCTCTTTCATAACAAATTAAGCATTGCCCCAGTCCGTAGGTAAGGCTGCATTCCTTATTCCTAGATGTTTTAAGATAGAAGTTTAGATTCCAAAGTGATGAGGAAATGCTGCATCTGGAGGTATTTTTTTTATCATTCAGATGAATGGAAAAGCTGTAGTGCTGACCTTATAAAACATCAGCTGAGTCTGTTGATGCAGGGTTGTGAATGAGGGGTTTTGTATGAGGAAAAGATTGTATGTCCCTGAAACAGAAAGTGGATTTTGATTTCATAATAAGTGAATCTAATCAAAAAATTGACTTTAAAACTGACGTCAACAGTGTTCATATTCATTCTCCTTAAATGAGTCTTGGCAAATTTGCTCAGGTTTGAAGTTAATACAAGATTATTTTTTTTAACTACCACCTCAGGGTAGCGTCTGAAAAGCGAGCTGCATTTTTTCTATATTGTTAACAAACAATGAAGAACCTTGAATCAGAATACAGTTTTGCTGGTGATGCACAGAGAGAACTGAATACACCAGTGCTAGAAATGTGACCAGTGATTATGATATTTTTAAGGCATCAGTCCCTGCTGTCAGAATCCAATCAGATACCAAATACAAATCTATATCCTAAAACCAAACCAGTATTTTTTTGAAAAGTAATATCGCATTTATTTTAGCGCTTTACAAGGAAAATCCATTTAAAATTACACTGCCCAGCATATGTATTTGCTGTTTCAGAATTTGTAATTTTAAACTCTATTGTAGGGATTCTGTGTGCACTATGATATAAAACACAAGATGTAAGCATTCTGTGAAAACAAACAGTGAGTGCCTACCATTTTGGCAAGGACGTTTGGAAATACATCAAGATGGTGGCTCCCGTGTGTTTTCTCTCAAAAGCCTGTGTGTGTGTTAGGCCAGCACAATGCCTATGCACCTCCTCTATCCCACTTTAGTGAGATGTAAGTGGTGCATCGGTCTCCTGCTGGCCCTTTGCACAGGGATGAATATCACCAGTTGTGAATATGTGGTCAATCCAGTATGCTCTTAGCCGCAGGAAGGATTGTGTGGTGTTGCTCTGGGTCCACGTGTCAGTGTAGGATGAGTAGAAATTCACAAATTTTTATTAGCAATATTCCTTGCTAGTGAACTTGTTCAGACATATTAGGGATCACTGTGTTAGGAAAAAATTTGTGAAGGGGAGTTGGTAACAAAGCTTCTGGAATATGATCAGTTGACCAGTGGTTGGCTACTCCGCAACAGAAGTTAGCTGGTTAGGGTGCCCAGGCAACAAGTATGAAAAATCGGGACGGGGGTGGGGGCCTATGTAAGAAAAAGACCCAAAAAATCGGAACTGTCCCTATAAAATCGGGACATCTGGTCACCCTATAGCTGGTTATCTCCCACCATCGTCTCACCCTACATATTATGAATCTTCCTGGCATTCAAAGAATCTATTTTCCATGCCACCGTCTTTATAGTTCTCTGTAATGCTTGAGGCATCCGAAGAAGTGGGTTGTAGCCCACAAAAGCTTATGCTCTAATAAATTTGTTAGTCTCTAAGGTGCCACAAGTACTCCTGTTCTTTTTGAGGCTAGCTTGCAATTCTAAATACACTGTGGTCCCTGACAACCCTTTCTAGGTTATCTCAGGATTCCTTGAGAAAACTGAGATACCACTATGCCACTATTTCTCATTCACTTCTCAAGAGGAACAGGTCCCCCAGGACTGTTTTTAAAGTTTAATTTTCCATTGCCAAGGCATATTGGAGCATAGACATTGCTTCATTGAGGGAGTATTCAGATATTTTGACCTTGAACAGAGCTTTAAAATATCCACAGAGACCTGCTTTTTTGAGGAGTGAGTCCAAAATGGCTGTTCCAGGAGTCTATAAAACACTGCACTTTGTCTTGGCGCACCATAACAAGGAGAATTGGTAGGGATGGGGAACGGCTAAGGAAAGATACGTTTACAGCATTAAGATCACACAGTAACTTGCTTTATGTATGTGTGCATCTTGTGGGTGCCACTAATAAAAATCAGGGTAAGTTCCATGGAGCTTAGTCCAGCTAACCTTAGATCACTGCTGGGCAGTGAAGGTGTGCCTTCACAGGCCACCTACTGTGAGGAAGTGTAGGGCACCCACTAGGCCGGGTTGGGCAAACTCTTTGGCCCGAGGGCCATATCGGGGTTGCGAAATGGTATGGAGGGCCGGGTAGGGAAGGCTGTGCCTCCCCAAACAGCCTGCCCCGCCCCCATACGCCCCCTGACTGCCCCCCTCAGAAACCCCGACCCATCCAAGCCCCCCTGCTCCTTGTCCCCTGACCACCCCCTCCTGGGACCCCCTGCCCCTGACTGCCCCCAGGACCCCACCCCCGACTGCCCCCAGGACCCCACCCCCATCCAACCCCCCCTCCCTGTCCCCTAACCGTCCCCTCCCGGGACCCCCTGCCCCTAACCGCCCCCCAG
Source organism: Emys orbicularis (assembly GCF_028017835.1). Lineage (NCBI taxonomy): Eukaryota > Metazoa > Chordata > Testudines > Emydidae > Emys > Emys orbicularis. The sequence continues at coordinate 213,522,606 of NC_088685.1, read as the reverse complement.
GACCCCCCCACCCCTTTCGGAATGTGGCCCTGCGAACGCGGGGGGAGGATTCAGGAGGAGCAGGGGCAGCCACGCAGCCGGAGAGAAGCGTCGGTTTCCCCTTCAAAGCGCCACTTCTCTCCGGCCGGCTGCGCGGCTGCCCGGTGCTCCTCCCGAGTCCTCCGGTCGCACTCCCACACCGCCCGCCTGCTCCCCTGCCCCTCAGTGCAGCCCCTCCCCCCTGCGGGGGGGTGCGCCGGTGCTGAGCTGCCTGAGTGCCTGGCCCTGGGGCCCCCTGTTGTTGGGGGGGGCACCCTGTGTTCACCCCTGAGCTGCGCCACCTGGCCGGAGCCAGCCACGCCGCCGCACTGCCGCACGGTGAGCTGAGGCTGCGGGGGAGGGGGGCTCAGGGGCTGGGCAGGACAGGACGGTCCCGCGGGCCGTAGTTTGCCCACCCCTGCACTAGGCTATTGGGAAGGGAGGTGTAGCCTGACGGGCCCGCTTCTTTTGCCCTATGTATTGCCCCTGTTGAAGTCTTTGAGGCTCCTAGGCCAGAGCTTTTATAGCTTATAGTCATGGAGTTTAAGGCTAGAAGGGACCATCCAATCATCTAGACTGACCTCCTTTACATCACAGGCCACACACCACCCTGTGTCCACAGACTAAACCCAACAAAGGAAATAGACCAAAGCACTCCAGCCCACAGGCAGAGAATAGGAGAGACCCAGGTGCACCAATGCTCAGGGCCCTTGCAGTGGCAGGGAGTTAGTTAAGTGAGATCTATCCAGATAATCCAGCAAGTGACCCAAACGTGCTGTTGAAGGCAAAAACACGCCAAGGTCACCGTGAGTCTGACCTGGGAGAAAATTCCTTCCCAACCCCACATGGTGATCAGTCGGACCCGGAGCATGTGAGCAAGAACCAGCCAGCCCAGCACCTGAGAGAGAGAATGCTTGTTGGTGCCACCTCAGTGCCCTGGCCCACCCCAGCCAATGTCCCATTTCCAGCTTTGGCCATCCCACATGCTTCAGATGAAGGAGACCAAAAAAAAAAAATCCAAAATATATCGGGAGGAAAAGATGCCTTCCTGGCTCCTGAAGCATGAGTTTTAGGAACATCAGACAAACTGGAAGGGGCTCCTGAGACTATTGAGGAGATAATTATCACATGGGAAAAAGTTAGGGGAACTGCTTGCTCTGTAAGGCGGGGCAGGGGGAGAGCGCTGGATTCTGGTGCCCAAACTCCGGCTGGTCTGTTGATGTACCTAGGCATTTCTAGAGCTCTCATCATTGTATTCACAGCACGTTGATCGCAGTCTCCATTAACAGATTGGTTTTATACTGTTACAGGCTGGAAGGTGAAGGAGAATTTATAGATACACAAGGCCTGGAATGGAGTGGCACATTTCATTACACAGCAGCACCAGGACTGAAGCTTAAGCTGGAAATGTAGCTATTTTGCACTAAAGGTAACCTGTATTAAATACTGTTCTTATGCTGCATTTTGACTTAATAGTTGTAAGCAAGGTTTACAATAGCAACTGATGTCTTAACATATTTATTAGAAATAATTTCCCAGGCTACCTCCTGTAAATAAAATTAACCAAACTAAACATTCCATTGTTTTTCTTTTCATTATGAAGTTCTATTTTAAGGATGTCTAACAAATGATGTGAAACAATGGGGTGAATTTAAAACCAGAGCAGTTCATGACTAATTAGTCTTTAAAATAATTTAGTTATTAAATCTAAGGGAGACTGTATCAGGAATTTCAGAAAGTTTTGAGTTTCAAAAGAAAACAGGACTCTGAAGACACCATTCATCAATGAGAGAGGCCCCTTTTATGCTTAATTTGTGCAAGTTTCAGAGAAAAACAGCAACTCTCACACACAGCAGCACTCACAACCGTGCACAAACACAGCATGACTGCACTTGCACAAAGTGCCACTAGTGCACCACTGCAGTGCCAGCATATGCAAGTGTAGCACTTCAGTTCGTCCTCTCGGTACAATCCCATAATGCTCCTGACCACACTTCAGTAACAGCTCTGACAGCTCAGCGCTTTGGCTCCGTCACCCGCCAAGCTACTCACCTGGCTGCATACAGGCCTTGGAACAGATGAGGCAGTATGTAGCTGATCTCAATGCCGCCCTGATCTCTCATGGAGTTCTAGTACAATGAAAATTGTATTTGACATTTTTATTTGGCTTTGATCAGCACCGAGCTCTTTACAGAACCATACACAGTTTGGGTTGCACTTTAAAAACAGAACTTTGTTTTACAGTTAAAAAGAGAAATTTTGTTTAACTTTTTTTTTTTTTTTTTTTTTTGTGAGAGTGAAAAGACTCTTCAACACCTGAAAAAACAAGAGAGTTTAATAAGCTCATGCACTACCTCCTCCTGCAGATACAATACACTACAGCACATGAATGCTCTTACCTTATGGGGGCTGGGAATGGCATCTCAGTGAGGCAGCTGCGTCTCCTACCCCTGAGCAGAAAAAGGCACACTGAACAACAACACATACAAGACAAACCCCCAACCCAAGGACATCCCAGTGTTCTCCATACCGCTCCACGACCCCATTGTCCCCAACGATCTGGGGTTTCCACTGCACGAGGTGGGGCAGAGGACGTGAGGGTGGAGATAGAAACTGACACAAATAGACAATGTTTAATCTCCTGCGGGAGCCAGGTCCAGACCAAACTGCCAGATCAGCTGAACAACCATACAGACTAATCCATCAATGAAAGAAATCAACAATGGAGAACAATTGTGTACCACAATGCCCGAACATAAAAAGAGCGGCAGTAAGTAACTGACAAGGTCAGAAAGAGACAGATCCAGGAAAATATCAGATCAAAATGTATCAGAATGCTGTTCCTTGCTAAAAATCTAGTTTTGGAGCAAATTCATACTTAACTTGTTTTGAAAGCCCAAGCTCTTTGTCAGCTGTTTGCAAACAGGACGTGCTGATCTGGGATAAAGCACAGAGGGGTGCCACACTTTTGAAAATGTAAAAACCCTATTGACTCATCTCCAGTCCTGGTGTTGATGGTATTTCCCAAGCTGTAGCCATATCAATAGATGTCAGAAGCGGCAGTCTCAGTGGGTTGCGACTCCAGGTCTATGGCTCTGATTGGCTGCCCATAGCACATTGTTCCAGATGGCTTTCAAGACTCCAAAGCCAGGTTTGCTCAAATAGAGAACGTCTGGTGAGCTTATGGGCCTTCAAGAGAGTCGCCAGGTATTGGCAGGGATTTCACGATGTCCAGCTAGTGACAGACCCCAAGCTGCTCATTATGCTCACATACACCTAAGACCTAGACAACGTTCCCCTTAGATGCCAAGGATTGCTCATGTGCCAGATGTGATTTAAACCTACTGCACAATAAGCAGCAGAGGAGCCCAGGTGGTGGCTCAGACCTCACTGAGGTCTGAGCCACCTAGATTTGCCAGGAATTGGAATGATACAGAGAGACGCATGGGGCCTGCTTGCTTCACCACGGAAATTAGAACTGATTCAAAAAGCCTCTAGTGCTGATCCACAATTGCAAACTGTATTCAAGTGTGACATAAGAAATGGCTGGCTCAGTTACTTACCAGGCGTCTCACACACAGCCCAGGACCTTCTCTGTAACCAGAGAGGCACTCACTGCAGCTGAAGGCCAGGTTACCTATGCCGTCTGATAAAGAACCATTTTTAGGAGACAGCTCTTTGTTCAGAAAGGTCTCCAAAAAAGGCTTCTGGCTCCCCCAGGAGCTTTGGAAATAAGGCATTCTTGTGGCGGGGCGCTTATACTCAGCAGTGTTGCCAACTCTCATGATTTTGGGTGTTTTACTCAAAGCCACAGCTCCTGGGGAGAGGTGATTTAAGTGAGAATCTCAGCTTCCATTAAAACACAAATGATACTAAATTTTTAGCTGTTGTGGCTGTGGTGAAAGGCTGGATAAATATGACCCCTAAAGCTCAAAAACTAGAAGGTGAATGAAAACTACCCAACATTGACCATTTGTTAGAAGTCTCATCATTTCTAAGCAAAGCTTGTGATTTTTGGGGCCTGGCTCATCATTTATGACGGCTCAGGGCTGGTGATACTGCAGTTCTTATCTCGGGGCCCACAAGGGGCTCTCTGTAAAGGATTCCACAGCCCTCTTCTTTGTGTGGTCTCCACATTTCTATCTTGATGCACAGACATGCAGCCGTCAGTCTTGCCCAACAGCTCGTAGACTGTGGAACTGCTGACTAGAGTTTCATCAGAAAATCCCAGTTTGTCAAACCAGAAATGTTTAGTAGAAACCTCTTGAGTTGGACAAAACTGTTGTCAAATCACAGGCAGGGTTCCACTGGACTCCTGGCTTGTTTCCTGGAGGGCCACTGGGGACCCTGGCTTCTAGGCTCCTGGAGCTGGAGCTAGTGGGAGCCCTGGCAGCTGAAGACTGAATTAGACACTATTCTTGTTGGTTTCACCATTGCTATTCACTAAAAGCAGCCATGAAACTGACAAGAATCATGTCAGTTTCATAAGTCGCTGCCAAGATCTAGGGATGATGCATCAGTGTTTCTGAAACAAATACTTCATGGAATTCCCAGCTTGTGGTTTTGGACCGAACTGGAACAAGACCAACTGTCACAATATCCGGCAAATCGGGAGTTCTGTGTTTGGGCCAGCTCTACTGCTGACGTCATCGGGTTCCTGAGTCTGTGAGTGTGCTGCTCCCTGAGGCTGCTGGAAGTGTGTGTGGGGGGGTTTTCTGAGGCCATGTACCCCAAGTCCTAGCTTTGTGGAGATTGGGGCAGAAGAGGGCTCATCTACCTGCTGCTCATCAGTACTGCTGGCAGTGGCTTCTGCTAGGTCTCTGCCAGCTGGAAGAGGCTCCCCCTGGGAAGTCCATGCAGTGCTTGAGCTCCAGGCTACTCCTGGAAGCATTCATTCTGCCCCTTCTGGGCTATGCACCAGCTGCACCTGAGCCCACCAGCAGCAAGTCTCTGTGTCCTAAATTCTTGATTTAAGAAAGGCACCGTCTTTTTGCAGGCCTGCTAATAACTTAGGAGTCAGCCTCTCCCTGTCCTTGGGGCTGTTTATCTGGGACCCTTTTTCACTAAGCCACTTACTTTGCTCCACAGTGTTTGTACTCAAGTGGGCTGCACAGTTCTGAATTTCAGTTACCTCTGCCTGAAGGGGGGTCTCTGGGCCGGACTTCGTCCTGTAGCTGCGAGAGCAAGTTCTTCTTTTCTTTGTTGTTCATCGCGCCTATCCTGGGCATTGTGGCTTCTACTCCGGCTGCTCCCATGGAGTGACTCACTGGAATAACAGAAAACCTTTCCTGATCCCTTCAGGTTTGAGAGGAGTGGTCCCCCCTGCCCCCAAGCGTTCTGAACTTCGTAGGGTCTCTCGAGCGAGTGCTGCAGAGCCGTAATGGGGCAGAGGTGGAGCACTGCTAATCCCATCTCCCTTCACTTTTTTCTGTTGGAAATTTATCACAGTCTAAGGAGAAACAGAAAATAAACGGTCGCTGCTCCCGTGCTGCCACTCGCCCTGCTGGTGCTGCCCTCCGTCTTCACGTCTACACTGCAATTAAAAACGCACAGCTGACCCATGCCAGCTGACTGCAGCTCACGAGGCTCAGGTGAAGGGGCAGTGTAGATAGCTGGGGTCAGGCTGCAGCTCGGGCTCTGGGACCCCACTAGGGCCACACCTGCCTTTGCGTGCACAAACAAGGGAGGAGAAGATGCAAGGAGCCTCTCCTGACCTCTGCACCCCCAGGAACAACAGGAGATCAGGCGTGGCACAGAGTCAGTGTTACTGTGGGGTAGAGAGGAGGCTACCCCACAATGTTCAGCCAAGCTGGAATGGAGGGCATGTTGCACCCTCTAAGCCTGGTGGAGTTTTGCAGCCCCAGACAGAAACAAGGCTGTTGCTTCAGGCCCTGGGTTAACACACTTTCCAGTGCTACAAAGAGTCCTTCTGCAAAAACGTACAATTCTAATGTAAAAAAAAAAAAAAAAAAAAAAAAAAATCAGCATTGTCTTCTGCCAAACACACAGTCCTGAGTTACCCCCGGGGATGTGACCTGGAGCTTACATAATTAGAAGGCATTTGTTATGCCTGCGTTTAAAATGAGTGATTAGCATGTGACAGTCCCATTCTGGGAAACATCAGGTTACCAGAGTGTTCATCTCTCTTTTTTTATACAGTCCCAACTCAGACAAGCACCACCACGGAAGGAGCTTTTACCTAGCCTTGGGTAAGTTTTAAAATGTCCTGAGCTTCGGGTCTAGAATTGTTTTAATAATGGCATTTTTCATGCTAGTGGGAAAAGCTAGTGGCATGTGTTTATTAGGTGTTGGATTTGCAGCACATAAGCAGGTAGTTAAGATATTTTCTAAGAGCAAAAATCATTCCTCAGTTGTTTGATGCACTGCAATTATTTCTGGCTAATTTCTTTTCTTGCCTGTGCAGTTTCCCAGATTGCCAAACAAACTTTTAAGGATCTATTTGTATCTAAACTATCAGAGTAAGGGTAAAGAGACCTAATAGCCCATACCATTTAGCGGCAAAATTGAGATCTGAATTGGAAGGCATGCTCATTTGAAATATATGTATGTAGATAAAATTAGAATTAGTCAGACTCTAGGGGTAATATGAAACAGGAAATAATTTGTTTTTTACCCTCCGAGGAAATGTATGCTCTTTATGGACACAGGATGACTAATAGAACAATCAGTTGTGAAATGGGAACTATGCAAATAAGGTTGCGGATAGATTCTAACACAACATATTTGGGAACTAGATTTGTTAAAGGAGGCAACACACTGAAGATCTCTTGGGGAGCAAAGGGGGAAAAAAATGATTACCAACAAAAATGGATAACTAGCTTTCCTCTGTAGTTAGTACAGGGAATTCATGATTTCAGAAACTGAATGTGACCAAAAGCCAAACGAATAGTAGCCATGCAGTCAGCATGTTAAGTCTAACTTGGGTTGAAACACTAACTTATTGATGCTCATGCTTTGTTGTTGTTTTTTTAAATAACTGATCATTTCCCCAATCTGTGCCATCCTGCGCCCCATGCTGCATATTGGCAGAAAGGCAAGCAGACCATTGCTGCAGAAGCTATAGTTCATAAAAGGGAGTTGGGGGTTATGCACCCTCTTCCCGGCTCCAGATCCATGCACAGAGGGAGTATTTCATGCATAGATCTCCTCCTTTCAGTGTTGTCTCTGCAGCAGCACTTTTTCCCTCCATGGACAGTCCAGAGATCCACAAGAGCATAGGGCGAGTTGGGATCATAGAGGGAAGGATGGGAATTTTCCTGTCTCAGTGCCCCACATTCGATCTGCTGAGAAGTTGATGCAGACTCCTGCTTGTGCTAACTTTTGCGCAATGACTCCTCTGTTGTGGGGAAAAGGGGAAGCTCCAGGGGCAGTGCAGCTCCACTGGAAGTTGGAGGGGTGGGAGGCCAAGGCTGCCAGAGCTGGGGCAGGACAGGCACTGCTACGGATGGCTTTGGTTCCTGGGATCTCTGCCGGTTTGGGGGATGTGTTGATTTGAGGGGCAGAACCCTGTTCTTTCCCCAGGGAGGAGGGAAAATGCCACTTCTCGCCCACATGGAATGATGTGGCAAAACTCAATGAGAGGAGCCTGATTTTAGCTCCCTCTCTGGGGCCTTCCTGTGGGGTGTCTGCAGGAGGAGGTGAGCGTCCCTCAGGGACAGCTGCAGCCAAAGGGCTGCAAAGCATCAGGCAGAAAAAGCCTTCCTAGACCAATTTCTTGCTCGCACTAAACTGTCCCTTTGCTACATCAGGTTTGCCATGGTCAGTCCCTGCGTTACCCTGGGCTGGGATGTTCTGGACAGGCCCCATCACTGGGCAGCACCTGGCGAGTGTGGCAAAATAGGAACAAGCGAAGTCTCTGCCTTCCTTGTCAGTTTGTAGGAGAAGCAGCTTGATCAGCCGATTGTGTGAGCGAGAGAAAGCGCGAGTGTGTCTAGGGGGGAAACTAAGCTGCAGAGATGAGCTCTGCATTGTGTTGTGAAACTGGCCCATTCCGTGGTCGTTGTCATCTCTTCTGGTAGCAAGTCCCATGGTCCAGCTCTTGGGAACGTTTTGAGCCCTGTGCTGGGTTCAGCAGTCCCCTCCTATTGGCCGGCAGTTGCATTGTTCCAGTAGAATGCTGCTGAGGTGAGAGGCCGTGGTCTTGCCGGGAGAGGTTCTCTCAGGCAGTCGGGGCCAAGGGCCAATCCCATGGAGGGCTTTGGTTACGGACGGAGACGTTGCACTGTGACCACTATATACCAGGGAGCCGGTATGACTGCGCTGGGATGTTCCTATTGGCCTGTGTTGCTAGGCAGATGGGCTGCTGCGTTTTGCACCAGTTAGAGCTTTTCCTCGCTCTGATCGAGGTGTTACCATAATCCAACCTGGAGGCTGGAACTCTGCAAATCACTGACTCCACGTCAGCATCTTGTAGAATGAGGTGCAGTCTCCTGGCCAGTTGGCGATGGAATCGGGTGTTTTGTGTCTCCAGGGCAGAGCAGTCTCCCAGTCAGGAGGCTCTGGCTGGAGTTGTTCCCTCAGTCAGTGGTCCTGCTGCCAGAAACAGCTGGCCTATTGCTTGCAGAGCGTGCATGGGAAGGCAGATTCCTCCACAGACCTCTCCCTTTGCTTGTATCCCATGGTCTGGGGAGATATCTTAGGTCTCAATGTGCCTTTGTTCCTCTGTAAAGTATCTTTTGACTTATGCATGGTCACCCCAAGTTCTCCCAGGGATATTTACCAATGCTCTGTTTGCCATTGCAAGTGAGATTATTAAACTGAATCCAGTAGATCAGTGCTTTTAATATTTAACTTCATTAGGGGCAGCATCCCTCCAAGTCCACAGGCCCTCACTGCAGTATTCAGAGTCAGTGTGTCATACTCTGTCCTCCTGACTGCTGGGAGGGGCTCCCATCTCCTCACCTACAGGCTGCTGGGAAGAAGAGACATGCTGGGTGACCCATATCTACCTGTCCTCCTTTCTTCTCTAAAGGGCGTGTCACAGACCAGCTCTCTTTTGGGGTGGGGGTGGGGGGTCAGAAAGACTGTGGGGGCAGTCCCCAGTAGCCTCAGCTTCCTAGTCTGCAGGGGCCAATGAGGTAGTCAGACCCAATCTAGTTCTGTCTCATCACACAGGGAGAAAACGTATACTCGCTAGCCCTGAAAGGAGCCTTCGCTACCTAGGGAAATTGACTAGCATCGCTTTTCCAGAAGAACTATTCCACTAGACTTTGCTACTAGACTAGGCCATGTCTAAACTACAGTTTATATTGGCATAATTTACGTCGCTCAGGGGTGTGAATAAACCACTCCCCGAGTGACATAAGTTACACCGACATAAGCGCCAGTGTGGACAGCGCTATGTTGGCAGGAGAGCATCCCCCGCTGACACAGCTCCTGCCTCTCGTGGAGGTGGTTGTATTACGCTCTCCTGTCGGCATAGAGTGTCTTCACCAGACAGGCTGCAGAGCTGGATGTGTAGACAAGCCCTCTGTCTGGCCGAGAGCGTCCCCGTGGGGGAGTTATTCCAGAATAGCTACAATGGAATCGTTAGTCTGGAATAGCTTGGCTGGTCAATTTCCCCGTGTAGACAAAGACCAAGAAAGGCTGAAGGAGGAGAGGGGGAGTGTAACTAGTTTCTCCAAAAGTGAAGGTGAGATCTGCAGCCCTGCTGCCATCTGAGTGCTTGGCTGGATAAAGGAAAGGACAAGAGAGTATAAAAATAGGGAATGGGGATTTTTTTCCTCATTCCTTAAAAAGCAGAAGAAAAACCCCACAATGCTTTGTACCCTGTACCATTGCCACCCACCGATCTAGCTCAGGATATGTCTACACTGGCAAGTTTCTGTGCCACAAGTGATACCACGTTTATTAAAATGCTGGAATTAAACCTCGGTTGCATGTCTACCCTGTGCTCCTTGTGACGCTGGCGCATTCACATTAGCAGCTCTTGCAAGGCAAAGACAGCAGTGCATTGTGGGTAGCTATCCCACTGTGCAACTGGCCGCAGGGTGCTTTGGGAAGGGTTTGCAATGCTCCATAGGGCAGGCACAGCGTCACTTGCTGCAGGTTTCCCAATCCCATTGTTCCATGGGCATCCTACTACATTGCCAGCTGCTGTTCAACTGAAATGTGGGGGGGGAGGAAGGGGAGTGTGTGTGTGTAGGGGGGGAGAGAGTATGTCAGCATGCTGTCTTGTAAGTTCAGACATTGGCAGGAAGCAATCAGTCCTGAGGCGGGGGAAACCCCAACATTAGCTCCCGCCTCCCTCCCTGGGGTCTCTGCACAACAATTTCTCTCTCTCTCACACACACACTCTCTCTCTCTCTCTCTCTCTCTCTCTCTCTCTCTGTTCAACAGCACAAGCATTCCACGTTAATGGTTTGCTGTGTGTCCCGGAGCAGATTAGCACAGCACGCAAGGACTGTCAGAAACTGTGTTTTGAAAGGGGGAGGGGGGACACACGTCTCCAGAAAGTTCAAAACAATGAGCAGAGCATTCACTTGAGGCATTATAGGACAGCTCCGGAGGCCAATGACAGCGCAGAAAGCAATCAAGTGTCTACACTGGCCATAGAGCGCTGGAGCTGCTGTGCAAATAGCCTGACGACTCTCGTTGAGGTGGGTTTTTTGCAACGCTGCCACTGCGGAGTTTCTGCGCACAGGGTGGCTTGGCAGTGTGTGCACGTCTGCAGTGTGAGCGCAAAAAGTGCTTTGCTGCGCAGAAACGTGCCCGTGTAGACAAGCCCTCAATGTCAAGCTTCCAGAGGCAGTGACCTGCATTATTCAATCTCTGTAAACCCCCCTAAAATATTTGTGAGGCAATGTTGCCAACTCTTGCAATTTTACCACGCGCTCTCTGGTGTTTTAGTCTGATGATTTCATGAGAAATTCAGCTTTCATTGAAAAAAAAAAAAAAAAAAAAAAAACCAGCTGCTGCTAGCCTCATGATTGCAGAACAAAGCTTGAAAACATGACAAGAGCCCCCCGAGGCTCAAAACACAGAATGCAAAGAGAAAGAACCTCCCATTTATAGTTTTCAATCTCATAATTTCTGAATGCTTGAAGTTGGCGATGGTCACGCCCAGACTGGACAGCTGCATTGCCAGCTCTGTGGGGCTATCCCTGAAGATCCCGAAATTTTAGCAAAAGCAAAATGTGGCCGCCCAGCTATTGTCTGCTCCTACAACCCTTATGCCTGGTGAATCACCCTGATGTGGGTATTCTCATGTAAGAGCTACTCACCAAAGGCAAACTGGGCAGAACAGAGTCTTCGCATAGTGCTTCTGATGCTAAGTCCGCCTGTCCTCCAAAGCAGACACTGGTCTTCCGTTTGTTCTCAGATGTCATTCAGGGTGTTGGAGGTGATGTAAAAAAGCATGAACTGTTTGGGTTCTGGATACCATGCCTTCAAGACCACCTCTCTCCTTGGAGGTAACAGCTTCACTTTTAAAATGATGCAGCACGGGTAGCAGAGGATTGTCCCTGGAGAATTCTCTCCAACAGAGCCAGAACATGCCAAACCTGTCTAGCTGCTCCCCCAGGCGGGTTGGGCGGGGTAGGGCAAAGAGGAGTTTGAGCTTTGGTGGGTGATGAGCAGGCTACAGTTGAATAAATGTGTATAGTTAGTATGTTTGCCAAGAACAAGGGTATGGAATGCCTGGCCAGCCGACCAGACTGATCCTGGCGCTGGTGACACGCTGAAATTGCACAGTGTGAACTTTCATTTTTTAAAATATTTTTCTAGCGTTAATAGGTGCAAAAACAAAACAAAAAACCTTCTCTGCGAGCTGGCAAATGAGGTGAACCTTGGAAATCATGACTGCCGAGGCGAGTCCTACCAACAGTACAGCAAAGCATCCTCCTGGATGGAATACTAGAGTTGCACCTCCATTTCTTTGGCATATGCATGCACTACCAATTGGAGACAGGATCTGAAACAGCAGCCTACACACAAAGGATCCCATTTCCTATTACTGCTCCCCTGAGCCACCCAGTTCCTTTTTTTCAAAGCCTTTTCCATACTGTAGGAAGGAGGTAGAAGATATTCAGCCAAATCAAATGTATTGGCTTGGAAAAAGCAATATATACACGTACTGTTGCAACAGAAATTATAAAGGGATAAGAGCTCCTAATACTAAGAAAACAAAGAACCAGAAGATGAGGGTCAAACCCTGCTGTTCTGAGTCAGTCCTAATTCAGAGAAGAGGGGAGTCTTGCCTGAATAAGGACTGATGGATTTTGCCCTGGGTATTCAACAATTCAGGAGAAATGGGGCCAGAGAGACAATGTTCTATGTTGACTGAGTCCAGGAGTAATCCTTGAAGGCTGGAAAGCATCCAACATAATGCAATTATTTCATGAAGAACCTAGGGACACATCAGGAAATTACAAACTGCAGTTACGGGTCAAATGAAAGACAGCCGCACTGCTAGGATGGGGAGGACTCTCTGGCCCTACTTAGACATTGTTAACCTATTTTGCAGGGGGCCCTGAAGGAGGCAGGTGGGGTGGTGCAAAAGGGTGGATAGGTTCCAGGCAGTGCCTTCTCTCTGACTCCTTGCTGCAATCCCGCTCCTGCTTCTGCTCCACAGAGCGCAGCAACTGCTATGGCCAATGCCAGCGGCCCTTCTGCAGCTGTGCAAGGCCTGACTTATACAGGAGATCAGACTGGATGATCACAATGGTCCCTTGGGATCTATGACTAAGTTTCTTGCTCCATCCTCCACCCCAGTGCAGCCATCCAGGAGTTGGACAGAATTTTCTCCACAATGAAAAACGGTTGTTAAAATAAAGTTAAAGTTGCTTACGGACAACATGCCTGCACCCAAGCAGTACAAGCAAGGAACTGTCCAGAGGTATAACATACCTCAGCCCTGTACATCACATTCACACTCTTATTGACAGACTCCACCCCTCTATCAATCAGTCCCACACACCTGCAACATACACTAACATTCCCCCTCCCCAATCTCACCTTACAGTTAAGCTAAGGCATGTCTACACGACAAGCGCTACCGCAGCACAGCTGTAGCACTGTAGACACTTGCTCCAGCGAGGGTTCGGTTTTTTCCGTCGCTGTCATAAATCCACCCCCTCAAGAGGTAGTAGCGAGGTCAACAGAAGAATTCTACCATTGACCTAGTGGTGTCCATACCAGGGCTTAAGTCTGTTTGACTACATCTCTCAGGGGTGTGACCTAAGTTTTAGGTGTAGACCAGGCCCTAGTTTTTCCCTTTCCATTTGTATGCTTTATCCACCTGTTGTGGTCTCATCATATGTATAGACTGGAAACTCTTTTGAAGAGACTCATTAATTAATTATTATTATTATTATGCAGGGACTGTGCCTACCGCAATGGGGTCCTGATCCTTACTCAGGACCTCTGGGTTCTACCATAATAGAAATGATAACGAACTGTCCCATTGATTGGTGTTAATAATTCTGCACAGCTCATATTCCTTAGCTCAACTCAAGAAGGCAGGCAACTAATCTCAATATTTTACATAGGGTTGTTAATGATCTGAGAGGCTGCATAAGGTCGCTTCTGGCAGACCTGGGAATAGATCCTAATTATCCCATGTGGCAGACCCAAATCTCTCTGACTTGGCTGCATCACTTCTCCAAATGACTGTTACAAATTGGTATGCTTGGCCGTATAACACATTGGCTGAGAAGAGTTGCTTATCTTGCTACCAGCTAACAGATTGCTCCTTTAGATCATGAGGTAGAGATCTCAGCTGTGATGCTGAAGGTTTAAACCCCTGCTGATGAGCCATGCATGGGAGAAGTACAAAAGGGGAGCCTGAACAGAGACATGCATGCTAGATAACACGCTGGCAGGGTGTTAGCGATAACAGCCTACGACTGCTACCAGTTAATGGAATCACTCCTTCAGCACAAAGTAGAAGAGGTCAGTGCTTTGATCTAGAAGGTCCTGCTAATGATGTATGTGGACAGGAAGCATATGCAAATTGAACTATTCCTGCATATTCACCTTCATAAAATACTTGGAGGACCTGTCACAGGGTGCACGCACCACTAGGTCCTCCTGACTGCTCTTGGGATTAGGGCCTTCCAGATCTGGAGCCCACTTCTGCTGCTCGCTGCATGTCCTACTGCCGCTCTCTCTCAGTCTCTGCAACTCCAGGGGCTCCTTCTTCAGGACTTGGCCCTCTGGCCAGGTCACTATGTGTGTTTCCTCCTTCCAGGGAATCAAAGTCTTTTCTAATGAACAGGCTTAGGCAGTCTTCCCATTCACCGTCCAACCAGCGCCACTTCCCCAGTGGCAGGTAGGGGAACCAGGGCCCACCCTCTACTCCGGGTTCCAGCTCAGGAACCCTCTAGTCAGCAGCCAAGGCCTGCACCATCCTAAACCTTGGTGCCTTTTCCCTGTGCCCTTCCTTACCTTCTGGCTCTCCCCACTTCTCTGGGTTTGCCAGCCCTACAACTCCCACCTCCGAGGGAGTAACGCTCCAACCGCACCTCTGTTCTCCCAGGGAGTGACTTCAGCCTACTTCTCTTCTGTTGCCAGCTCCCTGGCTTTATAAACCCAGCCCAGCTCCTCCTTAGCACCCCCTGGCTTTCCTCCAGGTGTGGCCTATAGGTTAATTGGCCTAATTTACCCCTTCAGGCCTTGTGTGGGGTGGACATTCCATTACAGGCCCCCAGATGAGTGAGTGAACGAGCCCTATGCCCCCAGCCCCCATTTTAAACACAAAAATAAGTTAGAAGATTATTATTAAGGTTGGAAAGTCTTGGACTTAAAAACTAGGAAATTCCAGAACTTAGATGGCCTTGGGTGTACACATTATGGTTTTAATTCCACGATTCCCTTTTCTTTTTTCCACTGTACCCCTCCCTCATTCCGTGCAGAGGATGGGTGGTGAATGAAGCAGAGCTGTGTAGTGCATGACACAGAAAGCTGCATTGAGAGAAAAGATGGTCTTATGATTAAGACAGTTGAGGGTGACGTAGGAGAACTAGTTCCTATCCCTGGCTCTGGCACAGGGCGTATCCTTCCTACGTGGTGTCAACAAAATCACTTTGCATAAGTGGCCACTAATTGGGTGTTCTTCATTTTCTGGAGGCCCAACTTGAGACATCTGGGGCCTAACACACAGAAGTACAGAGTCAACGGGAACTGTGGATGCTCAGGACTTCTAGAAAAAATAAGCCCCAAAGACCAGATTTACAAAGGTATTTAGGCACATAAAGATGTAGGTAGACACCTAATTGGATGCATCTAAGCAGGTTAGGCACCTAAGTCTTACTGGGTATGTCAACACTGCAATGTAAGCCCAGGGTTGGTAGAACTCGAGTTAGCAGGCCCTGGGTTTGTTAACTTAGGGCTTGAGCGTCTACATTTGTAACCCCAGATTAGGAATTGTTGAACCCTGCGTCACAAGCTGGGGCTCCAGTGTCTCCACTCCATTATGTGGGCACAAGTCCAACCACCCATATCCCAGACTTCTTAGCGCCCTCCCAAAAAGTGACTGCTCTAGCCCTTTGTTCGTGGTGCAGTGCAGGAAAACTTGACTGTCCAGAGGACAAAGAAAGTTGGCTCATGTGCTCAAATAGGCAAGAGCTAGAATTGTTATTGCTTACCTCCCAACATGTCAAGTGGCTAAAGTGGGATGGGTCCTGATGGGCTGGGAGGCCTGCAGGGGGCGTTACAGAGCAAGCCATCCTGCACTCATCCCATAGCGGTAGCTCCTGCTGCTCCTGTTCTGCAGGACTAGCTGGGCTTGGCTCCCTGCTCTGGGTGTTGCAACCTGGTCCCTAGTCCCTGGCTCACAATGCCTCTCAGGTTTGGCCCGGCCCTTTTGCCAGAGTGTGCCAGGCCAAATCTCAGTGTGTGGTGTTGCGACCTGGCACATGGGGTTGCAATGCCATTCATTTCAATTTGGCCTTGCCGCCTCCCATCAGGGGGCCAGGCCAAACCCCGTGTGCCAGGAACCAGGTTGCAATTCCCAGAGTGGGGGCCCAATCCCAGCCAGTCCCGCAAGATAGGAGCCTCTTCAACTAGAACAGGCAGTTTTGTGGGTCAAAGCGGGACAGTCCCATGAAACCCAGGACTGTTGGAAGACCTGCTATTATTATACTCCCAGCATATAAACAGAGAAATTAGATACAAACAAAGTGCTCTTGTTGGAAGGTTGCAATGTAACATGACTTTATTTCTGAGATTCCAGAATGATAACATACAAGAACCCAAAACAGAAAGAGACAAAGCAGGCTGCTCCCTATCACAGAGCAGCACAACTCACCCCCACCTTTCTCTAGGCTGTTGGTGCAGACTGACTGGTGCTAGGCACAGATCACACACTTCCCTACAGACCACCCCCTACCCTGCAAGCAGGACCAGGGAAACCTCTGAAATTTAAAATGATAGTGTCAGGTTTCAGAGTAGCAGCCGTGTTAGTCTGTATCCGCAAAAATAACAGGAGTACTTGTGGCACCTTAGAGACTAACAAATTTATTAGAGCATAAGCTTTCGTGGGCTACAACCCACTTCTTATATGCATCCGAAGAAGTGGGTTGTAGCCCACGAAAGCAAAATGATAGTGTATAATTTTAATGCAGTTTTCAATACACCACAGTTACCACAGTGTAATGGCTCGTCACCCCATGTCCCATTCCAATGCACATTCTTCCTCTCCAACCTGACCGGCAAAAGGGTCTGTTGCAGGGACAGTTTGCAGCAAGAACGCTCTGAAATGTTCTCACTGAAACACATGCTATACACTCCTGAGAAGCCTGATGACTCAAATCCAGAAACAGAAAAGCCTGGGCATGAAAACTATGTGCATCTTGTGATTTTGCAGGGTCTCGCCCTGCTTTTGCTTCATTCTGCAAATTCTAAGCTTTCATTAATAAATAAATAAATACATAAGTAGCTTTTTGTCTATCAGAGTTGCTAAAATATGGCCATCATACTGGAAACAGATGGGCTATTATTTTAACTCAGTTTAGCAGGAAACTGTTTGCAGCCAAATAATCTCAGCATTACAAAGCGTAAAGTCACTGTTGCACCACTACAGTTGCTTGAAAGAGGGGTGAGTTTCAAATTCTAATTGGGGTTGTCAGGGCTGATCCTGGAAACACAAGTTAGTCCTATTGAAGTCAGTGAGGCCACTCACGAGCATAGTTCTGTGTGGGTTGAAGTGTTTGCAGGATAGAAGCCTGAACACCTAGTATTATTAAGCCTGGACAATGTCTTATATTTCTCCCATGCAAACAAACTGGAACATTGAATACAAAAACTACAGCAATGCAATGCTAGAGCTGAACACAGTAAGACACTCGGAGAAATGCAAAGGTTCCTACAGCCACTTTAATTAAGCCATACTGCACCTCCTGTATAATTAATGGTCCACATTAATGACAGAAAGGCAGAGTGGACTCCAATTTTTTAACAAGTTTTTTTTGTTGAAAAATCAACTGTTTTTAATGGAATGTTTTTGTGAAAAAATTGTGATTTTGAAATGTTTTGTTGAAAACAATCACAATTTTTCATTTTTCATGTTTTGGTTTTCCTTTTCTACTCCCCCATTTTATTCTCTTTCCTTTCTTCTCCACTCATTGTGAAAAGCAAGTCCATTTTTTTTTGTTAATTTTCAAATTCTGCAGAACAAAAACCACCCACAATTATTTTTTTCAATTTTTGACCAGCTCTAGAAAATAGGAACATATTAAGCCACACATTTAAGAAGCCAAACAGGGATAGAAATTACTACTAAAGTAGAATGTGTCTGAGTTCACCTTACCATAGAAACAAGAACATTACATCACCTGTTCTTTTAAAATCTGTAACTGTGCTACTATTTCATGAACTATATTTTTAAAACATAAAATAAACCCCATAACATTATAGCTATAATTTCCAAGAAGCAAACAATTCTAGTTACTTATTGGGGTCATGTCAGTCAGTAAAGAAGTCTGACATTCTTCTATTTAGATTCATTGGAACAAAGAGGCAGCTATTAACTGATAAAGATCAGATCTAATGAATCATTAAATTATCCCACTAACCTGAACCCACTTAAAACTCGATCTTTACACATGCAAAAATCACACTGATGTTAGTGAAAGTTTTACCCCTCCCCACTCACACTAGTGGTCAAATCGGTCAATGAATGTTCTGCTTGCATAGGCAGTGCAGGATAGCCTAAAAAAGTCCAGAACATGTCCAGTGATGTACTGCAAGGGCATCTCTTGGGCACCTTGTTAAAGTTCCATGCCTGCTGAAGGACCATTTGGGTTGATTACTCTCTTTATGGAGCGCACCTCCTTTGGAAGCTGTTATCTCATCCTTATTAGGAATGACCCTCCATGGGGCTCATAACACCAGACTGCACCAAGTGCTGGGTATTTTCCCCTTTCCCATCAGGTATTTACACACATCCCCTTGGATAGGTCACATGTCGTACACCCTGGGGTAATCTAAACGTGTTAAGTACAACCCAGCTCTTTAACTCAAGTTGTAGAGACTCATGCTTTTCGCCCTGGAAATACTCAAGTTCCACCCACAATGTGTAAGTCCAGATGGCAGCTGTCATATAAACTCCTACCTTTTATCTAAGCAGTTGGAGTCAATGTTCAGCAATGCACTTACCGAGCATTTCTACAGTGCTTCAGTAAAAGCCTGTCTCTCAGAGCACTAAGGCCTGGGCTACACTACAAAGTAAGCTCAACATAAGCTGCCTTGCATCACCCTAGTTGCGCATGTGTCTACGCTGAAATTGGTCTCCCGTCCATGTAAGTGTCCTGTTATAGCAACATATTAACACCACCTTTCCAAACAGCATTGAACCATGGCTGATGTTCTGAGGTCGGTGCAGTGTGAGTGTACACACTGCATTACTGATGTTGACCTTAACAGTCTTCCAGCAGCCGTCCCACAATGCCCGTCGACACCCTCTGCTCTGGGTCACGGTTGTGAACTCCACTGCCTTGGGGTCACAGACTGGAAGGCTCTAGTCTCCTCCCCTTTTAAGTACCACACATTTTTGAAATGCCTTTTCCTGATTTGTCCAGCTTGACGTCAGTGAAGCATCCTGAGTGATCCACCAACAAAACTTGCATAACCATAGAAAAGTAGCTCTTTCTATTGATGGACACTGTGGCATGGTGGTCTGGTGACAAAATAGAGATGTGCGTGCGGTCTGTTGCTCCAGCAGGAGATGATTAATGGCCCTGCACATTTACATGACAGTGGATTTTCCAACACCAAAATGATTTCCCCCGAGCGGTAGTAATCCCATGTGGCAAGTTGCCATTGTTCGATCCCCACTCACTTCTCCACTGTCAGTGCAGCTCTCGTTGTGGTGTCCCCGCACTGGAGGGCTGGGGCGAGCTCAAGGCACAGATTCAGGAATGTGGCCTTGCACATCGGAAAGTTCTGCAGCCACTGCTCATCATCCCCAGCTGGTGTTTATGATGCAATCCCACCAGTCAGTGCTCATTTCTCAAGCGAAGAAGTGACGCTCCATCATCTGCAGCTGTTAGTGGTGAATGCCACCAACAACTCTGAATTGATTCTTGCTGTGTCCCACAGCAAACTGTTCTCCACGAAATCTTCATGTTCCCCGCTGATTGGGTGCTTCTTACAGCTCTGCAAATACTGAAGGATCATGTGTCCTGTGCTTGCAATGCTTATGACAGTAGTGCAGCGCTGTGTGCAGGCTCCATGCATCTGTCAGAGATGGTGGGCAGCAAGGATGGCCATGCATGTTCGCGGTTTTTTTAAAAAAGGCACAAAAATTATGGGATATAGGTGACATTGTGGGATGGAGACAGTTGCATGCTGCTCCCAGTCACCCCTGTGCGACTCATTGCTGCCCCACCATGCATTGCCAAAACTTTCCAAAAAGTGCACTAGATGGTGGCAGGTTGCACACTGGAATCCCTACCCAGGGTGCACTGCACTGTGCCTCACCACCAGCACGCTTGGTGAGTACGTGCAGCGCTGATGCAAGGCGACAAGTAGGCATGTGCACAAGCGATATACTACCTGCAGCGGCTTTATGTCGACGGAACTGGCTTACACCAAAGTTTGTAGTGTAGCCATGGCCTGGGGGGCAGGTCTACACTACAGCCGGGATCGACGCACTGAGATTTAGTGGGTCTAGTGAAGACCTGCCAAATTGACAGCAGATCAGTCTCCAGTCGACCCCTGTTCTCTATCCCGACGAGAAGAGTAAGGAGAGTTTCTCCCGTTGACCCTCCGTGGTGTAGACCCCCCGGTAACTCAACCTAAGGTACGTCGACTCCAGCTACGTTATTCACATAGCTGGAGTTGCGTAATTTAGGTCGACTTACCGCGGTAGCGTAGACGTAGCCTAAGTACTGGTAGTTACTGAGCATTTTCCAAAGGTTGGTGTGAGCATTTCACAGCCTCGCGGCTCTGATTCTGCTCTGTGTTTTTATGTTGGTTTGGACCAAAGAGGGTTATAATCTAGCCCTTGGGGAGTTTAAGGTGTATGAGCAGTAGGAGGTTATTTCTGGTGGGAGTTATAACATACACAAGTTTGTAGCCATCTGGGATTTGGAATGACTGGATCCCTCCAGTGAAACCCGGGGGTCCTTACCGAGGAGAAGATGATGCTCCGAGGGGATTGTAGAGGGGTAGAGATAAGTGCCTGTGCTGGGGGGGCTGGGGAGGGCTGCTTGTGCTCTGTGTGTGTGAGTGAGCTGGAAAGGTAGTCATGCCCTTTGGGCCTGATTTTCAGTGCTGCATGCCAACAGCACCCAGTAACCTCAAGGAGAGCTCCAGGTGCCCATCGCCTCTGAAAGTCAGGGGCACTGGACAGCATTGAGCAGCGGTGAGACCAGTCATAAACCCTGCACAATGAGCATCTCGAGTGAATAACTTGGCCCATAGACAGGCTTACGAAGTGTTCAGCAGATGAATGGCAGTAGAATGCGGAGAGGGGCATATGCTTTAATCAATGCATTTCCGTAAGTGCTCATCAAATGCTTAAAACCAGGTTGTTTTGCCTCAGAGTTTAACAAGCCATGAGGCCTCTCTCCTTGGGTAGGAAAGAGTCTAAAGGGGAAAGCAGATGGAAACCTACCCACCCACCTCTTCTTTGCCAGCACCTGGTCCTGGGAACATGGGGTTTTGTGCTGTCACCACATCCCTGTAGTCCCTCCTGGGACATGTGAGTTCAACTTGTTCTCTCTCCTTCAGCGTTTGCTCCGAGTATCTGCCTCAAGATCTAGCTCAATAACCCCCTTATACTTTTTCTGAAAACAGGGCTTGGATCATCCGACTCCTCATTGAACTCACATGCTAGTTATTCCAAAGCATGGGATCTTTTCAGTGCCCAGTAAAAGCCCTCTGAAGTGAGGCCAGAGCCAGAACGCCCCAGGGAGGACGCACAGCCATGGATTCAAACAAACAAGCAGGTAAATTGCACTCTTTGATAGAGGTGAACTAAAACATAAAGCCCTCTCCAGCAAGAGAAATCACTCCTTTGGAAAACACAACCCAGCTCTGTAAGAAAAGAGATCTTCAAAAGCTCGCAGCACTGCTCTGATGCTGCTCCTTCTGTAGGCAATGGGAAATCTACAGCTGACTTCACACCAGTGCTGAGGCCCAGATCCCTCAGAGGTATGTAGGCACCTCATTTCCATTTATTTCAATAGGAGTTAGGAACCTAAATACCTTTGAGGATTCGGGCCTGAGTGCTTTGGAAAATCCCACTCATTTCATCTAGAAACCAAAAATGTTTTACTCTAGTCTGGAAAAAAAAAAAGGAGGAGGAGGGTAGGAGGTAGAACTATTCCATTACCTTGCCAATTAACAAGTAAAAGCTAATAACCAATGTAGAACATATTTTAAGAAGTATTTCCATACAGTAATTAGGAGTTCAAAGGAGACCTACAAGGGCTTCATATCGGTCACATTCTTTGTATTGCAGATATTTTCAGTTTGAGAATCTGACAATGAATTGTGAATTACTCACCTGGGGAAAAGCTGATTTTATTAATGAAAGCATTTTAGATCACCTAGGTCTTCGGCCCCAGTTCTACAGGATACTTAAGCACATGCCTAACTTTAAGCACTGGCTGCTTAAAATAAAGCATGTGCCTAAGGCCCTTGCAGAATTGGGGCCTCATTCATTCATTACTTATACCTACCCATATGCTGTTAAAACCCTGTGGGGCTGGGGTGAATGGAAACGAACAACTGTGTTTTGGAAAAGTTGCGGTTAGATCATACAGTTCTTTCACATGCAAAACTCCTGTATATTTCAGTTCTGTGCAGAGATACATGCAAGGGTAGGTCCTTACTCCATAGCTTTGGAATTTAGAACAGAACCCATTTAAAATGGTTTGTTTTTAGTTTATTTATTTGAGATACATCGTATTTGGAGTCAAAACCAATGCCAAAGCAGTACTATAGCATCCTGGCCTACACGGACACCCTGCTGTTGGAGGTGAAGTCTTTACCAAGAGACATAAGGTCTTGAGCCCTTGATGATCTCAAGTCAATTTTCACAAGAGGGTTGATGTTAACCTCAATGTTCTGTGACCAAATTCCAATTTATGCCCCAATCCTGCAATCACTTCAGTATATACTTAGCTTTATGCATATGGGTAGTCCCTTGAAGTCAACAGGACTTCTCTTGTACGTACAGGTAAGCACATGCTTAAGTGGTTGCAGGTTCAGGACTTCAGCTTTCACTGGCCTGCCTGAATTCTTCTTGCAGCTTCATTTGGATACAGTGTTCTTCATTTTCCATCTTAAACTGTTGTGTGATGTTGCTGTCTGCTGTGGAGGAGCTGCCACTCGCCGCTTCAGAGGTGGCTGCATTTCTGTGTTGGTGAAGTAACTGCTGAACCTATGGCTTCAGATCTTTTAGGATGACAGGTAGAAAAAGCATTAGAAAAAGCTAAAGTATTTAAGTATATATTGATTCAGCTGTGGTATTAGTGTGTAAGTTTGAGCAATGGACAAGAGCCAGGCTTTGGTCCTACAGTCTCTGACCTTTCTCAGAAAGGGTCAAATTCCGATGGTGCAAAAGGATTTCAGAGGAAGGGCATAAATGAGAGCAGAGTACAGTTGTATTTTCTCCTCCAGATTCTGGGCTGTATCTCCACAGGCAAATTAAATTAAGCATAGGATCAATGGGGTTAATTTTTTTAATTAGTTTTACTAAATTAGGCCTGTGCACTCAGTCCCAGCTGAAATGGAAATTTACTCCAGGATGCCTTCAATTCGTTGATATCCCCACAGACTGCTGAGATTCATTTGGTGTCACAGCAGAAAATGAGAAGGTAGCCCAAGTATCTAACTTTCCCCAGCTCTGTGTTAGTGTGCTATGCCCTGGACCCGATGCGTGCGGCGAATTTCCAGTGGTAAGTGGGGATTTCAGCTGGATACCCGCTGACCTTAAAGAGGAGCTCTGCTCTGAACAGTGCAATGGTTGGGGGGAGGGTGTCCGGAGCCCTTCCCCATCTGCCCCTACTCGGGAGCAGGCTACAGAATCTGATGTAGAGTCAGCACTTCATAGAAGTGATCCTGATCCACACCCACTGAAGCCAATGGAAAGACCCCCACGGACTTTGGTGGGCTTTGGATTGGGGCCCATGTGTAACAAACCAGCATGAGAAAACACTCCAAAGGAGGCAGAGGAGGAGGGGAGCCATGGCCCTTCCTCTCTCATGTCTGCACTGGCCTGAGGAATTGGGTAGGAGCTCAGGAAAAAGAGTGCTGCCTTCACACACCCCTGAACACTCTCCCTCTGGAAATAATTCTGCCTCCCTGATCTTCCCAGGGGGGTGCATCCCTGAAGCACCTTTTCCTTGGGGCACAGTGCCACAGAGTCACCCTTGAGCCCTTCGTATTAAGACGTCAGAGAAGTGACCAAGTCTTTCCCCATTAGCTCATCAACTCCTGGATCCAGGATTCCTAAATACAAAACCACTGGATTCAAAGAGGAGTTCACTTCCCGGATTATGTCGTCAGAGGAGTTCCAATAGCAGCTGAGCCCTCTCCCTCTTATTCACACTCCCGGCTCCTCTCTGCTAGATCCATCAGTGGAGCATCAGTGCCTAGATTACTCAACAACAATTGCATTTGCCTTTGAGCTCCCAAATTAATTTCCTCATTGTCTTTTTAAGCTGTATTTATTAAAATAAATCTGCACTGTTGCCTGATTTTAGGGGATTAATATTATTGTTTATATAATATGGGTTATAGGCTCGCCAATTAATCTGATCAGAAGATAATATGGTTCTTGTCCCAGAATCAGGCTACACAGAGTTTTGCAAGGTCCCTGGGGATGTATGACAAAGACACTCACACTGAGAACAGAAATAGTCTTAAAGACTTTTATTGACATAAAGGGAAAAGTAATCAATCACAATTACAGAATAATAATAATACTGTTCTAGAGGTACATTTGATTAGATTAATATACTCACACGGTTCCTTGATAGCCTGGTGTAAGAGACAAAGGACCAGCCTCTTCTCTGGCATGTCAAAGAGTCCGATGCTCCAGGTTCCTCAATTCTCAAGTGGAAGATGAAGAATTTAAGAGAAGCTAGAGAGCTAGAAAGCTATAGAAAGACCCAAGAGAAGCTAACTTAAAACCTGACTAAAATTAACTAACTAAACATGGTGATTTGCCACTCTTATAGAGACTGAGAACTGTATGCTCACCTTCCATATCCAAACTTAATTTCCTCATCCACAAAATGTTAGGTTACGCTTACTCTATAGATTGGCTGTGACTGGAGTCCCAGGAGGGCCTCACAGAGATTGCTCAAACTGCAAAGAATGGGGCAGATAATCCCCAAAACTGGTGGTTATTCCAATACTTTGATTCACCCAGCCAGCAACAAAACAGCTTTTACAATACCTTACTGGTTACTCACAAGCCAGAATACAGTTCCTTTAAAGCAACCCAGCCTTGGGCTTCCACCCAGACAGCCAAGTCAATATGATGAGGATTACTGAAAATCTTGTTCATCGTATAAAATAGTTCTAACCAATCCCAAAGGATCAGATACATTACCCTCCAGGTAAATGAATATTTCAGATCTTACCCAAATATATGCTTACAGCCAATTCTTATTAACTAAACTAAAATTTATTAAAAAATAAGAGTGTGTGTTGGATAAAAGATCATTATACATACAGACATGAATAGAGTTCTTAGGTCAGTTTCATAGTAGAGATGGTGAGCTATAGAGTTGCAAAGAGCTCTTTCAGAATGAGTCCATGGGTTCAGTCCAGTGTTTAATATCAGGGTGCTCCAGAATGGAACTCAAGCTTCCCCTGATGAAGCATAAGGCGATTTGAGATGAAAGGATCAGGTCCCAAGAGAACTGTATACAGTTCCCGGGGAAGCCTCTTGACAGCATGCAGTCCTTGGGTGAACAATAAGCAATCATCCTAGCTTTGAAGTACACCTCCTATTTCCTAAGCATCACCGGTAATTAGCTACATGGATTAACATAAGGCAATTGCCTATTTCCTGCCATTTGCAGGTGATTTACCACAAACTTCAAAGAGAAGTTAAGAAAGTGATATCACTGCATTTACAGTTCATTTCAATCTTTTGATCTCTGAATTAACAGAATATAGTGATAGACAGGAACTGTTTGGTTACATTGTTAACTTCTCAGAATATATATGTAAACACACAAAAATTATCTACTAATATGTCTCTAAAGGTTGAATCTGGGTCAATTAGCTTGCTAGCTGTGTAACCCTTTCTGCCCTGTGTAACATGGCATAGTCATAGGTATTAATGACAATTAGTTCAGCCGCACATCTGTTATTTCTGGCCTGAACTGGTTTGGTGGTGGTTGTTGCCCTGTTTTTTGTGGTATACCTGTTAAGTTAAGTTTATAGAGGGCAATCGGTTGGCCCCTTATCTATGCCAAAGGTAAAAAGCATAAGTATACTAACTTGCTTCAGCTCATCATACAGGATGCGACCTGTAGGTTCCTCATGTTACTGCCAAAATACTCTAGTACAAATCTATAAATCTATTATAATAAAACAGGAAAGGGGAGACAGCCGGGGGATCACACACGCTCCCCCCTCAGGCTGGGGGGAGACAGCCGGGGGATCACACACGCTCCCCCCTCAGGCTGGGGGGAGACAGCCGGGGGATCACACACGCTCCCCCCTCAGGCTGGGGGGAGACAGCCGGGGGATCACACACGCTCCCCCCTCAGTCTGGGGGGAGACAGCCGGGGGATCACACACGCTCCCCCCTCAGGCTGGGGGGAGACAGCCGGGGGATCACACACGCTCCCCCTCAGGCTCGGGGGAGACAGTCGGGGGATCACACATGCTCCCCTCAGGCAGGGGATTTCAGTGCTAGTCTCACCATATTGGATTTTTTTTCTCAAAGACCTAGTTCCTGGATCATGAGAGTTTGTGAGACACTCAGCTTGCATTTTAAAACAGAAGTATGTTTCTAGTTCTCATGGTTGCGGTGAAAATCTTGAAAATGTGACCTGAGTGCACCCTGCAGGGCCAGAGCCAGAAAGCAAAGCAAAGAACCCTATTTAAAAAAAAAAAAAAATCATAATTTTTTAGGCCAATCTCATGATTTCAGGGTGCTGAGTGAGGTTGGCAATACCGCACATCACTGTACCTTGCATACTGCCTCTTTCTCTTATTTCATCAGACAGGTTCGGCATCAAGCAATGCAGACCAGTCCTGAGAGTGTTGCAACACACCCACCAGACCTTTAGGGCTGGAGGCACAACTAAAACTAGGCTGGACAACACACCCGACAATGTCGGAATGTGTGTGTGTAGGGAAGAGATGAACGTGAAGACCTAATAATTCTTCTGTCTCTTATTTCCATTATTCCGTGGAGAATTAGCTCATGTTTCCCTGAATCAGGGCATCACAGACTATAATAGGGCAATGCACAGGTGTCCTGTTTTCCTTGACAGTCGTCCAGTTCCCCCCCAGGGGCAAACTAATCAGGGCTCGATTATGTTGTTTAAGGCACAGAGGGGCTGAGCAAGGCTGCCCAAGGAGGATGCTGGGAGGCACTGCGCCTCAGAAAGCTCCCCAATTGCACTGCGGGGAACAATTTGCAGCCACTTGCTCTGAGGTGCAGCCCCTGTACTTCTTTGAGTGCTGGGAGTTGCGATCCAGGAAGCTCTAACATGTCCACTCCTCCTCCCCTGTGCAGTCGCATTAGGGCTAGGAACAATCTAGCCCTCAGACTTTAGCTTCCTACTTCATATGTGTGGCAACAAGGTCCTTGGAAGTAGGGTACCTGTTCACTGATCCCATAAACAGAGTTCGCTTAAACCCCAGAATTGGATACAGGGTGGGAATTCAGTGCAGATGCTGCATGAATTAAGTGTCACAGGCCAGCATGAGAGAAACCAATAGTAACAGAACAAAGGAAAAGTATCGGCATGTACCAACATATGCCCCGGTCTTTTCACCTGCTCTCCGAGCTCTCCAGGTATTAGCACTGCTCTGACAATGAGATTGATTAAAGGATTAGAAAAACTTGCCTTACAGTGACAGAGTCAAGGAGCTGTTGTATTCACTTAGGTGGAATATGGGCCAACGGTGTTAATATGAGCCAGTCACTCTATCCAACATTACACAGTGTTAAACAAGGTCCAGGGTTTGGTATACAGAGACCTCAGCCTGCTTAGTACCACGGCAAACACACCATCAAACAGCCTTTTAATAGTTTATTAAAGATACAGAAAAGAAAGAAATACAGTTAAAGCATTTGAAATGTAAATTATTAATTACGGCTTTCAGTGTAACAACATCCCTTGTTCCCTTTCCCTTTGGCTAGAGAGAGAGGCTTTAGAAGGAAAAAACCCATTTGACAGTCTTTAAGCTGGTATTAAAGATGGTAATAACTGCCCTTTTGGGGAAAAGAGAAGCAGCTAGTTGAGATGGGTTGGAGCCGTCATTGCTGCTGCTGTTGTTAAAGTCTGATCCTGTTTTGTAGAAGACAAAACAAGAAACAAACCCGCAAAAGGGGAAAGAAAAGAACAGCAAAGATAGGAAATCTGTGTGTGTCTGGTGTTGACTCTTACTTGCAACCTCATTACTGGATAAACACAAGCACAGCACATGGTCTGATTAGCCACGCCAAAACTCATACTAGCATCAGGCTGTTTAGGGCATTGCTTTCAGCTGCCTTTTTTGGTCTCAGGCTTACAGCTATGTTGCAAAATACACAGTCTTGGCTGGCTATGCCAGAGTCTTGTTAGAAGGAAAAAGGAGAGGGATGGGAAAGAGAAGAAATAGAGAGTGAAGAAGGAAAAGGATACCCATGGGGGAGAGAGAGACAAAGTCTCACATCCCAGGTTGTATTCAGGATTCAGCCAGAGCCAGTAGAGGTGCTGGTGTCATCTGGGTCCCTCTTTGGCCCGGTTATCTCTCAGGACTGGGGTCCTAGGAGATGGTGGGTGTAGCGGCCATGATGGTAAGGTTCAGTCTAGTAGCCAGTTTTCCTCCCAAGGTCTCTTTCTTTAAGGACCCAGGAAGGGAATGGTGGGTACAATAGCCTGTCCCTTCATTATTTTGTCCATCAATTAGGGCTAGTTTCCAACACACCAGTTTTGGTTCACTGATTTCTGGTTCCACACTTTTCTTGCTTACCAGGCATGATCCCAGTCCCTGAGTTACAGCAGCAGGCCTTTTTGTTTGTTCATTCCGTCTTTTTGTCCATTTCATACCTTTTCTTATAAACATTTGTTCTTCTTCGAGTGATTGTTCATGTCCATTCCAAGCAGGTGTGTGCGCGCCGCGTGCACGCCAGCCGGAAGATTTTTCCATAGCAGCGTCTGTAGGGTCGGCTCCGGCGCCCCCTGGAGTGGCGCCTTTATGGCGCTGTATATAGGGGCCAGCCGACCCCCCACCGCCCCAGTTCCTTCTTACCGCCGGTGACGGCTAGCTGGAACTTCTCTTGCTCTTTAGCAATCGTGACAGTGTTCTATAGTTCTTGTACATAGTTTATTAGTTAGTAGTTAGTGTTAGTGTTAGATAGTTAGGTGTCAGTTGGGGGGGTTTTCCCCAACTTTTCGTCGCCCCGCTGGGGCATGCCCGGGTCCCCAGGGTTCAAACTCTGTCGGGACTGCGGGAAGTTTATGCCGAAAAGTGATCCACACTCTTCGTGCTTGCGGTGCCTCGGGGAGACCCATCAAAGGGACAGGTGTCCTATTTGCAGGGCTTTTCACCCCAGGACTCTCAAGGATAGAGAGCAGAGACTTAAAGTCCTCCTAATGGAGGCGGCACTGCGGCCGCAATCGGATCCCGGACCTTCAGAGCCGGCACCCAGCACTTCATCCTCAGTGCGCAGTGCCCCGGCACCGGAGATAGGTCGTGAGGCCAAGGCCCCAAGACCCCGGCACCGCAGAGAGTCGGCGCATAAGAAATCGTCTTCGACAAGACACTGCTCTCCTTCGCCGGTGCCGGCTAAAAAGAACAGGCCGCGGACCGAGCAATCTCCCCATGGGGACTCTAAAGGTCGGGCGCAGTCCACGATTGTTACGGAGCAACCCGCGCCGCAGACCCATCCGGCCATCCCGTTGACTCCCGCCCCGGAGAGGGCAAGGTAGAGTCCGGAACGGTATAGATCCCCGGACATTATGGAGGAGGTCCGCCTCCCATCGACGCCTGAGGCGTTCGAGGCCGCCTCAGACCTCTTGAACCTTCCGGTGCCGGCGTCACCGCACCGGTGCAGACAACCTCCGGCTGCCGCCGGGCCCCAGTATCACTCTAAGGGTAAACCGGCGATGCGCTCACCGCACTCTCCACGCGGCGCCACGGTAGCGGCACCGGCGCGAGCACCCCAGCCGGCGACTGTGGGTACCGCTCCTATTCAGAGACTTCTGACTCGGAGGCGGACTCCTACCGTTCTAACAGATCGAGGAGCAGATCGTCCTCGCGTAGGAGTGCCTAACCATACCCACCACAGTGGCATCAGCAGCAGGAGTGGCAACCACCTCCACAGTGGCCTTTCTGGACGCCATGGGCCTACCATCAGTCGGTGGGTCAGGCGTACGGGCCCCGCTCACGAACCGCTTCTGTCTCCTCAGCGTCTGGGGCACCGCCGCTAATGCCACCGCCACCAGCACCGCCGTCTGACAGGAGTGTGCCACAAGGCATTACGGCACCCCCTGGTCAAACAACGGCACCGACAGGGGCTTTGCTTCCTTCAGCGCAGGCACCGCCCAGCACTCCTCGGCGTTCGGTGGCGACCCCGGTACCGGCCGCGGTGCCGCATCTTGAGCCCGCACCGGCCGCGCAGCCGGAGTACCGTGTGCCGCAGGCCCTTACAGAGGGAGACGTGCTAGATGAAGGGCAGCTACATGGAACATCTTCCTCTTCATCTCCAGATGAGGCAGTAGCGGGAACTTCTGCTACTCCGGCTTTAGAGGATAATAGACTCCTCCAACAGCTCCTTACTCGAGCGGCCCAGAGCCTCTCGATACAGACGGAACAGATCGAGGTGGACACCGATCCTGTAATTGATATCCTGGCCCCGTCAGGCCCATCTAGGGTGGCCCTACCCCTCATAAAAACCATTGCGGACACAACCCGCACCTTGTGGCAAACTCCAGCCTCATTGGCCCCTATAGCCAAAAAGACTGAGAGGCGGTATTTTGTCCCAACCAAGGGCTATGAACATCTTTACACGCACCCCCCGCCGGACTCCCTGGTGGTGGATGCGGCCAACCAGAGGGAGTGACAAGGTTTTCAGGGATCCACTCCTAAAAATAGAGAGGCTAAAAAGTTGGACCTCTTCGGACGTAAGGGCTATTCAACGGGGGGCCTACAGTTGCGTATTGCCAATCAGCAGGCCATAGTGAGCCGGTATGGACACAACACGTGCTCGGCTTTGTCTAGATTTACGGACCTCCTCCTGCAGGATTCATGAACCGAGTTCTCGGCCCTTGTCGAGGAGGGCAGATTAATTACTCGAGCTTCCCTTCAGGCAGCCTTGGACGCAGCCGATTCGGCCTCGTGCACGTTGGCTACTGGTCTCGTACAGGCACGGAGCCTGGCTTCAAGTTTCCGGCCTTCCTCATGAAGTCCAACAGACTATACAGGACTTACCTTTCGAAGGGCCCACGCTTTTCTCAGAAAAGACAGACAAACGGCTCCATAGCCTAAAGGACTTGCGGACCACCCTCCGTTCTTTAGGCCTACACACCCGTTACTCAGTGTAGGCAGTTTAGGCCGCCACAGGCCCCGCGTCCATATCAACCTCAAAATCGAGGTGATGCCCTGTGCAGAAGACTGCGGACTGGCAGGAGGAGGCAACAACAGCAACCCTTCGGACAGTCTTCTGCCCAACCAAGGCCTCCGCAGGGGCCTAGACCACCATTTTGAGGGTTCAGTCGAGGACGGCCTACCGGACAGATCTCTGGATCCTCCCAACCTTACCTTTTCATCACGTCTGTCCCCCTTCTATCGTGCGTGGGCCCGGATCACGTCAGACGCTTGGGTGCTTCGCACGGTAGAGGAGGGATATTCTATTCAGTTTTCCTCCCTCCCGCCCCACCAGCCCCCCTCCCCGTCCCTCTTCAGGGACCCCTCTCACGAGCAACTTCTCCTTCAAGAAGTTCAGTCCCTCCTTACAGCAGGGGCAGTGGAGAAGGTGCCTCGAGAACTACGGGGCAAGGGCTTCTATTCTCGATATTTCCTAATACCGAAAGTGAAAGGGGGCCTCAGACCTCTTCTGGACTTGCGGCGTCTCAACAAGTTTGTCAAGAAGCTCAAGTTCCGCATGGTCTCCCTGTCCTCCATCATTCCTTCCCTGGATCCAGGAGACTGGTATGCCGCCCTCGACTTAAAGGATGCATACTTCCATATCGCGATAATCCCTCGCCACAGGCGTTACCTCAGGTTTCTCGTCGGCAACGTTCATCTACAGTTCACGGTCCTACCCTTCGGTCTATCAGCAGCCCCAAGGGTCTTCACAAAGTGCATGGCAGTCGTGGCAGCCTTCCTCCGCAGTCAAGGGATCCAGGTATTCCCTTACCTGGACGATTGGCTCATCAAGGGCAGGACCAAGGCACTCGTGGAGGCTCAGGTGGTCTTCATCAGGCACACCTTCAGCTCCCTCGGCCTCTTACTCAACGAGGCCAAGTCCACTCTTTCTCCAACACAAAGAATCGAATTCATAGGAGCACTTCTGGACTCGACACAAGCCAGAGCATATCTCCCAGAGGCCAGATTCCGAACTTTGTCCAACATCATTCTCGGCCTCCAAAGTTACCCTACCACCACAGTAAGAAGCTGCCTCAAATTACTAGGGCACATGGCAGCATGTACCTATGTCGTCAGACACGCCAGGCTCAGACTGTGCCCTCTCCAATCTTGGTTGGCAGGGGTTTATCGGCCAGTCAGGGACTCCCTAGACTCAGTGGTGACGTTACCTCGTCCAGTGTTGGACTCCCTCCAATGGTGGCTCGACCCACGGGTGGTCTGCGCGGGGGTCCCTTTCCTCGAACCAGAGCCCTCCCAGACCCTGGTAACGGACGCGTCGGATCAGGGATGGGGTGCACATCTGGGCCACCTCCGGACCCAAGGTCTTTGGTCGAGGGAGGATCTTTCATCGCACAACAATGTCAGGGAATTGCGAGCGGTACGCCTCGCATGCATGGCATTCAAGTCCCAGCTCGCGGGCAAGTGTGTTTCTGTCCTCACAGACAATACTCCAACGATGTTTTATATCAACAAACAGGGTGGGGCTCGCTCCTCTCCCCTTTGCCAGGAGGCCCAAGCATTACGGGACTTTTGCGTACAGAACGTAATTCACCTGATAGCATCCTACCTCCCCGGCACGCACAACGCGCTCGCGGACACTCTCAGCCGCTCGTTCCAGGGTCACGAGTGGTCTATCCGCTGGGATGTAGTTCTCTCAATTTTCCGACTCTGGGGTCATCCCCGAGTGGACTTGTTTGCTTCCAACGAGAACAGGAAGTGTCGTCAATTCTGCTCCCTCATGGGACACAGTCAGGGATCCCTATCAGATGCGTTTCTCCTCTCTTGGGCTGACGGGCTTCTTTACGCCTTCCCCCCGATTCCCTTGATTCACAAGGTGATCCTCAAGGCCCGCAGAGATCACACTCAACTCATCCTCATAGCTCCTGCGTGGCCACGCCAGCATTGGTACGCGTCTCTCCTACACATGTCTACGAGGGTTCCACTCAAGTTGCCCCTACTACCGGACTTGATCACGCAGGATCGCGGTCGCCTCCTTCACCCGAACCTGGAGTCACTCCACCTTACAGCTTGGATGCTCCATGGCTAAACCCACTGGAGTTACAATGCTCCCATCAGGTCAGACAGGTCCTGTTGGGAAGCAGGAAGCCGTCGACAAGGTCTACGTATTTGGCCAAGTGGAAGCGCTTCTCCCTCTGGTTTATACAGCACGGTCAGGGCCCCTTGCTCGCCCCGATACCTCTCATCTTGGACTATTTGCTACATCTGAGACACCTGGGACTAACTCTCTCATCGATTCGAGTCCACCTTGCTGCAATCTCCGCATTCCACCCTGGAGAGGGGGGGACCTCAGTGTTTGCAAACCCACTTGTTGGACGGTTCCTTAAGGGTCTTGACAGATTGTTCCCACATATCCATCAACCTGTCCCTGCTTGGGACCTCAATTTGGTCCTGTCTGTCCTCACGGGGGCCCCATTCGAGCCGCTGGCTTCATGCTCGCTGTTATACCTCTCATATAAGGTCGCGTTCTTGGTGGCTATCACATCAGCACGGAGGGTATCGGAACTCAGAGCTCTGACATCCGAGTCTCCATACACCGTCTTCCACAAGGACAAGGTCCAACTCAGGCCGCATCCTGCGTTCCTACCTAAGGTGGTTTCCCCATTTCACATGGGTCAAGACATTTTTCTCCGTGTTTTATCCCAAACCGCACTCCTCGGCTAAGGAGCGCAGGCTGCATTCTCTGGATGTTCGCAGAGCTCTCGCGTTTTATATAGAAAGGACGAGACCCTTCAGGAAGTCGACCCAACTTTTCGTCGCTGTGGCTGACAGTAGGAAGGGGCTCCCGG
The DNA here is from genome assembly GCF_028017835.1 of Emys orbicularis. Lineage (NCBI taxonomy): Eukaryota > Metazoa > Chordata > Testudines > Emydidae > Emys > Emys orbicularis. The sequence continues at coordinate 213,488,545 of NC_088685.1, read as the reverse complement.
TCACGTCACAGAGGATCTCGGCTTGGATCAGAACCTGTATCCAGGAGTGCTACAGTCGGGCCAAGATACCAGCCCCGCCTATCACGGCCCACTCCACAAGAGCGCAGGCCTCTTCAGCTGCGTTCCTGGCCCACATCCCAACACAGGAAATTTGTAGAGTGGCCACCTGGTCCTCAATCCACACCTTTACGGCTCACTACGCCATTACGCACCAGGCTAGGGAGGATGCTGCATTTGGCCGTGCAGTCCTCCAGTCTGCAGTGACCTCCGACCCCACCCCCTAGACTTGGGCTTGTGAGTCACCTGCGTGGAATGGACATGAACAATCACTCGAAGAAGAAGAAACGGTTACTCACCTTCTCGTAACTGTTGTTCTTCGAGATGTGTTGTTCATGTCCATTCCAATACCCACCCTCCTACCCCTCTGTCGGAGTATCGGCAAGAAGGAACTGGGGCGGTGGGGGGTCCGCTGGCCCCTATATACAGCGCCATAAAGGCGCCACTCCAGGGGGCGCCGGAGCCGACCCTACGGACGCTGCTATGGAAAAATCTTCCGGCTGGCGTGCACGCGGCGCGCACACACCTGCTTGGAATGGACATGAACAACACATCTCGAAGAACAACAGTTACGAGAAGGTGAGTAACCGTTTCTTGTTGTAAGTTATTGGGACATGTTATGCACTTACACTCATTTTTTACAGCTGAATGCAACCAGGGTAAGTTTTTAGGTCCAATTATCACAACAGAGCTCAATCTATTTAGCTTAACAAAGAGAAAGTTAAGGGGTGACTCGGCAACAGTCTAAAAGTACCTACATGGGGATCAAATATTTAATAATGGGCTCTTCACTCTAGCTGACAAAGGTATAAGAAGATCCAATGTTGAAAGTAGACACATTCAGACTGGAACTATGGCATACATTTTTAACAGTGAGGGTAATTAACCTTTGGAACAACTTACCAAGGATGGTGGTGGATTCTCTATAATTGGCAATTTTACAAGGTATAACAGATACAAGTAAACCATGCCTGCTCAATGTGGCACTCTGTCCCCCTCTAGTAGTTCCTAGGCCAGCAGGAAGCTGATGAGCCTGCTACAGGCTTGGCTGACAGAGGTGTCTTTTAGCTCAGGTAGTAGAGGCTTATGCATTAAGAGCAAGAGGTCTCAGGTTTGATCCCAAATTATTTGTAATATTTCTTTGATAAGTCTACTTTCAAAGTCATGCCCCTGATCAGAGTGGATTCTGGCAGGCCAACCATAGTGCACAAAGTACTTGTCTCATAATATCTTGGCTACAGTGGGTAGCACATTGGGGGACGCTTGGGCGTATCAAGTGAAATGATCCATTACCACTAATACGTTAGTGTTCCCTTTGTTCTCAGGTTCTAAGGACAGAAAGTCAATACACACAAGATTCATGGGTCCCTTGCTATGGATGTTAACTAACTGGACAGATGGTTTGGGTGCCGTCTTCGGAGCTAAACATCTGGCACGATTCTTATAATATTCCTCTCCATCCCTTGCTAATGTGGGCCAATAGTCCCTGCTTCTTACTATTCAAGTGTCCAAAATGCCTTCCTTCATCATGCAAGGTCTTCAGTGGAAAAATCAGCTTTCTGCAGAAATGAGACTTTTTGAAAAAAAAACCCAATTTTCCATCAAAGAACAGTGTCGATGAAAAATTTTCAACCAGCCTTAGAGTAAATCACCTAAGCATCTAAGTCACTTTTGAAAATGGGATTTATGCTTCTAAATCACATAAGTGCTTTTGAAAAATCTTAAACCCTGTCTCATAATACAAGAGCAAGGGGGAATTCAATTAAACTGAAACCAGCACATTTGAAGCTAATAAAAGGAAATATTTTTTTAGAAAACCCACAACACAATCAATCTGTGGAACTCATTGCCACAAATCATAAAGGCCAAGAGCTCGGAAGGATGCTAAAGAAGGATTGAAAAATTTATATTGATAATGGGAACACGTAGATAGGATTTAAAAAAAACAAACAGAATTTTTAATAATAATAAACCATAATGCTTCAGGGCATACACCAACTACTTACTGATGGTGGTTAGGAAGGAACTCTTAGTGGGCAGGAGTCATAATTGTGTATTAGGGGGTTTCCTGCAGTTTCATATGAAGTATCCAGACCTGGCTATTGTGAGAGATTGGATACTGTACGAAATGGACCTCTGGGCTGATCCACTCTGGCAATTCTCATGTTATAACTGCAGCTGATTTTGCAAACTATGTGGTCTCCACATCTTCCAGAACAGGACTAAGTCCTGAAAAGAGATTTGCATCTGCGGAGGATGGCACAGCACTCTGCTCCAGTTATTTATAGCAATCATAATAAGTCATTTTAATTGACTGCAGTTCTTTATTCCCACAGGAGAAACTGAAAATGTGCCAGTGAGTAACCCTGCAACACAGATTTCTCAGGTAAAGACAAGCAATATGCCCTGAATAATTCCAAGTTTAAAGAATGAAGAACAGATTAATAGTCTTTACAACCAAAATTCATTCAAAGGAAAAATACAGGCAGATGTGCACATTGCATGGACAAATGTTATGAACTGGCCGTCCTTCTGAAAGGTGTTTCCGTCTGACCTCTTTGCTCACAGCCAGGTGCAAATTAGATGACTGATTTGTGATCTCAGCCAAGTAATTAGATGTCACCATCCCATCATTTGGGTGCACACACACTTGTGAGTGCAAAACGAGAGACAGCTGATGAACACTCAAGCACATTGGCTTCAGTAGGGGGGTTGCTCCTTCCCTTCCTGAGCTGCACTCTGCTCCTTGTCTATCGCCAAAGATCTGGGTCTGTGTTAATCGTTCAGTATAAAGTTCCCAGCTCTATGACGTAACTTTCTTCAAATTGCAGTGAGGCCCCATTTTAACTGCAGTTTACAAAATATATATATATATATATATATATATATATATATATATATATATATATATATATATATATATATATATATATATATGTACAAGTTGTGGGGAATAGTTTTAAAATGCAGACTGCTTGTAGCATAGTTTCAACACTTCCATCCCCCACTGTTGCTCTTACCCCTGCCACTTTCCCCCTCCTTTTCCCTCTTTGCCACTACTATCTTTCCCTCCCTGTGCTGCTAGTAACAGTTCTAGGGCCAGATCCTCAGCTTGCATAAAGCAGCATAGCCCCACTGATTTCAAGTCCCTGAAGTCAATAGAGTTACACTGATTTACACCAGGTGAGGATTCGGTGTATAGCTCTAGGACCAGAAGGGGTACTAATCTCTGCCATTAGAAACATGATCATCAATAAATGTAAGACTCTAGTAGCTCTTCTAGCATCTAATAGTAGTATAGCTATTAGCTAGTCCATGATAGGACAAGGCATCAGGCCGTTCCACTGGGGATAGGTGGGAAAATTAACTGAAATTGCCCAGGTGCTTAGGGTTTGCGGAAAGTCCTGGCAGTAATATTTCTGTGAAATTACAATTTGCATATGGGCTCATTAACAAGAGATGAGAGCCATGTGCTGAGTAACGTACCATTTATTTATAACTTCAGAACAGCAGCATAAGAGGGTAGGATACACAATGATGCTTGGTTGAGGCCTGGTGAGGCAACTAAAATAATAATAAATAATAGAAATAATTAATAATAATGGAGTTGGGAGAGGGAAGTTTTCAGGCCTAGTTTCTTGTATTAATTGTTTCCAAACAGTATAGTTAATAATACCCTGTGTGGTACGCAGTTGTTGTTGCAGCCATGTTGGCCCCAGGATATTAGAGATACAAGGTGGGCAAGGTAATATCTTTTATTGGACCAACTTCTGTCGGTGAGAGAGACAAGCTTTCGAACGAAACAGAGCTCTTCTTCACGTCTGGGAACTAACTCAAGGTGTCACTGCTAAATACAAGATTTGAACAGATTGTTTTTCGTAAGTAAACAACACACATTTCAAGGGAACCATTCCAGGTGATGTGACCCATGAACATCCCTCCAGTCATGAAGGCAGGGGGGAAACAGTCCATGATTTTTAGTGTCTAGCAAAGTTATGAATTTAAACTCCCAGGCTCATCTTTTGAAAGTGTTCTGCAGGTTTCTTTCGAGGATGAGGACAGATAGATCAGATATAGATTGATGGCTTTGTGAAAAGGGTTCACCCACAGGTGATATGGTGTTTTTGTCTTTTATCATTTTCCTGTGTGAGTTCATTCGAGAGCATAGTGATGGTCTGGTTTCTTACACATAGTTACTATTGGGGCATTTAGTGCACTGGATGAGGTACACCACATGTTGTGATAGGGATGTGTAGGACCCATGGATCTTGAAAGGTGTCTTGTGGGGGGGGGGGGGTGTTGATCATCATAGAAGTGGAGATATGTTTGCAGGTTTTGCATCTGCTGTTCTGGCATGGTCTGGTGCCGTTTTGAGTTGGGGTGTCCTGGTCTTTGGGGAGCTTGCTTCTGATGACGACTTTGAAGAGGTTGGGGGGTTGTTTGAAGGTCAGAACAGGGGGTTCAGGAAAGATTTTTTTCAGGATGGGGTCCCCATCGAGTATGGGTTGTAGCTGTTGGATGATATCCCGTATGGGTTGCAGTACGGGGTGGTACGTGACAACTAGTGGTGTGCAGACAGAGCGGGTTTTATTTCTGTATTGAAGCAGGTTTTCTCGGGGTATTTGGGTGGCCTGTTCCATGGTGCTATCTACTTCTCTGGTGCAGTGTCCTTGTTTGGAGAAGGCAGTTTTGAGTGTGTTAAGATGTATATCCTGGATTTTCTCCTCAGAGCATATTCTGTAGTATCTCAGTGCCTGGCTGTAGATAACAGATTTCTTGATGTGTTTGAGGTGGTTACTAGATCTATGAAGTAGTTGTGGTGATCTGTGGGTTTCTTGTATATAGTTGCCTGTAGAGTTCCATTGTTGAAGTTCTTCATGGTATCCAGGAAGTGGATGCTGGTGTGGGAGTGTTCCAGAGAGAGTTTAATAGAAGGATGGTGATTGTTGATGGAAATCCATGAGGGAGCTGAAGTCATTTGTCCAGATGATGAAAATATCATCAATGTATCTCAGGTATATCATTGATTTCATGGTGCATTTGTCCAGAAATTCTTCAAGGTGCCACTAAGAGGTTGGGATATTGGGGAGCCATCATAGTACCCTTGGCTGTTTCCATGGTTTGGACAAAGCATTTGTTGTTGAATGTAAAATTGTTATGCGGGAGGATGAAATGGATGAGTTTGACAATGTGTTTGGAGTGGAGATCTGAGGGTTGTCCACTGTCTTGTAAATATTTGAGGCGGGCAGCGATGCTGTCTTTGTGAGGGATGTTGGTGTACAGGGAGGTGACATCCATGGTAGCAAGGAGGGTGTTCTGAGGGAGGTTGTTGATGTTGCGGAGTTTGTTGAGAAAGTAGGTTGTGTCCTGGAGGAAGCTGGCCCTTTGTGTGAAGAGTGGTTTGAGGATAGCGTCTGAGTCCCGATATTGCTTCAGTAAGAGTGCCGTGGCCAGATATAATGGGTCTGCCTGGGTTCCCTTGTTTATCTGGGGAAGGATTTGATGATATCCTTAAATTGGGTAAACTGTGGTGTGGGGTTGTCTTTGAGTTTGTTATAGTAGGTGGTGTTGGAGAATTGTTGGTTGGCCCTCATTAATGTATTCATTATGATTGAGGCAGACAAAGGGGGCACCACTATAATCCTGTGGAAATTCCTATTTCATTCTGCTTTTTTCCCCCTTCCCAAATAACTCTGGAAGTGCATGTCCAGGGATTGAACAGAGATAATGGATGGAATTAAGGGTAGATTTGGAACAGACGCTGCCCAGGGGTACCTAGGGTTGTGATGCACCTCACCACCACTGACCCTTAGCATAAGGAAGACGTATCTGTGCTTGCTGTGAAACAGCTCCCAGAAACCACCAATCTCTGGCAACACAAGCACTGCCCTCCAGGCCTCCTCAGTTCTCGCTCTCTGTGTACCAGTAGCAATAGGCACACACCAACTCCCGAGTCCTCGGAGTGTTCCCTGCAGCATCCAGCCCCTTATCCCCTGGACACACTCAGAACTACCAGGCCTCCCTGTTCCCAGTTTGAAAGATTCAGCTCAGGAGCAGCAGTTTGCTTAGCACCACAGCACTTAGATCTAGTTATAGAGAAAAGAATAATAAGTTTCTTGTCAAAGGATGGCAACTTCCTGTAGAGGATTTAAAGATGTATCCCATATTGCGTTTCTCATTAGGTCACACATTTTATAGGCACTCATTCTGACTCATTCCAGCACTTTTCCTGAGATTTCTAAATTTCAACCTGTACACCTCAGGGGTCATTTGAAACCTTTGCAAGACAGCTTTTTAAAATTCAGGATATATCAAAGCTTCTCCAATCAGCATTTCATTCAATACATTTAAAGCTTTACCCAGGAGTTGTGCAATCAGTCTGGGGACTGGCCTGTCTTCTGGAACTTTATGTAGTTCACTTAGCCTTTCAAAAGTGATGAGGTATTCTTCAGTACAGTCCGTTTCCTTGTATGCAGGGCACGACTTATCCCAGCTGGGTGTTCCTTGGATGGAGGGAGTAGCTGGGGATGGTGGAATCTGTCCTGCCTGTCCCTTATGCTCCGGGCCGGCAGTCTTCCCTTTTCTTGGGCTTCCATCTCTTTCAGTTCCATGGCCCGCCAATGTGCTGCTGCCTTTCTGCCCCCCTCTCCTTGGCTCTCATCTCTGCTTCCCACTTTCTGCTCAGCTAACCATATTTGGTGTCCACATTCGTGGTCTTTCTGCTCATTCTCCAGCCCGACCAGCTCTCACTTGGTAGTTGCTTTGTTGTCGCCCATGTTTATGCTTTACTTTTGTTCTATTTTCCTTTCCTGAAATAAACAAACAGAAAATAATAAAGCTGTAACCTTTCTTTTGACTGTTCCCACCCACCACACTTGAGAATCACTTAAAAGTGTTACACCAGTGATTGAAGTGCAAACCTCAGTTAAAATAACAAGCTTTGTATAAATCCTGCTTTGACTACATGACACTCTCATTCTGGGGTGCAATCCTGATCAGTGAGGGGTTGTGTCACCGCCTGCCCTGTAACCCTGGGTGCCTCACAATGCTTTGCTGTTGTAGCTCCCAGCCTGGGCCACTCACAAACAGCCTGCCACCACGCAGGTTACACCCTGAGTGTCTGTGTATAACCGTAGCCCTGGTCCAGCTGCCTGGCAGCAACACACTAGTCATACTCCGCCTTCCACCAGCCTTGGTTATTTTTTGGAGGGTGACCCCAAATTTCCCCAAACTGTGTGTTCTGCACTGTCAAGCTCTCTCCTGGACAGTTCAGATATTAAAGTTAAGTTGCTCCTATACAATAAGCAACAGTTTGCTACTTAAACTGGAGTTACCAAACAGTTCAGTTTAAACACAGCACTGGGTTGGTTTAGATTAAAACAATAAAACAAGTTTATTAACAAGAGAAGATAGTTTTAAAGTGAATTCAAATATAAGAGATGAAGTTAGAAGTGGTTACCAGCAACTAAAAGCTAAAACACACATCTAAAAGTCTAAAACTTAATCTAGCAAGTTTTGGTTCAAGGCTTTTGCTCAAGATGACCTTTCTCACCTACAGTCTTCCAGCAAGATGGTGCTGGTGCCTGTGTCTTCTCAGGTGAAAGAACTTGGGGTTCTCTGCCCTTCTCTCTTATAGTCCAGTGAACCTTTGAAATGGATTCTTCTGAAGATTAGCTTTCAAAGCAAAGTTTATGCAAAGAGTAAAGGAAGTGACAAGGAGTCTGGTGGTGAAAAAGGATCCATGTTCTTTCCTCCCACCTGGGTTTGCTGAAATGCTTGCTGTCTCAAGGACCCTATTTACTACTTTTATGGAAACTGAAGTAAACACACATTCCTTTGTTTAGAACAGGCCTGTTTAACAGACGTTGCCTAGGCAGGGCTGTGTGGTTTTGGACATGTGCTAATAACATCATACAGGGGATTTCATAACTTTACATATAATGTTGCTGCAGACATTTTACCATGATATTATTGACCAGAGAGTTATTAGTTTTCAAATGATACTTCACAAGGCATATTTTGTACAAAGATTATTACAATGGTGTGTAGGGTGTGAATTCAGGGGTGCTGTCGGTCACACTCTCCGAATGGAGCCAGGAGCTGAAGGTACTACTGCAATACAAACCACAGTCAATGTGTGTGCCAGGAGCTCCCACTGGGGTAGGACAGGTGCTCCCCACTTCTCCCACAGAGGGAGAAGGCATGACTGACCCTCGAGGAGCAAGGGAAACTCTCCATTTTAGAAATCAGCGTTAAGCCTGCCTGAGGAGAGTTGGCACCTTGCGATCTGAGGAGGGTCTTGCTCAAGAATGGTTTAATTTGTTGACTGCTTGTTAACTTTTGACTGTTTTGTTATGTAAATATGTTAGGTGCCATTTACTGTCCTTAATATCCAGGCCACCTTTCCCCTCAGACTAGCTTTTCCCTCCTTTCAGAGGTGAACAGACTGTAGTTTGAGAAGGAATTGAACCTGAGAACTTCTGGATCTAAAGGTATGAGCTGTTACTGCCTGAGCTAAATGATTTAGGTCTATTAGCCAAGCCAAGTAACAGGCTTATCAACCCCTGTGGCCCAGGCACCCTTAGATGAGGACCAAGCACCAGTGGCGTAGCCAGGTGGAAGGAACAGGGGGAGAGATCAGAAAAAAAGGCGCCACCCACTGCGGCGCTTTTACTCACCCGGCGGTGCTTTTACTGACGGGGCGGCGCTCCGGGTCTTCGGCGGCGGCGGGCCCTTCACTAGCTCCGGGTGTCTCCGGCGGTACTGAAGGACCCGCTGCCGAAATGCCGCCGAAGCCCCACGGAGTGAGTGAAGGTCCCACCGCCGAAGACCGCGCCACAGCGGGTGGCACGTTTTTTTGTGAGTGAGTTAAAAAGGTGCCACTTTTGGGGAATGTGCTCAGGGGGAGCGGCCGCTCTCCCTGCTCCCCCCTAGCTACGCTACTGCCGAGCACCGCAATGAGTGGGTTAGATAAGCCCTTGTGTCCTCATGCCAAATTGAGGTTCTGATTAACTTAAGGGACACTGCTACTAACAGCAGGTTAGGAGGGCTTGGATTCACATTGTTTCTGGTTCCTTTTAGTTGCAGGCACTGGCCTCTGAACTAAAAACTGGTTTCACTGAAGCAATGCAGGAACTTTCAAGAATTCAGCATGGAGAGTATGCTCTGGAGGAGAAGGTTAAGAGCTGCCACTGCACAATGGAAGAGAAAGTGTCCGAGATGAAGAATTCGCTGAACTCTTTCAAGGTAGGAGCTATTCACATCTGTTACATTCCTCAGACACCTGTTACATTCAGTGCAGGCTCACAGAGGTCTTTAATAAAAACGTAAGTGTCCTTGCTAGAAGACTGCAATGTAACATGACTATTTCTTAGAACTGAGAACAAAACATAAGAACCCCAAAACAGAGAGAGACTAAGCAGGCTGCTCCCTACCACAGAGAGGACAACTCAACACACTTTGGCTGTCTGGCTGCAGACTGATTGTTGCTAGGCTCAGATTTCACACATCCCTACAAAGTCCCCTAGGCTGCAAGCAAGACTAGGAAAACCCCTTATTTATAATGCGAGCCTACAATTTTAACCCAGTTTTTAAATATGCCACAACACCCTCTCCTGTTCTGAACAGCATGAAAGAGCATGCAGCTACAGGCCAAGCCCAGAAATGAGTTAAACTAAAACAAACAGAGAAAATGAACTACTTGGACCCCATATTCTGGGTGCGGCTGCTTATCACATTGGATTAATGAACTAGCTGGACTCAACTGTAGAGACCCAGAGCCAGTCCCGTCATATCATAGGTCACAAGTGAAAATGAGTCTTGATAACGAGTATACATATGTCCCTCATCACAGAACTACTGCACAGCCAGTGCCTGAGAGCAGGGGGTTTTGTAGGTCGTCGCTGAAGGGCATTGCTATAGAGCAGGGGTTTTGTAGGTCGTCGCTGAAGGGCATTGCTACAGAGTCATATTGAAGCTCGAACAGAGCCTGTCTGCTTTCATGAGAGGGAAACAGAACATGTAGATAAATGAACTCAGATAAAACCCTCTAAGGGTGGGCTAAAGTCATTCAGAAAGTTGGGCTCATTGATTTCAGTGGGAGAGAAACGCCTGAGCAACACTGAAACTCCAGCCTTGGGGCAGATCCTGGCCCCCAGTCTAGAAGCTTTGCACCTCTCTGGCAGTGCACAGCAGGGGGAGAGATGGCTTCAACTCCTGGTGATGGATTCCCCCAGCTCTGCAGCACCACGTCTAGCTCCTCCCACTCCACCCACCCATAGGAAGTTATATGGGAAAAAGGTTAAATGGATAATTTAAAAATAAAAAAAGCAAACTAAGTTCCCGATCCTGCAAATACTTACATGTGAGTGACCCCATTGTGGGATGAGGACTGCATGAGGGCACTACCAGCTGCTCTCTGCGTCTCTCATCCAAAGGCCATTAAAGACATTGGGAGTCATTCCATTGACTTTAATGGGCTTTGAATGAGGCCCTTTGACTCTGTCTCTCTCTGCCTTACAAGAGCTTCCTTTCTCATGCTGGTTAAGGTGCCCAAACATACTCCAGTAACGGAGGTCTTGGCAGAGATTTCCAATACATGCTGGATAATACATATCTACATGTCCAAAACCACAGCATGTATGTGATACATGCTGTAACTGCAAGAGAATAATCATCTGACCAATAGTTTTATTCCAGTAATTTCTAATCAATGTGGACTGTACTCATGAGCATAGTATCATTCCAGGCATTCCATCACGACCAGGGAGCATTAGTATCTAAATTCTCTAAGTGATGTTTGAATTTATTCTGCGTTTTAGGAGGAGCTCAGTGATGCCAAGTCGAAGATTGAAGTGATCAGTGCCAAGCAAGAGGAAATGCAACAGAAAATTGAACAGCTGCAACAAGAGAAACGTCGGGAATCCCGGAAAGTGAAAACTAAGTAAGGAACTAAATCTAGAGTGTCCTGAAGTGCTCATTGTTAATTAGCAGTGGCCTCCATTAGTGCAGACTAGCTTCATTTCTGGAGACATCTGTATTCCCTGTAGAGTAGAGAAGATGCTGGCCTCTAGAGGCACATCAAGCATTTCAGATTAGATGTTCTACGTATCCAACACACCAGAGAAATGATTAACAGCTTTAACGTCCTCATTGTTGATCCAACAGAGTTAGTGAAAAGTGACTTGAGTAACTTCAAGGTAAACCTCACCTAAGGTTTTACTGAAAAATATAGAACTGTTTAAAAATGTAGGGTAAACTTTTCAAAAGTGCTTTAGGAGCACAAGTTCCATTGGAAGTCAATGGCATACAGTATCACGCAGTCCCATTGGAAGCCAATGGCATACAGTATTATACAATCCCTCTAAAGTCAATGGCAACTATGCTCCCAAGTCACTTAGCCTCTTTTGAAAATCCCACGGACAATATTACAAAAGACGGACCCTTAGGAGTATTGCAGACAATAGTAGTGTGTGTACTGGTATAATGCCACCATGCAGCTTCCTCTGCCAGGCAAGGCAATCCAAGTACATACGACTCATGCAGTGCATGTGGGTACTGTGCCAGCATCTCTGTGACGAGGTGGTTGAGGTGACAGTTGACCTGTACACTGACAGAATGGGATGCTTGCTGGTCCCCTCACTCCCTAAGCTGGCTGCCATGGGGAATCTGTAGCACCTGGGACAACTTGCTGCTGGTGCTGTCTGTTGTTGTTATAGTTACTAGCCCTCCTGCTGACAGCATTCGGAAGCTGCTGTGTGCTGCTGGTAACAGCAGACTGAGACCCATCCAGGGATGAGAATCCTAACGGATGTTAGCCACATCACTTACTGCACAACTTGAAGGCGCTCAGATACTATAGTGGTGAGCGTGGTATAAGAACCTCTGTAGGACAGAATAGGAAAAGTCTGTTGGACCCTTAGTCAGTGGAGATTGTAGCCTGCCAGGTACACTGTGTTTCCTGTGTGAAATTCTCCTCATCTATTGCAACTCCTTGCAAGGGTTCTGAATAGCTTGTGTCTCTCGCGTGGACCATTGCACACCTTGCACTTGTTCCGCAGCAAAGCGAGCCCATGGCACGTGCATCCTGTTGTGGGGGAGAGTCTCTGCATTCATCATCCGCTTTCCCCTCTTGGCTGAGCTGCCAGACGGCCAGAGAGAGAGCTGGGTGCACGTTGCTGGTGCAATGCCAAAAGCCCCAGAATGCTCCACGTGACTGCCTGCCGCTTTGCGAAACCGCTGCTCTGATAAGGCAACGCAAAGCAGCTGGTGTTAGCTACTCCCCTGGCTCATGCAGTTACAGATGTGAATTGTGTGTGCCCCAAAGCCCACTTGCGCCTAGATGCACTGTGTGGGACACCCGGGGGGGCTCGTTTTCCAGGCCACACGAATAACATGCCCTTTGTGAATCTCAGGGATTTTCTAGGTGTTGGACACATCCCAACACCTAACTCCTTTTGTGCACCCAGCCCTTAGTTACTTGGCTAAATATCTAAGAACGTATCTGGCATGACACTGTCCTGCAGCCAGGAGAAGGTGCTCCCAGAGTCATGTTAGTGAACTCTATCCAATGCAACTTCCTCAGGCAAGCCCAGGTGCTGGGCCCGGAGTGCCTCCTCAGTTGTCCTGGGTTTGGACGAGTGCTCGTATTTGTATTGAAGTTTGCCATGATGACAGTTTAAGCTGAAAGTTTGCTCTGTGGTATTGTGCTTTCCAGTTGCCTCTCTTTATTTTCACAGAAGAACACAAAAGGATGAACACGGGTCACAAACGGTGCCTACTCCTCTACAAGGCAGTCCGTTCCGATCGATAAATCTCCCGGAACCTGTACTGATTAATGAAGATTTTACAAGTCTTTTGCACCATGCAACCTATGAGAGAGGTATGAGTGAGGAAGAATGAAGCAAGGGTTCCTTTCCTTTCCGCTGAAAAATACTCCTCGTAGTAAGCTTTCAAGGGATAAGATGAGATGTACATTGTAGATACCAGTATTTGTCAACATCTTTGTGTACACACACTAACTTGGCTGGATTAAGGCAGGATATCCAGGCACTGGTCTGAGAGAGTTTGATGTATGAAGTTTGGATGTATTTGGGGTGGAGGGCACTGCTAGTGTTTGGATTGGCCATGGGGAGAAGCTAGTTTGCATTGGTAGACCCGGGTGCTAGGAATGGCATGAATACTTTGATAGCTGTTGAGAAGTTCTTGGACTGGATTAGACCTGGGTTTCATTTAGGCCCAGATTCAAAAAACATGTAAGCACATGCTTAACTTTGAAGACAAGTACCAAAGAAATATTAAACAGTTCGGTTTTGCTATCAGAACCCATTGCTTCCATGGTCACCTTCTGCAGACCAAACTTCTGGGTTATATTCTCCTTACTAAAACTGGTAGTTAGGGAGAAAAAAAATCCCCAAACTGACCTGCTCAGAAAACTTCAAAATTAAAATTAAAATGTCAAAAAAATATTCAGTATAACATTTCATCAAAGAGTTTGCTGTGTTTTCCATTCCTTTCTATTCCCAATAAATTGTCCCGTTTTGTTCATTCCCTCTGAAGCATCTGGCAACGGCCACTGTCAGAAGACAGGATATTGGGCTAGATGGACCATTGGTCTGACCCAGTATGGCCGTTCTTATCTTATGTTTTTATGACCCAGCTAGCAATGAAATCAAGAGTTTAAATGGATCTTTTTCAGTAGAAGACCTAAAAGAGGCATTCCACAGGCTAATATTAAAGAATTAAAATTAAACTTTCCTTTTTTATGGTTTGACTACACCTTTCAAGAAGAAACCTGCTACACAAACACCTGCTCATGTCTAGCTATATTAACATCTTACGTAGCTTTCCTTCACTCTTCCACAGTCTCCGATACCAGATCCATGGCAGCTGGAGAAGGAAATGTGAAAGTAGTGTCAGGCACTGGTAGGTGAATACTGACCTTTTAAAACCTCCTCCAGGGTTCACCAACCAGCTTCTTTAGAGGAATCCTGACAAAATGGAATGGTAAATTGATATAATTCTTTCCAGCTAATGCTGAGGTTTGCTCTGGAAAAACGAATACTTCAAAGTCAATTAGCGTAGCAGTCTAGCTGAACTCCTGGTAGATTTTGATGTGTGATAAAAGAATCTCTGCAAGAATAATGTGGTTTTCTTTTTCTGTGTTTTTTGCTAGAACAGACCAAAATTTCCAGTGCAAATTTACATTAGTTGCCAGAAGCATTTTACAATTCTGGATGTTTCTTTCATTTTGGTCCTCTTTTTCTGGGGAAATTAGAACCCAAGAGCAAAGGGTTTTCATTAATGCCATTGCAGCCCAGTGAGCATAATTTCCCTTCCCCCATCTCTTCTTCATGATTTATTAAACTTGGAGGGCCAGGTCGTCAGATGGTACAAAATGGCATAGCTCCATGAAAGTCAATAGAGCTGCATCAATTGATACCAGCTCAAGATCTTGTATTTATGCTGTAATTATAATAATTCTCTCTATTTACATTACACCATTCATCAAGGATCTCAGAGTACTTCTCCCACATTAATGAAATGTCCTCAAATCCCAGGGAGTGGGTAGGCATCATTATACCCATTTTACAGATGAACTAAGGCAGGGGTGGCCAACCTGAGCCTGAGAAGGAGCCAGAATTTACCAATGTACATTGCCAAAGAGACACAGTAATACGTCAGCAGCCCCCCATCAGCTCCCCCCCCGCTCCCAGTGACTCCCGCCCACTGGCAGCCCCACCGATCAGCGCCTCCCCCTCCCTCCCCGCACCTCCTGATCAGCTGTTTCGTGGCATGCAGGAGGCTCTGGGGGGGAGGGGGAGGAGCAAGGGCATGGCAGGCTCAGGGGAGGGGGCGGGAAGGGGTGGAGTGGGGGGCCGGGGCCTGGGGCAGAGCCAGGGGTTGAGCAGTGAGCACCCCCCGGCCCATTGGAAAGTTGGCACCTGTAGCTCCAGCCCCAGAGTCAGTGCCTATACAAGGAGCCACAAATTAACTTCTGAAGAGCCGCATGTGGCTCCGGAGCCACAGGTTGGCCACCCCTGAACTAAGGGAAGTAGAGGTCTACGTTTTCAAAAGCTGGCTTCTCATTTTGACTGCTTAGTTGGTGCCTAATTTTAAGTACCCAAGTTTGAAAATTTGGGAGGGGTCTGATTTTTATAAGCGCTGAGGATTGGCAGTTCCTATGGGAGTGAGCAGGAGCTATGCATGCACAGCACCCTTGGAAAAATCAAGTCGTAGGTTTCTCAACCTGGGGACTCCAAAATTCAACTCAAACGAGAAGCCAGTTTCGAATTTGCGGTCCTAAGCACCTAGCCCAATGGGAAACTGGGAGTCCTGATTTCCAATCCCCACCCCTGCCACCATTCTGACCATCAGACAGGGGTGAAAGTAAAGTTTCTCTCTTACCGGTACGGGGAGGGGGCAGCTTTGCCCCCCGGAAGGGGCAGAAGGGGCAGGGCTGGGGGGGCAGGGTCCCCCAGCCAGCTTGCCCGCGCCGCCAGCAGTGATTTAAAGGGCCCAGGGCTCCAGCCGCTTCCCTCCCTGTCGGTGGCCGGAGGGGGCAAAAGGGGCTTTAAAGTCAGTGGTATGGGCTGGTACAGGCAGCCACTTTTTACTGGTATGCCATTTTTCCTGGCCCGTACCACCTTACTTTCACCCCTGCCATCAGAAGCTTTTCTGTGGATCCTTTCGCTTACACCAATTAAAGGGATAGATAAGGGTGACAAGGATCCAGCAAGACAAGTCAGGCACATTGTGGAGAATCCACTAGTGACCTCTATATTTAGAAACTTTCTTCCCTGTTTTCCACCCCTCCTATCTGTTCTCCTCGTTTGCACTGTTACAACAGTGATTTCTTCACAGTGCTGTCTTTACTGTATTTAGGGTTACCATATTTAAAAAATAAAAAAAGAGGACACATCACGGGGCCCTGGCCCCGCCCCTTTCCCACCCCCGGCCCCGCCCCAACTCCACCCCTTCCCCAAAGTCCCCGCCCTAACTCCGCCCCCTCCCCTGAGCGCCCCGCATTCCCCCTCCTCCCTCCCAGGCACGCGAAAAGGGCTGCCTGAGCGCTACCGGCTTCACGGTTTGCCGGGCATCCCCCAGACCCTGCGCCCCTGGCTGGCGCTTCCCCAGCGCAGCTGGAGCCCGGGAGGGGAAGTGCCCAGCCGGGGGCGCAGGGTCTGGGGGCTGCCCGGCAAACCGTGAAGCCGGTAGCGCTCGGGCTTCGGGCAGCCCCCATGCCTCCGGACCCTGCGCCCCCGGCCGGGCACTTCCCCTCCCGGGTGCCGGCGGCTGCTGTGCTCCCTGAACTCCTGGGCTCTGTAAGCGCCAAGCTGCCCGAGCGCTACCGGCTTCGGGCAGCCCCCATGCCTCCGGACCCTGCGCCCCCGGCCGGGCACTTCCCCTCCCGGGCTCCGGCGGCTGCTGTGCTCCCTGAACTCCTGGGCTCTGTAAGCGCCGAGCTGCCCGAGCGCTACCGGCTTCGGGCAGCCCCCATGCCTCCGGACCCTGCGCCCCCGGAGCCCGGGAGGGGAAGTGCCCGGCTAGCGGCGCAGGGTCCGGAGCCATGGGGGCTGCCCGAAGCCGGTAGCGCTCGGGCAGCTCGGCGCTTACAGAGCCCAGGAGTCAGGGAGCACAGCAGCCCCCGGCGCCCGCTCTAAGGTAAGCCAGGGAGTATTTTTCCTGGACATGTTCGGCTTTTTGGAAATTCCCCCCGGATGGGGGTTTGATTACCAAAAAGCCGGACATGTCCGGGAAAAACCAGACGTATGGTAACCCTACTGTATTGGATGCTTTTAGGAAGAGATTTTCAAAAGGGTGGCATCCATCTTGTGAGTGGAATTTGCACTTGCATTTTTGCAGTTGCATTTGAATTGGTGGTGCAAATCTGAATATTTGAACCGGTACATGATTGCTGGTGCAAACCAGTGCTCTAACTTGCAACTGCAAAGCATTCTTCAGGCAACAAGAAGTCAGGTGTCATTTTTGCAGGTTCAAATTGCCCCTACAGGTAGGGGAACTTGGGCTTCATCCTTATGGAAAAGTAAATCCATCGTAAACTGTCTATTAGGGGTGCTGTACAGCATCCCTATCGCTTTGGAGGGGACATGTTTTGTAATTATTACTACATTGCAATCTTTGTAAAAAAGTCTGCATGAAAAACTGCTAAGTCCTGACAGCAGCTTGTGGTTTCTAGGGGGGAGCAGTGCAAATCCAGAGACAGAAGAAAGCCTCAAGCCTTCCTTGCCAGCTGACATTCAGCCAAAGGGTCACCCCCCATCGACTGTGTGGAAGCAGCCCAAGGACAGCAAAGAGTGGGGTGATGAATATATTTCTAAGGAGCACCCAGACAGAGTGAAGGAAACAGGCCAAAGCAGATACACCTCAGTGGACAATGTCTTATGTGAAACTTCTTTCGCTGGTAAGAATAAAGAAGTAGCTGTGGCTAAAAAGCATGGAGGCTTTGGGATTCTAGAGGCCATCAACTCTAGTCTGGAATCAAATAAGTTAGCAATGGGACCTACAAGTAGTAAGTTTGTTTTAGGTTTCAGAGGAGAGCTAGCTGAAATGCAGGATTTCCCATTTGCGAGAAATGTTGGCATTCCAAAATTTGAGTTAGGGGAACAAAACCAATTTTCTTCTAATTTTCCCATGAACCAGAAATCCCCCCAAAATTTCTTTTCAGAACCACCAGCAAAGGGTGTTTTCGGACATAAAATCTGCTCACCAGGACCCTGACAGCTGCTGAGTGACATTGACATTAAATTGGTTCAATAAAAGATATTACCTCACCCACCTTGTCTCATTGACATTCTTGTCCGTTTTATGCTGTTAATTTGGATTTGCCATGACGACGATGAGGTGGGTGAAATTTTCAGCCGAAACCTTTTTTGGCAAAAAATGCAGATGTGGCAACACCATTGCATCTTGAGAATTCATGTTGGTTTGGCTGACCTGTTTCGGTCCATAGGAATTCCAAATTTTTCCAAAATTTGACATTTTCAAAACAAACCATTTCAGTGTTTTGGTTTGAAATGAATTTCCTTTTAGAGACTTCCTTTAATTTTATTAAACTATGAAAAACATTACAGAAAGGCTTGATATTGAAACAAAATGTTTCCGTTTGAACAAAATGTTTTGTTTGACCCGAAAAGATTTTTTTTTTCAGAATTGCTAGCAAATCAAATCATCCATTATTCACACAACTCGGCTTGTAACTGCCCCATCGACTGATAGCCCCTGAGAGAGGGCTGCATGCAAAGCCCTGCCTCAGTTTGGAGGGAGCTGCCTGAGACCATGTGGCTCTCAGTCCTGTAGGAACGGGAATTAGAAAGGCTGTGCTGTGTTGTTGCTGAGGGGCTCCAGACAGACTGGTGCAATTCTGTGTTGGTTAGATTACAGAGAGTGTATTTATCGTGCCATTTAGAGAGAAGGTTGCCTGACCATTTCCATTTTAAAAGGTCCTTTTACAATTGCACATAATTTTCCCTGGGACAGCCTATAGTTCACAGCAGGCCACGCCTTGTGGAGTCCTTTAAAAAGAACAAAAAAACCTTACCCTCCTTGTAGCCTTGCTCCTCAGTCCTTAATATCTTTGGCAAAGGACAGACAAACTTTCTGTCCCTGGGATTGTTCCTTCTGCCTGGTCTCGCGCTGAGGTCACAAAGCATCTATGGCAAAGTACAAAGAAGCAAATAGTTTTGCTTCTCCATCTCTGCTAGAAGAGACTATTCTTCCTAATCCCATTCCCTCAAAATCTATGCCTCTTCTGTGGGAGGAAGTTGATTATATATGCTGTGTATCCTTCCCAGCATGCTTTGCTTCAGAGCCCTACAGTTCTTAGCAGGCCCAGGAGTACTAACCCCAACATTCCCTCTGGGCTGCAAGAATAGGCTTCAGTCTCAGGCCCTGAACAGCAGCAGATGTCTGGCTCTGCTTCCTCCCTGAAATCACTTCTGCTTTCTCAGGGGCTGTTTTTTCTTGCCACACTCCTAAATCCAGGGAATATGCTAGAGACTCCCCACATCAGTCTTAAAGAGCCAGTTCCCCCATTATACTCACTTTTGGGCTGGACTCTCCTCATTGGTGAACTGTTTTGAGTGGCAGTCACAAGGCCATTCCAGGGAACAACTGCAGTCCTTGGGGCAGCCAGGGGCTAATCCAGCCCGTCATACGTTAGAGCGGCCTCGGGGCTGCTCTAGTTTATGATGTTGGCTGGTAACAGCCTCTTAGAGCTAGAGGTGGCGTAGACAGTTCTGTGTCAACTGTGGGTTCTTCCACGCCAAAGGAAATCCCAACTTCTCTGCTAGGGCAGCTCTAAGTGGTGCAAACAGGCTAAGGATCTGGCCCTGACTGTTCTCACTGGAATAGTGTATTTGATTTAAAGGGTAGTATAATTACTAGAGATGTAGCAAATTTGATGTGAATTTCCTGTTTATGATTTCTAAAAAAACTGATCTTTCAGAAACTCTGGAGGTCGAGGGGAGAGACATGCTTGTTTCCAGTCTTCCTTTGTAAACAGACTGTGGCCCTGATCCTGTGTGGAGCGCTTTGCAGGATCAGGGCTAGCATTTGATATTTGTGAGGAAAATTACATGAAAAGAGGAAGCTCCTTCAGTTTCCTCAGCCTTTCCCTTCCCACTCTCCAGTCAAACACAAGCGTGCAGCTTTTAACATGTTCTTTTAAATCAAACTTTTTGTTGAAGCCAAAAGACAGAGCATCGCTTTGGAGCTGCTCGAGTCTGAGAGGAAATATGTCATCAACCTGTCCCTGATCCTGAAGATCAAAGCCACATTGCAAGGCTCAGATGTGAAGAGGAACACCAAAGAGAGAAGGTATCGTAACTGTCACAATGGCTTTTATAAAAGGGCTTTTTCAACATTCAGAGTTCTTTTTTCCCCAAAAACATTTTGGGAACTTTCTCTTAGCCACTTTGAAACCTTTAAGTGCCTAATGTTTTTTATAGCCAGAAAGCTTTAGGTGTTTAAAATGTTTAACATGGGTAAAAGATTCTGCCTTTTCCTGCCTTTCTGCTTTCATCAATTCATAGATTCCAAGGCCAGAAGGGACCACTGTGATCATCTAGTCTGCCCTCCTGTATAACACAGGCCAGAGAACTGCCCCAAAATAATCCCTAGAGCAGGTCTTTTAAAAAAACATCCAATCTTGATATTAAAATGGTCAGTGATGGAGAATCCACCATGACTGTTGGTAAATTGTTCCAAGAGTTAATTACCTTCCCTGTTAAAATATTATGCTTTATTTCCAAACATTTCTTGCCTCCTCTAGTCCCCTCTCCATGCCCTTTGACTCACCTCATTTAATCCTCCCTCTCTGCCCATCCTGCTCTCCTCCCTCCTGTCTCCCTCAGCACCCACTATTTGATACCTGAGCACAAAGCCCCCCAATCTCAGATTCACAGTCCATACCTCTCCCTCCGCCACTGGAAGTTGCTGGCTTTAGCATTAACTATGGACCAGTTACTGCTGTCCCATTATAGTTGACTATAAAATACATTCTTCAGTATCATACATGGCTAAAAGGCATTTTCCCCCGTCTGTCTGTCTCTTGTCATTCTTCTTTCCACCTCCTGTGTCTCATGTCTGTTTCCTCACCATTTTTCTGGTTCTTCTTTTACCTTTTCCTCTTTTCAGGATCTCTACATATTCCTCATGGCCACATGCTTCAAAACTATCTCTGCCATGTCCTCGCTGTATATTAATAAGAAGCTTGGCATGTTTTCCATGTACATACCGCATTACAACCTTTAATGACATGATCACATGCTTTTTATCATAAAATACAATACAATATCATACCTTCTCTCCCCCCACTCAGCCTTTGGAGCTAGTTGGTAATTTTCCATCAAAACAATTTTTGTTGGAAAATACTGTTTCTGCACAATTGAAATCTTCCATGGGAAAATTTAGATTTTGCTGAAATTTTTCAATGTTCTGTCAGGTAAATCAAACTATATATTTCGTTTTGGATCAGATCATCCTGAATCTAAACATTTCAGTTTGTTGAATTAAATGGAAATGTTTTGTTTCAGGTCATTTTGAAACTAATCTGTGTCCACCTGAGCTGCCACAGTGACTCATAGGAATTGTACTTCAGGTACCTCATGACCTTGTTCTCCTCTATGGGCTCCCTGACCAGACTACATCTCTCACAATGCACCATGGTCTCTTCTCCAGTTAAATTGCTGTGATGCATTGTGGGAGTCCCTTGACATAGGTGCATTCTGGGAGACGTAGTCTGAAGAGAAAGCCCAGCCCATAGAAGAGATTGGAGGTATGAGGCATCCAAACTACAACTCCCATCACGCAGATTCAGTTTGGTTCAACAAACCAAAACATTTTGATATTTCTAAACTGAAAGGTTTTTGATGTTTCCATTCAGCAAAATATTTAAATATTTTGCATTTTCCATCCTGATTTGGAGTGAAAACAGTTGTCAAAATATTGGAATTTCTCACAGGATGGAAGTTTTGACCAGCTCTCCTTATAAGGTACATCTTGTAAAGTGCACAGTGAATGAGGCAAGGTTTATGAGTCCCATCCTACTTCCATATGTGGTTGCAGGAGTGGGGCCCAAGTCCTCTAACTCAAGTGATAATGGCTCATGCTTTGAGCTGTGTAGGTTCGTGCCCTGTTGGGCAGAGTCGGTTACACAAGGCAATGGAGCATTAGGCCCAATGAGTGCAAAAGCATGTGAACTGGAACCATAAAACACTAGATTCCAAGCTCTTTGGTGCAGGGACAGCCTACAACTCTGTATTTGTACAGCGCCTCACACAATGGGGCATCATTCATCACCGGTCCGTAGGCTCTACCATAATAACAATGATTAATAATATCTTGTAAAGCAAACCCAGCACATTTTAAACTGCTGGCCCATGAACGTGAGCAGAATCTGTGGGTTCCCAAAGCCTAGGAATCGGATTCTTTTTCTAGATGGATTTCTATACTCCTCTGTGCAATCATATCTGTTATCTTCCCTCTTTAGTTTCTTCCCCGGTTCTTTACGATACCTGGTCCAGCAGCATGTAGACTTACTTCACATGCTGCAAGAGAGGGTGCTGAGTTGGCCACGTCCAGGAATCCTGGGAGACATATTCCTGAAGTTAACAAACGATGAGGTATGTTAGTGCTTGTGACAGAAAACACCCGACAAAGGCATCAGGATTGCTTTAGTTTAACGATGTATAATGGTGTGTTTGGATCAAACAGAACTGCAGATTTCCCCCCCCAACGTAATTACGTGTCTGGCTGTATAACAAATTTAAAAGAACTCTAGGGATAACAAGTCTACATACCATACTACGTACCACATACCAGTTCAAGTCAAAAATGGTACTTCCATTATAGAATCATAGAAATGCAGAACTGGAAGGGACCTCAAGAGGTCATCTAGTCCAGTGGTTCTCAAACTTTTGCAACCAGAGGACCCCCATTTTGATTTTAAAATTTTCAGGGACCCCCAAACCACCCCTCTCAGCCCTTGCCCTGCCCCCTTCTCCGAGGCCCTGCCCCCGCTCACTCCATCCCTCGCTCTCCCCCATCCTCACTCACTTTCAACAGGTTGGAGCGGGAGGTTGGGGTACAGGAGGAGGTGCGGGGTGCAGGCTCTGGGAGGGAGTTTGGGTGCAGGGGCACAGGCCTGGGACTCACTTGCTATGTGACTGTGACCAAAACCTAAACCCTCATGGGCCTTTGCACTGGTAAATCTGTGGCAGTGCAGCCTGGTTCGTCTGAATGGGCCAACAGAGCAACATCATGCAAAAATCTACAATGTGAACATGGTGCCCCATGGTAACTGGGTCAGATGGTGCCAAACCGTTGTGGGCTCCAGTTGTAGCCTCAGCCAGCCCCTAGGTCTTATCTACACTGCCACCAAGACTTCGCTCAGATCCTGACCATACCACAACACAGGACAACTAGGTAAAGAGTTTGCTGGAACTGGGTGAAGGCCCTGCACATGTCCACTGTTGTAGCATGGTTTGACTGTTGCAGCTTGACAGGCACCATGTTACAATTGTTTGGTTGTGACTGTTTCAGACTGGGTAAGGGTTACAAGTACATGTACAGATAATGGCCTAACTTAACCAAGCTGTGTGCTATCCCTCCCCATTCCCCTGCCCCTTCTGCTCGGAGCCAACAGTGAACCTGGGGCTAACCCTGCAGAATTTCAAAACACTAACATTCCTTACTGAGCATTTCTGGGTTTGTTCCTCAGAACAATTTTCTGGACTACTACATTGCTTACTTGAGGGACCTGCCGGAATGCATCTCACTGATCCACGTGGTGATTCTGAAGGAGGTACATTTCTTACCTGTTATTTCAGAGACTCATCCGCCACGACATACAGTCATTACTGGCAATAGTGAAGAAACAATCAGTACCCTCCCCCCACAGTGGAAAATAGCCGCTTGCCAAATCAAATATTAATATATTCATGGAATTTCTCTAAGGAATCAGGCAGTTGAAATAGTACAGAGATGTCAGTTCATCCTGAGCACATGAAACATAGCACAGAGAACCACAAGACACACTTCTGAAATCATCAAATCCAGGTCTGCGATTGTCTTTAGCCCCAAGATACTACTGATGGCAGCCATTGACACCTTTCGGCATAACCATGCCATTGCTAATTATACACTGGCGGCCTGAGAATGCCGGGAGATTCTGGATTTTCTGTGAAATATCTGAACTTGTCCCTGGATTACCCCAGGCTGTGGTCCAAACCACCCAATCTGTTTGCAAACTGACCCTCCCGCCATCCTTGCCCCACTTCCCACAGCTGTTGGAACATATTTTCCAGGGTTTCTTCCTGCCATTTTTTCCCATCCCGCTAACCAAATTATTTCATTACCAAACACTGGTTTCTTGAATGATGGGCTTGTTGATCGATTGGTTGTTCCGAGTTACCAAAGGCAGCTGTCTAATTCTAATGTCACCATGTATTTGAATGAAGTTACATCCAGAAGTTCAATTGGATCAATAGCTGTAAAAAACCTCCCCCCCCCGCCCCCGCCAGGAAATCCTCCCTTGCACCCCATCCAGACCACTGCCTGGGAGGGTATGTAGGAGAATGGATAAACCTTCCACATGCCCTGGAGAAAGACCCTTTCCTGAGACGACCTCGCTGCCAGCCTCTTTGCATTCATGCCACGGGTCTAATGGCTCACGTCGCTCAGTCCTGTGGTATCACCAGGGGAGAGAGGCGGTCTGTAAAGGCCAGATGCTGATATCCTTATTCACACAGAGTAGTGCCCTGCACCTTGAGCAGTTCCATAGAAATCAGTGGGACTAGTCCCAGAAGTGACTATTGCCAGTGGGCATAAGGGGCTCACAGTCCAGCCCTTAGCATAACATGATTGGGACTGTTGTCATCTCATCCCCTTGTCATTCGTCTGTCACTCCCTGCGAGTTGCTGTGTGTACTGTACAGCATCACGTGAATACAAACTGCACTGGGAACTTGCATGCCATAGTGATGCTAAATCTACTCTCTCCAATTCAGGTGGAAGAAGAAATTAAGTCTGACCTCTACATGCTGTTCTTTCATATAGTCCAGCGTATCCCCGAATACCTTATTCACTTACAGGTAGGACTAACGCATGAAAGTTGCCCGGGTCACCCTATTGCCCTGTAAGGATAACACTTGGCATTGGCGTTTACACTGCATGTCACTTCTCTCAGAGCTGGCCTCTGCAGCCACCCGGCGAAATCTCTGGGCCCTTGAAAGTGGAAGCCAGTGGAGACTGGTCTCTAGGAGACACTCTCATGATTGGCAGTTTCCTCAGGGCCAGGACAGCCTTTGCATGCCGGGAATGCCCCCCATTCTGAGAAACCCCAGACCCTCACACAGCTGTGCGGGACGTGTGGGCTTCCAGTGACTGGGCTAGGGCTGCCGGGAACTACTAGCCAACCATGTACAGCTGAGTCCACTCCTTTACTGAGTAGCCAGCATGGTCTCTAGCCACAAAGGTGGTGGCTTACTAGTGTGAGAGGCAGCGTGGCCAAGTGGGACTGGCATGGAAGTGAAGGGCTCCTGTTGTCCAGGTCCGGCTCCGACACTGGCCCACACCTTGCCCATGGCTGGGTCACGGCTTGATCCCTCTAGCTGAGTTTCCCAATTTGCAAACAGTGCTAATCCGTCCCTGTGGAGTGGTGATGCTCTGGCTAGGACTCAGTGCTTTTACAGGGGTGTTCGAGAGATGAGGAGGACATGGAGAGACTGGGGGGGGGGGTAAGAATGTAACCTGGGGTGTGGCTGTGAGAGTCAATGCGAGGGAAGCGGAACCATGAAGGAAGGAGCAGAGAGAGAATGCAAACAGGATGGGAGCAGCCTGCAGAGGGCTAGACCTGGGAGGAGACAGGGAGGTGGTAAAGGAACGGCACAAGAGGCTACCGGAGGAAGACACACACACATTGTTTAGGTTGATGACCGCTATTGAGGGGACGGGTAACCCTTTCCTTGCTGGCATCCCGTTTCTCTGTAACAGGGGACATACAAAATCCTAGGGGGGCAGGGCTAGCAGCGCCCAAACAAGAATGACCCCCGGACAAGTGCGGCACAAACAGCTGGCTCTTGCAGCAAGGAAATTGGTTTGTTGGGGATGAAAAGCATCTTCTTGCTGACACTCCTCTAAATCCTCAGGCTAGCACTGTGCAGACTGGGGCAATTACAGCCAGGGTGGTGTGAGAACTGGGTCTTGGGCCTATCCCAAAAGGAAAGGCTGGCTCTGGCTTCACTGAAACAGTTCAGACCCCAAGGGAGAAAGGCAGCAGCAGTGCTATAAAGGCCCAGGGAGCCTGGTGTATTTGTATGATGGTCACCCCACTGTCCAAATGCCTACAACCCCCATCTCAAAGAGTTCACACAATGCATTTTCAGAGCCTCATGCAGTTGGTTGATTCTTAGTACTAACCCAAAGTAACATTAGCTCCTTTGCATGAAAAGAGCGAGGACATAGTCCAAACGGTCTGCTGTGGTGATCAATCCACCGGGAATCTAGTGAAGACCCGCTAAATCGACCACAGATCACTCTCCCGTCGACTCCGGTACTCCACCGGAACGAGAAGCGTAAGGTAAGTCGACGGGAGAGTTTCTCCTGTCGACCCAGTGTGGTGTAGACACCACAATAAATCGACCTAAGGTATGTTGACTCCTGATACATTATTCACATAGCTGGAGTTGCGTAACTTAGGTCGACTTAATCCCGTGGTGTAGACCTGCCCTTAGTACTAACCCAAAGTCACGTTAGCGCCTTTGCACGAGAAGAGCGAGGACATCGTCCAAACAGTCTGCTTCCCTTTGCGCCCCAGAATGTCCTGAAGTACACCGAGCAAGAGCACCCCGATTACTACCTGCTCCTGGTGTGTGTGCAGCGCTTCCGCATTTTCGTCTCGCACTACAGCCTGCTATTACAGTGCAATGAAGACCTGCTCATACAGAAACGGAAAAAGCTGAAGAAGTAAGTCTGGCACAAGATATGGCCCTGTACTCTCAGGGAGAAATGATGGAGCAGGTGGAAACAAAGGGCCAGATTCTCAGTTGGTGTCCATGGGCCCACTGCTCCAGTGCGGTCAAATGGTCACATTTCCACCAGCTGAGGATCTGGCTCCTGTTAGATCAGAACATTTGTCGTCAAATTTTTTGGATCAGATTTGGAGCAGCCACTTCCTGATGGTTCAGAGAAAGAAAAGAAGTTCCTTTTATTTGTTCTAAATGTACCAGCCATTAATTTAAACAAATGACTCCTTGGTTTCATAGGCCTGGTCCACCCTAGAAAAATTACCTGTTGCTGACAGCAGGTGATAGACATGGGTTCAGTTGCAAGCGTCCAGCAAATCAAGGTTAAGACGTGCTTTGAGCAGATTTTAGCCACCGCTTGCTGAAATAGCTTTGAATAGGCCCTGAAGACCTTACAGCCTAAATAGACAAGGCAGAATTATTGTCCCAGCAGAAGGGGAACTGAAGCACAGTGGGTTAAGTAAGTTGCTTGATGTCCTACAGGAAGTCTGAGGCTGAGCTGGGAATTAACCCTAGATCTCCCAAGTCCCACATAAGGGCCGTAACCACAAAAACATCACCCTTTCTCATAAATGAGGCTGTTACTGAAACGATGAGCAAACTTGCCATGTGCCTTAAAAACGAACACAGGTTGTGCTGCTTCCGCTGATCTCTTGCTCTGTTTCTGCCTGGTTCTGTTTATTGGTGATGAATTTCAATTCCCCTAGGTCGTCCCTGGTTAAGTTATACAAAGGTCTGGCTTCTCAGTGTGCCAGTGCCAGCCAGGAGGTTTCTCAGACACCCAGCACAACAGCCATCCGAGACAGCGGGATCCACTGCGAAGAGGTGATGCAGCCGTTCCCAGCAGCCCCCTCTTCCAGCACAACAGCCACGTAAGCCTATTATCAGGCCGGCATCGCTTCCCTCCCCACACAGCCCCAACAAGTTTCAGCAGCACCAATGTGCCACTAGAAATAGCCAAGCGTGTTGCTGCAGCATGGCCATTCGGGGGGGGGGGGGGGGGGGTTGCAGCAGGTTGGCTCCCCTGTGCAGGGTAATAAACCTCTCTATGCATTCTCAGGAGGAAGTACCTTCTGGGAGCAGGTTTGAGTGGTGGGGAATGCCTGGGGAAGGGAGGAGAACACGTCTCCTGGCGAACAGCTTGGAAATTCTTGGTGTAGGAGCAGAGGGACCGTAGTAGCCAATCAGAGTAGAGAGATTTGCATTACCCCAGTGTAGTTATCACAAAATAACTCAGTGACGATGCAAATTCCTGCACTCTGGTTGGCTACTAATGGCTGCCAGGCTGTCAAAAAGGATTAAAATATAGTACCACTGAGCAAGAGCAGGTTAATTAGGGAGCAGTGGTTCTAGGAGGTGCACGCAAATCAGTGGGGAAGCCCACCACTTTTCTGTACTGATCAGTGCTGGTTGGGAAATAGTAAGGTCTTTCTACAAGATCTGCTGTAGCTCCAACAGAAGAGTTTACTGGCTGAGGGTCTCTGGCTTGTTCTCTGCAGGAGGTGGGACTGGATGATCACAATGGTCCTGTCTTGGCCTTAAAAATCTATTAAATATTTGGTGTAAAAAACACTGAAATAGTTTTCATCCTGCAGGTTGGGACAAGGAACCATTTTTTTTTTTATTTATTTGAAGGTTTTTTTCAGATTTTTATATAGCATTTTCAGTTTTTGAATGAAAAATTTCTACCACCTCTCATTTTAATGCAGTTTTCGGGAAAGCTGGTCTGAGTTTCCAAGGCCAAAGATTCACTCTTTGAGACCCAAGAGGGTGAGCAGGGCTGCCGTGCTAACCTGTGCAGTCCAGATCCGCTAGGGGTTCATTCGGATAGATTTTCCCGAAGTGCGAGAATGCATTTTTCATTGTTGCAAAGCCAAAAATGGCATGAGAGAGTTTTGTGGAATTCCAGTAATCCACCATTGTGTGCTTATGGTGTTGTTTAAAAGCAAGTGATTGCTATGATCCTATGATACAGTGCATTGCAGTTACAACACAATTTGTCTGCCACTTGCTTTGCAGTTCACTTCCACTTGCTTTGCAGTTCAGCTGGTTGGGAATTTGGGGCTGAATGTTCACAAGTTTGGCTCCTAACTTCCACTGATGTTCATTTTATGAGCTAAAACCTAAGTTAAGAGCCTAACCCCTTTTTGAGCATTCAGCCCTTTTTGACTAATTTTTTTTCCCATTGGAAAATGCTGATTTGTCGGGTTTCGACACTTTTTTTGACTCATGTTTTTTGAAATTGTCCAAATGTATCATTTCAACATCTTCTCAAGGAGAAATCCCGGCGTTCCGGTTCAAAACAACGCCAATACATTTTTAATAGTTAAAACTGAAACAAAACATTTGGAAATGATTGAAACCAAATATTTTGACTGACACAACCCCCCTTTTATGTATGGACGTATGTATTTATTTATTGGGATTTTCTGTTTGCAAACATTTTTGTCCCAATTTTGGACTGGGAATTTTTTTTGAAATCTCAGTTTTTCTCGAGATGGGAAAAGCCGTCCGTACTCGGGTGGCTAGCCTGAGCTACTGCCTGTGTCGCCGTGGCCGCACTGCTATTTTTTGGTGCTGTCTCCAGCGACTTAGCGCATGGACATCGGTCCGAGTGGGGAATCACACTTCCCAGCTGCAGTGTAGATGGACCTCTAGTGAATACAGTGTCCCTAAGGTGCTAGCTACCCTAGGGGGTGCAGGGAGGGCTGGGGCCTTTCCCCATCCCTGCCTCCATACTGGCAGGAGATGCGACTGTGAGGCACCTTCTCCAAGAGAAGCGCACCCCTGAAACCCACAGGGGAAATCCCAACTTCCTCAGCTGGAATTCCCCTTCGGGGCCTCTGCCCAGCCCTCCAGCACACTAGGGGGCACCAGGGGCAGGGTCTTCCCGGACCCCTTGAAGGGAAAGAGAGGCAGAGTGAGGCATGGCCCCTGAGCTAGGGGAGAGTGACAACAGATTGAAGAAGAGTAGGAGCTTCCCCTCTGCTCTCAAGAGAAGGGACGGGGCTATCCTCCGACCCCCCAGCTCCGCCTTTCTTTAGCTTTGAGCGTGAGTGGATGAGCTGTCCGTGCACCCAGAGTTACAGCACAGGGACTGGAACGGCCCCAGCGCTCAGCAGGCAGGCAGGGTTTACAGGACTCTGGGTTCTAGTTGCACCGGGACACGCACGAGCAATAACCAGAGGGTTCCTCCCTCCTGCCAGTCCCGACCGGCTGCTTTCTGGCATTTGCTGCACCATACAGAATGCTTGCGACACCCTTATTAAATGGCACTAGAGTGACTAAGGTAGTGGCTGAGCCAGGCTTGCCAAATGCATGTACATCACAGTACTTTCTGTATTTCCTCCCCCTGCTTCCTTCCTTTTTAAGGCATTTGATGCCACAGATGAAGAAGAACCAGTCTGCAATGATGGAGAACATCCAGGCTGGGAAGCCATCGGACTGGGAAATGGAGGCTAGAAAACACGAAAGGCCAGAAAATATCCTTGCTTCATCTCAGTTCCCCGAGCAGGAGCTAAAGGCCATGTCCATCCCCTTGCAAGCGATCCCGGAGATGGAATATGAAACTCCCCCAGCCGATCCAATGGGAAATGCTGAGAGATCTGTCAGGACCTCAATGGAGCTGCTGCAGGATGCTAGAAGCTTTGCTCCAAACTATGAAGAGTTGGACTATGGGGGGGAAGTTTTCACCCTGCCAGGTCCCTACGAGGACGAGACCTTTCAAAACCTGGCTCTTTTCGAGAACTGCTCCCCGGCCTCCTCTGAATCCAGCCTAGATATTTGCTTTTTAAGGCCTGTTAGCTTTACAGTGGAGCCAGACAGGACAGAGCACGCGTCACAGCCGCTGCCTAAAAGCAGCAGTGCTTACAAGCAGGAGGCGTTTCACAGCAAAGGCAAGCAGCTGAGCAGGTCCCTGAAGGAGTTCCCCAGGAGCACGGAGGGCATGAGCACTAGACTCTACAGCACGCGGAGCAGCAGCAGTAGCCAGCTGCAGCACAAGCAGGAGAGAAGCCTGCAACCTCACCTGATCTCGGCATCATCTCGAAGCTCCCAAAGGAGCTACTTCCCCCCCCCGAGAGGGCTGGGGGAGAAACAGAGCTTTTTGGAAGTAAGGAGGCGAAAATAAAAAAGCAACGTTTTGCAGCAGGGTCAGAGAGAAACTTTTAAGGGAGAATTTTCCAAAATAGCTTCCAAATGTGCACATGCAAAGCCTTCCCCTGCACAGATACATCAGGTAGTGAGAAGCAGAAGGGCACAATTTGCACCCAAATACCAGGCTGCGAGGGGGCAAATGCAGGTTTGGTGAATGCAATTTTGTGGGTGCAGGTTCAGAGACTACTTTTGAAAATTTGGCCCTTCTTGTGTGTCTGACTTTTTTCTCCCACTGTCACTGAGCCCCTACGATCCATGCTTTTCTCAGCCCCCTGCAGCAAGCCCCTCGATGGAGGCAACAGGTTAACAATGGAGCACAGCCCTTTAAAATGAGGGCTCAGACCTGCTTGTGGTGGGTAAAAGAGGCAGGGCCAACAGCTCCTGCATTAAAGTAAGACAGATGCCGTTAGGGCCAGATCCGTAGCTGCTATAAGTCAATGTGGCTCCACCGAAGCCGATGGGCCCAGATCCCCAGCAGGTGTAAACCATTTCAGCACCACTGAAGTCAGCCCAATTGCAGCAGCTGAGGATCTGGCCCACAAGCCCTAGCCCAGCTGGCACCTGATCTAGGTCTCCTGAAGCAGGGCCCTGCTGTGGTAACCCCAGCTCTGTACAAGCTTATACGAAGGTGATGGCTTAGAACAGGACACAGCACTAACCCTAACACAGAGCCAGGTAAACTCAGACCTGGGGGACATATTTGGTAGCATTGTCACCTCTGAGAGGATCCTCCAGGGATGGGCCCTGTTGGCCTGTGTGCAGAGCTGGGGAATGCCCGGCAGGGGATGGGGAGGAGGGAACAAGGAAAGCCCCAGATACACTAAAGAGAGAGCGCAGGAGCACAGACAATGAAGATTAGAAAACAGCGAGGAGGACAGAGAAGCGACTGAGGCAGGGCCGAATGCCTGGGGAACAGCCTGCGCAGAGTTGTTAATAATTACCCCTAGCTCTTATCTAGCACTTTTCATCGGTAGATCTAAAAGTGCTTCACTCAAGGAGGGTGGGATCCTTGCCCCCATTTTACAGATGAGGAAACTGAGGCACAGGGAGGTGACGGGACTTGCCCAAGGTCACCCAGCAGGCCAGTGGCAGAGCTGGGAATAGACTCCAGGTGGCCAGTCCAGTGCTTCATCCGCTAGACCACACTGCTTAGTTAAGCAGGCATCAAAACTAGTGGAGGTCTCTGGGACACTGCCTGCCTGGCAATGAGCGGGGGGGGGGAGCAGAAATCAGCGCTTAACGCTTGAGTATAGAAGGAACTTGTCTAGGATAGCTATCGCGGAACAGCTCCCTGCTCGCATTCTGGAGAAGCTATAGCGCTTTAAACTCACACTCTTCCAGAATCACTTCCCCATGCAGCCCACCCATTAGAGGAAGGGGCCCTACAGCATCATTTCCTCAGCACCAGTGGGAGGAGTCCCTCACTGACACACTTACGTTACAGTCCATGTGTCAGTGACAGGTGACCTCATGCTGTGTCCTGCGGGTGCGCATACAGCGAGTGACAAAGCCAGCAGCACCATCCGCCCTCCCCCAGAGGCGCCCTCCGTCCAACACAGTGAGCATGCCCGATGCAGGATCCACTGGTCGAGGTGCCACTGCCCTGCACCGCTTTGCCCCATGGTTGGTGAAGGGATTCTGAATCCTTGCAGATGAAAAGCCGGAGCGTTGGTAACAGGGACATTGGTCAGCTCTCCGACGTGGCTTAAAACAGTCACTTTGTATAAGGGTTATTTTTACCCCCTCAATTATTCTTCCTTGGTTTCCCTGGCTTTACAGGCCCCACATTAACTGCTGTGCAGAGGCATCACTACTGCAGAAGTCTGAGCGATGGAGCAGTCTAACCCACACAGACAAATGCAGAGTGGAATAAGGTGCAAATTTTTAACCGTGAGGGTAATTAACTACTGGAACAACTTACCAAGGGCTGTGGTAGAGTCTCCCTCACTGGCAATTTTAAAATCAGATTGGATGCTTTGCTAATAGATATGCTGTAGTTCAAACAGGAATTAATGTAGGGAAGTTCTATGACCTGTATTATACAGGAGTTAAAACTAGATGAGCACAATAGTCCTTTCTGGCCTTGGAATCTATGAAACCAGACTCCTCAACATGACCTGGCTGTCAGGTTCCTCCGTTTCCTCCACTGCAGAGAGAAGGGTGAGGTTGTAAATGCTGGTTAAACCATCTTTTCCATTTTAGGAGCTACATGCAGAAGACAACACCAGGTTCTGCCAGAAGGATGACAACGAACAAACATCCTTCAGCGAGCACAACCCGCGGCAGGAACCCAAAGGGGGCTTCCGGAGCTCCTTCCGCAAGCTCTTCAAAAAGAAATGAGCAGCCCAGCAGGAGGTGGGCAGTGATCTAACTGCTACAGCTCTTCCCCTCAGCCCTGAGATAGCAGACAGAAAACAATCCAGGTCCATGGCCAACACAATAGAAAAGAGGAGGGAGGTTTCCATTGCTGACTAACAAAAGCATCTTGCTCTCCCTAAAACAGCGGCGGGGTGCACGGTGGATCGAAACGGAGATTGTTAGGGGTGGGGCAAATTGATTTGGTGACAATAGGAACCCACTGAGCCTTCACCCAAAACCTAAACTCAACTTTCCATCAACTCCCACCCTCAATCATTTTTCTCTGCCCTGCCACGTTCCTTTGAGGCCCAAAAGTGGAAGTGCACGTGGGAGAGGCTGCACTTGTAGGTTTTCAGACTGACTGGAAGCGGGAAGAACTTGGCTGAACAGGATTCCCAGCTTGATATTGCAGGGCTGAGAGGTTCTGATGAGCTTCGGATGGACCCTGGCTTTCTGAACTTCACCGTCTCTGGCAGCTCTGCTGTAACTTTCATTTTGCATGACTCCCTCCGATCGTTTCAATGCCGTAGGAACAGTTGCTCTTGCTGCCATGTTCTTATGATATATTATTTGTATTTTGGCAGCCCTTAGTGATCATGGCCCCATTATGCGAGGCACTTGGTCACATGTGCAGTTTACAGGTCCCCTTTTATTTTTTTGCTATAGAAAACTCAGCCTGGGGCCTGCATCTCACTGTGTCTGTACAGCACCTGGCACAATGGGGCCGTGATCTTGGTTGAGGCTTCCAATGCTACTATGGTGAACAATCGTGACTGTATGAAAGCTCCGTACCTTCCCTGGCCTATGCACTATCTTGTGAATTAACCTGGAATCAATTAGTTTCATGCATTACCAGTTACAAGTGTTTCCTGAGGTGTGAGGACTCTTTCCCCCCCACCCCCCATAACAAAGCCATGATTTCCCCCCCCCCCCGCGCATGCCATGGCAAACGCTTAGCCTCAGAAATGATAGCGACACAGAAAGTTACCTTATATCCTTTAGTTAAAACGAAAACCGGAACAGAAGGAAATCTGTGCCCTTCCGGAGTGCTCTACATACTGAGCTCTGGCAGCAAGAGCAGTTGTTTATGTAGGGCTGGAACGCTGGAGGCAGTTTGTTTATGGATTTGTGTTACTCTAGCGGCTCGGATGCCACCTGGGATTGGACCTCGTTGTGCTCGGCCCTGTACAGAGTAAGAGACAGCTCCCTGCCCCAACAAGCTTACAATCTAAACAGACAAGAGCAACACATGGCAAAGGAAAGATATAGAACATACAAGTAAAGCTCCCAAACCCCAGAACCATAAGGCTGCATGGATCTCTTGCAGTTTCCCTGGGTACTTACACTGGAGATGAGACTGATGAGTATATCGGAATCCTCCTATCAAAATTACAAATGGAGCCACGGACCTAAAAGGTGACCTGGCGCATTCCACTGCCACCTTGGGATTGGGCCCCACTGTATGGCTGGTGCATCTGAAATGTGACAAGGTTGAAATCTGGCTACAGAAAAAGAAAGGATGACCCCTCAGAGAGACAAACCTGTTGAGTTCTTCTCAGCTTTCCCTCTATTAGTACAATAATAGTTTTTATTTATTTGTAGTGCCATAGCACCTAGGAACCCTCGTCAGGGACCAGGATCCCACTGTGCTTGGGGCTGTACAAACACAGAACAAAGACACGGCGTGTCCCCCAAGAGTTTACAATCTAAGTATGAGAGAAGAATCAATAGATAGATACAGACAGAGGAGAACACGAACAGTGCAACAGTCCTGGTCAGCATGATCAGCAGTGGTATCTGCACACCAGCTGCCTAACGGAATCAAGTTGTTTGTAGACATTGAGGAGGACAATGAGGTAGCTTTGTGGCTGTCTATGGGGAGCTCCTCCCCAGTGCGAGAGGCAGCAGAGGAGAAAGCACTGAGGGGCTTGTTTGAAAATGCAACAAGTGGGCAATGGAGGCTGGCGTCATGGGCCGATCGGAGACGGGAGTCGACATTTCAATAGCAAATGAGAGATGAGAGGTAGGTGGGGATAAGCCTTGAAAGTGAAGACAAGTAGCTTGTGTGTGATGCACGAGAGAAGGGGGAGCCAATGAAGGGATGCAAAGAGAAGGGGGATGTGGTCAAAGTGACGGGCTAGGACACTGATCTTCGCAGCAGCATTCAGAGTGGATATGAACGGGACAAGATGACATTAGTCAAAGACAGAGGGAAGGATGTTGCATTAATGAAGATGTGAGAGGAGGAGAACTTGGATGAGTTCTAGCTGTGTGGATGGACACGAAAGGCTGTATCTTAAGAGATGTTGTGCAGCAGGAATCTGCAAGATTTAGACATAGCCTGGATGTGAGGATTTAGAGAGACACCCTATTGCAGGCCTGAGTAACAGGCAAGATGGTGGTGTTGTCCACAGTGATTGAGAAAGGAAGTAGGAAAGAGGGTTTTTGGGGGGAAATTAGGAGTTCTGTTTTAGCCAAGTTTAGCTTCAGCTGGTGGCTACACATCCGTGAGATGTCGTCAGAGAGACTGGACAGATTTTAGTTTGGACAGAAGGAGGCAGTCTAAAGGAGAGAGGTAGATCTGTGAGGCATTGGCATAGAGATGACAGTTGGTTGTGTGTTTGGATGAGATTATCCAGCAAAAGCTGTAGAGGGAGAAGAGAAGGGGGCCCAAGGACAGAGCCCTTTGGAACACAGGGCTGGATTAATGAGATTGGAGTGCAGGAGCTAATGTTTTTTGGAGGCCTCCCAGTATTAATGAGAGAAAAAAGTACCAGCTTATGACAATCAACAAGTCACGTATGATACTGAATAAACATGAAAAGAAAATCAAAAGACAATGACCAGGTTATATATTTCCTGGATAAACATAAAAACATAAAACATTGAGTCAAATGAAAATGTTGCTTGTTTAAACTGACATCTTGTGAGCTTTAAGAGCTGCAAATTCAGTTATTGTATCCTCAGATGACACTGTGCAAAGTAAATCCCATTCAATTGACATGATAGAAAGAGCATTAAGCTTCACTTCTACTGTAGTTGACCAAAGATTTTTTTTTTTGATTAAGGCAAGCTTAGAGAACAATTGCTCTGCTTCAGTTGGCAATGGCTGCAATCAAATACAGTCTCAACACAATGAAGATATTCAGGAAGACATTACTCAAAGCATGCAAAAATGTGATGATTCCAGTAGCACTCTTATCCTGCATGTCACAATATCTTATAAATGCTGAACAATAAAACATTTCAGCGAAAGGACCAGGCTCTAGATCATTCGGGTAAGTGTTGAGCAATGCCTGAGTGCATGTTTGCATCTCTTCTTCACTTTGTTCAAGAAAAATAAGGAAGCCAAATTTTGCAGATAGTTCAGCATAACGTTCACTCCTTTTTAGTTCCCAACTTAGTTTATTGAGGATAACAAAAACATTCAACTTCATATTTCCTTCTTTCTTGTAGTGTCACTTTCACCATCTGGAAATTTTTGTTTTACAGTACATTTGTATTCTGTAAGCCTTATCATCATGTCCAAATTTTTTGCTTGCGTCTCAAAAAGTGTCAAAACTGAGACTGTAACCTTGTGACAAACTCTTGCAAGGAAGTCAGCAAATGAACAGCAACAACAAGATCCAGACCTGGCTTTTGAAGCTTTACACTAGTTTTGTCAAAGCTTGCTAGTGTCACAGTCTATAAGATATTCATAACTGCAGTCAGCTCATTGCCTTGTACAACTATTGTGCCTCTCTTCCAGTTTTACCGTTTTCCTTGGCATTGTCTATTGTTTCTTTCAAACCATGTTGAATGCCTTCATAGTCTACTACAATGGTTTTACAAGATTCAGCACGACAGGACCATCTTGACTTCAAAACGGTTTTTAGGGCAAAGAGAGTTCTTTGCTCACACTCGATAACATTGTTGCACAGAAGCTGCCATTTCCTGGGTGATGCTGCATTAAAAAAATAGTTTTTGAACAAAACTGAAAAAGTTTATGGCTTTCATGCAAGAATCAATGCTGCAAGTTCCAACTAAGTTCAGAAAATGAGCTGTGCAGGGCACATACACAGCTAGTGGGCTTAGTTTTTGATCTGATCTTTTGATTTTGAAGACCATCATACATTCCGGACACGGTAAGAACATAAGAGCAGCCATACTGGGTCAGACCAAGGGTCCATCTAGCCCAGTGTCCTCCTGTCTTCCGCCAGCGGCCACCAGATGTTACTTGTGTTATCGGATGATTGACCTCTGCAGTTTTCAATAGCAATATTGTTTATGTCCAATAAAAACATCACTGTCTGGAGGAGCGACTCGACGGTGTGGCTTTTAATTGGTAGAAACCCAATGAAATGCTCATATGCAGCACCACGTGAGCAGTATTGTAAAAGGACAGATAACTGATTAACATGAGTGATGTCCGGACTTCAATGTATTGCCAAAGAGAAGTATTTCACCTGTTTGACTTCAGTGACAATGAATTCTAAAACCTTATGGGGGGAGGGATAGCTCAGTGGTTTGAGCATTGGCCTGCTAAACCCAGGATTGTGAGTTCAATCCTTGAGGGGGCCACTTAGGGATCTGGGGCAAAATCAGTACTTGGTCCTGCTAGTGAAAGCAGGGGGCTGGACTCGATGACCTTTCAAGGTCCCTTCCAGTTCTAGGAGATGGGATATCTCCATTAATTTATTTAATTTAATTTAATTTATTAGCTCAATGAACTCAACACAGATTGGTTTTGACAGCTAGGATGGGTGACCTTTCCCTTTGTTTCCATAGTGTTTCATGTGCTCACTTAGAAATGGGTCAGTTTTGGCGATGCTTCAAGAATACCTAGATCATTTCTGTTCTGAGGAGAGTTGGTAACTTCCTCCCTTTCTCTAAACACGAATCACGTTCAGCGAGAAGCTTAACTATCACAATACACCTTAAAACTTCTTTCCAGTAAGCAGTTTGTGTTAGAAGCAACTGTACCATTCCCTGTCAATCCAATGCTTGCCTTGTGAACATACTAGCCATTGTGATGTTCCACACTGTTTTCTTGAGAACAAAACCTCTCCTCTTGCTTCTTTCCATTTGGAAATGCCTGGGGTTGTCGGACAATTAAAAGAGTTTGCACGTGAAACAGAATAGTGCTCCTGTGGATTTACAATACCTCAACCAATGCCTCTGATAACACTAATTTTACACTGCATTGGTGCATTATACTTCATATGTTGGGAGGGGGTTCTACTGCTCACAATCCCCACCCATCTGACAGAGATCCTTCTGATCCCATCACTCCATGAATCTTACTCTTGCAAGTAACAGGAAGGATTGCTGAATGTCAAATTTCTGATTATCACGGGAATCACCATGTTGAAAAGAAAAAGTAGTTTCTCAGCTACCTGAGAAAAAGAATTTAAATTAATTGAAAGAAATAGGAAAGGAGAGAACTCTGCATCTTGCAACTATTGTAAGTGTGACACTGATGTTTCAGTTTGTGGAAAAGGTCCTGTAATACAAAATGTTGAAACTGCCAAACAGAAATCAAAACACAAAAGCTGTTACAAAAAGTCCAAACATTCCAAGTTTTTTCAAAAGTTTATGGCCCACTCTTGACAACAGAGTTACTTCAGCAGAACTCACCAAACATTTCATGTGGTCAAGCACCGCCACGCTTATCTAAGTGTGGATTGCACAGCAAACGTGACTAGAACTATTTTCAGTGAGTTCAAAATTGCTAAAAGAACTACATTTGTTATCTGATGGCCACTGATGCCTCCAGCAAAGGTTCCATGAAATGCTCCCCACTTGTTTTAAGGTATTTCCATTGTATTACTGGTATTAAATATTGTTTCTTAGATTTTTACAAAGATTGTCATGGAACTTCCTGAGCAATAGGATTGACGACTTTGAACTAAAATGATCGAGCAGGTCAGCACACAAGGAGACAATGTGTGTTAATTATTCTAAATGTGTTTTGCAAAACTGAAAGAGAGTAACAGGGACCTTCTTGCTGCCATGTGTTTAGTTCATGTCAACACAAGATTTGCAACGACCAAACGAAACGTTGCTGTAGAAAACCTAGTTTAAACGTTTACAGAGTTCAATAACTGGCAGAGCTTTGTGAATTAGCTGAGGTAGAACACAGTAAAAGTCTATGTTATGTTATGTAGTCACACCTTGGCTGTCCTTGTACCTGCTATTGACTGACTTGCAGTGTGTTAGAATGGGCTTGCAAGTTACTTTCTATCTTTGGGGGAAGATGAAAACCCTAAAGTAATCTGGGATAGTTTTGGAGACGAAGGAAGCAAGAATGAAATTGCTGAATTGTACTGTTTCTTCTTGAGTCAGGCTCTACAATAATTCGGACAATAGTGAAGCTCTGGAGTCAAACTCATTCACACTAACTTCATTCTTCGAACGGATGTCCACAAGAAACTAGAATGCAGTATAAATGACAAATTGTATGGTTACTTTCTGAACTCCAAACTGAAGAATCTCAATGATGAAAGTGAATGAAGGAATTGTGTGAAACAGATTTTCTGCTTTTTTAATCACTGAGCTCAAAACAGTTATGACCTCACTGAAAATAATGTGCACAAGAAACTGTCCGTCTTATCATTGGCAAAAGTTTTCTTTTGAAGAATTTACAGAAGCCGTTGAAGTCTGCAAAACTGATAGTTATCGACATGGATGAGTTATATGAAAAATTGTGTACAATCAAAGAAGTCATGTCATCTCCTAAATTTCAAGACTGGACAAGTGCTGATGAGAAATACCTCAAGATTTTCAAAATGACAAAGCCAAATAGATGTGGAAACTTAAAGAATTTGAATAAAATTGGTTCTTACATACTTTCCATTTCATGTAGCAATGCATACACTGAAAGGGTAGTTTTGTTAATGAATTCCACCTGGCAAGATGAGAGTAATTGACTGGACGTGAACCCAGTGAAAACCAAACGACAGAGTTACTGCAGTTTTGAAAATGCTGAGTTCAAAAACAAGTTTCCAGTATTCCTCAACAATAAGATGCTATTAGAGTCAGCCATGCAGGGAAAAAAATACAAGAAGTAGACAATTTAAGGTTCATGCAATGCTTTCTATGAAATTTTTTTAATTGAGGGTTTGTCCTCATTTTTAGCTGCAGTAAGAAGGACTTGGCCTCCTTTTTCAGTTCCCTGTGATGGCCACTCTGTGTGTAACACCCCAATGGCAATGTCACTGGGACCCGACACCCTTTTGTTTAGAGACTATGTGCCCAGCTGTGTAGGGAGTGCCTGGATGGGGAGGCCCCTTTAGCTGGGTGAATGGGTCGGGGGGAAGAACATTGCACAGCGGAGGAATATTGACCTAGGATTTTAAACTGCATCAGGGATGTAACATGGTGCAGTTACCAAGGGATCTGCTGCTTGTGCCTTTAGGTCTCCTGCATGCACAGGCCTTTCCCCTCCATTGTACTAAGCTGCTCTTACATCCCCTGAGAGCACCAAGAAGCAGGCACTGGCAGAAACCTGGGAAAGGAGGGAGCCCCCGGTAATCTCTCCTGGGGCAAGAGAGGGGGAGGTACACTCAGAATGGCAAAGCTGGCAGATGGGAGCAGCTGAGAGCAACCTGGGAAATGGGGATACTTGTTTCCCTGTAAAATACTCACTGTTTTTAGCTGCTGTTTTAGTGAGCTTGGAAATTAATAGAACTGGTGGCTGGTACGTTCCTGCTCCTGGATCACTCCTTGTCCAGTTTTGCAGTGTCCTTGGAAAGGTCACAGATTCCGCCTGATATCGGCTCCATGTCTGCAAAATGTAAACAACATGTGTGAAGGGTGCTCAGCCCTTGGCTTGCTCACCTGCGTCTCACAGGCTAATTTTTGCTTTGAAACAAGTACCCTCTAGCCTAGTTTCCTTTCTGTGACAAATAAACTTTGCTTTGAAATAACCCTAATGACTGGAAAGCACTGCTGGTTTTTTGCACTGACCGCTGGCTATGGGGCACGCTGCCCCAGCCAGAAGCAAACTGACATTAAGGAAGTCAGGAGCAAAAGGGAAGAAGAAGCCTGCACCCCTAGTCAGAGGGGATGGAGTTGCTGTCTCTTCTTTCTTGGAAAGAAGCTGCCCTGATGCAGTCTGGGCACAGGAGAGCCCAGCACCCACAGGGGCGGAGCGATGGTTGCATCCAATGATTCCCCTCCAGCAAAGTGTCTCTCAAACATTCACCCTACTGGGTTTCCCTTTCACAGTTCCCATGGCACTAGTGATTCAACACCACCTGTTTACCTGCAGGGGGCACCAGAAACCTGTAGCTACATGGCCGGGGGGGGGGGGGGGGGTCGGGTCATTTAATTTGGGGCATCAGCACACTGGCACTTAGAGGATGAGAGCTGGCTGGCTTTAAGAGAGACCCATCATCTGGCCTTGGGGAACCCAGCACATAGCGCTTCTTTTGGCGGCTGGCTTTGGTGAGAGTGGCTATAAAGGGGGGGGGTGAGTAGTATAGTCCCAGCGGCTATGGAAAACGAGTGTAATTTACAAGCTGAAGGAGTAGCAGGAAAAGGAATCAGCATAAGGCAACACACCCACTTCCTAGTCGAACACCGCCTGTTCTGGTCCTCCGTCCTTTCAGTGTGTAGGCTGCACGCGTTTAACGCACCCACTGATTGCTAAGGGTACGCAAGTGACATGACTTTGCCATTTACACCCATTTTGAGGTGTAACTGATCACACCATTTACATCACCACCTCATTTGGCCCAAAGACTTCCATGGGAGTCGCCGCTTAGTCCAGGCTGCCGTCATCTGCTTGAGGCTTGGAATGAGCACACACTAGTGCGTCTCGTTTTGTGATGGACACATCAGCGGAACCTCCGAGCTGTGCTTTGTAACCCATTCCGATCAACAGGGCCAGCGGTGGCTGTGCAGGGAGGACCGAGCCACTCTGATCCATGCATTCGTCACCCCCCAGGTTAGAACACCGCAGCACATGCTAGCTAAGGTTGAATGTACCCACTTCCTGGAAGCTACCACTAAATTATTACAAAGCCGGCCACTTAAAGAGCAATAAGGCCAGCATGAAGGTGCATCACATCAGCGCTCTCTAGCTTTCAGTGGCTGCCAGACTGACTTCAAAATCCTTGTCCTAATCTACAGGGCCAATAACAGGCGAGGACCTGGCTGTCTCATAGACACTGATTCATCCATGGATTGACCAAGGCCACTTTGCTTCTCAGGGATACTTCACACTTATGAGCCCCGGTTTCAGACAAGTCAGGTGCAGAGTCAAAGAGTTCTCAGCAGCAGATGCCTGGCTCACTTTACCAGAGGAGACCAGAGTGATCCCAAACTCAGCTCCTTGCCCAGTAATGGCATCTCCTCCCATGGAGACCTGGGAGAAGAGACAACTGTCTGGGAACATGGTGGGGAGGTCATGCGGCAGCTCATGGCTCCCTAGCGTTAGATTAACTAAAAAGCCAGGAATTAGCATAGCGATGCTACATCAACGCATTAGTCGATGGATGGGTTCCACATCATCAAAACCTGAACTGCAAACTCCTTCCCAAATCCCCAACACACCCAGGGCCCGTGACCCTTATTACTAAGGGGTAGCCAAGCACTCAGCCGACTGACATGTCCCAAATGATTGAAACATATAGATATTCAAGATTGGGACGGCTGAGTGGATTTACTATAGGATACCAAGCCACTTACCACTTAAAATCCAAACCAAGTCAGTCTGATTGAAAGCATATGACAGCTGTTCTGCGTCCTGTACATCTGAAGGGGTCAGGCCAGCTCTTCAGCGGACAGGAGTTCACATCCCAACTGGCACCCATGCCGGCGGTTTCACTGGAGACACAAAAGACTGAATGAACATGGAGTAGTTCGAGCTACAGGTCAGATTTCACTTAGTGCACTGCCACTGACTATACTATATGTTTGGTGGACAGTGGATTTTTAATTATTATTTGAAAGAAGCTTAAAGAGATTCTGCTTTACTTTCTCCCTCTTCTTTCAGACTTCAGTGACTGTTCTGTACACATTTTAGAAATCTTTTTTTAAATGTCTCTCTCTCTCTCTCTCACACACACACACACACACACACACAGGGTTCAGAGGAAGTTAGTGTCCCACCACTAACTGAAAGTGACTAGAATCTTCTCCCATGGGCAAGTGATTACAGAATTGCCCATTATGGATGAGGTTTGTTTTTTTGTTTGCTTGGTTTTGAATATTGTTGAGTTTTGGTCTCTCCCCCCCATCCCCCAACCCCCTGAATGTTTTTCGTGAATTGTTGTTATTCAGCAAGTTCTAATGGGTGTGTGTATGGGGGGTGTACACTTCCTTCCAAGCATATAGTTCTGGTTATTAGACAAAGGATATTATACAGAATTGACCAGTGATCCACTCTGATTTAGTTCAACATCGAGACAGATTTAGGCCCTCTCTCTATAAAATTATATAGGAATCCGTGCATTAAATTTCAACAGAGTGAATTTTTATCCGAGTTATCAGTACTTTAAAATCGGAAGTTAAAATGGAAAGCTGCAGAACGAGAGAAACGAAATATAATATCAGTCCTGCAATTGCTGCAGTTGTAAAATATTATAAATGCGTTCACTTTGTTT
The DNA here is from genome assembly GCF_028017835.1 of Emys orbicularis. NCBI lineage: Eukaryota > Metazoa > Chordata > Testudines > Emydidae > Emys > Emys orbicularis. The sequence continues at coordinate 213,444,844 of NC_088685.1, read as the reverse complement.
CTCCCACTAAGTGTATTTTGCATGCTTCTCCACTCCTCTGCAAAGCTTCCATCACAGGGCTATCATGTGCCCAGTTCTCAAATTACTGAAATGATTACATACAACTCTGCAGAAGACTGACAAATGTCCTTAATGTGACGCACAGCATTAATCTTTCACAAACACTGCGTCAGACTAGTGAGATGTTCATCCTATCTTACATATGCAAAAGTGTACACTTATGGGATATGTAAGGCATTTTTATTTTTAGAACATATCTTTTTAATGCCAAAAAATAACAGCCACTATTAATTTTCACTTTAAATGCAATCTGAATATCATTGCAGACAAAGCATACAAAGATCACCTACAGACATGGTTAGGTACACAGGTCATAAGACATGCCAGTTAAAGATTACTGCTTTATTCTTACATTTGGGTCGGACTGACATCGCTTTTTGACATTTAATCATTTTAGCAAATAACCATGCCATTAAACAAAGGCAAACGCACATATATACCACAACACACAAACTTATCAAAACTTAAAATTTGTACAATTTACTTTGACAAACAGAAACAGGCTTGTTCTCTAGTAAGCGAACCAAACAAATTTGTCCAAAAGAACCTCTCTGTCCACATAATTTACCTTGTTCTGAAAAAAATGACAGATGTTCTTAATAAAAAGGCACATTTGGCAGCTACTAAAACTGGCATGCATCTGGCACAGGACTCACCCCCCCCCCCTTTTCAACCTTTCAGTCACCTGGTGCACGACATCATGTTTGTTTGTTACAGAGTCGAATGCAACCTTATTCTTTGTTCACTTGATTTTGCAGCAATTGGCTACTTAATGCACTATTTTTCATTAAAGGCAAAAGAGAAATTTGCTCACAGTTGACAGAAAAATGCACTTTAAGGTATTTAAAAAATATGGAAAATAAGGCATGAAATTTACAAACCAAGTTACAAGTGCTTTTGGCTTTTATAAGTGTATGGGGCCACATGCTTCTTTCCTTAGCTAATACAGCTAACAGGACTGCAGCCCACACATCAAACATTGTTGAAATAGGGTGTTTAAAGAGAAAAATCTAAGAAGCTGCCCATTATTTTTTTTCTGCTTTAAAAATGCATTTTTCAGCAAGACCCTCCCTGTTAGCTGCAAAAGGTAGGAATTTTGAGAGGGAAACCAACGCGTTATTTTTACATACCACAGGCCAGTGCACTTAGATCACAGCAACTAAGTATTAAGGAACATTGTTACAAAGACAGACATTGATTAACAAGGGGGAGTTTTCCTGGTGCAGTCTCAATGCACGACCGCTACGAACATGGAAGGCTGCTTACGAGATTTGCTAGGCTAGGATAAGACAATACCAAGAGCAGAAAGAACTGGCATTCTATTGCCAGGCATTAGCTCTGCTACAGGGACTGCGGCAAAGCCGGTTCATTTAAACAGCCCTAGTGGTACAAAAGAAACACTTCCCTGAATACAGGAAAATAGAACCATCTTTCAAAAGGACACAAAGGGCCTGATCCACAGCCTGCTAAAGTCAATGGAAAGACTCCCATTGATTTCAGTAAGTTTTGGATAGGGTCCCAACTGAGTAAAAGTGATACTGGAGTTTACTGGTAAGAAAAGCCTGATTTAAGATTCTGTCTGCATAAAAGCAACAAACTATACAATAGACAATTATGATAAACAAAAGCTCGAGAGAGTAAAGGCATAACCGGATTTGTGTTGGGGGCACAGACCTCTCTCGTTTCTTTAAAAAAAAAAAAAAAACAATGGTTAAGCAAGAATTTAGAAACAATTGCAAGAGAGAACACGCAAAGTGGTTTCTAGTTTATGGGAGCATTCTCAATGATTTCATGGTATTGATTCTGAAGCAAAGAAAATTCTCTCCAAAGAGACACTGCAAAATCATGCCTGGGTTGTTGAGTGCCATGACAACAGTAATTCCTTGCCTGACAACCATGTGTTAAATAACTTTTCCTTGCACTTTATTATAAGTTTAACTTGAAATAAAGTTTTCAGCATCTGAAAAGCTAACATTTACAAACTACTAATGGAGAACTTTTCTTTTTAACACCCAGTTTTCACTTCTGGGGGGAAAAAAAGATTGGATTTCTCTTTCTCCTACACTGCTGCACTACACTCTAAATCAGAGAGACTTTAAACATTGCTCAAATATTGCACTTTCATGTCTCATTAATGGACTTCGTTTCTCCTATGCCCCCTCCCCACCCTCCACGCAAGCACCCAACAGCTGAAAACCAATACTCTGCACCAGTACAGTTCTGACTTGTGAGCAGGGTCAGACTTTTAATCTGGGCTCGGCAGTAATACAGAAATCCATTTAGCCAGTTGTTGGTTTAAGATGCTTCATCACGCCTTGCTATTATTCAAGATCATTTTATCAATAATCTGGCAATATGAGCAATTAAAATGATGGCATTTTCCCTGCCATTGTTCAGAGATATTTGCTTTAACCCCCATAATCAGTAACCAATGCAAAACTTGTCCAAATGTGAAATTCTTCCATGTTATAAAAAAAAAAAAAAAGTTATTTATTGAAAATACAAATAAAATTGACGAGTTCTGAGAGAGGCCAGTGGCTCAGCAGTTGTGTTCGACATTCTCCTCCTAGATACATGGATTTGATTTGTGGTTCAGGCAGCACGTTGTAGGTGTGCCGTATGCTGGTAAATAGCGGATGATTGAGCAGTGTTGCTGAGCTCTGAAGGAGTTTAATCTAGGTTTTTGTATGATCCTCATCACCAGCGTCTCTAATCAACTTCTATGGATTTTTATCCTGAACCCCACTGTAAAGTAGGGAAGTATTAGCAGTATTTTGCAAACGGGGAACTGAGGCACTGAGAATATTAAATGACTTGTCTTAGTGCACACAGGAAGGCTGGGGCTGGGCCAGGAACTAAACGCAGGTCCGTGCCACATCACTGTAGTACCCTATCCACTAGGCCATTCTACCTATCTAGCCTGCCTTGGTAATGACAGGGGCCATGGTTTTGAGTGTAGAGGACAGGCAATGTGGGTTCTGAACATCTGACTAACATTGGAGAGCTCCCTGGCTTTCTCCTGGAAAGTCAGCAACTTCTAAGACATTGCACCAAGGGTATTCATTACTCTTGGTTAGATTTGAAGAACTGGGAACTTCACTTACATTTCTTGTAGGATAGGATTAAATAAAGTACATAGGGAAGAATGTCCTCCTCTGAAGCCGAGTTTATAAATCTTACTTATAAAGGAAAAAAGTACATTTTTTGGTGGGGGAGGGGGCAGGAAAACATGTTTCAAAATAGAAATGTTAAAGATATACACAAATATACAACCGACAAATTCTCAACGTTTGGCTATGACAAAATATGCTGCTTAATGCTGTTGAAATCAAAACGCTTTTTGAAATGTAAAGACCAAACTGTAGTATCATGGTGCATATTCCACTACTCTAATGGCATTGTAGAAAGTTACTAAAATAGTAGATTTCCATCATGATTCGCTCTACTAGAACTGTCTCTAATGACATGGCGTTCTGGGTTGCTGAAATGTATTTTGTTTTTATCCAACAGGAAACATGATATAATTTTACTACGACCCATGTCTCTTATTAAATAAAGATGAGATACTGCACACTTCACAAACATTATGGTAGAGGAGATTAATAAAGCTTCTTTTCTTCAATAACTGGCATGCATTACTGTCACAGTATTGGTTAGAATCAGAAGAGTAGTACACAGGTTTATGGATAATCCATGTCATGATATTTATGCAGGTAAATGTTTTGTCATGTACATTTCTGACATAGTAAAGAGCTACTGTAAAGATTAATAGTTTTTAAGACAAAGTTTGAAATTCTATAACAAACTACATACATGTCTGGGAAATTTAAAAACATGTACAGTAATTCACTTTGAGAGTAACCCAGCTTTGTCATTCTAACTAAACTTTCTTTCACATGCCAAAACCTGATTTCTCTTTAGACTGTTCTTTATTACTAAAATACATATACTGAACTACGAAAAAACGTGTACCACAATATGTGCTTTTATCCCCTTATCAGTGTTTTTAACTGAAAAACTTAATTGTACATTTGTCCATGTAATAATTTAACGTGTCAGCCAAACAAATGTGTATCTTTATTTCAATTAAATTAAAAACAATCTGCAAGCATATTTATGCAACATTCTCTATATACACATGATTTATGCAAATGCAAGGCAATTCTACGTATGCTGATTAATCTATGGTTAGTAAAACATGACAATAACTATGGAAGATGGCCAGCGAGTGCTCCTTTTCACAAGTGACTGTTTTCATGGCGTGATTAAAGAAGAATAGTTACAAGCCATGAAATGGATTATCAGTAAACCTTAAAAAGAATGTGATATAACCTAGCATAGATTAACAGTCTTCTAAACGTAGTAGAATATTTCAGACAATAGTGCTGTTTTTTTAAATTTTGCTGTCATTTTAATGACATAAGACTTTAATCTGCTCTGTTTAAAGAAAGCAATAATTACCCATTATGCTTCCTGGCAATAATTTCTTTTTCAACTGGCACCATAATATTTAATAAAATAATAATAAAGTACCTCTTTGGTGAAGCCTAGGTACCCATACTACTCACTGTAACAATTTGTAAACAGGACCGCAATACAGTGCTATGCCTTAGTTCTAACATGGTTAGGTACCACAGATCTTCCTCACAGTCCTTTTCATGATTTTAGGAGAGTATTTTAAAGCAGGGAGTAAAATAAAAAGGAAATTAAGAAGGATATAAAGTTCCCTGTTTGAGATTTTTAAAAAAGTGCATAATGTTTTCATTCTAATAACTGTGTTACTGTATAGAACTGATGGATACAAGACTATATTTTCCATTCCCGTACTGGACATTAGAGATCATTACACAAAACACGGTCTCCGCTTATTGGCCAGAAAAAGTCCCTTGAGTCAGTTTTCTGGTACAATCAGTTGTCCAATTACTTTAGAACAGCATCCTGCATACTACAATAGGAACAGCGAGTTTATCCGTTGATCACGTCTGCTTCAGCAATTCAGTTTCTGTACACTGCATTCCCAACCTAGCATAGTTTTTAATGCATGGAGTACGCATCCAAACTCCTTGGCGCTAGCAGGTTCAGCGCATCCATTGCCAGCAACAGACGTAGTGCCAAGAAAATGCAACTCCCAGCACAAGGTACAATTCAGGAGGAGTGGGCGTTCTCCAACAAGGGTGGTCCGTCTCGGTGCATCGATGGATGGGTGTGCTCCCGTTTGTAAGTTTTTGGAGGAAGCTTTGGGATATGTTGAGAAGTGCTTTGTCGTGGAGGGACAGGTGGCCCCTCAACAGAATGGAGGTCCACGTCCTGCGGTATCAAAGGAGGGGATGGCAGATGCCTCCGTGCTACATGTGGAGAAGGTGTCTGAGGGGGTGGGGGAGTAAATGGAGAGGGACTGTTTGGAAAAAAGGTATTGCCAAGTTCACTTTTTCTACCTAAGGGCGGTGGCTGGAGATGTAGTGGTGAACTAGAGAAAACATCAGGAGTTCGCACAGGTTCTCGCGGTGGTAATACAGGAGGGCTTTCAGGAGGATCAGATATGGAGGTCCGCTCTGGCACGGAGTATCTTGGTGAATAGGCTTTTGATGTTGGTTGTCGAGGAGGAATTGCTGGTGGACTGTCCAGATGCACAGAAGTAATCTGAAGTATACAAACATTTAATTCAAGGGTTATCATCTGTATTATGACAGCCCCAACGCCTCAATCAGGATCAGGGCCCTGGTTGTGCTACATGTTATATGAATATGTTCAAAGACTCAATCCCTGCCTCAAAACACTTAATGTCCAATTAAAGACAAGACACAGCCAACAAGTGTTAAACAGTTGAAGGGGGCAGGGGAGAGAGGACCCAGGCTAAGAGAGAATGAAGATACAGGGCAGTGGGGGACAGGGGAGGAAGTACTGGAGGCTGCAGGAGGCATAGTGGTCTGTGCTGCACAGTTTCTAAGCTAATTCCAGCTCAGCTGGGGCACCTCTTGTAGCAAGAGGCCAGGAATGAGTAAAATCCAAAGGCATGTACCCTCTAGAGAATGAGAGGGAAGAGAGGCAGATACTGTTTAATAGGAAAGGGAATGAATGATGTTCTGTCCTGAAGAAAGAATAAAGGGTGGGATCTTCAAAATGACCTAAGTGACTCAGTTGCACGCGCCCCACTGACAGCCAACGGAACTACAGCATAGTGTACGACATTGCCAGCTAAGGGCAGTATAGAGCTGTAGGACAAACATCAGACAGGCGAAGGCACAAAATAAGTTACATCTAGCAAGGGACATAAAAGGCAATGAGAAGAGGTTCTTTAAATACATCAGGAGCAAAAGAAAGGAAGGAAAGCATAGGTCCTCTACTTAGCAGGAGAGGAGAACTAATAACCGATGGTATCGAGGAAGTTGAAGTATTTTATGCTTATTTTGCTTCAGTCGTCACTAAAAGGGTGAATGGTGACCAGATACTCAACACAATTAATATTGACAACAAGAGGGAAGGAATGCAAGTCAAAAGAGGGAAAGAACAGGTTAGGTAATCTCCCTAGGGAATCTGTTTCCTGGCAGTTAGGAAGTTTTTCCTAATGTCCAACCTAAACCCCCTTTGCTGCGATTTAAATCCATTGCTTCTTGTCCTGTCCTTAGTGGTTAAGGAGAACAATTTATCACCCTTCTCGTTGTCACAATCTTGTATGTACTTGAAGACTATCATTTCCCTCCCCTTTCTCCTCTCCAGACAAAACAAGCCCAATTTTTTCCATCTTTCCTAGTAGGTCACGTTTTCTAGACCTTTAATCATTTTCGTTGCTCTTCTCTGGACTTTCTCCATTTTGTCCACATCTTTCCTGAAGTGTGGTGCCCAGAACTGGACACAATATTCTAGCTAAGGCCTTGTCAGTGCCGAATAAAGAGGAAGAATTACTTCTCATGTTTTGCTTACAATATTCCTGTTAATACATCCCAGAATGCTAGCCTTTTTTTGCAACAGTATTACACAGTTGACCCCTATTTAGTTTGTGATCCACTATAACACCCAGATCCTTTTCTGAAGTACTCCTAGGCAGTCATTTCCCATTTTGTATTTGTCCAACTGATTATTCCTTCTTAAGTGTAGTACTTTGCATTTGTCCGTATTGAATTGCATCCTATTTAATTCAGACCATTTCTCCAGTTTGTCAAGATCCTTTTGAATTCTAATCCTATCCTCCAAAGCACTTGCAACTCATCCCAGCTTGGTATCGTCCACAAACTTTATAAGTGTACTCTCTATGCTACCATCCAAATCATGAATCATTTATGAAGATACTGAATAGAACTGGACCCAGGACAGATCCCTGTTGGACCTCGCTTGATATGCCCTTTCAGCACAATTATGAACCATTAATAACCACTCTGAGTAGTTTTCCAGCCAGTTGAGCACCCACCTTCCCGTAGGTTTGTCTAGGCTATATTTCTCTAGTTTGTTCATGAGAAGGTCATATGAGACAGCATCAAACGCCTTACTAAAGTCGAGATATATCCCATCTACTGCTTCCCCCCATCCACAAGGCTTGTTACCCTATCATAGAAGGATATTAGGTTGTTGATTTTGAAAAATTCAGGTTGACTGTTACTTATTACCTCATTTTCTTCTAGTGCTTACAAATAGAATGTTTGATATTTGCTCCATTAACTTTCTGAGTACTGAAGTTAAACTGACAGGTCTTAACTCCCTGGGTTGTCCTTATTTCCCTTTTTATAGATAGGTACTATATTTTGCCTTTTTTCAGTCCTCAGGTATCTCTCCCATCCTCCATGAGTTCTCAAAGTTAATCACTAATGGCACAGAGCTCTCTTCAGCCAGTTCCTTAAGTATTCTAGGATGTATTTCATCAGGCCCCGCTGACTTGAAGACATCTAACTTGTCTAAGTAATTCTTAATTTGTTCTTTTCCTATTTTAACCGCAGATCCCACCCCATTTACACTGGTGTTCACTATGTTAGTCAACTTTTTGGTGAAAACTGAAACAAAATAGGCATTTAACACTTAGGCCATTGCTACGTTTTTCGTTATTGCCTTTCACTCCTCATTTAGAAATGGGCCTACACTGTCTTTGGTCTTCCTCTTGCTTCCCATGTATTTGTAAATGTTTCTTGTTACCATTTATATCCCTAGATAGTTTAATCTCATTTTGTGCCTTGGCCTTTGTAATTTTGTCCTTACACACTTGTGTTGTTTTTTCATATTCATCCTTTGTAATTTGACCTAGTTTCCACTTTTTGTAGGACTCTTTAGACTTTCGGATTGTTGAAGATCTCTTGGTTAGCCAGGATGATTTCTTACCATACTTCCTATTTTTCCTGTGCATTGGGATAGTTCGCTCTTGTGCCCTTAAAGATGTCTCTTTAAAAACCTGCCAACACCCCTGATCTCTTTTTTCCCTTAGACTTGTTTCCCACAGGCTCTTACCTACCAATTGCCTGAGTTTGCTAAAGTCTGCCTTCTTGAAGTCCAATGTGTTTATTCTGCTCTTGTCCCTCCCACCATTCCTTAGAATCATAAATGATATCATTTCATGATCACTTTCACCCAAGCTGCCTTTCATCGTCAGATTCTCAACTAGTTCCTCTCTGTCTGTCAGAACCAAATCTAGAACAGCCTCTCCCCTAGTCGCTTTCTCCACCTTCTGTAATAAAAAGTTGTGTCCAATGCATCCAAGAACTTTTTTGATAATCTGTGCCCTACGGTATTATCTTCCCAACAGATGTCTGAATAGTTCAAGCTTCCTATCACCACCAAGTCCTGGGTTTTGGATGATTTTGTTCGTTTTTTTAAAAAACAAACAGTCTCATCTACCTCTTCTTCCTGGTTAGGTTAGACGTTAGGAAAAACTTTCTAACTATAAGGGTAGTTAAAGACCTGGAATAGGCTTCCAAGGGAAGATGTGTAATATTTATCACTGGAGATTTTAAAGAACAGATTAGACCTCTCAGGGATGATCTAGGTTTACCTGGTCCTGCCTCAGCACAAGGGGCTGGATTGGATGATTTCTCGAGGTCCATTCCAGCTCTATATTTTTATGATTCTATGATCCTATGCCACTGACAGCCAACAGGACTACAGAATATTGTATGCTGCTGACAGCCAAGAGGACAGTACAATACCATACGCCACCGAAAGCCAATGGGACTTGGGCTCCTATATCACTTCAGTGGTTTTGATAATTTCACCCTAATTTTCTAAGGCCCTGAACAATCTCACACTTAAGTCAAAAGAGCTTTGTCAATGCCTCCAACAAGTGCAGGATCAGGTCCCAAATGAAGACCAATGGCCAGACAAGCACATACAGTAAGAGGAAAGAGGAGAGATTGAGTATGAAGGCAGGCAAGAAATGGCAACCGGCAGAGGAAACACTAAACAAGATGTCATTAGGTTAGTATATTTTATTTCATCTTTTAGGGAAGATTGTAGGGTTTAAGACTTCTCACATTACTGCTATTTTTTAGCACTTTACTTCCCATAGCCTCCTTTTGGACTATCTTCCTGGACAAGGAGGTTTACACGAAACCTCAAGTGCTCCCAGCCAATGCCAGGATAGGAGCCAAGAAGCTCAGGGCAGGAGAATAAGAAACATTTCTCACCCTAAATTTAGACCCTTTTGCTATTATTTTAATTAGTTTTAAGCCTGGGGCAGATGAGAAGGTGTTGCACAGAGCTATCGCTGTGCAGGTGTGAGGCATAGCGCTCCTTATTCTTACCCATCTAATTGAACTAACAAGGTATGACTCTTTAAAAGTTATTTTTCCCTTTACCCTAACCCTCACTTTTCAGGCACTGGCTTATGTGTGAAGTCTGATTTGGGCATTTCACCTGAATGCAATAGGTATTGGGCCCACACCTTTCTCACCTTTGATGGCGATGATTCTGCTGGGGCAGACTCTGGTCGTCTCCGTGGAGGAACAGGAGGAGGACCAGAAGTTTCATCAGAGATTTTGGTAAAGCTTATGGATGACACAGATGCAGATCCTGATGGATATTTAAAAAACAAAACCTTCAACATGATGTACTTTATCTGCCCTTTACTCGTTCTGATTGCTTTTAATGACCACTTAATTAGCAACAATTTGCTTTTACTGAAATATGAATGCAAAGGAGATAATTCAGCACGCCATCATCATGTCTTTCCTTGCTCATAAAAGAACAGCTGTAAAGTATGGAGATCCTTGTGTGAAACTAAAGTAAGCTACCTATGAAATATATATTTTATGGGAGGCAGCGTGACCCAGCGGACAGGACGGCCCAGCAGATAGGGCACTGGAATGGAACTCAGGAGATCTGGGTTCTATTCCCAGCTCTGACATTGGCCCGCTGAATGGCTTTTGCTGTGGGCAAGTCACTTCACCTCCCTGTGCTCCTGTTATATTAACCTGAAAATGGGGCTGGTGATATTTATCTCCTTTGTAAAGCATTCTGCAGCATACTGATGAAAACTGCTCTAAAACTAGGTATTATTATTATTATTATTATTATTATTATAAGTGCATTACAGAATGAGTAGCCCTCTTTGCCTGGTAGTGAATGAAGGGAGAGAGGGAACTGATGTATTTGTATGTCTAGGAATAACTGATGGATTTGGTGGAGGGGGGAATTGTGTGCAATTATTCTTCAATTTCATGCAAACTTTATGTTTTTTAACTCTACATTTTTCTTGAGAACATTTAGGCAGGTCTGGCAGCATAATACTTCTAAGCTCTTATCTAGTGCAGTGGTTCTCAACCTTTCCAGACTACTGTACCCTTTTCAGGAGTCTGATTTGTCTTGCATACCCCAAATTTCACCTCCAATTAAAAACTACTTGCTTACAAAATCAGACATAAAAATACAATGTGTCACAGCAAACTATTACTGAAAAATTGTTTACTTTTTCATCCTGTCTGTATAAAATTTTAGTTTGTATTGACTTCGCTAGTGCTTTTTATGTAGCCTGTTATAAAACTAGGCAAATATCTAGCTGAGTTGATGTACCCCCTGGAAGACCCCTGCGTACCCTCAGTGGTACACGTACCCCTGGTTGAGAACCACTGGTCTAGTGCTTTTCATCATCAGATCTCAAAGTGCTTTACAATGAAGGTCAGTATCATTATACCCATTTTGCGTATAGGGAAACTGAGGCACAGGGAGGTGAAGTGACTTGCCCAAGGTCACCCCAGCAAATCTGTGGCCAAGCTGGGAATAGAAATCAGGTCTTCCAATTCCCAGTCTAGTGCTCTATCGACTACACCACACTGCCTCCCTATGAATTAGGCAGAAGAGGTAAATTTTTATCCTCATTGTTCAATAACAGACTACCAGTCAGCCTGTGTACCAACTGCAAAACCCTGATGCTGAATTCACCACAAACTTTCCATCTTGGCCATAATTTTTTTAAATGGAAGTTTAGATTCTGGAGCACAATTCTGCATCAAGTAGTGGTTTGGTAGCAAATTCCATTGCTGCAGCATCATGGAATACGTGGGGCCCTGGATGTGTCCCTTTCCACATTCTGCTCTCGCAGAAACTGGAAGAGAACATGGAATGACGTACAAGCAAGATTCCTAACCTATCCCATCTCTCACTTGAAAATAAACTTAAAGATAATAGTAATCTAAGTAAAAATGCATTGAAACTGTCTGTCATTGTGCAAGGAGGCAAAAACATCTGCAGATAGATCATTTTGGTCCTTCAAATTTGCTATATCAATTTACATCATAAAATAGGACAAACACATTTGTGACTGTCCTCATTATTTAAATGCATTCCTAGCATTCCTAGCTTTAGCACTTACTTGAATGAAAAGGACTTGAAGGATCTGAATCAAAGACGCTGCAGACATCTGTAGTACTGGAAGTAGCAGAGGCAGGGGGTGGTGTCAATGGTGTTCGTGGAGAATTTGGTGCAGATGCTGTACTTTCTGACTCACTCTCAGGGATGCGACTGTAACTAATTTTTCTTGGCTCCTGTTGCAGCGGTGTAGGGTGTCTCATGGTACCTGGCCTTGGGTTCGATGGACGAACACCCGGAGATTTGAGGGAATAGCTGTATTTTTTTGGCTGCAGTGATACCAAATATCAATATTGTGCAGTTAAAAACCTTGCAGTGAATTGAAAGTATACATTTTAAAAATCAAATTACCTTAATCTCCATCACAAAATCAGTTAAATGCAGCTTCATCATTATGCATATACATTCTAAAACAATCTCTGCTGCATTGTGGGAAACATTTTTGAAGTCATTAAGAAAAAAATAAAATCTGAATACTAACAAATCTTGGAGGAGGCTTGGAATTTCGCGGCTCTATTTCTAATGACTTGTTGAACAGATAATCTGTGAATTCTTTCTCCATGCTATTTCCCATTGGATTCAAATTTTCAAAAAACCTCTGAAACACAGGAAGTTTAGGAAGATTACATCGTATAAGTTACTTTCATGGGGCAGATTCTACATACTTTATGATACAAGTAGTCCCAACGGTTTCAAAAGCACTATGTAAGTACTATTCAGCAAAGGTGAATTACATGAAATTTAACTTAACAAAAAACAAAAAACAAACAAAAAAAAATCAGTAAAAATATCAAACGTAACTGACAATCATTTCACAATTTCCGTTACTCTGGCAAACTAGGGGCAAGAGCTTGCAAACTGCCAGCACAGAGAAATCCACTGACTTGGGAGGACATCAGTAAAACCCATGTGCGTTACCTCACCTCTCCTTAGGACTTCACTACAAGGAGGAAAACACGGTGTTTTAAGGCATGTATGTAAGAAATGACTTACAAACAGGGTTGAAAGGGCCAATTTATACTAAAGACTTTTTTTTCCTTTTAGGATTTGTAGTAACTTCAATGTAGAAAGGAGAAGTCATATTTTAATACAGCAGAAGAGAAAACTACCTAAATTCTGCTTCTGTCAAGATAGCAACATGCAGGATTTCCACTCATGGATCATGGAAAATGACATAGCTCCTGCAGAGAGCTTTGCTGACCTCTGCCAAGAAAGAACGGGCCAGTAGGCTAAGGTACTGGGAGTCAGTGGATCATGCTGGTCAGCAGATGAGGAGCCTCGTGTACTGCCTGCTACTACTGGTGTCCTATAGTGTGAAAAAACTCTATGAGCAAGGGACATCCTGCACTGTATCACATAAAGCTGGAGACCCAGGAGCAAACAGCCTGCTCTACAGATTCCTTTGATTTTCTCTATTAAAATTATTTCTGAAATAATCACCACAAAGCAGCTCTCAATATTTCCGCATAAGAAAATGCAACTTACCCGGATATCAGGTTCTATTCGTAAGCAGTATGGCTGGTTTTGGTACTGCTGGATCTCCCCTGTTATTTCAGCTACTTTCCTTCTCTTGCTGAAGTTTATAAGATCTTTTCCATGTCGCTTTAGAAATTCAGGGTTGCCTTCTTCTGTTTTCAAGATGTTAGTCAAATAAATTCCTAAAACAGCGAAGAGAATAAGAACATTCAGATACTACAGTACAAAACTATGAGGAAATAAACAATATAGCTGGAATATGAAGCCCTTTTAAAGAATTAAACTTGTGTATTTTAATTACTCAGGCCTGATCTATACTAAAAAATTAGGTTGGCATAACTACATTGCACAGGGGTGTGAAAAATCCACACCCTTGAGTGGCATAGCTAAGCTGACTTAAGTCCCTGTGTAGCCATGACTAGGTCCATGGAAGAATTAGTCTGTCAACCTAGCTACCACCTCTCGGGCAGGTGGATTACCTTTGCTGATGGGAGAACCCCTCCCGTTGGTGTAGGCAGTATCTACAATGAAGTGCTACAGTGGCACAACTGCGCCACCGTGGAGTTTTAAGTGCAGGTATACCCGTAGAAACAAAATTTTCTCTATCACAATCAATGACAGTTGTCTGCTTTACAAATAATGGCAATATCTTAAACCTTTCCTTGAAAACTGCCTGTTTGCATGAGAATCTCAAGATCAATCTATTTATTTACCTACCACTTACAAAGCACACATGACATGTATTAAAAAACAACAGGGACTTAAGAAATTCAGGGTTGCCTTCTTCTGTTTTCAACATGTTAGTCAAATAAATTCCTAAAACAGCGAAGAGAATAAGTTATGTTTGAACGTTGTGAGGCAATGTAATTTCATTGAGCTGACAGAAGTGGAGAGCTCTAAGTGTTTCCTTCCTCTCACCAGCATTGCCTTATTCATTCTCGGTTTAGCTCTAGCCAGTTACTGATCTGAGCCAAGCCCTGTATAACGGAGATGATGCTTTTTATGCCTGATGTGGTGCTAGCCACTGTCTGTGTATTGCTAGCAGTTTAGTCCATGCTGTGTCAATCTCCCCTAATGGTTTCACAGAGATATTGAACAAGAGGACTAACGAGAGACAATGGAACCCACAGGAACTCCACAGATGAGGGCACTGGACCTGTGAGGGGGGTCCATCATTGAGTCCTCGGGTGCACGGCTTTTGTAAATGGAAACCATGCTTCACCAACCTATTCACATTCTTTGAGGGGGTCAACAAACATGCGGACAAGGATGATCCAGCTGATACAGTGGACTTGGACTTTCAGAAAGCTTTTGACACAGTCCATCATTAAAGGCTCTTAAGCAAAGTACACAGTCATGGGATAAGAGAGACGTTCCTCTCATGCATCAGTAACTGGTTACAAGATGAGTAAGAAAGGGTAAGAATAAATAGGCAAGTGTTCCTAGGGGAGAGAGGCAAATAGCGGGGTCCCCTCCAAGATCTGTAGTGGGACCGGTGCTGTTCAACATATTCATAAATGATCTGAAAAAAGGGGTAAACAGTGAGGTGGCGAAGTTTGCAAACAATATAAAATTACTCAAGATAGTTAAGTACAAAGCAGACTGCGAAGAGTTACAAAGGGATCTCACAAAAGTGAGTGACTGGGCAACAAAATGGCAGATGAAATTCAATGTTGATGAATGCAAAGTAATGCACATTGGAAAATATAATCCCAACTATACATCCAAAATGATGGGGTCTAAATTAGCTGTTACCTCTCAAGAAAGATCTTTGAGTCATTGTGGATAGTTCTCTGAAAACATCTGCTCAACGTGCAGCAGCAATCAAAAAACTAACAATGTTAGGAACCATTAGGCAAGAAATACATGAGACAAAAAATATGATAATGCCGCTATATAAATCCATGGTAGGCCCCTGCTTGATGTTCTGGTTGTTCCATCTCAAAAAAGATATATTAGAATAGGAAAAAGTACAGAGAAGGGCAACAATAGTGATCAGAGGTATGGAACAGCTTCCACGTAAGGAGAGATCAAAAAGACTGGGGCTGTTCATCTTAGAAAAGAGACAACTAAGGGGGGAATACGATACAGGTCTATGAAATCATATATTGTGTGGAGAAAGTGAATAAGGAAATGTTATTGACCCCTTCACAACACACAAACCAGGTGTCAAACAATTAAATTGATAGGCATCAGGGATAAAACAAACAGAAGGGAGTACTTCTTCACACAATGCACAGTCAACCTGTGGAACTCACTGCCAGGGGATGTTTTGGCCTTCACAAATATAACTGGGTTCAAAAAGAATTAGATAAGTTCCTGGAGAAAAGGTCCATCAATGTCTATTAGCCAAGATGGTCAGAAATGCAACTCCATGCTCTGGGTATCCCTAAACCTCTGACTGCCAGAAGCTGAGATTGGACAACAGAAGATTGATAATTGCCCTGTTCTACTGATTCCCTCTGAAGCATCTGGCACTGGCCACTGTCAGAAGACAGGATACTGGGCTAGATGGACCATTGGTCTGACCCAGTATGGCTGTTCTTATGTAGCAAACACAGAGGATTCAGACTCGGGCCACGTGGAGGTAAGAAGGAACTAGAGAGGCATCAGTCCATGCTGCCCTTTATACACTTGGTTTGGAGCACGAGACAAACTACTTTGCATGCGTAGACCAATGGACACCGCTTACTAAAAATTTCCAGACTCGGGCGCATGGTGCCCAGGCCTATCTGTGTGTGGAATACACATAGCAACCATCACTCGAAGAATAACCATCGTTATTCCAAGTAATGTGCACATTACAAGGATACCATCAACTTCAGAAAAATCATATTTCTGTCTAAATGGTCCTTTAAAAAACACTTTTTTCCCTGCAAGCAATACCTAAAGTCAGTAGAATAGATTAGAAAAAATACTTCTCTATTTTTCCCCAGTTGTTTACTTTGTGGTCAGTTAATTCTTTCCTCTGCATATTCAGTCATATTGCCCGTTTGTGTGGATCTTTCACACAGTAGTAGGGGAGATGAAATGTTTTACAATCAGACAGCTGAAACTAAGTTTAATTCCTTTTAAAAAAAACTGACTAGACTTCAAGCTCACGGTGTTCCTTTAAAATATACTTCTCACTTCTGCTTGTATTTCTGTAGAGTGCTTTAGCTCAGTCTTTGTAAAACACTGACATTTCTTTTATACTGTTCATCCCGAATCAAACCTACTTACCAAAGAAAGGCACACATGGAGGATTAATGGACCTGAGTTTTGCCAAATATTTCTTATAGTGATCCTCACTCAATTCATGAGCTTCTTCTAAAATCTTTTTCTGTCGACTTGGAATTTGCTGAAAAGATATACAGATCGGTTAGTGAGGAGGGGATTGTGGTACAGTGCCCCATCCACAAGACTAGGACTGACAGCTGACACTGCCTTGTTGTGTGACCTTGGGTAAGTCACAGGCCCAGATTTTTAAAGGCATTTACATGTTGTTGTAACAGCATAAATCAGTTTGGTGTTGCAATGCTCAGCACAGCAACATCTCAATACCCTTAAAATTCTGGCCCTTAACCTCTTTGGGACTCGGTTTCCCCATCTAAAAAATGGGATACTAACACTTTGAGATCTAGAGATGAAAAGAGCTATATGGGTATATAAGAATCAGGACATTGAACCTCCAACCAGGTCAGCTAGGGCTCTTACAAAAGCCTGACTTTCATACATATCCCTCAGCCCCTGACCATAATCTTGCTATTATAGTAGCTAAGTAAATTATTGCTGTGTGCAGCCTTGATTTCCTCTCAATCATAATATTGGTAGCATACCTCTAAAATCTTTAAATCCTGCAAATGCCTATGGAAAATTCAGTTACGCACCCACATGTCAGTGAGGGTCAAGCAGCCCAATTAACTGGGTATCCATATGCTAAAGTATATGGAGGGAACCTGCCAGGAGATGCAGACTATTTTCCTGTTTCCTGCAGCTGGCGTGTTCCACCTCTTTCCCCAGACACCCACTGCTCTGATCAATCTGCCTATGCCTTTCTGATAATCATCTTTTATTTTCAATCTTGCCTGTTACTGGTTTCAGGGAGTGGGCTCTGGTGATTTGCCATGTCTTTCTGCCTTGCTCACCACTGTATTCACTTTGGGGACCCCTGAAATTAGAGGTAACCACCTCTGACATTACATAGAAATTTATAGCTATATTTTACACTCTAATTCAATCTTCCACGGGTGATTTTACTTCCCTTGGGGAAGCCAGAGACACTGTACACTTATATTTGTGGTGCAGCCTGCATATTGTTGAAGTATTCGCTTTTCCTGCTTTGTGCACAGTAGTCCTTGCCAATGGTTCAGTTGATCTGCTACATCAAATGATCCTACACTGAGGACTAAATCCTCAGATGATGCAAATAACGGAAGTCATAATTGGAGTAGTTCAGAGGACTAGGTACAGCACTACAAACAGAACTATGCACACATGTGCAGTACATCTGGGGATTCACCATCATTGGTTTTTTCCCTCCCCAACAACTCAAAAGTGATGGAAGGAATTTTAGTAAAACTTTTCAGAAACGTTCATCTTTGGTCAGAGATTCAGCCCAAAAGGCAAAAGTTGTAGAAAACTGTAAGCATCTGAAAAATAAGGAGTTATAATAGTGATCGTTTTGCAACCTTTAACTATAGTATTTGCGGTCACTGACCCTGTAATAAACCAGCATTTTTTAGAAAGTCTAACAATGAGCTATGACAAATTTCCTTCAGTTTTGAGTGTTGGTGCAGCTATTCTTCCATATTTTTCATTAACTGTTTCCCCTTATTTGTAATATTTCTGTATTGAATATATTTTTTAAAAATTTCAGTTGAAAAGTTTTTCTTCATTTTCCCTTTAAGACACTGTTCTTTCTCTGTTTATTTCAGGTTTTTAACCCTCATCCTCCTCTCTGCTTTATTCTTTCACTCTAGTTTTCTGCTTTATTCTCCTCAGCCCCTTCTAGTCTCTCCTCTCTGTCTTGTGATTGGCAGTGCCTGTGCCCAGACAGTGTGAACACTGAGTACAAAAGCAAAGGCTCCTTCAAAGCCCAAGAGCCCTTTACCACCCTTAATGTGCTACTGAAAGGAGAAGCATTTATAGTAACAGAATGTAACTTAACTGTTACAGTTTCTAGATTGAAAACTGAAAACATTGTAACTTACCTCAAATGTGTGATCCAGTCTATACACAGGTGAAGAGTTCATAGCACTCACAACTTCAAGAACACCATTGAAGTTATTTAGCTCTTGAAAAACTTGCAGGATCTCAATTATCCGACTCACTACAATTACTCTTTCCTCTAGGTTTTCTGTTTCTACGATGCATCTAAGTACACAAGCAGAACGCTAATTTTGTAGAAATAAAACAGAGCCAGAACTCTGCCAAGCAACAAAGATCCAGCTATAGCACAAAGTGTACCATTTTGAAATGTTTCAACAGATCCAACAAGGCCCACCAAATAACTGGAGGGAGATTCAGAAACATTTAGAACAAGTTCGGTCCCGTTTCTCAGGTTAAAAAGCTGGGAATATTAGAAGTAGGCTTCAAAGGATTAGATTTTTATCAATAAAAGTTGATAAACACTGATTTCAACATATACACATAAACCAACACAAAAATATTTCCATTGATGATGATAAAAGTTTATAGACAGGCAAAGCAAGAAAAATGCTGCTTAAGAACTTAGAGTTTGATTTAAGGACATTTACTTTGTGTATTTTGACATGTGATGTTGACAATTTTGTTTTAACAGTTATAAAGCTTTAACTATCTGAATCCCAACATCTACTATCATTAAATAATTATTGTCTGACACCCCCCTTGTCTGACCCTTGCAAAATTTTCCACAATTGTGAAAGTTTAAATAGATAAAAATTAAAAAAAAAAAAAAAAAAAAAAAAAAGCTTAAAACCCATAATTTTGTGCAACTGTGAACATTTTTTTCGTTTTTTAAATCAAAACCAGTGCTTAAAAATAAACACATATTTTCTGTCGAAATTAAAAAAAAAAAAAAAAATTAAAATCAAATTCTGCCAAGCCTACTTACAAGTAGTTGTTCTCAGAGGCAAACTGAAACATTTAGCCATTGCCCGAGTAGAGGCTTCCGCCAGGCAAAATTTCTCCTCAGGTTACCTCTCAGGAAGTATCTGAATGAACTATATAGATACACTAACATTCCAGAAGTAGAGATTTAAAAAGCAAACAAAAAACCCCCTTACTTTTCAAACCACAAAGTGAGATTAGTGGTGTGCCGTATCATTTTGAGAAGGTTGGGAGAATTAATTTCTTTATCTTCCTTGGTCCACACACTTCCAACTAGTTCTGATGGCTGCACAGCTCTAAAAAAATAATAATAGTAATAAAAAAAAGCACAATAATATAAAACTTCTAAAAAAGACTACCATTATTCCAAAAAAAGTCTTAATTAACAACCTAGCACACAACATGTGTCAAGGGGGTATGCCAATAGTGGGGGATCTGTACAGAGGGCCTGCAGAAGTAATTTTGGGTTTGTGTAATAATGTGGTATAGTAAATTCAGTTTTTCAATGGAGGAAAAATACCTGTAAAGATCTGACTCAAGTAAAGTGAGCTGTCGAGCAATTTCTATTGGGTGCAAAGTGAGCAAGTCAAAAGTTTCTGGCTGTCCTGGCTTGCTTATATGCCACTCAATTGCAGGAGGTGAACTTTCAAAAGTAATATTGTGGCTTGGCCCAATGGCTTGTGCCTGCTTTTTCCGGTAGATTATCTTTGTGATTGATTCAACCCATTTCTTCATAGCTTTACCTGGAATAAAGAGACATCATTAATATTTCTTTAACCCTTTTAATTCTATGTTTCTCCAAAGAGGCCAATGTCATTTTTTAAATCTCCATGTTACAAACATTATGCCTCAATACTCTGAGGTAAGTAAGCACTCTCCCCAATTTACAGAAGGGCAAACAAGCACAGCAGGGTTTCACTCACACAAAGCCAAGCAGCGGCAAAGCTAGAAATAGTAGTAGGAGCCCAGTGATCCTGGTAGTAGCATATACGTAATTCCTTCTGAATTAATGGGAGTTTCACACATGGAACCAAAGGGAAAACTGGACCCCAGAAAAGAAACAGTTACTAACCTTTTCTGTAACTGTTGTTCTTTGAGATGTGTTGACCATGTCCATTCCACTTCAGGTGTGTGCATGGCCAGCGTGCTAGTGTTGAAGATCCTTCCATTAGTGGTACCTGTTGGGCAGAGCCGCCCTCAACCTCTCTCACTTCCTTCTTATCAGACAGACACCAATAAAGAGGGGAAGGAAGGTGCGTTGTGGAATGGACATGTGCAACACATCTTGAAGAACAGCAGTTACAGAACAGGTTAGTAAGCATTTTTTCTTTGAGTGACTGCACATGTCCATTTCAAGTCAGGTGACTCACAAGCATTACAAACTGGAGGTGGGATCAGAATCTACCTAAATAATGATTAAAGGACCACACGTCCAAATCTGCCATCATCTCTAGACTGCTGAAAGATGGCATAATGAGATGCAACGGTATGAACTAATGACCAAGTTGCAGCTCTACAAATGTCCTGTACAGGCACATGAACTAGAAAAGCTCAGAAGCTGCTCATTATCTTGTTGAATGTGCCAGCACGGTGCTTGGCAGAGTCACAATGTGTCATAGCACAAATGTATGCAGTAGGAAATCCATAATGATTATTCTTTGAAATGAGACCCTTCAAGCTGTCTGCGACTGCCACAAACAGCTGTGAGGACAATCTAAACAGTTTCTTCCAAGGAGAAAGCTAATGCTCTGCTGACAGCCAATACATGGAATCTCTCCTTGTCCTTATGAGAATGAAACTTATGAAAGAAGGTCGGTAAGTATATTGGCTGATTGATATGGAAGTGTGACATTACTTTGGTCAGAAATTTTGGATGTGGGCTTAAGTACACTTTGTCTTTGTAAAAGACTGTATAAGGTGGGTCAGACACCAGGGCTTGCAATTTTCCTACTCTCTGTGGAGAGACAATCGTCACCACAAAGTTCACTTTCATTAAAAGATGAAGTAACGAGCAGGTAGCCAACAGATCAAAGGGAGGACCCATCAGCCTTAATAACACCAGATTTAAGTCCCAAGGAGGGATAGGATACTCCACTTGGAGAAATAAAGGGTTCAGACCCTTTAAGAACCTGAGTGACACTGGTTTGAAGAATACAGAGCAATCTGCAACTGGAGGGTGGAAAGTGGAGATAGTTGCTAGGTGAACTCTGATGGAACTGATGGAAAGACCTTGACGTGTCAGCTGTAACAAATAGTCCAGGATATGCTGTATAGGAGCCCAGAGTGGAGAAACACCTTTCTGCTGAGACCACAAGAACTGCTTTCACTTCAACAGGTAAGTGTACCTAGTAGGTGGTTTCTTGCTATTCAAAAGAATGTTTTGTACATTCCTTGGACAGACCTCCTGAGGTACTTCCCACAGAATATCCAGGATGTAAGATAAAGAGTCACTGGTTAGGATGAAGGAGGTGACTGTAGTTCTGAGAGATCAGGACTGATTCTGGAGGTTATGTCAGCGGAGCCCAAGTTGAGAGGCTCAGCAGAGTGGAGAACCAATATTGGGAAGGCCCCACTGGTGTTATGAGGATTGTACGAGCATGATCCTGCTTGATTTTTAATAATACTCTGGGGAGGAGAGGAACTGGAGGGTAAGCATAGATGAGTTTGTCCTTCAGGGTAACAGAAAAGCATCTGTCAGGGATGCTGGATTGTGACCCACTCTTGAGGGGAAAAAAAAAAAAAAAGAAAAAGAAAAAAAGAAAAAAAAACCCACCCTGCTGACACTTTCAGATGTGACGAGTTGTAAACAGGTCTACATGGGGAACCTCTATGCTTGAAAAATGACTCTTACTATATCTGGCTGGTGAAAGACCTGCTCAAGCCATCTGCTAAAGTGTTCTGAATACCCAGACGGGGTTTGGGGTGAACTGTATTGGTGATACAAAACTCCCAAAGCTGTATTCCCTCTTAGCACAGGAGATTCCATCTGGCCCCTCCTTGTCTGTTCACATAGAACATTGCTGCTGTATTGTCCATAAGAACTAGGAAATTTCTTCTTTTCTGTGGGGAAGGAAAGTGTGACAAGCTAAGTAGAGAGCTCTCAACAACCTCACATTTATGCGGAGAGCTATCTATCTCTTGGCCAGACCAGAGACTCCCCAGGTGGGTTCCCCAACCTAGGGAAGAAGCGTCTGTAACCGGAGTCAATGTTGATTGTAGAGGAACAAAAGGAACTCTCATATGTACATTGGCTGGGTACACTCACCAGTTCACAGAGCTTAAGACCTCCTCTCAGTCCTACTGGCTGTAGATGGCAATGAAGGTGTTTGCCACAACACCTTTGTGGGTTCCAGAATATTCTCATTTATGGAGCAAGCCCCTCAGGAGGCCCTGCTGACCCCAAAATGTCCACCAATCTGTGCATGCTTATCTGAACTACTTCTACCTGTAATTCCAGGGAGGAAGCAACCCTCTTCAACAGAGGTGGAGCCTCCCTTTACAACTCCACTGGAGGAACTACCAGGCCAGAGACTGAGTGATGCCTTGGTACTGGGCGTCAGCCCCCAGACAAGTGGAAACCAAAATATACACCAAGAACAATACTAAATAAATTAAACATATCTAAACTAACTATAAAACTACCAGACGAGTACCAACTACATATACTAGAAAAACAAATTCCCAGCAAGGGGAAAAAAAACACCTGTAAGAGCAAGCTACCATGCTCTGACTACTTTCATGAGTGGTAAGAAGGAATGGAGGGGAGGCTGGGGGCAGCTCTACCCTTCATAACATTGAGCAGTAGTATGAGGTAGCAAAGGGCATACGTCCTGCGCTGACAGGTATCACTAAGGGAAAAATCTACGACACTAGTGCACTGGGTGCGCACACACCTCAAGTGGAATGGACACATGCAATCACTCAAAGAACTCCCGCATCCCAGTCTTATGCTCTGTCCACAAGACCAAAGATTTCCAAACTGGCCAGTCTACAGAATTTGCTGACAGTCCACAGTGAACTGATAGCTTGTTCTCTTCCTGTTTTAAGCTGCTAAATATACATTAAACACTTTCCTAATATAACCTTTTCCTGTATGCAACAGCTGTAGCTGCCACAGGGATGTTTCATTATTAAAAATGAATGGGGAAGATTTGCTACACAATTATGAACTGGGGGGGGGGGGGGGGGCAGCCTATGTAATAACCTCTCAAGATGTGGTCCACACTGTGAAACAGCCTGAGAATCCCTGCTCTAGAGTACACTGTTTCCTCCATTAAGCTTTTATGAAAGTTACTCCTAACTATAGCTTAAGGGATTTCCCCCAATAAGCAGGTGACCAAAGACTATTTTGACCTGCTTTCAAAACTAACCACTCAGTTGCTGGCAATTTTCAATTATATCAATTCATTTTCAATATAACTAGAATAATATTTTTGCCATCGGAGTTAAGTAACATGGATCATATTTTTCTGAATAGGCACCATATTTTTGGGAATGAAAATAGCAGTTGATTTTTAAATAAAGGTTTATTCAGGTCATTCACTGAGTAACATAAGTCATCATAAGCACCCAACATTTCATTTTCCTTCATCCACTGACCACAAGGAAGCATCACCACATAATAAAGATGTCTAACACTGGACATATTCTAAAATGCTGATATCTATTGTAATCATAAATACCTCTTACTGTCCCAATGAATTCTTCCAATCGGTGCAAAAGATCTACATCTCTCTCAAAGTCATAGAAGTGGTGCTCTACCCAGTGTCGGCATACATTTAACACTCTACAACATTAAAGGAGAGATTATAAAGTCTTTGTGGGAAGAGACTGTCTGCTAGTCTATGTCTGACAATGCCTAGCACCATGGCTTAGATGGGATCTCCAGGTGCTACTGTAAGAATTAGACCATACAGGAGGGTGAACCAAGGGATCAATTGCAGCTAATATACAGTTTTCATTTCACATTAAACATTCACAAAAAATGTGCACATCTAGTTCTTGCCTTAAATACATTTACCGTATATACTCGTTCATAAGCCGAATATTTTTGGTAAAAATGTGACGCATCAAAGAACAGGGGTCAGCTTATAAACGGGTCTACACCAAAATTTGATGATTTTAAATTCTATGGAATCAATGAATTGAATATCGAATACATTGTCATTTTGTTTACCTGGAGCGTCTGCAGGCATGGTCAGCTCCCTGTGGCCACAGTTTGCCATTCCCAGCCAATGGAAGCTGACAGGCTCCATGCCTGCAGATGCTCCAGGTAAACAAAACCTCCCGACCCACCAGCAGCTTACCCTGATGGCCAGGAGCCAAACTTTGCCAACCCCTGAAATATAGGGTCGGCTTATGAAAGGGTCATACAGTTTTTGCTATTTTTACCTAACCATCTTGGGGGGTGGGGGGGTCAGCTTATAAACAAACGGGTAATGAACGAGTATATATGGCATATATTAATTTCACCTGAAAGCTCTGAATAATGCTGTCAGTTAGAAAACAATGTTACTTACTTAGGTCACATCTACATTAGGAATGCTTTGCTGGTATAGATGTAGCAATATACTACACTGGAAAAGCACCTCTAGAGTGGATGCAGCTTATACTGGCAAAACTGAAGCCTTGTCTTCACAATGGAGCTAAATCGGTGCTGCTGCAATTGATGCAGCGGCATCGATTTAGCGGGTCTAGTGAAGCCACGCTCAATTGATGGAAGAGCGCTCTCCCATCGATTTCTGTACTCCACCTCAACGAGAGGTGGAAGCAATGTCGGTGGGAGAGCATCTCCCGTTGACATAGCGGAGTGTGGACCCCGTGATAAGTAGATCTAAGCTACACTGTCTTGAGTTACGCTACTAACGTAGCTCACATTACGTAGCTTAGATCGACCCGCAGCTGTAGTGTAGACCAGGCCTGAGATTTTGCCAGCATAGCTTATTATAGCTCCCTGAGTGAAACGAGCTACACAGGCAAAAGTGCAGGTTTGCCAGTATAACTGAGTCTACAGTAGCCTTCCTGCTCCATCCCTCAAGCCACTAGAAGCACAGATTTCAGAAAACCCATTAGGGAGCATTAGTGCCTAATTTGCATTGTAGCACCTAAAACTTTATAAAAGCTGACCCCTTAACCTGTCCTCACTTCTCTATTTCAGAGTCTTCAGAAGGATTCCGAAGTATACCGAAGGTGGGAGGGATCAGTGTGCATCTGCAGAGACAATACATTCAGAAAACTCCATTTATAAGAAAATAACTTTTTTTTTTTATTATCCAATGAGTTATGTACTGTAAAGAAAGGAGCTTTGTGGTTCTATAAACGTTTTATAAGCTGAATCAATGAAACTGAGGATGCGTTACTAGGTGGGAATCAGGTTCCCGATTGCTGTGATGCAAACTAGGCATAAGTGCCCCCTCATAGCTTTACCACTTTGTCAGTAGCTCTGTGGCTCATGAAGAATGACCAGAAACTCCTTGTGGGAATCTGCAGAGGCACTCTCCGAAGGAGAAGTTTTATCTGCATTTCTCTAATACTCACCGCAGCTGTACAGGTTGGATATATTCTTTCCGAAATCGTTTCAACTCTGCACTAAGAGGCTGATCTCCATTCTCCATAGCTATACGATCAGCTTCTGTTGGCTCAGGCTCCGGAATCTCAAACCTAGCATGGGACAAACAAGAAACCCTAAACCTTTACATTCATTTAAATGATGTATACAGGAACCAGTAATTTGTTGTGTTAACCTCTCTCAGAACATGCACTAACAAAACTATTAAGAGTTTGATTCAATTGAAGATACCTCTGCTTTCTCCCCTGCTAGTCAAAAAGTTTAGAGGGTTTCCATTAAATCAGGCCCTTACCAGTTAGTAAGTGTTGAGCAACCACTTACTAAATTGGAAATAATAATAAATGTATCTTATGTCACTACATAAAAAAAATAAAATAGAGGATATCAACACAGTCACAGTATGTGCCAATACAGACTGCAAAATGACAAAACCTTTGGGGCAAGATCCTCATCTGGTGTAACTCAGTGTAACTCCATTGACTTCAATCAATCTTTTGGACTTCATAATCCTTGGATTTGAAAACTTTTAAGAGAGACCAGTGACAAAAATTGAAGCCATCTTTTTAAAATGTTAAATTTTAAAATAAAAACATTTTTTTAATCCTACACCACATTAAAAAAAAGAAAAAAGAAGAGAGATCCCTCCTCATATGGACCAGTGCAGCAAGCACTCCAGTGAAGATACAAAAAAGTCACATACCTTTCTATCAGAAGACTCAATAGTTCTTGAGGTTTGCAAAAGGATCTATATGTCGTGAGAAACGTCCGAACAAAATTTGGGTCTAGGGGACACACACAAAAAACATTGCTTTCATTTCAACAAATTTGCTATTTATAATACTTCACAAGGATTCAAAGTGAATGGTTTTCTTTAAACCTAAGTGTACTTGAAAACACTCAGACTATTAATGGATACCTGTTATACAGTACACTCAACATTTCCTTGTTGTTTTAGTGACAATTTAGAACTTTTTGGCATGGCAATACAAGACAGAATGAATAAAATCAATTTCAACTGCATTTTAAAATTATTCACAAAAAACACTTGTTTTTCCTCTCTCAATTATTAAAAGAACTGGAAAAATTCTTACAATGTTGCACTTAGTGCATTTTTATAAATGCACATAAATATATGCCATTTTATGAGTGAGTCATCTAGTCCAGCACCCTATTTATGACAGTGACCAGTGCTAGATGTTTCAAAAGAAGGGGTCAGAAACCCTATAATGGGCTATTATGGAATAATCACCACCCCTCCATCAAGCTCTCTCTAGAACACCCCTATGCCGCTAACCCTGCTTTGTTGTAGAATGGTAGAGGTGTTACCTGCCCACTTCACCCCAAATGGTCTCTCCTAACATGTGTTAACTCCTTATCTGTTCCATCTGGTATTTAGCTGTGACACTCTGAATACCTTTCCCAGACCTGAAGAAGAGCTGTGTGTAATTTCAAAAGCTTGTCTCTTTCACCCACAGAAGTTGATCCAATAAAAGATGTTAATTCACCCACCTGTCTCCTTAATAAGATAGTCATGCAAATAATGAAAATAGGGGATTTCCCTTTACTCAGTATGGGAGGAGAATGTCATTTTTACAGAGCTGAACTGCACTTTTACACTTAAAGACAAAACCTTTCAAACTTGAGTGCCAAACGGTAGGTGTTCACATCCAGAACTAGGAGCACTTGAACTTTTAGATGCCAAACAATGGTAGTTTCAGGCAGGCAGTCAGCGCATGTGAAAATCAGGCCCCCTATTTAGATGCCTGACTTGGCTCCAAACAAAACTATTTAACTACACCTCTACCCCGATATAATGCGACCCGATATAACATGAATTCGGATATAACGCGGGAAAGCAGTGCTCCAGGAGGGCGGGGCTGCGCACTCCGGTGGATCAAAGCAAGTTCAATATAACGCGGTTAGATTTTTTGGCTCCCAAGGACAGCGTTATATCGGGGTAGAGGTGTATTTGTCTATAAGTAGTAGTGTTTCCACAGAATGATTTTCATTATATATTATTAAAACACACAATGTGTACCCTAAACATGTTTTGTTTAAACCAAAGAGTAGAATGCCTCCACATAATTTAAAAATGTCCTGGCTATTCTACATCTGAGTCATAGCTATTGTTATTTACATTAGAATTTGAGATCAGTGTCTAGAGCCACAGAATCCACAGCAGCGTAGTTCCATTTGAGGTAAATACAGCAAAACAAATCTAACTTTTTTTTTTCTTTCAGTTTCTGATTACAGGTGTTCTCTTACTAACAAAATCAGTGGCTTAAAAATAATGTATATTCTATAGCTAACCAATTTGTAGGTTAAAAAAATAATACAGACAACTCCACTTAGTCAGGATGTCCGCTCATGTGATAATTCTCCCTTCAATACAGCCAATTTAAAAGCTAAAAAAGAACAATAACTTATTCTACAAGGATTTATAAATAATCACCCTTGAATTCCTTAAGAAAGGAAACGGACACTATGCTGACGCACAAATACTCTTAACATATCAAAGCTTTAAAAATAGAACAGCACTGCCCTATAGATAAAAAAATTGCCAGGACTTTCAAAACGAGGAGCCCCTAACCTTAATGCTCTTACACAAACATCAGGAAAAGGAGGGGGGAGAAAGACACACGCAAACAGGTTTATGAAAACAGGGTCAAATGGTCTCCGTTAGTGTTTAAACTCTGTGGAAAGGGGCTTGATGTAGGGGAAACGTCTCCATGCAGAGATGTATCGAACTGTCCCATTACAGGGAGGATGCAGTGGTTTGCCATCCATGCCTCATGGAAAAGGCTGTGGGGCCTGCCTCCAAACCTGGTGAATCCCAGGAGGCCTGTGTCATTAATTACACTGGCTCTGGCCACCGGTGGGTGCCTGACTCCCTGGCAGTACTACGCCATTGCAGCTGCTCTACCAGAGATTTCATCTTGGTGCCAATGGGAACATTTTTTGCAGATAAGTCAATGTAGCCTGGAGGACAGACAGGTCCACCCCAGTAGATGAAATCCTGCATAATCAATCATTATGGACCTCTGATTGCAAAAAAACTGAGACCTGATATTTGATTTTGCCTCAGATCATTCAGGTCTTGAGTTTGCAACTAATTTAGCTACACTCTGCTGTTACTTAGAGTACACTGCATTTATGTCACCTTAGAGTGCCAGGCCCAGCTACACAATAAAAGCCTGCTTTATAGGATGCAAGACCTTCGGGGCAGGAGCCAAATTTTTGTTCCGTTTGTAAAGTACCTAGCTCAATGGGATCCTGGTCCATGCCTAGGGCTCCTATGCACTACAAATAATAAATAATAATGCTCACAGCTAGAGAAGCTACACCTTTAAGTTGAAGCGCTAAGAGATTTGTGTGCAGCAGTCACACCTTTTCTCAAACAGTGCAATCGTGCAATAAGAGACTAATATAATGCATATGCCCAAAGGTGCAGAGTTAAGGTTGAACACACAATTTTCAAACTTCTCTTAACAGAATTTTATGTATGGTGGGGAAAAAAATTATACAATCTGGAATCATTTGGCTAAGATGTCATCAGAATGCCCTTTCTTAGGCACCTGAGTAGGTCTTGTAAGGTGAGCATATGGAGCCATACTCTCAGCTCACACACATTATGTAAAGACAATAGGGGCAGAGATACTGCGGAGGATTGCCTCACTCACTCTGCATCTCCTAAAAATGCAGTAAATCACTGCACTCTTTGCAAAGTATGTAAATTCACTAAAAAGCTAGGTGACTCATGAATAGGCATCAAATATGTTCACTGAGACTGGATCTAGTTTCCTATGTCGTAGTGCTTCCTGGTTAAGTCACTGAACCTCTGTGTTCCTTTGTTCATCTGAAAAGCATGGCTAACAATGCTTAGCATACACAGTGTTTCTCTCATTCTTGGATTTCAAAGCCCTTTGCAAAGGTGGGAGTGCATGAGTAATTCTGTGGCTGAACTCAGGTCTTTAACTCTAACTCAATGCCTATCACAGTACCTCCCCAGGGCAACGTAGGCAAATCAATTTTTCTGTCTCAATTGTGTGACCCTGAACAAACCAAATAACCTCTCTGTGCCTCAGTTACGCCACCTCTAAGCTTTGTTAAATAGGGGTTGTAAAGCAGAGAATTATTAAGTGCATTTGGTGGAAGAAGTGGACCTAAAAATCAGGACTCTTCTTGGCTACCACCGTATGCTTAGTACTATATGTAGGTTAAGGGGGCATTTTGGTGGGGAATACAGCAAAAGAAACATCTCTTTTACTAGATCCTGTGTTCCTAAAATAATTTAGAAACTGTTCCTTTTTGGGCAGATATATGAGCTTCTCTCCAGAGTTCTCTCACTGAGCACAAGCATACAAACAGGGCGTCCTACCAACACTAGGAACAATGCCAAACTTATTAATAACTTGTATCAAATCGTTGTGTATGTGCAAAAGGTGAGTCTCCAGCCAAATCAAAACAAGCATTCACCAGAAAACTCAAAAAGGTACTTCTCCTTTGGGGTTATTGCCCTTCTAAATACTACCTTCATTTCCCCACTTATTTTAGTGCTCAAACTTTTCAAAACAATGTCACAAAACCAATTCTACTTAAAATGTCTTGGCTTTTGCTCTCAAACACTGCTGAACTGCCTTTGCTCCAACTTCCAAAAAATTCACGGGACAGAAACCAAACAAATAAAATTTCTTCCCCAGAGGCTAAAAGGTTTGAAAAGTTATGAGCAAATGAGAACAGAGACTTAAAATAGCTTTGCTGTAACTGCATCTGGAGTACTATGTTTATTTATTCATACCACATTTTAGAAAGATATTAATAAATGCAAGTGCATTCAGAGAAGAGCAATAAAAGTGATTGAGGGTATGGAGAGATTCATTTACAATAGAGATTAACAAATGAAATATAGATAACTTGGTTAAATGATAGCAAAGGGGGGGGGGGAGGGGAGAGACTGAAAGCCACCTACAAATATTCAAGGTTCTAATCTTGCAATGTGTAGTGTATCAGTTACTGAAGAACTGGGCACCAAGGATGGAGAGCAATTTACAATAGTTGTAATGGAATGAAATTGAGAAAGGAAAAAATTACAACTGAGTATGAGGAAAAGCCCTCATCACGAGATGTATTTTAGGGGTCTCCGTAGGGAAGTGTTGGAAGCACAATTACTTGGGATTTTCAAATTAGACTGGCAAAAACACTGGAAAATGTATTCTAAAGAAAAATTCCATGCTGACAGGGGTTGGACTAAATGACCTAATAAAGGGGGGACCAACCTACAGCCTACCAGAGCACTTCATAAGACCCACGGCCTGCTTCAACACAATATACTAAAACTCAATTCATTAACGTTTTGTCGTCATGTTTACATCATTTTAGTTTATACAACTGTGTAAACAGACAATACAGTACATAGAAACAATCAGTGGCGGATTTAGAGTTAGTGGGGCCCTGTGCCAAGCTTCATTTTTGCCCCCCCCCCAGCCATGGGGGGAGCACTCTCTTATCTCCTCCCCCCCTTTTTAATTTTTCCCCCTGCATTTTCCTCCTGGGGCTCAGGGTGCAGGGTCTGGGTGGGAGTTAGGGTGCAGGAACAGGTTGGGGTGCAAGGTCTGGCCAGGAGTTCGGGCGAGGGAGGGGGCTCAGGGCTGGGGCAGGGGTGTGGAGCATTTACCTGGGGCAGCTCCCGTTTGGGGCAGGGGTTGCAGGTGCAGGGAGTTCAGGTGGCTCTGCTTGTCCTGTGGTTGCCCTGCAGGCACCGCCCCCCGCGGGTCCCATTGGCCACAATTCTCAGAGCCACCTCCCACCTCCTCCCCCGGCCAGGCAGGGCTGGAACCGCCCCCTTTCTGAATCCAGCCCTGCGAGCAGGGGCTGGAGAAGTCAGGAGGAGCAGGGGCAGCCACGCAGCCGGAGAGAAGCGTCGGTTTCCCCTTCAAAGCGCCGCTTCTCACCGGCCGGCTGCGCGGCTGCCCTGTGCTCCTCCGGAATCCTCTGGCCCACGTTCGTAGCGCTCCTGCCTGCTCCCCTGAGGGTGCAGGTGAGCCTCCGTCCCTGCTCGCCTGCTCCCCACAGCCCCCCTGCAAGGGCTGCGCCGGCGCTGAGCTGCCTGAGTGCCCGACCCTGGGGCCCCTTTTTGTTGTTGGGGGGCGCTGCGCCAGGGCACTGTGTGTTTCATGGTAAATCCGCCCCTGGAATCAATCTATCTAAATACATAAAACAAGCTGAAACTAAAATATAAATCAATACAGGTGATTTTAAATCTGATTAAAATATGTAGAATCTGTTTGGCCCACACAAGATTGTGCTAGGGTTTATGTGGCCCTCCTGTGTAATAATGTTGGGCACCACTGACCTAATAGATCTTCTCCATCTCTGTCAAAGAATCCAACCCCAATCTCTGATACAGCCTTGATACTGATTCCTAGCCTAAACTTATCCAAGCCAAAGAACTGCCTTAGCCTCTCCCTGGTGAAAGCCAGCCTCTCCAAATGTGTTGGAAAATTCTACTACTGTAACCTGTTTTTCCAATAGGCTCTAAAGTCAGTCTTGGGATTACAAAAATCTACAATACAGGATCTAGCAATAATTGAAAAAAAAAAAAAAAAAAAAAAAAAAAACCATCAGGAAACAGAACAGAAAATTCCACAAAAATCCTACCCTCGACTCTTCAGGAAAGCATTTTTTGTTAAAGAAAAGTAAATAATTACATATTTTAAAAAGTCAGAATTATTACAATAACACAACGTTATAAAAAAATCAAAATATATAACTTTCTGACATGGGAGTGGGGGGAAGCATCCTGATCCTTTGTCTAAATTGGCAAATTACTGAATAGTTTAAAAAAAAAAAAAAAAAAAAAAAGTGGAGTGTTAAGCACTCAGTTATCCTAAATCAGATTAATTTTACATTAAAAGAAAAAAATACAGCACTGAGTTATTGTACTGCATACTCTTTTGACTAATAAATGTAAGACTTTAGGTTCAAAAATGAACAAACCAATTTTCAACTGTGTCTTGGGAAGAGGCACCTTCTTTAGGAAACTTGCACATTTAAAGCTTTAAAGCAGTAAACAAGAGAACCTGGTTAACATTTCTGCAAATGCAGCACATAAAATATTAAGAAGCAAGGTAACTAGGGATGAGTGCTATTATGTATCTATCTCTACCAAGTACAGACATTTGTATTAAAAAGCCCTAAAGTCGAGTATAGTAGCTTTGTCCCTTTAATAAGCCTTTATACTGAAATTCAGTTAAATTTAAAGCAAGAAACATGCAACGAATTGTTCCTCTGTAACTACTAAATTGATATTATATCTTGCCTCTTTGCTGCGTGTTCATTTCACTAGCTGCCTGTGCAGGCACAGATTGAATTCAAGGTTGTAGTTTTAAAATAGAGAATATAGAAACTCTTTCTCATAGACTCATATCTGAGCTTGTGGCCCTAGAAATATCACCACAGCTTATGAGGTCCAAACAGATAGCAACTCTTGAAGCCTGGAACATACAGGAAGAAGCATTGTGTATGGCCCTGGTCCTGCAAGTACCCATCTTATGAGAATAACTTTATGCACATGCATAGTGCCAGTGAGTTCAATGGACTGGGGCCTATATTTTTATGTCTATAGTATTGAGGCTACATAAAGATCTCCTCTCTGGAATCCAGACCCTTAACTCAAAAACAATTTTATTTCAGAATGCCTTTTGCACTGTAAAGCATGTTGATTAGTTGAGGTTTTATTCAAATTGTTTATGGATTTTTTTTTAAAAAGGGTAAGTCTTTTAATCTATTTTTACGGTACCAATGTTTAGTATGCTTTTTAGATCAGTGTTATTAGGCCACAGGGAACACCTGACAACAGAACAGCTGTGGTTCTGCTGAACAAGAAAAGGCTGGATTTGAATGGGCCAAATGTGTATGGTCCTGTTCCACAACAGCTCTGTACTTGCACTAGGGTGGGTAAGGGCAAAGCAAAGGCAGGCTGGAGGCAGAGCCACAAGAGAGAATACTGCTATCATCCAGTTCTTGCCCTGTGACAGTGGTACATTAGGGACTGCAGAGAGCTTCTTCAGATACTGAGCTGAAGTGGCTTCCACACAGAAGCTCTGCAGCCACTATGTTAGACATCTTATATTCGTAGCCACGCTACTGCATCAAGACGCTGCACATACAGACTGGAGCTTTGCAAAACCACGAAAGATGACAGTATCTTTCTTCTCATTCTGTATTAATAAGTATTGATGCAAAGAAATTAGGGTTTTAGTAAAATAATCAACAGCTTCAAATATTCTAAAACAGCTTAAAGGCTGCCTCACCTGCATACATGTGGTAGGTCAGTCTCTCAATGAGTTTCACAACAGTTCCTGCCTTGAGAATAGGGATTCCAGATTTGGGCTGCATGTTTTCTTCAAATACAATATTCTCTTCAGAGTCTGGTTCTGCAAACCTATAAAGCTCAGGACTTGGAAATCTCATCTGCTCCTCCTTCTCTTCCTGTAGCATTGTTACATCTAACATTCTTTCCAGAGTGCTTCTGTACTGTAAAGATATCAATGCTGCCATCCAATTGTTTTTCTCTTCTGCTGATTTAGCAGCAAAAATAACACTGTTCTCATCTTTTAAAATAATTTCAAAGGCATGTTTATATTCATTAGTGTCGTCTTTATCATTGATTTGTACCTTTCGCATAAAAATTTTTTCTTTCAGACGATACTCTGCATTGCTAGCACCTGGAAGTCTTGGCTGGCCATGATTCGACTTACAGCAAATCATTAGTCCATCAAAAAGGAATATGTGTCTCTCATGTTTTGCGCCTACTCGTGTGAGAGTTCCTTCCATTATAAACTCATTACAGCACTGTCCAATGTCCTTACCCTCCCAACCATCAATGTTTTTCTGGATCTCATTCATTTTCTTGATTGCTAGTTGTTTCCCCTTCATCTGCTGACTATAGAACCGACATGCAGATTCACTTCAGTGAACGAGAGTAGTAATAAAAAAAAAAGGAAATACCACATTAGTTCAGAAAGGATAAAATAATCTATTCCTTCCAAATGAGAAGGTAAATACACCCTCAAAGACACACATGCTAACAAGAGAATAATTTTAATGAAACTACCAGTATGGAGAAAGTGCTTGCTAATTCCTAAAGTGCCTCATTTGGATACAAGCATTCTATGTGTTATCAACGATGCAATGTAAAATGTTTTTAAATGGAGTGCCTAATCAGCAAAAGGCAAATTGTTACAGTACATTTTTACATGCTCTAACATGTATTCTCAATTTATTTCCATTATTAAGAATGCACTTTATTCTACCTTCCTCAATTAGCAGCTAAGCTGTACGATGCATTTATGTCTAAGCCTAAAGATTCCATTTTAGAGTACAAAATTGGATTAGTTATCAAAAATATTAAAATAGTCCTAAATTAATGTATTGAACAGAATTTTTAAAAACACCTGTTTCTATATTACTTATAAACTGGCACTGCATGAATATTGTCATTTATTTTAATCATAACCAAATATATCTGAAGTACACAACATTGCAAGTAATTACTGATTCACACTTGAGCTTGGTTTTCAACTGGGTATGCACACAAAAATCTGTTTAGATAATTTAAATGGTTCCATGACATAAGAAATATCTACTTTCAACCATAAAAGAAATGCACATTAGCAATTATAATTTTACAAATCCACTATCTGGAAAAAAAAATCTACAATTTATCTTTCCTTCTGCTTACCACTAGATTCTCAGGATGTCTTGACCAGTTGTGTGCAAGGACACATACAAATACGAAAGGTTTTAAAACAATAACAAATTATCTTAGCTTTGTATGTCACTTCCTCTGAAAAAGCAGGCTTGTCACAAACTATTTTGTTCATTGTTTACTGAAAGAGGAAACTGGGAACCCTGGATTTATAGCAAAGCATTGAGGGCTGAAAGCAGAAAAAATGGAAACATGTTTACCTAAGTCTTCGCTTTGCAAGACTTTTGGAGCATATCCTTTCCATACTACTCTGAAGGTTAAGCAGGGCTGTTATCGCTTGCTTTAAACATTCTTTATCCTCTTCATCCTCACTCTTCTCTTCCAGTTGCTGTGAATATTGAAAGCTAAATATTAGAAGTGTTAAAGAATGATGGTATATGCATGTGTGAAAGCATTACAAATAATCTGTTTAACATATTGAGAAGAAATCTCTCCATTTCCTGGGTTTGTGTTTTTTTTATTATATAAATCACAGAATAATCTACATTAATTAGATGCATTACCAACAGCAAAGGGAGGGGGCAGGAGAGTCCCCTTTAAGAGAAGAGTTCCTGGTCTACCCCAGGACTCAGCTGTGCTAGGGAAGAAGCTACCATTCTACTCCAGGTCTGTCCAGTCCACCTCATGCCACCAGCAGTATGGGAGAGAGTCCCCTTTAA
The DNA here is from genome assembly GCF_028017835.1 of Emys orbicularis. Taxonomy (NCBI): domain Eukaryota; kingdom Metazoa; phylum Chordata; order Testudines; family Emydidae; genus Emys; species Emys orbicularis. Next base: position 213,408,459 of record NC_088685.1, on the reverse strand, counting down.
GAGAGAAGCCTCCCTCACTGGGCGAGGACATAACTGGACATGTGTGTTTATCTCTAAATTAATAGGTTTACAACTCACGTGGGAGGAGCTGGTTGGGTGTTTTACATTCTTGTGGGTTGGAGACATAAAGGGGAAGCTTGTGTGTCTTTCTGAGGGATGTGAATGTGTTTGTATGATGTGCAGCCTCCTCCATATTACACACATGAGGATTTTCCTGGGAGTAGGGTAGATTGATTCATGGCCCTGTGGGAAAAGGGCTGGGAAATGAGGCTGGAAGAGGTTACACTTCTTTGTGGGAGAGGCACATGGAGGGATAAGGCTCTCTGTGTTTGGGAGGAAAAATGAAGAAGAGGTACCAGTGTGTGTTTTTAAAGCCCTCTTTTATAAAGGGGTTCCTTATTGTAGTTTGCCAATTTGGTTAGTCTGGGATGGAAGTGTAGGGTTTGTTACTGTACGCTCCTTTGGGTTTGGTTGAATAAGGGGTAGTAGTTACATCATTGAGATGTCTTTCGCAGTCTACCCAGGAGGTCCCTATTTGGGTACCTAGCTGTGACAGGTAGGTCCTTTTGCTGGCCACCTTAAAGTGACTCAGAGTGAGGCAGCACTGCCAACAGCTTCAGGAATGGAGCCTGAGAGTTGGAAGGGACGGGAGCATGTTAACAGTGAACGTCTAGGTCCTTCTATCCCTATACTGGATGGGGAGGCAAGGATGAGACAAGGCAGGTTAAAAAAAAATGGTGCTAGACAAATCTGAATTGAGATTTTCATTTCAGCTCCTCTGGTTTAGGCTGCAGTTTTCTCAGGGGTTAGGGTATCAATGGAAGCAATTCCTAGACTATGGTTATGCTTATGAATACATCGGTCGGCTGTCAATAATTAACAATTCTCGGATTCGATAAGAGATGAAGCTCTTATACATACCACCAAGTACTAGCTCAACAAAATTGTGGGGTTTATTTGGCATATTTGGTCTCAGGCAGGTATCAGTGCCACATGAACCCCCAGTTGAATCAGAGTGGAGGTGGTGTGACTGTGGTTTGCATCCAACTTTAAATGTAAAAGGTGTCCCATTCCCAAACTGGATCAAATATAGTATATCCAACTTTGTTTGAAAGTCCTGGGGGAACGTTACTTCTTTCCATGACCTGTTCAAGTTAATTATCTCATGTTGTAGACACAGGTGCTGATAGCAACAACCTCAGCATTCCCATGGATGGCCAACTTTCTGAATCAATTTAGTTTTTCCTGGTCACCATGAGGCCAATGAGACTATCCTGGTGGTTTCTGGTTCAACTCTCATGGCTGACCACACTCTTGATGTAGTGTTTGGACTGGGACTGGAGATGTGAAATTTGGAAACTAAACCCCTCATAGAGAAACCACAACGCCCATTAAATTAGAGGTTAGGGCACACAACCCATCACAATGAAGGATCCATTTAGACTGTGCACTATCATACTAACACAACCTGAGCGTTTCCAGAGGGCTCTCAAGGAGAACACTGATCTCCTGACAGAACACTCAATCAATGGTTGGTGGGATATTTGCATCTTATCCTGGTGAGGGGGACCACTAGCAACCTCTTAACCTGGCTCTGATCTTGCAGGTTGCTTAGTTTATATCTGACCTGTAACAACTCCAATGTGAGGGAGGACAGCTCAAGCACCGCTGGCAGGAGTCTTGGGATGAAATGGATTGTGGCATAAAGATCTTTGAACTCTTATATTATAGCTGTGCATGAGACTAAATAGAGGTTCTTTGCCTCCACCACAGTACCCACTGACAGTCTTTTCTACTGTTTGCAACCTGGGTTTCTGGTTGGATCCCCTGTTATGTGCGGATGATCATCTTTCAGCAGCAGACAAAGCTATTACTTACCATGTGTCTGCCTCGGAGGTTGCAGCCTTCTCTTTCCAATGCAGAAAGCTAGAGGCAGCTTTTGAGCATATGGAAAAATGCAGACTGACTTGCTTAAAGGTCAGGATTCAAAGTAAATGAGATATACGTAATGTTATCTGGGACTTTGATTTAGCATAATGCTATTTGATGACACAGGTTGAAGACCATGGAAAATAAAAACAGGTCCTTGAACCTGTGCGTTTTGGTGTAAGAGAAGCAGGAATAAGAAAATACTTAGTTCGTCAAGTCATTTTATTAATGAAATACTTGTACAAAAATCTGATCCTATATAAATGTATACAATGCTTTTTAGCTCTCCTTCTTAATATTGTGCAACAAGAAAGAGCAGTAGGGAGAACAATTTCCTTAAGGCAGTGAAGAGATTAAAAGGTTTTAAAAAAATTCATCACAGACCTTTCATGTTCATGTTACTAGGTAAAACAAGCTTGCAGGTTATTTTATCCTGATAAGCTCTAATACATGACTCAAAGAAATAACTTTTCTTGGACTCTGATGAAGCCCAATTTTTAAAAGTTACCTGTACTTCCAACTCCAGATTCAAATAAAAATCAAGTGTTCAAAGCGACTAAATGAATTTAATCATACCAAAGTCTTTTTTTAAAGTTAACATATTTAGAATTTCAAAGTTTTAAAAACGTTGTGTGTACCAAACATGCATTATGAATATGGTTTATTATAAGTGTTACCATTACTGAATTATTTCTTACAGTCAAAAACAGAATAGCTATTTGCAAGGTTTTATGCTAACCATACACAAATACCCCCTTCCCCCCCTCAAAAAAAGAAAAAGGCGTCTGCCTTCATCTGTTTCTTTTGAAAAATCTTTTTTTCTTTCTAAAGAAATAGGTCGTGCAGGGAAACATAGTAGGAGGGAGAGTACAGGAGGATTTTTGTAATCTAGTGTCAAATTTAAAACCTACTTTCTTGGAACATATTGGGTCATGAGAAACAAACAGGATGTCAATGGACTTATACCACAAAAAATTCAAACGGCCATTAAAAGGCCCACTGATTTATTGTAGATGTATAGTGCCACCTAATGAATCAGTGCAATAACTGCAAAGTATAGGTGTTTAAAGTCTCCTTTTATAAAGAAGCAGAGCATGGGGGAAGGTCTAGCTATGCATGACTGGGATACTGAAGGGATCATGGTCTGTTTGGAAAACTGTCTCTATTTTTACCGGGTCCAAGAGTTCATACCCTCTTCCCCAAGCTGTTAAAGTCATGGAGCACCTCTATCTGCCAGTCAAACATGCTCTGGTCTGAAAGAATAACCAGTGGGCAAGAACTCAGAAGCTATAATTAGTTTCCATACAACAATAGGTTTCGTTGCATACACATCAAGACTAAAACCCTCAGTTCCTGTTAGGCTCAGCCCACCTACATGATATAGTACAGGAACCCATACCCACAGGTACACTGCCCAGAGACCCTGACCAAAGCTCAACAATTAAGATACGCAAGAGGAAATATGTATACAGCCATTCCAGCAGTTGGAGGATGTTAGCAGTTGGAGAATTTCTTCCGAGTTCAAAAATAAATACTGCAAAGCAGACCAGATTTGAGGGCAAAAAGGATATAGAATCATCTACTGTCCTCATGAATGTCAGCATGAGACCTGCTCCACTCTTTGGGGTATTAATCAAACCTAAGTAGTAGTAGCAGCAATAAGAAGAGATTATCCACCTTCAAAGAAGGATTAGATGTTTATATGGCGAACAAGAGTATCCAGAACAACAGTTGATGGTAACAACAAATATTGTGAAGGATATAAAAATCACACGCTTCCACGGCTTAAATCAATCTCTAACTATTACGGATTAGGATCAGACCTTCATGGGGGCAGATTATTCTAAATCTGCCAATTGTGGGGTTTCTTATACCTCCCTCTGAAGCATGAAGTACTGGCCACTGTAGGAGACAGGACACTAGACTAGATGAACTATGGATCTGATCCAGGAAGGACCACAGGAAATGCCATTGTAAAGGGGGCCCATTCAACTACAAGGGTTAGTTCAGTTGACCAATACCAAAAAGTTATAGGTGGCTGAATACACCAGAAATTCAGATATAAAAAAAAAATTCAGCCTGGATTATGACCCAATACAGGCACAATAGAAAAACCTGAGACAGGATCATTAGGTTTAACACATGCAAATACGAAGCAACTTGTGACATATGAGAAGCACAAAGATTATCGAAGGCCTAAACTGCACCTCCTCCAAGAGGAGACAGGAGCAAAAATATTCCAAGCCCATTTGTGACCTGATCCAAAACCCATTAAAGTCAACAAGCCTTTCAACTGATTTAAGAGTCTTTGGATCAGGCGAATAACCCCATAACCTACTTTAGATAAGACCCTGAGAAATCAGACAGGGCATCACACAGGCACAAAGGATAGGCAATCTGAAGAAAGTGGGCACCTGGAGGTACCCTCCTTAATCAAGAGGTTGCATTCTGTTTATTAAAAGGTTATTTGGGAGCGTCTACTTGAAATGGCCATCCTCTCCATGCAAGGTATTTTATATAATAAAATACCAGGAGACAGTGAGTATGTAAGAGGTGCAGAAAAAAAAAAGCTTTCCTGTGTGCTCTTATATGCTATGGACTTCATGTTAAACACAAAGATACACATCCAGTGACCTCATTAGAGGAAAACCTTACATCCTATTCACCAACCCAGGGACCATTCCTACAGAGGTCCAACCATCAATCAGCTTAGCCTATATAAAGTTGTTTTATTTTACTGGTGGGAAAGAGACCATCAGGAATCTCCTGTGGCACATTAGCATCGCCAGTGTTTTCTGTCACTGGAAACATCCTGTGCCTCTCCTGGCTTGATGGTTCTAACACGGCACATAATTAGTGGGATACATGATTCATCACTTGTGGCGGCCAAGCTCACTGCAGGCACCACAGGCTCCTTGCATCTCTTCATTCTCCCATAAGGTCTGTGCCCCTCCTTCCCCCAATTTCAGGGACCTCCTACAACTCCTCCCAATCTCTCCAACTGCTAGGGCTTCTCATTCTCCCCTGCTCCCTCTGTTCTTCCCCTACACCAGCAGCTTTATGTTCAGCTCTATTCTTACCTCCCCCCATAACCTCAGTGGCAGAGTCTCTGTCTCCCCTTCTTCCATACCAGATTCCCACAATCTCCCCCATCAGGGGTTTTGTGTGGCCCACATCCTCTTGTCCAGCCATGGCAAGGGCTTTGCACAGCCCCATTTTCTTCTTTCATCCTACTACCCCCGTACCAGGGGCTCCATCTGCCTCCATTTCCACATTGCTAGGTGTTCTGAGAGACTCCTCATCCCTCCTATACCAGAGGCTGTGTGTTACTACTCCCCCCATGCCCTCCATGTCAGGGCTGTGTGCCTCCTATATGACCTTATCCTGATGCCAGAGGTACTCTGTACCCCCCTTGCCTCATACCAGGTTACCCCAATATTCACCCACGAGGGGTTCTGCATTCTCCCCATTCTCACTCCATAGCAGGGACTGTATACACTCCCACTCCTTTCCCCGTACCATGGTACCCCAATCTCCCCTGCAAAGGACACTGAGTGCCCAATTTCCCTTCCCCCCACTAACACCTCTCCCCATGTCAGGGGCTGTGTGAATCCCCATGGCAGGGGCTCTGTGTGCCCAGTGCCCCCTGCATGGGTTCCACATCCTCTTCCCCAGGTCAGAAGTTATGTGCATACCCCCATTTCCCCCCACCATTATTCTGACTTCTCTTCCAGACAAAGCATTTTGGACACTGACCTGTTAAAACTCATCTCTGCTCATCCTCCCAACAGAGATGGAATATTGTTATTAGTAAGTATTAATGGGTACCATCAACCAGCTCTTTGATCTATAGGCTATTGCAGAAGTGCCCAAAACTGAGACAGTGGTAGAGAGCTGGTAGGGACTCCCACGTGTCCCCAATCTTCTCCAAATCAGTAGGGTTCTGGCCTTTGATGCCTAGCACATTTCTGAATTCCTGGGATAGTTATGTTACATACAAACAGAAATGTCAATGAGTTGAGTGTAAGGCTTTTGCAAGATCAGCCAAACTGTTATAATATGATGGCTTAATTCTTCATTTGAATTAGGATCACCTTCCAATTCAATTCCACTTTCCTCAGCAGGTGAGCTGCAGTCTGAGCCCCACATTGGCATGGAAACGAGAAGGGGGAGTCAGAGCAACCAGCACTGGTGTCAGCAAATCTCTCAAGCACCCTTCATTCCTGTGCTATACCTTAAATGTCATCCTCCACATAAGGCCTTCTCTATTAACCTCTGTGATGCAGATCATGTTTCGTTGGTCAGCCACTTGAAGTTCTTCTGGAGTGCACGGATGCCTTGAGCCCTAACAGGAGGCAATGATTTCAAGACCAGCCAAAGGACTGGTGCTAGAAGCAAGAGACATACAGTGTATAAAGGGTCCCACAGATGTGGCAGTTATGCACAGCACTTTTCAAAACACTCAGCTCAGACACCAGTGCTTCCACATGCCCAATCAATACACTAAACAATATCCAAAAGAAGTTCCATGGGCCTGGATACTAAGCTAATACCCCACCATGCAGTTGGAGCATCTACAGCACATTGCGCCAGGGGGAGACATATTGATGGATCAGGTGCTCAAGTGCACTGGGTGCTAGTCAGAAACAATGGTGCCTTGGGAGTTATGAGGAGCCAGAAGAGGTAGTGGGCCACTGAATCCCTGGTTTAGTGGACCACACTGAAGACATCTATGCCACAGAATACCTAAAGACCTTGAAGGACCAATATCTCATGGAGTCCACCCCTGCCCCTGTTGTGGATTCTGCAATCTGCACAGCCTCTCTGTGCACCAGGAAAGTAATAGGCTAGGAGTAAGTCTGTCTCCAAGACCCAAAAGACTCTCCAGTTCCTAGGCCCCATCAACACAAGCTGCCTGAAGCAGCTAATAAGTAGGTCTGGGAGCATAACACATCCGGAAATAGCTGACACCCCATCCAGTTCTGAAGCCGCTGTTGGACTTAGGAGGCAGCCAAGTGCTGCATAAATCAGGATGCATGGCTATCACAGGAAGCATGTCACATTCAGAGCTTTGATAACAGCATTTAGCAAGACCTTTGAACTTAATTTCCCCCCCCCAATACTCTGAACTAATTATAAATTCACTACAGCACAAATACACATCTGAGTTTAATAGGTCATTTTGGATTTACGTTGCAGCAAGGTTCTCATTTTCATAATAGATGTTAACATAATACTTATACAAATAAAAAAAAAGAACTACACTTTCTTAAGAGATTATTACAGATTATTTTTCATGGGCTACACTGACTCACTTAATTCTAGACCTTTAAATTAAATTACATTCATTGTGTTACATAGTCTTTCCTTGTGTGAACATGGCATTACATACCAAAACCCAGGATAATTAAATTAGGGGGGGAAAAACCCAAACCTGATGCCTAGTAAAGATAATACATGCTGCTCAAATATAAGCAGGAGAAAAAGATCCGCTGAAGTTTGCTTTCCCTAGTAAATCACAGAATTCAGATAGGGCATGACATTTCTGGGTCCTTCAAAATTCACATTTGATAAAATTAAAGTGGCAACACGACAAAAATGAAATTAAAAAATTAATATATCCAGTAAGTTTTACTCTAACATTTGCCAGTTCATTAGCAGTTTATGACTGGATACTCTAAGCGCTACACAACTTTCACGCAGATTTAAAGTATGTCAAACCTGAGGATGACGTTGGCTAGGTGAGCAATTCTCAATTTTTTTCCCATACCATTGTCCAATGTAACAACAAAATTTCCAGACACCCCTCTCTCATCTAGCTATAAAAAAAAATGGTTGTGACCCCCACTGTTGGAAGAACCCATATTCCAGATAGGTTAGGAACTCTTGTATTTTTTTAACTGCTGCTACTTCAGAATGAAGGATTTTCCCCACATTAGAAATTGAAAAAAACCTCATAATTAGATGCATAATTCAATTTTATTGAACATTTATAATTTCTTAAACTAAAAGGTATATTCAAATATTACTGTTTAAATATCCAAACAGGTGCCAAAATATGTACTTTAAAAAAATTACTATTTCAACACATACAGATGTAATCTAACCCTACAAGAAACAGATGAAAATAGCATTGTTTGCAAATATATCAGTCAACTTTGGCAGTAAAAGTGACTCTTGAACCATCTACAAAAAATTTTAGAAGTCTGCAGTAGACTCAAATGGCTACTAGCAGAGTCTTCGTATGGATTTTGTATGTGCAAGAGTCCACCACTGAGGAGCTGCGTATGTTGCCACTTGCACATTTGGAGAAGATGCTGTAAATAATAAAATCCATCTTCTTTACACCTTCCTGCCTAACTTCGGATTCATCATTTCCTTCCACACTTGCTGCTTTCTCTTCCACAGCAGCTGCATTATCTTTCTAGAACAAATGTAGAAGCCTGCACCAGTTCTCTTCCTTGGCCCTCCATGCTCTTGTGAGTCCTCTCCTCCTCCTCGGAGTCATCCATTTTTTTCCTCCTCAGATGGAGCAGCACTGCAGAATATAGATGAACATTTTATTTTACAATTCATTAACTAGACTGGTAACATGCATTGTTTCATCTATATTTGAAATATCACAAAATATTTACCTATTTGCTTTCACATTTGGGATTGAGGACATCCATTTTCTTCCCAAGAATTCTCCATCACAGTAAAGTAATGTTGATTTAAAACAGTCTTTCCTTTTTCTTATATAATTCCAATTTGTAATAAAATTCACCTTAACAGCTTCAACATAATTCAGCATGGAGTCTGATTTTTATTGGCAGAGTTGTGAGGCCTTGCACTCAACTCGATGGTATTTCTGCATTTGGATGTGTTACATGATAACTTCTGAATGCAGCGTCCAATCAATTCCAACATTTTCAGGGAGTGTACCAAACATCAACAGGCAAAACCCTGTTCATTTTGGTGACAACTGGAAAAGCCAAAGGGGGAAATGGGAGACACAGAATGGGTTTGCAGAACTAGCAGCTTCAGCCACCTCTATAACGGTCTATAGGAGCAAAGAACCAGTTGATGGCAGCCATTATCACCTTCCAGTTTTACAATAACCCTCACCTTAGCTCTGCCCATCCTCCCAATACAGTTTAAAAATGTTGACAACCCTGAAAGAGAAAGAAAAGAAACAGATAAAGGAGAATAAGAATGAATAAGAATGGTGGGGGGAATGGGAGCACACAGAATCCCTGGCATGGGGGGCGGGAAGAGAATGGTGGAACTGGCATGAGGGGAAAGGGGACCACAGAGCCCCTGGCATAGAGGAGATGCGGGCTGTGGAAACCTTGTTGGGGGAAGGGGGATGTGGAGGGATTCAAGGAGCCCCTGGTGTCAGGGTTCCCTCCCCACTCTGAACTCTAGGGTACAGATGTGGGGACCCACATGAAAGACCCCCTAAGTTTATATTCCACCAGCTTAGGTTAAAACTTCCCCAAGGCACAAATTCCTTTCCTTGTCCTTGGACGGTATTGCTGCCACCACCAAGTGATTTAAACAAACATTCAGGGAGGGGTCACTTGGAGCCCTATCTTCCCCTCCCCCCCCCAAAAAAATCCCCCCAAACCCCTTCACCCCCTTTCCGGGGGGTGGTGGGGGTGGTTTGAGAATAATATACCAACTGTTAGGTTAAAGTGAGCACAGACCAAATCCCTGGTTTTTAGGACACTGAAAATCAATCAGGTTCTTAAAAGAAGAATTTTATTTAAAAAAAAAAAAAAAAAAAGTAAAAGAATCACACCTGCAAAATCAGGATGGAAGATAACTTTACAGGGTAAATAAAAAGATTTAAAACCCAGAGGATTCCCCTCTGATTCTGCTTCCCAGTTAAAAAACAGGAATAAAATTATCTCTTAGCATAGGGAAAATTCACAAGCTAAAACAAAAGATAATCTGACGCATTTCCTTGCTATTACTTACAATTTTTGTAATCTTAGATGCTTACTTCAGGTAGGGTTTTAGGAGGTTTTTTTTTTCCTGCCCTGGTATCTCTCTGTCCAAGAGAGAACGACAAAGAGCACAAACAAAACCTTCCCCCACAGATTTGAAAGTATCTTCTTCCCTTATTGGTCCTTTTGGTCAGGTGCCAACCAGATTATTTGAGCATCTTAACCCCTTACAGGTAAAGGAGGGATTTTATGCTACCCGTAGCTGTATGTTTATGACACCTGGGTTGTGCAATGAGCTCAGCCAATAGAAGCAACGTGTATGACCTGCTAGATTACTCCTATTTCTAAACTGATTATATCTTTCCAGATGTCTTCATTGGGGAGACCGTTTGAAATGTTAGCAGAGCCACATTTTCTGTAAATTCAAAAAAGTGTTATACATCCCTGTCATGCTGCTGTAGTTGGGGTGACGGGAGAAACCATTCTGATAACAGGACATTCCATGTATTAGAAGCTAAATGTACATTTTTATTATATACATACAAACAAACAAACAAGCTACGTTAAAAGAACACTTAGGTTTCCAGTCAAGCATCCGTAAATTAGGAAATACTAGATTTAGGGTTGTCTGTGCAAGCTAAGTTCTGCCTCTCTTGTGCATCTTTCCTGTGCACTGAACGAGGCAGAGTACTGTGGAAAAGCTAGCATATGATCATGCAGATAAAGACTACCATAATGCATATGGACAAGGGGTCAAATTAAGGTTGCACAGGCAACCAAAGCTGACATTTCCTAACTTTCAAGTGCTTGACTTTGCAACCTAAATAATGATCTTTAATTTAGGTTTTTTTCCTACATAATTTCCTAAATTTTTAGTTAAGAAGGAAAAAGGTAATATAATTTGTTTTTATGTGCAACTGTAACAAGCCCCTATCATGCAGTGTTTAACCCTGAGCCTTTCAGCAGTGAAGCACAGACTGCAACCCCTTGAGCTACAGAATTAACTTCATTAACATGCAGCAGCAAAAGGTGGTTATTCAGGGTGGATCTACCTGCTTGGGGAGTGGTTGAAGGGATAGCCCAACTGGTCTGGCTTTCCCATCCCCCTGATATTGAGGGAGCTCCTGCTGCTCATGGTGCCCCTAAGAAAAGGACCCAGGAAGTGGGCCACTGGGGCTGTTTGCTGAATCTGTGGGTGGGTGAGGGGGAAGGCAGAGCCCAGCCTGGTTCCCACCTCATGTGGTGCCTCCATAGGAGGGTATGGGACACTGGGACCTGAGCCATGTCCAGGTATGGGGACCTCAGCTCTTCACCTTCCCCTCTCCAGCTGCTTTAACAGCTCCTAGGAGTTCCCAGTACGTCTGCTGTTGTAATAGCAGCAACAGCATGAGCCTGGCATGAGCTATGAGCATGCTGCCAAAATTTTCCTGAGGAATGCAAGCAAAAGAAGGCATTTTCTACACAGCCTGTAACCCAGCAAAAGCTGAACACAATTTCTTGGGACAAAGAAAAGGCACTTCCCTAGCCTAATGGCATGCCCCCATGTCAAACATCAAAAGTTCACCTCAAACAATAGAAAGATCTTGAGAGTTCTTTATAGAGGAAAGTGTTAGGCAATGTAAGTATAAGGTTCATTACCAATTCCCCCTGTAATAACTTCGGTCTGGTCTACACCTAAAAATTAGATCAACCTAGATTGACATTGCCTGGGGCTGTGAAAAATTTTGTGCCCTGGGCAATACAGTTAGGTCAAGCTAACCCCTGCTGTAGATACATCTAGGTTGACAGAAGAATTCTTCTATTGACTTAGCCACTGCCTCTCAAAGGGGTGCATTTAATATTGCAAAAAACAAAAACAAAAAACAAAAACAAAAAACACCCACCCACATCCTTCCATCAATGTAGTAAGTGTCTAGCTATGCCACTGTAGTGTTTGTAGTGTACACATACCTTCGGTGATTTTTCAGGCTTATCACAGTACTAAATTTTGTATTCTTCACAATACTGCAAACATAATTCACTCAATCTTTTTTGTACTGTTTACTTAAACATATTAAGAAATCTTACTAGAATTATACAACAATTGAAGTGATCTTCCAGAATAAGACAGCATGGGAAAGAAATTCAAGTTCTGACAACCAGCCAATTCTGGCCCATTTTAGTTTGCTAACAACCTGAAAAAAACCCAAAAACAAAAACAAAACAAACAAAACTATCTTTTCAGCACCTGCCACATTTACCACTACCAGCATTCTGCTATCCACAATGTGACTAGACAAAAGGACATGTTACAAATGCTCTCTGAAACAATGTCCTTTGTACAGTGGAGTCGCATCATAGGTGCATTTAACTTGCGCCATTTTAACTATACGCACTCAGCAAAAACACACAAAAAAGAGAACAATTTTAATACTGTACCTGTAGTGCGGGCGATTCCGCCTGCCATTCCACTCAATGAGCGTTTGACTATACGCGATTTTCACCTTACATGCTGACTTCAGAACCTAACCCCAGCGTAACATGCGACTCCCCTGTACTCTTACCAGTGAGTATACTAGACTCTATACCAGGGTGGCCAACCTGAGCCTGAGAAGGAGCCAGAATTTACCAATGTGCATTGCCAAAGAGACATAGTAATACATCAGCAGCCATGCCGATCAGCACCTCCCCCTTCATCCCCGCACCTCCAGCTGTTTTGTGGCATGCAGGAGACTCTGGGAGGGAGAGGGAGGAGTGAGGGCACAGCAGGCTTGGGGAGGAGGGGGTGAAGTGGGGGCAGGGCCTGTGGCAGAGCCAGAGGTTGAGCAGTGAAAACCCCATGGCCCATTGGAAAATTGGCACCTGTAGCTCCAGCCCCAGAGTCGGTGCCTATACAAGGAGCCGCATATTAACTTCTGAAGAGCCGCATGTGCCTCCGGAGGTTGGCCACCCCTACTCTACAGAGATACATAATTACATTTTAATCAAGAGAATTATTGGACTATTGCAATAATCATTGAAGGCATATTACTTCAGTTCACAAGAACAAATTGACACTGATCTAATAAAATTCAAAGCCAATACAGAAGTACATCCACTGCATATACTTTATTTCCTGATATATCCGCTCTTTATTTCCTGACAGACTATCCTGTGTCTGTTGTATAGTTATTTTACTTCTTTGCATCCATTCTCTTATTAATAGGTAGTAAGTGGAAATCCATTCTCCCCTCCAATTAGTATTAAAGTATTTTTATATTACGTGTGTGTATATATAAAAATGTCAACTAAGTATTTTTATTTTGAAATATAATAATATGCATAAGAGCCTATAAACATACAGAAAGCAGCAAGATAGACTATATAAATTACCTGATGTAAAGAAAAACAAGTTTCAAGAAATATGCATGAAGCCTTGACATATTTATTTAAAAGAGGCAACAAACACTATCGTAGCTTCTACCTCCTTACAAACTAATGACCTAACAATTACAGTGTTATATTGAATGCAAGAGCTTATGGACAAACTTTCGTCACAATGTCACAATCATTAAAATGATGATCTAGAGTGACAGAATTCTGTAAAATTTTTCAGCACCGATTGTCAAACTTGATTCCTCAGCCATTTCCAAATTAAAACCAGAATCATTCCCTTCCCTATATAACAGATAGTTGTATGGGAGCAGCATAAATATACAAATAGTGTAACTGATACAATTCCACAGTTGTATGCTAGCAGAGCTCCAGCAGCATGTAATAAATTTAATACTTTCATTCTGGAAAAGGAAAAAAGTAACATTCTTACCTTTGATGCCCTTGTTGCATCACAAGGATTTAAACACGACTTAAGACAGTGCAAGAGATTCAGGAAAAATTATTTGAAATTAAGATGATGTTTCCACATTGACTAAAAACTAAGTTACAACTCTGCAAAGACTGGAGAATCATTTTAAGATGAAATTCAGATATTAAACAAGGCTTTGGGAATGGATCTTTGGGATCTGTCCTTCATTTCTAGTGATACTAGAAGAGATCAACTGAAGTTATTGTGAATTGAGAGTATACCGGACAATCGACCAATTACACAAGTACATGTAAAATTCCAACAACTACAGATATTTGCGAAAACACAGCAATTCCCATCAAGTCACAAAACTTAAGTTTACACACATTACTAATAGAGATTAGCAAGATTTTTTTCAGGCAAGGAATGTCCAATATTGCACTCCCTGTATCAGAACACTTGCAGTATTATATACATTAGAACTTAAACCAATTGAAGTTACTGAAGCTTTAGAATGCATGAGAGAGAAGATACTTATCTCAGAGACTATACATACTACTCTTTCACATATTGTGGTCTTCTGTGCAGGGAAGATTTGCAAATTGCTCTAAGCAAAAGGAAATTTTCAGGTGAGTTTTCCTAAAAGTTATCTTACAAAAAGACAACTAGCAGTACAAAAGTATTATGCATCTACCCTAACCAAGACAGAGATATGGTACCCTACATCTATAAATCTTATAAACCGTTTCCTTTGACAACATGACAGAACTGTTTATGGACAGTATTATGCAGCTCCACCTTTTATAGCACCATTCACACGAATACAAGCCAACTCTGTCTCCTTTAATTTTATATTAACTACTTACAGCAAACAGGAATTCTCCACAAACAATTTATTCTTGTACCTTTCCCACACACCCACACCTCCCCTTGCAGCTTGGCGGCTCGCCTTGCCGATGTCACTGCCACTAGAAAAGCTACCTTCCATGGTGAGACAGGGAGCACGAGAGCAAAGGCTCAAAGGGCAGGCTCGTGAGCCTGCTACATCGCTCCCCCGGAGCTTGGGCCCAAGATCCCAATGTGGGTGAAGACTGCTCACACCCAGTCTTATCCTTTCCCTTGCGGGAGGATGGAGACCAGCCTCGTCCCAACTTCTTGGGCTTCGTGGTGGGAGCCATGGATGGGGACTGGTGCTGGCTAGTGGACGGTCCCGGTGGGGTGCTACGCAGCAAGGTCACGGTACTCGGCGCCAAGTCGGAGCATTGCTCCAGTGCCGGGGTGCTGGTCGACTCCATAAGGAGCGCTCTTAAATGAATATCACACTCCTTCTTAGTTCTTGGCTTGAAGGACTTGCAAATTTTGCACTTCTCACTAATACATCCTTTGCCCAAGCAACGCAGATAACTGCTATGTGGATCACTAACGGGCATGGGCCTCTTGCAGCGATCACAGAGCTTAAAGCCCGGGGATCGGGGCATGCCCCGTCCTGAGGCAAAGTCCTGTTCGGGACCTACAAAGTCTCTAACTATAGCTAAGGGATTTATAAACACTAATAAAAAAACTATATACAGTATAAACAGGAAATAACTAGTTCGTATGAACGAGCAGCTACAGCTCTAACTGAAGCAGCATCAGTTCCAGCACCATCACTGGCGGCAAGAAGGAACGGAGAAGGGGGGGGGGGGGGGGGCGGAGAACCGGCAGCGTCCTATATATCGCGGCATGTGCGCACCACTCCAGGGGGCGCCGGAGTCGGTCCCCTATGGATACTGCTGAGGGGAAAACTTCCAGCACCAGTGCATGTGACGAGCACACACGCCTAAGTTGAAAGACATGAGCAATCACTCGAAGAAGAATGGATAATATTTGTATATTCCTGATGTACTGTCCATCAGATTTCAATTCTCTTCAGATTTTTTTAAATGTGATAACTGTAATGCACCTGTGCTTTGAACTATAAAACTGTCACTGTGTACAAGTTATGTTTTTTTTTTTGCTCATCTACATATTCAACAAGAAATTGCAAGAGATTCTTTTCAACAGCTATCTTCAAATCACACAGAAGTCAAACTGGCAGATGGATGTTTAAAACCAAAGTACATGTATTCCATAAAAGATGCAATATAGCCTCAAGACATTGCTAGTGCAATTTGCTTAAATGCTCTGACTATGAGAATTATGGAAAATAAATGTTGTTCATTATGTAAAGTATCACTTGTACTAGTTGACATCTGTGGCTAAAAGAAGATATGAACATGAAACACTATTTATGGCAATTAGACTTTTCGTTACTGAGACTAATTTGTCTGCAACCATTGTAATCCTGGACTCTAATTTGTGTAATATAATCTTTTATATTTCAGATAATTCAGTGTTCTTTACAGTTAAGTGTATATAAAAATGCTGGGTCTTCATTCGGTTTCATGTTTTAATAAAGAAACTATTTGATGTGACCTTCTCTCCCCCCCCCCCCCATAAAAATTTGAGTTAGACTATTGTCATGTATAACCAAAATTATAAGCAACTCAAATCTTTTGACACTGACTGAGCTTCCAGAACACAAAATGTTGTTGCCAACCAGGAGACGGAGGATTTTTTCCATTCTCATTTGAATTTCTCCATGATGTCAGATTTTTTTCTGAGAGAGCAATTTCCCCCCCCCCCCTTAAAAATTCCCTCTAAAGTAAAATTTAATTTTGGGAGAAACAACTTAAGCAAAGTATTCTATTTGTTAAAGATTATTGTTTAATAAAGATGTCTGATTTGTTAAATCAAAAGACTTGGCCCCTTTACTTTGTACTGTTCAGTTACAGTACTTTAAAATTATAAGATCTTTACAATTCAACCACTGATAGTCCATCACATCACACAAAACACCCAGGAAAAAACCTGATTAATGAAGATGACTCACCTGTAACCTAAATTCTTCAAGATGAATGCTGCACATTCCCACTTATGGGATACACCAACAGTGCAGTCTGGATGCACTGACAATACACCTCAGGATCCAAGCTGCATCATCACTACATACCATGAGTGAGAATGTGCAGAGGCTACTCAAAGGAGCAAAAAAAGTTAACGTTGAAAGAGAATTTCACTGGAGTTCTGTTCTCACCCAGAAACCAGAGTTACAATTACTTTAAAAAAATCTCAACTTTAGAAAACTCCAGAAATACATGTATTTTTTTTTCAGGTTTTCCAGTTAAGAAATGCAGCCACATTTTCACTGATCGTTACCCTGTCTTACACTGTTCACCCAGGCTTAGCTTTATTCCTAAAATATAAACAAAATAACTAGGAAGTAAAATTCCTTTTTCTATTTGAGGGATCCATTTTCAATACACCAAAACAATATTACTCA
Source organism: Emys orbicularis (assembly GCF_028017835.1). Lineage (NCBI taxonomy): Eukaryota > Metazoa > Chordata > Testudines > Emydidae > Emys > Emys orbicularis. The sequence continues at coordinate 213,391,475 of NC_088685.1, read as the reverse complement.
ATACAAAAAAACCCCCAGATGTTCGTTGCTATACAATATCGATAAAAATATGGACTCGTATTCGTTACATACACAAATCTACAATGGCACAGAATTTACATTTCATTACACCAGATTCATCATTCCATTTCTATTATTAAAAAATTCTGTTAGTCTACCAAGATGCCTTACTGAGAATATAGATAGTTCTGATACAACTAAAATTGAGAAATGCTAATATGAAACAAAACATTTTAGATGAGCAATATAATTTTTTACTTACCTTTAAAAGTTCAAAATAGTGAAGACAGTGATAAACGGGAGCAAGCAGCAGCCTCGGTAGAACATATTGAACAGCTTCTTTAAAACCTTCTCCTATTGACTGGAAACAAAAATAGTCTTAATCTTAAAACAATAGATGTGTTGTTGTAACATAATGGTATATTCTTAAAAACATTAAAAAAAGATATTGTACCTGTAAATAGAATGCTGCTCCAGGCTTTGATAACTGACTAAGAAAGTGATCATGAAAAGCAGGTCGCAAAATATCTTGAGCGTATGATTCATACGGATCAAATGCCAGTTCCTAAGAAGGAATACAAAGTAAATTTTTAAAATAGGTTAGTATCAAAGCTTCATGTTATTGGTAAAAATATGAAGTATATTACACAGGAGAAAACTATCTATAATTTTATCAGTAAGCAATTTATAAAAATTTAGGCCCCAATCCTGAGAAGATTTAGGCACATGCTTAACCTCATGCATTTAGTTATCAGTGTGTAAAGTTAAACTCATGCTCAAGTCTTTGCAGAAACAGGGTCTCAGACACTCCCATTTTGATTTCAGTCTCTAAAGGCCAAGTTTGATACTTCTAAACCTTAAAGCTCTTGTTCATTTCATTTCTGCCAGCACCTTGTCCCTCCACCTGCATGCACTGGCAATAAGGAGGAATTCTGATAGTTGGGTGCCACACTTTCCTTATATAGTCTCTGGGCCTGAAAATTTGGTGGCATGAGGGGATGCTCATGCAGCCTCGAACGGTCAAAGCCCTTCAAAAATGTCCCAAAGACCTGCGCAACCAGGGGGCAAATCCCTTAGCAGGGAACCCCCCCCTCCAAAAACTGCCAACACACACTTTGGAATTATGAGTGGAAGAAACTGGTCCCACAGCCTTTTTGTGACACAAACTAGTCTGCAGTCTCAGAATCAAGGGTAGGTCAGCAGGGTAAATCTTGAGAGCCTGGGAAAATCTGCCCTGTGATGACTTTTTCTTTGAAGAAAGTAGATGTCAACGTAGGCAGCCAAGACAGTTGAAACAAAGACATACTGAACTACCAAAAACCATTTTTTTCCCCCAATTACTCCAGTTATCTAGAACATACAAGGTGTATAACAAAAATAAAATATATATTATAAAAACAAACTTTAATGTTCTTACTTACCTCTGCTAGGTCTTCAAAACAACTGCCTACTAAAGGGTGGGGACTGCCTTCATCAGTCATTTCTACGGTGTCTTCAATGTGGCCCAATAGCTTCACACTAAGTTCGTGAATATCTGATATACGACTAAATATATTTTCCACATCCTGAAGGAAGAAATGGAACCATCAGACAATAAATATCAATGGTGAATAAGAAAGAGAAATTAAATCCGTAAGACAAAATATATAGCACACAAAGCAAGCTACTTAATCAGTTATAATATTGAACAAACACTGATTAGTTTCTCAGCTAAAGCAAGGTTATAAATATTGTAGGTAACGGACAGGTGATTAATTACTGTGACTCTTCTCCCATTATTTCTCTTCCAAACATGAAACAGAGAACTTAAGTTACTTATCTTAACCTGAAGTTAGCAAATAGGGCTATTTCTTTCATAGAATCAAACTCTTTAGTGTTTCCCACAAGTGTTGCCTTTTGGTTTCCATTTCAAATTTGAATTAAGAATAGTAATGACCCACATGTTAACTTGCCCTATGCAGTATACACAGTATTACACACAAATCATAATACCATGCAATTGCCCAATTTGTGTTCTGAACCCACTGGTGAAACCCAAAGTCTAGCAGAGAATAAAGATGAACCTGGGGAGAGGTGACCCAAACTTTTCAGCTTTTTTACTCTTAAGTAATCCAATTTTCAGCAGTTCAGGATCTACTGCACATACCCAACTTTGTACACTATGAGTAAAATCCTGGCCCCAATGAAGTCAATGGCAGAACTGCCACTGACTTCAGTGGAGTCAGAATTTCACCCTACAGCTCAGTACCCTTATAGAAAGAATGGGTGGAGGAAAGATTTAGCAGAATCAGAAAGACAGTTCAACTACATAGAGCTCTAGCATTCAGAGAGAGATCTCATGTAGCTAAGAAAGTGCATGGCACTGACAGGAAAACAGAAATTCCAATTCCCATACCATGACAGACTACTGGCCTATATAATACAAAATCGCAAAAACAGGCAGCACTTGCTGTTTCAAAAACATTGCAAACTCTGCACACCTCTTAAACTTCTACCCAGTAATGCACTTAGCCAATGATGCAATTTTATTTAATTATGCAATGCCAAACAAAGAGGAAGAATATCCTTCTGGTTCCTCAAACATGGTCAGTTTATGACCTGAAGCATAAGTTTTGATCATCCTCAATGGTCTTAAATCTTTGCATTTATGTAGAATCTTTCATAAGAGGCTCTTAAAGTGTTTTACAAACAAACACTTTCCCCTTCTACTTACAAAGATCAATAAATATTTTTATTCTTTCCCACACACTTAAAAATATATATATAAATATAAAAGGAACCTGAGGAACAAAGGTTAAGTTACTTGCAGAACATCACACAACCCAGTGGCAGAGTAAGTGATCCAGGGGTCCCAATTTTAAGTCCTTGAATATCTCCACAATACTGCCCCTGTTTATATTTTCAAGGCACTTCAGCACCTACATAGTGATAGGTCTTAATATGCATTTCAATGTTGTTGTTTTTGCTTTTTAAAATGCAGTCTATAGCTATACAAGTGGGTTGAGAAATGGTACAGGAGAAACTTCTTTCAACCCCCATAATGTCAGTACAATAGTTTCCAATGCACTAAATTGGCTTTCTAGGATGCCAGAGAAGTGCAAGGGGAATATAATGCGGCATGGTATAGGACTCTCAGCCCACCCTGCTCTACAATTCTATATTCTGGGTTCTAGACTTCTGGGCTGGGAGGGAGGAAAACATCCTCCTAATCCCATATCATTTATTTCAGGATGAGCTATAATACGTTCCCATGCTGCCTCTCCTTTCTTATCTACATTTCAATCCTTACACCATGTGTGCATGCACACACCCCTTTTCTCAGCCTGTTCTTTCAGAGCTGCCTTTGTAGGTGAGCGGCAGCATCAAAATAAGAACATCTGTTACTGTATTTTGTTTGTTCACCAACAGTTCTGGGCTGGAGCAACCAGTGTTGAAAAACAGATGGCTTTCTGATAGTTCTTCCTATACTATAGGAATGTTACATTGGACAAAAGTTAGGTCCCAGAAATTCTCACCTATATTAATGCAAACGTAAGTTTGATATGCATCAGTTGTAACATCTATACAATACTTACATGAGCTGAAAACAATTTGGAGTTGGAGACAAAAGGCTCTCTAAAAACTTTTATAATGAGATTTAGTTCCCTTATGTACTGTCGAACCTCTGCCATAAATGACTTGACTAGATCATAATAGGTTTGTTCCCCTGAGGTGGAGGGTTCCTCATCAGATAAAGTTAGTGCACTTATATCTTCTACATCTTGATGGAACATATCCATCAACACCTGTGTAAATGAAATTGGAGAAAGTTAGTGGTTTCCTTAAATATACACAAAAATTAGATACAAAAGTTACCGGCGGGAGGGGAAATAAGTTGTTATAAAAGATCTAGTTGAATACTATTAATGGGAGGCTTTGTATGTTGTCGTGAGGTTGGTTAAATATATTTGGTAAAAAGGAAACTGAATTAAGAAAAAGCAATTCAAAAAACTATGTATCATCCTAATTCTAACTCAGAGCTACAAGAAAGACCTGACTGGCAGTTTTGGCTGTTTTACACTTTATATCCCATACGGACGAAGGGCGCCAGGTTCATGCACATGAGGCGCACACACCTACAAGTGGGATTCACGTGGACAAATGCTTGGAAATATGCAATTTGGTTAATTTGTCTGTCCTCCATATGGGGTAGGGAGGAAGCAGAAAGAAGGAAATATAGCTTATATTATTTGAGACTGATCATACTTAAGATGCTTATGGACAGAAGGTAAGGATTACATTACATAAAGGGACAGCCTACAAGGCGTGTGAAGGTACTTGAGGGAATACTGGACTAATGCATACCTATGACAGAGCATAGGCAAGTGTTGACAGCTTTATAATGTCTCAGAGTTAACTGATAAGGCTGGGCTAAGTCTGGAAACACTGTATGGGCCATGTCTGCGTTTGATGTGGTGAGTAAGGCAGAGCCACAGAAGTATTCCTCTAGCAGGTTGTTCCTTCAGAGCAAATACCAGCAGGTTGGATGTTTGCTTCAGAGCCTTTAAGAAACCTGGGAGGTTTCTGCTGTTTATGCATGGGGTTGTTGCAACTCTTCAGAAGTGTGACTGTAGTGTACGAGGCCCCCTTACATCCAAACCCTGTTAAGACCGGTTTCTTGGCCAATGCATTTTGCTAGTCCCACCAACAGCTGAAGGAGGCAGAAGATTAGGAGAAAGAACCGAAGGAATCAGCATCATTACCACAATCATATGGCAGGTACACAAACTTCTGCTGAATATCCACATACAGACATGTGTATCTACAAGCAGCAGTGATGGAGACAGCTGCCCTATACTACTAAGCTCTAGTCTACACTCCAGAATAAGGTCAACATAAGACAGCATATGTTGACCTAATTATGTCAGTGTACACACTACAGCCTTGTCCCGACGTAAGTGCTCTACTACCCCGAGATAATAACTCCACCCCCATGAGAGGCATAGGGCTTATGTTGGTGTAGTTAGGGCGAAGCAACGTCTGTGTAAACACTGCAGGTTACTTACATTGGCTGTCATTCTTATCAATGTCAGGGCTCCATGCTGGAGCTGTGAAATTGACAAGAAAGCGTTCACAGCTTGGGCTGTCACTCCAGGTAGGGTGGGGGGGCTCCAGCTGGAGTCTGGCTGTCCCCCCAGGGACTTACTGCAGTGGTTGTATGTCAACCTAACATAGGTCAACTTAAGCTTGTAGTATAGACATGCCCTAAGTGTCTTAACGGTCAGTAAGGTCTCACAAGGTACTTCCCCCCATCTGTTTCTTCCTTAGCCTTAAAGGAAAGTGAAGAGGGCGCAGTCAATACAAGGCTGAAGCAAGACAGGGGACTATTCACTGGAGCAACAAGAAACAAAAACCCCCAATGAGCTGATTAACACAAGTAATGCCAATAACAGACAGGGCAAACAGTGAGAAGGGAACACAAGAAAAGGTTCTGTGGACTTCAATGAAACTAGAGGCTCTGACCTCTCTTGAGTGACTGATTCCAAGTTGTGTGGGGTTTTTTGTTTTGTTTTTTTGAAAGGGAAAAAATACAGATTGTTTGGCCTCTAATGTGTCAAAAGATTGAGACTAGGTGTCCAAGGCAGTTAGAATGCAGCAACGCTTGAGAACAAGCCAAAGGAATTTGGCTCATCGACCACAGTCGGAAAGACAGTGTTCTGGAGCACTGGGGAATGCTGAGGTTGCATGAAGTGTCCCAAATAAAACTCTGCACCATCAACCCCTAGGAATGCTCTACATTGAAGTCACTGTTAGTCTCAAAATAGCAATAATTTTAGAAGTTCATGTACTGCTGGGGGGTTTCTAAAGGAAGATGCATATCAAAATTCTACATTACCAAACATTTAAGAACTAAGAATAATATTCAACATGGAGATTTTGAGACACTATTCAAGATCTGGTTAAAAAATTAATACTGCCAAAAAAAAAAAAAAAAAATTCCATTCCTTTGACACTTATGAACTATGCCACCTACCTTATCAGCACACATTGCCACTTTAATGTCTTGTTTTGTAATTTCATAATGTCTTATATTTCGTACGTAATTCCCAACCAGCTTTAAGATATCTGCAGAAATGTATTCTAATACTGCTACTATGTAAACAGATACTTGGTGGTCAATTTTATAACCTAAAACTTCCTAAAAGTAAAAAAAAAAAGTGCATCATTAAATGTGTTATACAACCAGTCAAATAACGAATTTATGTATTTTAGAATAAACCTATGAAATCATACGTTTAGTGCAATAGTCATTAGACAGTCAACATCTATCCACCATTAGTACTGGCAATACTAAAATACATCTCTATGTATAACAGGAATAACAGTGATATCACAGGTAACACTGCATGGTTCATACTGACTTTGAAATGTTAAATGCTTGGTAGAGTTGTCATAACATGCAGTACAGTTCTAACTGACAATCTAAAAGCACTGAATTCTCTATTACTCAGCTGGAATAAAACTATTGCAATTTTTGGCAGACAAGTATTTAGGGTTTTCTTTTTTTCAAAAACTGTTACTAACCTTTCAAGATGTGTTGCACATGTACATTCCTCTCTTGATGTGCGTGCACCCCAGGCAGAACACCAGACATTTTCCCCTCAGTGGTACTCATTTGGTGGGGCTTGAGCACCCTCTGCTGGTGCCAGTAAAGGGCCCCAGCTGACCCTCAGTCCCCTCAGTTCCTTCTATCCAGAAAATCCAATGTAGAGGGGTAGGAGGGCAAGTTGTAGAACGGACATGTGCAACATATCTCATAGAACAAGAGTTACAAAAAAGTTAATAACTGTCTTTTTTCCTTTGAGTGACTGCCCATGTGCATTTCATTCTTGGTGAGTGTCAAGCAGTTAAATAGGTGGAGGGATCAGAGTTTATGTACCCATAGACTGCAGTACATCTCACCCAAATTTGGCATAATTTCTAAACTACTGGGTGATGGTGTAATGGGAGGAGAAAGTGTGCACCGATGACTAGGTTGCTGCTTTACAAATGTCCAGCATGGGGATCTGCGCTAGGAATGCCACTGAGGATGCCTGAGTTCTTGTGAAGCTTGCCCGGTGGTGAAACACCCGTCAGAGGATAACAAGCACAGATGCTCACAGTTATCTAAGATGAAATTCTTTGTGAAGAGACTGAAAGATCTTTAATTCTGGCCACTATAGTCACGAACAGAAAACTTGGATGGGGTATAAATACAATTAGGAAAACCATGGTAAAAAATTTAGCCTGGCTTCACACTTTCTTTGTATGAGGCTTAAAGTCCCTGCAAATTTGGCAACGCTCCCCAATAAGAGCTTCCCCGAGGCACTTAAAGCAACTTGAGTGTGGGTCGCTCACGGGAATAGCCTTATTTCAGGAAACACAGGGCTTGAAGCCTGGTGACTGAGGCATCCCTTGGCATCGGGAATTAACTGAAACCTCAGATGGGGTAAAATCCTAAGTGAACAAACACTAAACTATTTACAATAAAATTCAGTAGTCTGTGTTCTCTTGTGAGTACTTGCAAAAGCAAGAAGAGCCATTCCAGCGACTGTCACAGAAGGTAAGGTAAGGAGGAACTAAGGGAACTCGGGGTTGGCTAGGCCCTTTATACTGGTGCCAGCGGTTTGAGCCGCCCAGATGGGTATCATTGAGGGGAAAATTTCCGGTGGAATACACATGTAGAATCACTCGAAGAACTTAAACTTCTGGGAAGTATAATCATAGTCCTAAATGTATTTAACAAGCATACAATTAACTGAAATAGAAATATTACAATGATGATGATACATGACATACACTAAAATCCAGATACTTTATAAGATTTGTTTTATTCCTTTTGAGTTACATTTCAGGCAATATACAGACAATGAATGAAAATGTCAACCTTAACGTTATATAGTTCTGTAAAAGATAGGCTTGCCTAATTTTAAGTAGCAAGGTAATCAATTATGATTTCAATACTTACTTTTAACAAAGGATGGATTTTTTCTACTGGGAGAGATAATGGATTTCTTCGTTTCCTCTTTTCAATAGCAGACTGGGCATCAGCTATTGCCCACTTATCAATAGGATGGGGAAAACTTTTTTGAACACGATCCTTAGGAGACAGAAAACAAGCACTAAGGGCTCAGTGAATAATCTGAATGTATTCAGCAAGTAGTATACTTGTTTAGATAGAGACTTCACTGTTACAGATTAAAAGCAATTCCTTAAAAGGAATAATTTATTTTGATGCAACCGTGTTTTAATGTACAGATAGAAACTAAAGTTATACCAAAAACTGTACAGCGATACATACCCTAAATGTTGTACACTAAATTTATGCTGCATACAAAAAACTACACTCAAAGAACATTAAGGTTGCAAAGTTAAGCACTCAATTAGGAAACACTCACAGGTGTGTTGTGAAGTTAAGTTTATTAATGTATGTGAAGCCCTCAGATGCTACAGTGATGAGTGCCATAGAAAAGACCTCAAGGAAATTAATAATTCTGTCTTCAAAGCAGGGTTTGAATAGTGTGCAGTGACTAAGACATGGAGCTACACATTGCATAATAAAAGGTTAAAATAAAATACTGAGTAGCTGTTCTTTCTGTGAGCACAGTCCATCCTGTGCACTGAGTAAGGCAGTGGTCCTGTGGAAAAAAATAGTCTGTCATCATGTAATTAAAGACCATAATTATACACACACAACTAGGGAGCCAAATTAAGATTCATGGGCAAGCTTAAGTCTGGTGTTTCCGAATTGTTGAGTGGTTGACTTTGCAACCTTAATGTCCTATTAACATAGGTTTTTTATGTATAATTTTCTAGGTTTTTAAAAAAGCAAACTAAAAATCAGAAATTTCTTCATGTCAAACTATATCAACTCCAACAGGGTTCAATAAGGTTAGATCTACACCACAGACTTTTGCCACTTGAGCGAAGAGACTGCAAGCAGCAGAAGTCAATCTCTACGTAGGCCAGCCACTCAAGGGAGAGATGAGACACATTTTTGCCAGTGGGGCTCTCAGCTATTTGGTGACAACAGAGGAATGTTCAGAATCAGAACCTGTAACAGAACTCAGGATTCCTGAGGTGATCGCCCTTTAATGGTTGCACATAGGGACTATTCACCCCTTCTTGTCAACTGTTGAGAAGGGCCCACTTCCACCTTAATTGAATTGGCTTCTCAGCACTGATCCCCCACTTGGGTAAGGCAACTCATCTTTTCATGTGCTATGTATTTATTATACCTGCCTCTGTATTTTCCACTCCATGCATCTAATGAAGTGGGTTTTAGCCCACAAAAGCATATGCCCAAATAAATTTGTTAGTCTCTAAAGCGCCACAAGGACTCCTTGTTGTTTTTGCTGATACAGACTAACACGGCTACCACTCTGAAACCTGTCAAAGGCTACTGTATCAGCTTTATAAATGTCATGTGATATCTTCCTGGGAGGGCTAGTGATGGTATTCATGGCTCAATGGGTGAGCTCAATAATGATTCCAACAGGGAAATAAAGTCAGTGGGGGGTAATTAATACAAATCCCTAATGTAGGTAACAAGTCTGAGGAAGCTTTACCCATTAGGGAAATAGCATACGCTAGTCTGACCCAGTTCAAGAGTCATGGAAGACAAAACTGGAAATGGTATAAAGATTATGACAGTCCTGATTTGGAAAAAGGGACACTCTCTCTTGGTTGGAGTTTCACGTCAATTCTTGGATTGAGAGAGAGAGGTCCTGCAGAAATTGCCTGAACTACTTTAAGCTTACCAGGGTCTGTTGAAGATGGATGACTGCCTAGTAAGCCAACCCCTGGAGAAAAGTTGTTTATTGTTTTTAAGATATGTTTTTTCTATAATGCATTTGTTCTGAATAAATAGCCACTGGTTAACTCTGTGATTGCCCCTCAGAGAGCAGGACTGCAGGTGCTGAACTAAAGTCAATCCTGCTGAGATAGTCACAGTAAAATGCAGGGTTCTGCAGTGTAAGGCCCAGATCTAAAGGGCGAGAGTCACAGGACACAACCCGGAGAAAGTTGACAGCGAGAGGACTGAGACTCAAGTGGGGTGCTCTCAAGCAGGCCATGACAGGGTCTGAAATGTAGTTATCTCCAGACTGGTGATAATATGTACTATATTTTGTACAGTGTGTACACATTTTATTCATATATACACACTATACACATACAGTATTACTCTGGCACACAAAACTGACACTAGATATTAAAATACGAGATATGTTAGGAAGGACCTGGGACATAAAACCAGCTTTTGGTCTGCCACTGACAGACAGACACATAAGTACCATATTTCTCCCATGCACTTCACTTCCATAATGCCATGCACAGTAGAATCTCAGAGTTATGAACACCAGAGTTACAACCTGACCAGCCTATCACACATCTCATTTGGAACCAGATGTACACAATCAGGCAGCAGAGACGACAAAAAAAAAAAAAAAGTAAATACCGTACAGTACTGTGTTAAACTACTAAAAACAAAGGGAAAGTTTAATAAAAAAGATTTGACAAGATAAGGAAACTGTTTCTGTGCTTGTTTCATTTCAATTAAGATAGTTAAAGGCTGCATTTTTTTTTGCATAGTAAAGTTGCAAAACTGTATTAAGTCAATGTTCAGTTGTAAAATTTTGAAAGATCATAACTCTGAACAAAACGTTATGGAACATTTCAGAGTTACGAACAACCTTCATTCCTGAAGTGTTTGTAACTCTGAGGTTCTACTGTATTCCTCATTAGAGAGACACTTGTAAGCATGAAAACTTCTCTCTCATATTAACAGAAGTTGGTCCAATAAAAGATACTGCCTCACCCACCATGTCTCTCTAATATCCTGGGACCAACAGAGCTACAACAACACTGCATACATGTATTTCTCATGACATTTTAAAGTGCTAATTAAACAAACTATTCATCCACAGCATCCCAAATTAAAGCTCCAAAATACATAACAGATAAACATTCTCTGTACCTCTACATCCAGAAAGCTTCTCGGCTGGGCTTGGCACAGCATATTCAACAACTGCAGAATTAACTCCTCAACATATTGTAAAGCATCTTCAGCTGAGGAAAGTTTAGGATGGACTTGCACCTGAACCTACATTGAACAGAAAATTGATTTAAACCTTACACACTTTCCCCCAGGAGTCCATGCTTTATTTCCACAGAAGTTAACTTACAGTTAAAAGAATTTCAGGAGCATGACACCACAGACCTACAAACTAAGAGAGAGCCAGAATTTTATGCGGCATAAATCAGCATAGCTCACAGACTGAAGTCAAAGAAACTATACCAATTTGTGCCAAATCTAACCCACAGTACTTAAGTGAACACATTTTGCAATATGCAACATTTGATGCTGACTTAGTTCTACTGCAATGTCTACAAGATATTGTCTGATAATGAGTGGGCTGTGACGCAGCTATGCATATATATATTTTTTAAAATAAACATTGCATATTTTTCTCTCCCTCTCCCTTCATCTATTGCTTGCAGACTAAACACTTAGGCTGGAACAGTCTGTGTGTGTGTGTGTACAATGCTTAACGCAATGTGAGCTACCATAATGCAAATATTAAAATAATTTTTAAGGTACAGGCACTATATTTAAATAGTTTCACCTTTTTAGGAAAATTTAGCAATCTTGAAGCTTAATTTAATCAATTTGCCTAAAGAGTTTGGCTTTCACCGAAAGTAAGTTTCCTTTAGTGTTGTCTGAAGTTAAACTACCTTAAGTGCCAGTTGCATTGTTTTGAATACTTAATTCTTCTGAACCAATCTCCAAAATAAAAATATTTACAATATATTACTTCATCGGCTCTGCACTCAGTAATGCTTCAAATTTTACAAATGTGAATGTTACACGGTAAAGGTAAAATTTAGATTTGCAGTTATAGCTGGGAATAAATTCCCAGTGGCTAAATATAGTGAAGAAGCACTCCCCTCCCACCTGCTAAATTACAGATTTCATTTTCTGGAATACCTGTTTAGTAATTAAAAAGTATTACCTGAAACATGACTGCAATGTAATGTTTGCTTCCTACCCCTGTAGCTAACAAATAGCTTGGTTTTAACAGTTTAGGTGCACACAAAGTACAAAGTCTTAGGCTGTGTCTACATTACCACTTTCAGCGCTAAAACTCTGGTCCTTCAGGGGTATGAAAAAACACCTCCCTGAATGACAAAAGTTTTAGCGCTGAAAAGCGCCAGTATAGACAGCGCTTTATCGCTGGGAGACGCGCTGCTGGCGATAAAGCTACCACTGCTCGTTCTTTTTTTTGTTTTGTTTTTTAATATATTGCCGGGAGAGCTCTTCCCCGGTGATAAAGCGCGTCTACGCTGCCATGTCACAGTGCTGCCGCGGCCGTGCTGTAAGTTTGCCAGTGCAGACATACCCTTAGAAGTAATATATTTAAAAACACCTAAGAACATTGTTCTTAGGGGTATTCACCACAACTGTTAAAGTATTTGTGCCAAAGGAAGCTGATGGTATGACTATGAAGGTTGTTACCTAAGTAGCAAAACCAGCAAATTTACTATCCCGCCACAACCCAAACTCCAAAACCCACCGTCAGTCACCCCGGTCAGCACAAACCCCTAAGCTACCTTCCCTAAAATCATAAACCGTCAATCTATCCAATCCGAATATCAACCCAACATGCCAACATTCAGTAAATGATTAAATTATGGAGGCATCATTAGTAGCTCCATAGTTAAGGCTGCATTCATATTTGCACTTACAGCAGGAATTAAAACTTATGAGAAAAAAAGCATAAAACGTGCATGCATCATTCTGCCTCAGAAGCAGAAGCCTATTGGGCCTGCTGAAGCACCCCATGAGGCTTCATGTTTGGGTACTGTTCTTTGTTATGGATCCTGCCTTTAATTTGTTTAGTTTGCTAAAACTTTAATGAGACAGTTGGTTTAGTTTGACAAATTATGTCCACACTTAGTGGGTCTTAAAGCACCTCTAGGAGTCATTGCTTTTTACCTTAAAATCCCTGGCAAATCTTGAAAAATAAATCTCTGTGCAAACTGACTGACCAGAGCATTTATTCTGGATCTGAAGCAAATTTGATTTTTGCCCAGCACCTCATTCTGACCAGCTTGTATGATATGGTTTTGGTGGCGCTTGTGAAACAGCAGGAAAGCTACTAGCCTATCAGGCAAAAATCGGGGACAGCTCAGTTTACTGCACTCTGTGATTACCATAGTATCATATGTTGTTAGTATTTGCATTACATAGAACCTAAACTTTCCAACTGGGATTAGAGCACCACCGTAGTAGCTGCTGTACAAATTGAGTAGGACAGTCCCTGTCCTAAAGAGCTCACAATCTAATTTAGGATGCAACAGTGGATAAACCAAAAATATAGGTTTAGCGAGGGAAGATAAGGAAAGCAGCAATGAGAATATGCATTAACGCAGGCTGGCACATGATTTCAAGACTTGTTAAACAGTAAAGCTTTTGATACTGTCTCACATGACCTTCTCATAAACAAACTAGGGAAATGCAACCTAGATGGAGCTACTATAAGGTGGGTGCAAAACTGGTTGGAAAACCGTTCCCACAGAATAGTTATCTGTGGTTCAGTGTCATGCTGGAAGGACATAACGAGTGGAATCCCGCAGGGATCAGTTCTGGGTTCAGTTCTGTTCAATATCTTCATCAATGATTTAGATAATGGGCTAGAGAGTACACTTAAATTTGCAGATGATACCAAGCTGGGAGGGGTTGCAAGTGCTTTGGAGGATAAGATTAAAATTCAAAATGGTCTGGACATCCTGGAGAAATGGTCTGAAGTAAATAGGATGAAATTCAATAAGGACAAATGCAAAGTACTCCACTTAGAAAGGAACAATCAGTTGCACACATACAAAATGGGAAATAACTGCCTAGGAAGGAGTGCTGCAGAAAGGGATCTGAGGGTCACAGTGGACCACAAGCTAAATGAGTCAACAGTGTAACGCTGTTGCAAAAAAAGCAAACATCATTCTGGGATGTATTAGCAGGAGTGTTGTAAGCAAGACACGAAGTAATTCTTCCGCTTTACACCGCGTTGATTAGGCCTCAACTGGAGTACTGTGTCCAGTTCTGGGCACCACATTTCAGGAAGGATGTGGACAAATTGGAGAGAATCCAGAGAAGGGCAACAAAAATGATTAAAGGTCTAGAAAACATGACCTATGAGGGAAGATTGAAAAAATTGGGTTTGTTTAGTCTGGAAAAGAAAAGACTGAGGGGGGACCATGATAACAGTTTTCAAGTATGTAAAAGGTTGTTACAAGGAGGAGGGAGAAAAATTGTTGTTCTTAACCTCTGAGGATAGGACAAGAAGCAATGGGCTTAAATTGCAGCAAGGGAGGTTTAGGTTGGACATTAGGAAAAACTTCCTAACTGCCAGGGTGGTTAAGCACTGGAATAAATTGCCTAGGGAGGCTGTGAAATCTCCATCATTGAAGATTTTTAAGAGCTAGTTAGACAAACACCCGTCATGGATGGTCTACATCAGAGGTTCTCAAACTGTGGTCCGCGGACATTCAGGTGGTCCGCGGATAGTTCCCTCTAAGGTGTGCGCCTGGGCGGCCTCACACAAGAGAATGAAGGGCCACCCACCTAACTAGTGGAGCCGCACAGGTGTGGCTCCAATAATTAGGTGCCTGGACCCTGGAGAAGACGCACATGTAAGGTGAGGTGGTGGCCTTGGGGGGAATAGGGAGTAGATGGGAGGGGACAGTGGGGTGAGAAGAGGGGGTGGGGGGGAATTTGGGATGTGCAGGGCTGCGGCGGCCAGAGAAAGAAGTGACTTTCCCCAGCTCCAGAGCTGTGGCTGCCGGGGAGAGAGAGCCCTCCTTCCCAGCCTCAGCTTTGTGGCTGCTGTGGTAGGGGAGAGACCCCCCTCCTTCACAGTTCCAGCTCGGAGGCGGACGTAGCAGGGGAGAGAGAGGGCACATCCATTGCATTAGAAAGGCAAGACTACTGATATTAAAATGAGTTAGGTACTTTTATTTGTAGAACAAAAAAAGTTAATTACATTTTTAATCGGATGAAAAGCATCCGGGCCCATTGATTTGAATTCATTCAGATTAGTCAGAAGATCTCTGACATGTTCTTTACTTATCCCAATTTGTATCCCTTCCCCTTTATGGTCTATGGCAACTTCATTAGTTGCCCGGTCACATGTTATTTTTTGTGAGAAGACTGAAGCAAAAGTTGGTAAAGAGGAGCTCTGCATTCCTATCATCTTCCATTGCCAATTGACCTTCTCCATTGAGCAGCGGACCCACACCATCATTGATCTTTCTTTTTTTGTCTGACATATTTGAAGAACCCCATCCTGTTGTCTTGAACATTTCTTGCCAGCTGTAACTCATTTGTTGCCTTAGCTTTCCTGATTTTGTCCCTACATGCTCACACTATTCCCATGTAGACTTCCTTGGTGACATGCCCCTCCTATTTTGTATCCCTTTTGGTTTTTAGAGAGCTCAAAAGCTCCTTGTGCACCCACATTGGCCCCCTGTGGCTCTTCTTATCTTTCCTCTGCATCGGAATAGCTTGATGTTGGGCCTCTAGAATTCTCTCAAGAAATGCCAGACCCCTTCGACTCCTTTCCTTTCTAATTGGTCTTTCCATGGGAACTTGCATACTATTTCTCTGAGTTGAAATCTGCCTTTCTGAAGTCAAGTGTCCTTGTTTTTGCTGTTCTCACACCCTCCTTTCCATGTAGGGTGACCAGGTGTCCTGATTTTATAGGGACAGTCCCGATTTTTGGGTCTTTTTCTTATATAGGCTCCTATTACCCCCCACCCCGTCCAGATTTTTCACACTTGCTGTCTGGTCACCCTATTTCCATGGGAGCTTGAATTTTATCAGATGATGATCACTTCCTCCCAAATTCCCAATCACCTTCACGTTCACAAGTAATTCATCCCTGTTGATCAAAATCCGATCCAAAATGGATGACCCCCTACTTGTTTCCTCAATTTTCTGAATCAGAAAGCTGACCCCCACACATGCTAATAAATACATGAACTCAGAAGATGAAGTTAATGGTCTATTTACTGAGTTCATATAAATAGCCAAACATCACACTCCAGTACCAAAGATCACTATTTATCTGAACACTTGACCACACCCTGAAATGACGCAAACTTGTTTGTTCTGAAATGCTTATCTGGATGAGATAAGGGAGACTTAAAACTGCTTAAATCTTTTACAAAGGCTTCAGAGAGTGCTAAACTAGTCATGGAAGTTTCACATGCATTTTAGAAGTTTTAAAACAACTACAAATCCCTCTCCCTCTCAGTTGCTCACCTTTCACTCCCATCTTGTGAAGTTACCACTTTACTAGTTCTTTAATCATAGTCTTCAAGGCAGATAAGCCCTGGATTTCTAATGCAAGATACAGATTGGGGTGAGCTGAGCTCTTACTGAAAAAAATGTTCATACTTTGTTTTAGAATAAATCTACTCACAAGAGTGTTATATGCAGTAGAAAAGCGAACAGGTATTTTGTGCTGTCTGGCTACAAATCTGGGAGTACAACTTGGTGCATACATTTGAGGTGGACAAGTTTATGGTTATGGCTGTCAGGTTATTGATATATATAGCAGTGAGGTAGTGCAGAGGCATGTGATTGCTGTTAGAAGGTGTCAGTGAGCTTCAAATTATGGAATTATATCATAAGAGACTATTTCTACACAGATAAGAGAAAGTTGAATGACACATTCTTGACTAGGCAGATAACTTGTCAAAATTAGTATTTTTTCATCTCTTTTTATAACTTTAAATCATAAGTTACAATACATACATAATACATTCATAAAACGTAAGAGAGCAAACATGGCAACATACAAAAGAACAAGGATTGTTTGGCTTTACCATACCTAAAAGCTTATTCCTAGACATGCCAACTTTAAATATTTATAGGCCAGTCACAAAATAGTTCAAATAAAGACTGAACTGATATGTTGGGGATTCAGTACTTAGAAGAATTGAAAGAACATTCTGCTAGGGACAGGTGGACAACAGGATGGTGTGCTACCTTCCCAAAGCCAAGATGTGAGATGTCACTAAGATTGGATAGGCTTCTGAAGTCAACAGACAAGGATTGATTGGTGATAGTTCATATCCGCACTAATGACATTGCCTTGCAGGATATTTTACAGATAATAGATTACTTCAGGGAACTCTGAAGCATGCATCTGAAGAAGTGAGGTTTTTTTACCCATGAAAGCTTATGCCCAAATAAATCAGTTAGTCTTTAAGGTGCCATGGACTCCTGGCCAGAGTACTCAGGAGGGCTTTTAACAACAGATATGAGCACTTATTTAGCACAAAATCGAGATGCTAAGAATAATCAAGGAGGCAAAGGACATGAAGAGAAGAAGTTACTTAATTACCTATCCACCAGTGCTATTTTGAAAAAGAAAATGGTGCTCATAAATGACAACATAACCACAGAGTTGCTGCAAGCCAGTGAGGAACATCTGGTAAACGTGATGCACAAGCTACTCAAGATTTACAGACAAGAGAGATAACAGTATCTACCCATAAAAAGGAGATAAGAGCAAGTGCAAGAACTACAGAGAAATCAGCTTACTGAGTGCGCCAGGAAAAGCATTCACCAAGATATTGAAGAGGAAAATGAAGAGGTACGTGGAAGAGGGACAGGCGGAATTTAAACCATGAGGAAGTACAATAGGTTAGCTATTTGTGAAAAGAACATAACCAAACCTGTTACAACAACTTTATAGACTTCAAACTGCCTTTTTATAGCATTTGGCAGAAAGGGTTATGGCAAATTTTAAGAATGTAATGGCATCCCTTGGAAATTAATCAAGCTGACAGAAAACATCTAAAGAAAGTCGATGAGCGTGGTGAGAGAGTGACATGAAGCTGACGAAATGGTTTGGGGATGACCATAGAAGTGAGACAAGGATACACACTATTGCCAGATTTGGAAGCTGTAGCACAGACTAATGAATGGTAATGCTGTAGCACAGACAAATGAAACAAGACAAGTCATGGTATGTGAGCGGACAGTGCATAACTTTAGAGTCACAGGTGATATTGATCTCTATGGCACTGACCAAGTTGGATCTACAGAGATTACTTGACAAGGTAGACTGGAAAAGCAGAAAATTCAGACAAGATCAGCATGGAGAAGACAAAAAAGATGGCAATTGGAAGGCAAGAAGAGAAGGCATTGGATAGACATGGTGAAGAATGACATCAAACAAGAAGGTTTAAAGATGAACAACACCATGAAGCAGATACAAGATAGAAAGCGGTAGAAAGACTTCATTCGGCCCCATCATTGCTGCTGAGCTGACCAATGGGATTAAACAAAAGCACCATACAGACAGCAATGTTAGGAGCCTGAGTAGCAAACAAGGAATTGCAATTGCTCATTTCTCAATATAAATTTGATCTAGTTGGTATTACTGAAACCTGGTAGGATGATTTGCACCAAGCTCTCCCAATTGATGAGATACAAGAGCTTCCCTTGGAGAACTTTGAAGTCCAAGATCTGCCTCACCAGGTATTCTTCTGACCCCTGAACCGTAACAGAGGGGGGAGGTGGCTGTATCTGTCCAGGAAAGAAGTTGATGTACTTTTTCCAGCAGGGAAATAATGGAACACCGGATACACGTTGATCTATTCGGTAGCCAAAGTTTGAAGGCCACCAGGTTAATCAGCTGGATTACCTGGAATGGGCCGAGATATCGGTAGTCAGGTTTCCTTGAGGGCCAGGCTGTGTGTCCATGCACTGCATCGAGCCATACCTTACCACCGACTGTGATGTGAGGGGTGTCCTGCCAAAGGAGGTCAGTGTATCTTTTGTAATCCCTCTTGGCTGATTCTAGGTGGGTTTTCAATTTTTAATGGACATGGTGCAGGTGCTTACACAGGTTAGAGGCTATGTGGGAATGTGGGAAGCTGGCAATATGGACAGGTGAAAACAAGGGTGGAAGCCATAGTTGGCATAAAAAGGACTTTGGCAGATTGATCTGTGGTCGGATCGGAAGTGTCGTACATGAACTCAGCAAAGCAAAGCGGCACCCAGCCATTCTGAGGTAGTTGATAAAGCAACTAACATACTGCTACAAAATTTGGTTCACTTGCTCCATCTGCCCATCAGTCTGCAGGTGATAGGCAGAGGAAACTCACAGATTAACATCTAAGATCTTAAATAATTCCTAAAAAAAAAGAAATGAACTGAAATCCTCAGTCAAACAATGTCAGATGGTAAATCATGAAGCTTTAAGATATGATTAAACGTATCTGTCGCCTCTGTAGTAGGAATTTTCCAGCAACATATGAAATGAGACATCTTTGTGAGAAGGTTGATGATAATTAGTATGGCTGGGTGGCCCTGGAAATTCAGGAGGTCAATGAGAAAGTCCATAGAAATAGATAACCAGGACTGGGATGGAGTTGGCAAGGGAACCAAAGCGCCCAGTGGTTTGGCAGGGTGTGTGTGTGTGTGTGTGTGTGTGTGTGTGTGTGTGTTGGGGGAGAAAGCAAGAGGTTGTCCAAGCACATACATAAACACTTGCAATGTTCAACATTATACACCAGTATAGGTTTGGCCACCAGAAATTGAGAAATCAGTTTCAATAAATTTTCTAGTGACTGAAATGGCCTGTCGGGATGAGTCATGATATAGCTGGAGCATGGTTAGATGTGGTAGACTATAGGGGACACACATCTGATCTTTGAACAAGAAAATCTCATTCTTGACCGAGAAGTTTGAGTCAGGGGCCAGATCTGTGATGGCTGGCCTCAATTTTACCGCAAATGGACCATGAGGCAAGGAAGACCTGAAAAGACAGTAAATCGTTGTTTGCTAGTACACTGACAAGATGACAGGGCTTCAAGACTGTGGGAAGCTATGGGGGGGGGGGGTCTATTCCCCTTGTCCAGATACTCGCTCTTGTAAGATAATATGCCAGGCTTCGCATTTCGGGTACCAGGGCATAAGTCAGGGTAAAAATCAAATCAGGAGGGGGAGAAAAGGGACCAACAGATCTGATGTTGATTGAAAGCATTTGCAGTTTGCATATATTCAATTTTTTGATCCGTGAATATACCTAAACAAGAAAATGTGTGCCTTCCAAGTGATGACACCAGTCCTAAAGACAGCTTTGATGACCATCAGTTTCTTGTCACAGACCTTGTAATTTTGTTTCACAGGCATCAGCTTTCAGGAGTGGAAAGCACAGAGATGGAGAACACTCAGGGACCTATTTGCTATGATAGCACTGCTCTGATCACATAATAGGAGTATCTGCTTTGACAATAAAAAGTTTAGTCAGCTCAAGGTGAATTAAGATGGGTGCTGATGTAAATGTTTCTTTCAGTTGATCAAAAGCAGATTGTTTGGACACAGGAAGCCCAAAAGCAGTGTCCTTTGGCAGCAGCTGGGTAATTGGGGTCATTACCTTTGAAAACCTCACTGATGAACCACTGGTAGAAGTCGGCAAACTACAGGAAGCACTGGACATTGCGGACCTGTCTCAGCTCTGCCCAGTCCACACCTCTCTGGGATCCATATTTATCCCACTGGATGAAGTGATATAGCCTAGAAAGCCAAATGGAAGATACAAAGAGCTGTTGTTCTTTTGGGGCAATCGGAATTGGAGCCCCAGCAGTGGATGTAAACTGACAGATAATGTTTTTTGCCAGATTCTCATTGAAGTATTCCTGTAGGGCAGTGGTTTTCAACCTTTTTTTCATTTGTGGGCCCCTAAAAAATTTCAAATGGAGGTGCAGACCCCTTTGGAAACCTTAGACATAGTCTTTGGACCCTCAGGGGTCTGCAAACCACAGGTTGAAAGCCACTGCTGTAGGGCCCCGAATTCTGGTTCCAACAAGGGATAAATTAATTCAAATGGAATTTAAGCCCACGGCTGGAGGTTGATGGGACAGCCATAATACTTACACAGGGACAGGACATCAGCTTTTTTTTTTTTTTAAATCAAACATTAGCAAAATCTCAATATTATGCAGGGATTGGTGAGCCATTATCTCCTTGAATTACAGAAGACAGTGGCCTTCTCCATGGCGTTCTTCATTTTCTTGGTGCCTAGTCACCATTGCTGGCAGTAGCCAGACTCACACCATATCTCCTGCATCTTCCAGGAGATATTTGGATCATGGACTGAGAGCAAGGGGATGCAGAGCAAGACTGGGAAGAGGGGTGATTTAAATAAGTTAAATTGGAGAGTTTCTTTGTGGTCTTGGATTTTGATGAGAAAGTGTGCAATTTTGTGGGTGACAGGACCTAAGTACAGCATGGTACCATCAATCAACTCCACTAAGTCTGGAGCAAGCTTTCTTTGTACCAAAACTTGGTTAGCCTTAATGAATTCTGCATCCACAAAATTGCTGAAGACCCCCTAATCCACAAGCACAAGCTGTGTGAAGCTCACCTCAGATATAGACGGGATACAGACACAGAAAAAGACTTGCAGCTGGGGATGGCAACAGTCCACAACTGTTAAAAATGCATGTTGGCAGAAGAGGGGTCTGTTTGGGGAAGGACAAGGTCATTTCCTGGATCTGCACAGGTCTGGATTTGATGGAGTATTTAGTGGCAAAGTGGCCTCACCCACCACAGTACAGGCAAAGGCTGTTCAATTGCCGGTACACCATCTGCCGCTCAGTGAGGTGTCTTCGCATTGTGCCAATCTGCACAGGTTCTGGCCCTGGGACTGCCTTTGGAGGCAGATGGGAATGGGACTGGGCTAGACTGGGACTGGACATGTACCAGACAGTCAATGGTCAAGCCATATGTATAATTCAATGTCTGAGTTCAGCACAGCGTGTGTATGGGTCAACTTAGCCCAACTCATCATTTATGTTATCGTCTAGTCCCTGGTGGAAGTGATAGACCTGTGGTGCCTTGTTCTACTCTACATCAGTGAGCAGATGTTGAAAGCAGGCAGCATATGCGGAGATGGACCAATAGCCTTGTTTAAAAAACTGCAGGTGGCTTCAGCGATACAAGTACGGTTCAGGTAATCTAATGAGTGAAAAGGGACAAATGAACAGGTCAAAATGGCCAAGGATCGGACTTGCCTGTTCTAGAAGTGATACCCAGTCTAAGGAGTCACCAGTTAGGCTATATCTACACTAGCACTTTTGTCAGTAAAACTTTTGTTGGTCAGGGGCGTGAAAAAAACCAGCCCTAACCGACATAAGTTTCACCGACAAAAGCGCTGGTGTGGACAGCACTATATTGGCTGGAGAGACTCTCCCACTGACGTACCTACCACCGTTCATTGGGGGTGGTTTAATTACACCGACAGGAGAGCTTTCTCCCGTCGGCACAGAGCAGCTACACGGGAGACCTTACAGTGGGGCAGCTACAGCAATACAGCTGTGCCGCTGTAAGGTCTGTAGCGTAGACATAGCCGTAGTAATCTGATAAGCCTCTCTGGCAGCAGGACCTTCGGGGCTCGTTTTATGGATACTGCGGCTAGATTCACTGGAAGTACTCAGGCTGCCAGGATCTGTAAATGGACAGAGGAATTCTTCAATTGCAGCTGGGCAACTTGGCTCTGAAGGCACTGAACTAACTCCAACATCTCAGTAAGAGATGTTCAGGGGGTTTCCATCTCAGCTGCCAGACTGAGCACAAAGAGGGGAATCTGCTCAAACTGTCTGAATTGCAGGGCGGATGGATGAGGCAGGGGCAGATACTGGCTCACATGGAAACAGGCAGAGAGTCTGGAGCAGAAGCAAGGCCCAGCTGGACCAAGAACAGGCAGAGGCTGGAGCAGAAGTGCAGGGGCATGGGCAGTTTGTCAGAACTACTAAGCAATGGGAGTGCTCCTGGCCAGGTAATGACTGGAGACTGCTCAGCAGACTAGAGAAACTACTTCCCAAGGCAGGTATATAGGGTCCTAAGGGATCATCTGGGTCCTTGCCTGTGCATTGGCTGAACCCTGGTTGGATGGAGTGGGGCCTAGCACAAGAACTGCAGGTAATTGCCTCTGATGACTCACCTCAGGCTCAGGGATGGCTTAAGCAGGCTCAGCAGTAACTCAGAGATGACTCATGACACAGCCAGAATGCTTGTAGCAGAGCTCTGGAAGAACACACCTCCACTGCCCCCCACAGCACTGAATTATAAAATTGGGGAAATAGTTGTAATGGAAAGATTGACATCTCCACTGAAGAAGCAAATGAAAAATATTTAGAAATTTGGTTTCCTTTCATCATTTACTTGGATACAGAACAATCTCCTGCTGCCAAAGTAAAGAATCCACATTTCTGAATATCAATCTAATTTTCAATAATGACTGGAAGGAGTGGCTTTTGGATCTTTGTCAAACCACAGAACTAGCTGTTAGCCTACCTGAAATAGAAAGATTGGACTATACATTGAAGATTGAAAATGCTAAAGATGCAGAACTGGAAAATAATGACACTTTGCAAATGCAGTTTGTATGATGGTTTATTTGTGGAAATGTTATGGGCAGGGGAGACCACAGAATTGGAATTTTCTGTACTGTAATTATATTAGAATTTTTATAAGAAATTTCCCTGAGATAACAAGAGATTGTTTGTGAGCGAGACTTCCCCCAAAGGCTATAGAACTACTGATAGCTCTCACTTGCTCATTACCTGCAGGTCTAAAAGCAACATAGTGAAACAGGCCATGGTGAATTGCACAGCTAGTTGAATAAAGTGAACAGTTATCCCTCCTGGTTAAAAAAAAAAAAAAGAAAAGAAAAGAAAAGAAAATACCTGGACTCTGTACACAAACCCATACACGTTGAATAGTTATCTATTCCTCTTGATACTTTGTGATCCAGCCCAAGTTTTGCTATCTTCAAATTACACCAAGTACCTGTGTTTTTTCCAGTCACCAACTTCAGCAACTCTGTGTGGCTATGAAAGACTAACAGAGATGCAGATTTAGTTAACCACATCTTCAGTATACCCAGGGGGTGGTTTTACACATCTGGTAACAAGTTGTTACTAAGTGGGAGGTTTACAGCAAGAATTGGAAGGAGGTGGGGCAACTACTCAATTTTATCTTCCACAATCTGCAGGGGTTACAGGAGTTCCGAACCACTGTGTCACGTAAGTTAATATAAGGAATGTCCTACATAGGTAATGCAGTAGAGATGAGAAACTAATGACATCCAGCGTTACTGTGAGCAACAAGTCAAGCAATGGATTGTAGTGAAACCATTTGAAATGAAGTCAGTTAAAAAGATGTGTTAAAACAGTTTCATAAGCAGGCATAGCATGAGTGCCCCAGCCAATTTGCATAGTTTTACAATCACTTTTGAAAAAGTTGTTTTCCCCCCACCATTACTGTTTAAAAGACCTAGACATAGGAAGCTGACAATAGAGGAGTTGCTGTACCTCCAGAAGCATTCTGTGTATGGTTATTTTCATTATAGTAAATTGTAAATAAAGAAAAATATTTTTCCCTCAGCTCTGTCAACTTAGGTAAAATAATTTCAAACAAGTGTGACTTTTCATAGTGTCTCTTTAACTGAGTGCCGGTACCAGCTGCCTTGTTGTGAATAATGCTCAATTATTTCATAATATTCTGTACTGATGTGAATGTGAATCTGTGGAACATTTTTATGGAAAGATAATCAGTTCTTCTGATTTACTTCTTTTGAGGATCACTAAAACATTTAAGCAGCAAAGAGTCCTGTGGCACCTTATAGACTAACAGACGTATTGGAGCATCCGACGAAGTGGGTATTCACCCACGAAAGCTCATGCTCCAATACGTCTGTTAGTCTATAAGGTGCCACAGGACTCTTTGCTGCTTTTACAGATCCAGACTAACATGGCTAGCCCTCTGATATAAAACATTTAAGATATTCCTCAACTGCCACCCTTTTTAATCACAAAAACTAAGGTTCAGGAGAGAAGCAGGCTCTAAGTATGCATGAAAGATCTCTACTGTTTGAACCAGAATAGTATAATGTATGGAAAGGTGGTGTAGGCCAGGGGGAAGGTTAATCACCAGGCACAGCCTCTTGAAGACCGTGTAAATTCACTAGACTGGAAGAATCTTGACTGAAGTTGCTGGAAGGCACTGATTGATGATGTCTAGCTACATCCTTAGTGTCTGTTTCCAAGCAGCAATAAAATAACAGATTTCGATCATCCCCAGTCACCTAAGAGATCTCATGTTCCAGTTTCTCTTCAACCTCAGACTCAGCTTCTGTCTGTAGTCTTATCATCTTGCTGCCTCTGCAGCCTTAGCTTCTCAAACCCCACGCTGGCTCCTGTTCCTTGCTTTCTTATCTTGGTGGAGTGCTAGGAATATTTTGTCCTTTGTCAATATCTTCCTTGAGTTATTGGAGGGCTTTGTGTTCCTCTGCTTTTTCTCCTTCAAAATACCACTGATCAGGTAAGGAAGCATCTCAGAGTGCACATCAACATCTTCCTTATTCAGTGCATTGCAGTCTATATCTGTCTTATTGGACTCTCTCTCTGTTCTAGTGTTCTAGTGGAGAATCAGAAGAAACAAGTTAAGGTCACATTATCATTTGAACTGTGTAAGCACTGGACGTTTGGAATGCAGCTGTGCAGCAAAGATAGGACATATTGTTCTAAATCTCACCCAAGTTTGACAAAATACCCTAAAAACTAGGAATTGAGGAATTCTTGAAGTATATTTACCTTAAGGAATTATTTTATTCCTTATTATTTCAAGTGTCCCAGGCAAGGATAAGAATTTGTCATTTGGGGCCTTTAAATATTCCTTGTTAGATGCCAACCAAATGTAGCAAGAGGGTAATGACAGGCCATTCATAGACATCATAATGATGAATATTCCACTACTGTATGTTGCTTTCCTCACTGGCTGGGAATATTCCACCCAAGAATACACACCTTGCCCTTTCCCTAAACCTGTATCACTATACAGGTCAGAAACCTAGACCCTCTTACAGGCAGACTTGAAGCAGCTAGATACATTCCATATGTGCTGTCAGCTCCAAATCCTGAGAATAAAGTGCTCTGACTTTGTGCAAAACATCCAGCTCTCAGAGATCTGGCATTCCTCCAATTGCTCATTATATTCAAAAGCGACGTTTGCATGCTCTTCTGCCATGTCACCAGGATGGTGAAAGAACACCTTAGCACATCATACTCAAACTCTCCATCAATGCAGAAAAGGGTGCATGTCCTGAACCTACCTGGCACCACCCACAGGACTGCCCCAGAGATTTGTGGATTCACAGGATTGAGCCAGATTGGGGAACTTCACTATGTGAGGTTTGGTGTGACGCCATCAACCATGGTCAGTCTAGCTAGTACAACAATCCTCAAAAAACTATATGTGTTTGATGATGATGCTTTCCCCATCATATCATGGCATGAAAAATTTTAATTGGACACAGAAAAAGGATGCTTTCTTGTACATTATATAGTATGTTACTCTCCAAACAGTCCCATTAAAGTCAGACGTGCTAACCAACCTGGGTATGTAGGCATCCTTCAGTCTCGAAAGACCACAGGTATGCGCCCGAGAGGTAAAGAATATACTCAGTTGGTTTTAAGACAGCTGCGAACATGGCTGAAGAAACCCACGAGAGAGAGAGAGAGAGAGAGAGAGAGAGAATCTCTGCCGTATGTCAAATTTAAAGGTGATGTTTCAATGTTTTGGGCTCTGCCTTCTGCGAGCTCTTTTCTCTGCTAAGCTGGACTGCTTCCTCTCATAACTCTGGAGACCTTTGTTAAGCTCTTATTTCCAAAGGCTGCGGTCTTGACTGTGATCTTCCCATTTGTCCACATCCACTTCTTTGAGGTCTCACTTGCACACATCCTTGAAATGCAATTTTGGGTGTCCTTTGGGTCTTTTTCCAGATCCCAATTCGCCATAGAGGATGTCCTTCGGGATGCGCCCATCAATATGAGTAAGGGTATTAAAATCTGGCAAGGTGACTGGGAAAGGAGTAGGAAAGAGAAAGCTCTCTCTTCCTTCTAGCAATCAGTTGGTGTGTGCAAGCTTCAGATGTATATGACACCTATTGACAGACAGGGTACGTCTATATAGAGTTTTGGAGCCCACGGGAATGAGCCTCTCAGCTCAGGTCAACAGACTCAGGCTAGAGGGGCTCTAAAAAGAGATATGTAGACAGAACTGAAATTGCAGCATAGCTTCAGAGCCCAAACTCCAGCCCATACTGCAACTGCATAGTTACGTAGACAGTGCTTTCTTTAGAGCACTAGTGCCAGCGTCCTCGAGCTTGAGTCTGTCGACATGGGCTGGAAGGTTCACTCCCATGGGCTCCAAAACACTGTAGATATGCCCAGGGACATTATGGGAAGATTCATGAACTGCTTGGATTCAGAGCACTGGACACTGTCTCCAGGGTGCTCTCTCTAGATCTCCACAGCTGCCACCACCTCCAGCTCCACCAATTCTACATACTGGCCTCTGGCTATAGGTTTAGCCCTCCGGCCAGTGGAGTGTGAAACTTTTACCAGATGCATACTAGTTGCAAAGCTGAACGATTGCATTGCTGAAATATTTGATGCATTGATAAAGATGAGTTCCACGGTGAACTTATTTTCATAGTATCAATTTTGTCCACCAGCTCTGATAGACCCATGGCTTTATTCTGGGGGATTCTCCCCCACCGCATTTGTGCCTGTAGAATTTAGCAATATATACAAGTTTAACTTTTCCAGGAGCTTGAATGTTTAAAATGTTCTCAGTTGTATTCAGCTGCTTATCTCTGGCCCATTCCCAATGGGATTTTACTAAAATGGATGCTGGTTAAGGGCAGAAGTTTCCATTTCTACCTTTATAACAAATAATGGTAGCAGCTGTAATCTAGGATTCTAGAGCATGGTAGGCAGTATCTAGAATGAAGATATGAAGCAGACAGTGGTCTCAAGAACAATGGAGCAGTTAAGATTTGTTACATCATTGCAAATTAATGCGGGGGGGGGGAGCTTCAGAACTCACTCACCCCCAATATTTCCCAATTCCAAGTAAGTCTGCCTCTCATTCCCCAGATATACACAGTGAACCAGAATAAATGCAATACATAGAAACCAAAAGGAATGCTACCTAGTATGGCAGGTTTCTCATCATCCCTGGCAGTTTACTTTCATCAACTTCTTCTGACAGTTGGCCTCAAACTCCAGGACTCCTTTCTTGCTGGTCCTCAGCAAGTCCACCCTCATGAGAGTTTCTCCAGCAAACACTGATAATCGAGGCCAACTCATTGGCTGACTTGCTCACCAAGATATAAACAAACACTTCACAGAAGCAGCAAGTGACCTGAGTGGTCCCAAAAGAATTGTTATTGCTGGAGCTCCTACTAGTCTCTTTGATCTTGCCCGGGATTGCTTGGCGCTGTGCTTAGTGCCCCATTTTGTGAACAACTGAGACATCCTGCACCTTGCTACTCCAGATCCCAGGAAGCCTTAGTTCAGCTTGCTACTCAAATGTGTAGACGTATGGCAAGAAGCAAAGATATGGGTAGCTAGCCCAGAAGTTTAGTGATCATGTGTGCATTGCAGCAGCAAATGCTTTGGAGAATACACAGATAGGACTCTGTTACCACAAGTAGAACAGCACAGAATGCCAGAGACCTTGGGAAAACATGCTCACTCTGGAACATGAGGCAAATGCATTGTGAGATGAAGTCAGAAAGACAGGCTGAATCGATACAGCTGAAACACTTGCGACTTCTAGTCCACAATGGGAAGTGCATCAGTTCAGCCAGAACTGAGAGCAAGTGTTTCACTCAGAAGTTCCAGTTAACTGTTAAAACCAATACACTTGTAAAATGCCGAGAATGTCTGTTGTATGTGGAATAAGGTGTTGAGTAAGTTTTGCAGTCTGAATCCATTCCAAGCAATGGTTTCTTGAACCCCTTTTGTCTTACTTTCTATGGACAAAGTTCAGAAGTGGATCATAAGACAGCCTGACCATTTCCCCCATATTCCATTTTTCCAAACACACACAAATTCTAATGAACACATAGGAGTGAGACTTACTGTTCCCTCATTCCTAATGAATCCTTAGCAAAAAGCATTCTTACAAAATACTAAAACTAAAGTAAAGTCACTAAATCACAGTTCTAATTAAGTAAAATACTTTCACTATAAAGTCTCCCCCCACCCCGCCACATAAGCTCTTGTAGAACGTACAAGTAAAAATCTAACCTAAGTAAGTTCTAACCTAAGTAAATACTATATTTTTTCCCCTTTCATAAAGAGCTGAATGTTATTTTTAAAAGACAGGTTAACTTGTGTGACTCACAGCTGAGAAATTTCAATTTCAGCCATACTGTTTCATATGCACAAAAATGGAGGAGGATAAACAAATATTTCATTATAATTTAAAAAGTTAGAGCTCAAGTTCCTTTAAACTGATATTTTTTAAAACAGCGGTTACACGTATGTTTTAAACTGCACATATACTTGTCCAAGTAAACCATTATACATCATTAAAAAAGGAGATTGACAACAAGCTACCTTGACTAGGCTGAAAAGATCACTTCTGGAACTAATGAACTGGGAGAAGAAAGAGTCCCATAAAAAGTTATAAACAAAAACAATGAATTTCTGAGCCAAACTGGAACACAAGCGGAATATGTCCAAGAATAAGGTTTCACTAGCAAATTATGAGCCTGATCTCCTTGGTAATGTAAGACTAAGTGAGACTGAGAAAGGATAAATGTAATAGAAACAATGATCCACAATAACACAAGAAAACTTAACCAAATTCACTTCATCATCTGCAAACATAGCAACCAAAGAAAAATCTGTCAGGATCTCCCCCCAGGCCTCAGCAAAGGTTTAATAGCATAGTGTTACACAGTGAGGTCTCACATTACTGAGGTCATAACATTTATTGAAGTACATTCACTATGATATGAAGTATCATAAATAAAATAAAACTAGAGATATCAAATGGTTAATTTTTTAATTGTGTTTGCAATATTTGATATCATGTGATAGATCAATCAGTCATTAATGCAGATAAATGAAGCCGTATTATTGAAAAGAGAAAAAAAAAGAAAAAAGTCACCACTGCTACGGTCATAGACATGCCCCAAATTGCTCACACTCTGGCTATAAATTAGGCTGTCATACCACCAGTTCAACACAAGAGAAGCACCAACACACTAACCAGAAGTTAGTAAAATGCTCTCCAGTTTGATAGGATCCAGTGTGATATATTTCCTCCACTCTTGCTCTGAATCTACTGACAAAGCCTAGAGAATCCTTTACACAGGGCTTATTTCTTTCAAACAGCAACTAGACCAGTGGTTCTCATCCAGGGGTACACATACCCCTTGGGGTATGCAGGGGTCTTCCAGGGGTTACATCAACTCATCTAAATATTTGCCTAGTTTTTACAACAGGCTACAGAAAAAGCACTAGACAAACTAAAATTCCACACAGCCAATGACTTGTTTATACTGCTCTATATACTATCCATTGAAATGTAAGTACAGTATTTGTATTCCAACTGATTTATTTTATAATTCTATGGTAAAAATTAAAAAAATAAGCCCTTTGCAGTAATTGTGTGACTGTGACACTTTTGTATTTCTAGGTCTGATTTTGTAAGCAAGTCGTTTTTAAGTGAGATGAAACTTGGGGGTACTCAAGCAAGTGACCTCTCTAGTCACTCAGGAACAGACTTAAAGGAGGCAATTCTGCAGCAGAAAAGCTTCAAAAACGGACTCCAACCAGAAACTGTTGAGCTTGAATTAATATGCAAACTAGATACCATTAACTTGGGTTCAAATAGAGACTGGGAGTGGCTGGGTCATTACACAAATTGAATCTATTTCCCCGTGTTAAGTATCCTCAAACCTTCTTGTCAACTGTCTAAAATGGGCCATCTTGGTTACCATGACAAAAGTTTTTTTTTCTCCTGCTAACAGCTCATCTTAATTAATTAGCCTCTTAGCATTGGTAGGGCTACTTCCACCTTTTCATGTTCTGTATGTGTCTCTAGCTCTTCTTTCTCCCTGTTCCATTCGATGCATCAGATGAAGTGGGCTGCAGCGCACAAAAGCTTATGCTCAACTAAATGTATTAGCCTCTAAGGTGCCACAAGGACGCCTGTTCCGGATACAGACTAACAGGGCTGCTCCTCTGAAACCAAGCCACTCAGGCTCGGGAAAGGTTGAGAGCCACAGCACTAGCCCTCCCGCTCCGGCAACAGCCCCTTCCCCACGCAAAGATGTGAGGAGCGTCCACGTGCCCCACCAGGCAGGGCCCCCCCCCCGCTCGCTGACCCCGTCAGTCCCTCGGCTTGTAGGACCAGCCGACCCCCCCAGGACTCGCCCCGCCCCCTCACCTTCTTGAGGGCCGGCACCAGCAGCCCCCGCCACTTGGGCGCGTTCTCCTCGCTGAAGAACTCGTAGAGCAGCGGCGGCGCCTGCATCCTGCCGCTGGCGGGCTCCTGGCAGGGCCCGGCGCGGGGCAGGCGGGATCAGTGGGCGGCCCGGCGCGGCGGCCGCGGACAGCCGGAGGGCAGCGGCAGCACCCGCCAGCGGCAGGACTCAGCGCCGGGGGGCGGCGGCGGCGGCGGCATCCCAGCACCCCCCGGGTCTCTCCTCACGCAGGGCCCCGCGGCCGGAGAGCGCTCGGCGGGGCGGCGCGGGGAGGCGAGCGGCCACCCTGCCCCGCCAGCCGCACGGGCATGCCCGGCCCGGCCCCACGGAACCGCGCGGACAGGCCGGCCCGCTCGCGCTGCAGGACGGAAGGTCACGCGCCGCCTCACATGCCCCAGGGGGGGCGGGGTCTTCGCCGGGAGCTCGAGCGCGGCTGGAATTCTCGGGGCTTTTTCCTCGCCCTGACGGTTACTCCCGAGGGCGCGTGCGCAGTGAGGGTCGGCCGACACGCGCAGGCGCGAGGCGTATGCCCCCGCCCACTCGCCCTGCGCCAGGGCGGAAGCGCGGGTCAGCCGGAGCCGTCAGGGATCTCAGCAGAGTGCCGAGTGCCTCGCTGGGCTGGCGGAGGAGCGGTTCCTCAGACAGCGCCCCTTACAGGTAGGGAGGGCCCACAGCACCTCCCTCGTTGTCCCAGCCCCCGCCCATGACAACCCCCTGACCCTGCTGGGGCGTGGGGGGGGGGGGGGGGGGGCGGGGGAAGGGGCTGCCTCCCCTCCCCTTCTCAGTCCCTTGGAGCGGAGATGGGGTGTGGCTGCCCTAGGGGAAGGACGGCCCAGGGGTTGGGGAGACATTGGGGGTCAGGCCCTGAATCCATCGCAGACACCACCCTGTCCCCTCAGGCCAGTCGCAGCCCCGCTCCGTGCCTCAGTTTCCCCACCTATAGAACAGGGTCAATGGAACGGACCTTTGTAAAATCAAAGCAGGGGAGCCCCCCCCAGTCTGGGGGTACTAGTACCCAAGGGGGGGCACCCCCCAACCCCACATGGCCTTGGGGGGAACGGGGGGAATTGCAGACAGGTGCCAGCCAGCGACTCCAGCTCCATCAGGAGCAGAAAGCAGCCAAAACCAGGACAGTGAAAGAACTTCCTACCGTTTTGACTGGATGGTCTCGGCCCAGTGCAGATTGGCTCTTTGCTCCAACCCCCCTATCCTCAGTCTCTTCACCACAGCTTACCCTCTTCTCCATGCCTCACCCTTTTGCTTTCCATTTAGATGATCCCCTCCCAAGAAAACAAATAGTGGCACAAACAGGCCGCTTGCTGCCATCCCCTTGTTTTGGGTCTGTCTAGGTTGTAAGGTTTTTGGGGCCAGGACTACCTGGTACTGTTTCTACAGCTCCTAGCACAATGGGACCCCATTATTGGTGGCCCTTAGGCAGTATCATAAACAAGGTTAATATAGGGTTACCATATTTCAATACTGCAAAAAGAGGACACTCCACGGGGCCCTGGCCCCGCCCCAACTCCGCCCCGGCCCCGGCCCAACTCTGCCTCTTCCCCAAAGTCCCCGCCCCAACTCCGCCCCCTCCCCTGAGCACCCCGCATTCCCCCTCCTCCCTCCCGCCCCCCAGCTGCTGCTGCGCTGGGGAAGTTGCTTCGGCCCCCGCTGCGGTGGAGGGCGGCGGGAGCCGGGAAAGTTGGAGCCCGGGGAGGAGGCGGTCCCCTTACCATGCCTCCCTATTTTCCCGG
The DNA here is from genome assembly GCF_028017835.1 of Emys orbicularis. Classification (NCBI taxonomy): domain Eukaryota; kingdom Metazoa; phylum Chordata; order Testudines; family Emydidae; genus Emys; species Emys orbicularis. The sequence continues at coordinate 213,358,342 of NC_088685.1, read as the reverse complement.
ACATGTCCGGCTTTTTGGAAATTCCTCCCGGACGGGGATTTGAGAACCAAAAAGCCGGACATGTCCGGGAAAATCCGGACGTATGGTAACCCTACCCCAGAACTGCCTCCCGCCCGCCCGCCGGACCCCCCAAGGCCTCACACCAGAGCCGCCTGCCCGCCGGAACCCCCAGGCCTCACCCCAGAGCCGCTTCCTCCCGCCCGCCCGATCCCCCAGGCCTCACCCCAGAGCCACTCGCTCTCCACAGGGCCCATCCTCAGCCTTCTCCTGCCTCAGTGCCCCCTCTCCTGAGAGCCTGCCCTCCGCAGCTCCCCCACTCTCCACAGCCCCCTCCCATAGCCCCCCCACCTCATTCCTCCTCTTCACCTCCCTCCATAACCCCTACCCTTCATTTCCCCACCTCCTCCCATAGCCCACCCCCTCCACAGCCCCCCACTCTCCACAGCCCCTGCCTCAGAGCCCGCCACGCCCGCCCATAGCCCCCTACCCTCAGAATCCCCCCCACCTCACCTCCCTCAGGGGAGCCTCCACCCCGCTCCCAGCCGGACCTGGCGAGGCTGCCGCAGCTCAGGCTGCTGGAGGCGCTGCAGCACGGGCCCTTGTTGGATGGGGGAGCTCGGGCTCCCGGGAGCCGCCGCCGCTGCGCGCTGAGAAACTTTCCCCTGCGCCGGGACCCGCCCCTGGGCAGCGGCTCCGCCGGGGGGGAGGCAGCCCCGGCTGCACGGACCGCTGGCGGGGGGGCTCCTTGCACAGCCGGGACGGAGGGGGGAGACTGAGGCTCTGCCAGAGCCGCGGGGGATGCTCGGAGGAGAGAGAAGCGGCCGCGGGTCCCCCGCACCAGCAGCTGGCTGCAGAGACGCCACCGCTCCTAGCCGTGGGGCGCAGGGTTGCAGCAGCACGGGGGGGTTGCAATCCGCAGGCTGAGCGAGCTGACACCCCAAGAGGAGAGGGGGCAGTGGGTAGGGTTATCATACGTCCGTATTTTCCGGACGTTTTTATATATTTTAAAAAATCCTCCGGGACGGCAATTAACAACTAAAAAGCCGGACATGTCCGGGGAAATACGGATGTATGGTAACCCTTGTTAATACTAATTATATTTAAAAGCTACATGTCTGTAAAATTGAGTAATAGCACTGGCCTACCTCCCTGGCATAATCATAAGGATAAATAGTGTAGTATCTAAATCAGGGTGGATTTGATTTAAATCACTAGTCAGGAAGACTCAGTTTAATCATGGATTTTTACATAAAAGTGCATTCTTGTTGGTTATTATAACCTTAATACATATTCGTCATAACTCAGAGATAGATGAGACCCAAATTGGGTCTCTTTTACGGCCTGCTGCCATTATAGGTTTTCCCTTCTAGTTAGGGAATGGTATGGTAGATCTCAAATCAATGACGGCTACACTCAGAAAGACCTCAAGACTTCTGAAATATGCTGCTTAAACAGTTTCCCTTTTGTTTCTAGTGCCTGTCCCTCCCTTCTCATATTTATCTCTAGACTTCTTCTCCTTTCCAGATCTATTCCACTCCCAACAATCTTCTATTCACTGAACTTTTTGAAACTTTGCACTTTTAGAGACTGTATACACAAATTTGCAGAGGGACAATAGGGTTGAGTGAGGTCTGTTATTTTTCACCTCTATATATTATTTATTTAAAAACACTGTTGCTCTTAACAAGCATGTTACCTCTGGAGACACAAATCCACAGTTTGAGAACTGCAAAACTAAGCATCTCTGATGGTATCTTCTAGACCAGTGGTTTCCAAACTTTAACAACCTGTGAACCCCTTTCACTAAAATGTCAAGTCTCACGAACCCCCTCCTAAAAATGAATATTCCCAGGGATTTTCTCCTTTACCTGAGTATAAATTATAAAAGCAGTGATCTTGGAAATATAAAATTTGTTTTTATAACATGCTTATTACACACTATGTATTATTAATTACTATTTATCATCACAGTATTTTTATTGCATTATGAAAATGGCAACACTCTTCCAAGATCTCACTTTCGTAGCTTGTATCACTTTGAATAAGCGTGTTATAAGACAAGGCTTCTATGTTTCATCACGGAGTATCAGATGTGAAACAGCATGAAGGTATTTAAGAAGCCAACTCAAAGAGTTCCTCCTACACAAGCATTCAGGTCTTGAGTAGTCCAGGAAAGCAACGCATGTTACAACAAAACTTAAACTTGTTCTTCATAATTTTAAAAACAATACTAGCTGCCTATTTAATTTTAAAAACAGCAAAAAATATCCACCTCCCTTTCCAAGTCTTATAAGGAGTCTTGAAGTTTAAATCTCCTCAGTGTAATAGATCTGCTTGCTTTGAGCTGCTTAGCTCTTGGAAGTCCAGGGGCTCCGGGCTGCTGGCCCCGTGCTGCCTGGGGTCCCTAGTGACAGCTCTGTCCACCATTAGGGAATTTTTCCCCCGAGAACCCCAGTTTGAGAACCACTGTTCTAGACTTAGCACTGAGTCCCATTGGGTAGATAGAAAGATTAACCTAAATAATCTATACAGAAGCCCCTGGAAACTCATAAAATTGGGTCCCTAATCCATGAATTATTGGAACTCATTTACAAAACTTTTCTTACATGAATATATTGTCTCATACTATAGAATATGAAATTTTATGAGGAGGTATCAAAGGGGTAGCCGTGGTAGTCTGGATCTGTAAAAGCAGCAAAGAGTCCTGTGGCACCTTATAGACTAAGAGACATTTTGGAGCATGAGCTTTCGTGGGTGAATACCCACTTCTATGATGAGGTTGTTTGTGATGGTAGGGGGCAGGGTTCACTTCTGGTTTATGTCTTATGTTCCTAAAAACTCATGACTCAGAGCTTCAGCTGATGACCTGCAGGGGCCAGGAAGGGATTTCTCCCAGCCCCCAGTATATTCGGAGAGGATTTTTTTTTAACCTCCTTCTTCTGAAGCTTCAGGGATGGCCACATCTGGAGATGGGACATTGGATGGGCAGGGCCAGGGCTCCGAGGTGGAACCAAGCATTCTCTCTCTTAGGTGCTTGGCTGGGTGGTGCTTGGCCTAGGGTCTAACACAGGGGTGGCCAACCTGTGGCTCCGGAACCACATGCGGCTCTTCAGAAGTTAATATGCGGCGCCTTGTACAGGCGCTGACTCCGGGGCTGGAGCTACAGGCGCCAACTTTCCAATGTGCCGGGGGGTGCTCGCTGCTCAACCCCTGGTTCTGCCACAGGCCCTGCCCCCACTCCACCTCTTCCTGCCCTCTCCCCTGAGCCTGCCGTGCCCTCGCTCCTCCCCCTCAGAGCCTCCTGCACGCCATGAAACAGCTGATCGGGAGGTGCTGGGAGAGGGAGGTGCTGATCAGTGGGGCTGCCGGTAGGCGGAAGGTGCTGGGGAGGGACGGAAGCTGACAGGGGACTGCTGACGTATTACTGTGGCTCTTTGGCTCAGGTTAACACCCCTGGTCTGTTTGCCATGTGAGAGTTTGGGAAAGACTTTCCCCCAGGTCAGACTGGCAGGGACCTTGGGGGGTTTCAGGCAGGTCACTTGACAGGACTATCCAGGTAAATCTCTTTAATCATTTCCCTGCCATTGCAGGAGCCTCAGCCATTGGTGGCACCTCAGTCCCTCCTATTCTCTGCTTGTGGTACCCAATAGTCTAGTCTGTAATAGCCTGGTCTAACTACAGTTGTTAGGTTTAGCGTGCAGGTGGTGAGATATATAGGAGGCCTGTGCCATACAGGACATTGGACTAGATCATCTGATGGTCCCTTCGGGCCTTAAACTCTATGACACATCCACCAAGTGTAATTGATCATGGTCATCACCAACTGACTGGAACTGACATTAACAGCTTGAAACTCTTATTCCCTGCCATCCTTTGCCACCACCTGGCAGGAACTAGTGTCACCAACTGCCACCAGTCTCCACAAAAGAGTAATGGATTTGGGCCAACTGCCACCACTGACAGCAGTTGCCATGAACTTACTTCAGTTGCCATGAACTCCCTCCTCCCAATGCCCTCTGCTACCAAACTGACTGATCTCTCACTGCCTGCCATGTTCTCCAGCTGCTACCACCTGCCACCAACTGTCAGCAGCTGTCACCTTTCACCAGCAACCACCAATAGTCACATACAACTTTCACCTGAGGAAAAGTGCCATCAACCACAGACAGGACCAAATCAGCAAGTGTAAGTTAACCAATGCCTCTCCCAACCACTCATTGACTGCTCCTAATGAAGCACTCCAATAATATATCCCCAAACTAGTTAATTGTCTTCCACTATGAAATTATTGACTAGCCCCCTCCTAGGTAAGTGAACGGTTCCCCAACTAATGCAGTTTTAATGAGCTCCCCCCCCCCCACCAGATAATTATTTTGCTCTATAAACTTCTTGATAAAGATGCTAATGAAAACAAGCACAAATAGTCTAAAAGATGGAGTTCTAGACTGTGTGGGGTACAGGTAGGGATCCTCCTGTTCTCAACAATCCTCTCCCAGACAGGGAGAAAAATCAAAACCCACTGGGAAAAAAAGCTCTTGCCAGAGAAAGGAGAGGTCTAGAGGAACCCCTGGTTTCTTCAAGCAGATGAGAGACACTGGAGGATAGAGGCCGTGAGATCTCTGAACAGCTCTATCTGCCGCACTACACTGTGGAGCTAGACGGGGGTTTTAAACAGGGCCGCCACGCTTGGAAGACTAGGAGCAAGAATGCAGTTGTAACCACAGGCCCAACTTAGAGACATTTTCTAGAACGTTCATTTTTGTTTTTCAGATATTTTAAGTAATTTTCTCTTGTGCCCAATACATTCAAAACAACGTTGTGTTTGGCTGCTTGTAATAAATAGGCCAAAATCCCTTGAACCTCAAATTAATTATCCGCTATTTTTGTGGCAACAAAAAGGCATCCATTAATACGAGCAAGTCCCTAACCTAATGGATACATGTCTGAACCGGCTTCATCTGAAAGGGAGATGTTCTCTCTCTTTCCAAACCCTATTAGCATGAAATGTTCTGAATGTGAAGGGCTCACACATGCACTTAGGGGCTCATCTTCACTGCAACAGTTAGCTCAAATTAGTACCCTTGAGTTATTCCACTCAAGTTAGCCTGGTGAGCGAGCAGTGTCCACATCACAAACCACTTGAGCTACAAACAATGGTAGGATTAGCATCTGATAAATTGTAACTCGAGCTGCTGTGTCCCCCACTAGCTCAAGCATCAGCAATGCTCCAGCTTCAAATCTCCCCCATCACTCCCAGTCTAGCTAGCTCAATCTTAAAGCACCATTTAATGCAAGCTGGAGATTTCTGTATGCGGACGAGAGTCAGGTTAAAGGCAAAACTCAAATTATACTTTGAGCTAGTGAAGACAAGACCTAATACTGGCTTAAGAGCATGACAGAACTTTCAGCAAAGGAAGATTCCCCAATTCCTTTAAAAAAAAAAAACATACCCTCACTCTTTCCTATTCTTACCTCCTGAGATTAGCAGTAGTGCTGGAGAACAAATTACAAAGGCAGGGAAATTTCTAGCTGCCTCCAAGCACTATCCTCACCAGAGCTAAGAGAATAAGGAATAGTGACAAGTGAAAGGGTCCATCCACATTTGTGTCTCCAACAAATTATTGAGCAATAGCTGGAAATCAACTGAAGCCTTTCCCAGAAGTTCAGGCATATCCTCCCTCTCTCCTCCAGAAGAATAATTTTGAATATGTATTTAATGCACCTATTCTAGTGCATTCTAAATGGTATGAAGTGCTCTTTGTTAGCATTAGCCACAGAGGGGAATGACTTCCACCCGAAGCAGGGAGAGCTCAATCCCCCTTAATTACTATGAAAAAAATCCAGTTTGCATATATTTAATTGTAAGAGCTGCAGAACGACCCTGATAATATGAGGCTCTATGGTCCTATTGATTTTATCCCCTATCTCCATCCCAGTCTATTGCATATTTTGGCAACATCCTGTTTCCTCTATGCTCATTTGTGTTATCTCCATCCTTCACCATGTTCTTTTTTTAAACTCCCCTCCCATCTCCAAATCTCATAGACACACCTCTTCACTCATCCTTCCAGACGTGTTCTTAACAGTAATCTGCTCTTAGACCAAGGAGGTGGGAAAGCAGGCAGGAATCCCTGGACAGCTAGGGAACAGAGAGGGTGCCTGTCTGTCTTCTCTGCTGCTCTCAGGAGGAAGCTGATGGTTCTTTGCCAGTCCCAGAGAGGAATCAGGAGCTGAGGGTCTCCCTCTTTCCGCATCTAGCCCTGAAGGGGAGCATGCTGTTCGGTGGTGAAGCTCAGTGTCGACCCAGGCACCAGAGGAACTGCAGCCAGAAGAGGGCACCCACTTCAGCTCCACAGACAGAGACAGCCCTTGCTGGAAAGGAATTTAGCTGAAGCTAAACTATGTGCCCTAGGAAAATCAGGGGATAAAGGGAAGTCCTGAAGAATCCAGGAAGCTATTGGCCAGCCAGTAAAGTGACCAGTTGTCTTAGACCAGCCCTGAGTGTGACACACTTACCAATATCATCTTCCTCTGTAGTAGAGCCTGTCCCATACAAGTTGAATAAGGACGTATTAGGGCCAGTGTGAATTCTGTCACCAGTAGACATACCTGTCTGATGTATATCTAGTGGACAGAAGTTTAAGAAACAGTGACTTCAAACTAACATGTTGATCCTTAGAGATAAAGTCCTCTAGGCTTGTTTGAGTAGATCATGGAAGTAATATGTATTGATATATAGTTGAGTATATTATTGATAAGTATTTAAATGATATAATGTATTGATCTTTACAGAATCAGAGAAATGTGGGGCAGGAAGGGACCTTGAGAAATCAAGTCCAGCCCCATGCAGTGAGGCAGGACCAGGTAAACCTAGACTATCCCTGACAGGTGTTTGTCCAACGTGTTCTTAAAAACCTCCAATGGAATTCATTGGAAGATTTTAAGAAAAGACTGGGCAAACCCCTGCCAGGGATGGTCTAAGGAGGTATACTTGGTCCTGCCTCAGCACAAAGGGCTGGACTTGATGACTTCTCAAAGTTCCTTCCAGACCTACATTTCTAGGATTCAATGATTCTGTAAAGATACATATCCCACAAAATCCAGGTGGTTAGGTCAAATGTAGGCAAAATTACATTCCTAGCAGCCTGACCATTCCTACATTCAGAATGCCCAGTTTATATATTAGGGTACATAAACATTTAATAGCAATTCAAAAATGGATGTTTTCCATCAGCAATTTTTTAGTCTTACGTGAAAATTAGTGCAGGTGGTAAGCTATCTGTACAACAACATGTTAAAAAAAGTTTATTTTACATTATATACATTAGGGAACATATTCAAAAGCATTACCAATCACAATAACTTAGACCATAAATCACTTTAAATTTAGTTTGTTCTTAGTGTATATTATATGTTATAGCCCCCCACTCTCCACAGCCCCTGCCTCAGAGCCCGCCACGCCCGCCCATAGCCCCCTACCCTCAGAATCCCCCCCACCTCACCTCCCTCAGGGGAGCCTCCACCCCGCTCCCAGCCGGACCTGGCGAGGCTGCCGCAGCTCAGGCTGCTGGAGGCGCTGCAGCACGGGCCCTTGTTGGATGGGGGAGCTCGGGCTCCCGGGAGCCGCCGCCGCTGCGCGCTGAGAAACTTTCCCCTGCGCCGGGACCCGCCCCTGGGCAGCGGCTCCGCCGGGGGGGAGGCAGCCCCGGCTGCACGGACCGCTGGCGGGGGGGCTCCTTGCACAGCCGGGACGGAGGGGGGAGACTGAGGCTCTGCCAGAGCCGCGGGGGATGCTCGGAGGAGAGAGAAGCGGCCGCGGGTCCCCCGCACCAGCAGCTGGCTGCAGAGACGCCACCGCTCCTAGCCGTGGGGCGCAGGGTTGCAGCAGCACGGGGGGGTTGCAATCCGCAGGCTGAGCGAGCTGACACCCCAAGAGGAGAGGGGGCAGTGGGTAGGGTTATCATACGTCCGTATTTTCCGGACGTTTTTATATATTTTAAAAAATCCTCCGGGACGGCAATTAACAACTAAAAAGCCGGACATGTCCGGGGAAATACGGATGTATGGTAACCCTTGTTAATACTAATTATATTTAAAAGCTACATGTCTGTAAAATTGAGTAATAGCACTGGCCTACCTCCCTGGCATAATCATAAGGATAAATAGTGTAGTATCTAAATCAGGGTGGATTTGATTTAAATCACTAGTCAGGAAGACTCAGTTTAATCATGGATTTTTACATAAAAGTGCATTCTTGTTGGTTATTATAACCTTAATACATATTCGTCATAACTCAGAGATAGATGAGACCCAAATTGGGTCTCTTTTACGGCCTGCTGCCATTATAGGTTTTCCCTTCTAGTTAGGGAATGGTATGGTAGATCTCAAATCAATGACGGCTACACTCAGAAAGACCTCAAGACTTCTGAAATATGCTGCTTAAACAGTTTCCCTTTTGTTTCTAGTGCCTGTCCCTCCCTTCTCATATTTATCTCTAGACTTCTTCTCCTTTCCAGATCTATTCCACTCCCAACAATCTTCTATTCACTGAACTTTTTGAAACTTTGCACTTTTAGAGACTGTATACACAAATTTGCAGAGGGACAATAGGGTTGAGTGAGGTCTGTTATTTTTCACCTCTATATATTATTTATTTAAAAACACTGTTGCTCTTAACAAGCATGTTACCTCTGGAGACACAAATCCACAGTTTGAGAACTGCAAAACTAAGCATCTCTGATGGTATCTTCTAGACCAGTGGTTTCCAAACTTTAACAACCTGTGAACCCCTTTCACTAAAATGTCAAGTCTCACGAACCCCCTCCTAAAAATGAATATTCCCAGGGATTTTCTCCTTTACCTGAGTATAAATTATAAAAGCAGTGATCTTGGAAATATAAAATTTGTTTTTATAACATGCTTATTACACACTATGTATTATTAATTACTATTTATCATCACAGTATTTTTATTGCATTATGAAAATGGCAACACTCTTCCAAGATCTCACTTTCGTAGCTTGTATCACTTTGAATAAGCGTGTTATAAGACAAGGCTTCTATGTTTCATCACGGAGTATCAGATGTGAAACAGCATGAAGGTATTTAAGAAGCCAACTCAAAGAGTTCCTCCTACACAAGCATTCAGGTCTTGAGTAGTCCAGGAAAGCAACGCATGTTACAACAAAACTTAAACTTGTTCTTCATAATTTTAAAAACAATACTAGCTGCCTATTTAATTTTAAAAACAGCAAAAAATATCCACCTCCCTTTCCAAGTCTTATAAGGAGTCTTGAAGTTTAAATCTCCTCAGTGTAATAGATCTGCTTGCTTTGAGCTGCTTAGCTCTTGGAAGTCCAGGGGCTCCGGGCTGCTGGCCCCGTGCTGCCTGGGGTCCCTAGTGACAGCTCTGTCCACCATTAGGGAATTTTTCCCCCGAGAACCCCAGTTTGAGAACCACTGTTCTAGACTTAGCACTGAGTCCCATTGGGTAGATAGAAAGATTAACCTAAATAATCTATACAGAAGCCCCTGGAAACTCATAAAATTGGGTCCCTAATCCATGAATTATTGGAACTCATTTACAAAACTTTTCTTACATGAATATATTGTCTCATACTATAGAATATGAAATTTTATGAGGAGGTATCAAAGGGGTAGCCGTGGTAGTCTGGATCTGTAAAAGCAGCAAAGAGTCCTGTGGCACCTTATAGACTAAGAGACATTTTGGAGCATGAGCTTTCGTGGGTGAATACCCACTTCTATGATGAGGTTGTTTGTGATGGTAGGGGGCAGGGTTCACTTCTGGTTTATGTCTTATGTTCCTAAAAACTCATGACTCAGAGCTTCAGCTGATGACCTGCAGGGGCCAGGAAGGGATTTCTCCCAGCCCCCAGTATATTCGGAGAGGATTTTTTTTTAACCTCCTTCTTCTGAAGCTTCAGGGATGGCCACATCTGGAGATGGGACATTGGATGGGCAGGGCCAGGGCTCCGAGGTGGAACCAAGCATTCTCTCTCTTAGGTGCTTGGCTGGGTGGTGCTTGGCCTAGGGTCTAACACAGGGGTGGCCAACCTGTGGCTCCGGAACCACATGCGGCTCTTCAGAAGTTAATATGCGGCGCCTTGTACAGGCGCTGACTCCGGGGCTGGAGCTACAGGCGCCAACTTTCCAATGTGCCGGGGGGTGCTCGCTGCTCAACCCCTGGTTCTGCCACAGGCCCTGCCCCCACTCCACCTCTTCCTGCCCTCTCCCCTGAGCCTGCCGTGCCCTCGCTCCTCCCCCTCAGAGCCTCCTGCACGCCATGAAACAGCTGATCGGGAGGTGCTGGGAGAGGGAGGTGCTGATCAGTGGGGCTGCCGGTAGGCGGAAGGTGCTGGGGAGGGACGGAAGCTGACAGGGGACTGCTGACGTATTACTGTGGCTCTTTGGCTCAGGTTAACACCCCTGGTCTGTTTGCCATGTGAGAGTTTGGGAAAGACTTTCCCCCAGGTCAGACTGGCAGGGACCTTGGGGGGTTTCAGGCAGGTCACTTGACAGGACTATCCAGGTAAATCTCTTTAATCATTTCCCTGCCATTGCAGGAGCCTCAGCCATTGGTGGCACCTCAGTCCCTCCTATTCTCTGCTTGTGGTACCCAATAGTCTAGTCTGTAATAGCCTGGTCTAACTACAGTTGTTAGGTTTAGCGTGCAGGTGGTGAGATATATAGGAGGCCTGTGCCATACAGGACATTGGACTAGATCATCTGATGGTCCCTTCGGGCCTTAAACTCTATGACACATCCACCAAGTGTAATTGATCATGGTCATCACCAACTGACTGGAACTGACATTAACAGCTTGAAACTCTTATTCCCTGCCATCCTTTGCCACCACCTGGCAGGAACTAGTGTCACCAACTGCCACCAGTCTCCACAAAAGAGTAATGGATTTGGGCCAACTGCCACCACTGACAGCAGTTGCCATGAACTTACTTCAGTTGCCATGAACTCCCTCCTCCCAATGCCCTCTGCTACCAAACTGACTGATCTCTCACTGCCTGCCATGTTCTCCAGCTGCTACCACCTGCCACCAACTGTCAGCAGCTGTCACCTTTCACCAGCAACCACCAATAGTCACATACAACTTTCACCTGAGGAAAAGTGCCATCAACCACAGACAGGACCAAATCAGCAAGTGTAAGTTAACCAATGCCTCTCCCAACCACTCATTGACTGCTCCTAATGAAGCACTCCAATAATATATCCCCAAACTAGTTAATTGTCTTCCACTATGAAATTATTGACTAGCCCCCTCCTAGGTAAGTGAACGGTTCCCCAACTAATGCAGTTTTAATGAGCTCCCCCCCCCCCACCAGATAATTATTTTGCTCTATAAACTTCTTGATAAAGATGCTAATGAAAACAAGCACAAATAGTCTAAAAGATGGAGTTCTAGACTGTGTGGGGTACAGGTAGGGATCCTCCTGTTCTCAACAATCCTCTCCCAGACAGGGAGAAAAATCAAAACCCACTGGGAAAAAAAGCTCTTGCCAGAGAAAGGAGAGGTCTAGAGGAACCCCTGGTTTCTTCAAGCAGATGAGAGACACTGGAGGATAGAGGCCGTGAGATCTCTGAACAGCTCTATCTGCCGCACTACACTGTGGAGCTAGACGGGGGTTTTAAACAGGGCCGCCACGCTTGGAAGACTAGGAGCAAGAATGCAGTTGTAACCACAGGCCCAACTTAGAGACATTTTCTAGAACGTTCATTTTTGTTTTTCAGATATTTTAAGTAATTTTCTCTTGTGCCCAATACATTCAAAACAACGTTGTGTTTGGCTGCTTGTAATAAATAGGCCAAAATCCCTTGAACCTCAAATTAATTATCCGCTATTTTTGTGGCAACAAAAAGGCATCCATTAATACGAGCAAGTCCCTAACCTAATGGATACATGTCTGAACCGGCTTCATCTGAAAGGGAGATGTTCTCTCTCTTTCCAAACCCTATTAGCATGAAATGTTCTGAATGTGAAGGGCTCACACATGCACTTAGGGGCTCATCTTCACTGCAACAGTTAGCTCAAATTAGTACCCTTGAGTTATTCCACTCAAGTTAGCCTGGTGAGCGAGCAGTGTCCACATCACAAACCACTTGAGCTACAAACAATGGTAGGATTAGCATCTGATAAATTGTAACTCGAGCTGCTGTGTCCCCCACTAGCTCAAGCATCAGCAATGCTCCAGCTTCAAATCTCCCCCATCACTCCCAGTCTAGCTAGCTCAATCTTAAAGCACCATTTAATGCAAGCTGGAGATTTCTGTATGCGGACGAGAGTCAGGTTAAAGGCAAAACTCAAATTATACTTTGAGCTAGTGAAGACAAGACCTAATACTGGCTTAAGAGCATGACAGAACTTTCAGCAAAGGAAGATTCCCCAATTCCTTTAAAAAAAAAAAACATACCCTCACTCTTTCCTATTCTTACCTCCTGAGATTAGCAGTAGTGCTGGAGAACAAATTACAAAGGCAGGGAAATTTCTAGCTGCCTCCAAGCACTATCCTCACCAGAGCTAAGAGAATAAGGAATAGTGACAAGTGAAAGGGTCCATCCACATTTGTGTCTCCAACAAATTATTGAGCAATAGCTGGAAATCAACTGAAGCCTTTCCCAGAAGTTCAGGCATATCCTCCCTCTCTCCTCCAGAAGAATAATTTTGAATATGTATTTAATGCACCTATTCTAGTGCATTCTAAATGGTATGAAGTGCTCTTTGTTAGCATTAGCCACAGAGGGGAATGACTTCCACCCGAAGCAGGGAGAGCTCAATCCCCCTTAATTACTATGAAAAAAATCCAGTTTGCATATATTTAATTGTAAGAGCTGCAGAACGACCCTGATAATATGAGGCTCTATGGTCCTATTGATTTTATCCCCTATCTCCATCCCAGTCTATTGCATATTTTGGCAACATCCTGTTTCCTCTATGCTCATTTGTGTTATCTCCATCCTTCACCATGTTCTTTTTTTAAACTCCCCTCCCATCTCCAAATCTCATAGACACACCTCTTCACTCATCCTTCCAGACGTGTTCTTAACAGTAATCTGCTCTTAGACCAAGGAGGTGGGAAAGCAGGCAGGAATCCCTGGACAGCTAGGGAACAGAGAGGGTGCCTGTCTGTCTTCTCTGCTGCTCTCAGGAGGAAGCTGATGGTTCTTTGCCAGTCCCAGAGAGGAATCAGGAGCTGAGGGTCTCCCTCTTTCCGCATCTAGCCCTGAAGGGGAGCATGCTGTTCGGTGGTGAAGCTCAGTGTCGACCCAGGCACCAGAGGAACTGCAGCCAGAAGAGGGCACCCACTTCAGCTCCACAGACAGAGACAGCCCTTGCTGGAAAGGAATTTAGCTGAAGCTAAACTATGTGCCCTAGGAAAATCAGGGGATAAAGGGAAGTCCTGAAGAATCCAGGAAGCTATTGGCCAGCCAGTAAAGTGACCAGTTGTCTTAGACCAGCCCTGAGTGTGACACACTTACCAATATCATCTTCCTCTGTAGTAGAGCCTGTCCCATACAAGTTGAATAAGGACGTATTAGGGCCAGTGTGAATTCTGTCACCAGTAGACATACCTGTCTGATGTATATCTAGTGGACAGAAGTTTAAGAAACAGTGACTTCAAACTAACATGTTGATCCTTAGAGATAAAGTCCTCTAGGCTTGTTTGAGTAGATCATGGAAGTAATATGTATTGATATATAGTTGAGTATATTATTGATAAGTATTTAAATGATATAATGTATTGATCTTTACAGAATCAGAGAAATGTGGGGCAGGAAGGGACCTTGAGAAATCAAGTCCAGCCCCATGCAGTGAGGCAGGACCAGGTAAACCTAGACTATCCCTGACAGGTGTTTGTCCAACGTGTTCTTAAAAACCTCCAATGGAATTCATTGGAAGATTTTAAGAAAAGACTGGGCAAACCCCTGCCAGGGATGGTCTAAGGAGGTATACTTGGTCCTGCCTCAGCACAAAGGGCTGGACTTGATGACTTCTCAAAGTTCCTTCCAGACCTACATTTCTAGGATTCAATGATTCTGTAAAGATACATATCCCACAAAATCCAGGTGGTTAGGTCAAATGTAGGCAAAATTACATTCCTAGCAGCCTGACCATTCCTACATTCAGAATGCCCAGTTTATATATTAGGGTACATAAACATTTAATAGCAATTCAAAAATGGATGTTTTCCATCAGCAATTTTTTAGTCTTACGTGAAAATTAGTGCAGGTGGTAAGCTATCTGTACAACAACATGTTAAAAAAAGTTTATTTTACATTATATACATTAGGGAACATATTCAAAAGCATTACCAATCACAATAACTTAGACCATAAATCACTTTAAATTTAGTTTGTTCTTAGTGTATATTATATGTTATAGCCCCCCACTCTCCACAGCCCCTGCCTCAGAGCCCGCCACGCCCGCCCATAGCCCCCTACCCTCAGAATCCCCCCCACCTCACCTCCCTCAGGGGAGCCTCCACCCCGCTCCCAGCCGGACCTGGCGAGGCTGCCGCAGCTCAGGCTGCTGGAGGCGCTGCAGCACGGGCCCTTGTTGGATGGGGGAGCTCGGGCTCCCGGGAGCCGCCGCCGCTGCGCGCTGAGAAACTTTCCCCTGCGCCGGGACCCGCCCCTGGGCAGCGGCTCCGCCGGGGGGGAGGCAGCCCCGGCTGCACGGACCGCTGGCGGGGGGGCTCCTTGCACAGCCGGGACGGAGGGGGGAGACTGAGGCTCTGCCAGAGCCGCGGGGGATGCTCGGAGGAGAGAGAAGCGGCCGCGGGTCCCCCGCACCAGCAGCTGGCTGCAGAGACGCCACCGCTCCTAGCCGTGGGGCGCAGGGTTGCAGCAGCACGGGGGGGTTGCAATCCGCAGGCTGAGCGAGCTGACACCCCAAGAGGAGAGGGGGCAGTGGGTAGGGTTATCATACGTCCGTATTTTCCGGACGTTTTTATATATTTTAAAAAATCCTCCCGGACGGCAATTAACAACTAAAAAGCCGGACATGTCCGGGGAAATACGGATGTATGGTAACCCTTGTTAATACTAATTATATTTAAAAGCTACATGTCTGTAAAATTGAGTAATAGCACTGGCCTACCTCCCTGGCATAATCATAAGGATAAATAGTGTAGTATCTAAATCAGGGTGGATTTGATTTAAATCACTAGTCAGGAAGACTCAGTTTAATCATGGATTTTTACATAAAAGTGCATTCTTGTTGGTTATTATAACCTTAATACATATTCGTCATAACTCAGAGATAGATGAGACCCAAATTGGGTCTCTTTTACGGCCTGCTGCCATTATAGGTTTTCCCTTCTAGTTAGGGAATGGTATGGTAGATCTCAAATCAATGACGGCTACACTCAGAAAGACCTCAAGACTTCTGAAATATGCTGCTTAAACAGTTTCCCTTTTGTTTCTAGTGCCTGTCCCTCCCTTCTCATATTTATCTCTAGACTTCTTCTCCTTTCCAGATCTATTCCACTCCCAACAATCTTCTATTCACTGAACTTTTTGAAACTTTGCACTTTTAGAGACTGTATACACAAATTTGCAGAGGGACAATAGGGTTGAGTGAGGTCTGTTATTTTTCACCTCTATATATTATTTATTTAAAAACACTGTTGCTCTTAACAAGCATGTTACCTCTGGAGACACAAATCCACAGTTTGAGAACTGCAAAACTAAGCATCTCTGATGGTATCTTCTAGACCAGTGGTTTCCAAACTTTAACAACCTGTGAACCCCTTTCACTAAAATGTCAAGTCTCACGAACCCCCTCCTAAAAATGAATATTCCCAGGGATTTTCTCCTTTACCTGAGTATAAATTATAAAAGCAGTGATCTTGGAAATATAAAATTTGTTTTTATAACATGCTTATTACACACTATGTATTATTAATTACTATTTATCATCACAGTATTTTTATTGCATTATGAAAATGGCAACACTCTTCCAAGATCTCACTTTCGTAGCTTGTATCACTTTGAATAAGCGTGTTATAAGACAAGGCTTCTATGTTTCATCACGGAGTATCAGATGTGAAACAGCATGAAGGTATTTAAGAAGCCAACTCAAAGAGTTCCTCCTACACAAGCATTCAGGTCTTGAGTAGTCCAGGAAAGCAACGCATGTTACAACAAAACTTAAACTTGTTCTTCATAATTTTAAAAACAATACTAGCTGCCTATTTAATTTTAAAAACAGCAAAAAATATCCACCTCCCTTTCCAAGTCTTATAAGGAGTCTTGAAGTTTAAATCTCCTCAGTGTAATAGATCTGCTTGCTTTGAGCTGCTTAGCTCTTGGAAGTCCAGGGGCTCCGGGCTGCTGGCCCCGTGCTGCCTGGGGTCCCTAGTGACAGCTCTGTCCACCATTAGGGAATTTTTCCCCCGAGAACCCCAGTTTGAGAACCACTGTTCTAGAACCACTGTTCTAGACTTAGCACTGAGTCCCATTGGGTAGATAGAAAGATTAACCTAAATAATCTATACAGAAGCCCCTGGAAACTCATAAAATTGGGTCCCTAATCCATGAATTATTGGAACTCATTTACAAAACTTTTCTTACATGAATATATTGTCTCATACTATAGAATATGAAATTTTATGAGGAGGTATCAAAGGGGTAGCCGTGGTAGTCTGGATCTGTAAAAGCAGCAAAGAGTCCTGTGGCACCTTATAGACTAAGAGACATTTTGGAGCATGAGCTTTCGTGGGTGAATACCCACTTCTATGATGAGGTTGTTTGTGATGGTAGGGGGCAGGGTTCACTTCTGGTTTATGTCTTATGTTCCTAAAAACTCATGACTCAGAGCTTCAGCTGATGACCTGCAGGGGCCAGGAAGGGATTTCTCCCAGCCCCCAGTATATTCGGAGAGGATTTTTTTTTAACCTCCTTCTTCTGAAGCTTCAGGGATGGCCACATCTGGAGATGGGACATTGGATGGGCAGGGCCAGGGCTCCGAGGTGGAACCAAGCATTCTCTCTCTTAGGTGCTTGGCTGGGTGGTGCTTGGCCTAGGGTCTAACACAGGGGTGGCCAACCTGTGGCTCCGGAACCACATGCGGCTCTTCAGAAGTTAATATGCGGCGCCTTGTACAGGCGCTGACTCCGGGGCTGGAGCTACAGGCGCCAACTTTCCAATGTGCCGGGGGGTGCTCGCTGCTCAACCCCTGGTTCTGCCACAGGCCCTGCCCCCACTCCACCTCTTCCTGCCCTCTCCCCTGAGCCTGCCGTGCCCTCGCTCCTCCCCCTCAGAGCCTCCTGCACGCCATGAAACAGCTGATCGGGAGGTGCTGGGAGAGGGAGGTGCTGATCAGTGGGGCTGCCGGTAGGCGGAAGGTGCTGGGGAGGGACGGAAGCTGACAGGGGACTGCTGACGTATTACTGTGGCTCTTTGGCTCAGGTTAACACCCCTGGTCTGTTTGCCATGTGAGAGTTTGGGAAAGACTTTCCCCCAGGTCAGACTGGCAGGGACCTTGGGGGGTTTCAGGCAGGTCACTTGACAGGACTATCCAGGTAAATCTCTTTAATCATTTCCCTGCCATTGCAGGAGCCTCAGCCATTGGTGGCACCTCAGTCCCTCCTATTCTCTGCTTGTGGTACCCAATAGTCTAGTCTGTAATAGCCTGGTCTAACTACAGTTGTTAGGTTTAGCGTGCAGGTGGTGAGATATATAGGAGGCCTGTGCCATACAGGACATTGGACTAGATCATCTGATGGTCCCTTCGGGCCTTAAACTCTATGACACATCCACCAAGTGTAATTGATCATGGTCATCACCAACTGACTGGAACTGACATTAACAGCTTGAAACTCTTATTCCCTGCCATCCTTTGCCACCACCTGGCAGGAACTAGTGTCACCAACTGCCACCAGTCTCCACAAAAGAGTAATGGATTTGGGCCAACTGCCACCACTGACAGCAGTTGCCATGAACTTACTTCAGTTGCCATGAACTCCCTCCTCCCAATGCCCTCTGCTACCAAACTGACTGATCTCTCACTGCCTGCCATGTTCTCCAGCTGCTACCACCTGCCACCAACTGTCAGCAGCTGTCACCTTTCACCAGCAACCACCAATAGTCACATACAACTTTCACCTGAGGAAAAGTGCCATCAACCACAGACAGGACCAAATCAGCAAGTGTAAGTTAACCAATGCCTCTCCCAACCACTCATTGACTGCTCCTAATGAAGCACTCCAATAATATATCCCCAAACTAGTTAATTGTCTTCCACTATGAAATTATTGACTAGCCCCCTCCTAGGTAAGTGAACGGTTCCCCAACTAATGCAGTTTTAATGAGCTCCCCCCCCCCACCAGATAATTATTTTGCTCTATAAACTTCTTGATAAAGATGCTAATGAAAACAAGCACAAATAGTCTAAAAGATGGAGTTCTAGACTGTGTGGGGTACAGGTAGGGATCCTCCTGTTCTCAACAATCCTCTCCCAGACAGGGAGAAAAATCAAAACCCACTGGGAAAAAAAGCTCTTGCCAGAGAAAGGAGAGGTCTAGAGGAACCCCGGGTTTCTTCAAGCAGATGAGAGACACTGGAGGATAGAGGCCGTGAGATCTCTGAACAGCTCTATCTGCCGCACTACACTGTGGAGCTAGACGGGGGTTTTAAACAGGGCCGCCACGCTTGGAAGACTAGGAGCAAGAATGCAGTTGTAACCACAGGCCCAACTTAGAGACATTTTCTAGAACGTTCATTTTTGTTTTTCAGATATTTTAAGTAATTTTCTCTTGTGCCCAATACATTCAAAACAACGTTGTGTTTGGCTGCTTGTAATAAATAGGCCAAAATCCCTTGAACCTCAAATTAATTATCCGCTATTTTTGTGGCAACAAAAAGGCATCCATTAATACGAGCAAGTCCCTAACCTAATGGATACATGTCTGAACCGGCTTCATCTGAAAGGGAGATGTTCTCTCTCTTTCCAAACCCTATTAGCATGAAATGTTCTGAATGTGAAGGGCTCACACATGCACTTAGGGGCTCATCTTCACTGCAACAGTTAGCTCAAATTAGTACCCTTGAGTTATTCCACTCAAGTTAGCCTGGTGAGCGAGCAGTGTCCACATCACAAACCACTTGAGCTACAAACAATGGTAGGATTAGCATCTGATAAATTGTAACTCGAGCTGCTGTGTCCCCCACTAGCTCAAGCATCAGCAATGCTCCAGCTTCAAATCTCCCCCATCACTCCCAGTCTAGCTAGCTCAATCTTAAAGCACCATTTAATGCAAGCTGGAGATTTCTGTATGCGGACGAGAGTCAGGTTAAAGGCAAAACTCAAATTATACTTTGAGCTAGTGAAGACAAGACCTAATACTGGCTTAAGAGCATGACAGAACTTTCAGCAAAGGAAGATTCCCCAATTCCTTTAAAAAAAAAAACATACCCTCACTCTTTCCTATTCTTACCTCCTGAGATTAGCAGTAGTGCTGGAGAACAAATTACAAAGGCAGGGAAATTTCTAGCTGCCTCCAAGCACTATCCTCACCAGAGCTAAGAGAATAAGGAATAGTGACAAGTGAAAGGGTCCATCCTTTTGTGTCTCCAACAAATTATTGAGCAATAGCTGGAAATCAACTGAAGCCTTTCCCAGAAGTTCAGGCATATCCTCCCTCTCTCCTCCAGAAGAATAATTTTGAATATGTATTTAATGCACCTATTCTAGTGCATTCTAAATGGTATGAAGTGCTCTTTGTTAGCATTAGCCACAGAGGGGAATGACTTCCACCCGAAGCAGGGAGAGCTCAATCCCCCTTAATTACTATGAAAAAAATCCAGTTTGCATATATTTAATTGTAAGAGCTGCAGAACGACCCTGATAATATGAGGCTCTATGGTCCTATTGATTTTATCCCCTATCTCCATCCCAGTCTATTGCATATTTTGGCAACATCCTGTTTCCTCTATGCTCATTTGTGTTATCTCCATCCTTCACCATGTTCTTTTTTTAAACTCCCCTCCCATCTCCAAATCTCATAGACACACCTCTTCACTCATCCTTCCAGACGTGTTCTTAACAGTAATCTGCTCTTAGACCAAGGAGGTGGGAAAGCAGGCAGGAATCCCTGGACAGCTAGGGAACAGAGAGGGTGCCTGTCTGTCTTCTCTGCTGCTCTCAGGAGGAAGCTGATGGTTCTTTGCCAGTCCCAGAGAGGAATCAGGAGCTGAGGGTCTCCCTCTTTCCGCATCTAGCCCTGAAGGGGAGCATGCTGTTCGGTGGTGAAGCTCAGTGTCGACCCAGGCACCAGAAGAACTGCAGCCAGAAGAGGGCACCCACTTCAGCTCCACAGACAGAGACAGCCCTTGCTGGAAAGGAATTTAGCTGAAGCTAAACTATGTGCCCTAGGAAAATCAGGGGATAAAGGGAAGTCCTGAAGAATCCAGGAAGCTATTGGCCAGCCAGTAAAGTGACCAGTTGTCTTAGACCAGCCCTGAGTGTGACACACTTACCAATATCATCTTCCTCTGTAGTAGAGCCTGTCCCATACAAGTTGAATAAGGACGTATTAGGGCCAGTGTGAATTCTGTCACCAGTAGACATACCTGTCTGATGTATATCTAGTGGACAGAAGTTTAAGAAACAGTGACTTCAAACTAACATGTTGATCCTTAGAGATAAAGTCCTCTAGGCTTGTTTGAGTAGATCATGGAAGTAATATGTATTGATATATAGTTGAGTATATTATTGATAAGTATTTAAATGATATAATGTATTGATCTTTACAGAATCAGAGAAATGTGGGGCAGGAAGGGACCTTGAGAAATCAAGTCCAGCCCCATGCAGTGAGGCAGGACCAGGTAAACCTAGACTATCCCTGACAGGTGTTTGTCCAACGTGTTCTTAAAAACCTCCAATGGAATTCATTGGAAGATTTTAAGAAAAGACTGGGCAAACCCCTGCCAGGGATGGTCTAAGGAGGTATACTTGGTCCTGCCTCAGCACAAAGGGCTGGACTTGATGACTTCTCAAAGTTCCTTCCAGACCTACATTTCTAGGATTCAATGATTCTGTAAAGATACATATCCCACAAAATCCAGGTGGTTAGGTCAAATGTAGGCAAAATTACATTCCTAGCAGCCTGACCATTCCTACATTCAGAATGCCCAGTTTATATATTAGGGTACATAAACATTTAATAGCAATTCAAAAATGGATGTTTTCCATCAGCAATTTTTTAGTCTTACGTGGAAATTAGTGCAGGTGGTAAGCTATCTGTACAACAACATGTTAAAAAAAGTTTATTTTACATTATATACATTAGGGAACATATTCAAAAGCATTACCAATCACAATAACTTAGACCATAAATCACTTTAAATTTAGTTTGTTCTTAGTGTATATTATCATAATAAAATATAAAGAACATATACAAAACAGAGCCAAATGTGTGCACTTTGCTAAAACTTGGCATTTACATACTCCATTGGAAAACAGCAAATCAAAAATACTTTTGATCAGAACTATGTTCCTGCAATATGAAGTAACCACTACATCGTTTGTATGAGGTAGTAACTAAATTATTTTGGCCATGTGTTAACACCCTAAATCAAGAAAATGGTCATGATAAGGCCAAAAAAAGTCAAAACATGACAAGATCTTTGAACCATTTCCACAGTGTGGAATGTTGTAGTTCATGATACGAATAAAACCATTTAGTGAAGACTCGTAATAATGCTAATTTTACCATTGCATACACTAGTAATTCAGACAACTATTGCAGTGTTACATTAACGTACCAAATTCTGGGATTCATATCCATTCCAGAAGGTATTGTTTTCAAGCATAAAGTAATCTTTACAGAATTTTACTTAAATATAAAAATACAGGTGTTTAATTGGTTTGTTTCACAACAAAACTACCCAAATAAACTAAAAAAAAGGTACTCTGAAGCCCAAGTCATATCCACAAAGTCACAGCTTACCTTTGTGACTAAATACATCACAGATAAATACTTTGTGCAAAACAAACAATCACACCAGTGTAGTTGCATGAAAATTAAAAACAAGATTGTAATATGATTACAGCCTTGGTTACAATTTCTAAAAGTTGATTTATTTGTATTAGTAAATTACATATAATAAAATACAATAGCGATGTTAAATGCACTGTGTTCATTGCTAACATCCCATTTTATAAGAACTACACGTGAGAAGTCCTTAAAATAGTACCCCAATTGAATTTCTGCTTCCTCAGCAACCTTTACATCTGTACAGGTAAGACACTTGTACATAACTGAAGGATCACTATCTACATTAAGTCAGTGTAGGTCTTCAGCAATGTGTTTCACTGAAAAATACTGCATATATGTACAAAGATTACATAACAGTGAATTATTAAGCACTTCCGTGGTATAATATGCTAAGTGTGTCCATACCACTTAAACTAAATTATCCTCTTTTCTCTCATGCCACAATAAATTACAAAGTAACTGAAGTCAGGTGACTGCCGTTTTGTGCAATTTCAATCATCCATCAATGTTGCAGCAGTAGTGTTTTCTCGTCATGGTTAACTGCCAGGTATGATTCTCAGTAACTGTTTTCGTGCCCTGCCAGGATGTATAAATTGCTGTTGGCCATAGGATGATCTGTTGGCCTACTCTCCAATACCACAACCCTAGAATTAAAAACAGTTAAATAATCTAATGAACAATTATAACAAATACAATTTCAAATTCCCGGTCTGTAAACTCAGCCATCCTCTACTCTCACTTTCCTTCATGGCTCGTGTGTAAATTTGGCTCTCACTACTGAACTCCTCACTCACGCTTTCCTCCCCTACTGCCTGGGCTACTGCGCCTCTCCGCTTTACTTTCCCCAAATCCTCCTGCTCCTCGGACACCAGTCAGTGCAAAACGCCGCTGCTCAGTTTTTCACACATACAAGCAGCACATCCACTTGACCCCGTCCTCAAACAACTCTACTGGCTCTTCACTCCCAAGGAGGAGGAACGGCCTTGTGGTTAATGCAGCACTCGGAGTCATTTCAGCTCTGCCACGGGCTTCCTGTGCAAACCTGGACAGTGTCACTGAGACACACTTTGACCTTCAACCTCCAACTGCTCGGTCCTCTTGAATTGCCTTTTTAATAGGTGGGTGTTCAAGTACAAGCAGCAGACAATCCTTAAGATGGAATTGCTATGGTGACACAATTGTCTGTTAGCTGACTATTCTGACTGCCAACCCGATTAAGAAGTATACAATATGTTCCATGCCGTCAGTTTAGCTCATGTTTATCTGATGGAGATGAACTAACTAGTCTTTTGGTCTATCTACTGCAGCGGATATAAATAATGAACCCAATATGGGGGGGTTGGGAGGAATTCAAAGCCCTGCTCTTGCACTTGAAATAGCTGATCAGCTTCTCTGGACACAGCAGGAGTTGTAGCTGTGGATAACTAGCCCTCTTCTGAAGTTCTGAGGAACCCTTCATCGATTCACAAAACGATACCGCTTCTGTGTTTCAAATCAATGGTACTGAAAAAACAGCAAGTCTTCTCAGGTAACTTGGTTATCTCCAGATCTAAAGAGTCAAACATTTCTCCCACCTAACTCCTGGATGCTTTGGTAGTCTGGGTGCTGGTTGCTATGCCATTATGCAGCTAAAAATTTCCTGTTCCTGACACACAACTCCACTGTTTTGTTGTCATTGCTTCAGCACCTGTCACTTTTATCTGTTTTTATGAAGCTCAGCAACTCTGCAAGCAGAAGGCTGCATATGGGTCTGTGGTGTTGGGTGTTGTGGATTAAGAGCCCAAAGTATCTGCAAAAATTACAGGAGACTTGTGACAGGAGAGCAAAGGTCTGTGAGAGACGGGTATATGCATGGAGGGCCAGTCAGGGAACGAAGGAGCTTAGGGGTGGCTAGGCAAACATTAAAATTTAAACCAGGTTGGCAGCCAAGAGCAGTTACAATTAAAGCTGGGTGTTGAAAATGTCTAGTATATAAAGTTTTCAGTTTGTTAAATAGGTTTTAATTGTAATTCTTCCTGGTTGCCAAATTGGTTTAAATTTTAAATGACTACCCTCTCCTCACTGGCCTGCTGCCTTCCAATCCACTGACACTAAATGCATAAATCTGGGGTCTGTACTGCTTAAATTTAGGCCTAGTGTTCCACGTAGAAAGCAATGCCTAGTTACTGTCATCGGAGAGGAGATACAATGGACTATGATGTTCACTGGGAAATATGGAAGAATTAGGGTGATCAGAGTGCTCATCCCTCAACATTCTCATCACTGTCGGAGAGATCATCATGAATCTTGCTAACGGCACGAACAAAGCTATGTAAAGTTGTTGAAAGAATGGCCACACAGGTCAAGGATTAAAAGTCCTACACAAAAAAGGGTTCTGGCCACAAGGACACCAGAATGTAGGGAAAGCCCATGTGATGACTCATAACTGATCTCAAAATGTTCCTGTACCCCTAGAAGTAGAAGGGATTTCACAGAATGGAGAATTGTGCCAAATGAGCCTCTAAGCTTCTCAGCTTATGGAAGAAGCTAACTAGCCCTTTGATCCATCTGTTGCAGCTACAGATGCTAACCCAGACAGCTCTTGGTTCTTTCTAGGCCTCAGGACAGAGGCTTCCCACCAACATCTGAGAAATAAGGCAGAATTTGCAGGGGAATTGGGCCCATTTAGGCTTATCCAAATATCCTGAATTCAATCGGGCAGAGTAACGGGTGCAGGCTTCAGACCTGACACGGGGCAGTCTGCCCAGTCTACTTGGCACTCTCAGGAAAGGGCAATCAAGCACTTGTGAAATGTTCATATCAGAGGGAGTCCCCCGCAATCAAATCCTCCTTGGACTGGTACCAGTTCTTTGGTTTCTTAGTCACAGCTCCGAGGCCTAGTGCTGAGAAAACTCTTTTCTCTTGAGAGCAGCTAAAGTCCAAAAGACAGCTAAAATGTAGCTTGTAAAGGCACAGTGCAATATTTCACCTGTAAATCATTGTTGTTAGAAGAACTATGGGTGGTTGTGGGATCGACATGTTTGCAAATTCAGACCTGTGATTGGGTGCTTACAAGGTCCCAATAGATATTGCTCTTTTTGATAGTTCCGAGATGCAGTGCCAGGGTGAAATTCCCACAAGTGGAGACAGACATAGGCAGTTCTCAAAGGAAAACTAAGGTTTAACTTTGCACAGTACATGTATCATGCAAAGGGTGAAATTCTGCTGTCAGTATATATTACCTAAAACATACAACATTTACTTCATTAATAGCCTTCATAAAACTGCAGCACTCCAAAGCAGGGCAGAGAAAGTAGGAAGGTGTTGGTCCCTGTGAAGCTCCAAAACCTTGCAGGACAGTTACTGGTTGGAGGAGCTGAGCATCCTACTTCACTATTTAGTCCTGCAGGACAGGGAGACGCAGAGAGATTTGGGGCCATGCAAAGCAGGCTCCAAAAAGCAACAGAAGCGGAGGACCTTGTGGGGCTCAGAAAACAGCTCCTGGGCTGTGGATGTTGGCAGAACAATAGGCAGATCCCTCTGCTTTTGTAATGTATTGAAATTTGTATGTTTTTAATATTTTGAATTTGTTTTGAGGTGCAGATCCCATGATCTAATACAGCATAGCACAACTGAATGCAAAACCTGAAATCTATTAAAGTAAGTTCATGGAGGATATGTCCACTGATGGCTATTAACCAAGATGACCAGGGATGCAATCCCACAATTGAGTGTCCCTAAACCTCTGACTGCCTGAAGCTGGGAGTGGACGACAGGGGATGGATCACTCGATGACTGCCTGCTCTGTTCATTCCCTTTGAAACACCAGGCATTGGCCACTGTCAGAAGACAGGACACTGGGCTAGATGGATCTTTGGTCTGACCCAGTATGGCAATTCTTATGTTCTTATATGTTAGAACCCAAAAAGAGAAAAGTTTTGGAGCTATATGAGCACCTGTGAAATATAAGCTTATCCTGAGAGAAAATACTGGTAAACTCAGAAACAAAGTTTTATTACTCCTCAGGAAAGAGAGACAAGGAACATATGCAAGGAAAGGGCTAAGGGGGAAAAATAAGGAGACTAAAAGAAGCCCACAAAAGAATCACAGAAGAATGAAGTACTAGTGAGAAAATACCCTTAAGAAATAAGAGGAAGAAAACATATATATTACTCTTTTATTTTAATAAACCATGTCTGGTACCGTTCATACCTGTCAGATCCAAGCAGCCTGAATATTCTCGTACTGTCAGAAATTTCCTGTGTGATCTATTTAATGAAAACATACAATAATTATTCATGTAGCAAGTGCAGTTATTTTTGACCAATGTATCATAACATTTATTGTAGCTAGAGAAAGGAATAAATGCTCACTGAATTAACCAACTTAGGGTAATTGCCAGTCTAAGTCGGTCAGAATCTGAGAATTCTTTAAATCTGTCCCTTTAAGCAAGGGCCAAAAGAAAGGACCATTTTCCAGAACTTTCTGCCAGATTATGCAAAATATGAAGCTGAGGGCACGTCTTCACTACCCGCCGGATCGGCGGGTAGCAATCGATCTATTGGGGATCGACTTATCGCGTCTAGTGAAGACGCGATAAAATCGATCCCTGATGGCTCTGCCGTCGACTCCGGAAATCCACCGCGGCAAGAGGCGGAAGCGGAGTCGACGGCGGCGCGGCAGCGGTCGACTCGCCGCCGTCCTCACAGCCAGGTAAGTCGACCTAAAATACGCAACTTCAGCTACGCTATTCACGTAGCTGAAGTTGCGTATCTTAGGTCGACCCCCCTGTAGTGTAGACCTAGCCTTAGTTACTTTAACTGGAGGTTCTTCGAGATGTGTGGTCCCTGTCCGCATTCCACAGGAGGGTACACATGTGAACCATGTGCCTGAGTGCAGAGATTCTAACAAGCAGTATCTATGGGCCCACACACAAACAGTAGATCTCCTCGTGCTCCTGAGTGAGGGTATAAGAGGCCCTCATGGGTCAACAGCCCCTCAGTTCCTTTTCTTACCACAGATTCAACCAGATCCAAAGCAGGGGGGATAGCGGGTGGGTAGTGAAATACAGACAGGGACCACACCTCTGGAAGAATGTCCAGTTACAGTAAGTAACCTCCATTTCTTCTATGAGTGGTGGTCCCTGTATTTATTCCACACACGGGTGATCGGCAAACAGTGCTCAGACTGGAAGGGCATGTGAGGACTGCAGATCCCAGTAACTTTTTCCTCAGGTAGACGGACTTGCGCTAGCTCTGACCATGCTAGCATGCCAAAAATAGCAATGCAGCTGCAGTGGCTAATGGCCCAAGTACACTCTCGCCCACCCCGGGTATGTATTTGGGCAGCTAGCCCAAAACACCGCTCATGTAGCTGCGTCTACACTGCTATTTTCAGCACACAAACTCAATCAAAGCTAGCATGGGTATGTCTAGCCAACCTGGAAATTACACCCCCAGTTGGAGTACACGCGTGTGACGGGTTGGATCACAGAAACCCCCTGGGAGCTGCCACCCGATGTGCCAAGACTACTTCTACCCCTGCTTTCCCTGCCAGCTGGGGGGGTAAACTCATAAATTTGGGTTTAGACCCCATTGGGAGTTGGGCATCTGAGTGTTAAAGACAGGAACACTTCTGTTAGCTGCTTTCAGGTAAACCTGCAGCTTTGGGGCAAGTAATTCAGACCCTGGGTCTGTGTTGGAGCAGACGGGAGTGTCTGACTCAGCAGGACAGGGTGCTGGGGCCCTGAGCTGGCAGGGGTAGAAATAGTCTTGGCACATCGGGTGGCAGCTCCCAGGGGGTTTCTGTGATCCAACCTGTCACAACGCGTATTCACAGAGGGAACCGTAAGCCTGCCTTCCTAGCTAGTAGTACGACACTACCTTGTGGCAAGAATGTCATTTTGAAGTCTTAGGTTTGCCACAGGTATTCAGATGGATTGTAGAGAATAGAGCTATGCCTACAGAGCCTGATCCAAAGCCCACTGAAGTCAATGTAGATCTTTCCAATGATTTCAGGCAGCTTTCGCTAAGGCTCATTATGCTGTGGCGATCAAGACCAATAACGCTAACCAAAATAGTGCAGAGAGAACAGAAAGCATGGAAAACATGTACTGGACAAAAGCACTATTAAACAAAAGCATACTGCTATTTCAAAAACAAATTATGGGAGTACAATAAAATCTGTTAAATATATAACCACGGTAAACAGAAAATTTAATAGTCCAACATGTATTTGCTTTACAGGGTGCCAACACTTACAAATAGATTTTTTTGTGTTGCAGAGAAATCGTACTATTGTAATAAGCTTTTATTTAGGTGAGCACCAGGGCACTGCATAAAACTGCTGGTGCATCAGTCTATGAGGTCAACTGGAAAAAAAAACGTCAAAATATACTCCCAAATTCACCAGCTGATTCTAGTTCAGCCTGTGTGTGTCATTTACAAATTTCTACCTACTTCTGGGAATAGAAATAATTCTTCCCTAGCTTCTTTCTCGGCCTCAAGGAGTAGCAGCTTAAATAGTTTTTGAAGGTTAATTTATTTATTTGCATTTAGGACTTATTGGGAGAAAGTTAATTCAAAGTAGTAAATTCTGCATTTAGTTCTAATGGTCATTCTTGCCCATTGTAGCAGTAAACCCAAAATGTAGGTCAAATTCCTGTGAAAGTTCTGTCTCCTCAACTCACACATCTCTCCCTATTAGTCAACAGTTTTACTGCTCCACTAGAAGGCAGCAACGATGAGAGGTCATGGCTGTGGTGACTTTTTAAGTAGCTAAAAACAATCCCATTCTGAGATTCAAATGTCAGAACAGAGAACTTGAGCTGATGATGTGTTCAGAGTGACCTGTGTTGCTAAGCAGATGGGCTTGCTATGTTTTGCACCAGTTAGAGCTTTGTCATGGTATGTGGGTTCATTCCTAGATACGATCTGTAAGTATCACTAGAAGGTAATGAATGTATGGATCAACATGGCCAAGGTCGGTGTCTGATAGGATCAGGTGTAGTGTTCTGGGCAGCTGCAGATTAAAATTTTTAACGACTGTGGTTATTTGGGTATCTAACAGCAGTGAAAAGTCAAACAGACCCCAAATTTGCAGACCAACTTACCCTGAGGGTAGAAAGAAAGAAGTAAAGGCAGCAAGTTTTCATCAGAATGCATAATTCATTAACTCGCCTGACTGAAGTTATAACATATTATAAAGGCATATTTACAGTCATGAAATAAAGAACACTCTGCCAAGGGCTCAAAGGGTGGCTTTATGAGTTGTGCTAAAACTAAATTGAGGTCCCATCCCAGAAGTGGGTCCTTTACAGATGGATAAAGATTTGAAAATCCTTTTGTAATTTTTTGACCATACTACTGTATGTGCAAATACTGATTTATTATCTCTCAGCACATGATATGCTGATATAGCTGCTAAATCAACCTTCAGCAAAGGATCTGAAATACCTTCAGTCTTTAAATGCAGTAAGTTTTCCAAAATACACCAAAGCCAGTTCCGAACCTTCAGGTTTGTTCTGTATCCAACTCACAAACCATGATAATTTAAATTGGTATCATCTTCTGGTCAATTGTTTTCTAGAGTTAATGAGCACTTGAGACACATCTAAAGGATAAGCTCTTTCAAGGTCCATTAAAGTCCAACAGCCCATGCTGTCAGGGGCAGAGACAGGGGATCTGGAAGAATGATCTTGCTCTGCTACTGCAACACTAGAGCCAGTAATACTGGGAGCATCTTGTAAAATCCCAAGTAGATTCATGTACCACTCCTGTCTGAGCCACACCAGAGCAACTAAAGCCATTTTTGCCCTAACCTGTATTATTTTCTTCACTACTTTCTGTATCAATGGAAAGGGGGGAACCTTTCCCCAATTCAGTATAAATTAGTCCAATATGGACTGCACATCCTTTTCTGCCCTTGTCCAGAACTGACGACACTGTGTTGTGACAGGATATCCTCAACTGCTGAAGACCTTGTGTATCACTTCCTCTTTTACCAACCACTCGTGTAACTGTATTGTGTCTCTCTGCTCAGTTAGTCTGTCCAGTTGTCCTTTGCTGATAGTCGCAGGGCTACTGGATAAACATTGTGCTGTATGCACCAATCCCATAGCCTGATTGCTTCATTGCATAATTATGATGAATAAGCCCCTCCCTGCTTGTTGATAGAACACATGACAGTTATATTGTCCATTACCACCTGAACTACCTTCCCTTCGATATGAGGAAGAAAAGATCTGAGAACCAGATGAATCACACTCAGCTCCAATATGTATAGCTGTAGTCTCCTTTCCTGGGAGTTCCAATGTCCCCTGAAGCACAACGTAGTTTAGATGGGATGCACCCAAAGTGACCGTCAATGACAGGGCTGGGCGACTGAATAACATTCCTCTTAAAACATTTGTCCTCTGAGACCACAAAGTCAAAGAACACAGTGAGTTTTGTGCATACCGTCCATACCAGGGATGTAATTTACTGCCAACCAGTACTGTAGAGACCTCTTCCTGAGACGAGAGTACTCTATGTCATACGTTATTGCTGCCATTAGAGCCATAAGCCCCAGAAGAAAAAATAACTGATTTCTGGGTACACTGTCAATGAAGTATGCCTATAACTGTCTGAAGCCTTAGAAATCTGTTGTCTGGCAGAAAGGTCCTGCCGTCCAGAGAATCGAAGACTGTTCCTATGAAAGGAATATCCTGAGTGGGGCATAACCATGATTCTGTCACATTTATTAATAGACCCAACTCTTTGAAGAGGGATGTTGTACATTGAATGTCTCTGAGAAGTTCCTTATGTGATGTTGATTTGAGTAGCCAATCCTCTAGATATGGGTAAACAAATATGCCTCGTCTTTCAAATGAGCTGCTACAGCTGAAAAGAACTTTATCAAGTCCCTGAGAGCCAGTGTAAGGCCAAAAGGGAGACATTCTATTGAAAAGGTCTTTGTCTTTCCATGAAGCAGAGATATTTGCTATGGCTTGGTCTTACAGAAATATGAAAATAAGCATAGTTGAGATGGAGAGTTTCAAACCAATGCAGAGTAGATCGGGAGGCTGTAATGAGAACTCATGGAGGACAGATGAAGGCCCCAGCGACTGAAGAAGGGAAAACATAGTACCAAGCTTTAAAAAGGGGAACAAAGAGGACCTGGGGAATTACAGACCAGTCAGCCTAACTTCAATACCCAGAAAGTTACTGGAACAAATTATTAAACAATCAATTTGTAAGCACGTAGAGGATAACAGTGATAAGTAACAGCTAACCTGGATTTGTCAAGAACAAATCATGCCAATCCAACCTAATTTCCTTCTTTGACAGGGTTACTTGCCAAGCAGATGCGGGGGAAGCATTAGGTGGGACATATCTTGATTTTAGTAAGGCTTTGGACAGTCCTATATGATGTTCTCATAAGCAAAGTAAGGAAATGTGGTCTAGATGAAATTAATATAAGGTGGGTGCACAACTGGTGAAAAACCGTACTCAGAGTAGCTATCAATAGTTTGCTGTTAAACTGGTAGGGCATACCTTGTGGGGTCCTGCAGGGGTCTTGTCCTGAGTCCAATACTTTTCAATATTTTCATTAATGACTTGGATAATGGAGTGCACAATACAATATTTTGTTCACGTTGACTGCAGACACGGCTCCCCGCAGCTCCCAGTGGCC
Organism: Emys orbicularis; assembly: GCF_028017835.1. Classification (NCBI taxonomy): domain Eukaryota; kingdom Metazoa; phylum Chordata; order Testudines; family Emydidae; genus Emys; species Emys orbicularis. The sequence goes on along the minus strand of NC_088685.1, from coordinate 213,326,661 downwards.
GCGGTTTGCTGTTCCCAGCCAATGGGAGCTGTGGCAAGCGGTGGACCGCAGCGATGTGCTGGCCGCCACTTCCCACAGCTCCCATTGGCCAGGAACGGTGAACCATGGCCACTGGGAGCTGCGGGGGGGATGTGCATGCGGATGGTCAACGTCAACAAACTGTCTCACGGCCCGCAATCAGATTACCCTGATGGGCCGCATGCGGCCCGCGGTCTGCAGGTTCCCCACCACTGGTCTAAAGGTTCCATATTCAGGAGTAAATCCTGCTGTAGGAGGCTGAAACCTAGACAAGGCCTCTGGTTGTCTAGCTCTATCCTGGCCCTCTGGTTGTTGATACAACCTCAAATATGTTACTGATATGATCAGCAATATCCCTGGAACCAGCAAGTGAAGCATCACAAACAAAGGTAGTTTTACTCTGAGAGCCTGAAAGGAAGGGAAGATTCCTGAGCTAAATGAGGTATTACTTCCATACTGTATCTCTTCAGATGTAGGAACCTTAGTGAAGACATTTGACAGAATCTTTTTTCCTTTCCATAGAAGGTCTTTCCCAGGGATCCAGACCATTGTCCATTCCAATGGGATGAATTTCTGCTACTACTGTATCCATATTTTGCAGTTCTGATAATGGCTGCGTCTTCAACACTGTCTTTGGATCCAGCAGAATTAACGGATCCGCAAATTGAGGTCTCCGTTTAGATCTCTCTCTTTGGACTGCTTTCATTTTTAGTCTGGGAACCAAAGTAGACAAATCCCAGTCTGACAGACCCAATGTCGAATAACCCATATGGGATCTGGCCTGCTAACAGTGGTCATCTTCACTCTAGTCATAGTCTTCAAAACCACTACAGATGGATCAGATGGCTTTTCTCATGGCGTAGCCTTTGTCTCAGAGGCCAGTGCTGATGGCACCTTGCAGGTCGTTGTCAATGAATCCTATGTCCCAAGCACCAGATGTGCTGTAGGCACATGAGAATTTCAGTGCCAATTCTGAGTCTTCATAAGCAACTTAGATTTAGCAGCCATTGAACTTGGAGCTGACATGTTTTTTGCCTTATGTTCTGAGCTCTGGGACACCTCATATCCAACAGGTCTGTCCTTACATGCTGTAGGAATTAACGTACTGCAGACAGAGCATCTGGATAGAGAATGTCCCTCACCAAGACATGCCAGACATCTTACATGGAAGTACAATGCAAGAAACACTGCAAGAAAAGAAGCACATCTTTTAAAGCCCAATCTTCTGTTCGTCAGATCCATGACTAACACTAACTCAGCTAAACAATTAATTATCATTAATACATAATTATAATAATCCAATATAATAAACTACGCTAATCATTATCAATCGCATTTTTAGGAGAAAAGCTCCAGATCAAAGAGATCCGAAAAGGGTTGCTTCCATCTGATGCTGGGGTTGGAAGGAACTGAGGTAGGCAGATAGTACCATGGTCCCTTTTATAGCCTTGCCCTCAGAAGGTTAGGGAACGCTGATGAGAGATATAGGATGGGGTGCGTGAACACTCCTATGGACACTCTTTGGAGATAGTTCCAGCATATAGGTTGCAGAGGCCAGCACAATCCAGGAGTAAAAATATGCAGAAGGCACTCAAAGAATTAAAAATAGTCTGATGAATTGTACAGAATACATTTTTGGCAGCTCACAAAGACAAACCAAACATCAGTCAAAAAAGTATCAGCATTTTTTCAGCATGGTCACTCATTGGATATTCTACATAAATAACGTGACTAATGAAATGGAAGATCTAAGTTTGATATGATTTAAGTATATAGATGATTAACTGTATTTAAAGGTGACTTGCTCACTCTCTCCACTGATGTTTACTATTTGGCAATAGGAACCTGAATTTCCTAACACTTAATGCTAAAGTTGAATGCTTGAGCACCCAGTTGTTGGGAAATCCCAGCTGCTGGTGTTAATAACTAGGGGTATTGAAGTGATTCTTTGAATAGATATTCAGATGATTTTGGCTAAACGTTTCCCCAGTATCCATTCCAAACTGAATACTCAAGTCAGTAGCATTGTGTACTCCTTATATTTTGCTGCAGCAGCATGGATAACTTTGTTATTCTTTTCTGCCTTTTCTTATGTTAGGAACAACACGGGTGGGGTCAGATCCTGGGCCCTGTAGCATGTCTCTTTTCATGATTGAGAGGCGCGAGAAAGAACTATTTTCCCCAGGCCGTGCAGCTTTTCTTTTCAAGGCTGGAGGGGTAGAGGTTTCACTGCCTTTTCAAAGCATACACAGCTCATTTAACAGAGGTGAATTCCTGGTCTGTGCTAATGCATCTTTTTGGACCTGATTCTCCACTGCTTTTCTCCCCACATGGCCATTTACACTTGTGCAAAGTGAGTGTATAACAGTACCACACCAGAATGTAATGCCTCCAATATACCTAATGTAGATTCCACAATATTCCACTAGGGATGAATCTGCGCCTTGGCATTCTGTTCTTTGGAACAGTAAACTAAGGTCCATTTGTTTTCTGTGAGGGTTTTCAACATTTAAAGGTTAGTCTTGGGATGACAAGCTGAATTCTTCTGGTTTATCCTGAAATTTAGATATTGTTGAAACAATGCTTAAAATATCTAGCTGTTATGTCCAACAAAGAATCCTATTTAAACTTATTCAATTCAATAAAGCAATATTCATTTACTCTTATTCTTGTTGCATTCTAACTGAATTAGGAGCAAAAAAATTGTGGGGAAGATATTGCACTCACCTCATTTGACCTAAAACTCCTTCCTTGCATTCCATGCTTCCAGAAAGCTAAAACACTGTCTTGTAGGCAAACTAGAAGGAAAAGAAAACTTGAGTTAATTTTGGTGACAACCCCAATTTATTCTTTCAAGGCAAAAAATATTTATTACCTTCCTATCATGGCAATTTTACATTCTGTCTGTAGACATTTTATAATTACACCAATTCCCTCACAAAAGATCCCAAAATGTTTCACCAGAATGACTTAACCCACCTCAAGCTGGTCAAAAAAGGGCTTTACAAACACTGTTCGTTAATATGAGCCCTGTGTTATTTGTAAAATATTAATTCATTTTCTCAAAGAGTTTAAATCTTTAGAAAATGTGCAAGATTTCCAGGTACATAAGCATTGGAACTTTACAAAAACTTGCATTCTACCTTTTCCTCCCAAATTAAAGAAAACAGCTGAAAATAGTCTACAATTAAAACCTTTTTATTTTTACCCTCCTCTTCCCATCCCCTCCCCTCATTTTCTTTATTGTCTTAAAAAAAAGGCAGTTATATCATAGGTCCCAACTGCCTTTTAAATTACATTAAATTCTAATTACAGAAGCAGCAAAGTAGCTTTTTAAAAGAGAGTTGTATAAATCTACTGGGTAATAGTATATTAAGGATTTAAAATTCATTTTCAAGAGACAGAATGACTTTCTTTTTTACCCTAACAGCCACTCAATGCTCACTGACAGAGGGCCACTGTCATGTAACTCATATCAGGCCTGACACACTCACTAATTCCAACACACTGTGGTAATAATATGGATCCAAAAGGTATCTTGTAAGATGTATGTAAACGGGTAAAACGCCGGTCATGAATATCACTGTGCAATGTATGCACTGGTTGTGTATAAAGAATTGAGTGTGCTGGAAATATGTTCTTAAAATGAGTTTTGGAGGCAGTGTATAAATCAAGCCTGTCAGACAAAGGAATGTGGATTCCCTTGTCTGACTGGCTTGATTACAGGCATAGGACAATAAAAGTACATTTACATATAAGGTAAACAAAGCAATCACGCTAACAAGCAAGGAGGAAACAGCATAGAAAGCACTCCAGAGACAGAATCTGCAAATCCAGGAAGTCTTCCTGGTTCTGGAAGCAAAGACAATGGACTCTAAGTAATATAATGGGAGGAAAAAGGCACTTAGGCCCTGTCTACACTTAAAATGCTACAAGGATAGACACTACCTACGCCAACACCAGCAAAGATAATCCACCTCCCTGAGACTCCTGACCGATGTACTTAAACCAACCTTATTTTCTAGTGTAGAACAGGCCTTATTTATCAATCATTTAAGGGACAAAACAGGCCAGAGCTCTTGGAATCTGTGAAAGGTGGATCCTTGAACAACGTGGGGGGTTGAAGTCTCTGGGAACTGACTATAAGCAATAGAAATTGACTGAGACCAAGACTGTAATCTATTAAGATTCAGATACTAGAAAGTGTGTTTTATTTTGTTTGTAACCATACCTATCTTTTTTTCTCTTGCTTAGTATCATTTAAATCTTTGTTCTTTATTAATATATGTATTCTTGTTTTATTACAAAACCATCTCAGTGCTGTATATTAAACTGAAGTGAGAGTCTTCAGCTAACCTAACAGGTGGGATGGGTCTCCAAGCCTGGGCTCCAGTCTGAGCCTGAGCATCTCCAGTACCTTTTTAGTCTGCAGCCTGAACCCTATGATCCCGAGTCAATTGGCCCAGGCTCTGGGACTCTGTGCCATGGGTTTTCTCTTCCAGTGTAGACATACCCATAGAGCCTTGAGGAATTTGCCGGTGAGTTAGAAAGACAGGTGTGGCAGGAAGCTGACATCCGGTCTAATCTCTAGCAAAGCTCACTCTTGCTGAAGCAGAGAGGTAACAGTGGCTTGTCGTTCTGAGCGTCATGAACAGAATACCACAATAATGTGAAGTGCATTTTCAGTTCCCAAGGGTGGGAATGAAGTGTGTAAAATAAGTGCATCCATTATGAGAGTAGAAGAATTCCAAATTGTCAATCTATTGTGGAACAAATTCTACGTGACTCTCCTTGATTAAATTCTGCCGGAATCTGATAGAACTAATTATAAGAGAGACTGATGGTAGCATTATTGCCAGGCAACATATCATCCACGTGTCACCAAAATGATTTGTGGCAGACATGGCACAACATGCGGTCTCAATAAAAATCCCCAGAGATCTTCCAAGGGGTACACATTTTATCTGTGTGTTACCACAGTAGGCTTTTGGTAGAAACAGGGGGGAAAAAATGGTACAGTGCTTTCATGAACCCCATTTGGGAACAGAAAAGGGAGAGGATGACGCAGAGAAGTGAGGAAGTTGCACTACTCCACTATGCCATAACTACACTAATAATATCTAGGTCTTATATAGCGGCTTTCATCCATAGATTTATCCCCATTAAAGATGGGTTAACTGAGGCACAAAGCGGTGAAGTGACTTGCCCAAGGTCACCAAGAACCCTGATCTCCGGAGTCTCAGTCCAATACACTAGGCCACACTGCCTTCAACTAAGGAGTTAAATTTATTTTCATGAGACAGTGATGTGCCATATACATTTAACAAGGGATTTACAAATTTAGTAAGAAAATAGAGGCTAGTTAGCAATGAATTTTAGTTCACACTTCCTGCATTTGCAGTGTTGAGACTGAAGTAAACAAATGAACTGCATGCATAAATGAAAAGAACGAATTAGCAACAGGAATAATTCACGAGTTTGAGTGGCCTGAGTACAGACTTTCTGTAGAGACAGAGGGTCATAACATTACCAGACCATTTAGCCTAATCGGAGGGAATTCTGAGGTTACTCTTCCATTCTGGTCCCTCTTTTGGAAGCCTATCAGTCCATTGAATGCTCAGCCCAACTCGTCACCACACAATAAAACATAGGAGTTGATACATTTCATGTCAGCAAAGTCTTGAAAATTACTATCTTTAGCATTGAGTGCCAAATTAAACGAGCTACACCAAGTTGAGTCCAAAACCACACTCACCTATTGATTCAATCTGGAAATCAAACGTGAGCTCTGATGACAGTTTTCGGCTAGATTTTAATCTGCCTTGTAGATTTACTATTTTTATACAGCCTAGAGAATAAACAAGAGGTGTCACTTAGCCATTGCTCTCAAACAAGTGACCTAATTTGAATGTGTATATTTGGTTCATAACTAAAACTTACAATCCAGACACACTAAAATGGTATCTCTTTCCAGCTGTGTTAAATGTACAACGCTCGCCTGCGTAGTGTCTATAACAAAAATAATTACAGTTAATTTATATACAATACAAATTACCATCACATTTGAATGTGGAGATTCTGAAGTTCAAAAGGACTTAAGGTACTGTTGTATTTTCAACTACAGAAAGATTTTCTTACTAGTGAAATTTCTCTTCTCTTAAAAAGGCATGTCCACTTACCCAACTTGTTGGCTGTGATGGAGGCAAATGAAGCTGTAATATTAAAGTATTAATATTACAAAGCAAACTTGTGTTTAAGTTGCTGTCCACCGTCACCTCTTTGTCTTTCAGTATTTTTGCTTTCCATAAAATATACATGTTTCAGATTATTTCCTCCAGATGTGTTGGTTTGCATTTTTCCAACTGGAATCCTGTTCTAATTTTTCTGCCATTGTTTCTAAATCTTGCAAGGGACTTTTGGACTGTTCTCAGTCCTTGCTACTGTTTGCAACTTCTCCTTCATCTTCAGATTGTATATGCTATTTACAAATTGTTAATGAAGACAGTTTGAACAAAGGAGTGAGAGAGTAACCTTTCTTCCACATTAGAGCTGCAGTGGTCTCCATCACAGCAAATGGGGGAGATCTGACCCACAACCTCAGATCAGTGGACATGCCAACTCAAAAGACAAAATATAATTTCTTTTAGCAAGATATGATAAAAAGCAACTCTTGCTAATTTGGTATCGATACCACAGCATTCTAGGAACCTTTCATACAACCAAGTGAGAAACTAATTCAGTTTCTATTAAAGATGAGAAATTAAAACATGTTACATAAAACACTAAAAGCAGCTATGAATCACTCGTAATTAAGAACATTTTAGCCCCATTTAAAAAAATAAGTCAAATCCTTGGTCCTGCATAAGATAAAAAAATGGAAGAACTCCACATATGGGGCAGTAGAAATATGCTCACTGAGGCAGTCTCCTGACCTGGTTACTTTTGAGTTCAAATTTGAGATTTAGATTTTTATCACAACCTTCACTGCAATCTGGATCGGCATCTGAACCAAAGTGGTGAAAAACTGGTCTTAGAATATTTCTGCCATTTCTATCCCCTCAGCCTGGCTCCCTGACTCACTCTTGGATTCTGGGATTGGGGCCCATTATTTTCAGTATTATTAATAATTGGTAATACTTAGCTCCTATATAGTTGAGAAGCACAATACAATTTTATTGTAAATACTTTCCTCTTTTACTCTTGTACAGACAAATTGTACTCTGATCCCAAAGGATACTCCCCTATTTTTGTATTAACACTCCACCTGCAAGAGTCTCATCAAAGCAACTGTCCCTTCGGCTGGGTGAGCCGTGACTTCCCCTCCAGTGAACTGCAGTCACCCTTAAACAGCTGGAGGAGTCACTACAGCAAGTCAAGACATTACCCGCCTCCCCACAAAGCTGAACAGACAGGCCTCTGTGAGGCCTGGAATACATTCCTGCACATGAGTTAAACCATTAATGATTCAGCCTAGACCAAGGGCTTGTCTACACTTACCTGAGGATCACGCTGCGGCGATTGATGCATTGGCGGTCGATTTCGTGGGTCTAGTGAAGACTCGCTAAATCAACCACCAATCGCTCTCCCGTCGACTCCTGTACTCCACCTGATTGAGAAGAGTAAGGGGAGTCGACGGGAGAGTGTCTCCTGTCAACATTGCGTAGTGTGGACCCCGCGGAAAGTAGATCTAAGCTATGTCGATTTGAGTTACGCTGTTCATGTAACTCAAATTGCGTAGCTTAGATCGACTTTTCCCTTTAGTGTAGAAAAGGCCAAAAAAGATTTTAAAACAGTAATAATATCTGTGTAAAATCAAATTAAATGGTGGAAAGAAATGTGCAGTTCAAAGTATGAGAGTATTTTCATGGGCAATTTTTCTAGTTATGGAATAGAGAGCAAAAAAGAGTACCAGTTCAACAATATTAAAATCTATTCTTTCATATTTCAAAAGATTTTTTTCATCTAAAGCATTCTCACATCTAATGAAAAATGGGGAAAGTACATAACAGCGCATCACAGCCTTTCGTGGCAACAAGCCTGGGATGACACCATAACCAGAACCCACCGTGGTACTGTCTTTGGTGTCAGTGTAGGAGGAGGCTGGGAACTTCATTTTCTATTTCCTGCCTTTGCCCCCTTGATGATGAGAGAAGACTCCTCACTCTGTCTTCCTCTCTAATTTTTTGGACAAAGAACTCCATTCTCAGCCTTCTACCCATGTAGGGAACATGGTAGGCTGAGAGGCTGCTGTGTTCTCGATGCTGGTCAGGCACTGGGTGCTCTTACTTGAGAGTGCGGAGAGCAGAACAGAGCTACTGAAAATGTAATACATACCATTTTCCCTGTGACTTAGCTGCCAGAACCAGAGGGATGGGGGAAAGAAATTAAAAGAGCTACCTCTTCACCACCACCCCCAGGGTGTGTGTTCTTTGCCATTTCATAGGAATTGAGTTGGCTCTGCCTAAGACCACACACAGTGAAGCAATATGTCACGTGGGAGTCTCACTCACACGCCATCAGGCATAATTGTCTCTGGAGAAAAATGCACTTTCAGAGCCAATAATTTGGCCTGTCAGTCACAAGAAAGTGTATGCATTTTCTAACTCATGATCATCACACAAATGGAGCAAAGACAATTATTTTGTAGCATATCATTTAAACATTTCCAAACAAATGCCAAATATATAAAATAATAATCATTTGGTGTAAGCTATTTAACTGCCACATACTGTATACTTTTCTCTCTTCTCAAAGAGAGTTTTTGACTGTGTTCTCAATGTCCTGTCAGCAGAGGACAGGGGAGACTGATTTAACCATGTGGTTTAAAGTACTGCCAATATAATAAGGAAAGACGACCTGCCAACAATACAGATGCACCAGAAGGACATACAAATGTCTAAAAAAGAATTCTAACGAGGAGAGGTGCAGTAATTCAGAGAAGTGTTAAACTGTCTAAGTTAAAAAACAAAGGGTATTAAGAAGGGAATAAAGATTTTACATTTACAGAGACATATCATTGATGCAGACAATACTGAAATAAGACTGAATACAAAGGGTACATTTTTAAAGAGTTGCTTTTCAGTGTTCTACTTTCATCGACTATATTAGGAGCTACATAACCCCATGTACCAATCTGAACATGGACCTCAAAGTTCACACACACAAGTATTACAGTATTAACTGGCCATACACTGCAGCACTACCACTGATAACAGTCATTTGTGTAGTTGCACTTCTATATACATCAGAAGTTTTTCAGATATTCATTTAAGAAGCAAGAAAATCAGCAGAAATCTTTCTAGTGAAAATAGCATTTTTTAGTGAGCTCCACAGGATCGTATCAGTGAGGTTTGTGCAAAAGTACTGAGGGATGACAACTTACAAGCTCACCACAGATCAATGGGAGTGCGCCATATTACCTTCTGCTCTGGCCACAGGGATGACTAAAGCCTTGAGACAGAGCTACTTACTGCTTCTGCATTGTGGGGCTGGGACCGGGACTGGCACCAGGCTCATGACGGCAACTGGTTTTCAAGAGGGTGGGGAGCAATCCAGAAAGGTGTCTCTCCACTACCCAATTTTCATCTTGAGTTTCTGCTGCTATCTCTGTGCACTAGCTCCTCATCCAAATGGCACTCACGCCAGCCATGAGGATAAAAAATAAGTGGTGGCTTCCGGATGCAGGCTACAGGGCACATATGCCTTCCCTCCTCCCGATCTTCATGGGAAGAGGAAGGGGCAAGTACTTCCTTCTCAGCAACAGTAAGGTAACTGCCATCTTGAAACCTGCTCCCTGCATTTGGCCCACAACATCTCACACCAACTGCCTGAGAAGAAGGCGGTCAGCCTGAAATTCTATTAAAATCCATTAAAAACACTATGTCAAGAGAACAATGAAGTTGCAAAGTGAAGCACACAATTCAAGAAAGGCCTAACTTACGGAAACACAAGCAACTTTTATTCTGTCCCCTGTGTGTTACACTCAAACATTCCAAAAAACCTCACTCCGTCAAAAATTTTAGCCTGGAAGGTGAAAGTCAGAGAGAGTTATGGACAACTGGGAGTCCACTTTACGTGAAAAACCCAATGTAACTAATTATGGGACATTGTGTCATTTCCATAATGGAAACTATGGAACCTAGCCGTTACTAGTGCTCTAATTATAATAAAGTAAGATAGCAAATAATTTGGGAATCCAATCATAATGCACAAACCTGTTTCTGTAAACCATGAAGAGGTAGAATTTGGGTTGACAGTCTCAAACTTCACCACCTGGTTGAAGTCTCTCCCTCTACTGACACCAACACAAACTAAGGGGAATTCTTGTTCAGGTACTACCAGCATTTCAAACAATCTCAGTGGACAAGGTACAGGGAAATCTATGTGCTAGATTAAGAAACAAAAAAACGGTTAGATAAAGGCAAACAAGTTACAAAGCAAACAATTTAGTACACATCACGATTAGTCATCTCAACGGCACGGTAAGTTGGCTAAAGTCGTTTTGCCATTCATCATTAGCACACTTATGTAACATCAATCTCATTTCCTGGGATCATAGTACTTGGCAGATGTGGGAAAATCTGATTTATGAAGATTTAGGTTCTTCATGAGGATTTTGTTATTAATATCCAGAATCTGAACTTTCACCATCATTTTTCTTATGGCTGCTTGCAGGAGAGAGCCCAGATCCTCTGAGTGACATCACCAGTTGGGGAGGTTTAAAACTTTTGTTTCCCCTAGCTGACCAGACTGTGGGTGCTGCCTATCCAAGAAACATGAAGCACTGTGGCCTCAGTCCGGCAGATGTCAGCTGGGAATAACAACTATTTGATTTTGGAGCACCCAAAGAGTCACACAGTTCAAAACAAATGAGTCATCTTCTCCCTTTAGGTTTGGCATCAAGTGAGAACTATCCATGTTCTCCCCTCAATTCTCCCAAGGCTCTGCCCATTGATTAGCCAGAACATTCTGACTGTATAACTACAAGACAACACTGACAGATAGAAAAAAAATCAACCTTTAGACTGGATATGTGCAGGGAAAAAGGCCCTAAATAATGTTTAGTTAGCATCTAGCAAATGTTTGGGACATTTTAAACTGGTATTTTTCAAATGATGTAAGATGAATTTTATTTTTCAAAATGAGTTAAGCAGAAATGAACAGAAAATCTTATAGGGACATAAGAAATTATTTACGTTTTGGTTACTCAACTAATTTTTTCCAAGATAAAAGCATCTGAAAAATCAACATTTTGTATTAAGAGGTTGAGTCCTAAAGGGAAGGTAGGACATCTGCTTGTGGACATCTTATTGTAAGGTTTACCTTAATTAACATAAACTTCTGCATCAGTTCAACCCATTCTAACAAAACAATGCTAGACTGTAGTGCTCCGCAAAGGTATTTGTGGCCTGTGTAAGGATTCCTCACTGCCAAGAAAGAAAAGGTAAAGTTAGTTGCTTAGCATAAACATTTCACATCTAATTTAACACAGCCTTTGCAATTCTGAAAGTGCCAGATATGAAAAGGGACTCTGAAAAGTCAAGTTTTCAAACTACATACAACCCTTAGATTTTGGGTTCCTAGGAATGTCTTAAGAGTTTGGAAAACACAGCATTTAGTAGGGGCTATCACAAACATCATAATAAAACCATATTTTATATACCCAGCTTGTTTTAATACAACTGACTGAAGGTTTTTGACTGAAACAGGACTTAATACTTTAGGGCTGCCTACAGGATAGTTATAGCACGGACACTGACAGTCAAAGCTTCCCATTTCAGAATTTTGTGTGCCCCAACTATTTTTTAATTATCATGAGGAACCTCCTCTAGTGTTAAGACTTTGAAGAAAGGTGCCAATTATAATGGCTGTTCTTATGACAGTGACACTTCTCCAACATGAACTGAACAGAGGCCAGCAATCATTTAACAATTTACCAGTCATTACCAACTGAGAGTCGCTCAGTAGCCTTTCAGTCATTAGTGTTCTAGTTCCAGCAAGTGATCGGAAATGAAAGGCTCCCTATATCCACTGTCGATTCTTTGAGCTATCCCGTTTCCCAGGAAGCTGAATTTTAATTACAAAGTTGGCCTAAAAATGTAACACTCAGTATATTTTGCACCAGTACCTAAAATTCAATTAACACATTACTTAATCTTACACCTTGACTGAAATGAAATAGGAAGGATATCAGTCATCACAGTTTTCATAAAAGCTATAAGAAGAGCAGTTTTAATCACTAATCATTTAAAAAAATCTTTATTTAAAAAGAGAACAAGAAGGTGGACTGCTAGGCGCTGAAAAGTCAGGAAATGCTATAAGTTGCGTGCACTGCCTGAACTCTGCAAATTCATTACATTACAGACTAATTACATTATCACATTATTAAATCATCAACCATATGATTAGAGCTGTACAAGACATAAAATGATACAGTCTCTGTCCCAAAGAACGTACAATCTAAGGGTCTAAGCTAACTGATGTGATCTTGGGCTAGATTTACAAAGGCATTTAGGGGCCCAAAGACACAGAAAGGTGCCCACTGCAGTTTACAGAACTGCCTGACTCTCACTGACTTTTAACGTGGCTAAGTGGATGAAATCCACTAGGACCACCCTCCTCTGTTGAAATTCCACTAGGCGCCGATTTGCATCTTTAGGCACCTAAAAATACCATTATAAATCTGGTCCCTTGTGCATCATCTCAGTTAACCCCATCCGTCAAGTGAGGACAAGGATACTTGCCTGTTAAAGTAAGGTTCAACTCAGTAATGCGAACTGTACTAACACCAGTATGTGGAAAAGATGAGATTAGAATTCAGACTCTTTTGGACTGCCACTTCAGTGCTGCTTCCGCTAGGCCAAAGGGTACAACACCCGTGTCCCATCACAGGCTCTGTTCCTACCACATGGGAGGTTCTCTAGGGTCTAGTAATTTTTAGATGTTTATTAATCCATTTGGTGGTGATAAAGCTCTTTGAGCGCTGCAGAAAGCAGCATAGCCACATGCTAGCTATCTGCTGCGTCGTGCATACACCCTTCTGACAAACTAGAGAGGGTTACCATGACCACCACATGATTACAGTGCAGCATGCTAACGCCTTCTCTGTTCAGCACTGGAAGAGAAATCTTGTAAAATCTATCAGGCTGAAAGTTACATTTATATTCATGAAGAGCCTATAGAGTTTCATATCTACTCTGATTTTTTACCCTACTATTCTTCTGCCCGCAGGTCAGACACTACACCTTTCAGCGGTTCAGTATATTGTTTTTTAACATTATATTGAGGGCTCAATCAGGTCAAGGCCCCTTCATGCTGAGCACTGTACAAACATAGTAAATGACGGTCCCTACCCTAAAGAGTTTACAATCTAAACGACAAGACGTAACAGGTAGATGAGAGAAACAAGTGATTACTTGTATCAGAGAAATTGAAAATGTTTCACCCTGTGTTCTATACAACAGGGACCTAGGTGCTGCAGTTAGTGATTCAAGAAGACCCCACTCTACCTCCACACTCTACAGCTTGCGTGGAGATCTCATGCAGCAAATAATTTTCCTGCCTTTTATGCACATTTATTGAACAGTAACTTTTCACTGTTTGTATCTCTCTTATACTGCAGTGTTGACTCAGTGGTTGGTCCACTGGACCCTTACTGTACTTTTGTATGGTACCATTTTTAGAGAACCAATGCCGCCCTCGTAGATCTTTCTAGCACCCCAAGAGAATTTAAAACAAACCCCCACGGTATCGGTCAATAAATAACATGAACTGCAGTGGGCTCACAATGGCCAGTATTAGAAGTCATGGTTCATAGCCTGATGGTTCCTGTATGTCACTCCCCCGGAGAGACTGAGGTTTCTCAAGAAACCGGACATGCATTCTGCTGTTCTGAATTTGTTGTGAAATGTGAATAATTATGAGGGGGAAAAGAGGAAGTTTTCACTTCCTATAAATGTGAGGGCTAATCTGGTTGAGTTTACTACCTGTAGATGTCTACAGCTTATTTCTGATGACAGGAGAAACGTGACAGCCTGATAAACATTCTTCTCTCCTTTGTTCCTCCCCAGGTAGTGACTCGTTACAAATATCTCAACACTGTAGCCATTTATTCCTCTTACTGACATTTCCACTGTACTTCTTTACTTACCAACACAACACTTCTGACACCATTTGGTTTCTGGAATTTTTGTAGACACTGCAAACTTCCTAAAGGATATAAATGTAGAATTATTAATTCAATAAAACAGACAATCAATCTGCTTCTTATAAGGACTTTTAATAAGGGAATGATATTCACCGAAAAAAACTAAAATAAGAGAACTATTTTACTTCACTGTACATTTATCTTCCTCAAAACAGTATGTTTGGCACCTAGACATACATTAGGTGGGTCTTCCCCATTGAGGTTCAGATATAGTTTAATTCGATTTACAGCAAGTAGACCTACTAACAACTGCCCCCCAGAATATTTTACTCAAATACACCTCTACCCCGATATAACGCTGTCCTCGGGAGCCAAAAAATCTTACCGTGTTATAGGTGAAACGCGTTATATCGAACTTGCTTTGATCCACCGGAGTGCGCAGCCCCGCCCCCCCGGAGCGCTGCTTTACCGCGTTGTATCCGAATTCATATTATATCGCGTCGCGTCATATCGAGGTAGAGGTGTAGTTGTAAAGGCACAGCAAGAACTGGTTTTCCTAAACAGGAACTCTCTCAGCAGTATTTTGTATGGCTACGTGGGGGGAAGACTGCTTTTGTCAAGGTCAGAGAAAATTATGTTACAGTGATAGAGAAGTAAGATGATGAGAGCTTGGACGAGAGTTTAAGCTGTATGGATGTTAGGAAACATTTAAAAAGAATTAGCAAGATTTAGACACAGCCAGGATGTGAGGATCTGGAGAGAGAGCAGAACTAAAGATGATGCCCAGGTTATGAGCCTGAGAGACAGACAGGATGTTGGTGTTGTCCACAGTGCTTGAGAAAGAAGGGATGAGGGAGGATGTAAGGGGAAAATTCAGACCATGTTGAACGTAAGCTGATGGCTGGGTATCCTCATTGAGATATCAAAGACAAGCTGAGATTTTAGTTTGGACAGAAGGAGACAGGTCCATAGTAGAGAGAGAAATCTGTTAATCATTCACATAGAAATGGTAGTTCAATTTGTGTTTGCAGAGGAGATTACCCACAGACAAGCTGTGGAAGGAGAAGAGAAGGAGACCCAAGAGCATAGGTGCCGACTTCCCCTCTTTCTGTGGGTGGTCGACCCCCCGCTCTGCCCCCGGTCCCGCCCCCACTCCACCCCTTCCATGAGGCCCTGCCCCACCTCTTCCAACCCCTTCCCCAAAGTCCCCACCCAACTCTGCCCCCTCCCTGCCCCTATTCCAACTCCTTCCCCAAATCCCCACCCCGGCCCCGCCTCCTCCCCTGAGTGTGCTACGTTCCTGCTTCTCTCCCCCCCCTCCCGCCCCCGAGCGTGCAAACAGCTGTTTGGCAGCACCCTGGCAGGAAGTGCTGGGAGGTAGGCAGAGGAGCGGGGACCCAGCGCGCTCAGGGGGAGAGGAGGTGGGGAGGGGAGCTTGGCTGCCAGTGGGTGCACAGCCTATGCCAAAGAGGGAGCCCTGAGGAACCTCCACAGAAGGGGGGGGGAATTAGAAGGATCCTCAGAATGACTCACTGAAGGAGCAATTAGAGATAGGAGGACAAGCAAGAAAGGACTGAGTTGAGAAAGTCAACAGAGGATAAGATAATCAATAAGCATGTGATTGAAAGTTCCAAAGGTGACTGACAAGTTGAGAAGGAGAATGGAGTACTTGTTCCAAGTTGTTCCAGGAAGAGGTTTATTAGAGACATTGTCAAGGACTGCTTCAGTGGAGTTCACATGGCAGAAACGGACTGGAGATCATGACTTCCATAGATTGTAGGGCTCTGCTACCAAATGCTGTCAACTAAGTCCCAAATCAAGCACATAATGTTTTGCAAAATGTATGTACTGACGCTCATGTAGCTGCTTTGAATTTTTCTTTGCTTTCCATTTTTTCTGCTGGTGCATGAACTTTTCTCTGAAGAGAATTCTGCTTTAATTTTACATTAATTTTTATAGTGCACTCATCATCATGGTATTCAAGAACTTCTTGAAGAACATGCTTTGAGGTCTGGTAGAAAGAATTTATCTTGCTATTTATATACTTTAGATATGCATCTAGTAATCCTCCTGGCTACTGTGTCCTTCTGATGCCTGTCACACAAAGAGAAGAAAGCAGCAGAGAGAAATGTGGAATATGTAAATGATTCTGTCCTGCCGATATACGTTTTGCTCGCCCTTCTTTGCACGTTCAGGTTGTTTAACATTTTCCTTGGGATGTGATGGGACTTGGCAGGAAGTCTCCTGGCCCTCTGGAGCGTGTATGAGAGGTCATCCCAGGCTTGATGTATTTTGGAATTTTCATAGCAACCCCGACCTTGTGAAATTTACAGTATTGGTCCTCTGCTGATTGTGTCCCCAACTCACATAGTCTGCCAGCCAAAGTTACAGAATGGGGCTAGGAACAGACAAACTGCATAGGGATATAGAGTGTAATGGTTTGAAAGGTGGCTGTGCTAGATCTTGTAAGACCATATTTCGATTCCAAGGCGATCACAGTGTCTGGTGGGTGTAACACAGCCATGCATGCAGATGACTGCACAGAAGCCTTTCCTGCATCATATAATGAATAAAGCTATGGCTGTTGATTGTATCTCAAGGTAGCTAAGAATCAGGCCCACTGATAAGGTTGTTCTTTAGGAAGTTATGTATTGTGAAGTGTTCTGGTGATTCATTCTGCCTTCTATGCACTGAATGTTGACTCCACACTGAATCCTCAGGTTTCTTACTGTTACCATTTCTCTCTGATGCTAGCAACATTAATTACATGTCCAGAACACTTCTATTTTCAAGTATTTTCTTTGGAGCAGCAAGGGTACTATGGCTCTTGGAGGACAAAATAGTCCTATAGCCCCTGCTATAGCAGATTTGGTGCAATCAGCAAGTTATCTGGTACTGAGTCTGACGCCCAGACTATTTTTAAGAACCTGTCTCCTACAGCTTGGGTAGCAACAAATATAGTATTACTTCTGATCTCTCATATTTTGTAGGATCCTTGGTGATAAATATATTTGGTGGGATTGCATACAGAATTTGCTGTGGACACACCTTGGATAATACGTCCATAGCCTCCAGAGCCCCATGTTCTCATTCTGAATAAATATTTCTCTACCCTCATTTTCTGGGCTGATAGGAACAGTTTATTTTAGGCTTCCATCTCTCCTCTGGTTCGTAGATAAATATGCCTGAGCCTAATCCTGGGATTTGGTTTACAACAGAGACAACCAGAACTTCCCTCAAGGAACAAGCAGTCTGACTTGTGCTCAGTAACTCAAGAATAATTCAAGTGAAGTAAAATGGACTTAGATCAGTATAAACCTGGTGAGAGATCAGATTCAAACCCAGTCTATCCTGAGAAGAAAGTGAAATGTGTACAATTGGAGTTTTCCTTTCAGAGTGTATATTCTCATCTTGATTCATGTGAATTTAAGTGCCTGAACTCTAATTAAGGCTAGTAGAAGTTATTCATGAAGATGAGACTATACGTTCCAAAACCTCCAAATTATTAGGGGTCCCCATTCAGGAGAGGGGCCTGGACTCTCAGAAACAAGATCTACAGAATATTGCTAATACATTTGATTAATATATATTTACCTGGGGAGTATTCTGTCAGGAAGCTTGTGTGTTGGAATAGATACAGGCAACTTTTGCATTTGCCTTGCATAATCAAAGAGCCCTGGTAAATTATGGGAATAAAGCTGAGAAGCTTTACCTGGAAATTAAAAAACAGAATAAAGCTTAATGCAGAAAACTTACGATTCTCAAGCATTTACATTAAAAATAGCAGAAAGACTTACCAGATATTGATAATAAGCAATTGTTCATTACATACAACCACGTACATCTTCGGGGAAATAGCTGATAAAGAAAAAAAAAAACAATTTACTGAACACAAAATGTTGTGTAGTACAATAAATCAATTTATAAGTTAGTATCTGGATAGGCAATACAACATAATTAACGTTGCTGTAATTTCTGTAGTAGAAATTGGCCTTAGATAAGTTAAACATAGTATTTTCACAGATTTTAGAGTTAATGCACAGGATAAAGTCATAATACATACAAACTTTATATTTTACACACACACAAATGTATAGTATATGCATACTTTCCCCGACCCGGGTTTTATCCGGGAAGAGTAGACAGATTCTTCTCAGGATATTTTCATAGAATCATAGAATATCAGGGTTGGAAGGGACCTTAGGAGGTCATCTAGTCCAACCCCCTGCTCAAAGCAGGGCCAATTCCCAACTAAATCATCCCAGCCAGGGCTTTGTCAAGCCTGACCTTAAAAACCCCTAAGGAAGGAGATTCCACCACCTCCCTAGGTAACCCATTCCAGTGCTTCACCACCCTCCCAGTGAAAAAGTTTTTCCTAATATCCAACGTAAACCTCCCCAACTGCAACTTGAGACCATTACTCCTTGTTCTGTCATCAGGTACCACTAAGGACAGTCTAGATCCATCCTCTTTGGAACCCCCTTTCAGGTAGTTGAAAGCAGCGATCAAATCCCCCCCATTCTTCTCTTCTGCAGACTAAACAATCCCAGTTCCCTCAACCTCTCCTCATAAGTCATGTGCTCCAGCCCCCTAATCATTTTTGTTGCCCTCCGCTGGACTCTTTCTAATTTTTCCACATCCTTCTTGTAGTGTGGGGCCCAAAACTGGACACAGTACTCCAGATGAGGCCTCACCAATGTCGAATAGAGGGGAATGATCACGTCCCTCGATCTGCTGGCAATGCCCCTACTTATACAGCCCAAAATGCCGTTAGCCTTCTTGGCAACAAGGGCACACTGTTGACTCATATCCAGCTTCTCATCCACTGTAACCCCTAGGTCCTTTTCTGCAGAACTGCTTCCTAGCCATTCGGTCCCTAGTCTGTAACAGTGCATGGGATTCTTCCGTCCTAAGTGCAGGACTCTGCACTTGTCCTTGTTGAACCTCATCAGGTTTCTTTTGGCCCAATCCTCTAATTTGTCTAATTTTAAATAAGACTCTCTATTAGCTCCTGGAAAGTTATACATTTCTGATCTCTGTTTTGTCCATTGGCGTTAATGGCAAAGTATAATCAGAGAGGTTAGCTTTTCTTTATCTTTGCCTCAAATTTCTAGTCAGTAAGGCATATGAAAGATCAGCTTTACTTTAATTCAGTTCACAAGTAGTTTTATTAATTTTCTATAATTGTGTAAGTATATTCTCCATTGTGACTCTGTGCTTGGCTTCAAGTGTTAGACCAACACTGGGTTGTGGGTAGTATAGAAACTAAATGAAACAATTTACACCTGAAAAACTATCAGCCTGAAAGGTGAAAGTCTGACAAGGTTATAAGTAACTGAAAGCGACTCTTTAGCACTGAAACAGGTAACCTTAAGTGCAGCTGCAGCATGTATAGATGTATTAAAGCAAAGGAGATATTACGTTATGCAGCACTAGCCTTAATTGCTGAAAAATGACAAGGACTTTATTTTCAAAATTCAAAAACAAACATACCTGTTCCATTGATGTTTCATGAAGTTCATTGAGATTCAGGGTGTAAATACCTTCCTCTGCACCAAATATCAAGTATTGATCTGTAAAGGGAGAGAGAAATTAAAATTAACAAATCTGGAGTTAAGGAAAGTGAAAATAATATGAACATGGAGCTGGTTTAGCAAAGCAGTCTTTCACTATCATTAACAGAGGCACTCACATTCATCAAAAGCAGGCAATCTACTTTGTTTAAATTTCCTTAGATCAGGAAGTAGCAGTAGCTTAAATTCAAAAAAACAAAACAAGAAGCAGAGGGATTCCTCTTATTTTAGTTCAAAATACTGGCCATAAGAATTACTGCTGGAAGAACCTATATGAACAATATACTTTATTTAAGTTCCTGCTATAAAGATGAAGCTTAACTCACATTAATATACATTACTTAACAGTTCTCTTTCTGCAGGACCCATAACCACTTCATAGGGTGTTTATCAATGATGGTACTGACTGACATGTTATAGCAGCTCTTCTTTGGGGGCCCCATCGGTTTCTGCAAAATTTAAGATAATTCCACATCTATCCCTCATGGTTACAAAGGTAACCTTCTGAATGTTGGCCACCACTGCATTCTCCTTCTGAGTTTCCAAAGAGTTTCCAAGAGAGTTAAAACCATTGTTTGCTGAGAAGTTGGAATTGTCTCATCTAAATGAGGTGTCAACTTCAAAGACTGATTTTGATCACTTAAATTTCAGAAAAGTATTTTATTGCTGGTCATTTTAGTAGTAGCAGCTTGCTAAAATTTCAGGCAAAACTTGAGTCCCATATCACCAATTCGCCCCTCCCCTATAGTCTGACTCCTGTAGCATAGATCACTTCATCCCACACTGAAATATATTTACCTATGATGGTAATGGTGGCAGCCTCTCTCTCTGCCCACAACAGATCTGAGAAGTTAAGTGAACAATAATATATCCAATGAAACTACAGGGGGAACTGAGGAAGTCAGGATGTGGCTGTTTGACCAGGACACTAGGGGTAACAGCATTATCTCCAAACCTGGGATTTTTGATTCCCAGAAGCAGAGTGTGTTTTACACCTCAACCAAAAAGAAGAATACATGTACCTCACTTTCATCTGTATGGTAAACTTATTTTATGGAACTAAAAAGCTGCAATCTACATCACATACCTAAAAGTAAAGGGAATTTACTTTTTTTTTAAATCAATGGTTGATTTGAGTTTAAGCAATCCAATAAAGAGAAAATTCCTATATACACAAGTGACACTTTTATAAAGAATTCTCTTGATATCTAAACTGAATAGATCATGTTCTTAAAACCTTCAGGAGAGAATAAATAGGATGAAAATACATAATGTACTACCTCTTGTATCTGGATTAATCCATGATGTTGCACAATGAATTTTTAATGGGCACCCATTGAAAACCTTTGAAAAGCAAGCACCCATCTGTGAAAGTAAAATATAAGCCATTTAGAACAGTGAATTTGATACTTTACATCAACAGGTATTAGGAAAAATTCTAATTATGTATTTCAAATGGCACAGTTTTTGCTTTATTGAAGGGGTAAAAGAGTTAGGGACCAGTTTATTTAATTTTTTCTATCTGAGTGATTTCATCCCCATAAAACATGCCAGAGAAAGGGAAGCTTATTTTTTTTTAAATAAAGCCAGTCACAGTTTCTTTGCCTCTCATATATTTCTGAATTAACATACTTCAAGACCTGCCCGTTCTGGTAACTGATTATAACAATGTCTATTTATTGCAGCATGAGAGGAAACTGAAAAAGGCTCTGTGTGAAATATGGGAGTATGATAAAAATCAAAGTAGTCTCAAGAGTGCTCTCTTATTTCTGAAATATTTTACAAATTTGAAATGTCATCAGTTGTTGCATAAATCACCACTCATTTTTATTTCAAGAACTTTCTTAAAACTCAATCTGTTCTGAAATGCAAATCTTAAACGATAGGTATGGTTAATGATATTGGCTTTCAAATATTTTACTTTAAAAAAAACTGTTGTGACAACTATCTAAACCAATTGTTCAATTGGACGTTTTTTTAACTGACATAGAACTTCACTGAATATTCAAATTTGATTTTTTTTTTTATTTAACACAAAAAAACATTTCTATACTATATTCAAAATTAGTTTGGCTGGTCCAATATTATATACTTACATGGACTTTAGGTGTCGGTGGAAGGCCATTACTAATTGGTTTCTAGAAAAAATATTGTAAGCTTAGATTATTCTTTTAATAGTTATACACATTTCACTAAAAACAAAATTAGTGTACAGATTAAACATTAAAATATCTTTTCTGAACAGTCAGACACAGTGCATAAGTAACTTAGTAACTGTGAGTATAACTATATTAGATGAAACTGACAAGCCAGTATTTATTCATTTATCTGCATAAAAGACACCCACCAGTGGCAAACTCCATGCAAATTGTTAAACACAATAAATATAGACATGCTGTACATTTTCAAGTTTAATACTGCACTCATTTAATGAGATGCACTAAATAACTACAGGAATACCCCAGTTTTTATAGAATTTGGTATGTGAACTTGCTAACCTTCCTTGTCTGTTGATGCTGCCAACTCCCCCACCTCCTACAGAGGAATTACTGTTCTAGTGAAATTCATCTATTACGATTTCTTAATCTCAATATCCCATAACTTAACTTCTATATAATTTCTTATATAATAAAAATTTCAAATTAGAGATGTGAAAGAACACTAGAGTGTCATCATCCATTATTACAAAGCTTATGAGCCTTAGTATTATAATTAGCTGTTCAACATTCCAAACAGTTGCTTAATGTAAACCCTGCTTTATTAAATTGTTTCAGCATTCCACACATTGTTTATTTTATACCAAAACCATTTCATAAGCATCAAGAATACTTATTTCTTTCAGTGCAGAGATATTTCAACCAACAATTATCTCCTTTTTAAAACTGTAAGCTGCTTCAACTACAAAACTTGAAAGGGACACAGACAGCTGTAGGTCTAGAGGATTTCAAAAGATGAGTTACAAGTAGTTTCGGGAGCTATACTTATCTGAGTTTCCCCACCAATATTTATGGTTTTAAAATCAGATTTTAACTCTTTAAAATATGTTCTCCCCCCACCCCTTATTGTTCTGATAACTCCTCTCCTCCCTCCCCTCCCCCCCCCCCAAAAAAAACCCCTGACTAATGGCAACATTTTACAGAAGCAGCCCGATTTTAGGGCACAAACTGAGACATCTTGAACCTGACTTTCAGAAATGTTGAACACTCATCTCCCATTAGCTTCAACTGGAGTCAGAACTGGGTACTGAGCCAGTCTGAAAATCAAGCCCAAGGTTTCAAGTTGGGATGCAGAAACTGACACCCCCAAAAATCAGTGAAAATTCTAAAAAATTTGATCTAAATGACTACACAGGAGAAATAATTAAATGGATTATTACACACCAAAAGGTGTCAAAATGCACAATGACAGCAAACTAAAAAGGAAGTATTTTTCCTCCCAGACTTCTTTCCACAAATTTCCCCTCTTCTGCTGTCCTCATCCACCATCATTCTTTCTCTTGTCTCCGACGTTTCCTTTCTCCTGGCCCTGCTCCTCATAACTCTGCTTCTCCTATGTCTCTTCTTCCACATCCCCCACGCCTCGTCCCTTTTCTCCCATAGCAAGAGGGGAAATCTAGGAAAAGACCAAGAAGTTCCCATGCAAGGCCACTCAGCAGCTGCTACGACACTGCTCACTAGCTTGGTTCCCTCCCTAGTGGCAATTTGTTGTGATAAAGGCTGCCAGTGCCGGAAAAGGACCTGGGCAGGCAAGGAAAAAAGCAGAGGCTCAGAACAACATTACAAGGGGACTAGAAAAAGGGATGTACGGCTGAAGACTGAAATTTTTACCGTCCTATTTAAGTGAGTCCATATCCCATAGCGACCATCTCTGTGTGGGTGCGGAGGAAGCTTTCAGGTGTCTTTTTCTCCCAATGACAGCACTAGGCACACACCAGCATCAACTGCTAGGTGTTTATTTTGTGCTGGTAAACACTCTGAATACAAGCAAAGTGTTGAACAACAGACTCACTTGCTCTGAGCTGCATGGACAGAGCAGTAGAATCAATATAAGGTGGTTCCCATGGGCAAATCCTGGGTCCATTTGTCTAAAAATCCTTGGAAAACACAGGACATCACAGAGTATCTGTGACAGTTGACAGCTAGGCTGCTGTAGTGGCTCAAAGGGAGAGAAGGGGTCTCAGTAAGCTGGAGTCCAAACCACACAGGACTTAAGTCAAAATGAACAGTTAAACCTGAAAGCAAACAGGATGCTAAGAGAACTAGGGTATACATGTCAATAATATAAAAGCTGTGCATATACAGTATTTTAATTTGAATGGTATATTTATAAACAGCTAAATACATTGTGTTACTGAGTTCTTGCTGGACATCAGTTTTGTAATTTGTAATTTAAGATTTTATTCTGTAGGCCTGAGAGCCTCAGAAGTTCATTAATTGCTAAGGGGTAAAATCACACGGTTATAGATAGAGGCTTTCAAAATGGAATTAGGTCCAAGTATGCCAAAATACATAAAGGCACACAACTTAAAAATCATATTGTTTGAACAAGTTTTTAAAAACATATGTGTTTTCTAACATCACTCTAGATTTTTGTCTTCACTACTGTTACCTCAAGTTATAATTCGAGTCCTGTCCATGTACAAACACCCTTAACTCAGATGTGGTGGTGCTTTTAACTGGAGCTGGGAGGCCCACCAGGGGTATAGAATAAAGCTGGAGTTAGCAAAACTCGTCAGCTGCTAACAGAACCACTCTGCAGCATGGACAGAGATCAGCTCTACTTGCATGCTGCTAGTCCTCCAATGCCTTCCTGCAATTCCTCCCCTGGGCCCAGAAAGGACAAACAAGTTCTTCCACAATTTGCTGGGAAACAATTAACACAGCAGCTCAGCTTACTGCTGACCAAAGAACCCTGCGAATTTCCCCAAAACAAGCAATTGCAGGGCCAGTATGGACACAGCATCTACTGCAGGGGTAGGCAACCTATGACACGGGTGCCAAAGGCGGCACGGCAACCTATGACACGGGTGCCAAAGGTGGCACGCGAGCTGATTTTCAGTGGCACTCACAGTGCCTGGGTCCTGGCCACCGGTCCGGGGGGCTCTGCATTTTAATTTTATTTTAAATGAAGCTTCTTAAACGTTTTTAAAACCTTATTTACTTTACATACAACAATAGTTTAGTTATATATTATAGACTTCTAGAAAGAGACCTTCTAAAAACGTTAAAATGTATTACTGGCACGCAAAACCTTACATTAGAGTGAATAAATGAAGACTCGACGCACCACTTCTGAAAGGTTGCTGATCCCTGATCTACTGTGTTATTTTGCACTGTGGCCACTCTCACTTGAGCTAGGCTACCTTGCGAGGAGTAAATTGAGTACTGATAACCTGAGTAAACTCTGCAGTGAAGACAAACCCTTTAAAATTTAGGACTAAAAATCTGTCAACAACAATAAAAAACCTCAAGAGTTCCAGCTCACCCTCCATCCTGATTCCTCACTGGTAACTCCTGCATATCTCCACATTCTCTCCCCACCTACTGTGGAATCCTTCCGGTCCCTCTTTCAGTTCCTTCTTTAACTCCATCCCCAGTATGGCCAAGTCAACTTCCCCACCCTAAACTGCCTTCTCTGCTGGATCTGGTGCTGCTACTTCTCTTGTGCTGAATAACTGCTGATACTGAAGTGTCACATATTATCAGTTTAGCCTCAGTAAACACACACTTTGATTTTAACCTTTTCCCCAGAAGATCCATTTAATTTACTGTAGAAGTGGCTTGATTATATCCCTGTTAAGAACAATTCTCTCCATTGCCAAGCAGCAGTTAAACTGCAATCCAAAGCTAACTAGTCTGGGGAGAAAAATGCTATGACTGTATATGACCTTAATTGCGCAATATGATCCTCAATAGCCCCCACAAACTGCAGAGGATTTATGCAGATATTTCTTCTTAACTCTAATACAGTTTATATATAGCCCTAGATGTATACATTACATGTAGAAATTACTCAAGGCAATCCTTGGCACATTGACAGGAAGACAGAATTAAGGATTTGCATGTATTCAGAAACCCATATCTGCTGCAATGAAATCTGCTTCTAGCAGGCAGTCTTTCAGAAAGTACAACAGAACCTTGCTAATCCACATCATTTTATAATCCACACAAAAAACTCTCCATCTCGCAGCAAAGATTTTATACGAGACCGTGTTGCAGTGAAATGTTAAATTCCTCAAATTATTATTTTGACACGTTATTAAGTATCAAATAATTAAAGCCCAAATTGCAATCATCAATGTAAATTAAACTACATTTTGCGTTACATTTTCCTTGGTTTCCCAATTTTTTTTTGTTTTCATACCCACTAGTCAGCAAAATTCATTAATCTATGTGATCTCTCCTCATCATTAATATGAATTATTGAGGTTCTACTGTATTGCATGGACAGGACACATCACTAAGGTTTCACACACACACACAAATCTTGAATGCACAATATTTATTACTTGTAATAAATGACAGCTCCTAGTAGCATTTAAAAATAAAATTGGTATTAATGTTGACTGCTTAAATTTAGATAAAGACTGTAGCATGATTAAACAGTTTAGCCAAAATGTTTTAAACTTGTAAGACAAAATCCATTCAACAGATATCAAAACCTGAATATATGAAACAAATCAATAATCATAGAATCATAGAAATGTAGGACTGGAAGGGACCTTGATAGGTCATCTAGTCCAGTCACCTACACTGAAGCAGGACTAAGTATTACCTAGACCATCCCTGACGTGTTTGTCTAACCTGTTCTTAAAAACCTCCCTAGGTACATTTGTTTCAGTGCTTAACTATACTGACAGGAAGTTTTTTCTTATGTCTAATACCTAAATCTCTCTTGGTGCAATTAAAGCCCATTACTTCTTGTCCTGTCCTCAGTGGTTAAAGAGAACAATTTATCACCCTCCTCTTTATAACAACCTTTTTTATACTTGAAGACTTTTACGTTCCCCCTCAGTCTTCTCTTCTCCAGAGTAAATAAACCCATTTTTTTCAATCTTTTCTCATAGGTCAGGTTTTCTAGCCCTTTAATTATTTTTATTGCTTTCCTCTGGTCTTTCTCCAATTTGTCCACATCTTTCCTGAAATGTGGTGCCCAGAACTGGACACAGTACTCCAGTTGAGACCTTATCAGTGCTGAGTAGAGTGGAAGAATTATTTCTCGCATTTTGCTTACAAGACTCCTGCTAATACACTGCAGAATGATGTTTGCTTTTTTTGCAACAGTATTATATTATTGATCCATATTTAGTTTGTGATCCACTATAACCCTTTGATCTTTTTCTACAGTACTCCTTCCTAGGCAGTAATTTCCCATTTTGTATTTGTGCAATTGATTATTCCTTCCTAAGTGTAGTATTTTGCATTTGTTCTTATAGAATTTCATCCTATTTATTCAGACCATTTCTCCAGTTTGTCAAGATCCTGCTGAATTCTAAATTCTGTCTTCCAAAGTGCTTGCAACCCCTCCCAGCTTGGTATTGTCCACAAATTTTATGAGCATACTCTCTACTATGGCACTATCCAAATAATTTATGAAGATACTGAATGGAACCGGACCCAGGACACATCCCTGTGGGAACCCACTTGCTGTGCCCTTCCAGCTTGATTGTGAACCATTAATAACCACTCTCTGAAAATGGTTTTCTAGCCAGTTGCGCACCCACCTTATCGGAGGTTTGTCTAGGCTACATTTCTCTAGTTTGTTTATGAGAAGGTCATGTGAGACAGTATCAAAAGCCTTACTAAAGTCGAGATACATCACATCTATTGTTTCCCCCCCATCCACAAGGCTTGTTACCCTGTTAAAGAAAGATATTAGGTTGGTTTGACATGATTAGTTCTTGACAAATTCATATTGCCTGTTATTACCTTGTTTTCTTCTGGGTGCTAACAAAATAGAATGTTTGATTATTTGCTCCGCTATCTTTCCGGGTTCCAAAGTTAAGCCGACTGTTCTATAATTCCCTGGTTTGTCCCTATTCCCCTTTTTATAGATAGGTACTATATTAGCCCCTTTCGGTCCTCTGGGATCTCTTCCATCCTCCACAAGTTCTCAAAGATAACTGCTAATGGCTCAGAGATCTCTTCAGCCAGTTCCTTAAGTACTCTAGGATGTATTTCATCAGGCCCTGCTGACTTGAAGACATCTAACTTGTCTAAATAATTCTTAACCTGTTCTTTTCCTACTTTAGCCTCAGATCCCACCCCCATTTACACTGACGTTCGCTGTTAGTCGTCCAGTCACTGCTAACTTTTTTGGTGAAAACTGAAACAAAAAAGGTATTTAACACTTCTGCCACTGCTGCATTTTCTGTTATTGTCTTTCCCTCCTCATTGTGTAATGGGCCTATCCTGTCCTTGGTCTTCAATAAAAGCACGTGCAACTCAATTTAAGGAGTTTAAAAAAAAAAAAAAAAAAAAAGAGTATAAAAGTAGATTTGAAATCATTACCTACCAGTATTTCCTTCTTTTCTTTCCTTGAAAAATTAGTGTCTCTATTTTCATTTGGCTGTTGATGTGGAGATCCCTCTCTGTCACCATTTAAATCTAAAGAACTCACTCCATTACCTTCAAAAGAAACGTTTAAAGTTATAAATACATTTTCTCTACATTCAACTATTAATGTAATCATCTACAGACATGAATTTGATGGGTCAAATTCTCTGTGGGCATTAACGCCATTGTCTTCAATGGAGTTACACCAGCAAAAAAAGTAGCCCATTATAACAGGAAAAGGGGTTGTAATCATTTCAATCCTTTCAAGCCCCTAAACGAAGATCAATAAAACTTCTGAAGGTTTTCAGTATGAGATAGTATGAAACAGAGTCATCTTCACTGACTCTCTTTGTATTTACAGCACATGTGGAGAGAGGATATTCACAGATTTAGATTTTCACGCTTTTCCCCAGAGAACAGATTTTCCCTTTTCAAACATTGCTGCCAGTCCATGTAGCTGCTTCAAAGCAAAATCAGGAGTTGCAAAAGCTCATTCTCTGAAAAGAGAAGCTTATCACATGTATATCTTCATTTAACCCTCTACATTTGGGAAATTAGGTATTTTTTCTTTTCTGTTAATTAACAAAAGAATTATATAGCCACAGAACTTCCCCCCCGCCCCAAACTCTCTCCCTATGGTATTAAGTCAGAAGTTTATACATCTACTTTTTAAGCTAAAGGAGCCTGAAAAATCGTGAGTCTCACAAATGTAAATTTTTAAAAGGCCAAATTTTAAGTGATTAGAACTCAAGCTAATTAACAGATTTACTTGAATATAGTTTAGTTTTCCTCAGGCTATATGCTGAACATTTGGGGCATATAGACTGTTTTTCCTACAAAATAAAGGATGGACTCCCACTTCAAGTGCAAAATACACTCCAACCTTATCTAAGGAGTGACTATGGTGCCTCCATTTTTTAATATATATATGTGTGTGTGTGTGCGCACACACACACACAC
Source organism: Emys orbicularis (assembly GCF_028017835.1). Taxonomy (NCBI): domain Eukaryota; kingdom Metazoa; phylum Chordata; order Testudines; family Emydidae; genus Emys; species Emys orbicularis. Next base: position 213,297,409 of record NC_088685.1, on the reverse strand, counting down.
ACACACACACACACACACACACACACACACACACACACACACACACACACATAGAATTTTATTCTATAAATTCTACATGAAAATTACTACCAAATTTTGGTCACTAACACAAAAAGTTATGTGAACGTGAGATAAGACATTTACCTGTTCTGTAACTGGTGTTCTTCGAGATGTGTTGCTCATGTCCATTCCACATTAGGTGTGTGCGCTCACCACATGCACCGGTGCCAGAAGTTTTTCCCTCAGCAGTATCCATAGGGGAGCGGCTCTGGCTCCCTCTGGAGTGGTGCTTGCATGGCACGGTATAAGGGGCTCCACCGGCTCCCCCAACCCTCAGTTCCTTCTTGCCAGAAACTCCAACAGTGGGGAAGGAGGGTGGGTCATGGAATGGACATGAGCAACACATCTCAAAGAACACCAGTTACAGAACAGGTAACTGTCGTCTTCTTCGAGTGCTTGCTCATGTCCATTCCATATTAGGTGACTCCAGCAGTTCCCGTGGAGGCGGGTAGGAGTTCACAGCCGCGCAGATTGCCGAACCCAGCATCGTCTCTGGCCCACTGAGTGATGGCATAATGAGATGTGACCGTGTGGACAGAGGACCACGTCACAGCTCTACAGATGTCCTGGATTGGGATGTGCGCCAGGAAGGCCGCCGAAGACGCCTGTGCTCTAGTCAAATGGCCCTGACAATCGGCGGTGGTGAGACCTTGGCTAGCTCGTAACAGGTCTTTATGCAAGAGGTGATCCTGATGGAAATCCTCTGCGAAAAACCAGAAGGCCCTTCATCCTATCCGCCGTAGCGATGAAGAGCTGGGTCAATTTACGGAAAGTCTTGGTACGCTCCAAGTAAAAAGCTAAGGCCCTCGGGACATCCAGCACGTGCAGACGCCTCTCCTCAGCAGTCTGTGTGGCTTGGGACAGAACACTGCTAGGAACAACTCTAGTAAGAGCGGCGAACATTCTGTGAACCGTCACCGGCAGCAAGAAGGAACTGAGGTTGGGGGGAGCCGACGGCACCCCTTATATCGCGCCATGCAGGCGCCACTCCAGAGGGTGCCAGAGCCGCTCTCCTATGGATACTGCTGAGGGAAAAACTTCCGGCACTGGTGCATGTGGTGAGCACACACACCGAATGTGGAATCGACATGAGCAAGCACTCGAAGAACTAAATATTACTGAAAGACATTTCAACCACAATTTGCCATTTGATACCATGTCTCTCTTACACTTATAAACACAACACCAGATACTGATTAAATCCACAGGAAATCATCTGCAAACACTTGGAAGGTGGTAAGGTGATAGGGAATAGCCAGCATGGATTTGTAAAGAACAAATCGTGTCAAACCAATCTGATAGCTTTCTTTGATAGGATAACGAGTCTTGTGGATAAGGGAGAGGCTGTGGATGTGGTATACCTAGACTTTAGTAAGGCATTTGATACGGTCTCGCATTATATTATCGATAAACTAGGCAAATACAATTTAGATGGGGCTACTATAAGGTGGGTGCATAACTGGCTGGATAACCGTACTCAGAGAGTTGTTATTAATGGTTCCCAATCCTGCTGGAAAGGCATAACAAGTGGGGTTCCGCAGGGGTCTGTTTTGGGACCGGCTCTGTTCAATATCTTCATTAATGACTTAGATATTGGCATAGAGTCAGATCAGGCCTTAAACTCCATATCAAACACCAGAGAAATGCTTACAAACCAATAGGCAGGAAGCACAATTAACTGCTATATAATTACTGAAATCAATTCATTTGTTTATCTGTGAACCTTTGAAGCCCAGTTCTACTCTCAGGTATGTCCACACAACTCCAATTGACTTAAATGGGAGCTTGCGCAGCAGAACAGAATTTGACACTTAGATCTATGAAAACATACAATGCTGCCCACTGTTACACAGTTTCAGCATATTTCACCTTGAGTATGTTGCTTAAGGATCCAATCCTGTCCTCACGGACATCAAGAGGAATTTTGTCAATGACTACAATGGGAGGTGTATTTGGCCCAGGTAAGTTATAGTGTACATTTTTACTGCAGCTGGTTTTCCTGTACTATTTTTGCTACTTGCCCACAGAAGTACACATTACCACAGGATGAGTCATGTGTACATCTGTCTAATCCCCACACACTACTTGGTGTCACTTGTATTACCTATAGGATTAGGCTTCGGGGGAGGCAACCGAGGAGGGGGTGGTCTAGGTGGAACTTGTGATGTTAACTTTGCTGGACTGTCTGAAACAGGGCATCTCTTGATCGTTCCTTGATTATCATCTTCAGAAGAATGACCTTCCTGTGGTATGCAGATGGATTTAGGCTGAAAAATAAATATAACGATATTAATGAACGATATAAACAAAGTAATCTATCTAGGCATTTATACCACACTCATCATGGTAATACTGTACTAGAGCTCCGCGTTGTACGTATCCCATGAGTGTACTGATAAAGAAAACTGTATGCTCCATTAAGCAAAACAACATTTACTGCAGAAAAATGCTTAGCAATAAAACAAGTTTCTTGTACTAACAGAAAACTCAAATTATTAAGTAGTTAATAATATTAAGTGCACTGAAATCATGATTGGCCTGCTGAAACGTCACTACTCATGTCAGGTTCTGCATTCTAGGTAGTCAGGCCTGGTGGCTGGAGCAGTGGTCATAGCCGGACATAGGTTCAAGGCCGGGCCAAGGGTATCACTGATACCAGTGTCTGGGGACAGGCCATGGGTCAGAACTGGGGTCAGAGTCTGTGGACAAGCAAAATCATGATCACAGTTAGAAACAGGCCAACAATCAAAGCCAGGCTGGAGTCAGTCTGAGGGTCAGGAGGCGGGTGCAGAACAGGGTAGGGCACAGACAAGGCTCAAGCGGGCTGGAACAAGGCTCAGGCAAGGCTAGGGCAGAAACAGGAACTAGATCAAGAGCAGGCTGGAAGCCTAGGGAGTTTAAGACTGCGAGGCAGCAGGTGGGTTCCTGGACAAGTAGTGCTGTTGCACAGACAAACTTGCAGCTCTGACAGGGTCATCTGTGCCTGGGGGTCATCTGACCTGGTCCCTGCTCAGGGATAGGCTGCTGCAGCATTCTTGAGGGCTGAGTCACTGCAGGCTCTGCTTATGGGATGAATCAGTGCAGCTGAGTTGCTGCAACGTGCCTGAACTATAAGACTCTGCAGCAGGCTCTGTTGGAGGAGTGAGTCATGGCACCTATTGAGGCTCTGGGGGATCTAAAGGTCACGCCCCCCCCAGCCTAACAGGAGGAGCCACTGGACTCAGGCATCAAGAAAGTATGGGGAAGAATGAAAAAACAGCGACAGGACTGAGGGTCACAGGGTCAAAAGCAGAAATCCAGAGGGCGACCCCGAGGGGTGAGGCATGGCAAGTGAGTAAGCTGGCTGTGGGTTTGGCCCACAGTTTATGTCCAACAGGTAATCAAATCAGAGGCATTTAAGATAAAGTATAGAGCTGAATCAGAATGGAGGCTGGCCTTTGGGATCTGTGAAACATGGCTACAGATCCCTATGCTTTTGGGAGGACCCCAAATCAGTACATGGCTACAGAGGGCAGGGTCAAGCAGACACACACTGATGGCACTAAAACTGTCGCTAGCTCCCTCCCAGTCATCCAACTGAAGCTGAGTTGGTGCCAATCATCGACAGTTCTTAAACCCAGTCTGTGCCTTTTCGTGGAGTTGTTTCCCTCCTGTATACAGGCAGATCAGAGTAGCAGTGACCTCAGTTCTCCTGCCCCACTAATCCCTTTTCTTTTGTCCTTTTTTCCAATGCATTAAGTACAAACAAGTTTTCTTAGGCATCAGGCATGCGTCTCTCCTTGCTCTAGCTCTTTTCTACCATACCTTGTTGTTATAACAAATAACAGAATGCCACTCTGCAGTCGAGTCCGGGTTCTAATAAACACATAATGGACTTACACAGCAGTGTTTTGTATTTTCCGAAATGCTACCCAAACATTAATTAACCCTCACCGTGTCAGGTGCTTGGATAACAGTGCTAAGCATGGTACAAATGCCTAAACAGATAAACATATAATTTCCCTTTTATAGATTGGGAAATAGACACACAGGGAAGTTGGTTTCCCCCAACATAGAGTAAGTCAGAGTAAGACCCAGGATTAAAAAAAGTGAGAAATCTTCAATGCTTGCCTCACATCCCTAGAACTTGCTGGCTTTCATATTGCTCTTCCACAGCAGGCAAAAGACATTGAAGCAAGTCAAATTTTTTTTTTTTTTAAATAAACATTGTTCCCATTTATGGCTTCAGCACTATAAAGCAACTGATTTGTCTGTTCTGCATTTTGGTTATTGCTATTGACTGTCCTACTCTTGGAACCTTCAGAACCCAAGTTTGTCTATCACTCTTGCTCATTACCTCAGCATGCGCAGCACCAGCTGGAGATGGAAGTCCTTTCTTGTGTGCTGCCTTTACTGATACAGCTTTCTTGCCCTACAGTGCCATCCATAGGACATTTCACAAGAGTGTGTGTCTGCTGTTCTGTGGTCAATTAATAGAAGCGGAAGACTCATGGTTAATGAATATCTACAGCACATGGAGGCAGCCATAATTGGCAAGGTCAGGTTGTGGAAGTTGCAAGGCTCTCAAAGGTCCCAGTTGTAAAATGGAAAGCTACAGCACTCCCTGCCGAGGAAGGGAGCAATCACAAACGTAACAGCAGATTCATTAGGCTAGAATCCACTGGAGCCAGGAACCCCATGGGCCCACTGAGCTGCAGAACTGGCTGGGCCAGTGGGGCAGAGAAACACTAGGCTCCAGGGGCCTGTGACTTCATCCAACCCAAGGAGAGGGCTGATGTGAATGCTACTCTAGGGCCAGAATCTGCAGATTGAGGAAATAAAAATGAGATCCGTCAGAAGAGCATGAAAGGAAAAAAGCCTGTAAAGCAGAAAACGGCAGAGGCTGACAGCTCAAGTACAGACTGGTTGCAAGAGACTGGGCAAGGCAGCATCTAACAGACTCTTAAAGGGCAACGTTTTGATGCCAAAACACAGAATTCCCCTAGGCCTGTCTGCACAGCTAAAAGCAGGCATGGTTAACCCACCCAGCGTTGGTGAATGGACACACTCAGAATAAGATATAGGGGTTTTTTGCACCTTTTAATTTACTTTGAATGTACAATGAAAGTGTAGATCAACAGTGTTAGTGTAAGTGGCAGTATTTGAGATCTGATCTGTACACACAACCATTTAAGTATCCCATCATTGCAGCTGAAGTTAGTAGTCAAGACTCTTGCTGTGGTGGCCCTTTGGTGGGAATTCCTGCCTCTCCAGCCCCAAATCCTTCAAATACCTAATCTAATCCCTCCCTAAATATTAATGGTACACTCAAACACCATTTCTGTATTGCTGAATACCACAGATTCTATTACACACATTTTCCCAAATTAGAGATGTACACAAATAATTGAAAGGTCAAATCTCACCTTGATAAATTTGGGGCCAATAGAAGTTTTGAGTAAAGTTTTCAAAAATGCTTAAGTCAATGAGACTCTTAAGTCATTTAGAGACTTACGAATTTTTTGGGGAAAAAATTAAATAAAAATATTTTTAGCATATTTCTCCCCTTATGTAATACAGTGGAAAAACCTGCTTACCTTCGGTGGTAAAGGAGGTGGCACTTTAGGTTTAATTGTAGCGCTACAAAGAAAATAAGTACAGATCATTTAGAAGTTATCCAAATACAGATCTCGGACACATCCTCACAATGCTTTATTCTTGATGCAGTCACCGTAGGATTTATTTTTATATTTTTTAAATGCTATACAAATAATTGAAACATCCTGAGTTTTTTGATCAATACCAGTGTTATTTCTATACACTTACACGATGTATATTTTCAGTGTTGCTCCCTCCTTTGCCCCAGATACAAGCAGGAGGAACCCAAGTGCCCCCGGAGACCTCCCCCTGAAGTCATGAGTGACAATTTTGAAATGCTCAGCTGTTGAGCCTATATGGACTTGTGCAGAAGAGAGGAGAGATTCTTAACAGGGAGACGCAGAGAGGACACAGCGTGAGTCTAGCATGTGTTGAAAGAAAGAGGAGGGATTTAATACTTAAGTGGGGAATACAGGATATTAGTTGGATTTACTAAAAATGTATTGATGGTCGTGTGGAATGATGATGATTATATAGGATGACGATAGGGCGGTGAGGCGTGCGGCTGTGATGTGGCTGAGGACAGCGCACATCTACTAAATGGCTGCTCATCTCATACTGGCCTACCAGGAAGACTTTCCAAACGCCACATTGCTGACCCTGAGGCTACTGATGCCCACCTAAGCCCTTTTGACACATTTGATTTTTTTTTTTTTTTTAAACTTGTACAGCTTGACAAATTGGAGAACTGGTCTGAAATCAACAAGATGAAATTCAGTGAAGTGCAAAGTACTACACTTAGAAAGGAAAAATCAAATGCACAACTACAAAATGGGGAATAACTGGCTAGGTGGTAGTTCTGCTAAAAAGCATCTGGGAGTTATTCAATTTGCAATCCACTATATAAGTCAACAATGTGATGTAGTTGCAAAAAAGGCTAATATTCTGGGGTGTATTAACAGGTGCGCCATATTTAAGGCAGGGGAGGCAATTATCCTGCTCTATTAGGCACTAGTGAGGCCTCACCTGGAGTACTGTGTCCAATTTTTGTGGCTACACTTTAGGAAAGGGGTGGACAAATTAGACAGAGTCCAAGGGAGAGCAACAAAAATGTTAAAAGGTTTAGGAAACCTTTTTGAGGTTGAGGAGGGGTTAAAAAAAACAAAAAATCAAAAAAACTTAGGCATGTTTAGCTTTGAGAAAAGAAGACTGATGGGGGACCTGATAAAAGTCTTCAAAGACGTTAAGGGCTGTTATACAGAGGACTCTGATCAATTGTTCTCCATGTCCACTAAAGGTAGGACAAGAAGTAGTGAGTTTAATCTGCAGCAAGGGAGATTTAGGTTAGATATTAGGAAAAACTTTCTAACTCTCAGGGCAGTTAAGCTCTGGAACAGGCTTCCAAGAGAGACTGTGGAATCCCCATCACTGGAGTTTTTAAGAACAGGTTAGACAAACACCTGTCAGGGATGGTCTAGATTCACTTGGTACTGCCTTACCACAAGAGGCTGGATGTGATGACTTTTCAAGGTCCCTTCCAGCCCTACATTTTTAGGATTCTATCATTCTGTGATCTCTGTTTAATGTTTTGTATTTTGAACTTTTTACCAATCTTTACTGTACCACCTGTGCATTTGCAAATAATGATGATGAAAGCAGCAAACATCTTTCCTTGGACAGCTCATGGACGTGACCACTGGATTCTTCATCTCAACCATATGCAAAGCAGCAAATCTGTTCACAGCATACTATTAACCTACTATTCGGTAATGTGATCAGTAATATTTTATCCTTTTCCTTGCAGAATTCTGTGTGGACCTGAGTTCTCACGAAGCAAATATTCAACAGCCTGGTCCTGGAGAAAAATGTATCAGCATAAAATGAAAAGCTATTTCAAGTTTTTTTTCCCCCAGCACTTTGTTGTAAAGGATTTGCTGTAATTTTGGTCTTGCATTCTTATACTGTTGAACAGCCTGTTGTTAGAAATATTTTTATCATCTTTTGGAAGTATAAAATATTTAGTGTGAATAATTTTGAGAATGCAGCCCTGAAATCTTGAATTCTTGCACAGAAATTTAACTGCTTTTGAATTATGCTTCTCCAAAAAAAAGGGATAAGAAAATATCCAAGAAGTGAGAACTTTTTTGGAACACTCTTATCTTCCCTTGCCTGGTTTCCCTAAGACTTTCCAGAGAAGTTCTATCCCAGCATAAGGTCAGGTTGATTTTGGTTTGGAGAAGGGGAGTTGGAAGAGGAGTTCAGAATCCAGTTTATACTAGGAACCTTGTTTCATCTTTAACAATGAAAGTAACTATCTTCTCTTTCATTTACCCTCACTCAAATCCTCTATCGTATATCAAAGTTAAAATCTTGAAAATTTTCCTTTACATTCTTCTCTGCATCTCAGGCAGACATCACAGGATGCTGTGTCATTGCTGGGAGATAGCTAATCAACACCTTTTATCTATCAACACTGGTTGCACAGAGGCTACTGGCCTGGATTGTGTCAGTGGAATCAACAGCATGGCTAATACAAAGTATCAGAACTAAAAGCATGGGGTATGGATCCTGGATATCAGTGCATACAGAGCTCCTACAGCCTTGAGGGGTCCAGACAGCATCAGCATTGGGACACAGCTTTGATGTACTTGAGTTAATGCAAAAAACTTCAACACAGCCAATGTGATATGAAGACACTATTCACCAGAGTATCCAGGCACTCAAGATATAAGACCTATGAATCTTTCCTATCTTCAGGATTGTGGATTACATCAACTTGAATGTGGCTGGGGTAGGCTGACACTTCGGTTGCTTCCAGGAATCGAGGGCAAAGATGGTTGCATGTCAAGTGAACTCTTCAACAATGACTTGGGTCTTGTGGAATGTGTGTGAAATAACAGAAGTGCTGAGCCCTCAATGTGCTCTAGAGAGACACACCAGGGGTTCAGCTGAATGCCTCACCTGTACTGAGGCGGGGCTTTGGACTCATTCCATCAAGCTGATATCAGAAGGACTGATGCGGAGCTTTAGTGACCAGATGACAGCCATGAATGTGGAGAAGACATCCAAACCATGGAACATCTAGTGAACCAGTGCCCTTCAAGATCCTTCTCTGGAGGGACAGCCTTGATTCATCCAAGTCACCAAAAGCCAGAGAGTGCATGACAAACTTGGATGTCAGCCTTTACTGTTGCTTTTCAAGTCACCAAAAGAACAAGTAGAAGACTGACCCATTGGGACTGGACTGTGGCTCACTCAAGGTTGAAGCCTTCAAGGCTTCTTGCCAGACTTATAGAAAGTTTCAGAGAAAGCCAATACGGACCTTCTGGTTCTCTCTCTAGGACCTGACTGTTTGTGGTGAAGTCTGTGAGCAAATCATGGTCCTTTTGGAGGCAGAGAACACACCAGATGTGTCTGTCCATAGGGAACATGGTCAGACTGAACTCAAAATATCTCTCGAAACTACTGGGCTCTTTCTTACGTATCCTGAAAGAAATAAAGAAACAAACCATAGAAACACAAAAGCCACATGAAGACATTGATGTGAAAGTTCTGACTGAGCAGGAGCTAGGAGTAAGCATCCCTAGCGTATCAAGCAAAGCAGCCAGTGCAAAGTGCTTCAGGAAAGCAGGAGCCAAGAGATTCAAGTCCTGAGACTTTAAGTAGGTGGTGTTGACTACAGACAGACTGAGATAAGGAGGAAAAAATGTTAAACAAAACTTAACAAGAGAGACGAACTGAGCATTAGAAGAGGCATCAAGCTGAGCTGGTTGCAGCACAGACAACAGCATTGCAGCTATCCAACACAGCTTCTTCATCAAATGCAATCAGAATGGAATTGGTGGAATGGAGTGCTATGGGGACACTTACATTCCACTGCATAAGTGGCCTGAGCTATCCCATTTGTACACACAGCTTTGAGCAAACCAAGAGTAAGTTCTATCCAATCTTATCTTTGAAGATTAAAAAAAACAAACAAACAAACAAAAACCCTGCATTAAGTTATAAATGTTTTTTTTTTTTAAACCTAGAAAATTCTTCTTAGAGGAAAAAACGATTAAGAACTTTTCTACATGCATCACATCTCAAATAGCATATATGCCGCCATTTTGAAAAGGTAACTAATAATTAAATAACTGCATCTTTAATGTGATATCACCTGCCTCTGAAATCATGTACCACAAATGTGAGTATCAACGTCAGCACTTTTGTCTCCATCTCACCTTTGGAACCTTCCCCCCAAATAATTCATAGAAAAACAATCCAAAGGTTAGTGTTGTGTCATATATCAAGCACCCTACTTCCTGTCACCACCCCATGTCCCAATGTTAGTCAATCAGTAAAGCACATCATTTGTAAAAACTTGTCCCTCTTCGCTGATGGCTGCCCTTCTCACTGAATACAGGGGTGACAAGCGCATACATTTTAAAAAACTTTCCTTGATAAAATGGTCATAATAGCAGTGGAACAGCTAAAATGAGAAGATTCATTAAAATATATTTAGTTTCTCTACGAGAATGTTAATAAACTCGACTAACAGTTCACAGGTTTCTAATATAAAGCAACAGCTCTTTGAAGATCATCCATTAGCAGGAAAGTAAAAGTGAATCAAAAACAGTCTTCTTTCCTATCTCAGGCAAACGATGTATTTGTTTTAAGAAGGTGGTCTTTTCATACATACAGGTTTCACATTTTAATATAATTCCTTTTCAGTTCTCCTCTGCCTCTACCATAGTTAAACTTAGATTTAGAATAGTCATATTATTTGTTCCACTGAAATTTAATATGAATTAAAACTTTCCAGTATGATGTTTTTAATGTTGTAAATAATAATACACCAGGGTTTCTGTTGCAACAGATGATTTCATTAGCTCAGTATAGCCCTTTTTCCAGATTAGAATTTTAGCGAGGTGGGAAAAATTTACAGATTATACGAAATTACTCAAGATAGTTAAGTGCAAAGCAGACTGCGAAGAGTTACAAAGGGATTTCACAAAACTGGGTGACAAAATGTGAGATGAGATTAAATGTAGATAAATACAAAGTAATTAAAAGAGGAAAACATCATCCCAACTATATATACACAAAATGATAGGGTCTGAATTAGCTGTTACCACTCAAGAAAGAGATCTTGGAGTCATTGTGGATAGTTCTCTGAAAACATCTGCTCAATGTGCAGTGGCAGTCAAAAAAGCTAACAGAATATTAGGCATCATTAGGAAAGGGATATTAAGACAGAAAATATCATAATGCTGCTATATAAATCCATGGTACGCCCACACCTTGAATACTGTGTGCAGTTCTGGTTGCTCCATCTCAAAAGATATATTAGAAATTGAAAAGGTACACGGAAGGACAACAAAAATGACTGGGGGATGGAACAGCTTCCATATGAGGCTAGATTAAAAAGACAGAATATTCAGCTTGGATAAAGAGACGACTAAGAGGGGATATGACAGAGTTATATAAAATCATGAATGCCGTGGAGGTAGTGAATAAGAAAGTATTATTTAACCCCTTCCATAACACAAGAACCAGAGGTCACCCAATGAAATTATCAGACAAAAGTAAGTACTACTTCATACAATGCACAGTCAACTATAGTACTTGTTGCCAGGGGATGTTGAGAAGGCCAGAACTATAACTGGGTTCAAAAAAGAAGTACAGTAAAAGCTTTTTTAACCGGCATGCTGGAGGAACGGGGAGTGCCAGTAAATTAAAAATGCCAGTTAACTCAGAGGGAGGGGTTTGGCGTGCAGAGGGGGTGTGTGGGGCAGCAGGGACATGGGAGGGATTGCAGGGCACGGGCTCTGGGGGGGAGGGGGGGTGTCCGGGAGGGGCCTTGGGGCAGGGGCATGGGAAGGAGCTTGGGGTGCTGGATTCAGGGGGTGCTCACCTCCAGCGGCTCCCCGTCCCTGCTGCTCCTGGCAGAGGTGCAGCCAGGCAGCTCTGCAAGCAGGCACACTGCCTCTGTCTGCAGGCGCTGCCCCCTGCAGCTCCCATTGGCTGCAGTTCCCGGCCAATGGGCTGAGAGCCGCGGAGTCAGCGCTCGGGGAGCGGGGATAGAAGCAGCGTGCCTGCAGAGCTGCCTGGCCGCGCCTCCGCCAGCAACAGCAGGGAGGGGAGCTGCTTGCGAGGAGCCGCCAGAAGTGAGCGCTCCCCCACCATCCAGCACCCCGAGCCCCAACTCCCTGCCCCAAGCCCCCTCCCAGACCCAAACTCCCTCCCAGAGCGCACGCCACAGCCCCTCCCACGCCCCACACCCCTGCCGGCCTCGCACCAACTACACTGTAAACCAGACTTTCAGTGCAGATCAGAAATGCTGGTTTATAGAGCTTGCCGGTTGGTGAAGTGCCAGATAAAAGAGCTTTTACTGTAGATAAGTTCATGGAGGATAGGTCCATCAATTGCTGTTAGCCAAGATCATCAGGGATGCAACCCCATGCTCCGAGCATCCTAAGCCTCTGACTTCCAGAAGCTGGGAAGGGATGATGGGGTGGATCATGCGATAACTGCTCTGTTTTGTTCATTCCCTCTGAAACATCTGGCACTGGCCACAATCAGAAGAGAGGATACTGGGCTAGGTGGACCATTAGTCTGACCCAATATGGCTGTTCTTATGTTGATTTAATTATAATAAATTAAAGAAAACAATTAAAAGATACTGCGAAAGAGCTGTACAAAAAGAGCTGAACATTAAAATATTATTTCAATATGAATGCAAATCAATCAGCAGAATAAAGCAAAACACCAGTGATGTGATCCAAACAGAGATTACTGTGATTTTGCTACTTTAAAAATATATCAGAAGGGGGAAAAAAATCAAGGTGTTCTCACATTCAGAATACAATTCAAACAAAATTAAATTTTCAGCTACCCATGAATCAGAGAGCAGATACATCAAAATAAAAAATGACTTACTGTTTAGCATCATCGTCTGCATCATCATCATCTTCTAAATGTGCCACATGTCCCCTAAGGAAATGAACAAGGTACCATGGCTGAGTGCCCTTCATTAAAATGACTCTAGCTACTATGAAAGAATTCTGGTATGCAATACCTCAAGGGCACCTTCTATACAGAACATTATGATGTTACTTTGTATTTTTATTTTCTTTTTCATTATTCTTTAAAGCACAAATTCAGCCCAGACAAATGAGACCTCTCCCATATCTTCAAATGAACATTAGTACATTGTAACAGGTGCAAGAAATCAATGTAAAAAACACTTTGAAACACACAAGAGAAAAATAAAAAAGTTACCGCTGATGCAGTTCTTCTTCAACTGATTTTAGGAGACTCCTTCAAAATTAATAAGAATACAATAAATAACTGAACACAAACTGAAGAAAGCACTTGGAAAAGACATGAATAAAAATTCTCAATTCAAAATAAGCTACTCTATTCTAATAAGATACACCGATTTTTTTGCTGAAGAATAATTTCATTGTTTCAATATAGTTACATGATGCTATTAAACAGTGTTTATCTACATTTATTAGCGTACTCCTAATTACTGTCCCTGGCCATCACCTTGTACTGCAAACTAGGGCTATTTTGGCTTATTTCAATATTTACCTGTTTAAACTGAAACCAAGATACTTAAGATTAAATAGTATGTTATCATAAAAAGTAAAAGTGACAAAAAGATTAAACTATCAGGAGACCACTAGTCCCAATTTTATTATCTTAAAATTCACATCTTTCATAGTACTATGTTTTCCCCCTCAAAATGCAGATTTCAACATGCTAAAAAATTACAACTTCTAAGCCAATCTATGAAACAGCCCATCACATGCTGGCTGTCATGCAAACATCTGCATACATGCATGTGACAAAAGGGCAGCAGGATTTTTACAGAAAGGAGGATTCCTGAAAATGTCAATATTATTCCCTACTGAAAAATAAAAAAGATCTACAGAGTGAAGGAAATGCAATGCCTATACTTTCATCAAAATATTTATACAACTTCTCTATTATAAAGCTACATGTCAAGAGTTTGACTTGTACAGACAGTGTCATTTTAAATATAAAAGCACCTGAAGTATCCGAGGCTGGAGAGAATCACTGACTATTATCTCATTTCATACAGTGCGTGTATCTGGATAACTACATCAAAACTCACAACGTAAAGTTTAACCTCTAAGGAACTTAATGACAAAACTGTAATGAATAACGAGTTCTCTATAGATGTGTAAATGTTTTAAGTTCTTTTTTGTTTGTTTGTTTTTTGTTTGTTTTTTAAGTACATCCCCATAACTGGCCAGATGACTTGGGCAGAAGGGCAATATCTTGCTGTAAGGGAAAGTTGGTCACTAAACAGACTCTGATGTCTGAAACTGATGACGACATTCTAGAGGTGATGGGGGTGACAGTCTCAATATCTTGAGAGTACACCTCAATATGCTGAGAACTGTTCTCTCTATATCAGCTGGAGTGATTATTATTGTAGAAGCCAATAGTTTAAAAACTGCACGACTGTAAATAACCAAAGGTTTATCATGTTTTACAGCATAAACATCAAATTACATTTTACTACTACATTACCTGCGGTTTTAAATTTAAACAATGAATTTAAGTCTCAATTAAATTTTAAAAACCACGGAAAAATGCCCTCTTTTACTCACTTATTTGCACCTAAGAAGCAGCCACTCTGGGGACCATGACCATATTCTAGCTGCAGATCCTATAAATATAAGAGAAAGAGCTTTAAGATGAAAAGACAAGAGAGTTAAAAACACGTCACATGCTTGCCTCACCCTCTTCACTGTACCCAAGCCACACAACTAATTCTGTCCTACTGCCACTCTTGGCTCTAGACCAGGGGTGGGCAACCTTTCAGAAGTGGTGCGTCGAGTCTTCATTTATTCACTCTAATTTAAGGTTTTGCGTGCCAGTAATACATTTTAACGTTTTTAGAAGGGCTCTTTCTATAACTCTATAATATATAACTAAACTATTGTTGTATGTAAAGTAAATAAGGTTTTTAAAATGTTTAAGAAGCTTCATTTAAAATTAAATTAAAATGCAGAGCCCCCCGGACCGGTGGCCAGGACCCAGGCAGTGTGAGTGCCACTGAAAATCAGCTCGCGTGCCGCCTTCGGCACACGTGCCATAGGTTGCCTACCCCTGCTCTAGGCCCTCATTCATAGGCCCCTTAAGCCTGGGTCCCTTCCATGCCCCAACTCTGCCACATCTCCTCAAATTCCTCCATAAAACACACTTCTTTCATAAAGCCATTCAACCACAGTCCCCTCCTCAGGGAAATACTGAGCTAGAGGAGCCTTTCCACTGATGACTCAAAAAAACCCAAACTACGAAAACATCAAACTTGTGGAACTAGCAAATGGTGTGTTAACCTTCAATTAGTCACACTACTTTTTGTTGAATCCACCCAATCTCTGTGTTCATTTTAATTGTATATATTTATATTGTCAGTTCTTCAGGGCAGAGATCTTGTAATGTCCATAGTATACAATTGGCACTATCCAAATAAATACTATAAAGGGAATCCTGCAAATATTTTGTTTGTTTTAGTTATAAAGGCAACAAATATTTTAAAGGACAACTACTATATGCTCATTTATTTTACATGTAAATTTTTTGGTATGAAATTCAAAATACTACATTAACCAAATATTAAAGTTGCAAAATCAAACACTTACAAATTACGAAGTGCTAGGTAACCTTAAGACTAAGCATGAGGTGGCAAGGAACCCCAGGAGACACTGCTCTCAAAAATTCTGAGCTCATGTACCAGAAGGCATGCTTATCTCATTAAAGGGAATAGGCAGAGTTCACCTTAAAGAATCACCATACTAGCATGTCCCAAGAGAAGACTATTAAAGCTATGGGATGTTTGTCTCTCCTCAGCCAGGTCAGGATTGGAGAAGTGTGTACACAAATTCCTTCCCCTAAACACTTGGGGTTCACCTATACTGGGAAATGAGCGATGTTTTAAGATGTTAAAATTTTTAGACACCACTTAGCAGCTTGTATAGAACAGAACTCTCTCAAGTGTACCCCATTCCAGAAATATCCAGTCCATCACCAACAGATATCCTGGTAACACAGTGATGGGACTAGTACAGACAGATTAGATAGGCAACCACCCCACAGTGAAGGGGCGCTCCATAGCCTGAGCCTCTCACTGTCCCATATGAAGGACATCCTGACAAAGAAGAAATGCTTACTCCACTCCTCAGGCTTCTCATCCCAGTCTCCCAGCCCAGCCAGTCCTAATCTTCTCCTCCAGGCTCAATGTCCAAGTCCCAGTGTCCTCACAACTCCCAGTCTCTCTCTCCACACGCCCAGTCTCTGTGCCCAGCCAGTCCCAGTTCCCAGCTCATCTGACCCCAGACTTCTAGTACTAGTCTCTATCTTCTCAGACTTCTCATCCCGTCTTAGTCTCCCCACCCCTCAATTCCTTGTCCCATTCTCTTCGACCAACCAGTTCCAATTCTCCCCGACACCCAAGTTCCTTTCCAGACCTACGCACCCTCCTCATGCCTCCCAGTCCTTCCAGTCCTCCCAATCCCAGTGACAGTCAGTTTCTCTCCCCAATTCTATAGTCCCAAGCTACACCTTTCTCTCTCCCAGTCCCCCTTTTGTCCCCTTTGCATTCAAACCAGACAGCTTCCTCTCCCAGGCTGCCTGGGCCCAAGAGGGGGATCACTGAGAGGACAGGAGAGACTCTAAGGCCTAGTCTATACTACAAAGTTATGTTGACATAAGCTGCCTTGCATCAACCTGACGATTCCCTGTTCTGTGCATTCCCTCTGGGGCACCTGGCATTGGCCACTGTCGGGAGACAGGATACTGGGCTGGATGGACCTTTGGTCTGACCCAGTATGGCCATTCCTATGTTCTTAACCTAGTTGTGCATGTGTCTACACTTAAATTTGTCTCCCACCGTAAGTGTCCTGTTACGCCAACATAGTAATACCCCCTCCCCAAGCGGCCCTAAGCCAAGGTCAATGTACGGAGGTCAATACAGCGTGCATGTAGACACTGTTACCTATGTCAACCCTAACAATTCTCCAGCAGCTGTCCCAAAATGCACCACACTGACCACTTTGGTTACCACTGTGAACTCCACTGCCAAGAGGTCACGTAAACCAAGAGTCCTCCCTCCCTTTTAAAGCCCTGCAAATTTTGGAATTTCTTTTCCTGATTGCCTGGTTTGGCGAGCACACCAAGCAGCTCTCCACTGTTGAGTGCAACTGTCCAACTGAGCATGCTAGCTACGCGCTCCAGATGTGCTTCGACAAGAGACATTGATTCTCCTGGACCTGTAGGGAGAAGAGGCTGTGCAAGCATTGCTATGGACCAGCCGCAGAAACGTGGACATCTACAAGCAGGTTGCTCAGGGGTTCAGGAGAAGAGGTACTACAGAGCCCAGTAACAATGCTGCATGAAAGCCAAGGAGCTGTACCAGGCATACCAGAAAGCCAACTATCGATTGGTGCTAAGCCATAGACTGCTGCTTTTAAGATGAGCTGCCTGCCATACTCAGCAGAGACCCCACCACCATCCTGCACAATACCGAAGATACCTCTGAAGAGTCCAAGTCACAGGCCTCTACCGGGAACAGCGAGGGGGAGGAAGAGGATGGGGGACCCAGCTGTGCAGCGAGCCAAGACCTGTTTTTGATTCCACCACAGTCCAAGCAGTTGAGCACAGGCGAGCCCAATTCAGGGGAAGAAATCTGTTAAGTGTGTACATAAATTTTCCATTACAGGGATGCCCCCTGCCCACAAGACCAGGACTTTTCATTAATTTACTCGTCCTAGAAGAGGTAGTTGTACAACCAAGAGAGGTAGAGATGCACACAGCAGCCAGCTATAACCATTTTGATTCTGTTCACACTGAGGTCCAATCCTGTGAGTAAACTATGCCCCTTCAAATCGACCAAAAGCACATTCAACTGTCATTCTGCACCTGCTGAGCTGGTAGTTGAATCATTCCTCAGAGCTGTTGAAATGGCCGGTGTATAGCTTCATAAGCCAGGGGAGCAATGGGTGGCTTATCACTATTGTCGTTTCAACATTCCCAAAGCTAATCTGCCAGTCTGGAAAGAAAGTCCCTGCTTGCAGCTTTCTGAAAAGTCCTGTGTTCTTAAAGATGTGAGCGTCATGCATCTTCCCTGACCAGCCCACGTTGATGTGGGTGAAGCATCCCCAGTGATCACCGACAATTGCACCACTATAGAAAGGTAGCTTTTTCTCTCGATGCACTCGGTGGCAAGTAGGTTTGGTGCCAAAATAGGGATGTGTGTGCTGTCTATTGCTCCACCGCAGTTTGGGAACCCCACTGCTGCAAATCCACCCACTATGTCCTGTACATTGCCAAGAGTCACTGTCCTGTGTAGCAGGAGATGATTAATGGCCCTGCAAATTTACATGACAAGGGCCCATGCAGTGGATTTCCTGACTACACGTTGATTTCCGACTGAGTGGTACCAATCTGGCATTGTACGTTTCCACAGTGTGATTGCCACTCGCTTCTCCACGGTCAGTGCAGCTCTCATTTTGGCGTCCCTGCACTGGAGGGACATAGTACTTGTACAATATAGTGTACTTGGACTTTCAGAAAGCCTTTGACAAGGTCCAGCACCAAAGGCTTTTAAGCAAAATAAGGAGTCATGGGATCAGAGGGAAGGCCCTCTCATGGAACAGTAACTGCTTAAAAGGAAACAAAGGATAGGAATAAAGTTTTCACAGTGAAGAGAGGTAAATAGAGTCCTCTGAGGAGTTAACTAGGACCACTGCCATTCAACATACTCATATATGATCTGGAAAAGGGGGTAAACAGTGAGGTGGCAAAGTTTGCAGATGATACAAAGCTACCCAAGATAGTTAAGTCCAAAGCTGACTGAAGAGTTACAAAGGGATCTCACAAAACAGGGGACTGGGCAACAAAATGGCAGATGAAATTCAATTCCGATAAATGCAAAAGTAATACACATTGGAAAACAATCTCAACTATACATACAAAATGATGGGGTCTAAATTAGCTGTTATCACTCAAGAAAGATCTTGGAGTTATCACGGAGAGTTCTCTGAAAACATCTGCTTACTGTGCAGCAGCAGTCAAAAAAGCTAGCAGAATGTTACGAACCATTAGGAAAGGGATCGATAAGACAGAAAATATCATAATGTCACTATGTAAATCCATGGTAAGCCCACACCTTGAATACTGTACACAGTTCTAGTCACCCCAACTCAACAAAGATAGAATAGGGGAAAGGACAGAGAAGGGAAACAAAAATTATCAGCTTTCATATGAAGAGAGATTAAAAAGACTGGGACTGTTCATCTTAGGAAAAAGACGTGACTAAGGGGGGAGATGATAGAGGTCTATAGAATCATGAATTGTGTGGAGGAAGTGTTGCTCACCCCTTCATGTAACACAGAAAGCAGGGGTCACCCGATGAAATTTATAGGGAGGCAGCGTTAAAACTAACATAAGGAAGTACTTCTTTGGTGTGCTTGTTCTGCGCTCACAGCTATCATCAACTTTGAACCACAGAAAAAACCCTTGCTGGGATATGCAGGACTGTTCACCGACCAGAGCCCTTGTTGGAGGTGGGCTGATCTCTGGTAAGCGTATCAGCAAGCATGTAGCTTCTTTTATTGTTTTAATGTTTTCTCTGTAATGCTTTCACCTTAAGAATAAATGTACTTGCTTAGAGAGAGCTGTGTAGTAACTTATTACTGTGGCAATTACACTATTTATAGCCTTCGAA
The DNA here is from genome assembly GCF_028017835.1 of Emys orbicularis. Taxonomy (NCBI): domain Eukaryota; kingdom Metazoa; phylum Chordata; order Testudines; family Emydidae; genus Emys; species Emys orbicularis. The sequence goes on along the minus strand of NC_088685.1, from coordinate 213,278,025 downwards.
TTGCATGCAAAAGCAAAGCAGGCTTACTCAGGCAGTCAGATTTTGCTGGGGAATTCACAGTGTAGGCAAGGAACTGTGCAGCCTGGAAATACCCTGGTCAGGATGGAGAGAAACACATGTCTCCATCCAAGAGAGATGATGGCTGGGGAGCCAGAAACCTGAGAGTGGGTGTACTCGCTGGACCACAAGAGGGAAATACAGGTGGCAGTTGCCCTGAATTGCGACACCTTCCCTTTAGGCACTACACAGCTATCTAGAGTGAGAGAAATTTCCCACCTTAAGTGAAAAGCATTTTGAATATAAATTCCAAAAGTGTAAGACACAAATTCTTATAAAAATGGAAAGCGAAGGTCCTATGCTGGACAGAGCTAAAGTGTCTGTCTACTTTAATTTACACATTCTATAGTACATGACAGTGTACATTCTGCAGGAGTGACAGAAAATTTAATAAGAGAAAATAAGCAAACCTCTACAAAATGTAAAAGATTCTTTATCTGTCACTGATGGTTATATGCCCTGCAATTATTTTTTTATGAAAGATGACATCTGTCAGTGTTACTTATGCTTATATATTTTAAAAGGACAAAACCTTTGTTTTTATCCAGTTTACTACCATGCTGTCTGCCAGTATTACTAGACTATGTTTTCAAATGGGCATTTATGTTCTTCACTTCCTGTTCTAAACTGCTGTATTGTGTTCCTGTTTGCTTTTCAAACATTACTGTATTTCACCCAAATGCACTTCATTGCTGGGTACATTAATTCCGTATGTACACTAAAATCAATCAGTGGGGAGTAAGGGAGTTTGTAAAGACTGAGATTTGGATAAAAACTGTATCCTCATCTTCATCCAAATGCTCTGAGTTTGAAAGTTTTATAAAACTTTCAATTACATATTTGATGAACAAATAGACACGTGTACATACACACATATATACTGCACTCTATCTATATTTATACCATTATCTCACACACAGGAGGTAGTACTATCAGTTGATTGGAATTAATATGCAGCACATGAACATAAAACACTAAATTAAATAAATCTGACAGCCCTATGTTTTCAAAATAATATTGCAAGATATACCATCATCATCAATTGGATATGGAAAAAATATTAAATTATCTTAATATGATCCACAAAATGTCCCAAATTACACTCTATTCTAAGAGGTCAGTTAACAGTGAACTGGTCTTGCATTGCTGGTATTGTTTATAACTAGAGTTCTACTTGGGCAAAAAACCCACCACTTTGCACAACATAAGGGTGTGGACGGCAACGTACAAAATCTCAGTGTAATGGATAATATTAAAGAAAAGTCATGCAGGAGAATGAATCATGCATTCCAGGGGAAAATCTTTTTATTCTAAATTAGGGCTCTGGGAGGGAGTTTGGGTGTGGGAGGGGACTTGGGGTGCCAGATCAGGGGGCCACTCACCTCGGGCAGCTCCCCACAAGCAGCGACCCGTCTCAGCTGCTCCTAAGCGGAGGCGTGGCAGGCAGCTCTGTGCGCTGCCTCTGCAGCTCCCATTGGCCGCGGTTCCCAGCCAATGGGAGCTGCGTTGCTAGCACTCAGGACGGGGGCAGCGTGTGGAGCCGCCTGTCGCACCTCTGCCTAAAAGCAGTTTGCGGGGAGCTGCCCGAGGTGAGCAGTCCCCGGATCCAGCACCCCAAGCACCCTCCCGCACCCAAACTCCCTCCCAGAGCACGCGCTCCACACCACCTCCCGCGCCCCAACCCCCTGCCAGCCCCGTACCAACAGCACTATAGACCGGAATTTCAATGAAGATCAGAAATGCCGGTTTATAGAGCTTTTCGGTTCATGAAGTACCGGATAAAACAACTTTTATTTTATGTCATGAAGTATCTCATCATGCATGAGCTATAATTGTAGCTTTGCTTTTCTGCTAGTTTTATACTCTTCATTTGGAACAAATTTATTGTGTAGGCTTGAGCTGTACTTGAAATTCACTTTCCCATTTACTTTTCATAGTTTTTCAACAAGTGTCTTTGAATATGCACAGTGAACCAATCATTGATAATTGGATATTGCAGTTGCTATTCCTGAAACAGTAATTAAGTGGTCAGTAATAAAATTTGGAAGTACACCTCTACCCCGAAATAACGCTGTCCTCGGGAGCCAAAAAAATCTTACCGCGTTATAGGTGAAACCGCGTTATATCGAACTTGCTTTGATCCGCCGGAGTGCGCAGCCCCGCCCCTCCGGAGCACTGCTTTACCGCGTTATATCCAAATTTGTGTTATATCGGGTTGCGGTGTATAACACTTCGATATTAAATGCTACTAGCTGCTGATAAGGTAACTCCTGATCAGTTGACAATACAAATGTACCTTAGTTGTTCAAAGACAGTCAATCATATGATCGTGTACATCTTCCATTAATATAGTATCACCATTTTTCCAGTCTCCCAGTGGAAGGAATCACTAATGATTCTTAGCATTTCATTCACCCATAAAGGAGAATGCTTACTGAATAACACTTAAGTCATGCACCAAATTCCTTTGTCCTTATTTTATTAAAAATTTGTTCAACTTTTTAGATAATGTTGGTAGTTTTACAAAAAAAGAGAATTAAGTCTTTCGGGATTTTAGTAAACATCCAAATAAAACAGTCTCAGCTAATCAGCATGCAGGAATTTTGTAAATTATTGTTGCATATCCGCAGTTTTCCCTCCCCCCTTGTTCTGCGATTTCTTGCACTCTGTCTGTGGTTGTCTGAGGGGCACAATCACTATTGTTATTTAGCACCCATACAATGAAGAGAAATATAGCCATTCTGATTAGCTATTGTAATCCCTCTGCAGTGACTGGCTACTGGATTCAATATTTTAAATGGTCTGCCAGAAACAGAACTGGCTGTCTCAGAAATCTAACTCTCTTTGGCCGAGAAAAATCCCTTGGACTCAGTCCCCCATCCTACTTACTTCCATTGGAGCTTAAGAATAATGTTCATATTTATGTTTTCCACTGAGGACAATCTCAAGAACCTCCCCTCCCAATTCACTTTTGAAATGTAATGTAAACAAAAATTGTGGCTATTCTAGGGAGAAGAGTCTTGTTGATTTATAATGAAAGAAAAGGAATGGGGGAATTTAAACTGTACATTGGTCTCTCTATATGACATAAGGGCTGGGATATTCAAATTGCTAGCCTGCGGAGTGAAAGAGCGGGGCTTGCAGAGCCTGGAGTGGGATGCTTGTGTTGCCAGCAGGCAGCAACCTGTAGTTTTGGGCGAGTTTCCCCCAGGGAGCACAGACAAGGCTCCCTCGCGCTGTAAGGAGGCAGTAGTGATTCACCCTGTACCCCTTGGTAAACCCCAAAGTGTCATAACGGTACAGTGACCAATACAAGAATACTAACCTCCAAACAGAAACAAGCAAACTATATATCAGAAAACCCCTAATAATTAGGAAGGGTACTAGCTTAGCGCATTCTCCGGGATCCAGTGACCAAAAGCTGCACTCCTAGGGGACTCTGCATTCCCTTACAGTATTAATGAAGGCACGGAGAGAAGCCCAGGGTGGCGATTTCCTGACATGATGGACAGTCCCTTCTCTGCCCACAATAAGTAGTGAGTGCACTTATTCCTGTATGGGGAGCCTTTTGGAAATGAATACAGGATCCCTTAATAGCTGCTATGACTTATGGGGAAATGTGGAATTTGAAACCGGTTCCAAAAAAGTAGGATGGACCACATACAAAACAAAGGATCTTGGCATTATGAAAAAAGGTTGTTCCATTTGGGCAATATTTTACAGCTCTAATGTCTAGGGAATACTAATTCATTTCCTTTGGGCAGGATGTGTTCAGACGGAAGGGAAGGAAATTTCCTAAGTAATGATGTGGGAACAGTTCTAAGAACTGCTTATCTGTGAAAAACAGGAGGAAGAGTTCTTTACACAAGAGATCTCCCTACTCATTAATTCTTTGAACAAAGGTGGTAGCATTGAGGAACATCGGTTTAATAGAAAGATAATGGAAGGCAGCTTTTGCCAGAGGCTTGAAAGGAGATTTGTCGAGAGCATTTCAGAATGAAATTAAGGTTCCATTCTGCTAACTGGCTCTGACTGGCGGTTGACAGCATTTAGCACACTGGAAAAAGTCAAGTGATGGGAGAATGCAGGATGAGGTTGTCATTGTTTAGTCAGGATCTGAGAGTTGGTATGTGACATTCAAGTGTGTTGTAACTCAGTCCTCTGATACAGCCCTCTAACAAAAACTCCAAAAGGAAGGAGAGGTGTGCCTCAAGGGGAGGGACACTTCTGGTATAGCACCCACTAAAGAAACAGCCAATTGCTCCAATATGCCTGATTTGTAGAGTCTCATAGTCTCATAGACTTTAAGGTCAGAAGGGACCAATATGGTCATCTAGTCTGACCTCCCGCATAATGCAGGCCACAAAAGCTGACCCACCCACAACAGAATATTCCAGCCTGCGACCCCTGCCCTATGCTGCGGAGGAAGGCGAAAAACCTCCAGGGCCTCTGCCAATCTACCCTGGAGGAAAATTCCTTCCCGACCCCAAATATGGCGATCAGCAGAACCCCGAGCATACAGGCAAGATTCTACAGCCGGACCCTCATTTTACCCGCGATGGCACGTTAAGGCCTAATTGACTAAAATCACGTTATCCCATCAAACCATTCCCTCCATAAACTTATCAAGCCTAATCTTGAAGCCAGAGAGGTCTTTCGCCCCCAAAAGTCCTCCTTGGATGTAAGCAAAACATCAATCAGATGAGAAGAGAAGCCAAAGGATTGGAGAATTATTTTGTTAACATCCAGGCCTGAAGTTTCTAAAATGACTAGTGAATTTGGGTGCCCAATTTGAAACACATACGAGGGACCCGATTTTCAAAATGTGCTAAGTGCGCTCGCTTTCTGACAATCATGTGTTTTGATGGGCACCCAGAACTGAAGCACCAAAAAAATCACTAATAATTTTTTAAAAGGTAGATCTCAAGCTTCTACACACATGCTGTCTGGGTCCAGGGGCAGAATTGGATCCTGATGGAGAAGATTCCTTGTTTGAGAGAGTTGCCATGGTTCTGATATGGACAGGCTGAATACAAACTAGGGAAACAAGGCCTTATGGGACAGTGACAGGGGATGAGGATGACTTTGGCCTTTTGGCAAATACATATGCATTTTTTTTGGCAGAAAAGGCATGTGTTTAGGGGTTGACCAGTTGAAGAAAGCGCATCCACCCTCTCAATGGGAAGATCCTTGTGCCTAGATCAAGACAGAATGAAAGTTTGTTTAGATGTGAAGCAAACATGTCTCTTTGTGGAAGGCACTACAATAGCACCCTCTTGTTAGTTTGGCATCTGCCATGAATGATGGTGGATCTGCTAGTCAGTCTTTTTGGGTGCTGAAATTTCCCTAGATATAGCTGAGAAGTCAACCACTGAACCTTTTCTATCTCCCAGAGGATCCAGATGGCAGTGTCAGAGACAGGTTTAATTTTTCCGCTGTCCATTTTTACCAGTGGCCACAGTTCAAATGTCAAACTTCTTAAATATAATCTGTGTAGTGATGGGGGAAGAGGCTACTGAATGGCTAGATCCAGTGCCCAGAGTTTGATGGTGATCTGAAATTCCAACTTGGACTATAGTCCCTGTCATTATCTATATGCCCCATAGAGACTCTCCAACCTCTGACGCTTGTTTTGGTTATGATCCTGAAGATTCATGGGTTTGCCAAAGGCTTGTCCCTCATCAGGTATATGTTCCACAGTGGAACAATTTCCGGACCCAAGTGAAATGAGAAGTCAAAGCCTCTTGATGAGAGGACTACTCAATCCCACTTCATGAAGGCTTGAAGAAACCATATACTGTCCAGTGAACAGTGTCTGCAGCTGTGACTAACAGATCTAGAGGAGGGAGAGCGTGATTAGCATGGTCTCGTACAGAAGACAAGAGAAAAACTTCCTTCAGTTTCTGGGCTTTCCAGAAGAACAACCTTGGTTGGTGAGAAAACAAACAAAACCAAATCTCAAAGTGACTGGGATCCTGTGACTGAGTCAGAGCACTTCTCTCTGTTTCACAATGAGCCTGTGGAATTGCAGAATGGAGAGTGCCTGATGCAGATGAAGCGGAGATGTCTGGAAAGTGTTCACAGCCTAGAAAACCCCCTCCTATTTAAAACGAACATTATTTCCTTCTTTCTTCATTGTAGCAATCACTATTGTCCTAAGTTTAAAACCATGGGGCAGAGGAGATGCCAAAGGAGAGGTCTGGTCAGGATACATGCTGTAAGTGCATTTTAGATGGCATCTTAGGCCAGGTTACACTCAGTGGGCTAGAGGGCAACACATGGAGCAGCTACTGTAATGGGCTTATGCCAATCTATGAGGGGCTACAGGAGTCCCTTTGGGAATGACCATGGAAAGATCTGCTGGAACCGCACTCACGAGGACAGCAGGAACCATCTGCATGCAGCAGAGATGAAAGTGGCAGCAAAAAAGTGAGAAAATGAAGAGTCAGTAGCTGAAAGAAAAGCAGAGCTGAAGTGCAGGACAATGCTGCTGGAGGCAGAGAAACTGGAGCTGTAGTCCCAAGAAAGTTGTTAAAGGACATTTGGGTGTGTTAAGGAGAAAATCTACACAGGACTGCCTCCAAAACTGCAGTCAGTACAGCTTAAGCTATCAGTAGCTATATTTTGGCAGATACAGTTTCTGAGAAGCTGATGTAAAAAGCCATCGTTTTGTTCCATATTTATTATTCCTTCCACATGAAATGCTCAGTTTACAAACCAAAAGAAGACTTGGGTTTAGTTGGTAGCACAGCATGTTCCACTTAGTACAGAGTCTGAAGAAATGAAACGGTGCTCTGACTACTTTACACATAACTAGCAACCATCACCAACAACAGATACGGGAGTCTCTGGCCATTTGAAGACCCAGGAGCAGAACAGAGTAAAGCTTGCTGGCTTGATTTTCACGCTGCATTGCTAAAGCAGAGAAGGGTTGGGAAAGAGAACAGGTACAGTAGGGCAGTACCAAATACCAAGACAATCACATTTCTGACCTAGCTCTTTGAATGTTCATGGTTTTGTCAGTATGCACGTTAATGTTTGTATTCACTCTATACTTTAATTACATTTTGGATATTAAAACATTAAAAACACACACATTTTCTAATCTTTCAAATAGATGTTTAAAGGAACTGCCAAACAAAAAATGCTAAGAAATATCTCCTAGACATAGTGAAAAAAGTTTAAGACATTACAGTTAATGCATAATACTGACCTACTTTATATATATTTTCCTTCCATTCATTAGAAATATTCATACAACTTAACCCTTAGCCTGAAAAACTGTTCTACAGAAGCAAAAGCAAGTACAGCAATTGAACAAAACTTTAGCTTTGAAAAACAAAAATAAAAACAAAACCAACAGTTGACAAAGAAAATCAGAAGGTGAAATATACCAGGTTAGATCTTGCAGTGTAGTATATTTCTTCTGAACTGTCCAAAAAATCGTTACTGTTGGGCTGTTCATTAGACAGAGACCAAGAAACTCAGGTTATTTACTTTGAGACTGAAAGCCAGATATACAAAGGGAAATTGTCTTGCCAACACAATTTTGTTAATGCAAATGCAAACTTAAACCACATTAAACAGCTTCTGACAAAACTTACATTTCATATTACATCATAATTAATTTAGTATAAAGTTTAAACATTACTTAACAGCAAAAAAGCAGAAAGAGCCAAAGAACTACCTTAATAAATTGAAATTAGCAATTATCAATTTATTCCCATCTCTCAATCCCTCCCATTCCAGGATTTTTTGTCACCTGTTAGACTACTGGAGATTATTGCAAACTTCTACCCAAAATCTCTCTTCCTACAAGACCTTTCATCAAAACGTGTCTTAGAATGAATAGGACTTCTTTTGCAGCCAGTTAGTACTCGGACTTCAATTGATCAGAATGATCTAAATTTAATGATACAATACTCCTTTCCTCAATCTTTGAGACTGACACCACCTCCACAATCCTTTCATCCTCTAACAAGGAACCATTCTCTAGCTTCCAAGAATCAGCCTGGCTTTTCCACTTTGCAGTATATTAATGAATCAGCCATTAAAACCATTCATATTTAATTTAATAAAAGCAGGTACCTGTAAAGTATTGGAACTACTTAAGTGTAAATGTTTTTTTCCAGATTACCGTTACATTTCTATGTAGTTCAAAGTAACCTCATAAATATAAAAATAATGGTTTTGTTTCACTGGTATGCATTTTTTCTTCACCTACGGTCAGACCGAACATGAGCTCAAATAATTTTGTAGGGTATTATAGGAAAGCTGCTGCCATGCCCTCAGGAATAAGGTGCTGAAAAACTTTTAAAGGAAAAATATCTTAAGATGTCCTAAATAAAGAAATCCCTTTATCTTAAGAGCAAAGTACAGCCCTTCATGCTTCCCAATACTAGGCAGGCAATTAAGCACTCCCTTTCCCTCCTCAGAAATATCCAAATGAACAATTCTAGCTCCTCCTCATGGGCAGGGAGATAAACACAGGGGCTTAGGTAGTGGTTGTCTGTCTTTTTGACAGAGTCAAAACAAAGAGTTCTGGTTCTCCCTTCTGGCAAGGGAACCTTTTGTGTTGGTTTTCCCTATCAGCAGAATTAATCCTTTCTTGCAGCCAGAGAGACAACTAAGATTCAAAAGGGCAATACTTCTGTGTGTTTCAACAAAATGTGGTGCAAACTTCAACTCCTCCCTTCCAAGAACATCTGCCAAAGAAACGCTCCTTATGGCTGTGCCTTAAGCCCCAGAAGAAAGCTTTCCCCTCACAAACACTGTTGTCCTGTAAAGCTGTCCAGCCGGGTGACGGGGACATACACCCAGTCACAGGAATTTTAAAATCAAAATGTACAATCTAAAAAGGGCTGCTTTTTCAATTTTAAGCTCCATTTTCTTCATTAAAACCTATTTTGCAATTGTCATGCCACATATTCAAGAACTTCTCAAAGAACAAAAAGAATAACACAAAAGTGAGAAAATATTTAAAGGCATGTAGAACTAAAGATTGTGCTAATCATAATAGTTTCCACAATGTATATTATAGTGAAGCAGACTACAGAGAAAGGGAATAAGAGTACTGACATTGTAAGGTGATTTTGGTAAGACTCGCTCTTAACATATATTTTTCTTGCCAGTTTTAGAATTGCTGATCCTCTGTTTTTCCCATATGTTTAATTTTTTATATATATATATATATATATATATATATATATATATATATATATATATATATATATATATATATATATATAATGCTCTAATCAGCATAGCAATAACTAATGTGATTATGCAGTTACGTAAATGGGTATATAATTTCTCTGAAGTTGTTGCATAAATTCTTGTTTGTGTTAGATAAGCTACTCCTCTCTGTCCCGTTGGGATACTATAGGCTGCAGTCCGCCTGCCCAAGCCAGCTGCTGTGGAAGAGAGAGTGTGCACACCAACTCACATCTCCAAAGCCAGCTGGCTCTTTACCAGAGGAAAGGGTCAAGGGAGGGGAGGAAGGAGGAGCTCTTGTAGTGCACTGCAAGAGAAGTGTGCCAACTCTGCTCTTGCAAGGCTCTTATGCCAAAGGAGTGCAGCTCCAGGCACGCTCCCTTCCTAAGAACCTGAACTCCAGGGCGAGGAGCTCGTTGATAAAATTGCTTGGGGGGAGAGAGAAGGGACTATGTCACAAGTCAAGCTTTTTTCTCATTTGCAGGATGTAAAATCTGAGGCATAAAACCCATGCAACATGTTACTCACAAACTCATGATGTGGCTCTGTCTCCTTCCTTAATGGAGGATTGAACTTTATTTGACCAACTATAGAGGAAAAAAATAAAGTCAAGATCTGGTTCGCTTACTGTAAGAAAGGATTCAGTTTCTAGTAGCCGTTGGCCACTAACGAAGCATAATTCAGTTTTATGCGCATATTATACTTCCATTGATGTGTATTTCTGACACACACATGCCCTTAGTGCCATGAGCTCAGAGCCCTTTAGAAAGCAGCAAGCTCTGGGGGTTGCCCATCCTTGCTTCTGTTCAGAGCTATGTAAGGGATTGCCCTTATGTCCTCATCATCCACACATGAGAAGGATCACAAAGAGGATTCAGAAGCAGCATGGTAGGGAAGCATAACTCTGCAAGGCAACTCGTAACTTTAGTTACAGGTGAGTAAATCTTTTCTGTGAATTGCTTTTTCAGATCCGTACTGTTGGGAGATTTAACCAGCAGTAAAAATCCCTGATGAAGGGTTGAGGAGTACTAATTAAATTTTCCAACACTGCTCTTCTGCAAGAGACATTGGCCATTGTACCAAAAGTTGGATACAATGTTCTTGAGTTCTTGAAGCTCAAGAATTCCAGTTACTATTAGTTTATAAATCCCAAGATACCAAACTCAACATTTAAACTGCATTTGTTTTTGGAGAAAGGGAAGTCCTGCCTTCTGATCTAACCTCTCATCAGACTCTCCCTCCACCAAGTTGCGTGTGACCATTTCAGTTTGAAAATAAAACTGATAATCTTAAAATAATAGTTGAATGAGAGATGTCAGTGTTATGCACAGGGTTTTCTTAGCAGTGGTTTCTTTACCATCACCATAAGGTTTCAGGGGGCTTTCACTCCAACTTTAAATTAAACATTTTCTGAATAGCTGGCCCAAAAGTTTAATGCCAGCAATATTCAAAGTAAAGTACCAAGTTGCAATGCATAGCAGTATTATGATGACATTTTCCTCAGTCCTAGGGTGAAGACAGAATCTTGCACCACTCTCTGGAAACCCTCTCTGAAGAATAGCATGAAGTGGCATTGAAAGTCTTTGAGAGGAACCTATGTCAAACCTTATTTCACTAGGCTGTAGTAGTAGAGAGATTTGAAGCAGCGTTGGAAAACAAAATGGTATGGACCGGTACATATTTTAAGAGAGAGAGAGAGAGAGAGAGAGAGAGAGAGAGTGTGAGTGAGTGTATATATATATACACACACACACACACACACACACACCCCAGGGGTAGGCAACCTATGGCACGCATGCCGAAGGCGGCACGCGAGCTGATTTTCAGTGGCACTCACACTGCCCGGGTCCTGGCCACCGCTCTGGGGGGCTCTGCATTTTAATTTAATTTTAAATGAAGCTTCTTAAGCATTTTAAAAACCTTATTTACTTTACATACAACAATAGTTTAGTTATATATTATAGACTTATAGAAAGAGACCTTCTAAAAACGTTAAAATGTATTACTGGCACGCGAAACCTTAAATCAGAGTGAATAAATGAAGACTCGGCACACCACTTCTGAAAGGTTGCCGATCCCTGATATATACATATATATACACACACACACACACACACACACACTCTTAAAATATGTACCGGTCCATACCATTTTGTTTTCCAACACTGCTTCAAATTCAAAAAGCCCACGAAAGCTTATGCCCAAATAAATATCTGAGTCTTTAAGGTGCCACCGGACTCCTTCAAGTTAAGGTAGATAGACAAAAGCTCAGTTTAAGTTAAAAGCTAATTTCAAGTTATTATAACCTTTAATATTCTTAATTTAATGAAGTATACACATGCTTACAGTTTATTTCAGAGCGTGTTTTTTCTTCTCTCACATTTCTACTTGTTGAATGAATTCTATGAGGCACAAGGGGCTAGAAAAGAAAAAAAAAAAGCATTACCAAAAGTATATACCTTCTATTATGTGAAGATACAGTTGTCCTGTAATATGTATTTTACTCATCTCCTTAGAATATTTTTAAATGTCTGATACAAGCAAAGTCTAAAAACAAACGATATAAAGAGTATGTTTTGCATTTTAAAGACACACCACTACATTAGACTGCTGTCCAGGTACTAACAATATATATTTCCATTATATCTGTACAGTTTGTGCCAGTCTAGCTGAGTGTGCAATGGTTTTATAGCTGTTACATACATCATTCTGAATTTAAATGGACAGTGGTAAGTCTGTATTTATCCTAATTTGTCTGTTTCCTTCTTATACTTGCTGTGCAAAGCGCTCGAGATCCTAACAGTATTTAAACAAAATTACCATACCAAAGAATACCCGCTTAGTGCATTATATTGACTGCCTGACCCACACACAAAGTTACAGAGCCCCACTTCGGAAAATTATAAAAAAAGTCTAAAAGAATTAAGTTAGAAACTGGCAAGGGGACAAGCATGCGATATAAAGTATAATAAAACTTGGTCCCTGTAAATAAAAATGTCTATTAAAAAAGGTCTTTGTGACTATCTGTGTTTCTGTTACAAGGTCTGTGTGGCAGTTAAATAAGATGAACGTTTTGATGGGGCATCTCTGTTTTCAAGGGTTGTGTGTCTTTTAAATAAAAATAGCTTCAAAGAACCCAGCTATTATGTCTTTAAGAAAAGAAACCTATTTACAGCAAAAAGCTGAAATGCATGTAGTAGAATTCAGGGGAAATAAAACAAAAACATGTGTTTCAAATAAACCAAAAATGCTCCTATATTCTGTATAAAACATGGATATTTGAGACATGTGTACATAAGTAAAACTGAGCTGACTCAACACCACTGAATTACATTGGTTTAACCATAACCTACTGAAAAAAAGAGGTTGTGTGGAACTATTGCCTTCAGATGTAATCACTAAGGTTAAGATTCTGTCACGGGTATTTTTAGTAGAAGTCGGGGACAGGTCACAGGCAATAAAGAAAAATTCACAGAAGCCCAGCTGTTTCAGCAGCCCAGGGGCCACTGCTCCATCAGCCCTGAGACTGACCGCCGGTCAGCTGTTCTGGCAGCCCTGGGGCTGACTGGGGGCTCCAGCCGCGCCCCAGAAGTAGTCCCGGAGATGCTGGAAAGTCATGGAATCTGCGACCTTCATGACAGAATCATATCCTTAGTAATCACACATCCATGTTTCCTTAATGCTCCATCAGGGTTAAAGATACTAGGTCCTGTTGGGGCTGGAAAAATAATCAGTATTTCACCCACGGAAAGGGGGGTGGGTGAGCTCTGATTAATATTAATTTAAACAAAAGGAAGTATTTTAAGGGGGTACATAATACATGCATACATAGGGAATTTCAGAGCTGTAGTGATCAAATCAATCTGCTAACTACAGACATTGAACTTTGTTTCAAACAGTTAGGCTGGCATAAAAAACAGCTTTTTTGGAGACTGTCTTCTTATAACAGCAACCATCTTTCAAAAATTATTACTGCTGGACTGCAGGACAAGGGGTTTCGCTTGCTTTATAAATCTGAAAATATAGATTATACAATCTTACTCTTTGTACATGCTGTCTTTACTAATAATGATACACGTCTTTATTTCAGTGTGATTTGTTTAGAATGGAAACAGCAACTTCAAGCTGCATTACAGAGGTGATGGAGTTTGAAGAAAACAAAGAGTATTTCCCACTTTTGTTATTTAAAAAAAACAAAATTATGTGGGGCCTATGCCAGGGGAGAGCACTACGACACTGACAGCATGATGCCTGGGGAGAAAGCAGAATTTCAAGACTGGTATCAGGACAACCGATAAGACATTTGACTTGCAGCAGGAGCTTGCGTATTATTGTCAGCAGGATGTCAACATTGAAATGGGCCTGTATCCTGTACAGAGAAAAGATCATGAAAATGAGATAGCTGTTGCAGTGAAGGGTCCTGATAGAGATAAACTTGTATATAGATCCTTTCCAGTGCAGAATGTCGGCCTCTGACTGCATGGCTATATACAGATTTATATTTTTACAGCCCAACACCACAGCACTTCTCCCTCCAGACAACTATCACAGACAGAAAAAGCTATTCGACTCCAGCTATCCAGTGGCTGTTGTATATCGCTCACGAAGAAAATATACAGATACAATATGCTTTACAGGTAGGATCCTACTTTCTAGACAGTTATGCCGTCACTAACAGGAAATGCACAGCCTTTCAATGGGGTTTTTCCATGGCTGTGTCACCTATTATGATGAAAAAGCTCACAATCTAATGACAGGGACGACTTTTGGATTTCTTTATTACAAGACAGCTCAAGACTGATTTTCTGAAAAGATGAGGATATGAAGTCAGGACCCTCTGGGAACACAAGTGGGAGGTGATGATAGAAATAGATAGGAGGGAGCTTGCAGATTTCTTCAACAAAGCCCAATTGCTTCAACTCTGGTGCTCAGGGATGCTCTTTTTGGAGGGAGGTCTAACACTATTTTCTTGTATTACAAACCTAACCCCAATGAAGAAATCCACTATTACAATTTTACCAGCCTGTACCCTTTCATAAACAAAACTAAAGAGCACCCCATCGAACAAGCCGATATCGTTCATGACAAATTTGGACCCCTCGCAAATTATTTTGGAATTCCAAAATTAAACAACACTGCCCACAAGGCCTCTCCCCCCCCCCACCCCATGTTATCTGTCAGAGTGGGTGGCAAACTTATGTTCCCACTATGCCAAATCTGTGTGGAAACTGAGTAGCAGAAGACATGCACCCATACTGATGAGGAGAGCGCCATCCTGGGGACTTGGTGCACAGTGGAATTGAATGCGGCCATAGCAAAAGGGTGTATGGTGGCGCAAAAAAAAAAAAAACCACCTATGAAATCTGGCATTTTAAAGAAAAATCTGACAAACTTTTCTAAATACAGAAACAAGAGACTTCAGGGTATCCAAGCTGGTGCACAAAGAAAAACAACATAAATAAGTTAATGATTTCTAAAAAGAAAGAAGATGTGCATTTATGCCAACATAAGATTATGCTGAACACCACAAAGCATCAAATTGCTAAACTGTTTTTAATTTCTCTGGGGGGTAAATTAGGCAAAAGAACAAACCTACCCAATACCAGCATCATGAGACTCTTGACGAACTCTTTCAGCACCTATTTTCTCCCAATTATGAGGTTTCATCCTCCAAGTTTATCAATGATGAAACAGCTTGCATGTCTTGGAAGCATACAAAAGAATGCTACATGGTCTCTGGCAATACCAACGTCTTCAGGGCTTATTTCACCACCACTTATGGCCATATTAGAACTATATAACCTGCTAGACAGGTTGCAAAGAGGTGCCTGTACCATGACACAGAGTAGGTGATATTTGTGAAAAGGGAGGGAGACTGGAAACTCCCTCCAGCGGATTATTTAAGGGACCTCACAAGCGAGATCCTGCCAGATCAACGCATCACAGAGTTTGTGTCAGTAAGTCCAAAGTCGTATGGGTACAAGGTGTCAGAAGGGAAGGCCTACATGAAAGTCAAAGAGATTACCCTCAACATAGCAAACTGTGATAAAATCTACTTTGACAATCTGACAGATCTAATCTAGATTATAGCATAGACCTAGGGAAGTATAACCCAAAGAAGATAGAAGTGCAGCAGTCCTCTATTGTAAGGAACAAAAATCAGTAGCAAATAGAGACAAAGACCCTTAAGAAAATGCAGACAGTCACAACATGAGGGTCATCAGAGAAAGGTTTAAAACCTGCACTACAGCTTTGGAAAATGGATACATGATGGAAACCTTTTTTTAGAATTCTCACAGGGCCTAGCAACTATTAGAAAAGTCACTTTATAAAAAATGTATTGGATAACACTGAGCAAATATCTGTTATGTCTGAGACTACTGTGTGGTGTTACAGCTGCAGGCAATCTCAGTATAAAGAACTGCTTTGTAAATAACCTTTTATCAATTTTGTGGAGGGGTCACCTGATGCTTTTAATGATGACCAGTTGTTTCCTAGCAATAAAGTAAATAAGATTATTGTAGACTATTTGATTAACTCTGCTTGTGAAAGTGATGAAATTGAGAAAGCCTTTACCAAGTACATGCATTACAGGAATGTGTGCATTATGTATATAGTTCAAAACGTATTTTGTCCGGGGGGGGGGGGGGGGCGGAAGAGTTGCACAATTAACTGAAACACAAAGTACATGATTCTGTTAAAAAAAAAAAACCCAGGGATAAATTACAAATTATTATGCTTGCTCTGCAAATGTACGCTAGCAAGGCAGAATACTTTCTAGAAGCTATTGAAGCTACCGAAAGAACTTAAAGCTATCTGGTGGTGGATTTAAATACTTCTACACCAGAGGTTTATAGATTAAGAACTAGGATTTTCTGTCCAGACTGGCCCACAGTTTATACTTTGAAAAGAACAGCTGGGTACAAAAAGAAATGAATTTTTGGTAAGTCCTTTTTAACAGCCGAGGCTGCCAACTGCAGGCACATCTGGCTATGTGAAGAGAAACCTGGTCCTTTTAAAATTACTTAGCCAATCACCCCTGCAGAAAAGGAAGGGAATATTGTGTTCAGCCTCTGATAATTTAGTAGTGCCCATCTCAGAAATAGAACTCAATACCTTAACAGAAAAAGTACCTTTGACACACAATTAAGTACATGTGCTGAAAAAGTAATGTATAAGAACTGTGTATTAAAAGTATCTCACTAGAAAAAAAAAGCATCTGGTGAAACATTATCCCTCTGATAATGGGACTTTTGACTAATCAATAACAGAGTATGCAGGGGAAAAAATGTACCTGGTGCCTTCCCACTAATTGGAGCAATTAAGGGTTTTCCCTCCAGCGGAGGAAAATATCAGAACAACTGTGGGTCACTTACTGGATACTGAAATGAAGGCTATTCTTCAAAGGACCAATTTAGTTGAATATGAAATAAACTTTATGCAGCCATACTTCAAAGATACCTTATGTACATGAGGCAGAGTGATGCAGATAAAGAGAAAATAAATCTGTTTCTACTGGAACAGGAAAGAGCATGACTGCCAACCCCCAGAAACACCAAAGAACTCTGACTCTGTTACTCAGGAGGTGTTGGATAATGTGAATAGGTTTTACAAGAAAAATGCATTAGTATTGCTAAATAAAGTGAGCAGGGTAAAAACATCTCTTCACAGAACAATTATGGGGCTTTTGTGTATAAAGGCTCAGTTGTTAATGGTTCTAACATGCTTAACTGAGGCCTGGTCTACACTAACCCCCAAATTCGAACTAAGGTACGCAACTTCAGCTACGTGAATAACGTAGCTGAAGTCGACATACCTTAGTTCGAACTTACCGCGGTTCAGACGCGGTCCACACGTGGCAGGCAGGGTCCCCGTCGACTCCGCGGTACTCCTCTCGCCGAGCTGGAGTACCGCAGTCGACGGCGAGCGCTTCCGGGATCGATTTATCGCGTCCAGACCAGACGCGATAAATCGAACCCTGAACTTCGATTGCCAGCTGTCGAACTACCGCGGTAGTGTAGACCTGGCCTTAGTCAGGTTGTCACCCAAACAAGCTCCATTCCTAGAAGACATGGACCTAAAGGATGGGATGTGTTTATAAATGCCATAGTGGATCTGAACGTACCATCTTCCACAACGCAGCCAACATAGAGCTTTTGGAATGCCTGAAGGCCTTTAAACCATGGCTGATCAAGAAACCACCCCCTTTTTCCCTCCTAAAAAGCAAAAGTTGGCTAAAAACCCAAATGGCTCAATGTGCAATGTTTTTCATGCATTCATTTTTAAAATGGTAATGTTTTCCTTTAAACAAAACATTTCTATACTTAAAAAAAAAATACTATGTACTTTCTCTGCATTGGCCATTGTACCAAACAAAAAACAAAAAACAAACAAAAAAACCCCACACCACCAGACATTAATTGTCTTTAAACCCCCACCTGAGGTTGCTTTATTGAGAAACACGATTATAAAAGTAATTGCAAGATACACACATCTGGGCTTGCAGAAACATGTTTTGAGTAAGCCTAGACATGCCCAAGTTTTGTTTTGTTGATTTTCTTAAACAGAATTCACCACTATCCTGTCCTTTTGCACTAAATCACTAGAGTACAGTTTTAAAATCTGACCAAAAGATAAACCCTTACTCCAGTGATGTAAGAAAAACTGCCGCTATAGCCTCAGGCGACAGAGCAGGAGTCTTGTAATTCTCCAACGTGAAACACATTGGTGGCATTTTTGTTTAAAAATGTCATAATGCTGCTAGGAAAGAACACAGTTTGGGGAGTATCCGTATGAGTCAAAAAAGTCTCTACAGTCACACTCCACCAGGTACAAGCTGAGCCATTGTTCACTTGGTTGGTCGTGTGCGTGTGTGTTGACCACAAAACCTTGGGGGGAAGTCTCTGAGATTGACTGCCACCTGAGAGCCATTCGCAAGCAAGCACATCTAAGAAATTCTCTTGTGTGTAAGGGTCTGCTGATAAAACACACAATGGCTGTATAGTGTCCATATTCGCATGTAGTCAAAAGAACGTTTCTCCTCTGATTTATCTCTATGACACTGTCAAAAGCCCCATACACAATCATATTGATAGTGTCTGTCAAAGCCTCTGCAAAACGTATTTCTGGTCTCAGGTTCCCAGTTTTTATCAGGGAATAGTGATCAGCACATCCCTGGTTGGAAGATAGGTCAAAGGCAAACAAGGTGTAACTTGTGCAAACGCCTCATGGTTGATTAACAGAGAGTGATCTTCCATGTGTTTACCAGCCGTCTGTACCAGATTCACGTTTTCTCGTGCAGTTTCCGGCCCTGAAGTCTGGTTGCAGAGGTTTAGCTGGTATATGTTCACCATCCACACACAAGGCCACAAAATTAATATTGTAATGTTTAAAGTGAAAGAGATTTTTAAGTGTAATTTCCACGGTCTAGTTTTCCACATCTTCTGTAGCAGCATTCCCTTAAAGGCCAATTCAAAATTGAATGTCTCTTAACTAGAGTAAATAGACAGACCACCCACTTCTATACCACCAGGTCTATAAGATTTATCAATCTCCACTTCACTGCTCTCTTTAGTTTCAGCCATGGATCATGTGATGCCTGGGTTCGTGGAAAGGAAATTCATTCTTCCTGATATCAGCAAGAGCAATCTACCAACTCTTCAGTGAGCCTGAGAGAGACCAATATCGCAGATGAGAGATTCCCTTTGCTAACTTTTCTTTCAAGTTTCACACTGGAAGAATTTTTCATTGATTCAGTCTGCTTGCCCAGTGTCAAAGATCTGATGTGTATGCTGGTATGTTAATTTTGCTTTTGGATTCACTATTTCACTTTAGTTAGTCTTCTGTAAACTGTCATCACATTCTAGTGAAGAGCTGCTTACTGATCTTCAGTCTCCATATTTCCTTGAGAAGACATCAGCAGCTCTGCAACCATGTCTATTGTGAACACTTCACTTAGAAAATGTTATTCTCCTTTCTCTTCTCTCCCCCCCCCCCCCCCGCCAGCCCATGCTTTACATAAGATCTAAATAATGCTGCATTCATGTCTCTTATGACATTTAGTGCACTCTCCTTTACAGGCTGGACACATTTTCCAAGAATGGTGTAGGTTTTTTTTTTTTTTACTGTATCTTCCACAAGTAGTTTTCCATTCTTTGTAGACTGTCTCCAAATCTTCTGCTTGAGTTTTGTGCTTTTTGCTAAGTCGCACTACAAGTTTGTATTCTTGGGTTCACCTTTGATTTTATCTGTGAGTTTTTCAGACTTCCTAAAAATTGTACATCAGAGAGTTTCTTCACTATGTCATTTAGATCTGGAGTTAGGTTGGATGTATTCAAGTAGGTCACTTGCCATAATAAATATGAGACAGCTTACTTTGTATTTCTCACTTCCCACGCAACGATGCAAAATTGCTTGTCAAAGCCTATCCATTTTGACCATGCTGATTTATCAGCAAAGGGAAAACCTTCTGGAGGGATTATTATAGGAAATATTAGCTTCATTGCTCTTGAAGAAATTTATTTCTTTTACAATCTGCTACTTTTTATCCTGCTGCTTCTGTACCTTTAAGGCATCTTCTCCACCCCCTCCCACTTCTCCTGTGGTGATGCCTCTCATCCTTTTCTGTTTCTATGGGTCTGGGACACCTTGCTGAAGCTGTTCCGGTGTGTTGCCCACAGCCCAGTTTCTTGAGAGAGTCTCTTCTCTACGTTCCTTTCTGAGGAAAATATATTTTTCTCTGGCCTCTGCTTTGGGTAGGAGTTTTTCTTGCCCTCCATACTTCTTAGGACATTTAGTCTCTCTCTTCCCCCCACTGCCAAGTTTAGCCCTGGCGCCAGAACCGGGGGCTGCTACAGTGCTTGAGGATAAGGAAAATAAACATTCCCTGCTCATGGTAGTGGAATTTCACTGATTCTTTTTCTTTTATTTTCTCCTTTCTCTAGGAGATAGGATACAGCCATTTCTGTCACCATATTGCATGTAGTGGGACACAGAAGAACTAGGAGCACACTCGGCAGCAGAGGTAAGAATTTTATTAGTAGTAAGCCAAAAGTGACACAGAAGAGTTAAAGCAGGGCTCACTCTTAAAGAGCCCTCCAGCACAATTATAATCCCTGTGGAATGAAATGGCTCCAGCAAAGGAAGATTTGATATTAATCACTTCAAGGGCCCAAGAAGAGAATTCAAGATGAGGAAGGTGCAAATCGTATCAGGGATCCTTTCCACAGGCAAATGGCAGAAGACAACTGCACATCAATTATTCAATCCAACTTCCAAGGAACCAGGGACGACCCCATAGGGACAGCAACTCTTAGAACCGCTCCTTCCTAACTTCCTGCTACAATTTTAAAGGAACTGTATATGCATCCTCACAACTCCCTCCATTTTTTCCTGTACAAACAGTATTTAACAAGAATTAAACTACAAATCAGAAATGCAGACATGTCACTGGTTTCACTACCTGTCCATATGTGGTCATCTTTTGGTCTTGATGAGGGGTTTTCCCCCCCACCATAATCATTTGAATTATGAAAACCCAAAAGTTAAGAGACTCCAGTCCAATAGGCTTAGCATTCAACAGATCATCTCCTTTAGCGAAGGATGCAGTGAGACCCTTTCCACCTGGTGCTGCTCTCCCTTGTTGTTTATTGTCTTTAGATTGTAAGATCTTCACTGTAAAAATAGGGTCTATATTTTTTCTGCAAATTGCCTGCATGCTGTCCGGTACTACAATAATTAATAAGAACATTACATTTATTAACTGCTTACTCCCACCCCTTGTCCTTCTGTCTGTGTACAGTATTTTATTTCCCAAGGTCTTAAGAGCCTACATACTATTGCATAGTGCTCAGCACGTTGTGGGCATTACCAGAAACAAACAAATAATATAACATTGGCTCATTTCAAGTTCTAATGAGATGTGTTAGTCTACTGTCATCTTCACGTTTTATTTCTTATCACATCTGACCAACTTTTGTCTAACTAGCAGTCTCTGAAGTCAAAACTAAATAAATTTTGGAATTCAATAGTTTAGCCTGGTCTCACCCTGAAAGGTCATTTCCATTTGCAGACATTTTGAGAGTTAGTTTTTCACAAAAGAAGTCAAACACAAACATACAGGAACACAATTACAGAATCCATGGCATGCCTGCCTGTCACAAAAGATTTAAGCTTTCAAAACCGATAATTTGGAAGCTGCTAATATTTGGATAGTCTACATTTATACTGTGTATGCAAATACACCATAAACTAGACATTCTGACTGCATGCTATCCATTTTCTCTTGTTTGTGAAACATTTAATTACTGCCTGGTTTATCATTCTTATATAAGCATGCTATTTTTTTTCATCTGTAGAAGCTTGCACTGATGTTATCATGCCTTGACGTTTGACAAAACTAAGTGCAATCAAGTTTTCTGGATTATTTTAAAACTGGAAATAATATAAATATAACCTGCAAAAGGAATGTAACAGAATACAAACAACTTTAAAAAAAAAAGATTAAAGAAAAGACTACATGAAGCATACTTTCACTGTGATACTAGTGCTGAACAGAAGATTAGCAGTGGAAGACAAAGTTCTACATTGATCCTAAAATAGTTTCCAAGCTTTATCTCCTTGTGGGAGATAAGGTGGAGGGGACAGGGTGAAGGAAGGGCATCCATGTGAAGAATCAGAGAGAAAGGGACTTGGCTTTACACAGTAGTACTGAAGAACTAGTTGTATACCTGTATGGGTTAGGGCAAAAGTTCTGGCTCATTTAGAGACTGCTACTGAGGATACTCCCAATACAGATCCCTCTTAGATGAAATGAAGTAACCATAAGGTTTGCTACTACAGAACAATCATTTGGGGAAGAGATTCCAAAACTGTGGAGTACTGAGATTCTCTCTCTCATGAACCTGAATATCTATTAACAAAAGAATACAAGTAGGCTTTGTAAACAATTTCTACACCTGTACCTCTATGGGTTTAGGATTTTTTTTTTTTTTTAATAGTACCATATACGACCTGGTCCGTGTTTAAACAATAATTAAGAACTTAAAATATCACAATTAGATACTTTGAAATTATCATTTCACCCTTGCTTTCTGCTTCTTTAGGTTTTTCTTCCCAACTATAACAAATTCTGATAATTTACTGCACTTGTGACAAAATGCCATACTCTGGTTACACACAGATCAAAATGACCTTTTAAAAGCTTTTGAGATCTCAGAATAGACATTATAGTAAATGCTTTTAGATCTATAAGTGTCAAACATTTTAAAAACCCATTTACTAGCAAAACCCATTTACTTTTATGGTTAGCATGTATTCTTACCTCAGGATCATCATCATCAAAATCATGGTACGTGGAATGATCAGGATTATTCATTTTATCCAATAATTCAATAGCAAGGGTTCGATTTAAGGGCTGTGTAACAAAAGGGTGCTAATTGACAAAGACAAGGGAAAAGAGAAAGTTTTAATTTAAACTTGAACACGGTAAGTTTAAAGGTACTTTCAGCTCAGAACTACTTCAGAAAATACAAACAAAAATCATACCTGTAGTAATTTTTCAGCTGTAGGTCTCTTCTTAGGATTTTTTGTAAGTGCCATTTTCACAAAGTGATGGAAATTATTTGACCTGCAAAATGAAATAGTGAACATTAGAATTCAGTAGTTTAGTGAAATGCATGATTAGTATAATATAATAAGAGAGCAAAATATGCTTACCATTTCATTTTGTCCTTTAGCTTGGGAGGCTGAAAGTTGCTTTTCGTCATTAAAAACAGTGCTCTGAAAACCGATAATATTTTTGTGATTTTTTTGTATTGTGATTATCCATTACTTTACAAATTTTTATTTTTGGCTGCAATAAAAAAATCCATCAACCCAAAAAAGATGAGATTAGGCTACTTGTTTATGCAAAATGCAGCCATTACAAATTTTCATGCGTACATTTTGAAAACTTGCAGACAATACTACTGGCAATAACCACACATATTACAAACATGTCTAGCCAACTATTTAAAAAAAAAGTTATTCACAGAGCTTTACAGCCTGCCATAAACAGATTTTATTTACCAACCTCATGGGATGCAAGTCAAACATAGGAGGCTGAAGTTCTGCAAGTTCTATAGCAGTTATTCCAACGGCCCAAAGATCACACAGTTGGTTATAGCCACCCTTCCTTTCAACTGCAGCAACTTCTGGAGCCATCCTAAAATATATATGTTTTTAAGAGAAAAGACATTTCTCTGTTTGAGTTAGTTGTGGAGAGAGATAAATCTAACACTTTTCAGTGTGAGTCAATGTTTTATTATTCATTTTTCTAGAACACATTGTATACACAACCTTTTATTTATTTGACTTATTTGTAAGCATTTGAAATCCTGTGATCTACTGAGCTTCAATGGTATTTCAGTTCCCCCCACACACACACACTTTGTCCATTCCACTCTATGGCATTAGTGTTGTGGTGTTCATTCACTCAATTGAGGAGAGCTGGCTGCAAGTCATTCCAAAATCAGTTAACACTCTTGAGTCAGAGGAACTGCAACAGTGAGGTACAATTTTCTGTCTATATCCTCCCAGGGCTGAGCATACTGCCTCCCAAATACCCCAAAGTCTGGCAGCAAATGGACAAAACCAACTAGTGTTGGTTTTTTAGCCATAGCACAAGTGAGCTATCACTGGACTACCAAACTAGCCCTACATTTTATGATTAAACTGGAGTACAATCTAACTATAAAAAAAGTTTTAAAACATCAGCCTGGAAAGTGATAAAATGAAGGTTAGGAGAATTCTATAGGAAAATGCATCTAACTTTTTCACTCCTTGAGTCACCAGATCTGGGATTTATTCCCAACTCAGCACATATGTCCTGTGCGACACAACCTCTTTGTGTCTCAGTTTCCTCATCTGTAAAATGGACAGAATAATTATCTACTTCACTGGGGTGTTGAGAGACTTCATTAAAATTTGCAAAGTACTCTGAAATCCTCAGATGCAAAAGTACTATATACTCAATTGATATCCATAAACAGAAGCACCCAATACATTTTAAATTATTGACTAACCAATGTAAGGTGAAAACACCTGTTTTGGTTTGTTACAGATACGGTTACATGCTATAGCTCTATCAGGCGATGAACTCAATCCAAGCATGGCTGGGTCTCATTAATATGGAAGACCACCAAGAAAAACCCCAGCTGGAGTAGGAGTTCAGTAGATGATACTCTTCCCTCCCGGTCAGTAATAAATCAATGCCCCAGAACAATGGTAGGTGACACTATGTAGCAGGAGAAAAATGAAAACTGCTCTAAACACAGATATCCTTACCCTTTGTGATCAAGAAAGATAGGTTTCTTGTATAGCTGTGTTGTTAAGCTTGGTGACTTGAACATGTTCCAATATGGATAATTACTGTCTGCTTACCTAAATTTCTTCTTCCATCTCAATTGAGTACATTAGTCTATGTACCCTGTCTTAAATTACTGTGCAACTTCACTTGAGGTGGTTAAAGAGACTGCTGTATATATTAAGTTTGTAAAGCCTTTTGTAATCTTTTTGGTAACTTAGGTACTATGTAAGTGTGAGGTCTTATGTTATTACAAAACTCTAACAAAAACACTAAGTTTGCTAGTTTGGCTAAAAGGGGATGAGATGATCGTTTCTCTTTTCCTCCCCATTATTTTTCTCTTTACCCCCTTAAAAGCGATTCTCAGAATTAAAAGGTTAATCAAAATAGAAAAATCACTTGAACATTTAGTTGCAGACCTATGTACTGTTACACATCTTGTATGATGCATACATTCAGCTGGGTCCTGAAGCAAGGAATCTGGTCAGCAGTTACGCCTGGCTCCCACTAGAGACCACTGTGGCACATGCTGAACAGGCAGCCACTCTGTCTCTCTGATTGTTCTCTAATCCCCCTGCCCTTTTCCAAGCCATTTGGCGCAGGGAAGTTTATGTTTGTTGCATTAGTGCCCAAAAGGCAAGAAAAGCAAGGAGCTACTGCTGGAAGGAAGAGACCACTGAGAAACAGGAGCTAAGGGAGGAATAGGAGATGGTGTGAGGAGCAAAAGCTAATGTGGAAATGGAAGGCAACTACCAATGGAGCTAGTACTATCCTATAGCAACTTCCTCCGCTCCCACCCAGCGACCATACCCTCTCCCCATCAAAACCCCCTGGTTATCTTTAACACACACACCCCAAGCCTTCCCCTCCCTTCCATCTCTTCAAAGGGGTACAAGGAATGAAGTCTTACTTGCTCCCACTGCTCAGGGGAGCCATCCGAAATAAAACTGGTGCCTTTTACCAGCATTAAATCCACACAATATTTTCAAAAGTGATGTTCATGATTATATGCAAATTATTCACAATTATGCAAGTCAGCTTGAAACATTACCTAAGGAGACTGACACAACTTGGCAGCTACATAGTGGTTTGTGTTAAAGACCGCTATAGATCAGGATTACAGTCATCCAGGCACCTCAGCCAGGAAATAGAGCCACAATCCATTTATGCAATCATGAGTGGAAGGTGGTTTGTACAACTGTGAAAGGGAGATGGATCCATGTGACACTATATATTAAAAATACAGCCCACACTATGGAAAAGTTTGAACACCTTATTCATGGGCATATTTCAAGAATACAAATCCGAATGGAGAGACTTATGGTAATATATACACATTTGTACATCATGTTTTCACACAAAGGATCTCAAAATACTTTTCAAAGAAGCACAGAACAGAGAAATAATGTTTTACAGTAAATATACACAACTCTCTTAAACGCAGCCAGGGAAAGTCATTTCCAGTATATGGATGGAGTAAAAGAAAAAGCTGAAATTTAAAAATGATAAATATGCAAGTAAATATACTTGTAGGCCAGTTATAGTGAGAAAAGAATAAAAGGGTGTGGAGTACTAGTGGAAGGGAAAGGTGAGTGGGATTTAATTTAATAATAGAGTAAAGCAAATAGGAAAGTTTTTAAAACAAGATTTGAAGAGGAAGTGGCTGAGAAGAGCATTCCAGACACAGTAAGCACATCTGTTGACACAAACAAGTGAAACAACAACAACAACTCCTCCCAACTGTGAAGAGTTCCAGGGAAGGCACGTCAGTGAAAAGAAACATTTGAAACCTAAATGGGTGGGTAGAAAAAGTATTTGTAAGATCAGAATTAAAGGGGGGAAACTCCAGGGAGAACTTTAAAATTAGATTCAATGACTGATATTAGTCAACGGTGATGAAATATATAGCTGATACAACTATTTTTCAGAGCATCACAGTACTCTGGCCACAACATTCTGATGTTTAGCTAAGTTTAATATTTGGTATAAGTCATTAAAAAAATAAAATATACGGGCAATAAACGAAGACTCTCAAAATGCTTAGTCTAACCAGGAAATTAAGAACAGAAACTTCTTTTTATACAAATTACTATTTTTGGAATTGTAAAAGTTATTATTACATTAACAATCAAGTAAAACACAATTACCAATATGGTGTGCCAATGAAAGATTTCCTTTTGGCAATTGTAGCTGTTATCTGTGCAGATACTCCAAAATCAGCTATAAAAAATGAAGATAATTAATTAAAGAAGTAATGATCAAAAGCAAGTCATTAATTATCAACAAGAGAGTTAAGCTTCTTTGTAGTAAAAACTTCTAAATATCTAAGGACACAGAAGCTAATGAGGTTTTTACAGAATCCATCATAAATTTCCACAGAATCACCGTCTCCCAGCCATCCTGTCAAACACACACCACAAGAAACACGAAGGAATTGCAGTGTAGAAGTCCTAACAGACACAAATATGTATATGTTCCCATGTTAGAGTACACCTATGAATTTTATACCATCTATCCATGTAATAAACCCTTTAAAAATCCTCTGAACAAAGTTATTTCCATCCGTTCTGCTTTGCTGAGAGCACACTATATCACTACTTGGGAAACTTGTGTAAAGAACTGAGACATGTCTTCATATAGACGTGTAATACGACATATATTAATGCTGATCATAAAATACATGTTTATTTTGTTAATGTAAAACATGACCAGAAATATTAACGTTGATAATATTTTAAAATAATCTTTGTCACTACAAAAATAGAAGGGCAGTCAGCGTCAGTTGTAACTGACCAAGGATATTAAAATTTTTTGAACAACGTAACATGCTTAAGTTTAAGAAAGTCTTCTGGAAAAGTAATCAACATCAGTTTAAAAATAAAACAGATTTAAACTACAAATGAAGACCTTAACCAAGCACCTAACACCTAATATTGTGCTTGAATAAAATTAATTATAAAATGTGACTAAGTGTGAATCTGTTTCTTTTACAATGGTGTTTTTCTCTTTATTTGTTTTAAAACAAAAGTGTTCTTTCCCTTCCTGGTTGCTAACCTATTCTGACCGGGAAATCATATCACCCATGTTAAAGTTAAAATAAATTAAAAAGTCTTGAGGGTTCTCATTTTCTACTCTTGCAATACATAGAATGCAATTAATAATATGTTTTATTAGTTAACATTTTCCCTATAATTCGAGTAATTGTATAAACTTAATTTGAAATGTAATGCAATATATTCCAGTACCTATAAAAAAATATTTTTGAAATAGACTCTGGTAAGTACTGTATTCATAAGGATTTTCTGATATCGGCTTTTAGATTCATATACTTATGCAGCCTTAGGAGGTAGTTTTCATATTTCTGAGACTTGGCAGGTGCATTTATTAAAATGAAATGTAGTAAAGGATTTAATTTTAGCCTACTTTTTCAATGTCAGACTAATTCACTATGGGAGTATGTCTTTCACCTGATTTCCAAAGCTATAGTCTGATTAGCCAGTTGTGCACACCCATGCACCAATTCAATCACAACTGAGACCTCATCAATGAAAAAACTAGTCCTAATAATACCTCCCCTCTCACTGAAGTTTAATGGTATTATATAACATTCTGGCATTCTTGGATGAGAATTCAAAAAAGTTTTTATAATCTGCAGTATCTTTTTGCAGTATAATCTGAAAAAGATTTCTGAAGTACTTACCTAATTTTACATGGCCATTATCTGTTAGAAGAATATTTGCTCCCTTAAAGAGAGAAAAAGAATTCAATTAAAATGTGTATCTTTTTTAACATTATATGCTTCTTTATGCTCTGAGATATAAACCCTAGCATCAAATATTGCCTATATTCTGTATTTTATTTAATTTATTTAAATTTACACAAATGCTAAGAGAACACCTATCCGTATGTTCTAGAGGTCCTTGATATAACTTTAAAATAAATCATAAATAATACTATAGGTGCAACAGTACAATTTATTATAATCCCCCCTCAGTAGGACAGGCAACAAAAAGTCAAATCCCCTGCCTCTCCAAATAATCTCCCACCCTTACTTAACTCTATAGACTTAATCGTAACACAGTTACAAAGTATGAGCTTCATTTTGAAACCATTACTTCTATGATAAAGTGATGACAAAGTGATGCAAAACTGGACTCTCAAATATAATTTGTCTCTCTTTGCTGCTGTGTTAAGACATCAAGGCAAAGAACATCTATATGTTTTGAGATAAAATTTTAAAAGAAATTGAAAGCAGAGGACAAACCAAAACAGACTAAGTGTTTGAAGAATCTGAAATTTGTAAAACTGAAATGACAACATTAAGTTATGGGACCCCCATGTTCACAAATACCCTGTAAATTTTATTGTAGCTGTACATGTCTATGCAACTCAGATTCCCATTAGTTATGAAATCCTCCCCCAAACAGCAGAATTAGTTTTGTGACCATTTGCCTCTACTGATTAAATCATACTTTCCCTTCTCTATCTACATTCATTAATAGGTGACTTATAAAGATCAAACAGGAAAACAATCAGATTTATATTTCCAAAAGAAAAACAGTTTAGTCCCATTTTAAGATCCTCACTCATTGTAATCTGATCGACCTGCCTTGATACTAGAATACCTAGGCAAACAGCGATTTTGCTTGTGCTAGATTTAGAAAGTACACTGCTGTGGGGCGACATGCAGCGTTTATTTGGATTTAACAACCAGAACAAACGCTCAAAATTGATCCTTCACATCAGATTCCATTATAATGACCTGTTACAAAGGACATGGAACAAGCCTGAGCTGAATAAAGAGGTTGGCTAAGGGCAGAACTGAGCTGAGGGAGAAGCCGCCTAAGGCAGAGCTAAACAGGAAGGAGCAGATAAACTGATTTAGCGGCAGATGTTAGCACCACAGACAAGTTGGTGTGTGAAAAAGCCAAGTAGGTTTCCCGAAGTACAGCTTGTGCTTTTCTGATTACCAGTTTTTATACAAAAGGACAAAGTAGGCCCTCAGTACACCCATGCAACCCAACAGCTTTGAAAGGCTTTGCGCAAGTGTAACTGATAGACCTTGTGACTGGAACATAGTACAGTAACTCCTCACTTGACGTTGTAGTTACGTTCCTGAAAAATGCGACTTTAAGCAAAACGATGTTAAGCGAATTCAATTTCCCCATAAAAATTAACGTAAATGAGGGGGTTAGGTTCCAGGGAAATTTTTTTCACCAGACAAAAGACTATTTTATTTATATATATATATATATATATATATATATATATATATATATATATATATATATATATATATATATATATATATATATATATATATATATATATATATATACACACACACACACACACACACACACAGTATAAGTTTTAAACAAATAATTTAATACTGGTACACAGTGATAATGATTGTGAAGCTTGGTTGAGGTGGAGGAGTCAGAGGGTGGGATATTTCCCTTACTGCTAAATGATGAACTAGCAATTGGCTGAGCCCTCAAGGGTTAACTCTCTCACTCGACAAGGCAGCAGGAACGGAGGGAGATATGCGCATTTCCCCTTTAAGTTCACTGCCTTGTTAATGAGATCAGCTTGCTGAGACCGCAGCTGCTGCAAGCTCCCGCCGTCCAGAGCCCTGGTGTGTCCCCCCTGCTCTGTGGAAGATGGGGTAAGCGGAGTGCAGGAGCAGGGGGGAGGGGGACACCCTGACATTAGCCCCCCTCTTTCTTCCCTCCCCCCCGCACAGCAAGCAGGAGTCTCGGGGAGCGGCTCCAAGGCAGAGGGCAGGAGCAGCACATGGCAGTGGGGGGAGGGACAGCTGAACTGCTGGCAATTGATAGCCTGCTGGGCAGCTGCTGCACAGGGAACTTAGGGGAGCGGGAAGCTGATAGGGTAGGGTTACCATACGTCTGGGTTTCCCCGGACATGTCCGGCTTTTTGGTCTTTAAATAGCCGTCCGGGGGGGATTTGTAAACATCTAAAAATGTCCGGGATTTCCCCCGGACGGCTATTTAAAGACTGAAAAGCGGCTGACAGCGGGGCCAGGCCGGACTGAGCCGCTCGGATTGGGGCCTCTCCGGCAGCCAAAGCCCCTCCCTGGCTCCCCCCCCTCCCCGGCTCCCCCCCTCCCCTGCAGCCTCAGATCGCCGCGCCAGCAGCGCTGGGGGGAGTGGGCTGCGCGCTCCGTGAGGGGGCGGGGCTGGCAGCGGCAACCAAAGCCCCTCCCCCGCTTCCCCCCTCCCCTGCGGCTTCAGATTGCCTTGCCGGCAGCGCCGGGCGGGGCTGGGCGCTCAGCCAGACACTCTACGCTGAACATACATGGGGAAGTCAACTGCAACCTTGCAAAGGTGAGGTAAATCACTCCCTTTCCCTCTCCCCTTGGAGCAAGAGGGGAGTGCATGCATGTGGGGGAATTGTGATTCTCTGACTCACACTTCCTCCCTGGGATGTTCCTGGGATGGTGCAGCTTTTTAATGCAAAGACCCTTATTCACAGCTATGCCTAAGGGCACAATCTATCTCTAATGAACAAGTGCTGTGATAAATGCAAAACACCAACCTAGACTTTGCTTTACAAATGAATGAATTCTAGCATAAAGGAGCTGAAGGAGCACTGTGATTGGCGCATATAAGAGCACAGATAATGCAGTTTTGCCAGTAATCACAATTTTATTGCCAGTCTTGCTATGTTTCGTGTTTTTCTCAAAGTCCCAGCTTCTGAAGTTATGAGATTATGTGACAATCTCAGCTTTTTTTTTTTTTTTTTTAAAGGCAAGTTTTTAGCTTTCATAGTTGTGGGGCCCGGGGAGTTGGAGAAGGGGCATGGGATCCTGGGGGGCACTCAGGGGACAGGGAGCGGGGGGGGGGGGTTGGATGAGTCAGGGCAGGGAGCGGGGGGGGGGTTTAAGATGGGTCGGGGTTCTGGGGGGGGCTGTGGAGAGGGGTTGGGGCAGTCAAGGGACAGGGAGCGGGGGGGTTAGATGGGTTGGAGGTTCGGGGGGGGGCATTCAGGAACAGGGAGCAGTTGGATAGGTGTGAGAGTCCCGGGGATCTGGCGGGGGTGTGGATAGGAGTCAGAACAGTCAGGGGACAGGTAGGGAGTGGGATCCTAGGGGGGCAGTTAGGGTGGGGGGGGGTCTCAGGAGGGGGCAGTCGGGGACAAGGAGAAGGGAGACTTAGATAGGGGGTGGGGTCCCTGGGGGCGGTTAGGGGCAGGGGACAAGGAGCGGGGGTGGGGGGTTCTGTGGGGGGCAGTCAGGGGGCGGGAAGTGGGAGGGAGTGGCTAGGGGGCGGGACAATCCCCCCCGTGGAGTGTCCTCTTTTTTGAAAGTTCAAATATGGTAACCCTATGATAGGGGGGCTGCCGGTCCACCCTGGTTCCAAGCCCCCACCAGCTAACTGCAATGGGCTGTTCTTCCTGCAAGCAGTAGACAAAGCAGGCGGCTGCCAAGCGATGTTAGAAGGGAGCATTGTACAACTTTAAACAACCATGTTCCCCAATTGATCAGCAACGAAACAATGTTAACCAGGACGACATTAAGTGAGGAGTTACTGTACATAATTCTGTGGCTAATACACAAGTAGTACTACAATCCAGTTCACGTCCTCTCAGCTGCATTGACTCCGCAACATTAACCGGAGTAAATATGTAACAATCACTAAAACAGGCAGGCATGGCTCAATACAGTATGCAGATCTTTAGCTTAAGGGGATGCCATTTTTCACAGTAAAACTGCATTTTATAGGAACACCAATTTTGTTTAAATTCCATTAAGCATTATGGGTCTGAGCTACAGCCAAATGAAGTCAACTGAAAGATATCAGACTTTGGATCAGTCCCTTTATTCCTGTAATATGAGCAGATAAAAAGTAGTTCTGGATTTTGAAACTATCTTCAATTAAATTTTCAAGTCTTATAACATACATTCCTTTATGTGGGCCAAACTGGATTTTGGCCACCCTCCAACATGACCACATGATGGAGGGGAAGGAATGCCTCCTCCCCACCAACCCATAAGTGCCATGCAGAATAGCAGCTCCTGCCCTGAGTTATGCCCCCAAAAGTTGGGTTTGGCCTTGCCATGACTCCATCCTGCTGGCTGGTGCAAAGGGAGGTGTATGCTGCACCTTAAACATATGTCAAAGATTAAATTCTCCTCCCACTTTCCTCCAGCACAACTGAAAATGCTCCGCTAAGATAATGTGTGTCTATATTTCCCCCAATCCAGGGCAGTGGCTAAATGCCACAATCTAGCCCCAAGTAAGTGCTCTGTTTGATCTAAGTGATAAAAAAAAACCTGAATTATTCTCCAAGCATACATTTTGGAAGTGAGAGTAGCTTTTTTAATTTTAAGGGAATCAAAATCCAAAAAAAATTGACCTACCTTGATGTCTCTGTGCATTTTTCCTTTACTATGAAGATAATATAATCCCTGCAGTTTAAGAACAAGGTCTTTAGTTAAAGAAAATACTTACATCATTTAGCCTTAAACATTTTTCATTTTACAGAAAATTATTTACTAGATTAAAAGAATAAGATTTAGGATACAATTCAGTGATTAACTGAAGTTAATAAATACTGTTTTGGCTGATTGTGAAATGAGAATGAGAATGAAACTAGATTTTAACAAACATACATTCAAACTGTACTTATCTAGCAGCAGCCAATTTAGAGATAGGACAAAGAATGAACCGGGGGGGGGGGGGGGGGGAAATCAGTAAATAAATACACCTCTACCCAGATATAACACGACCCTATATAACACAAATTCGTATATAACGCAGTAAAGCAGCGCTCCGGGGGGCCGGGCTGTGCGCTCCGGCGGATCAAAGCAAGTTCGCTGTAACGCGGTTTCACCTATAACGCGGTAAGATTTTTTGGCTCCCGAGGACAGCGTTATATCAGGTTAGAGGTGTATAAAGAGCACCACATTCATAACAGGAACACAAGGAGAGTGAGACTATTGTCCTTCTGGGCATGTAGAGTGCCATCTCTGTTGTACAACATTTAGATATTTCTAAAGTGTCTATCCCTGCTTTATCTCACTGTCCAAGTTAGACACCTATGGTATAGATCAGGGGTCCCCAACGCGGTGCCCGCGGGCGCCATGGAACCCGCTGGGGCATCCATGTGCACCTGCCTACTAGCCGCCGGACAAGCAGCCGCCAAAATGCCGCCAAGAAGCAGCAACGTCAAGAAGCGCTACCGCCGAAATGCTGCCGAATTTCGGCGGCATTTCGGCAGCAACGCCTCTTGATGACGCTGCTTCATGGCGGTATTTCGGCGGCGACACCTCTTGACGTTGCCGCTTCACAGCAGCATTTCGGCGGCTGCTTGTCCGGCAGCCACAGTCCTCGGCAGCTAGTCGTCCGGCGCCCGCCCCGCGGGAAAGTTTGGGGACCACTGGTATAGATCATCCTCTTAGATACCGATTTTCAATTAACTCCCAAGTAGATAGAGCCTTTTTGCCTAATGCAGGAGCTCAACTCTGGTCTATGTATCAAACTTAGTGGAATTTCTGTAGGAGGCATTTTAGGTGCTACCTCCAGGATTTGACACATGGAATGAAATAATATCTAAGAACGGATGGTGCACTCCAGTCAATCATGGTCCTTGCTGAAGGCATAGTAATACTGAACATCCATAAGGGAAATTGTATGACTACAATCATGGCATTCCTGAATTCAGTGAACCAGCTTTCTTCTTCCATACTTGAAATGGTAAAGAATAGAAAATTGGAGAGCATCAACTGCACATAAGACTAAGTTCAGCTAAAGGCTCTGAGAGAACTGGAGCTAAAGACACTCATATCTAAACACCACCTGGCACAGAAGCTGCTTGGGGTGACCCATGTACAGTGCCTCAGCAATGCATCCAGACTTGAACTTCAAAGGTGGTGGGATGAAGGGGAAGAAGTTGAGCTGGATGACAACACAGGCTACTGAGAGGACACCCCTTCAGTGTTCCACTCTCTGCACTGTATTCAGTGATAGCCAGAATCAAGTACAAGGTTCCAAAATCCTCTCTGAGATTGACTGCAGCTGAACAACTGTCTCACTCTTGGCAGCCATGAACTCTCATAATGGTTACATTTCTCCAGAACTCAAGACAGAAGCACTTAAGTGTGGACCAAGACTACAGAATTCACTCTTGGAAAAAAATGGGATTACTGTGAATATTACCATCTTCAAATTGAAAAATAAGTCCCACTTCTTTGAAATAGCCTTCTCACAGTGATAAAAGCAAACCACTGACTGGTGGAGGACAAAAAAAGATAGGGATTGTTTTTAAGATTTGTTAGCTTCTCAGATGATGAGCATGGCATAAATACCTAGACAGAGAGGAGCACTAGCAAGGATATGCTTTTGGGAAGTGTTTTTCCCTTTTTTGTCAGCTCATCAATAGCCTGAATGCAATTTAGCTGGAGAGCTAGTCAGTGCTCCCGACTGGAACTCCTTTATCGACCACAAGAGAAAAGAACTGATCACTGAGGCACCAAAGGGAATCTAGGTTCCTGAGCACGGTTGGCATGCGACACAACCAGTTGGAACCAGCAATTCAGATTTTTGAGATGAGAGAATCCCCACCGCATGTGCATGCATGGACCTGGACCCAAAAGTGGGATTCATTGTAATGAGTATCTTTGGAGAAATAGGTATTTTTGTATAGACATACAGCTGACATCAGCTTCAACAGTTTTACTAATAGCCCCTAGATTTAAATGTCTTGGGGCTGTTACAGGACTGGGTCAACAATTCGCTCACTTCCACCACTGATCTAAAAGAACCCAAGGCCAAGGCTTCAGAAACCATATGCCTAAAGGTAAACCCCTAAAAGTCCATATTTAGGCACCTAACTAAGGGAACAGATTTCCAAAAGTAAGGAGTACACAGACGCTCCTCCTGATTTCAATGGGAGCTGTTGGGAAGCACTTGCAAAATAAACTCCCTTTTTTAGGTTCCTAAATATGGACACGTAGCCTAACTTTAGACACCCCACGGTGAAATTCTGGCCTCACTGAAGTCAGTGGCAAAACTTCTATCAACTTCAATGGGACCAGGATTTCCCACCTTGGTTTTGGAGGTCTTGGACTAAGCCTGTTGACTTTTAGAGAGTGATATAAGATATATTTTCCTCAGACTTTTGATTGATGAGGATGACTGAACTATAAATTTTGCTTATTTTAAACACATTAGAACCTATGAATGTTCTATTTGGTCAAAATATTGTAGTTTTAATATCATACATGCAGTAAGGGACAATTTCATAATCTACAAAAACATTCATTCATAAAACATTCAGATAATGTGTATGAGGTACTTCATTTATATTTCCTAAGCAACATACACATACTAAATGAGAATTATAACATGTTATTTTCTCAAACAACCAAAAATTATTAATCCAAAAAAATCTCATCCTATATAACTAAAGAAATGCCCCATTTGAGAGAGACCTCAAGACTCTCAGACTAGAAGAATAAAATGGAATCAAAGTTTTCCCAAAACAAAAAGGCAAGAGATCACACACTATTGCCTGGAGTTTTCTAAACAAAGAAATATGTATCTTGTAAATAATTAAGACATATGGTTATATTTATTTTATAAGAAAAGACCTATAATTCATTTACATATTCAAAATTGAGTTTTCAAGTTCTCTACTAATCTATGGTATAAATCAAATATCTTATTTAATGCAATTATGCACACATGACTACGGGGAAGATAGAAGGTGCTAACCTCCTTTTAAACAACTCTGGAATAACTTGAGCCAGATGACAGAATAATTCTACATTTTGTGAAAGCTATTATACAGGATCTTCTCTTTAGCAAAAGATAGAGTAACTCCTAAGGTATGCAACATGATTCTTTCAGATGATTCAGATGTTTTTGGTCCTTTTATTTTTCCCTGAAGACTAACAATTATGTACAAATTAGAATGTTAGCTACCTGTAGTGTTTCTCTGCTAACATAGGCAATCTGCTGTTCTGAAAGTGGTCCAGTCACTGCAAGAAAGAAAATATTTTGTTTTTACAAAAATAGGGGTTTTTTAAAAAAATTTCCTGGTGTTGTATTTCAGTGCCCTGCACAAGTTCAGCAGACACACACAGAAGCACTAGTCTACGTTCTGTGGTTCCAGCTGTACCATTTTTACCCTGAAACTAAATAATTCTAAAAGAATAGCAACCCTCTTCACAAACTTTTCCAATCTGACAAAGTAAACAGAAGAAATATGGATGGAGGCTGGAATTTCTCAAAGAGAATTAAGAGAGTTAAGGTGCTCACATCCCACTGAAATCCAATAGGAGCTGGGTGTTTAACTCCCTTAGGCTCCTTTGAAACTCCCAGCCTTCACACAACACAACCTTGCAATATGAAACTTGAGATCAAATCTAAATCTGTCTTCCCTTTCCTGAGGATCTTGAAATAAAATAGGAGTTACATTTTGGAAGCATGGAGTTCTGGAATCAGGTCAATCTGGATATCTAAATGACCCCGATTTTTCTAAGAATTCATGGGTACTTTGAGAAATCTAATTACCAGGGAACTACAGTATACTGAAATCCTTTGGTGTTACCTCTTAGGGTACACCTACATTGCAACAGAAAAACAGCGGCGCCAAGTCTCAGAGCCCAGGTCAACTGACTCGGGCCCTCAGGGTTCAGGCTGCCAGGCTAAAAATTGTAGGGTAGATCAAGGGTCTCAAAGTCCCGGCCCGAGAACCTCCCCACTGTGGCCCGTGGAAGAGAGACACATGCAGCCACACTGCCGGCAATGTCTGTTGCAGGCACTGCTCCCCGCAGCTCCCATTGGCTGGGGGAGGGACAGAGACACCATCACTAGTCGCCAGGCAGAGTCAGCCATGGAGGCAACATCATTAGTTGCCAGGCAGTGTCAGCATCACTTTTTTCCACAATGAATATAAACGAGTCAAAATACCGAACACAAGTATCTGCTGCACACCTTGCTGCAATCCTGAAGGTTTCAACTGCTCCATCACTGAGGCCAAACATCAACAAACTGACAGAACTGAAGCGTTGCCAGGTGTCTGGCAAACACTAAAAACTCTCTGGCAGGCGAAGAACTGTATAAAGCTGCATGACAGTTTTATTATTTCTAACAAATTCGAAATAAAAAATACAATATAAACGTTTTCTTTTCTGAACACCATCTTCAGTGACATTATTGGCTCGCTGGGAGGATTTGAGGACTGGCCCTGGCCCTAAGGTAAATTGAGTTTGAGACCCCTGCCTTAGAGTATGGCTACACTGGAACTAAATACCTGCTGCTGCCTGTGACAGCTGACTTGGGCTTGCAGGGCTCAGGCTAAGGGGCTATTTAACTGCGGTGTAAATGTTTGGGCGTGGGTGGGAGCCCAGGCTCTGAGACCCCATAAGGGGATAGAGTCCCAGAGCCTGGGCTCCAGTCCAAGCCCAAACATCTACACTGCAACTGAACAGTCGCTTAGCTCGAGCCCCATGGGCCCAAGTCAGCTGACATGAGTCAGCAGTGGGTGTTTAACTGTAGTGTAGACGTAACCGGAGGATTTAATTGTTGAGGCCCGAGGTCTGATTGGACTGAGACACAGCTTGGAAATTAGTTAAATGAGTACAGAGTCTTCTACTCTAAATAGTAGGGTTGAAGCCAAAATCAGTAGTGACAGGAAAGCATTACTACAGGACATCTGTTCAGCCACTTATGTGAAATGAGCTCATTTCCTGGTGAGCAGGTCTTTCACATCACAAAAACTATCACCACGATTAATGCTCTTCTCAATGTTAGCAGAAATGCCAAGGACTGACTTGGCCACTCGTAACTTCTTGGGTCATTATAATGATCTGTGCATGTAAAATGATCCTTCAGCTTGATTACTGTTATGAGATAAACCTGAAAGTCTGTATGCTGTTTTACTCTTCCAGTGCAGAAGATGAAGCTACTGGGTGGGAAATTGTGGGATAAATATGAAATTAAAGAATTAGAGTTAGCTTAAGTTTGATTAATATACATGTGTTGTAAAGAAAGGCCCTCACTAGCAAGTAGAAGACAGGCCTTGAAAATAATGAGTTATAAGGCCAGAAGGAATGTAGTAGGGAGGATGCCTGGTTCAAAGATTAACTAACGAGATAAGGGAAATTTTCTAAAAAGGCGGCTTCTGACTGATAGGGATGACTGCAGATGGTTTTAAATAAGACAAAAAAAAAATCTGTCTTAAAGGGACCCTGCATAAACCTTCCCACCCCGCATACCAGTGTTAAACCCTATGTGAACCCAGGTGCAATGGAAAAACTGTTGGGTCAACGAGGAGGGGAAGAAAGGCCTTGGGAAGATAGGAGGTTGTAAATCTTATCTGGATTAAGACTGAAAAATAAGGGTGAACTGTCTCAAACGGGTTTTAGCTGAAGACAGTAATTGGCAATGACATCACTTGTCTGTTAAAGGATATAAAAAAGTAAACTCTTAAAAGGGTTCATTGCTAGAAACTGTATGACCAAATTGGAGCCGACTAATATAGGTCTAAGCACCTCTTAGTTAGCCTGTTTGTAAGTATCTTGAGCAAATACTTATCAATGTTCTGTTACTGTTTGAATGTAGTAAATTGCTTATTATTTAGGCATTGTAATCATGTTTAGAGCTATTATATAAATACCTATTTGACCTTTGGAGTTAATAAAGGAATTTATGGTTAAACTAGCGTCGTGGTAATAGCCAGCATAAATACAATTTAGATGTTGGTGGCTTGAAGGTTCCTAGGGTGGACCTTTATCTGAAAAGATTGTTTCAGGGCTGCAATTAAATCCCCATTTGTTACCCATTTTGTCTGGAATATTGTCCCTTTCATGCAGGTCCTAGTGCCAGAGTGATAAAATCCTTGTTCTTAGATTTCCATTATCCTAACATTTTTCAAAGCCTGTTCTAACAAAAATATGTATTTCTATCAACTAATGTATTCTTGCCATTGTGTGATAGATAGGGCTGTAAGAAAATTACGGGCTGCAATTTTGTTGCAGAAACTACAACTTTTACCTTTTACAGTTACCACAAATGTCAGTGGCATTGTGACCCTGTGTGCCAGATTGCACCACTCGCTCATATTTGCCCCAGGCACCCCGCCATCATGCTGGCCTTTGAGAGCCAAGCAGGACATGAGTCATATTTTCTGTGCTGCTGCCCTACTTTGGAAGATAGTCTTCATGCCTTGAACCACAGCTTTAACAAACTGTGGCAACAATTTTTGAACCAAAAACATCAACTTTTTTACAGCCTTAGCGATAGATTTAACTAATGTAATGCAAATAAAGCTAGCAATTAACATTCCACATTCAGCTAAGACCCTTTTTAATTGGGCTGTACTCTTGTCCATCAGTGAAACCTTTCACTTTTGCAACAATATGTGGTGTTTTCAGAGGACTGCACATTTCACTGCTACCTTATCGTTCCCCTCCCAGCTCCTAACTGTTTTGCCCACCTGTTGCATCTAATCTTAAACCATATTTTGTAAACTGTTTGAAGCAGGGATTATCTTTGTATTTTGCATCTGTACAGCACCCAGCATGAAGCCCTGATTCCTGTTTAGAGCCTCTAAGCACTGTTCTAATACAAATATCAATATACATGACAATCTCTCTATGCAAGCAACACCATTCATGACAATAGGTCCATTATACCAGCTATCAACAGGTAATAGTGTGTAATATAGTAAAGCCAAGCTCATATGAACTTGGAAGAAAAGTGGATATATGCTAAAACTGCATGACTGGAAGCATGTTCTTCATTTTATTTTTTACATTAGAAATATTGTAAAATTAAAGAAACAAGGGAGTAGTATATCAAAACACACAAGTTATTTCTCTCTTACCAGCCCTTCTTTAAAAATATATAGTAAATTTTGTTTGTTTTGGCAAACTGGTACTTTTCTAATATGTAAACTGCTATTTGTCCTTAAACAAGTTAAAATTGTCATTAAATGATTATAATATATATTAGATCCTAAGACATAGGTAAACAATGCTGACCATTTAAAAATTTTCATTTTTAACCCTGTAAATACTGTAACTATACATTGGTCTAACAAGTTATATTTAGCTTTCACAGATGCACAGTGATGGCTTACCATGATAAATATCCTGTAGAGAACCACCTCCACAAAACTCCATGCAAATCCATAGCTTATCTCGCCTAAAAAGTAAAAGCATTCATTAGCCTTCCATATTTAGAACTTGGCCTATTAAAGATAATTCAAAAGTCTTAAACATTAAGCAACAGAATATAACAAGCCTACATATTATGCAAGTACAAATGAAAACAGAAAGTATCTGTGCTATCTGATACTAAAAATACGCACTTTAAACAAACATCCAAGAACTTCCCCCAATTTATTGCATTAATGTGAACAATAAGAATGAAGCATGTGTGCGCTTTAAAATGCCTAAGAATTGAATACCAAGGGAAATTAATTTCCTACTCACTGGCTAATTTGCTTTCTATGGTAACAGTTGAGAGAATGCAAACCCTGGGTTACTACCACTCCCTCGATCGGACTGGCAGGATAACAGCTAATCACTACCCAAGGGTTTCCCCACTCTAAAACCAGAAGAATGGAATGATCAGCTAGTTCTCACAAAGGCTTACTTTACAGAAGACACAATTGGAGAAAATTTGAACACTAAAACAACAGAGCTTCGTTTTTTTTTATTTTTTTCCACTGATAATGTAACTTTTAAAAAAATTTATAAAAATTACTTTTAGAAGTGTTATGGAAGACACAAGTCTAATATGGTGCACTTTAGAAACACAAAGCAATGTAACGTCCATCACAACCACTATCAGAAATGAAAGATAAAAAGAATACATATCTTCAGTGAATGACAATTTAAAATGCAGAGAAGTGCTCTTTTCTCTATCAATAAAACTGATTGAATCAAATGAACCCGAGTATAAAAAGAGCTATAAAATTCTGATTCATCCTATCCTAAGACAGTAATGCCCTGAGCCGTAACTGACTGAGTGGGTTCATCCCACACAGAGTACAA
Organism: Emys orbicularis; assembly: GCF_028017835.1. NCBI lineage: Eukaryota > Metazoa > Chordata > Testudines > Emydidae > Emys > Emys orbicularis. Next base: position 213,236,383 of record NC_088685.1, on the reverse strand, counting down.
GTAAAGAATTGTTAATAAGTGTGTTCAGTACACCAACTAGAATTAGTTACTGAGTTGTTGCTAAGCCAGTGGCCGCTCTAGCTAAGGCCATAAGCATTAGCTAAGAACTGACAAACTCACAGCTGGAAACCAAACCAGCTCACCTGTATGTTAGTTTTGTTCAAAATAGATATTATTCTTATAATAATGTATTTAATGTTTAGGCTCTATTAAATGTTTGTAAATTGCTGCATGCATTAAGCTCACTTGTAATGTCTGTATTCCACTCTATAAAGAAATAAGCAAGTTTTGCTTTAAAACTTTGAAAATGTTTGCTCTGAACTTGTGAACCCAAGCACAAGGATCAACAACCTCTCCTCCCCCTGCCCATTAAAAGGCGGTCTATCAAGATTAAATAGACCATTAAAAACATGACAATACAAGGATTGGTGAATGACCCTATAACACTTTGGAAATGCTATGTGCAAGGGAGCTCTTCCCATAGACCAGAAGGCCAAACATAAAAGATAAAACAGGGTTACAAGGAAATTTGTCATCTCTTTGCTGTTTGCACTCTCACAGGGCCAGAGACGATAAAGTAAGGCAGAGATCCCCAGGGGTTACCCCTAGGTCCTCCCTGAAAGACATTTTGAATTGACAGATTACTACATCTCTGTCATCTTTACGAATCAGACACGGTAACTCATTTGTGTATATATGCTTGCTTGCTTTAACCTATAAATAACTCATTTCTTTTTCCTAATTAATAAACCTTTAGACAGTTTATTATAGGATTGGCTACCGGCATTATCTTTGGTGCAAGATCTAGGGTATCAACTGATCTGGGGTAAGTACTTGTCTCTTGGGACTGGAAGCAACCTGAATAATGAGAGATTTTTGGTGTAATTGTCCAGATTGCTTGGGTGACAAGATAGACAGGAGAGCCCAAGGGGTCTATCTGTGACTCCATGATAAGACTAGTACAGTGATCCAGGAGTTCATACTTGTTACTGATTTGGCGAAATCTAATTATAGACTCATAGACTTTAAGGTCAGAAGGGACCATTATGATCTTCTAGTCTGACCTCCCGCATGATGCAGGCCGCAAAAGCTGACCCACCCACTCCTGGAATAATTCTCTCCCTTGACTCAGCTGTTGAAGTCCCCAAATCATGATTTAAAGACTTCAAGTCGCAGAGAATCCTCCAGCAAGCGACCCCCTGCCCCATGCTGCAGAGGAAGGTGAAAAACCTCCAGGGCCTCTGCCAATCTACCCTGGAGGAAAATTCCTTCCCAACCCCAAATATGGCGATCAGCTGAACCCCGAGCATGCGGGCAAGATGTTCTAATTATAGAACATACTACCAGTTTGGGGTGTCAGCACTATTTTTGACAGTTTGCTCGGAGGTAGGCGCTCACGGTCATGAGTCTCTCCAGTGTGACAGTTACCTTTTCTAGATAGGTCTGTTTTAATTACTACAGCGCAGATTAATAAAATGACAAACATGAGGACAAGGAGAGAGGATAGAATTGTGATAACATACTAACTTTGTTTCCTGACTGAAAAAATCAAGGATAAAACACTTCCAAAAAACAAATAAGAAAGTATTCAAATACTGAAATTGTTCTTCTTTCATTTTGGTGCTAAACCTCTCTATTCCGACCTTCCCCTCCTACATCCTTTTCTAAGCCACTCTCAACCTCTACCAGTTTCTCTCGCCTTCTCCTGCATAGGACTCTAACCCTTTCTCTTGACAAATCACAAGATCGTCTGCTTACTCTACCTTCTCACAGGTAGTCTGTCTGGCAGCAGCTCCCAACAGTTAAATATATTCCCAGACAAAATGTTTTGTTAAAACGGACTTAAAGGTTGAAAGCACACCACAGTAATTTAAGGATTAAAAACCGCCTTACAAAAATGCTGTAATTTATTTATTTATTTTTTTAAAAGAGACCAACAAGCAACAGAAACCCAAACAATTCATAGTTAAGGTTAAATTTATATTTGTAGTTAAGGTTAAATTTTGTGTGTGTGTGTATATAAATTAATAAATAATAATCAATTGATGAATAATTATATAATAATTAAATAATTTTAAAAAAACATTATATAATTTTTTTTTAAAAAGGGGGGAGAGATAGCTCAGTGGTTTGAGCACTGGCCTACTAAACCCAGGGTTGTGAGTTTAATCCTTGAGGGGGCAACTTAGGAACCTGGGGCAAAATCAGTACTTGGTCCTGCTAGTGAAGGCAGGGGGCTGGACATGATGACCTTTCGGGGTCCCTTCCAGTTCTATGAGATAGGTATATCTCCATATATTATTATTATATTATATTTGAAAGTATGGACAACATTCACAGTTAAAACACCCCAACAATCTTAACTCTGTCTTTAGGGTGATGCTTGTCTTCTTTGGCCCTTTCATACCTAAGAACAGCCATACTGGGTCAGACCAAAGGTCCATCTAGCCCAGTATCCTGTCTTCCAACACTGGCCAATGCCAGGTGTTTCAGAGGGAATGAACAGAAAAGGTAATCATCCAGTGATGCATACCTTGCCGCTCATTCCCAGCTTCTGGCAAACAGAGGCTAGGGACACTTCAGAGTATGGTTTTGCATCCCTGTCCATCCTGGCTAATAGCCACTGTTGGACCTATCCGCCATGAACTTATCTAGTTCTTTTTTTAATCCTGTTATAGTCTTGGCCTTCACAACATCCTCTAGCAAAGAGTTCCACAGGTTGACTGTGTGTTATGTGAAGAAATACTTCCTTTTGTTCATTTTAAACCCACTGCCTATACCTAGGATAGGATCCTGAAACCCTCATCCATCAGATCAAGAGTCTGCAGGGTCAGGCTCCTACGTGTACTCTCCTTAGGGAGAGTGAGGCAGTATACAGAACATTCATAAGGGACCCATATAAGCCTCAAAATTACATAAAATAGTAATGCAATGTTGTTGTACCCACATTGGTCCCAGGATATTAGAGACACAAGGTGGGTAAGGTAATATCTTTTACTGGACCAATAAAAGATATTACCTCACCCACCTTGTCTCTCTCTAATAAGATAGTAATGACATTTTATTGTTAAGCTTTAAAGTCTGTTTCTAGCCGTGTAGGGCCAGGAGATAACAGACTTTAAACTCATGACCATTTTAGATACCAAAAAAAAAAAAAAAAAAAAAAAATCTGTCATTAGTGAGAGACTGAAGCTTGTCCATCTTGGACAGCAGGCAGCATATACACACGCTATTATAATATACACATACATTTATCAAAATTGAATCAAGCAAACATTTAGAAATGACTACATTAATAAAGTACTGACAAGATTTTCTATCCAGTTTCTAAATGTAGGGACATCATTTCTAGCATGGACTTTTCATTACAACTGAAAACAAATAGGCATTACTTTACCTGCATCATAATCAAACCCTTTTTATAACTGTATTTCAAAAGTTTGCCCTGACCACTTATTTTTTGGAAAACTTACATATACAAAAACAGCATAAGAAAAAAAGTTATACTTCAAAAGTCTTGTTCAGAGAAAACCCCACAATGATGCGGCCACCCCCACATAGGTCCATATTAACCTTTTCACCACCTAAGAGGCCAATTATCACATCTGGTTGCATCTGGAGGGTGAGCCAGGTCCAAATAAAGAGAAGTCTCAGCTGGAGGAGGAGCTGGTTAGTTTCTCTGGGCCTGTCTACCCTTAAAATGCTGCAGTGGCACCACTGCACCTGCGCCACTGTAGCAAAGACACTAGCTATGCCAACGGGAGGGCTTCTCCGGTCAACGTAGGTAATCCATCTCCGAGAGGCAGTAGCTAGGTCAACGGGAGAATTCTAGCGTCGATAGAGCGCTGTCTACATCAGAGGTTACGTCAGTTTAACTGCATCTCTCAGTAGTGTGAATTTTTCACACCCCTAAGCAATGTAGTTATAGTGACCTTATTTCCTAGTGCAGACCAGGCCTATAAAGAGAAGAAGTCCGAATGAGAAGGAAGCTGGGTCTCTCAATCTCTGGGCAGTAAAGAGGAAAGGAGGGTGGGAGACAGCAGCAGAGATTAAGGAGATTAAGGAGACTCCTGAACTGAGCCCCAGAAAAGGCCAACTGATATAATAATATCTTTATTATAACCCTAATCACTTTTGCTAAGTATTCCATAACACCTTGCATTAGCAGAAGTAAACTTTGGCTTAAGTAGATAAGAAAGCTGTCAGGACCAGGACATACTACATCAATAGGTAGGGAGTTATTCTCATAGACCAATGCTAGTATCCAAAACAAAGATAAGGAAAGGAACAGAACAATAATTTAAGGAATTGGGACAAGCTGATGGGTTGGATTTTAATGACATGTAAAGAGATCTGTAATTTATAAAATCATCTTATAAATACTAACAGCTGAGATGTGTAACTTTGGGAGCACATCTGCATAAGGTCAATGTAACAATGCTGCATGATGCAGCTTTCTGGAGACTGGTATAGTATTGAACCTTTTTCCTGTACTATATATAACAATAATCCTGACTGCTACTGGCTGGTCACTTGAATAGGCTTCATAATGAACCAAAGTGTGGTCAAGCAATTGACTACAATTTATTAACAAGTGACAGAGTCAAGACCTCTAAATATGCTAAAAACTGTGCTATCAAAGGACAGGATGAAAATAAAATACAGAACTGAAATACGCATCACCTTCAGATATCAAAGAGAACCCCAAAATACAAACATTAGTGGCCTTCAGAAATGTTAAGAGTTTCAGTTTTCTATGTACCACAATAGAATAATGTCCGTGATTAATACTTATGTTAGAACTACTGTTCCAAACGCAAGAGAATCACCTCCTCCTCAATTTTTCCTCAGAATTTCCTATCATCAAATAGCCACGGATTTTTTTTTTTGGCAAAGTCTAGTTTACTCCATGTAAACATCATTTGAAGATGTAATTTGATACAAATTAAAAGATATAAATGATGTTTTGCTATGGATCATTCCTTTTCAGAGAGGTAGCACTACAGCATTTTTGAAATGAGCAAAAGAAACAAAAATTGTACCTGAGATAGCTGCCAAAATAAGCAACTATGTTTGAATGCTTACAGTCTTTCATCATAATGATTTCCTGCTGCACAACAGCAAAATCTTCCCCTGAAGAAGAAAACAATTGATATTTTTGTAGTTTTATTTAAATATCCATCCCTCTGAGTTTGGCTTTCAACATTTTTTTTTAGCTGAAGAGCTTTGGTAATTATCAGACTTTGTAATTATCTTCATTTTATATTCATGTACATTTATATAATACAGCACTTTGTAAGCCAGCACAAGTTCCAAAAACTAAGGGAATAATAGGTAACTATATTCTTCAAATCAGGATGGAGCCCTAGTCCACTACTTGACACCTCTTAGGATAGTAGCCACAGCTCTTCTCAACCCCTTTTTAAATCCAATTACTCTTTATTTAAAGGGTAGAATTTACTCTAATACCTGTGTAGATTCTCTTGTGGGAAGCTCTGCTAGTAGAGACCAAGCAAGTTTATATTATATATGAAGGTTAGAAGTTGGTAATAGTAATTTTGTATGTTAATAACAATGTTCCCATTTATAGTCAGTCCTAAAAGTGAACAGCTTCCTGGTTGTTTGCTCAAGAGTCTCTGCTCTCCTTGGCAGGAATTGATGTACATAGAAAGTTCCTAACTTAATTCTTTTCCCTGGCACCTTGCTGTGTGGGTCTCCAGATGTACTATCAATAATCTATGTTCTTGAAATATGGCAAAACTTGTTACCTCTAACCACCATCTAGATCCATCTTGGATTATCTTCCTATAGAGAAATCATGTCATAGCACTCTTCAATGACCTTGAAACAAACTTAATGAGCATACAACTATACAGAAAGTGCTAAGTTGTATGCGCAGGCATTTCTCCAGTGTTGTTACTTTACCATTTATTTGAGCCTTGCTATCTGGTGCCTAGGTTGTGCCAATCTTTCCATTACAGACTCCAATTACCAGGTTTACACATCTATAAAAACTTGGTCAAACTATAGGAATAGTGTTCTGCCCAGTGTTGGGTTTTTTGTGGAGTTTGCAATGGGACAGGAATTAATTTTACCTTTTTTAAAAGTTTTTTTTCCAGATGCTATTTTGCAAGCCAATATTTCAAACATAGCTTTGTGCTGATTCTTTAGGTCATTCGGACAAATTAGTATCCATATGTATTTTGGAAAAGCTATTTTTATAGGAGTTATTTACTATCTATTAGAAAATACATTTTAAAGGAGTCCCCAGATTCTCAGTCTAAAATAGCTTTAAGAACTCGGTAAAATAAAAATATGTCTGACAGACTAAGAGCTCCAACATTTATCTCTATGAAGAATTTTCTTAAAAAAAAATATATATAATATATATTATATATATATATATATATATATATATATATATATATATATATATAATTTTTACATTTTTAATACATTTATTTTAAAGGAATGTAAAGAGACAGATTGAAAAAAAATTAAGAAAATTCAAAGGTATCCTATTATGACCAGTTATTGCAGAAGTCTCTGGTCAGTGCACCGTGTTACGTATTACATTGTACCTCATTTTAGCATAACTGAATGATAATACTTTTAAACCATAAGCCAGATTTTACAAAAGACCAATGTCCAGGAGTTGAGGACATACACTAAACTTATTTTTGAATGTTTTGGCTGTAAATTGTTAGAACCTCCATGCTATTTTAATAGCATGTATGTTACCAAAAGCTAATATAGTGCTAAAGAACTTCCAACACGGTAGACTAAATTATTCCTTGTGAAGATCATGTGTTGCAAAGTTAGCCCTTTAAATTTCCAAATTGTTTGCAAACAAATATTATCAGACTTGTAAAACTGTTCATTTATTTTGTGTATTGAAAACAAGTTTCAATCTACAGGCTGCAAAGTAACTGCTCAAATTCAGCTGTGTTATTCACAGTGTATAACTGATTACCTAAATCACATGATACTGTTTCTGCTCCCAGACAGCATAAACAGCTAGAAATTATTCTCCTCCCCACACCCAATCTGCAACTAGCAGAGAGACTATGATCCGTCTGAAATGTGGACCTTGCCCCCGTGAGCCAGGCTTTTGCTACTTGGGACAAAAAGTCACTCATAAGCCCTGGATAGCTGCTTCTATATGGGATGGAGGCCAGCTAGAACTTATCACAGCTATGCACCACCCTACCTATTAGTTGCCAAAAACCCACGCTGAAGTACAAGGTGCTAGTCACAATTTAGGCCTGTGTGGCAGAGAAGAAAATTTGAATTTTCATAGAGCCTCTCCATTTCAGGACCACCATACAACTTACATTAATCCAGAACACTGTCATGAGGGTCAAGTTCATAGGCAATGAAGGCAGACTGGAATCTGCTCGCCCAGAAATAGTATATTTGAGTATAAGCTTGGTCATATTTAGAAAAAGTTGCAAGACATCTTTTCCACCTACTAAAAGCTGAGAAATCTGGTAATGTAACTGTCTGCCCATGACTCTGTCTACTCTATAGCTCCAGGGGGAGCATAGTGTTTCTATTCCTCTTACTCAGAACATTAACCCAATATAAATCATGTAAGGCCAACTACTGTGGTGGTGGTCCCCTCTTTATATTACTGTGTGAGATGTCCTGAGAATAGTTCCAGTTTCACAAACATGTCTTGTTTAGGGCTATCATACTATTAAACTGACTTGTACTATTTAGGATGAGATGTGTATGTGCAATACACATACACAAAACATATCCAATTACAAATATAATCAGTTAAAATATTAAGATTTCTCTCTTCTAACCTGGACCTTAAAGTGAAACAGCGCAACAGCTAAAAAGTAATAAACTAAACGTACATCTTACAGCATCTGTTATGCTCATCAAGTCTAAATCAGACCAGTCCTCAGCCCTAAACACTTTATGATATGTAAATGAGATACACTTTGTAGAATCCAATCATATACACAATTAATACATAGTTCTATTGTAGTGGCCCACCAGGTCTACTTTAGCTTTCCATTCAAAAGCTGAACTTTTCTAAGTGCTCTAAAATCTGCATGGTTACTCAGACTGACTTGAAATCTGGTATGCCTCGTGAGCAGAGATACTAGAAATCCGTTTGCCATGGAAAAACACAGAATTTGCATTTTTACAGGGAACCTTTAGTTTTTACATTTTGTGAAAAAATAAAAACATATATTAACTAAATTTTACTGAAAGTACCAGTGTCACATATTCCAAAGGTTCTCAAACTAGCGAGCACACCCCCATGGCAAGAGGGGGAAGGGTACGTGAGAAGCTGCTGGTGGCAGCGCTGCGTTCAGAGCTGGACGCTTGGCCAGCAGCCACCGCTCTCTGGCTGCCCTGAAGGCAGAGTGGAGAACGGCAGCTGCTGGCCGGGCACCCAGCTCTGAAGACAGTGCCACCACCAGCAAGCACAGAACTAAGGGTAGCATAGTATGGTATTACCACCCTTACTTCTCCACTACTGCTGCTGGCGGCGCTGCCTTCAGAGCTGGGCGGCCGGAGAGCAATTCTATTAATTTTATTATGATTGATGGCACTGGTAGGCTTTGGAATTGTTTAAAAATTGTAAATATATCAATAAAACATTGTGTTCAACTGATACCTAGATATATTGTGGCTAGGGAAACTAAAGTTCAGCATTTCATTTAATCATGGTAAAACATGGATTTTTATGCTTTTTTATTGGAGAATTTTGGTTTTTTTAATCATGGAAAACTAGGATCCTGCTCATGAGGACTCTCTGGCTAGGGTTAGTGAACCAAATTTGGGGTAATTTGACCACGGGGTTCCTGAGATACAGCTTTTAAACAGGGGGGTGGAAAGCTCTCTTAAGGTTGACATTTTCCTGAATGTTTTATTGGGAATCAAACCATGGCTCTGATCCTGGCACAGGGATCTCAACTGCTTGAGAGTTAGCCCCAACTAGTTCTTGGCACCCACTACTCCTTTGGGGGAGCAAAATTCAGTAAAATATTCTCCAAAGAGTTTAGCGCACACACACAATGGATTACACTGAGCATTAGAGGACAGAGCCAACAGGGTTTGTAGTCCTATAAATTTTGTTACAGCTGGGTAGCTCAACGGGATAAGCAGTAGTCCTTTGAACCCCACCCACCAAGTGTCAGTTCAAAACCCACCTGGGGAAGAAATCTAGAAAAAAATTTGTAGTCATTTTATTCAAAGCTTTTGGGGGGGGAGGGGGGGGTTGAGGGTATTTTATGTAAGGGGAATTTAATCAAAGTAATTCTGGGGGGGGGGGGGGGGGAATTACACACTCAAACACTAAGTCTGCTCCCAAAACCAGTCCCAACAGTTGTTAAATTTTACAGCCCTTCACTCTTACCCAAAATATTCCATTTAACACTACTACACTTTCACTTACCCATCATTAAACCCACCAACTGCTCTCATATCCACTGCACTGCTGATAATCTGCATGGCAAGACCACCCCTGTGCCCCCTACTGACAACCTGCACAATTCAGTGCTGGAATGCTGAACAATAGATCCCACCTTACACTAAACTGAAGCTTTAAAAAGTTTCCTTTTAAATGTTTTGCACCCATTGTTTGCTCATTTCTAGTAAAGCTTCTTAGAATAGATCTACACTCATAGGTGCCAACTCCGTGGGTGCTCCAGGGAGCCTCCCGCCCCGACAATCAACTCCCCCCGCTCACTGAAAGCTGTTCTGCAGAGTGCAGGAGGTGCTGGGAGAGCAGAGGAGGAGCGGGGACAGGGCAAACTCAGGGGAGGGGAGGGGACGGAACTGGGTGGGAAAAGGTGGGGCGGGAGTTGAGTGGGAGCAGGGCCTTGCGGGGAAGAGATGGAGTGGAGGCAGAGCATCCCCAAGGAAAGTTGGAAACCGGCACCCTGTGTCTACACTACAACTGAAGGTGTGATTTGCAGCTCAGACAGCTTTAATCTAGCTAGCACACTAAAAACAGACTAGTAATGTGTACACGTGCCCAGAGGGACTGGGCAGTTTTGTAGAGCCCACGCTGAAGACCATGCCACCGTGTCTTTGCTACTACTGTTAGCATGTCAGATTAAACCTAGCACAGATATGCCTATCCAAGGTGCAAATCATACCTTTGAATGCAGCATAGACATACCCACAGTATAGACTTTGTCCAACCTCCTGCTCATTCTAAAAAGATTGTATGTTTACAAAAACATAATTCTTGGACACTTTTGATTTTCTTTAAGAGGGTGCCTTGATTCCACTCTGCCACCCGTATCTTCCCGATACTAACCTGCATGGTGGGAATATCTGAGAATGCTGTTCTTATATTTATCGGTTATATCTAACGCAAAATACTATACACCCTCTGCAGCATGATATGCAGACACAGATGTAAGACAGGAGTACCACAGCTAGAGTTAGCAATGCAAAACAGCAGGAAAAGCAACACAATAAAAGATTTAAAATAATCTTATGCTTTTTTTTGCACTTCTCTATTTGTGTTCATCCTTCCATCCTTAAAAAAGTATGTCAATGAAAGAGGGGATGCATAGCAGGAAATTTTGGGGTGAGGGGACCAGAAATTATCCCTATCCTTCTTGATGGGCATTTTTTTTAACCGTTAATTTTGTAAAATAAGAGCAAACAAAAATGAGCACAACTAAAACATGAAAAATACTGGATGTCTGTAAAGCAGTAAGCTTCAGCACAAGAAGACACTTACCTGGTTCTAGTTTTATTACTTTAATTGCCGCTAGCTCACTCGTGTTAACATTCCGAGCCTATAAAAGAAAAGAGAAAAGTATACTGAAGAATATAAAATTAAGATAATGTGAAGAGTTCATGCCAGAGCAACTAAAAACTCACTACATGAACTAAACATTCATTTAATTTTTTTAAACAAAAGCAGTGTTTTACAAGACTGTGCTAAATTAAAACATTTTGCAGATTTATATGTTATATCAGATTTACTATTAGTTTAAGGTTAGGGGATTTTTCAGTTAAATGTGTTACTGTAATTAAATGTAATTGGCCATAAATCATATATTTTGATTAGCTAAATAAACACTGCTGTGCAGTTAGCCCTATTAAACTATTTAGAACTTCTTTTAAAGTATGATCCACATGACTGTCTGATAAGCCAAACGTCATTGAGAAGTCCTTGGCTTCAAGAAACCACACACCATAATCCAAACATAATGCATATTTTATAATACTCAGCCTTTTTTCTCCCTTCTTGCCCTGCCATCTTTTCAAACAAAATGGTGAACTATGCATTAATTCTTAACCATACTCACAAGACTGAATTTTGCAATCACAACCTGGAAATCTTTAACGAGTTTTATATGGACATTTCTCTCAAGACTTTTTCATGGTAAATTTATTTTCTAATTACAAAGAAAACTATCTTGCAAGGACACTAAACAAAATTAATTTGAAATAAAGTGTGTGCTTTGGCACATCAGACATAAATTATGCAGCAAGGGCTATGAATTATGCTGTATTGATGCTCTGTAAATTTGTGACATACTGGGAATTGGGACAGGTTGCTTACAAAATAGTTTCAGCCTACATGGCTCCCAAACTGGGGGCTCAGGAGGTACGCAGCAGTAAGTACACTGTCTTGATGAAAAGCTGCTTCCATCCAAGGCTCTTGAATCTTGTTGCTTTCAAGACAGTACTTCAACCTTTTCTGCTCTGTATTCTACTACTTACCCCTACTTCCCTACCCCCACCCACTCACAGTATCTTCTTCCTGTGAAGCCATTAAAATCAGCTAAGGAGTTAGAAGACAGTATGAAAATAGCCCCCCCACTGTCCCAGCCTAATATATGCAGCAACTTAATTTTGAGCAGCATCCTAGAAAATGTACATGGCAATTGCTCAGCATCAGAATTACATTATCCACTGGGGTGCTGTTATGCAAAAACGTACCTTATATTAGAGTAAAAAAATAATCAAAGCTCAATTTTAAGACGACACTAAAAAGAAACTCAAATATGGTAAACAGCCTCCCCCCTTAACTAATCGTCTAGGACCACTGCTTGGAAGAATTTACTGGTCCTTAAAAGTATTTTGTAGAAGACCACCAGTGTGTTTCCAGCCCTGGCAAGTCATGATATAATACACCTTCAGACTACGTTTAGATTATCAGTTCACTTTTCCACCCTTTCAATTACAACATGATGTTAGCAGATAAAATTTTCAAGTCACTGAAGACCAGCTTTACAAAGGTATTAAGGTGCCTAAAGAAGAAGATATCGATGAGTTGGATTTTTAAAAGTTTCTAAGCATCTATCTGTATCTTTAGAAGCTTAAAGATACCTAGGAGCCTAAGGGCCAGATTTTTAAGTCCCACTGATTTACAATAAAACTTAGGGTCCTAGATCATGTTTGAAAATGGGACTTTGGAGATTTTAAAAAAAATGAGCTGCTATCTCCATCACTATGCTTGTGAAAGCATGAAATTCTACCTATTAAATGATATAAAGCCTCTCCTCCTTCTAACTGTAGTGGTGTGAGAGATGAGCTTGTAAACTCATGTTTGAACTGGAGTTGAGAAAACAGCAAGATGTTAATCAATATGTGAAACAAGACACCTGTCAACCTGCCAAGCCTAGAAATAAATTCTGCAAGCCAGTGGGAAAACACAATAATCTCAGATTTCCATCTTTGGTTTTCTACCCTTAAATTACAGTGAATAAATAAAGACTTGGCACACCACTTCTGAAAGGTTGCCGACCCCAGTATAGACCAAGCCCCAGGCAAAAATCAGTCAATGACTTTACTTAGCCCTGGGAGAAGCTCTCCCATTGGCATAGGTGGCGTCTTCACTAAGCCGCTACAGCGCTGTAAGTGTAAATTAGCCTTTAGTGTTTGGCAGGGACCAAAGCTTGCATAAGGGATAGATGGCTGAAGGTCAACCAGGATAAGACAAATAATATTTGTTGGTTAAAAAAGCAACCAGGAAATATGCAGACACTACAAAGGAAGGTCTGCATTCATCTTCTGTTTGCACTTGCAGTCAAACCAACTCCCAGCTACTTCTCATGATCAAGAAATAACAATGGCCAAGACTGTTTCCCCCCACCCCCCTATTTATATATGGGTGGGAGCTTGCAACTGCTTTTTTCAAATGCAGACTTCACTACTGTTGCTCATGCCTTTCTAAACTCAAGATTAGATTATGGCAGGGGTTCTCAAACTTCACTGCACCGCAACCCCCTTCTGACAACAAAAATTACTTCACGACCCCAGGAGGGGTGACCGAAGCCTGAGCCTGCCCAACCCCACTGCCCTGGGTGCTATGGCCAAAGCCCGAGCCACACCACTCCGGGCAGGGGGACCAAAGCTGAAGCTCAAGGGCTTCAGCCCCAGTCGGGGGGCCTGCAACCTGAGTCCTGCCACCCAGGGCGGAAACCCTTGGGCTTTGGCCCTGGATAGTGGGGCTTGGGCTTCAGCCCCGGGCCCCAGCAAGTCTAAGCCAGCCCTGGTGACCCCATTCAAAGGTGGTTGCGACCCACTTTGGGGTCCCAACCCACAGTCTGAGAACCACTGGTTTATGGTGATGTGCGCCACATAAAGCTGCATCTTAAATCCATCCAGAAAATCAAACTGATGCAGAAGTCATCTGTCCATTTGTTGACTCATCTCACCATGAGTATATTACAGTTATTTTCCATGATCTGTGTTGACTGCTACCTTTTTTCCAGATGGAATTAAAGATGTTGGCATCGGTTTATGCAGCCCTATATGGCTTTCTACCAAATGCAGCATCCGCATGCAGTCACACTGGCAATTTTGATATGTTCCAAAACCATAGCAAAAATATCTATACTAAGTCAGTCTAAGATCAACACTGCTATAGACTAAACCTTCACATCTGAGGAAGTTTTTCAGCATTTTAAGGCCTGGTCTACAGTGAAAAGTTACGTCATCATAGCTACTTCAGTCAGGGGAGTGAAAAACACACCCAACCAACATAGCTGTGCCAGCCTACACCCCTAGTGCAGAGGCAGCTATGTTGACAGAAGAATGCTTCCGTCAATGTAACTGCCATCGTTCAGGGCAGTGGTGTTCCTACACCAACAGAAAAACCCTTTCCCTTGATGTAGGCTGTGTCTACACTATAGTCTCTACAGTGTAGACATATCCTAAGTAACCTTTGAGAGACATTAGTTCATCAACTGGGGCCTGGGCTACACTACAGTTAGGTCAACATAGGGCAGCTTACATCGACCTAATTATGTCAGTGTACACACTACAGCCTTGTCCCGCTGATGTGAGTACCCTACTACACCGACATAATAACTCCACCTCCATGAGAGGCACAGGGCTTTTGTCAGTAGTTATGGCAATGCATACTTACTTACATAGGCTGTTGGCTGTCTTGTCAATTTCAGGGCTCCAGGCTGGAGCCCTGAAATTGACAAGAAAGCTGGGCAGCTAGAGCCCAGATGCCCCCAGCTGCTCACCCAGCTCCCCGCTCAGAGAGGTGAGAAGCCCAGGCGGCTGCCCCCAGCTCTCAGCAGTGAACCGGGAGGCAAGAAGCCCAGGAAGCTGCCTCCTGCTCCCAGTGGGGAGCAGGGAGGTGAGAAGCCCAGAGAGCAGCTGGGCTCCCAGCGGGGAGCTGCACAGAGAAGTTAAATAAAACAGGTACCTGTTCAGAAACAAAGACTATGAATGTGTCTATACAAATGCAAGAGGCTTAAAGTAAAAACAAGTTAACTAGAATGCCGCTCAATGGAAGAGGATCTTAATATACTCGGCATTATTGAAAAAAGAATAGAAAGATAAATCAGTGGGGTACTAGAATACCTGGCTGTAAACTATACAGGAAAGACTGATTAGGCAAATGAAGTGGAGGAGGAGCACTGTACTTAGAAGATTCTACAGGATTTAGCAAGGTAAAAATTGAATGGAAAGGTCCACACAGTTGAATCTTTCTGGACATGAAGCCCAAAGCTGTGAGAGTGAGAGTGAGAGAGTGTGTGTGTGTGTAAAAATAATGAGGGGTGTGCGTGTATGTATTTATTTATTTAATATTAATTAGTAGGCCTATACTACTGGCCTCCAGATCAAGAAAAGGATATTGAATGCACAATATTGAGAGAAATCAGAGATTGCAAAAATCTAAGAAAAAAACAATGGCGGACTTCAGCTACCAACATAAACTGGTCAAACGGCACTATAAGACAAAGTTTAAAGAAGCAATGTCTCAACGCTTTAAGCCAGTGCTTCTTGGAATAGCTAGTTCTAGAGCACAAGAGCAGAGGCTATTCTTCACAGTCTTAAATAACAGTAGTTGAACCACTGAGTAATAGTGACTACAATATAATTAGATTCAACATCCTAGGAAGTAAGATACCAAGAACTGACATAGTGACACTAAATTTTAGAAAGGGATATACAGACGCCCCCTGACTTACGCAATCATTCTGTCCCAGAAAGCCTTGCGTAACTCGAATTTTGCGTAAGTCGGAAACATATACCCGAATGTTCTGCAAAAATTTCCGCAACTCAATCCTATTTCTGGCTTATGGAACTTTTTCCATAAGTGCAAATTTGCGTAAGTCAGGTCTTGCGTAACCCGGGGAGCATCTGTATTTCAATAAAATGAGACTTTAGATGTGGCATGAATGCTATTTAAGGAAACCACAGCAGGTATTCTTGAACAAAAAGGGAATCAGGATGGCAAGAAGTAAACCCATTTGGCAAAACAAAAAGCTTGAAAGGTTATTAAGCCAAAGAGATCCTTCAGGTTTGAATATCTAACCCTAGTGAAGCTAATACACAAGAACATAAATTATAGCAGGCAATACGTAAAAGGGAAATTAGAAGGGTTAAAATGGAAGTCAGAGCAAAGAGCTAGGCTCTTCATTATTGGTATTTACCACTTTTCCCCGAAATATTCACATTGTTTTTTTGAAAAAGCCAGTATTCAGGTCCTACTGATTTTGACCTGAATTTTGGGACCCAGAAATTTTTTTGCAGGAGACGAAGATGGGGCTTTGCTGAAAAGCCGGCAGGGTCCAGCAGGGGTCTCTGTCTAGAAAGGGGTTTTAGTACTCATGAGCCAGACTATCACTTCCCTCCTGAACTCGGAAGCCAGTACCACCTGACTGCTGCAGTGACAGGGCTGTTGGGAGCGGAAGGCTGTACCCCAGGCGTACTAGCTCCCTGCTGAACAGAGCCTACTTCTGAGGCCAGCCCTTCAGAATGGGAGTCGACAGAGCTGTGCTGCACAGCTGCAGCGATCAGCCCTAGGGCACAGAACCCCGTCTGCTTTCCTTCCATTATCCTGTCAGACAGCCTGTACATGGGAAGCAGATGGGGCAGCACTGAAAGACCAAATGGGCCAGGATGGGACTGTGACGGGATCCCCGGGGTACAACATGGAACTGGGTACTGCTGCGCCACCTTCACTCCCCAGCCTGGGCCATCTCTCACAATGCTTTGCTAGTGACAAACAGCAAACCCCTCCAGATGCTCTTATCACTTAGCACAACAGTGTGGAGTCCCACACCCAGCTAAATTGCATGAATGCTCCTTGAGCCACTCCCGAATCACACAGAGACAGGCACAAGTAAGTTTCCCAAGCCCCCAGCCGCGCACCCCCAGAATATACTGTCTTGCCCTGGTCAGAAGCCTGACCAGTGTAAGTTTATTATCCAGTCTTCCCCTCCCTCGATGTGGAGAGGACATGCACTAACCTGTGTAAACTGAGCTGAGATTTCCCAAGCACTTCAACCAAAATACACTGTTTTAGGTAAAATATAAAACAGATTTATTAAGTACAGAAAGATAGATTTTAAGTGATTAAAGTGGTACTTACCAAAGAAAATAAAAGGTAAGCACAGTGTCTAAAATTTTCAACCTTATTAGACTAGGCAGTATTTGGATCAAGCAGTTTCTCTCACCCCACTGAATGCTGCAGGTAGGTTACAGTTCTTAATACACAGGCTTCCCCTTTAAGCCTGGGACCAGTCTCTTGAGTTCAAGTCTTTGTCTTCCCAGTGTTCTTGTTAATTCCAGCATGGGTGGGGGAGGAGAAAGGCAAAAGCATGATACCACTGTCCCCTATTTTATATCCTCAGTCCATGTGCCTGGAAAACACCAGCCCAGACATGTACTGGCAGGCTTTGCTAAGTCACAGAGCGAAGCAATCCCCCATTGTGTGATGCTTGTGCAGCCCTCTTACAGCATTGTAAATCCCATATTTACAATTCCCCTACTGATTATTGATCACTTAACACCCTCCTGGGAGTGGATCACCTCCTTCGTTGTCACTGGAGAACTGGCAGTGGGTGACTCTCAAACTTGCAACATATTTCAGCAACAACCATACCGCTAAGCCTCATAACTTCATATACACTAACGATATAGATATTTTGACAGAACAGTGGATTTCAGCAGATCATGACATTTCCATTCCTTATGTGGCATACTTTGTACAAAACATATCGTAATTACATGACAGTAGTGAATATGTGGGTTCCAAGGTGCTGCATTGAGGTACAGAGTGCCACAGGGACTCTGTCTGGGGTAAAGCCTTCAACTCCCCTCCTGATCCGGGCCCTTCCATTCACTTCCTCTGCAAGCAGGGGAAGAAAGAAAGGCAGGGAGTCGGGTCCTGGAAGCTGAGACTGCCCAACTGCTTCATGGTGAGTAATCCCCACCCCCCACGGATACCAGGCACTCTTCCCCCTCCACCTCATATCTCCATGAGTATCGGGCATCCTTCCTTTCTTTCCCCTCCCCCCCCCCCGTTTTGTTCCTGGTTTTTATGAATTTTTCTCCTATTTTTTAATAAAACCCAATAAATTCCTAGGACATTTTAAAAAATAAAAATCGAAAATGAAAGGCCTTACAAATAGCTAATGACATTTAAAAAAAAAAAACCACAAGAAATTATGTAATTATTTCAGAAGCAGGATGCCTGCAAAAGAATTGGTGGGTCTGCTGGATCACCAAAGTTAAACGGAGCAATTAAGGAAGACCTATGGACACTACTGAGAAGATAGAAGATTTATTTGTATCAGTCTGTATCACAAAAGTTGTTAGGGACCGGTCCTTTTCTTGTAATAAAGATAAGGTGCTATCAGAAATTGAAGTGTCAAAAAGAAAAGGTGCTGAAATAATCATATAATAAAAAGCAA
Organism: Emys orbicularis; assembly: GCF_028017835.1. NCBI lineage: Eukaryota > Metazoa > Chordata > Testudines > Emydidae > Emys > Emys orbicularis. The sequence goes on along the minus strand of NC_088685.1, from coordinate 213,218,228 downwards.
TAAGTCACCAGGCCCAGGAGGTATACATCCAAGAGTTCCGAAGGAGATTAATTATGAAGTGACTGAGCTGTTAACAAAAACATGCAATTTTTCATCAGAAACAACTTTTGTGCCAGAGGGTTGGAGGGCAGCAAGTATTATACCCATATTTAAAAAAAGTTCTAGGAATGATCCCGAGAATTACAGAGCAAAAAGCCATGTCTACTTGGCAAACTGGTTGGAATTCATAATAAAATACCTGGAAGACCATGACATGATCAGGTCTAATCAGCAGAGCTTCTGCAAAGGGAAAGAGTCTCTCTCTAATCCAAGGGATCTCAAACTTCATTGCACCGCGACTCCCTTCTGACAACAAAAATTACTACATGACCCCAGGAGGGAGGGACCGAAGCCTGAGACTGCCCGAGCCCCACCGCCCTGGGTGTGGGGGGCCAAAGCCCAAGCCCCACTGCCCCGGGTGTGGGGGGCCAAAGCCCAAGCCGAAGGGCTTCAACCGCAGGGGCCTGTAACCTGAGCCCCACCACCCAGGTCTTAAGCCCTCAGGCTTCGACCCCAGGCGGTGGGGCTCAGGCTTCGGCTCTGGCCCTGTGTCCCAGCAAGTTTAAAGCCAGCCCTGGCAACCACATTTTAAAATGGGGTGGCGACCCACACTTTGAGAACCATTAATCTATTAGAACTGTTTGAACATGTCAATAAAATAGAAAATAAAGGAGACTGGTTGACAATTTTTACAGCCTTTTTTCAGGCTCAGAGACAGGGTAAGTGGTCAATTTTCACCATGGCAAAAGATTAACAGCTGGTAGCTCAAGGTTCAGTACTTGGTCTGGTGTTGTTTATTCTAGTTATTAACAGTTTTTGGAAGAGAGGTGTGCAGTGAGATAACCTAAATAATTGTCATTTGCAAATTGTGCTATCTAAATCCAGAGAGAACTATGAGGAGCTAGAGGGATCTAAGGTGAATGGGCAACAAGATGGCAAAGTTCAATGTTTATAAACACAAAAACCCTGCACATTACAGGGAAAATTATAAACTACTCATACACCCTACAGAGTTCTAATTTAACTGTTTCAGCTCTGGAAAAGAACTTGGGCATCACCCAATGTGGTCAGCTCAGTGAACAACTCTCCTCTGTGTAGCAGAAGGCAAAGAAGCAAACAAGATGTTAGGATGAATAAGGGATGACGAATTAGAGAAATATTATAATGCCATTATAAGTCAGTGGTCAGACCTCATCTGGAATACTGTGCACAGCATTTGTCACCTTATCTCAAAAAGGATGTGCAGAACTAGAGTGGGCTCAAAAGAGATTTTAATATGAAGAGAAATTAAGAAGACTGGGATTGTTTACCTCAAGAGACAAATAGGAGAGAAAATGGTAACCGTATAAAAAATGAATCGTCTAAGAGGCACAGGAGAGAGAGAACATAAGCTCCCAGTCTTATAAGACAAGAACCCTGGGGATATTCAATTAAACAGAAAAGTGACAAATTCGAAAGTGAGAAAGGAAATACTTTTTCATGCAATGCATAATTAGACTGTGGCACACTACCACAGGAAGTCATTGGGTATGTCTTATACTACAGCTCGGAGCAAGCCTCCCAGCCAGGGCAGACAGATTAATGCTTAACACTCGAAATAGTTGTGTGGACATTGTGGTACCGGCAGAGGCTCAGGCTAGCCACCTGAGCTCAGACCCAGGGATAGGATGGGCTTAAACTCAAGTGGCTAGCCAGAGCCTCTGCAGTGCTGCAATGTCCAATCTCTACTAGGGATTTGAATGAGACATCCATGGCGGGGTGGATAATCCCATTTCTCCCTACTGTGAATCTTGTTTCCCTACTGTGCGGTTTCTTGAACCCTCCTCTGAAGAATATGCCACTGGAAACTATCAGAGACAGGACACTGAACTAGGTGGACCACAGGTCTGATTCAATCTGGTAATTCTACATTCCTTAGGGGGCTGTATACCATACACAGTACCACCAAACAAGGAAGTGGGATCATTTCCCACTAAACTGTAGGTGAAATGGGGGGAGGGGGGGGGACTATCTCTACAAAGCACCTATTGGTACACATACATAGGCACTTAGAGTAATTACATGATCTTTTATTGCTATCATCTTCAAAAAAATTAGAGGCAGTAAGTTAACAAGTTTCTCTCCTTGAATATTCAGGTCCACTATTCCCCACTTTCACCACAATTTGTTACAAACAAGATGCTGTCAATTATCAGTTTCATCTTTGCTCCAACTACCTACCAAATAGGATGCTTTCTGAGATTTAACATAAAGAACTAAGAGCAAGTTTTCTGCAAAAATTTTCTACAGTGCAGAAAGGGCAAAACCACAACTTTCCCTTACTGAAATCAAGGGACATTGCCTGTAACTCAGGATGACAGAATAGTGAAACTGTTTTTTCAGAGAAGGAAAATCATTAGTTAATTCCTCTTTTGAGATTTTTACAATAGTGAAACCCAGAAACAGTAGAGACATGAAAACAAACTTACATGTGCCAGCAGAATATTTTTCACCCTGCCTAATAGGTGTCAGTTAAACTTTTCCCAAGCCCTTTTTAGCTATATGGAATTCTGTTCTATTCTTTTCTTATACCACACTCATCACTGTAGAACCTGAGCACCTTTCAGTAGCAGCCTAATTACACATCTGCTGTGTGTTGTTTATTCTCTCATCTCCTCAGGAGGAGGAGGAAGCATGTGCATTAGAATGTCTTGTTTTGGTAGGGTTTGTTTTGTTTTGTTTTAAATAGGGGTTGCTATGCATTTATGTTAAAGCACAGTCAAAGAAATGCACTTTGCATTTGGAAGTGGTGAGGTTTGGGATAGTCCTTCGTTCCTGCGAGAGTTCAGGCTAGCTCCCAAGAAAGTTCTGTGTCTCTAACATATGCGTTTTACCCTTATTGTAAAACACTGTGCCATAGAAGTATGCTTGTCAACCACAGTCTTAATCCCAGAGCTTTAGGTGGTCTTTTAGAAATCCTGGGGCCAGCCATGGACCACCACAAAGATAAGGACAGAGACCTTGAACTTGATTTGAAATTATGTGGGAAAACAATTTAGAGAGCGAAGGACAGGTTATGTGCTTGCAGTAGCCTATGTTACAAAGGAGATGTGCTACAGTGTTCTGTACTACTTGGAGTTTTCGAAGTACTAAATCATGCCCAGAAACATTGTGTTGCTGTAGTCCAACAGAGAGATCAGAAAGGTGTAAATAACTGAGGCCTTGTCATCATCCACCAGGATAGGACGAGTCTCCTAGCCAACTGGAGATGACAGAAAGTATTACTCACAGATGCTTCTACGCGAGAGCTTAGAGTTAGTGAGGAATACAAGAGTTCTCTTAGACTTCAGGAGAAACAGAGCAACTGTGGCTATGTACCTTCAACCAAAGGGAACTGCACAATGACTACAAACTCTTCAAAATGCCTTCCTCATCACCAACATCATTTCTGTCTTGCAAAGATTCAGCTTCAGCCAGCTGTTCTTCCTCCATGAGTTGATCTTGTCCAAGCACCAGGACATCTTGGTGACAGAAGAGTGGTGGTATGTAGTAGAGCTGCATATTACTGGCACTTGAATCCATGTCATCTGACCACTTCACCTTGTGGTTGCACATAGATATTAAAAAGGACCAGAAAGAGAATTGATCCTTGTGGAATTCCACAAATGAGGTGGAGTATGGGATTTGATGGAAAAGGATCCAATTCAAAAATTATCTTGGCAGAGGTGACTGCAACCAGGAAAGCAATTTTGATGGAGTAGATTAAGTGGCTTGAATGGCAAATTTATTAAGGTATATAAAACTGATTAATATTATGATGAAACCACAAGTTAAAATTAAGCGTCCATAGGGTACCTCTGAGATGCTGCCTGCAGGAATCTCTGAAGTACAGCTCTACTCTGAAAATGACTAAAAATGATAACATCTTACTCATTAGATCCGCTCTGTGTTTAGACAAGGTCATATCTGCTGTCTTTGGAAACATAAATAAGTTATTACTTTTTACTCCGGTTAGCACTGCAGACACAACACAGCTCTGGGAAAGGGAGAAAGATTCTAATGTTGCTTTTGCATCCTCCACAGAAATATTTACAAAGTTCCATTCACAGACCTAATGAGTTATGCCTATGTAAACCATCAAGACAATATAGCTTCAATGGAGAAAGGCACTCTCCTCATAATTTGATGTGCAATACTTTTGTTATCTTAATTTGCATATTCTGGAATGAGTTTGCATGGTTGCTGGTTAGAAAAGATATATTCTTCCCTATAAACCAAGCATATTTGATATGGAAACTATTGCAGAACCAACACAAAACCTCACACATCCATTTTTTACAGACATTCCATTATCATCTCCAATTCCTCTCTCAAAACCCACTTCAAGGGGGCTTATAAAATGTAGCCTTATGTATTAACTATAAGAAAAACGGTGTATCCCTCAAATAATGTGCACTAGCACATTTCTGGACACCATATAAATAACAGAACTGACCCAAACAACAGCAGGATCTTATTGTCTTGACCCACGTCCTCATCTCTCTTCACCTTCTCCGCAGCTCTGTCCATACTACCTACTCTTATTTTAAATTGTAAAATATCCAGGGCAAGCACTCCATCATTTTTTCTAACATAAACACAGCTACATATCTATTTTTGTAACATACTAAATACATCTATGGCTATAAAGAAAATAGTGACCATACAGTGGTATATCCAGGTTGAAAATCCAATTAAAAAAAGACAAGGAAATCTAAGGATTCCAAGAGATACCACATTGCCCTGAGTCTACCTTCTCAATAACTTTAAAACCTTTTTTTTTGGGGGGGGGGGGGAAGAAGGGGGTCAGGTCAACAAGTAGCAAGAATGTCCACATTAAGGAGACTGTCCCCATAGGAAGGCAACAAATATAATGGCAGCCCGATCCCAAGTTAACGCCCACGTAGTCACAACTGCATGGATACTGAAGTAATGGCAGAACAATAAGCCTGGCCAACTCCAATCCTAAGAGATAAAAGAACCTGCACAACACAATAAATCTAATTTAATCTTATCCTGGAACTTGCATGTACATGGTGAACATGAATCCATTTTTCAGAACGGAACTTATATGTCTGAAGGTAGATCAAATCAGGAATGGTACTGACTTTATTAGCCACCAACAGAACACTGAACTGAAGATTATGATGACTCAGCCAATGCCCTACTGCTCCCAACAGACCCTTGCCAAATCCAAAACAACTTAAATGTAACATACATAAATAATCATATTATTATTGGAAAAATTTCATTCTACAGTTTGAGGTCATATCTTTTAAGGTTAACCAATTGATCCAGGTTTGCTGATTTGCATACATCTTAATACCTCATTTATAATGCTGAAAACACTTGATCAAAAAACAAACCAAAAAATCACTCCAGTTACTGGTACCATTTCAAAGTTATGAACTACACTGGAAGAAAGCTCAGCCAGATTCAAAGTAGCACACTGAGGGAGGACTTGAACACTGAGTAAATGTACTCTGAAAAAGTCACAAGCCTAATCAGACTAGATATTAGCATACAGATAAGGAGCAGGGACAAGGGAAAAACAAGCTCATTTTCTACAGAGCTACCATTAAGAGCAGGGGATTGGCAAAAAGGGCCCAAAATCTGTGTTAATATTTCAATGAGATCAGGTATAACTGAGATTCTGCACACCAACCTAAATTGGTTTTATGAATATTCAATTAAAAATATTTAAGGTGGAATCAGTGTTGCTCACACACAACAGAGCATTAAACATTAGAAAGCCAGAAATGCTTAGTGAAGGTCCCCCCCACATATACCTTAAAAGAACATTAGTGTTGCAAGAAAACCAAAAAATGTTAAGGTAAAACTTCCAACACAACACACAGAAAGTTTAGTTCTGCCCCACACACATGCAAGCATATGGAGACAAAGTAAAATAAATGTGTGTGTAATGCCACTTGTGCTGGACACAAAATGGTAATGTGATTATGGATTTTTTTTTCATGTTAATTTAGTGAGTTCCTTGTGGCAGCTTTAAGGGAGCAAAGTTAAATCTGTCTGGGTAACATTGCCTTAACTGGGGAGGGTATTATAACAGACATTCTTTTAAGCGGTATGCTTAACCAAGTATTTCCTGATTTTCCAACATTTGTGTTTACATTCTGAAGTCTCATGTTCTGGAGGGGTATAGAGAGTAGAAGACACTGTTATACAGTAGCAAAATTACCTTCACCTTAACAAATTAATCAGTGGAACAGGTGATATTAGAACTCATGGTCTCCTGACTCCCAGCCAGGTGAACATTCTGTAAGCTAAAGGTCATTTTAAAGGAAGCAAGCAACATATTCATCTGTCTGATCCTTGTTCCCCACTAAATTCAGAGGTGAAAATGGTGCTGAAATTATGTCAGAATGCAGTTAAGGGGTCTGCACACCATGCTGGCAATGTATAAGTGCACCAACACCACTCTGTCATCTCATTCTGAACTCCAAAAAGGTTTAATAACGTCTCATATTTTAAGTGATGGGACCTTTTTTCCTTTCACAAGTTTTCTCCTAGGCATGAGCAATTCAAAACAGATTAGTTTGAGGTGCTCAGGTTCTTCCACACAAACTCTATGCTGACCTTATCTACCCATTTTCAGATCAATTTGACTTTTCTTTACAATTTTAGAGAGTGCATTATGTGGCTTTAAATGGAAATGTGGGTGAAAGCTTAATAATAGATTCTCTGAAAAATTACTGTACATGTGTTCAGAGGTTATTAATACAGTGCTACATATGCTACTGTGCTCATATCCTATTTGGTTGTGTTATCCTTTTTCTTCTGTTACTTGTTTTCTGGTGCATTTGTTTAAACAAAAATGTGATGCTGACATATTAATGTAGCTGAGGCCTGACTGAAATGAGCAATTAACACCTGAAGGGAGGTCTCATTTCTTGGAGGATAGAATTAGGGAGGCAAACAGAACATTGGGTTTAAAAAGAATGTCTGAGCCAACTAAGATAAGCAGGAGAACATCTAGGGAACCATTTACTAACAATTGACAAGGTAAGTTAGAAATGTAGAGATGATGTAAAGATCAGGTTCTACATAAACAGCACATTGACCGAGCATGCGGTACAGAGATTGGGTCCTGCAAAGTGACCAAGGCTATCCAAAACTGTATGATCTAAGGTATAGTAAATGCAATGAAATGTGTAAATGTATACGAAGGGAGAGTGCTGCTGTGTAACTTTTGCTGTGTGGTATGCTCTCGACCAGGGGTAGTCAATTATTTTTTGTCAAGGTCCAAATTTCTTGGTCAACGTATAGTCAAGGTCCAGACTCTAGTGAAAATAATAAAAAACAATGATAATAAAGTAAAATAAAGTAAACAACAAGATTTCAGGCTTCATACAAAAGTGTCCAGATTTGGCCCACAGTCCGCCTCTTGATAACCCCCGTTCTAGACCCACCCCTAAGCTTCAGTCTGATCAACTCACCATAGCTTTGTTGTATACCAAATAAAGGAACCTGAGTGACAAAATCTGGAGTCGAATTGGTTTCTTGGATCCCAGCGAACTGGGCAAAGTGTTTGCCCGGACCTGAACAAGCTGTTCTGGATAAACTGAGGGGAATCCAAACACTTCCATGGATATTCCCACCAGAATTGTTTTCTCACCTCACTCACATTCAAGGCAGCGGGCTTGTTACAACCCCATGACAGACATGTTGGGAAGTTATCCCGGGCACCTCCTAGCCTAGGCTCTGGCAGGCCGGGGAGAGTGACAAGGCGACTCCGCTGGCTGTCAGCTCACCTGGCGGAGGAAAACCCCGCCAGCCTGGGCCCCCGGGGGGCCCCCTCCTGTCGCTGCGCAGGGCTATGCCAGGGGCTGCTCCCCCGCCTAGGAGGGAGGATGGGAGAGGCTCGGGGGGGGGAGGCCCCCGTGACAGGAGCCAGGGACCCCAACCCCTGCGGCCTCCCGGAGAGGGGGCTCAGCCGGGCGGGAGGGGGAGCCCGGCGGCTGACAGGCGCTGCCCGGTGCGGGGCCTGCCCCGGTCGCTACCTTGTAGACGTCGCCGTAGGTGCCGCTACCGATGCGCTGGATGAGCTCGAAGTCCTCCTGGGGGTTCCGCCGGGAGAGGTCGCGCACCCGCCCAACGCTCATGGCGCCGCCGAGGCTGGGGGCCCCGCTCGGTCACCGGAGGGGCCGGCTGGGGGAGGGGGACACCGAGGCGCGATCACCGCCGCCCCCCGGCCTGCTCAGCCAACATGGCGCACTGAGTGACACCGTGCGCATGCGCCCGGTCGCGCGCCTCTTGCCCCCCAGGACCAGAGACACGGGGCGGGGACGCTACGGCCCAGCGCGCGCATGGGGCGGGGCGAGGAGAGCGGTGCGCGTCCCAAACTCAGCGGCTCAGCCCCGCCCCTGCTGCCCACGTGGCTCCCAGCTGGCGAGCTCTCAGCAGAAGTGGGGCGAGCCTGGGGCTGGGGCTCCCCAGTGCTACCCACGTCTAATAACTGAGAAACCAACACGTTACAAGCCCGGGGGCAGTCCGCTCTCCATTCCTGGGGCTGCCCTGACCCACTCCCAACCCCCGGCCACACCAACCCCCCAAGTCAACAAGGCCCTGTCCTGTTCCCGGGGACACACTGACCCCCATCCACTCCCAACAAGACCCCATCCCAGTCATTGCCTCAGGTTGCACTAGCCCCCTCCCCTACACCCAACAAGGTCCTGGCCTGCTCATTGCCCCCTACCGGGCTGACCCTACACCCAACAAGAGACCCCATCCCAGGCTGCACTGGTCCTAAACCCAACAACCCATCTCCCCTTGCCAATCCAATCTGTGCTGGCCCCTGTGGCCAGCAACATCCCATCCCTGTTCGCTGGCCTTGCCTGCGGCAGTTTCCTTCTGCCCCCACTCACTCTCCTGGGCAGTTGACCCCTAAACCCAGCAAGACTCTATCCCCCCTCAAACAGCCCGGGGTTGCTCTGCCCCAGGCCTGGTCTACACTACAGAGATAGGTTGATGTAAGGCAGTTTACATCAACCTAACTTTGGAAGTGTCTACACTTAAATGTTGCTCCCACCAGTGTAACCACCCCACTACGCCAACATAATAATTCCACCTCCGCGAGCAGCGTAGAGTCAAGATCAATGTAGTTAGGTCAATGCATTGTCCGTTTTTCACTGTGTTACTTACATTGACTGTTACTGGCTTTCAGGAGCCATCCCACAATGCCCCACACTGAGAGTACAATCAATACAAGCATTCCTGTTGAGGACACACACCACTGACACAAGGAGCAAAGTGTAGATATGCATGAACAATGTAATTACTGTGGCGGCTGTATGCTGACATAAGTTAGGTTGACTTAATTTTGTAGTGTAGACATTGCCCCAGTATACAGCACTCAGTATTACATCAGCAAGCACAGTGGTTCTCAAACTTTTTTACTGGTGACCCCTTTCACACAGCAAGCCTCTGAGTGCGACCCCCCCTTATAAATTAAAAACACTTTTTAATATATTTAACACCATTATAAATGCTGGAGGCAAAGTGGGGTTTGGGGTGGAGGCTGACAGCTCACGACCCCCCATGTAATAACCTTGTGACCCCTGAGGGGTCACAACCCCCAGTTTGAGAACCCCTGAGCAAGCATAACTGATCCCAGCCACACTCAGACCCTGTGAAATTTGGTAGCATGGAACAGGCCAGCAAGACTACCTGTACTTCTTTCCCCAGTTCTACTTATATTACAGCACTTTGTGGGCACAACATTAAACACAGCAGCTCTCCAGTCACCCGTAGAGTTTCTCAAGACAAACAGGAGATGGGACCAGAATTCAAAGGGAGAAAAGCAGGGGCGGGAAATGATCCCTGTGACTCCCCCTTCCCAACCCCATCTGTGAGCATCCTTCACACATGAATGAGAAAGATCCTGTGACTCCCCCCGCAGCTGTGAGTGCCCTCACACACTTACAGGGAGGACCCTGTGACTCACCCCAGCTATGAGCGCCCCTCACACATTCATGCATGGGATGTGTCAAGCTGTCTGGAGCGGCTCATGAGCATGAGTACCAACCTTAGGGCAGACTATTAAGAAGTAGGGCACAAACCCTAAGTTGGCTGTAAGTTCTATACTTAGATTCACCAACCAAGTGTGAACTCCTCAGGCATTACAACAACCTCAACACAGAGTCACAGACAGTCCGCATGAGAACTCCAGTCTGTCTTGCTACCCAGGTAATCTTGCCATTACAATACATGGTCCCTTACACCAAAAATCACAACAATACTCAGGTTACTTCCAGTCCCATTACCCTGGGTCAATTCACTTTAGATCCTACACCAAAGACACTTGTAGCCACTCCTATCATAAATTAACTAAAGATTTATGAATTAGGAAAAATAAATAAGAGTTATTTACAAAGTTAAAGCAAGTAAACATACCACACAAATTACTTACAATCTTAGATTCCAAAAGGTCATAGAAGCTGCGGTAATATGCAAGCTGTTTATGTCCTCTAGGGCTAACCCAAGCTGAACATCCGGGGATCCCTTGCTTATGCTTAGAAGTCTTGCCCTCTCCCTGAAGTCCAGGCTGCATAGGGATAACAATTTTTTCTTGACAGGGATTTTTATTTGGTTCCCCCAGAGCTCAAGCTGATGGGATGAGTCTCTATGCACCGCTCTTCTTCATGGGTGTGGGGGGAAGCAATCAACAAAGTTTTTGTCCTCTGATGTTCCACAATGGCTTGTCTGGTGTCTATGGGTCTTCTTTTGTTGGTCAGGAGATAACACTTCCCTGTGGTAAATTAGTATTTCACACTTGTTAATGCTTCTCTCCTAACTATGGGGGTTTACAGTTTTAGAGCAAATACTTTTATAGGTACAGAGCAAATACTTAAATATTATCTTGTAGCATGGGACACAGATATTATAAGTGAGATTACTGATGCAGCAACTTACAAGCATTTCATAAAGTCTGAACACTAAATACATTTCCATAAAGCTAATAACTATTTTAACAATACTAACACACAGATGAGCCAGACTGGGCCACTCACACAGTCATGAGGGGGACCATGTGACTCTCCCACCTGTGAGTGACTCTGACACACTCATGGGGGTGAGCCTGTGACTCCTCCCAGCCCTGAGCTCTCCTCACACACCAACGGAGAGGGACCCTGTTAGAGGGGACCCTATGACTCCCGTTTCACACACTCACACACAGGGGACCTGTGACTTTGCCCCTCACAAACCCAAAGGGGAACCCTGTGACTCCACCCCTCACACACCCCAAGGTGGGGGGGAACCCTGTGACTTCACCCCTCACACACCTATGGGAGAGGATCCTGTGACTCCACCCCTCACACACCTAAGGGTGGGGGGGCTGTGACTCCGCCCCTCGCATGCCCATGGGTGGGGGGACCCTGTGACTCTGCCCCTCACACTCCAACGGGTGGGGGAAACCAGTGACTCCGCCCCTCACACACCCATGGATGGGAGGGGGACCCTGTAACTCCGCCCCTCATACACCCACGGGTGGAGGGGCTGTGACTCCACCCCTCACGCCCCCCGGGTGTGTGGGGGGGGCCCTGGGGCTGGTCCCGGACCCCCACGGGGCGCAGGGCGCGGGAACCGGGGCGGGCTCTGGGCAGGGGGCGGCGCGGGGCGGAGCCGAGCTCGGAGGGAGCAGCCCGGCTCCCCCTGGCGGCCGCGCGGCGGGCCGGTGCGGCGGCGCCGCTGTCCTTTGTGCTGCAGCCGGCATGTGGCCGGGCTGCTGCGGCGGGCGCCCGGCGGCGTGAGGGCAGCGGGCAGCGGGCGGCGCGGCGCGGCGCGGCGCGGCGGAGCCATGGGGCGGAGGCGGGCGCTGGTCAGCGCGCTCAGCCTGTGCCTCAGCCTATGCGCCCTGGGGCTGCTGCTCACCGCCCTCCTCACCGACCACTGGTACGAGACCGACCCCCGGCGGCACCGCGCCGGCTGCGAGCGCCGCGCCCGCCCCCCGCGCCCCGGCCAGCGCCCCCGCCTGCTGCCCCTGCCGCCCCTGCCCCTGCGCCGCCGCCTGCCCCGCCGCGCCGGGCCGCCCCCCGCCGGCCCGGAGCCCGCTCGCTGGCCCGCGCTGCCGGGGCTGGGCGTGCTGCAGTCCGGCTGCGCCCGCCCGCTCTTCGCCACCTACGCCGGCCTGTGGAGGAAATGCTACTATCTGGGCATCGACCCGGACCTGGACAGCCTGGTGGAGAGAGGTAAGGGAGCGCGGCACGGGGCAGCGGGCACCCTCCGGGCGGGCACTGTGCGCCTGGCACCCCCTGCACGGCCACTGCACGGCCAGTGTGCGCCTGGCACCCCCAATATCCCCCTGCACGGCCACTGTGTGCCTTGCACCCCCAACACCCTCCTGCACGGCCACTGTGCACCCCTCACCCCTCTTCATGGGCACTATGCAGCATGCATCCCCAGCCTTGGGCACTGTGTACCATACACTCCCTGTACCTTCCTGCACAACACAGTGAAGCATACACCCCCAGCACCCCTCTGCATCGGCACTGTGCAGTATGCACCTTCAGGTAGGGCACTGTGCCCCATACAACCTATCACTCCGAGTGCATGGGCAGTGCACACCCACCACTCCCAATGCATAGGCCCTGAACGTCTCACCACCCCAGTACATGGGTACTGTGCACCCCACTGCTCCCATGGTGCATGGGCACTACACACCCCTCCCACCCCAGTGCATGGGCGCCAAACACCCGACCCCCCCCCACGCTGCACACCATGCACCCCTCACCACCAGTGCATGGCTGGGTACAGGGCATCCCCCAAAGCACCATGCACCTTCTTACCCACCAATTTTAGGCAGCATGTACCTCCTCACCACCAACGAACAGGCAACATGCACCTCCAAATGCATGTGAATTATGCACCCTTACTACACCATGAACTCCCACTGCATAGGTACTATACATCCCCAGTGCCATCAGTGCCCAGGCACTATGTACATCCAAGACTCCCCTGCCCAAACGCCATGTATCCCCTGACCTAGCAATGCATTGGCACTGTGCACCTTTAATGCACCGTGCACCCACATCCCCTATGCATGGGTACTGTGGATTATGCACTCCTTAATAAACTATGCACCTCCTTACCCACCAATCCACATGCACCTTGCATCCTGTCACCCACCAGTACACAGGCATGGTGCACTATGCACCCCCATCATCCCTCAGTGCATAGGAACCGTGCATCCCCCAATGTGTCATACACCTCCCTCCCTCTCTAAAGCACAAGAACTTCTCCTACTACATGTGCACCATGTGCCCCTCAATGCACCGTGCATCTCTTCTCTCTCCCAGTGCATCAGGTACTCCACTCATGCACAGGGTCCACATACCTCCTCTTCTCCCATGCACAGGCACCATGCATTCCAGTTACTCCAGTGCACAAGAACCATGCACACCTTTATATCAGTACATAGGCACCATGCACCTCACACACACACACACCCCGCAGTGCATGGGCACTGTACACTCCCAGGTGCAAAGGAACCATGTAACAGCTTGCATTCCCCCCACAATGCACTTTCAGATACTAAGGCACCACTCTTTCTCTTCAGTCCTCCCCCATACACAGGCACTATAAACCCTTCCTCCATCTCCAGTACTGGGACTCCATTGCACTCAGCCCCCACAGTGCACCCACACCATGTATCCCTTTCTCTCCCTCCAGTGTGGGGGCACCATGCACTCCTTTTCTTCTCTCCCAGCCCCAAAATACACAGGTGGCAGGCTCCCCTTCTACAGACCCTTTTGCATCTCCTTCCTGTTTCCAGGGCCGCCGAGAGCGGGTTCGGGCCCCGGTGGAAAAATGTTCAGACCCCCCGGCAAGGGTGGACCAGCTAAACAGCCGGGGAAACCGGGCCTCGGGCCCCCTTCCGGACTGCCAGGCCCCGGTAATTTGTACCTGCTTCCCACCCTCTCGTCAGCCCTGCCTGTTCCCTCTTATAGGCTGGCACCCATATATGCTCTTTTTACCACCAATGAGCAGACCTCTCACTCTAGCCAGGCCCACATGTGGGGAGACAGTGTGTGACACAGACTCAGGATGAAACACACAACAATTCATGCAGTAGGACTCCTTCCTTTACTGTACATGCCTCGTCCCATAACCTCGTCCTTATGGTTCTTTATTTCTGATGTTAATAATTGTCAGTAATGACAGTGAAGGGCACCAACTTTGCATGGGATAGAGTTATTTTTCAGCCTGCAGTGAATGACATACTTCAAAATGAGGGATGTTTGAAATAAAATGGCACCATACGCTTGGCTTCCCCTCCACTGCCACAAATACACTGGCACCAGCCACCCTCTCGCCTCCTCCCCCTTAGTATGGGGGGTGTGTGTGTGTGTGTGTGTGTGTGTGTGTGTGTGTGTGTGTGTGCCGGGTGAGAGGGAGGATACATGGAGTATTGTCTGAGTGTAAGGCTATGTTTTAGTCACAGCTATTTTTAGTAAAAGTCACGGATAGGTCACGGGCAGTAAACAAAAATTCACGGGCCCATGGCCTGTCCATGACTTTTACTAAAAATACCCATGACTAAAACTTGGGTGGGGGGCTGCGAGTGCTCGGGGGGGGCAGTCCGGGGGCACCGTGGGTGCTAGGGGAGGGGGCCGGGGGAACCCACTGGTGGGGGCAGGGGGTGGGCAGCATGGCCCTGGACCCCTGCTGTTGCTGGGGGGGGGGTAGGGTTAGTGCCTTGGTGGGGCTGACAGGGGCTCCGTACCCGGCTCCGTGTCCCTGCAGCTCCTAGGCAGCGGAGGGGTCAGAGGGCTCGGTGCACTGCTCCTACCACAAGCACCAGCTGCCGCAGCTCCCAATGGCTGGGAGCCACAGCCAATGGGAGCTGCAAGGGCGGGGCCTGCGGGTGGGGGCAGTGTGTGGTGCAGAGCACCCCCTGCCCCTTTGCCGCCTAGGAGCTCAGGGCTGTGGGAGCCAGGAAGCCCCCCACCCCAAGGTAAGCACCCCCGCCACCTCTAGCCCTGAGCCCACTCACACACACTCAAACTGCTGCTGCTGGCCCAGGGGCTGCCCGGCTCAGGCAGCCCTTGAGCCAGCACCAGCGGTTGCAGAGGTCACGGAAAGTCACGGAATCCGTGTCCTCCATGACAGACTTGCAGCCTTAGTGATAATCACTCCAAAGTAGTAAATATATCAGGGTAAATTTTGGGAGGGCCAGGGAACAGCTTAGTGTCTGTCAGTGTGTTATCCTTCAGTAGCACCTAGTGTGGACATGTTTAGCTCTGCTCAGCTTTTATTTTTACTATTGCCTCTGTATTTCTGTGAGTTTGCCAATAAATATTCTGACTCTTAAACCAGCCTGTACTGAATTTTGGGGAGTGTAATTTTTGATAGCGTCTAATGCCCGTGGGCAGAGAAAGAAGTGCAGGCATGCCCAAAGGGAACCAGAAAAAGCAATTGGAGTAGGTAACTGCTTAGACACTAGTCTTGAATATAGTGGAGGTTGTAGTCTCCGGGCAGGTCTTCACTACCCGCCGATCTGGCGGGTAGTGATCGATCTATCGGGGGTCGATTTATCGCGTCTAGTGTAGACGTGATAAAATCGATCCCCGATCGTGCTCCCCATCGACTCCGGAACTCCAACTCGCAAGAGGCAGAAGCGGAGCTGACGGGGGAGCGGCAGCGGTCGACTCGCTGCCATCCTCATGGCCAGGTAAGTCGACCTAAGATACGCCGACTTCAGCTACGCTATTCGCGTAGCTGAAGTTGCGTATCTTAGGTCGACTCCCCCCCCCCACTAGTGTAGACCTGGGCTAACTCTCAAAACAGTGTCACTGAAGGACAGGTGAGGACTGGGTATATAGAGAGACAAACTAGAGGCTTCTGGGCCTAACTCTACTTCTGAATGAGAAATGGCAGGATTTAAACTCCAGCCAGAAAGGTATTGTTTGATGACTCTCTGGTGGAAATGCAGGTTGCCGCCTGCTCCTGCTCTTCTGTCCTCAATTTACTGTCGTTGAGCTGAAATTATTTCAAATGCAAAATAAAATTGAGAAGTGTTAAGGTTCAAACTGCACATCTGCTTCTTCGTGCAAACAAAAGGCTGATTCCTTCATGACGTTGCCCCATGTGAGTGAAATCTGTTAATTTTCTTCCAGGAATGTACAGAAAATATTAGATTAAACAGAGTGTTAAATTATTTGGGATAAACATATTAATTAGACAGCACAGAGATTCTGCTGAACTGAATGACTCTGCAGTGGGCCAAGTGCAGGACTGTAATGATGTCAAGGCTCTTTCGGGGAGAGAACCTCTTGCATGGAGGTTGCCTACTGCCCTCTTCCAAAGCCCTTGCACATTAGCAAGGGAGCCCAGCAGTATATGACAGTGGAGCAGAGGTGGAACTGAGTTCCAGGGCTGGTACTCCCCATCCCATGCTACGATTGTGACCTGCCCATCAGAGACATGGGGCACAGTAGTTACTCTCAGGCCTGAGCATGAGATGCACAGTGGTTGGGCACGGCGAGAGCAGCACGTGCAGCTGCATTACGAGATATCACGATGCGGGAGGAGGGTCAGGTTGGCCACACTGAAACTTACCCTTGCTCCATGGCTAATCCTGAATCTGCAGTTGCCGGCTGGTGAGAAGAAGGGGAGCCCATAGGCAGGTTGAAATCCTGAGGATCAATAAGAGAGGTGTACAAATACCTGGTGCTGACATCTCTTGAGTGACAAGTGTGCAGTTGATCCACTGCTGTGTTCAAGGTGATGGAAGAGGGAGTGAGTGCAGAACTGCCTGTTTTGTGAGCCACTGGCATTGAGGAGATCCAGCTATGGCCCTTGGGGTGTTCTCTGGCCCTTTCGGCAGGGCCCTCAGCACCCATCCTCCCTCTGGGATTGGCTGCCAATGCTTTATGTGCAGGAGTAGCTGGCCACTCCCTACAGTAGCTGCTCTTCTACTGCTCCCACAGTTATGCTGCTGTGTACGTCTGAGTATATGCTGTCTAATATTAAGTAGGCCATTTTTTGTTACTTCTCTGTGTACCTGAAGCAGCCTTCAAAGGCCTCCTGTACATCTCCTCTTTGTGTAAAAATCTGCACTGGTCTTCTAGTAGAACCTCTGTTCCTCCTTAGTGAAAAAGATAAATGTAGCCCAGATAATAACACCTCTGTCCCTTCAGAAATTAAAAGGAATAGTCAACATACATTTGCATCATTTGTCACCCCAATCTGAGATGTGACTTTTCTGCTTCCTCCCTTTATTGTCATCTGTTAAATTAGACCTTTGTAGAACAGCCAAGCCTTATGTCACATAGACATGGGCTAATGTTCTTCTTTAGTACATATTGGGAAACAAAGATAACATTTTTGTTTTATGTTGCAGCAATAGATTAAATATTTTCAAACTACACTGACTTAATGCAGGTTTTTTATTTGGTTGGTTAGTTGTTTTGTTTTTCCTAATATTTAACATTGATATTATATAAGTAGATAATAAACCTTTTAATTACAGGAACAAATAATGTGTAATACACTATTTCATGCTCAAAAGGGTGGGCAGCATCACTTTATCTTCTTTAGCCACTTGTGTAGAGGAAGAGGGTAGTTATATTGTTAACATTAGGTGCAGTGAATGTTGCACAAAATATCTGTAACTTAATGAAACATTTCAGAGGTGTGCCTCGGAAGACACAAAATTTCATTTACCAGATTGGCTTGAGAATAAGGTAAATAGCTTTCATTATGGCAATGAAGATGCACATTTAAGTGCTGCAATTCATACCATCTTAAGCCAAGAAATACACTTGCAAATTAGTAGAGAAATGCAAAAATAGATATTGCTTTAAGTGTTCTTATGCTTATACTCAGCAGACTCATTGTGACATTTCATTGCTTGTGCCTTTAGGGATAACATTTTGGATTTGGAGTCAGCTACACCCTAGAGCACATGCAAATACTTTCCCTGGGATGGATGTTGTATTTTCAGGGCCAGCCCTGCTCATAACCCATTCCCCATGCCTCTGTTTATAACCAAAATGACATTTTGTTCTCTGCAGCCAACATTCTTGGCTTCTTATTAAAGTCCAAGGGCCAGCTCAGCTGGTGTAAATTGGCATCCCTCCATTGACTTCAGTGCAAATATGAAGATTTACACCAGCTGAGGATCCATCTCAAAATGTCCCAGAGAGTATCTTTCAATATTAATAGGTACAGTGAGAGAAATCACAAAGGCCCTGCATTTCCTCTCACTCTCCAGTTTTACACTGGTGTGTCCATCCCGTTAACTCTTGACTAGCATGAGAGGACCTTTTATAGATATTCCCATAGAGTTGAACTCTAACCTAAGCACGTAATCATTGTGTCTGCAGACAGGTAACTTTTTCCTTTCCATAAACATCACCTCTCTCTCAGGCATATGCCTCTTTCCTGAGACTCATATTAATTGTGATAGGCCTTGTCTACACTGCCACTTTACAGTGCTGAAACTGTCTCGCTCAGGGGTGTGAAAAAACACACCCCTGAGCGATGTAAGTTTCAGCACTGTAAAGCGCCAGTGTGGACAGTGCACCAGCGCTGGGAGCTATTCCCCTCTCTCCCAGCGCTGGTGCCGCAACTACACAGCCACCTTAAAGCACTGCCCTACCCTTAGGAAGAAATGCATTTACAGCTGCTTACCACTTCAAAAAAACCCACCTTCACCTTTGCAGCATAGTTAAATTCAGATCACAACCTTGCATCCCATTATTTTCCATATGCTGTCTCCTTTTAGTTAAAAGGGTTTAATCTGTTTTAATAGTAAATTAAACTAAAAGGACGTCAGTAACATTTGGTCCCCAGTTCCTGCCATCCCATGTGGCCAGCTGATCTCCCACAGCCAGTAACTCTTGGATGTCACCTTGACTGAGTGTCCCAAGTTTGCTCCTCTTGTGCATCTGACTAGAGGTCAGAAGAGTGTTTCCTTTTGAAAATGGACCACAGTGAATTTGCCCCCATAACAGTCTGAGACCCAAAAGTATCTTAACTAAAAACACAGTGAAATGGAACCATTGTGGTGGGTGGAGAATAGTAAATTCCAGTGCTCCAAACTGAGGTCACGTCCCCTCACTGGCTAGGTGCTGGTAGAAAGGGTTCACAAGGAAGGTTCCAGATCCTCCAAGGTATTTAGGCACCTGACTCTCAGTGAAACCGATGAGAGTTGGGCCCCTAAACACCTTTGAGGCTATGAGACAAAGTTCACATATTGGGTTCAGCCATCTCCTTCCTTGACTCCATCTCCCTCCAGCTCTCATACTTCCTACAATTCAGCACCTCTCCCAGTAGCCTGGCTGTCCTCTGACCTGTCCATGATGCCCTTGGGCAAGGCAGGGGGAGGGGAGGCCCTTGGGCAAGGCAGGGGGAGGGGAGGCTCTTACTCCATCCCCTTCCTGGGTGATTCACTTTCAGCTCCTGGTGTAACCAGTTTAGTTTCATTATTATTTATATTGCAATAGTATCTTGAGGCCCCGACCAAGAGCAGGACTCCTTTGTGCTGGACACTGCATGCACACACACACACACACACACACACAGAGTAAAGAAAGGTTACTTACTGGTAATTCTTGTTCTTCGGGAGTTCCCTCTGTGCATTCACGCCTGTGGCATTGACTCCCTCTCCTCTTGGCATTTGCACTTGAAGCCAGGGCGCATTAGCCCACAAGTGGGAAATGCACAGAGCCCCTCAAAGAAGAAACACTCCCTGCCCCAAAGAGCTGACAATCTAAATAGACAAGACAGACGCATCTGACCCAGGCCCTACCCAGGGACAGGCTGTTGCAGCGTGTCTAGGGCTGAGGCACTGCAGGTGCTGCTTACGGAATGCGTTGGTGCAGCTGAGCAAGCAGTCTGGGTCCGGCTGCGGGTTTGCCTCACAAATACCGCAGAATTGTTCATGGTTTCTCTGTCACAAAGCCTTTCAGTGATGCTATGCAACCTGTCCCAATGTCACTGAGCTTAGCGGATAAGGGCTGGATCCTGCCAAGGGCTGATTACTCCAAGCCCCAACTGAAATCAGTGAGAGCTGAGAGCGCTCAGCACTTTGCACAATAAGACCCTAAAAACAGCCATGCAGCTGCATGTCAGGGCAGTACACTGGGCACTTCAGCTTCCTTGCAATGGAGCCAGACTGCCTTATTGCACAGCAAACATGGGGTTATCCGTACGGGGCCAGGTACTGGCTGTTAAAGCAACAGCCCCTTTTGGGGAGTGCCAGGGAACACCGCCAGTGGCGGATCTTGTAGGCATTTGTTCTGCTGAGAGCACAGCCAAACAGGGTGCCTCTGCATGTGCTGTGGGAGCGCGCACAGGAGAAGCAGCTGCTACATACTGTGACAGGGGTGCGTCATGTGTTTTCCCTCCCATCCCCAGCTTTGGATCAGTCTCTAGGAGGAACCCCTTCAGTGTGCCAGACCCCTTAGGGGTCTCCCTTTTCCTCCAAGGTAAGCCACGTGGCTTCACTGCCTCCTTAGACTGGACCTCTGGGCCTGCAGAACCTCTACTTCATACCGTGAGCTCTGTTCAGTGAGTCCAGCTGAGACAGATCCCTGATGGAGACTTGTCCACTCAGCAGGGATTCATGCACCTCGCCCATTATTTGCAGTGACGCTCACCCAGCGCTGTCCAAACAGTCGGGTTTATTAGTCATCTGGAACACAGCATAGGAAGTCCTTAGGGTATTATAGAGAACTGAAGGTTAAAGCTCTGGTTAGCCCAGAGCCCAGCCAAGCTGTAGGGAACCCCTTGATTCAAGGTCTCACTCTGTGTCTGACCTCCTTTGTCAGACCCCAGGTGATTCCCGACTGCTTCCAGCAGCCAACACTTATCCCCCCCACCTCGTACCTCTCCAGTCCTTTGATCTCAAGCTGGGGGATTGTTGTTCTCTAAGGAGAGATGGGGAAGTCCTTATCCAAGACTCATTGGTTGCTAGGTGTCAATGTCCCATCTGTATCCCATTGACTTTCAATGAGATTAGGGCTCCTAATTGCCTACATCTCTTTTGAAAAATTGACTTAGGCTCTTAAATCACTTAGGTGCTTTTGAAAACTTGATCCCAAGTTCCTGGGACCTTGTGGGTCTGGATCCTCTCTAGCATCTCGTGGGGGGAGAGGGCTGCTTAGGAAAGGCCCCAGAGTGAACGCAGAGCAGCGGGTGGGTGTGTGCACATCCATGCGCGCGTGAACTCTCCCAGCCTGAGGAGCTTGCATATCTCTCACTAGCGTCAAGCTTCTGCCATTTGTAGGGAGAGGGGGCGTTGGGTGTTCAGAACTGGAAGTGCAGGGTAGAAGCTGCGAGGTAGTCCGTGGGCACGGGGAGAGCAAATGGAGAGAAGGAAGTGTGGACTAATTGTATTAGAAGACAATCTACAGCCTAGCTGTCAGTGTTTAACACAGTGTTCTCTGGGGGAACCTGCTTGGTTTTTAGCCGGCAGGTTATTGAAGTCTCTTTCTTCCTTTCCTGAAGGTATTGTTCAGAGATGCACAGCTATCAAATACCACTTCTCCCAGCCAATGCGCTTACGAAATATTCCATTCAACTTAACCAAGACCGTCCAGCAAGATGAGTGGCATCTGCTTCGTAAGTACACGAATTGTCAGCTCTCATCTGGGGACGCACAAGTTTCTCCATAATTCTGTCAGTGTTTCACATGAAAAAGCAAGACAACGCGCTGGTCTGTAGATAGGGTTTGCCATGCTGAATCAGACCAGGGCTCTGTCTAACCAGTAACCTCTCTCTGGCCAGTGCCAGTATCAGACGCTTCAAAGGAAGGGGTAAGAAATCCCATAGTAAGCAAATATGGAATAACCTACCTACAGGTAAATATCTTCCTAGCCCCCATCCTTTACAAGTTGGCTTATGCCCTGAAGCATGGCTGTTTATATCCCTTCTGAATCTTTTTTTTTAATTTTAAATCCCATCTGATGTAGCTCTGGATGTTCTTGTTATTCATGTAATTGGTCAGTCTTTTTTTGATTCCTGGTAAACTCTTGGCCTAAATTATGTCTTGTGGCAATGAGTTCTACAGGCTAACTGCGCAATATGTAAAAATGTATTTGCTTTTATCTATTTTAAATTTGTTGCCTCACAATTTCATTAGATATCCCCTCGTTCTGTGTTATGAGAAAGGGTAAATAGGAATCAATCCCTGGTTTAATTTTTCTGTACTGCTCACTATATTCTATACCTCTGTCAAGTCCCCTCTTATTCCTCTCCTGTCTAAACAGTCCCAATCTTTTCATTCTCACTCTAAAGTTAATTTTTTTTCATGCCCCTAATCCTTTTTGTTGTCTGTCTCTGAACCACTTGTATTATCTGCTGTGTTCTCTAAGATAGGGTGACCAGAACTGGTATTCCAGGTCAGGTCACATCATTGATGCAGGTAGTGACATTAGAACACTTTCAGTATTACTTTCTGTTCCATTGCATCTACATCTAAACATTTTGTTTGCTCTTTTAACCATTGCTACGCACTGAGGAGGGTTGTTTAGTCAGCTATCCACTCTGGAGCCCACATCATCTTCCTGAGTGGTTACAATTAATTTAGAACCAAGCTTTGCCTATGAGTGGCTCGAAAGATTCTTCCAATATGCATTACCTTGCATTTGCCAACAGGGTTTGTATATAGTTCCTTGCCACTCTCTTTTTTGCTCTAAGCAAAAGGGTGGTGTTTAATCTCTGCTCTACTTCTGATATGGAAGCAGATTTAAGAAGAATCACGGCTGGTTTTCTGGGCATGGCAGCTGCTGTTCTTCTCTGTGGATGCATCGTAGCGGCAGTCAGTTTCTTTTGGGAGGAAAGCCTCACACAGCACGTGGCAGGCCTTCTATTCCTTATGACAGGTATTGTGCCATCTTTGTGTGCTAATTACAAATGAAGCCCTTGATTAGGTTTCTCTTTGGTAGACTGTGCTTATTATCCACCAGCAGAGAACACCTTCCTTTGATCTTTCCAGTTAGAACTGACTTTCCACTACAGCTATTCGGGCAGACGTCAAAAAAGCAGGCAAGATTTTTCTGAGTACTGTATGAAAACAGAAAGGGACCATTTAATTTCTTCTTCCAAAAAAGGGAATAAAAGAATTGTCCTTCACACTGCATACCTGTGCCTGGGAGAAAGAAGGGGTAAGAGCACTCCGTTACAGCGCTTGCACAGACTATGCAAACTCTAGGACCAGGCGTGCAGGGGCACGTGGGCATTGTGCCATTGCTTACTTCCCTGCTTGAGCATGTGGATGGGGAAGAGTGGGCAGAGCGTTGGTCCCTTGCCTTCAATTTACCAGCCAGCAAACCTGAGACAGCATGGGAGGGTGTCATAATTTGCTGGGAAATGATTTCTTTCCAAAGCAAAGAGGGAGGCTGAGACTAAATTGTGTTTGAGTTACAGCATCTGCCAGGGCTACTCCTGGAGGGGAGCAGTTTACACCCCTTCTTTTGCACAAGACTGGGTCTAAAGGCAAAATCTATCCCTAACTTCATGTTAGTGGGGAAGACTAGGGAATAGGTTCCCCTCCCCCCCATTCCTTCTTAACTCTGTCCTTAAAACAACAAAGGAGAAGTCTAAGGGTATGTCTACACTACCGCGGTAGTTCGACGGCTGGCAATCGAAGTTCCGGGTTCGATTTATCGTGTCTGGTGTGGACGCGATAAATCGAACCAGGAAGTGCTCGCCGTCGACTGCGGTACTCCAGCTAGACGAGAGGAGTACCGCGGAGTCGACGGGGGAGCCTGCCTGCCGCGTGTGGACCGCGTCTGAACCGCGGTAAGTTCGAAGTAAGGTATGTCGAATTCAGCTACGTTATTCACGTAGCTGAATTTGCGTACCTTACTTCGACTTGGGGGGTAAGTGTAGACCAAGCCTAAATTACAACAAAAGCAGCAGTTGTATAGTTAAGTCAGTGTAACAATTTTATTTTTGTCCAAGTCATTTATAACTTATTGAAACTTTCACCCCTCAGGTTACCACTTTCTATCATTGGTCTTTTCCTAAAAATGAACTTTTTGGGGAAGTTTGAGGAAAAGTGTTCAGCTGTTTTTTCAGAGTGAAGGTGGACAGGTGTTATTTGGTTCCTATTATTAAAAAAAAAAGTCTTTCAATTTTTTTTTGCAAATAGCAAAAATGGCAAACGGTAGGAAAGGTTAAATTCATTGTGGGAAAAGCCCTTAATGAGAAGCAATTATTTTCCCTGGTCTGGAGGAAATGTATATTGATTTGACCAAGTTATAAACCTCTGAAAACCACATACTGAGCATGTAGATTTTATTCCATAAACTCGTTAAGTTTAAGCACCATAGATTTTATTCCATAAACTTGTAAAGTGCAAGCCTAAGGAAAAATTCATTGTGGCTGTATGTGTATAGCTAATTTCACTGCATAATGAAACATCTAGCCCAATAGATTGCTGCCGACCCAGGAGGGACACTCTGGACAGGGAGACGAGCTCCTGCAGACAGATGTGCAGTGGCTGAGAGGAGAGGAGCTCACTCCTCCACATCAGAGCTATGCTGGGGAAGGCTGGTTGGGGATGCATGGTTGAGTAAATTACATGCACAGACTAGATTTTGTCAAGTGCATACAAAACAATTGCCTCAGCTAGCCCACCATGGATCTTGTGAGGTGTGAAGAGGCTGCTCTCAGCCATGGGTCTTCAGGGGTGCAAGAAGAGGAGTCTCCAATCTGAATATGTTAAGCAGGCCTCATGAATCCACATGCGGGGCACTTAACACCCCTGCTCTAAAAGAATTCTCCTGGGGTAACAACTGCAGCCAACCTTAAACCGCTTGTATAAACTGAGAGCTTTTTTCCAAGTAGGAACTATAAGAAGTTACATTAAGTTCATAATTAAAATACAGAGCCAGCGCTCAGACTTGTATAGTCAGCTAAGACCCTGAAACATTGTAAATGCCAGCATTAATACCACATGTTCTATCCAAGTAAGAAAACAGCTTTTGCCTAGTCTTTTGATTATATAAACTATTGTTTAACAGGGATGTGTTTGCTCTTTTATTTATCCCAGGCTGTATAACTCTACTAACCCTGAGAATATGTTTTGTTTGCAGGAATATTTTGCACTATTTCTCTGTGCACTTATGCAGCAAGCATATCATATGATCTAAACCGCCTACCAACATTCATATATAGTCTTCCTGATAATGTGGAACATGGATACAGCTGGTCTATATTTTGTGCTTGGTGCAGTTTAGGATTTATAGTAGCAGCAGGATGTCTTTGTGCTGCTTATCCGTTTGTTAGCAGGACCAAGATTATTCATCTAAAGTCTTCCAGAAACTCTTCTGTATGACTGCTTCTCAGAAGATGATCTTCTCTACCCTTGTTCAGGGACAGGCGAACAATATTGTGCAAGGACTTACCACAAAAACAAAAAAAGTGAAAGGAAAGTTACATTCAGGATTCCATGCACAAATACCTGATCCTTCAAAATCTACCAGTCAGGAAACAAGAGGAGTTCTGTTCTGCTTTCTAGCTGACTGAAATCAAAGAAAGGAAACACCTTCCCAAGGACAAGAATAGTAGGGGTATCAACTGCTTCAGTCAAAATACTGTGTATACATGTGTCTGAAAGGAGATGAGGCTATTCACACAGGAAAAGTTAAATGGTTGGGAAAAGCTGGGATGAGAATTTAGGGCTATTTCTATTTTTCAAATGTTTGTAAATAAAGTAACTTATCAGAAGGGAAAAAAATCATTGCCAAATGAGTCGGAGTCAGAAAAATATGCTTTTCTTTCCCTAGGATCATGCTTAATATACTTTAATGCAGCTTCTTCTGGACTTGAATTTAGGGGAGGTTTGTTAGTTTTTTGCTGTCAGATAGACCCAGTCTCTTCCCCTGTACCCCATATGAATGTTCTTTGTCAAAACAAGAATCCTGCTTGGTTTCATTTCCCTTTGTACTTTATAAGTAACTAAAAATGTTCATTGTTTGTATAGATGAGAGATTCATTCATTCCCACTGATACTGTTGGAAGTTACCTCTGTTGTGAAGTTTCAGCATCTTTGTGTTAACTACAATTCAGTAGTAAAACACCTCCCTCTGCAAACACTGTGTTTGTGCTGAATAGAAGTTAGGGGCTTAGAACTGGGTTTTCTCTTGAAGGTGGTGTAACTCAAACCTGAATGTGAATCATTACAGCAGGCTTTCTAGTGATAGGGTAGTCACAGATCCAGTTGAGCGTCCCTCTTGGTTCTCACCAGACTGCTGTGAAAGGCAATCCAGCTTCTGGCTCCCAGGTTTTAAGCCTCCAGACTCTGAACAGAGCTCCTGATACTGCCCTTATGAGCACTACCTCCTCCCCCCCCCCCCCCTCCCAAGGTGTAAGGATT
Organism: Emys orbicularis; assembly: GCF_028017835.1. Lineage (NCBI taxonomy): Eukaryota > Metazoa > Chordata > Testudines > Emydidae > Emys > Emys orbicularis. Next base: position 213,191,821 of record NC_088685.1, on the reverse strand, counting down.
CTTCATTTGCAACTGCAGCATGAAAGTACAGCCCTGCGCAATCTCACAGTCCTCCCTCCTTGCCCTCAGCCACTGTTCCAGGCTCAGACCTTTGGGAGTGAGCAGAAGGAACAGAGGCATTCGGGGGCCAGATGTCGCTTTTGTAACCTCAGCTTCAAACATTTGGGGGTAGAAGAGGGAGATTGTGCATTGCCAGACAGAACCCAAAGTTGGCTCTTGGTGAGCGCCTCCCCCATCCCACAAGCATCAATGTACACAGGCAACTTCCTCCACGAACTACTGGTGAAGAACCTGTTCCTGTTTCCTTCCACCCTTCGGGCAAGTCTTGGAAAGCTGTGTGGCCCCTGTATGAAAGTGAAACCAACTATACCTTCCTTCTCACCCACACTGTATTGATACAGGCTTATCCCAAATGAGTGCTTGCTTACTCAGAGTAGATTGGGAGTCTCTTTCCAGCAGGATACTTCCTCACATGCTTTAATGAAGGATGGTTTGAGGCTCTTTGCACAATCAGGCAGACATCTCTGCATCAGTAAAGTCTCGAGACCATGACATGACTATTTCTTTGCAACCAGGACAGCTAGAGCCTTTTTTGATGAAAGCAGAGACTCTAGAGAACGAGCGAGAGGCTCATCTGCACGCACCCCTCTGAAGAACAGTGTTTCAGGCTATTTAGATTTGCCCACAGCTGTGGAATATTAGCAGCTGAGAAAGGTTAAGGTACTGGCCAACCTCTGCCCACCCCCCACTTAGCTGCCATGGTTAATTAGCCCTTTGAAAGCATGTCATGGCAAGGGCTAGTGAAATAGCACATTACGTAGCAGCTTTGTGCCAATCATTTTTATTTTAGCTTACACATTTATCCATAGTCTTGACTAGTAATGCATCTAAAGTCACTGTACTAGAAAATTTCCAGTTATAAGTAGCTAAATATTCCTTAACAAGGTCAGCCTTTTAAATAATCTATGTAATGCTACAATATTTTTAGGTAGCATGATCTCTTACTGAGCTATCTAAGTAAGATGCACACTCTTAACACTCCATGAGCTTTCCCTTTAGGAAATACTTGCCTTTCCAGGATTTATATGTGGACTTTTACTCCAGGTAAAACTGGCCAATCTGACACAGGGTGCTACCAGTTTGCTGCCACTTTAAATATAACCCATCCAATGTGCAGAAGAGCATCATTGTGCAGACTTGCTCTAAAACTCTAAGGATCTTGTACATGACAGTGCCAAAGTTGTATGAATTGGAGTCAGAGCAGAGATCTCTTAAGAATTAATAGAGACAGCTAGTGTTTCCACTTCTATTCCCTTCTGTTCTCCACACTATGCAGCACTGTCAAAGGTGGGATTCTTTGGGTAAACATCAGCAGGGGAGAGGTTTAAGATTTCGTCCACTGATGGCCCATCATCTTCTGGTAGTATCTCTGCCTCAAACATACGCTGAAGCAAAGCATCAACTGTCCTGTACCCTGAGAAAAGAAAAAAAAAATACATTGGTTTCTATACTGGCCTAGGCTAGTTAGCCATTCCCTTGATTTACTTTATGCTCAAAGGCTGAGTGGTCAAGTCAAGTCATTTTGTGATACGTCGCTCACTGGGTGACAAGTCACTGAGGTGTCTACCCTGCTGGCTTACACCCCATTCCCCAGCAACCAAAGGCAGCTCTTTCAATCAGCATGTGTTATTTACCAATATAAAAACATATACATGTGAGAACCTCCCTCTGTTGGACTGGTCCCTACAACACATTTTCTAGCACTTTGTCCAATAACTATTTGAACATCCTGAACAAATCCACATTGAAAGAGCAAACAGTTTTCATTAACTGCTGCCCGTTCAAGGGATTTTTTTAAATGAAGCAGTTTTGATAGAGCACTTGAAGAAGCAGGGAGCTCCATATGAGGCCCCTAGACTCAGGCTTTCAATCAGTTTTTGTGTTAAACAGTGAATCCAGGCTTATAGTGAGCTTCAACTGGATTCAATAGGAAACAGCCAAGATACAGGGAGAGAGTTTCTGGGAGGGAAGGATGAGCATTAAACCAAGCAGTAAGAGTTGCAAAGAGTTACCAAAGAGCCTCAGCCAGGATAAAAGTGAAGTGGATACAAGGAGAAAACAGCAACAAAGAGGCTTCCTAACATCTGGAGAAGCTGAACCACCAAGACTGTTCCTTGTGTAAGTAGCTACTGCAGGCAACGAGCTCATGCTGTAAAGCCCAGGAGCTTGACAAAGAAAGCGCTACAATAAAAACAGCAGAAACACCATTAGAATCTGAGTGGGGATGCCAAAAGCCCCAAACTGCATTCTGATTGGCTGTTGGGCCTGATCGTGCCATATTTGATCACAAACATGTGGGCGTGCTCCGATGAAAGAGGTGCTGGGGGCTCAAGCCATTTTTTAACTTTCATAATGGATGCAGCAAGCATAGAGGTGCCGGGGCTATGAACTGCCAAGCCAAGAGCCCTGGCAAAAATTAAGCACTGCCAGTGCCCATCATACTTCATGGACGAGAAGATATGTGAGGGTTGGAAATATTCCTAAAGACACTCCTTGGCCCCAGCCTGCCATTTAAAGGGGATCTAGGTGGGTTTTAGCTGCAGAGACAGCTACACCTATATCAGCTTCCCCTGCCACCCCAATGCAGGGCTGCTCCCCTCCCTGCCTTGGGACCGGAAGTGCCCTGGACGTCTGTGTTTGATGAGATCAGGGGAGAATTAAGGTTTTGAACAGCTGATCTCACCAGGAGTGGCTTCTTCTAGAGTCCCATTAAGCTTTTTTTTTTCCCCCTTCCCCCCCCAAATGGTCAAGTTAACATGCCATCCTGTAATGGCAACTGTGCACGAGTAGGCTATTGGAGAGGGGCTCAGTTGGGTAGAGGCACACTGCACCTAAAACACACACACACACACACACACACACACACACACACGCCTGCGAGGGTGCACTCACTGACTCATTGCTGTGGGTTGATTAATGCCAATTCACAGCAATTCAGTAAATCTGTTTGTCAGCCCCAGGGGTCTTCCAGCTGCAGTTCACCGCCCTGGAATATTTGTAATCACGAGAGACCTGACCGACAAGCAGAGAATTCAGCAGTGGATTCGTTCCCCAGAGAAGAGCCTTCGGGAATGGACTTACTTTTAGAAGCTATTTTAAACATCAGCCCTTTAGACTTTTTCTTGGTTATTTCTTCCCCTCCGAGGTCATTCTCACTGGTTTCCATGTTGTCTATTAGTTTACCATCACGCAGTTCTTCCCTTTAAATAAAAAATATATATCCCTATGAAGCCACTTAAAAATGCACTCCAGTGCTCTCCACACGTTCATGGACTGGACTGGATCTCGCTATTGGGGCTTGGAGCCCCAGCAGTCCCTCCCCCAAAGGCCCCTCTGCATGCAAAGCAGAGCATGGCTCAGAATCAATGCAACAGACCCTGCGATGCAGGAGCAGAACCCCCATACCGCCGTCAGGAGAGAAGGGAGAAGGAGAAAGCAACCTTTCCCCATTCTAAACATACAACCAACTGCTGCTATTGACAGTCTTCCAACGGGGTCAGTGAAATGCTGGCCTCTTACAGCAAGGAGCAGGTGCCTGTCTGCCTCCCACCCTGTGACTGGGCATGAGCAGAGATGTCTGTCCAGAGAGGGTCTCATTTTAGCTGTTGGCCCATTAGGGGCTAAGTCAGTTGCCTGAGCTCACACTCCCCTGCCCAAGCCACGTTCTAGGCTAGGGTTTAAAGGAACTAACACCACACCTTTCAATCAGAGTCCAGATGCCCACTGCAGCCACTCAGCCTGTCTAATGAGGGAAATCGGACAGTCTCTGAATACAGTGACTAGAGCAGCCCGAGGCGGTTTTATTGATTTCACTAAAGTAGCTCCCTGAACACCCCTCTCTGCCAAAGGCAGGCAAGCTATGGGTGTGTGCGCGCAGGAGGGAATGTGAGAGAAAGTGGAGTGGAGTGTAAGAGCCTATGCAGAAGAATCACCTGTTTCTTGTCCAAGGCATCTGATCACCACAAGGAAATGGAACTGAACTCACCCAGGAGACTCTGGAAACCTAGATCAGATGCTTCAACTCTTGTATTTCTCAGCTGCACATCACGAAGGACAATCCGATTACACTTCCCTTCAGTAATGGATGTGTTGAGAGACCCACCCACAAAGTACCACGTTTCCCCTGTAGTTTACTTACTCTTGGATTCCTACTCCCAGCTCTTGAATTTTCCTCTCAATGGCAGTTTCTACTTCACTCTTTTCCAGGGAGTACTCCACAAAGAAAGCTTCTAGGATAAATGCTATGAGAATACTGAAGGGGGGGGGGGGGGGGAGAAAGACACGCTGTTTGTATAATCCTGCCTTTTATTAGCAACATGCCCAATGTTTTTGCAGAGTAAGCCCTTGCATTATTAATCGATTTCTGCCATAGCAGACTGTGGAATTCATGGCCCATCAGTACAAATCGGTCAGTGCCTAGATACCATGGAAATGCCCCCAGAGCAATAGATAGCCTTTGCTATTTGCCAAAGACCCCCCAACCTGTCTTCATGGCCCGGCACTGAACAGGGATGGAGGAACCTGCAGAGTCCCAGTCAGATTTGCAGCTAGACAGAGTTTAATTCTTATTCTTTAAAATTCCAGCCCCAAGCAGCACTTTACAGAGTTAAGCGCTGTTGTCCATGAGACTCGTTTAGGGCTTGCTGTCCCTCCCCTCTCTAAAGCACCCCCAATCCTTCCTCCGCGGGGGACACAGAATCCCTCGTTCCTTCCTGCCTAGGCTGTTCCATCTTCTAAGGAGGAGAACCACCCTTTTCATCCGTAAGGTGTCCCCCAGCTCAGTACCTCTTCACGTACCTGTCAGCAGGAGGCATTTGCAGGGAAACCACCATAACCCAGAGCCCAAGTGTATCATCCCAACCACGCAGCAGAGCTCCAGCCATCCAGGCAGTAAGAACCCCATGAACACATTACCTCAGGTCTTCAGCCTGCTGTGGCGCTAAGCCCCATGCTTCCCCACCCCCAAACAGATGGAAACGTCGCTGAACTTACTTTATGATCATGATCACCACTACAATGTGGAAGGCAATGAAGTACAGCTTGGCAGCCTGATGAGTGACCAGGGCAAACCCATTGGCAAGAAGTATAAAGTTAAGGACTAGGATAGAAAGGGAACGTCTCCCTGCTGAGAACACCCTGCTTGGGACAGTCAGGATGAAGACAAGACAAGACACATTTGAGCTTCCCTTGGTGACGCTTCCTAGTTAAAAACTTTACTGAAGGGAATTAAGATCGCATTTCTTTCTCCATTTTGATCCCATTGAAGTCAATGGTGTGTGTGTGTGTGTGTGGGTCTTTCCATTGACGTCTGTGGACTCTGGATTGGACCCTGTGTTATAGATACAGAAAGGATATCATGCCACTGATTGACGACAGTCAGCTCCATCAGAACAACGAATGAAGATGTGATGTCATTGAAGTTGTTCTTGCAGTATTTGGCTCGAGCAAACATAGAATCTTTTAAGGCAGGGTTTCCACACTCCAGGGCATGATGGGCAGTGGAATTCCTGGGAAAGAACTGGATTTTCCCCTGGAATAGTTCCATGCCAATGATAGCAAACATGTAGTATACCACCTAGGGAGAAAGAGACCCATTCCCATAGATGTGAACGTCACATGACGGCTTTACCCAGCAGAGTACGGAAGTATCTAGGATTCCATCATCAAATTCCCCAATCCACATCCCAGATTCTGTACCTAAATACTGGGCCACTTGAGCCAACTGTGGCTTCTCTCCAAGACACTTTTTGAGGACAGCTGGTACTAGAAGATTAACAGAGACTTAGTCCAGGAAGTAGTGATTCCATACAAGGTTTAAAACTAAACTAAGCACAGAGGGAGAAGAATTTTGAACTGGAACCTAAGTTGATGGAGGTAGGTTTTTCCAATTTATCATCCAATTTTTTTTTGGGGGGGGGGAGGAGGAGGAGGAGAGAAATGCACAGCAGCATCAAGCAGATAAATTATATATATCCTGAACTGGCAACTAGGGAGAACCAGATCCTGCGAAATAGCTTTATGCATAAATAATCCTGAAAATATTCAGGTCCACCCATACAGCCTTGCTTCTGGCCAGAGAGTGACCGCTCTGAAGCTTTATAGTTCGCCTTTTGACGAGAACATCGGAATTCTAAGGCAAACAAGGTCATGCTACAGCAGGAACTGCGGCACTTCAGAGTTCGTGTCCAGGGTGCTTACCAGGGCCAGCCCACCAAAGGTCAGCATCGTCGGCACAATGTTTATGAGCGTATTCATGATGACCCGGAACCTAGAACAAGACAATTCATGAGAGCCCCATGCCCAGACGTTTATTTAAAGAGATAGTCCAGGAATTCCTGATAGGTGGGGGACTCCATTGTTCAAAGAGGCACCATTTTGTTTTGCAGGGGCGTGAGAGAGAAAAGTGGTGGCAGAACTCTGAGTGATCACTGGCCCATTTGCCTCTGCTGGTTGTTGGTGCCATTTCTCTGCCACTGTCCCACATTAATGCAGAATGGGACTGGGGTGTAGGCTTGATCGTGTTTAACACAGTCTGCCTGCCCGCTGCTGGGTGGCCTTGTGTGGCTTCCCCATTTCACAGGAGCAGTGCTTGGTCTGCTCTAGTGGGCTCTCACTTGAGTGAGTGGTGGGGCTTATTCCTGTTTGAGAAGAGGGCTGCTAGGGGCCCTTAAGCTTGGTCTACACTGGAGTTCCATTGGTACAAACTTCTTTGGGTTGGGGATGATGTATCACCAACATAGTGGTAAAATCCTTTAGCAAGGACGCAATTTATGCCAGGATAAAGGTGCCTTATTCTAGTACAACTTATTCCCATATGGGAATGAGACTAACTACACTGGTATCAAAGCCCCTTTGTAAAGCTGTGCAACCCTTGTAAAGCCATACGGCAGCACGGATACAGCCAGCTACACCAGTATTGCGTGCGTGTGTGTGTGTGTGTGTGACCAAGGGCTCGATCTTCTCAGCTGACTGGGAGACCCGGTCCCCTGCCAGCCTCTAGATCAGCTCAATGCAGTGGTAGAGGGCTACAGCCCCATTACATTCTTTACCTTTGAATGCTATCCACAATCCTGATGAGCCGGAGGACTCTCAGTATGAAGACAATATCCAGCACTTGCTGGCTGTTGTATTGACTTGCTGAGGAAGAAAGAAGCACCAGCAGCTTTTAGTATATATGATCTCCAATACTTCCCTGTTTGCTTAAGACAAAGGCTAATTAAATCACTAGGCAAAGCACAAAAAGTGTCCCCCATCAGTCACAGTACAATAGCAGAATGAGACAGAGCCTTGAGATGGTTGTGCATCACAAGAGGTTCTATGTCTATCATCCTCAAAGATGTGTACACAATTCCGGTACACGACACTTCAGATTCTGACAAGGATGGGTGGTTTGTATTTCAAAACCCAAAATAAAATAAAGGGGTTTGCTTCTGCCCCCCTCCAACATAAGAGGTAGTATTTAATTTAAATGGATACCTTTCATCGCTATTACATACATAGCTGGAATAAACACAAACTATGTTGTAATCTAAACAATGTTACCTACTCAAAGGGTACAGATTATGGGTTCATTCTTCCACGGATTGTTATTTAAATCTTTTTATACTTCCCCCTTCCCCAAAACATGCAGAATTCTTCATAAGTTTCAATGGAAACCATGATTCGAGAGTGATATTAGGAGATAAATCTTACACAAAAACAAAAAGTCCACCACATAAACTACAAGTGCCTGAGAAATTAACAGCCTGCTAAGGCCACAGAAGAAGGTTTAAAGCGTAATGCTGTTCTTACCTGATTTAAGTGAAGCGTTGAGAATCGTAGCGATCAGAGCAGCGATAATGATGGAGGTATCAAACCTAGTGGTGATGGAAAGAATTCTGTTACACAGATAATTCTATTGCACATCCAAGTGCAGTGCAGCCATTTAGATACTAATAGACACAATACAAGGCCTTAATCTGCAAACACTCAAACGTGCTTAAAGTTAAGCACACAAGGATTCCTACCGAGCCAGAGGAACTATTCATGTACTGGAGCGTTTGCAGGTTTGGGCCCTAAATGGCTGGACTGTGACCTCTTTGGGGCAGGGACTGTATTTTAGTTTGAGTTTGTACAGTCTGCCTAGCACAGCAGCCCTTGTGTTTCTTCATGCACTGAAACAGCCATCCAGGACTAAGCAAAGTTTCTACATTGGACATATGGTTTGCAAAGATGACCTGCAAGGGGGGAGAATGGCTTACACTTTTTTGGTTTTTGCTTCTTTACAGTGGATAAAAGAGACCTAGAATGTTCTTTCCTCGTTTGTTTACATTAGAAATTCAGGCCCAGTCTGTGCTACAAGTCTCTGGACAACTGGAAAACTAGTAGGGTTCCAGTATCACGGGGGGAGAAGAACCCAGCTAATGAGAAGGGTGAGGGGATTCTTGTATTGACTGTTGGAACTAACGGTTGTTTCTGTTAACAGGTATTTAAGTCCCACCCCACTTGATTTATTTAAAAAGTATGATAAAGCTCTTATACCTACAAGCCCCAATGGGTCTGCCAGCAAGTCAGTGACAGCCAGGGCTTAACATTCCCAATATTTGTAGGGCAAATACACACAAGAGCTATCACCCCACTTCCAGACCTTCCTGCAGTAGTATTAAAAAAGCAGCACAAACCCAATTGTTGAAAACCAAATGAAAACATACATTCCTTTTTAAAGACAAGCCACCTCCCGCCTCCACTCTGGTACCAAGAAACCAGTCCAGTTTTCTAATCCTGCACTCCAGTTTGAGTTTAGAGCATTTCTCTTGCCATCTCATGTTTGCAATAGCTTTCGTTATATGCTGGTTATGCAAGTATGAACTTTACCAGTCTAGTGCTGGTTGTTTTTACAAGAAGAATCCAATTCTAGTAAGAGGCTGAATGGAAAGTCATTTTGGCTGCAAAGAGAAGAAAGTTGCAAGACATTCTTCCCATATCCCCTCTACCCCCAAACCACCACAACTCAGCACCCTACTTACCAGTTCCAGAACTGGGTCTTTGCAAAGAATGCCCTGGGTTCATAAATGTACACTTTCAAGAGGATCTCGAGGATATATAAAGAAAGGAAAACCCACTCTGCATAGGAAATCAATGGGTTTTCCTCATCCAAAGCAATGAATACGGCGTTTATTAGAATGATTACATCATAAGTCCAAACAAAGCCCCTGCAAGAAGGGGGAGAAAAAAAAAAAAAAAAAAGGAGTTTGTTTGCTCCTGCCTATGAAGGTTAAAAAAAAAAACCCCTCAGAAGACTCCCCTGTGACCTTAAGAGCCCTTCAATGCCAACTGGCAGAGAGGCCCACTGTTGTGTAGTTCTCAATGTTGTTTAAGATATCAAATGAAAGCCAGTGGCACACTAGTCATTAGTATCATTGCAAAATACATATATTAACACTAAAAAAGGAATTACGGACGCTTGCTGATATTATGCTTTCAAGTCTGTGATCAAATAAACAGAAAACCAGGTTTTCTTCCAGACAAGAGGGAGGACAGTTACCTCCATCTCTAATGGGAACGGTCTCTGACATCACCATGTTCAATGGGCAGTTCATTTGCATCAGAGATAAAAATAGGAAGAACAAATTAATAGGAGGTTCTGAAATCAACATGGGAACACACTCACGTCTGCACCCCAGTGATTCATCCTGACTCTGGTGAATATAAGGAGAAGCAAAAAGATGTTTCTGTTATCCATCACATAGGGGGCCGGCATTCTTTGTATCCATGAAAGGTGGATCCCCTACCATGTGGGTGGGTGCTGCTGAACGGGCGCTTTAGATGACTAAGATAAGAAAGCTAAGGATTGTAGCCGGTTAAGTTTTAGTGACTTGAAGAGTGTTATACGTCTGTCTTATTTGTAAGCAAAACTAATGGACAGAAATGGTTAGTCTTCCTTTCAGTTGTCTGTTAATAAACTTCTTGTTTTATCACAAGCACAAATCAGTGCTGTTATATTAAGCAAAGTGTGAATTCCTGGTTAAATCAAGCAAGCTGGTGTGTACACGGTCTCTTTAGAGACAGTGGACTTGCTAGTTTGTGAGTGTCCAGTGATGGGGCTGGATGTTGCAGGGAGACACTTCTCCAGTTTGGGAACTGATACACACCAAGGCCTAACCTGCAAGGCAAAGTTAAGCCTGGCAGAGTCCTGAGGAATCTGTGGGGCCAGTTAAACTGGGAGTGGCAGGGAGCTGTCACAGAATTTAGCACCAGCAGATTTCTTTGATGCTGAGGCAGAGAGGTAACAAGGCAACATACAGTTCTGGATGCTCTAAGAAAGCCTCAGAACCCTCCCATCCACATCCCCATTTCCCAGTTACAAAACCAGCTTTGCCATATATCAGCCAGTGTTTCAGTTTAAACAGCCTTTTCCCCCCCGATGGAGAATTTAGGAGAGTTGATGTAATTTAACCTTACATTTGAGAAGCCAGTTACTGCAAGTGTGTATACTCAGTTGTTGACAAGATCTAGCTTTCAGTGAAGTTGGAAGTTCAGTCTGCATCAAATCAAGCAGCGCTCATAAATAGATGTGAGACTGCCCAGAAGAGTAGAAAGGAATTGGAGAACATTAAACATCAGACTGAGCCCTAAATTAGCTCTTGATTCTAATTTAATAGGGGTTGGTGAAACGGAGCGCAATACCACTTTACTACAGAGACTGCTGGGTTCACTTGCATCTGAAGAAGTGAGGTTCTTACCCACGAAAGCTTATGCTCCCAATACTTCTGTTAGTCTTAAAGGTGCCACAGGACCCTCTGTTGCTTTTTACAGATTCAGACTAACACGGCTACCCCTCTGATGCTGGGTTATTATAGGTTTTCAGACCTGAATTCAGACTCCTTTTGAGCAAGACTATTTTCAAGCCAGAATATACAGCAGATCTGCTGTATAATACTTGTGATATCATTCAGTGCTTATAGCACGACTGAGTTAGAGGGACTGGAGCGTGAAAGTGGGGATTTTCAGTAGCATTCAGCATTGGTCTAACTCCTACTCAAGTTAAGGATCAAACTCCACTAACTCAAGTGGGAGCAGAGTTATGCTAAGACTGAGCGCTTCTGAAAAAATCCCACCTGTAGTGTTCCCCTTGCAGTGCTGGCATTTTCCAGCCTGCCATCCCGGGGGACACTTGTCCAGAGGTAAATGCTGGTTTGCAGCATCATTATGAGATGCTCATTGTGAGGGCAGAGACAGACTTACTTGTGTTGAACCATGCTGCGTATGAATAGGCTCACTGCTGAGTTATACACATGGGGCATCCAGTGCTCCAGGGGGTGGGTTTGTATCCTCATTGCAATCACCTGGATGTTCAGAAGGTCTGCCAGACGCACAAAAGATTTTTTGTCTGTAGTGGACAGGAAAGATGCCCATTAGCCTACAGGCATAATAAATGGCAGCATTTCATATTTGCAGAAATACAGGCCTTATGTGAAAAAGCAGTACTTCACTCTGTCCACATGCACACTCCAATACACAGGACTTGACCACCTGGGCAAAAAGGGAGCTTCCTTCAGCCATGCTAGCTTCATACTAGCTAGGAGCCCTCTTAACCTGTGCAAGGAGCTGTGGCATGAAGTTGTAAAGAGACTTGCCGAGGAGGGGGGGGGGGGCGGGAAAAGAGAAGAGGGGGGGGGGGGGGGAAATCACATCTATAGGACTCATTTCACTCCTTACTTGCCAAATTTTAAACCTCATCTCAAGAAGGCCAATCTTTAGACAAACAAACACGCAGTGGTCAAATCACACATCCACAGTTAAGTAATCACCATTCATTAACATAAGTGGTTGCAAATAACTGAGGAATTTGCTGAAAAATAAATGCTGGCTTTTTAGTAGTCCCCACTGTAAGTTTGTTCCTAGATAGAGGCTGGAAATCTGAAAGCACATTTAAAGTGCAAAGGAATTTTCAGACTGCATCCGATGAGAGCTCCACCTTTCCCAGAATCCTGTCTCTAGTAGTGGGTACAACAAGATGCTCAAGAGGAAGGCACGAGAAACCCCACAGCAGGAAAACTCCCCCCAATCATCAGGTTATTTTCTTAACCCCCTTCACGGAGAGGCTGGCTCATGCCTGGCAGCAGGAGAACTTATATCCCTGAGCTTAAAAGCCATGGCAAAAAAACAAACAAAAACAGATTTCCTCATCTGTATGGAAAGCGAATTTTTTTTTTTTTTTAATGCCAAACATCTTTGGAGATTCTCCTACACATTTATCACGTAGGAGTTTTAAATTTGAGGTCATGAAGGCTCCAAGACACTCTGTGCACAGAAACAAAGTGGCCTAAGTGTTACAATTAAATAGAAAGAATGTGTGAAAATAAACTGAGTGCTACAAGCTTAGATAAGTGAGGTAGCAGGATATGCCTGGTTGAGAGTCACCAGTCACACAAAGCCAAGTGACCAGATGGGTAGATTTTCAGCATTCACTTCAGGTTGGTTACATATGGTACATTGAAAATACAGATCTCACTGCTTAAGCCCAAAGGTCCTCCCCTACTTCAGTAACGCCTCCCAAACAAGTGTTGGTTTACTGCTACTCACCTACATAACCTTTTTGTTCCTCATCGGATACTCTCAACAGGAGCTCTCGATGGGAAGTGGTGATATCTGGGGCCACTAGTTTGACGAGTTGCTTCCACTGGGATTCTTGAACAACAAATTCTGTGCCCTCCTTGACCTTTAGGATGTTGAAGGCTTCTATCATCTTGTGATGCTTCATGTAAGCAAGTTTGCGGATCTCATTCTGGAGGAGACAATGGATTTCAGATACCAGGAGGGTGGATTTATTTCCCTCCCATCTCCCACTTATTTTTAAACTTAATGTAGTTTTGGGATATTCGTGAACACCAGATTTGTTCTTGCATTTCTATACTAGACTGCCAAGAAGGAAATGAACCGAGAGCAAAAGTTCCCAGCTGACAATGCTCCATTCAGCCAGAGAATAACTAATAATCCAGAGTGACTCATCTGGCCAGCTGTGGAGCAGTTGCAGCAGGCTACCAGGAAAGTCCTGCCCTGTAGAGTTGTCACTAGCCCCTATTTCCTGCTCAGTCTATCAAAAACTTCCCAAACATATCGAGGTAGGATCCATAGCAACAGTTTGCTCCCATGGGACACCTCTTAGCAAATTAAAAATCTAGATGGCTTATACTAGGCCTTGGAGGATGGTGTGCAATGGGGGGAGAGGAGCGGGGAAAAGAGTGTTGGTATGTAACGAACAGCATGGAGGAGCGAGTCACAAGGGCTTTATTATGGACTGGAAGGCCCTCAAGTTGGAGTAGAAGAGAAGAGGAGGGAATCGATTTAGAGATCACATCAACACTAACAAGTGAGGACTTGGAAAGTGGCAGCTACCCGGCTGATTTCTGTGGTATACAGATGGGAGATGATCCTGCCAACAGCTAGCTCCAGGAATTTGGGCAGAAGAGGCAGCCAACTTCGTGACCTACCTCTACTAGGCAATCTGCCCAGCAGACAGCATGCAGGGATGGTTTTTGTGGTCTCCTGTTAGTGCATTTGGCAGGAGACTTGTGTACAAGAGGAAGGTTAGTCTGTTTATGAAAGTTCAGTGGAACTTTTAGCATTAGCCCTTTAATTGCACGCACTAGACCTGCTTATAGTGTCCTCATTTACCCCCAAATTTGGTGGGTGCTACTGGAAGAGGGAAGTTCTACCCCGCTCTGATTGAATATTGCATCCTCTGCTTTGTCCTCCTGCCAGTGCTTTAAGGGTACGTTACAGAGCAAACACACACTATGTAGAGTTGCTGCTGGATGGCAGCTGTCTTCCAAGTAGAGACATTCTGGAAGGGAGGTTTTCCTAATGTTTAGCAGGAACAGTGTGCAAAGAGGACTGCACCCAATCTACTGATGAGCACACACACCAGGCATTTACTGTGAGAATTCAAAACAAGTGGTGGTTGTGGCACTATCAGTATTAAGGCATTCTGTATTGTGTATTTCTTATTTTTATTGAAGTAGCAGCCGGGCGCCCCAGGCATGGGCCAGGACCCCATGGTACTAGGTGCTGGGCAGACAGGCATGGAACAGAGGGACAGTCCCTGCCTAGGGAGCTTCCCTCTTCTCCCCACCTGGTCTTCTTTGACTGCAAGCTCTTCAGGGCAGGGCCCATGTTTATACTGAGCCTAATGCCATGGGGTCTCTGGGTGCTAGTAGAACCATTAAGTGACATATGGAAACCTCATTAAATGGCTCTAAAAGATGGTTCAGAATCAGCAACTGATTAATCGTACTGTCCCCTGGAAAGGATGAGTGGCTGGCTGCAGGACGTTGCCTTGAGGAGCCTTTCCTTGCAGATGCTCTGTAGGTCTCTCCCCTCTCTCTGCCCCCACCACTTAATGTTGCAGTACAACCCCACTACCAGGCTGTAACAGGAAATTTGCCATAATGCCAGCACCTTACAGCTGTGCCGTAAGAGGGGTTACTGGATAACCAAAACCCCACTTGACATCTAACACAAAAAATATATATATCGCTGTCCCACTGATTTGATGGCCTAGCGCTGGGCGTCGGACTCACTCCACAAAGCAGTCTGCACTGGATTCACAAACACTTGAGACTCGGAGGACCAGAGGAGGAAACAGATGTTGTTAAAGCAGAACACTCCATGCAGAGATGGGTAGAGTCGTGTTATTGCTATGCCCAGTCCAGGAGATGCTCTTCCTCGCACACTTTACCTTTAAATGGTTCCTGTAATTGTTGTACACAACAGCCAGGAAGACAGACATGAAGAGGTAGGTGTTGATTACAACATAGGTTATGAAGAACAGGGAATACCACCAACTGAAGTCAAACGCCGGCATCCTAGACGGGGAGAGAGTGACGTTAGTCATTTTATAGTGAAAGCAGGGATTCATATATAGCAATAAAACCTCTGGGACAGCTTCCAAAATGCTGCCTCAGGATACATTGCACCTTATAGGCATGAGACTGAAAGCAGCGTTAGAGCAGGTCAGTCTGAAATTCAACAAGTCAATCACTCTGCAAGAATCACAAGCAGCATGTTCTTGGAGTCAAAATTCTTCCCATGGGTGCTCATTTGCAACTGTTAATGAGGTGGATAAGGGGAGTGTAGAATTTGGCCCTTGGGTGGAAAGCAGAGGACACCCCATGCTTCAGTCCTCTCCAGCTCTCTTGGTCCCAAGGCTATTGTACAATGAATGCAGCTCCTGGCGCGGGGGAGGGAAGAGAGAGAGATACTCTCACTGGTAAATGCAACTCTGAATTAAAGGCTAAAAAAGCCATAAAACCCTCATCAGGGTTTGGGTGCTGCCTGGAGGTGGTGATAGTCCCCACTGTGGTAAGGGTTACAGGGTGAGGGGCAAGTCAAGCCACTCACCATCAGGACAAGGCTAAATGCTCCCACCTCCCCACCTGCAGAGTCCATCCAAGCCAGTCAGATCACACAGCGCCTGGAGGCTTTTAGAAGTACTGTGCTGTTTGAGACTTCCTGATTTCCTAGATGATTATATCATCTGTGATTTAAGGACCCAGAAAACAGAGAGATCCTTTTACGTCAAATATGGTGACAGACGCGGCATGTCTTTCCTTCTACTGCAGCGAGCTCTGGATTAGGCCCTAGACTGCTGCTCCAGTTCTATGCGCTATGCTGCGCTTCCCGGCTGCCCAGAGATATGTTGGTGCACCTAGATAGCCTGGCATCTGCAGAGCAGGGTACGTACATTACGTCAGGGCTGTTGGCTGTCGTCACCAGCACGTACAGATCAAATACGATTTCTAGGTAGTTTGTAAAATATGGAGATCCTTCCACTGTCCGGAGATTCCTGAAAAGGAAGAGACACCATGAAATTACACACACACACACACACACACACACAGATACCAAGTCACTGACACACAGCTATTGCAGGGTGGTTGACACTGCAGTCAGACTCCCTGTGGCCTTATTTTTTGGGAGTACCCAATACCCACAGATGATAAAGCCAGTCATGGTTGCTCAGCAGTTCTGGAACCGCAGCCATACTTCGTCATCTGCAGGATTTGGAGCTGGCAGATTCCCTCGGATCCAAAGCTTGAAACCCACCACACGGGGGACTCCAGAACGGAAAATGCTCTCACCTGTCACCGAACAGCTTCAGAGCCATGAGCGAGAACATGAGGACGCTGAACATGAAGAGCAGGAAGACATACGTGATCTCTGGCAGTGTGTTTCGTATACTGCGGAACACTCTCCGGATCTGCCAAGACACAACAGGGAGCGTTTAGAAACCAAACTGCGTCAGCTTTCCCCATGGCTTTCACACCAGAGTTTGTAGCCCCGCCATGATCAGGCAGAGCAGGAGACAGTCGTTCTTTCCATTGAGACAAACTGATCTAGCCACCAATTAACTATGCCCAACAGCAAACTCCACTCTGCATCGTTACACCACCTGTTTCTCTAGGGCCCAAACTGGACCAGGTCAAGCTAGATTGGCTGCCTGGTACTTAGTTTTTGGAGGATGCCATCTTGGTCCCCAGAATGTCAAAGCTAAGTCTCTAGCCCTTATGTTTGCAAAGAAAACCTTCCAGCGTCCAAAGATGATCCAAGCGTAAGCTGGTGCAACAATATCTGCCTGAGTCTGCAGGCAGCCTGAGAAAATAGCTTTGAGAGGCCCCCCCCAAAGTCTCATTTGTTTCAATGGGGTAATGCCCCGGGTGTCCCGTGACAATGATTTAATTAACAATATTGTTAGCTATTGTACGGTGTATGAAGTGTGTAAGGAAGGAGGGGGCAATCATCCTAGGAAGATCAGCACAGTCTGCTGTAAGGGTATGTTCCACCAGGAAAATGCTGCATCACAGGAAACTTGTGAGCCAACACATTTCAACTAACAGTATTAGACACGACTTCACACTTGGTATAGACAAGCACTGCCGTGGAGGAGTCTTTTCTGGGTTCCATGGGCTTGTTGGCCAACTGAGCATACACAGTCTGAATGGCATCTCATGTAGGCAGAGCCTAGGAAGATACCAGGGCCTTCTCCCCCCGTCCCCAAGAGACAGAAGAGGAGTCCCTACCTATGTACAGCAGAGACACCCTGTTGAAAAAGGGGAAGCAAGCAAAGGTTCTCATCTCACACCCGCCCGAAGATGTCCCCATGCACAATTCAGTCACTAAAGTTGAACAAAAACATTGCCAGACTCTGCCAGTCAGTCACCAGAAGGTCTTGGACTGCATCAACTTTAAAACCATGACCATCATCCTCACGTAAGTCACTGCTCTGTACAACTGCTTAGAAAAGCTCTTTTACCCAGAAGCCTGCATCATGGCACAGACAAGTGTGTAAGGCTATGTCTACACAACGAGTCTTACAGCAGGGCAGCTGTGCTGCTCTAAGGTCTCCCGTGTAGCCACTCTATGCCGGCGGGAGAGAGCTCTCCCACTGGCATAATTAAACCACCCCCAACAAGCAGCAGTAGCTATGTTGGCGGGAGAGCGTCTCCCACCAACACAGCACTGTCCACACCAGTGCTTTTGTCATTGAAAATTACATTTCCCCACCACCACTTCCCTGACTGACAAAAGTGCTAGGGTAGACAAAGCCTAAGCCTCCTCTAAGACACTAAATACGCCAAGCTTATAAAGCAAGTCGGCCTCTCACCCAACAGTTCCCCGGCAGGCAGAGGAAAAGTTGTTCAACATTAAGCACTCACGTTCGAACCATGGGTAGGCCACTTCATGAGCCACAGCTGAACTGAGCTGTGTTCTAAATCAGAGTAGGAGGGATGAAAGATTACACAAAAACATGGAGATTTCCCTTTGGGGAGAGAGGAATGGAGATGGGACCACACAAGACAGATGTTAAGTCATAAGAATGGCCTTGCTGGGTCAAACCAATGGTGCATGTAGCCTAGCCTGACTTCTGACAGTGGCCAGTGACAAAAGCTTCAGAGGGAATGAACAGAACAGGGCAATTATCAAGTGATACATCCTGTCACCCGGTCCCAGCTTCTGGAAGTCAGAGGTTTAGGGACACCCAGAGCATAGGGTTCTGTCCCTGATCATCTAAGCTAATAGTCATTATGGCCCTAGTTCTTTTTTTAACCCAGTTATACTTTTGACCTTCACAATATCCCCTGGCAGTGAGTTCCACAAGTTGACTGTGTTGATTGAAGAAGTACTTCCTTATGTTTCTTTTAAACCTGTTAAATATATTTTATTGGGTGACCCCTGGTTCGTGTGTTACATGAAGGGGTAAATACCACTTCCCTACTCACTTTCTCCACACCATTCATGATTTTATAGACCTCTAGGACATCCCTCCCTCAGTCATCTCTTTTCTAAGCCAAACAGTGCCAGTCTATTTAATCTTTCCTCGTGTGGAAGCTGTTCTATACCTCTAATCATTTTTGTTGCCCTTCTCTGCACCTTTTCTAATTCTAAGATCTTTTTTTTTTTATATGGGGCGACCAGAACTGCAGGAAGTATTCAAAATATGGGTGTACCATGAATTTATATAGTGGCATTATGATTTTTTTCTCTTATTATCCATCCCTAGCCTACTGGCTCCCAACGTTGTTAGCTTTTTTGACTGCTGCTGCAGCAGCATGTTGACAGATGTTTTCAGAGACCTGTCCATAATGACTCCAAGATCTTTCTTAGTGGTAACCGCTAATTTAGACGCCCATCATTTTGTATGTACAGTTGGAAATTCAATGCTATGTGCAAAGTGCACGTTGGAAGAAATAATCCCACCTGCCATTTTGCTGGTTAGAGTGTGCTCAGATACCATGGTGATGGGCACAGTTCAAGAACCTGAAGAGAACAGGCCAAGTTTTAAGATGCTAGCTCCCCTGGTCCCGCTATTCACATGTGGCTGTCACCACTGGGGCTGCAGTGCTGCCCATCAAGTCCCTGAAGCCCCTTCCTCCATGTTAGTCACTGCCACACTGACAACCCTCCACAGACAGCATGGCGTCAGTGCTGCTGTACAGTAGCAATCCACCTGCACTGCCTGAAAGAAAGAGCTGTGCAATCTTCTGGCCACACCTGGTTTCCACCAGCCCCATCAATGGCAGCCTAAGGGTTAAATCAGTCATGTCCCAACCCCTTCATCTAGCACAGCAGAATGATAATTGCCCCTACACCAAATACACACTCATCCCTTTGCACCTTAGAGCCCGGTCAGAGTTCAAATGCTTTTAACAAATCTTAGACAACCCTCCAAATCCCTACAAAGTAGGTATCATCCATATTCACACAGCCACAGACAATTTGAGATCACACAGTAACTCAGAGGCAGAACTGAGATTAGAACCTGTAACTCCAGGCTGCTGGTCCCATGCTCTCATTTTAAGAATCTGCTGTCTCCCCACAGCAAAGGGGGTGCCTTGATTGTCAAGCAAGGGCCAAGATAGCGTTGGAGGCAGTGATCCAGTCTGTTCATGACACAGGAGTGAACAAGTGAAGTCTGGGCAGCCTATGGGGTTGAGATGACAGCGTAATTAGCACAGCTGTGATCTCGTTTGCCTAGAAGGGTTCTAGAAACAAGTAATTGTTGACAAGTGAGCAGAGCAGGCAACAGAAGAATAATTAGGACATGAACTTAAACTAAGAATCCAAACAAAGTGAACTGACCCCAAAGAACTTGGGACCATGCAAGAATTCAGGTTCCAGCCAGAAGTTTTTCAATCCTGTTCTCCGAGCCGGCAGTGATTAGGTTAGGTCACAGCATAGGCAGAAGGAACTCTCTCTATTAGCAGTAGGGAAAATCCTTCCCTGCTCACGAAGAGGAGGAGATGGAGGCTCATTTTTGAAGCTACTGCAATTCCCCATTATTTCCACCATTCCAAAGCCATGGAACCACTGCCTGCAGGAGTCACTTTCTTCTCGCCTGGCTGTCAATGAGAGATCTTCACTCCGTGCAGGAGAGAAACCCTGCCGATATGCACCCTATTCTCCCTCTGTCACAGCCCAGAACACAAGAGTTCCCGGTCACACTCCCTCTGCTCTGCCACAGCCAGGCACCAAGAGCTTGACCGTTGGGGACAATGAAGCTCTAGAAGCATTTTGGATTCACACCAAAGGGAAAGAGGGGTGTGTTTGCACACACCCAACAATGCTCACGCTGACCAACCACAAGGGTATCTTTGAAGAAGAGGGCCTTGGCAGACATGGTAAGAAAAGAGCCATATCTTACAGCCACTCTGTCAAATGCTCTTACTCCAAGATATCAGCAGGCAACTTCAGACAACCACCACCACCCAAACCCATTCATGTGATGACCAAGTGTTGCTTACCTGGCGACTTTCTGCAAAGTTTATTAAGAAAATGGGCCTCAGGAATCTTGACCATCTAATGCTGTTTATGTTCGAGATTTTAAGTGCCCCATAGATAATCAGGTCAATTAAGGTCACCTGTGGAAGAAAGAGCAGCAACAATTCACAGGAAAGGGTTTGGTCTACCACTCATTGTAACACAGGGACCTGCTCTTTGAGAATTAAGAGACCCCAGTTTCATGGGGTAGTGTTATCTCCTACAGGACATGGAAGTTTCAGTAGATTAGACCATGTTATGACATCAAGACTGACAATGCACATAGAATTAAAAAATTGCTCTTGCCACATTTTCTTTCAACAGAATTTCAGAAACTATGCCTCTGTTGTAAGGCATGCTCTGAAACTGATCTATCAAGAGAAGAGGGGGACACATCGGAGCTGTACAAATGAGAAGAGCATACAACAGGCTGTTTGTAGATCTGGCTATCAACCAGCCCCATCATTTCACACAATCCTTGTCACAATGGAAGTGGAAGTGGGGAAAAAGTCTACAGAAGATCTAGCTTTGCACACCTAATTCCTTCACGTCACAGTGACCATGGCTGCAACTCACCAGTATTGCTATCATGATGCAGATATTCTTTGTATCCTTCCAAAACACATTGCGAGGGGTGACTTTGGCAAAGTGCACCAGTCGCCCGAAGAACACCAAAAGGCACAATACCTCCACCAGCGAGGTGGCCTACAAAGGGAGGACAAAAAGTTTAAGCCAAAAAGAGAAAAAGTGGTGACTGTATTGCTAGACTGCCCCAATATCTTCTCCTTAGCTGCGTTATTCTCTACCTGCCACCGGACAAGTTCAGACAGTGAGCCAGAGGGAAGGGGGAGTCACAAGAAACACAGAAAGGAGGACATGTCAGATTGGTTTTCACTGGGAATTTGCTGTTGATGGAGCTATTTTTTGAACGGTCTCTCACCGTAAAATGTTTTTTAAAAAATAAAGTCCCCTGTTCTCGCGTAACACTAGGAATTTAATGAGGGTGGCATCTTAGGGAGTTAGTAGATTTTTATGTATGCAGAATTTGGGACAGATTCACGATGCCAGTGCAGTATGGAAGTCTATTCTGGAAATAGAACCCCTAGCTCTTCTAGAGAGCTTTTAATCCATAGATCTCAACGCACTTTACAGAGGAGGCCAGTATCATTATCCTCAGTTTACAGAGAGGTGAAGTGACTTTCCCCAAGTTGCCCAACAATGACCAAGCTGGGACAGATTCCAGGTCTCTGAAGTCCCAGTCTAATTGCTCTATCCCTTAGGCAACACTGCCCTCCCTAATATAATACACAAGAACCCCAAGCCAACACTAAATAATCATCTTAATGGTGTGCTAAGGGGGAGGGATAGCTCAGTGGTTTGAGCGTTGGCCTGCTAAACCCAGGGTTGTGAGTTCAATCCTTGAGGGGGCCATTTGGGGATTTAGTTGGGGATTGATCCTGCTTTGAGCAGGGGGTTGGACTAGATGATCTCCTGAGGTCCCTTCCAACCCTAATAATAATCTAATCTATCTATCTCACAATGCAGCTAGAGACATAATCCCTGCCACAAGCCAACCTTGGACAAGACGAGACCGCAGAAAGGGTGTTGGGCCAGAATTAATAGAAGACTAGTTACTCAAAAAGGGCTAGGCACACAGTGCGAGGGAAGACAGACATTTGTTTAAAATAAAGGAATAAAATAGTTAAGTGTCTTCACTGGCCAGTTTCTTGAAGAGTTTGCAGGATAAGTGCATCTCCAGGAGGGAGAGGAATGAGGTGAGGTTAGTGGCCTTGCAACCAGCTCAGGAAGATGTTCTGTGCATAGGGGGAAGCATGGCAGAAAAGCAGAGAACACTGAAAGTGAGCCAACAATGTTTTGAACCTGGTGGTGGAGCAGAGGGGCACTCCATGGTACTGCTGATGGAGGCACAGCACTCATCACCATTAACAGGGCTTGCACACATTGATGGGAAAGCCATTCCTTGTTTGCACAGGATTATATTGGCTATGCTCCCATAGAGTTCTGAAGATTAGATTAATTCAGCAGCACCAGGGATCACGGATATTACTATAAAAAAAAATAAAAATTGAGTAGCCTCCTCTACTGAATGCAAGCAGAGAAATACTCCTTTATACGACAAACTGGAGTATTATAGAAGACATGAACTTTCTCCATCCATCTACATGACAAAGCTGTTCCCTTTTACCCAAATGCTTACCAAGAAAGGGAGTGGGTACACAGCAGGATCTTCAAACACAGCAAGGAAAAGGTCTACAAAGATAAAGAAGTAGGTGGCTGCTTGCATAGTCCAATGGTTATAGAGATAGTAAAGTCTGGGGAGGCAAACCACAGATATTAAAAATTAGGGCACTAGTACATGTGTATTGATACAGCAAGTTTACAGTGGGGAGAAGAATACAAGCCCTTCCAATGCAACAGAAGTAGGTTATGATTTCTGACAGTACACAATGGTGGCCCGTGAACACCCAAAGCAGTGGTGGGCAACCTGCGGCCCGTGAGCCACATGCAACCCACCACTGACCCAAAGACTACTGGAACACATACAACCTGCATAGAATATCTAGTCCAACCCTCTGCTCAAAGCAGGACCAACCCCAACTAAATCATCCCAGCCAGGGCTTTGTCAAGCCGGGTCTTTAAAAACCTCTAAGGATGGAGGTTCCATCACCTCCCTAGGTAACCCATTCCATCTTGCAAGGCCTCAGAAGGTCACCAAAAAACAGCTATTTGCTGAGTTTTTGTAAGAATTGTCCCTGTAAAGCACTTTCCTGAGTGAGCTAGTTCATTTAGCCAAGTTCTTGTGTATATTGAAAACTTCCTAACTGTTCAGATGACTGGTAAGACTCAGGACCTGTATTCTTCAATTCAGTTTCATAATAAAATGTTAACACAAAAACTTGGTAAAGTTGCCTCTTCTTTATAACTAGCCCTTCCCCTTAAGTTATGTCACCACTGGAGCGGACAGCAGGCTCCCGAGCTCGGGAAAACAGATGCGCACTACCTGTGCTCCAGCTAGCCGGCTAGAAATAGCAGCGTAGCGCAGGGTAGCATAGGCAGCAGCTGGGGCCAGCTGTCCGAGCACAGACACGCCCAGCCTCCCGATTCAGATACCCAAGTAATGCCTCAACCAACCCTGACCAAACATTTTAGAGTCACTTCTCAGCACGGTCAAACTCCAAACTCCCAATTTGTTCTGTTTTAAGACAAAGCCATTTTGAAGATATCTGAGCTAAAAAGCATTAGGAAGGTGTTTCTCCCCAACCCCTAAGGATTTTTTGGTGAACGCTAGCTTTAAAACACCTTTTCTCCAGATTTTCCATAAAATTTCTCCCCCGAGATGTGATATTGGTTTCTTTTGTGAAAAGTGTGGGCACGGAAAGAGATGGAAAACCAAGAATGAGCATGTAATACAAAGCTAGCTTCCTTCCACCTTCATTACGGAGCATGCTCCCACTGTTCCATAACTTTTGGCAGCACACTTTACCCCTGGAGCTAGATTATATTTATTAGTGGGACATTCTAGCTTTCACAGGTGTCTTTTATTCATCCTTACAAAAGCACCATTTGACTTTCAGTTTTTTACCATGAACATGTTAAAATAGCAAATATGACAGTGTACTGTGCGTCCGTCACTGTTGTTTTAAGACACAAAGATTCTAGAACATTGTCCATTGATACAAAGTGCTACACTTGCCTTCTTTTCGCTGGGGAAGGGAGAAGGGCAGGAAGAACCACTCAGTAAAATGGCACCCCAGGAGGACAGATACTGGTTCTGAATTGGTGACTGCAGCCTCCAAAACATATTTCATGATTATGGCCATGAAAAAAACAAAAACAAAAAAACCCACCACAACAAACAAACCACACACCACCACCACATAAACATCACCGATAGAAACATGGTTGGCCAGACTAAGAACTAAGGGACTAGAATGTTTTGGTGTTTTAATACAAGCACTACGCTGTTTGAGGGAAGATGAGCCAAATGGGACGAACTGATTGAGGTTAAAAATTAAAAAGGATGGGGGAAAGACTGTTTTATCAACTGTATATCCACTGTAACTCAGCCTGTACAGCCTCTAGTCTTCTGTATTCTCTTCCTTTTGTATTAGTCACTTTCTCTTAATACTTAGAAATGCTTTTAAGCTTAAGAAAACAATTCATACTCTCAACAATGATGTTCACCTTGAATAAAAGAGCTCGTCACTTAAAGGATAAAGTGCATATTTTTGTTTTGGTTAAAAGCTGTCTGACGAACTATCAATAAACAACTGAGAGGAAAGACTCCTGAATGTGTCAACATCCCCTCCCATTTGCTGGAGGGGCTGGGAAACAAGCAGCTATTCTTTCATAGTAGCAAGACGCTGCTGTCCCACACTGGTGCTCTGAAGATTTCTCCAGCAAAAAGAGAGAGGGGGGGGGGGGGGGAATCAAGACTTGACATCACTAAGGTGAGAAAGAGAGGGGCAAGAACACTCTCTCTGGGAAGAGTTTGTCTTCCTACATTGCAAATATATTAAATAAAAAAAATTAGAATTTTTTTCTAATTTTGACAATTAAGATGCTCCCCCCCCCCAACTTTTAACTAATTTTGCAGTTGCTGGAAGTTAAGGCAGGGATAAGGGTTCACACAGCACTGAAGGGGGGCTGCAGGGGGCTCCCAGCACAGCAAAGGAGCCCAAAACACCTGAGTGCAAGGGATGCTGCAGTCCTGGCCTGGTGGAGTAGAGATGCCTCCCCATGGCCAGGACCACAAGAAGTAGGGTGATAGCAACTGTGAAAAAACGGGACGGGGGTGGGGTGGGGTGGGGGGTAATAGGCACCTATATAAGAAAGTCCCAAAAAACGCGACTGTCCCTTTAAAAACAGGACAGATGGTCACCCTAACAAGAAGGAGAATGAGCTCCCAGCTCCACCCCAAGGCAGAAGCATTACAGCAGCCAGGGCCGGCTCTAGGCACCAGCAAAACAAGCTGGTGCTTGGGGCGGCACATTTTTAGGGGCGGCATGGCCGGCGCCAGAATGCCGCCCCTAAAAATGTGCCCCGGCCGCCCTAGCTCACCTCCACTGCCGCTCGCGCGCCGCTTCTCCCCCTCCCTCCCAGGCTCTCAAACCTGGGAGGGAGGGGGAGATCCCGAGCGGCCGCGGCGCGCGAAACAGCTGTTTCGCGCGCCGCTGCTCCCCCTCCCAGGCTTGAGAGCCTGGGGGGAGGAGGCAGGGCTGGGGATTTGGGGAAGGGGCGGAGTTGAGGCGGGGGTGGGGGTAATTAAAAAAACGGGGGGGGGGGGGCGGCCAAAATTGTTTTTGCTTTGGGCGGCAAAAATCCTAGAGCCGGCCCTGACAGCAGCAGGGTGGCCTCCCCCCACGGCCTCAGCATCCTCCTCCTCATGGCCCTGGCTGGGGTTGTCTGCTCCGCCAGGCCAGGCCCCCAGATTTCCCCGCGCCTTGCGCCTGCAGGGAGCCCTCTACAGTCCCGCTGTCACGAGAGTGGGTCCATGACAGCCAGGCTGCAGAGGGCTCCCTGCACTGTTGTTGGGCTGGTGACACCGGATCCCTCCAGGAACAAGGTGCGGGGAAGGCTGCATGCCTGCCAACGGTTACCGATCCATAATTTACTATCAAGTAAACCACCTCTCTACTCTCACTTGAGATTCCCCTGTTTATGCATCCAAGGATCATATTAGTCCTTTTCTCCACAGCATCACACAGAGCTCATGTTTGGCTGATTATCCACCATGACACCAAAAACTTTGTCAGAGAGTCACTGCTTCCAGGATGGACGTCCCCATTCTTTATTCCTAGATGTAGACCAGGGGTCGGCAACCTTTCAGAAGTGCTGTGCCAAGTCTTCATTTATTCACTCTAATTTAAGGTTTCGCGTGCCAGTCATACATTTTAATGTTTGTAGAAGGTCTCTTTTTATAAGTCTAACACATATAACTAAACTATTATTGTATGTAAAGTAAATAAGGTTTTTAAAATGTTTAAGAAGCTTCATTTAAAATTAAATTAAAATGCAGAGCCCCCGGACTGGTGGCCAGGACCCAGGCAGTGTGAGTGCCACTGAAAATCAGCTCGCGTGCCGCCTTTGGCGCACGTGCCATAGGTTACCTACCCCTGATGTAGACGTTTACATTTAGCTGTATTAAAATGCATGGTGCTTGCTTACAACCAGTTTACCAAGCAATCCAGATCGTTCTGAATCAATGACCTGTTGTCTTCGTTATTTACCACTTCCTAAATTTGGGGGTCATCTGCAACCTTTCAGAGTGACTATTTTAGTTTTTCCTTCCAGGTCATTAATAAAAACGTTAAATATGGTAGGGCTAAGAACAGGTCCCTGCCAGGCCCCAATCAAAGCACAGCCACTTGATGAGGATTCCCTATTTACAATCACATTTTGAGATCTATCAGTTTTAGATTAAAAAAACTAAAGCAATATAACGTCAGGTGGTACCATGTTAAACATCTTAGAGACGTCTATTACAAACACTATTACCTTTATCTACTAATCTCCTAAAATGGGTGTGTATGGTCTAGGCTAATGTGAGCAGTTATAATCACTTGTACCTAAGCTACCAATAATTTTTAGTTCTGTGATCAATTGCTCTTTATCCGTTAGGAGAAATTCTACATTAGACCTCATCCTACGTTAACATTCCAATCATGCAAATCATCCCACCAGGTTTCAGTAATCCCAACTAGATCAAATTTATGCACATAAATGAGCAATTCCAATTCATCTTGTTTGTTACCCAGGCTGCTAGCATTGGTGTACAGGCAATTTGAGAATTTCTTCTTTTTATGTCCTTTTATTCTCAACATCTCGAGGATAGAGTCCCCCCCATCACATAAGTATGGCCTACATTCTTTGTTGCTAAATTAAGCATGTGTATAAACATTTGTGGGAGCCGAGCTTTAGTGAATAAATTAAATTGATTTAAATCCAAATTTTCTTTGTATCCAGTGTCCCCCTCATCCCAATTAAGTGAAGATA
The DNA here is from genome assembly GCF_028017835.1 of Emys orbicularis. Classification (NCBI taxonomy): domain Eukaryota; kingdom Metazoa; phylum Chordata; order Testudines; family Emydidae; genus Emys; species Emys orbicularis. The sequence goes on along the minus strand of NC_088685.1, from coordinate 213,164,446 downwards.
TTTTCCCAGTTAAATATTTTAATTCTTCACACAGAATATTGTTGTACTGGATGTTAGAGTGTTTTCTTACCTGACTGCTTGCGGTGAAGTTTCAAACGGAATGTTTCTATTATATTGAGCATCATAAACATAAGCTGCTGCCAGGAGAAGGTCCTGTTGATGATGGGGGTGGGAGAATGTGACACAGTTTAATTCAGTCAGAATTTGACACTCTTACATTTAAAGAGGCAATTCCAAAGAGACCTTCCAAGGAAGCATCTTTTTACCTTGAGACATTCCATTTAGGTGAAGATTAAAATAAATGGTGCTCTGAATAGCGGTGCTATAAAGAGACTTCATGACATGCAGATTCTGAAATATATTCTAATTTATAAAAGCACAAGCCAACATACAACCTTCTCCTCACCCCTATTCATGTTGGAAGAGAAACCCAAAGTTCATTGCGAAACAAAAAAGTTGTATATTTCTAGCAATTTTAAATTTATAGTAAATAATCATACAATGCAAGGAGAGGTTTAGGTGAGATCACCCGGTGGCTAGTAACGGTCTAATAACTTTAGGAATACTTTGCCGGGGAAGTGCTGTGTGCAGAGAGCACTTTATTCTTCTCTCTCCATTGAGGAGATTAGCATATGTTTGTTTTTTCCTTCTCTTGTAGCCAACAGCCAAGTACTCCTAGCAGGACTCTGGATGGGGGAAGCGGAGGTGGAGTTCTCAAAGGGATGAGCTACCTAGGATTCTTGCCATCCTAGGAGAGATTTCAAACACCTGAATTCTGTTTCCTGGAAACATGTAAATTATCACCCTACCAGCTCACTGCATTTGTACCAGATACACACTATTTACAATACAGCCCCCCCTTTAGTTTCTGTCAATTGTGTCATTGCATGAATGACTCAGAACAGGGGGGCTGATTCGCTTATCATGCTCGTCTCAAAGAAAGACGATTTCAGTGCAAGTATTTAACACACGGATGGAGAAGCTCCATACTGAGTATGTTTAGCCAATGCTCAGCAGCATTCTGGGTCACCTTTAAACAAGGAAGAGTCAGCTCGGCAGCTTGCACTTTGGCAGCTGAGCCAGGTAGTCATCTGCCTTGTTAATGTGGCATGGAAGAGCAATAACACAGGTTCGCTAGTGCAGAGGGCACGACAGGACATTTTGGCTGTGTCTGCAAGTCTGTACTCTAACAGGACTTTACAGTACCCACAGTGTTCACCGGTGTTTAATGGCTTAACTATTAAAATGCAGTGATTGAGGGTCTTTCTTCTCAAGAAACTGCTTAAAGGAACCTGTTGACATCTACAAAAAGAACAAGGAGTACTTGTGGCACCTTAGAGACTAACAAATTTATTAGAGCATAAGCTTTCGTGGGCTACAGATACACACATTATACATACACACACACACACATATATATATATACACACACACACACAATGAAACAATGGGTGTTACTATACACACTATAAGGAGAATGATCAGTTAAGGTGAGCTTTTATCAGCAGGAGAGGGGGAAAAAAACTGCTTGTAGTGGTAATGGAAATGGCTCATTTCCAGCAATTGACAAGGAGATATGAGAAAGTGGGGGGGGAGAGGGGGGAGATAAGCATGGGGAAATAGTTTTACTTTGTGTAATGGCCCATCCACTCCCAGTCTTTGTTCAAGCCTAATTTAATGGTGTCCAATTTGCAAATTAATTCCAATTCAGCAGTCTCTGGTTGGAGTCTGTTTTTGAAGTTTTTGTTGTTGTAATATTGCGACTTTTATGTCTGTAATCGAGTGGCCAGGGAGATCTTGACATCTAGTGGATCTCATGAAGAACTGCAGCAGTGCCAAAGGAAGCCTCTTTGCTCCCAGACACCTGCTCTTCGTTTCTATGCTCTTTAAACCCACCTGCTCTACTGGTGTGGGTTTTTTTCCCCAGAGGGAGTTTGTAACATAGTTGACAACACACAGCTCATGTCCACACACAGACACATAAGTATGGTGAACAAATGGGTTCTAACCATGTCTCTGGACTGTATTTCAACTCTGCTCATGACCAGGGCTGTAACATAACTCTCAGGCCATGAATCGGGTCTCAGGACCCCAAATCAACATCCGTGCAGACAGCTTAGCCATTCCTCTGTCTCCCAGGTCATCCCTATGTAGGAGGCCATTCCAAAATACACTGTGCTGTGTGAAGAACACCCACACATCTGCTACTTCTTGCGCAGCAACTGAGGCAATATGCAATAGTTACACAGAATTTCCCAGCATGCATTGATACAAACACCACTGTATAGAGGGGAAGAAACAGACAGGCTAACACAGTTGTGTCAGAAAAAGCACTGCTGATGGATGTGCTGAATTGTGTTGACTGTAGACGTGTCAAACAACCTGCCTACACTACAGAGCCATTTCTGTAGATTTCTGTAACATGGTTAAGATACCCGCTACACTATGGGTATGTCTACACCGCAATCATGAGTGTAACAGCGGCTCATAGAGACAGACCCAAGCTAACATTAGCTAGCTCAGGTTCTGGAGCAGAAACGCTGCAGCATCCGAGGCTTCAGCAGAAGCTAGCTGCCTGCGTAATTACCAAGGGCCCCAAGTCTTGTACAGTGCACGTGGAGACCGATACTACGGTGGCTTCACTTCAATCCAACTAACAAGATTAAAGCTGGTTTAGGTATATGCCTACACAAGCTGCAGTCACACCCCATGCCTGCAGTGTAGACATTCCCTATGAAATAAACCCCCACTCTACTCAGTGCAGGAGACAAGTGCTGTAAGCAGGTGTCGCTTATAACATAGATAGTAAATGCAGTTAGAAGACCAAACATTTTGTCATGTAGAAAGGGCCTTTGTCGTCTCCATCACCTTCCTGCGATCCCATAGGCAACTGATTTTTAAGATACACCAGTATGGCATCCCCACCCACTGACTGAGTCACTTCCCCTCTCTTTAGAGGGCTAGTAGCAGAGCCAGGGAAATAATCCAGGTCTGTCTCCTGACTGAATCCCATGCTCTATCCACTGGACCACACTGCCTCCTTACACAGAGGTCTCTGTCCAATTTCTTAACAGGGAATAAAGCTACAAAAGCAGCTGGAGCTGCTGAGGCCCCTCTCCCTCCGCAAACCAAAGCCTGACAGGCCATGGCTAGCCCTGCGCCCCTAGAGGGAGGTCGAAGGGTAGAGAGAGGGCTTCCCCCTCTTGCCAAGAGCGGGCCAGGAAGTGTGGCCAGCGGACACACCCTGCAGGTGGCCCCTCACCCGGAGGTTAGTGCAGGCACTTTGCAGGGGGCGAAGGGCAGGCTGCCAGCTTTGTTCTGCAAAGGGGGGGTTATAGCCAAAGAGCCCCTCCCTACAGCCCAGCGTGCATGGGGGGGGTGGTGCAGACCTGCCCATCAAGGCTCCGGGGAGGGAGCTGGCAGCACCCACCCTGGCGCCCAGGGACAGGCTTGCAAGGCAGCAGCCGGGGGGGATGCGCGGAGCCCAGTCCCGGGGGGACCCTGCACCCCGCGAAAGGCCCCGGCACCCGCCCGCCGAGCCCCGTTACCTCCTGCGCGAGCGGCGGGTCCCGGGCTGCAGCGGACATAGCCGGGCTGGCTCCGCTCAGAGCCCCACTAGCTCCATCCCCGGCGAGCCCCGCCGCGAGCTTTAACCCCGCCCGCACGTGACTCCGGGCAGCGGAAACAGCTCCCAGCCCGCGGGCAGCCCGGCCGGGACAGGCGGGCTCGGGGGATGGCAGCCGGGACAGACAGACAGAAAGGGGGAGCCCGGCCAGGGATGGACAGACAGACTGGGGGGACTGCAGCCAGGGACAGACAGACAGAAAGGGGGAGCCCGGCCAGGGATGGACAGACACACTGGGGGAGGGGATTGCAGACAGGGACAGATGGTCAGAAATGGGGAGCCCGGCCAGGGATGGACGGACAGACTGACTGGAGGGAGGGGATTCTGGCCAGGCACAGACAGACTGACAACAAACAGGGAAAGGGAAGTTCAGCCAGGTACACGGGATAGACAGACAGGGGAGAGCCCAGGGAGGAACTCAGCCAGGGCCAGACGGACAGACAAGGGCCACCCGGGAACTGCCAGCAGCTGGGGTCTGCCAGGGCTGGATGGACAGACAGATGGGGGGCACTGGCAGCCATGATCAGACAGGAGATCCCAGTCAGGGTCAGGACAGAGACAAAAAGGTGGGTTGAGGGGAAGAGGAGTCAAGGAACAGATGGACAGGCGGAGATGAGCCAGGGATAGATGAGGAGGCTGGGGGAGAGGGGTACAGACAGATAGGTTGAAGGAGGCTTATACTGAAATGGGCACACGAAAGACAACATACCCTTACACACTGATCCACCTAATCACCTTGAACAACAGAGAGGAAACACACACACACAGCAAACTCTCATACCCAGATAAGGACACACTCACACATGGAACAAGCACTCACACACATGACAAAACACACATGCAGTCCCTCTAACACACATTATTCTCTCGCTCCCGTCACAACACATACACAGAGTCAAACACTAAGGCAAGGCAACACACACTAATACAAGGAAACATTCTGTCATACATGTTCAAACAATAGGACCCATTATCAACTGTGCTGGAGCTGTGACTTTGTGGTGCTGGCTGACCCTTAAGTAGGAGCATCTTCAGGGTTGTTCAACTTCATCAAACTCATACACCAAACTTAAAAGGCAGCCTCTGCAATGTTAAGGCAGAAATAATAATAATCCCTATCTCCTACATAGTGCTTTTCATCAGTAGATTTCAAAGCACTTTACATTTTACTGATGGGGAAGCTAAGGCACAGGGAGATTAAGTGACTTGCCCAAGATCAGTGGCAAAGTTGGGCTTAGATCTCCTGAGTCACAGTCCAGCACTTTATCCACTAGACCCCACTGTCTAGGAATTAACTTTTTATGTAATGGGGAAAAAAGGGGAAGTTGATTGCAATTATGATCAATTAGCAGTTATGAAATGCAGACAGTGATAGGGAAGCTAAATGTATCACTGAAAAATCTATGTCCAATAGAGTTAAGGACAATAAGAAGGAATACTAGAACATATATTAGTGTGATGATCTGGGAAGTCTGTCCATCTATAAATTATGAATTCTGCTTGATACTATGAACTCGCTGTATGTAGCTGTATTTTTGAAAAATGGCACCAGATGTGTAGAGCCCTGTAAATCTGCGGATAGCCGCTTTATATCCGCAGACCATGTTTGCAGATCGGACGCGGATATACATTTTGTATCCACGCAGGGTTCTACAGGTGCGATCCTGGCAATTACAAGCTGGTAAGCCTTCCTTCAGTACTAGGCAACTGATTTAAACTATAGTAAAGGATAGAATTGTCACATACATAGATGAACATGGTAAGTTGGGGAAGAGTCAACATGGCTTTTGTAAACGGAAATCATGCTTCACCTATTCTATTAGAATTCTTTGAGGATGACAACAAGCATGTGGACAAGGGTGATCCAGTGGATGTAGTGTACTTGGACTTTCAGAAAGCCTCTGACAAGCTCCCATACCAAAGGCTCTTCAGCGAAGTAAGCAGTCCTGGGATAAGAGGGAAGGCCCTCTCATGGATCAGTAACTGTTGGAGATGGAAGTGACAGCCTTATATTGGAGTGTATTTCAATAGTACTATAGGTGATGTGAAGGTGGCAAGGAATGCAGGTCAGTTTCTCCTAGGTATATCTCACCAAATCAATTCCCTGGCATTGCAGTGGCTTGGGCACTGGTGCGCCTCAGTCCCACCTATTCTCTGCCTGTGGCACACAGTCGTTTAGTCTCTGGAGGGCTGTAATACTTTTGTCTAATCCAGGTTATTGTGCTCACTATACGGGTAACTGGGTGGGGTTTAGTGACCTGTGATGTGCAGGAGGTCAGGCAAGATGATCTGTGGTCCCTTCTGGCTTTAACCTCTGACTCTATGATTAACCTTAAAAGCATGGAAATCAGAAGTTTTGGGTCAGTGGAGTCTGTCCTGATGCAACCTTAATTGGCACCTAAATTGTTGGTGTTATTTATATTGACTCCACCAAATCCAGAGGAACTGCATGCGTGGATTTGCCGCCTTGGGTTTGTGGTAAATCTGGATCAGATTCAGGCTTAATCAGTTCCTGTTCTCAGCTCTCCCTTCCTCTGCAGAAGGCCCCTCTGCTAGTGTGGTGTCAGCAGAAAGGAAAAGGAAGCTCAGCTTGCAGTCAGAGGTTTCCCTCCCTCCTGTTTCTATGTGATTGTTTGGTATTTCCATAAGGAGTCTATGCCTTTTGGTCTTCTGAGAAAGCATTTATCTATGCAGGGACAGAGATAATACAGGGTCGGATATGTAGTAAATGCAAAATGAAATGAAACACTTTTTAGATAACTGAATTGAGTGAATTGCTCATTATGCCTCAATAGGCTTCTCCCTTCCTGCTTTTGACAATATTTAGCTAAGAGATGTGCCCAAGCCGCAAAGTTTGAAAACAAATCTGAACTTCCCCAGAGTTTGGGAGTGTCTGGATTCAGCAGTCTGAAGAGGTCTAGTATTATGGAGAGGTGGCAGACTCTCTATTCTTAAGGTTGTAGCCAGCTTCCATTATCAAACCCATTTTTTGATCTCCTACAACTTTGGTTCAGAAGATTTGGCCTGAAAATTGTAAAAATTACTCTGAAGTATATAAAAAATACTTCCATGTTATCAATCTGAGTTACAGATCACAAAATGATCTTAGTTTGAAATTCTGGCTTGTTTTTGATCCCTCGAGCTCAAAAGCACCTTGTTATAATCCCTGCTACTATCTCTTCAGTTTCTCCGTACAGTTAAATCTCCTTGAAAACTCAGGCACGGGGTATCTGAAGAAAGTGAAGCAACGCTATTAAATATTTTTGTTGTCTAGTTTTAGGCCCAATCCAGCCCCCATGGATGTCAGTCTGAGTTTCTGTGATACTGTATAGCAGGGGTCGGCAACCTTTCAGAAGTGCTGTGCCGAGTCTTTATTTATTCACTCTAATTTAAGGTTTCGCGTGCCAGTAATACATTTTAACGTTTTTAGAAGGTCTCTTTCTATAAGTCTATAATATATAACTAAACTATTGTTGTATGTAAAGTAAATAAGGTTTTAAAAATGTTTAAGAAGCTTCATTTAAAATTAAATTAAAATGCAGAGCCCCCTGGACCGGTGGCCAGGACCCGGGCAGTGTGAGTGCCACTGAAAATCAGCTCACGTGCCGCCTTCGGCACCCGTGTCATAGGTTGCCTACCCCTGCTGTATAGGGTGTGAGAGCATATTGCCCAATTGCAACTCAAAAAGAACAGAAGGATATTTCTATAGCTATTGGCTGATTCCTGTTAACCATCGTGGAAATTCCAAGTGTCAAACAGACCCTTACATTGCGCAGAGGGTAATTACTTGAGTTAGAATTTAGCCAGGACATCCAAATTAACATTCTTAATCTTGCAAAAAGTGATGCGGGGTTATTTCTAGTGGTTTACTTTTTAAAACTGGTAATAGCTTTCTTATTACGCTACATTTGCACATTCTCCTGAGCTACCTCATTTTGTCCTCACTGGGGAGCTTGCTATTCTCTGCTCCTTTTAGAGTTGGCTTGTTCAATAGATTTCAAGGTCAGAAGGGACCTTTGTGATCATCTAGTCTGACCTCCTGTATAACACTGGCAATAGAACTCCCCCAACATAATTCCTTTTGAACTAGAGCATATCTTTCAGAGAAACATCCGGCTTGGATTTAAAAATTACCGGTGATGGAGAATCCACCATGACCCTTGGTAAATTATTCCAATGGATAATTAGCCTTATTGCTATTCCTGTGCAATCTCTTTTGGAATGAGCACCCAGTTCCTGTATACTCTCTCTGTTCTATGTGACAGGAACTGACCTTAATTTACATTTGGGGGAGCTGTGGACTTAATGCTTAGCCTTAGGCAGAGAGGCCCAAGGCCTTGTGGTGAAGGCACTGGACTGGGTCTCAGGAAATCAGAACTTTATTCCTGGCTCTTCCACAGACTCCCTGTGTGACCTTGGGCAAGTCCCTTTGCTTTCTTTCTGCCTCAGTTTCACCATCTGTAAAAGGGGGTTAATAGCACTGTCCTGCCCTGACAAGAGTAAGTTAATTCATGTGTATGATGTGCTCAAATATTACAGAGATAGGGTGCTGATACCGGTGACATGTGAAAGTAGGTATTGCAGGAGAACCTGACAGTGCAGTGTACCCCCATAGATTATATTGCTGCAGCACCCAAAATGTGCTACATGCTATACAAACACATAGTCCCTGCCACAAAGGTTTAAATTCTAAATAGACAAGGCAAGTGACCAGCCAATGAGAAATTGTTAAGAACACAGCACCACCCAGTCAGCACCACCACCTTCCTTCACCTCTGCCCAGATGTGCCAGCTAATCTGCTCTGCCCTTTCTGATCCAGAGTGAGAGTGCCCTCCTTCTGTCTGTTCACCCTGTGGCATAGATTCAGGAACAATCTAAAAGCCTGGGGGAAGGAAACAAAAAAATCTAACAGCCAGAGAATTCCCACATTATAGAAAGTGACCAACAGTGGGAAAAGTGACTGATAGTGTGTGGAGGGGCTTTCTGGCCGTGCGGGCAGAACCCTACATAGTTTCACCTGTCCCCAGCAGACTCTGGAAGCTTGTAGTCTGGGTTTAAATTGTTTAAATGTGTGAGTAATAGTAGGCCCATGTCTGAAAGGAAGGGCACATCCATTTCATCAAGTACAGATAAGAAAATGTGCTTTGGGCCATGCCCCAGCTTCTCTAAGCATCCTTGGATCCAACAGCAGCCTTGAATCTAACAAGAATCTTACATTGTGAAACTGTCATGTCAGAAATGATAGCTACATCCCATCAGTCCTAGGTGTTGACAGAATCCTCTGCAGACATTAAAACAGATTACCTGCATTACAGATTACCTCCATTACACTCATTGGAGTTACGCCAGTGGAGAATCTGGCCCACCACATTTCTTAGGTGGACCAAGCAACAGCCAGCTAGAAAGCAATTGCCTTCACCTTGCATGTGCTATCTCAGTGGTTCTCAAACTTTTGTACTGGTGACCCCTTCCACAGAGCAAGCCTCCGAGGGTGACCCCCCTTATAAATTAAAAATACTTTTTAATATATTTAACACCATTATAAATGCTGGAGGCAAAGCAGGGTTTGGGGTGCAGGCTGACAGCTTGCGACCCCCCATATAATAACCTCGTGACCCCCTGAGGGCCCCCGACCCCCAGTTTGAGAACCCCTGTGCTATCTAAAGGAAAAAGGACGTCTGACCCAATGAAAGAATGCTCACCTCTGAAGTAATCCGGATTTACTTATGTGTTAAATGGATGGTGTTAATGGACCAAGAATCATTGGTCTGCATTTTTGGGTTTGAAAACAGGGATGAAATAAAACATTTGTTTTTAAAAAATTATCTTTTTAGCGCCCATGTCTGAAAATGTGACTCCGGTGTAACTGATGCAGTGGTGTCTGCCTGAATTTGCAGAGAGCCTGATACAATAGCACTAAGAGCTGTAACTTGCTCCATTGCTCTGCTTGCCAAAGCAGTTGCTCCCAAGGAAGGGACGGGTGGGAAACAAGACATCCAAGACAACCCCTTCAGCCCAGATTTTAAAGCCCCCTCCCCACCTGCCCAAAAGGGCGTCCTCTCCCAAACAGCAAACGCCCCAGCGGCCAGAGCTCCCCCCTCTCTCCCCATACACAGGAGCCACCTCAGCCAGAGCTGGGGCTGGCTGCACAGGACCGTCTGGGCGGATCGTGTGCACAAGCCACTCCTGCCACGTGGCGGCGCGCGCGGGACTCGAGGCCAGCCGCCGGGAGGGGGCCCGACAGGCAGGCGCGCGCCGACGCCGCGGAGAGGCACGGAGCGCGCGCGCCGCGGTAGTTTGGGCGCGCGGGGCTGCCGTAGGGCGGCCGCCGGAGCATGGCGTTGGGCTCGGAGGCGCTGCGGGAGCGGCCGGTGCAGCTGGCGCTGGTGCTGGTCTTCGCCTCGGGCGTGCTGGTGGGCTGGCAGGCCCACCGCGTGCGCAGGCGCTTCCTGGCCTGGAGGAAGCGGCGGCTGCAGGGTCTGCTGGAGGCCACGCAGAAGAAGCTGGACGTGGCCTGAGCGGGGTGCCGCGGGGCCGTATCCTTGGGCGGCGCGGCTCTGGCTGGGGGCGGTGCCCTGGGTCCCTGCCAAGCCCGGCGAGTGCGGCGGCCCGGACTGTTCCCCCCCGCCCCCCGGGCCTCACCCGTGTGTCACAGCCCGAGCCTGGGCCGGTGGGGAAGGACAGGATTTACCGCCAGCAGCTAAGTCGTGTGTAAAGTCCAGCGGCCCTGCTTAAAGCCCTGCCTCAGGTGTGTGTGTGTTAACACGGTAGGAATACAGCTTTCTCTAGTGTAGACGCGGCCAGCCTCTGGCGGGTGGTGCCACGCCCCCCGACTCAGTGTAAAGCAGTGGCTCTCAAACTTTTGTACTGGTGCCCCCTTTCAGATAGCAAGCCTCTGAGTGCGACCCCCCCCCATATAAATTAAAAACACTTTTATATATATTTAACACCATTATAAATGCTGTAGGCAAAGCGGGGCTTGGGGTGGAGGCTGACAGCTCGCGACACCCCCCCCATGTAATAACCTCGTGACCCCCCTGAGGGGTCCTGACCCCCAATTTGAGAACCCCTGGTGTAAAGCAAAGTGAAGCGCTTGTGTAAGTGTGCGCAGATCAGGGCCTGAGGGTACATCTGCATGGCAAAAAACAATACCCACAGCAGCGAGTCTCGGCCTTGGGATCAACTCACTAGGGCTTGCATCCAGCTAAAAATAACAGTGTAGACATTCCTGCTCCAGTTTGGAGACTCAACCCCCTCTGGGTTTCCGAGCCCAGGCTCCAGCCTGAGCTGAATGCCTACACTGTTATTTGTAGCCCTGTGGCATGATCCCAAGTCAAGTGCCCCGGGCTCTGAGACTCGCTGTTACATGGTTTTCTTTGCAGTGTAGATGTATCCTGAATTTCTGTTGGTCCCTCAATGTCAAAGCCCCCTCCTTCGGGAGCCAGTTTCCTTGAGACAGTCATCTTGTTCTCATTCCCTAATACTAGGGAATAATTTACTGTCTATAACATTGACAATTTGCCATATAAAGATTTTGTTTTTCAATGTCTAGGATTTTTTCTTGAGTAAGGGGCTTATCACAATTATTAGCCACTCCGAGACCTAGCAAACTTGTATGGGTATTGGGGTGAAGGCATTGCTTTTAGCTGCCTCTTTCTGGTAACAGGCTTACAACAGTGTGGCAAAATACAGTAGAACCTCAGCATTACAAACACCTCGGGAATGGAGGTTGTAACTCTGAAATGTTCATAACCCTGAACAAAACATTATGGTTGTTCTTTCAAAAGTTTACAACTGAACATTCACTTCATACAGCTTTGAAACTACTATGCAGAAGAAAAATGCTGCTTTTAACCATCTTAATTTAAATGAAACAAGCACTGAAAGTAACCTAACCTTGTCAAATCTTTTTTAATAACTTTCCCTTTTTAAAATAATGTATGTTTAACACAGTACTGTACTGTGTATTTGCTTTTTTTGTGTGTCTCTGCTGTTGCCTGATTCCGTATTTCTGGTTCCAAATGAGGTGTGTGGTTGACCCGTTAGTTTGTAACTCTGAAGTTCTACTGTACATAGTCTTAGGTGGCTAAGCCAGGCTCTTATTTATTTATTTAATTTAATTTCTGACACATGAATTTTGGTCCATTGATTTCTGGTTCCACACTGTTTTCGTTTACCAGGAATGATCTTAACACAGTCCTTGAATTATATTAGTAAGCTTTGTTTGTATTAATTCAGTTAATAAATTAATAAAGGTAGGCCCAGTTATCACAAGAGCTGAGACTTATCTGTCACATACAGTTCCTTATGCAAGCCCTATTTACAATATGGAAGTGGAAGGGAGAAATGAGGAAGAACAACGTTTTGGCCTACGTAGGGAATGGCATGTTCCTGCTCCTTCACAACAGTCTAACAGTTGCAGGGATGTATCTCTTGGGGTGACTGGAGACACCTTTTGTCATGTACAGTCAATTAAAAATCCAGTTTCTTATTTAAGCCATAAGTACACTATGGAAGTGGAGTGAGGGCATGATGTATCAGAGCATACTGCACAGGAACTAAGCATCAGGTTGATGAGTGGCATGTCCCAGCTACTTCAGAACAGTCTAATGGCAGCAGGGATGAATCATGTGGGGTGATTTGAGACTAATTTTGTCACGTACAGCCAGTCAAAACCCAGTGCCTTAATTATTTAATTCAGGGGTTCTCAAACTGGGGGTCAGGACCCCTTGGGGGGGTTGCGAGGTTATTACATGGGGAGTCGCGATCTGTCAAGCTCCACCCCAAACCCCACTTTGCTTCCAGCATTTATATTGGTGCTAAATATATAAAAATGTGTTTTTAATTTATAAGGGGGGGTCGCACTCAGAAGCTTGCTATGTGAAAGGGGTCACCAGTGCAAAAGCTTGAGAACCACTGATTTAATTCATAAATAATGAATTAATTAGGAATTTTTTATCACACCCAATCATGCTAATTTGATGACATTTCTAAAAATGTAATCTTACATTGATATATTTTCAAAGTAATTTTGACCTTTGAATAAGGAACCAAGGAACCACGTAACCACTTAGTAAGGAACTGGTTCCAAGTAAAAGGAACCGGGAATAAAGAGTCAACTTCAGCCTTCTTGGGGGAAGAAGGATTGTGTCCCTCCAACCCTACACAGCTCCCATATATAAAACTTGTTTTATTTGATCTTTGCATAGGGCATTGTGGGTTTTTGTTTTGTATTACTGAATACAGAGACACTATTGCATCTCACTTCAGATACTGTCTAGTTCAGGCTAGTTTTCTATTGGGAGCCTGATTTAAAAAAATAGATAAATCTACCTCTCCTGCTCCCCAAAAAACTTAAAACAGTATTTGAAACATTTACATGTTGAACTCTGATAGGGGATACGCTTGGGGGGGGGGGGGGGGAAGGTGGAAAGGGGAGGGTTGGTGTTTGGACAAAGATGTTCCTGAGATTGGACCATTTGAAAAATCAGAGCTGCTTCTCTCAGCAAGGGTTTGAAATGCAACAGAGCTCCCATTTTCAAGTTACCATGTGGCCTGACGTGGGAATGCACTGCTGGCACTCATGTATATCTCAGTCTTGTCTGTCTGACTCTCCTCTGCAAAATGTAGTGAAATTATCTCAGTCAGATATTAAATGTAAATAGATCATATATTTGACTGTTACAACATAGTTTATTACAGCACACTCTAAATTCCTGACAATCAAGGTTGCTTTATTGTAGTCTCTAAATCTAAATGACAATCTGGAAATACTCAGTTAAAGTGCTAACAGCATTGAGACTTACTATTTAACTACCATATACTAAACTTGATTTTCACAAACTTGTCTCTTAATAACTGAAATATTGTAATGGTGCTGTAAATAGATTGATTTATCTTTGCTCTCGCATAAAGATGGGGGAGGGATAGCTCAGTGGTTTGAGCATTGGCCTGCTAAACCCAGGGTTGTGAGTTCAATCCTTGAGGGGACCACTTAGGGATCTGGGGCAAAAAAATCAGTACTTGGTCCTGCTAGTGAAGGCAAGGGGGCTGGACTCAATGACCTTTCAAGGTCCCTTCCAGTTCTAGGAGATAGGATATCTCCATTAATTTAATTTAAAAAATGTTGGTTTTTGGTTGTGAGCATACACGGAGGAGATGTAGCTGTTAGGGACTATGGGCTTGTATTGGTAAATATCTGGAAACATTTTTGTTCGCACCAAAAATGTTCAATAATGGAATTTTTTTGTTAATGAAATTTTGAGGGAACACCAATGATTTTCGGTACATCTTTAATTAAGTTTTTCTACCTTAATATTTTTGACATAATATATTGTTTCTGTCCCTTTCCCTTTGGTTACTCAATGTTCTGTCTGCCCCCTTTTAATATCTCTCTTACGTCTGATTTTCTTCTTTTATTTTTGATACATTATAATCTGACTGAACATTGTTTTGATCACCTTTGCTATTTAAATTAAAAAAAACCCCAAACAAACGTGAAATTATGTGCAATTTGTAATTTTTCACTTTCTTTTAACAGCCTTATACAGATGAAAGCTGACAACTGAATGAAAATAAATGGACTCCTGCTGCATTTGTGTCTAAACACAGTTTAAAAGATGGACTTTAAAAACAAATGTTTTGATAAGCAACCATATTCTAAAAAAGAAGGCATCTGTGGTATCATACAATCTCATTTGCCCAAACTGACATCAGCAAAGCTTATCTTCACATGTATCAGAATAACCTATCCACCAAAATGTTATGGAGTGAGCTTAATTAATTCATATGTATTATGACTGTGCAAACCTGTCACATTATGTTTTTAAGGGATGTTTGTGTCTGTTTTGCTTTGTGACTCTTAAGGCTCGTCCTGAGCTACATTTGACCCTTACATTTTAATAAATTAAACTAAAAATGATATAACTTAAGTTACTTACTAGTAATTTGTAATAAAGTATCTCTTAAGTGGGGAGTGAAAACATGTAAAGATTCTGATGTTAAACATTTTAGAACTTTGAAAGTATACAACCAAAGGGTTGGTCAAAAAGATTAAGGCAAAAGCATACTAGTGTACACTGATAAGATAAATTTGTATATTAAATCAGTAAAGCTGGGGTTCTTGTCTGAAATTCAGCAAAAATAGAGAATTCTATGTCTAGATCTCTTACCAACTCCATAACTAAGAATACATCAGCCCTATATACTTATTGCGCCACATCATCACTTCCGGCAAAGATGCTGGACATCATGAATTAAAATCCTTGGGACTTCCTTTTTGATTAATTTTGCTGGGCCTCATGCTACATATGTCAGCCATCCCTATCTTTCTGTTACTTCCATGCATACGTGCACAGCTTTCCCCTCCAAAAAAAAATAAAAAAAATCTCCTAATCAACACATTTTTAAAGTGTTTCTATCTTGTTCTCCTTTTATGTTTATAAGCAGATGCCAACCCCACATTGTGCAAAAATAGTTAAAGGCTATGTAGGTTCAGAATTCATTCCCTGCCCTTAACTTTAACTTTATTAATAAGCTAATGCAAAAAGAGAAAAAAGCCCAGACAGATTCTGCCCATGCCTTCTCCCCAAGCTTGGCTGTTCTTATGATTTTTCTCTTAGGACTGGCGAGGCTTAGACCATTGATTCCCAAACTGTTTACTAAGGTGACCCACCAACTGCATTTTGTCTTCTTGTTTGCAACCCACCCTTACATATATGCACCCTCTGCCCTTGCGCTGCAATCTGAATCCCGGCCCAGTGCAGAGGGGAAGCCTGGACAAGGGGGGTTGGAGAGCAAGCCCACCATGCACTCACCCCACTGAGTCGGCTCTTGTTCCGCGGCACTAGGCTTAGCTCTAGCTCTCTGCTCCAGGTGTTACAACCTGGTACACAGTGTGTCAGCACCACTCAGGTTTGGAGGGCAGCCAGTGGCTCTGCGACCCCATGTGTCTGGTTGCAATCCCCAGACTGGGGAGCTAGGCCCAACCTCGCAGGACAGAAGTCACCACGGTGGGGTGAGTGTGGGACAGCCTCACTCTCCAGTCCCCTCCTCTCTGCACCTGGCTGGTAAAGTGTATGTTTGCCTAGTTCAAGGCCCAGTGATGAGTAAACCTGTTCCTGGACACACTGATCCATACAGAACCTTCCTGAGACCCACCAGTTGGAAAACACTGGCTTAGATTCCTCTGATCAGGGGGCCACTCTCACTTCACTTGTACCCAGAATTAGTTAATGAGGTGCACCATCCGGCAGAGCTCCAATGCCTTCTAACATAGAGGGTCAATGAACCCAGCTGCTGTGTAACAATGTCATTCAGAATCTTGAAATGTTGACTTACCCAAGTGGGAAATCTTGTGTCCTTTATAGCTGAGATGTTGCTTGGTTGCAGAAGTTTTCTGTGTAATGCTGTATCAGGCTGATTTAGTGGTGATATGGCATACACTTGCGGGCATCCTGTGCAAAGTGGAACTGAGGTCAGGTATTTTAATGTCATTCATTGGAAGACATGGTTCATGTGCTAGCTCAAACTTTGCACTTACTGACATGTTAAAATAGAATTGTACTTATATTTATTAAAGCACCCAGGATTTTTTTATTAATTTTTTTTGCAATGGATTATTTGTTATGTTTTTAATGTGTACCTAATATTTGTTTCTGGAAAAGGTAAAAGGAAGAAGAAAAGATAGATGGTAGATATGACAATTTGGGATTTCTGTATAATGGCTTGAATAATTCTTTGGATACATCAGCACAGTTTTTTCTAAATCTGGTGTTGCATACATCAGCGTAATTAATCATTTTAATACGATTACAAAGGAGTTTTTTCTCACGCCTTGTCAATAACCCTAAAAGTGTTTTTTTAAAAATCATTAAAATAAAAACAGTAAACCCTCATGTGGAAAGGGCACATGATCGTTTGATCTCAAGTACATGTTGTAACTTGACAACACTATTAATTCTATGTACATCTCTGCTGCATTTCCTTATCTAATACTTTGGAAACAATTAAACAGCAAATACTGAAGTGCATGAGCTGTTTAGAGTTCAGAGGGAAGCAATGTCAGATCACCTGCTAGGAAAAAAATTCCTTGGAATATGTCAAATTAATGTGAAAAGGCTACGAAGAAAATTAAATTGCTTCTTCCATGGCTCAGTGGGTGTGAGAGAGAAGAATTCCAGCAGGTGCATGGCTAGAATTTCTGCCTGCAACACAGCCCTGCTGTGCAGACCGTAAGTCTCTTTTTGTAGTATGGTGGGTCCGTCCTGGTCCATGAGTGGAGCTCTTAAGTGCTATGCTATGGCAATAACAACAAGAAGTGTGGCAGAATTTAATTTTTATTTTGTATAATTTTGGGGGATAATGTAGATGTTTATTTCTGAGCCTGTTTTGAAATGTATAGCTATTTAAATTGTCGTTCCCTACAACTGAGACAATCATTATTCACTGACGGTCTCTAGACAGTCTCAAGCAGCATTTTTCTTTGCCTCCCTTTACCCTTGGGAGGGAGGGAGAGGTGTGTGGGGGTGTGTACGTACGTGTACGTACCCACAGCCGCCTAGGAAGTGAAATCAGCAGCACCCCCTGGTTACAACCCCAGTCCCTCCAACTAACCTAGACACAGCGCTGAGAGCTAGGCTCGCGCAGACTACAGCCCCCAGCATGCACTGCTCGCCGGGCTCCGAGCGAGGCCTGGTGCGGGGGAGCGCGACTTTCGGGCCCCAGTGCATTCTGGGACGTGTAGTCTTTGCCAGTGATTCAGGAACGGGAGAAGCCCGCCAGCCCCGTTGCATGCTGGGACGCGTAGTTCGCCTCTGTCTCCGCAGCGGGCTCCCCCGCCCTCTGATGTTCGGGACGCGCGGCGATGACGACAATTCTTAGCGCCCAAGCGTTCGTCTCCTTAGCGACGATGTCCGGGCGGAGGGGCCGGAGCCCGCTGCAGGGGGCTCAGCGACGGGGCCGCGAGTTGCGGCAGCAGGTACCGCCCGTCCCGCGCACCCCCGCCCCGAAGCTACAGCGCGGGGAGCGGCGCCCCTGCTGGCGGGGTTGGGGGGATCCAGTCTGGGGAGGGGGAGCGGCGCCCCCTGCCGGCGGGGTGTGGGGGATCCAGTCGGGGGAGGGGAAGCGGCGCCCCCTGCTGGCGGGGTGTGGGGGATCCAGTCTGGGGAGGGGAAGCGGCGCCCCCTGCCGGCGGGGTGTGGGGGATCCAGTCTGGGGAGGGGGAGCGGCGCCCCCTGCCGGCGGGGTGTGGGGGATCCAGTCTGGGGAGGGGGAGCGGCGCCCCCTGTTGGCTGGGTGTGGGGGATCCAGTCTGGGGAGGGGGAGCGGCGCCCCCTGTTGGCTGGGTGTGGGGGATCCAGTCTGGTGAGGGGGAGCGGCGCCCCCTGTTGGCGGGGTGTGGGGGATCCAGTCTGGGGAGGGGGAGCGGCGCCCCCTGTTGGCGGGGTTGGGGGGATCCAGTCGGGGGAGGGGGAGCGGCGCCCCCTGCCGGCGGGGTGTGGGGGATCCAGTCTGGGGAGGGGGAGCGGCGCCCCCTGCCGGTGGGGTGTGGGGGATCCAGTCTGGGGAGGGGGAGCGGCGCCCCCTGTTGGCGGGGTGTGGGGGATCCAGTCTGGGGAGGGGGAGCGGCGCCCCCTGTTGGCGGGGTGTGGGGGATCCAGTCTGGGGAGGGGGAGCGGCGCCTCCTGCTGGCGGGGTTGGGGGGATCCAGTCGGGGGAGGGGGAGCGGCGCCCCCTGTTGGCGGGGTGTGGGGGATCCAGTCTGGGGAGGGGGAGCGGCGCCCCCTGTTGGCGGGGTGTGGGGGATCCAGTCGGGGGAGGGGGAGCGGCGCCCCCTGTTGGCGGGGTGTGGGGGATCCAGTCTGGGGAGGGGGAGCGGCGCCCCCTGTTGGCGGGGTGTGGGGGATCTAGTCTGGGGAGGGGGAGCGGCGCCCCCTGTTGGCGGGGTGTGGGGGATCCAGTCTGGGGAGGGGGAGCGGCGCCCCCTGCTGGCGGGGTTGGGGGGGATCCAGTCGGGGGAGGAGCGGCGCCCCCGCTGGCTGGGTGGGGGATCTAGTCTGGGCAGGAGGGGCGGTGCCCCCTGCTGGAGAGGTGGGTGGGGGGATCCAGTTTGGGGAGGGGGAGCGGTGCCCCCTCCTGGTGGGGTTGGTGGAATCCAGTCTGGGTAGGGTAAGTGG
The DNA here is from genome assembly GCF_028017835.1 of Emys orbicularis. Lineage (NCBI taxonomy): Eukaryota > Metazoa > Chordata > Testudines > Emydidae > Emys > Emys orbicularis. Next base: position 213,145,644 of record NC_088685.1, on the reverse strand, counting down.
TGCCCCCGATGTTGTGGGTGGGGGTTGGGAACAACTGTTCTTTGATATCCGAGCCACTGAGCCTATCTGCCCAGTGCTGTGCATCTCTGAAGGCTGGACTCTTACCGTGCAGGTGGATGCATTGCTTGCTGACAGCAAGGAGAGGGGGGCCCTAGACCCTGCGAAAAGGAAGTACCTTTTTCAGAGGTAATTAACCCTAACAGTACACACTGCATAGAGGCGAAGCACACTGCTATATCTGAAATCTAGGCTGAGGGGGTGACATTTGTGTGATGCACTATTAGCTATCTCATGACTAAGCAATTTATTACTGAGCGATAACTGCAGCTGGTTTTGATAGAAATTTTGCTAATCAATTTCGCTGATAAATTCATCTTCAGTGATGTGGCGGGATGCCCATATAAATGAATTACTGGGTGGCAGAGTAGACTAGTGGGCTGGGAGCCAGGAGACATGGGTTTTAGTCCCAGTTCTGCCACTGACCTCCTATGCAGCCTTGGTCAAGCTGTTTCACCTTTCTGTTCCTCTTTTCCCCACCCGTAAAATGAGGATAATATACTGTCCTTCCTATGTACCTTTCCTTTGCTTTGGACTCCCAAGTCAGGCAATGGATTGGAAAGGGTAAAATAAGAGAGGTTGATGTTAACTCTCGCACACTGAACATATGCATAAACAAAAATATTATATGCATTTAGGCCCTGATCATGCAAACTGTTACACATGTGCTTAACTTTACTACAGTGGGTAGTCCCACTGAAATCAATAGGACTACTTTGAGCAAAATTAAGCACATGCAGATGCAGAAGTATTTGCAGGATCAGGGATTCAGTGGCCTAATTAGTACTTGACTGTGTGCACTATTAGTGGACACCTATGGTACTACATAAATAATAAAGGACTTAAAAATGGCATATTATATGTGTATGAGTGAGTTAATGCTGCCCCATGAATCTTAGATTTTTAATATTTTTACTTCTTGTGTGTGAACTAATATTATACTAGAAGCCTTTTACATTTAATTTTCGGTTAAAAATAAATACAGAAGAGAATCCACCTATGTATGATATAGTACAGCTGGGTTTGACGTTTTTACCTTGTGTGTGCTGATAAACAACCTAGTTGCAGTACTGTGCAGATCACATTCTGCATCAGTGCAATTCTGCCAATTATATAGCTTAAAACTTACTATAAAGTTTTTCTACACATCCACAGAACCATTTTTTTTCTTTCAAAACTGTGTCATTTTGAAAGAAACCCATGCAACTCTCCGCACCAGAAAGCGTCATTGAGAACTATTCACGTATGCAGTGAAGATTCAAAATCAGCCTTTTAGAAATGAACAGGTCTCAAAAAGGTCTTATGCTACTTAACTTTAAAAATATTTTTTTATGCTCAGAGAATGTGATAATTGCTGGATAGAATTTCTGCTGTAAAGGCTGTAGCTCAAGCATAAGGTTATTCCTTATTATTTAACAGAGCAAGGCCCCAATCTTGTTGTGTGGGGCCCAGGCAGATTGCTGCACCTGCGCGAGCCCCATGGGAGGCAGCAGGGTTCAATGCAGGTGCAAATAGTTGGCTTGTGTGCTACACAGTGCAGAATTGGGGCCTACACTTCCAGTGCACCCGTCAGTAAAATATATGAGATAAAATATTTGTTAAATCAATGAGTACATTTGCTCAGGACAGAATCAAAATATTTTTAATAATACAATGAGACCCCTTTAAACACTTTTATTTTGATGTGCTAAACTGATGTTTTCTCTTGCACAGTATAAACCTGTGAAAAAGACAACAAGTTTGAAATTGATAGTATGATAGTGTTCTATTTGTGTTGGTTAGCCCTGGCAGGCATAGTATATCTTCTGTGCAGTGGATTGACCACTTTGCTTGGAGAAAAAGCAGCACAAAACTGTAGCAGAGAAATGTAGCTCTGTTCATAGGAAAGAGAGCTTGAGTAAATGAATTTCACATGTATTGCAATATCATGGGCTGAGTCCAGCCATCATTTCTCCCTCTCGTCATAATGCAGTTCTTGTGGAAATTATTCCAGCCAAAGTTCTAAGGCACCTCCATGTGTGGCTCCATTGTGTGGAAAAAGACATATGGATGCCATGTGGCTTGCTCTCCTTTAAAAAAAATTTTTTTTTTAAGTTGTAATCTCTTTCTGCTTGTGTGTCAGATCATGTTGGCTTTAGCCTACCACGAGGCAAATACTAGTTTCTTCTTATGCTATTATTTACATAGCACCATAGATGCATACAGAGAATTTAGGAAGGCAAAGTTCCTGTTCTAAGGAGCTTAAAATCTAAGGTCCTGATCCTGGATGAATCCAGGTCCTTGCACCTGTGAAAAGCTCCTTTGCCTATGGTCTTGCAAACATTTACATGCTTAACTTTTGTGCACTTGAGTAGCCCTATTGACTTCAGTGGGACTATTCATGTTTGTAAAGTTACATATGTACATAAGTGTTTTCAGGATCAGGGGGCTAACTTACATGTTTCAGAAATTGTACACAGTTTTAGTCATTTATACAGCAGAAGAGATCGTACAACCTTTGTCATTTGTTTTCAATATAGATGTATGGAGTTGAAGAAATCAGTGGATGAAAATACATCTGTTCTTCAAAACTTGAAAAAAGTAAGTTGTGAGGTTAAAGCATTTCCTAATTTCCCAAAATAAATTGTACAGAATGTTCAGAGAATGGTAATATTCTTAGATTGTAAATTCTTCAGGACAGGCACCATCCCTAACTTTTTGTATAGCAGCTAGTCTGTCTGGGCTCTGATCTTGACTGAGGTCCTTTGGGATTAGTCTAATATTAAATAATGATATATTTTTCTGCATGCCTTATAATGTAAAGTTCTGTGGTTGAAGAGTTTCTTAGCATTACTTAATATTCCAGTGGGTTTTTTTAATAGGAAAAAAATCATGGAATTGAAGAATAAGAATACAGATTTTCACCCCCCTCTTGGCTAGATGAAAGATCTAGAAAAATGTTAAGGAAACTGTATAGTAATAGATTTCAGGACTGATATTATCTAAACAGGAAATGGGGAAATGGCCATCCCTGTGCTTAGTTACTTAAATGATATCAAGGCAAGAAGCTAGAACATATTGATCAAACAAGACGTTAAAAGTAGCTGAGAGCGCTAAGGCCTGAATGCGTTTAATCCTAATACTCCTCCTTCTCCACCCCACTCCGCTGCCCACCTCTGGCTGTTTTATGTTAACTCACTGGAGGGCCTGATCCGGTAGGTGGCCTCTGGGCACGCCTACTGGATCAGGCCCTGCATATGACTTAGGTGGCTGAATACTTATCGTCCCCTGGTTTGTGAATTGCTCTGGGGCTTAGGCAGAAGATAGGTGCCCAGATGCTTAGAGGGAGGCAGTACTGCACAAGCCCAGAGGTGGAAACGTAGGTACCTAGGGAACTTTTACTGCAAAAACTTAGGTGCTGAGTGAATTTAGGCACCTGCAGGATTTGGCGGTGGTTGTGCATTGCAGTGTTGCCAAAACAAGTATTTTGGTGCCTAACTCCATTTGTGCATTCTGGCATAAATGATTAGCAAACACAATTTAGCTGAGGGTTTAGCTTCATTTGATTCCTTCAGCAGTTTGGTGTATTCTTCTTTCTTAGACTGATGAGCCTGCACCTGTGGGGAATTATAATCAGAGAAAAGAGGAGGAAGAAAAACAATTGTTAAAACTCTCTCAGCAGCTCCAGAAACTTGCTGCAGTCCTGAGTCAGGACAATGTGACCAAGGGTTACACTGTGTAAGTAGTATAAACAGGCAAATACATTTTAATTCGCCTATTGTTAAGAAATATTAGGAAACAGGTGGCTTATAAAAATATATTCATTTGTACAGCTGAAACAGACTCATTCTTGTATGAGAGAAGCTGAAGATAAAATACCAAAAAATTCCATATAAACTGTTCTGAAATGTGGTCACTGTAGCATTCATATCCTTTTCATTTTTGTCTTTTTATAGTATGTCCCTTCCAGACATTGAAGCATGGGCCATTGCTCACCTATTCCCTCAGAGAAAACCTTTCTTCTCTATGCCCCAAACGTTCTAGCACCAAGAACAAAGAGGCACCAGTGGAAGCACAAGTTGCTGTGCCATGGGAAGGAGGTTTCTCTGGGGTCCCTGGAGGCTGGAGCCCTCTTTGCACACAGGGAAAATTGAGGCTCAAGAATGTGGGGTCAGAAAAATAAACCAAAACATAAAAGGGGCCAGACCTGACTGAAAGGCAGGGAGAGGCACATAAAAGAATACCGTCAGCAGGTAGGCACTGCGCAGGCTGAAGAGCCAGAATGGTGGCTGAAGATGCACAGCTCCTGTGGGGAGCAGTTTTGTTGACTGCAGACAAGAAGGATCTGACTAGAAGATTCCAAGGGTTGTGGTTAGGTCCAAAATAGAATGTAACCATCAGGGGTTGGGAAAGGGCGTTTATCTTCTGGACTGCAACCCCTGGCCATAGGGACCACCGCACACCCTTAGAGTTTGGGAATTTCTGCGTCTTGTGCTAGGAAGCTGAGACCCAGGAATGAGAACCCTGCTGCAAGGTAACTTCAGAAATGCTAAATGACAAGGAAAGTAATTCTCATTTATATTCTGTAGAATAATCTGGAGACGATCCATTAAAATAAGAAATTGTGGTAAACGTGGGGTGTCGTTTGTCTTGTGCAGAGATGGGAAATGTCAAAATAGTCCTCAAACAGAACAGGAAAATGAGGAAGAGGAGGATGAGGATGAAGAAAGTAGTGGGGAGGAAGATGCTGAAGAGGAGGAGGATGAAGAAGAGGATGATGATGATGAATTGGAAGATCAACCAACAATTAAAGAATGTATCACGGTTGGTGATTTTGTTGCTCAGCAGGAAGGGGATCTCACATTTAAGGTACATATATCTTTGAAAATATTATAAAATGTGTTTGAACACATACTGCATCCTCTGAATATCAAATGACTGTGTGTATTGACGGCTCAGAACTCTGATTAAAAAAATTAATGCAAATCCACTGCTCTCTCCAGTCCCTCCTTTCCAACTGCCCATCTCTTCTTCTAGACCGGGGGTTCTCAAACGGGGTCGTGACCCCTCGGGGGTCGTGAGGTTATTTGGTGGGGGGTCTCGAGCTGTCAGCCTCCACCCTAAGCCCTGCTTCGCCTCCAGCATTTATAATGGTGTTAAATATTTAAAAAGTGTTTTTAATTTATAAGGGGGAATCTCACTCAGAGGCCTGCAGTGTGAAAGGGGTCACCAGTACAGAAGTTTGAGAACCACTGTTCTAGACATGCCATCTTGTCAGACTATCCTGTCTATACAAAATAGTGCTTCTGGAGTAATCCTCGTATCCAGCTGCTCTGACCATATCCAGTTCCCTGCACTTGCTGCTTATTTTTTTTCCACATCAAATTCACATCTTCAGATCTCTACATAAATCTCAGCCCTTCCTATGTCCCTCTTAATTCTCTTTCTTTGTTGCTCCCTTTGTTTCCTTTTCCCACTCTTGCCATTGTGCCTTTCATGTTCCCTTAAACTTGGGGTAGCCTCTTATTTTTATCCACTGAGCATTCCTCCATACTCCTTTAATATCCATTTTCCCATGAATCCATTCTACACTGGTCTTAACAAAGACTCACCCAAACCTCCATTATCTGATGTTCTATCTTAGATTGTGAACTATTTGGGGCTGGGCTGTATCTTATCTTTGTTAAAGAGCAGTGTGTGTGTGTGTGTGTGTGCTTCAAAAATGGTTAGTAATTTCTGGTTGGAAATGTTGTGATGAAGCTTTTTCAGACTACTGTTTGGAGCAAAGCAGTCAAGAAAACTCCTTACAGATGCACACTTAACAGGGAAATCAGTCTGTGCTTTTAAAAACACTTTAACAAACTGGAGAATGCCAAAGCACGAACTAGCATGGTGGGGCTATGAGCTGCCATGTGGCACATGGGTGTTTGGGCCTTGGTCTCTTGTTTCTGGCCGTTTGAGTGTGAAGAACCATCTAGCAACCACTCCTTTTGACTCAGGAGCATATTTGATAGATGAGCTCTGAAAGGAGCCTTTGTGGCTGGAATCTGTAAGGTTAAGTACACCTCTACCCCGATATAACGCTGTCCTTGGGAGCCAAAAAATCTTACCGCGTTATAGGTGAAACCGCGTTATATCGAACTTGCTTTGATCCGCCGGAGTGCGCAGCCCCGCCCACCCGGAGCACTTCTTTACCGCGTTATATCCAAATTCGTGTTATATCGTGTCGCCTTATATCAGGGTAGAGGTGTATCTTTGTTTACATTTCCCCAAAATCTACTGTGCCTTCAAGAGCGGCTGAGCAAGAGGAAACCTTGGAGGCATATTCTGAATGCTTGGCCTGTAACTCTACTGAAATGCCTTCTAAGTTTTGTTTCTTATCTAAAAATAAAGTTGAGCTTTTACCACCATTGGATATCAGGAAAAAGTAAACTAGTTCACTAAAACTGCAGTTGTTTCAAAGAATTCATGATAAACCAGAATATGAAATCATCAGGGTAAACCAGTCCTAGATAAATATTAGATTTAAGAACAAATTAAAAGGCAGTTGCATTTTATTCTAAAAGACAGAATATGGCCGACAGTTGTTCCATGAGTAATTTTTAAACATCTGAATATCAATGCATTTGTCTCTTTTCTTCTCTCTCTCCACCCGCCCCGCATTACTGAAGAAAGGTGAAGTGTTGCTCATACTTGACAAAAAGCCTGACGGTTGGTGGATGGCTAAAAATTCCAAAGGGGAGAGAGGCCTTGTTCCTAAAACCTATCTCATGGTTAGTATGCTTCCATCTTCTTCCTTTGTATTTGTACATCAGAAATATGATGGGTGAGAGTGTATAAAGCTACAGATGGTTAGCAAAGCATTTTGTCTCACTTCACAATGATAAATTATATTGCTGTTAATTTTTTGTAAACAAAAGCGGAACCCTTGAAACGTGAGCTTTGACATGTAAGGGCAGCTGTGAATACCTAGTAGTGCTATAGAGTAATTCATATTCTGAGCTTAAAGAACACTTTCAAAAGCTCCTTTTAACTTTGTGCCAAAGTTTTTGTGCCCCATGAGACTTATTTAGGTGCATACATGGCATTTGTGCACTTAAATTGGGTAGATGTCTAATGAGAAAACATGATGCACACATTTGTGTTTAGATAACCCACTTGGGTAGATTGAGTCCTGTCCTGAAGTCTGACCTTTTGTAGCTTGTTGCATTGCACTGGTGGTTCTCTCTTGTGAGAGAGCCTTGCAGGGCCAAATCACAGAGCACATCAAGTAGCTATGGTTACTTTGTACTTCAAGGTTCAGATGCATTTTCCTCTCTGAGGAGGCTTGCTCTGGAAATGAGCTCTCTTGTTTACCATTTTAAGAGGCAAAAACTTGCTACCATAAAAAATGTAAAATTATTGACTTTAGCTGCAGAACCCAGGATAACATCATATTCTCATGGTACCCTGTAGATGTCAGTCATTTTGTTCACTGACCATTATAACCAGCTAAGCTCCTCTTCTAAGCTCTTGAGACATCATGATGAGCGCTCATACTGTTTTTAAAGTCTGAACTATGAAGTAGATAAAACACTTGACAACCTTAACCCTGAATTACAGGCATGCAATAAAGGAGTTGGCCAAGAGCCAAGTGAAGAGGAAAGTGAGGAAGACATAGAGGTGGTTGATGAAACAGCAGATAAAACCGAAATTAAAAAAAGGTAAAATGAGATTGCATTGGAGAAAATGAAGTGAAATGTAACCCCCTCCTTGTCATCATTATTTTTTTTAATGTGGGTGGTAAATTATTTGAAATGCAATACTTTGTCAGTTATGTTTCTCTTGGTCTGTAGCAATAGTTTTTTCAATACAGGGGCAGCTGGATTTATTGTGTAGATTTCCAGTTTGAACTTTGCTTTCAACTTCCAGTCATTTCTTTCGTTACTAGGGTTTTTTTTTTTTTTTTTTTGCCTCATAAAACCAAAGAGTGGCTGCTGTCCTAGCTTCATAAACCACTCCACAGAGTGCAAAATAGTAATGTGTTTCCCAGCTACCTGTTGATGGGCACATCCACCTGATGTACAAGATTTCCACCATTCAGCGACAGATGCATGTGTTTTATAGATATAGTAATTGTTCATTATGCATCCATATGTTGGCAATGCATTCATATTGGTTTGCTTTATGGTGTCCTTTTATTTCCCACCCTACCTACAGAACAGATTCTCACTGGAGTGCTGTTAGAAAAGCTATCACAGAGGTGGGTATATTTCTTATGATATTACCTTAATGTTGTAATGTCAGTGTAATCCATGGCTACACTATTTCTCGACAAAGCAGGTTCTGTCAGTGTGGTATAGCAAAATGGGAGGTTGTGTGTAATCATCCATGAGGTCAGTCTAAGGATGTTTTGTGCTGAGAGGCCAAAATAGCTCTTAAGATAACTTAGGGGAACAGGTATCAGAGGGGTAGCCGTGTTAGTCTGAATCTGTAAAAAGCAACAGAGGGTCCTGTGGCACCTTTAAGACTAACAGAAGTATTGGGAGCATAAGCTTTCGTGGGTAAGAACCTCACTTCTTCAGATGCAAGACCATTCTTGCATCTGAAGAAGTGAGGTTCTTACCCACGAAAGCTTATGCTTCTGTTAGTCTTAAAGGTGCCACAGGACCCTCTGTTGCTTTTTAGGGGAACAGGTGACTGAATCCCAAGGTTTGTGTGTTCTCCTTTGTGTTTGGCTGCCCTGGGATTGGAAGTTAGGTTAAGGACATAAACTAGTTTGTGGTTAGTGAAAATTGCAGCAAATTTAGAAAAAAAACCCTTATGTTTTGAGCAGAATAATACCATTGATGTGTTGGCAACCATGGGAGCTGTTCCTGCAGGATTCCGACCATCAACTCTCTCCCAGCTCTTAGAAGAAGGTAAGATTCTCTTGCAGTAAGTGCAGTGCAGGATTCGTTATCATCTGTGATGAGTTTCTGATCCAAATTACTAGTCTGTTAAGAACAGTCTCTTTCATTTTAAATTATTCATGATTGGTTGCCCATACTGGTTGTATATGACTCAATAGTGTGTAAGAGTCTTCTTAGTTTCTTTCTTTATTCATCTGGGGTGAAATCCTGGCCCCATTGAAATTAATGGCAAAACTCCCTGTGACCTTGATGATTTCACCCCTGGAAGGGGAGAAATCTCCAAGGCAGTTCCTGCAGGCAGTGTGGAATAAGAATACTAAAAACCCTTTTCCCCCCTCCCCTGCCACAATTTCTGTAGCCATAGCTTAATTGTGGACTTAATTCCTTTAAGCTCGAGAGGGCACTTGAAGAATGTTGATAGCAATGTTTTTTATTAATTGTACTTTTTGATTTCCTTTTGTCCTAAGAAATAAGATGGTGTGGGTAGAAAACACTGTGTTCCATAGATGGATGTTTCCCTGTAATGATGAAATCTCTAACTAAATTGAATCTCTGCCATTAGGAGAGATGGGTGAGGGAGTGTAAACAATATAATAAAATGTTAAAACGTTGTTTTTCTAGGGAATCAGTTTCAAGCCAGTTACTTCATACAGCCTGAATTGACTCCTTCACAACTGGCTTTCAAAGACCTAGTGTGGAACCCCGAAAAAGACACTGTAAGTAATTTCTGTTGATTAAAGTTCTGAATGCTGTCGCTTTTAGGATAGATGACCAGAGTCTTTCGATGAAGCGGTCCAGAGCCCAGAAAACAAATATCATGTTATTAGTAAATATTGAAGTGAGATAAATGTTAACATTCTTCTATGTCACACCAGAGCATTCCAGGCAGTAGATATTATCTCATCCTACTAGCTGACAGCCAGAACATCAAGAGAAACATGTGATGTCAGACCCTAGATAAGAACCAATTCCAGCTGAGCATACCTGTTGCTTTCCAGTCTTCCAGGTGAAACAGCTGTACAAATCCTTTAGTTAGATCTTAAACTTTTGTCTGACACTGTGAAATCCCTTGGTTCAGTTAAGTAGTTGTTTTTCACTGTGAGGTTTTGGTTCATTTTCTAACATAACTTTGCAATATCATTTGAATATTGTAGTGGCAAAAATGTGTGTAAGCCAGGCATTTAGAAGAGAGTAGCTCAGAAAATTGAAATGCCAGACTTCCTCCTGGGTCTTTGCTTATCTTGGTATCAGTGGGAGAACCTACTGTTTGACACATTAAATTAACTTGCATCTTCCACGTTATGGATGTGAATTACAATACAATGTCATTGCCATAAGACAAAGAGATGATCTGCACCAACCATTCCAGCTTACATTGGATAGACAGGATGTTCTCAGCCCTGTGTCTTGTCTGAGGGTACATTATAGGACACAGACTCCTGGTACATGTTCCAGATGGACATGGAAGAGTATTGAACTTTGGCCTGTATCGGAGTGTGGGTCTGTGGACAAAACTGAAGGGTGAGTGGGTGGTGTTGGTGTATCCTGCCCACTGTGGCATGGTAGATAAGCTTCAGACGTTTGTCATTATTAAAAACAATCTGTGTTGTGCAAATAAGTGGCCTGTGTACAACCTTAACTGTAACTAGACAGTGCTTTTTGCCAGGGCTTGTTAGATGGCTTTTTATAAAAATACTTTGATGACTTGATGGAGGTGAAATAGAGGTGGTCTCAAGCCAGACCCTGGTAGACCTGTGTTCATAAAAGCACCATCACACTTAACATTAATTAGCAGACGTGTTGTCTGAGCAGAATGGCCAAGAGCTGAATGGCACGGAGACTGACTGTTGTCCCCTAGAGGGGGTCTCTTCACAAAAGGGTTGAGATATTGCAGAAAAGCTGTGCTGTTGCCCTTGTGCTATACCTGTTCGGTGGCTAGAGTAATCCAGTCTCCATGGCACTGTGACACCTGTCACAAATCCTAAACACACACACACACACACACACACACACACACTATAAAACACATAATTATACTATATTTAGGAGGACCATGTAGATTTAATTCTCTGTTTTATTATTTTGTCTGCTTCACAGATTCAGCCAAGACCAACTCGAGTATCACTGATTTTAACTTTATGGAGTTGTAAAATGATTCCTCTTCCAGGAGTGAGCATACAGGTTCTCAGTAGACATGTTCGACTCTGTCTTTTTGATGGTAACAGGGTGAGTTGCTCTGATGCAGTAAAATGTAACGTTCCCAAAACAGTGAGGTTAAAACATGATGTATTTAAGGGATTTCTGAATGGATTTAAAATGATCACATTTGGGCTGCCTCTTCTTATGGGTAAAATTTTCAAAAGTGCCTAAGTGATGGAGGAGGTTAAGTTCCATTTTTAAAAGTGACTGAAACATTTAGGAGCCCAAGTCTCATTGAAAGGCAACGGGACTTGGACTTGTAAATGCCTCCGTCACTTTTGAAAATGGGACTTAACGTCTAAGTCACCTAGGTTCTTTTGAAAATTTTACCAATTTCATTTAACCCATTTGTGATGCTTTTTACACACAAGAAACAGATCTGCTGAGTACGTGTTATTTTTTACAGTCACTTTTTGGAGTACAATTGTACTTTCATCTTAATTGCAGTTTACACACCTTTGAAAAAGTAATATGAAAATGAAATATATAAATTTACTATAACTGGGCTAATTTCAGAGACTTTTTTTTTTAAAAAGAGCTTTCTGTAAACTCACGTTATTTTAGTAAATAAATTCTCAATGCAAATTTGATTGTTTGTCTAAAAAGCACCAAGCATACTTATACCATTGTATAAATTATAGACACAACATTAGTTTCTTAAATCCAGTTGAATAAAAATCTTATAATCCAGAGTTTCAAAATTCTGAAAACCTTTTATAATCTGCCACCAACCTCTGTGGACTCCTCAGAGTTCAGAGGACTCTTCCTCATTCATTTCACCCCACTATTCTCACCCCTACATCAAATCAGATATGTTCATGACCGAGGGAGTGTCGCATTGCACCTTCTGCAGCTGCTGCTAAGTTGCTAGAAGCATTGCTAGAGAGGCTGTGCTGGGCTTGGTGATTCTTCTTTCAGGGAATGTGATTCCTCTGCAGTGTTCTTAACACGTCCTAGCTAAGAAGGGTGAAGGACAGACATGGTCTGATCCTGCACGGCAATGCTGAATGCTGGACTAGCCTTGCATGATCCTATGTTTTCTTAGAGCTACATAATTTTCCAGAAAACTAGTTTTTAATATTTTCCCCACCATAATTTCCTATCTCATTTTAGGTACTGAGTAACATTCATACAGTTAGAGCTACATGGCAACCTAAAAATCCCAAAACATGGACCTTCTCTCCACGGGTAGGTATATAGCCTAGCAAATGGACTTGGCCAGTATGTGTGTGTGTCTGCTAGTTGTAATACATCTCACTCAGATGTTGTCAGCCAATAGGTTCATCTCACTTTTAGTCTTCTTACATTTTCTTCATATATTAGAACGGTAAAAATGGGACTAATCTGTACTGTGCCTGAGGTATTTAGCCCTCAAAAGCATTAGCTCTGTATGAAGGGCCGTATCTTGCAAACACTTGCTATCGAGCATAGCATCTAGTACCCAGTAATCCCAGTGACTTCATGGTGATAAAGCACAATGCTTGGTAGTGTTTGCAGGATTGGGCCCTAACACAGCATTGCTGTTGGCTCACTTAAGTCAAGACTGTTGCAATTTCTCTCGGCCAACAGATCTGACCAATACATTTTCAGTTTGGGTCAGTTTGATGTTGATGATAATATCTGGCAGTCTCCACCCATAGATCGCAAAACCTCTACAAAAGTGGGCATGCATTATAATTCCTGCTTTACCTATGGAAAGACTGATGCACACAGATGAAGTGACATGCCTAAGGTCACAAGTACAGTATAGCTAAGATACGATAAATGTTGTAAGGCCCACAGCTGCACCCCCTCAGAGGGGAACTGATAAGGTTTTATTAGCTAATCAGGACTGGGTTAGGTGTAGGCTTGGCAGAATTCCATTTTTTTTCGGTTTCAACAATATTGATTTTTATTATTTTTTTCAATTCTTAATTATTTTTATTTTTACAGTTGTTGGAAATTAATGGAGGATAGCGTTGGAGTTTGGGAGGAGCCATTCAGCAGCAGGATGGCCTCCCCCATGGCTGAGAGCTTGTCCTTCTCCTCCTGGGCCTGGCCAGGGGTCTCTGCTCTGGCCAGGCCAAGACCATAGCCTTCCCCACACCTTGCGCCTGCAGGGATCCATTGTCACCAGCTCTGTAGCCATGCAGCTCTGCAGTCACGTGACAGCAGGGCAGCAGAGAGCTCTCTGTGCTGCTGTAGGGCCGGTGACATGCCATTCTTGCAGGCACAGGGTGCGCGGGGTAGGATGTACTTGTGCTGTCTGTTGCCTATGGATAATTTTTTTTGTCGATTTCAGTGTGAAGTTGAAATCGACATTTGACAACATCTGTCAATTTAAATCGAATCCTGCCAAATAAAGTTGTGTGTGTACCAAGGAAATGCTGTGAGGAACGGGTGTTAGTTATTCAGCAAGTGGCACTCGGTGCTTGGAATCAGTATAAACTTGAACACTAGAATGTGTTATTAGCAATGGAAAGGAGGAGAGTGCTGCTGTGAATTAACTTCCTTTGTAATTTCGTTATCACAGTTTATGACTGATAACCTGCCTTAAACTGATGTTGTGTAGGAACACTGTACGCTGTCAAAGAACTGCTGTATGTTAACTCCAGGGGTGGCTGTGTTTCTCTGGTGGGCAAAATCGTCTCTTGTTTGTAAAATGCTTCGAATGCCGATCATTACTAAAGGAGTTACTTTTACAGATTAGCAGCATTTTATGGAAAAACAGAATGAGAATAGTATTTTTTGCCTTAAATTGAATCTTTTTCGTTAAAAGATAGTGATGAATAATGAGATTGAGTCTTTTACAGAAGATCCTAGAATCAATGTGTTCAGAGGTTTTTAAAAATTGGAATCTTGAAGATCTACACTCACACCTTATTTTTGTTTTAATTTATTAGGTAACAGGCATTTTACCCAGCCTGCTTGATGGTGACTGTTTTATCAGGTCCAATTCTTCATCTCCAGACATTGGTATATTATTTGAACTTGGCATCACTTATATTCGCAATGTAAGCATATAAAGATGGATACATTTTCAAAACTGAATGTTTTATTATTATTACTTCCAGAATCTCAACATCAAACAATCATAGTACAATAGAAAACTTTTTGTTTTTTATTTTTCCTTGGCTTTACTAGTTTTTTTAAGTGAGTGCTAGTCAAATGTTAGATTGACAGCAGTGGAAACTGAAATCCTATTAATCCACAGAAAAGGTATAACATCCATCTCACCCCACCCACTACCATCTGTGGAAGAATAGAAAGGTAGTTTTCGCTCCTTGTTTAGCGATCAGAACACTTTCTCTTTCTGATCACTGGTCATCAGAAAGTTTTACTTGTCCTGAAAGCATTTTTACTGGTCTTCCAAAGATCTGACATGCATTGTAATTATTAAGGACCAATTTCTTATCATTCTGGTTATCATCTTGCTTTCCCCATTGCCTTCTAATTTTGGCATGATTAATAGCTCATAATCAAATTGTTCAAGAATAATCTTTTATATAATTTGAAAGCTGAAATTGCAAACTCTTTCAAAAATGTATAACATACTGGTTTCTAGCTCCAGTGGTTACTATCTGTCTGATTTGGTACTTAGAAGGATTGAGACTAGAGGGTGATGTGCAGAGAGCCAGTTATCAGCGGCATGAGCTCCCATGAACTCTGAGATATAAAACCAAATAATTACACCACTGGAAAGCAGAGATTCTTCGCTGTCATTTCTGATGGTTCATGAAATATTGGCTCTGAAGAATCACTTGTTCCTCTGTCTAACAGTACTTTTTGCCATTGTTTCAGGGCAGAATATAGCAAGTTCAACATGGGTCATATAGTCCCGCTCTGCTGAGTCACCACATTAACTCTGATTTTTCCCCTGTAGCAGGTATAATTTCATGGTCTAGGAGAATTGTATATATAAATAGACTAGCTCTGTGTCTTTTGATCATTGGCGGTCTGGAGGGGCCTGTTGGGGAATGATGGCCTTCATTATGCTATTTGTCTAGTCAGGATTTTATTAAGGATGTGTGGCTAGAATATGGTTGTACAAGGGCTAGAGTTTGTGCAAACACCCTGTTGGTCTTAATAATACCTAGCTCTTGTATAGCACTTTCCATCTGTTGATTTCAAAGCACATTACAGAGAAGGTAGGGATCAGTATCTCCATTTTACACATGGGGAAACTGAGGCACAGAGAGGCAAAGTGACTCCCCCAGGGTCACCCAGCAGGCCAGTGATGGAGCTGGGAATGGGACTCAGGAGTCCTGAGTCCCAGTCCAGTGTTCTACCCACCAAGCAACGCTGCCTCCATTACAAGTAAAATATTCTAGTGTTTGTGGTCACTGATATCATAAAAATGGTTGTTATAGATTGATAAACTTCACTCAATTACTTTTTTTTCTCAGCGCATCACTAAAGGTTGTTTGGAGGCTTTACAACTATGCATTTCCTTATTGAGGGCTTGTCTACATGGTGCAGCAAAGTATGCCAGAGGGGTGAGATATGTGAAGTGCAGTAATGTGTTGCACTCTACCCTCCCCATGTAGACCCTGCCGGTGTGCTCTAAAAGGTACCTAGTTTGTGTTAACCTAGTCATGTTAACCCAGTGTGCTTTGCTGGCGCTGTGTAGGCAAGTCTTTAATGTCTTGCTTTCTTTAGAATTAATCTTATCTTTGCATTTCCTGGCTTTCTAAAGCTTGTTTTTTATAATTACAACATTTTTGTAAGGTTTTGTAACTCTTAAATTACTGTTATGAATTCTCAACCTCAGCTCCAGTTTAACTGGTGGTGATTGTTGTTTGTCTGGTAATGTAATTTCAAAGGCCTGTGGGTGAGTGGATTTGTTGTTTGTATTTTTTTAAGTTCCCCGTAGACTAAGGGTAACTTCAGATACACAATTGGACAGATATTTTCATGTGGTAATAGCTGCACAATTGTCTAATTCCAGCCCAACCTTTATTTGAAAATCAGGCCCATAATCTCTATTTAACTTTTTAGTTGCATGTAAACACATACCTAACACACACAAGGTTAGGGCAAAAGACACTCAAAAATGTTGTGATCTATACCCAATCCCCTGAAATTTTCAAGGTATATTTACATAGTTCTGGAACCTTTCATATTTTTAAGGGAGATCTTTTATCTGTGGTTCCACAAAGTGTCATTCATCTCTTAGGTTTTCTATTTTTAGCTGGCTGAATAAGAAGTTTTATTCTTCTCTTACTTTCTAGTCAACTGGTGAAAGAGGAGAGTTAAGCTGTGGTTGGGCATTTCTAAAACTCTTCGACTCCAGTGGAATTCCAGTTTCTTCCAAGTAAGTTGGCTGTATTTTCCTCTCAGAGTATGAGGATTTTTTTTTAAACTCATACTTTTGCTTGCATTTTTGATGTACAAATTTTTGTTGCAGTTAGCAGTAGAGCTGGAATTTCACATGTATTAACTGTATATATAAGGACATGTGTATTTAATTGCAGAAAAGTTAATCAGATTTGGGATTCTAATATTCAGGTGATGCTGGAACTTCTAATCAGCATGTTTTTGTCCTAACTATCCACCCCTCAAAGGCTCAAAATTAAGTATCCAAAAACTGGAATGCAAGTGTATTTTGCAAATGATTGTTTTTGATCTAGGTTACTACAGAGAAATTAGGTTAAGTGGAAAAAAATTAAAAATCCAATTTATTAATCCCCATTGACACTCAGTTTATATTTTTGCATTTATCTTGGCCTAGACAGTGAAAATCAATTTGGTCACTTTAACTTTTTCATAGATCCATAGTCTATAAGGCCAGAAGGGACCACTGTGATCATCTAGTCCATAGAACCCCCTCCCTGGATTAATTACTGTTGGAACTAGAGAATTTGTTTCAGAAAAATATCCAATCTTGATTTAAAAATGGTCAGTGATGGCAAATCCACACAACCCTTGGTAAGTTGTACCAATGGTTAATTAACCTCACTTAAAATTCTGTACTTTGTTTCCAGTCTGAGTTTGTCTAGCTTCAACTTCCAGCCTTTGGATCTTGTTAAATCTTTGTCTGCTGGACTGAAAAGACCATTATTAAATTTTTGTTCCCCAGGCAGGTACTTATAAATTGTGATCAAGTCACCCCTTAACATTCTCTTTGTTAAATTGAATAGATTGAGCTCCTATCATTATGTCTTTTGTTTACAGGTTTATGTCTAATATTCCAAAAGCTTATGCTTCAGGGCTTCAGCCAGCCACCTGTAGGGATCAAGAAGGGATTCCTTCCCTCTATCCCCCGCAATGTATTCTGGGTTTTTTGGTCTCCTTCCTTTGAAGGATCAGAGATGGCCACAGCTGGAGATGGAACACTGGACAGGGTGTGTCATGGCTCTGAGGTGGCATCAAGCATTTCTCTCTCTCTCAGTGCTTGGCAGGCTGGTTCTTGGTCACATGCTCTGGGGCTAACTGATCACCATAAGTGGGGTCAGTGTAGGGGACCAGGGTGAGGACAGTCTGGCTCAGCAGTCACAGCTGAGTTGGGGTTCACACATCAAGAAATGTAGTTGGTGAGCAGGGGTTGGGGAATCGCTAAGACCGGGTTCCATAAGCAAGTGTTGGAATCAGAGTCAGTCTGGCATCAGAGACTGGAGATCAGAGATAGCACCGGCTGGAGTCAGGAGGCAAGAGTCAGAGTTGAGCTGGGGTCGGAGACTGGAGATCAGGAGATGAGGTGAGGTCTGGAGTTGCACCAGGCCAGAAGTCTGCGTGGGTTGGCCAGACAGCTTCCTGGGGCACCCTCCAGGGTTAAATAGTGCGATTGGCCAATCAGAGGTCTGCAGAGTATTGTCACTCTGGATTCTTTGGGTGGTACAGTACTTCCTGTGGCTCCTATCCCCATGCTCCCTGGCTAGGGCTCTACATGGCCTCCCAGTGGCACTGTGAGAATGTTAGCCGTCTCAGGTTCTGCAAACGTGGGTTCCAGTCTGTGGATCCTTACAGTCAGGAAGAAATTTCCCCCCAGATGAGATTGGCAGTGACCGTGGAGTTTTTTCGCCTTCCTCTGCAGAGTGTTGCTGTGGGTCATGTGCCAGGATTTTCTAGGTATATCTAACTTAATCATTTTTGTGCCATTGGCCTTGGTCCCTCCTATTCTCTGCCTGTGGCACATAATGGTCTAGTCTTCTGTGGGCTGTAATACTTTGGTCTAATTTATAAATAAATTATAAATTAAAATAAATTAATGGAGATATCCTATCTCCTAGAACTGGAAGGGACCTTGAAAGGTCATTGAGTCCAGCCCCCTGCCTTCACTAGCAGGACCAAGTAATTTCAGTTGTTGGATTTAGTGTGCGGGTGCTGGGTGGTGGTTAGTGGCCTGTGATATACTGGAGGTCCGATTAGAGGTCTGTGATATAAAGGAAGTCCCTTCTGGCCTTAAGCGCTAGGACTCTATAAGGCATTTTTTCCAATACTTTAGTTGTTCTTGTGGCACTTTTCTGAGCCCTCTCCAGTTTATCAACATCATTCTTGAACTGTGGGCACCAGAACTGGACCCAGGATTCCAGCAGTGGTCACACCAGTGCCAAACACAGAGGTAAAACAACCTCTCTGCTCCTACTCAAGATTCCCCTGTTTATGTATCCCAGGATGGCATTATCCCTTTTGGCCCCAGCATCACACCAGGAGCTCATGTTCAGCTGATTCTCCACCATGACTCCCAAATCATTTTCAGAATCACTGCTTCTCAGGAAGGAGTCCCTCGTCCTGTAACTTATAGGTCCTTAGTGCTTCAAAATGCTGCACTGTAATATTTGTTTGTTTAAAAACACTGTGGAATTCACTACTACAAGAAAGGACTGACACTGCTCTCACTGCTAGCAGAACTAAACACAAATAAAAACAAGCAATTGACTCCACCCATCTAAGGGGACAGAATGAGGGAGATTGTTTTGTTTTAAAAAGTTGTGGGATGTTCCCATCAGTTGATGATGGATCAGCAGAAAAACCTAAACAGATAAAAACAACCACATGAGAAAATTTACCAAAGCTCTTTAAATGGCTGAATTGAACAAGACACAAATAGGCTTAACTTGGACTATCCACCCCCATAATTCCATGCAATTGCTTCAAGCTTTTGAGGGGAAAATCAAATTAGTCCTAATTGTCTGAGTAATTTGACCATCTGAATAGCGAACCACTCTCTAATGTGCTTTATTTTTTACCTTGGTTTTAGTATATGTTTGTGATGTTCTAGTTTAAGTACTGGAATTATAACCTCACCACACTCCAATGCCATGGCTAGCCCTCCTTACAAAGAGAATAAATTATATCGATTTGAAATGATAGCAATAAGTGTGCAGTTTCTAAGAGCAAAATTATTCAAACAGACACACCTCTGGGTTGCATTATCAACTTCTGCACTTTCTGTCCTTCTCTCATATAGGTGCACATTCCTTTCTTCTCCTTCCAAAATGGCATCAACCCTAAAATGATAGAACATAAGAACGGCCGTACCGGGTCAGACCAAAGGTCCATCTAGCCCAGTATCCTGTCTACCGACAGTGGCCAATGCCAGGTGCCCCAGAGGGAGTGGACCTAACAGGCAATGATCAAGTGATCTCTCTCCTGCCATCCATCTCCATCCTCTGACAAACAGAGGCTAGGGACACCATTCCTTACTCGTCCTGGCTAATAGCCATTAATGGACTTAACCACCATGAATTTATCCAGTTCTCTTTTAAACGCTGTTATAGTCCTAGCCTTCACAACCTCCTCAGGTGAGATGTGAAGTCATTTTGAGTTGGGATTTTACTCCAGTATGAACAGTGTTGCCCAACATTCACTGCTATAAACATACAGTTTGTTTCTTTCAGTACTTCAGTAAAGAAGGCCAGGCAAGACAAAACTGACTAATCAATTTAACACTTTCAGAGACTGACATTCTTTTGGTTTTATACTCCGTGGGCTCATCCCAAGAAAGTGCCCCGTAAGGCATGCCTTTCTCACCACATGTTCTAGTTTGAGTCAAATTAGGCCAAAGGACATAATAGTGGAATAATTGAATGGAATGGGATTAGAACTGAAACTTGGGGTCATTTGTTACGTATTCACTCCGTCAGCAGCTACTGAGGTATCACACTTGCTAAATGAATGTGTAAAGTATAGTAACATACACTGAGCTATTTGAAATATGGCTCAACCTAGCCTGACTCAAATCTAAATTGGTCCAAACCATTTAAAAAAAATCTTGCTCATAGATGTGCACTTTCCTACTGTGCATAATTAATGTTTTAGTGGCTAATTGCATTGTTTGCTCTGTCTCCCATAAATGTTATATCTGCTTTGACAAATGGAGTAAAATAGAGTAGAAGATGATGTGAGCTTTGAAGAATAAAAAAGAAATCTACTGTCTGCTCTGTCAATACTCCTTTTAACAATAAAAAGCATACAGCGCAAGAGAAAAGAGTTTTCTTCTCATTTCTTTTCTCTTAGTGTATTGGTGATCCTTCCATAAGACTCATGTCCTGCCCTGCTGCTAATACAGTGATGTTAATACAGTGTCTAGAATTTTGAAACGAAATGTTTATCTTCAGGATGAAAACCTTCAAGCTTTGATGGCTAAAGTTTGACTCATGAATTAACATTTAGATGCCTAAATTAAATATGGATTCAGGAGATTGACTTTAGGCACCAAAGTCAGTGTGGATTTAGGAGCCTAACTTAAGTTATACAAATTTTAAAATTTCTCAAGTAGTAGTAGAAGTATCAAGTAGTAAGTGAGCAGAAATCTTGTGCCTGTTAAGTTACCAAATTTATTGAAACATGAGAAATGTCAGAAAGTTGAGTCTAGAATTGTCCATTAGAAATGTCATCTTTGAATGATTGAGCAGTGTCAACACAATCAGTTTCACATTATTAAAATGTATTTTTATACATACCTTTGGTTGCTGTTTGAATGAACAAATACAATTGACACAAGATGAAGACTGCAATTTGTGAAAATGTGAGTGAGAAGAGACCTTTGTTCAGACTGCAGAAATACAGGTTTTTGGGAACGAAAACATGACGAATTTTTTGTTATATTTCATTTTAAACAACACTATTGGACTTGCATTTAAGAGAATTATTGCTAGTACTTGTTTTGAAATGTGGCTGATTTGTTACTGTAAAAGAGAATCTTCAGGCTTGCTTCTTGAGTTTCAACTGTTGTGAGTGATTAAGCAAAATCAGCTCCTATTAAAATATTAATAATAAAGCAAAGATCACTCTTATTTTTAAAGAAAAGAGATCCAGTTTTTATTTTCAGAGAAAAGTGATGCTATCGTTTTCATTTCCCCCGATTATGTTTATTAAAGTACATTACTGTTTATTAACAGGACATATGAGCTTCTTTTGAATGGTGGCACACCCTATGAGCGGGGTGTTGAGGTGGACCCATCAATATCAAGAAGAGGTACAGTTTCACATGTACATTACATAAATGAAATGACACAACAATTGGTTACTGTATTTTGCAACCTTGCAAGCTTATAAATCCTCTGAGGTTCTGAGTGGAGCGTGTAACTATGCTTGACATTCAGAGTCCCTTTGGCAAATTGCAGGGAGAGGGAAACGAGCAGGCATGAGCTCATAAACAGCTTCCTTTTACAAACAATGAGGAAATTGACTTTATTCTAAACTTGTTACTGATCGTCATTCATGCCAATGTATTCTCAGCATTATCTATAGTATCTACAATTATGTCCTTCAAATGGAGACGAGCAGGAAGAGACGGGTAATAAAACAAATATGTGGCAAGACGATGATAGATTTTTATTGCCACTTTTTTGTGATAACCCACATTATTCAGACTTGGCTTCAACTCACACCAAAATGTGGTTACCTCAAAGAGATGGCAAACTTTTTCTTTTATAACATATCCTTCCAAATAAGCTGTCCATGCCCTGATTCTCTTAAATGGACCTTAGCAGTGGAGGGCACAACCCAGCTTCCATTAAATTATCCTTTAAATAGTACCACAAATGAAGGGGTGGAGAGAGGTTGTTTGAGTGCTGGCAAGGAGAATTCTTCTGTTTATGTGTCTGAGTGAATTTGATGTTAACATTGGCTGGTGTCATAATTGTTTAGGTCGATGTTACTCTTACCTTGTCTTAAGAGTTCCATGATTTTTAATGGCTGAGATTTGTTTGTTTGTTTGTTTGTTTAAATGGATGCGTACAATAGTGTATTGTTTCTTGAATTGCACTTAGCAGCCTTAAATAAGTTACTTGTTATGGAATATGTAGTGTGTGTGTGTGCATATCCTCCATTGCAGTAAATGAAATTTCACCGTAAGTGGGTTCAAATGATGCACTGTCGATATTTTAACCCAGGGGTGCCCCCAGTGTTCCTCCTTCGCTGTGATAAACCCAATTTGCCAGAGGTGCTTGTTGTTGCAGGGTGTGGACAACCTTGGCCTCTCCCGACTCCCTCCAAACCAATGACCTGCTCTTCTCTTTCTTTGTTCTGTCTCATTTGCCCCTCCCCTTCTCAGCATTGTTTCAAGGGCCGGATCAACAGGCTGAAAGAGCATATGTCTCTACTTTGAAAAATCATACACTGGTGCCAAGCTTCTCTTCATAGATCAACACTGACTGTGCTATGCCTCTCTCAAGCATAACATGCACTCAAGGCTACGCATATATTTTAAACAAATCAGAAAAAAGTTCTTTGGTACTTGCTGCCTAGATCATGAGGTTATGCAAGTGCACTTAGGAGATGTTGACTTCAGAATGTGCTAATTTTAAATGATTTTTTTTCTTGGTTCAGAATCAGAAAGGAAGTTTCCTTTTCATGCTTGAAAAGTGGACTTGGAAACTTAGCTTCACTTTGCCATGTGCATATTTAAATGTGCCTTCTCATTTTATAATACTCAAACATCAAAAATGAAAACAGATGTTTTGAAGCTAATTTCAACTGTTTATGTCTTAAGCAAGCAGTGGTGTTTTCCATCAGATGATAACACTGAAGAAACAGCCTCAACTTCTAGTGAAACTGAGATCATTAAGCACACGATCAAAAGGCATCCTGAAGTAAGTGTTCTATGTGTGTAAAAATAACGTGAAGATCTGTCCATGATAATTTGTGTCAGTGGATCAATTCTAATGTAATGCATAACTGGAAAAAGTTGATCACCAAGTATTGTCTGTGTTTTTTGTTTTCGAAAGCTCTCTGTGTATGTACTTATATAGCCTCAATTACCATAGTATAAACACATATTCCACAAATGTTAATCAAACCATACAATTCATGAGTTGGGGAAGTATTGTTATCAGGCAGATTGAGTGACTTCCCTGAGGTCACACAGGAAAACTAAAGAACTGGGAACTGAAGCTAGCTCCCGAGTCCTTGTCCACTGCCTTAAGTACAAGAGCATCCTTCCTCTTTATAGGTCCCCTAGTGGAGAGAGTGCTTACTCCAGAAGTGTAATCTCTGTAGAAAACAGTAACCATTGAGGCTACATGTGTTCCCCTCAAAGAACTGAATGTGTGGTACAGGGTTATATAATGATCATGGTGGAGTCACCTGCTAATGAAAGCAGGACCAGAAAGAACTCACAAGACCACCGCAAAAGATGAGAAATCAAGGAAGTTAGCTCCCTTAAGATTAATTTCCTTAGCAACACTACAAATGTTGATAGTGACTTATCACATATTATTGGCCCACTGTGATTTTTCTCTCAAGACAAGATCCTCCTTCCCTAGAACAGATTCAGTGAAGGAATCTAAAAAATGGGAGTGGCATTAATGGAAGAAAGTGGCCAAATACACTCTCCTATAAAACAGAAGATACGGTGGCTTACTTGGTGGCATCACTATGATATAGAGAATAATTGGCTTCACATTCTGCTTTGCCTCTGGAAGTACAGAGTTGGGGTGTTCTGTTTGAGGGACTAGAGTTCTTTAGCCCCCCCCCAAAAAGTGTGAAACTGGAGGCACTTAAGGATTCAAACTTGATACAAGTCTTTGGGTTTATATCGGGTTGAAGCTAGGGGAGCCAAGGCTATTTACACCAACTGAAGATCTGGCCCAGACTTTGGAAATCAAGAGAATATTTTTTGGTGCTTTGGGAAAGGTCAGCATGTGGCATGTGTGTGAATGAAACATAGGCACATGGAGAACTCCTTTGGCCCTTAGAATGTACATGGTTACTATTTCAAGATTCGTACATAATTTATACTTTGTATTGGAGAGTAAGCTTCTTTAAGAGTGGGATCTGAATTTAGACTGGCAATACTGCAGCAGTTGCTATATAAACTGATTTGGCAATTAAGGCTTGATCCTTCCCCTTTGTAATCAATGGGTGTTTTGCCATGGACTTCATCAGAAGAAGAATCAGACCCTTTAAAGAACAATTTAGTCTCTCCAAAGTGTCTCCTGTGTAGAGTTTAAATATATTGCTGCCTGGGGAAAATCTGAAATTAGATGTGCATTTTAATGACTGTTCTTCCATTTACACAATCAAACTCACAATACTTTTGACTAGCTTTAAATTTTTTCCTGCTTTAAACAATCGGAGTCATTTATTGGTGGCACCGAACTGCTTCTCACAGTCTATGCATAAAGCACATGATCATAGTGATGGCTTTGTGAACCTGTAACTTCATATAATATATGTTTATTCACATACATTGATACGGCTGTAATATGTTTTCCACCTTATGAGAATGCATTGCATGAGTTGTTTTGGAAACAAATCTATAACTTTTTATTTCTCTTTCTAACAGTCTGCTACCAGAAACATTAATTGGCAGTATGTGCTACATTCATCTCTTGATATTTTATCGACAAATTCTCAGTGATGTGCTGCTGAAGGACAGAATAAGCATGCAAAGTGCTGGTAAGAATTGTTGTTCTGGTGAAAAAGAGTCAGATGGGAAAAGGTAGTGTTGGTACTCTCGGCTTCTGGTCACTTTTTCAGGAAGAGAATATTTCCAGAATTACTAGAAGTTAGGCCTAGCAGAATATAGTACAATACATGCACCCAAGTTTGTATAGATTTTACTTTTCTAAAAAGTTTAAAGATTTGCACAATATAATAGATCTCAGCCAATTAGGATGGCAGTGTGTTGTTTTTGTAATGGAATCATTTGTCATTAACTCCAGTTTAAGAAAGATCTGGGGCCCAGTATGTTAACTGCCTTATATTTCTTGCCGTCTTATGCAGTTTTACCTACATGTTCCAATTTTCAGAAGTATGAATGAAAGTAGCACACCGTATCTAGAGTGTATAGACATTCTATAACCATTCAGTCTGGAGGAACTTCATTTGCAGTTTCCAGTGGAAACTGAATGAAACCTCTTCTCCCTCAGCCATTTTTAGAGAATCCCTTGTTTCTACTCAAGAGTCTTTTTTTAAAGTTTATTAAGTATTTCTTTGTATTTCAGGCTAGTAATATTTTAACTTACATCAAACGAGTTGTCATATTTGACTAAAGTTCTCACAGTGGAATGCAAACATTGCAAGCATAGTTTTGTTTTCAGTGAAGTGTAAAAGTCTACTATAAAAAATTATTTTGAAAAAGAAGTATTTGGTGAATAAGGGCCACAAGTGTTGCAACAAACATTCACTGAGGAGTTAGGAATTCCTCATCACTCAGAATCCCGATGTTGCATTCCCTGTGTTTCCAGGTTATCTCCAAATTCTGCTACAATGCTTTAACAAAGCTGAGTATGCATGTTTGCAGTGTACAGCATGATAGTGAATGTCTCTAAAGGAGGGCTTTTTTCACTCTTGAAAGTGTTTACAAGTGCCTTTAACTGCCAGGGTCCAAACCTAACTTGTTCATTTTTGATGTGTATATTCTCATGATATCTGCAAGTGAACGGGAGAGTGGTTCTATCGTTATGGTTAATAATTCTTCTCACGTTTCCCTAATCATGAGGGTAGGCAGAGGAGAGGAGGAGCTCTTAAAACCTATGTCTGACAGCAGAAAGAATAAAATCAATTAGTCTTAATAGATACAGGCTCAGACATATTCCTTTCAGTAAAAGTATAACAATTTTACTGTGTTCTCTAATTGTGACTGTTTAAAAAGCCACAATATAATACATCACAAGTGTAAACCATGGTGTAGTAGGTTGATATTTATTCATACTTTAGAATGAGGCTATCTGAAGAATTCTTGGTCTTTCTTCTCTATCTCCCCCCTAGACTTTCTAAATAATGTACCGTCTACTCCCAGGGTAAGGACTTCTGTAGTGCTCGTACCAATAAAATTAAGCCAACATTCTAGTTCATATTTAGGTACCCAAATACGTTTAATTTTCAAAGGTGCTCAAAGTCATAATTCCCATCATGGCTTCCAGAGAGGTAATCTGCGTTGTAGATACTCAGCACGTCTAAAAATAAGACCCTTTATTTAATTTTTAGCATATATAACCTCTTATTATTATTATTATATTAAATTAGACTCTGAAGATAAACTCATTTAGTAGATTATTGGATTTTTAAGGCCAAAAGGGACCATTGTGATCATTGAACGTGACCTCCTACTTAACTGCCCAGAGAATCTCACACTGTGATTCCTGCAATAACTCGTAACTTCAGTTTGAGCTATAGCATGCCTTTTGGAAAGACACAGTCTCTTGATTAGAGACTCCAAGTGATGGAGAATCCTCCACATCCTTAATAAGTTGTTCCAGTGGTCAATTACCCTTACTGTTAAAAGTTTCTGCCTTATTCTTCTTCGAGTGATTGCACATGTCCAGTCCACTGTAGGTGTGTGTGTGCCTTGTGCACAGTTCTCAGAGAACTTTTCCCCTCAGTAGTACCTGTTGGGGTGGGTTGAACCCCTCTGTTGCCACGCGCCACCGTGTGCCGATATAAGAGGGCAGAGCCACCCCTCAGTTCTTTCTATCGCCAGTGACTGTAGGAGTGCGTCCACTCTTGCTGTCGCAAGTTTATCTCTCTCACTCTTTGTTTATAGTGTGTTTCTCGTTGAATGCTTAGGAGTGAGTTTATTTAGTATACAGTTAGTGGTAGTGGTAGGCTTTTAGCTGCTAGGTGCATTTTGGACCAGATTTGGTTTTCAGGACCAGAGCCATGCCTTGCTCCCCAGGGTTCAAGTCCTGCTCGTTCTGTGCCAGACTGATGCCGGTCAGTAATCCACACCCCAGCTGTCTAAAGTTTTTGGGGGAGGCCCACGTCTGTCACAAGTGTTACGTTTGTAGAGGGTATAAGCTGCGGTCAAAAAAAAATACAGCAGTGAGGCTTAAGTGTCTCCTTATGGAGAAAGCACTTCGCCCTCCATTGAAGCTGTCGTGTTCAGAGCATTCTCTGAGAGGGGCATCAGTGCCTAGTACGACTCCCGAGATGTCTTCAGCTCCACGTTCAGTGTCTCTGGTACCAAAGGAGAGACACGGAGCTGCCAAAGACATGGTACCTCGCTCAGCAAGACTTTTGGTACCAAGGCCCGCTAAAAGCAAGGCCCCTGCAAGGGACTCTGAGGGAACGCATTCCCCAGAGTGCTCCTCTCCTGCAAAGGGGGGTTAGTTGACTCTGGAACCTGTGTCAGGTCCATCAGAGCCAACCCCTGAAATTTCTATTAATCAAACCCAGGATCCAGTTCCAGTACTGACGACACCGGAAGCCTATGCTGCCGCCAGAAATCTAGACACCCTCTCGGTATCGGTGTCCCTAGTAATGTAAGAAGGGTTTCAGCTGGTATCAACTGTAATCCCTGCACCAGCCCCGCAGAAACATGCGGTACCAGTGCTGCTTCCAGTGCCTAGGAGGCTGGTATTTTCCAGGGGCAAGCCGCTGTTAATATCCCTGGTAGAGCCATCTCCAGCTTTGACTTACCTGTCTCCTGTCCACACGGGTTCAGCTCCACCATTGTCACAGCACTCAGTCATCATCATCAGATTCTGAAGTGGGATCTTTTGTGTCCTATACCAGACAGGAAGCTTAACCTCCATCTGAGCTGTGGGGTCCATGGATGTCTCAACAGTCCCAGTAAGGGGCAGTGGCCGGCACAGCTATGGGGCCCACCACCACCATATTCTGGATGCCATGAGGTGTCTCTCCCCCTGCTAGGACCTCTCCTCATCCATCTGAGTTGGCTTCTTCGAGGGTGCACAGAGATCATCAGCACTGCACACAGTGTTCCCCAATGCCCAGTAGCAAGCAACTGGAAGTTGCTCAGACAGCTCCTCCTGCAGCAGAAGCAGATCAGCCATTGCCTCAGCATCCTGATGCGTCTTCATCCTCATGAACAGGTGAGGCTGTAGGGATGGTGAGCAATTCTCCCCTGCCAGAGCATTACAAGGCTCACCAAGAACTGCTTTATGCCGTGTAGTTGTAGCTGTGTTGGTCCCAGGATGTGAGAGAGATAAGATGGGTGAGGTAATATCTTTCATGAAATGCGTGGTGCCGGTAGCTGCATATCGAAGGAGATTGGGAATCCATGTCTTTCCCTACCTGGGACACTGGCTAGTAAGGGGCAGGTCCGAATCTCAAGTTCTGTCCAACATGGCCATCATTCAGTTGACCTTCAATGCACTGGAGGTATTACTCAGGACAAATCAATTCTAGAACCTGTGCAAAGGATAGAGTTTATCAGAACACTACTGGATGCTACACGAGCCAGAACGTTTGTGCCCGCCCCATAAAGGTTCCAAACTCTCCAAGACCTATTATTGCATCGAAAAGTGCATCTCATTACCACAATGCGCACTTGCCTCAGACTTCTGGGGCATATGGCAGCATGTATGTATGTGGTACAGCATGCCAGCCTTTACCTCAGGAGGCCTCAAGGATGGCTAGCGTCAGTGTATGCCCCCTGTTGACATCGTTTAGACAAAGTGATTCACATTCCAGAGGTAGTTTTGTCCTCCCTGGATTGGTGGACAGGCCCTCAGAATGTTAGTGTGGGAACCCCCTTTGTTCTTCTGCAGCTGGTGCTCACACTGATCACAGATGCCTCATTCCTGGCTTGGTGGCACATATTGGAACCCTACAAACCCAAGGGCTATGGTCCTCATAGGAGCCGAGGGCTCATAAAAACCTCTGGGAATTATGTGCTATCTGTCTAGCCTGTTCAGCCTTCCGCCCAAATATTCTGGGAAACAATGTGCTAGTGTTAATGGACAATACAGTTCTACTCTGGGAGATCTGCATAACTAATTCCATTACCTCAAAGTGATTTACCACCTGAGAGAGTAGAACACACTGGCAGATCACCTAGGCAGTTCTTTCTCCACTCACCACAAGTGGGTGCTGCATCCAGACATGGCCAGGTCCATCTTCCAGCTGCGGGAATTCCCCAAGTGGACCTGTTTACAACAAAGACCAACAGAAAATGCCATCAGTTCTGCTCACAAGGGGGTCACAGCCCTGCATCTTTGATGGATGCTTTCCTGCTATCATGGAGAAACTCCCTGCTGTATGCCTGTCCTCCAAAACCATTACTATCCGGAGTTCTATTCAAGGCCAGGTAGGATCATGCTTGCCTCAATCTAATAGCACCGGTGTGGCCTTGCCAGCATTGGCTCTTGACCCAGTTAGCATTGTTGGTGAGGCCTCTTTCACCTCTCTCATTAGATTCAGACGTGATTTCGCAGGACCACAAATGCTTTCTCCATCCCAACCAACAGGCCCTCCACTTGATGGCGTGGATGCTTCATGGCTAACACCACTAGAAGTGACTTGCTCGAAAAACATTCAGGAGGTGCTTCTGAAGAGCAGAAAGCCTTCAACTAGGTGTACTTACTCGGCCAAATGGAAACTGTCTGGTCTCAGCAGAGAAGTCTCTCTCCAAGGCAGACTTCCATTAACCACATTGTGGATTATCTATTGCACCAAAACCATCAAGGCCTATCAGTTAGTTCCATTAAAGTACATTTGGCAGCTATTTCAGCATTCCACCCTCCGCTGGGTAATAGATAGTTATGGGGCTGGAAAAAAACAATCAGATTTCTAAAAGGGCTGCACGGATTATATCCTCTGGTTCAACAACCTGTTCTGCCATGGGATCCCAACCTCACGGTAACAAAGTTAATGCGGCCTCCCTTTGAAGCTCTTGTGGCATACTCCCTACTCCACCTCTCTAAGAAAGTGGTGTTTCTGCTTCCAATAACCTCACAATGGGAGTGGGCAAACTCAGAGTCTTGGCTCAGGACCTTCATACCCGGTTGCCCATAAGAACAGAGTTTACCTATGCCCTCACCCGAAATTCTTGACAAAAGTGGTTTCCAATTTCCACATGAACCAGGAAATTTATTTGCCAATGTTCTTCCACAAGCCTCATATGCACACAGATGAGCAAAAGCTTCATTCGCTGGATGTGAGAAGAGCATTGGCTTTCTACTGGGACCGCACCGAACCATTTTGGTCCTCAGTTGTTTGTTGCAATTGCAGACAGGGTGAACGGCAAATCGGTTTCCACTCTGAAGATTTCCTGCTGGATTTCCTTTTGCATTCAGTTGTGCTGCCAGTCAGCTAATATCACGCCACCCTCAAGAGTATTGGCTCATTTGATTAGAGCACAAGCAGCGTCAGCGGCCTTCCTAGCGCAAGTTTCTGTTCAAGACATTTGTCAGGCAGCAACCTGATCATCAGTTCATGCTTTTGCTGCTTGTTATGCCATTTCCCATTAGTCCAGGAATGATGCCAGTTTTGGACATATTGTTCTGCAATCTGACCTGAGGAGGTTGTGAAGGCTAGGACTATAACAATGTTTAAAAGGGGACTGGATAAATTCATGGTGGCTAAGTCCATAAATGGCTATTAGCCAGGATGGGTAAGAATGGTGTCCCTAGCCTCTGTTCGTCAGAGGATGGAGATGGATGGCAGGAGAGAGATCACTTGATCATTGCCTGTTAGGTTCACTCCCTCTGGGGCACCTGGCATTGGCCACTGTCGGTAGACAGATACTGGGCTAGATGGACCTTTGGTCTGACCCAGTACGGCCTTTCTTATGTTCTTATGTTCTTAATCACTGGCCAGCCAGACTCCGAGCCCACCTCCACGTTATTCTGCAGTGGCGCACTGTGGCAGAGGGCGCTCAAGCCATCCTGACTGAGGGAAAATGTTCTCCCATAACTGTGCATGAGGCACGCATGCATCTACAGTGGGATGGACATGTGCAACACAAGTCGAAGAACAACAGTTACGGAAAGGTAAGTAACTATTTATTTTTCTAGTCTAAATTTTTCTAGGTTCAGCTTCCAACCAATGGATCTCATTATACCTTTTTCTGTGTAGGCAAAACAAAGCAAGATGGATGTTGTTCAGAGTTATGTAAAAGTTATTTGTATATTTTTTTAAAATAATGAATACTCCTGAATTAGGCAGTTTTAAATGCCTATTAAACTTTATAAAAAGTATTCAATGTTGTTTCATTTTCCTGATATACTTTGATAATGGTAAATTAATAATATTTACTAAACCTTGAATATTTCACCTTTAAAATGTGGATACAATAGAACAGTACAATAGTTTACGTTGTGTTCAGAGAAAGTTCAATGATATTTTATTAACGCTGAAATTTTGAGTAATTTTTAGTGCTGATGTAATTGTAATCTTATTTAAAATCTCATTAATCATAATAGAGATAATTGTTTTCCATTTCAGATTTAATCAGTAATCCTATTTTAGCAACTTTCCCCAAACTCATGGAGCAGCCTGACCTTATGGATGCACTTAGGGTATGTAATACATCGTATATTGATATGACACTTCTAGGCTTTTAAGGTATTACACGTGATTTGGTGTGGGTTTTTTTGTTGTCTTGTCTGTAGTAAATGGAAAAAGCAAATGACAGAGAAACTACAGGTTCTTTCAAGCTTGTGCAGATTCGATGAGCCTGCATTCCTCTTGTACTTGATTGCCTTCCTTAATTATGATGTAAATGAGTAAATGTGATAGAAGCAAAGCATAAAGATATATAAATACTACTTTAAAATTTCCCCATAGTGTCTGGAGACAGATTCTTTTGGGAGGGGGACAGGGGTGAACTATTTACAAGGAAAGAACTGAACAAATGAATTGAAATAGTACAGTTTAAAAGCAGACATTTAATTTTACTAACATCTTTTTTTTTCATACTTACTGCTTTTCACAATTTGTTAACTGATTAAATTCAACCAGTATTAAACAAGTGTTCTTCTGTCAGAGAAATGGACAAGCTCACCAAGTAAAATGCAGATTTTTGTGGTATCAGAAAGTATTTGGCATTCCAATGTTATCTGCAAATGTAGGGTTTCAATAAAAAATATTAAACCTGTGTAGTTGTAAATATAACCTTGCAGATGTAAACCAATGCACTGCTGTCTTCCTGAGTCTGCAGACACACTGTAGTAGTACCTCTGAGATGTGAATTGCCCTGATCATCTCGAAGTGGTATTAAGCAAGTTGACTTCTAATCATCTTAGCAGAAACATTTCCTGTTCAGCCACATAGTTGATGTTCCTCAAAAATAAGGTTGCAAATTAAAAATTTGCAAATAATTGAATTTATTTAAATTGTCACAATTTAAATGTTTTAAATTTAAAAAAAATATTTTTAGTCTTCAGTTTTTCTCCTTGTCTACACTCACCTCAGTCCAAATTAAGGAACCAAAGTTAAATGTTATAACACTGTTTGGACACCCAGTCTGAAGAAGGCCCAAACTGTGTTAGAATTGTTTTCTAAAAAATGATTTACCTTAGATCATTTTTAATGGGGTTCTAACTAGTTAGGGACAACTTCGGGGGGTTTCTATACAATTTGGTCCAGCAGTCATTCATTTAACTAATGTTAATACACATTTTGATTCCTTAAACATAAGGAAGGCCAAGTACAGATGTGAAATAAAAAATAAACTCTTATAAAATTCCCTATTGAAACTCCGTAGATTTTGGCAAAAATTCCCCCAGTGAAATCTCATTGATTTTGGAGATAGACTGAGCTGACTTCATCAAAACTCCCTGCAGATTACCACTGCTCCTGGAAATGACCATAATTATGCACCCTCTTGAGAAAAGGGGCAGGAAAACCATTTTTATTTATTTCTTGAATCTTTTTTGTCCTCTTTGGGTTCATGACATTTCCCAGATGGTGAGAAGAATACTAGAGTATTGAGTGGGGAGTCACTCTCTGGTCTCCCAGAGGTATTTAAAAGTTCCAGGAAAAACTTTTCTCCTCCCCTGGTCTCTCTCTCTCTACTGTCATTTCCCTCCCATCCTTCCAGTCCAAGTCCTGTCCTGCTAAACATGGTTGTTCTGGAGAATGTATGGCAGTGACTAGAAAGATAGGTGGAGGGACGACAGATCCCAGATTTGTGCCAGAAAGCTCAGCATCCTGCTTTGTGGCCTCATCTGCTCTTTGATGTCTGAGGACAATACTCCAGGTATCACTGGATTGAATCAAGTCAAAGAAATGTCTTTTGCAGCTCAAAAAATGTCCTTATATGCATCTTCACAGCTTTCCCAATTCAGTCTGATGTCAAGTTCTGCGTTTTATTTTAGAGCGCTTGGGCAGAAAAGGAAAGCACATTAAAGCGATCAGAAAAGGTAATAACAGATTTTCTCTGTGAGATATTAAATCTAATCCAAGCCAAAGGTATTGCTATCAGTGCTGTAACTCGCCGGAAGCATTTCTGTCATTACAATTTTTATAGTACTTACTTAATTCTTTTCAACCCATTTTTGTTAATGTCAGAAATCAGTTTAGAAGTAAGTACTATAAATGCAGTTCTTCCCATCTTTTTTCATCCATACTTGTAGAATAGTATCAAACCAACAAAGAAGGGATATGATGTTAGCTTGTAATTATAGCCAGCTTGCCTCAGTGTTAATATAGGATCATCATGGGTTGCTTTGCAGCACTCATAGTCCATAAATGTAAATACCCCTAGTGGTTTTTGGTCAGTGTAGTATGACGGACTATTTTATTTGATAAACAAATAACACTGAGCATGCATGTTTTATTGGCTGTAGGCCACATGCTTTTAAAGTTGAACTGCTAAGAATAAAAAGGTACCCTTTGTAGTTTTGTTGGGGCCTGAACCAAAAGCCATTGACGTCAATGGGAGATTTGGATCAGGTCCTTGACATACTGTACAAAGATTACATCAGTTTTTCCCATAATAAATAAGCTTCCCTCCAGCAAAACCAGTGAAGACAGGACTGGAAATCCCTGGCATTTCTAATGTAAAAACACAACAGGAAAAACATTTTTTGGGGGGAAAGAAAAGGGGCACTGACTATATGGTAGATCTTAAAGGACACACACAGTTTTCCCCTTTACACTTAACAGTTTCATGTTATTTCTTTTTTTCAGTTAAGCTCCTTTCACAAAGGAGCCCATTTGTATCAAGGCAGTTTTATCAGGAGTGTCATGAAATAGAATTGATACTTGTTGGCACCACTGTATTTTAGTACATTAAAGTATAGTGCAAGAAAAGTTAAGGTTAAACATTTTAAAATACACCAAATTAGGCACACTAAACATCAGTGTACATGATAACAACACTGCTGACATTTACATGAGACAGTACATTTTTGAAGCATCATGGGTTTGTCAACACAGAGTATCTAAAGATGTTCCTGAGGCTTTGTCTTCACTACCCGCCGATCCGGCGGGTAGCAATCGGTTTATCGGGGATCGGCTTACCGCGTCTAGTGAAGACGCGGTAAAATCGATCCCTGATCGCTCTGCCGTCGACTCCGGAAATCCACCTCGGCAGGAGGCGGCAGCGGAGTCGGCGGCAGCGCGGCAGCGGTCGACTTTCCCGCGTCCTCACCGCTAGGTAAGCCGACCTAAAATACGCAACTTCAGCTACGGTATTCACGTAGCTGAAGTTGCGTATCTTAGGTCGGACCCCCGCTGTAGTGTAGACCTAGCCTTAGAACGGAATAACAGTCAGCAGAATTACTGTATCTTCTCATTTTAGTTTTGTACATATGACTCACTAGAAATGCTTTCAAACCGCACAGGCTTGCGCTGGGGCCTTTCTGAACAATTTCATTTTCTTATTTTTAGAGAGACCAAGAATTTCTGAAGTCTGTGTTTTTCCTGGTGTACCATGACTGTGTCTTCCCTCTTCTCCAGTCCACTTTCCTCCCGGAGCACAAGTGGGCAGACGAAGAGTCTGAAGCCTCGCGCTGGAAAGTGATTGCTGACTTCCTGAAGCGGAACCAAGAAAAAGACAGTGCACTCTACTCTCTGCTCTCCTCAGAAAGTGTTCACAAAGCTTTCGATATTTCAGAGATCGCATACGACTTCCTAGGACAAGCGAGGAAGAGCAGTGCCTCAGTTTGAGTGGACTTTAAGGCACTTACACTGTCACATGTAAGACTAAATTAAAAACATAACTAATCATCTGACCAAAATGAGACAGGATTATATTACCACGTGGGCTGGGTTTATTGTTTGTCCAAAGCATATTTTGCAAGCAAATTGTATTGTACATCACAATATTTGCACGTCATAAACTTTCTTTTTTACACAGCATATACTAATGGTTTATAACAAGTATTTTATCTCCTTATCTACATGATTTTACAAAAAAGCTTTGTTTTCATTTTTAAATCAGTACCGTTATCAGTGAAATCCATTGCTCCTCCTGTTTTGTGTAGCTGAGTGTTATGAAGCAAAAGTAACCCATTATCCTCCTTCAAAAACCCTCCTTTGCCGTGATGCCTACAAAAACCAGCTAGGCTGCTGGTGTGCTGAGACTACAACTTGTCATGCTGAGACCAATAGTGCCTCATTGTTTGCTTGTACTCCCGTATGGGTTTGTCTGTATCCGTCTTTTGTCTCTTGACTTATATTTAGATGGTCCCTGCCTCAAAGAGCGGACCATCTTTTTGTTCTATGCCTAGCAACTTGGAGTCTTGGTCTATGACTAGAGCTGCTAGGCACTGCAATAATACAAATAATAAGAACATAACGGCCATACTGGGTTTTACCAAAGGCCCATCTAGCCCAGTATCCTGTCTTCCGACAGTGGCCAGTGCCAGGTGCTTCAGAGGGAATGAACAGAACAGGTAATCGTCAAGTGATCCATCCCCTATTGCCCATTCCCAGCTTCTGGCACACACAGGCTAGGGACACTTCAGAGCATAGTTTTGCATCTCTCCCCATCCTGGCTAATAGCCATTGATGGATCTATCCGCCATGAATTTATCTAGTTCTTTTTTGACCCCTGTTATAGTCTTGGCCTTCATAACATCCTCTGGCAAGGAGTTCCACAGGTTGACTGTGCGTTGTGTGAAGAAATACTTCCTTTTGCTTGTTTTAAACCTGCTGCCTATTAATTTCATTTGGTGACCCCTAGTTCTTGTGTTATGAGAAGGAGTAAACAACACTTCCTTATTTACTTTCTCTACACCAGTCATGATTTTATAGACCTCTATCATATTCCCCCTTAGTCGTCTCTTTTCCAAGCTGAAAAGTCCCAGTCTTATTAATCTCTCCTTATATGGAAGCTGTTCCATACCCCTAACCATTTTTGTTGCTCTTTTCTGAACCTTTTACAGTTCCAATATATCTTTTTTGAGATGGGGCGACCACATCTGCACGCAGTATCCAAGACGTGGGCATACCATGGATTTATATAGAGGCAATATGATATTTTCTGTCTTATTATCTGTCCCTTTCCTAATGATTCCCAACATTCTGTTTGCATTTTTGACTGCCGCTGCACATTGAGTGGATGTTTTCAGAGAATTATCCACAATGACTCCAAGATCTCTTTCTTGAGTGATCACAGCTAATTTAGACCCCATCATTTTATATGTATAGTCGGGATTATGTTTTCCAATGTGCATTACTTTGCATTTATCAACATTCAGTTTCATCTGCCATTTTGTTGCCCAGTCACTCACTTTTGTGAGATCCCTTTGTAACTCTTCACAGGGAGCTTTGTACTTAACTATCTTGAGTAATTTTGTATCTGCAAATTTTGCCACCTCACTGTTTACCCCTTTTTCCAGATCATTTATGAATATGTGGAATAGGACTGGTCCCACTACAGACCCCTGGGGAACACCACTATTTACCTCTCTCCATTCTGAAAACTGGCCATTTATTCCTACCCTTTGTTTCCTATCTTTTAACCAGTTTCTGATCCATGAGAGGACCTTCCCTCTTATCCCATAACAAATAATACTAATGAAGCATTGACCGTAAAGTTGAACCAACTATTTAGATGTAACAATATTTTCTATAGTTCATTTAGAATGGCTGTGTTCACTTCTCAGTTTCAGTTTTAATATGGGCCTCTACTTAATGAGAAAAATGCAGGAATCTAGGCACAATGCCCAAGTGGCCAGGTAAATTATAGGCAAAGAAAACAGCAATAAGATACTTTTTTTAGGGAACTAGTTTAGCAAGGTCAATCAGGCTGAGAAATAAGTGTTCATCATGCATTCCCAGGTAATGAGCAGCAGGATACTACTGCACTTTTGAACACTCAGAAAAGCTGTGTTGGTTTTGTTGCTAAGCAGGGGCTCAACAGGATAAACAAACCTTCTGTACTCTTACAACATTAAACAGATACTTGTGTTTTGGGGTTTGGTGTCAAGTTATCACCGACTTACTTCTATTGTAACCACCACCATTAAAAACTTTTAATCTTCTGTTAAACTCCTGGAAGAAGAAGGAAAAGCCCAGACTTGCATTAGAAACTTTAAAAGTTGAATAAACACTTTTTCTCCTATTTCTTTTCCCTCTAGCTGGATAGAGCCTTTTACTGGAAAAGTTCCTTGCTTGAATGTCTGATCTTTTCCCAACAAATACATTTAACACCATCTAACAGTTATTGGTATTATCTTGGGTTGTTCTGAGTCTAGTCCTGCATTTGGTCATCAGGGGCCGATGTAGTACGTGGCACCAGGCAGTCTCTCTGCTCTCCCTGCTGGCACAAGGCCTGTCTGGAGTGCCCAGGAAACAGGTGGGGGCAGCCGGCAGGGCAGGGAGCCTGGGGACAGGGCCTGAATGCAGTTTGGAGGAGATTGGAACGGGGGCACGTATTGGGGCAGGCTGCCCCTGGCACCCCACAACCTTCCCCCCAACAAAACTATTTTTCAAAATACAGAAACAGGAGCCCTGCCCCTCCTCTTCCCCCTGAAGCCCTGCCCTCTGGCCAGGCTGGAAGCCAGAGCCAGGCAGTGGTAAGAACTGCCCAGGGAGCCTGGGCCATTGTGGGGAGCCCCAGATCCTCCACCTGCCTTAGGCGGCGGGGACATAGGCTGGGGGCTGCTCTTTGGCACCCTGGCCCGCCGCTCCTACAATTCTGTCCACGGCTCAGCAAGACTTTCCCTGCAATTGCATCTCTGAGCTGCTGTGGGCCAGGCTGGCTATCAGAACTGCTTGCAGGGAGCCTCTCTCTCTCCTGTTCTTAATGCTCCCCCGGCTGGGCCCAAGCAAGGCAGAGGAGGGAAGCTGCCTGTTTAGACTGCAGAGGGGACAAGAGCCAGTCCTGGGAGAGCAGTGGCGGAGTAGATTGGAACAAGGAGATGGGGGTAGGGGGACACTGGGACTGGAGGCTGGCAGGGGAGTAGAAGATGGAAACTAGGGCTGGGATTTGGGTAGGGGGAGACTGGGACTGAGACATTGGGGATGGACTAGGAGCCAGTGGAGGGGGGATTGGGATTGGCTAGGGCTGGGCAAGGAGACAGGGCCTGGGAACTAGTCGGAGAGGAGACACATCTGATGAGGAGCTGGGCTGTGGGGGGAGAACTGGGGTGGGCTAGGCAAAGAGATTGGGATTGAGAGCCAGTGGGGGATGGGAAACATGGACCAGGGGGTTTGAGTAGAAGCCAAGGGGGGTGGGGGGATGGAGAGAAGATTGGATGAGGAGCCAGAAGGGGGAGGGGAATTGGCACTGGCTGGGCAAGGAAAGTGAGACCGGGAATGGGGGAGACTGGGATGGTATTTCCGGAGAGGTGGGACTAGTGTTTGCTAGGCAAGGACGTTGGGGCTGGGATGAGTAGCCGAGAGTGGACACTGGGACTAGCTAGGTAAAGGATTGCACTGGCACCAGGGGTGGGGCAGAGACTGGTTGGAGAAGATGGGCAAGAGTTTGAAAGTTGCACAGACACCCTTAACGCTGGCATTTCCTAACTTTTAAGTCTGTGATGTTGCAACCTCAATAATGTTCTAATGTAGGTTTTTGTCTCTCTCGTGTTGGGTAAGCACTGCCCAGGGTAGGTCTGCATTGCAAATCAAGGTGTGATGGGGTGATTGTAGCACACACGTAGGCATACCTGTGCCAGCGTTAATCCTGCTAGCATGGGTAACAGCTGTAAAGACGTGGTGGTGTGACCCCTGGCATGGGCCAGCAACCTATGTACCCAGGGTCTCTGGCAGGCTTATCCTGGGGCAGCTAGCCTGGGCTGATATCTGTGCTGCCATGTCCCCATTATCACTGCTACCTGCGCCAGCTACATTAAAACTGGCGTGGCTATGCCCACCCGTGCTGCAGTCAGACCTTAATTTGTGGTACAGCTGTACTGTAATGTGCAGGGGAGAGGGCAGTGCTGTGGGGGGAGTTAACAGATTGGAAACACCAAAGGGCGAGAACTGTTCTTAATGGTAGTCGGAGGGGCAAGACCTGGGTGAAATAATCTCTCAATGGGAGGAGTGGGAGACCCAGAACTTGGGACTTTTGAGAGTTAGCAGATAACGCACTGTAGGGAATATTCCTGCCCCGGCAGGGTGATGGACTGGGTTTCTTAATACATCTTAATACATTTCCCACTCTAATTGTTGTTATTCTTTTCTGAGTCAGCAAAACCTTGGAGAAGATGTAGGCATTGATTACACACTGCCGTGGCATTGCCGGTTTGCAAGCAAACTCCTGCGGGGCCCTGGTGCATACCTATATGTGTGTGAGTACACGCTGTTATGGAGTCCCGGGGTCTGGTCTATGGCCTCTGGCACCTGGGAGACCGGTCTCCGCGGCTCCCTGCAGCGAATCCAGCCAAGCGGGCGTCCTGCGCCCCTTCAGGGCGCGATTCTCTCAGTGAGTATTCACAGCGACACAGGCAGCCTTTTCAAAACAAGGTCGCCATTTATTAGTCACCTGGCGACAGAGTCTGAAAGTCCTTTGGGTTAGCACAGAGAGGCAGAAGTTACGCCACAGTCCATCCTGGTCAAACCAGTGCCATGAGGTGATGGTCTCCCTCTCTGGCTCCTTCTCTCGTCCCTTTTGTCCACCCAGGTGATTGCTCCTGAGTCCCTCCAAAGGGCAGTCCTTGTCCCCATCGCCTAGCACTTTCCCTGGGTTTTCCTGCTGTTCAGTGTAGGTTGTTCAGTCATTGGGGTGTCTCTTTGTCTTGCTGGATGCTCTGTTGATCTGGGTTGGTTTCAGCATGTTCTTTAATGGCCCAGACCGCTAGGTGACACACACCCATTATGGCTAGTATTTTGCCCTGACAGCAGAGTTAATCCTCCCATTCCCTACCAGGTAGCTGTGCAAGGTGTAGGAGGAAACTGAGGCACATATCAGAATCATAAAAATATTACAAATCATTCCCACTTTGTCACTCATGCTTTCATTCACTTTCCAAGGAATGTACTTGCCTCACCTGAGCCCTTTGTTTAATTAGCCAAAGAGTAGCTGATGATTCTTTTGGCTGCAAGGAGTGGAATGACCTGCCAGGCTGGAACTGGTTTTACTGATTACATCCAGATGGGCGTGTCAGTGGATAGAACTTTAAGCTGTGCATGCCAATGGTGTTGCACAGATAACCACGGATAGCGGAGCTGACCCTCTACCTGTCTAAGCAGAGAAGAGAGATGGCATCAAAAGATCTCCCTCCACCTGTTACCCACACAGAACCTGACATGCCATCTGGAGCAAAAATATTTAGAACAGTGCCATATGCTTTTATCCTACCAGAGCTAGTAAGTATACTGAAAGTTTTGTTTGTTTGATTGATTGCTATGGCAAAAACTAAAGGCTATTTCAAATTGGGGTGTGTGGTGGTGGTGGTGGTGGTGGTGATGGTGGGGGGAATCCAGAACTAGCACAAAAAGCAACCATGGTAAGAAGAAAACTATGTGGAGGGAAAGCTTACTTCTGCAGCTACTTACATGTAAAATCATAAGGTCTGTCTCAGGGCTTGAGTCAACCAAAACAATGGAAAGCACTGAAAACAGCTTGTCATCCTTGCATGGTGTAGAAGTTGTTTTATCTTTGTATTAAGTCAGATCTTGGAAGTTAAAGAAGTGTCTGTCATTTTCTTCTTCAAGGCTGTATTTCTCTGTCTTTATTGAAGTTTTCTGGGGGGATCAAAGGTTGTAGACACGCAGTCGGCTTTTGTCATATGCAAGCGATGGCAGATTTTCTTAATATTCCAGAGTCCAGAGTCCTGGCCATGCATTCCAGTATGTCTAGT
Source organism: Emys orbicularis (assembly GCF_028017835.1). NCBI lineage: Eukaryota > Metazoa > Chordata > Testudines > Emydidae > Emys > Emys orbicularis. The sequence goes on along the minus strand of NC_088685.1, from coordinate 213,104,204 downwards.
CAGATTATGGTGTGACGAAGTGGGAGATTTTCTTGACATATGGCAATTGATGTACTTTGATATACAATACAGTCATTAAGGGCTGTTCATAGTGATAACATGGAGCCTGCACCACCCACCCAAACAATTATGTGGCATATTTGTTAATTGCAGCTTCATATTCAGACAGCCATAGGAAAAGATAAGCTGACGTTTCCATTAGAAACATCAGCATCTTGTCTTTATCATCGGCTTTGCGCTGAAACTGAGTGCTGACTGTGGTACCATGAACACAACCCTGATAAAATAGCATGTAAATCAGTGATACACAGCTCCTGAGCACTGAGGTCTAAATTAGCGATCAGCATAACCCAAAAGAGCCACAGCAGTGTGACGTCATTTTCATTTACTATAGTGCTATATATTCATATTTAAAGAGTATGACAGGGAAAATATTGTGTGTGTGTGTGTGTGTGTGTATATATATATACATATGATTCTCACAGCAAAATGACTGACCAAGTATTATTATGTTATCAACTACAATTGGTTAATAACATAGTAAAAGCATCCTGATTGGTTAATGACTTAGACTGGCTAATAATTAAATTGGTGTTTTAATATCAAGTGCTGCAGGAGACACATTAAAGAGCCACTTTGAGCTCGTGAACCTCGGTCCGAGCATCGTTGAGGTAAATCATGACATGCCTTTCATTGCAGCATGTGTTATCTTTCATTTTAAATACTTTTTTGCTGCTCAGTCTCAACAGAGGCACTGTTATGCTTCTTTAGTATGAACTAGTGACTTTGGACACCTTTACCATTATTTTAAATGACCTGAATTGCCCCAAATTTGCAAGCACTGTATATTGTTGGGAGTGGGAGCGGCTATCTAAGATTTATCCCTTGATTGGATCCCCTTTCTTGGAGATGAGAAGCAGGTATCTCTAGAGGAAGAATGTTCTTCCGCCAGTGCTCTGTATATACAATAGCTGTCATCTCTGAAGTTCTTAAATGTCACGTTATGTATTGTATACATATTTAGGAGGTATTCTCCTTTTGAGACGCAGGAAAGAGAGAAGCTAAAGTCCCAACCCTTCACACATTCTTACTGTGCATTGGCACGATGTATAAGGCCTGATATTCCACTCACACTGCTATAGATCAGGAGTAATGTAGAGTCAGTGTTTAAGGCCTCCAGCTCACCTAGGCTGACCTCTTGTATCTCACAGGCCATCACCACCACCCAGTCCTGGCCCACTCATCCCAACAGCCGAAATGAGACCAAACTATGACAGCTCACAGGACACTAGACGGTAAGACAGGCAGAGAACAGGAGGACTCGGGTGCAGGGCCAGAGAAATGCTTAAGTGAGATGATCTTGGCAAGTGACTCACATTCCATGCTGCAAAGGAAGGGCAAAAACCTCCAAGGTCGCTGCCAATCTGACCTGGGGAAAATTCCTTCCCGACTCCACGTATGGTGATCACTTAGACACTGAGCATGTGAGCAAGAACCAACCAGGCAAGCACCTGAGAGAGAGAGAATGTGCAGTGCCACCTCAGTGCCTCCCTGTCTAGGGTCCCATTTCCAGCTGTGGCCAACTCCGATTCTTCAGAGGAAGGAGATTAAAAAAAAGAACCCTCCCAGAATACATTAGGGGGAAAAAATCCCTTCCTGACCCCTGCTGGTGGCTGGATGAAACCTTGAAGCATGAGCTTTTAGGAACATAAGACATAAACCAGAAGTGAGTGACGTTGGCTGAAGTCAATCAGTTCCCGTCTCCTCTCTTAACAATTTTAAATTGATGTTGCTCCCAGTGACTTCAGTGGAGTTTCTCCCCGTTTATAATGGTGTGAGATCTGAACTGGGCCCAATGGGGTTGAACTGGTGTGTGAATAATACCCAATAACACGCATAATATTAGAGGATATTACACGTTATATACAATAAAAGGCGCCTACATGGACACATCACAATGGTTGCTTTTGAGCTGCTATAACATGTTCATTGTGCCACGTCAAAACTCCCTAATACAGTACCCCTACTTCCCATGTATAAAGCATTAAATGTGGGAATGTAGGTGGAGCTGGTATCAATGCTTATCGTTAAGGTTGCCTAACATTTTCCACTATAAGACCCTGTTCAGTTGTTGTTAACTGTTCCAAACCATTGTGGCTGAGTTTTTCCATGCTTGGTGTCTGCCTCAGACTGATTTTTATGGGAAAGTTTTAGCGAAAAGAATTCTGCCCTTCCCAAGAACGAGGCTAGTGAAAAATACGTGGTTTTGCCCAGGTTATAAAAAAAAAAAGAAAGTGTACAGCTATTTCACTGGGAAGCTCTAGCAGCTCCGTGCTTTGGAGCAGGGACTTGAAACATGGCAGGGGGAACCACGCTGGTGTCTGGGAGGTGCCTATTGCCATCCCTAAGAAAATCTGCCAGAACTGGCCCAGATTATGAGCCCCTGAGAACTGCAGTTCATAAAGGCTCAGAAGAGGCTTATTAGAGTCGGACAGCTAAATTCTCCAAAGCTTCCGTTGGCACTGAGTATAGGGTTGCCAATTTTGGTTGGACGTATTCCTGGAGGTTTCATCACATGACATCATCATCAATGAAAGATTAATTTTTAAATCCTGGAGACTCCAGGGCAATCCCGGAGGGTTGGCAACCCTAACTGAGCATGCTCCATCCCCTCCCAGCTCCTGTGTGTGATGACTGAGCAGGTACCATCATAGGAATGGAGGAGCTGAGCAGGACTTTCCCTACAAATACTCCTCCTGGCTGCTGGAGGCGGCTGTGGCCCCAGGCCCTGGAACTGAGAACAGGGAGACAGCCTTGCTGTGCTTGCAGTGCCTCCTGCTGGACACCAGGCTCCGTGGAAGAGGAGGACGAGGTGTCTAGCTGGGATGGGAGCACACGGGGTGAGAGCGGCTATGAGTAGAGCAGGGGCTGGGGAGAGAGAGACGGGCTGGGGGCATTGGGGATAGAAGCAGAGTTGGGACAGGGGTAGAAGCTCAGGGGAGAGGAGCAGAAGGGGATGAAGAAGACAGGATTTTGGAGGGGCAGAGGGGCTAGGAGCTTAGAGGGATCGATGTAGAGATGGGGGCAGGGGCTGAAGGGTTTCTCAACTGTGGGTCCCAACCCAAAATTGGGTCTCCAGAACATGCACCCAGCTATTTTTAGCACGCTAGATCAAGCGGCACTAGTGCACATCTGTCAACCTGGTGCCGCTTGATCTAGCGTGCTAAAAAGAGCTGTGTGCACATTTTGGCCTGGGCGGTGGCTTGGGCTAGTCAGGGGTTGGGCAGGCGCGGACTCGGGCGGCTCATCTCAGCCGCCCGCCTGTGCGGCAGCAGCCATGCTGCTGTTTTTAGCACGCTCGATCAAGTGGAGCTAGCGTTAGTCTGTCTACCCAGTGTAGATGTACCCTAGGGCAGTGGTTCTCAAACTGTTGTTCTGGTGACCCCTTTCACACAGCAAGCCTCTGAGTGCGACCCCCCTTATAAGTTAATTTTTTTTTAAATGTATTTAACACCACTATAAATGCTGGAGGCAAAGCGGGGTTTGGGGTGGAGGCTGACAGCTCGCGACCCCCCATGTAATAACCTCACGACCCCCTGAGGGGTCCCGACCCCCAGTTTGAGAACCCCTGCTCTAGGGGCCTGATCCAACTCCTATTGGAGTCTTTCCGTGGCCACCAATGGGAATTGGCTCAGGCCCTAAATATATAATGACATGCACACAAAAAAACATCAAAAGAACATTCAGGCTGCAAACCGAGGACTCCGAAGTCAGGAAATGCCGGAATGAAGGCTGTCTGTGCAGTTTGGCCCCTATGTGTGTATCCATGATGATACAGTCTGTAATTACATGATCACATGCTGGTTTTCCCCCAGAGGACCCTGCCTCATGCCGTGCACAGGCTGGGCGGCGCTCATGAGCAGCTAGTCAATATTTTGTTTTATCCTCATTGTCCCCATGAACACAGGGAAATGGAAAGTGTCGGGACACCGTAACTATCGGCAAGACCAGCTCTGCCTATATTTTAGGCAGCAACATACCCGTTTTAAGCAACAGACTGCTGCTTTAGGTGATTATTGATTGTTTCATTTAGTCTCCCTACTCCATCTCATTCAGATGGAACCATCTGTAGAAAATGGATATTACCATTCAAAGCCAGGACCTGTGGTGGGGACAGGGTGTCTTTTTATGTCATGTTGCCATAGACAGAAGGAGCAGGTAGGCTGGGTCATTGTGCCCCAGGGTGACAGATGACCTGGGCCTAATCCTGGACCTGAAGAAAGTGAAGACTTTCCAGAGAGGCCTTGCAAATGAAACACCCCAGTTTAACTTAGTTTTGGGGGGCTTAGCATATGTTGGGGGAGTGCTGCAACCCTGACTCATACGGACGTGGGTCTAAGATCCCCAAACAGCCATTGGGCTAACACGAGGAGCAGGGACCTGTGGGGAGCAGGCCAGGCCAGAGCAGATGGGATGACTGTGACCATGTGGTCATGACCAGGCTGGTTAACTGTCTGATGCCCTTTGGGTATCCACAGTTCAGCACAGCTACCCTGCCCGTGTCTTGTGGCGTGACTCTGCTGGACGGCGAGCAAGGGCCTTTTCGTGCGTGTCCCCCTGCATGTGAGTGTCCGGGCTGGGTGAACCCAGGTGGGAGGTGATGGCGCTTGCCTTTAGGGGGCTTGGTGCAGTTACGAGCACTACCAAATACCATGGTACCCAAGCGCTCACAGTGGCGGGGCTGGTGACAATGCAGTGCAAACACTAAGGAAGGGGATTGGTGTGAGGGAAGAATTGCTCTTTTCCTCCTACTCCGGTTCCTGCCGGCTGATTGCAAAAGACTGGTAATACCCTGTTGCATGCCTCTGGGACCTTTTATCTGAAGATCTCCAAGCACCTTGCGCACAAGTAATTGAGCCCGGAGGTAAAGTTGTGGTTAGATCATTTTAGAGTGGCACTGCTGTCGCTGAGGCACAGGTGTGTTACCCAAGGGCAGAACTGCGAATAGAATCCAGGGCCTTGATTCTGACCTGCCGCCAGCTGGAGCTTGGAGGGCAGGGTTGGTTCCCTTTTGGGGCCAGCCGGGGATCCCTATGGGTTACAACTCTATGGTGGCCTTAAAGGGCCATCCCACACAGCCTGCACTCTGCCCTGAGCCACGGGCCCGGATTCCCAGGTATGGCAAGAGGGGGTCTTTAAGGGACACATCCTTCTAGGCTTTATGTTGTGTATCCATTGATCATCATTATGTAAATTAGGCAATGATACTGCCAGATTTTATAATTTTTGCATGACATCCCTTGACCTGTGCTAGGGGGTCACGACCCACAGTATGAAACCCTGTACATCAGCCGGACTCTCTTCTCTGTGACATGCATGTTGTTTGGACACTCTCTGTGGAGCTTTCCCTTCCACGAGGGTAGGGCACATCTTTAGCACTACAGTTCAGAACAGGCCCCTGTAGTCACAGATCTGCTAATCGTAGCAAACACATTGACTGTAGGGTTTATTGGTATGAAATCCTGGACCGCCTGCATGCAAGCCTCCTTTAAGTCAGTGAGATGCATGAGAACGTTCCTTCCTTATGCACACCTCCCGAAAACGCCTTCCCTCGCTGAAGGGTAATGATACAACAGGAAAGCAGTGGCACAAAAAACCCGACTCGTTTTTGAAGGTGCTGGGTGTGGGTTGAGAAACATATGCTTTATAAAGGCCTGGCACCGATAATAATCTTACCCTGCCCTTCTAGGGCATCTTCGAGCCACGGCACGTCGATGGAAGGTTTGTAATATGCCGGGGAGGCAGGGAAGTGCAGTTAACCCCACTGTACAGATGGGGAACTGAGGCACAGAGAGATTAAGTGATGTGCCCAAGGTCACACAGATAGACTATGTCTGTGGCAGGGCTGAGAACTGAACCCACATTTGACTCCCAGCCCTGTGCTTCTACCCACTAGAAAGCCACCTTTGCTTAGAAATAGAAGGTATAAGCCAGGGCCCACTCACCCTCGTAAACAGCTACTAGGGATACAGCGAACAGATGAGCTGCTGAGGCAGAGAAAGTCTGTGCGTGAGCGGTGGGGGCGGTTCTTTCGGCATGAAAACGAGGCAGGCTGCAGAGGTGTGCAGCGCCAGCATGCTTCTGTCCTGGGGCAGAAGGACTCTGCTAGCGGCTGGAGTTGCTGAGAGAAAGCAGGGGGGTTGGATAAAGCGTGTAGGGGAGCACTGAAAAGAAGAGAGGGGACAGGTTGAGACCATGTAGTATCTCTGTGTGTGTGTGTGTGTGTGTGTGTGTGTGTGTGTGTGTTTCATCTCGCACGACACCTTGGCAACTGTGCCTCTTTTTGTACACTCAGCATCCTAGCGGGGGAACCGTGGGAGCTGCAGGTGTTCACACTTCTGAAAGTAAGGCTGGCATATGAGACTCCGTGGGAAGAATAAATGGGGGAATATCTAGGGCTCTAGCCCACAACCCCTGGGAAAAACAGAAAATCTCTTTTCTAAGGAGAAGATTGGCTATTTTAAACTCTCAGAGTCTCGGCTGACAGCTGCGAACGGAGGGTCCGAAAGGTCCTATCTCCGCTGGCTTTACAGTACAATCTTTGAAAAGTTTTTCTAAAGATTATCTGTATCAGTCTGTCAGCAGTGCTGACAGCTTCCCTATAACTCTGCAAGTGCAAATCCTCTCCAAACCACACCATCAGAATGCCTGAAACGTTGCCTGCCCAAGATCCAAATATGCAGACGCAGTATGTTGGGACAGGACTGGAAAGGAAGGAAATCAAAGTCAGATCCCGGAAACACGACATCTGCAACATTTCCCTTCCCACATCATCCTTGTCCTAATGAAAGTCTCAAATGATCAGGGTTCCTTTGAGATCAATATAAGGCTTTTGATGCCATAGATCTACAGTTTCAGAGAGCTACTGGATTTCTGAATTTAATATCTTTTAAAGGTGAAATGGATTTCTTTCTCGTTCCGAAAAACCTGTCTGATTGCTCCTGGGGGCGGGTCAGTGCCTCTCTTCAGGTTGCTTCTGGCTTTGTTGCTAGAAATGGAAGGAGAGCCCTGAGTAAACAAACTAATGTAACAGTGTTGGTGAAAAGTTCAATGTCAGATTTTTCTTGGCAGTGTTTTTATAGCTCAGGGTGGGTCTGGGAACACCTTTGCGAAGTATGTATTGCGTTTACATCATTGATCTGAGCGGCTTTGCTAGAAGCAAACATTCAAAGAGTGAGAGAGGTGGCAATGTTCTGGTTTACACCATTTTCCCGCCAACACTGCCTGGAGCATTACCTGTGAAATGCTTGTACTACAAGACAAAGGGTGGAATCCTGACTCTATTGAAATCAATGGCAAACCCCCCCCCCCCCACCACCACCACCACCATGGACTTCAGCAGGGCCAGGTATCACCTCCTGGGTGAATAATTTGGGCCTGATCCTGATGTCACTGCCTTGTGAAAATCAGGAGTAGCTATTGAAGTCAACGGGAGTTACAGTAGTGCGGAAATCCAAATCAGATGCGTTGTTTTTCTTAAGAACATAAGAACGGCCATATTGGGTCAGACCAAAGGTCCGTCTAGCCCAGTATCCTGTCTACCAACAGTGGCCAATGTTCATTGTTCACTTCAGCCTTTCTGTTCATTTCACTTGTTTCCCAGGCTTCTTGCATTTGTGTCCAGGTACCTATGATAACTACCTGATTGCCCTACTTTCTCAGTATGAATCTTCTTGCCTAAGCTCTGTGTGGTTGTGAGAGAGGAAATAGAAATACTAGAAATATTATCTGTGGGGATATCTGCAGGGTACAGTACAGATCTGTAACTATTTCCATGGGAAGTGCGAGGCCTGAAGATTTGGAGGTATCAGTTCCAATGAAAAGACTACTCAAGAAATGGTCACTTCTGTGGCTTCTAGAGACAAGGTGGGTGAGGTAACATCTTTTAGTGGACCAACTTCTGTTGGTGAGAGAGAGACATGCTTTCGAGCCCCACAGAGCTCTTCTTCGGGTTGGGAAAGATACTCCCAGCATCACAGCTAAGTACAAGATGAAGTACAGGTATCAGAGGGGTAGCCGTGTTAGTCTGGATCTGTAAAAAGCAACAAAGAGTCCCGTGGCACCTTATAGACTAACAGATGTATTGGAGCATAAGCTTTCGTGGGTGAATACCCACTTCGTCAGACGCATGTAATGGAAATTTCCAGAGGCAGGTATAAATATGCAGGCAAGAATCAGTCTAGAGATAACCAGGTTAGTTCAATCAGGGAGGGTGAGGCCCTCTTCTAGCAGTTGAGGTGTGAACACCAAGGGAGGAGAAACTGCTTTTGTAGTTGGCTAGCCATTCACAGTCTTTGTTTAATCCTGAGCTGATGGTGTCAAATTTGCAAATGAACTGAATCTCAGCAGTTTCTCTTTGAAGTCTGGTCCTGAAGTTTTTTTGCTGTAGGATGGCTACCTTAAAATCTGCTATTGTGTTGCCAGGAAGGTTGAAGTGTTCTCCTACAGGTTTTTGTATATTGCCATTCCTAATATCTGACTTGTGTCCATTTATCCTTTTACGTAGGGACTGTCCAGTTTGGCCAATGTACATAGCAGAGGGGCATTGCTGGCACATGATGGCATATATAACATTGGTGGACGTGCAGGTGAATGAACCGGTGATGTTGTAGCTGATCTGGTTAGGTCCTGTGATGGTGTCGCTGGTGTAGATATGTGGGCAGAGTTGGCATCGAGGTTTGTTGCATGGATTAGTTCCTGAGTTTAGAGTTACTATGGTGCGGTGTGTGGTTGCTGGTGAGAATATGCTTAAGGTTGAAGATGAAGTACCTTTCCCAGACCTGAAGAAGAGCTCTGTGTAGTTCTAAAGCTTGTCTCTTTCACCAACAGAAGTTGGTCCACTAAAAGATGTTACCCCGCCCACCTTGTCTCTCTAATATCCTGAGACTGGGACACGGCTACAATTATGCTGCATACAAGTTCTGAGGCTTGTCCAATGACTGATATTTTCCATCTGCCATCAAGGTTTCTGGCTATCTAGGTGGTTCTGCTGGTATCTCCCATAGGCTCCCCCTTCCAGGTGTTTGGTTTTAGAAATTCTGGTTGCTTTGCTGTATAACCTAATAATGCCTGATCCACTTAATAAAGAGGAGTTGGGTACAGGGCTCCTTGGAATTGCTTCAAATGAATTGTCCAGGGAGCTCCCTCTGAACCCCATTACATTGTGCTGTTCCCTCTGCTGCCTTCTGCAATACAAGGCCTGTTGAATCACATCAAATTCTAACTACACTTTCTTGTCCAAAAACCTCATCTGTGATCTTCCATGTATTCTTCTCTCACTTGTGATCTATTTCATCCTTGTTGATTGACTTCAGAGTCACATCTGACACATGCCCTGCTTCATCATTGCCTTCCTGCTTCAATGGGTTCTGCTGATTTTGCAGTCCATAGTTCACCTTATTTCTATTGGTCTTTTACTGGTAGTAGAACATTTCCAAAAATCAGGTCTGTTTTTCTTTGTCTTTAAACACGGGCTGGGATAAGGGGAGTAGAAGCGGCAGGTGACCAGAGAGCTATGGCGAACATGGGACAGAGGAACTGGGTGCACACTGTGGTAACCAGTCCTGGTGGTACTACGCGGGAAGACCCACAATCTGTTTCACACCTGGCCATTTTCTTCTGTTTTCCCAAAAGAATGATGACTTGGGAAGCACCCAGGCAGACACACCCTCCTTAAGCGCATGCAGTATGATAGAGCTGTGCTGATGCTCACCTGTTTTTCGGTTTGATCAGAAATTGAAGATTCACACCAAGTCCACTAGAAGGTTTGCTAGGGTTTTGTTAGCATTTCGTGTGAACCTAAGCCAGCTCAGGGGGTTCCTTTCAATGTGATCCCACCATGGTGACTGACTGGAGTTTTGACTTGGGTTTCACTTTGATGTTTTGATCCGCCCCCCGAAAGTAAAACCATTGTGGACTGAACCAAAGAAATGCTCCCTTGAGCCTCTGTGTTTTACAAAGCTATAAGACTCTCCAATCCAAAGCCCAGTGAAGTCAATGGGAATCTTTCCATTGACTACAACGGGCCTCGGATCAGTCTCTCATTGCTTATGCATCAGATAAGGAGATCTAGATCTCTCACACCTCTTTGATGCTGGTGTAACTCTCCTGGCTCCTAAATGTTATATGGAATTGTGAGCTTGTTAGAGACTCTATTCCTGGCGATTTGGGTAAGTCAAAGGACGCTTCCTGACGGAAGTAAAGACAATGGGGGTCACTAACGCCGAAACAATGCCGGTAACAAGTCTTTTGATGTATTTTGCTTTCTCTGTGGCTTTTGTAGCAGCAGTATAACACAGCTCAATACCTCCCCAGCCCCTGCAATGAAATATTACAGACACCACCACCAAATGCTATGTCACAAGAACGTGACGGTCACAAAGCCAAGCACTCAAAAGTTAGCAAATGCCAGTGTTCCATGTGCGACCCTGGACAGCAAGAGAACAATGAGCTTGAGGAATAATGGAGGGGAATGTGCTTCACCGCAGAGGTTTTCAACTCCCGGGAAGAGGTCCACAGATCGATGTGACCTGGTTCAAAGGCCGTAGCAAACACAGGACTTGAAACGACACACAAATAATAGCCTTGATCTAGGCAGAGAGAGTCCATCCAGGACTGACAAGCATGAGCCTGTGACCAAAAGAAACAGCCACTGAAGGAGGATTTGCAGTATATTAGAGCTACAAGGGTCTCCATGTGGCAGATGGGTGACACCGGGTAAGCTTGGGTCGATGGCAGATTATTATTTCCTTTCTTACATTTAATTTTATCCTTCACATAACAGAATGTCTGTTCTGCAGCCTGTACAAGGGAAGGCCAACACCTATGCATGGTAACCACCTCCCAGTTTGATGCTGTTCTTGAGGCTTTATCCCACACCTTTACCTTTAGTAAGGAACCCAGTGTGCCTAGATTCAGACCTTTTCCCTCCTCTTCCATCTGAAAGTTCCAGAATAATTAAGGTCTAGGATCTCTTGCCATCTAGAGTTCATAAATCAACTCTTAGACTCATTAATATAGTCATCAGAGGTCTCTAGATCCAGTCTTACTCCATTCAGTTGGGCATTCCTGAAAGTTGAATACAAGTAAACAAATTGTGAAGTGGTTGATTTGCTCACCACTGAAAAATGAAAAGCGTCTGCTTGAGTCTGTTGAGTTGGGTGCAGCAGTGGGTGGGGTGGGGTGGAGATCCGAGTGGGAGGCTGCATGGACAGGAGGGAGAGTGTGTTAGGGAAGCAGTAAGATATGACGGGCGCAGCATTTCTGAGCAGTTAGTGCCTCGGGGTGGATTGTGCAGCACAAAGATGAAGGTCAAGTGGTTTCAACAGCTTGAAAAATGCAATTATCCCCTCTAAATTGCCTGTCATGGCTAATAAATAAATAAACGGTCCCACCTATGCTGCTTGTGCATAGCAGAGTGTGACGCCCTCGCTGGCCAGGATTAGAACAATGTTCGAGCTATTTCACAACGGCAGCATTCTTCTCCTCCCCAGAGGGAATGCTGGAAGCCCGTTCTCTCTCCACGATGGGCGCTGACCATAGGAATCAAAGACCACGTCCTGGGAGAGGCACTCATGAGCACTGCACCCTTCTCCCATCCCGCGTGAGCCCAGTCCAGCTCTCAGTGGGAGCCTTTCCATTAACTTCCCTGGGCACTGGATGGGCCCCTGACATTTGTGACTTTCAATGTAGTGACAGGGATGGGAGTCAGGAGCACGGATGGCTTTGAAAGGGAAGTTGAATACCCTGCAGCATGGGTGGCACGTGACTCCTCCATTTGGGGAGGTTGCACGTGCCCAGACCTTGGCCCCACTCCTAGGCCCGCCCCTGCTCCAGCCCCACTCGTCTCCCTCCCCACCTGCCACTTTGCCCCCTCCCCGCCCACCGGCTGGGCAGCTGAGCCTGCTGGCTGCTCACCCCTCGCTCGCCCGCCTCTTCACCCCCTCCCGTGAGGCTCCCATGCAGGCAGAACAGGGACGGGAAGAGGAAGAGCAGGGTGGGCAGGCAGGGCCACAGCTGGGGCACCCACCTTTTCGGCAGCAGTGCGCTCCAAAGGCAGCGAGTCAGCTGTTTGGGGAGGCTTAGCCGCTCCTGGCCTCTTATTCCCACGGCGTATGCTCTGCAGGTCGAAGAAATGACAGCTGAGGGGGTGAACGGGGTGTGAATAATGTTTCCTACACGCCGTTGTCTGTTGTTGGCTATTCTCGTGGCGCCGTTCGGCCACTGTGGGGAAGGGTGCGCGGAGTCGGGCTCCATCATCCCAGCCATCCTTCACAAAGAGCAAAGCCATAATCCACCACCGCTTGGCAAAAGAATGACGTGCTCTCAGCAGCGCTGGCCCTCAAGGCCACGTAGCCAAGGCTGGCGGTAGGATAGTGATTGTTAGGGGGGATAGCATTGCCCGGCATGCTACGGAGTCCCACTGCACAGTCGGGTGAGGATAAGGGCTATGAAGGGACAAACTCATGACCGTATGGAACAGACCTGTGTGAAAATGCAGAAAGTTTTTGCCCATTTTCATAGACCTCCCCCTTTCCTCCCCACCTCCAAATTGGCATTTGCAAGAAATTTCACAAGACTTCGGTTTGCAGAGCCTTCTTTCGCAGCAAAAACCATTTTGCTTGAAAATGGCCTGGTTTAACATAATACGCCACATAACCGGGAACAACACTGAATTCCTCTCATGTTCAAATGTCATTGCCACGTCTCCAAACCATATTCTAGTCTTTGCTATGCTGTACAGCTTCTTGGACCACCGTCCTCAACACTGTGAGCTCCCTGGAGCACAGACCGTCTCCTTGTTCTGTGTTTGTCCAGCGCCTAGCACATCGGGGGTCTGGTCCATGACTAGGGCTTTTAACCACTACCGTAATACAAATAATAAATGGCAATAATGGAGTAGATAAGCACTTTCCAGTCAGGCATTAAATATTGTGAGGTTGTGACTAATGTACTCTGAACTTGAGAGGCAGAGGCCAACCAGAGCTAGCTTTCAAGAAACAAGGCTTGCTGGTCAAGTTTTTAAAATATGAATATCTAACAACAGGCTTCTAAGGCCATATTAAGCCACCTAAAAAAAAAATGACCTGCTCTTCCAACATACATAGCTCCCAGCAGCAACCTTCGAAATCACAGACAAAACTGCTACTGACTTCAACAGGAGCAAGTCCCAGCCTTGGATGTGATCAGGGCCGGCTCCAGACACCAGCTCAGCAAGCAGGTGCTTGAGGCGGCCAAGGGGAAGGGGCGGCACGTTGGGCTCTTCGGCGGCAATTCGGCGGCGGGTCCCTTTGTCCCTCTCGGGGGGAAGAACCTGCCGCCGAATTGCCTCCGAAGAAGAAAGCGGTGCGGTGGAGCTGCCGCTGATCGCGGCTTTTTTTTTTTTTTCCCCGCCGCTTGGGGCGGCAAAAACCCTGGAGCCGGCCCTGGATGTGATTGAAGGCCTGCAGTACATTGTGTTTATCTCCCTTCATCTATTGCCCCTTCACTGAATCAGAGAGAGGTCTGCAAATCTCAGGATCTAACTTCGTAGAGTGGGAGAGTGGAAATACCATTTGTACTTTGGTATGAATTTCATCCGCGTTTCTACATGGCATTTGCTCCCTTCCCCCTTAATAAAATCCCTCTCCACAGTCTCTCACCGGGATATACCGGCTGCATGATATCAGCCAGGAAAAGTAGCATAGGAAGGAACCTTTCCAAGTTTGTGCTCTGCAGTATATGCCGGTGCCTGGTATTTTATGACTGTGTTCCCATTCCTCTTCTTGCTCAGCAGACATTATAGATCTCCTACTGTTTTTCACTTGAGAAATTCCTTGCATTCATATTGTGAGTTTGGCAAGGATTTTTCAGAAATCTGACAGGCTGAATTTGGATCACAGAGTAACATACACCAATGATGAATTGCAGAGGACCCAGCTGGGGTAAAGATCCAAAAAACACTAGAGCTTATCCAAACCTCTTGACTCTGCCAAATTATGCTGGAACCCTTGTGGAGAACTGATTGCTTGTGAGATTGCTGATGCTTCTGGTCAGAACGTTCTTGTGTCTTTCCTTGGTACTTCAGCCCATCCACATTTGATCCTGGCTAGAAGCGAAAAGAGACATGAAACTGGCAAGTCATCATTTTAAAGTTAACCAAAAAACAAGATTTGGATGTTGAAAAAGGATCATGTCTGCTTTTTCATAGAGTCATAGCTTTTTAAGGCCAGAAGGGACCAATGTGACCATCTACTCTGACCCCTGTATGTCAGATAATCTCACCCAGTGATTCCTGCGGTAGAGATAATTATTCTGCTCTGCTATATAAGTGAACACTATTGAGTCCAATAACTTGTAGCTGAATTAGAATGTATCTTTTAGGAAGACATCCCATAAGAAAATAAGAACAGCCATACTGAGTCAGACCAAAGGTCCATCTAGCCCAGTATCCTGTCTTCCAACAGTGGCCAATGCCAGGTGCCCCAGAGGGAATGAACAGAACAGGTAATCATCCAGTGATCCATCCCCTGTCACCCATTCCCAGCTTCTGGCAAACAGAGGCTAGGGACACCATCCCTGCCCATCCTGGCTAATAGCCATTGATGGACCTATCCACCGTGAATTTATCTAGTTCTTTTTTGAACCCTGTTATAGTCTTGGCCTTCACAACATCCTCTGGCAAGGAGTTCCACAGGTTCACTGTGCATTGTGTGGGGAAAAAAAAAAATCTCAGTTTGAGTTTTGGTTGAAGAGTTGGGTCAACTTGTACTGGGCTTGATGCGATCAGGAACAAAGAATGTAGTCCATACTCACGGGGTGTGGCTTTATCATGGCTCCTCTGGGTGGGGCCATTCCAATACTCCTCTCCCAGGCAGTACTCACAGGCGATACGCTTTCTGGAGCAGGGACTATAATTTACCAGCTGTCTCTACAGTACCCAACACAATTGGGCCTAGACACCAGTGAGGCTCTAGTCATTGCTATCATACTAACAATAATGAGTGCAGAGCTGGTGGGCCTGGTGTATTGTCTCTTAATATTGAGACAACCAAGCTAGGGACGATGAGAAATGCAATGTATGAACAAGAGCAAAATTGACTCGCTCAATGGAGTTCATTGGGTTTCTTGTTTGTTTTTGGCAGATATTTGGATGCTGGGTCTGGATCCTCGTAGCTGCCACCACAGTGTATTTCCCTATGCTGCAGGGATGGGTTATGTATGTCTCACTGAGTTCATTTTCCTTCTCCCTGATGTTCCTGTTGTGTTACCTGTTTGGATTTCACAGAAACAGTGACTCGTGGAAAGTAGTGGTAAGAACACACTCACTTATTCCGGGTGTTGCTGCCGGTGGTGGCTCTTCTCATTCCTGTGACTGCCTTCCAGCTTCAGATCTCGCCTCTCAAGCAGAAAGTTGACTTCAGAATTGACTTTCCAGGTGTTCTGCACTTTCTGATCTTTTCACACAAAGGGTCCGGCAGATGGAATCATCCCAGGTCATTCTGCAATGTTCTAACTGGTTCTTCTGACATTTCTTCTAACATTGCATGTGAAACTGATGCAATTAAACTAAAATATAGAAAATAAGGTTAGCGGCAGGGCCACCTGAACCCTCCGGTGTTTGGTTCAAACCTCTTGGTACTTCCTTTGTAGCTACAAAGCCAGTTGGTTAATAACAGGGGTGCGAGGCGCCCCGGTGTACTTAAGGCTACAAAAGAGTTTTCATTATAATCTACTTTCACATGCTCATGGCTTATCATTTGGGCTGAAATGGGGTGATTTTCCCCCCCGAGTTTGGAGAAAACCTCTTTTGTCATTTTTAAGTTATGGGAGAGAGAAAGGAGAAAAGAAAATAACACAAAAGCTCGAGCCGTGTCCTTTTGAGCAGGGCTAGCGCAAAAGCAGCTCAAGACAGCGGTGTGACAAGACTGGGGCTCTGAGGTGCTAATAGAACAGTAGCCTTGGCATTGTGATTTCAGAGCCTTTGTGATGTTGGTCGCATTTGTCTGCAGATTCTAAGCTGCTGCTTAAAAGAAAGGAGCCATCCCAACGTAACGTGATGGGCAACTGCTCTAAGCCAGTCTTGCAAAAACCTCCCTCTGTGCCCAAACCAGAGCAGCAGAAACGGTAGGAACTCGCAATGCCCCAACGATTCTGCTTACCTCGAGTTGGACATGCAGAATCTACACTTACAGCAGCAACACCTCAGCTACATTGAACATATGCAGCATTTTCCATTCTTGTTTCCTGCTAGATAACATATTGCCTTTTGAAACACTACACTCGAGGGGAAAGTTGGTGGTGTGTGATTAAGGCACGAGATCAGGAAATCTGGGTTCAATTCCCGGCTCTGCTATAGAGTTCCTTGGTGAGCTGGAGTATGTCTCTCTGCTCCCCATCTGTCAATTGGCTTAACAATACTTCCCTGCCTTACAGGGATGTTCTGAGGGTAATTTCATTGTCTGAGAGCGTGTAGAGATGATGTAGGGCATATAAGCAGATGTCTAGTAAACATATACAATAAAATATACAGTGAGTTAATGATACTGTTGAACCTTAACTTGGGCTTTTCCTATCTTTTTGTGATTAACTGTGAAAACTTAACGAGCCATTAATGTACTCTTTTGCTTCTATTAATGGTATAGCATCACTGACTGCAAGCCTGGGAAGACACTTTCATGCTAAACCAACTCTTTTAAGTTGCTTGTGACTTGGAAAATGTTTCCTCTTGGGCTTGACTGTCACATGCCTGGTCCCAGCCCAAAGAAGATTTAGTTGCTGTGGAACATTTGAGAAAAATTGTTCCAGATGTTTTTGAGTCATGCAGGCATCATCCTTCCCACTTTTGTAGAACTGAAAAGCCGACATCGGACAGCTGAAGGGCCATAGCTATGCTGTTGAGCTGGAAAATACAGCTGTCCTGTAAGTGAGGAGGAGGTACCTGCACTGTGAATGTGTATTTCAACATCACAAACCTTCCTCTTTTGTCTCTTGTTTTGCAGGATAGTATGTATCATGGAGCCACTGCAATTTTCTATATGAGCGCGGCGGTCTTACAAGCTAATGCAACAATCCGCTCTGAGACTGAAGTGCTTGTACAATATATTCCTCGTTACTATCAAATCAATGTCGCTGCCTCAGTAAGTTGCATGCTTAGAGTATTGATTAGCCACAGTTTCTTGTAGGCACCTCTATTTCCTGTGTAATTTCCATGGGAAAGTTTCAACATTGCTGAAATTTTTTCAGGTTTTTTTTGTTGGAAAAATCAAAGCCAAATATTTCAGGTCAGGTAGGTCATCCCAAATCGAAGCAGTTTGGCTTGTCAAACTGAACTGAACCACTTAGTTTCATGTCAGAGTGACATTTAATCTGAGTCTGCCTGAGCTGCCGTGGTGCTTGATGGGAGTTGTAGTTGTAGTTAGTATCATAGGATCCTATGGCCACAGTTTACCATGGGAAATGTCATCCAGCCATAGGACAGTTGGGGCACAAAGCACCCAAACTACAATTCCCATGAGGCATTGTGGCGGCTCAGGCGGATACAAAACAAAAACGTTTCAACATTTCTGAATTGAATTTTTTTGTAACTTTTAGGTCCATGAAAAATTTTGATATTTTGCCTTTTCCTCACAACTGGGGACGGGAAAGACAGAAAATTCCGATTTCCAGTCAACTGTGCTCTGGAGCTTTCCCACGGTTTGAGTTTGAGATTTTATTCATTAATAGATTGGCAGGATCATTTTAAGGACATAAAATCCATTGAAGAAAGGACATTGGAGGGGTCACTAAGGACATAGATTAACACAAGGCTGAAATCGGTAGAGTAATTTCATTGCCTAGTAACGTTCTTTCCATTTTTCCTTTCAGTTCTTTGCTTTTATCACGGCTCTGCTGTATATTTTACATGCCTTCAGCATCTACTACCACTGAAGACTGCTGTCAAAGAGAGAAACGGGGTGACTGAGACACGCAGCAGGGACACCCGGACTTAGTGTACCTAAAACAATGATTTAATTGGATTAAGAACATAATTCAGTGTAAATGTAGGTCATCTGGAGCCTGGGTCTGCTTCATTTTAATTTTAAAAGCTATTTGTTTTATAAATCTGTAAATCTTAATTTTTATAGAGTATTGTGTATTTTCTGTCTGAAAGCAGTATCGTTTGGGGGGAAGCTTGTTCAAGTAGTCCTATGCAGAATATAGACATCTTCTCGTCCCCACGTATCCCAATGTCTCAGCTTTTGGTCGTGTCCAAAGGCTCTCTGGCTGTATGGTCGCATATGCTTGTGGTAGGGGTTGCATGAACTAACTTATTGGAAAATATAAAGGTCTCTTTGTTTTCTTATGGCAGCTGCTTTGTTGTGTATTGTTCTTTTCGTTACGTTTCTCTATCGACTCGTTCCAGTCTGATTAGAACTACGGTTCCTCTGAGCTAGTTCACACATCTCCTGCCGCTTGTGTAGTGAAACGCCCCTCACCTCCGTGACTAGCTGGCCCCATTTCCAGCACCTGCTCCACGTGCTGAAATCCATCCTTGTGCAGAGCGCCAGCACCAGCGCTGTACACCACTTCAGTCCCATTTACGCCTATGCGGTGAAGTCCTGACGTCAATGGCCGAGCTCCCAGTGATGTCAATGGGGCCAGGACTTCACTGCATGGTCAGAGAGCAACGTGAGAGTCTTGTTTTATGAAGCTCTAATTTTCCATCCAAAGGTGTCAGCCAGTGTTACCTGCTCAGCAATTTGCCCTAACAGGAAACCACAGTGCCCAAAGGAAATAACTGTAAATGGAAGCAAATAAGTCAGGTGGCAATTCCCTACTTTTCAGGGGGTTGTGAGACGACATTAATTATTGTTCCTAGGTGCTTTGAGAGCCTCAGAGGAAAGGCACTGGAATGGTGTGCGAGTATTATTGACTGGTATTATTAATAAGCAATCTCTCACAAGCAGGCATTTGCGCTGCCTATAGATGTGTGCGTGTCACTATTGTGGGAGGAAATCTACATGAACGGCTAAGCACTTTACTTGCTGGTGGGAGATTCTGTTCTGCAAGTTGCATGGGAACAGCAGTAAATCCCACAATGCAGTTAGCTTAACTCCTCAATAAGACACCTAGGGTATCTCTACACTGCAATTAGACCACCTGCAGCTTGTCCGTGGCTTGGGCTAAGGGGCTGTTTCGTTGCCGTGTAGATGTCCAGGCTCGGGATGGTGCCCAGGCTCTGGGACCCTGCGAGGTGGGAGGTACCCAGAAGCTCGGGCTGCAGCCCAAGCCCGAAAGTCTACACTGCAACGAAACAGCCCAGCAGCCTGAGCCCTGTGAACTGGAGCCAGTTGGCATGGGCCAGACGCGGGTTTTTAATTGCAGTGTAGACATACCATTAGTCACAGTGGGCCAGCTGCTCCATGGAGAAGACATGAGCAGCCCCCCTTGTGCCTCTTCACAGCAGCCAGGTATCACTGCATTTCCTGGGATCCCTGGGGTGTGCTCATGGAGCACAACAGACCCCAAGAATAGTCCCTGCTGAGGGAGGGATGGCAGGGAACATGGGTTCCTAGATACATAGATTCCAGGGCCAGAAGCGACCTCTGTCATTAGCTAGTCCGACCCCCGCATAACACAGGCATGGAACGTCCTCCAAATCACTCCCAGAGTCAATCGTTTAGAAAAACAGCCACTCTGGATTGAAAAATTGTCCATGATGGAGAATCCACCACGACCGTGGGTAAGTCGTTCCAATGGTTAATTACTCACTCTTGCAAATGTACGTCTTTTTTCCAGTCTGAATTTCTCTAGCTTCAAGCTTCCAGACACAGTATCTTGTAAGCCCTTTTATTTGCTAGTTTGAAGAGCCCATCATCAAATATTTGTTCCTCATACGTGTAGACTGTGACCGAGTCTCCCCTCAGCTTTCTCTTTGTTCAGCTAAATCGATTGAGCTCCTCGCGGCTCTCACTATCAGGCAGGTTTTCCAATCCTTCATCATTCTTGTGGCTCTTCTCTGACCCCCTCTCCAATTTACCAACAGCCTGCTTGACCCCCGGCTCTAGCCGCACCTTTCTCTGACATTGCATTATAACAGGCTCTCTCCTCGTAGGAAATCTCCCCTGACAGGGGCGGTATTTGGTCTGCCCCGTAATAATACAAGCCGGTAAAGCTCCGTGACTCGCCCGAGAAGCTTCAGCTCACGCCCGGCGCTCCGATTTTGAGCGCTGCTATTTGA
Source organism: Emys orbicularis (assembly GCF_028017835.1). Classification (NCBI taxonomy): domain Eukaryota; kingdom Metazoa; phylum Chordata; order Testudines; family Emydidae; genus Emys; species Emys orbicularis. The sequence continues at coordinate 213,083,944 of NC_088685.1, read as the reverse complement.
AGGAGACGAGAAGCCGAAGCCAAATCCTGCCTGCGTGATTCAGGCAAAACTGCCCCTGAAGGCAAGGCGGGGCTTTGCCTGAGCTGTCGCTAAGGGCTCCACACAGACTCCCATTGTCATTACTGGGCCCTGGCTCAGGGCCGTAAACACAGAACTATCGTACCCAAATGCACCTCAGTAACAGGAGGGCCCAGTACACATTCAAGGGGGTCCTGCCACGTGCTCCTTGCTGATTCCCTTTGTCGTGTGGCAGCCAAGGGGGGAAGTGGAGCTGCCTTGTAATGCCCTGCTGTGCGGGTGTGGTGGATGGAGTCTGGGGCTGCCCATGTGCTGGGGAGCAGAGAGAGGGAATCAGCCACCGCACCCTAGCAAGGCCTGATGCCATCCCTTACACGCGTTCCTAGCAGACAAAAGAGGGGCAGTAATGGGGAGCGTGCGCATCAGAGTGACCCCTGAGACCCCTCAACCGCCTCCTCAGCCACCATCGGAGCCTCAGCGAGTGTACACGGGCGTCAACGGAGCGAGCCTGGTTCATGCCAGCTGAGAATGGAAAGACATTAAACCCTCTGGCTGTCACTGCCCCCTGCAAAGCTACAGTGGCAATCTCACCCCCGCCCCAAGGGCTTGAGGGTAGCTGTGAACCCCCATTCCCCACCCCAGGGCCTTGTGGGTAGCTATAACCCCCCTTCCATCCCAAGGCCTTATGGGTAGCTGTGATCCCCTAGCCCTACCCCATAGCCTTATAAGTAGCTGTGATTAGGGTGACCAGATGTCCCAATTTTATAGGGACAGTCCCGATTTTGGGGGCTTTTTCTTATATAGGCTCCTATTACCCCCCACCCCCATCCCGATTTTTTATACCTGCTATCTGGACACCCTAGCTGTGATCCTCCCAATCTGCCCTAAGGCCTTGTGGGTAACCGTGATTCCCCCATCCTCAACCTGCCCCAGGGCCTTGTGGGTAACTCTGCTCACCCTGTGACGGTTCTCGAACTGAGTCACCTTGTTACCGCCTGCCTCTAATGAGATGGAGCCTTGCCTGTGGTGGCTGGGTGTGAGGTCCCTGACACCACCAGCCCTGGGTTAACCTGGCAGGTCAACAAGAGGTGCACCTGAGTCCCCTTGGAGCATGCCCCTGTGATAGCCAGCTCCTGGCACTGTGGGCCCTAGTTTTACCTTAAACCACGGCTCCTGTAAAATCACAGTGCCCTTGTAATAAACAAAGAGATTTAGTTAAGAGAGACTAGAGAGTCAACTAAACATGAGAGAGTGATGGAAATAAATGCTTACACTACAAAACAAAATAATAAAATGTGAATGAAGGCCTACATGTATCGCTAGTTCCCTTTCCTGTCTAATAAAGTTCAGTCTGTTGCAGAAGTGCCTGGCTTTAAAGGCACCAAGATGAAAATACAAGACATCTCCTCAATGAATGGCTACAGACGGCCTCGCCCTGCTCTGTGGCACACGGAACAGGCTTTTTTCTCTATTCATAGACAGGGCGATCCCATCTGGTGTAACAGTCTGCACACCTTTTTTACCCTCAAATGGTTTCACTTGTTTTCCATTGTAGATGGACCTGCCATGTTGTAATCTTGTTCCCAGACTGCCCCACTGCAGGCCAATTGTGCAGCATGGTTAGAAACACTGTTCAGTTTAGGTGCAAAGCCAAACAGAGGGTTTTTTTTTGGTGTGTGTGGCGGCATTATTTAGTAGCATCAGAAGCTCAACACAGTCGTCACAGTAGGGTTGGGGGCCTTTGTAATATTCTAGCCAGGTCTAGTTGACAAGCGTGAATAGAGGCCAAACTACCTCCAACATGATTTAGCTACAGACTATGTTGTACTTCACGCTAGCTCTGTGTTTGCGCTGAAATTTCAGCTCATTGAGTGATTCAGTAGGAATTCCTTCCCAGCATTGGCTGGGGATTAATGAAGACAGCCCCTTTTCTGTAGTATATATTTAAAATAAACACTCACACACTTGCTATGATCATTTCATAATTCATGAAAGCTTGCAAGAGGCTAAAATTTTGTTTGTTACTAAGCTACCAAAAGGGATGGGTGAAGTCACAATATCTGCACTACAGCATGGGAAGCCAAGATCAACGCAGCGCTGGTCACTTACAGCAAGGTTTGGCCATATTAATAACTGACACTAAACTGAAACAAGCCCCTCTTCAACTGAAATCACAGTGTTCACAGAGGGTTTGATGATCAGTTTAAAAACTGATTTTTAAGTTAAACTGGGGCAGCTTTCTCATGTAGACAAAACCTTAGGCCTGCGGGAGTGTATAGTCCATGTGTACTAAGCTAACATGTTGGATCAGAGTGGAAAGAATGGCTGCATGGAACTAAACTGATTCACCAGCTAGCAGTTCATATTTGCTGTACCGTAAAGTCTGATAAACTTCAGATTGGCAGCTCCCACTTCTCTGAGTCTCGCGATTCCTCTGAGAGATGATAGCTTGCTCAGCTAAAGCTCACTGCTTATCCTAAAGCTACTACAAAATGTCTCCCAGACGTTTGGAAGGGCTGAAGGATGTTTGAAAGGATATGCAGAATTTGCAGGCCAAGAAGGCTTAATTAATATTTAACTAGCGCTGTGGAATTTATATAAATCCTGCTAGATTATGTTTGTGTATCATAATAGTTGAGCTGTGATTTTCTACAGAAATTCCATCCGGTCATCCTAAGCACATTATAAATCAATGCAGCTGCAGAATTAGCCGACATGAGCTACAAAGGTAATGTAAAGATCTGGCCCAAAGGCAGATATAGAGCAGTGAATATCTTTCACTCTTGGTGAATACTGTGCTTACAGGACCTCCATCTGGCCATGGGCAAAACCAGTATCGAGATGAAGACACATAAAATGGGGATAAAACAGAGAAACGTGTGGAATGCAGTGTTGCCAACTCTCACAGTTTTATCACAAATCTCACAATGTCCACTGTGTTCCTTAAAGCCCCAGCTCCTGAGTTGGGTAAGTATGGGGGGAATCTCAGCCTTCATTTTTTTTTTAAGTCAGTTTTAGCCTTCATGGCTGCAGAGAAAAGCTAGAAAATGTGAATCCTAAAGGGTAAAAAAACCAGCAGGCAAACAAAACCAACTGTTTATGATCTTTCAGACAATCTCATGATTTTGTTGGCCTGACACGATTATGTTTAACTCTTGGGGTTGGAGATATTGGGACCCCTACAGCTCTGAACCCCACTGTTCTGGCTCAGCGGCAGTTTAGGTAATTAATATTCAGCCTAGCCATATTTCTCCCGTAGTCTCAGTGGGATATTGTATTGTCTGTGCTAAAAATGAGTCTCCAGTCCTATAAACACTTTCGCACGTGACTAACTTGATTCATCCCCTGGAACTACTCACATGGGTAATAACATTTTTCACATGCATATGGGTTTACAGGATCAGAAGCCTTAGACGTCCACCTCCTCCTCAGGACATAGACAGGGTCCACAGCCCTGAGCAGAGTGAAGGCACTCACTAAATATTAACAGCATCATTCTCCACTTACAGAGATCGTTGCAGGATCAGAGCCTAAAATAGTGTGAGTGGGCCTTTCAGTCCCATTGACTTCACTGAGGTGCAGCGGTCTGGCTGCATAGAATTAATTGTGTCGCAGGGCACTGTGGGGTGAGTCGTCAGCAACCGGATCTGAACCTGGACACTCTGGATGCACGTGCATGAGTCGCTACTGCCTGAGCTCATCAACCTCTACATGGAGCCCAATCCCAGCTAGTGCGGGAGAGAACCCCACACTGAGCAGCTTACCATTAGAGCTGACCAGAGGAGGACAACTCCCTTTCACAGGCCTCACAATTTTGTTTCACGTTGGAACATTCCAGATATAGCTGTAACCTACCTCCCAGGTGGGTTGAGAACCTGAATTAATTGTTTCTAAAGCTCTTTGGGGTCACTGGATGGGAGGCAGTAGATAATGCAAATTATTATTATTATTTCTCACTTGTTATGGGGTAAGGACCAATGCACGATCTGATCAAACGTGAGCTTGACCCCAGTCTAAGCAATACATGGATTGGTGGCTGTTCTGCTTAGCACAGTCTGTCGACTGGCAGATAAAGAGAAGGGTATTTATTGCCTCTCAGCACAGGGAGTACCTGTAATATGTGTTTCCAGCAATTTTGCACATTTAGGGCCTGATCCAAAGCCCACTAAAGTCCATGGGAGTATTTCCATTGGCTTCAGTGGGCTCTGGATCAAGCCCTTAACCTATAAAAAGCAACAGAGGGTCCTGTGGCACCTTTAAGACTAACAGAAGTATTGGGAGCAGACGCTTTCGTGGGTAAGAACCTCACTTCTTCAGATGCAAGACTTGCATCTGAAGAAGTGAGGTTCTTACCCACGAAAGCGTCTGCTCCCAATACTTCTGTTAGTCTTAAAGGTGCCACAGGACCCTCTGTTGCTTTTTACAGATTCAGACTAACACGGCTACCCCTCTGATACTTGGCCCTTAACCTAGTGGATAAATACAGATAAACATTTTCAGCTGATTTCTCTTGGTTTCCTGCTGGCAAGTAGGATCCCAGTCTGCAAAGTCTGCCCACTGGGCAGGTCAAACATAGGATGATGTGGGCCTGAGACAGCTGCATAGTGCAAGTATCAGAGGGGTAGCCGTGTTAGTCTGAATCTGTAAAAAGCAACAGAGGGTCCTGTGGCACCTTTAAGACTAACAGAAGTATTGGAGCATAAGCTTTCGTGGGTGAATGCCCACTTCATCAGACGCAAGTGTCCTCTGTGCCAGCGTCTGATGAAGTGGGCATTCACCCACGAAAGCTTATGCTCCAATACTTCTGTTAGTCTTAAAGGTGCCACAGGGCCCTCTGTTGCTTTCTGCATAGTGCAGTTATTCTTTTGGCCACTTGATGGACCCATTACTATGTTGTTTGTTACTCATCTGAGCTTAAGGGCACCGAAAAGTGGGATGCCTTGGTTTTTACCCAAATTCCTTTACAGGTTCTTCAGCCAAGACTTAAAGGGCCAGAATTTCAGTGGGGGCGAATCAGCTTAGCTTGACTGAAATCCATGGGACAGATCCACAGCTGGTGTACATTTCCCAAGCTCTGTTGAAGTCAACAGGATGGATTGTCAGTTGGGGTAAATCAGCTGGCGTTCGCTCCATTGACTTCAAGGCAGCTGCACCTCTTTGCACCTCCTGAGAGTCTGGCCCCACATGTTCTTACATTGTAGAACTGGTCCTGCCTTTGATCACTCTTGGCTTTTGCTCTTAGATATGAGCCCCCGTTACATCTCTCTGCCAGTATAAAGGGGCCTTAGACTGAGTGTAACTTACATATACACATTAAGTCCCATTTACAAAGAACAATGTGGAGGAGAATTAAGGCAAAGGAGAATCAGGTCCTCTACGTTCAGCTGCAAAAGATAATGCATGAAGCATACTTCATGCTAAATCCATTTCTGTTAAGAGATGTGCAATAAACATTGCATTCTTAATCATAGTAGGCAATCCTGCATTTTTTTCTTTACTTAAATTTTATGTGGCCATCTTCAGTTGAATCTTAACTAGTTGTAGGTTTCAGAGTAGCAGCCGTGTTAGTCTGTATCCGCAAAAATAACAGGAGTACTTGTGGCACCTTAGAGACTAACAAATTTTGTTAGTCTCTAAGGTGCCACAAGTACTCCTGTTATTTTAACTAGTTGTAGGGGATCTAATTTGTCCTCCAAACTAAATAATTAGATTGTAAGCTTTTTGTTCTGTGTTTGCACTGGGGTTCCTAGGTGCTACGCTACCACAAATAAATAATAACGTGGCAATGAGTCTGTATCACGTAGCATGTCAGTCACACAGTGTTAAACTAGCTGCAGCTTGCTTTGGAGAGCTGGAGTCTGAGTTTTTGCAGTTTTCTGTGGTCATCACGAGTCAGGATGCGGTTTCCTGGGTAGAAGCCAGGGAACCTCTGCGGCTGAACAGCACTGAAACCTACTTGTGGAGGAATAGAGCCCATAAATAGAAACGCTGGACCTGTTCCATTAGCAGAATGAACCTGCCCAAGCCTGTAAACTCAGGGAACGGAGGAAATGTAAAGCACCAGGAAGCATCCAGCCCTGCTCCCAACCTGTCCTCTCCCCAGCTGGAGGGATCTGAAGCTGGGGAGACTGGGCCTGGCGGGAGGGTGGAACCTTAGAAGCAGCTGGCCAATGCAAGGGCCCTGCCAAACAGGAACCTGTCGCACAAACATGTCCTGCCGTACACCAGGTCAAATGTCTCTGACCTTTAAAAATATGCTCTTGCTGCTATTGCAGGAGATCAGGGCTATTGGGTCAAAACCAGGGTCTCAGCTGGGGGTGCTGTGATCACACTTGTAATAAGACAAGGCCACGGCCCACACACGTACGCCCAGCCGGAACTTGGCTTGGGGCAGGGCGTTGGTTTTGAATGGTTAGCTTTTATTCATTTCCTCTTTTTATGCCAGCCAGCTGGGAAGAACGTATTTTGCTGTACGGGCACGGCTGGATATGCCCACTGAAAAGACCGAACACCGATAGCTATTTTCCTGCTGATGTTGCAGAGCACAGAGGCTGAGACCCCCAAAGGTCTTTAGGCACCTAACTGAACCCAGTGGAGACCCTTTGAGGACCGGGGTCAGAATGGCTACATGACTACACAATAAGAGGCCACAACGTGAAAATGCCCACTGAGCTTTTCTGTAGCCAATTACTTCATTTTATCATTCATTTATTGTGTGAGGTTACAATTAACTCACATGCTATGTCAGATATAATCATTGTATGCTAAATAGAGTTAAGCTGTAGGATTATAGAAGAATAAGAGTGATTAGTAGTTAGAAGATAATTAGGTATCTAAATAAGTAGTGCTGAAACCCAAGGCCTACAGGCTGAGGCCTGTAAGATGTCAGCTTAGCCATACGAGGCCATAGGCTTAAGAAATGCTGGACATAAGTGACCAAAGAATGACCATATGCCACAAAATTATGGGGAAAGATGTGCCAGTGGGTGGTATTGTGAAAAATTAACCGTAAGATTAATTTTTGACTACAAGATACCCCGTAGTCACAGTGTTCTAACACGTGCCCTAGCCGCAAGGTATATGTTGTGGGTAAATGCTAATGAGAGTAAAAGGAACTATAACAACCTATGAAAATCCTTGGGGGACACAATCCAAATAAGGAAAAAGAGGGTGGGCACCCATCACGCACATGCGCAGAGTGTTGGGTGCAGTCAGAATCACAAGATAAAAGAGGCCTCCCGGATTGGAGAAAATTGGAAAACTCCAGCAAGAACCATCCCCCTACTGATGCTCGCTTGGCAAGGCAGCCATCAGACCCTAAGAATATCGTTAAGGATGTGCATAGGACTATATTTGTAACTTGCGCATAGGTCTGTATAGGATTTTTATATGCATGGGTAAAATTAACCTTATTGTAACTTTACTAAACCTTGTAATGCAGACTAGACCTTGTACGTGTGTATGTCTGTGTGGTCACTATCCTTGGTCTTTATGTGTTCCTAGAGGCTCTAAATCTGAAATACGTAGCAGAAGTGACTTCCACTTTGTAGAACTTGAAACTGTAGCCACCAGTGGGGTAATACAACATTACTAAATTTATTTTGAATAAAATAAAAGGCTACATTTCAGAGCCCCCTTACACTCTGAGATGGAAACTGCCCCCACCCCCGAAACCATTTGCAAATGGCCTGCACTGGGTGCTTTTTGCCAATAGCCACCTTTGCTCAGGGCAGCATTAACCCCCGATTAATGTTCTGTAATCGTCTATATTCAACGTTGCACCAGTTCAACTTTAAATGGGTTTTAAAAAGTGATTTTGTTAAAGTGGTGGAAAACACGGTGTAGCCACTCTTAATTGGACTCAGCCCAGGCTCTTACTGACTTAGCTTGAATTGATTCCTTACAGAATTCAGCTAAATTGATATAAGTGAGGTTAAATTGGATTAAGAGCATCCTCACTGTTTTCACTGTTTCTATTAAATTGGTTTACAACTAGACCTTTAGTTAATATAATGCAACTCTGCATAGAGATGCTGCCTTCCTCGGTTTTGCAAGGGGGTATATGTAATACTTTGGCTTTGCCTGGACTCCTTCCACCTTTTCCCCCCTGATTACTCCACCTTTTTTGTTGGTCCTTTGCAGATATTCTACATGGGATCATTTATGTGCTGTAAAGGCCCCTATTCAGGAAAGTACTAGAGAACATGTTAAAGTCCATCCCTATTCAGGAACAGATTTAAGCTCGCCCGTAACTTTGTGTGTGCTTAAGTCGCATGGATATTAATGGGGCTTACAGTAAAGAGATCCTTAAAGATAAGTGCATTCTGAAGCACCCTACTTGACTAGGTATGTTCTCCTGCACCAGGAAAACATGGTATGGTAGGCCAGCTCTTCATCCAGTTTCAAGATACACAGTCCTCTTTCTCTAAGGTTTGTCCACTGTCCGGTACTGCGACAAAACTGGGTGTGGTTGTGTTCAGAATCTCAGACGAGGGATGGCATTTTGAAGAATGCACTGCCCTGCCTTTGCTGGTGTGACCTTGCATGCATGGTACATGTGGGGGCGGGGGTCATGCAGGTGCGGGTGGTTCTGGGAAGTACCAAAATGTCTGGTATTCTGGGGATACGGCAGTGGCCACCCTAGGGTATGGCAACCTACAGGAACAAACAGTGGCCTTACCTGGCAAATGGCTCATTGGTTAACAATTAAAAAGGGCGAAAACTCTTTTTTGAGGGAACACTTTTCCACGGAAAGATGCAGTTTTGTCAAAATGGAAATGTTTCCTGCGAACATGTTGATGTGAATGAAATTTTCAATGGGAAAAAAAGTCAAAAATAATGTTGCCTCTTGTTTTGTTTGGATGTCAATATATTTTGTTTTGATATGGTAAAAAGGATTAGTTTTAACTTTATAATGTGGATGCTTTTTTACTCATATTAAAATATTGATTTTAATAGAGTATATTTAAATATTACATATTTAATCTATTCATATAATATAAAGGTTGAAATGAAATGAATCAAAATGCTAGAGTCAAACTGAAATGTTTTGACATTAGTGAAATGAAACAGTTCTATAGTCCTGAATCAACTTGTTTCAGGATTTTCATTTTGCAGGAAATTCCAAATTTTGGCTTTCGTTCAGGTTCTGAATTGAATTATTTTTCTAAATGTCTGACATTCCCACAGAACAGAAATTCTGGTTTCTAAACAGCAATCAAAAAGTGAGACTTTTGTAGCACACCTACTGTTCTGCTCCATCTCCAAAAAGATCTATTGGAATTGGAAAAGGTGCAGAGAAGGTCAACTAAAATGATTAGAGGCATGGAACGGCTTCCGTATGAGGAGAGATTAAAAAGACAGGGACTGTTCAGCTTAAAAAAGAGACTATTAAGGGGGCATATGATAGAGCTCTAGAAAATCATGAAAGGTGTGGAGAAAATGAATAGGGAAGTGTTATTTATCCCTTCATAGAACACAAGAACTAGGAGCCACCAGATGAAATGAATAGGCAGCAGGTTTAAAATAAACAACAGGAAGTGCTTCTTCACACAAAACACAATCAACCTGTGGAACTCATTGCCAGGGGACATTGTGAAGGCCAAAAGTATAAATGGGTTCAAAAAAGAATTAGATAAGTTCCTAGAGGATAGGTCCACCAAGGGCTAGTAGCCAAGATGGTCAGGGACAGAACCCCATGTTCTGAGTGTCCCTAAACCTCTGAGTGCCAGAAGCTGGGACTGGACGACAGGGGATGGATCTCTTTGTAATTGCCCCGTTCTGTTCATTCCCTCTGAAGCATCTGGCATCAGCCACTGTTGGAAAACAGGACACTGGGCTAGATGAGCCATTGAGCTGACCCAATATGACTGTTCTTATGTACAGGCTACCGGCCTTCAAATGACCATCTACATCCACACTGGTAGTGAAACACTGAGGGAGAGCAAGGCTGGTGTCGCAGTTATGCTGGTAGACTAGAACACAGGAGATGTGAGCTCAATACCCTGCATGGCCACAGACTGCCTGTGTGACCTTGGGCAAGTCACTTAGTTATTCTGTGCCTCAGTTTCCCCATCTGAAATATGGGGATAATGGCACGTCACTACCTCTCGGAGGATCAATATATTAAAGAGTATGAGATATTCAGATACTATCACAACTGAGGCCATATAAGTCCCTAAGTAAATAGATGGAAATAAAAAATGTGCAAGTTCATTTGTTCGGGAAAACTTAAGAGCTGAGTCAGTGTGGTTTAAGGAGGGTGTAATTCCTAGACAAAATAGCACTGTGACTGTGATGCCAGAGTGTCGGCTTGGGCTAAGCTGCCAAGTACATACTCAGGTGTCTAGCCCACCTTGCCATGGCCACATTGCTATTTTTAGTGCACAAACGCAATCTCACCTCTGCCACTGGCCTGCTAGGTGACCTTGGGCAAGTCACTTCCTGCTCTATGCCTCGGTTTCCCCCTTTGTAAAATTGGGATAATGATCATGACCTCTTTTGTAAAGTGCCTTGAGATCTGTGGATGCAAAGCACTGCATAAGAGTTATATATTATTAATTAGTCTTATTATTATAGATAATCACAATAATGAACAGTCCAATGCACAGCTTGAGGACAGTTCTTTGAAAATGCCAGCCTAACACAGTAAAATCTCATGTATTTTTCTTTTAGCATCCGGGAGCTTTATTCTAAGGAGTTTAAGGTGCTCGGCTCCCACTGATTTCCAATGGGATTTTGCTACCTAAATCCGTGAGACGCTTTTGAAACTCCCAATTTGAAATACAGCAGGAGTGGCTTCTCTTTTCCTCCCCTAGGAGATGAACAAATAAAAACAACTAAGAAAGTAATGGGGAAGGCGGATATGATGAGCAAGAGGCCAGTATGCTAAGCTATGTTATTACAGAGAAAATGACCTGGCACTGAAAGAATTAAAATAATGTCATTCTTGTTTGTTCTGGCTCGTTTTGCCTACGCCAGTCACCTTGACATTTCTAAAAGAATTTTTCAAGTATGTAAGTTCAAAAATTATGCAATTTGACAAAACAAAAGGTTGGTGGGGGGGATAAAAGATTGATGGAATAAATTTGGAGAGTCATGCAATGCACAAATGGGGGTCTAAAAGAGAAGGTGATATCTGCAGCTTGCAAAAAGCAAATTCACGTTGTAAGATTGCAGTCTGGGAATGATCTGTGTTTAATTTATTGCCACAGGCATGAGATAACCGGACAGACTTCTAGATTAGGAGAAAAAAGTGGGCCAGATCCTCATCTGATATCAATTGGGGTCTTCATAATCATTATCACGGCAAATTGCAAAGCAATGTAGTCTCCTGGTGATCGAGCGCTATCTATCAATCTCTAACCATTCCTTAAGGCGGTCTGGCTGGATATTCAGTTTATGATCATCACTGGCAATCTGATTGCATCACTGAAGCTTTTGGTGATTGCATGATCGCTGACTGTGCAGCTCCATTCCTGGTAAGTGTGCTTTGGGATTGTCATTTTAATTGCAAATCGGGTAACTTCATTGAAGGCAACGGGACCGCTTGAATTGGGACCCCGAAGGAGTTGCTCCACACAACCTTCTGGGATCCCTCTGAATGAAGCGACAGAGCCAACGCGAAAAAATGTCAAGAGAAAAGATCTGAAACTGTGGAAGCATTTTGTTTACACATCTCCAAACCGGAAAAAACAACCATTTTGGGGGGTTCAAAACGCCTTTTCATGTAAAAATTTAAGCTAATTAGATTAAAAAAAGATTGGGGGGGAAAGTCAGTCAAAATGGAACCTTTCAAAATGAGCCAAGCAAAATGTTTCGAATGACCCAACGCACACAATTATTTTGTAAACAAATCATTTTTTCAGTTTGCAAATATTTTCAATAGTTTGGCTTTGTGTTCTGATTCCAGCCAGGAAAATCTTAAGAACTCTTGGAAACTGTCACAGGACACAACCGCCATTCCCTGCCAAGCTCTGCGGAGTGACTGACCCTTTCCCAGCAACCCCTGCCTGTTGCCAGCTTCCTGGCTTTATAGGCCCTGCCTATTCCTGATCAGCTGAACCTGCCTGCAGTTAGTTCCCTGCTCCCTGGCTCTTCCTCCAGGTGCAGCCTGTGGAGTTAATAGGCCTACCTGGCCACCTTAACCCCTTCCAGTCCTGGGTGGGGTGGACACCCCATTGCAGATGGGTGCGTTGTATTTTGTAAAGATAGGCACGTGTCTAAGGAGGTGGCAGCATAACACTAGAGCAGTGTAACTGCTAGACAGGGTAAAAGGGGCATTAAAGGAGTATCAGACGCCCCTTCTTTGCACTGACCAGCGGCTTAGGCCTGGAAAGGATATTAAACCTTGTGCGTCAGGGCTTAGGCCACTATCTAACTTTTAGAGACCTAATGTGGGGGGTGCTTTCCTCTGAAGCATCTGGTACTGCTTACTTTCAGAGACTGGGCTAAATGGACCTGGGTCTGATCCAATCTGGCAATTCCTTTGTTCCTATGACTGCTGAGTTGTGTTGAAGACCACATTAGTTAACATCAACAAAGAGTCCTGTGGCACCTTAAAGACTAACAGATGTATTGGAGCATAAGCTTTCGTGGGTGAATACCCACTTCGTCAGACCATGTAGTTAACATGGCTCTCCTAATGGTAACGTTCATACATGACCCATCGATTCTAGTCAAAACAGGCCCTGAGGGGCACCTCCTTCAACGTCGCTTGTTAGCAATTGCCCCAAAGAGTGGCAATACCTCAGCACAGCCACCACCTTTTCTTTTTTTGGATCCCCATCCTGCAATGGGGTCCATGCCAGCTCAGGGCTGTGCCTGCGTGGAGCTCACGGCAGGATCGGGGCCTTCTTGCTTCAACTCCCAACTGGAAATAGACGTGGGCAACCTGAAATCTGTTCTGAGCGGGCGAGATTTCCACCCAATGGACTTCTCCAAAGCCATACCAATGCTCATGCGCAAACTACGCGTTGGATAATTTGTCTGTGTAATTGTATGCTTTGCTGTTAAGCATATTGATTCTAAATCAATATGGAGACGCTACATCTAAAAATATAAAATCCCATTAAACTGATTAAATTAAAACTAAATCAATCTTAAATAACCGCCTACAACTTAAAATTGTTGAACTAGCATATTGCCTTCAAATAAAATTATTTCATTCAAACAAGGCTGTAAGGAGCTATCAGGGAGAGATACCCGGTGTCTCTTTCACAGCACGTGCCTACGTACAGAGCTAAGAGCTTAGACCCCATACAGCCTAATGCTACTGCAATGTCTTGGGGCAAAGCTGGGCTTGATGACCCCTGGGCTCTCACTCCTCAGGATGGCAGGGAGCCGGCAACGTTGGGGTGGCACCAGGCTCAGCTCCTGTGTTCTTAGGCTCCCCTCCATTTAACGTGGATGCCAGGGGGTGCTGTGAAGGCCAAAAGTATGGCTTCAAAAACAAAATTAGGTACGTTCTGGAGAACAGGTCCATCAATGGCTATTAGCCAAGATGGTCAGGGATGCAACCCCATGCTCTGGTGTCCTTGAGTCTCTGACTGCCACAAGGTGGGACTGGACGACAGGGGATGGATCGCTTGATAATAGCCTTGTTCTGTTCATTCCCTCTGAAGCACCTGGCATTGGCTGCTGTCGGCTGACAGGATACTGGGCTAGATGGACCTTTGGTCTGACCCGGTACGGCTGTTCTTATGTTCCTAGGAGAACTGAAGCAGTGTGATAAGGCATCAGAGTGGGACTCAGGAGAACAGGGTTCTGGACTGGCTGCCATTGACCTGCGTGACACTGGACATGTCACTTCCCCTCCCTGAGCTGCTTATTCCCATTGTTGGTCTTGTCTATTTACACTGCAAGCGCTTTGGGAGAGGGACTGTCTCCCACCCTATGTTTGTACAGCACCTAGCACAATGTGGTCACAGTCCAGCCTCTAGGCACCACTGTAATACAAATAATGGCCATACGTCACTCCGTAATGACCCAGGCAGTTCTGACAGGAGTCTATGCAGATCTCAGCTGGGAGGCTGGTAACCCCAATGGGGGCTTTTATAGGGGTGTGTGTGCGGGGCAGGGTGTGCGCTGGAGAGTTCTTAAGGCTATGACGGGGACACACTAATTTTGTGCAAACACAGCTGGGGAGATGGCATTGCAGAGCTGGCGGCAGCAGTGGGCAGAGTTCATTTCAGTCACTCCATTACACATCATCACTCGTGCGGCACAGCTCTGTGGCTAGTATCGTTTGCCTTTACTGCACATGAATCGCACTACCAGGAGGTGCTGCTGCCAGGGAGAAAACTATCCTCGACCAAGGCTCTACGGATCAGCGATCTGCTACACACAACATAGAAGCTACTGAAGTTGCAACGTGCCCAAGGAATAGTGGTGGCTGTGAAAATGCACAAGAACTGTCCCATAGGGCCAACTCAGACAGTTCATATTGACTCCTCATTTGATTTCAACAGGCGTCGTGCCTAGATAAGGATGGCAGGATTTATTCTGTAGTGCTGACTATCGCATACCAGCAGAGTCCCATTAGAAGTCAGTGGAGTTACACCAGATGAGGATCTGAGCCCTCTAGCTTCAAGTTAAATGAGTGGATTTAACTACTGTATAATTTACCTGATCAATACATATTAAGAACAGGAGTACTTGTGGCACCTTAGAGACTAACAAATTTATTTAAGCATAAGCTTTCGTGGGCTACAGCCCACTTCTTCGGATGCATACATATTAAGTGCTGAATCCAACATGTCTGATAAACCTTTCAGTGAAACCAGCCCTCTGGCCTAAACTTTCAAAAGTGACTAGGGATTTGGGGGGGCCTAATCTGAGACACCTGAAAGGCTCCCCCTCTCCCCGCCCAATGACCAGAATGGAGTGTTAAAGGGCCTTAAAGTAGGTGCAAATTACATTCACGCTCATTTTGAGGCTCCTTTCCATGGCCAGAGCTGTGTAAAATGGACAAGGTAAATGAGAAGTAGGTTTCCAGTCTCTGGCAGTCAGGTCCCTTTAAAGTGTCTCTAGTCGGTCATCCAAAAACTGGGGCATCTAAGCTCACCAGTTTTAGAATGGGCTGGAGACCTTTCTGTTGGCCTTCTTTATCTTCATTGCTTATTTACAATGAATTACAAGTATCCTAAATTGCTTACAGTGCAGTGGCAAACGCAATGAGCCACAGAGACTCAAAGCCAAAGTTATTGCAATTGCTTTCATGGGGGGGAGGGGAAAAAACATGAACTTGACCTTAAAGGATGAAAGCTCCAGCTTGTTTAGCGTGACCAGATGTCCCGATTTTTAGGGACAGTCCCGATTTTTCGGTCGGTTTCTTATATAGGCTCCTATTACCTCCCACCCCCGTCCCGATTTTTCACATTTGCTGCCTGGTCACCCTAAGCGTGTTGGAATCCAGTGAGGACTTTACAAAAAGAAACCGAGGGCCTCATCTAGAGCCCAAATCCGTGAGCGAAAATCGGAACCTGAATCCTTCCTGCACCAGCAGCCATCGCTTATGGCACAAATTAGGCTCCGCCCTCTCTGGCTGTCAAGCTGTTGACAGAAATGGCCACCTTTTGTTTCTATAACTTAGCTTTTTTCTGAGGATAAGTTGTTGGTCTATTGCTTAACCTCAGCCTAGAGGACTGGGGACGGCTTTTCATCAGATTCCCCGCCCTTTGACCTGTCTGGCTTGGGAGTCAAAACTCCCACTGGCATAGCTCTTAGGGGTCATTGGAACACACAAGCCTTCCCACTGCATCAAGGCACAGTTCCCCGGGAAGGAAAGGGATTGAATGAAAAGGTCATTTACTGCAGTGGGCTTTGGACCGGACCCCAGGCTTGCTGAGAATACACTGGGAATAGTGTACGGCAGCTATAAAACGTTGGGCGCCTGATTTCACAAACCTGGCCTCTCAAAATCAGGGCCCAACTGCCCAGATTTTCAAAAGAGCTTAGCTGAACGCCACTGAAAATCGGGGCGCTGCTGGGTACGGAACACGTACCAAACCTGGTGCACTGTGGGGGCCTAAACGGGTGCTGAGATTTCAAAAGCTAGTCCTGATTGTGGGCTCTGAGCATCTGAAAAACTGGCCCTGAGCCTTTTTTTTTTGTTTGAAAATCAAGTCATACATGCCTGCCAAACAATGCAGCAGCAGCTTATTTCAGCCATCTGAGGTGAACTGAAAAGGTTTCTTATCTGCCAGGACCTGAGTTCCAGATTGTTTCTCCAGTAACAGCTGATCACTGGCTCCTAAAGCACTGTGGAGCGTGGTAGTCCTTATATTGCTTCAGTGATGCTATAACCGAGCACCTGGGAAGGGCAGAACTTGCGACTTGCTGATAAGCGAAGGATTTCTCAGCTATTTTGTTTGCCAATATATTTGTTTTTACATTTTTGAGTCTACCCACCTGTCCTTTTGTATTTTCAAAGAACATTTTCCCATTCACCTTTTAAACCCAGCAATAAAAAAGAAAAACTATATAGGAAAATGTTCCTGCCTCGTAAGCTTTGTGAGTGTGTATGTGTCCGGAGGAGTGGTCAGATCTCCCAGGATAAGTGGTTATTCTGAGGACAGCTGTGCTGACGTGAGGAGCCTAAACCTGGACATTGTTTAAGATCTGATTGTTTCGTTGATACAAATAAAGTTAGGAATGATAAACAGCAATTGCAGCGAGGATCTCTCCAGCAAAGCCCCCTCTGTAGAGGCCCAGGGCCATCTGCATTTGGTTGAATGTCTAGCAGCCTGGCTTTTACAGGAATTATCTCAAAGGGAAAAGTCCTATAGAACATAATGGAAAATGATTATGGTTTTTTTAAACTTACAGAATTTAATAGATCTATCTTAGGCACTTTTATGCTCCATCACCAGAGTATTTGAGCCCCAACACCTCTGGGAGGCAGGGAAGTGCTATTATTCCTGGGGAACTGAGCCCCGGAGAGACTAAGTGACATGCCTGAGATCATACAGGAAGTCTGTGGCAGAGCAGGGAATTGACCTCAGAACTCCTAGGCCAGTGCTGTCACCATTGGACCATCCTTGATCTCTAAAAGGTCCTATAGGATAGTAACTGGGACTCAGGAGACCTTGGTTCTATTCCACTCTCTGCCACTGAGCTGCAGGGTGACCTTGGGCAATTCACTTTACCTCTAGCTATGTGCCTCAGTTTCCTCATCCGTAAAATGGGGACAATGATCCCGACCTCCTCTGTAAAGTGTTTTGAGATCTACTGACAAAAAGTGCTTTATAAGAACTAGGTATTCTTATTTAATTCTATAGGATTTTTGACAATTGTTAGCTGTGTTGTAGCCACCTTGGTCTCAGGATATGAGAGTGGCAAGGTGGGTGAGGTAAGTCTTAGCTGAATAAATCTGTCCCAACTTTTACTTAGCTTAGACATGCTGGTTACCTACCCCAGACCTGAAAAAGAGCTCTGTGACGCTCCAAAGCCTATATCTTCCACCCTCAGAAGTTGGTCCAGTAAAAGATAATACCTCAGCCACCTTGTCTCCTAGAGTCATTTCTATGGAACCCAATTGGTTTCATCTGTATTACATTCCAATGGGCTTGTCCACAAGTGGGGGTGTCTGGCTGTGCAGGGCTATGGGCACAGATGCCTCCTGAGACTGTTCTAGAGGTTTTTGGAATCTCTTTCTTTTGGCAGAGCCCACACCTGATGAGAGACCTGCCAGGGAATGCTGCAAACCCGTCCTTGAAGCTCTCTTGCTTCCTTGTCTGACGAGCCCTCTGTCTACTATCCAAAATCTCTTCCCCGTGTAGGTACATAGAAACAATGATCAAGTCACTGCTTAGCCATCTCTTGGATAAACCAATAGACTGAGCTCAGTCACCCTGGGACTTAATGTCTCATCTGTCAATTGGGGATAATACTCTTCTTCCCGCCCCCACTTTGTCTTGGTCTTGTCTGCTTATGTCTGTATTTAGCAATTCAAGGCAGGGATTTGCTCTTGTCACGTGTCTGTACAGCACCTAGCACAATCGGGCCTCAAACTCAGATGGGTCTTCTAGTCACTACGGTAATACAACGCCAAACAAATGCATCAACCTGGAGAACTAGTCTAGCATGCCTATCAGGCAGATGGAGGGCCTTATGGTTAAAGGACTGAAGAGGCCCCCAGGAGATCTAAGTTCTATTCCTGGCTCTGCCCTAGACTCCTGTAAGACCCTGGACAAGTCCTTAGGTCCAGTTTGGAGCCTAAATACTTTTGTGGATTGGGGCCTCAGTTCCCATCTGTAAAATGGGGATAATAATAATTCCTCTCTCTTCCTCCTTTCTCTTGTTGATTTTTATGGTAAGATCTGTGTAGCAGGGACTGTCTACACTATAGACTTCTGCCAGCACAACTATGTCGGTCAGGGGAATGAAGAAGGGCGATCCCTGACTGGCATAAGCCCCTAGTGTAGACGTGCTCCTGCCAGCCAAATTGCCCTTTAACTTGTATAGCTTATTTCACTCGAGGGGATGGACGCAGCCATACCATGAGAGCGCTTTGCCAGTGCGGTATGCCGGGACAGCTAAACTGGCAAAGCCTTCCAAGTGTAGACTTAACTAAACTGGTAGAAAAAACAATTCAATGCAGGCCTCCAGTGTGGACACGGTTATACCAGCATCAAGGTGTTTAACAAAGCAAGCTCTGCCACAAGCAACACCTCAATCCCGGTACAACTCCGTCCACACTAGGGGATTTGCACTGATTTCAGTAAATAAGTTTTTCTTCTAATGTAATGAAATCAGTGCAAACACTGTTTGTAGACAATCCCTGAGTGGTTTCAGCACAATGGGGCCCCAGTACTGGTTGGGGCCTTAGGTGCTATTATAATATAAAGGACATAGTAACTTCAGCACAGATAGCATAGCTTGGCCCTGGGTTTAGACAGGGCTGATTTTCCTTGTCACTGGACACGTCCGATGAACTTTTGACACACTGCGTGGGAGGCGTGTGCACACTTTCTGGTGCTCCAGCGACACGGTTCCAACCCTCCTTTTTAGAGCGTCTGGTTACCGTTATTTGCCCCGAGACTCAGAGAAAGACGACATCAGGGTGCTAAATGTGCAGCCCTGACCTCTGAGAGATTGACACGCTGCTTTATCTCCTCTGGAATTATGGAGACGCTTTTTGTAGCTCCCCACACAAAAGCCATCCCAGAGGCTCCAGTTTTCACAGCAGCATTCATGGCTGAAAGCTGCCAAAGGAGAATAATCACCATGTCCTCTGGCCCTTATTAATTGTGAGCTACTCCAGACAAATGCACCAGGCCACGAAACGGACGGCCATGGCTACCATGCACTGGTTGCGCCCTCCAAGTGACGTGGCACTTTGCACCGAAGAAGCCTGTGAGTTTATTATCATTAAAATGATCATTGGCAAAGAGCAAGTCCCTCCGTGGGTGCTTTCTGATTAATCCACTGGAACAGGAAAAGGAGCCAGCCTTTCCTTTCTAATGTGTGTGGCTCTGCAAAGTCAGACCCAGAGCATGAAAATCATTGCCTCCCACGTGTAAGCGAACAATTAGCATGAGTATGTATGGCAGACTATAGGAGCAGCATGGGACTCAGATACTTCCTGAAAGGAACTGAATACACATCTTTGCAAAGTGTCATTTTCCCCTCACAGTCACTGTTTGCCCACCTGAATCACACGCAGGCTCCACCAATCACAAGGAGGAAGAGAAGGCAGCTGCACTCCGAATCAAGCCAGGAAGCACCCTTCCTCTCTCCACAGGGTATCTGTGCATCACAAGGAGAACATTATTTCCTCAGGGAGGAAGGCTGTGTTTGTCAGGGACCCCGGGGAACTGATGAGGTGCTAATGTAGGGGACTTTCAGTGGCTTCTCTGCCTGAGCTGTCAAATGCCATAGGTTGTGAGAACAGAATTACAGTGGGTGATCCAAAGGCTGGGTAAATACAGATTGGATGCAAAGACCACTACAATGGCAAGAGCTGCTGTCCGAACACTGCTCACGCCAATCCTGCTGCAGTCCCTAATTTGTTCTCATGTCATGCTGCCTACTTGTAAACAATACCCAGTAGTGATCTCGCTCCAAATGAAAAAAATTGGCTGTGAGAAAGCGGCTGATCGGATACGTAGGGATTTCCATTGGGGAAAGTATCAAGATGCCTGGCTGTATGGATAGGCAAACAGTGGGTTATAGCATGGATCAGAAGATGGGCTTGTTGCAAAGGCAATAGAGAAAAACGTCATCCTCAAGGGAAAAAAATGCAGAATGGTTAAGAGAAATTGACGACAGAGAATGGAGATGTAGTAAATTCACAGCTCGGAGCAAAAAAGGGTCCGTTGTTCAGGAAAGGTTCCTTCTAAGAGACTCTTTTGTGATGTAAGTGTGCTGGTGAAGGCAAACAAAGCGTCAGGGAACGTTGTGTATCCTAGCAGGCCCCTTCTTCAGTATGAACATTTAAGAAAGAAAGACGGTGTCACGCTCGTAGCGCAATAAAGGAGCTTCTGAGGCCCAACCTCAGGCCTTGTCTACATGGCAGTGATGTGGTGTTACAGGGGTGTGATTTCTAAAGTGAACTAACAGGTTGTGTATTAATTGGTCTGCTGGTGTGAACTAAGTTTTCATAGAATATCAGGGTTGGAAAGGACCTCAGAAGGTCATCTAGTCCAACTCCCTGCTTAAAGCAGGACCAATCCCCAGACAGATTTTTGCCCCAAACGGCCCCCTCAAGGATTGAACTCAAAACCCTGGGTTTAGCAAGCTAATGCTCAAACCACTGAGCTATCCCTCTCCCCTAAGTGCACTTGGGGACTTTTAGTTCACACCAGCAGGAGCTATGCAGATGGACTAATGAATGTGCAACGTATGTGTGTGCTTCAGAAATAACACCACCGTAGACCGCGTTACTGTTCCATGTAGACAAGTCCCCAGTCACATATATCTGCAGCCACTGACATTAGGGAAACGGATGGGGAGCTAAGGGAGTAGATGCCAGAGCCACAATTCTGCACCCGGGTAACTTACAGTGCACAGAATTCATCCCGACAAAGTCAATGTGTGAGTAAGGGAGGTCACGTGTAGGGGCCATAGCCTCAGCTAGTGCCGATTGGAGTAGCTGCACTGAACTTGATTTACACCAGCTCAGATCTGGGACCTGATCCAAAGCCTGCTAAATCAATGGGAGTCTGGTGAACACGGAGGCGGTTTCTGTGTCCTGAACGAGCTGCATGAAACATTCCTGAGGAGCTCAAATTGTAACAAAAACAAATGCAGGCCAGGGTTATATTGTAGCAGAGTCACATCTGCTGACATGGGGCCCTTAATGTAAGGGGCTCAGGGGCAGAGCCTCAGAGGCTCTCACTTTAGGGGCCTGAATGAGGAGGTTACAGTTCCATTCTCATTCGGATATCTGGTGCATATCTCTGTTAGGTTTGTGGTTCCCTGGACAGCTGTTTGATGGCCCTGGTGTAATGAGTTGGTGGCATGTGCGTCTATCAGGCTGTGCAGAGAGGCCAAGGACGGAATCAGCGCTGAGACTGGACTACTCACGCCTCCCCACACGTGAGCGTTTCAGGGCAGGACAGAGGCACGCTGGGGAGACGGTGCTTTTGCTGTGCCGGGCCTGCTCTGGAGTCCATTGAAGACAGTGGCCAGGCTCCCATTGAGCAGGGTTTGGATGGGGCCCTCTGTCCATAAATAGAGGACTTCTGTTTCCATGGCTGTCGGTCTGGCACCTCTCCTGAGCCCTGCATTCACTTTAAAAGGAGAAAAAAAACCCCACCCCTATTATCCATCTGACTTTTTGGATGCTGTAGAAGCTGATTCCTCCCTCCGCTCACCACTCTCACACGCTGCATACATAAAGGAAATGGTCCTATACATGTGCTCTGGGAATTCCAGTCCCAGATGTCTATGTAAATCAAACTGACATGCACTACAGCACTCTCCATGTGGCTGGAGCTATGCAGTGCTTTGTCAATTCAGTCTGTAAGGGGGACATCATTTAAATGTCAGCTCCCTTGAAAAGAAGCATATTGCCGCCGAGGGTGTGGGGCTGCTATCCCTCCGCCAGCTTAAAAAGCTCATAAATCAGAATGCGCCCGCTAGCAAAATATCACACACCCGACTCCGCGCTGGCGTCGTCACCAGATCTTGCGCACTCAAAACTCCCATTTAAACAAAGGGAGCAAGGGCCACAGGATTAGGACATTGATCATTGAAATGCAATCAACTTATGGCTGAAAAATCATTGTTGTTGTTTGTTCCATAGCACTTTACATAAGAACGGCCAGACTGGGTCAGACCAAAGGTCCATCCAAGCCCAGTATCCTGTCTTCTGAAAGTGGCCAATGCCAGGTGCCCCAGAGGGAATGAACAGAACAGGTAATCGTCAAGTGATTAAAAGCCCCAGGCATGGACCTATTGCATTAGGCATTGTGCAGACACAGAATGAAAAAACAATCCCTGCCCCAAAGCGTTTACCAGCTAAGTAAAAACGATGCCTGTGTGTGTTTCCTTTCTTTCTTTTGATTTTATTCTATATCGGTTCTTATGCCAGGCTCATCACCATACGTATCTGAGCACCGTCTAGAAGTGCATTAAGTGACATGACTAATGTCTGTTATGTTTGTTCTCTCATCCTCTCCACAGGCTTTTGTTTTGGAATTGTTTTTATTCTCTCTCTCTCGCTCCCACATGTTGCTCTGTTTATGCCAGAGACGGCAAGGTCAAATAAATGCCCCTTGCAGTTGGGGCAGAAGGTGGTGAGATTTGGTCCTTACTTCCTGGGAGAGTTTATTCCACAGTCTCGGATTGGTCCCCAGGATCTCATTGTCTCCTGCATGGCAACGGCATTATTTTGGGGATAGGCTTGTCCCGGTTGTAGCGCCATTGACTTCTGTGGAGCTATGAGCGTTTACACGGGCACGTGAAGTGTATGAAGTTAAGTAGGTGGGTAAGTCTTTGCAGGATTGGGGCCTTCTTGATGAATAGCTTAAAGTGACTGGTTCACGAACCACCCACTGGCTGAAAAGTATTTGTCAAAACGATGTGGCAAATAGTTACGAACAATGAACATGCTCGCAGAAGACAGGGCTTGGGCTGCAAATGATTCAGAAACCGAAAATGGGGCTAAATTTGTAACAAAATATTATTGGCAACATGGAGTCCAACCAGCTCCAACATTCTCTATTAGGAAAAACCTCAAAAGAAAAAACGATTCGTCAGAGCCAGGCAGTTTGCATAAGGAAAACCTCAGCATTAGAAAACAAAAGCCCTGAAATGGAGAAATGCAAATCTATGGACTGATATAACCACTAGGGCAAGCTAGTCAGCTGAGAGTAGAATATTGGCAAAGGAGCCTTTCCCCCAATATGCTCCCTGGTAAAATAGCTCAGATTTATTGGTGTCCTCCTGCGGGGCTCACGGTGACGTTCGAGGGAACTTGAGTCAGCTGAAACCCCCAAAGTAATATTTAAACGGCTCTGAGGGCAGGAGTCAAGGAGGCTTGTATTGCATGATGCAAAATGCAGCTTTATGCTAAACTACCTGGTTTTGATTCACAGGGGGTCACGGGAATAGTTTTTCCTATTTCAGCATTCACGCTCCTTAACTCAAACTGAAGCTTGGTCAAACTCTCAGCAGTTCAGCTGGTTTCCCTTCCATGGGGCTATTCCAATTCACACCAGCTGAGGATCTAGCCCTTAACAGTCCTTTTCTGTGTGCGTTTTGTTAACTTCTGAGACTGGGTGGGCAGAGTAAGAATGAGAAAGCCCGGACCACCTTAAAATGTTTGCCTTGTTTATGGCAGGCACATGTGAGCTGCTTTTGTCTCTCTTCATTCTGAAAGCTTTAAGTGTAAAGACTTTTTATTTGAAGAAATCCTTACTGCTTAGGTAGGTGCTGTTTGCTCATGTGAATGGGAGCCAGTGGACAAGATGTACAGTCCTTTGCTTTAAAATAGCTCCTTCCTTTTTATTCCACCCCCTTGTCCACAGTCCCAAGCCCCGGGGCCTTTCAGATTCATTTGCAGGTAAACACACCGTGACAGGCTGCAAACCTATAACCAGCTAGAGTTGTCACAGCTGTGGCCCATAAGGATGCGTCCAAACGCCAAGCCTGCTTAGGAATGTTTGCTGTCACCACCGGCTGTGGGCAGCAAATATTTTCCATCGCGTACCAAGTAAAAGGTCTCATAGTATATTCCACACAGATCACTGACAGCCTGGCTCTATAGCCTTCTTGTTCCAATGCTTAGGAGACACCTACTCTAAAGAACTGTGGAGACAAGATGGAAGGGCTTTAAAGAGCTCTGGTTAGTTTTGTTCCTCTTTGGCTGTTTAATGGCTCCATTCAACATGCAATCAGGTTCCCTGAGCTCATCTCATGCCCGTATTTCTTAGTTTGCTAGCCAAGGGACGGCCTGTTCTTCCTGTGTGGTAGAGCCAGATCTGTATGGAAACCATTAGAGGCTGCATAATACTCAGTCACTGTTTATTGTGTGACTTAAGTTGGGCTGTAGCAGGACAGACATCTTCCAGTTTGCCCAGGACACTAAAATCTGCGTTCAGGACCCAGCAGAGCCGGGAGCTAAGAGGCAAAGCGGTAGTAACTTGTTGTGTGTCCAGCTAGTTCTGCACTCACTTCCCCTGAGTTCATTCGGAGTCCAGCTTGTATTTTGTGAATGAAGGGATGCAGCCTTACACAAAAACATCTTTAAAGAGGCAAATCTACTTTACATCTTCTAGTTAAAACTCAGAGTCCTGGCCCACAATAGTAATCATAATAAATAATAATTTACAACCTGCCCAGGAGAGGTACCTAGCAGAGGAAGGGAAGCTACACTTGCCCCTCTATAGTTTGCTGGAAAAACTTCTGTACACCACAGGCCCCGCTCCTCCTCTGGGGTAAAGCACGGTGCACCATAGCTTTATGGAGTTAATCCAGGTGAGAATCAGGCCTATTTAGTCTAGTTCTTGGTTCAGAGGAAGGGTTAAATTCATCCCTCCAGTGGAGTTACATCAAGGATGAAGTTGGCCCAAAAGGCGTAACTCCAGAAAAAGAGGTCCGGATTCTGGAAGAGGCTGAGCATTTCCTGGGTGGAGTTGAGTGCTACCAGCTTCCATTGACGTCACTGAGAACTGAGAGGGCTGAGCGCCTGGCCCCTTGCAGGACGGGTACTGAAATTGACAGGTCAAGAAAATCGCATAAAACAAAGTTTGTGAATAGAACGGATGAAAATTTTTCCAACTGTACATTTTTTCACTGGAAAATCCCATGTTGTCAACATCCAAAATTTTAGCATGACTGTGTGGCTTTAGATGACATGTTGTTTTGCAAATATTGGGGGGGGGGGAAGCATTTGTAAAGCATTGGAAAAGAGCATTATCGGAACAGAACATTTCAATTTTTCATTTCGAAGCAACTTTTCATTTGGAAATGTATTTTCATTATAATATATTCTAAAATTTAAAAAGTCAAACCCAGAACAAAACATTTTGATTTTAACAAAATGGACCATTTTGATTGACCCGAAATGATTATTATTTTCCAATTTCTTTTTGCGGGACGTTTCAAAATGTTGATTTGTCGTTGCAATTTGGGACAAAACAAATTTTTGAAATCTCAAAATTTTTCACGGGATGGAAATCCCGTTTTCCGGCCAGCTCTGCTTGTGAACTCATTTACAATATACCACACATTAGGAACAACACTCATGTTTGCGCAGCAATGCACTTATAGGTGGACAGTGATGCTAAGCAGCACACAGTTAGGGATTTAGAGCTGCTCTAGGAATCATTTTTGGGAAGTTCTCCGGCCTGTGTTGTATAGAAGGTCAGGGTAGGTGATCCCAGTGGTCCCTTCTGGTCTTGGAATCTATGAATCTATGACTGATCCAATGCCCATTGACCTTGGTGAGCACTGAAATGCACCTTTCTTGCAGTAACCTGCCTTCCAGGTTCTTCTCATTTCCTCCGGGTTTTACATTTTCTGTATGGTAATTTCATTGCTCATATCGCAGCATTTTTCAAATGGAGCACAACTAAAATCACACCTTAACTACGTTTCCCTGACTCAAACATGGTTCATCAAAAATATTTTTGACAAATTATTTTTGATTTTTTCCATCACTAATACTTTGTCTCATTGGAAAAGCCATTTCTTAGCCAAACATTTTTTTGGGGAAAAAATGGTGTTGTTGAATTTTTCCACTTTTTGTGAGTAAACATTTCATATTTGGTTGGGGGCAGGGGGAGGGGGAGAAGGATTTCTCAGAAAACCACCACAATTTTCAGTTCATTTGAAATGTTCCATGGAAAAAGATTCCCAATAACAAAGCTCTTCTTAGAGGGGCACAACTGGTAAATTTCCTATAGTAATGCAGTATGGTGAAAATGGGTTCTGAAATATTCCAAGTTTAATCGACATCCTCTCATATGGTGCTCATGTTTCAAATGTTGGAAGAGCCCGCTTGGCATGCAATGGAATGAGATGCTCGCGTGCATAAGAACGCAAGATTTGCCACATCACAGTGGAACAATCGAGTTG
The DNA here is from genome assembly GCF_028017835.1 of Emys orbicularis. Classification (NCBI taxonomy): domain Eukaryota; kingdom Metazoa; phylum Chordata; order Testudines; family Emydidae; genus Emys; species Emys orbicularis. Next base: position 213,057,400 of record NC_088685.1, on the reverse strand, counting down.
AATCAAGTATGCTCTCCACTTTCCGGCATTGGCCTACATCTGGTGCTTCAAAGCAGTAGTTCTCAAACCACGGTCCATGAGCCATTGGGGACAATAGCACTTCTAAGGGGTGTGAGGAGCAGCTTTTGTCCCATTGGGGCAGCTTCTGTCAATCGCCCATTCCAGGCATCTTTGAGAGCTTGCAGAGCCAGAGTCATTTTGTATCCTACCACCATGTACCTCCCTGCACCCTGTGCAGCTCCATATCTGTCTTCATGTACATCGGCTGTCCAGCTGGAGGGGTAATGTCCAGCCCAGGTAGATGTACACACACTCTAGCGTCAACTGAAAAATATCACCGTAGCTGCAGTGGCGCGGGTGGTGGTCTGTCGAGTAAGTACCTTGGGTTCCAGGCTGGATTGTACTTGGGTGGCTAGCAGAGACGACCCGGGCCTGCTGATAGTGGGCGGGGGCAGAGTGAGGGCAACTGGCTTCAGCAGTGTTACTGAGCATGCTCAGTCTGTGTGAGCATGCTCAGTACAAGCCAAACGGCAAGTCGGGGGGGGCATGTGACCCCGCATGCCCCCCTCCCCCTACGCGTTGCCTCTGCATCCAGGGTGGAAATTACATCTCCAGCGTAAATGTACCCAGTGTCTGGTTTGTTTTCAGTGTAAATTCAAGCAGGGTCAAATCTGAGGAGGCCGCCAACACTGGGAGGGTGGCAAACCCACTGAAGGACAGAACTTAACTGTTAAATAACATGGAAAAATCAGAGCACTGGGGAAATGCAGGCAACAAAAGGAGATTTGGCACAAAAAGGTGGAAGAGGACAAAGTAGCACAGATTCAAAAGTAGGGGGCGGTAACCAATTGGCCAGTTCACCTTCCATGACAGTGAGGTTATTTTCACTGAATCACCCCTAATACTGTCTTGGTACTACCTTTGCCTGTAGCCATGCACTCTGGTTGCAGCAGGGAAGGAGTGTGGGATCAGGCAACTGAAATGGAAAGTGTTCATGAAAAAATAGCTGACTCAAGAAATTGTTCACAGCATGGAACAGTTTGAGAATTACTGCTTCAGTGAAAGGTAAAGAATGCACCCCTGACTCCTGCCACGACCCAGGTGGAGATTAAGGGATGTCTGAATTAGAGCTACTTGGAAATTATCCATCCAAATGATTTTTTTACGTGAAAAATGGCTCTTTTGTCTAAAAGGCCATTGTCAATGACATTTTTTAGATATTCATTGAAAACCCCCAACATGTTTCAGTTTCTGGGAACTGAAAACAAAACATTTTTGGACACGTTTCTGTTTTTAGCAACTGCAAACAAAAAATTTAGTGGCCCGGTGAAAAAAATGTTGGTTTCACCAAAACCATTTTCCTAACCCCCCGACATCTTTCTGGTTTTGTCTGCTGAAAACCAAAAGTGTCTGTAGCCCATTCCAGGACTCTAAACAAGTTTGTGGAGACTTTGTTACGCAGCTAAACTTGGAAACACCAAGTGCCTCTCTCGGCATCTTCTGCGGATGCTTTTTAAGGGGTTTGAAGTCAATGGCGCGTCCTACGTCACACCAGATGAGGAGATGGCCCCTTAATTTTAACACTTTTAAATTCTTTAATATATATAAAATGGCCGCATGACACAGCCACTTTGATGAATATGTTAACTTAATATTTTTAATACCAAATCTTTTGTTCCGGACCTCATCCCAGCCGCCTGTACATCTTGTTTACCTAACTAAATGTGGTAGTTGAGAGTACTTATAGAAGGAGATCATGTGAGCCACAGTAAACAACCAACAGATGCAGCGTATTTATTTTGTTGTAGAGCCTTTTCATAATTTTTCATAAGTCACAACAGTTGTTTTGCTTATAGACTCCTCAGAGGAGCCTTTATTCTGTACCGGCTTCCTAAATCACAGTAGGCACCTGTTATCAGCAACCAGCTGAATTATAGTGCTCATAAAAGAGCCAAATTGAGATAAGAATGGGCCAGGTCCTCCGCTGGTGTGATAGATCCACTGACTTCAAAGGATCCATGCCCATTGAAACCAGCTGACAGGTCAGCTCATCACGTTGGTATTGCTCTTCTATTATAATAGCCTAGGAAACAGTCCATTCATATGAAGCACAAGATCCAAGTTGCTTTTCCAGATCTTAATTGTAAATCCTCTTGTAGGAGCCAGTGACAACAATGGGCAAACCCTGGAATTCCGTCCCCAGGGAGTGGGGCTCTCTACTGCAGCTCTACGGCTTCCATGACCACTGTGCGCCTGCTCTGCAGAGGGCGATGGGGTGGGTCTGCGTAGGCAGCACCCTGTCCTGCTCCTCTGCCAGTACTTATGACAGAAACAGGGGCCAGCCAATGGGTTCCCACCTGTTGCATGAGCCGATAACTGGCTACACTCCCCAGGCATAAGCATTATGGGTCAGCTCCTTAGTTGGTGTAAATTGTGGTGCCTCCATTGAAGTCAAAGAGTGACTCCTTCACCATGTAAAAGGGCTGGAGTGGTGTAAAGGGGAAGGATTTCACCAGTGCAGACATTGCAGAAGAGAGACATATCATGCTGCGGCCTGGGGGGTGTGCTGGGGCTGGGAGAGATGGGGTGGGGTGGGACTGACGCATATAGCACTGAATGGGGTTCCAGACAGCGCTGCACCTGGGAAGACTGCTGTATCTTAGACAGGCCTTCAGGGCTCTCCTAGCTATGCCAGGGGCTGGTCCAGCCCTGGATTAGGATGGCACAAAGGTGGCATAAAGCCACCTTGACCCCCACTCCTCCCTGGGCTGTGAGAGCTGGGCAGCACCTCTGAGTGGCACCGCACAGAATCTCAGGCACTGCGTCTAATGAGTCCAGGGGAAACGATTAACATGCTGTTTATCCCCATGTTGTGAGCATTATTGAAGATGGTAAGAAGCTGGGGCGTAGCTCTGATCGCTGCAGGGATCAGGCATTTCTCCCCTGGTTGATACATGGCTGTTTATCATTCCGTTTATGAGAGCTGGTCAATACTTTTCACACAAAAAGTGTGTTTTGTCAAACCGGGGCCTTTTCTCCCCAAAAGAAACTAAAAACAGCAGTGGTGGCAGCACAGGCGAACCGCCTGTGACCAGAGAACGAACCTAGCATCTCGGCTAGGATTGTAGTCAGACAACTGGCCTGCTATCCCGAACGTGCTATCCTGCTGGGAATTCCACCTCCAGCTGCAGGGTACACATACCCTAAGAGACTTGCCCAAGGTGATGCAGGAAATCTGTGGCAGAGCAGGTAATTGAACTCAGGTCTAACCACTTCCTTTCAAAGGTATTTAGGCACCGAAGTCCCATTGATGTCAATGGGAGTTAGGTGCCTAAATACCTTTGAGAATCTAAGCGTTAGGGCTTCAATGTGTTTTGGATCAGACATTTATAGAGTTCACCTCCCTTCCTTCCTCAGCCCCCAAAAGTTTCTTGTCACACAAGCAATATATCCAGACAGGTAGCAGGACACAGCTGGCACGTCTTTACTTTGTTATTCATGTAACTCAGGCACCTCCAATTGTTCTGGTACCTTATTTTACCCTGTAGTGTCAGCACTGAATCCTGCAATTCACTCAGTTAGCTGCTGCTATGGGACTGCCAATAATTACAGAGGGGAAGAACACTACAGTAGTGCCTGGAACATTGACTACCCTAAAATAGTGATACCTGCTGGTATTTTTGCTGTTAAAGGGCCCACGTGAACTGGAAATGGACTTAAAATCCAGAATAAAACAAAAATACAGTGTATTAGAAGCGGCATCACTTAAGGATTTCCAAGGGGAAGCAGGCTTAGTTTGAATGATTTTGCTTTTGCCACTCCTTCAGCAACGGTACGGACACACATAGGACCAGATCCTCAACCCTGTTCATTCTGCTATGTGCTGCTCAAAGCAGATTTCATGCTCCACCTCCCTGTTTTTCACTGAAATTTTAAATGTCAATGAAAATGTCCATTGAAATTCCAAATTCCAAAACAGTTTGACCAGTCCTAGCATCGTGTGACTTAGCTGACCAATCACACCACTTAGCTTTCGCACACTGGTGAACAGTTTTCAAGCAATATTGTTTGTGCAAAACATCTGTGTGCAATGCTGAATACTCAGCACATTTGCAAAAAGTGGAGTCAGTTTGTGGACAATTCCTCAGTCGGAAAAAGGGCTAAATTAATTAACATTGTGAATTGTTTGCTCAACGCAAGTTGTGCGGCATAATTAATTGGATATTTCAGAGCATGTAGCAATTTTCACATGCAAGAGGCAACATACGTGTTTATTACATGACCATATTTCCACATTTGGTTAAAAAAAGCATAGCTGTAAAAATGTTATTTTTTTCCCTTGTGCATTATGTTAAATGGAATTTAAAGTGTGGTTCTCTAAAAAGTGACTTGATAAAAATCAGCGTTTCATGCTGATTGTCTCTCCATGACTTTTAGCTCAAAGTTGCTCTAGTTTTCACAGAAAAAAAAAGGTTTTGTAATCCCCATAAATTCAGTTTGGTCTCTAAACCTCAGGTTGGGTTCTTTCCTCCTTATACATCAGGGGTGGCCAACCTGAGCCTGAGAAAGGAGCCAGAATTTACCAATGTGCATTGCCAAAGAGACACAGTAATACATCAGCAGCCCCCTGTCAGCTCCCCCCCCCGCTCCCAGTGCCTCCTGCCCACCGGCAGCCCCACCAATCAGCGCCTCCCCCTCCCTCCCCGCACCTCCTGATCAGCTGTTTCGTGGCGTGCAGGAGGCTCAGAGGGGGAGGAGCAAGGGCACGGCAGGCTCAGGGGAGGGGGCAGGAAGAGGTGGAGTGGGGGCAGGGCCTGTGGCAGAGCCAAGGGTTGAGCAGTGAGCACCCCCCGGCTTATTGGAAAGTTGACGCCTGTAGCTCCAGCCTTGGAGTCGGTGCCTATACAAGGAGCCGCATATTAACCTATGAAGAGCCGCATGTGGCTCCTGTTACATATCATCCCCCATCAAGAGATGACTCTAGTCTAATCCTATCTTTTGCAACTCCATTGTTTTCAAAGTATGCCCCACAAAGACACCTGTACAACCCCACTGAGGGCCTAATTTGACCTGCAGATTCTTCATTACTGGCAATGAAGCATGAAAAGTGTGTGTGGGGGGGAAGAAAACTAGCCTTTTATATCCAATGCTGAGTATGCAGATCTCTGGCACTTAGCAAGACAGCTTTGTCTTGTGAGCAGCGCCTATTTGCTCTGGCATCACTGAGAAACAATAAACATGAAACTGACCCATTTGGACTGTCACTTTTCAGAGTAGAACCACCTTTTAAGGGAGTATGTGAGGTTTCCTCCTGCCCTGCTGATTAATCAGTGACATTGCGCTTGGCTCTTATCTTCCCTTTAGGCCCCAATCCTGCAGCTAACTTTGTGGGAGGCAAGCACACTTCTGCCCCCAGATCTAGTCAGTGACATTATCAGAGCCGTAGTCAGCAGCGGAGGAATGAAAGTTGCCCCATGCCTTGAAGATAACTGCTGGCAGTGCCTGCTCCCTGTTGTTCCTGGCAAGGATTTTCAAACAGCAGCTGTTTTACAAACCACACTCCAAAATGTCATCCATATCTTAAGACCGGGGATGAAATCCTGGTCCCATTGGCGTGAATGGTATATAACGCCTATTGACTTCAGTGGGGCCAGGATCCCCTCCCTCCTCCCCCGCCTCGAATGCGCACAAGGCCTAGCACATGGTCAGACATGACTTTGGAAGTTTCCTACCTGACTATCCAGCTGGAGTAGCTATTTCCAATGAAGCTGATTGCTCTTTACATTAACACTGAGTCTTCAGCTCGTCTGGGAGACACCCAGGGCCGGCTCCAGGTTTTTTGCCACCCGAAGCAAAAAACAACAACAAAAAAAACAGAGTGCTGCTCCTTGAAGAGTGCCGCCCCAAGCACATGCTTGGAACGCTGGTGCCTGCAGCCGGCCCTGGAGACACCACCTTCTAGATAAGAAAACGTACATCGCTGGGCATCCACTACAAAGCACCCAAGCTAGAGAGAGGGGTGTGAGACCAAAGAATTGCTAGGCCCATCTTTATGCCTCTTCTGTGTAGGTTCCCTGGGGGGTGGTAGTAGGGAGGGAGTACAGGGATATAGCTACCTATAGGTGTAATCTGCCTCCCAATACTGAGGAGCTTGGAAGGCTGGGGCATCTAGTGGATGGGATATTTATGGGAGTCATCTCAGGCCCCATAAATCCATGGTAGAGATCATCCTTGAATCGAGGGAGCGTCAATCAATCATAACACCTCCTGGCACCAGCAGTTGTGTCAGATGCCCACCCTTTCCAACCCAGCTCAGGCTCATGAGAACCATCATATAAACCCTTAACGTGAATGGGAAAGTATGGCCCGTGTTCTCTGTGGTTATTGTAGGGGCAACCCAGGTGAGGTGTGGCAACCAGCAGGAACGCCACATGTATTAAGGAGATTAGCTCTCCTTGCTCTCTTGATAAAGTATTTAAATTACAAAATTTTTGCGTAAGCCAGACTCTTGCTTTCTCGGCCTCGTTAAAGCCTCAGAAAATATTTTCACAAATTATGAAGCCCCATTAAATGTTGAATCTAATTAGGAGAGACTTGGCTGTGGAGTTCTTCAAATAGTTAAGTAAATATTATACAACCTAATTGTAGTAATTCCCTTATGGTGCCACTGTCAGGGACCTTTCTTATTGCCAGGGTAATTCTACAGATATGGGAAAAATTCTACCCACCGCAGAGTGTCGCGTATTGAAATAGTTTCCGGTTTGAATCGATGAGACTTAAGTGGCCAGGCAAAGTTATTTTCTGACGTACCTCTCGGAAATAAGCATGTATTTCAGGAATTTCACAAACATCTCTTTGAAAAACAGTCCTGAAATATGGAGTCATCTATCAGAAATGAAGATCACAGTTGTGATTAAGGCACTGGACTGTGAATTGGGAGAACTGGTTCAGGTCTCTTTCCGCCACAAACTTTCTAGGTGGACTTGGTCAAGTCACTGAATCTCTCTCTCCCCCACTTCCTTATCTGTACAGTGGGGATAATAATACTTTCTTCACCTGTCTTGTCTATTTATATGAGAAGCTCTTTGGGGCAGGACTGTCTTTTACTATGGGTATGTACAGGGCCTTGCACCATAGGGCCTTCTCACTATGGGCTTTTTAGTGTGATTGTAATGTGAATAGCGAGTCATAAAAATAACAATAATATTACTGATTGTGGCAGGTTTATACGGCATCCAAATAGCTCCATTTCAGCGTTCTGGGCCAAATCCTGCCCCGGTTTGCATGCGATGCCGTGCCATTGTAGCAACAGAATCTACAGAGATATACAAACCGTTCTGCATTTCCCAGGAAACCAGCAGCACTGGGGTTTTGCCAGCCAACATCAAAACTACCAGCTTTTCTATACCTACAAATGTTGGGTATCTTTCAGCTCTGATAGGCTAGCAAAGGGAACGTTCTACCTTTGGAAATTGGGGCTCAGTACCCTAATTTTATATATATATATATTTAAACTAGTACAACTTTGAATATAAACAAGGGCTTAGATTCTCGTCCTTGCTCCAGTCTCTGTATGCTGGGTAATAGGCTGGAGTGACATAAAGGGGCTCTGAAAGTGCGGGATCTGGCTGAGGCAGAAATGTGGGAGGGGTAGCTCAGTGGTTTGAGCATTGGCCTGCTAAACCCAGGGTTGTGAGTTCAATCCTTGAGGGGCCATTTAGGGATCTGGGGCAAAAATCTGTCTGGGGATTGGTCCTGCTTTGAGCAGGGGGTTGGACTAGATGACCTCCTGAGGTCCCTTCCAGCCCTGATATTCTATGACCCTATGATCTTCCAGAGCAGGCACTGAGGAAGACAGTGGCAGGCTGTCTCCTGAAGACCACCTTGCAAGCCCTGGAATAGGGCATGATAGGGGCAGGGCTGGGGATATGTGGGGCATGTGTCTGTCTGTCTAGCTATCTAAAGTTATGTGTATATGCAGGGCTTAAATTCAGCTGGAGCTGTCCGGAGCGCAGCTCTGGTAAATATTTCCACACCCCCCCCCCCCGGAGTTTCCATAGCATGTTGTGTGTGTATGTGGGGGGGGGGGGGCATGTGATGGGCTCTGGGAAATACTCTATGGGAATTTAAGCCCTGTGCATATATAAAACCAGTGAAGCAGGGTGCTGTTATACGAGAGAATTGCTGCCATTGTTAGTCAGATTTATCACACTCCAACTTGATTACTTCCTCAAATCCCCAGATAAGTCGATTCAGCCATAATTTTTATACATTATCAGATGAACGTCTCAATTGATCCTGACAATAACGATTACAGCACTGTACAAGAATACAATGCAGCCTCCCTCATCTACTTGTTTAATGATGATTCTTTTGTCCTCATTCCCTGCTTCCTTTCATTATTAAAATACCATGCTACTTACTGGCAAATCATTTATTTCTATTGCAATGAAGAGATAGTAAATGCCTCTGTACAAGGAACATTTATTTTGAAATTATTCAGCACCAGTGCAATTGGGAGCGTTTGCTGTCTTGGATTAATTATTATAATTACCGGCAGAAGGAAGTTAACTACTTTGTATGTTGTGAAGAAAAAGGCAAGAAAAAGGTTTGTTTCCCCTCTAAAACAAACCTAAATGAACGCAATGTATTAGGCTTGGCAACTGGACAAGTCCTATCACCATTTTATTTAGGGATGGGCAGATGCCTAAGCCCTACATCAACCATTAAAGCAAATCTTCTGTGGAGCTTGAAAAAACGATATTAACAAAAAATGTGATTTTTATAACAATATTGGTTTACATTCATGCCTTAGGTTATACAACAAAGAAAACAAAACAAACAAAGCCACTCAGTGAATCAAAATGAACAAACAAAAAACAAAACAAAACCCACCTTTTCTGGGTAGACACAGTTTAGAGGTTTCAGAAGGGTAGCCGTGGTAGGCTAGGTCTACACTATGGGGGGGGGAGGGTGTCGACCTAAGATACGCAACTTCAATTACACGAATAGCGTAGCTGAAGTTGCGTATTTTAGGTCGACTTACCTGGCTGTGAGGACGGCGGCGAGTCGACCGCTGCCGCTCCCCCGTTGACTCCGCTTCCGCCTCTCGCCACGGTGGAGTTCCGGAGTCAATGGCAGAGTGATCGGGGATTGATTTTATCGCGTCTACACTAGATGCGATAAATCGATCCCCGATAGATCGATCACTACCCGCCGATCCGGCGGGTAGTGAAGACGTGCCCTTAGTCTGTATCGGCAAAAACAACGAGGAGTCCTTGTGGCACTTTAGAGACTAACACATTTATTTGGGCATAAGCTTTCGAATTTACACCCAAATAAATGTGTTAGTCTCTAAGGTGCCACAAGGACTCCTCATTTTTACAGGTTAGAGGGTTAACTTTGGAGCTCCCAGGTGCAATCCAAGATGTGTGTGTCTCTGTCTCTTACACACACACACACACACACGGGAACAAAATATGGCTATATACCCTCAGATGCTGGGTGGTATGAAGTGTGTAATGCTAACAAATTTTCAGTGTTGCCAGCTAAGAGAAAATATGAAGATTTTTTAGAATAGTACAATTTTTTTAAATGTCATTACTACAACTGGCTTTCTCATTACAGTAAAGGTGGGTGCTCCTGTAATGACTTATAATGCAAATAAAAACTAAAATTAAATTTAAATTAAATATTAGTTAAAAATTGAAGAGGAAAAATCATTTCTCAGCAACCAACCAAATACATTTAAATAAATCAATGTCAGGTTGTGTATACATTGCTACAATATTTCACTTTTATTGTCTTAAGATGTGTGTAATAATGTTTCTTCCAATGCAAGAATAGATGACACTTTTTTTAAACTGATGTTAATTTTAACAGGTTTCTTTAAGCTGCCATTATAAATGCTGCTCTTGTAGAATAAATTATAAGGAGGTGGAAGCTGTAAAAAGGAATATGCCTCTCAAAGAAGCAGCAACACCCTTTGCTGCCAGAAGGAGCATCTGAAAAAATTATGCTGGTTCAAGAAGAGGTTTTTCAGGTCCCGGGATTTCTTTGCTCTTTCCTCCAAAGGGCAATTTTTCTCCCCTTCAAGTCTGAAAAATCAGACTTCATATGGGCTAGATTCTCCAATCCTTACATTGCATAGTATCTTACTGCTTGAGTAGCCATATCAAAATCAGTAGGACTAAGGAGTAAGGTATTACTCAGTGAGAGTAAGCATTGAAGAGCCTGGCCCTACAAACCCAAGGGCCATATTTTCAACACATTCAAACCAGCCTCCATTTGAGTGTACCCACTTTTATGCATTCAAACCACTGTGCTCCCAAAAGTGGCAAGGTACCCATTTTGTGCATGCCCAGCCTGCATTTACAAACTCACAGAAATGTAAGAAATGCTGTTTCTAGATATATATCTGTTGTGCTCATTGCAGTAGTATTTGGGCGCCTTAGTGCCTGATGGGCGCATATGGACAACTCTTTGTGTGTGCAAAGGGGGAAAGGATTAATTATGCATATGCTTGCAAAACCAGTTGCTCGTGCAATGGTGAACACAAGATAACAGAAACCATGGTGGACGTGTGACCTCAAATGTATTTCCAAGGTCGGGGGTGAGCAGGTCCTAAATCTTTCCCAATCCCACCTCACGCAGCCAGTGTCTAGCCTCTGTCTGGTGTATACAATGGCGGTTCAGCCCATAAACTGGGATCTCCTTTAGTTAGGGCAAAATCCAGTCACATAAAGAAATCTAGGTTTGATTAATAGTGATTTTTTGTGACCTGAAATGTTATCCATCTTACTCATTAGTGAGTCACCTCCCCTGGAAGCCAGTGATGTTTCCTCTCTCTCAGTAGTAAACAGACATAATAAGAAACAAAGTCCACCTCTCATTCTACCCTTTCGGTGCTTGTGACTGGGCTCTGTAAAGTGCCTGGGGATGACACGAGACATTGTAGATGAGGCCCCGATCCTGCAAAGACTTAAACATGTGCTTAACTTTATACACTGTGGGGGATGACAAGAGACCCTGTAGATTTAGGCCCCCATCCTGCAAAGACTTAAGACTTTGCAGGATCAAGGCCTAAATCTACATCTTTTGCCATCTCTGTTTGTTTTGCCTGCCTTCCTGACTTTGCTGGGAGTACACGTCCTGTGTTCATCGTGATGGAGAAATAAAAAGGAATTTAGTTCCAGATCCTCAAAGGTATTTAGGTGCCTAACTCCCATTGGAACCTGCAGGGGCGGCTCTAGCTTTTTTGCCGCCCCAAGCACGGCAGGCAGGCTGCCTTTGGCGGCTTGCCTGCGGGAAGTCCCCAGTCCCGCAGATTCGGCGGCATGCCTGCGGGAGGTCCGCCGGTCCTGCGGCTTCGGCGTACCCACCGCCAAATTGCCGCCGAATCCACGGGACCGGCGGACCTCCCGCAGGCATGCCGCCGAAAGCTGCCTGACTTCCACCCTCTCAGGGACCGGCAGGGCACCCCCCGCAGCTTGCCGCCCCAGGCATGTGCTTGGAGCGCTGGTGCCTGGAGCCACTGCTGGGAACCTGTCAGGAGCTAGGCTTTAGTTCCAAACCAGCTGGGTGAGGAAGGCAGTGTAATTGTGTCCAGAGGTCAATTTGTCTCTCCAGCGCATCAAAGCCTTCAAGACGTTTTATCATTTAGCTAATCTCTCTATCTAGGCCCTGATTTCAGTGAGCAAAAGTTTAACTTTATCCCCTGACGCCCTGCTTCAGGAAAGCCTCCCAATTCAGGACAGCCGGTAAATAAACGTGCTTAAGTACGCTGCCGAATTAGGGGGCCAACGTTCTTATATGGCCCCATCTCCAAGTTGAAACAAGGATGGCACAATATGGCCTAAAGTATTTTTAGAAATAGAAATAGAAATAAATGGAGATATCCCATCTCCTAGAACTGGAAGGGACCTTGAAAGGTCATTGAGTCCAGCCCCCTGCCTTCACTAGCAGGACCAAGTACTGATTTTGCCCCAGATCCCCAAGTGGCCCCCTCAAGGATTGAACTCACAACCCTGGGTTTAGCAGGCCAATGCTCAAACCACTGAGCTATCCCCCCCCCCCCCCCGTTTTAAAATAACTGATTTCAGCCCTTTCTTTGCTTCTCTCAGTTCAATTAGGGTCCATTGTTTCAGGCACAAAATTATCTGTTTGTAATGAGTGGCCTATTTTATTTCATATGTTTCTAACTATGTTTTGGAAGAGCTTTCTGTTTTTCCTTCTCTGCATTCAGAGAGTGTGTAAAAACAGTAGCACTTTAGCTCTGCCTTGTATAGTTACAAGTATCAAAGGGGTAGCCGTGTTAGTCTGGATCTGTAAAAGCAGCAAAGAGTCCTGTGACACCTTAGAGACTAACAGACGTATTGGAGCATGAGCTTTCGTGGGTGAATACCCACTTCTTCGGATGCATGTAGTGGAAATTACAATTGTATAGTTACAGTGATTCAACGCTCCCTGGTGTGGATAAGGTTATACCTGTATAAAGGTGCTTTCTAGTACAGCTATTCCCATATGGGAAGGGAAATAAGCCACACTGGTATAAGTCATCTTTATATTGGTACAACTGCATCCACATTAGGGACTGTATCAGGAGTAACTATTATGGTAAAAAAAAAAAACACACCCCTGATTTATACTGGTACAAAAACAATGTGTAGACAGGACTATGAGGCTGACGTATTGAACACAAAGGGATTAGCTTGAGAGACTGGGGGCAGGGCTTAATTTGTAATGAAAGAGGTGCCGGGGCTCAAGCAAAAAACAGATAGCAAAATCCTTTTGCCAAATTCAATCCATTTTTTTCTAAGGCTGCATCATTCTCACTCTTCCCAAAGGAAAAAAAAATCCCAACTAATGTTTCTTAGCCATTTTAATTAAACAATAGATACAGAAATAATGAGTGGGGTAGCGATTTTTCACAATCGTGTGTTTTTGAAGGAGGGAATGCTCTCTACGCTAGAATTAAACGGCTGGGGTGTTGTGACCACTGCCAGTCGTGACCAATATTGTCTCACTGTGTCATTTTACTCCCTCATCTCTCTCTCCATCTGTTGTCTCTTGTCTTAGCTTCTGCCTCAAAGAGTTCACAATCGAAGTATGTCTTTTTGTTTTCTGTTTGTACAGCGCCTAGCACATTGGGGCTCTGGTCCATGACTGGGGCTCCTCGGTGTTACTACAATGCAAAATATGAAATAAATTAATAACAATTCACCCCGTGCTGAGGGGCAGCACAGACTTAGTGCCATTAAAATCTCACTTCAGCCCCCAAAATGAGGCTTACATGAGATCTCAGGGTACATCTACACAGCAAAGAAGACCTGTGGAAGCGAATCTCAGAGCCCAGCTCACGAGATTTGGGTTCACGGGGCTTGTGCTGTGGAGTTAAAAATAGCCATGTGGTCATTTGGGCTTGCGCTAGGGCCATCAAAGGGGAACGGTCTCAGAGCCCGGGCTGAGCCCAAGGCCAAATGTCTGCACTGCTATTTTTAGTCTTCGGCACCAGCTCTGCAATCCTGAGTCAGTTGACTCAGGCTCTGAGACTTGCTGCCCTGGGTTTGTTTTTGCTGTGTAGATGTATCTGAAGTGGTGCCTAGACCTTCTCCATGGTGAATTTCACCCTGCGTCCATTAGAACCAGGAAGAGCTCAATACGGATTTCATCGTAATTTAAATTTGCCTCGTATCTTATTCACATTTCAAACAGTGCTCCAGGGGAGGGGGGACTCCCTCATGGAGATACAATACCATGGAAACACTTGGAGCTAGGATTTTTTTTAAAAGCTTTAATGTCTATTACGTTATAGCACCTGTCAATCTGGTGGGGTCAAGAGATTGCCAGTTGAGGGCTGGATCCAACGCCTATTAACGTCAATGGAAAAAGACTCCCTTTGACTTCAGTCAGCGTTGCATCAGGCCCTGAGAAACGAAGGACTTGTCTACATGGCGCTGGCAAAGCGTGCCAGAGGGGTGATTTACAAAGCGCTCCGTTGTGTTGCACTCTGACTGCCTTGTGCAGACCTTGCTGGCACACTCTAAAAGGTACCTAATTCGCATTAACATTGTCTACACTAATGTGAACTAAGTCCCTTTTAGAGCACACCAGCCAGGTCTACAAAGGGGCAGCTAGAATGAAGCACATTCGTGTGCTTTACACATCACACCCCTCTGGTGCTCTTTGCTGGCGGCGTGTAGACAAGCCCTAAGCTGCCTTTCATTAGACTGGTATGTCAAGTTTCCTGCTACAATATGAAATACATGCCAATCGCTTGTGCTGTCAGCCAATGGAAAGGCTCCCAGCTGAGTACTGGCTTCAGATCAGGCCCTTATTTTTCCATTCTTTTCTTCACATGATAGGAAGCTCTGGTTCAGGACAAGTTCAAGCTTTCGCTGTGGAAAGGAAATAATTTCCTCCTACCTTTTGACATTTGAGGTTTTTCCAAAGCGAGAAACACAAACCTTATTTCAAATGCTTATTGATAACAACAAAACCATAATAGGATTAATCAGTCTCTGGATACCATTGATAGGATGGGCATGATGGGTTCTTTTACTTCCCAAATGACCCCCTGGGGCTGCATTCATGGAAAGCAGGTGATGTGAATCTCTGCGTCACTGTATGCAGAAAGTGGAAAGAAAACAAAGATTAACACCTCCGCTGTTCCCTGGGGGTGCTGGGAGGACAAGCTTCCTTGAGGAGAAAAGGGGCCTTGGTTTGAAATTTCCTGGTACAATTGTTTTCCTTCTGACACTTCTGGTAGATCCTTTCCCTTGATTGGGATAATGCGGTGTTTTAACTTTAGCATGCATCTAGGGGGCCAGGCAGCTTACAGACACCTGCAGGCTAATGAGTTCTCACTCTTTTAAAGTACAGAGAGCGCTACCAGGACAAACTCTGCCATTGCCCTGTTAAGCAGAACTCCTCATTGAAATTAATGGGATCTTGTACTTAAAAGGCGACGGGCCCTTGGAATTTGCTACGTCCATATTTCATTGCATTGAGAATGTTTGACAGAGAATAAACTCTTTGGGGTAGGGGCAGTCTTTTTGTTCTGTGTTTGTACAGCACCTAGCACAATGGGGCTCTGGTCCAGGACTGAGGTTCCTAGACACTTCTGAAACAGTACAGTTACTACGAAATATCCATGTAGTAACAGGCAATGGAAAGGCGCCAGCTGCTTGTCTGTCAACCTGCTAGGACTGAAAGTTCCAGCATATGCACTCTGAAAAGCACCACAGTGTAGGATATAAAAGTTTATGACTCTCATGTCTTACTCAGAAGCTCTCCCAGATCAGTTTATAAAGGTTTAGGACCCGATTTGCACATGCCCCGTTACATTCTCTGGCAGTGTAAAGGGGTCTTAAACTGGTGGAAATGCAATTTACACCTATTTTAAGGTGCAAATTACACTTTTACACTGGCAAATTCATGTAACGGGGCCTTAGTGAAAATGAGCACCAGAACCTTGGGCTCTCAGGACTGGCTCTTGACCTCTGGAGAGTACGTAACATTTTAGGGACATCTGCACAGTACAAGCCAACAATGCAAACTGTGAAATCAGAGCTCGTCTGGTTAAACGTTGAATTCTGATGGCTTGAATGCAGGGACCGCAATGGGGACTTCTTCCAGAGTTGGGAAATGCCCTAAAATTAGAATATTCAGGGCAGAAATCTTAGCACCGGTTAAAGATATGCCTTCAGGACCCCACTGGGTCTTCCAGTCTGGGGTGAGTGTGTGTGTGCACAATCAAAATCTTATACGTGTAAAACTTCCTGCTAATTTGAATGGGAAAAAACAAAACAAAACAAAAAACGAACCTAGTAAAATACAATGGATTGTGTGAGGCTACGGGTATGTCTCCACTACAACAGCTTCAGCAGCACAGTTGTGGCTGTGCCGCTGTAGCATGGCCGTGTAGACATGTCCTACAACAGCAAAAGGCTTTTCCCATCTCTGTAGTTAATGGACCTCCCCGAGAGGGGGTTGCTTGGTCAAGAGAAGACTTAGCTGCATCTACACCGGGGGCGAAATTTTTCACAGCCCTAAGTGATGTAGTTCGGCTGATCTAACTTTTAGGTGCAGGCCAGGCCTAGGATAAATGTAGGCTCTGAGACGGCAAAGCCATATATATGTGTTTAACTTCATGCACTGTGAGGAGTCCCACTGAGGTCAATAGCAAGTCCTACAGTGTGTTAAGCACAAGTGTAGGTGTGTGCTGGGAGATCTTATTGGTGCTAGAAAATCCTCTTTAAGGACTTGCCCCTACTACTATTGAATTCAGTGGGAATTATTGTGCTATTGGCACCAGTTAGAACAAGATTGCATAATAATCCCTCATTGTATTGTTGCCATTTTTTTTTTCATACAGGGAAAAAAACAAACCCCACACTCCCACCAGAACCATACCAAAAAAGATCTAACTGGTATGTACTGATTTAACTTAACTACAAACACTAAGCTAAATATAGATGATCTTTTGACTTTGGATTGATCACCCTCAATTATTTATACGCAACATCCTCTTAATTAATTTTACTTACGGTAATTCTCCCTATATTTTCCCTTCTAAACAATGATTTTGTCTGTTGTATTGTATGCTGTTAAACTGGGGAGGGGGGAAGGGGAAGGAAATAGTTAAGTGCATGCCTTATGAAATGTTCTAATGTGGTGTATTAGAGGAACAAAAAAAAGTTGATCCATCCAGAAAACAGACACTTATTTGCCCCAAATGTGCCACTTATGTGAAGAGCCCATAACTCACATCTCACTAGGCCTCAGTTTCCCATCTGTAAAATGGGGATAATATTTCTTCCTTTCTTCCATCCTTTGCTGCTATGTGCCCAACATGCCCCTTTCTCCTCCAGGCCTGTCCCTGGCATGCCCTCTACACCAAAGCTTGCAAGAGTGTCCTCAGAAGGTGGCTTTGCACCTGTCTTCCTCAAAACCTCTGCAGGAGGAATCCACCCTAGCCGGAACAGGTGGCTTTTAGGGACCCTTGCTGCTGTTTCAGCCCCTTTGAAGAGAGTGACTTAGACTTAAGGGCTAGAATGAACCATTCTGATCATTTACTGTGACTCCTGCACAACACAAGGCCATAGAATTTTACCCAGTGAGTTCATCAAGTCAAATACCTTGTGGCTGACAAAGTGTTCAGAAGATAAGAGAAATCTAACAGGAACAGGCACGTTTAAAATGTACAATTGCGTTGTTTTCATGTGCCGGGGCTATTTAAATAGTCCAATTAACCTATTTATGATTATTCATTATAAGTAGCTGTCTTGTAGGAATATGGCTGCTGTTTAATATAAAGGATTCTTTAAAAATTTAGTCTTAATGAGATGGAAAATGCTAATACTTGACGTGCCCTTCATCTGATGATCTCAAAGCACTTTACAAGCATCTGATTGCAGTAAAGGGATCATGCAGCAAACCATTGTTTAAAAGCGTAGAAGAAGGCTGTTCTGCACCCGTCTCTTAGGGCCTAATCCCAAATCCAGTGAAATAAATGGGAGTCTTTCCATTTACTGCAATGGGCTTTGGATCAGGCCCCCAATCAGATTCAATATGGCGCTCCGTTGAACAAACGACAGGGGGAGCTCTACCACTATTTTTCAATCTGTAAGACCCTGAGCGGACGCTTGAAAGATGGTCTATTTCCATCAAGTAAGATACAGGAGAAGCATCAGTCTATCCATTTTTGTTTAAATAGTGTTAATCAGATCCTGGTTCTCCACACTTATTCCCAAAAGGTCTCATCTGGCCTCACTCACCAGGGGACACAGTAGCTTGGCTTTTTTATTGTTATATTTTAGTTGAAAAATAAATATAGACTTAAAAAAAGCCAGAAGAAAAGCATCTAATTTTGCAGAACAAAAATTTACATTAATATTTTTTATTTTCAAAATATTCATTTCCTCGCTTAAATCAGAAGGTTGGCTGGTATTTTTTCTGACGCCTTTTAAAATTACTATTTAATATACTGTGTGGCTTATTTAGCAAAGTCTATACCCCTGTTTATATGAATCATTTGAGGAGTGTCTGCGATTAAACGAAACCCCCCTCGGGCATGCTATATTAACATTTTATATTAGTACCAACCTTCATTGTTAGAGCTAGAAGTGTTTATCTTATTTGGAAAAAATGGGCCACATTGCCCCATTCATTTTGAAAGTGATAGATAGATAGATAGATAGATAGATAGATAGATAGATAAGGTGGATGGGGATAGATAGATAGATAGATAGATAGATAGATAGATAAGGTGGATGGGGATAGATAGATAGATAGATAGATAGATAGATAGATAGATAGATAGATAGATAAGGTGGATAAGGTGGATGGGGATAGATAGATAGATAGATAGATAGATAGATAGATAGATAGATAGATAGAGGAGGTGGATGGGGATGGATAGATAGATAATAGATACGGAAAGTTGTACATGAAAAAAAATGGATGCAATGGCGTAGTCCCGTTTCGTATGACAGAATTTTGTCAGCCAAGCCTAGAGTCACTTTCTCTCTTTACAATGATAACTGCGGAATTCTGATGGAGCAGAACTGTCTGCGGGGTATTAGCAACGAAATAGTCAAGATTCATTCCACTTCACAGAATCGCTGTTTTCTATTGCATGAGAAAAACCCGTTAAATCCCTGATGAACCAACACTGTTAAATAAACTTGACTTCGTTTAATATCTCAGACAGCTAAGGTATCCTCTAGAATAAATACATGTTTCAGCATTTGGTCGGATACTGACGCCGGAACAGCAAGCAGGTCGCTGTGTGGGTTTTGTAAATAATGGGTGCTTATTTCTATCTATCTATCTATCTATCATTAGATTTGAAAGGAACACACAATTAGCAGCCATAGCGAGAAAGATTGGCAGAGTTTGTACAAAGCAGATTACATAGCATCACCTTTCCTTTGGATTCTGTTGTGTGCTGGCCATGCATATAGATAGTTTCGAGGTCGAAGTTTTGGGATTTTCTGTCTAGTTTCCTGATGTCTTAAGGTTTTTTTATTATTGTTAATTATTAATTATTATTATTATTCTGACCTTGCTGTTACTGCCACAGTTTGACTGGCACGTGGTGGGGTTACAGGCTGCTCAGGGGCTATGGTAGAAAATCCCAGGTCCTTACCAGTGATTCCCTGGTTTATTTCTGTTGGCTACTCTCACCTTCCCCCTGTTTGTTTTAGTTACGAAATGTTGTAGGCACCTCGGCTGTGACTGGGTAACCTTGGAACTGCCTGTTCTGTCACAGACAAATGGGTGATCCCAAGTCATTTAGCACCTTACTAAAAAACCAAGAAAGCCCGGGGCATGGCTTGGACACAGAGGTGAATGCTGCGTAATATCCCCCCTCTCCCGTGACTTTGGTTTGGATCTCGCTTGCAGCGAGGGCGCTCCGGCAAGGAACAGCACCGGGGGCTTTAAAGGTGTGTAAACAGCTCGTTCGAACCAGGACAGGGCTTTGCAGATTTCCTTCCGAGCCGCTCGCCGTGTTGGCAGCGAGCGAGCTCCAGCCAGCAGAGAGAGCCCCGGATACATAAGTCCGGACTTGAGAAACCAGCCCGGAGCCCGGCTGGTGGCAAACCAGTGCCCCCAGCCCCGCGAGCAGTCCACCGGCACGCAAGCAGGGGGAGGCCCCTCTCCCTCCCCAGCTGCAGTCACAAGCGCAGAGACACCCGTCCTGCAGTCCCTGCCCACATGGCAGCACCCCGCTCCCCCCAGCCGGGCTCCCAGACACTAGCCAGATGACAAGGCATTGGCCAATAAAGACGGGTCCAGCTGCCACCCTCTCTCCTTCTCTGGCTCGCTCTCCCTGGGTCAGGATTTGTCCCCCTCCTGCCTGCCTCGCCATCCGCCTCCCGTGCCGCTCGGGGCAGGTGTGTGCACGAGGGGGGCGAAGGCGAGGAGGCCCCCGCCTAGGTGTGAGCTGATTATTCAAATAGGCTACCCAGGATCTGGGGATTGGAGGCTCGCGGGGGCGCCCGGTTCTATATCACTCCGTGACGGGAGCGCTTGTCCTCCGCCTCCTCCTTTCCCCAGCGCCGCCGGGCGACTCTGGGCTGCAAAAGAAAGGGAAAAAAAGAAAGAAAAAACAACAAACCCACCCAGGCAGCAGCAGGAGCAGGGGGGGGGGGAGCAGCCACCCCAACCCAGCATCAGCCACTTCTGCCCCCTCCCCCTCCGCCCGGCTCAGACAGAGAGGGAGTGAGGCAGAGGGGAGGGAGGGCTGGGATTTTTTTTTTTTTTGGGGTTGTTCTCTCTTGTCGTCGGTTGTTGTGGCTGTTAAATTTTAAACGGCCATGCACTCTGCTTCCAGTATGCTGGGAGCCGTGAAAATGGAAGGGCACGAACACTCGGACTGGAGCGGCTACTATGCAGAACCCGAGGTAGGGACAACTTCTGCCTCTATTTGTGTGTGTGTCTCTGTCCCCCCCTCCCTGCCCATCCCACACCCCCTTCCCGTCCCCCAGCCGCCTCCCGTTCTCCCCTCCTTCGGCGAAAACAGGGCGCTGGGTTTATACGACACCGTTGTTAGCCTTGAGATAATATTAACTTTGTGATCAAATATTGACTTGCGGCGCCTCCAAATCCTCTGCCCTGCCCGCGCCGCGCTCTCCTAACAAAGTTGTGTTTGGCATGGGACTGTCGGGAAGGGGGGGGGGTAAGAAAACAGGGGGGCGGGGGGGGGGCAAGGCAGAAGGGGGGAAAGTTTATGGCTGGAAATCTGGGTTTTGAGAATGGTGGGAGAGGGACACGCGACTGGCTGGGCTGCGGGGAGTCCTGCGCCGCCTCGGGTGGGGCTCCCCGCGCATGGGACTCGTGTGGCCGGGGTCGGAGCCAGCCGTCTGCCCCGCGGCGTGTTCCCTCCCCACGTAGTTTGCAACGCAGCCCCTCCGGATCGCAGGGTCGTTTTGCTGCTCGAGGGGTCTGGCGGCCGGCACATTTCGTCACGATTTAACACACACTCCTGCGCCCCCCCAGCCCGGGGCAGGCGCATCCCCCACACCGAGTCCCTAACCCCCGTTCCCAACCGGGGGCGACCGCTCCCCCTGCCCGGCGCGATTGGGTGGGAGCAGCCCCCTGCCCCCCACCAGCTGACTGCTGCTTTTTCGGACCCAGCAGAGAGCAGTTCGCCCCGGCAGCTGCGTCCTAGACATCCCGGGCGCTGCGGGGCGGCTTCCGGGGCGCCCCCCAGCCAGCAGCCCCATTGCTAGAGCAGCCTCGGGGTGGCAGGCACTGCGTGGCAGCCGAGGTTAACCACCCCCTCCGCTCTCCCCCCTTTTCGTTGCAGAGCTATTCCTCCGTGAGCAGCATGAACCCGGGCCTGGGCATGAACAGCTACATGGGCATGTCGGCCATGAGCAGCGGCCCGGCCAACATGAGCGGGGCCGGCTCCATGAACATGTCCTACGCCAGCACCGGGATGAGCCCGTCCTTGGCCGGCATGTCTCCCGGCCCGGGGGCCATGGCCGGCATGGGCAGCGGCATGGGGGCCCACCTGAGCCCCAGCATGAGCCCCATGGGCGCCCAGGCCGGCTCCATGAACGCCCTGGCCCCCTACACCAACATGAACTCCATGAGCCCCATGTACGGGCAAGGCAACCTCAACCGCTCGCGGGACCCCAAGACCTACCGGCGGAGCTACACCCACGCCAAGCCCCCCTACTCCTACATCTCGCTCATCACCATGGCCATCCAACAGTCGCCCAACAAGATGCTGACGCTGAGCGAGATCTACCAGTGGATCATGGACCTGTTCCCCTTCTACCGGCAGAACCAGCAGCGCTGGCAGAACTCCATCCGCCACTCGCTCTCCTTCAACGACTGCTTCCTCAAGGTGCCCCGCTCCCCGGACAAGCCGGGCAAGGGCTCCTTCTGGACGCTGCACCCAGACTCGGGCAACATGTTCGAGAACGGCTGCTACCTGCGCCGCCAGAAGCGCTTCAAGTGCGAGAAGAGCAAGGAAGGGGGCGGCGGCGGAGGAGGCGGCGGAGGAGGGGGGAAGAAGCAGCCCCCCCCGCAGCAGCCCCCCCAACCCGGGGAAGGAGGCTCCTCCGACAGCTCGGCGGGTGGGCCCGAGTCCCCCCACCCCGGCGCCTCGCCCTGCCGCGAGCACAAGCGGGCCCTGGTCGAGCTCAAAGGGACCCCCCCGCAGCAGGCCCCTTCGCCGGCCCAGCACCTGCTCGCCCCCCACCACCTGGCCCACGAGGCCCACCTCAAGCCCGAGCACCACTACGCCTTCAACCACCCCTTCTCCATCAACAACCTGATGTCCTCCTCCGAGCAGCCGCCGCCCCCCCCCCCACCACCACCCGCACCATCACCCCCACCACCACAAAATGGACCTCAAGGCCTACGAGCAGGTGATGCACTACTCCGGCTACGGCTCCCCCATGCCCGGCAGCCTGGCCATGGGCCCCGTCACGAACAAAAGTGGCTTAGAAGCCTCCCCGCTGGCCGGAGACACCTCTTATTACCAAGGTGTGTATTCCCGGCCCATCATGAACTCGTCCTAAAGCTCCCCTGCCAAGCCCAGCCGGCCCGGGGGGCTGGATGGTGGATCACGCTGGTGATGTCCTTGGCTCAAGCCCTTGTGTCTATTTGTGTTCCAAGCCTCCCACCCCCATCCTCAAAGGACAAATTTCCACCTACCCAGCCTGATCCGAAGACCAATGGGCTGTGGGATCAGGCCCCGGAATTGCCCCGGCCTCTTTAAGCACCGATTTCAAGCGGGGATATTTGGTTGGTTTGTTGGGGGGGTTTATTTTATTCCATGGGCAGCAGAGGGTGGGGTAAACCTTTTTGTTGCAGGGAGTTATAAATATATCTATTTTTTTTTGTGCGTGTGTGTGAAAGTGACGGAAAACTTATTCAGTGTGAAACAATGCTAGTTTTTAAACCGAGGACCAAAAGTCTTGTCACGTTGTAAAAAGAGAGAGGAAAAAAAATCACAAAAGAAAAAAAAAAGGGAGAAAAATTCACAAAAAGAAAAAAAAAGTCAGGATAGATTGTTGTAATTGATGCAAACGTTTGATGTTACCGGGAGAGTAAACTACTTGGATCTGATTAATTTATCGTTTCTGTATGCTTTATTTATGGCTTATAAATGTGAATTCTGGTCCCAAACAGCCAGATTTTCACAAAAATGTATTAAAGTGTTCTTGGCGTTTTTCCCCCCTGAATCTTTTTCTTCGGATTTTTCCAATTTTTTCCCACTTGAGGGGGGAAAACACTGACAGGGAAAATGGAAAACAAATTGGTTCAATTTATTTAATAATTTAAAAAGATATCTACATAGTCCTGTATCTCTGTGTATATTTATTCTCTCTGTATAGTATACATTCATATATATTGGGAAAATATATATGGAAAAGAATGTAAGATAACTTCTGTTATTTAAGATATATAATATATACACATATGAAAAATATAAGCTATATCTCTACACATACATCTACGAAAATAATATATATATATATATATAATACACATCGATTAATATATATATATATAAAACACACATAAGAGAAGTAAATGACTTGTCCTATACCCATATATGCATCTTAGATATTTTTCATGTTTAGCTGAAAAGTTTTACAAGTGACACGGATTTGTCCCAAGCTGTAGTCACTTCAGTTCTAACCAAAAGGAACATTTGATATTGGATTTCACTCTTCAAACAAGCAAGCAAGAAAACAAAACAAGGCGTCATTACTAATAAACCCGCATTTACCTTGGGCTCCTTCCAACCATTATAGATCATGTTAGTCTTATAAATCAGGAATTTACAGCTGATTACTGAAAGCCACCCTCTCCCTCATTTCCCCTTGACACAACCCTCCCCCCTCCTCCCCAGTTATTGAGACTGTTCAAAGACACGGAATTCCATCTGAAATGCAGGAGCCGTGTAAAACACACTGGTCGGTCTCTATGGCGCCAGGTGACACGCTGCACAGACTGTCCTTGATGTCATGAACTTTGGAGTTTGCAGAAACCTTGAAAGGGATCAGTTGAGCGAAGGGCGGCCGAGAGCTCCCTTAACCCCTTGAGTTGCTCGAATAGCCGGGCGGACCAACGGCTCTGAGAAGCTAGAGTGGCGGCTGGAGGAAGGTGGATGGGCAAGATGCGGTTTAGGGGTCTAGGGGACCTAACCCAGATACAATCAACTTCTTCGCCTTGACTGAGCGCCCGCAGCCCAAAGTTCTGAGTGACCCTGAACATTGTCCCCTTCCTGGAACAGGCCTGGCCATGTACACACAATGTTACAATCCCTCTCTCGGTTTACTCACTGCGGGCTACTTTGGGGAGAAAAGGGGGGACTGTGCGCCCTAGAACGCGAAATATTTCCACACCCATCAATATAAACGCCCCCCCCACCCCTCCCTCCCCGGAAATCACTGGGAATTTTACCCCTGACTTCGATACCTGCAGGATTGGGCCCGAATTTGTTGGGACAAGATGCTTTCCCTTTATCACACTAAAACTGAAGACCCTGAATGTGCCGCTAACATATATTCCACGTCTGAGTCTATTGAGGTGATAAAAAGGAGGGGGGCTGTTAATATATATTAAACATTGTAAAGCTGTTTTCAGCATATTACATACATCTGAATAGGTTTTCATTCTTCCAGTTAATTGTGTATATAGAGAACTGACAGAAAGAATGAAAATGTTAATATTTATGGATCATAATGAAAACAGTTTGCTAGATACATATCCACACACTACAATTAACAGGAGCAGTGTATGTGTGTATAATTTCAAATCTTTAATCCCTGAACGAACCAGTGGAGATAGTGAAAATATATTCACTATAATGACGCCTGTGAAAATACAGTGGATTTCATGTATGGCATATTCTGTGGGGGGGAAAATGTTCCCAGACTTCTGTTGTTTACCTATCCAACAGTCTATATGTTTCTTCACATATTTTACTTGTTAGGGGAAAAATAACGTTCACCTAGGGTAGATTTGCAATTTTCATATCCAGAAATATCCATATACACATGGAAGGTTTAACCAAATAATATGACAGGTTTTCAAGAAAAATAATCGACGCTGCATTGAAAAAACTCCGTCTAGTTGTTGATTTGTTACATATCAATAGATGAGAGATTCGTGGGTCTGATTACAATATAATTAGTGTGTGTGTGAGTAGTGTTACGTCTGTATCTAGACACGCAGCACTACAGGTCCGTATAAAAAATGACATTGTGTAGGGAATAAATCATATCTAATATACACACTGGTGGTCACTTGTTTTTCAGAGAGAGTAGAATCAAATGACCTACAAGTTTTATTTTACAAACCAAGAATGAGGTGCTATTTTTAAAAACAGCTTCTGGTGGTCTGAACCCAGCAAACATTTCGCCCTGAAACCAAGTCCTCTGACTGATTAAAACGCATCCCGGTGCTGAAATGTTTTTTCACGCAATAAATTCACCCCGCTTCCCAACCACTTGTTGTTTTCCCACGCGTTTAAGGAGTAATAGATCTGCTGCCCAAAATAACATTCAAATCCTTCTTAAAATTCGGCATTGTTCAGGGGAAGAGAAAGAGGGCGGGGGTGGAAAAAAAACCTCCAAAAACAAAACAAAACTAGGATCCAGCCAGAAATCTGTCCGTCTCTACACTGCAAGGACACACACGTTGTGAACCAAAGCATAAAATGTGTTTCATTATCACATAAAAGGCTCCCGTAGGGAAGGAGAATAGAAGCAGGGAATGAGGCTGATTTGGGAACAATGACGCGAGACTGCGATGCTCTAACCTGTTATGTTCTGTATCACATGCCCATTGTTAAATGGTAGTTTTAAACTACTTAGCGTCTCTCACTCCGCTGATCCCAGCAGATAAGATATAGTTCTGTCCGCATACATAAAAAGGATGTCATTTGGATGCCTGCTTTAGAAGCAGATCCTTTATGTCTTGCCTTGTTCGCTTCGCTCCCTTTCCCCATGGATCGTGCACACACCCAGGGTGGAAAAAAACACACCAACAAACAACCTCCCCCCCTCGATATATTTATTTCTCCACCACACCAAGCTCTTGCCGCTGCTGCTGGTTTAAGTAACCGTGATCGGCGAATAAACAAAAGTCACTAAACAACCAAAAAAAAAAAAAAAAAAAAAAATCTAGATCCAAATTCCAGGAGGGTAAACTTTCAACACCACGTCATACTTCAGCAAATTTACACAGATATTAGAGTGCGTCCCTTTCCGCTTTTCCCCCTTTTGAGCCATTGTGCTTAACTGAATTTTATAAAGCTGATCGATATCTTGGTAAAATATTCATTTTTAAACTAGCGGGCAGTGAAATCTTTGCTTTGTGCTAAAGTCAACAGTCGCACAATTTGAGCTCCAATAAATGCAGCGATGCCACTAGTAGTGGCAGTTGCTCGAGGCTGCTTAATGCTGGATTGTCATCGCCATGTGCAGCTCAGGGAGCAGCAGGTAGGTGATTTCCATCACTTTTTTTTTTAATTCCAATTTCCAGCTTCCCCATTTCTACCCCCCCCTCAAATTAAACCCAGTGAGATAAACAGTGGGGCGATCCTGGGGAATCGAATAGGGCTTTTGCCATCTCTAATTTCTTGGATTAAAGTGGAGGAGGCTGAAACAGGGAATACCCCACGCGTAATGATCTTGGAAGGATAGTTTTGTATTAAGTAGTAGTTGATTACAATTTTAAATTTAAATTTTTAAATTCAGTTAAAAGGAAACTCTCCCTACTGGGGGAGAAGAGAGGAGGAAGCAGTGAAAACCTGAACCTACACAGGGTCTTTCTACGGCTCAGTTTATGGACAGTTCATTACAAGAAACTGATTTCTCAGGGACTAATCCGCTGAAAGTCCGCGAGTCTCGCTCGCATTTCATTTGCGAGTTCTTTCCCGGAAAACAAACCACGCCGTAGCCAGCTCCTTCCGAGACAAGCGGGGCTCTGTTGCATTCGACTGAGTTTTATAGCACACGGAATTGTTTTCATATCGATTCACTTCGCTTTTTTTCCAGCTGATTGATCTAAAACATGCTCTTTGGTGTTAATGCCCATCCGAGCTATTTGAATCCTCCCTCCCCCGACCCACACACTAGGATGTGTTATCCCAAACACAGGTTTACGGAATGAAAGCTGTACAGAGAAAATCAGAGCATGCATTTCCACAGGCACTCCTGAAGCCTGCCAGTTTATGAAAACTTCAGGCAAGGCATAGCCGAGAAATGCCTGTACAGACCCGACACCCGCCCTCAGTTTATCGGTGATAACTTTCAATGCGTGGTGGTGAATTTAAAGGAATTCGTGTTAGGCATACGTGCATATATAATAGTTTACTATAGATGAAAAGGCAAAGGAGATTCTAACTTATTCTCATTCTTAGGATATACAAATCCATATGCATTGAATTATCCTGACAGAGGCTATCAGGAAAATCGATTTAAACTGGTATGAGGGGGGAATCCTCCAATAAAACCCACAAAAACAGAATTGACCACATTAAAAATAGCATTAGCAAGCGCCACTCTTTAAAGCGGTGCTTGAGGTGTCCCTAGGAACCAGGGTGCTTGGAGCTTGCAGAAAAGGGTTTCCAGGTCGCTAGTATGTGTCTTTTCTCTCCCAAGCGGAAATAGGAAGGATTATTATTAAAAATCGAGGCGCAGAGAAAAGCAAGATTCGGGGATCTCTTTTATCCCCTTGCGAACGGGTTCCA
This sequence comes from Emys orbicularis, assembly GCF_028017835.1. Lineage (NCBI taxonomy): Eukaryota > Metazoa > Chordata > Testudines > Emydidae > Emys > Emys orbicularis. The sequence goes on along the minus strand of NC_088685.1, from coordinate 213,029,673 downwards.
GGAGCTGCGGGTTTGCAAGCGGTTTCTGCGGCCGCTATCGGACTTTGGCAAACGGATTTCATTTCATGCCGAAGCAAGATGGGTGAGACATTGAAGGCGGCTTACACGGGGTGTTCGGGCACTCTGCACAACAGATCGCCGGTACAAAGAGGCCAGTGTGGTATCGTTCTGAAAATGGTGGGGGCAGCCCGGGGGTTTTCTCTAACCCACCTCCCACGTGAGATGGCAATGAATAAGTTCCACGTGAAAAGGGAGGCGAAGGGGCCAGTCGCTTCTGAGTCCCCCTCGCTCTGACGGATGTGACAGGTTATATTTCCCGAACGAGATGAGATCTGGGCAGGACACACAGAGAGGCTAATGGTTTTTAAATAATTAATAACCTCCCCGTTCCACGCGTAATGCTGCTCCTCGGATTCCTCAATTACTTGTCATTAAATGAGTGTCTATCCACGTACTGAACTTGGGATCCTTTGCTGGGGGGCTGGAGGGGGGAAGGGAATGTGTGTGTGTGTGTGTGGGGGGGGGAATTAACCTCAAGTCAAGCCCACTCCAGGACTGAATTAAATAGGGAATGGCGTTTGTGATATTGGTTCACAGCTAGGCGGTCCCTTAATGCAATGGTACTTTGGAAAGAAAGCTAGCGTTTTAAAGAGATCTAATCTGCCAAATGGCCAATTTACGCGCCTGATCTTTATCGTGTCGAGGCTCTCCCCCACTTCGGCCCCTGTTTTTTTTTTTTTAAATTAATACGACACAAATAAATACATCCTCGCTTCGCGCCGCGTAGGAGAAGAGACGCAGAGAACGGCTGGGTGACAGCGCTCAGAACCGGCGGCGTTTCGAGGGGGCCATCAGCTGCTCCCTGAGGCGTTCCAACAGCCTGAGTTAGTGGGGGCCTGCGGTGGGATCAGTGTGAGAGCCCCCTCGCCTCAAGAAAGCAGCCGCCCCAGCCTCCTTTTCTGGTGAGAAAGAATGGACTCATTGCGCCCCGCCCCCCAAATAAAACAGGTTTCCACCAGCATAACCTTTCCAAAGTGGGGCGCACGCGGATGCACCTAATTCACAGAGGACTTGACAAGACACCTCAGGTGCACCCCCCCCCCACACACACATTTTCATTTCTTCTAGCAAAAAGAATGGACTTCCTCCCCCCCCCCCCAGCTGGATTGCCAATGTGCAAGGTTACTCTGATCAATCAAAGGGGGAGAAGGCACTTTTCACCCGCCCCTCTCCCTGCCCGACACCCCCTCCCCTTCTCACAAGAAGAAGAGAAGAATAAGAGGAGCGGGGTTTCAAATGTCACAGCGCAGGCCCCGAATGCCTTTAGCTGGGGACATCACAGGCTGACGCGTCTGCAGGGCCATGGCAACCCCGGGCGAGTGCAACCTTTTCCCTTTAACTTTGTAACTCGGTTTAATTACACGGCTTGCCAGGCCCTCCCGGGTTTGCATATTCCAGCGAACAAAATCCGAGGCCTTCTCCAGTCCCCACCTCCCCCAGACTGTATTCCCGCTGGATGAAACTGCACCAGAGACCCGGGACTCGGTTTGACCCCCTAGCTAACGCCTATTTCCACCCAGACTTCCGAACTGGTTATATACTCCAGGATCAGGGTGAATTTTTTTTTGGGGGGGGGGTGGAGTACAGGGCCCGTCCAATCAAACTTAATCGCTTTTGTGAAGTCTAAAGTCCGTTCAGCTCATCCAGCCAAAAGGGCCTAGGTTACATTAAAACTTGTCTGAAGATGCAAAGTCAATTTCTCTAATCACTACAGTTAGCTTCAAGGCAAAAATCGAGTGCTGTAAAAGAACGGGCAGTATTGCAGCTTGGTTGCCTAGTAATCAAAGTATTCAAATTCGCCTGCTATGAAAAGTCAGTTGAAAGTGTAATAATGACTTTCTCTAACGATCATGGTTAGCTCTCTACGGCCGAAATCATCCCAGAGGATAAAATTCGCTAAAATCACGGCTCCATGTATTTAAACGTGTCTATTTATGAATTTAATCACGAGTTTCACTACCCCACAGTGAAAATCTAAGGCCCCAAATATCTGCAGCGCTCCGTGTATTTAACTTGTCTATTTAAGAAATGAAAAGCCAGTTTTAATAGTGAGTTTCACTATTCAGAGTTAAGATCTGAGGCCAAAAATCATCTAATTGTGTCCAACACTTTTTTTTTTCTTATTTCCCGTCCAAAAAAAAAAAAAAAAAAAAAAAAAAGCCACCTCTTTAATTGTTTGAGCCTGGTAATGACATGCAGAGATGGTCTCAAAAGACACCAGACATCAAAGCACAAAGAAGATGACATATCCAGCAGTTTGATAAGAAAGTCACACTTCCAACTTTTAAAGAGAACTGCCTGGGTCTCTGCTGTGTACCTCTTGTGTCAAACTTTCGCAAAGTGTGTTGCCCTCTAAACAGCCAGGGAAACCACCCCGCCATGCCTTTTATAATTCTATGCAAAAAATGCATTTATTGATAATCTTAAAAAAACGTGGGGGTAAAATGAGACTAATTATTGTCGGGCTAACAAGGAATGGAACACCCAAGTAGAAGCTGAGCCGGTCTCCTGGGAGACTGATGGAGACCTATTTTACAAGCTGTAATTCTGCTTTAGACTATTGCAGGCTAAAGTCAGTTCACATTATCCTCTTTCTTCTAGAAATATTCCTAATCCGATATTTCGGTGGGGAGAAGCTCGCTTCTCCTCCATGGTATATTGATCCGTAAACCGCCTAAAACCAGGTATGGGAGAGAGTGTATGCTCAAATAAATTTGTTAGTCTCTAAGGTGCCACAAGTACTCCTGTTCTTTTTGCAGACCCTCCAAGTTTGCTACCTATGCAGTGTATAACCTTCAAATAAGTAAATATTAAACAGCATGCCATTTGATGATTTATAGTCTGCTGCCCTGTTATTTACTTGAGAGACTCCTCGCCAATAGAGCTAAAAATGGTTTCTGGAAAAGGAGTACGCAATTTCTATTTTTCTATTGGGGGCATTTTTTTCAAGAGCGCCTTTGCATTTTGCTTTCCTGGGTGTGTGCTAATATTCATGAACTAGTCAACGCAACGGAAATAGTTTGTTGTGGAGAACATTCGGAAAACGATTCATCCGGAGAAAAATGGCACCTGATTGCATTCGAATCGGACGTGTGAACTTTATGATTCTATGATTCCAAGTCATTTTGCAATTTGGGAGGATGGGAGTTGAAATAAGCACAACAAAAAACATTGCTAGGTTTGATTTTGTTCTGGAAATAAGGAGAGTTCCTTTTGAAGAAGACATTTCGTTAGAATGTCGGTAAGACAGCTCAGGAAATAAACTTCCAATTAATACGGGGAAGGGAGAATATAGAAGAAGTTATCATCTTAAATGCAGAGTGTCTGTCTTTCGTTCGCTACAGATGATTTATCCATTCAAAATATTAATGAATCTACGGCACTGGAAAAAATTGTTTTTTTTTAAATCGTAATTTTAAAATACAGGGATTTAAACCTAACGTCCTTGATAATAAGCATACACAATCTGAGTTAAAACCATTTCTAAATTCATATAACACAGGAGAGTTTTTCCAATCACAGTTTTGCTGAGTTAAGCATTAATCTCACCTCAAGGACTACACTGGCATATGACTAGAAAAACTTAAAATTTAAAATCATCACGCTAGGACATGCTGCCATCAGTTTTAAAGGCGAAATCTTCCTGGATCTCAATGCAGGCTTCTGCGGAAGTAGAAAAAGAGATGGTACCAGGCTTGCTGCTTCTAATGGCAATTACATTAAAACAACCTGAAAAACCCTGTTGCTTTGGGAAATAGCATGATATGAAACCAGAAGGGTGAACACCGCGGGTATTCGGTTGTGTTTAAAATTAATGACTTAACAGGTCGCTTCAGTTTTTGAGCTGGCAAGAATAGGACACTGGAGTAAATTCGTTTTCATGTTTTGTTCTTCTGTTCACACCGCATTTCATAGTGTCCTTCCTCACCTTATCTGGAATCCCGTATTTATGTGTTAAAGGCCTCCTAGATCTCCCTGCAAGGACGAGCAATCCTTACACCGAATTCTATTCTCGGCTCAGCCACCGACTTCCCCCTGTGGCCCCCCAGGTTGCCTCAGTTTCCCCATCTATAAAAAGGAGCTAACGATTTGGCTCTTCTTCTTTCGAGCGCTTTGAGACCTAGGGCTGAAAAGCGCCTGTCTCAAAGATCAGTGAACTCGACAGGACTCTCAAAATTTTCTTCAGTGGCCTCTGGATCAGGCCCTGAAGAATTCAGATGATGCTATTGAAGGTTCGAATGGCGTGTCCCCACTAATGACCTTATTTGTAAATACCTCCATTGCTGTATATTTAAACACTATTCCCCTCCCCAGCGCCATCAGGGACAAAAATCTGGGGGCTCCTTTTGATCCCTGTGCCACCTGGTTCCTGAATCAGTCGGTTGGAAATTATGCGGTGCTGTCACGAGGTATAGATCCACTTTATAGCAGTGACTGTAACTTGGCGGTCCACTATATGCAAAACAGAAGAGGGCCGCTGAAAACACAGGCTCCCGCTGTTTGTGCTGTGGCTAACCATTCCCGAGTCCCAGACAAACACCATGCTTTGACAAGACACAATTTGCTTCGGGCTGGAAGTTCTAGGGGGTGGAATAATCAGGTTGTTTTTTTTAAACCCTTTATTGATACAGTCTATTTATCCCGCTGCTATGTTTTGGAAAGGCATCAAAACTAGCCTTTAAAAAAACAAAACAAACCTCTCCCCCTCGCTCATAAACCGCTCTTATTTTCCAGATCTCTCCTCTCCTTTATTTATTGATTTGCAGGGTTGGGGTTTTTTGTGTGTGTATGTGGAATTGAAAATATTGTAGATGGCAAGCTTAAAAAAAATCACTCATCTGAACGCAGCAGCTGGGGAACATCTGGCGGGGCTTGGAGAGCGCAGTGGAAGTGTATGGGGAGGGGGGTTCTTAGATCTGAAAATGTGGTCGATCCGTGCGCGCAGGGAATGATGGAAACTGTAGGCTGCTTTAATAAGCGACGGGATAGGTATCTCCCACTGAACTCTGCCTGACCCTCACCTGGATGACTCGCTAAATAAGGGCTGCGGCATTAATCGCTTTGGAAACCAGGAGAGACTTTGCGCGTGGATCTGGCTGTCATACCTAGGAGCCCCCAGCTTCCAAAATCAAACGCAAACCCGCGGGTGGCCGCGTCTATTCAACCTCCTCCTGCAGCCTCATAAACTCCCCGGGACCTTAAAGCGCCCAGGAGAGCTATTTAGCCAGCTAGGGCAAGCGAACCGGGGTCTTCCCATTGCTAGATGCTGGTGGTGTTCCTGCAAGAGGAAGAGATCATTAGACCAACACATTGACCCGGTGTCATTCAAGACGTCAGCCAGGGCGGCAGAGAAGAGGGGAACCCATTTAAACCATTGATCGCTTCGGATCAGGAAAGTGTCGCTAAACAGGGGGCTTCCCTTCCGAATAGTTTCTGGAGGTTTGGCAATAAAGACGTGATTGCCATTGATTTAGCGTGTTCCCCATCAGATCCCCCAAGCTGGACTGTCACCTCTCGACTGTTTTGTTTGTCCCAGGAGGGCTCGCGTTACCTTTCTGGCCCGGAAACCCAAACTCAGAGCTGCCCCTAGTTCAGCATGTACCCCCGACACCCCAAGCTGTCCCCACTACCCGCAACATGACCGAAAGCTTTTGAAGTGGAAACTGTCAGGAGGGGAATCGCTAGGCATAGATTTTGTGCCGGCCCTTCAGAAGTCCTAGACACGCCAAAGGAACGAGCTATAGGGAAAACAGCTCCTCGCCCAGCCCTGTAATGACAATCAGTCCTGCAAATAAGCACCAGGGTGCAATGACTGCTGCGCCCAGCTCTTCTCCTCTGGCTCATGACAACTGCGCTCCTGTCAATTAGACCGTGCACCGATCTTTTTTCTTTTAAAGGCAAGGGCAGGCAAATCAAAGCGCCTCTCCACAGCCGCAGATCATGCCCCAGATCCTTTTCTATCTCCTGCGCCATCAAGCCATTGGAAGGAGTTTATCTCAGGTGCCTAACCTGCAGTTATCAGCATGCCCGACTCATTTAGAGAGCTCGGCTCTGTAACCGGAGACAAGGGTCCATTGATTGTCTGGAGCGGTGTTTAGATTCTGCCCTTCCTTTGTCAACAACGAAAAGTAACCTGCCCTTGTCCCCCTCTCCATCCCATTGAATCGCGGCCTCGCTCACTTTCAGCCTGCATGCACCTGTGTCTCGTTTGCTTGCTGAAATACATTTAAAAGGGACTAAGAACAAAGTAGCAGATCCGATGAGGGAGGGGGGTGGGGGACCGGCACAAACGGATTCTTGGAAAGAGAAGTGAACAGCGGAGGAAACAGAGGTTGCAGTGGCTTTTGCTTTTACGACCCCCTCAAGTGTCCCTACAGCTGTTTTGCAGAGCGATGCTAAATTCGGGAGGTTTAGATGCTTTTCCCTGGATGTCCTTCTCCACCCTACTAATCAGCTGCCCCCCAAACGCAGAGAACCAGCTCCTGGCCAGGCGTAAATATGCGCAGCTCTTCCGATTGACATTTTGCCCAAGGATGATTGTTTATAGACGGTGACTTCTTACTGACGATCCCGCATCGTAAGTCCCCAACACCTTCGTAACTGCAAGGATCAACAATGGAGCGGGGACATTAGCATGAAAGTTGAGGGCAACATTTTCTGCTTTACGCGCTTTGGGGAGAGACGGGCACGCGGGGAAAATCCCGGAAGGAATTGAAGCAGTGAGGAGGACATAATGGTGCCCTCAGTTTTTGCAAGAGAGAGGGACACCCCTGAAATCAGACAGGAGCTTTGTATTAAAAAAGAGCCCCCAGATAGCTAGTGGAATGAGTGCCAGAAAGAGAAACAATCACCCGAGGAAGAGGAAACCTTTCCCCCAGGACAGAAACTGATACTTTTACCGGTGGAAATCAAGAAAGTAGCTAAATCCAAGTGAGGACATGTGGGCTACAGTCTAGTTTTATATAGAAGGGAGTTAAACAATAGTATTAATAGCTTAGATGGATAGATTTTCTATCCATTAATCAAATAAATGCATTGCTAGCATCTCAGAAAGTAGTTCCTCATCCCACTTTTCTCTTGCGAGCAATACATAGCGATGGTCATAATTATTTCCCTTATGATCGATAATAGCAATAATCAGTGCTGAGTGATGAATAAAGCCAGCTGGGATTGAGTCGTTTTTATCCCTCAGTCATTATTTCACGCAATACAAAAAGCAGGGAACGGTGACAGAATATAGGTGAAGTGTTCCTTAGGATTCACTTCTCTTTCCTTTCGGATAAACTTTCTTTTTACGGGAATGAGTTTCAAAGACAGTTGCACTGTTTCCTCCCATCCAACAAGTTCTCTTTGCAAGGGGTGGAATTGCTGGGGAGTTTTGTTGGGAAATACGGGGCCCGATCCTGCTTCCAATAATTGTCTATGGCCAGACTTGGAGGGGAAAGCAGGAGCACATTATTCGCCACAGTTGTCACCGCTTCTGGAGTTAAAACTGAACCAAGAAACGTCCTAACTCCTGGCTTTGGCTTCAAGGGTCTTTTCTGACTACTTCACACTTTCATTTAACCCCTCTAAAGACCCTGGTAGCGTAGCTCCCAGGTGCGCCGAGCCTTGGGATAGAAAAGCGATTCAAAATAGGGTTTCACCCCGCAGCATTCCGGACCTGACACAGTCTAGCCCTGCGGAGGAACGGACAGTGGTCAGCAGAGTTTAGTTCACAAACGGCCGGGCACAGATGTCAATTAGGAATCCATCCAGACCAGATCTAATGTAGGTCTTGACTCCCCCGGGGAGTCCCACTGATCAAGGAGAAGAACGGGAGTGAGCCCATCAGGTTATTGTTTAATCGGATAGAACGTCCTGTCGCTCGCCTCTCCTGGCAATGACACCGGGGCAGATGAAGGATTGTTCGCGCCGCGTCATTGTGCGGGACTTTTTTGCACAGGTGCTTCTGAGGCGGCCTCTATATGTCAGGTACAACGCCGGGCGTTCGCCTGTCTTTACGTGGAAAAAACCCCCAAACAAAACCAACCCCCCCCCCCAACCAAAACAAATCCAGGACTGCGGGAAACGGCCACCCAGGGCTATTAAACAGAGATCAAAACATTTAAGCAGCCCCTCATCTCTGGCTATATACACACGCAGAAAGAAACTAATCTGTGCGCATAGGTATCCCAATACACGTGCGTGTTTTGTATCTCTCTCTCACACACACACCTGTATCAAGTCCATTAATGTTAAGCCGAACTTTAAATGTGTCTTGACAGACTGGCGGGTCGGGGTGGAAGGAAGGGATCCGGCCCAGAATCCTGCACCGGGACCCGCTGGCCCCATTGTTCCAGCAGAGCCTGTTACAGGATATGGGACATTAGTAATTTAGGGGCTGATCCTGCCCCACTGAAGTCCAGGGGCGCTTTACCATTGACTTCAACAGGGTGAGGCCCGAGTCCCTGAATTCATTGCCTGAGTCAGTAGCCCGGGACTGGATGCAATCTGGGGGCAGTAAGAGCGAGTTTGATCTTTGCTCAGTTGTACTTGGGCTGTGTGTCCGTGTGTGTCTGTTTGTGCGCGTTTAGCGCAACTCCAACCCCAGCGATCGGCAAAGTAACGGTTAAAAAAAAGGGGGGGGGGATCAAAATCTCCTTAGGAAGCCCCATACAAAGCTCGGCGCATAAGTGTCCCGCCGTGCATGAGCGGAGGACAATGCAATTCAGATAAGCTCCGTCTTGCAAAACTATTTCAGGTGGAGGCGGCAGTGCTGATAGCACCCGGGTAATGCCTTTCGCTGGAAACGTGATTTTAAATAAGCATCTCTGGGCTTGTTCATTACAGCCGGGCGGAAGGCGGGTGACGTGGCACTGTATTTACCGGTGTAGCCAAGCATGAAATTGAATGTTCAAAAAGTTTTTAGAAAATGCAAATCGCATTAAAACAGAAGCAGCGTGTCTCCGGTTTACAAGCACCAGCTGACCTGGGAGAATTGGCTCCTAGAGAGAAATGGAAAGGAGATCGGGGACCCAACCTATTTTAAATCGCTCTCTATTTTCCCACACGAACTTTTTGTTCCCCTTTTCTTTCCCCCCATGACAGAGGAATCTCACCCTCATGTCAACAGGCACTTTGGAGAACGGGTGAGCCTGCGAAAGTTACCAAAGTTAGCCAGAAAAGCCCAGAACGCTCCGCGATTCTCATCCCCAGGATCACATCAGGAGGGGAGCTTTCCCCATGTAGAGTTAACCCCCCCCCTCCCCACATGTCCCTCTAGTTTGGCTCGGGAAAGCTATACTGACAGTACAGTGCAGTAAACCCACCCGCTGCAAAGCCATAGGTGCAATACAGCTTGCATTCGTTTTATTAATACAGAATTATTTAATACCCTTCACTGAAGGATCTAGCCAGATATCACAATGTCTCCAGAACTACTTTGCCACAGACTAAACCGGTCTTTCTTTCTTTCCCACCACTCCCTACATTAGCGCCTGACTTTGGGGTTTTATTTCAGGCTAACCTCCCTCTGAAGAGAAGGAAGGATTGGTTTTCCTCTCAGTCACACCGGTTACTGGTGTGAATTCCCCCGATTCCAGCAACTTGATGTACTCTGAAGATCCTGGGAGTGGTTCCAGGCTCGGCCCCTGGGTGAAGGATCGGGCCCCTCCCATTGTGATAAAACCCGACACAAGCCATTCTGCCGAAGACAAGGGAGATTCTCTGCAAACGCGACCCCATTTTGGAATGAAGACTCGTGTAAAAGCGTAGCCGGCCCTTGGAATACAGTGAAGCGAATGTAAGCGGAGCAGTCCAAGAGATTAAAGCGCATGTATGATTTATTGTTTCAATAAAAGGACACTGGTTTAATTTGGATGACATCTGAATGCGCACCCTCCTCTTCCCTCCCAACCTCTTCGGGAAATCGGCACTAACAAATACGATCATTTCTCAGAACTGGAGAAAACGGGTCCTTTCTGGCTCCCGCCCCCATCCCATAGTCCATCCCAGCCCCCCCCCCACTTTTGTCACATGGTAAAAGTTTTAAATATTTGCTGAGCCCCTCTCTTCTGGGTCTCCTTCCAGAAGCACCCTGCTCCTACCGACCTTGGGACCGCCTAGTTTCCACTCCAAAGCTTAATGGTAATTGACACCTGCAAAACAAAAACAAAAACAGCCCTTCTTTCTTCTCAGAACAGACCTTCAGCTGCCACAAGGCTTTGTCAATAAAAAGCGAAAAACAAACAATGAACCAACCCCCCCAACCAAACAAAAAACACCCCCCAAAAACAAAAAACCACAACCCCCAAACCAAAACAAACCAACCAACCGCCCCTCCAAAACAACCCCCAAAATAAACCCACCAACCAACCCCAACCCCCCCCAAACAAACCAAAACCAACCCCAACCCCCGCACAACAACCCCCCTCCCCTCCAGGTGGGAGTCTCCCTATATCTGTGGCGGTGACATTCATAGAATCCACCTAACCTGTTTTTGCTCCTAGGAATCCTTGGGACCTTCACAGCAAAGTGGAGAGGAGACAGCTGAGGGGCTGGGTTTTGGGAGCTGTGCCCCCCCCCCCAGTGATGGCTGCTGAGTTCCCTTTTCTTCTCTGTGCAAGTAAGTCGGCCCCAGAGCAGAGCGAGGATCTGGAATTGTAAAGGGACCAGCAGGGAACTGACCAGGGAATAGTTTTCACTCAATTCCCACGTTCTCTCGGATTTCTCTCCTTATTCCCTGGAGAGCCACCATTCCCCCCAGCCTGTTAACCGGGGACAATGAGTGAGCCTCGTTTAATTTAATTTTCCTGTCAGCCTAAACAGAACTACATTGTGAACCTTACACTGACTCATACAGAGCGGGGCTGTTTGGTGTTGCCATTTGCACCAGAAAACCCCCAAAGAGACATTGTTCTGGGAACTCCAGGCTGGCATCAGGCTAGAACCCAATGATGTTTTCCATTTGAGAACGGTGCCCCAATTGCCACTGATACAGAGCAATAGTAGATCCAGTACCAGGCTGCAATACCGGGCATGGGGCTACACACCAACCCAAACCTGCAAACCACTAGAGGGGAAAGGAAGAGAGAGATAACAAAGGAGGAAACTGTAGGTGAGCCCAATCATAACTATTCAACACAAATGTGTCCAGACAGCATGTGACACAACCTGGGTTACAGAACGTTTTCCTCAGTGCAGATGATGGATCGTTACATTTGCCGTTCCACCCCTCCAGTGGGGTTCATTTGAAAGGACTGAGTAAGATGTCTTGGAAATGCAGCATTGTTGAATTATTCTGCCATCCAGGACCCGCCCCTGACACACCCAGGCAATAACAAAACTCCCATTGACTTCAAATAGTAGAAAGGATCGGGTCCCCTAGCTCCCAGCAGAATAGCTTACTGCTATGTTCTTTTCTGCCCTAGTGAATTTTATCACTGTTTGTCGTTCTCGGTGTGGGGGGGGGGGGGGGGGGGAAGTATCACTTTATAGAAATACTACTTCCATGTTTGCTGTTTGAATCAACATTTAGTGTTTCCAGGAAGCCTTGTATTGACATATCTTCACCACAGCCATTCCCAGCCCTTAAATTAGTTGAAAATAGAGGCTTATCAGTCTAAAAAGTAATAAGTGGTCAGCAGCAAAGATATGAATGTGTTTATTGCCCCATCATCCAGTATCTCAGCCTAGGAAAAGAAAAGAAACAGCTTATGTTTGTAGAAATTCCTCCTGCTTTCATCATTTAAAGGAAGGGCTACCTAGGAAAAGTGACAGGCTTATTAATATCCTTTGTGTGATTTCAAAATGAACAGTAGGAACTTGAATTAAGTAACTGTTTTTAGTGCACATATGTTTCCTTTTAATATCTCTGCTCTCTTCTGTACTGCAGACATTAATCTCCTAAATGCTTTTTTTATTACAGTCAGACTAATTTCAGCCCAGACTGTTCATTTAATTGACAACTGACGTGACATAGGGTACTTAATGTGTCTCTTTGTGTTCTTGGGTTCATGCAGCAATATTTTGGGTGTCTCCCTGGGAAATGAAATGCATTTCTAAACTTTAAGGTTCTGTTCATAAATGCATTTGAAATACATTTGACATGATCACTACATGCAGCGACAATCTCTAATTGTGTAATGCATTTGCACAGCATTTTAAACCAGGCATGCTCCAGCAAACTGCTAGAAAGGACAGCATGTGTAGATATTACAGAAATATGCCTACACTGGTCTAAAATGTGATTTTTCTGTAATAAAGCGTGCTGTTAACAATCCAGAAAATTTACTAATTACAAAATGGAATCTCATATAAATTTTTACTGCATGCAGGATGTAAGTTCTTGTGGACACTAAGATATCTTTACACCTCTATGGGAGTGTGAAATGGCCTTACTGAAGTGTGCATACATTATCCCTTCCCGCAGCCCTTGCTTTAAGGCATATTTACATTGCCAGCGTGGTGGAAGTGGAACTTCATGTAAATGAGAATCGGGCCCAATATGTATAACAGAGCAATTCACTGTACTCTACAGAGATACTTCTTGAGACGCACTTCCTTTCTAGACATCTTTTAAATGTAAAGATTATCAGAACAAAAATGATTTCTCTCACTTCAGCTGGAAGGAAAGAAGAAAGCTGAGTTACATAGAGTGAATTAGAATAAATGTGATGTTTTGGCTGTGATTCCAGTTTCAGACTGAGGACATAAATATGAAACAAGGTTAGAGTAAACCCATTGCAATTTAGGATAATGATAAATTAATTGGTATGTATTAATCTTCATATTTCTTATTTTAATAATCCCAGAAGAAGTCTATGGTAGGAATAAGCATTGTAGAAAATATGTAACTAACTGATGTTATTGCTGCTGTATGTATTTCTTATTAAATTCCCAAATACCATCTCAGTTTGCCTCTCGGTGTCTGTATTTGTTATGGTGACTCTTGCTTTAATACCTTGAAGTTTAGTCTATGTGTCATTCAAAGACATATAAACATATTGTATCTCTTTATAGCCGCAAGTTGAAATGTGAACTAATGCATTGCTCCGGGACATCCTCAGCGGGTGTAAATTGGTGTAGTCCCACCTGCAGTAAGTGTCTGGCATGGGGTAAAAAACAGAGCATCTGAGTCACCACTGAGTTACTCCAGTTTTACACTGGTGGAAGTTCATCGATTTCAACGAAGGTCCACCAGGGTAAAACTGCAGTGATACAGGTGTAACTGAGGTCCATTGAGCCAGATGCTCAACTGATGTTTTGATTTGTTTTGTTTTTATTATTTATATCACAGCAGCGCCTATAAGCCCCAGTTCAAACCAGGACCCCGTTGTGCTAGGTGCTGTATGTACATATAATAGACAGTCTCTCCCCACCCGACGAGATCGCAGTCTAAATAGACAAGACACACAAAAGATTGGAAGGGAAACAGAGGTGAAGTTACTTGCTCCAGGTAACACAGCAGATTGAGTAGCAGAGCAGGAGGAGAATCCAAGTCTCCTTAATCCCAGTTTACAGTTTACCGATCCACTGGGTCTCACTGCTTCTCTATGATTTCAGTGAATCTATGCTGGTTTGCACCTGCTGAAGATCCTTTAATGGAAAAAGAAATCTTCCCCTGCCAAATATGAAGGGATTTCCACCTTTGGTCACCTACTGAGGAAAACTGTTCCCCCCCCCCATGGTCATATATGATAGATTAAACACATATGGTATCTACAGCCATACATTTTTCACTGATGGGGGAAAATAAATGCCTCATTAAGAGGAATATTCTGAACCATTATGAGATTCCTGGAGAAAATTCGATATGCATGTGCATCTTCACATGGGTAGAGCAAGGGACTTAGGTCCAGATTCAGCAAAGTATGGAAGCACTTGCCTAGTTTTAGATAGATGAGTAGTCCCACTGATGCGTACAAAGTTAGGCATCTGCTTCAGTACCTTGATGAAATGGGACCAGATGCCCCAAGGCTGCATTCCTTGTCCCTCTGAAACTCCCACTGACTTCAGCGGGAAGGTCGAGTTTGTGAGGAATGGAAGATCAGCCTCTGGAAGCCAAATCTCTTCCCCCCCCACAAGGCCCAACTAACCCTGCTGGGCAGGTGGGCAAACCGGTCTGACACCATAGGAGGCTGGAGCCAAAATAGCATCTGTGATCAGCACTGTAAGAATTTAATGTCTTGATCCTGCTCCCGTCGGAATAAATGGCAAAACTCACACTGACCCCTGCGGCACAAGATATTTCCCCCCCTGGGTTTTGATTTTTTTCTTTTGGTGAAAAAATTTGGTATGCATTTTTTAAAAAAAGGGATTATTTCAAGGATTTCTTCTTCAATCAGAAACTCCCAAGCAGCTCGAATGTGAGCCAGTGCCACTCCTAAGAAGACCTGCCTCTCATTTAAAGTTGCCCTCCTCCTGCTGTATCCTCAAGGGAGTGAGTCACCAGTACTGTTACCTTGTCTACACAAACATTTAGTTCACGGCGAGCTGGGGTGCGAACCTACCCTGCACTAGCCTGCCGTGCTCTAATTCCACGTGCACCTTATTCACGCGCATTAACAGTTCTAGTCCCATTTCGATGAGGACAAGATCAAAGCGCAAAACATGCAGAAGCAGGTTCGACAGGAACCATTTGTCTGTGGCAGGCTAGTGCAGGGTAGATTTGCTCACCATCTTGCCATGAACTAAAAGTTCGTGTAGACAAGCCCTTTGCCGCTATGTGCTTCAGTTCCCCACCAGCACCTTCCTATTTCATGGGTGTGTGTGAGAGGATAAATTCGTTAAAAGACTATGAGGTGCTCAGATACTGCAACAACGGGGAAGACATATGTACACTGGTAGCTGATCAGAAATAAGACTCTATATTACCCCTAAGGCTCATAAATGTGTGATTTCATACTGTGACTACATGTTATGAAAATGAAAAAAAAATAGGGACCCCTCCCATCAATCTTGCCATAAAAGAGAAAGGGCGGCACTCCCCCAGGTTGAGATCCCATCAGCTAGAGACTAAGGCGATGTATGTCGATCTGTGAAACTGGAATAGAGTTCTCATATAAAAAAACATATTGTTATAACCTTTCAGGAACAATTTTTTTACCCTAATTTTATCTTTTCCTGCTGCCGTTGGAAATCAGCCAACTGATTACTGATTTCACCAGGGGGATGCACAGGAGTAACCGAAGGCACAAAGTTACTTCTTTATTCATTGTATATTTGGAGGCGTTTCTCCTGCATGCGTCACTACGGATATGTCAACACTGCTCACTGAGGCTGGGTCTGTGTGTCTGTGTAAATCTGGGTTTACAATTGCTAGACCCGGATCTCACACAACCCTACTCCACTATGCAGACTTTCTGACTCAGATCTATCGTTTGACCTGTGTTCACACTGCAAAATTACAGGCTTGGACCTGAGTCCCAGCGGGATTCTGGCTCTGATCCACACTCGTAGCAAGGCCCTAGGACATGGGTCCTGAATGCTTGTTGACCCGAGTCAGACTGATTTGTGTGTGAGCAGAGCCCCTGGGCTTAGTGTGCAGAGTAGACACAGGGCCGGCTCTAACTTTTTTGCTGCCCCAAGCAGCAAAAAAAAAAGCGCCGCCCCCCGAGCCCCCCCGCCGAGTGCCGCACCGCTGGAACCCCCCCCCCCCGAGCGCCGCGCCGCCGGACCCCCCTGAGCGCCGCGGCCTGCGCCGCCGCCCCGCCGAGCGCCGCGCCGCCAGAGCGCCCCCGCCCCCCCCACGGAATGCCACGCCACGCCGTGCTGCCCCCCGCCACCCCAAGATTGGCCGCCCCTTACCAGGTGCCGCCCCAAGCATGTGCTTGGTTGCCTGGTGCCTGGAGCCGGCCCTGAGTAGACATACTCACTCCCTGCCCTGATCGTAGAGCTCGAGAGGAAATATCTACATGGCTATTTTTAGTGCCGTAGCATGAGCCTTGTGAGCCTGAGTCTGAGACCTGGGGTCTGAGACCTATCTACACTACAGGGTCACCGTAAGCTGCCTTGTGTTGACCTAGTAATGGAAGTGTCTTCCCTTAAATTTGGCTGCCACCCAGAGGTGCCGACTTTACGAGTTCCCGGGGGGGCGGGAGGGAAGGAGGCTCAACCACCGCTCCACCCCTTTGCCCAACCCCCACCCCTCCACTCCACCCCTTTGCCCAACCCCCACCCCTTCCCACCTCATTCTGCTCCTTCCCCTCCCCCACAGTGCCTCCTGCACGCTGCTGAACAGCTGATCACAGCAGACAGGAGGCGTTGGGAAGGAGCTGATTGGTGGGGCTGCTGGTGGGTGCTGAACACCCACTATTTTTTTTCCCTTGGAGCACCCATGGAGTCGGCACCTATGCTGCCACCAACGTAAGTCTCTCTACGCCAATTTAGTAACACCACCTCCCTGTGCATCATAGAGTTATGGTCGATGTAATTAGGTCTATGCAATGTCAGTGTAGACACTGCGGTGCTTACGTCGACTGTTACTGGCTTTCAGGAGCCATCCCACAATGCCCCACACTGACAGTACAATCGATACAATCTCTCCAGGTGAGGACACGCATCACTGACACAAGAAGCCAAGCGTGAACACACAAAAGTGATTTAATAACCGCGGTGGCTGGTCGACATAATTTTGTAATGAGATTCACTGCCGTGGGGTTTTTTGCAGTGTAGAAATAACAGAGAGAACAGTTAAGGCCTTATTTACACAAGAAACTTGCACCAGTTTTAAACAGATTTGGTTGAGCTGGTGCAAACTGCTGTGTGAACATTTATTTCAGATTCAAAACAGGTTTACTTTGGTTATGTTTAAATTGATTAGGAAACAGTTGAAGTTAAACTGAAATAAGCCACTCAAACTGAAACAAGAGCATCCCCACATGCGTTGGCACTGGATTAAACTAAGTTGGGTTAAAAACCTAAGTGAAATCGGTGTAATGTTTTTGCATAGAAAAGCAGCAGAATTTTCAACTGTGCCTGACTTAGATGGCTAAGTTCCATGTTCAAAAGTGGCCCAGGCACTGCGGATCCTAGGTCTCATTGAAAGTCCATGGGAATTAGACTCCTTCAGGCCCAGATTTTTAAAGGTATTTAGGTTTGCTTCAGTGTTGCCATGCCTAAGTGACTTGGACAGCTAAGTCCCATTTTCAAACCTGGCCCAGGCACTTAGATCCAGATCTTCAAAGATATCTAGGTGCCAAATTCTGATTGATTTCAGTGAAGGTATTTCACCAAAATACCTCAAAGACCTGGGCTTTGGGGGCCTAAACCCCTGGGATTTAGGCTCACAAATCATTTTGAAAATGGGATTTAGGAGCCTACGTCACCTGAGCAGTTCTGAAAAATGTACGCCAGGCCTTAGATTCACAACCTTCCTGCATGATGGGTCATTATCATCATCTCCATTTCACAGAGGGTGTAAGACTGACATTTTCCAAAGTGGCCTCCATTTCTTTTTGGTGCCCAGATTGGGTCTAGGGTGACCAGATGTCCCGATTTTATAGGGACAGTCCCTATTTTTGGGTCTTTTTCTTATATAGGCTCCTATTACCCCCCCCACCCCCGTCCCAATTTTTTCTGTCTGGTCACCCTAATTGGGTCTGATTTTCCTGAAGTGCTGAGCAACCACAGCGCCTGTTGATTTCAATCCGAATTGCGGATGCGAAGCCCTTTCTGAAAGCTGGGTTCTCTAAGTTTCTAGAGGGGAGCTGAGAAATCAAGGCATTCAAAAGCGAGTGGCCACTTCCGAAAACTTTGGCTTAAAAGACTTATCTGGGAGAGACACGAAATTGGATGCGAAGCTGGGGAACACTCCTACCGATTCCACTGGGCGTTGGATTAGGCCGTGGGAGTTTGGATCCAGAGGGAGAAATGCTGCTGGGTTTGGACTTCCCCTCCATGAGAATAAAGGGACTCCATACATGCCCTGAGTCCTTAGGTTTGTCCATGGAGATCTGGATGACCGTGGGATTAGATGGGCCACTCTCTTCAGCCACACTGTGGGGTGGGAAAACTACCTCTCTACTGCATGAGGCCCGGGGAACGCCGGGCCTGATCCAAAAGCCATTTAAGTTGATGGAAAGACTCCCACTGGCTCCCAGGGGCCTTGGATCAGGCCCTTCATGAGTGTAAGTGCCTGGGGTGACGTCAATAGCAAAACTCCCATTGATTTCAGTAGGGCCAGGATTACACCTCCCGAATTTCCCAAGTATCTCTAGCCCTGCCCCTTCCTCCCTGTGGGGTCTTCCATGGAAGGCAGAATCCGATCCAGAATGTCTCCCTTCACTTTGTATTTCCTGTCCTGCTTCATCTCACAAACTTCCCATGGGGCCAATGTGCCTTTGTACCTGTGTCTAGAACTTTGCAATGCGTTTCCATGAAGACAGCACTAAGAGTTCAGTGCTAGCATAAAAGAGGCTGCAGATTGCAAGCCGAAAAGGAGAGCGATCGGCCCATCCTGTGACCGGGGAACCAAAAGAGCTGCTTTTCCTTCGGAGTTACTCATTAACCACTGCTCATTTGACAGGATCAATATTTCAAGCAAAGGAGTAAACACTTAAGATCCAACACTGCCTTGCTCCTTTTCCTTTCCACGATGATTTATTTTATAAAATGCATCTGCCTGAAGAGGAAGAGGAGACTGGAGCCCTGGGCCTTTTATCTGTGGGATATGCAAAGCACATTTATTTCGCCTTTTATCTCTCGAATTGTATGTTGATCCCATACATATAGATTGATTTTGTTCAGGTAGATAATGAAAAGTCAAGTGGAAAATTTACACAATGGCACTTAGGAGCTCGGCTTTCTATTGGTATATAAATTGCTTTATTATTTCATTCCCTTAAAGAGGGACTTCAACACCAGGGAACTCTTTAAAATATATCATATTTAAACACAAATCCATTTACCTTTTGTGTGGGGTTTTTTTCGGTAATTTCCTTGCCACTTTTGTTAATTATCAAATATATTTGTGTTTAAACAAGGGCTTACTCCTTGTCACCCCCCCTCGCCATCCATCTTCTTCGACTTGTTCCCCATGTCATGTCCTAACGTGGAGTTTCCGACCTGACAACCATGCCTGCAGCAGCAAAACATATAAATGTTTATAGCTCAGTCTGGCAATACCTTGTGAGAGATTATTAATTCTCCCTAAGCAGCTTTCATTCAGCCACTCTAACCCAGAGGCAGGCGTGCTGCTTAGCTTGTGAATAGAGGCCACTGCATCGGAAAGAACAGCTTGGAACAAAACCAGGGGAAACATTATTAATAAACATCTTCTGGACATTTGGAGGCACATATAGGCTGCTCCAGCTTAAAGCAATTAATTCACGATACTGACAAACTCTCCAGCTCTTTGACAGCTTGGAGCTGAAATAAAAATGCTAGTTCTCCAGGGAAAAGAAGAGCAGAGTTGGCTCTTTTCTGGACTGTTTGCTTATAGGCCCAGAGAGCAATCTTCCTTGCAGAATGAAATGCAAGGACACAAACAATGTACCAGGGAGAGAATAGAAGATGGGAATGAACAGTTTGAACTATTTGCTCAGCAGAAGGGCAGCCACAATGGTCGGCCAATGGCTTTCCCATGCATCAACTGGGGCTCCTTAGGCCCTTTTGTTGTTCGTCTTCTTCCTCTAGCCAGATAAGAACACAGCTGCAGAGCTGCGGTTAAGTCAGGCCTGAGACTTATTCACGTAAATCTCATGGCACATTTACTGTATTTTCTACTGCAAAAGACCTTCCCTCGTTTATGCGGTTCAGGATTTACTTGGAAGCCAGAACTGTATTCACTTGCGATCTTTGAAATGCAATTAAATCTCTGCCTATTCTATGGTTCTTGCTGGTCCATAGTGCAGCTTTTGGGGTTGCGTTAGACTCATCTCGAGTCTCAGAGGAAATCAGAGCTTTTCTCCCCTGCCTAAACCTATTAACGGGCGTCCCTCCCTCTAGGATTAGTGAACTCTCGAACTAGTACTGATTTGCGGATGCTGTACTTATGAAAGTCACCGTAGAAAATAAAGTAGCATTGCACGAGACAGGCGGATGGGACTCAGTTTGCAGCAAATGGGAAGAAACCCAACAGCCAGCTCCGAAGTGATCCCAAAATATTACCCCCCCCACCCCCGAGACACATGGTTGAGCTTTGAGGAACTACTAGAATATAAATAACACTTAATAAATATTATTCTCCGTTATAACGTAGGTCTATAATATATACTCTGTCTGTGAAGATCGTCCTTTCCAATCTAACCCAATAAGGGCAGAATTTGATTTGCTCTCATGATATCATTGCAGCTCAGAGAATGCTGTAATTAAAAATAAGTAGGAGGCAAAGGCAGCCACCCCCATGCAGTTGCGCTGAAAGTTCAAACCTCCCTGAAACGCTGACAGTGTTGTGTATGTATTTTTACTCGTTCTACCCCCGCTGTTGGTTTTGGGAGCAGGGATTCTGTTGTAACAGGGTTGATTTCCTTGAAAGGTTTTTTACGGGGTGAAAAGGCAAAATGCCGAACACTAAAGGAAAGGATGAGCCTGCTAAGATCGCATTAAACCTTGGTCGTCAAGGAGCACACCTTGTTTAAACACTGCTTTCTCTCTCACACAATCTTGGAAACCTCTGGGTATTTCTTTTTCCCCCCTACTGGGTGGTCAGGAAGAAAGACTGAAAAGCAAAATGACTCCTATTGTCTCTAGGCTGTCTTAAGAACTGACCTCACGTGTCTGTAAAGAAGACAAGCACCTGTTATCTCCAGTGATCCCATGCTTCTGGGAGCACAGAACTCTCCCTTCACCAGGCACTCAAACCTTCATGTTGCATAGGAGAAAAGAGTACATTTTTTCCCCACATCCATATTCTCACTGAGTATAGTTCGGTGGCAGCATTGCAAATCACAACTGCCCACATGTCCCGTGTTTGGAGGGCCGTCGCTCCTTTCAGATGCTTCCCTCCTACACGGATTCGGGGGTCCCTGTCTTTTTCATCATTGGGAATTATTTCCATGAGACATACAGACTCATCTTACGGAGGGAGACAGTGTTGTCTAGTGGTGCAGCTACTGACTGGGGCCGGGGTGACTTGGGTTCTGGGCCTGGTTCTGCCACTGAGATTGGGTGATTTGTTGCACTTTTCTGTGATTCTGGTCCCCCTTTTGCATGTTTAGATTTGGGGGGTGAGGGGCTGTCTCTTATTATGCGTATGTACAACACCTAGCACGATGGAGCCCTGACCTCAGTTGGGGCTGCTAGGTGCTACTGTGATACCAATAATAATAATAATAATGAAGTTGTGGAAAGAGTTAATAGTAATATCTAGCTTTTTAGCTTAGATCTCAAAACACTTTACAAAGGAAGCGCTAATCATTATCCCCATTTTACAGAAGGGGAAACTGAGGCAAGGAGTGGTGAAGTGACTTGCTCGAGGTCACTGAAAAATGAGGCAATAGAGCTCGTCTAGCCACTAGGCCACACTATCTTCAGAATGATGCGTCCTGTATGAATAATTGGGTTCTTTGTCACACCCTGATAAAACCAGATTTCTGTTTCAATAGGCTGCATGTCCTGATGCCACTTAAATGCTGAAAAATTAAAACTTTTATGTGACATTCCCAGACAGTAATCTGAAGGGTTTGTAAACAAGTCATCCCCTACCTTACTGTAAAGTTTGCCCACCAGAAGGGATATAATAAAACTCATTGTAACAAAATTATTTATATTTATATATATATATATATTCCTAATCCCATAGTTGCTGCAGGGGCCTTGCACAATACTAAAGAAAACACACCCATTAGGCCACTGATTCTCTGCCAGGTCACTACCTGTCCATGTTTGTAACTCTGATCTTTTAAATATATGGAGATATACCTATCTCATAAAACTAGAAGGGACCCTGAAAGGTCATGGAGTCCAGCCCCCTACCTTCACTAGCAGGACCACGTACTGATTTTTGCTCCAGATCCCTACATGGCCCCCTCAAGGATTGAACTCACAACCCTGGGTTTAGCAGGCCAATCCTCAACCCACTGAGCTATCCCTCCCCCCCATCTGCCTAACCATAACTCAGATCTCTGTCCCACTGGGCCCATTGGTCATCTCGTTAGTTGCAAGGTGGTTCATTGGCCATCAGGAGACATTTATTTATACAAAACACTAAAGAAGGGAGCCACCCATGTGCTCTAGGCAGCCTTCACAATATGTAAAAATGCAACACAACGAACACTCAAACGCAACTCAAGCACAGAAGCACAATGCAATATAACCCAGCCGCAGGAAACCAGGCAACGCAAAAGCTGAGATCCCAGCCTATGCATCTTCCTAGGGAGGAAGGCTGCTCCAGTGGTTAGTACACTAGCTGAAAGCTGAGTTTACGCCCTTGCTCTACCACAGACGTGCTCTGGGACTTTGGGCGAGTCACTTAGCATCTCTGGGTATGTTTACACTGCTGCCGGGAACGATCCTCCCAGACCAGGTAGACACACTCATGCTGGCAGAGCTGGAGCTAGTGTGGACATTTTGGGTCAGGCTCAGAAGCTTTGGGGGTCGGTGGGCTTGACAGTCTGAGCCGGAACGTCCACATTAGTATTTTTAGCGTGCTAGCGTGAGTCTGTCTACATGGCTTGGGAGACCTGCTCTCAGCTGCAGTGTAGATATACCCTCTGCCTCGCCGCTCCCCATCTGTACAATGGGTATAATAGCACCGCCCTGCCTTTAAATACACTGAAGATCGGAAAGTGCCATGACGCTATGGGAGTGGGGGCTGGTTAAGATGAACAGCCCTGAAAGTTTCCTGCTATTACAGATCAACCGAGGGAGTGAATTCCAACCGCCAGCAGCCCCCTCTTTATATCAGTGGGGCTCCAGGCTGAGCATCTCCGCTGATCTCAGCTGCGGTGGTATGGCACATGGAGAGAGGAGATCTCTCAGATAGGCAAGTCCTGACATGGATCATTTCACCATATTTCCAAGTGCACATCCATTAATGACTCAGCAGCTGTTTTTTATTTTTTTAACCACTCGGGAACTAAACCTCTGCAAGTTCTCAGCCATCTCTTTCCATTAGGGGTTAACAATAGAGCTGGTTGCAAAACGGATTTTCTGTCATGTGAAAAAAGGTCAAGATTAAAAAAAAAGGCAACTAAATCTTTTTTTTTTCTTCTTCACAAAACAACCTCCCCTCTCCTCCCCCAAAAAATTGTTTTAGGTCACTCAAAACATTTCATTTCTATAAATTCAAAACATTTCATTTCAATATTCTAGTTTGAAAATGTTTAAGAGCTAACAGAAAATACACTTCGAACGGAAAGTTCATTTCATAATGAAGGATTGAAACTTGGAATTCCAAAAACACGTTGAAGCAGGACATTGTGCCATTTTCAAATTAAAAATAAAACAACATTTCACCAACCATGATACGATTTCGTGAAACAATTTTTGGCTATTTTGAAAGGGCATTTTCCGACGGCAAACGGCTTCGGAAATAACTGTACAAACAGTGACTAATTAAAAACTAGAGGCCAGTGCCTAGCTTCTGTAAATCAGCGAAGTTCCAATGACATCGATGGAACTAAGGATCTGGCTCAGAGCTGGCCAAGCGTGGCGAACATGGAATATTGATCTGACATATATTCCTGTTCCTGGTCATCCCTCCTGCAGCTAAGACACGTTAATTAATGAGACATTAAAGAGACTGAATGACACTTACCACTAGTTACTTACAGAGCTAATTTCCAAAACACTTTGCAATAGACAAAGAGAGAGTGCTGTTAATGCAAAGTAATTTGTGCTTTGTTCCTGGTGAATGAATTTAAGGGAGCAAATATAGTTATGCAGAATTTAAATGAAGGTAGACACTAATGTAAATATAGCAATGCAACTGCATGTTTAAGAAAGCTGAGCAGGCTACGGTTTTAATCAGGTCTCTCTCACTCAGGTGGCATTTTAAATCCTCATCGTTTAAATTGGATAAAATCCTTAAGCTATAGGAGGGTGAAAAAGAATTGTGCGCTCTCTCTCTCTCTCTCTCTCGCTACCCAGGGTATTTATCTGGGCACCATTGCTATTGTATCTGAGTGCCTTACAATCTTTAATGTATTTATCCTCACACTGCCCTGCGAGGTAGGGCCGTGCTATTGTCCCTATTGTACAGATGGGGAACTGAGGCACGTGGAGCCTTAGGCTATGTCTGGGCGGGGGGAGGGGATTCCCACTCGAGGAGACACACTAGAACAGGCCTGACCCTTTTAGAACTGAACGGACCCAAGCCTTTCAGACGTTTCAAAATGTTTTGATACATTGGGACCTTCCCATTTTTTTCCCGTGTCAGAGGGCGGTGCCGGAACTCTGCCCACCCTCCAGCTGCCAGACAAACACTGCCACTCCAAAGATCCCTTCCTGATCTTTATATTGCCTGGGGGGAAGGAGGGTTGGAGGAGCAGTGGTAGGGTGACCAGACAGCAAGTGTGAAAAATCGGGACAGGGGGTGGGGGGTAATAGGAGCCTAGATAAGAAAAAGCCCCAAATATTGGGACTGTCTCTATAAAATCAGGACATCTGGTCATCCTAAGCAGTGGCCTACTCTCCAGGCAGCACCTGGCTGGCTGCGTCTACTCTCCTAGCGATATAGGGGGCAGTCATCTGGACTATTCCCTTCTTCTGCTTCTTTGGTGGGCTTGTAAGTCTGTTTTCCCCTAAAGCCTCCAGGTTCTGCATCTTCTAGGGGCGTGGGAGAACTTCCAGCCCCTTCACACTTCCACAATGGGACCCCAAAATAGCCCTCTGGTCCGCACACAGCCACTGCACTTGCCCTTGGCCATTCTGGGACCGAGATGCCCAGAATGCACTGGGACAGAGTCTGGACCCTCAGTTCTCCCAAGGGAATGAGACGCCAGCCCAGCACTTACTAGGAGGCTGCCCTGGATCTAGTGTTCTCCAGCTGAGGTGGGCAAGTGAACTTAATGCAGAATTGGGGGCAGCGAGGGACAGGAATATCGGCTGAGACAGGGTTTGCGTTTACTAAAGAAAACTCATTTATTTATAGGGTGGCCAGATTTTTAAGGGGGAAACCCAGGTCCCCTTGTCCTGGGTGGAGGGTTTGGGGAGACAGTGTGGTTTAGTGGCAGAGCACTGGACTGGGGCTCTGGCGAGCTGGGGTCTATTTCTGCAACTGTGCTACTGGGTGACCTTACTGCCCCGCTCTGTGCCTCAGTTTCCCCCTCTGTAAATGGGGGATGCCGCTGCCATCCTCCTTTGTCAAGCACTTTGAGCCCTATTGATGGAAAGAGCCAGGTGCTGTTATTAGTGGGGTTAGGAAAGTGTGAAGAGGGAGCTGGAGCTGGGGCGGGGCAGGAGAGGAGACGCGAGACTGCCCATTCCTTCCTTTATACAATCGTTTTCTGTTTCCTTTTCCTCATTTATTTCTTCTACCTCTTTCCATCCCCTTGCTGTCCCCTTTCACTCTTCCTTCCAGTCTCCCTTTGCCACGTTTATTCATTCTCTCTAGCGCATCCACCCTCAGACCCTTGCTTCCCACCCCTCCAATACCCTGTCCCGATTCCAAGCTCCCCGGTGGATGCCAGGGGCCGCCAGCAGTGCCTAGAGCTACCGACTCCGCATGGACCTGACTGTCTGAGTGGGAAGGAGGGGCTCAGGGAGATGCTCACTGGGTGGTGTCAGGGTGGCAACATGTTTGTCTAACAGTCAGTCTCCCTGATGCCTCGCTGCTCCCCTAGCACCAGTTGTCCATCTCATAGACTTTAAGGTCAGAAGGGACCCACCGTGATCCTCTAGTCTGACCTCCAGCACACTGCAGGCCACAGAACCTCACCCACCCACTCCTGAAATAGACCCTAACCTCTGGCTGAGTTACTGAAGGCCTCAAATCATGGTTTAAAGACTTCAAGTGACAGAGAATCCCCCATTTACAATAGTTTAAAGCTGCAAGTGACCCGTGCCCCATGTCACCTGCTGCTTATACAACCATAAGAGCTGAATACCTCAGAAACGTTACTAAATTCAGCCTCACGGCTCCCATGAGGTAGGTATCCATCCCCATGTTACCCCTAGGGAACTGAGACATAGAAACACGCCCATGACCTCACAGAGGGATGTTCTGCTATAGTGGGGAATTAAACTCAGGTCAGCTGAGCCTTCACCACAAGACTCCCCCCCCCCCCCGGACTCCTCTGTTGAGTCAAGGCCAAAATATTTCCAGTACAACTGAAGGGGAACACAGGATAGGCCCTGGAAAGAGGGACCTTTTAGGCCTTCAGGGACTCCTAGCTATTTATACGCTGCTTAGCCACAGATGGAGTTATTCTGGAATAGCTATTCCTGAAGAAAGGCTTGTTTACACGGGAAATAAACCGGACTAACCACTCTGCACTAACTCCCCATGTGGACACTCTTATTCTGCACCAAGAGTGCCTTTGTCCACTTTAGCTTAATCCACTTTCAAGGGGAATTAAGCTGCCCCCCCCCGTCCCTCCCCCAAACGTGTCCATATGTGGAATAACTATTGCACTTCACATTCACACCCTAGCTTATTTCAGAAATGATTTCCCCACATCGAGCAGCCCTAACTCCATGTGTGCACACTCTTATTCCGGAATCAGAGTGGACGAAGCGAAAAGGGAAGAAGGCACTCTTTGTCCAGAATGGAGTTAGTCAGGAACAGCTATTGCACTTTAAATTCACACCCTACCTTAATCCGAATTAACTTTCAAGTGTAGACAAGCCCATATGAAAGCGGAGACTTTGTTGTTCATTCACATGAATGCAGAGTTGGGTGGGAGGATGACAGACAAGAAGTAGGGCTGTTCTAGTTTTGAGTTGCTTGGGTGAGGCAGGAGTCAATATGTTTTGGGGAGGGGTTGTCAGTGTAATGTTCCCCCCTCCCTCAAATGCCAAAGTCAGCCCCGATTGCAATGCCCAGTTACTGGAGATTAAACAGGAACATGTGCAAAGAGAAATATTTTGGAAATCTTCACCCACCACGTACATTTCTAGGGTCATTTCGCTCCCTTTTCCTAGCTGACTGAAGCATGTGGAGAGTCCTATTACTAACTCAGAGAGGCAGGATGGCCTAGTGGCCAGGGCCTGGGAGTCAGAAAGCCTGGGTTCTACTGCTGACCTTGGACTGGTCACTTCACCTCACTGCTTCCCCTTGCTCGCTTTGCCTGGCTTGTCTATTCCGACTGGAAGTTCTGACTGTCCCTCCCTATGTATTTGTACATAGCTCAGTACAACGGGCCCTAATCTTGCCCAGGCCCTTTGGGGTTACTGTAACACAAATACTTCCCTAGGAGTGCTCATGAATGGACTGGGTACAATGGGGGATCAGAACCCCAGATTATAAGAAGCTGTTTTTTTGTGTGCCTTGGATGACCAGATAACATGCTGCTGTCTGCATGCCCACTCTCGGTCTATCTCCATGTCTACCTCACGGTGACAGATGGCTCATAGGCTCTCCTCATGCTCTCTCATCTAGCTGGCATGGGAGAACAGTCGGAAAGGTCTTTGCTCCTTTTCTATTATTGCACATGTAAATTAACTGACTGTCGGTTCAACAAATATCACAACGTAGCTCATCTTGCACAACAGAGTGTAGGTGATACAGTGTATTTAGCTGTGCCCTGCAGACTACGGCTGGCATTTCCAAAGTCAACTAGGGGGATTAGGTACCTGGGAGTTGGGCTCCTAACTCTAGCTGATCCCTTTGAAAAAAAATCACAATTTATTAAGCCTCAATCTTGCGGCTGGTTCTGCAAGAGCGGACTCACGTGCCCATGTATTGCTTTTTCCAGGGGGGCTCTGTACTGGGGCACTGATCTGCTTGCCTACAGCCTGTTGCAGGATCAGGGTTATATTTTGCACATAGACTGAGGAGATGCATCAGTTCACTCCTGCAGCGTGAATTTGCAGGAGAGTTTCAAAAGCACCTAAAGGATTTAGGAACCCAAGACCCATTGAAAAAAAATCTTCCCCTTCAGCTGAAAAAGGCAGTTCAACAATTTAGAAATGAATTCTGGTATGATCAAAATGAGTATGGAGTTTCATAAACTGCCCACAACTGTACAATCCACTTCCCTGCCCGGCCCTGCAACCAACCAACTTCCTTTCTTCCAACTCCATAAAGTATACATAGCAATGATATTTTATTTTATACAAATCATATTGGAAAATATTGGATACTTCTGAACCCAAAGATAATAAGATCTCAAATGAATTATATGAATATAACATCTGTGGTCCTACATCTCTCTGGGGTTTCAGCCTTTGAAAAATGAGGGACCAACTGCACTGTGTGACACTAAGGCCCAGATCATGAAAGGTACATGATGCCTAACCATTAGGCGATTACATACCTTTGTGGCACTGGGCCTAACCACATTCTTCTAATACAAAATATGCCGAGGAGCATGGCTGATCCCACACACGACAGCTTCAAAAAGTCATGTCACTGCCACCGCCGCCGGAGTCTCGGCATACGTAGGAAACACCGGACCTCTGCTAGAGGCTCATCTTAGACCAGAACACAGCAATCCAAACGTATGTCCCGGTTTCCAGCTAGATCTAATATGCTCTGATCCTGCTCCCACTGAAGTTAGTGGTAAAGCTGCCATTTGCATCAGCGGTGCAGGGCCAGGCCAATGAACAGGAATCTATGAAAGAACCCAGGCAGGCTTGGAGGATTGACTGCCTGCCTGCTAGCTCTGGGATAGGAAATCTTTTTTTTTTTTTTTTTTGCAAGTGCTTGATACAAGCAGCTGGGTAGGGCTGCTGACTTTCTTTGAATGAATTCCTCCTTCTCTGTACAGTTAGGGCGCGCGGCTGAAAATCAAAGCTGTTTCAACTTTTTTATTCAAAATATTTTCCTGCCCAAAAATTGGATTTAATCAACAATGAAAATTTCCATGGGAAAAGGTTTTTTATGAACATTTTTCATTTTTTTGATGGGACATCTGGAAATGAAAAAAACCAACCCTGCCTTTCATTTAATTTTAAATTGGAATTTTACTTTCATTTTGTTTTTCAAAAGCTAACCTGAAATTTCAAAAAGTCTGTTTGTGTTTTTCTGCTTTCGGAATACAACAGAATGAAGGATATTTTAAGGACTTTGGGGGGTTTCCTCCCACTTTTGCCTTTTTTCTATTTTTCCTCTCCCGCCCCAAAACTTTTCAAAACTCTCTCAAATTTGAAAAAGTTACAGAATTGCAAATGGAAAAATGAAACACAGAAACTTTGCCATTCTGTTACTTTTCAAAAGTTGGAGAAGTTCTGAAAAGCTAGGACACAGGAAAAAGGAAAAAGTGGGCTAACCCACTCAGTGGCAAAAATGGGCAGAGAGTGGGAAAAGTTGATTTCAGAAATTATGCTAAGAAAATGAAAAATTGTTCGATTTTGAACACGAAATTAGGCATAATAATGATACCTGGCTCTTATCCAACACTTTTTATCAGTACATCTCTAAGTGCTTTACAAAAAAGGTCAGTATCATTATCTCCATTTTACAGATGGTAAAACTGAGGCACAGGCAGGCGAACTGACTTGCCCAGGGTCACCCAGCAGGCTGGTGGCAGAGCCAGGAATTAGAACCCAAGTTTCCTGAATGTCGCCCAGTGCTCATCTTAGTCAATTAGGTCAGAAATGAATAGCTCACTTACGCAATGTTGTTGTAACCATGTTGGTCCCAGGATATTAGAGGGACAAGATGGGTGAAGTAATATCTTTTGTTGGACCAACTTCTGACGGTGAGAGAGAGAAGCTTTCGAACTACACAGAGCTCTCCTTCAGCATCCTGGTCACTAATGGACAATCCTCACTTGTCCTTGGCCATTGTGCAGGTGCAGAGTGGGAGACAGAGTGCAAGAAATTGTCCCTTTCCTACTCTTCCCAGTGGAGGACTAGGCCAGTCACTAGCTCAGGGACTCTCCCTTCATGCCCCTTGGAGGGTTAGGAACCCAGATCATGGAATCTCCCCACACAACCAGCAGAGTGGTCTTAAGGGATGGTGCAACCTTTGCACTCCCATTGCACGCTGGGAAGTTGGGAAAGAAATTGAGTCTCCTGGGGCACAATCCCCTTCTGAGCTCCCCTTGGGGAAGTGTGGCTTGTGTTGCCTTCACTGCCCATTCTCTTACAAGCACAATCTGGCCCTTTGTCCATGTTCTCCCACGTACTCTTTGTCTTGTGCCTACACAATGCCTTGGTGGCCAGTATTCTCACCCTCACTGTCAAGATTGAAAGGAAGCTGGATGCCACTCAGATGAAGTATCTCCAAGTGACTGAAAATATCAAATGGTTCGAATTCAAGTTGGATGAAGAGATCCATCTTCTAACGCAACATGTCCCGTTCTCTCAAACGGTTGCCCAATTCTCTTTAAAGTGGTCTGGTCACCTGCTCCGAATACATACCAGCTTCCTGGCAAGAATTATCTTAGTTTCGACCCAATGAAGGCAGGATGGAAAAGACACCCTGGAAGATGTAAAACACAACGTTTGGATGATGTCAACAGACACCTATCCCTTACAGGCATTCTACCTTGTTATGCACTAGATTTGGTTCTGGACAGAACATCATGGAGGCACAAAATGTGTTAGTGTCTGGTCACAAAGGGCCTGAGATCTACAATTTGGTGGCCACCCTGCTGTCTAGACAGCATGAGAACTAACTATCTGGTCAGTGCTTGCCTAGTGCTGTGCATGTACACAATGCTATACAAGTTGCTAATAATCACTAACACCCACCAAAGTTTGGGGAGACCAATATCAAAGTCCTTCAGCATATATTCAGTGAATAGCAACAATGGTTTGGGAACAAAAAGTGTTTTCCCTCCCATCTGTGACATACCAGGACACAATCCAGACTAGTGGGAGTCTGTGTCACCCCTGCCCTGCAGCCTTTGATGCCTTGCTCTGGTAGCCGCATCTGGGCTGCTCACAAACAGCCTTCTAGCATGCAGGACACACCCTAGGTGTCATGTGTAACTGCAGCCTGCCCAGCTACACCCTGGCTCTCACCAGCCTGGGTTATACTGAAGGGTGACCACAACACCCTCTCCCCTCCCCCTCAGCCCTTGATCCTCCTCCAGACATGTATGTCCTGTACTGCCCAGCCCTCCCCTGGGCAGTACAATATATTAAGTCCATTATTCCTTTAAGGGGATAATATGCCAGTTTATTACCTTAACTATTTATGCAAACACTTCAATTTAAACACACTGGATTAAATAAAACAGTAAAGCAAGTTTATTTGCTACAAAGAGAGCGATTTTAAGTGAGTATATGTAATGAGGTGTAAAAGTCAGAAATGGTCACAAGAAAAAGAGAGATAAAATGCTTACTAGTGCCTAACTTAAACTATGTTAGATGTAAGCAAAATTTCTCGCCACATGCTACCAGCAAGGTTATTGATCAAACTCCTCATGTCAGGACCCCTTCCGCAAAGTCCAACAGCGGTTTCCTTTTGTCTTCTCAGGGGCAGAGAGGCGGTGCCTTGGGGTGTTTGCCCTTGCTTTTAACAGTTTCAGCCCCCCTCTTGAAAAACATTTCCAGTTGAGACCCAGGAGACAAAGAGTCTATGGGGAAGGATGTTCCCTGCTGTTCTTTTTCACCTGTTTGAACTTCCTCTGTTTTCCCTTCCTGTTTGATGACTCTATTTATGGCTTAAACGCAAATTAAGGCAAGCACTCCTTCCTTCTTTTGTTTAGGACAGACCTGCCTTCTGCCTGGGCAGGACTGTGGGGTTTGGAACATGTATTAATAACACCATACAGAGAATCTTACAACTTTACATGCAATGTTGCCACACACATTTTACCAGGAGAATGCTGACCAGTAAATTATGAGTTTTCAAATAATACCTTACAAGGCATACTCTCTACCAAGATTATTGCAGTAGTGTGTAGTGTGTGAATACAGGGGTGTGTTCCATCACACCCTCAAAACCCAGCCTTTTTTCAAACTACAAAATCGTGGACGATTTTCATTTTTTGATTAAACATTCCATGCTATTTTATTTTTAAAAATTATAAAAAAAAAATCATTGGCTGAAATCCAACATAATTTTTTTTTTGGGGGGGGGGGAGAGGCAGGGTATATTTGTGAACAAAACAAAAAGAATTCTTAACCCCACCAAACAAGAACAGCTTCTAAATTTCAGACATTTTCACAAAAATCCATTTTTATTTTTGACTGGCTCAACTGCTCACACAGTTACCATCGCAGCCACCTTTGGTTCACTGACTTCTCGGGCCCGATCCAAAGCCTAGTTAAGTCAGTGGGCGTCTTTCCATTGACTTCAATGGGCATTGGATCAAGGTGCCTTAGCAGCACACACCTGTAATTCACAACTGATGCACCTTTGACTTTACTTCATTGTGAGAAATGCCAAGTTCAAAGCTAACCTCTGTCATTGTTTCCCAGAAAGATCTGATTACAATTCATGGGCCTGATCCAGGGCCCATTGAAGTCAATGCCAAAGCTTTAATTGACTTGGATGGTGCAGGCTTAAGTTATGTGCCCACCATTTGAAAGCTGTTAGATGAATTAGTGGTCACTTAAAAATACTCGATATTTTGTGCTTTTTTAAAAAAAAAAGGTTGAAATTTTAAAAAATGATGATCGAACCCATGTTTGCCACAGCTCATAAACTATGGCTTATATTCTTATGTCCTATTAAACTATTGCTAATGTGCTTTATCTATCTATCTTAGATACTATGGGGAAAGGGACCCGGTAAGTACCTGAGTGCTTCAGAATCTTTAATAGATTTACCCTCACAACACCCCTGTGAGGTAGAGCAGTGCTATTAACCCTATATACAGATGGGAAACTGAGGCACAGCAACTTGCCCAAATGTGTGGTAGAGCAGGGAATTAAGCCTTGGTCTCTCAAATCATAGGCTAGACCCCGAACCACTGGACCATCCTTCCCTCCCACTGGACCACCTTTCCTAACAACTTATTGGCAATATCGTTATGTTTGCTAATATTCCTATATTCTAATAAACTATTGTGAATATTGCTATGTCCTAGTGTTGCTGATATGATTTGATTGGGATGAACAAGGAATGCAGTGTTGGTCTTTTGGAGATACACCCGCCCAGCAGCATAGGGTGATTCCAACCAGTAGGCCAAATTTTGCACTGATTTAATCTCCATGCAGTCCCAGTTACAGGTAACAAACAAAGGCCACTATTCTGTGTTGATTTCAAGACAGAGGGCTGCCTGGATCAAAGGTTGCTTCAACCCTTTCCTGACATAAAGGGAGTCAGAAGTGGCCCTCCTGGAATGAACTCTCATTCTTGTTGTCCTAGGAGCACACTTCTTTCTTTTACGTTAACCGCCACTGTATACTGAACAGCTAACGTTTGTATCACAGGCCAAGGAAAGCCCTGGTCATTTTGTTCCAATTGTTTTTTCAGTTAAAGGAGACATTAATAAAGACAACTGAAAATGCTGCTTGTAAAATGATTTGTACTAAAATCTGATTTATTCTGTTAACTCCTGCCAACGTTTCCCTGCTGCTTTTGAACAATCTGTTTCTAGCCTAAATCATGAACTTTGGGCTTTGGGGGTGGGGAAAGCACTTAAAACGGCCTAACCTACTTCAAAGCTGGGTGCTCCTGAATCAGAACATAGGTGCTTGGAACAACAATAGGTATTAACTGTAACCCCGAAGGGGCTACTTAACTGGAGCTCCTTAACCTGGCAAGAGCCGTTCTCCTTTTCGTTACCCTTACCGGAACAATATACTTGGCAATTTCATTTTATTTTTAAAGTGAGTTTAATGCCTTTAAAAAGGTACCAACTGACAAATTACTGGGCTGTGTATTTATCTGCAGAACAGACAGATTTTGGGAAATAGCCAGACAAACTTTCCCCTGCGGCTGATGTGCTACAAAATTATCTTAGGCCTGGTCTATACAGTATTTTTACGGATATAACTATTTTGATTAGGTGTGTGATTTTTTTTTAAACCAATATAGTTATACTAGCACAGGGGTCGGCAACCTTTCAGAAGTGGTGTACCGAGTCTTCATTTGTTCACTCTGATTTAAGGTTTCGCATGCCAGGGATACATGTTAACGTTTTTAGAAGGTCTCTTTCTATAGGTCTATAATATATAACTAAACTATTGTTGTATGTAAAGTAAATAAGGTTTAAGAAGCTTCATTTAAAAATTAAATTAAAATGCAGAGCCCCCCGGACCGGTGGCCAGGACCCGGCAGGGCCGGCTCCAGTTTTTTTGCCGCCCCAAGCGGCGAAGAGAGAAAAAAAAAAAAAGCCGCGATTGGCGGCACTTCGGCGGCTGCTCTACTGCGCCGCTGCATTCTTCGGCGGCAGGTCCTTCCCTCTGAGAGGGACTGAGGGACCCGCTGCCGAAGACCCAGACATGCCGCCCCTTTCCATTGGCTGCCCCAAGCACCTGTTTCCTGCGCTGGTGCCTGGAGCCGGCCCTGGGACCCGGGCAGTGTGAGTCCCACTGAAAATCAGCTCGCGTGCCGCCTTTGGCACGCGTGCCATAGGTTGCCTACCCCTGTGCTAGTACAATCTCTAGCGAGGATGCAGTTACACCGGTATGAATTTGGTTTATACCAGCATAATTTGTTCCCCTGCACATATGGGAATGAGGTATACTAGCTTAAGCACTTGTATACCAGCATAACTGTGTCCACATTAGGGGTGGGTGGGCTTGTACCACTTTAATTACACTAGAATCGGTAAAGTGGTACAATTTTTGTGTGTAGACAAACCCCTAGAGGCATCACCTCTTTGAGACAGTCCATACCCGGCCTGTTTTATTATTAAAATGGTGAAATTAAAAATAAACTATTCTCTGCATTAAGCAGTTCTGCTTCTAAGCAGGACTGTATCCTTTACACAGATGTCTCGGAGACTGGGTTGGAGGAAGCACATTCACAACAGGAGCACCCTGGCCTTTCTATGATCAAGAAGCCAAACCAGACAGGAGAGGAGGGCGGAAAAAAAGACCCTGGAAAAAGAAATGGATGGTTCCTTGGAACGGTAGTGGGAGCTGGTGCTTTTCACCTTGAAGTGAAAATTTCAAATTCAGAGCAGTAGTAACCAAAGTCCTAAACCACCTGACAGGTATTCAGTGGCCGTCGTGAAATGAGTTTGGTCCTAGTGGTCAGATGGACGTGATACAGACACCGCCGCTGAAGCTGGTTGCTCAATGAGCACGGCTGCCTATAGGTAGGGACTGAATGGAGTTATAAAGGGAGCAACCCTGTCGCTCTCCGTTCAGAGCTGAGACATTGGAAGGGCAACGTGGGGCAACGTCCACTGTGCTCTCGGCTGGATCCGCTCTGTAAATAAAGACGATGCTGTAGTGTATTTTCAAAGCTCCCTAAGGGATTTGGGCACCCAGTTCTCATTACAGTCCATGGGAACTGGGCATTTGAGTCTCCAGGTCTGCCATCTGGGTGCCTGGCACCAGATTTACATGCACTTGACCCAAGAAAGCTGGCTATTAAGTGAGCTATTTTATGTGGTTTTAGCTTCATAAAGTGCACATGGCTCAGGCCTTCGAGCACATGGACAGGAAGTTAACATATTGACCTATGGGAACCAAATACCCTCCATCTTCTGTCGCTCTTTCCCACCAGCATCCCAGCTCTCTTGATTGGACAGAGGCTCGGTCAGCTCCCGCTTGCCTCATCCACACCTCAGCACTGGTAAAGCAGAGAGGGCACCATTCCCGCCTGAAGAAAGAAAGAAAGAGACCTGGAGCCCGAACCACCTTGCTATCTCCCTTCGTGGTCTCCCAACGAGCAGGACAGCCGGGACAGAACGTGGCATCCCCAACGAGGCAACCTTTACAGCAGCTGAGTGAAATCTCCCAAAGCCATGAATACAGCCACGGCAGCGCAACACCCTCCGTCTCCGCCACAGTAGAAAATCACCCCTGGTCATCAGATGACAGAACCAAAAGGATTAGTACTGACAGATGATTTTTACCCATTGGCAGAAAGAGACTGTTGCTCAGAGAAACCAGCAGAGTCTCTGTATTGTAACCCAGGTATTGAAAGTCAGGTCGAAAGGGGTCTGGGAAATGCAGGGACTCCAGA
Organism: Emys orbicularis; assembly: GCF_028017835.1. Taxonomy (NCBI): domain Eukaryota; kingdom Metazoa; phylum Chordata; order Testudines; family Emydidae; genus Emys; species Emys orbicularis. Next base: position 212,993,546 of record NC_088685.1, on the reverse strand, counting down.
CAACACCAGGGCTGCTGAGCCACGTCCTTCTTAATCTCCTTTCTTCCCCAAGCCAGCTATTTTCATCTCCGACATGAATTTATGTTTGTGTCCAGCTATTACAGTGGATCATGAATCACCCTAACAAAGCCGTGCTAATGTGGAACCCCTAGAACTCGGTTGGGTCTCGGGGTTGATATGCTTTGCAAGCCTGGCTGCAGGTACATTCTCCTATCCGGCTCCTCATTTGACTCCTCTCCCAAAGTCACTCCCCTTCTTCTCTTCCCTCACTTCCAACAACTAATCTTCAATCTCATAAGTTCAAAGAGCCGTGGTAGTCAGCAGAAAAATGCCGATTTCCTATAAGAGCATGCGGCTGGGAAAATGGGAAATGCTTTCCGTCCGGTTTGAAGATGTATGTGAGAGTTACAGACTCCATCAATGGGGAATTAAAACAAACAGGCTGAGATTTGGAGATTGGTTATCCTCTCCTTGCCGGCAGCCCAATCTCCCCTTGTAGGTAGGCGTGCTGGCTAGTCTGTCCTATCTGATGCATGGCTTCTCTGGGAGAGGTAGATAGCTCTTTGTATTCACAGCATCCAAATGTTCATCAAACATTGGAGTCCTCTTCTGGAGCCACATGTCCATGGGAGGAGCTTAGAGTCTTAGGGGACGTCTATCTTGCAATCACAGCTCGAGTGCACGTATCCCAGCTGGCTTGGGTCCTGGAGCAGTGAAGCTATGGAAAGGCACACTTCACCATGGGCTAGGCCCGTGAATAATTACACAGGATTCCACGTGGCTCCGGTACTGGAGCTAGCTAGATCAAAGCAAGCTCAGGTATGTCTACTCAAGCGGCAATTCCAGTGTAGATATAAGACGCAGAAACAGATAAAACAAGACACATGGCGTGACCCAGAAGAGAGTGCAAACGTGGGGGTTTGTGTGTGGGGAGCTACGTTGTATTTTCCCTGATCTCATTGTCCTTCTCTCTAATGGTGGCGCGCGGAGAAGGGATTTGATGAGAGTGAGCATGATTAGGAGTGGTCTGATCGCCTGTTGGAGGGCCTGGTCCGAAGCTCATAAAAGTCAGTGGTGACTCCTGCTGGTTTTGATGGGCTTTGGATCAGACGATAAATGCCTCACTGCCCCGCTTTCAACATATAAGCCAACCTTTAAAATAAATACCTTTGTGTTCCACAAAACTGTCCCGGGGAGGCAGGGTTTGTCAGTAATGTCCCAGCACGCATTAAGTTGGGATTTCAGAAATCTCTAGTACTATTTGTAATATTGAATCAGTCTGTAGGGGCTCAGCCAAGTCCGATGCTTTGTACGTCTCTTGAACAGTTTTAAGGTTCCTCTTTTTTATTATTTATAAAATAAAAAGGGAAGTTTGAAAAAAAAATGGCACTACAGCCAGAATAAATCACATCTTACCGCGCTGCTAGAGACGGATTCCGTACTATGGTTATCCATATGGCTATCCCTTTCCCCATAGAATCATTCAGCATGATTATAGATACCTCATCTATCCCAGAATGATTCAGAAAATTAGAATGCAGAAGATACCGGATAGAGAATAAAACCAAAATATTATAATGCTATAATATGAATCAATGGTGCGGCCTCTTCTGGGGTACTGTGCCCAGTACTGGTCACCTCATCTCAAAAAGGCTATTGCAGAATTAGAGGATGTTCAGAGAAGGGTGACAAACCTGTTTAGGAGCAGGGAAAAGCTCTCATATGAAGAGAGATTGAAAAGGTTGGGATTGTTTACTTTAGAAAGGAGATGGATAAGAGAGGGCATGATAGAAGTATAGAAAATGATGAATGATCTAGAGGAGGTAGATTGGGAGCTTCTGTTCTCCCTGTCGCATAACCCAAGAGCAAGGAGCCATTCAATGAAAACGGAAAGTTGGCAAATTCGTAACTGATAAAAGGAAATACTTTTTTCACACAATGTATGATTAGACTCTGGAACTCATCGTCACAGGATGTCACTGATATCAAGAACATAAGACTAAAAAAGGGATTGGACATTTATATGGAGAACAAGAATATTCAGAATAATAATTAATGTTTCAGGAAAAAAAAAAGAATTTTAGAAGGGATATAAAACATCATTCTTCAGAGCTTAATCCTGAACTATTACAGGCGAGGGGGGAAACTGTAATGGGAGCAGAAGACCTCATATCTGCCTGTGGCAGGGTTTCCATCTGGTCCGGCAGCACGAGGGTGCTTGGTCAGGGTCCAGAATCTCAGTTTTAATAAAAATAGTAAGTCTCTGTAGAGATTTCAGAGACCCAGTGGCCACCTTGAGCAGCGATTCTAAACAGTCACAATTAATACCACAGCCTCTAACTTTTTGGAGAAAAGTTGGAAAACATGAAATGAGCGTAAACTAATGCGATGATGCCATTTTTTGTTCAAAAACTTTCTACTGCTGAGAAAATAATAACTTCCAGGGTCTTGATAAGCCACTGCGTAGAAACCTCCAAAATGTATATGGGGACTTAAAAGGGCTCAATTAAGTGGGTGGGCCCAAGGTCAAGATGATCCAGCGCATTTCAGACAGTTCCCCTTTTTCCAAATCTTGCTAGAAGAATTTCCGGTTTTGGAGAAGGAACATTACCCCAGAGCAGTAGCTAGAGTTGACGCCCTAGTGAAATCATTGCATTTTGGCTCCAAAGTCTGTAAGGGGAAACTCGGTTTTCCTTCTGATATAAAAAGAAAAGAAAGAAATTCCCTCTTCCCAAGGAAAACTGCTGCTAGTTTGAACTGCATACGCATTGTAACTCACCAAAGAGAACTTATTACCGCATTTGCTCCCCTAAGCAAGACTGGCAAATTAGTATCTGAAGTCATAATATTGATCATAAATTCATACTGAATTCCTGGCTACTAAAGTGTCTGCTGTCCACATTTCCTTAATAAATCCGCTTGAGTTCAGTGATAATTAACATGCAATTAAAGTAAAGTGTTGCCACTATTAGCTCTCGGAAACAAAAGGAGAAAGAAAATGATTCAAGTCATTTCATACAGCTGGAGCCTGACCCAAAGCCCTTTGAAGTCAATGGTGTCGAGGGGGGTCTTTCCACTGGCCTCAGTGGGGCTTGGATCAGGCCTCGGATCTGAATTCTGCTACTACATGATCATTGACAGTGTGTGCTTTTCTACCGCTTGAGACTCTCAGGAATGTTTTTCATGCAGGAGTGTAGTGCATTCAAAACACAGAAACCACCTTAATCTCAGCAAGACCAACAAAGATAAGCAATAGCTTTAAGTTGGCTGAAATTAGCAAATGGATCTGCCGCACAATGCCCTTGTTACCATTAGCTGTGACCGCTGAATGGCACCTAGTAAAATATGCTGGCAATGTTTAACAAACCATCCGTCTTTTACCTGTTCCTACTCAACAGAAACCTTTGTTTGAACCATGGGCCTATTCAGCTGCTCTGCTATCTGCTTATCAGGAAGATTAATCTCCTTGGTATCACCATATTAATTTTAAAACAGCCTTTATCATTTTGAGTCCTCTTCTGGAACAGCTTAATGCTGGGGAAAAGTTTGTTTTTTTAAATGTGGAAGCCAGATTTTGTGTTTGCCAAACTGCTATCTACATGCCTGCATGTGAGTCATTCGTATTATAAGAATAAAACCAGGAAAAGCAAATACCGTGTAACCGACAGCACCTGTAGATGGCATCTGAATATTCATGCCAGACTGGCGCGTCTGCATGCCAGGCTTCTGTTATTTCCTTCCTAGTCCAAATACGATCATTCTAGGAGCAGCGAGAGGCCCAAATTGAGACCAGAGCCGTGGTGGGCTGGACGCTTTGCAAACACAAATTATGAGACAGTCCCCGTCTGAAGAGCACAAAGGACAACCAAAAGCATGGGGGGGGGGTGTGTGCTGTTTGCAAACGGGGAATTGAGGCACAGAGAGATTTCCAGTGGGAGTTAGGCCCCAGGTTTGATTTCAATGGGAATTAGGCACCTCAATACCTTTGAGGATCTGGGCGTAGGCAACTTATCCAAGATTATACAGGGAGCGGTAGCTCTTGATGCCCAGATGAGTGACTTAACCACAAGACCTTCCTTTACTGCCATGCTTAGGCAGCAGTGAGCTGGCTAAAACTATGGACCGAAAATGGTGTTTTCCCATGATTACGAATCAAGGCATCTGGTATTCAATAACCACGCCTCAGATACTCTTCCCTGATTCTGAGAACCTGGTAGGGCCCCAGCTTGGCACTATAAGAGAAGGAGACACCTCCTCTGCGATATCCTGGAGTCTGCAGGAGCACCTCTGTGGGAGCCACACTCGGAGTGGGGCTCTGATCATTCCCCATCACATTGAGCTAGAGCCCCACAGCCCAGCATCTGAACTCTGCAGCGCTAGCAGACCCAAACTGGGACCTCTGACCCCAACGCCGTGCATCTGTGCGCAGCCCAACGCTGGGGTCATCCGCACCGCTCAGCCCCTGCACGTTTAACGATACCGCAACACAGGACGTACTATCCAAACGGATTGGATGCTGATTGGGAAGTGGGAGACCTGGGCTTACTTAGTATAAATTGAAATCGGCCCTCCTGGAATAGGTCTTTACTGCAGAATTAGCCCGGGTGATCGGCACTGAGCCCTTGGGGTAGCCTCACCTCAGTATGAGCAACCACACTGCAAAGCCTCACTGGTATTGCACTCACCTGTGTGCGTCTCTAACATCTGGGGGCACATGCCATGGGTCTTTGTGCTGCAGTAACCTCTGCTGCCCTGTGATTCTTTCCTGGTGAATTGTGGGAACTTACCTGCCCTTCAGAGCACACGGGGAATTGTGGGAGGGCGTCGGAGGACTAGGCAGTGATTTAGCTTGCATTCGCACTGCAAAGTGGGTGGGTTACCAGCCTGAGTGAAAGTGGAACCTGGGCTCTAACATAGGGGTTCTCAACCTTTTCCTTTCAGAGGCCCCCCCAATAGGCTATAAAAACTCGACGGCCCACCTGTGCCACAATAACTGGTTTCTGCATGTAAAAGCCAGGGCTGGCGTTAGGGGTAGCAAGCAGGGCAATTGCCTGTGGCCCCACACCACTGCCCCCCCCCCAAGCTACACTGCTTAGGTTTCAGCTTCAGCCCCAGATGGTGGGGTTCAGGGCCCTGGGCTTCAGCCCCATGCGGTGGGACTTCAGCTTTTTGCCCTGGGCCCCGGCGAGTCTAATGCTGGCCCTGCTTGGCGGCTCCCCTGAAACCTGTTCGAGCCCCCTAGCGGGCCCCGGACCCCTGGTTGAGAATCACTGCTCTAACAGACCTGCCTTGTGGGGCCAGCTAGCCTGGGTTAAAAGCACCACTTAACACAGGTGAGAGATTTTGTGTGTGGATGGGATGGGGGTTAGGGGGTAACACCTGAGTAAGAGCCCAGGCTAACTCTGCAGTAAAGACATTACCCTATTCAATGCCTGTGAGGTCTGTGGTCACAACTAGAACTGGGAGAGCTTGGAGAAAACCACCTGGCAAACAGCCTCTCCTTTATATTTATTTATCACACCAAAACCCGCCTAGTTCGTAAGCCTAGTGAGAGATTTCTTTTAAGTTCCACAGCATTCCTTTCAAGTCCCCCCACTTCCTGCTTCGAGAGAGTCCCACTTCAATGCCATATTGGTTCAGGAGTGGGCATACTTTAAAGGGACTCTCTTAGGACCAAAACTTAGAGAAAGAAAGGTCAACCCCACGCAGCATTCCTAGAAGATGGCTTATATTGATATGGACTCACAATTTTAAAACTTCAGCTAGTACAGCTCCTTTGACTTCTTTTACTCCAGCTACAGATCCGGCATACTTTGCTTAAAGAAAACCAGAGCCAAAACACCTCTTCAGCAACCTATGCATCAGAATCCAAACTGGGTTTGTTTGTTTTTAAACTATTAAGATACCATGGGCTATTCTATGCTTCTCAACATGATTTTCCCAGCTTATTGGCCCACTGGACTTCCCCTGCTCCTGAACACCGGGCAGGGGGCTCAGTCCGCTAAATGTGCAGATTTAATTAGATCTGCATGTACCCCGGGGACCCTAAAGTCCGTGTACCTCCACAGAGCATTCTTGGTGACCCATATTCCCCACTATAGCTCTGCTTCTCCGGGCTGTCAGGTATGGGATGAGAGGGTCTCTGGCTGGTCATGCTTGGAGCAGCATTACAAACCATTGCGATATCAATGATCAAATATCAGTGTGCAATGGGAGAACGCTGGAAAGAATAGCTGCTCCTCAGTCTACCCCTCCGGGCCTCCCCAAAAAACCTGTGAAACCCTAGCCGATTTGTGGGATTTTATTAAAAAAAGGAAATATGGGCCAGACAACAAAGCATGGACCAGTTCCTCAACGGGGGTGAATCAACCTTCGCAGAAATGACTTCAACAGAGCGGAGTTGATTAACGCCAACTGAGGATCTGGCCCTGTGGTTTTAAATTTAATCGTCAGTGATGATGGCATTACACAAGGGAGACCCGAATGCGGAGTTAGCCCAGGACCCGTTTCTACAACACCTAGTCGGAAAGCAATTTGAAAATGCCAGTCAGTGTAATGAAAGCAATTGCAACATGGTGACCAGTAGTCTGAGAAATCTGCAGCCTCTAGGCACTCTTGTTTTTTTAAATTAAAAACATAATATCAATTTCTTCTTTTAATTTCAGAAATATTATCTTGCCCAATGACCAACGTCGTGTTGTATCCAGACAATATGTTATTTAGAAGGCTCGGCCTCTGTGTTTGCTGAAGCACACACAGGGATGGGTGGAGGAAGCAATAAACGTTTAGTAGGACCAGCAGGTTAGGGAGCAATATAACCGTTATCAGTTTGTGTTACCCTAGAAGAAATTAGTCTCTTGTTCCAGGCTAATTGCCTTCTAGCCCATCACATAGAACACAACAATAAATTCCCCAAGGTTTATTTGGCATGTAGGTTTTATAATGACTGGCAAACCATTGACTGTCATAATTATGTTTGGTCCTTTACCATTAGTGGTAATTCGGAGGCACATAACTAGTGCAGAAGATTTCTGGAGCATTTACCTTGTTTGTTGGGTGGGCTCCTGGGAAGTTCATTGGTAGAAAGCTTCATTTCATAGAATCATAGGGTTGGAAGAGACCTCAGGAGGTCATCTAGTCCAACCCCCTGCTCAAAGCAGGACCAATCCCCAGACAGATTTTTGCCCCAGATCCCTAAATGGCCCCCTTAAGGATTGAACGTACAACCCTGGGTTTAGGAGGTTAATGCTCAAACCACTGAGCTATCCCTCCCCCCCAACTCTTTTGATTTTTCTCATGAATTTTGCAATATTCCCTAGCCTCTGTTTGCCAGAAGCTGGGAATGGACGATAGGGGATGGATCACTAAATGATTACCTATCCTGTTCATTCCCTCTGGGGCATCTGGCAGTGGCCACTGTCAGAAGACAGGATACTGGGCTAGATGGGCCTTTGGTCTGACCCAGTATGACCGTTCTTATGTTCTAATATTTAGTGTTTCCTTAAAACCCCAGCTCCTAGAGTCATGTGATGACACGAGACTCTCAACTTTCATTAAAAAAAGGTAAGTTTCTGCCCCCATGGTTCTGGGGAAAGGCTGGAAAGGGTGAGCCCTAAAGGCTCAGGAACTAGAAGATGTACAAAAAGAACCCCAAATTTGTTAGTTTTTATATCTCATGATTTTTAAGTTCATCTCATAATTTTGGGGGATTTTGCAATGCTTGCAGCTGGTGATACTAAATCTCAAACTTCGTGGACTGGCCAGGGCGTATGCTGTATTGTGGAGTGATTTGCTTTGGCCATCTGAAGGCCTGGTAATGGCTCCTGCTCAAGGACCTTTCAGGATGGAGAGAAGAGTCACCAGCAGGGAGATGAAAGGTCCGGGAGGGCATCCTCCAAAGGGAATGTTGCAAAAGCTCACGAGAAGGGTTCCGTTCTGAGCGTAGCAAAAAGGCATTAGCCTTTCCATGACGGTGGGCCTCCAGGCCCAGTCCGTGAAAGAGGAAAACAGAGTCATGTGAAAATGACTATGACATCTGTCACATTGGGGGATTTATTTCATGGTCACTACAGCAGAAATGAATGAGACATACCAGCTTCCCCCCCTTCTTGTGTTTCTCAAATGGGCGTTACGACTGCCGTTTGATGAGCTCTGCCTAAACAGCCATGCGGCTCTGTAACCGAGCGTTCTTTTAACCTCACTCCCACCCGGGGCAGGGCTTACGTCCTCTAACGCTCTTTCTGGATCCAGTCCGCAGTGGACATGCCAGTTCCAGCTATAAAGATCTGTGGCACAAATGGGGTTCACCTTAAAGTGGCCTCTTCCAACAAATCAAGCCTTTCCGTTTAATTGCTAGCCCAGTGACAGTGACAGACAAGAGATCTACATGCAATGACATGCCTAGGAATCCCATGGAACTCATTGTCCTGCCGTGCTGGAGAGTTCAGGTGGAACCTTGTGATTTTCCCTTCCGAATTCCAATGAAGGCAGAGTGCATTGCAGAGCAAACATGCAAGGGGTGAAGCCCTGGCCCCTTTGAAGTCAATGGCAGAACTCCCATTGACTTCAATGGGGCCAAAATTTTACTCTGCCGAACCTTTTCTCTGAATATTTTTTGTCCTGCTATCCCCACAACCACTTTCTGTTTCACGCCAACAACAACAACAACAACAACATGGGCTTTTATAGCTGAGTGAATTTGCTACACTCCCTGCTGGTTAGAAGAACTTAAATACAAAGGCTCTGATCCTGCAATGAGCTCCTGCAGGATATATCTACCTTGCCATAAAAAAAACCCGTGGCAACCACATCTCAGAACCTGGGGCAATTGATTCGGGCTCATGGGGCTCAAAATCACAGTGTCGCCGTCCAGGCTTGGGCGGGAGCCTGGGCTTTCAGATCCCGTGAGCCCGAATCGGTGGACCTGAGTCTTTTATTGGAGTGTAGACATGCCCTAAGTGACCTTCCCAAGGTCAGACAGGAAGCCTCTGGCAGGGCAGGATTGAACTCATCTAGCACCTTAACCATTGGGCAAAACATCCTCTCTGTTACCCACTGATTCTTCGTTCATTTCACACAAGCCGCCAGAATCGGGATCACTGGTGCATTTTATGTTCCTCTCCCTTTAGTGATTTTGTCTCCCTATTCATTTTCACTTGTGTGTGTGGCGGAGGGGTGGGTTATTTGCTTCTTTTTTCTCCCCCACCCACCAATACAAACATTTTCTCTGGCCCTCCCCCTCCAAACAGATCAAGAACACCTTGATTCATGGAAAGCTGATGCATTATGTGACGATAATTTTGCTGTCTATGCTTCCTCCCTACTTGGCTATCGCTCAGGCTGTGTTGTGATGCGTTCTGTGGAAAGCATTCAAATCATTATTAGCACAAGCCGGCAAAGCAAACACTGTTTGAACTTTGACCCACAGTGCTACCACTGCTGAATGCATCCCATCGTTTCAGAAGGTGTAGATCTTTCTGTTTCGTCTAACTGTAGCTGGAAAGGGGTATTGGCTGATTATCGATTATTTGAATTAAATAGGCTCCATTGTGCTGTGTGCTGCACGTAGACACTGCAAGAAACAGCCCCCGCTCCCAAGGCCTTTCGATCTTCAGTAGAGAAGAGTGGTGTTCTAATTGCAATATTGCACACTGGGAAGTCACGTGCAGAGAGATTAAGTGACTTGCCCAAGGTCATGCAGGAAGCCTGTAGTAAAGCTGGGAGGGGAACCCAGATTTCTTGAGGTCCATTCACCTTCTGACTCTGCATTACTCTGCTGAGCTGGGCCGAACTGGGACACCCTGGAAGGTTTTTGCAGCTGCGACTCTCTCTAGGTCTGTCTACACTGCAATGGAAGCCCAGGGTTAGTAACAAACCCCGAGTTTGTTAACCCCAGGTTAGGAATTGTGGAACCCTGGGTCCCAACCTGGGGCTTCACATCTACACTGTATTATGCCGGCCCGAGTCCAACCACCCTATCCCCGTCTTCCTAGTGCCCTCCCCAAAATGTGGCCACTCTCGCCCTTTGTTCATAGTGCAGTGTGAGAAAATTGACTATCCACCAAACTTGACTGTCCAGAGGACAAAGAAAGTTGGCTCGTGGGATACTTTTGGAGGACTCCCAGAGCATGAGGCCAATGAGCTGCAAAGCAATAGGGTCCCAGCTTGACTTAGGCTTGGACCCTCCAGCCCTATGGGGTTCTGGGACCATGGGTCCGAGCCCTGGGTTCTTGCAATTTGTGTAGACAGAAGGGAAGTTGGGCTTGAGACCGAGTTTGAACCTTGGGCTTCCATTGCAGTGTAGGACATACCTTCTCATTCTTGGCTGTACAGTGCCTAGCACCATGGGGGCCTGATCTCTGCTGGAGCTGCCAAGGGCTACTGTCATGTAAACATCAGAACAAACAATGTGACTCAAACTATGCTTGAGGGGGTATGGCAAGGAGAAGGGAACAATAGTTCAGGAAACCAGGCAATCGGTCACTACGCGTGCTTACTAGGAGCACCTCTTTTCACTACCGTTTGTTGTTCCGTACCAAAACCTATTCTCTGCACTACGCTTGAGCATGTGGATTCAACTCCAGAGGGCTCGGGGAGGAGAAGGGGAGAAGAGACATTTCTTCCTCCCCGTCTGGGAAGTGGACTGCAAGAACAGACTCGGTACCCTCTTTCTGTCCTGTCCACCCTCTTTGCTGGGTAGGAGTAGCAGATGGATGTGCCTCATAGCTTGCTTCCCAGAGCCTAGCTCTGTGATGTAAGAGGGATGAGGATCCTGCCGGGGCTCGTGGCACACTGCCACCTCTTTGCACAGGCACTACCCCCTTTGGGCAGATTTCATGGCCCTCCCAGGAGGATGGCACAGACAGGATTTGCCTCTAAGAAAGAAAGAAAGAAGAGCACCTTTCCTTGCACTCTCTAGAACGTAACTTGTAGGAGTTACCAACTCCTGCTTCCGGGTGTAAGCTGCTCTCCAGCTCTGGAAGAACGTGTCCCCAGTGGGGTATATTGCACAGACAGGTGGGCTGGGGAGACTTTGTGCCTTCCTTTGAGGCACCTGCCCCAATCAGCGAGAGGATAATGGATTAGACGGACCGTAGCTCTTTTCCAGGGTGGCTGTTCTTATGTAAAGTGGCCAGGGCGGAGCTCGCATCCCCATGTTAGTGAACTCTCCAAGGAGTACATTTATTACACACTTCTATTTAAATTTAAAAAATGTAAACGTGATGCCAGAACGATGGATGTCATATAAATACCTAGGTATAGAATTTTTATAAATGGTGCAAATGTCAAATATTGTCTGTTGATTTATTTACCCCTCCGGAAACGTATCCCAATTCCAGCCACTTCAGATGAGTCTTATGGTTAAGACATTGGACTAGACTTAGGAGACCTGCGTTTAATTCCAGGCTGACACTGGCCTCCTCTGTGATATTAGACATAATTTCTTTGTTTTCCATCTTTAAAATCGAGATAATAATACTTCCTTCCCCTCTCCTTTTTCTGTTTTCTCAATTGAGACGCTCTCCAGGGCAAAGACTGTTTCCTACAATGTGTATGGACAGAGCCTAGCATAATGGAACCTTGAACTTGGTACATTCCTCGCTTTTTTCAAAGCTGTCATTCTCATATGCCTTGCCAATGGATAACGATCAATCGTTCTGGTCCAAAATAAGGGAGAAAAAATATGACATTGCCTCCCTCTTTTCTTCAAAATTTTGACATGGGAAAATTTTGAATATCTGAAAAAGGCTGTCTGGGCTCCATAGCCGATCTGAAACAGGATAAAATTTCAGATTGGCATGAAAGTTTCATTAGCATTTCCCTAGATTATTATTCTTTTATTTATTTATTGTATTTTGAAATTTCCTTGAAATTTGAAAAATAAAATAAAAATCAGAGCAGTTCTGGTCAGTGGGTGAGAAATCTGTCATCTTTATTCAGAATGCAGATCTATAGTAAGAAAAAAAAGATATTCTGTAAGCAGCTAACGACATACAATTTGTGATGGGACTGAGCCACTGGGCAAAATTCCACACAATTCCACTGACTTCCATAGGATATGAAAGCAGGCACCAGGGCCCAGGTTTTTAGGTACTGCTCCTCTCAGCACTGCAAGGCCTAAGTGACTTATATGGCTAAGTCTCATTTTTAAAAGTGACTTAGGCACTTAGCAATCTAAGTGTCACTGAAAGTCAATAGGGCTTAGGGAGCCTAAGTCACTTTTGAAAAATGAAACTTAGGTGTCTAAATCACATAGGCTTTGCAAAGCTAAGCAAAGCAATGCCTAAATACCTTTAAAAATCTGGGTCCAGACGTATCCCTTTGAGCTGGGGCAGTGCTGGCTTTCAGAAATGGTTGCCCCTGAGCCACCGTTATTGTGTGACGGGCCATTGGTTTAAATGTTTATCCCCTTTGTAAGTCATTCTTCCTCAGGAGAGGAGACCCATTTTTTGTTTTCCCGTCTCCACAGCATCAGTGAGACTAGTGAGGAAATCTGGGTGAACGCTTAGTGGAAAGGAATTTTTAGATGAATTTCGTTTTCCTTTGTTTGTGAATTGTGCAAAAGGACTTTGATTTTTGCAGATTTGGGGTCACTTTCCAAAGGGCCAAAGTCATTTTTGAAAATGGGATTTAGGTGCCTTTGAAAATTTTACCCTTGATGTTTATTCAGAGCTGTCTGCTTAACATTTTATGCAAATGTATTCCATCCTCTAGCTTGTTCTCCAACTCTTCTGTTTGACAATGTGCTAGTGGTTATTCCTGATAAGTGATTATTTGCCAAAGTCTTGTGCTATTGTGTCTCTTCCTGGACTGAAACTTTTATAAACAGGAGAAAGGAAATCAAAGGCATATTCAAGAAAGCCACATGTATATTTCTAGCACAGCCTTTGGGCAAACACTAGCTCTCAGACTTTCCCTTTTGGAAACCATTCTTGTCCCATTAAAAATCATTCATACAAATATTCATGAAAAGCAAATATAAAACTCCGGCCACACCACTGATGCAGAGTCCCTTTTTTCAAATGGACATGCAGGGGTACTTTCTTGAGCATTTAATTTTTTGCCTTTGCCTGTGATCATGTGTGTGTGATAAGTAGAGCAGGTTGGAAAAAAAGGGGAGAAAAATTGTGAATTTTAAGGAAAATTTTCTGGATTTGTGTTGACATTTTGACCAGCTCTATCACTGATGGAAAAACATGGGAAATTTTCATGGAAGTCTCATTGACATCTCTTCCTCCCTCCTACCCCCCCCCCCCTTTTCTTTTGTGAATTTCAAAATTTGAAATTTCATCAACATTTGGAAATGCTACCAGCTCTAGGAATAAGACTTTGATCTCTGGCTAGCTCTCAGATATCAACATTTATAGAACTGCCTCATCTTGATTCTTATAGCTCAGCTCTACTGTATAAAGGAGGGGTGACAACTTCTGTATGTTGTTGTAGTGGGGCGGCTGGCCCACTCCGCTAGGCAGGGGTTAAAAGCAGCCAAGCTAGGCGGAGTGGGGAAACAGCCACAGCTGTGGCCAGCTCAATCAGGGCCCAGCTGGCCCTCATAAGAGGGCTGTGGGCCAGGACTGGGAGCTGAGGAGTCTCACGTTAGCCCTGGAGTGGGAAGGGTTAGGTGTCTGAGAGCAAGGTACCTCCCCCAGAGCAGTGCTGGAGAAGGGCAAAGGGAGCTGGGAAGCTCCAGCCTGGTAAACCCCCAGGCTGCGGGCCTTGTTGAAGGCCGACAAAGAGGTCCTGGGGCTACAGAGGTGCAGCCTGGGGATAGGTAAGGCAGCAGGCCCTACCCCCTTGCCAATGAGGAGTGGCCATTACAGACTGCAGTCTGCCCCAGTGGAGCGGGGGGCGAGATGAGGACTGGCAGTAGCCACTGAGGCAAGGTGGGGATAGAGGGTTGGGGGTTCCCTTGGGAGGGGAGACCCAGAGTAAGGGGGTACTGCTGGGGGCAGAACCCTGAGGAAAGGGGCACTGGGGTCCAGGAGAAACACGGGGCCTGACGCACGTGAGACACCCGCCAGCCGGGGGTGCTCCGAAGGCTGAAAAGAGCTAATTCCCAAAACGACCAGCAGGAGGCGCCACAACAGTGAATCTTGACTTCGCTACAGCTGTATAACCCACCAGGCTAAATTATTGTTTTCAGTGTGATGGCTCCCAGCTTTCCTCCTGCTTCTTTACTGAACTGACTGTCCTGGGACGTATAATTTTGTGTTGTTGTGATAGGAGTTTTACCTGCATTTGCCCTTTGTTGTTCTCTACTTGGTAAGAACACAAATTAGAATTTATTTGAATTGGGAGGGGGGAGGTAAAAAGGCAAATTATTAATTAACTTCATCATAAAGGAGGAGTGGGGGGTTAAACTTGGGCCGGACTCAGGTTTCTCAATAAGCCCTTGTATTTTAGTAGCATCGAGGAGTTGCAGTAACCCCAGAACAGTGGCTTTTGGGGAAAGTCTTAACTTATGTTGGCCTGAAACCACAGAATAATAGTTCAGTTTGCAATCTGCTACAGACAGGTGGACATTTTCTTATCACCAGTCACACCCACGAGCTTGGACTTCAGACTCGAGAGGCAGCAGGGGGATAGCGCCTCGTGCCATCACTCAGCCTCCGAGCAGGTCTGTTACAGGCGCTCAGGGAACCAGGTATATTCTCCAAGGATGAGAACCTGTCCGGATGGTGATAAGGACGAGGCAGTCAACCAAAGGAGACAGCAGGGGAGCAAAAAGTCCATACTATTCTTTTCACTCACTCTAGGAGGTAGATTGGGCTCTTGTCTCAGCAAAATTTGGGATTAAAAAGGAGCAACTTTACCCCCCCCCCCCAGATCATGGGTTGAGATCTGGTGCAGAGCGCTGCTCTTGCTCTAGAGATACTCCCCACTAGGTGGGGAGTGGGTGGCGATGGGTGGGGGATTATTAAAGCATCGGCCCTGCCCCCGCTCACTGGCTGTGTGTGTGAGAGAGAGTGTGTGTGTGAAGTAGCTGCATTTTTACCCTTTTGGGACCCGAGGGGGGAGTAACTGCGACCGAGCGTGTAAATCACATCTCTTTCCCAGGGCAGAGCAATGAAGCACTGGCTAGGTCTCCGTGTATGTCTACACAGCAAACAACTGCCCCTCGGGGCAGCGAGTCACCGAGTCCGGGTCAGCTGATTCGGGCTGGAGCCTGGGGGTCAGTCGGAAGGCCGTGTAGTTGTAGCTGGGTTGGATATTGCAGAGACAAGGTGGGTGAGGCAATATCTTTTATTGGCTTTTATCTTTTAATATCTTTTCATAAAGGATATTACCGTACCCATGTTGTCGCTCGAATAGTCACAAGGCTACAGGTTTTATCAATGGTGGTTTTTCCAGGCTGCCCTTTCCAGAACATCAGTTTTGCACCTGCTGTTTTACACTTGCAAGGCTGGGGAGTTCAATCAGGTGAGGATGCAAAAGGCAGGATTGAGACATCAAACTTCCTGATTAGCAGGTGGCGATAATATTTGTACTTGCATATCGGGAAATTATACATCTGAATTCTAAATCTGGACACAGGAAGTGCTATACACACACACACACACACACACACACACACACACACACACACACACACACAGAGGAACGGATTTTCAAGAGCACCGCTCCTATTTAGGCACCTCAACAAGGAACCAGATTTTCGAATGTGTTCATCTCCCATTGAAAATAAAGGGCACTGCAGAAATTCTGGCCCATAAGTAGAGTTGGTTGGTTCCCACAAGAAATTTTGACATTTGTTTTCTTTGTCCTAAATTGGCAAGAAAAAGTCAAAATATTAAAAATTTTCATAGGACGAAAAGTTCCCAAATATTTTGAATCAGAAATGTCCACAAAATTCATCACTTTTGATTGAAACATCAGCGATTGAATAATGATGTCAGTTTGAACCAAAACATCTGGTTTGGCCTGGACCCTTTGAAACAATACATTTAATTTGGATCAGCATTTCAACACAAAAAGGTTTCATTTCTAAATGCCACTTGGGAAAAATCGAAACGTTTTGTCAACATTGGCATTTTTCGGTGGCAAACCTGGATTGGAACAAAACCACATTTTCCGATCATCAAGATTTTTGTTGAAAAATTTTCAGCCAGCTCTACCCAGAAGAATGATTATCCTAGTTATTGTTATGTATGGGGGGAGGAGGAGGAATAGCTCAGTGGTTTGAGCATTGGCCTGCTAAACCCAGGGTTGTGAATTCAATCCTTGAGGGGGCCACTTAGGGATCTGGGGCAAAAATCTGTCAGGGATGGTACTTGGTCCTGCTGTGAAGGCAGGGAACTAGACTCAATGACCTTTCAAGGTCCCTTCTAGTTCTATGAGACAGGCCTATGAGGCGAATGCTGGTGCCTGGCGCCACCGCTGGGTATATCTCCATATTAAATACTTACACCAACTCCAGTAAGGAGAGACAGCTTCCAGACAGTGCTTGAGCCCCCAAACCATCAAACAAACATGGTAAACGTTATTCTTCTGGCCTAGTGACTCAAAGACTGGTCCTATCCTGAGCTTTACCACTTGCCGGCTGAGTGATGCTGGGCAAGTCACTTCCCCTTTCTGTGCCTTAGTTTTCCCATTTGTAAAAATGGGGATAAAGATACTGACCTGCCTGCAAAATGCTTGAGATCTACTGGTGGAAAGTGCTCTATAAGAGCTAGCTAGGTCTTGCAATCCATAATTACATGAGGGTAATTCCACTGGTATCAAAAGAATTCTGAATTTACACTGGCATAACTGTGATAAGTATTTGGCACCCCAAATTTCCTTCTCTCACTGTGTAGGTTGTTGGTTTTGTTAGGTTTATGAGTCTCTGTTTGCTCCATTGTGGAAAAGAGAAGACAGTATCAGAGACTGTATAGAATAGATTTGTTTAATTATCACGCTGATCGGTTGGCCTACATTTATTTCCCACAAATGGATTAAGTCAATTGCAGAGCAATACATTCAATGCCTTTCCATTTTCATAAGTAAAAGGCCTATTTATGGTGTGCTGTAACAGCTGTATGTGCAATGTACTATGCAACTGTCCAGGGGTGCAATCTGGTTTCATATTGTAACTGCAGGGCTTTCTTTGGGCTAGATGGCACCTTTCTGCACAGCCCTGACAGAGGTGGTGTGAAAGCCACCCAGTCCCAGGAGTAGCCCCAGTGCCTCCTGCATTCACTCCAGGGGAGCAGTAATGTGCTCTGATTTTACACCAAGCAGCAGATTACGACACCAGCGAGGATGGGATGGGGAGCCAAGGTTCCATTTCCCTCCCCTCTCTGTCCTGCTCGAGGGCATAGAGTAAGCATGCACCCTGCGGCTGCTTACCCCAATGCACCTGGATCCAAAGTCCTGGTAACCCACACAGAGAGTAAGGGTGAGTGCTTGCTAAATTTCATCTCCCAAATTTGTAGATGACCTAAGATCCGGGAATATCTTCACAGAGCCTGAGCATCTCCACGGGCCTCCATAGATCTCACTTGCCTCAGTGCAGCATGGGTGCCTGAAAAGTAATGTTATTCAGTGTCCTGCCAGAACCCAGTCCCACTAGAAATCACAGTCACAAAGAGGAAGTTACTGTTGCTTCAGCCAGCAGTAAAATCGGGATAGAATTCTGCTCTAAAATCCACCTTAGAGGACATACCACACAGAGCCGCTATCCACCAGCTATGCCCCCCTCCAGCTTATTCCCTACTCTGACCTCCAACCAGACAGGCAGAGGACCATTTGCAGCACCTGGGCTCTAGGGAAGAGAATACAGAAGAACCATAGTTCTTGCCTATTCTTTGCTGATTTGGACCTTAATATGCCTCATTTTGAGTAGAGCTGGGGGAAATAGTTGGCCACAAATTTTTTTGGCCAAAAATGCTGATTCGGTGACACAAACAAAAAAGTGAATTTTTGCAGGTTTCGCTGAATTGTTCATGTCAAATTCCTCCTCCCCCCCAAAAAATTCAGAAAAAGTTTAAACATTTTATTTTGACATTTTCTAAATGAAATGTTTTGATTTTTTTGGTTTCCAAAGGACTTTTCATTTAGAAGCTTCCCTAATTTATTACCCCCCAAAAACTTAAATGCATGACAGCCAAATGAAACGTCATTGTAGGTCAAACAAAACATTTTGTTGGACCTCAGATGAAATTTTTATTTGACTGAAAATTTGCTTTGAATTGCTGAAAATTTTAAACAAATTTGTTTTTGATTTGACTGGAAACTTTTTCTCTATTTTTCAGACTTGCCAGCGACCCAGAAAATCTGCTCTTTGCACAGCTACAATTCTGAGTTCTGTGCAGGCTGCCGCAAGCAGTAGTAGGTGACTCACTGATTTTAAAAGCTTCCTCTAATCTGATTGGGCCCAATTCTGATTCCATTATGCCGAGTAGTACCTTACTCCATGAGTGAGCCCATGCAGTCAATTGAGGAGTAAGGCACTACTTAGACTGAGTAAAGAGCAGAATCTGCCCCACTGTACATAGGCATTTAGGTCTTTTTAGATTTAATCCAGAAGAAATTATTTGCCTTGCTTTGGAGAACAATATTTAAACTACATGTACAGTCCTGTCATGACCATTATACAAAATATTTTATTGACTGCATTAAAAAAAAAATAGAGTACATATTGTTCTAGGCTGGAATTTTCAGTTAGGTACCCAACTTGCATTGAACTTTGTTCCTAACTCCCTTATTCCCCCTGTGAAAATTTCAAGGCTAATAATTAGGTGACAAATTTCCTTCTTCATGCAGTATGCCATAGCCAGATATAATACCACGTGCATTTTGCATTGCATTCAGGGAGAGAGAGGTAGATCACTTCTGTTTGCACTGCGTTTAGCTATTATCAATATTTATATAGTAATTCAGAGGCTAATAAATGAATCAAATTCAGCTCTAAAATGCATCAAATTGCCTAATTTTTTAGTGCTTTACATCAGAAACAGAAATGACTCCTGCAGTGAGTGTTGGGAGTCATTGGAGCAGCAGCATCTTCATTACCTGAATTATTTTCCCAACAATAAATCTTCCTTTTAGGCTGGCTCCACCTCTGTGTGAGGTGCACAGTCAAGCTGATTACAGCAATGAAGGCAGGGAGATATTTAAGTAGGGTATTTTGTATGAGTTTTAGTTTCTAGTTCATAGCCTTGCTCCCTGTTTCTAGGCTGAAGGGTAAATGATCGGCCCTAAAAATCTACCTACAGCCTGGTGAATTTATCTAGGACTCAATTTAGATTAATAGATTTTTAAGGCTAGAAGAGACCATTAGACCATCTAGTCTGGCCTCCTGTATAAGAGATTCACCCAGTTACCCTTGTATTTAACCCAATAATTTGTGTTTGAATAAAGCATCTATTCCTCTCTTCTGGAGGGCATCTAGTCTTGATCTGAAGACGTTAAGAGATGGAGAACCCACCACTTCCCCTGGTAGTTTGTTCCAATGGTTCATCATCCTCAGTGTTAAACACGAGTGCTTTATTTCTAGGTGCGGAAGGATTAGATTTCTATTGGTAAATGTTGATTTCACCTTACACACGCAAACTGACAAAAATATATTTCCATCGACAGTAATTGAAATTTACAAAGTAAGAAAAATGCTGCTTGAGAACTGATTAGAGAGTCATGTAAGGATATTTACTTTGTATATTTGGACATGTGATGTTGACAATATGTGTTTTAACAGTTTAAATTTTGAATGGCAGTGTCTACTTTCAATAATTATTGTCTGATCTTCCTATTGTCTACCTCCCATAATTTCCCACAACTATGAAAATTTAAATTGATAAAAGAAAAAAAATGCTTAAACGCCATATTTTTGTGCCACTGGGATCATTTAAATGGATAAAAATTGCTTAAAAATAAACATCAATATCATCTGTCGAAATAATAAAACATAAAAGTGGAATTCTGCCAACCCTACTTATTGCTAATTTGAATTTTTCTGGCTTTAAGTTCCAGCCATGGGTTCTTGGTATGCCTTTCTCTGCTAGAATAAGAGCCCTTTAGTACCCAATATTTTCTCTTCGTGAAGGTACTTATATACCAAAAATCAAGTCACCCGATCATCAAATCATATTCCTTTTGACAAGCTAAACAGATTGAACATCTTCTGTCTCTGACTGCCAGGCATTCTCTCCAGCCCTCACATCATTTTTGTGGCTCTTCTCTTAACCCTCTCCAATTTTTCAACACCATTTAAAAAAAGACACACACCAGAACTGGATGCAACGATCCTGTATCGGTCTACCTGAGGCTTTTAGGGCCTGATCCAAAGCCCACTGAAGTCAATAAGATTCTTTCCATTGACTGCAATGGGTTCTGGATCCGACCCATAGGAGGCAGCTGCACCACCGCTGTGAGAGCATGAGGAGACATCCTGCCTCAGAGAAGCAGGATTCCACCTGCTGCACCCGATCAGCTGGAGCAGTATTGCCTCCCCTGTGTGAGTGGCCAGTGTGGCAGGAGGAGGGACATGACCTCACTTCCTTCCTGCCTTTCTCTGCCCTCTTCATGGTGTCTTGTACCCCAGAGCATTGTGGAAGGGGAAAAGTCCTATGTTTAGGAGTGTGCCGATGGTTAAAGGGGGTCAGGCTCTGAGCTCCATCCCAGCCCTGTGAAGTGATAAATCCGAGTGCACTGCTCTCCCTGTTTTGTTTTCTCCCTGCCTGGCAGAACTCTCTGTCCTGTTCATCATGTAACAGCGGATTGTCCTTATTTGGTTTGGATGCCTCCCATGACCTGACTTTAAAATCCCAGGAATTGTCTGGGTATTTTTTTAATTAAAAGTAAATAAATACGTAAATAAACACATACCTGTTTACAGAGCCTAGCTCATTCAGGGCCAAATCCTGGCCCATCTTTGCCTGGCAGTACGGGACACGGAAGCCAAGGTCCAGAATGTCCCTGCCTCTTGCAGCAGTGCATAAAGATTGTGCACCAGGGATTCAGAGAAGGGTGAGGTTTCAGTCGGTACGTCTCCACTGCTTTGTAAGCCTGGGTCTGCAGGATCTGGGCTTGTGGACTCCATGTTTCCAAGTCTGCGGTTGAGTGTCCACACCTGAGTTTACAATTGCTGGACCTGGGTCTCAGCTGTGCTAACGCGTCTATGCTGCACTGTGCAGATCTTCTGACTCAGGTTCATGGCTTGACCTGCGTCCACACTGCAAAGGGACAAGCTTGGACACACATCACAGCAGGACTCTGGCTACGACCACCTAGGGAGGGTGGTGGGCTTCAGAGCCCAAGCTCCAGCCCAAACACAATGTCTACCCAGCTATTTTTAGCACCATACTGCAAGTCTTGTGAGGCCAAGTCTGTTGACATGGGCTCTGAGACTTGCTGCCGCTACTGTGTAGATGTACCCAGTGAGGCCTGTGCTTCCCCGAGTCGTGTGGTTCTACATCCCCCCGTACGCCACACTGAGGCAAAATGCCACCACTTAGTCCTTAAAGATCTGAGTGCTGTCATGATATTTTCCATCTATTTTAAAAAGAAAACAATATTCATTATAACACAAATGAAAGGACTCTCTCTAGCACCCATTCCAATATAGCTGCCTGCTACCCCAAAGTTAAAATTGACAGTAATGCAACTGATGCTTGAGCCGGAACAATCGTCTTGTGGTTAAGGTGCTACCTTGGGACTCCCGAGAGCTGTGAATTTTTGTTTCAAAGAGCCGGAAATGGAGCGTTTTGATAACGTCGAAACAAAACATCCATTTTTCATTTTGAAATGACTTTGCAAAACGGTTTTTTTTATAGTAAGACTATTTAAAAAAAAATTAAAGATGTCAAAATTGGAAGAAAATGTTTCAAATTGATCTCAATGAAACATTTTGACCAACCGGAGATGGATTTTCCCGCCCCCCTGGAATTTTGTTTCATGGGAAATTTTTGAATTTTTTACCTTTGCTCTGTTTTGGAAAGAAAAAACATTAAAAATGGCAGAATTTCCCACAACATGGAAAACCCAATTCCCACCCATCTCTAACAGGAATATCTTGGCTACTCTCAGATGGCCTTGGTGTCAAGAATATATTGGGAGACAGATTCTCAGGTCTAGATGACTTCACATAAAATTGTCAAAAGCACCTAAGTCCCATTGTAAGTGTAATGGGATGTAGGCTCCTAAATCACTTAGGTGCTTTTGAAAATTTTTACCTCAAAGCTTTAGATGCCATCAACTGACCTTTAAAATCCAAAGAGTTCTTTGACTGGTAGGTTTGAAATGACACGTAAATGATTTTCCTCTTTGATCTAAAGGAACGTGGCATAACAAGCGAAGGGCCCCACCATGAACTCCTCATACACCACTACTTTGGGTGTACAAGGAATGTGGACACAGGCTCTCCATGTGTCATTAACAAAGCTAGAATAATGAGCTTGGCTGCCTGAAATCCTTTGAGCACAGTCATAGTGTCCTCACTGCCAAGAGAGCATTTTAGTTTATTTAAGGTAAAAACGGGAGGAACAAAACTTCTCCCTTGCTATGGGAGAAGTAGCACTGAAATCTATCTGTACCTTGCTATGCCAGCATTCTCACTGAGATCAGTACTTGAGCAGTAACATGTCGCCTAGCAGCAAGAGTAATGGTGGCTGAACTGGGCCGAAAGAGCTTGTGGATTGTTTAATCACTCCTTAGTTTTGCACTTATTTTACTTCCTTTGTGTGTCTGCAGTTAAAGAGAAAGGAAGAAGTCACATGTGCCTATGAAGACTGAGTGGAACCTGGTAATAGGCTTCAAATATGTTAAGGGCTGTTATAAAGAGGACAGTGAGCAATTGTTCTCCATGTCCACTGAAGGTAGGACGAGAAATAAAGAGCTTAATCTGCAGCCAGGGAGATTTAGGTTAGATATTAGGAAAAACTTTCTAACTGTAAGGGTAGTTGAGACTGGAATAGGCTTCCAAGGGAGATTGTGGAATCTCCATCATTAGAGGTTTTTAGGGACAGGCTGGACAAGCACCTGTCAGGGATAGTCTAGGTTTATTTGGTCCTGCCTCACTGCAATGGGCTGGACTTGGTGACTTCTCAAGGGCTCTTCCAACCCTACATTTCCATGATTCGGTGTAGCACTCAAATATGGTTATGTCAAATCTGAACTGAAAATAGCTGCAGAGGAAAATGCTACCTTCTGTACATGCTGTTTATGTGGAACAAGCAATATTGCTGTGTACACATGCTTTATTATTTATTTGTATTACTGAAGCATGTAGGAGCCCTAGTTGTGAACCAGGGACCCCATTGTGCTAGGCTCTGTACAAACCCAGAACAAAAAGAGAGGGGGGAGGGATAGCTCAGTGGTTTGAGCATCAGCCTGCTAAACCCAGGGTGGTGAGTTCAATCCTTGAGGGGGCCATTTAGGGATCTGGGGCAAAAACCTGTCTGGGGATAGAATTATAGAATAATCAGGGTTGGAAGGGAGGTCATCTAGTCCAAGCCCCTGCTTTAAATGCACCGCAAATACTATCTTAATTGCATCTGCTATCAAAAGAACACATCCCTTTATTATTTGTTTTCTCACATTGGTTTAGTGGTCTTGTCATTTCTTAAGCATTTTGGTAGCTAATATAATAATTTTTTTTTGTCATCTGCAGACAGTAGAATGCCTTGAGTATAGCAGGTTAAAAATTCCATGAAATATCCAAATTTTAAATTTTTCAGTCAACATTTCAAATTCGGATTGAAAAAAGTGTTGACAACACTTTTGCAAATTTCTTTCTGCACCACATTTTTGGAGCAGATCTAGTCTTGGGAAAGATGACAATGAAGTTTTGATTGAGTCAGCGTAAAAGACCAATGCCCAGATCCGCAAAGGTATTTAGGTGCATAACTCCCATTGATTTCAGTTAGGCACATAAACACTTTTGGGGATCTCGGTGAAGTACCTAGACGTTTCAGTGTGATTCTTATTTAGGCTATCCCAAATCATGTTTGCATAGCACCTTGATTAAAGCCTGGAGACCTACCTACTCTTTTGGGCTGCTCAGCTGGGGTTTTCCATACAAAACTGCAATGGATACCTGCATCTTATTTGCTAAGGGCTTGTCTTCACTACCCGCCTGGATTGGCGGGTAGAAATCGATCTCTCGGGGATCGAATTATCGCGTCTTGTCGGGACGCGACAATCGATCCCCGAATTGACGCGCGTACTCCACCAGCCGAGGTAGGAGTAAGTGCCGTCGACGGGGGAGCCGCGGCGGTCGATTTGCCGCCGTCCTCACAGCGGGGTAAGTCGGATCGGATACGTCGAATTCAGCTACGCTATTCGCGTAGCTGAATTTGCGTATCTTAAATCAATTCCCCCCCCAGTGTAGACCTAGCCTTGCAGAACTGCCCACATGGGCCTCTGTTAGGATGTCAGAGAAGAAAAACTGACCATGATCTCATTTTAAAATCTCCTTTAGTCTCACACACCAGAGCTTGAGTGGACAACCCAACCTAAATTGTTCTGCAACTATGCACTCAAATAAAAAAACAAAGGGCCTAATTCTCATTTACCCCAAGTCCCTTTACACCACTCTGGCAATGTAAAGAAGCCTTCCAGTGGGTGAGAGTCTAAAAGGAGACTTAGTGTGAATGAGAATCTGGCCCTGAATTCATTTCAGTTGTGTCTCTTCACTGCGTTTGTCCTTTTGTGTCCACAGGCTGTGTATATTCTAGTGAATGAGCTTACTGACAGGAATAGCTGTGGAAACAACAGATCTTAAGCTCAGAAATCAGGAATTTTAACTTTGTAAATGGGAAGTTTTTTTTTAAATGGGAAACCTGTGCCTAAGTGTTACATTCATTCAATCGGGGAGGAGGAACAAGATCATTTGGCCGGCGAGGCCAATCAAACTGAACCAACACTGCTCCAATTCTGAATTTCAGAAATCAGGTACTCAAAAACACAGCTAGCAAACAGTCTGTCAGCCAAGTCAGGGCGAGATTGTGCCATTTAAGTACAGCCCAGAAAGTAAGGAGAGGTGTGGATCTGCAGAACCCTCTGAGGAGCACCGGGCCACATTTTGTTTCCAGGAGTGCAGCCTCTGCACAAATGCTGCAGCTGCTAGCCCTGCCTTGTCTCTGACCTTCCTTGCTCTCTTTATTATTCATTATTATTTATAATTTGTATTACAGTAGCAGTAAGAGGTTCCAACCAAGTTCAGGACTGCATTGTGCTAGGTGCTGTACAAAACACATCCTAAGGCTCAGTCCCAGTCACAGAGAACTTACAGTCTAAACAGACATAGCAAAGTGGGGGGAACCTAGGGAGACCAGACAGCAAATGTGAAAAATGGGGACAGGGGGTGGGGGGGGTAATAGGAGCCTATATAAGAAAAAGACTCAAAAATCGGGACTGTCCCTATAAAATCGGTCACTCTAGGGAAACCGTCACAGAGGTGAAATGATTTACCCACCATTACCTAGCAGGTCAGTGGGAGAAGGGGAAAATACAACACAGATCTCCTGATTCCCAGCCCAGTGCTCCATCTACTAAACCACCTTTCCTCTCCACATTGAGTAGGCTGCTCTGTGTGTCACCCCGGGGAATAAGAACGGAGCAGGCCCTGGGCTTTCCTGAGTGCTGGGGCTGGAATTCTGCCTAGCTCTTCAGCATACTGAGAAAAAACATGAAGCTCCTTGTGTCTTCCCCCATTGGGCACACACATGTAGGAGCCAGGAAGAATCTGGCCTTCAGTGAACAATTCTGAACAAGGAATACACTCCAGAAAATTGCAGGCTCTTTGCTGACAAACCAAGAATAGAAAAAGAGGCAAAATTCATCCCAATAAGTTATTTGCTAGGGATTATTTGCTGAACTCTAAAATGCATGTGTGTATTTGCACACACACCCAGAGCAGTAACTGGCAGTTGCTAGCAAGTACACAGAGTTATATTCAGATATTTATTTGTATATCTCCCTGTTCTTGGGTCCCAAGGCAAAAATAGAGATTGGCAATATTTGTTTGCTATCATTTGGAATTCGGTAACATCACATTTTCTTTTGTCTCAGAGAGAGTATAAAAGAGACCATTAGTTCTGGATAAATAGGTGTAAATCCGCATAGCAATATTAGGGGCAGTAAAGCTACACCCATTTTGCACCAGTTGAGGATTTGGCCCATCAATGCAATATTTAGAAAAGGAAATGCACGCTCAATTGAAAAGGAAAAAAATAGATTAAAAAAAAGTTGAAGCCAGGTGAAATGAAATCTACAGCCTACAGATAGAGCACATGCGGGCAATGAAACAGGGAGCTATGAGTCAATGCGTTCATTAGTACCTGGTTATGACTGCAACTGACCTGATGGCAAATATGAAATATCAAAGCACTTGTCAGCACTCCTGAATGGGACAAAGAAAAGGCGCATTAATGATTAACTCTGCTAAAAGCTCAGGCTTTTGTATTCCCATGGTGCTTGGACTATCTCGCTGCCATGTGACATGCTTGGGCCATTTTCTAGCAGATTGGGGAAAGCTAGTGAGCAAACACAGGTGCTTTAGAGTCAGCAGTGCTGTCAGGGACAACCACAAACAACACCAGCTATGCCTGGCTAAATTAGCTCCTGTGTTTGCCTCCATTTTTGCTTCCTGGAGATCTTACTTTCTAAGTCCAATGTCTTTTGCTCTCGTCTTCAACTATTCACATGCAGCGTTTAAAAGAAAATAAAAGGAACACACAGACAGTCTCTTCTTTGAAACAGCAACAACATTTGGTGATCAAATGCAAAGACCCAAGTAAACTAATTAAAACTGCTCAGGTCTTTAACTCCAAAAACAAAACCATTTTTCTCAAGTAGAATTATTTCGGTGATCCTAGCCAAACAGAGCGCCAGCACCGAAAACATGTGCAAGATGGAAGCCTGCTACAATCACTCCTTTGGTCTTGATGGCATTTCATAATACACCCAAAATAGGAAATAATCTCAAAAGGGCTCATCTGGATTCTTCCAAACCTGACAAGCACATTAGGATGCTTTTTCTTTTCTTTCTTTCTTTTGCTGTCACTTACTGTAAGTTACACTGGGCTATATTGCTGTACAGTGTGACCTCTCTGGCACTGTAGTTCAGAGTCAAGGTCCCTCTAGTGGTATTATTTGTTTTAATTTATTCCTTCCATAGCACAAATCAGACAGACTTTCTTTTCCTGTTCAAATATTTATATATGTGTATTATTGCACTGTGCTTAAACACATTGCAGCAATAAAGAACAGACTATCAGCGGAAGATGATAAAGGTGCTTTGAGTCAACATCAGAAAATGAAATAAAGTTATAAAAAGTGGGCTTGGGACGGTATAACTGTCTACAAATAGTCACTGTATCAGCCCGTTGATATTCAAGCAATTAACGACAAAAAGAAACAAATTGTATCCAAGCTGTGCTATTGAATTTAAATAACGCGTTCTCTTCAACTTTTGAAGGAGGGAATAAACCACGGGGCTTGCAGCCATTCAGTTTTGTACACTGGCCTAGACTTTGTGCTTGCGTCAACCAGTTAACTCAAGGAAGATGGGCTAAAATAATTCACTGGGACCTATTGCGTCTTCTGATGTTGCACAGACAATGGCAAGTCGGCTCAGCTCTGGCACTTAACAGTTCTGCTCTACAGATCTTACCTTTATTTAGGCCAGAATTCTCTCTATGACTCTCTCAAGAACTCAGCTGGGTACTGGGGCGCTCTGAGAAGAGGAGTTCTCACTATCTAGCTATGGGGCAGCAGTCTAATGGCTAGAATAACCTCTGTAGCTCTACCACCCCTCTCCTTGAGGTGAAAGAATGGAGGATCTGCATAGCAGTGAATCTCTGGCACAACCCCACTGAGCAGAGTCCTGCACGCCCCCTTCTCTTGAGTCTACTCTCCCGTGGGGCCTCATCCAAAAACCATTAAGTCAATGGAAAAATTCCCTTTGACTTCAATGGGCGTTGGATCAGGGCCTCACGAAGTGGAAGCACACCGCAGAGGGCTGTTCACACCAAGGTAAGTGGGATCCGGACTTCCCCATTGTCATGTAACACTTCCAGTTTTGTTGAGTGTTCTCCGAATTGCATAGGGAGTAGCTGAAGCTCGTGAGTATAACTGGGAGGGGTGGGGATGAACACAGGAAGGAACCTGCCTACCAAATGAAGCACCTAATATTAGCTAGTAAGAGACTGGATGTGATAGACCAGTAATCTGGCTCATCGCATGGTCCGAGGAGTGATTTAGGGTGAGGTCCATTGTGGAGAAAATAGATTTTCATCCTGGACTAACATCATAACAAGTGCATCCAACATGGGCTAGCATAGCAATAGGTAGCATCAGCATTAGCAGGCTCGTGGTGTGTCTCAGACACATTTGTTCATAACTCTTTTCTATTTTTCAAAGGTTCCCTCCCCCCATTCTCCAGAAGCCCAGCTGCCCTGTCAACGACAGCCATTTCCAACGTTCCAATTACAATGACTCTGGTCCAGATCCTGAGAAGTGCCGAGCACCTGTCACTCACACTGATGTCAATGGGTCAAATCCTAAAGATCTTACTTGGTTCTTACTTGGAGGCCTCACTCATGCAAAAGCCCCAGTGATTTCAATGGGTTTTGAACTGATTAAAAACTCATCCTTCTCCTGGGATCCATAGATCCCTCAGTCCTGCTTGGAAAGGTACTCATCCACCTCCGCAGCTTTCCCTGACCTCATGGTGGCTCTCTGTGGGGATGATGACCAGCACAGTGGGTGAGCCAAGGGAGAAGCCAACAGCCATGGTCCAGAATTAGGGGAAAATCATGTTTTTGGCCCCACATTGGCCCTCAGGCGATTTAAAGTACAAGACAAACAGCTAGAGGCACTTTTGAAAACCAGGTCACTTATTCATGTGCATAAATAAGGACTCAGGGAGTAGACCTGGTTGAAATTTTGTCACTGAAGCATTTTTCAGTGAGAAATAGCTTTTCAACCAAAATAACATTTTTTTCCCCCCTCACAGCAAATTTTCCTTTAGGGAAGAAATTTTCTATTTTTTCAAGGAAAAATGTTAACTGACATTTTATTATTGTTATTATACTGAAACCATCTGCAGACACAGTTTTCAGGGAGCCACCCGTCTCTTATGAATAGGCCAATATGGCTAAATCTGAAAAGGTCGTGTAAATAAGTCAATACGGCAATGAATGTACCACAGCGTAGCGACTTCTTGACAATGAGAGTAATATGACTGGTGAGATTATCATTAATTTTTCTCGGATAGTAGCATTTTGCTATTAAAATACATCAGTGTATTATTTATTTCTTCTACTGCTACTACTACTGGAGAGGCCTAGAGGCCCCAACTGAGATCAGGGTTCCACGGTACTAGGTGCTACACATGCCCATAATGAGGGACTGTGCCTGGACGCGGGCTCGTGTGTAGGAGCAAGCCGCTCTGGTTTAACCTAAGGAGTGAATTTAAACTGTACCCCCCTTTTTGTAACTCTCATTTCAGTTTAAGGCAGGTGTCAGCTAAACTGAAATAAACCACATGTAAGCAGAAATGAGTGCGTCCACATGGGTTTGAATTTAAACTAAACCAGTCTACATTCACACCTTAGGTTAAACTGATGGAACTTTCTCTTGTAGGCAAGAGAGACAAGAGGTGGGAGTAGAAACACAGGCACAAAGATGTGAAGGGTCTTGCCCAAGGCTCTGCTACATGTCAGTAGCAGAGGTAGGAACAGAACACAGGTCTGCTGTATGCCATGCCAGCGCCCTGTTGTCTGGGCTCTATTGTCTCTTTGGCCTTGTCTACACTATGGGGGTAAGTCGACCTAAGTTACACAACTCCAACTAGGTGAATAACATAGCTGGAGTTGACATAGCTTAGGTCGACTTACTGTGGTGTCTACACCGTGCTGGGTCGATGGGAGACACTCTCCCGTTGACTTACCTTATGCTTCTTGTTCCAGTGGAGTACCGAGTCAATGGGAGAGCAATCTGCGGTCAATGTAGCGGGTCTTCACTAGACCCGCTAAATCGACCCCCGGTGCATCGATCGCTGCAGTGTCGATCCCCATGAAGTGTAGACATGCCCTTTGTCTCTACTAAAGTATTTTAATAGAAATGTTCTAGGGGCCTGACGTGAAATATTTGAAGGTACAAAATGGGAAGACAATTTCAATCATATACAAGGACTCCACAAATGCTGAAAAGAACAGCGGCTCAGAACCAGCACTTAGCTTTTGAATGAAGGACAATGGCTGCAGCTGCAATGTAGTTCACTTCGGGGAAAAATTAAAATCTGTGTATTTAGCAAGATTATGCTTGAATCAGTACCAATTTATTTTGCCAGATTGAGCGGCAGCCAATTCTCTCCCATGTGATGATGGATAAATATCATTAAATAGGAAGAGATGGAGGAGACTGATGCCCTTGTATTAGCAGGAACTAACATCACAAATCGTGCTGGAGAATGAAAGGACAAAATTGGAGAGATTTGGATGTAAATCATCCAAATGAGACAGATTAAGTACAAGGGATAAGAGAATGAACTCCAGAAAGTGAAAGTCTAGAAAGAATAAGATACCGCTCTAGTTATATTTACCGAGAGTGTTAGAAATTATGATACTTAAAGAACTTGGCAAAACTCTGCCTACATCTGCATAAGCCGTTAACAAATGTCCCAGGACTCATCATGTATTACAGTTTATGGACCATGGAAAGGCACCTGTGTAGCCTATGCATTTATATTATGGTGTTCTAAGCCCTTGGGGCCTGATTCGAAGCCCATTGAAATCCATGAGAGTCCTTTCATTGACATCCATGGGTTAGGGATCAGACACTTGGTGAGGAAAATCAGGAACAATCAAGTCAATGACAAACTGCCTAGTGACATCAGTGGAACAGGATTGGGCCCTATCTGCTGAACTAGTCATTCAGATCTGCTCCAATGCGAAACTGCTGAACTTGAATTAATATGCAAACTAGATACCATTAATTTGGGCTTGAATAGAGACTGGGAGTGGCTGGGTCATTACACAAATTGTTATTTCCCCATGTTAAGTATCCTCAAACCTTTTTGTCAACTGTCTGAAACGGGCCATCTTGATTATCACTACAAAAGTTTTTTTTTCTCCTGCTGATAACAGCTCAGCTTAATTAATTAGCCTCTTAGCGTTGGTATAGTTACTTCCACCTTTTCATGATCTGTATGTGTATAGATCTTCTTACTATATGTTCCAGTCTATGCATCCGAAGAAGTGGGCTGTAGCCCACGAAAGCTTATGCTCAAATAAATTTGTTAGTTTCTAAGGTGCCACAAGTACTCCTACTATCCACAGAGGTGGTCTTCATTGTGGATTCTGCTCCTCAGCTCTACTACATTCTTGAAAGCTCTATTTTATTTCTTCTCCTTGTTCTCTGTTATAGCAGGAAACACAGAAATTATCAGACCCTTGGGGTACGTCTTCACTTACATCCGGGTCCGGATGTAAGCAATCGGTTTTCTGAGTTCGATTTATCGCGTCTGGTTAAGACGCGATAAATCGATCCCGGAAGTGCCCCGGATCGATCCCGGAAGTGCTCGCCTTCGACGCTGGTACTCCAGCTCGGCGAGCGGAGTACGCAGCATCGACGGGGGAGCCTTCCTGCCGCGTCTGGACCGCGGTAACTTCGGACTAAGGTACTTCGAATTCAGCTACGTTATTAACGTAGCTGAATTTGTGTACCTTAGTCCGAAGTGGGGGGGTTAGTGTAGACCAGCCCTTGGGTTCATCCATTCTCGCAGCCTGTTTCTGACAATGGGCTGTACCAGCAGCATCAGAGAAAGGTGAACAAAACATCTATAGTGGACAATTATGGATCAAGTTGCTCATAGAGCAGTTAGAGATCAATTTATACACTGAAGCGGGAGTATTTATATCTAGAGCTGGTTGGGAAATGTTTTTTTCCCCCATGGAAAAGGTCACCCAAAATGACAATTTTTGTTTTTTTCATAAAATATTTTCTTCAAAATGTGCCACATTTTCCTGACCCTCTCCCACTGCAATTTGAAAACCAAAAATCATTTCTGTATCCAGTTGATGAAAACCTAAAAAACCCTCAGTTTTTGGTTGCTGAAAAGCAAACTTTTTCAGTGTTTGGGTTTTTAGTTTTTCAATGAAAACCTGACAGTTTTCTACCAAAACAATATTTTTTTTGGTGAAAATTTCCATTTTGTTGAAAAAGCCTGTTTTTGTCAAAAAAATGTTTGAACAATTCTAAATGTCCCTTATTTTCTAAAATTATATCCAGTCTAATGTAGTTATAGGTGTTCTATTATTCATATCAGTGTCTGACTCTTTATGAATCTTACTAAGCGCTTGGCTTCATTGATACCTTGTGAAAATGAATTCCACATGTCTCATGTAATAAAAGCATTTCCTTTTATCTGTTTTACACATGCGGCCTTTCAGTTTCATCTAATGTCCGCTTGTTCTTCTATTCGGAGAGTGTGACAGGAATTAACAGGTGAGTCTGCACTCTGATACCAGTTAGTTCTCTCAGAGAAAGCTGTAATTAAAGATAATTAGCTAATCAGGCTGGTGGTCTGGGTGAGCTAATGATAGACGTTTGAATAACACAAAATTTTGTCCAAAGACAAAATATTTCAGCTAAAATCAGAAATATTTTGATTTGGAAATGCTGACAGAGTAGCTCATGGGAGTTGTAATTTGGGTATTTATGCTATCATTCTCCTCTAACAACCAGGCTCCCTGGTTGGACTACATCTCCCATGATGCACCACATTCACCCCTATTGGAGACGGAAGGCAGTGCATCATGAGAGTCCTTGACGATGGTGCATCATGGGATAACCTGACTTTATTAACCAGACAGGGTAACCAGAAATGAATAATATCTATTAGATGAGTATTATTGATTTTATACTATTTTTGTTGTTCTTCATTCTAGTTCTTATGCATCCTAGTAAACCGTTTTCTCTTTTGACCAGCACTACATACCGAGCCGAGTTTCGGTGAGTTATCCACAGGGATGCCCTGATCTTTTTCTCAGGTGGTTACAATTAATTTAGCACCCAGAAACGTATATGTATTGTTCAAATGTGTGGCACTTTGGATTTGTCAATATAATTTCATCCACTATCATGTTGTCCAGTCACCTAGCTTTAACTACCTCTGAAGTTCTTCAGTCTTCTCTTGTCTAGAGTAACCTAAAAAAATATTTTCTACAATTTTTTCCGTCTTAGTGTTCACTAACTTTCCCAGGTCACTAATGGCTATATTAAACAGCACCAGTACCAAACCTTGCAGTACCCTACTATTAATCTTTTGCCATGTTGTAAACTGACAATTTACTCCTGTACTTCACTGTCTTGCTAGTTTCTGATCCATGACAGTATCTTACCTCTCACTCCATGGCCACCTAGGTCCAGATCCTCAAAGGTATTTAGGTGCCTATTCCCATTGATTTTGGTACTTTTGAGGATCTGGTCCTTACTTTCCTATGTAACCTCTTGTGATGGACTTTGGGTGGAAATTTTGATGGGAGCTGGTGGCCAAACTCCTTTATGGTGCTTTAGAAATCCCACCCTTTGTCAAAGATTTTTTTTGAAAGTCCTAATAAGCTAGGTCAACATGTTCTCCTTTATCCATTATATTTGTGTATATGTGGGAAAAATTAATAGTTTAGAGAAGTACAATTTTTCCTTTGCATCTCATGATCATCTAGATCTCGTATATTCTATTTTTAACTATAATTTCCTAGTATGAAGAAAGTTTTACTGTTTATCAGCTAAGAAAAAAGACTACATGTAATACACAGAGTGCACAATGGTGTGAGGGCTTGTAAAGATTCCACTGGTGCTCATTAAGGATGACCTACATAATTCATTCAGGGCCCTAACCAATGGCTATTAAACTCAATGGAAAGACTCACATTTACTTCATGGGCTTTGGATCTGGCTCTTTGTGGCTTTGCCACTCATGAGTAATGTGTCCATTCAAATTTATAAATACTCTCACACACCTCACCCCAGATTCCCTTGGGATTTGTTCCCCTCTGCTCAGGTTAATAAAGAGGTGCATCTAGGCCCTGTCAGATTAGTTTTTCCATCTTGCAATGGGATGTTAGCTAAGATTCCCTTTGACTTTGATGGGAGGTGTGTAGCTAACTGTGCATAATGGTTTGAAAATTGGGCTATTAGATTGCAGTCAAGGGGAGTTTTTCTATTGATTCCAATGAGCATTGGATCAGGACCTTAAATGACCAAAACCCAAGACTGTTTTGTAGAGATAAAGTACTATTTAACCTTAATTTCTTGCCCAGTGTCCACCCTCAATCCAAGTCCCTGCGCATATGCTTTGAATGGAATTTGATTATTTGAAACAATTTCAATCATGTTAAACCAAGCAGCATTTCTGAAAGCCAAACCTCTGATTTGAGACTCAGCTGAAACTGAAATGGCAAATGTCCACTGAGCTTGAAAAAGTAATACAGAATTCCTACAAGACAGAATTCAATGCAACAAGGGAATGTTCAACTTTCATGTCTTACCCCCCACCTCCACTGCTAAATGGAAAAACTACAGTGATAAAGATAAACAATGTTGGGTGTCATTTATAAAATATTGTTTGAAATCTGCAGGAATTAGAGAAAAAACAAGGGGAATGTTCCCATTGCTTCAAATTTTAACACTGAGTACCAGAGAGAGAATTGCTTAGTCCAAAGTGTTCAATTATAGAATAGGCCACCAGAGGAGATGAGACTACGTAAAACCTGTCCAGATAGTATCTATCCATGAGTTCCAGGTGAACATAAGAATGAAGTAGCTAAGGTGTAACAAAATTATGAAGTTTAAAATCAGCTACTATACCGGAGGGTTGTAGGGTAGTAAATATTGTACCTTTTTTTTTTTTTTTTTTTAAACCAATCCTGGGAATAATAAAAAAAAAAAAAAAAAGAGAGAGAGAGAGAAGCTAAGGGCACTATCTGTGGTAAGACTGGTACAGTGATCCAGGAGTTCACATTTGTTACTGGCTTGGTGAAATCTAATAATAGAATATACTACCAGTTTGGGGTGTTTGCCCTTGTTTTCTGACAGTCTGCCTTGACAAAGGCACTCACAGTTGTGAGCCACTCCAGACAGTGTGACGGCTTGTTTTCTGTTTTCATTGTGTATCCTGTGATTTTTGGTTGTTGTTTTGTTAGGATCTACAATAAACCATGAGTAATTGTGGCTAATCTGAAATTATTCAGGAGCTTACACTGTGATGCTGTGGCCTAATAGGCTAATGCGATTCTTGGCTGGGTAACCTGGGAAAGATTGAGTAGGAGAAGAGAGATTATATTACATCTGCATATAGCATTGGTGTAATATTGTGTCTAGTTCAGGGGTCTGAGAAATTGGAGAGGGTTCAGAGAAGAGCCACTAGAATGATTTCGAGGCCTGGAAAATGAGACACTTAAGGAGCTTAATATATTTGGCTTAAAGAAGATTGAGGTAACTGGACCATGGTCTATAAGTACCTACAGAGGGAAAACCAATAATAGTAATGAGGGTTCTTTAATTTAGCAAACAAAGACATAAGATCCAGTGCTGATCTATGACGAGGGCCCACAGACACAACGGTAATACAAATAAATAATAAGCTTGAAAAATTCAAACTAGAAATTAACCCTCTCGTTTTTAACAGTGAGGATAATTAACCACTGGAAAAACTACCGAGGAACGTGGTAGGTTCTCCATAACTTGGAGTCTTTAATTGAGGCGGGATTTCTTTCTAAAAGGGATGTTCTGGCTCAAATACAAGTTACTGAGCCTGATGCAGGAATCACTGGATGAAATTCTCTGGCCTGTGTTGTTCAGGAGGTCAGGCTAGATGATTATAATGGATTATATTAAAAGTCTCCAAATCCAGTAAGACTCCCATACAGTCCAGTCTGCCGAATGCTGGAAAGAGGAATTCCCTGCAGAGAGAGACTTGCAAGAGAGGTTCAGTGACCCTGTGCAGGAAATCTTTATGACGTTGTTCAGTTTCTCCTGCAGTAGCAGAGGACCTCAAAATATCTGCACAAACTGATGCAAAATACTAAACAGTGCAGCTGCCCCCACGGCTCATTGTCATTTTCCAAAGTCCTGACTCTTGAATGACTCCCAAGGCACTTTTGGTTTTGCAATGTCGCTGCTGCTGGCCTCACTCACCATTGTATGATATCAACTCTTCAGGTAAGTAACTACTCAGAATGCTCTTGTGACCCAAGTGACTCCTTAGCAGCACTGGCCAACAAGCTGGAAGGTTTGGGTGTGCTTGTAGATATACTGAGTTATTTTCTCTGCTTTGCAGATGGGGAAACAAGGGAAATGATACTGTTGCAGTCAATGCAATGTGTGATAAAGATTTATTGCAGGTAGAACGCAAATAAAGGCGTGGTAAACACTTCTTTATTACCCACAGTATGATTGCTTATGTGATCAGTGGCTGGAATCTATTCAAATTCATGTTAAATAAAAGCCCTAATAGAGATGGAGTTTTTTTCTGCATTATGATGGCATGTGGTCATTGCAAAAACCTGCCAATTGCCATATTTACCTAGTTCCTGCTTTTCTGGAATGTCTGCTGTTTTTTAAAGGCTTAGGCCAGGTGTCTGCACTAGAAATCTTGCACTGGTTTAACTAAAGCAATTAAAATTAATCTAATTCAAATGATGCAACCCCCTAATATAGTTACACTTAAACTGGCTTAACCTTCACTGAAATCAACTTTGCTTATTTCATTAAGGCCTGGTCTTCACACAGCGGTTGCACTGGTTTAGCTAATTAAAATTGGCTTACAAACTGAATTAGTTACAACAGGTACAGAACTCTATACAGTTACTATATTGATCTACAGGTGACTTGTATGGTTTAGCTTGCATCATGTAAACCAATATAAGTGTGGCCTTGTGTAGACACAAAGTTGCCCTGATATGGCTTTAAATCTATTTAGTTAAACTGGGGCAAACCCCAATAGGGACACTCAATCAATTTTAAGACCATTTTGTATCAATTAGCTTAATTTGGTAAGGAATAGAGTTAAACTAAACCAGGTTGTCTTTGCATTCAGATAGGGTTGCCAACTTTGTAATATTTAAAAACTGGACACTCCAGCAGGAGTGACAGAACCTCCCCCTGCCCCACCTCTTCCCCCCAAGGCCTCCTCCCCTGTTCACTCCTCTTCCCCTCTCCCTCGTGGGTCAGGAGGGACTCACCTGCAGAGCCAGGGTTGGGAGCTGCAGCCGCCCAATGCAGGTATGAGGTGGCCCCAGCTGAGTAGGGGCTGGCGTGGGTGGCGATCTGGTGCCTCCCCCGCCCGCAGTAACTGGACTTTGGGTGTCTGGTCAGTAGATCTGACCACACATTGCCAGGTCCCTTTTTTTACTGGACTTTCCGGTTGAAAACTGGACATCTGGCTACCTTACATTCAGAGTATCCACACAGGGAGTTGAGCAAAATCAGTTTTTAAACCGATTTTTGTTAAACAGGTGCAACTGTGTGTAGACAAGGAGTAAAAGTTTCAAAAGGGATTCCATACTTGGGGCCAAAATTTTAAGTACATTTAGATGTCTGAAAATGTAGATAGATGCCTAATGATATTTTCAAAATGCCTAGATGCCTAACTCCCATTGATTTCGATAGATGTGGCTAGAAACTCTTGAACACCTATTTACACCTTTAGGCACCTAAATACCTTCACAAACATGTCTCTTTAGCACGTAGGACTCAAAGAGTGCCCAGGTCTCATTGAAAGACAATAGCACTTAAGCGCCTAAAACCCAGAGTCTCAAAAGTATTTAGGCACTGAACTCCCAATGAAATTAGTGCAAGGTAGGCTCCTAAATACCTTTGAGTATTTTCAAAAATACTCACTTAGGACCCTAAGCCACTTAGACATTTTTGAAAACTTGACCCAAGGCCTAATTTACTAAACCAAGTTAAACTACCTTAAGCAAGGGTTAAAATAGGTTTAAGTACATCTATATCGGGGTTACACCAGTATAGCTAGATCAATTTTAAATCAATGTAGTGAAACCAGTGTACGTTTTCTAACATAGACAAGCTCCTAGCGTCAAAGGTGATAAAAAGAGTGTTTCTGTTGCAAATGTTGAAGATGGCTCCGGATCTGAGCACCTGATGTCATTGACTTCACATCAGGTGCGCAGCATGTCTCAGGAGCAGGCTCTAAGTGAGTAACAAAGCTGGGCCTTCTACACTAGAGAATAGCAAGAGCTGCTCCTTCAGCATCTTCCCACAATGTGTAGGAACAAAAACTACTTTATCAGGGGACTTAGCCCAGGGGGAGATATGGTAGAGACCTCATGTTCATCTTTGGGGTCTCTCTCTCACACACTTTCTATCTATTATTTCTTAAAAGTTTCTGCACATAGAAGATGCTTCTCCCAGGCTCTAGGGCCCAGCTCCTCAAAAGGTATTTGGGCACCTAACTAATAGTAATAAAAAGTGCCATCCATCACAAGGACAAAACCAGCTGTAGCAGAACGGAGGCCAACCTCCAAAAGTGTACCAAAAAAATAAAGCACCTGCCCAATGAAGCCATCTAGCTGTCCCCCACCTCCTGAGCCCACCCCAAATGCCTGCTGCAATAGATGGGCTTTGCAGCATTAAAGGTTGGCAAATTCAGGCTACTTCAGAGCAGGCAGGGAGAATGAATTCCAGGATCAAAGGGGTCCTTGTGGAGAAGGCCCGACCAGCAGCTCCCTCTCATGTCAACAGAGGGGACTACAGTTAGAACATTTAATGTGAACACAGCTGCCGTCCTATGGACCAGAAAAGAGGTGGTCTCTCAGCAAGGCAGATCTCAGGCCATTTAGATCGTCATAGATCAAACCCAACACCTTAAACGCCACCCAGAAACCAACAGGGGACCAGCGATGATTCCACCCCACTGGCATTGTGTGCTCACAGCAAGATAATCCATTTAACAAGCTAGCAGCCACCTTCTATATCAGCTTCCACTTCTGAATGGATTTCCCAGCCTTCCCCCAGCCTACAGTCATCTCCCTCCCTTTATCTCGACTGAGCTTTAACCATCTTCCACTCCTCCCTTGCCCAATCCCTACTAGATACTGAAAGGGATGCTAGACTACACCTACTGGACTGGATGAGATAAACTCAATGTCAGTAGCATAGTGCCTTGGGCTCATTTGAAAATCCCTTGCCTTGCATATAATTGACAAATGAAATAATTGGCAGTCAAATAGGAAGGCACTATCTTGACAACTTTGTATTATCAAGTTGGATCGAAAGCATCAGCTTTAGCATTAGAGACCATCAGAGAACAGAAAGGTAGGAAGTTGTTGCAAGCTAAAATCTACTTGATTTGGTCTGATAAGAATCCAGAAGATGTGCGGCCAGATAAATGAGCGAATATAACGTCCTTAAGGTTAGATTCTGGCCCAAGCAGCTTATCGGAACCTGTTCAAATCTCTTTGGACTTGAAACTTGAGCTTTCCTTTCAGTACCCTGATTATCACTGACAGTAGCCTTAGAAGATACTTAGCTTTGGTTGCCTAAGAATTGCTTTGGCAGTAGGTGGGTGGGAGGAGTGGCCTCACTGAACCCTGACAAACGCACAGCTGGAAACCAGTCTGGCTGGCCTGTGTGTTAGTGTTGTTGAAATACATATTAGAGTTATAAGAATGTGTTTAGTCTTGATGAAATGCTTGTAGGATGCTGCCTATGTTAATCTCACTTAACATCTGTACCCCACGTTATCAGGTTATATTAAGTGTTTGTGTTGTACACCTCTAACTGTAAATCATCAGGCAGGAAAGAAGCATTAATACAAGGAAAGGCTGGGTTCCTACAGAAGGTGTTAGGTCCTGCACACAAGAAGGCCCTTTGAAACCAAATGAGCTATTGTGAAACATCAAAGGACAAAGACTTTGTTGATTGCTCCCCCCCACACCCATGAAGAAGAGCGGTGCATAGAGACTCATCCCATCAGCTTGAGCTCTGGGGGAACCAAATAAAAATCCCTGTCAAGAAAAAATTGTTATCCCTATGTAGCCTGGACTTCAGGGAGAGGGCAAGACTTCTAAGCATAAGCAAGGGATCCCCAGCTGTTCAGCTGGGGTTAGCCCTAAAGGGCATATACAGCTTGCGTATTACCGCAGCTTCTATGACCTTTTGAAACCTAAGACTAACTCATTTGTGGGTGTATGTTTACCTGCTTTAACCTTGTAAGTAATTCTTATTTATTAACTATGAAAAGAAATCTTTAGATTGTTTTTTATACATTTTGCTACAAGCGTTGTCTTGTACCTCAGATCTCACACAATTGACCGGTCCTTTGACCTGAATATTGTTATGATTTTTGGTGTAAGGGACCATCCATCACAAAGGCAAACTTGCGTAGGTGGCAAGATAGACCAGAGTGCTCAAGGGGATGGTCTGTGACTCCATGTTAAGGATGCTATAGTGTTTGAGGAGTTTACACTTGATGCTTGGTTGCTGAAATCTAAGCACAGAACCCACAACCAGCTGGGAGTTTGTACCCTGATTTGTAACAATCTGCCCTGAGGTTGGTACTCACATTCGTCAGCTACTCTAGACTGCTTGAGAAGGAGATTTTTAGGTTCGGAGACAGGAAAATGGAAAAGGTAAATACCACATGAAACTAACATGACATCTAAAAATGGAGTCATCCCTTTCATGTTGTATGTTGCACGAGAAAGGTAGTCTGCTGGGTTCCAGGCACCTCTTTGGAAGCAACACACCCAAAAATCCACCTATAACTTAAATCCAATCTGAACTTTTCTTTGAGGCTCGATTAAGGCTGTTGTCACTGCACTGTGTAAGCCTGGGTAATTGGTACCAGGGTCTAAGCATCTGGGTTAACCTAGCAGCCACACTGCAAAGCCATACCTGGCTTACCAGGTCCTCACTGGTGTTGAACTCACTTGTGTGTGTTGCTAGGACTTCTGGAGGTATATTCCAGGGGTCATTGTACTGCAGTAAGATGAGCTGCTCTATGATTCTTTACCAGTGATCCGTAGGAGAACTTGTCTGTGCTTCTGGGCACATGGGGGGGGGGGGAGGAACTTTGGGTAGGCACTCGAGGACATCAACACTCCATTGACTTAGACTGTGTCCTCACTCCAAAATTGGCAGTTTACCAATCTGAGTGAAAGTGGAACCCGTCTTCTAACCCACATCGCTAGCTAGCCTGGACTGAAAGCCCCACTAAATGCCATTGAGAGGTTTTTGTATGTGGATGGGATGGAAATTCAGGGCAACCCAGGGGTAAGAACCTGGGCTAACTTTGCAGTGAAGACACTTGAAACAGTTAACATTTGAAATGGTTCAGGTATCTGCTTCCTTCTGCACTTCCTGCTGTGGGCTGAGACCTGAAAGAGGAAATACCCAAAATACCAGTTCTTGCTTGTCTGAAACCAGACTGTTCTAAAGCTCAAGGAGGTACAGCTCAATTCAGATAAGAATCAAAATCTTGGGTTGCTTATTTGAATCCAGCCTTCAAACCTTTTTGTGGTTTGGCCCTCACTAGTTAACAGGGTACCATTAAAAGCCTGGGCTCTTGTGCGATATCTTTAGCCTTTTCCAAGTAAATATCCGTTGTGAGACTCCCATCTCACTCATTGTATTCCTTCCATCATGGATAGGTCTCAGGCATAAGGGGATTTAGATCATCTAAAGCATTCAGTTTAGTCATTTAGATTAAAGTAATTAACACCTTCCAGTTCAAATGCACATTTATTGTTGACGACAAGGTCTCTGGGAGGGTGCTAGATAAATCCCTTATGACTGAAAACAAGAATAAAGGGCTACATTTTTCAAAAGCAACCAGTGATTTTGGATGCCCATACTGCCTTCAAAGGGGCTTAATTTTCAAAAGATACTCCGCATTGTCTGAAAATTAGGCCCTTTAAAGGTGTCTTGAGTTGGGAACACAATATCACGATTCACTTTGGAACATTTCGGCCAGAAGTCACATTTTAATAACCACAAAGTATCGTATCACTTGAAAATGAAAGACAAGAAATGCTGCACATAAGCTTAAAAAAAAGTAATGCACAATTCTTCAAGCAAGAGGCCATTGCTCAGTTCTTACTCCAGGGAAATGTAAGGATTGAATAAAAACTGATGAATGCCCTCAAGGATCTGGCCTTTAAAGTATAAAATATTCCTTGTATATGAAAAAAGGGCATGGGGGACTATTTTTATTGTTTTGAGGAAGGATGGTCTTTTCTGAAAGCTCTGGATTGAGACTCAGGAGATCATGTATCAGAGGGGTAGCCGTGTTAGTCTGAATCTGTAAAAAGCAACAGAGGGTCCTGTGGCACCTTTAAGACTAACAGAAGTATTGGGAGCATAAGCTTTCGTGGGTGCAGGCTTGCATCTGAAGAAGTGAGGTTCTTACCCACGAAAGCTTATGCTCCCAATACTTCTGTTAGTCTTAAAGGTGCCACAGGACCCTCTGTTGCTTTTTTCAGGAGATCATGTTCATTTCCACCAGAGACTTTTTACATGACTTTGGGTACTCTGGAGCCTCAAACATTGGTAGATCCTACTGGGGCTACTGTGATTTTAAATCGTCATATCATCATTATAATGTTCGGTTCCTTAGGCTCTGGGAGCCTTTTCAACACTACTCAGGGTCTAATACTGAGATGTAACGAGCCCCTACAATTCCTTGACTACCATGTGAGCTATAGGTACCCAGCCTCTCTCAGGATCATCCCCTAAATGAGGAAAAACCCCTCCTATCAAATACTTGATAAATGACATGTTTTAACAACATTTCCTTTACCTTAATACAAACCAGTTTTTGCAAGTCCACAGGAAGAGCCATGTATCTTCATTTATATGTTAATTTGCATTTTAAAAAAAAGGTCACTACAAATTGCATCTCTGGAGTAAGTGACAAACATATGGTCACTTGCCTACCAGGGGTTATTAACTTTACACTTTCCATCTGGAGTCTATAAAGGATCCATTCTAAGAGATAATAAAGATCCAAGGTCACATTAAAGCACAGGGCTGGCTATAGGCGAGGCTTGCTGTATATTAAATGGGGGGAGGGGTCATAAAAGCTTTGTTCAGTCTAAAAGACAGACAGGCATACACACAGAATTCTCTTTAACACAATCGCACATGACAAAACATGTTTTCATTTTATTACAAGCCACCCAGCCTCATAAACAGAAGAAGGCGGAAGATACCAGAATGGATAAAACTCAGCCCAAATAAATGAAGCTTGGAATCTAGGAGATGCGTCGTCAAAGCAAGTAGCTGGCAATAAACCAAAGAGGAAACAGATGAAAAGAGTAAAACACCAGGGTAGGTTAGTTGCAGTATTTGATAAGCAGTATTAGAGTGGGTCAAACCAGAGAGTCATTATCAGTGGTTCACAGTCCTGCTGGAAGGGCATATTGAGTGAGGTTCCACAGGGCTCAGGGATCTGGGATAAGCGCTGGAATAAACTGCCCAAGGTGGTTGTGGAATCTCCATCATTGGAGACTTTTAAGAGCAGGTTAGACACACACCTATCAGGGATGGTCTAGATAATACTTAGTCCTGCCATGAGTGCAGGGGACTGGACTAGACCTCTCGAGATCCCTTCTAGTCCTATGATTCTCTGATTTTGAAATTCAAAATTTCAATGATGTTTTTCATTGAAATTTTGGATTCTGATGGGGAAAAAACTAAACTAAACTTTAGTGCAAATTTTCATGAAAAATGTTTCATGTTTTGAACAGGCTTGTGACTTCTTGGCAATTGAAAGTAGTGGATGGACCCACCATGGAGTAAATTCTGTAAGGCTTAATTACTCTCACTGTTAAATGTTTGCATCTTATTTCCCATCTGAATTTTGCTGACTTCAGCCTCCAGTCATTGGATCCCGTTATGCCATTGTCCGGTAGATTAAAAAGCCCTTCTCTGGGCAGGTACTTTTAGAGTGGGATCAAGTCACCTCTTAACCTTGTCTTTGATAAGGTAGACAGATGGAGCTCCATTAGAGCCACTATTAAAAACAAAACAAAAAACCCTGTTCTGTTTACTAAGGGCTTTGTGAAGGGACATAGGGTTCACCCTGATGGAGAAATTCTCAGAACGGTGCCTTCTTTTTGTGCACACATTTCTGCCTGTTGAAAAAACATACCCCCTTTCTGATGAGAGAGTCAGCAAACAATTTAAAATGATGAAATGCCATTGCCACTTATTGACTGCTGATTTTCTGATATTGGTGGAATAGTTTTGGAGGTCTTCGGTTACCTCTAATATTGTATATAAACTGTTTTTTTTTTTAAACTGTTTGGTTTGATTTCTTTCCTTGTCCTCTTTTGCCTCCTTTTCTCACAGGCTGTTTGTTTGTTTTTCCTCACTGCCTTCTCCTCTGTTCTCACCCAGATTTTTATTGGATTTTTCTTTTCTTTCTGCCCCTTCTCCACTCCTTCCTTCACAGTCTCTCCTAAGCAGGAAACAAGCCTGATCACGTGAGAGTTCATGTTGAACTTTCGAACCCCCTGATGTTGGAGTGAATTTGAGAGGAGGTTAAATAAAGCCACTTATCCCTAACATCTATATTCATAAAATTGTATATTTATAGAGCACCTCTGGAACTACCCTCCATTGAAATGTAGCCATCTCTAGAGTGGAATGTGTGGGCAGGATAGCAGGAAGCAGGCACACAGCAGAACAGTTAAGGACGAGCAGTGAGGAAGAGTACTTCAGAGGAATGCGAGTAGGCAGAATATAATGCTCACATTGGAAGCTGGCTAGAATAAAACTAATCTCAAG
Source organism: Emys orbicularis (assembly GCF_028017835.1). Lineage (NCBI taxonomy): Eukaryota > Metazoa > Chordata > Testudines > Emydidae > Emys > Emys orbicularis. The sequence goes on along the minus strand of NC_088685.1, from coordinate 212,948,807 downwards.
AAAAATACTTGGGGATCTTAATGACCCAAAGTGGTCAGAACCTCAGTTTTACATCACACCACACCTTCCATAGCGCCGTGTCCCCACAACGCTATGACAGAACACTGACTCGAAGGTAAGAATTTCATCTTCAAATCCCCAAAGCTACTTACTAATTACATTACAGCAGCACCTGGATATCCCAGCTAAGCTCCAGGTTCTGTTGTGCTAGACGTTGTACAGGCACATCACGAGAGACAGTCCACACCTTGAAAAGATGTGGATTGATGCTCCTTATTTGTGTTGCTACAGTGTCTACGAGCCCCAGTCACAGATCAAGACCTCACTATTGTAAGGCACAGTACAAACAGAACAAAATGATGGTCCCCGACCCAAAGGACTTTTTATTATTATGATTATACTGCCCCTAGAGGTCAACCGATTTGGGGCCCCACTGTGCATGGCGCAGTGCACACATATAGAAAATGGAAGTTCTTGCCTCAAAGATCTTGCAGTCTAAAAGATGAGACATAACAGGTGGATTAAAAAAATGGATCAGGATGGGAGGTGGGAAGACAAGATAACAAAAATAATAGGATGCACGTGATACTTAGCTTATGCTAAACAAACCAGGGGGACAAAAGAAGGAGTACTACACCTATTTGAGACTTGAGGAACAAAGAAATGAAGGGACTTGTCTAAAAATTCACACAGGAAGCCAGGAACTGAACCAAAGTCTTGTGAATTCCAAGCCTGTGCCTGACCACAAGGCCATTCTTCTGTATAAAGATTGGGAGAGTGCTAAATAATTAAGAGGACAGGCCACCAATACCAAGCGACCTGCATCACTTGGTAAGATGGGCACAAGCAAACACTAGGCCTTTTAATATGGCCAAAAGTAAAGTCATACCTCGAGGAACAACGAATCTGTGCCATCCTTCTAGAGTGGGGGACTCTATCCTTGGAAGCAGTGACTGAAAAGGACTTGGTGGTCATGGTGGATAAACAGCTGCACACGAGCTGGACATGTGATGCTGTGGCCGAAAGGGCTAATGTCATCCTTGGAGGTATAAACAGGAATATCCAGGAGAAGTAGGGAGGTAAACACCTCTGTATTTGACACTGGTGCGACCACTGCTGGAACACTGTCTAATGCTGGTGTTCACAGTTCAAGAAAGATACTGATACATTGGAGAGGGTTCAAAGAAGAACCACAAGCATGACTGAATGATTGTCAAACATGCCTTGTAGTGAAAGACTCAAGGAATTGAATCTATTTAGCATCACAAAGAGAAGGCTAAGGGGTGACTTGATCACGGTTTATAGGTACCTACATGGGGAAGAGCAATTTGATAACAGAAGACAAGGATCTGACAAGATCAACTGGCTGAAAGTTGAAGCTAGAGAAATTCAGACTAGAAATAAGGTGCAAAGTGTTGAAAGTGAGGCTAATTAACCATTGGAACAACTTACCAAGGTTGTGGTGGATTCTCCAGCACGGGCAATTTTAAAATCAAGACTGGCTGTTTTTCAAAAAGAAATGCCCGAGTTCAAAAAGGAATAAATTCAGGGAAGTTCTACAGGCTTTGAAATGCAGGAGGTCAAATCAGATTATCCTTTCTGGCATTAGACTCTATGCACTGACACCCTCAGTTTTCCTTGTAGTAATAGGCAAGTGATGGGAGACTCCAATACTAGAAATGACCCAGCCTGACCCTGGCTGAGCTTGGGAAGATCAGAACCTGAGGTGCGTTGGCTCTGGGCCATGGGTTGTGCTGAGAGGATGTTATATTTTACATCTCACTTTGGCTTTTATGGGATTTTTTATTCAGTATACACTGAGCACCTCCTGAGGAGGGCACAGACCATGCACGTTTACCGTACTTAATGGCATCCCACAAAGAAACAATGGGAATTCCTTTTCAGTGTCTTTTTACACATGCAAGAGATTGGGACAAGAGTGCTGGAATAGAGTATGACCCAGTCGGTCCAGAAGCGGGGAAAAGAACTTCTTTTCTAGAGCTGGGTGGGAAATGGTTTTGCTGTCCCATGAAAAATTTTGAGATTTCAGAATTTCCCCCAAAATGTCAAAAATTCAAAATTTTCACAAATGGAAAATTTGGAAAGAAAAAAGTCACTTCAGGTCAATCAAAACATTTCACTTCGATAATTTCAAAATGTTTCATCTGGATTTCAACCATTTTCAAAAAAAAAAGTTATATTTTAGTTAGGTTAAATTTCTAAATTAAACATTGTTTCAAGCTGGAAAGCCCATTTTTCCCCCCCATTTAGAAAATGTCAAAAATGGGATGTTTGAACCATTCCCCCATCAAAAATTAGTCAAGCTGAGAAATTTGTTGAAACTGACCTTTCTTCAAAATGTTTCAGTTCTCACAAACTGGTATTTTTTGATGAAAAAAATTCAAGAAATTCCTGACCAGCGATATTAATTTTATTCCAGAAGATGAAACGGCGCGTCTAAAATATTTTCTCTTCGTAAAACCCAGTTTGTTATGATTTTTGAACCAGTAAGTGCCTGATGCTGTGGGCAGAATTTCTGAGGAGGTCAAGTCTGGTAGTTACTGACTTGTTTGCAGAAGGTGAGAATTTTAAACGTAACTTTCTTTAATAGCTCATTAAGGAAGCAAATGTATATTGACAGACCTGGAGGCAGGAAATAGTGTCTTAGTGATGCATGTGTGCTCTTAGGGAGCATGTTTATAATGCAAGAGGAGGGTTGTGTGTTAAGGTAGCTGCTGAGTTTCCTTGACAAATAATGGGCCTGATCCCGCAAACCCTCATTCACAGGAAGAGCAGTGACTCATGTCAATAAGCAAATTCATCACTCGGACTATTTATGCTTTGGCGGTTTTGCATTGCTCTCCTGGCTCAAAGAAGCTATAAACACAGTGTAACACATTAACTGGGCATTCCCCTTGCTGTAGGTCTTCCCCATCCCATCCCCCAGCCCAGGAGGAGTGGCATGAAATGCCTCCGGGATCCAGCTATTTCTGGCTAGCTACAGAAGTTAGAGCAGATTTGGGGCCGCTCTAACTTGTACCAGGGACCAGACAGGTCCTCCTGCCAGCCCCAAGAGCTAAGGACAGCAAAGGCTGTGCAAAACCACTTTTTGCCCTCCATTCTAATCTTGCACCAGCTGTTGCTCAGCCAGACCAGAAAATCTGATGCTAATTTTGTAAGGATTTGCAGGGTTGGGCCCTTCTTGTTCATGGCTGCTGGAGCATAGCTTCTGCACCGTTTGCTCAAAGGACTATTAATGAGCCTAATAAATCTCCTAACATTTGCTAAGGAGCAAATCCAGTCTCCACTTCTGTCATTATTGAAGTCTCTCCATGCAGGAGGGAAAGGGAGGGAGTCCGATTCCAAGGGGCTATGCAAAGCCTGTGAAGGTCCATGTGGACTTCTTGGATGACAGCATGCAGTGGGTGTGTCCAAGTGGGACATGGTCCATCAGGGCAGGGACAGGTGCACGGATCTTCCAGTCCTCCTCCTCCACCTCCACACACTGAGGCAGCGTTAAGGTGTACAAGGCTGAAGTAGCCCTGTTGGATCAGCTCCCTGGGTTTGGGTGGTAGCATGCCTCCCCTTCTTTCCACTGTGTATCTGTCTGGCCCCCAGCCCAGATGCTCAGTCTCAGCCTTGCACTGAGGATTTGCCTCTGGGGATAAGGCGCATGAACCCCTCTTTCACATATTAGCAGCAGGTCATTTCTGGAAAGCAAACCCAGGGCCCAATTCTGCCTTGGGATTTTTGTGTGCAACTCCCATTGATGTCAGAGTGACGGGGTGACCCTGAAGGCAGAATTGAGACCTAAGCCACTAAACCCTATGTTAGCGCTGGCTGCTTGTCAGGTTTTAGAATTTCTTTGCTCACTGTCAGGTCCTGCATCATCCCCGTGGCTGGATCTCCCCTCATTAAGAAGACTATAAGCACGTCCATTCACAAGGTATGTGTGTCATGTTTCCAGACACAGAGAAAAGCCATGAGAATGACACAACACTGACACCCCTTCTAGCCAGTAAAGACTGAGCCATAAAAAAAATAAAAACAGGAGACTACAAAAATCAAACCCAAACCTCTTACCCCAAGCAGAGCTTTTACCTTAAAAAGAGAGACCATGAAATCCACTAGGGTCTTCGTTATTGATTTTACATGACAGGTGCTCAGGCCCTGTTCCTCAAAGGGAACAATGGGAGTTGGGCACCTAAATACCTCTGAGGATCCGGGCCTCAGAGACTATAGGATGTGCAGCAGTATAAATCCTTGAGAGAGAAGATAGGGAACAAGCCTATGGTCAGCGCCTCAGCCAGTGTCAGTTCAGAGCAGCTGTATGAACATCAACCTCTCTAATGAGATCCAAGCATGTATTTCAAGTTCAGTGCATGCTTAAGTGCTTTGCTGAATTGGGACTTACATTTAAAAGTGTCGAATGGCTTTTTAAAAAAATCATTTTCTGGCAATAGGATTTGTAAACACATCCCATCCTGCAGTCTTCCCATCACCTTGTTATAACAAACATTGGCTCTGGGGGATTGAGCTCAATTATCTTCACCCCTTTTCACCTTTGAGTCCACCAGCAAGGTGGAATTTCACTAAACAGATCCTCTCCCATGACCTCCCTCTATGCCTAACCCTTCTCTTCCCCGCAGACACTTTTTAAAACTTCATTTTGAGACCTCAGGTAAAATTTTCAGAAGCACTGACGTGATTTAGAAGCCCAAGTCTCATTTTCAAGTGACTTAGGCACCTAGGGCCAGATTTTTAAAAAGGTATTTAGTTGCCTAAAGATGGGGCGAGGCGCCTAGTGGGATTTTAAAATGGCTTCTCCATATGGACACTTTTGAAAATCTTAGAAGGTGCCTCTTCATCTTCGGGCATCTAAATCCCTTTGAGAATCTGGCTGTTGGGACCCTAAATCCCCAGGAAAGTCAGCCCAATTCAGGCTGCTAAATCACGTAGGCATTTTTCAAAATGTTACCCCAATCTCAGTTAAAATTTAGCAGAGTCCCTTGCCTTTATTCCACAGAGAAAGTATTTTCACACCTACACCAAAGTAGTTGAAAAATCCATTGGTATAATTTATTTCATGTACATTAGTTTGGGGATAATTGTTTAAAGTTGTGTTGAAGAATGTTTTAATATCAGATTATTTCTAAGGACATATCCGGCTCCACACAAAGACCTTCTATTCCCCCACAGTGCCCAAGAGGAAATAAAATTGCACAGAAGCAGAATTTCTTTCCTAACTGCATCGAAATCCAATTTTAAAATGAATACGCGGACAGGATACAAACTGTTGTTGTATTCAGTAGATCTTTGATATTGGACAGCATCCCATATTATTTTGCTCTGAAGCTCCAGTTTGCAGCTCTAACGCCTCAACCTAAAACATGTGCTCGGTGTCGGTATATTATCTGCATATATGCCTCTCCATCTGTATGGTATTGGATGGTGATAAAAATCTCTTTAGAAAAAAAAATCACCACCACCAGGCACTAAACTCTCTGTAAATAATAACCACAAATGGATTTGTCTGCTTTTGATTTCAAAACACACGAATGTCAGAGTCCATAATGCTTCCCCGGTCGATTGAAATATATTTCCATATCATAACATTCTGACTCCCTCCTGTTTATTACTGATCCCAGCCATCCTGTAACAAATCTATTCAGGGAGGCCCATGAAAAGGGAAAGAGAAATGCAATCCATTCAGCAACCTTTGCTTCTTCGGACACCCTCTGTCTCCTCCTCTGGTTCATAAAGAACTTTTTGTTGGTTCTTTATGCAGCCGGCTGGATCATGGTTTATGCTGTCTGCAAAACATGAACAGTACGGGGATCGTTTGACCTTGGATGTGTTTATTGCAGTGGAGGGAAATTAGCAATAAATAAAGGCAAGTGGGCAGAAAAAGACGGAGACCCTCGGGGACTCTTGTGTCTGTAGGGTCAGAGTCAAAAGAGGCTTGATTTGCGGCTATATTTTAACTCAGTCACTGGAATAATTTATCAGAGCAAGGACAAGTCTAATCTGAGTGCTTGCAATATAATGGAGATATACTGTACTTACCCTATGCAATTATAGCCTGCTGGGTCTTTACTTAGGGCCTGATCGAGCAAAGTAATTTAGTAGGTGTTTAAGCATGTGAGGAGCTGTATTGATTTCAGTGGGATTACTCATGTGCTTAAAATTAAGCACATGCTTACATACAATGCTGGCTCAGGGCCAGAGGACACAGTACCTTGCAGAATTGAGCCACTCGGCCCTGATTCATCAGGGTTCTTAAGCATGTGCATAAAATGAATGGGGCTGCTTATTGGCTTAATGTAACGCATATGCTTATGTACATTGCTGAACTGGGGGTCTAGGGCCAGATCCGACTCCCACTGACGTTAATGGGAAAACTCCGGTTGCCTTTAAGAGGTGTTGAATTGGATCCCTTTGTGAGAGTCCTTTCTGGGTCTCACATTAGTTTTAAGTGGCCTCCAATGAAATTACACTTCATTTACACCAGTGTATGGGAGAGCAGGATCGGGCCCATCCCTTTTTTTAAGTCAGCTGCTCTGCTTGTGTCTAACTCGTCTTCCCCACGATGGATTGCTTTTCCTTCGGAAGACCATTGAAAGGGTTTGAATAATACACCAGGAAAGAACAGACCAATACATTCAGTACTCAAAAGATTAAAGACAACACTAAAAAAAACAAAAACGCTTTCCTGTATCACAGCACAGGTGTTTGTTTAGCTTAACCAAACACAGCACAATATATGAAAGACACAAACTAATAAAGGCCCTTCGTTTTGTAAAACTAGCCTTCAATTAGTCAAAACTTTTACCTTCTTTTTTCTCCACAGATGCTTTTATCTATTACTGTTTTATAGGAGTTGCATATGTGGGATCAGGGTTTGTTTTGTTTTCCTTTTCAGTCAATTAAAGTCGTGCTTAGCAGACTTATGTGGCAGGTGTACGTGCCTCGGGCAAGGGCAGAGATGGCTCTCACCCAAATTCACTCTCAGTCAGCTGCCTTCACTAATTGTTGTACCTATCAGCCTGCTTTCATTGTAGATGAACAGTGAACCTACTTAAGAGCTGAACAATCAGCTTTATGCGGAAGCCACCAGGGAAAATGCAACATGTGGAAATAAAGAAGAGGACTGAAATGAGAAGGGCAGAAATGTGTTGGCAATGCTCAGGATCAAAGAAGAGATGCAAGGAGCTTTCAAGCTTGCTTTAAATATTCGTTCCCAGGAAAACACGACTATGGTCCAAGACTAGCATCCCACAATGCAATCTGTCTTCGGTACTTACATGGCCCCATCATCCTAGTATCTGAGAACCTCTCAATCTTCAATGCATTGATCCTCTCAACCCCCCTACCAGGGAGGGCAGTGCTGTTATGCCCATAGTACAGATGGAGAAATGAATCACGGAGAGGCTAAGGCCCAGTTTTTAAAAGGCATTTAGGGATTGCTGCACTCAGGGTTGCAACACCTAACTGATTTAGGAGCCTATGTTTCATTTTCAAAAGGGATTTAGGCAGTCCTTCACTGGAGATGGCTTTCCTATGTAAAAAACCCCAGTCATGAAGTTAAGGTCCAATTTCTCCTTTCCCTGCAGAGCTAGAAATGGGGAGTTTGTCTGCTTTTCAAAGGAGACATATAGCATTTGCTTCTGCCACTGGGAAACCCACCTGGTATCCTGCCAGCTTACCTGCCTCACCTGGCCGCTCCCCTGGCAGGCTACCAGGGAGCTGGGGCTTCTGGGAAACCCCAAAATGTTCTTGCTGTGGGAACGTAGGTGTTTTCTAAATGAAATATTGCAGGATTTCACTTCCATGACAATGTTAGCGGTGTCGGCTTTTTTCCTGATCGGGGACAATTTCCTCCGCCCCCAAAACCTCAAATAATTTTAGACTCATAGACTTTAAGGTCAGAAGGGACCATTATGATCATCTAGTCTGACCTCCCGCATGATGCAGGCCACAAAAGCTGACCCACCCACTCCTGGAATAATTCTCTCCCTTGACTCAGCTGTTGACGTCCCCAAATCATGATTTAAAGACTTCAAGTCGCAGAAAATCCTCCAGCAAGCGACCCCCCTGCCCCATGCTGCGGAGGAAGGCGAAAAACCTCCAGGGCCTCTGCCAATCTACCCTGGAGGAAAATTCCTTCCTGACCCCAAATATGGCGATCAGCAGAACCCCGAGCATGCGGGCAAGATACTCCAGCCAGACCCACATTGACCATTGATAGTAATTACCAGCGATGGCATGTTATTGACCTATTGACTAAAATCACGTTATCCCATCAAACCATCCCCTCTATAAACTTATCAAGCTTAATCTTAAAGCCAGAGAGGTCTTTTGCTCCCACTGTTTCCCTCAGAAGGCTGTTCCAGAACTTCACCCCTCTGACGGTTAGAAACCGTTGTCTAATTTCAAGCCTAAACTTCCCGACGGCCAGTTTGTATCCATTTGTTCTTGTGTCCACATTAGTACTGAGCTGAAATAATTCCTCTCCCTCCCTGGTATTTATCCCTCTGATATATTTAAAGAGAGCAATCATATCCCCCCTCAGCCTCCTTTTGGTTAGGGTAAACAAACCGAGCTCCTCGAGTCTCCTTTCATATGACAGGTTTTCCATACCTCGGATCATCCTAGTGGCCCTTTTCTGTACCCGTTCCAGTTTGAGTTCATCCTTTTTAAACATGGGAGACCAGAACTGCACACAGTACTCCAAATGAGGTCTCACCAGTGCCTTGTATAACGGAAGCAGCACCTCCTTATCCCTACTAGAAATACCTCGCCTAATGCATCCCAAGACCGCATTAGCTTTTTTCACCGCCACGTCACATTGCCGACTCATAGTCATCCTGCGATCAACCAGGACTCCGAGGTCCTTCTCCTCCTCCGTTACTTCCAACCGATGCGTCCCCAGCTTATAACTAAAATTCTTGTTAGTCATCCCTAAATGCATCACCTTACACTTCTCACTATTAAATTTCATCCTATTACTATTACTCCAGTTTACAAGGTCATCCAAGTCTCCCTGCAGGATATCCCGATCCTTCTCCGAATTGGTAATACCTCCCAACTTTGTGTCATCCGCAAACTTTATCAGCCCACTCCTACATTCGGTTCCGAGGTCAGTAATAAATAGATTAAATAAAATCGGACCCAAAACCGAACCTTGAGGAACTCCACTGGTAACCTCCCTCCAACCTGACAGTTCACCTTTCAGTACGACCTGCTGCAGTCTCAAATCTGGCCCTTTGCTTTTTGATATTGACTTTAGAAAATACAGGATCACACCCATGGTAACTAGCCCTAATTCAGCAAAGCACTTAGTCTTAAGCATGTGCTGAAGTCCCTCCCAATTCACTTGCTTCACTTTAAGCAAATGCTTAAGTGCTTTGCTGACTCAGCGCTTAAGGCACCTGGCTGGTCAGGCAGAGGGATGGAAAAATGGTATGAATAAACATTTGAAAAACTCTCTCGAATGTTCCTTAAATAGTTCTTCTGTAATATGAGGTATGGAAAGAGGAGATGATCATGAGATGTGGGATAAAGGTTTTATTGGCATTAGTTTGAGGTGACCTGTAGAACTCACGGAGAGCTGTACCCATTTGTGAGCAATGCAGCCATCCTACACTGTGCAGAGTTTTATTCATTCACATCTTGCACCACTCAGAAATTGTTTTTCATTTTAACACAACCCTAGAAATGCTGAAAACTGGAGCGGTTTTAACCTATGGAATGAGAGTAGGAAGACAAGAAAACAGGCTTATGTGCTATCTCCATATTAATTGCCTATACAGTCATTCAAGACTATTATTTGTATCACAATAATATCTCAAGGCCCCCACTGAGATCAGGACCCCCATGGTGTTAGGTGCTGCACATACAAGTAATAAGAGACAGTCTCCGCCCTGAAGAGCTTATGCTCTAACTAGTCAAGTTGGACAAAAGCAGCAGCATTATTCCCATTTTACAGATGGGGAACTGAGGCACAGGGACATTAAATGACTTACAAAAGATCACACAAGATAAACACAACTTGTATTGGATCTTATTTCTTTTAATGCTGAGTTTTAACTATAAGACAATCTTTCCACTCTAAGAAAAGTGGCGTGTATCAAACCTCACTTTAATAAACCTTATTCTTTTGTCCTGCCAGGCTGCCAAGAAAAATAAATATTTCTGCTTTCTTTAAATGTATTTTTCTCATTGATGAGATGCCCCCTCCTTCCGAATACATTCTGTTATTTGCTGCTGCAACATTCTCGGTTAGTTTGACAGTTAGTAATTAGAGACCCTGTGAGGAGTAAATGCCTCGTTATGTAAAATAAAATGTTAAACTGGGCGATAATGGAGGAAATTAATAATGCCCAGAAGATGTTAAAGGTAAATATAATTGTAAGGTAAACATACTGGCTTTAAATATTGGCTTTTATGTGACAGCTGCTTTTGACTCTTATTCACAGCAGTAATTTACAGGCAGCGGCTTTTGCTTAGGCACACAATAAAATTTTTTGCTGAATTCTCATTGTCTTAGTTCTTCTCCTTTCTTGCTCATGAGGTCGTCTTGACCATCATTTTTTCTTGACCAGCGAGACATGTTAACACCATTATGATCCTGATGTTGTGTCACAGAGCGCAACGAGAGAAAAAAAAAAATACATAAAAATAATATCTCCCTGCCAGCCTCAGGAACAGCTGGTATTTACTTTCAGGATAGCCATATTTCCATACTTCAATGAGCACACTGGCTCGGGCTGCTTAAAAGGAGCTGTTCCTTCTGTGGATTGCAATGCTGATAGACAATATCTCCCAGACCCCCCTTCAAGGATGTCACAAGTTCATGGCCCTGAATCAGGGCAGCACTTCGGCACATGATTCATTTTAAGATCAGGCTTAAATCCCGCCACATCTGATGGGTCTCTGTGCAGGGGAGAGGATCTCCCCGTATGGATCCAATTACAGGGCTGAGGCAATACAGAGTAAAGCGGACACAGAGGACGACCAGGGAATGAGCCTGTTTGGGAGACCTGGGGTGAAATTCTGGCCCCATTGAAGTCAATGGGGCCAGGGTTTCATCCTGTCTATTTAACACACTCACTCAGGATTGGGCCTCGTTTAAAACCCATTTAAACATGACAAATATGAAAGATGGACTTGAAAGTTCGGGGCTGCGTGTTCAGGTTAGGTCTAAGTGTGTGTGTGTGTGTGTGAGTGTGTGTGAGAGAGAGAGAGAGAGAGAGAGAGAACATAAGAAGGGCCATACTGGGTCAGAACAAAGGTCCATCCAGCCCAGTATCCTGTCTGCCGACAGTGGCCAATGCCAGGTGCCCCAGAGGGAGTGAACCTATCAGGTAATGATCAAGTGATCTCTCTCCTGCCATCCATTTCCACCCTCTGACAAACAGAGGCTAGGGACACCATTCCTTACCCATCCTGGCTAATAGCCATTAATGGACTTAACCTCCATGAATTTATCCAGTTCTCTTTTAAACCCTGTTATAGTCCTAGCCTTCACAACCTCCTCAGGCAAGGAGTTCCACTGGTTGACTGTGCGCTGTGTGAAGAAGAACTTCCTTTTATTTGTTTTAAACCTGCTGCCTATTAATTTCATTTGGTGGCCCTAGTTCTTATATTATGGGAACAAGTAAATAACTTTTCCTTATTCACTTTCTCCACACCACTCATGATTTATATACCTCTATCATATCCCCTCCAGTCTCCTCTTTTCCAAGCTGAAAAGTCCTAGCCTCTTTAATCTCTCCTCATATGGGACCCGTTCCAAACCCCTAATCATTTTAGTTGCCCTTCTCTGAACCTTTTCTAACACCAGTATAGAATGAATTCAAATTGCAAATAGGAGCATATACATCATTAAGGGCCTGACCCAATGCCATAGCATGCAGGAAAACCACTTGAAGATTGAGCTTGTCCATATAGATCCCAATTCACCGGTCAGTCTCTAGTCATTAAAGCATGTGTTTAACTAAATGCATGTGATTAAGTTTCATTCTTTCTATCTTCTGTGGTCCCCAGAAGTATTTCTTCACACAATGCACAATCAACCTGTGGAACTCTTTGCCAGGGGATGCTGCGAAGGCCAAGACTATAACAGGGTTCAGAAAAGAACTAGATTAGTTCATGGAGGATAGGTCTATCAATGGCTATTAGCCAGGATGGGCAGGAATGGTGTTCCTAGCCTCTGTTTGCCAGAAGCTGGGAATGTGCGACGGGGGATGGATCACTTGGTGATTACCTGTTCTGTTCATTCCCTCTGGGGCACCTGGCACTGGCCACTGTCAGAAGACAGGATACTGGGCTAGATGGACCTTTGGTCTGACCCAGTCTGGCCGGTCTTATGTTCATTAATATAGTATCTGAGCAGCTTTCAGTCTTTAATGTATTTATCTTCATACAGCCCCTGTGAGGTAGGATAGTGCTATTATCAGTGTTTCACTGATTGGGAACTGAGGCCTCAAGAGGCTAAGTGACTTGCTTAAAGTCACACAGGAAATCTGTGGCACAGCAGAGAATTAAGCTTTGGTTTCCCAAGTCTTAAGCTAGTGCCATAACCATTGGGCCATTCTTCCGCTCCATGCTTTAATGGGCACTGATTCAGGCCCACATACAGCCCCCACTTGTGAAACTAGTTTGGAGGGTTGTTCTGTTTCTGGCGTGTATAAGATGCTTCTATCACCTTTTTAAAAACTGATTCCTACTTTGGGAAAACATAGCCATCCGGGGGCCAGCTCCGTGATTGGTGTGGATTGGTGTAACGCCATGGACTTCAGTGGACCTGGGCTGAGGATCTGGCAAGCCCAAAGGATTTACATTCCAGGAGTCTCAAACTAGCTTCACGAAGCAAAAACAAAACAGTTGACGTTCACAAAACCGCAGACTCCACGAAGTTCGGACTGCCCTAATTTTGACTAGCCCAGGAGAGAAAGCCATCCATTTAGTGTTATTGTGTCGAATTCCTCTCACCACCCTGCAAACTGCACGGCCTTTTAGGGTGACCAAATGTCCCGATTTTATAGGGACAGTCCCGATTTTGGGGGCTTTTTCTTATATAGGCACCTATTACCCCCCACCCCCGTCCCGATTTTTTACACTTGCTGTCTGGTCACCCTACGGCCTTTGCTAGCAGGAGCTGCTGCACTCTGCATTTGTACTGGGTGGGGATTTGTCAGCTCAGATTCATTTAATTAGTTATGAGGCTCTGCACTGCTCTGCATAACGCTTAGGCCTGGTCTACACTATAGATCGATGCAAGGTAGCTTATGGCCACCTAGCTATGGAAGTGTCTACGCTTAAATTTCGCTCCTGCCAACATAACCACCCCACCACGCCGACTTAAAAACTCCCCCTCCACAGGTGGTGTAGAGTCAAGGTCGATGTAGTTAGGTCGACGCAGCATCAGTGTAGACACTGCACTGCTTACGTCAACTGGCTTTCGGGAGCCTTCCCACAATGCCCCACACCGACAGTACAATCGATACAAGCACTCCTGGTGAGGACGCACACTGCCGACACATGCAGCAAAGCGTAGACCTCCATGAGCGATTTAATTACTGTGGTGGCCGTATGCAGACGCAAGTTAGGTCGACTTAATTTTGTCCTGTAGACGTGGCTTTACACATTGCACAAAGGCACTACATGATGCTTTACAGGCAAATGAAATGACAGATCTGTGCCCTGAGGTGCTTACCCATGAGGCATTTGATCTTGCAATCCTTATTCTCAGGAGTTGCAAGCACACCGTTCCCTCGACTGCAATGGGGCTATGAATGCATGTAAGGACTGCAGGAGTGAACCAAAGCTTAGACATAACTAGGGCTGATCAAAATGGTCCACTGAAAACTTTCAGTGTAAAATTGGGTTTTTGATTAAAAAAATATTTGCACAGAAAGTGTTGGTGTTCCTCAAGGAAGATACTTGAGAAAAGCTTGAAAATATAAACTCGATAGGCTCAAAAAGCAGATACAAATATCAAGACCTCAAAGTATGATTTTGCTTTAAAAAAAAAAAAAAAGCCATGAAAACAGATTTGTGGATGGGAAAACAAATCTTTTTGTTTGAGGCAGCTTTTGAACAAAAACCAATACTTTGGGGGCCAAAATGTGATTCTCCCCCCGCCCCTCCCGGGTTTTTGGTTTTCTGCTGAAAATTTCAACAAAAATGAAGTTTTTTCTCCCCCATTTTCATCTAAATTTCCTGCAAGTCAAAAATCCTTTTCCCAACCAGCTGTTGAGAACACAGCACAGGATGGCAGTAAACAAAGGATGGGGTGAGGCATACGGGCAAATGAGAAGGCAAGGCGATATCAAGCATTCACAATTCTAAAGAGAGACATGTACAACCGCTCATTCAAATAATTTCCACAGGGCCTGATCCAAAGTCTACTGAAGTCAATGGGAATCTTCCTATTCACTTCAATGGGCTTTGAATCAGGCCCTTGATTGGATGGGATCCCTTTCTGGGCTCAGTTGTTATTTTGGGGACTGTAAGGAGAGTCCTAGTCTCTCTGACCACCCTACCACCACCTGCTCAGTTTATGCACAGGCAATCTGGCTGCTACTGACTAGCTATCAAGTACAAAATCAAACACCTGTGTGCCAGATAGGCACAGTGTGTGTGTGTGTGTGTGTGTTTGCTTAGGGCATTGCTGATCTATCTGCACAATGTTCCATGTGCCAGATGCTTTCCTAGGAAAGGGATGGAGAAGAGAGGCCATGAGACTGAAAGTCCATAGTACAGTCGTTAAACAATTTGTTTTTCCGATCCTGCTCATCCGGTTATAACCTCCTGCTGGATTTTCTATCCCCCTCTTTTCACCATATTTAATTTCTCCTCTAATACTCAATGAAACTCTCAGCCGTGGCTTGCCAATGTAATTTGCTTTCTCTTTGCTCTGACACAGCACTAATTCCCATGAAACATAACATGCTAGACTAGGTTTCAGAGTAGCAGCCGTGTTAGTCTGATATGCATCTGAAGAAGTGGGTTGTAGCCCACGAAAGCTTATGCTCTAATAAATTTGTTAGTCTCTAAGGTGCCATAAGTACTCCTGTTCTTTATGCTAGACTAGGGATACTCAGACTGAGGCTTGCGAGCTGCAGTTGGCTCTTTAATGTTTGTCTTTGCAGAGCATGCTATTAAAACACTGTGATTTAATTATTAACCAATCAGGATGCTTTTACTATGGTCACTTGTTTCCTTGCTCATGGAGAGCTGTTGAATATATAGTGCTATAGTAAATGAAACAAGGAATTCACACAATGGTGGCTCTTTTGGGTAATGTTGAACGCTAATTTGGCTCCTGAACCACTGAGGTCTGAGTATCGCTGTGCCAGACAGTCATGCGTGCTGATCCACCATTCTCAGTTAGTAATTCCAGTGTTGCCAACTCTCATGTGATTTTATCACAAGTCTCATGGTTTTCAGTATTTTTCTTAAAGCTCCAGCTCATGGAGTCATGTGATTACAAGAACCTCAGTTTTCACTGCTTAAAAAGCATGTTTCTAGCCCTCTTGGTTGCAGAGAAAAGCCTGATGACCTGAACTCTACCGGCTCAGAAAGCAGAAGTCAAATGAACAAACCCCAGATTTACAGAAATCTTATGATTTTTAAGCCAATCCCATGATTTTGGGGCCCTGACTCACGATTTTGGAATGCTTGACTGGCAGTACCCCATCATTCCAAAGTGAATTTAGCACTGTTGAAAGGTGTTAGATAGTGGAGTAAGCACAGGTCATCCCCTGAATTCTAATCCTATGTATTCCACTGATTTGCGGTGTGGTCTTGGGCAAAACATTTACTCTCTGCATTGTATTGCATATTTTAACTGTAAAAGCACCTAACGCCAGGGATAGGAACTTAAGTAGAAATCAAAACTATAAATATATATTGGTAGACTGGCGGTCTGGAAAGGGGCTGTAGATGTCCTGCCCCATGTTGTGTGATGCAGAAGCAGTTGGAACTAGTCACTGAATAAAGAGGAGCTCTTTGAAGCACTTTGGGCCCAGAGTGATTTCTGAACACCACAAGACGACTCTAGGAAAGAACATATCCTTTTTCCTAGATAACACAGGGTTTAGATGGGTTCTTTTTGGCTGGGAACTTACTTTTGTTTTGGTTCAAATGGGCTCATTTCTGAGTTCATGATGGAATATGAAAGAAATCGAAGGTGAGATTTTCAGAGATGCATACGTTTTGGAAACCAATTTCCCTTTAACATTAATTAAATGAAATGAATTTATTAAAACTGAGTGTTCAAATCCCTTAGCAGCTTTGAAGATTTCAGCCGAAGTTTTTGAGTAGTTTTGCATTTTGCACACCTTTAACATTTTTCCTAAAATATTTGTTATTTTTAATGCTACACCAGACAAGGAGAAAAGAAAAATGTGCTTTAACCCTCTCTTCTCCCAGCTCCCTGTGTCCTTCTCCCAGTATTACCAGCCCCAAAGATCTAAAACTTATGAGTCACAGCCTGACAAAATAATAAAACTGTTAATTATGAGGGGGTTTTTTTAATTAAAAAAAATAGCTGTGTTCTTTTTATTTGCCTTCTGTTTAAGCCTTTAGAGTATACTTGGGTCATGTTTTCAAGCTCTTCTCTGAAGCAATAAGGCCTAGAAAATCATTAAAAAAAAAACCCCTAAAACCCTGAGATTCTCACATAATCACAGGACTCCAAGAGCTGGGACCTTAAGAAACACCAAAAATCACAAGACACAAGATAAAATTGGAGGAGTTGACAATACCGTTATATACTTTGGGCTTGATTCCGGTTTACACTAAGGCTGTTTTGCACAGCTCTTGCAGTATACATAGGCCTTACATTTACTCTCACTTTATGGACCCTTTATATTGCCTGAGTGATGTGAAGTGGCTTTAGTGTAACTGAGAATTTGTCCCTTTGGACCGGATTCTTAGTTTGAGGAAGAACTCTACAGAATTCTGGCAGTATAAAGGGGTCTTAAAATTAGCATATATGTAACGTATACCCATTTGCGCTGCCAAAGCACGGTAAATGAGAAATCAGGCCAATTATGTTCTAGTTCCTCCAATCAACTCCAGAAAATAATCAGGATCTATAGCAGAAAACAGTGTCAAATATTTCAGTATCAAGCGTCTTTTATGGTTAAATGGTGGATGGGAATCATTGTTTCAAAGACCAAAATATTGATTACAAAGGGCATGCAGTAAACACAACCTGAATCTGTTCTCTGGGGCTGTAATCACATTCTCACTTACAATAGGAGAATAGCTGGGAGAACTGTTTAACTGTTTACTACTTCAAGACATTTTAAAAGGTAATGAATGTACAAACATCACAGGAAAAGAGCACTCTGGTAACATGGCTTAGGCTCATGATAGAAAATTCAAACAATATTAGACTCAAAAAGTCAACATTAGACACACTTCTACTAAGGACCTACAAACAAACAGAGTTCCTCTGTACACACATTAACAAACACAACTCAAATGATGATGGCTGCTTTCACCTTTTCAGTGCCTCCGTTTAATATACAAGCATTGTAGTGGTTATTGTTTATTTCCAGATACGAGAGAGCCATTTGCTAAGGGTTTTCACTTTTAGTGCATTTTATGCTGGCGACTCTGGTGTATCTTACAGCCTCTTGGGAAGTGCAGGGTTGGACTGAGGACTCACTCTTAAGAGTTATTCTACCAGATTCCCAGTGGAGTATTCAGAGTTTGTGCACCCGTGGGTTTGAGAGCTATGAGATCTTGCAATAACCCGACTGTGGAACAAGAACAAACCTCTTTTCAGGGAGCCAGCTGTAGGAACACTTGGGGAATGTCTACACTGCAAAAAAACCAGAAAACTCATCTACAGACAGGGCTTGTGGGGCTTGCATTATGGAGCTAAAAATAGCTATGTAGTCATTCCTGCTCAGTCTGGAGCTCAGCCTTTGAAACCTGTCGAGGGGGTGAGTTTCAGAGCCCAAGCGAGAATGTCTATATTGCTATTTTCAGCCCTGCAGCGCAAACCCGAGTCTGTAGCTCCAGGCTCTGAGACTCGCTGCCCAGGGGTCTTTTTCTGTAGTGTAGACGTACCCTTGGCTCTCGGCAAGCTGGGGTGTAAATTTACCCCACACTAGCCTACTGTGTACTTGGTTTCCATGTCGGCCCTTCTTAGGGTGACCAGATGTCCCAATTTTATAGGGACAGTCCCGATTTTGGAGTCTTTTTCTTATATAGGCTCCTATTACCCCCACCCCGTCCCCATTTTTCACATTTGCTGTCTGGTCACCCTAGCCCTTCTGCCGTGTACTAAAAGGTTCCTAATGTGCTTTAATCTGTTTCAAAGCAGAGCACATCAAAGTGCACTAGAGCAGGGGTAGGCAACCTATGGCACATGTGCCGAAGGCGGCACGCGAGCTGATTTTCAGTGGCACTCACACTGCCTGGTTCCTGGCCACCGGTCCGGGGGGCTCTGCATTTTAATTTAATTTTAAATGAAGCTTCTTAAACATTTTAAAACCCTTATTTACTTTACACACAACAATAGTTTAGTTATATATTATAGACTTATAGAAAGAGCCCTTCTAAAAACGTTAAAATGTATTACTGGCACGCCAAACCTTAAATTGGAGTGAATAAATGAAGACTCGGCACAGCACTTCTGAAAGGTTGCCGACCCCTGCACTAGACAATGGCTACACAGAGAGACCTAGTGTGTAGCAGACTACTGTGGGGTAGATTCACACCCAGTTTGTTGTGAATTAAGCGTTTCTATAGACAAGCCCTTTCCCCAGGTTTCACACTGGCATACCATTGCTTTCAGTGGAGTTACTACCGATTTACATCGGGGTAAGTGAGAGGAGAATCAGATGCTGTGCTCCATATTTACAACTTTGAGCTTGAAGGAAGCTGCAGCGTATGGGAAATCCCTTTTTCTAATGACAAAGATGAGACGACCATGAAGGTATATTAAAAAACCCTAATACGAGGGCTAATTACCAATGATACGAGAAGCCACCACCCTGGTCACCGGCTGACAGAAGGCTAAATCCATGAGAAGCTCCACAAGTTGAAGGCCGTGCGACACAGCTGACCCGATGCAGGGAGAAGTTCTCCCGCCCACATAGCGCTGTGCACACGAGCACTTGTGCCAGCGAAACGTATGTCGCTCAGGGGCGTGTTTTTTCACACCCCTGAGCAACATAAGTTTTGCTTACATACGTGGTAGTGTAGACGTGGCCTTAGCTACAGGTGTTTCAGCTGACTTCTGCATTCAGAGGAGGGGCTGAGCGGAGGGCGGGGCCTCCAAATGCACAGAGCACAGAAGAGTCTGCTTTAGCTCCTCCCCCTGCCTGTGCATCGTTCCCAAAGAGGCAGAACTGCGTGGGGTGGACGTTAATGCTGCATTAACCTTGTAAGGACTCAGAAAAACTGAGTCAGGACTTTAGGATTGGTCCATAGTGATCAATGCCCCTTTGTGCAACCAATCAAAGATCATGCTGGCTAAGCCTCCCTGTGAAGTGAAACTGGCTCCGTAAATGAGATTAGCCGTGTCCTCTGCCCAGTCTGTCACAAGAGAACCAACAATCTGTCCAGCAGCTACCACATTGGAATGTGTATGGGATATGCGGATGGTGAGCACCCTGGGAGTACTTTAGCAGCTAATCCTGAGCCAGACGGCCTGCATAGACAGACTATTGCAGGCCGACAGCATGTAGCCCAAAACCTGTCAGGCCAAAACTTTGCTCTTCTGGCACCAACCCATACGTCCCAGCATAGGCAGGCATGACTATTAATTATTATTACTAGTCGTTTATTCATGTACTGCCTCTATAGCTAGTGTCATCTAGTAGTCTTCTCCTCCAAACGGTCACTAGGACACCAGCTTATGTTCAACATGTTCTCTAAGTGTACACTGTGTTTCATTTAGAGAAACAGCATTGTGACTAATGAAAGATGATTGATGATGATTACTACATTAGCACATGGAGGCTTCAGGCAGAACCGGGGTTCCATTTTGCAAGGCACTGAAGAAACGCAAAAGCAAAGATGCTCTTTCTTCATATAAAGATAGAGGAGAGGTGTGGGGAATGGATGGATGGATAGACAGATAGAGGAGAGATGTGGGGGATGGATGGATGGATAGTCTTATCATAGTTTAATTAATCACAATTTTCAGTTCTCTGAACCATGATTTCTACTGACAAGTGTAACGCATCTCTAGGGCTGGACCTTCAAAGACTCAGCACCCACAACTGAGGCTAGATTTCCAAAAGAAAGATTTCTCTTTTCTTTTAGGCATCTAAATTAAAGGTCCTTTTTAAAGCACCCAGCAGCTCCTACTATTTAGGTGTCTAAGTGGGAGATTTGGGTGCTGAATTTCTTTGAAAATCTGTCCCTAAATATTTAATTGAATAATGAGATCAGCGTTTCTTGATGCCAGCAATGAAACAGAAGCACGGTATTTAGAAAACAATGATTTCTGGCATGCTGCATAATTTACAAGAAGGGAACATAATATCTTTGACAACATTTCTGGTCTAACTGTTGGTGCTGCAGAGAGAAAATATTTCATCATTGTGCTTCAGAGAGGGTGAAACTATTCTACACGTACCAAATTTTACCCTGAAGATCTTTCTGACCGAAGGGAAAGTCTGCTAATAAAGCACATCCTAATTGTTATTGGCCCTGTGCCTCCTAGCAAGATAGTCAATAGCACAAAAGAGTCAAATCCTGGACTGATGCTGCTCTTCATAGTCTCTGATAATGCAATGCTCTTCTACAGGATCAAGGTATTAAGGTTTAGGTTATTTGTATTGATTTTATGTGCTGCCATGCTGTGTCAGTCATGCTCATATTTGTGGTTCACAAATTCCTCCTTTAAATGTCACAGCCATTTCATCTCCTTTTGCCATCAATACTGCAAACCACTGGGTCTGTTTATTAACCCCAAATGCCTGTATTGTTGTAGGAAGCTTTATATAAATGCATTCACAGAACAATCTCTGTACAGACATTTTTTGGACCAAATTCTTATTTAAAAAGAAATAATAATACAAGGACCAAAAACATTGCTTTAAAATGTGTTCTTCTTTCATGGTCACAGAATCATACATTGTTCCAGACAATTCTTAGGCCCTCTAGTGGCTAATAGGTTGTTTTAAATGTCTGAAATTCACTAGTAAATATTTAAATATGTAAGTGTAACTAAGTTTAATTCCATGTGCAATTATATATATTTATACTAAGAGCTGGACTTTTTGCATTGACATTTTCACTGCTGATCAGACTGCTCTGTCAATTGCAAGGAAAACTACAGAGACAACTTCATCACGAGTATAAAGGATTTTAGCTTTGTCAAGACAGCCTTTTATAATCTGGAGTAATTCTTACAAAGCTATACAGATAACTAAGTGAGCTATCAATTTTAGGCAAATATACGCCCCCCCCCCTTGCTGTGTTAAATAAATGGGAAAAGCCACAGGGATATCTACAAACATATAAGGATAATGACTGTATTTATTAGCCATTGTCCTATTTCATCTGTGATCCTTTAACAAACACGCAGCAGAAATAAAAATAGCAAACATGTTTTCCCTTATTTCTCTGCAAGCGCTTACTTAAGCTTTTATTATATTTGGCCATGGGACATTCGGTAAACTTACTGATGATATCAGAGAATGATTTTACAAACAGTAAAAGTTACACTATTGACACCTCCAAATTCTGGAGTATTTACATTGTGTTAGGTGCACACTTGCTCAGTAAGATTAACAAACATTACTAGAAAGGCTATGGCCAAATCCACCCTGGTTGTTTATAAAACCTTTACAACTCATCAGCTTCCACTAACATACTGGCACTGTTCAATTACCATCACTTTTAGAGAGCCTTAGCAAAACATCCAGTGCCCATGTAAATAGACAAATCTGAAAACTAGCTGGTCTGTTGGCTTACATACTGTAGGTAATGTTTTCTTTTGCTCAAATTTGTTCTAGAAACTAATCACGCTCTGATAAAGCCATCTGCAAATATGAGAAAGATTGACATCCACATGTCAAAGTTTACACAGCCTGACCAAGTGTACATATAGTACAGATGATGTTAGGGCCCTGCTGTTCGGAGTTTCTTCAGGCCATGTTGGAATGGAACATGCCGTATAACAATGCAGGCTTCTGTGCATCAGCCAAGCCTGCCTGTGGAGTTATTAGAAGATGTCACTTCCAAACATATTTTACACTCTGAAACTGGGGCATTGGTGGCGCCATGAAAATTCCTCCCAAAACGTACTCTGCACACCAGCACTTTATCATAGAGCACAGCATCGATCCGAGATAGGAATTATTCACATCCCTTATGAAAGCAAACCTTAAAGCGACAAATCATTTTCACCTAATGTGATTGAAATGCTGTCCAGCTGTTGGTGGAACTGGTGGGGAGCAGAGATGACATGTAACTCTTGGTGGTGGTGGTGGGGGCACAATTTAAAGGTTGGGGGGGGGGGGAGAGAACGTGACCACCTCATGCATTGCCTCTGGGCTGTGGAGCACCAGGGCAGCGGTGAGCGAGCACCTTCAGGGAGCAGCTCATAGCAGCCAGGGGCCAGCGCCAGGAGTTTGGAAATCGTCCTGGCGGACTCTGAGCTGAAATGTGCACGTCATCCCAAGTGAGTGTCAGTCCAACTTCTATCCCACTCAGCCCCATCAGGCGTTCTATTATGTGCCACATATGGGTACATACCACCATTGGTAAAGTTTTCAGAGTGCCTAATTCAATGGGACTTAAGCTCCTAAACCACTTAGGGGTTTTTGAAAAAGTAACCCCCATATGCTAATGAATCATATATAGAGCATCTACATAACCTCTTTTTATAGGAATTGCTAGTGAATTGAGCTCAGTATTCTTGAACAACAGGCGGGGATATATCGTTTGATAAATAGAATTGTTAGAATGTACTTTGAATGCCTAACATTTGTTCTCTGCAATTGCTTAATTGCAAATGAAGGCCCCAAAGGCCTAGGTCCGGAGGCATAGATTTAAGTTGAATTGCTATCCTGGTAGTAAAGGGTGAAACCCTTACTCCACTGAAGTCACAGGGAATTTTGCCATTGATTTCAATGGGACAAGATTTCACCCAGACTATGCATTCCCCTCTGGAACAGAGTACTTTGGTAGCCACACAATGTAAGGTTCCTTTGTGCTCTCTGTCCCACTCATTAACTTTTACCATGTGCTAATATATGCAATAGTTCACACCCAAGCTATGCAGGAACCTCCCCTGTGAAGACCTAAATTGGCCTGGTGGATTCAACAGGACTGCTCGTCCAGGAGAGCATTGGGAGCCTCTGGTGCGGAGCACTTCTGAAAACGTGGCCCCTTCACCTCGGTGCCAACGTGGGTGCTGAGCACAATTGAAAGCACAGGCACTGGCTTTTGTTTTTGCCAGTGGGTGCTCGCGCCTCTCTGCCCCCCTCCCCTACTGTGCGAGCAATGGGCGGGGCCTTTGGGGGGGAAGAGGCGCAGTAGGGACAGGGCATCAGGATGGAGCACAGGCGGGGCTTCGGGGGGAGGAAAGAGGCTGAGTGGGGGCGGGGCCTCAGGGCGGAGCACGAGTGGGGCCTTGGGGTGGAGCAGCAGGTGGCGCCAGTGTCCGGGCACAGGGGCCAACAAAAGATTAATCCAGCCCTGTGGGTGCTGAGAACCCCCTATTTTATTCAGTGGGTGCTTAAGCCCCGGAGCACCCACGGACTCAGCCCCTATGTCTGAAAGTGTGAACTGTCATCTATCTGTGCTCAGTCCCATAGTTATCTGTCTCATCGATTGTAATCTCCTCAGGGCAGGGACTGTCTGATATGTTTGTACAGCTCTTAGCACCGTGGGACTCCCATCTTGGTTGGTGCCTCTAAATGCTAGTTTAAATAAATAAGTAATATAAATAAATAATAATAAATAATAAGGAAGAAGTCAGGGTTCTTAAATGAGTAATATTACCCTTTGGGCTGGCTATGAGTTGGTGGCATCAACTCTTTTTGGGTGGTTTTTAAATGCCAGAAGCAAACGCTTGAAAAAGATTCAAGGTGAAGATTAGTGAACTCCTTTGACACGGCACATTTTCCCCCATTGAAGAATGGCCGGTAGAGTTGGTCCAAAGTAAGAAGGATTTTCGTTTGACTTTCCTTATATAAACAAGGCTTTTGTTGACTTATAAACAGGGCTTGTGCTTGGGGTTTTGGACTGGATTCCAATGGTTGGCATCTACACTCTGACAATCCAAATACAGAAAGAGAAAATAAATCACTAACGGTTCACTTGGCCGTATTTAGAAAGAAAGGATTTACACAGAATTTAATGAACTTCCTGTCCTTTTTTAATCAAATAAAATATCATTCTCACCCAGCGCCGGCATTGGATATGTGCCTTGATGGCCTTGCGTAGGGTGCCAACTTGGAAAGGGTGCAAAGTGTGTCATGCTCTGCATTCTGGAAGTAAATGAAATCTTTTAAGCCGGACCCCCAGCGAGAGCTCTAAACATCATAAAAACACTCCAGAACTGCGCTCAGAGAACTAGTAAAAAAAATCCCAGGCCAGCCAGATAGGTAGAATAATGCTCATTCACAAGACTTACACTCGGCTGAGTGTCACAATCTTCTGATGCGAGCCGCTGGCTATTCAGTGCGTTGCCCTGTTCTAGAACATTCCCAGCTCTCTCAAATGCCCCTCCCTTTGGTCCCAGAGGTACCTCCATCCTCTACTAAATTGGTGCCTGCTCCTGCTTCTGCTTGTATTGTTGAAAATTATTTACATCAGAAATAAAGAATCCTGAAGCTGAAAGTATGTCTACACTATGGAGACTATACCAGGATAGCTATGTTGGCATAGCCCGGAGCATAGATGCAGCCTACACCAACAGAAGGGATTTAGCTGTTGGTGTGGGAACACTTTCCTGAATGACGTTAGCTTCCATGGACGTAACTGCGTCTACACTGGGGATTATGTTGGCAGAGTTAAATTTCATACACGAATAACTGGTTTGCATTCCTCATATTGTGTCTTTGTCACATGCTACCCTTTGTCACATATTTAGGTCCTTGTAGTTTGAGAAGTATGGACACTCCTCTGCCACCCTGCTCTTCTGAAGTCATCTTCTGCCTTTATGATGCCACCATCCACTTTCCCACACCCAGTCCCTATGGCCAGACAGCGATCCTGGCTCTCCTAGCCTCAGTATTGTCTCTAATGATGTTCCCATGTGAATAAAATCTGTAAAGTAAGGAAGTAATGATTTTGTAATGGTATATTCTTTTTTGTTAGGATGATTGTTTTTGGTATCCAGGCTTCATGGCTTATTTGCTGCGTTACAATAGCTTAATCTGAGCTCTTTTCTTCTGTATTAGTAATAGCCTGTTGCTCGGAGGATTAAGGCTCATTCTGTGGTTAAAGTACTGGCCTGACATTCAGGAGATCTGGGTTCAAATCCCGACTCTGCCACATACTCCCCGCGTGACCTTGGGCAAGTCACTCACTCAATCTCCCTGTGCCTCAGTTCCCCATCTCTAAAATGAGGATATTAATCCTCATTTTGTCTGCCTGATCTATTTAAAGTGTCCCTTACTGTGTGCCTAGCACCTTGGGACCATGATCCCTGTTAGAGGCCTCTAGATGCTACTGTAGTATAAATAGTAATAGTGAAGAGAAGTAAAGGAAGAGGCATCAGGTTGATTACAGAGTGGATTTGAGACCTGGTCTGAGTGCCTGCTTCCTTTTAGCGCACTAAAGATGGAACTTCTGGTAAGGGCAGAGCAGAAGCACCCGTTCACTTCCCCACCATTCCAGGTGGTGCTGGATACAGACCTGTAGGAAGCCTGTGGCCTAGACAAAGACTGAGGTAAGAAGGTTATTTTGACCTAGGACTTTGGGGTATTTTTTTTACTCCTATTTTTCCAGAGCTAGGTGGTCTAGTTTAGCTGGAGAACTAACCAAACCAGCATGAGGTCCTGTGGAGATGGCAAGGAGATAAAACCCTGCCACAGCAGGGAATGGATTTTAAAAATGATATTTCACCTACACCGGAAAATTGATAGGGGAGGATAACACTTGTCTGCTTTTCCCATGCGAATCCCTATCAATTGACACAAGACATGTCACACAAGGTTAATCTCTATGGATTTGGAATCTTGCTCGCTATTTCTTCACCCTGCTAATGCTTCTCAATAAAAGTTAGAGCCGAAGAGTCGTATAATCGTCATCTACTTTACCTCATCTGCACTCTGAAGGAAAATCACATATTTGGGACTTCAGGGTCCGATCCAATGCTCATTGAAGTCCATGAAAAGACGACCGTTGGCTTCAATGGGCTTTGGATCAAGCCTCAAATGAATGGAAACTGTCCACATGATCTAGGATGGAATTTTCAAAAGCGCTCCGTATTGGACCTAACTCTGCTCCCACTGAGCCTTCAATCGGAGGAACGTTAGCACAGGACTGTGTCCTTTTGAAAATCCCACCCTGTGTCTCTTGCATTACGTTTCCTATGCGAGTGTGCTTTGGAGGGTTCCACATGGTTTAATTATTCATTTTTAGAGCTGGTCAGAAGCTAGAATTTCCATTCCGTGCAAAATTTAGATTTTCTTTTCCATTCCAAATCAGAAAGGACAAGCGGAAATTTTGCATTTTCTAGTGTGGGCACCAGGCTTCCAGGGAGTAGCCTGAAACCACCAATTAAATTAACTGATGAGATGTCAGCGGTTAATGACTTTCAGCCATGACTGACCTTGGCCAAATTCCAACAAGTGGTTGAAGACTCCAGTCCAAAGCACCCCCACCTCAGCCAACCCTGCCCTACACTTTCTGTACCTACTGATTTTATTATGGTACCAGTCTGTTACAATACTGCTGTATCCTACTTCTTGGTTATGAATTAACAGTTTTATTACTCCTTGATTGCATCTAATTTACGTTAGATTGAGTGCGAGACAGCCAAGACCATTGCCAGGCTGAACACTGCAATGGTAACACAAAAGCAATGGTGTTTTGACATTAGATCATCACTTACTATTGCATGTCTCATGTCATATGCTGGAAAAAATGGACCTGATTCTCATTTACACGAAGGCTCCTCTACACCACTCTGGTAGAGTGTAGGTACAAATTACAGAGCGGCATAAAGGGGCGTTAGCCTAAATGAAAATCAGTCTCCAAAATGGTCTGATATTGCTTTTTTTTTATTTTTATTTTATTAAAACGAGGCCCCAGTTTAATAGAAACTCAAAGTGCAGATTCACACGTGCTAATAGGAGGTGTTTAAGGATTCTTGTTTGAAAGCATATCAGCATCAATCATTGTCCGCTGCTACTTGAAAAACAACACCAATAGACTGGTCCCTAGCAAAGCTTTCTCACTGCCTCCGCAGCATGCTGCAATTCAATTAGTCATGGTCAGAGGGTGGCATTATTATTCATACATTACTGATTGTTTCCAAAGTCAACAACACTAGGATGGGGTCTGTGATCCTCTCTGTGCCTTTAGCCAGGACACAAAGGAAAATACTATGGAGACCCTGGGGGTGGGACATTTTGTCTGAATTCTGATCTTGTTTGCAAGCTTCACAGTCAGATCTTGCTGTTTTTCAAAGTCCTCACAGATGCGTGTCAGTTTATGGATACAAAAAAGCCCTATCACTTCCATGACGGACCTTTAAGAAGGGATAACTTTTTTCCAAAAGCCACATGCTAATATTAGACACACTGAAGCTTAAAACTATGCAAATAAAAATCCTGTCACCTTAGAATATAATAATGATTGACAGCTTAGCAATTAGCAGTAAATAACCATACTAATGCAACACAGCGATATCATTTGCATGCTGCAGAAATGGTAACCAAAAACTGTAATGGACTATGAAGCCAGCTGTTTATCATCGTGGGGAAAGCCAATGTATACACAACATGCAAAACTGACCAAAGTGTTTAAGGCCAACTTCTGTCCTCAGATGTCCCTGTGACTCTGGGGCCAGTGAAATTGATGAGAGCTGTGCAAGGACAAAATCTGGCCATTCATGTGAACTGGCAGCTCTTTGTATTATTAGAACTCCAAGAGGCAAATTTTGCCATAATTTACTCTCTGTTGAACCAATTCAAAGTCCCTCAAGACTGAAACCAACCAACAAAATCCTCTCCCTTTTCGCATGGGGAAAATTCTGAGATCAAAACTGAGTCTCAGCCTTCACTCTGTTTGAATCAACTTGAAACAACCCACATCTGGAGTAAACGTGTTAAAGAAATACCATGAAATACCATGACAAGATTGCTAATTGGTTTACATCTTGCTGTCTGGCCTGTCCCCGAGCTCCCCTCCTGCTGGGTTTATCACCTCTGTCAATGGTGCAAATTGAAATCAAAGATGAGAAATTTGTCAGGATATCATGATTTGCACAGCAATTTAATTGGGTTGCCCATGATGTAATAAGCAAATGCAAAAATGTATTGACTGCTGCATGAAAAATTTGAGGCCATTTCACAGTCTGCCAGACATAGCCATAAGAGCTGAAGGCCCAAAGCACCCTGCCTACAATGTCCTCTTAAATAGGAGCTACCCAACCAACCCGGGGACTTTCCATGCTTGGGCAATGCAATGAATCATTTGCAACCGGCAGCGTGAGGCAGGCCATTCTGTGGGTGGATTCCTGGGCTCCTTAAAGTCAATGGCAAAATTCCTATTGACTTCAGCAGAGCTAGGATTTCACTCAGGATCTGAAACCTGACCAGCAGAGTCTTGCAGAAAGCTTGTGCACGGAGCTTCCCTCAGATCTGTGGAGAAAATGCTCTTTCTTCTGTTTCGCCCTAGACAATTTTAATAGTGTCACTACTGCAAATTCACATTGAACTGTAATGCTGAAGCTATTTTATTCGGCCCTCATCACCATTGTATCTGAGCTCCTTCCAGCAGTAACTTAACTACACATCTGTGTCAGGTGGTTTGTTCTCCCTTACACCAGGGGCAGCAGAATGGGAGGGGGGATAGGGGGCCATAGCCCCATCACTTTTTACCACCCAGAAGGGTAAGCAACAGGGGGAGGGCAGAGAGGCGCGAGCAGAGAGCAGGGGATTGGGGGGGGGGGGGAGGAAAAGAGGCAGGGCGTCGGGGGAAGGGGCGGTGTGAGGGTGGGGCCTCAGGGGAAGGGGAGTGTGGGAGGCAAGGTCACGGTTTGGGTGCTGGTGCCCCCCCGCCTCCACTTTTAGGGAGCTTCCACCTCTCCTGCCTCACATGCTCCCCGTGGGGAGAATTGTGTGTGCAGTGAGGTATTGGGTCTGATAGCAGTGTTTTGTTTGTGTGGCAGGGAGGTTAAATGTACACAAGGCTCTGTATCAGAGGGGTAGCCGTGTTAGTCTGAATCTGTAAAAAGCAACAGAGGGTCCTGTGGCACCTTTACGACTAACAGAAGTATTGGGAGCATAAGCTTTCGTGGGTAAGAACCTCACTTCTTCAGATGCAAGTAATATTTCCATTACTTGCATCTGAAGAAGTGAGGTTCTTACCCACAAAAGCTTATGCTCCCAATACTTCTGTTAGTTGTAAAGGTGCCACAGGACCCTCTGTTGCTTTTTACAAGGCTCTGTGTCTATGTTAGAGAAGACAGGTTCAAGGAATGCACCTTGCTCTGAGAGTGGAAAGTGGGGAGGTTTGTGATGGCCCATAGTTCCTGGGGGAGTTTGTTCCACAATCTCAGAGCAGCCTCCAAGAAAGCTTGGTCTCCCGCACAGGTGAACCTCGTTGCAGCTGAGCAGTGGAGTTGTCAACCATGGTTTTCATTCCAGAGCTTTAGGCTCTTTTACATATCCTGGATGCAGGCCATTGAGCACCTTGAAGATAAAGGCCGAGACCTTCTCAGGTTGGCTTTACTGCAGTACTCAGTGCAGGAGTCACTGCTACTGAGCAAAAGCAGACCGTCCCCAAATAAAATAACACGGTGGACCAGGGAGAAGGAAAAGCTGCTGCTATTTTGGCGACAATGTAATTTTTAACCTCCTGCACAGTATTCTCTGCCTGTGCACTCCCGGGGCCAGTTCTGTGTTCAGCAACACCCATACAACTGCACGAAGAGAGACCTCAAACATGCAGGCAAACGTTGCACTCACTGAGGTTACAAGGAACTTTAGCAGTGAAGGTTCTTACTTTCACTCTACTTCCCAAGGCTTCTCATGTGCTGAAAGCAGAGTACAAAGGTTTGTAGGGGTGTCAAGGAGTAAAATTTGGCTCCCAGCCTTTGAAGCAGTTCTTTTGTAGTCGGCCCTGTGCTGCAGTCCATAAAGATTTTTTTTTTTAAATGTGCAAAGCTTTTCTGCCTGATTTGAGACTACTGTAGCATTAGAGGGCAAGGATACTAATGGGCTCAGTTTTCGATGCCAGGTTGTATATTTAGGAATTGCTATATTGGGTGTAGTATTGCCAACCCCACACATTAAAAAAGCAACATAGAAATATTGGGCTGGAAGGGACCTCGAGATGACACCAAGTCCAGCCCCTTGTCTGGTGGCAGGACCTAGTAAACCTAGACCATCCTTGACAGGTGTTTGTCAAAGTTGTTTTTAAAAGTTTCCAATGATGGGGGTTCCATGACCTCTTTGGGAAGCCTATTCCAGAGCGTAACTACCCTGATTTCCCCAATATCTAACCTATATCTCCCTTGCCGCTGTGACGTTGTGCAGTCTACATGGTTGTATAAAAACATGATAATAAGTGAATATAATGTAACTGGGATAGTTTTATAAAAAATTTGATAATAAGTGACTATAATGCAAATGGGATATGCTTTGTGCAAAAGGTCTCTTGTAAGGTATCATTACAAAGCTCATAATCTACTGAGTGTGATCATCCTATTTGTAGAAATGTACCACTCTTGTATCTAAAACTAGAAATATAAAATGTAACTCTGAGGGCCTATTGTAATTATGTAAAGTGTGGGCCATTAATGATGGTTTGGAATCTTGATGACTCCCATTGTCTGCAGATGGCTGTGTTTACCTGTGAGTCTTCCTGTATACGTGTGTGCTGGCAAGTGGGTAATGAAGTCTTGCAGTGACATGTGATCATGTCACCTGAACTGGAATCCATCTTTAACCTGGTGCTTTTCCAGTGAGGGGGGGGAGGGGTGGAAACCCAGAGGGACAAAGGGTTCCCGCCTTATGCAAAAGATATATAAAGGGGTGGAACAGAAGAGAGGAGAGAGGAGCCATCATGGAGAATCCCCTAACTAACACCTAAGCTGGAACAAGAGCTGTACCAGGGGAAAGAATTGTGCCCAGGCCTGGAAGGTGTCCAGTCTGAGAAAAACTTACTGAAGCATCTCTGAGGGTGAGATTATCTGTATTTAGTTTGATTAGGCATAGATTTGCGCATTTTATTTTATTTTGCTTGTGACTTACTTTGTTCTGTCTGTTACTACTTGGAACTACTTAAATCCTACTGTCTGTATTTAATAAAATCAATTTTTATTTAGTAACTTACTCAGAGTGTGTATTAATACCTGGGGGAGCAAACAACTGTGCATATCTCTCTATCAGTGTTATAGAGGGCGAACAATTTATGAGTTTACTCTGCATAAGCTGTATGCAGGGTAAAACGGATTTATCTGGGTTTAGACCCCATTGGGAGTTGGGCATCTGAGTGCTAAAGACAAGCACACTCCTGTGAGCTGTTTTTGGGTAAACTTGCAGCTTTGGGACAAGTGATTCAGACCCTGGGTCTGTGTTGGAGCCAGACTGGAGTGTCTGGTTCAGCAAGACAGGGTGCTGGAGTCCTGAGCTGGCAGGGAAAACAGAAGCAGGGGTAGTCTTTGCACATTGGGTGGCAGCTCCCAAGGGGGTTTCTGTGATCCAACCCGTCACAGTTAATTAAGCTCGTTACTTCTTGTCCTGCCTTCAGTGGACATGGAGAACAACTGATCATTGTCCTCTTTAGAACAGCCCTTAACATCTTTGAAGATTGCTACAGACCCTCCCCCCCCAGTCTTCTTTTCTCAGGACTAAACAGGCCCAGTTTTTTTAACCTTTCCTGCTAAAAAGGTTTAGAAAACCTGACCTATCATTTTTGTTGCTCTCCTCTGGACTTTCTCCAATTTGTCCACAACCTTCTGAAGTTGTGGTTCCAGAATAGGACACAGTACTCCAGTGCTGAGGCCTCACCAGTGCTGAGCAGAACGGGACAATTACCTCCTGTATCTTACATACAGAACTCCTATTAATACAGGATTGCATTCCTTCCCCCTGGTTGTTAATACAGAATCATATTAGCTTTTTCTGTAGCTGCACCACATGGATGACTCGCTGATAGTCAGTCTGTGGTCCACTATAACCTCCCAGATCTCTTTCAGCAGTACTACCAACTAGCCATTTACTCCCTTTTTGGTAGCTGTGCATTTGATTTTTCTTCCTGATTGAAGTACTTTGCACTTGTCTTTATTGAATTTCATCTTATTGAATTCAGATCAATTCTCCAATTTGTCAAAGTCATTTTGAATTTTAAACCTGTCCTCTAAAGTGCTTGCAACCCCTCTCAGCTTGGTGTCATCTGCAAATTTTATAAGCGTACTCTCTACACCATTAATAAAAGTATGGACTAGTACCAGACCCAGGACTGACCCATGTGGGACCCCACTAGATACACCCTCCAGGTTGACAGCTAACCATTGGTAACTACTCTTAGAGTATGGGTCTTTCACTCAGTTGTGTACCCACCCTATAGTAATTTAGTCTAGACCACATTTCCCTAGTTTGCTTATGAGAATGTCACATGGAACTGTGTCAAAGGCCTTACTAAAATCAAGGGGTATATCATGTCTACTGTTTCCCCCCATCCACTAGGTTAGTAATCCTATCAAAGAAGGACATTAAGTTAGTTTGGCATT
The DNA here is from genome assembly GCF_028017835.1 of Emys orbicularis. Taxonomy (NCBI): domain Eukaryota; kingdom Metazoa; phylum Chordata; order Testudines; family Emydidae; genus Emys; species Emys orbicularis. Next base: position 212,915,905 of record NC_088685.1, on the reverse strand, counting down.
ATTTGTTCTTGACAATCTATGCTGACTATTTCTTATAACACTATTATCCTCCAGGTGCTTACAAATTGATTTAATAATTTGTTCCATATCTTTCCAGGTATTGAAGTTAGGTTGACTGATCTATAATTCCCCAGGTCCTCCTTGTTTTCCTTTTTTTAACTATAGGTACTATGTTTGCCCTTCTCCAGTTTTCTGGGACCTCTCCCATTCTGCAGGAATTCTCAGAGATAATGCTAATGGCGCTCAGATTGCTTCAGCTAGTTCCTTAAGTACCTTAGGATGAAATTCATTAGGCCCTGCTGTCTTGAATACAACTAATTTATCTACATATTCTGTAACCTGTGCTTTCCCTATTATGGCTTGTATTCCTTCCCCCTGGTTGGTAATATTAATTGTGTTGAGTATCCGGTTATCATTAACCTTTTTAGTGAAGACAAACAAAATAGGCATTAAACACCTCAGCTTTCTTGATTTCATGAGTTATTAGCTTTCCTTCCCTACTCAGTAGAGGATCTACTCTTTCCTTCATGCTCCTAATGTATTTAAAGAACCTCTTCTTATTGCCTTTTATGTCCCTTGCCAGGTGTATCTCATTTTGGGCCTTAGCCTGTCTGATTTTGTCCCTACATACCTCGCTGTTCTTTGTACTCCTTATCAATTTAACCACATTTCTTCTTTTTGTAGGATTCAGTTTTGATTTTCAGGTAACTAAAGAGCTCCTGATGGAGCTATATTGGCCTCTTACTATTCTTCCTATCTTTCCTTTACATCAGAATAGTTTGCAGCTGTACCTTTAATACTGTCTCCTTGAGGAACTGCCAGTTCTCCTAAACTCTTTTTTCCCTTAGATTTTCTTGCCGTGTGACCTTAGCCACCAGTTCTGAGTTTAACATCTGCTTTTTTTTTTTTAAGTCCAGTATCTTTATTCTGCTGCTCTTACTCCTTCCTTTCCTTAGAATGATGAAATCTATCCTTTCATGATCACTAGCCCCCAAATTATTATTCACCTTCAGATTTGCTACTAATTCCTCCCTGTTGGTTAGAATTAAGTCTAAAATAACTGGCCCCTGGTTACTTTTTAGAACAAACAGTTGTCCCCTGTAGCAGGACACTGCTAAAGAAGCTTTTTATCAGCTCCTGCTACTTCAGCCCCGCCCCAATCCATTCTCCCTGATTGGGGCTGGGTGAACCACCCTATGTTTGCCTGGTAACAGACCACACCTGCCAGCCTCATTAGCAGGAGCTATAAGGCTGGAAGGAAGTGGGGGGCAGAGACTTAAGAGAGGGAGGTCAGGCTCAGAGGGAGTAGGAGCTTCCTAGTCTGTTGCTAGCCAGGCCTGTGGTAGGCCAAGCAGTTGTAAACTGGTGGTGGGACACTGATCATGAATAAACATGAGTGTTGCACCAGACTGAAGTGTCCCTGTGGTTCATGGAGGAGAGGAGCCAAAGGGCTGAATCCAGAGGAGTGCAGTGTGTACCCCATTACATCCCTGATACAAGAACTCATTGAAACTTTTGTGTTTTGTCGTATTACTTTCTCAGTCATGAGTCAGGCCCCCCAAAATCACAAGATTGCCTTAAAAATCATGAGGATTTTTTTTTAAACTACATTTCAGGTTCTTTTTACTTGCCTTTTGGTTTCTGAGCCTTTAGATTGCAGTGGGGTCACATTTTCCAAGTTTTCTGTTTAACCACCAGGACTAGCAACCATAGTTGTCTTTTTTAGAGGAAAGCTGAGATTCTCATGCAGTCACATGATTCCAGCAGCTGGGGCTTTAAGAAAAACACCAATGAGCACAAAAGTCATGAGAATATTTCAAGAGCTGACCAACTGGCGGACCAGATCAACGGTCCATCTAATCTAGGGTCCTGTCTCGGATAGTAGCCAGCCCAAGTTGCTTTAGAGGAAGATGCAAGAAACCCCATAATGGGCAGATGTGGGATAATTTAGACTCTCCTGCAAAAGGGCTCATCTAATCCTTAATAGTGTCTTAAATGCAGATTATGGCTCTGATCGAGCAAAGTATACAATCCTGTACTCAACTTCAAGCACATGAGTAGCCTTAGGCAGTAGAGTGAAAGTAAGATTTTTCACAATTAAAGTTCCTTTGAAAATTTTCAAATTTCACTTGATTTGGGGCTTCATGATAAACTTGGAACATGTTGGATTTCAATACATGTTGGTTGAATTCAGAAAAGTCTTCTATCCCACCAGCCATGTAACAGCCCCAACCTCCTCCTTTCTCTTTAAACTAGAGAAGACTGAAAACCGGATAAACTATGCTGCAAAAAATATTAGCAATTTCCCCCCCTTCCTGTGTGTGTGTGTGTGTGTGTGTGTGTGTGTGTCAAAATTTAGATGAAACATTTTTTGTCAAGATTAAAATCAAAATTCAACCATCCCAATAGATGGTCAAAGGCAGGCGTGGGAGGATGGCATGTTCTGGGTTTGTAAAGTACCTAGTACAATGGGCTGATCCATGATGGGGTCTCCTAGCTGCTACTGCAATTCTACTAGTAATAATAATAAATAATAATAGGGGTCCAGCTGGATGGGGTGGGGAATTGGGAAGGTGAAGGGTGGCTGAGCCTGGGATAGTAATGAATATTGCCTGGCTCTTGGGAGAGCTGGACAAAGGGTCAGACAGTTTTGCCTTAGAGGTGTCAGTGTGTACACATATTAATCTTTCACTGAGAAGCACCTCAGTGGGTTCTTTTGAGACAGGGAGCTGCGGTGAGCAGATACCTGCTCCGTAAGCATTGACCAGCCCCTCTGCTTGCTTGTGTAACCTTTCCTAACAATGAGATTCCCTAATACACGGCGCCTTCAAGCAGGGCTGGGGGAGGTTTAACCAGTTTGTGGATCTTGGCAATGGCTGCACGTCTCCTGCAGGCACTCAAAAAGAGATCGGCACCTCAACAGTTAGGGTGACCAGATGTCCTGATTTTATAGGGACAGTCCCGATTTTTGGATCTTTTTCTTATATAGGCTTCTATTACCCCCCACCCCCGTCCTGATTTTTCACACTTGCTGTCTGGTCACCCTATCAACAGTGGATCACACAGTTACAAGCTGTAGGTGTTGCAGACTGTGGTTGTTCCTCTCAGAGATGTTACAAATTCCGCTGGCCATGTCAGAGGAGTTTGTAAGCTTCTCACCCCCAAATACTCGCCTCAAGGAACCCGCAGGCTGCACCAGACAAGTATGTTTTCCAATCCCTATGTTGCTACTGGAACTCACAGCCTGAATCAGCTGCAGCACAAGAGCTGGTAATGTAAGTGAGGGGAACTCCAGCTATTTCTTTCTTGCAGGTGACAAGATCTGTGGACACACTTGCATTGCCTTGATGGGAAATCATAGGGATTCATTTGGTCCAATACCCACAATACAAGCCGTGGAAGTTAGAATACGTGTAGAAATATCCCCTCTAATAGCTGAAGGCTAGATCAGGGGTGGCCAGCCTGTGGCTCCGGAGCCACATGCGGCTCTTCAGAAGTTAGTATATGGCTCCTTGTATAGGCACTGACTCCGGGGATGGAGCTGCAGGTGCCAACTTTCCAATGTGCCGGGGGGTTTTCACTGCTCAACCCCTGGCTCTGCCACAGGCCCTGCCCCCACTTCACCCCTTTCTCCCCCCTCCCCTGAGCCTGCAGTGCCCTTGCTCCTCCCCCTCGCCCCCCCCCGAGCCTCCTGCATGCCATGAAACAGCTGATCAGGAGGTGCTGGAAGCGGGGAGGGGGGGAGCAGCTAATGGGGGGCTGCTGACGTATTACTGTGGCTCTTTGGCAATGTACATTGGTAAATTCTGGATCTTTTTCAGGCTCAGGTTGGCCACCCCGGGCTAGATTCTAACTAGGGCTCAATGCCCAGGCAAGGCAGTAATAGGGAGTAAGAACCCCCTTTATCCTCCTAAACTGGCTACCTGGACCTAAGGTTCATCACTTGCCCACTTCCTCCCATTCTGGAGCAGGTGGATGGGGAGGGCTGGGAAAGGACAAACCTTGGCTTCGTACTCTTTACTCATTGGCCAATGTCACACAGCCATTGTTGCTGGAGGAGTGCAGTAGTAACGTATTGCTAATACAGGCCAGCAGTAAAGTACTTGTCCCCCCAGTCGCAAGGAAGAAGCAGGAAGGGGATTATGGCAGATAGGCATGACTCTGAGTCACAGGGTGAAATTCTGGCCTGATTGAGGTAAAAGGCAGGCTCCCATTGACTTCACTGGAGCAGGGATTTCACCTATCACGCCTCATGGGACTTCTCCTAGGGTGACACAGTTCATGGAAAACCCCTTGCTGTAGGTTGTGCCTAAAGGTACAATCCAGCTCTAAAAAAATTCAGCTCCAAGGAGTCAAAGCAGTCCGATGTGGTAGCACCGACTGAGGGCCGACGTTCAGAAGGAAGCAGAGGCATTTACACTTGACCAAAAGAATTAGCACAATGAATTTTCCAGAAATAAAAAAACTGCCTAAGGGTTCCATAACTCACAGCTGACTTGTCTGGCTCACTTCAAGGTGGGGGAGGGGGACGTTGTAGTTCTATTTTGGGTAGATCCCAAAAATTGAGCGTGGGGGGGGGGGGGAGGGGGAGAAAAAAGCTTTTGGCTGAAATTCTGGGGACCGGGGATTAGTCTAAATGAGGCTGATCATGTTAAATACCTTACAGTCGTAACTCCAGAGTTATTTCCATGGCTCAAAAGGGCATTTTATGTGTCACCTAATCCACAGTCCTTTCTGCCCTGCCCAACAAATCACACTGAAATAAAAGTAATGACATGATAACAGTAACGACGTCCATTTTTCTAAAAGGGACTCTTTATCGGTTCATTTGTATTCTGCTCCTGCCTCTGACTCTTCCAAAGGACCAGCCCAAAGGCAGCAAAGAAGCAATAGCCAAGGAACAGCCAAAAAAGTCATGAAATGATCTATGTAATGTTTCATGTCAGTAACTGGAATTATTTTGCATAGTGCTACTGTTCTGGCCCATTGACAGCATGATTTAATGTTGCAGTTGCTTGGTGTTGACATGACAACTGTAGAATATGTCGTAAATATCCTAGTAGTGGACATGAATGGTATGTTTACATTGTGTGTGTTGTATTGCATGACATGTGGCCACACTATTCGCCTTTCCAGTTGGCAAGACCTGGGGGCTGGGAGTTTTTAAAACTTACTTACTTTTGTTTTGGTTTATAAGCATTTTTATGGCACTTATCGCTGTAGTATCTGAGCATCTCACACAGGTTAATGAATGAATTGGCTGAAATGACTTTCAACCAGTTTTCAGAACAGTTTAGTCCAATATGCGGTTGAATTGCCGGAGAAATGAAGCCAAATATTTCCTTAAGGGGAAAAAAATCTTCAGTGGAAAACAGGCTTTTACATGTGGACAGTTATTTATTAAATTATCTGCATATTATTACACTAAGGGCCTAATTTAAAACCGATTGAAGTCAATGGGAGTTTTTCCATTGACTTCAACGGGTTCTGAATCAGGTTTTTAGTGGAAACAGTGAGCCAAACCCTGCTCTCTGATATGCTCCTGGAAATCCAGTTGAGGTCACTAGGCCAGATTCTATTCTCAGTAACACTGGTGCAAACCTGAAGTAATTGCATGGCAATCCGTGAACTTCAGGGATGTAAGTCTGGAGTTAAGTGAGGTGAACTTAGTTTTCCAATCAGTATGTGCAGGTCAGTTGGATTAGATGTATTTTCCAAGGCTACTGGTTAAAGGAGGCATTTACGCAATAAAAGAAAAGAAAAAAAAGATATTTACACACTTTGAAATTGGATCTTCTCCCACTGTTACAGATGTAGCTAAACTGTAGAACTGCTTTCAGAGTAGCAGCCGTGTTAGTCTGTATCCGCAAAAAGAACAGGAGTACTTGTGGGACCTTAGAGACTAACAAATTTATTAGAGCATAAGCTTTCGTGGGCTACAACCCACTTCTTCGGATGCATATAGAGTGAAACATATATTGAGGAGATATATATATACACACACATACAGAGAGCATGAGCAGGTGGGAGTTGTCTTACCAACTCTGAGAGGCCAATTAAGTAAGAGAAAAAAAACTTTTGAAGTGATAATCAAGATGGCTCAGTACAGACAGTTTGATATTCACCAGGGAATTGGTGAAAAAGTTCTCAAAGCTTCCCAGGGTAGGGAATGGTGGCAGCGGACCAGAACTAAGCTGGTAGTTAAGCTTAGAAGTCCTCATGCAGGCCCCCACACTTGTACCCTAAAGTTCAAAGTGGGGATACAGCCTTGACATAATTGTTGATAATTATCAAACTGTCTGTACTGAGCCATCTTGATTATCACTTCAAAAGTTTTTTTTCTCTTACTTAATTGGCCTCTCAGAGTTGGTAAGACAACTCCCACCTGTTCATGCTCTCTGTATGTGTGTGTATATATATATCTCCTCAATATATGTTTCACTCTATATGCATCCGAAGAAGTGGGTTGTAGCCCACGAAAGCTTATGCTCTAATAAATTTGTTAGTCTCTAAGGTGCCACAAGTACTCCTGTTCTTTTTGTAGAACTGCTGTGGGGGCTGTCCTAGGTCTCCTGGATCAGACAGACCTTCCTCCAATCCCAGAGTAACAGGGCTTACCTGGCCTTTGCGTCAGTGTAACACTGGGGCAGGTTTTCACACAAAATGCATTCCTGAAGGGTGAGCTTCATCTCTGTACAGAGAACAAGTGCCAGGTCAAGGCACCACTTGAGTGCTCCCCCACCCCACGCACACACTTTTGAGGGTTTCAATGGGACTTAAGTGGGTACTGGCCTCTGAAGTTCACCCACACTAAATAATGAACTTGATCAACAGCCACAATTGATGCATCAATATCCATGCAAACCATGGTTTGTTTTCCCATTTGACCTTCATGTCTGCTGTCTTTGGACCACATGTAACTACTGTCTGTGCACCAAAGACCAAATTCTACCCCTCTAAAAACAATCTCCTATATCAAAATTATATCCCTAAGAGCTCTTGCACCAGCTGGGAATTGCCAGAGTACATCAATATTCTGATCATATTCCTTTCTCTGGGGACCCATACCCCTTCTCTGGGCACACAGCTGGGCTTTCCTCTATGCGGAAGCATTATCGACTGGGCACTTAGATTAATTTTATGGTGCTGAGCAGAACGAAGGGGCCATAATTTGGTTCAGGATCGGGCCCATTATGCTCTTCCTGGCCTGTAACTCTTCACATACTGTCTCTGTCCTAGAACAACTTGTGGATTGGGAAAACAGGTTATAGTAACTTAGATATATTATCTAAGTAGGCAATGGATCAAGCCCTTTGGAGGTAGTTAGGCCTTGTACTGGACTGCTGAAGAGGTGGGCAGAAACTGGACCTGATCCAAAGCCTATTGAAGTTAATGGACCAAGGAAGTCAGTGAAAACATTCCCCACTGATGTTATTGGGTTTGGCCCATGATACCCAAAGGAATTAGTTTTTAATCTATCTTGGAATTGGAATTTGGTCATCCTTGCAAACTGAGTATTTAATTACACTTCTAGAATTACAGTGGACACCTGTATCTTCAATGAAAATGATCCCAGTGTCATTTGCAAGGGCCAGTGAAAAGGGCTGTGGCACCGGGCCCCTGAAGCCACCCATACACACGCATATACACACGCACCACCTGTTCCAGCAACTGATGAACTCTGTGACATGGGAGCTGGATCTGTGTTGTCTTTTGCTGTAGGTGGATTGATATATACACACACACACACACACACACACACACACACACACACACACACACACACACACACACACCATCGCTTTCGAATCTGAACAACTCTTAAACATTTAAAATATGAATCAACAACAATTTCTCTTTTACTTCCTTCCCAGGCTGCAGAAGAAATATCTTGGTTAGTTTATTGAGCTTTGGTTTGCTTGTTTGGGGTGTGTGCATGTAGGCTTCATTGACTGAAGAATAATGGGTCTGTATAAATTAACAGGGCAGAGGAAAGACCTAGTTGAATTGACAGAGCCGGCATTTCAATTCTCAGTTCAATCTACAGCAGCAGAGAAGGATAGTGGGTTACCAGTTTGGATTGAGGTGGACATTAGATAACCCCCAAGGAAATTGTGCCTTCGCTTGCTGGAGGCAGCAGGGTCTAGTGGATACGGCACTAGATTAGCAGTCAGGAGCCCTACGTTCATTCCCACCTCAACCATTGAATGTCTGCATAACACTGGGCAAATCTCTTCACCTCTCTGTTCCCCCTCCCATTTTTTGTCTGCCTTGCCTGGGATAGTCAAGGAGGGTCTCTTACTATGTGCATCTATAGCGTGTAACACAATGGGGCCCCGATCTCAGCTGGGGCCTTTAGATCTTCCTATTGTGCATATCAATAGAATAAACTTGCTGATCAGGCTGAAGTTGTTACACAGAACAGAGCTGAGTGACAGAGGGTTATATTCAGAGGGAATCTATGCCAGAATTAAAGGAGGTCCTATTTTATGGACGGAGTGTTGAACTGGTGGAAATGACTTTTAATGGGAGCAACTGACTGTCCTCAGAGGTGGGGGAGTCAGAGATTCCCCTCCCCCCCGATCATCCTTTTCTTCCTAAACACGTCTAAATGTTTTATATCTTGTTAGCGTTAAAGACCCCCCTTGTGCTAGACTGTAGATAGGTATGCAGTATGTAACTACAGTCATAAAATCAGTTACTATTGCTTTAAGTTTTCTGAATAGAGCGGATTTGCTACCCTTTAAATTTAGAGTACCTCCAGTACCACCAGAGGGACTGATTCTGTTCCCAGGACTGGAGTAACTCCCATTTAAATCAATGGGAGTTACTCCCTCCTGCAGCAGGGGAATCAGCCTGAGGGAAGCAATGCCAGCGTAAGGGAGGGGAGAATCTGTCCCTCTAGCAGACTTACAGTGGCTCTTGCAGGGCGACATGCTGGAGTATATGGTGTATAATCCCACAAACGTGTAATAACACTGGTCCAGTGACATGGGGTCCTAGATCCTATTTTTAAGGGGTAAAATGCAGATCTCCATTAGAAACCGCACCAGCTCTGAATGAGCAGTTAGAATCAAATGAGTGAAGCAGCGGGTAAGATTTTCACCTCACTGCTGGTGCTTTTACACAGGGTAGAAGGGCCAGAATGGTGTAAAGGGTCCCTACAGGCCCTGGATCTGACCACAGAAGTGCTGTGGTGCAGGAACTCAGGCAGACGGCCACAGACTAATCTTTGAGAGGCCCCCCATCCCCGTATAAGTCTGGGGGACAGGACGGGGGTGGGGCATGGCTGCAGCACACAGCACCACAGAGATTCTGGGCAGTGCTGCTGGCCATAGGAAGGCTGATGTAATTTAGACAGGCCCCGAGGGCTGTCTAAAAGGTAGGCCGGGGGCACCTCCTCTAGCCCCCCGGAGCAGCCCAGGATTGGGAGGGCACAAAGCTGACTCAAAGCCCTCATAACCTCCCTTCTCCTGGGCTACCTGTTCTGGAGTGCGCCTCTAGGAGGCCCAGCATAGAACGTCACCCAGAGTGTGCTGGGGCCTGAAGGCTTTGGATCTGGGCTGGGGAGGGGCAGAAAGGGGATGAATTGCTGACTGTGCATTAAGCAACAGAGGGTCCTGTGGCACCTTTAAGACTAACAGAAGTATTGGGAGCATAAGCTTTCGTGGGTAAGAACCTCACTTCTTCAGATGCAAGTGAACTCCTCACCCCAGGCATGCCCTGTTGGCTCTGAAAAGCCTAGGGGAGGAGTAACTTGATTTCTGAAACTCCCCACCCCCTCCGCTCGCCCTGCCTGCCCTCTGAGGGGGGTAGATGAAGCAAAAGGGAAGTTAACGCTGCTGGGTGAAACATTTACTAGCAGGAGGGGTTCCTGCTGCAAATCTGGGCGTAGGGATGAGTTTGCTGTGTAGAGTGGCTGCTGCTAGGCTCTGCCCTGTTCCCAACCTGTGGATCACAGCTGCACAGCAGGTTTGGGTAGAGTGGAGAATTCAATGGAGGTGCTGTCCCCACACTCCCTCTCCTCCTCCAATCATGCTGCACTCCTTAGGCGTGATTCTCCACTCTGCAGTCGTCCACACCTGGGCAAAGTGGGTGTAAAAGGCCACCGCTCTCAGCTGGCCGTCTTTCATGCTCATTTTGCATCGATGGATGTCACTGTGGCCAGCTCTCGCAATGCGGTCGGGAGTTGGGGGGTATGAGGCATGTGAGAATCTCAGCTTTCAGTTAAAAAAAGAGAGTGAGAGAGACTAGCCCTCGGGGCTGCTTGGGAAAGCTTGAAAATGTGACCCAAGCGTAACCCTAAAACTTCAGAAAGCAGAAGGCAAATAAAAAAAAGCGCCCACGTTTTTAAAAAAAATCTCATGATTTTTAAACCAATCTCAGGAGTTTTATTTTGGCACCTGATTTTTTTTAAAACTCTTGGGGCTGGCAAGAGTGAGATGTCCATGACTACCCCATGGGCAATGCTGTGGAAAGACAGGCCCCTGGTCTTGTTTTTACCTGCGTTTGCTCCCCACTGACATAGTAGAGGAGAATGAATGTGCCTGTTGTGATCCGAGAAGACAAAGGATTTCAGAGTTAGAGTTGAAAAGGTGGCTCAAAAATACATAGAGGCGGTATGGACACAATTCTCTGCTGCTGTAAATTGGTGCCACTCCAGGGACACCAAAGCAGGCAGGCCAGTTTATATCAGCAAAGTATTTGGTCCTATATCTCTGTTACTGAAATCCTCATTTCAAGTTCCTCTTGTGCCTCTAGATTTGCTGAGGTTTGTGCCCACATATGCTGCAACCCCATATCACAAGTATCGGGTGGCGGGGGCACGCTGTGTGATTTCATACTGTGTATTTTATATGTATCAAGGGAGACAGACATTTAGACCTCAATTATCCATTATGGAATCCTGCATAGTCAATTCCACCCCTGCAAAGTGAGTGCAAAACAGTACTGGTGGTGTTTTACACCTCATCTGCGCTAATGTAAATGACTGCAGAGTGCAAAGCAGTGGCTAATCAGGGCCCTAGCCACTGTTTTTCATGTTTCTTTTCAAGTAAATAGTTTTAGAACTCTTTCCTGACCACATCATTCTTCTGTTGATAAAACTTAAAAACAAGATTTGCAAAACTGATTAGTGATTTTGGCTGCCTCCGTTTTTGCATGGCTAGTTGGAGATGCTTAACAAGGGGTCTGCTCTTCATAAAGTGCTGCTGAGCAGACGTTCTCTGAAAATCAAGGCCCTTGAAGGCGTCTCAAGCTATGCATCCAGTTACTAGTCATTGTTTTAAAATTTAAGCCTAAAACAGTTAATAGGCCCACAAAAATATCATGGGCTAACTCCTCTGCTGGTATAAATCAGTGTCACTCAATGGAGCGCTGCTGATTTACACCGGGTGGGAATCTGGCCCATATATTAAATAATATATCCTCCCCCCATGCACACACACAAATATACATAGGTGCATATGAACTTGTGTGCGTGGATGTCATTGTATTTCCTAAATTATAAAGTTCTGCCTGCGACGTTCAAACAAACTGGCAACATCTGCAGCTGCTTCTAGACAGACAGACAGTCTGATGTGAATTATTTAACACAAAGTGCCATGACCTCTATTAACAAAGGGAGATGCTTCCAGATCTGCGGGCAGCACCCTGGGAAGCAGCTGGATCCAAATCAAACTAACTGAAGATGGGTTAGAATTTATTATACAAGCCTATGGAAAGTTGCCGCTAAAGATGCTGAGAGAGAATGCATGCCAATACAGCACTCTAGTAGCTTAGCTGGTAAAATCACAGTCATAAATTGTGCTTAGGCTAATGATCAATAGCAAGGTATGTGCGCACACACATACTCTATCTCTAAAGGACAGATTTCTTTAGTGATCTTGCACTTTCAAAAAATAAAATTATATTGAAATTTCCTGGGGTTCCCTCCCCGCCCCTCTGCAATCAAAAGAAAGAACTGAAAGAAACGTGCACTTCAAGGCTTTAAATCTGAAACTTCCTAATCCCCTGAAGTCCACACTAGACTTCTTGCCTCCATGGAAACACCAAAGCATTCATCCAAGTGATTGGCCTCCAATGAATTTTAGATAAGACAGAATGGAAGGGAATTGATGTGATTTTAATGCAGAAGAAAGCGGTGGAAGGGAGGTCCACTTGGTTCATATTTGAATAAAGCAAACATGACAGACAAAAGGCTGACAGCTGTAAATGACATTGTCAGTACAAAAATTATCAGCCAGTTTACAATCTGTTTGCTTATGTTGAACAAACAGAATGTGTGTGGCATCCTTTGGCTCCATGAATGGCAGAAATACTTGCAGGCTCCAGAGAGAGGCAGATATCTGTTCTCCTACAGCCCTGCCACTATTAGATAGCCATTTGACAGCCACACTGAAAAAAAGGAAATTCTGTCCTCTGCCTTTTTTCTTCCCTCTTGCCTTTAAAAAAAAAAAAAAAAAAAAATACAAGACAAGCACCAAAGTTGGGAATAGACACTTGTCTTTTTGTATCAATGGTGTGAATTATGTCAGTAGTGTTGCTGGATCAAGCCGTTTACTAATGTGTCTGACATTCCAAGTCACAAACCTTCAGTTACCTAGCAAGAGTCGCGGTCAACAGTCTTCATTTTTGATTCCTTATAGGAAGCAGATTCTGGGAGCCCGCTAAAGAATGGCACTTTCCCTGCATTGTCTAGCCTGTCTCATCGCTCGCTTTGCTTTGAACTTGCTTAACGTTTAATTCTCCCACTGAATCCGCCCTTCCCCCCTAAAAAATATTAGCTACAAGGAAAAGCAAACAATTATTTAAAGGGTTTCAGTGCATGGGGAGCTAATGAAATATCTATTGTCCTCTGAAGATTGGGGTGGAAATCTTTAATCCAGTTGTGTGTAATGAGTTGTGTGGTCTCAGTTTAACCCTCTTTCATTGTAGCCTACAATCCATATCATATCACAGAAACCATTCTCTTCCTTCATAAAGACTGGGAGAAGTGACACAGGTACTAATTATCTTCCCACTTTGTTAGTGGATCTCTATTGTGCTGCTTTGTGTGGGATTGTCTCTCTCTGCCTGAAGGCATATGGCTGAATTCTACACCTAATAGAGCTTCACCTTTGAGATCAATTCTATTCTATTCAGGTTCTTATCCCGCACCCATCACCATGGTATCTGAGCACCTATTTGCACTACATAGAGCTAACCAAACCTGTCATTCATGGAAACAATCGACCTTTGCTGAACTGCCTACTAGCATATGGTAATCTTACATTAAAAAGCAACTGGACATGAATACCTACCTTTGGATTTTTATTTCTACTTTCAGATCTGACCATTATTACATGCTCGCCCTTATACCCTGAGTGCTAAAGATATAAGAAAATCGATCATTTTTTGTTGTGGATCATGTCCATTTCTTTCATGTAGATTTAAAAGGGAAAAAAGAATCTGTTTAGTGGCACTTGGCTTGTTTGATCAGAAAGAAAAAATAATGACAGGTGAGAATGGTCTGTTTGTAGCAGATAAAGGGAGTATAATAAAAACAGAAGAATACAACAATTGCTTTTCAGGCAGTCAAGCATCAAAACACATTTACTTCTATGAAAAGTTTATCCAATTATTGCAAACCGGATGACGCTTGCTAGGTTGTGTTACTCTTTTCATTTTAATCTAATTGCTGTTTCTTTTTCTCTGATATGGCAATCGGTCATAAAGAGTTGACCACCATTAAAGCTGTTTGATTTGGAGCCCTGTAGTGTTTGACTAAGAGGGTAAATGCAAATTTGATGAAAGAATAAGGATAAATTTACATATCAGCTTCGGCTCACATGGAGAGAGTAAACATTCTGTTTATCTCAAGTGTCACTTTATGATTTCAGTAGAATATAAAACTGACCTTGGCCCAGTCATTGCAAAAGACCTGAATGAAATATATTGTTGTCTAAATACAATTTACTCAAGTAGAACTTGTCAGCAAACCCTGCATAACTCAGCAAACAGGGTTAGACAGCAGGGTCGCTGAGGCAAAATTGCTCTGATAAACTCCAAAATGAAATTCTTGAATGTGTTATAATTGGCAAGTGTGTGTGTGTGTGTGTGAGTGAGAGAGAGAGAGAGAAGGAGCTTACCTCAGAAACACAATTTCCTTAATCAGGGGATATTTTAAGATCATGTCAGTTCCTTTTTTCTGTAAGAGATTAAAAGAACAAAATAGTAATAGTTACAAAATTACTAATGCAGCGTAGTGTGCAATACAGAATTATTTTAAAGAAAATATCCTTATACTACAATCAATAGTCAGTGTTTTGGTTTTTTTTTTTTTAAACACAAACACAGCAATCCACATGTATTTTGTAAGTTTTAATCATTTGATGGCTACACTGTTCAAGTTCCTAGTGGTTCTTTCCCTTGCATCAGTTACAAATAAAATAACTCTGAGATGCATGTTTGTAGCTACAGTAATCTTTTCAATTTCTTTTCCCTAGCTATGTCACGCTTCATAACCTTGGAAAAGAAATATGGACTTTCGGTTGCTAAAGAAGGTTCCTTAGTTTATATAAAAATACTTGTAGACAATTCAAAATATGTTCAACATTATTGTGTGCCCCCTAGTCAATTAAAAAAAAAAGTGAAGAGAACCAAGATTTTTTCCTACTGCGATGTAAGCAACGTCTCACAGTATCAAAATGACCAGTGATCTGTTCAATTAATGATGCTGTTTATTTAATAATGAGACAAAACAACTAAACAAACATGAAAGTAATCTGATCTGATGTATTGAATTCTAACAAAGAGAAATGAGAAAATGGAGGGGAAAGTCTATTTTTAAAGTAAATAAAAAACCCCAAACCATTCTACTGATCTAGTTGGCTTTTTCTCCCCGATGTGAAGGACCTAACATAAGGATGTAAGACAGAGAATTGGTGTGACACTAACAGAGACTGGGCATGTCTAATTTTGAATTAGGCTGATTCTTTAGGGGTTTGATCCCGATCCCACAGAAATTAATGGCAAAAATCCCACCTACTTGTATGGTGCCAGAAAAAGCCCTGGGTATTTCTTGTTAAATTCACTCAGAATCCATTAAGGAGTAAGCAGTCACATTACCAAGCCCCATTGCTGTTATGTTGTTGTTATTATTGACTGTAATGCCTAGAGATCTCAACTGAGATTGGAACCCCATTGGGCTAGGTGCAGTACAAATACATGCATTAGTCTTTGCAAGATCAAGGCCACAATCAGAGTCTGTCTTGACCCCAAAGAGTTTCTTTCTAAACAGACAAAGGTTGCAAGGAGAAACAGAGGCACTGAGAGGTGAAGCGACTTTCCCAGGACCACTGACTTCTCTTAAAGAAGCACACAGCAGAAGTGTGTGCTAAAATCCTTTACTAGTCCTGCTGATTTCATCAAAGCTGCATATGTGAATCAAATGAGATATGACGACCATTGCTCACTTAGGGGCAAATTTTGTTGAGTTATTCCACAAATGACCCCTTTGAGTTCAATGGCATGACCCATGGAGTAAGCGTTATCAGAATCAATATGTCCCTTAAATATTACGGGTGAAATTCTGACTCCATTGAAGTCAATGATAAAACTTTCATTAACTTCAATCGGGCCTGAATTTCATCTTAGATTTTTTGTATGTTTTCTGCTTTCTAGTATTATGCCATAGTTATAAAATGATGATAAACGCAATAAATTTAACTATGTCCATCATTCTTTTATAGTCTCTTTTTGTTATTCCTTCAGTGAGCTCCTCAAAAAATACTTCACGGATAGGGAATCCTGCAGTCCTAATGCAAATTCCCATTCAACCTCATGGGACTCTTGTCTATACAGGAACTGCAGGATGGGACATGTGGGTTTATTTTGAGGGGGACGGTTAGTAAGATTTCATACACAGCTAATGCATGCGCACTATAAGGCTCATAAGAACGTCGATAATGGGTCAGACCAAAGGTCCATCTAGCCCAGTATCCTGTCTTCCAACAGTGGCCAATGCCAGGTGCCCCAGAGGGAATGAACAGAACAGGGAATCATCAAGTGATCCATCCCCTGTTGCCCATTCCCAACTTCTGGCAAACAGAGGCTAGGGACCCCATCCCTGCCCATCCTAGCTCATAGCCATTGATGGACCTGTCCTCCATGAACTTTAGTTCTTTTTTGAACCCTGTTATAGTCTTGACCTTCACAACATCCTCTGGCGAGGAGTTCCACAGGTTGACTATGCATTGTGTGAAAAAATACTTCCTTTTATTTTTTTTAAACCTGCAGTGTATTAATTTCATTTGGTGACCCCAGTTCTCTCTTATGGTTGCCTGTGATACATGTGACAGAAGCAATGGGTTCTTAAAGACATCATTCTTAGAATAGCTAGTACAGCCATTGGTCTGGATCCTGGATCTTTGACATCAGTGGGAGTCGTACCACTGGAATCAATTGGAGCTGTATCAGCTCCCTGGGGGTTAGGTGTAAGATGCCATTTGGAGGCAATCTCTGTTGCAAAAGGGCGTTTAATCGATGATATTCAATGGGCCAGATCCCACCCAAAGCTTACGTAGGCTTCTGCTGATGGAACTCCTGCTGATGGCTCCTAGTTTGCTAGAAGACTGGGGCATTGCAAGAGCATGAAGTGTAGCCCATAATGTGTGTGTGGGGGTCCAAATAGAGCTAGCGCAGCCCCCAAAATAATACTGGCCTGGGAATTGTTTGTGGCCCGGACAGCCGAGACATGCATTGACCAGATGAGCAGGTTAAAAACAGCTCATTATTCCACAAGAAATTTCAAACATTTTCATTTTTTAAAAAAAAGTTTCACCAGAATTTTTTTTCAGATTTTCAACAGAGAAGCTAAACCCAAACCTATTTTTTAAAAAACAAGTTTTTCATCAAAAGCAGATTTAAAAAAAACAAACAACCAAACCAACCAAAAAAGTGTTCCATTTCTTTGTATGATGGGTTCTCTGCCCCGCCCCTCTTCCTGGGCCCGCTAGCTGGCCCAATAAAGTGCAGATAAGCCTCCAGTTATACAGCACCCGTGGCTTTATTTACGCACACAGTTCTCCCACCACCAGTGCTGAGCGATATACACAAGGGTTGCAGGGTTAGTTCCCTCTTTTCCCGCAATCAGCCCGCAGCTAGGAGCCTGACCTTTTCTGCTGGCTCCCAGCCCTTATAACTGCTGGCTTGTCAGGCCCACAGGTGGAGCCAATCCCCAGGCCAGGCATCAGGTCTGTTTCACCAGCCCCAATCTATTTCTCTTGATTGGAGCTGGCTGAGCAGGGGTAATTAGGTGCTTTTACATCAGCACCCTGCTACACTTTGTTTTCTCTGTGTGTGTGTGTGTCATAAAAAACTGGCAAGTTTGGACCAAAATGAAAAATTTCCACATTTTGGAGGAAAAGGTGTTTTTTGGTAATAAAAATAAGAACATAAGAATGGCCATAAGGGTCAGACCAATGGTCCATCTAGCCCAGTATCCTGTCTTCCAACAGCGGCCAATGCCAGGTGCCCCAGAGGGAATGAACAGAACAGGGAATCATCAAGTCATCCATCCCCTGTCGCCCATTCCCAGCTTCTGGCAAACAGAGGCTAGGGACACCATCCCTGCCCATCCTGGCTAATAGCCATTGATGAACCTATCCTCCATGAACTTATCTAGTTCTTTTTTGACCCCTGTTATAGTCTTGGCCTTCACAACATCCTCTGGCAAGGAGTTCCACAGGAAATGTTTCAATGAAAAAAATTCATACCAACTCTGCGGATATGAGAGCGTCTTCTCAGCAGTCACCACCAGCGGCATTCCTAAGGAGATTGGGGTATAACTTTACAAGCTGGTGGAAAACAGTAGTGCCTGTCCTTTCTTGGTGTGGCTCTCAACTCAGTTGGGATCCAAGCTGGTGCAGAAAGAGGTAAACTTCACCACCTTGCACCAGCAATTCTGGCCCTGATCTTGATCATAGGAGAGTCCTGAAGTGTTGCCTTCTTTAGTTCTTGAAGGATATCCCCAGGGGAGAAAGCCCCTCTGCCTGACCAGGGGCTTGAACCCTGGAACTTCAGATTAAAATTCTGATGGTTTACTGACTGAGTTAGCCAGCCTCACTTAAATTTAAATCCTCAAATCGCCCCCTCAAGGATTGAACTCACAATGCTGGGTTTAGCAGGCCAATGCTCAAACCACTGAACTATCCCTCCCTCTTCATAGTTCAAACCATTCATTTTACCAAAGTTCCAAGGGACGGATCCAAAGCTCATTAAAATCAATTGAAAGACTCCTACAGACTTGGGATCAGACCCCAAATACAGGCAATCAACTATTGGGACTGAGGACTTTACGTTTTAAAGACTCTCTCTGAAATTTGTCAATTCCAGATTCTCAGGTGGTGAAAATCAATGTCATTCCATTGGCTTCAATAGAGCTCTGTAAATTTATATCAGCTGAGGATCTGATCCTAAATATTTTAAAGCCAGATGAGAAAACAACCCCTCAAATGGTATTATTAGATGTTACTTTACAATATACTGTTTAAAAAATACTCAGTTGCTCTATAGGTTGGAGATTTCTTTGCAAGCTAGGTATGACCTCTTTCCCTCTCCCTCCCCCGGATGGAAAAATCTGGTTTATAATGGAAATGCTGACACCACCTCAATTATAGTGGTGCTATTGGGCTCTGGCATAATGAAGGAATTTTCTCCTTTTTGTACTATGAATACTAATTGAGGCCAGGTTTTAATGCAGGAGCAGTACAGCAAAATGGTGCCATCTAAAGGAATTGAAAGCAAAAGAATGCCAGTCACCAGTGAAAGTGACAAAGACCATCGGAGTTGTTTTATCTTTTTTAATTCTTTTAAAAAAAAAAACCAAAACCCCACAAAACACTATTTCCCCGAAGATAAATTCTGGATACTAAGATGTTCTGGATAAATAAAAGCTCAATTGGCACCCCTGAAGTGATGTGTGCACGCTCGTACATACAACATGAGACGGGCACTTTAGAAATATCTATACACACAGGTTAGACTGTGTCGTTCGGCCCAGTCCTGAGGAAGAAGTAACGCAGAGCTGCATTGCCTCAGGAGTAGCTCCAGGAGATACTGTGACTCAGAGGGGAGTCTAGGTCAAAGATGAAATAGGGGAGGAGATTGCTACCCTTCTGTGCTGCTGCTGGCGGCGCCGCTGCCTTCAGAGCTGGGCAGCTGGAGAGCGGAGGCTGCTGGCCGAGAGCCCAGCTCTGAAGGCAGAGTCGCTGCCAGCAGCAGCGCAGAAGTAAGGATGGCAACCAGGGGATGAGCAAAGGGATAGTAAGTTATGGCTCTCCCAAGTTACCTCAGCTGCACTGGTTGGCCTGTTTAGGGAACCAAGGAATGGATATGTCTAGGGCCCTACCAAATTCACGGTCCATTTTGGTCAATTTCATGGTTATAGGATTTTTAAAATAGTAAATTTCATGATTTCAGCTATTTAAATCTGAAATTTCACGGTGTTGTAATTGTAGGGTCTTGACCCAAAAAGGAGTTGTTGTGTGGGTGTCCTAAGGTTATTGTAGGGGGTTTGCGGCATTGCTACCCTTCTGTGCTGCTGCTGGCGGCGCCGCTGCCTTCAGAGCTGGGCAGCTGGAGAGCGGAGGCTGCTGGCCGAGAGCCCAGCTCTGAAGGCAGAGTCGCTGCCAGTAGCAGCACAGAAGTAAGGATGGCAACCAGGGGATGAGCAATCAGGGGAAATTACACTGAGCCAAAACCTGACTGGCAAGAGGACGTGCTGCAAGACCCATTTCTATGCTAACGCTCTCCCACCATAACCAAAGGGTTACAACGTCAACTACAAAACCAAACAAGTATTTTTTAAAAAAAGGAGTTTTTCCTCTAGTGAAGGCAAAGAGAAGATTCCTCTACTAAGTATACATACCGTGGCGATCTGGGCGTGAATTCTCATGTACACTAAGGTCCCTTTCCACTGCTCTGACAAGTAACAGAGGGGTAGCCGTGTTAGTCTGAATCTGTAAAAAGCAACAGAGGGTCCTGTGGCACCTTTAAGACTAACAGAAGTATTGGAGCATAAGCTTTTGTGGGTGAATGCCCACTTCACGCAAGAGTCTGATGAAGTGGGCATTCACCCACGAAAGCTTATGCTCCAATACTTCTGTTAGTCTTAAAGGTGCCACAGGACCCTCTACTGCTCTGACAATAATTTATAGAGATATCCTACCTCCTAGAACTAGAAGGGACCTTGAAAGGTCATTGAGTCTAGCCCCTGCCTTCACTAACAGGACCAAGTACTGATTTTGCCCCAGATCCCTAAGTGGCCCCCTCAAGCACTGAACTCACAACCCTGGGTTTAGCAGGCCAATGCTCAAACCACTGAGCTATCCCTCTCCCCACTTTAAGCTCCCTGGACACTGCCAGAGAGGTGTAAAGAGGCTTTTGTGTAAATGATAATCAGGTCCTAGATTCAGTTTGTAGGTTCATCATTTAGATACTGCTGGATCTCGCCTACATCTTTCCACTGGCTAGAGCACGGAAACACCCCAGTCATTATAGTGATGACGTACAGTGAATGCCTCTTGATAGAAGCTTCATATGTGTTGCCCAACTTCATAGTGGGCCAGAGTCTCTCCTGAACCAGGGCTAATCTCAGTGCAGGAGCATCAGGGAGCTGGCTCTGGTTCCCTGGTTCTGCTACCAGACAGCTCTAAGTTGCACCACTGAGGTAAGGTCCTTTATGCCTCCTAGGCCAGTGATGTGTTGCCACGGCTTGGTTCCACTTCACCGTGCCCTGCCACCTCCCCTTCTTCCCTGACAAGCCCACTGTGCCAGGTTGCTGGGAGAGGCATAAGTGTAGACCTAGATGCTGCAGAATAAAGCCCAGCAGACAGCTATATTATACTAAGAATTCTCGGATGGACATCTGAGGCCAGACTGTGGTCCCTTTATGCTACCTGAGGGGTGCCAAAGACCTTTATGCATAAATGTAGGGATACAAGCATCTGACGAAGTGGGTATTCACCCACGAAAGCTTATGCTCCAATACATCTGTTATAAGGTGCCACAGGACGCTTTTTTCAGACCTCAGTGGTTCAGGAGCCAAATTAGCGATCAACATTACCCAAAAGAGCCACAGCCGTGCGAGTTCATTGTTTCATTTACTATAGCACTATTCATATTTAAACGGTGACAGGGGAAATATTTAGTTTTTATATATATATATATATATATATATATATATATATATATATATATATAATTCTCACAGCAAATAAGTTAATAACTTAGTGCAAGTAGATAACTTAATTGGTTAACAACATAGTAAAAGCATCTCGACTGGTTAATAATTAAATCACACAGCATTTAATATCATGTGCTGCAAAGTTGCAGTCTGAGTATCACTGCTTAATGCAAAATAAATTCGCTCTTTTCTCTTAAAGCCAATAGTAGAGAATTTCCCCCCTTGAGTTTTAAAATTGTTATAAGATTCCTTATGCACATAAGCGGTACTCTGTGCATATTGGCCCAGATCCTAATGCTACAAAAATCAATGGCACAGTACTGGTCTATTCTGTGATCCTTAAGTACAAGCAAAGTAGGGTAGAAGTCCCTAGATTCTATTTGCTCCTCATTTATGTGCCAAGGGAATTCGTTGGGCACTTCGGGGCCGGACTTATAAATAGTTCCTGTACTGTGTTTATACAGCATCTAGCACAATGTGGTTTGGGTCCAGAGCTAGGACTCCCAGGCATTATAAATAATAATACGTAGAAAAAGCTATACAGTGGCACTATGAGCCATGCTTGAAACTGTCCTTTGCAGCTCTATAAACCGACATTGACACTGAGACCAAACTTGAATTCCCTGTGTTAAGTTCCTGACATTCAAAAAGTTGCACTCGTCCAATAATTCTCTCCTTGTAAGTAGCTAACAAGCCCAAACTACAACAAAAATCAAAGAACTGACATGTTGCATGCTAGGAAACAGGCAGCAGACATGGTTTACAGAAGAGTCACAGGAATCCTTTACTCTGAATTCCAGCCGCATTAGGAAGGCCCATGCTTTTGTTTCTGTGATTAATTATTTTTTCCCCAAGGTTTCACATTTTTACAGCTCCCCCCCCATGTTACTCAACTTGAAACCGATAAGACCACCCTGCGATAAAGACATCATGCAAAATGTATATGTCATTAATCACTTCAGTTACCTTTCAATCCAATGCATTCTCTTTGTTGGACTCTTCCCTTATGTTATTGGAAAAATAAACAGACATGTATTTATAACAGCCCCTTAGGGCAAAGTCAACAGTTGCATTTACTTTCTTACTCAACATCTTCAGCTCCAGCTAGATTGTCTTTAAAACTCTTCCAAACACTACAAAGAAATAACTGTATTTTCCAAAACAAATGATTTGGATTACATATGGCATGATGATAGATGTAACTCAAAAAGTTATCTTAACATTGTACCTTGGTTTCTAGGCACTGTGAGTTTAAAGCTATAGCCTAGGTTGAAACTAGTCTTCAGATTTCTGATAATCATGTTAAGACATGCTAGACTCTGTTCTATAGAAGAACTAATACATGCCTTGGGTGCATAGTGAGGCTAAGGGCATGGAGCTCTGGGCTTTCAACCACTCAAACCATGTATTAATGGACCAGTAAAACAGGCAAACATACCTTAATTCTATTTCACACATCTTAATAGACTGTTGCAACCTTAATAAAGCAGAGAGTTCAAAAAGTTAGGAAATACCAGAATGAAGGTTGTTTGCTAATGCAGTAGGTCCCCCTTGTGTATGTGTGTTCTGATACAGTCTTTAATTATATGTTCACATACTACCTTTTCCCCACAGGGCCCCTGCCTCATTCAGGACACAGGACGCACCTGCTCTGGGAATGAATTACGCTGGTGTAGCTAAGGACACTGCTGCTGCACAGGTGGGAAAGGGTAGGAAGGGGATTGCAGGAGAAGAAAGGAGGGTCTCATGGCCGTGGAATGCAGCCCTGGAGAACTGGAGTCGATCCCTTCCTCTGCCACAGACAGTATGGCTGCACTGCAGTTGCAGCATGTAGAGACATGACTGAGTTAGCTTCAATCTACCTAGTGGCTGCAGCCACTCAAGTTTGTGCCCAGGACAGTGCTTAGGTGAGGCTGGCCAGAGCAACTACCCAGGCTGCCATGGCTTCACCACTCTTGTTACTCACACTAGCTAGATCAGTGCTAGCTCAGGCATGTCTACATGTGCTCCACCTCGCAACTGAAGTGTAGACATACCCAGCGTCCCTATGTGATGCTGGATAAGTCACTTAAACCAAACTTTAAACAAGGGGTCGTTAATTGTGTGTTCCTCATTTTTGAGGTGCCTGATTGGCACAAGTGCTGAGCACTTACAGGGGAGCTGTGCTTTGAACCTATGAAGTGCTATATAATATTAAGCACACTGCGAAATCAGATGTGAGGCAACTCAAAAGGGCCCCCCCCCAAATTAATGACACTTTTGACTCTGTGTCTCAACTCCCCATCTGCAAAACAGGGACCCCACCCCTTCAGTTTGCAGGAATGTTGTGAACATAAATTCTTCAATATTTGTGAAGCAGGCAGACATTATAGTGATGAGCACCATAGAAAAGCCCATGAAGAATTTAATAATTCTGTCTTCAGAGCAGTGTAGTAAATAAGACCTGGGGTCTCACATTGGACAATGAGGATAAAACAAAGTGTTGAATAGTTGCTCACTAAGTGAGCACCATTCATCCGGTGCATTGAATGAGGCAGGGGTCCTGTGGGGGCCACCCCACCCCACCTTATATGACATGTAATTAGACGATCATTTGTTTGTCATTCCCAATGTTAAAAAAGATTGAAAAAGCCAGGAATCTCATCACGTGGCATACCATTTTCTGACCAGTTCTATCTGCTAGGTGAGTGGCCCCACGCAGGACCCAACAGCAGAATATCCAGGGCCTTCTTAGTTTAGTTGGACAATCCATTGGTTTTTTTTTAAAAGTCACGTAACATCACCATCTCTCCTGCCTCTCAAACTCAACAGCTTCAGAGTAAGATGGTGACGGTGGTGCACACTCTCCGCCTGCGCCGCCCGCTTCCCAGCAAGTGCAGGGATGGAGTTAGGGTTGCCAGTTTTGGTTGGATATATTGCTGAAGGTTTCATCATGACATAATCTTTAATTTATGATTAATCTTTAATTCCTGGAGACTCCCAGACAAATCTGGAGGGTTGGGAACCCTGGATGAAGTAAGGAAGGAAAAAAAAAATCGAGCAAAAGATGGCCTTGTGGGGAAGACCTAGACTGGGACCAGAGATCTGTGTTCCTGGCTCTGTCACACGCTCCCTGAGGTACCTTGGGTGAGCCACTTAAGGTCGGAGCCTCAGTTTCGTAGGACGTAGGAAACATCACTGATCACACCCATGTCCTTGTCTATTTATATTTTAAGATCTTCAGGGTAGGAAATGTCTCTTATTGTAGATATGAGCAGCAGCTAACACACTGGTGTCCTGGTCACAGTTAAGTCATGGGAAGCTTGTATTTAACAACTACATTATGATGTAAACATTATCTAGCACAGGAACGGGAACAGGAACAGCTACTAGCAGCAGCAGCCAGCCAGAGTCTGACCCGTCCCCTGCAGCCCACACCCCCACCTTCCAAAATGGAGGATGACCTTTGGTCTGTGCAGCCATATCCTTACATGGCATGGGAAGCTACTCTGCATAGAGCCACAAGCCTGTATGATACAAACAATCCAGGCAGCTCCATTTCTCCTCACTCGAAATGGGGAGAAAAGGGTTCAGACAACACGGGAATGGTTTATTTATTAAAGGGGTCCTTGGCACAGGTCCTTATAATGTATTATGCATGATTAGAAGTTCCTCCTCACATCAGGCTATTAAGAGATGCCAGATTCCACATTGCATTGTTGGATGCTACCTTTGTTTGCTCTCAAGTATATATCTATCATCCGTCATGCTTAGCAGAGTTAAATAAAGATCACCTGTGACTGTTTGTAAAGCTAGGTCTCTTCTTCTTCCAGGGCTCCCTACAACCCCACAGGACAATCAACTGGCCACTAAGTTATTCCAAATATTTTTGAATGAACGTGTCAGCTGAAGATCCTCAGCATAAAACATACTTATAAAGACTGTTTGCAAAGCAAATTTACCCTGGATTTCTGATACCTAGGAAAGTTTTTTCTATTATATTTATTTAAAATTACAACAGTTTACATTAGAAACAAGCTCAAACAATTAAGGTAAAAGATAAATAACTGAATACAGTTTAATTTTTCAAAACGCAAACATACATCTTTCATTGTTCCATTATTGGAGTATTAAGCACAATATAATTGCACGATGCATTTTCGCTGACTTACAAGCTCTGAAGTTAAACAGGCCCGACTTTTATGAAATAATCTTTATTTCCCTCCATTATGCAAATCATTGTCTGCGAGGACTCGGAATTACCCGGGGACCTCTTTAAAGTTAATTTCGGTTGTGGTGTTTCCAGCACAAATGCAGTGACTCTCAACAATCCATCAGCCTCCTGCACTCAGGCCCATCAAGTTATAATATAAAAGCACAAACCTGTAAGCCGATGGAAGCTTTGCTTGCGGCCCTCCAGGAACTGCTCAAGACCTCTGCTCTCTCCTGGGAGTAACTGCCTGATGGGGAACCTGTCCTGGGGCTCAACCCAATCCCCACGGAAGTTACTAGGAGTCTTTCAGTGCTCTGAGAATGAAGCCCAAAAGGCAGGGAAGCTCCCTAGAGGACATTCTCTCCCAGGATATACTGCGTATGAGCTCCTGTAATAATAGTGAACCATTAGGGCCAGGTGCTTAGCTAGAATAATAGCTCCTTTGACTTCACTGGAGCTCTGCTAATTTACACCAGCTGACAATCCATCCCTTAAAGTTTCTCAGTTATAGAGTGAAATCCTGGCCCTACTGACGTCAATGACAAAATTCCCATTGACTTCGGTGGGGCCAGAATTTCACCTGTATCCTGCAGTTCAGCTGAGGATCTCAAAGCATTTTACAAGTGCAAGTACCACCCAGGCTCACGGACAGTGACATTTAGTCAGCACTGGGGACAATACAGAGCCGTAGGAGGCATAACCATTCGTTCCCAATGCCCCAGGCTGCAAGGGGAATGGCATGTTGCCATGGGTGGCAGGTGAACCCCCCCCTTTGCTGGCCCCACCCCTTCTGCTGGAGGACCCATGGGCTGCTGGCTGGCCCCAGCGCCAGCCTGAGGCCAACCCCCGTGCTGCCAGTGGGGTTCCAGTACCGGGCTGCTGGCCTGACCCCCAGGTCGGCCTGAGCCACCCCAGTCCCTGGCCTCCCACTGGAGTTGAGCCCCCCTCGGCTTCAGGGGAGAGTGGGAGCAAGGGCAGGGCCTCCAGGGGGAGCGGGGCGGGGCCACGGGCTGGGTTAGGGGATGCTTAGCCTCCCTTGGCCTATGGTATCCGCCACCCATGCATATTGCAGCATCCCTTCAGATGGTGTCATTGGCACATCTGGCGGCCCAGCGTTGGGGGAGGGGCTGGATCCTGGCTTCTTTAATGAATTGATTTCAGCTATCAAAAGAAAGTCTAAAGCACGGGCAAGGATTACTTCAAGGCATACATTTTAAAAAGTCACCTTTAAAATAGCTACTGTGAGAACAGAGTGCTGTTATGTCTATTCAACCGGCATTGAAGTTGTGTAGTGTTCTGATTTATGACTATGAATACCTATCAGACAATACGAGCCATCCTTTTATAGTCTCACAAACTGCCCCAGGGAATACTCCAATTGCTATTGAAGAAACTGGCTTTAAAATAAGCCATTTAAAAGGAGGAAATAATAGGAAGCTCAGATGCACTGATCTTGTAATTCTTGTACTAGAACTACAGTCCAAAAGGACCTATTGCATTAACTGCAGATATGGCAAAGCCTTTGGAGTCAGTGAATTTGGCTTTGGAGAATATATCAGGACTGTAGTAAGAAATGAGTACCATCGCAGGAAGAATAAGAGTCCAGATCTTCCTAATAGGAGCATGGAAAAACTCATATGAAGAGGAAGAGAAAAAATTGGGATTGTTTACCTTAGAAAGGAGATGAACAAGAGAGGACATGGTAAAGTATATATAATAACGAATGGTCTAGAAAAGGAAATCAGGAAGCTTCTGTTCTCCCTGTTTCATAACACCAGAACAAGGGGACATACAATGAAGTTAAAAGGTGGAAATTCAGAATCTAGAAAAGGAAATGCTTTTTCATTCAATGTGTAGGCTGTGGAACTCACTGCAGCAAGAAATCATTGAGGCCACAACTTAGCAAGATGCTGAAAGGGACATTATATGCCTAAGAATATCCAGAGTTGTAATGATCAATACTAAAAAGTTTTGAGAGCGATATAAGACCTCATGCTTGACAGCTTAAGCCATTCTCTAATTATTAAAGATCAGGATGACAGCTAGTGTAGAATCCAAGCTCTGCGTAAGCTTGAAAGCTTGTCTCTCTCATCAACAGAAGTTCGTCCAGTGAGAGATATTACCTCACCCAACTTGTCTAGCTAATTGGGAGACAGATTATCCCTGTATTCTAGGGCAGAAAGTTTAAAACAAACATAAGGAAGAACTTCTTCACACAACACTGTCAACCTGTGGAACTCATTGCTAAGGGATGTTGTGAAGGACAGAAGTATAACTGGGTTCAAAAAAGAACTAGATAAGTTCATGGAGGATAGGTCCATCAATAGCTATTACCCAAGATGATCAGGGACACAACCCCGTGCTCCGGGTGTCCCTAAACCTGGGACTGCCAGAAGCTGGGACTGGATCTCTCGTTCATTCCCTCTGAAGTGTCTGGCACTGGCCACTGTCAGAAGACAGGCTACTAGGCGAGATGGACCTTTGGTCTGACCTAGCAGGGTCATCCTTGTGATTGAATGCTTTATGTTGAAACTTTTCTTTGACAGAAAATTGGGGTTTTGCTTAAACACATTTGTTTTTTAAAAAGTGTCTGTTTCCTGAGGAAAAAATGAATGTCTGAAAACCCCAATATTTTGCCCCCAAATGGAAAGTTTTTGGCTGAAAGCCAAGATATTTCTATTTGGAAATGCTGCCACAGTGCCTCAGAGCCACAGTTCAGTTTCCTCATGTCCCCTTTCTGCTCTACGTACTAGGCTCTCTGACTGGATTCCATGTCTCAAGCAGCACCACAGCCAGGGGCTCCCACCGTGGGAGATGTAGTCTGACCAGGGAGCCTGGCCTCTAGAGGAGGGAGGGATAGCTCAGTGGTTTGAGCATTGGCCTGTTAAATCCAGGGTTGTGAGTTCTATGCTTGAGGGGGCCACTTAGGGATCTGGGGCAAAATCAGTACTTGGTCCTGCTAGTGAAGGCAGGGGGCTGGACTTGATGACCTTTTAAGGTTCCTTCCAGAGATAGGATATCTTTATTTATTTTAGGATAATGGGAGCACAAGGCAGCTGAAATACAAATCCCATGAGGCACTGCAGCAGCAGCGCTGAATGGAAATATTTAGGGTTTTTCTGTCCAGCACTATTGTATTCCAAGTTGTCCAAAGTAGCCCCATAGATGAAATTGCTTATGAACATAAGGAGACGTTGAAGGTGGGAAGACTGTCACAAACTGGATATGTTCAAGTTAAAAGACGTGTGATATAGGGGCCCTTCAAGGCTCCCGCTAGAGTCACTCAGGTGGGCACGACATCGAGCTGAACCATTCTAGACGTGGAAGGAAATGTTCGTAGTTCAAGTCACCAACATGTATGTTGATTGATGAATGTTCCTGGAATGAGGTTGCCACCCCGTAGGGGTGTTATCTGGGGACATTGAAAAAACCCCAGTGGAACAGGGGCTCAGGTGAACTGGAGGTAGCAAGCTTCACTATCATGGCTGTCACTGCCCCCACGGTCTGATGGGACCTACCATGACACTATGGGTCTTTGTCATTCTGATCCTAGGGGTGGGGTGGGGGGAAATACTGCCCAGAATGAGCCAGAGACAGGGAACCAAATGACGCCACCACTTCCATCAGCATCGGCTGAATCCTAAACATCTAAAATAGGAACCTGCTGTCGTCCCCTCCCTAGTGCCATTTTCCCCCCTTTACTTATTTTATTTTTCCTGCCTCCCTTTTTAAGAGGAGTCTGGCGTAACCATTTACAACCCTGCTGAGAAAGGCAAGCTAAAAGCAATTGTGACAGCAGCCACCTGGGCCAAACCCAGGGACTGACCTTGGGATCTCCAGAGATAGAGGAATGAGTCACTATAGCTTGAATTAAATAGCCAAACTCTCTAGTTGGGGGCTGTAACTGACTCATCTCTCTCTGTTGACAGGGCACAGAGAGGGACACACAAATACACAGCGATCAGTGGGTGAACACAATGTCTTAAACAGACCAATACGGGCAAAAATTTGCCAGGTCTCGCAGTGTCTGATAAGGTTGTGTTTTGTGTTTCCCAATAGCGAGTTCGTAGAAAAATAGTAAGAATCAGAGACAGGAGCTGCATTCTCTATCTTTTGAGATTCTTTTCTCTGCCCTTCTTTGTGTTTGTGTCTTGTTGAAATCTGACCCTGTTTCTTTTAAGACAAAACAACTCCCGACTGCCTAAACTAAACGTTTCCTCTCCTCCTCACCCAAAAAGACAATTAATACCCTCTTTAGCAGCAACTAAAAAGACTGTCAAACAGGGATTTCTCCCCATTAAAGCCTATAACACCAAAGGGAAAGAAATATGGGAATATTGAAACGAAAGCCTCAAAATGCTTTAGCATAGCTGTTCTTTCCCCCACGTGTTTGTTTAAGGGTTAAAAAAGTATTTTAATGGTGGTTGTTACAAGGAGAGTCACCAGTGATAACACCACAAGACCCTACCCTACACTGACTTGCTCAATGTTACACTAAACAAGACATCTCGCCCATTGCTGGACCTAAAAGAGGCACCCTATCATCACAACAGTAGTTGTGGAGATGTCCATCCAAGCATCCTCGCTGGGAGGACAGAGGCTAGCTCAGCTCCACCAATCAAGAAGAATACATGGGATGTATATTTCCCCTCTCTGATGCCTACTTAAGTATCACAACTAGAATATGAAGGAATAATGGACTTTCTAAACGATGATCTAATTTCTCCCCTTAATTCCACACTTTTCAGGTGAGATAGTACTCAGGATCTCTTGCAAAAACTCAACTCATGCTTCTTTAGTTTTAGAGAGGCCATCCAGTACTGGTGGCTCTCCTTGGTACTTGGGCAGGCCATGCATTTCTATACCCCTTAATGCCCATCTCTAGTTAACCACAGCATCCCAAACAAACAGTCAGACAAAATCTTCAGGTCAGTTCTTGACTAACATGAACGAATCCCACGGGTGGGGATGGAAGCATTTGCATGAACTCTTCAGTCTCAAACAGCTGTCCTTGGGGGCACCTGTGAAAATACTTGTCTAACCCAGCTAAGCTTTCTGCATGGCAACTCTGGGTGCAGAGCCAAGATCTTTTGTGGGGAACAGAGCTCTAAGTGAGCCACACCTGCTTTTTTCTGCCTCTCTCTTTTGAAAAGTACCACGCGTGTTCAGGCCTAAGTCAATAATCTTGACTTAGGAACTCTTTGCATGTATCTTGTATCCACACAAACTGCAGCCCATGCCTTGAAAGAGGACTTCCCAGCACTGACTGATTTTCTGGGGCAAGTGTTATGGTAAAGATTTCGGATATGAAATATTTGAAAAATGGACAAATATATTTTGCTTCTATTATTGATTGCAAAATGGGGAAAGTAAAATTAGTTCTCTAACATGCAATCCCTACTTGAAGCTTTCACGAATGCAGGCATCTGAATTCTATATCACAGGGAATTTATTTCCTTGACGGAGAACATACTCAGCTCAGGGGTACCAAAGATACTGTATGATGTCCATTTCATTTCTGTGCTATCCATCTCTCTCTCCCTTTTTTTTTTTTAAATTGGTGGCACCTCTATTGTGGAAAAAATAAACACTGGTGAGTAGAAGTGGTAAAAAAAAAGGGATCATGTTCATAAAAATTTTCACCAAGAATTGTCTCATTTATCGACATTCAAAATCTAGATGAAAAACGGTGGATTTTTAAACATTTGATATTGTTCCAATGAGTTCTATAGCTGACTGAAAAAGAAAAGGATTTTTTTTGCAGATTTTCATCAAAAAATTCTATATGGTCTTTCACTGAAATTGTAATGAAAATTTTTATTAAAATTGTGAATTTTGAAGTCTTTTGACCAGCTCTTTCGGATCGCTATGAAAATCCTGTGGCAGATGGAAAGAAATGTGGAGCTCACCATTGCAATGTTGTCAGTCATAGGCTGACAGTAATGAGTTCTGTTGTGGTATATCAGACACAGAGAGTATCATGGTGAGGCTTTTGAATGGTAAATGTCAATGATTTAATGGTGACCACCGTATACTGATATACGTATGCAGTGTACTAAGCATAATACTTCCAGACAATATTTGTTATGCTGGCAGCATTGTTTCTTGCCTTATATAAAAAGTCACACACCGTAAAATGACATCTCCTATCAACTTCTTCTTGTCCATTGCCTCTGAGTGATGTTGCTCCCCATTCCGCTCATTTGCATGCTGTAATGCTGTTGGCAGGGGAAGAGACGTGTAGAGGAATTCAGAAAACATACTGTAAGGGGAGATGGGAGCAAAGTATCTGGGCCAGTATGGAGCTCTCTTAATTGCCCCTATCAAATAGAATAGTGGATCTAAGGCCATGTCTACACTAAAGACCTGTAGCTGCTTGATGCCAATGGGAGAGACGTTTATATGGATAATGAGATTGGTTTTGGAAGAGAGATAAACCCTGCTGGCTTCATGGCAAAAGCCAACCACTATCAGACAGGGTTATGGAGAAATTTCTTCTCTGGTGAGGTCATTCCATAACTGTCCTTTACAGAGTTTATCACACCTTCCTCTGAAGCATCTGATGCTGGCTGCTGTTGGAGTCAGGCAGTGGAATGAGATAGACCAATGGTCTGCACTTCATGGGAACTGCCAGACCGGAGCGCTACTGAGCTGGGGGGACCTAAAGAACACGACAGCTTCCCTGTGACTTTCCCAGCTCAGGTCAGGACAGGCATAGTGAAGCTACATGGACTGTGCCCCAGGTGAAGTACCTGATTTACTGCCTAACCTCCTATTCTAAGGGGAGTCTACAGTAAAAAAATGAAAGTGTTCCTCTTGGCTGGGGAAAGAGAGCCAGGAGAATCTAGGCCTCCTGCTGACAGAGAAAATGGTGGCAAAAGCAATCTTCCAGCCTCCTCCCTACAAGAATTAGTCTGGCCAGTGGTCAATAAACCTTCCCTTAAAGCGAACGTTCCCACCAACTACTGCCCTGCCTCGAGTCTGCCTTGCCAAGGTGAAGTTACTGAACAAACCATGGTCTGCTGGCTCCCAAAATTCCTGAGCTCTGTCAGCATCTGAGATCTTTCCCAGTCAGTCTTCACACCTAGATCCAGAAGAAAGACTTCTGGTCCTGCTGACAGAGGGGCCAAATATCAGTGTTGCTGATACACTCTTAGACTGGTCACTGGTCCTCACAGTGCTACTCATCTGCTTATGGAAACGTGTGGAGGTAATTAGAGACCTTTGAACTGGTTTCATTCACTCCACTTATCACATTGTGATATCTATTTCTTGTCATCAAGAGTGTCCTATCATCTCTTAGTTACATGAGTGTAAAGGCCAGATTCTGATCTCAGTTACTGCAGGTTGAAGCCAGAGTAGTTATCAATGAAGTCAACTCAGTTACTCCGTATTTACACCAATTTTAGTGCAATCTGTATCTAGCCCTAAGTGTGATAAAACCAACCAGAAGTAAATATTGTATGTTGATGAAAACAGAATACTCTACTATTTAATTGGGATGTTATTTTAAAAATCAGATGAATCATATTTTTGGCCACAAAATATAATCTCAAAGATTTGCAGGTGTTTAGCTGTAATCCTATCAAACCGTGACTTCTTTGCTATTCTTGTCTTTCAATAGCAAAGAAAACTGGAAGCGTCTCTTCTGCTACTTCTGAACAGCTGTTACCGTATGTTACTTCCCCCCACCACATTTGTATTGTCAACATATTCTTCCAATTGAAAAGAAACAACAGTAGGAGTTCTAAAAGGAACCTTTGTTTCTTTCTTTTTAAACTTCACAAACAGCTGTGTTCTTCGTAGCTGAAACCACCCCACGAGTAATGCATTGGGACAGAAAGCAACATCTGAATTATCCTGCAGCTGGCCAGGTGGTGTCTTATTACAGCAGTTTTTAAAAATCATATCAGTCTTATCAGAGGTTATACACCTTCCTCCTGTACAAAGCATTCAGGGGGTCAGTTCCTCAGCTGGAATAAATTGCACAGCTCCACGGATGTCAGCGAAGCTTCAACGAGAAAGCCAGTTGAGGATCTGTCCCGTAATTCTTGTTTTAAGAAGTGTTGCGATGGCCGGTTTATGCAAACAGTAGGAGGGCTCATGAACTCTGAACCTTTTACAAGCTAAAATCAAATGGTTTGTTAAAAGAGCTTGGTCCACAGAACATTAAATGTGAACGACCTCACTTTGCTGTGACATTATGGGGCAAGGCCCTCAGCTGGTGCAAATTGGCATAGCTCCATTGAAGTCACTGGGACAGATCCTAAACTGGTGCAAGTCAGCTTAGCCCTGTTGACTTAAATAGAATTACATTAGTTTAGCCCAGCTGATGATGTGGTGCTTTTGGACAGCTACAGGGATAAGTCAGACTTTCAGGGAAGAGAATTTTAAAGTGTTACTGGAACTAAAATTTATATTAAAAAAACAACCCTTTTTCATTACATTATTCACGTCCGTGTTCACAAAAAGAAGCTACTAAGGAAGATACAACAATGGTAACAACTCAGTATCTAGACAGTCCCAATGCCTCGACCGTAACACACACACACACACACACACACACACAAAAGCAATGTGTCAGAGCCCGAAGACAAATGCTTCTGGAACAATACTGGGACACAAGGAAAAAGGGCAAAAGGTCAAAAGTTATTTGGGTAAGTCAGTATGCTTTTAGTAGTAATACACAGTGGTCGAAACAAAACTTTAAAGGTCAGTTTTGTCTCTTATTCTGTCCTCCTGCCTACACCTGCCTTTATGGCCTAGCGTGTACAAAAGAGCAGGCAAGTGGTCTCTGCAAAACCAATACCAAACAGGCTGTTTCCTGTTGTAAAAGGAAGTCAGAGCGACATGGAGTTCGTACCAAAGACACGGGCATTTTCTCTCTGTGGCAACCCTGAAATAGCCACAATTTTATGGGTGTTTCCCGTTCACATGCGTATGTAAGAGCAGAACCCTGCAACCGGGGTTCCAGCTGAATGTGTGAAGTTCGGCAAAGCAGCCATCCCACACTGATGACTTTAAGCGGTTTTCCCATTAACCGGGTGTTTGGCAGAGTGCTGCCAACGCTCATCACAGAACCACTAGGCAGGTCCCGCCCTGAAGCGGTCATTTGAAATTGATGTCAAAGAGCAGCAGTCAGATTTGGGGCTTTCAGTTTTTATATGAGCTACAATATTTTTATCCTTTTCAGTTGTGTTTTGTTTTTAAAGGTGCATGGCACGTGGACACATACCCACGACTGTGCAAACATGTAACTGCACGGGTAACACATGCAATCAGGATTGCAAAATGGATGATTTGCTTGCAAACGCACGGGCCTGAGGAGAATAGCGAGCAGGGCGCTGGCAGACAATGGTGCATCTGTGGAGACATGGGGCTTTGACATAACATCTGCATGTGTAGGCTGAGGTATTGGGACTATCTAGTTATCGATATATCAACTCCGTATCTTTCTTTGCAGCCCCTTTGGGTGACTCTTTGCACTTCTCAGGCAGCGCAGAGGGGCAGAGAGCAGCTGAAGTTGGGCAACTAAAGATTCCTCTACTACGGGCAGCTCTCAGCATGCCTGGCTCTCATGTCGGCTGTCCCCCATTCTGGCTCAGCAGCGTTGGGGTGTGGGCTGAGTGCTGTTGTGCTCTGGGAATTCTCAGATGGCTCAGAGTCCCTTGGAGGCCACTGCCAGATGGTTTAAATTAGAGCAACCCTTAGGCTAACCTAAACTATGCCATGGCTCCCAAATTCTCATAGTTCATCGGCCCTGGCTCTGGCAAACTCCTTGAAGGATGTCCTCCCTTCTGCATTAAGTGGGTCTCCGTGTACAGTGGGCTGTAATGCAATCCTCAGACCAATGAAGCACTCAGTGGAACTGTTTTGGGGGGAGGGGAGGGGAACATGAAAACATCTTAGACAGATATTGAAGTTATTGCCATTCTTCAGGCTTAAAAAAAGTAATGATTTTTGGTGTATTCAAATTGGTGTTAAAATTTTTAGCAAAATATGTTGCTATTTTTGAATATCAAATTTCCAAAAATTTGAAATGTTTTGGTTTTCCATCCCCTCCCCCCGGTTTTCCTTTGATTCCCCCCTGCCACTCTTGCCAGTGAAAAAATAGGAAATGGGGTGGCACTTGTGGGGTTGGGGGGGTGAGCTGGGTGCTGAGCACTTGTGAAAATCTGGCCACTGCATTTCAATGCCTACATGAGAAGCTGAGCTCTTTTGAAAATCTGTCTGAAATTCCAAATGCATCATATTTACGCATCCCAGAAAATAAAAGAAAGAGAAACCAATGTTGCTCATTTGGGATTTTCTTCCCTCCAGATCTAAACACGCAGTGTCTTTCTCTCCCTAAATCAAGACGACAGCAGAAGTGGTGGCAATCTGCTCTTTGCACGAAAGTTGTATCAGGAGGGGGAAAGTGGTCCATCACATGGGAATAGCTATTCCAAGAAGCCACTTGAAAAGTTACAGTTGAAACATCTGTGCATCATACCGCAGACTACCCGGAGTTCAGTGTTGAAAAGTCCAAAGGAGCTGGAGAAAGAGAGATCCCAATGAGATTACACCATTGTCTTGTCCCAACCTCCCTGACCCATCTTCTGCATCCATTGGCTGCTGTAGCCAAGACTAGCAATAACAAGAGACGTAATATAATAGGGAAATAAGCCAAATGCCAGACAGTAAGAATCAGAATTAAATAAATGTAGGATGGAAAGGACCTTAGAGGTCATCTAGTCCAGCCCCCTCCATTGAGGCAGGACCAAGTAAACCTAGACCATCCCTGACAGGTGTTTGCTTCACCTGCTCTTAAAAACCTCCAATGACGGGGATTCCACAGTCTCCCTTTGAAACCTATTCCAGAGCTTACCTACCATTCTCGTTGGAATTTTTTCCCTAACATCTAAACTAAATCTTCCTTGCTGCAGTTTAAGCTCTTCACTTCTTGTTGTGCCTTCAGGGGACATGGAGAACAATTGATCACCATCCTCTTTATAACAGCCCTTATCATATTTGAAGACTTATCAGCTCCCCCCATCGTCTTTTCTCAAGACTAAACATGCCCAGTTTGTTTAACCTTTCCTCAGGTCAGGTTTTTTCTAAACCTTTTATCATTTTTGTTGCTCTCCTCTGAACACTCTCCAATTTGTCCACATCCTTCCTAAACTGCGGTGCCCAGAACTGGACACAGTCCTCCAGCTGAGGCCTCACCCGTGCTGAGTACAGTGGGACAGTTACCTCCCGTCTTTTACATACGACACTCCTGTTAACACGCCCAGAATGATATGCCCTTTTTGTAACTGCATCTCCACATTGTTGACTCATATTCAATTTGTGATCCACTAATACCCCCAGATGCTTTTCAGCAGTAGCAACACCTAGCCAGTTATTCCCCATTTGGTAGCTGTGCATTTGATTTTTCCTTCCTAAGTGCAGTACTTTGCACTCGTCTTTATTGAATTGCATCTTGTTGAAATCAGACCAATTCTCCAATTTGTTAAGGTCATTTTGAATTCTTATCCTGTCCTCCAAAGTGTTAGCAACTCCTCCCAACTTGGTGTCATCTGCAAATTTTATAAGTGTACACTTTACTCCATTATCCAAGTCATTCATGAAAATATTGACTAGTATCAGACTGAGGACAGTCTCCTCCAGGACCCTACTAGTTACGAACCCCCAGTTTGATAGCGAATTATTGATAACTACTCTTCGAGTACTGTCTTTCAACCATTTGTGCACTCACCTTATAGCAATTTCTGCTAGACTGTGCATGTATCTAAGAAAAAGAGATTCTATTGTTGAAGAACATGGCCCGGTCCTTCTTAGAGTCTCTATGCTAAATGAGTGATTGTCCAAAAAATGCTTGCATTAGATATGTATGGGCTAGATCCCCATCTGGTGTAAATCCATTGCCTATGCCAGTCTACACCAGTTGAGGATCTGGCCCGTTTTTCTCTTAGGAAACTAAGGCTACACCTACACTATGAGTTAGTGAGGTGATTCCCCCGCTTGCACACACACGTTCACGCTAGCTCTCATTGAGCTTGTGTGAGCAAATAGTGCAGCCACAGGAGCACAGGTAGCCGCTTTGGAGGCACGGCTTGGCTATGTCGAGTACACAGCACAGATAAGCTGTGCCCACTGCTGGTGCCCATGCTGTCCCTGCTACACTACTATTTATAGTCCTCCTAGCTCAATGAGAGCTAGCGCAAGTATCTGTACGTGAGCAGGGGAATCACCTCACTAGCGCATAGTGTAGATGTAGCCCAAGAGTCAATGGGTCCATTGGCTTCAAAGGGTTTAGAGTTGGGTCAATGGTGAGCGCTCTGGAAAAATCTCACCTTACAGGCTTTCAAAGATACAAATGCACTCACAACAGATTTTTCCACCCAAAGGGTCCCACAACTGTCCCAAAATAGGGATGGGCAGGTGGAGGAAATGCAGGAGCCCCTTGTTGTTTAATCTCTAACTCAATTGGAGGGAGGTTTGGGTTGATTTCCCTGGTGGAATTCACTCCTTCTCTAGCTATCGCTAGCACATTCTGGGGACTCACAGAAATATGGCTGAAGAACAACTTTGGAATGCACCCAACAAATTCACATGGGTGCCCTCCACCGTAACTCCAAATAAGGCCTCAGGCTAGGTCTACACTACAGCGGGGGTCCGACCTAAGATACGCAACTTCAGCTACGTGAATACCGTAGCTGAAGTTGCGTATTTTAGGTCGGCTTACCTGGCGGTGAGGACGCGGGAAAGTCGACTGCTGCCGCGCTGCCGCCGACTCCGCTGCCGCCTCTTGCCGAGGTGGATTTCTGGAGTCGACGGCAGAGCGATCAGGGATCGATTTTACCGCGTCTTCACTAGACACGGTAAGTCGATCCCCGATAGACCGATTGCTACCCGCCGGATCGGCGGGTAGTGAAGACAAAGCCTAATTATTTTCTTCTCCCCTTCCAAAGTTTCAGGCACAGAACATGAATACCTCAAGCAAAGTGCACGTAGTATAAATTAGTTTGCCAAACCATTATCCACTCCCACGGTTAAGAGAAAGCATTTGTATGCTAATGCGAATCTAATCGATAGATTCCACGGTCCTTCATCCTTCAATTGAAATTAGGAGCCAAAATACCTTTGTGGATCTGGGCCATAGAGTTTATTCCAGAGAAAGGGTGAAAACATTAGTGGGAACCTCTTGGTAGAACACTGGAAGCATGTCCCCAATACAAAATTTCCAGTTAGAGTTGGTTGACATTTTTTCTGCTGAAAACTTTTCCTCTTGTAAAAGGTGCTTTCATCAAAATTTGTTGAGAAAAATGTAGATTTCAATTAAGTTTTTTTTGATGTTCCAATGTAAACTAACTGGAAATGAAAGTTTTCTTCCAAAGTGTTGAGGTGAAACGAGTTAATTTGGACATGATGCCTATGTTTTAATCAGAAACGCTGACATTTCCAATTTCAGAATTTTTCATGTTGCAAAAATTTTCAGTATGTTGACTTGTCCTGCTTCAGAATGGCAAGTAATTTAGAAATGTTGACATTTCCTGCAAAAGGACAATTCAGTTTTTCAAACTCCTCTACATCCATGCAGCAGTGTTCAAAGTGTCCAAGGGGAATAAGAGTATATTTAGCAATTGATATGTAGCTTAATATACAGATCACATGTTGAATGTGGTGAATGTGGGTATCCTTTCATCTGTTCTCATTACTTCTTCTGACAGAAAGCAAAAGATTCTTCGTTCACCAACCAGTGTATAAAATTTTCTTGGTCTCATTTTTACAGTGAGGCTGTTCCAAACCTAGTGAAGACATACAAAAAATGACTTCAGGTCAGACCCAGCATTAGTATTAAATGAAAACCCTGATTCGAGGGTTAAAAAAAAGTCAGTATACTTGTGAACATTTTTGAAAGAAGTGAACATTTTTCATTTTGTTTGATGTTTTCCCAGGAAACTTTTCAATTAAAATTTCCAAAAACCCCATTCATTTCAGTGGGGGACACACTCCCCTCCCCTCCAGACCCCATCCCCCAGTTAAACGTGATTCCACTCGGGGGTGGGGGGACAGATAGCAGGGGGGAGAGAAGAAGCAAAATGTCAAAAGAAAGTGAGCTTTCAGGTGAACATAACAAAATAAAAGAACAAACTATTTACAGTTTTAAAGTCTCCAAAGATGTTTTGTCGAAATCCCAAATGTCTTTACTCGGCGCCTGTAACTTTAACGGAAGCTTTGCTTGGCTAGAAAAAGGAGGAAGAAATGACCCAAGATCTGGCACTTGGAGTTTTGATTCGTATTTTAATCCAGATCAGTTGAGCCGTTCTTGCTGAAGAGCCTGGGTTCAGTATTGTCCTGATTTACACCTTGTGTGACTCCACGGTAAACAGACACAATCTGATTCCTATCCAAGAGCGTCTGAAATAGGAAAAGAATTAGACAGCTCTGAATAGTCGGGAGTTATTATAAATGAAATTAAGACTAATTTAATCACTATTGGCAAGAGAACTGAAGCACAGAGAGACCAAAGGTACATCTACTTCTAGAACACACACACTACACCACATAGGCATAAACAGTGTAGATAGTGAGGCGCTGCTTAGATGAGGAAAGACACACCAGCAGCCTGTGGTTATGTGCTCTCCATGGCACAAGCAGCGCTTCCCCCATCTACACTTAGCAGCGTAGTGTTCCGCTGACGGAGTCTTTCCCCGCTGCAGGGACAAGCTCCGTCAGTGGGGAGAAGGTCGGCCAGTGGAGCTTTCCTCCCCTGCCTTCTCCCCACTGCCACCGCCTTTCACTGGTCCGTGTACCTCCACACTGCACCATGGGCACAGCCTGCTTTTCACTGCAGTGTGTAGCTACACTGCTGCAAGACTTTGTACGTGGTGTAGACTTGCTCTGCATCTAGGTCACATAGGGAGTTTGACTTGAATGGTGCAGGATCAAGCCCATTACGCTAGTATAATACTGCCACCCATAAATAAGTAATTGAGTTTGTATGATCACAGTAGCCATGTTCTCTCAGTGAATGACTCCATGTATTTTTTTTCCTGCTCTTTGTTCTCGTCACTGTGAGCATTTTAAATAAAATTTTTGGACGTTAAAAAAAAAATGAATAAGGTCAACAAAATCAGTGGGCTCTATT
Organism: Emys orbicularis; assembly: GCF_028017835.1. Classification (NCBI taxonomy): domain Eukaryota; kingdom Metazoa; phylum Chordata; order Testudines; family Emydidae; genus Emys; species Emys orbicularis. Next base: position 212,875,351 of record NC_088685.1, on the reverse strand, counting down.
TCAATGCCATTTCCCTATATCCAGAGGCAAGGTGATCCATATGAAGCTCTTTTTCAAACTGCCAAGAGAAATTTACATTTTCTTCATTGTTGCATTTTCCAATACGCTAGAGAAGAATTCATACGTTAGCCGATTTTCCAATTGCCGTTGGTTATTTGACTGCTAATTTGATTGCGGATGTGTGCTTATGGCTTCGTTGTTATTTAGATGAAAATCATGACTGTCGTTTTGAGAGGGTTACCCACGTCGGGTTCAGACTGTTGTTTTTACATTAACTCATAGTCACAATGGGCCCAGTTCTACTCCCATTAAGTCATTGGCAAAACTCCCATTGGCTTAAATGGCAGCGAGACTGGGCCCTACAGCAAAGACATCAGTACAGCCCCTGAGCAGGTGGAATGGTATTTGGGAAGAAAAAATCCATTGGCTTTAGAAAATTGCATGCTAGTATTCTTTTACTTCGCCTTATAGTTCCCTGAAAATACGAGCAAAATCAGAGCATGTGCAATTAGCAATGTGCAAGGGTTCTCTCCCATATCAGGGCCCCCGTTTCCATATCTGGACCCCGCTCTGATTTAGGGTGGAGCCAGCTAGGAAACCCCTGCAATTTAGCAACGTGGGTGTGGCAGGATGGTCATGATCCACTGATACCTGGTAGCATCCCCGGAGGAGTCCTGACCCCCAGGTTAAGAACCCCAAGCTTAACCGAATGAAATCAATCACATAAAAGTGTGTAGGGGGGCGGGGGGGGGGGGGGGAAAGCCTTTTTAGAACCTGAGTTTCAGTCAGCAGAGCTTTGCAAGTCAATATGAGTTACGACTAGTGTTGAGCATATCATGGGATCAAGCACTTAAAGAGCATCATTTAAAAAGTACTGTAAATATACATTTAGCGTTGTATGGAAACAAGATTCATAGCACTCAAATGTATGTTCAGGGACATCACTGTTAAAAAGCAGAGATAAAGGCGCATAATCAGGGTTATCTTCCCAAGGAGTCAGGGATAAGGAATTTGAATACCAACAATTTGAACCGTGTTTTAAATAAAATATTTTAGACCAGCTCCTCAGCTGTCATAAAACACCACATCTCCACTGAAGTCAAGAGAACTATGCCACATTATGCCAGCCGAGGATCTGACGTTCCATCGTTCCTTTAGACTCTGGATTCGCTTGGTGCATCGGAAATCCCAGGCATAAATGAGGGACGGCGTCAAAGTGATGGAGAGAACTTCTGACAAAAATAATCATAGTGGAGTTGAAAGGTATTGGCTATGCTGCAAAAAACTATCAATCAAAAGCCAATATTATACAGCTGAGTCTTTAGCATAAGCAAGGGAAATTAGTAGCTGAGATCATCAATGGGAAAGAGTTCTATACTCCTGACAGACAACTGGCATTGGCTCAAGTACCTAACAAAGAATGTCTCACAATTGGAACATCCTGTAGATTTTGAGCAACATGCTATGAAGGTTGAGAGGGACATAACCAGTTCAGAAAGGGATTTTAGTCAAATAACAGACTCTAAATCCATTTGCACTCCTAAGACATTGACAGCTCATTCACTGTAAGAGAACATGGTCACTTCTTTGGCATGAGGACAGCCTGCTCGTGTTTCTTGAAAGCACCGAACTGTGCAATAGTTTGTATGCTTTAAGGCCAGCAGCTGTATTCTTCCTCTTGAGCATGAATGCACTTGTCAAGGTCGCCGTGAAGAGCCAGGTAAAAACTAAAATATGCTGCTCAAATGGATCTGAATTGGCTTTGCAAGTGGAGGAGCCTAAAGAGCTGCTAAGATAGAAGGTGATGTTCAGAAGGAGATGTCTGTGTTGAGTTCTCAGTGTGACTGGATAGGAGGGTCGATGCTTGTCTGAGAAGGGACCAGGGCCGGCTCCAGGCACCAGCTTGCCAAGCAGGTGCTTGGGGCGGCCACTCCGGAGAGGGGCGGCACGTCCAGCTATTCGGCGGCAATTTGGCGGACGGTCCCTCACTCCCACTCGGAGCGAAGGACCTCCCACCGAATTGCCGCCGCAGATTGTGATCGCGATCGTGGCTTTTTTTTTTTTTTGCGCCCCTTGGGGCGGCAAAAACCCTGGAGCTGGCCCTGGATGGGACTGCATGGGTGACAGCGTCAGAGGAACTGAGTGATGGAGAAAAGCCAGGGTGGTGAATGCCAGCTGTCTGAACTCACAAAGCAGAACCTTTTTGTTTCCGGATCCAGCTTCTTACTGTGAAGGAACCTGTCTATTTGAAGGGTTCACTCTGATTCACTGAGTGTAAATGCCAAATCGCACCCTATGTGCCAGGAACAGGGTGGATCTCCAACCAATATCAACTGGAGATCTGCATTGGTGGACCTCATGGTGGGGGAATGAAAGGAATGATTGGGAGACCAATTCTACTTCTACAGAACTCCTGATGTGAGGCTAGCTTTACTGGTCTCTTGTTTCAAGGTTTCTCATCTGGGCTTCCAGGCAGTGTGCTACTCAGTGATTCTCAGCTTGAGTTTACAATGAAAAACATCCTATCTGGCATGAGCAAGGCTGCTCCTGCTTCCATTGATGTCAGTGATCCTGCTTCCATTGATGTCCATGGCAAAATGCCCATTGACTTCAATGTAAACTGGAGAAAGTCCAACACAGGAAGCACAAGTGTGTTTGTACAGGGAAACCAAGGCATGGCAGATAATCCGTACAGATTTCCCACTAAGGATTAATTTAGATATTAGTTTTCAAAAATTGTATATATCAAAAAATGATCCTGTAACTTCATGTGCTGGACATGTTCTCACGCTAACTGTGACCAAAGGGTGAGGACCCGAAGGACATCAATGGGGATTTTTGTATTATGAAGAAAGTTGCAGGTATATCAGTATAATGAATGGCACTTTCCTCCTGGTTGCTGCGTGATATGAGCTAACTGTGGAATTGCTAACATAGATGGGCACCTTTGAAAATGTTATGCACTAAGTCATTTAGAAGCGTAAGCACCATTTTCAAAATGCATAGGCCCAGATTTTTAAAGTATTTAAGCACCTTGAAATCAATGGGAGTTAGGTGCCTAAATACCTTTGAGATCTGGGCCTAAGGAGCCTAAGTCCCATTGAAAATCAATGTTTTGATTGATCCAACCTATTTCTTTGTCTTTATTTTGCTTGATTTTCATTATGGTTTTTAACTTAAAGTATATTATGAATGAACAACATACACATTCACTCACTTTCAGGCAATATAGAACATTGAAGTGGGAGTCAAAAAGATTGGGATTCTATTCCAACCTCTGCCACTGACCTGCTATGGGGCCTTGGGCAAATCACTTACCTCTCTGCGCCTGTTTCCATGCCCAACTTTTGCCTATCTTGTGTGGTTAGGTTGTAAGCTCTTTGGGGCAGGGATTGTGTCTTTTTATGTGCATGTATCTTGCCTGGCAAAATGGCGAGCCACGCTTGGGCAAAAACCTTGAGTCACTGGTCTAATACGCAGATTAGATACCCTTTGGAGCAGAGACTGTGTTTGTACAGTGCCAAGCAGAATGGCAATCCATGACTGGGCCCCATAGGTGCTACTGTCACTAAGAAATACTAAATACACTTATTTCAATAATTTAAGCTTTCAGACAGTTAAATATTTTTGATGACTCATGTTAAATAAGAATCGTAGGTAGCAACATCACCAATCACAGCCTGAGCAAGGATTAATTTTTCTTTCTTGGAACATGTCCATTATTTTCAGTGGCAAACTGAATGGTGAGGATACCGTAAAGCAATCAAGGTCCTTGACAAATACCAGAGCATGTAGTAAATGAAGGGCAAATAACCAGTTACCATAACCCATGTAATAGACAATAGTTTTGTCAGAAAAAGTGTATGTATTATTGCTATTGTGGTGATCCTGTACCACTGAATTCAATCATACCTTTTTCATTTACTTCAATGAGTGCAGGAATAGCTCCATAATGGTCTTTGTTACAAACTGGCCCTGATATGATATCGTCGTATTCTGATTGTTTAAATACACTGAAATCCAGTATAATGTGGTGGCTTTTGTACCTATGGCCCAGATCCACAAAACTGTCTCGGCACCCAACTCCCATTTATTTCAATAGAAGTTAGGAGTCTAAATAGCTCTGGGGATCTGTGTCTTTGTTCCTAGAAAAAGTCTAGTAGACACCATTGCACCTGTCTCTGTCCTACATATTTAATCAACAACCCATGAAGGATCCTACAGCTTCAATCACAAGCGCAGATCAAGAACAATATACAGCGCCTGATTTTCAAAGACACTGAGCACACACAAATCAACGGAAGTCAACGGGATCTGCCTTTGCTCATCCCCACTGAAAATTGGGCCATATTAGCCCTGATCCAAACTCTGTTGAACTCATTGGAAAGACTCCCATTAACTTCGATGGATTTTTAGATCAGGCCTTTCATAACTGTGGATGTCCGAAGGGAAATGCAATCTGAAATAAAAAAAACAAAAGACTGTAAACAAACGGTTTGCGACTTAACGTGTGTTCATGAGTCACACAGTGGTGTGTAGGCTAACAACTAAACTATGTTGGTAAACCACAAATCCTCTGAATCAATATTGTTAAGTTGACTGTACTAATAATGGCAAGTTGTGCAGTAAGTATTACTACTCTGAGGAAAGTAGAGGGTTTTTTAAACAAAGGTGAAATCAAGCACACAAGCAACGTACTTTGAAAGCAAGAAAACATTCAGCAAAGCTGCTTACAGAACTACAATATGTAAGGCAATCTTTGTGCCCCTCTAGAAAGACAGTAAATAAAACTTCTGTGGGACAATCCAAAAGATAAGGGCACCTCTGTAAGTATCAGCACCGTGTTTCCTAAACAGGGCCGGCTCTAACTTTTTTGCTGCCCCAAGCAGCAAAAAAAAGCGCCGCCCCCCGAGCCCCCCCCACCGAGTGCCGCACCGCTGGACCCCCCCCCCGAGCGCCGCGCCCTGCGCCGCCCCCCCCGCCGAGCGCCGCACCGCGGGACCCCCCCCCCCGAGCGCCGCGGCCCGCGCCGCCCCCCCCGCCGAGCGCTGCGCCGCCGGAGCGCCCCCGCCCCCCCACGGAATGCCGTGCCGCGCTGTCCCCCCCGCCAAGCGCCGCGCCGCCGGAGTGCCCCCGCCCCCCCGCGGAATGCCGTGCCGCGCCGCGCTACCCCCCGCCACCCCAAGATTGGCCGCATGTGCTTGGTTGCCTGGTGCCTGGAGCCGGCCCTGTTCCTAAAGATAACACTGATAGCCACGTAAGGCCTGATTTTTCCAAAGGGCCTTGGCCATTTTTCAAGGGTTAGCACTCAAAACTGGAGCCAGATTCTCAATACAGCTCTGTAGCCCGTTAGGTACCTAAATAAGTGCCTGATTTTCAGGGTGATGAGCAATTCATGATTTCCACGGAAGTCTTTTGGGGCGGTCACTTAAGATCTGATTCTGTAAGGTGCTGATCACCCTCAATGCCCATTGATGGCATTCAGCAACTTGGCGGGACATGCTGAGCGCTTTGCAGGATCTGGCTGCTCAAGTGCCATGTTGTGCCAGCAATAATGACCCCAAAGTCTCCATTCATTTCAGTGGGGAGTTCTGTTGAACAAGGATTTCTTTTGTGATGGCACCTAAGAGGCCTAATCATGGACCAGGGGCCCCGCTGTCCTAGGTGCTGTACAAACACTGAACAAAAGATGGTCACTGTTCCAGAGCGGGGACCCAGGGATTCTTGAGCGGGATCTACATTGGGAGAGAGGAGGAGGGAAAGAGAAGCATGGGAAGTGAGTGAAGAGGGAGAAGGAATAGAAAGACACTTGGGATGGGGTGGAGCTGGAAGCAAAATACAATGGGGGGGGGGGGGGTAGGAAACCAAACCTAAAATCTCCCCTGAACTTCAGCTCAGAATTTGAGACAAACCCAAACTGGGTACAGATTCTGGTTAATTAAAAACCCTCTTCCCATATCTCCAGCTTTAGAATCATAGAAGATTAGGGTTGGAAGAGTCCTCAGGAGTTCATCTAGTCCCACCCCCTGCTCAAAGCAGGACCAACCCCAACTAAATCATCCCAGCCAGGGCTTTGTCAAGCCGGGCCTTAAAAAGCTCTAAGGAAGGAGATTCCACCACCTCCCTAGGTAACCCATTCCAGTGCTTCACCACCCTCCTAGTGAAATAGTGTTTCCTAATATCCAACCTAGACCTCCCCCACTGCAACTTGAGACCATTGCTGCTTCTTCTGTCATCTGCCACCACTGAGAACAGTTGAGCTCCATCCTCTTTGGAACCCCCCTTCAGGGAGTTGAAGGCTGCTGTCAAATCCCCCCTCATTCTTCTCTTCTGCAGACTAAATAAGCCCAGTTCCCTCAGCCTCTCCTCGTAAGTCATGTGCCTCAGCCCCCTAATCATTTTCGTTGCCCTCCGCTGGACTCTCCAATTTGTCCACATCCTTTCTGTAGTGGGGGGTGTCCAAAACTGGACACAATACTCCAGATGTGGCCTCACCAGTGCCGAATAGAGGGAAATAATCACTTCCCTCCATCTGCTGGCAATGCTCCTACTAATGCAGCCCGATATGCTGTTAGGCTTCTTGGCAACAAGGGCACACTGCTGACTCATATATCCAGCTTCTCGTCCACTGTAACCCCAGGTCCTTTTCTGCATAACTGCCATTTAGCCAGTCGGTCCCCAGCCTTTAGCGGTGCATGGGATTCTTCCGTCATAAGTGCAGGACTCTGCACTTGCCCTTGTTGAACCTCATCAGATTTCTTTTGGCCCAATCCTCTAATTTGTCTAGGTCACTATGGACCCTATCCCTACCCTCCAGCGTATCTACCTCTCCCCCCAGCTTCCCACAGCTCCCATGGGCTGGGAATGGCAAACCGCGGCCACTGGGAGCTGCCGGCGGCCGTGCAAATGTAAACAAACTGTCTGGCGGATGCAAGTTGCCCACACTGACGTAGGCACTCTGAAAATCCACTAGGCACCAAACACCTTTGTCAATATAGCCCTAAATCCCTTATCAGGGAGCCATAGGACAGTGGTGGGCCCAGGACAGCTTTCACAGGGGTTTGCCAAACAGGGCCGCATAAGACATGCTGGGGCCCAAGGCAGAAAACCAAAGCACCACTGCATGGGGTGAAGCCCCAGGGCCCTGAGCCCTGCCACTCGGGGCTGAAGCCCAGGGCCCTGAGCCCTGCCACTCGGGGCTGAAGCCCAGGGCCCTGAGCCCTGCCACTCGGGGCTGAAGCTCAAGCCTGAGCAACTTAGCTTCACGGGGCTCCCTGTGCTGTGGTGCCCGGGGCAGTTGTCCTGCTTGCTACCACTGCAGCAGTCAGCTCTTCTTGGGTGCATGGCTTCAGTGGAGCTGGGTGCGCTGGGGCAGGGCCCTCTGAGTCTGTGGAGAGACACAAGGCCCTGTGACTTTGGCAGATCACCAGGGTTGATGTGGATCTCAGAGGATTGGTGGGTTCTGGGCCAGGAACTCCATACATGAAGTTGGGGGAAACTCCATGAGACGAGCTCCTTGGAGTTTTCCTCTTCAGTCCCCTCCTGTAGCATCTTCCTGGGGAGGGGGGAAGAACCCTCTAACCACACTGCCTTCTGTTTACCTACCACAGAGCTGAAGTGAAATCTAAACAAGCTTGCCCCGCCCTAACTTAAATACAAACTTATTTCAAAGTCATTACCAATCCCTCATTAAACAATGCTCCTGAACACTGCTGCCGAAATCTCTCTTCTGGTAGATCGCATTCTCAGTCGCTCAGCTCCCCCAGTACGTTGTAAATTGCCTGTCAAATGCTCCCTCCAGTGGACAAAGCAATGAAAAGCTAAGGCCAATTTTGCAATAGTGGATGCTTAAAGTTAGGATCTTATTCATGGATCTAGATGCCTACACAGGGATTTCAGGTCTGAGGGACTTAGGTGCTCAAATTCCAATTAGATTTCAGTGGGAGCTGAGCAATTATGGCCAGATAGTCAAAGATATTTAGGCACTCAAGTACCTTTGAAAATCTGGCCTCTAACTGCTCATGTGTCTTCGACTATCCCAGTCCTAAATAATAAATGGCTTGATTTTCAGAAGTGTGGAACACCTATTGAGGCCACTGAAGTCAATAGGAGTAGTGGATGATCAGCACTTCTGAAAACCAACCTATTCCTATTTAAGCGCCTAAATCTGGCTTTAGTGTTGGGATTTTTAAAGAAGACACCCAAGTCCCATTGAATTCCAGTGGGATGTGGTTGACTAACGTTGACTGAATTTGTCTCGACTAGGAAAAATGGTTGAGGTTAGCTTGGGTTAAAGGTAACATGCTAGCTAAGTCAGATCTAAACTCAATCTTTTTCCCGATGTAATTGTACAGTAATGCCTTTAGCTGGATTTTAGATGGTAGATTTGTCGCCTACTAGCCTAGAATAGACCTGGCTAAAAAATCAAGCCAAAATCATTACCCTACCTCTAGGGAAAAGGTCACGTTTAGGTTGGGTTTAACTAGCGTGGATTAGCTATGCCTGATCTAAACTGGACCACTTTTCCTTGTCAAGACAAACCCAGACTTCTTTGAAAGTGTCCTCCAAGGGATGAAATCCTGGTTCTAGTCAAGTCTGTGGCAAAATGCCCATTGATTTCAATGGGGCTCAGATTTCAACCTAGATGCCTAATTTTAAGGTCCCGAATTTGAAAACAGCAGTCCATTTAAAAAAAATTCATACAGTAAATATTTTCAAAGCTGTCTATATATCCTGCAAAACAAAGTTTCCCTGAGAAAAACTATTAAAAAAAGAAGAACCCGAGTATGCTATATCTCAACACCTATTTTAGGAACAGAACTGGCCAAGATTTTCAAAAGTGACTCGTAATTAGGGGTGCCTCTCCTTTCAGATTCCCAATAGGAGACCGTTATAAGGGGCCTGATTTTCAGAAAGAGCCCAGTACCTGTCATTTGCAAATGAGGTTCTTTTAAGGTGTGTCGATTTGGGTGCCCAAAAACTGGGGGACTCAATCAGTGATCACTTTTGAAAATAGTAGCCAGACGTTTACACCATCGAAGAGATCTATCACAAATTGACGCTCTTTTCAGAGACATTATTCCACTTATTTGTTTTCTTTTCCTACCAAAAAAGAGCACTTGATCTTCACATCACTGTGACATCACTTGAACGTTCTGCTCTCGAACAGGGGGTAGATGTGGCTAAGCAAGTCTCCTACCCCTAAGGTAACCAACTTTTCAACACCCTCAAATTCATTTCAACACCACATCAACTTAATCCTTTGGTTAATGAACAATGGACAAACTATTGTTTCGGAGTTTTTGAGCCTAGTCAGAAAGAATGCACACTGTCAACTTGTTTCTTGGTGTTCGGAGTAAGGCAGTAAGAGCACAGTGACCTACAAGCTGCCATCCAAAACCAGCTTTTCTGTTAAACCAACAGCCGGGTTCCAGCTGGCTCTTTTTACACCCCGTATTTACAGTTCACTTTAAAATAGAAATGAGGTCTACTGCTAATAGGCTATATCGTGGCCCAGCTTCCAGCGGGCAGAGGGTGATTGGTAACAAGTGTGAAAAATCGGGACCCCTTTTTCAAGGGAGGGGTGGGATAGTTGGGTATATAAAATAAAGACCTTAATATTGGGACATCTGGTCACTCTGCAGTGGCACAAGGGAATCAGAAGGCTGTAATTTGTGCCAGTTACATGCATCCTGGGGGTGGGGGAGGGGGGCAACCTCTGGCCAAGTTGCTAAGCCTCCCCCACTCCTGCAGGAGGTGGGGAATGAGTGAAGAGTTAGCTCCGCCTCCAACATGCCCCTCAGCAACATGTCAGGCAGCATACGCTGTGCTGGGTCTATCCCCAGAGTGCTTTGCTCCCTCCCCAGAGCAGTGGGGAAACTGGGCTGCATCAGGGGCAGTGCAATGTGCTACCCCAAAGTCATCTCTAGGCAGATCGTACAGGGCTCAATCCTGCAAGGAGCTCAGCACGAAAGCTCATGGGATTTGAGGCGCTCAGCACCTTGCAGAACAGAGCCCACAGTCATGGCCTAGCCCTATAAATATAATCATCTTACGTCCTATAAGTCTTAAGAAGGATTGCCATCTGGGTAAGCCACTGGACTGAGATTCAGGAGTGGCGTGGTGCTCAGCCTCTCAAACTTACCGGGATGAGTGAGGGCCTTTTGAGGTTTATCCAGGGACTTGCCAAGTCTCCATATAGAGCTAATGGGGGGCGGGGGCGGGGGCAGGGGGGGAAGAACAGTCAGGGGAGGGGCTCAGAGATGCATGATAAATTCATTTTCCATACAGCGCTGCAAGTTATCACATTGTTCCACAATTCATCACGTGTGTCACCTCCAGATGGGTTTGGTATTAGATAGGTAGAGTATGAAATACCACTAACGATGCACACAATTTCTGGTAGACTGCTCAAAAATACTGCCCGTGGTACTTAATCCTGTCTGGCCTGGGTTTATAGACATGTGAAGTTCATATCTAGATACGAGGTTTTCCAAGTTTCTGTAAAGATCAGGGGTAAAAAGCAAAGTTAGGGGATCTTCTCTACAGCCAATATTTTATAGTGGTAATGAGTTAGCATTCAGCTCTAATGAACATTCCCATGAACTGTCCTCTGTTTAGGGCTATTCTGAATGAATGATAGGGAAACCTGGCATATATTTTTCAGCAGTGTGCCCTGTGCTCATTTCTGGAGACTCAAAAATCCTTTCTGAATTATACATGAAAATTAATTCTACCCCACTGGTAGATGAAGGAAATAAAATGTTGCTTTCAGGAACTTTCACCGAGCTGTTCCAACATATGATCCAAGTCTGTGTGTAAGGCAGGTTGAACATTTTCCATCAAAACTTTTTTCGATGAAAAATTGGGTTTTTGAATAAATGAACATTTTTGTGTAAAGTGTCTACTACTTTCCATGACAATTTTTAATTTTTCTATCAGAAAATCAAAATCCTCAAAACTGAAAAGTTTTGGTCAAAAACGGAACATTTTTTTCTAGTTTATGGCTAAAAAAATGTTTTTGTTTTTCCTAGGATTTTTGGTCATTGTTCAGTTTCTGAACTAGAAACTGAACAATGAGAACTAAAATGAGAACTAGAAATTCATCCCTTCCCCCCTTTTCTGACCTGCTCTGCCTGCACAGTTGGACCACTGCACTCACATGCATTTAATTGCAGGATCAGGGCCTATATTATTATTCTTGGCATCTTGGATTCACAGAAACAATGGAACTCATTCGGTTAAAACAAACACCTACCGTATTAGTTAAATCAAACCCCTTTCAAACAGGCCGATCCTGACATCAGAAAACGCAGTTTTCCTATTAAGTCGGAAAGCAATTATCTTGGATTAGCATCAGATCAAAAGGGATTATTTCAAGTATTGTTTTCAAAACCCGTAGGGTTGGTGGAATTATTATACCATAATAATGCTGCAAGCACTGAAAACTAGTTACATTTATACAGGCTTATGAGAGGACAGCGGCATGACAGAAAACCTACGGATTTCCTCACATTACTGCTACTAAACTGTGACCTCACGGTTTTTGACCAATGATGTAACTGCATGTAAGAGATTAACATGCTACACGTTATTAATTAATACGTGAAGCACTTCCAGAGGTTTAGCCTGGATCTGCACAGCCAGGCAAACGTTAGCAGGGTTGTCTATGATACTGAATATTTTATGAGTGATGGGTTATAACCATTCAAGTATTCTCACTTGGTACCCTACGTTCTTATCGGTAACTCTTCAGAAATTGTTAAAAAAAATAAAGATGGTGATGTGGAAAGAAATGCATGAAAGAGGATTTTCTCTCTCTCTCTCTCTCTCTCTCTCTCTCTCTCTCACACACACACACACACACACACACACACACACACACACACACACACACACACACACACACAAGTTAGGAAAATATTGACTGTACACACCTGGACAGAGGTCTGATGCTGGAGCCTCTTCTCCCACTTTGTGCAGTTTACTCCAGGGCTGGTAATAACAACAGCCCTTGCACTCAGTGAAAGCAAATGTGGTAGGCTGAGTGGAACTGGAGAAAGGGGATTATGTTCCAGGAGGCACCTAGACTGGTGAGGGACCAGAGGCTCCGGAATATAAACATCGGGCTTCCTGCTGATACTGATAGTCCAGGGCCTCAACTCGTAACACGGGCCTGCCAGTGAGGGAGAGTCTCAGCTGATGCAAATGGCTGTTGCTCTCGCTTGAATAATTCAATGGAGCTACAAGACTTAACTGCAGTGGAGCTATGGTCATTTATGCCATCTGAGGGGGCTCAGCCCCTTCAGTAAAGCTGAGCTTCCTACCGCTCTGTTTGCTGGATCTCTTCTTGCTAATCTCCTCAGCGGGTGCCCTTTGTCCCAAAGAACATGGGGCCATGGTCCACCCCCGCCCCCAACTCCATAATACCTGAGTGCCTCTCTAGTATTAATACAACAGGGTAGCCGAACCTGTGTGCTCTCTGCCCCAGTGGCTGTTTGGGGGGAAAGGGAAGCTGGTGTCCACCTGAAGCACAGTTCCTCCCTGAGTTGCCATGGCTTTCCACCATCACGGTCCTGCGCCTCAAAGGCACAAAATATGTCAGGGAACATTTCCCAGTCTACCTACATTATGTGTGTGGCCACTGATCTGCAAGCCTGCTGCTTAAGATGATGTCTCCCCTGTAAAAGGTAGTAATCCCAGGAAGGGCATCATACCCCAAAGTATTGTCTGACTGGGGCAAGGTTATCACCACTGAAACTGAGGGATGCCCCCACCATCATATGATACACACATTCCACCGTTCTGCCTGTCACTACCTACATAGGACCTTGATCCATGAGCATGGACATCAGTGGAAGACCGCTTATTGATTTCAGTGGGCTTTGGATCAGGCCCTGAAATTCTCACCTTTTAAATTTCCTCTCAATGTTCATAGCAATCTAGTAAACAGTACCACACAAAACTATCCTAAAGACAAGCCTGCACTGAGAAGCATGGTAGAACTCTACAGTTCTCCCTATCTCAGAGTCTTTGTGGATAGTTCTCTGAAATCATCCACTCAATGTGCAGCAGCAGTCAAAAAAGCGAACAGAATGTTGGGCATCATTAAGAAAGGGATAGATAATAAGACAGAAAATACCATATTGCCTCTATATAAATCCATGGTATGCCCACACCTTGAATACTGCGTGCACATGTGGTGGCCCCATCTCAAAAAAGATATATTGGAATTGGAAAAGGTTCAGAAAAGGGAAAAAAAATGATTAGGGGTATAGAATGGCTTCCATATGAGGAGAGATTAATAATACTGGGACTTTTCAGTTTAGAAAAGAGACGACTAAGGGGGGATCTGATAGAGGTCTATAAAATCATGACTGGTGTGGAGAAAGTAAATAAGGAAATGTTGTTTACTCTTTCTCATAACACAAGAACTAGAGGTCACCAAAGGAAATTAATAGGCAGGTTTAAAACAAACAAAAGGAATTATTTCTTCACACAATGCACAGTCATCCTGTGGAACTCTTTGCCAGAGGATGTCGTGAAGGCCAAGACTATAACAGGGGTCAAAAAAGAACTAGATAAGTTCATGGAGGATAGGTCCAACAATGGCTATTAGCCAGGATGGGTAGGGATGGTGTCCCTAGCCTCTGTTTGCCAGAAGCTGGGAATAGGCGACAGGGTATGGATCACTTGATGATTCCCTGTTCTGTTCATTCCCTCTGGGGCACCTGGCATTGGCCACTGTCGGAAGACAGGATACTGGGCTAGATGGACCTTTGGTCTGACCCAGTTTGGCCGCTCTTATGTTCTCCCTGCAGCCCTCACTTTGAAATATATTTTTGGTCATACTGTTTTGATGGACTTTATTCTTTCTTTGAGACAGAGCATGGTTTAATGGATCAGTCTTTAAAAGAATAGGAGTAGGACTCGGGAGATCTGGATTCCAGGCCAAGCTCTGCCTCAGACTTGCTGTGTAACTTTATGGAAGTTATTTAACAACATTTCAGATCCCTCCTCTGTAAAATGGGAGGTAATAATAGTTAATTACAACACAGGAGTATTAGTGTATTAAATATATTAACGTTTGCAAAGAACTATGAGATTCACAAAGCGAATGTGCTAGAGTACCGAAGTGCAAATTATTATTTTTATGTCAAAAGTGTTATAATTTTAGACTACAAGAGAACCATAAATAAAAATGCCCAATCATACCATATTTCCCATCACAGCATACAAAATATATGAATAATCTCAAAATATAGCATAGGCCTCTATATTCCAGGGATCAGAGGTTGCTAGGTTCTACAGAGCACAAGTTGTTTTAGAGAGCCATCAAGTGGACAAACGGAGCATAGCCACACAAAACTAAAGTTTTCTGTAGCACATTTCCATAAATCAAACATTAAAGTGCTATAAGAAAAGGTGATGACAACAATCGTCATCATCTCCTTAAAATCAGTTCTTGTGGTTCAATCCTTCATTGGGGAAGAATAAAATGTATCTACATTATAGGTCAGACTGTGACCTCCCTTAGTCAGATGGGTGAGCAGACCCGCACGTGAATAGAGCCGGTGACAGGATATTGTTAGCAGCTACGGATAGCCCTTTGGAAGCCAGCACCCTAGTTACTTAGATCTCCCAGGACAATGGGTGTGGTTAGGATAGGAGAGAGTTAGGTAGCTTGATTGGGTTTGGAAGACTAGAAGGGATCACTTACACCTGTAAGGAGCCTGCGGAGATAATGAGGTAATCTGGGAAACCCAAGGAAGAAAGCAAGTGGTATAAAAAGGCTGGCCCAGAGAGCAGGAAGGGGATCTCAATCCACCTACTGCTTACTGGAAGAAATAATAATACTAAAGACACTTGAAGGTACCTACCCCAGTGTACTGTATAATTCACCAGGAGGGCTTAGCAGCTGGGTTAGCAGGAGCTGAAGTTTGCAGTGTGATTTTTTCCCCCCTCCCTGCAAAATTTCCAACAGTTAGCAACATTTTCAGACTTTCTCCATGACCTTTTGCAAAATTTTCCATCTTCATTAAGCGGAAGTCTTTCTAGACCCCACCAGCAGCTCGCTTGGAGTCCCAAAGCTTCATTTTCATGGAGAGGCTTTGCACACACCTAGTTCTTGTTTAAACCATTTTTGTATTAGTCGAGCAGCTGTAACACATCCAAAAAGTTAACGAAGCATGAAATTAGTCCAACAGTGCCTTGCCCCAGAAGTTGTCCCACTGAGGTCAATGGAACTACTTGTGGAGGAAGGTACTACTACTCAATGTGAGTAAGTATGCCACAGTCTGGCCCAAAGAAGATAAGGATATACCTTTCGGTCTTTGGAAACAACTCATTATAATGGTTCCATACAAATCTTATACACCTGTGCATTTTTGAGGCTGTGATAAACAGGAAAAGTGTAGTCTGATCTTCTTGAGCATTTGCAGACCGATAATATTGTTAACTTTGAATTAAGGTTCCTTCTCTATATGTATAACACAAAGACCACTGTAATTTGAAAAACCTAAGCATTTAAAATAATACCACCACCTTGCTCTCACATGGTGCTTTTCATCAGTAGAACTCAAGCTGCTTTATAAAGGTCAGTATCATTAAAGGGCAAATCTAGTGCCCATCTATCAAAAGGGAAATAAGGACAACCCAGGGAATTACAGACCAGTCATCTTAACTTCTGTACCTGGAAAGATAATGGAGCAAATAACTAAGCAATCAATTTGCAAACACTTAGAAGATAATGAGATGATAAATAACAGTCAGCATGGATTTGTCAAGAACAAATCGTGTCAAACCAACCTGATAGCTTTCTTTGACAGTGTAACAAGCCTTGTGGATGGGGGGAAACGGTAGATGTGGTATATCTTGACTTTAGTAAGGCTTTTGATACTGTCTCGCATGACCTTCTCATAAACAAATACAACTTAGATGGAGCTACTATAATGTGGGTGCATAACTGGTTAGAAAACCGTTCCCAGAGAGTAGTTATCAGTGGTTCACAGTCATGCTGCAAAGGGCATAACGATTGGGGTCCCGCAGGGATCCGTTCTGGGTCCGGTTCTGTTCAATATCTTCATCAATGATTTAGATGATGGCATAGAGAGTACACTTATAAAGTTTGCAGATGATACCAAACTGGGAGGGGTTGCAAGTGCTTTGGACAATAGGATTAAAATTCAAAATGATCTGGACAAACTGGAGAAATGGTCTGAAGTAAATAGGATGAAATTCAATAAGGACAAATGCAAAGTACTCCACTTAGGAAGGAACAATCAGTTGCACAAATACAAAATGGGAAATGACTGCCTAGGAAGGAGTACTGCAGAAGGGGATCTGGGGGTCATAGTGGATCACAAGCTAAATATGACAGGTTTCAGAGGGGTAGCCGTGTTAGTCTGTATCAGCAAAAACAATGAGGAATCCTTGTGGCACCTTAGAGACTAACAAATTTATTTGGGCGTAAGCTTTCGTGGGTTAGAACCCACTTCATCAGATACATGGAGTGGAAAATACAGTAGCAGGTATATATACATAGTACATGAAAAGATGGAAGTTGCCTTACCAAGTGGGAGGGTCAGTCTAATAAGACAATTCAATTAACAGTAGAATAACAAGGCAGGAAAAATCACTTTTGTAGTGGTAATGAGGGTGGCCCATTTCAAACAGTTGACAAGAAGGTGTGAGTAACAGTAGGGGGAAATTAGTATGGGGAAATTAGGTTTTGTAATGACCGATTCACTCCCAGTCTTTATTCAGGCCTAATCTGATGGTGTCCAGTTTGCAAATTAATGTTAATGTTACACGGTTGACGCATATTTAGCTTGTGGTCCACTATGAATTTTAATCCTAACCCCTCCCAGCTTGGTATCATCTGCAAACTTTATAAGTGTACTTTCTATGCCAGGGGTGGCCAACCTGCGCCTGAGAAGGAGCCAGAATTTACCAATGTACATTGTCAAAGAGCCACAGTAATACGTCAGCAGCTCCCCATCAGCTCCCCTCCCCGCTCCCAGCGCCTTCCGCCCACCGCCGATCAGCACCTCCCCCTCCCTCCCCGCATCTCCTGATCAGCTGTTTCGTGGCGTACAGGAGGCTCTGGGGGGGAGGAGCGAGGGCACGGCAGGCTCAGGGGAGGGGGTGGAGTGGGGGCAGGGCCTGTAGCAGAGCCAAGGGTTGAGCAGTGAGCACCCCCTGGCACATTGGAAAGTTGGCGCCTGTAGCTCCAGCCCTGGAGTTGGTGCCTGTACAAGGAGCCACATATTAACCTCTGAAGAGCCGCATGTGGCTCCGGAGCCACAGGTTGGCCACCCCTGCTCTATGCCATTATCTAAATCATTGATGAAGATATTGAACAGAACCGGACCCAGAACTGATCCCTGCAGGATCCTACTCGTTATGCCCTTCCAGCATGACTGTGAACCACTGATAACTACTCTCTGGGAATGGTTTACCAACCAGTTTTGCATCCACCTTATAGTAGCTCCATCTAGGTTGCATTTCCCTAGTTTGTTTATGAGAAGGTCATGTGACATAGTATCAAAAGTCATACTAAAGTAGAGATATACCACATCTACCACTTCCCCCCTATCCACAAGGCTTGTTACCCTGTCAAAGAAAGCTATTAGGTTTGTTTAATATGATTTGTCATTGACAAGTCCATGTGGACTGTTACTTATTGCCTTATTTCTTCTAGGTAATTAAGCAGTCAATTTGCAAACATTTGCTTCATTATCTTTCCAGATACTGAAGTTAAGCTGACTGGTCTGTAATTCCCTGGATTGTCCTTATTTCCCTTTCTATAGATGGACACTATATTTGCCCTTTTCCAGTCCTCTGGAATCTCTCCTGTCTTCCATGACTTTTCGCTAATGGCTCAGATACCTCTTCAGTCAGCTCCTTAAGTATTCTAGGATGTATTTCATCAGACCCTGGTGACTAGAAGACATCTAACTTGTCTAAGTAATTTTTAATTTCTTTCCCTATTTTAGTCTCTGATCCTACCTCATTTTCACTGGCATTCACTATGTTAGATGTCCAGTCACTACTAATCTTTTTGGTGAAAGCTGAAACAAAGAAGTCATTTAGCAGTTCTGCCATTTCCACACTTTCTGTTACTCTGTCCCCTGCCCCCCTGCATTGAGAAACAAGCCTTCTCTGTCCTTGGTCTTCCTCTTGCTTCTAATATATTTATAGAATGTTTTCTTGGTATCCTTTATGTCTCTAGCTAGTTGAGTCTTGTTTTGTGCCTTGGCCTTTCTAATTTTGACACTTATGAACAAAAAGACTATTTTAGTAGAGGTGGTTGGGAAGTGGATTTGATTTCCTGCAAACAACCCCCAAACCAAACCTTCAAAAAATTAAAGTTTGTTGGTTTTGTCAAAAAAAAGTGTCAAACTTTTAGGTATTTGGCAAGAAACCCACACACCTGAATACCCCCCACCCCACAAAGTGTTTTTAACCCCCCCCCCCCCGAAATGTTTCAAAACACAAACAGAACAGTTTTAGTTTTTGGTTGAAACTGATTTTTCAACAACTCCCCACCCAAAAGTTTGGTGAAAATGGAAAGGCTTTTTTCCAATCAGAAAAAAAAATTGGCTAGAATTATTTAGCCAGCTCTATATTTTTGGTTACTTTGAGTTTATCTCCCTCTTAGCCCTGTATACTTGGAAGCACAATAACAAAGGCATCTGGCTTTACTTCCAGAGTAATATAAAAATATTTGCAATCAATTTTAAAACCTCTCAAACATGTTTAAAGTAGTTTCTGTAACATATCTGGCAGTGACAGAACATAAGATTGCATGTTGTATACGTTTTATCAGCACTCATCTGAGATGACCTCACCAGTAGGGCTGGTGGGAAAATAAGAATGTCATATAATGAAAAACTGAGGTTTCAGAATTTGTTTTCATTCTCCACCAGGATGAAACTGAGCCCTTTCTTGCTGTTTTTTTATTAAAAATGTTGAGACATGCCAGAATAGCCCAGTTCTAGTTCCTGATCGGTCTGCTTCAGAGCAGGGTCTTAAACCTGAGTCTTCTACATTCCAGGCATGTGCCTTCATCAATGAGCTACTGGCTATTTCAGCAGTGCTCACAGACTCCTAGACTTTAAGGCTGGAAGGGACCATTGTGATCATCTAGTCTGACTTCCTGCACAACGCTGGCCACAGAACCTCACCCACCCACTCCTGAAATAGACCCCTAACCTCTGGCTGAGTTACTGAAGTCCTCAAATCATGGTTTAAAACAAGTTATAGAGAATTCACCATTTATTCTAGTTTGACCTGCAAATGACCCGTGTGCCATGTTGCAGAGGAAGGTGACCCCCCTCCCCCAGGGTTTCTGCCCATCTGACCCAGAGGAAAATTCCTTCCCAACCCCACATAGGGCGATCAGTTGAACCCTGAGCATGTGGGCAAGACCCACCAGGCAGCCACCTGGGAAAGAATTCTCTGTAGTAACCCAGAACCGTCCCCATTTAGTGCCCCATTACTGGCCATTGAAGATATTTGCTGCAGGCAGTTGCAGAGCAGCTCCATGCCATTGTAGGCAGTCTCATCCTACCATCCCCTCCATCAACTTAGCCAGCTCAGTCTTGAAGCCAATTAGGTTTTTTGTCCCCACTGCTGCCATTGGAAAGTTGTTCTAGAATTTCACACCTGCTTGGGTCAGTGCCTGGCAGGCAATACCAGAGATGCAGCAGGGATATGTTTTGTTCTTTGCAGCAAAGCGAGGAGAATTTATATTTAACAATTCAGTTATTTTTATTTAAAACTTGGCACCGCACAGAAACCCCAACCTGCTGGGAGCTGCAGCCCGCCACTGCCTGATCTGCCCTGCAGCCCAGAGCCCTGACTTCCAAAATAGTCTGACTTTTGGTCTCTCCAGCCACACCTACATCCTTGCATAGCCACACCTGCTCCACAGAGGTTGGGCCATGCCTCACACCCCAGCAGCAGGCCTAGCCTTGCAGAGTCCTTTCACTCGTTAGCATTGTGCCTGGCCCTAGGGAAGGGGAGAAGAGAGTCCTTCCTTGTCATTCCCTTGGGCACAGTCTAGTCATGAGGCTGCAGCTGAAGGGCACTGGCCCTTGGCAAAGCAACACGATCCATCTGCTGTGTGATAATGGATGTTAACAGATCTACAGTGCCACATTTCACTGTACTATTGCATTTATCTTGCCATGATAATATTATCACACTACTAATGATACTCACAGGTGGGTAACTTACATTCAGCCCAGCAATGGAGAAAACAAAAAATTACCCAGAGACAAAGCTAATATAATTACAAAAGGCCCAATCCTGCTCACACTGGAGACAATGGCAGTTTTGTCATTCACTTCAATAGGACCAAGACGAGGCTCATAATGGGCCTGATCCAAGACCCGCTGAAATCCCTGGAAGTTTTTCCAAGTGACTCCAATGGGCTTCAGATCAAATCAATAAGGTATGATGCAGCTCCCACTGAAATCCATGGAAGTCTCTCCTTTGGCTACAATGGAAGCTGGATTGGTCTTTCAGGAAATGGGGGGTTCATAGACTGAGGGGCTGGAGACAAAGATGGTTTAGATGAGGGTCCTCTAATATAGTATTTGTGGAATAGTCTATTAACTTGAAATCTGTCATTAGCAAAACTGATGAGCTAAAGTATTGAACGGGAAATTTTAGATTTGAAATTGTATGCTTTAAGTTTTGGGGAGGTGCTTGGAACTCTGGGTAAGAGCCACAGGAATGGAAATAAATAAAATTGCTAATTAGCCATCATCCCTCAATTAACCTTTCCAACTAAAGTTCACAGCAGTATTTTTTCATATTTCACTGTAACATTTAGCCACTCATAGATTTCTGCAAGGGCAATCCAAGCAGTGTACAGTCATCTCTATGTTGTTTTCTTACTAAAAAAAGATTCTTCATTCAGCCCAAGCGTGGTAATGAATGTCAGTCTAATTTTTATTTCAGAAAAAGCAATTTTCATAAATGGTGTTCCACTAATGGATCATGATCACATATAAGCCCCATAGCAAATTACTCTTAATCCAGTTTGTCTGTGTTGTGTTACCTGAGGGAAATAACATCAAACCTTCCTCTCTGCTAGCAAACTGTTCGACGGGACTTCTCCAATATATATTAATCCCATCATTTATCTTTGTCAACCGAGAACAAAAATAATTTGTGGAAGAGTAAACAGAAGCGCATACAAGCCAGGAGCTGAGCATTATTAAACAGTGGAAAGCAGGTGTTCTCAAAACCAAGCTTAATTTTATTGCAGAAACTTGGGTAATTCTCCTTCTGCATCTGTGCATAGTAAACAAGAGTTAGAGTCTAATATGTTAGAGAAAACTGAAATGTCTTCACCCAAGGAGTGATGTAGGGGTAATAGAATATTTCATGTCACTTCCTCCCCCCCCTTTTTACTACAAAATATATTAATTAGTTAATTAAGTGTCAGCTTCTGATTTCCTTACCCATGATGAGGACTTTTCTCTACAAATAGAGCTTAGGTGTCTTTCTGTTGAAATCAATTGGCTTTGGATCAGATTGCTATCGATTGCTTTGCATTTTTTCAGTACCCAGCGGTTCCACTCTTCCCCATCCTACTCCTGACCTGAAGAGAAATATGGCTAAAAGACTAGCAATAAGAATGGGTGTGAGCACATGTTATGTCCATGTAGGATGGGTCTGTTGAGCACAAAGCTGAATTTTCCCCACCTGGTCCCACCCAAGGAACTCATGAATTACATACCTTAATTCAGAAGCTTTATGCATCTTAAAGACTCAGTTGTTGCTTTGCCACAAGCCCTGAGTAAGGGGGAGGCCCTAGGAATCAGATGCAACTTCGAGTTACATTCTTGTCCCCTGTTCTACTCCTCAGGCAGCCCATCTTGGCAAACACTGGCAGTTGAACCTGGGACTTCCAGAGCTAAAAGCGAGAGCTGCTACAACTCTTAAGATGGGGCTGTTACAAACTCTCATCCTCTGTGGGCACTGCCCCGTCGTTACTCAGAGCTGCTTGCTTTCTTGTTCCCAGGTCACCCCTTTGCTTCAGGGAGTGTCTGCACCAGCCCATACACCGGGCACAGATTCAGAGATTAGAAAGCCAGAAGGGACCACTGTGATAATCTGATCAGCTGCATAAGGGCTTATAGTTTGTTATTTCTCCTTCTCCTGATTTCCATTGACCTCCATGGGAGGTGAATCTGGCCCATTGTTAATGTTGTTTAACACCTGGCTGTTTACATTTTTTAAAAGCTTCGCCTACTTTCAGTTGGTTTGTCTCCCCCCCGACTGTCCCAGATTTTTTTTTCTTTGCTCCCAGTAGGTAAGCAAATAGCCTAGGTGCAGAAAAGTAAAACACACACACGCACATGAATATATATATTTTATAAGTCTTTCAGTTTGACTAATCTAAGATGCCACAATCAGGAAAACATTTAAAATACTATTTTCATTTTTATGGCACCCTTTTTATTATTTTTACTGAGATCAAAGGTACATTTTTAAAATAGAGAGCTAAGAAACAGTGCGACTACCAGCACTGCTCTAATTAGGGCTTCCGATCTGCTCCCTGCTGCAGAAAGAGCTATTTTTTGTTGGGTTTAAATGGTGCTTTCAATGGTACTTCATAAGAAGGCTCATTACACCAGGTACTAAAATGTAATAGGGATCAAATTACCTACAGTAGCCACTGATCTAAAGGGAATGTATGATCCCCACCGCCCACAAACTCCAGGTAGCTTGACACATGTTCATAACTTTATCTATTCAGCTGACAACTAGCACAGCAAAATACCTCTCTGAGAAACAAAAGCCACAGGATTCATAAAGTGAGCTATAAAGAAAACGTGTGGAATGCACTTTTCCACACGGTTGTCACTGGCATTATAAGTCACCTGCTAAGGAGTTACTGGGAGTACCAGCTTGTCAGAATATCACATTAGCTGAAAAGTTATGGGGTGCCAAACTGCAGAACCTACCAAGAGCAACAGCAGGTCACGAATTGATCATTCATGTCTTTGGACAGTCATTCATTCTGCAGTTCAATTTTAAAAAAAACCCAACAACCCCAAAAGACCCTGAAGTTAAGTAAGTGAGCAGTTAACACGGCCTATGGTACACACTTTGCGTTTTCTTGGGTATAAAGACCACTTTTATTTAATAAAGTCCATCAGTCGATTGACCAGATGTGCAAGCCATATACTCAGCTGGTGTCAATCTAGGCAGCTCCACTGATGTCGGCACCGCTACAGGTATTTATGCCAGTTGAGAATCTGGCAAAGCCTCAATAAGAACGTATTGTAATGCTCAGCCTTTTCGTAACATTTCATTGTATTATACTACATTAGAAACATCTTACAGACAGTAGAGCTGGGTGAAATTTTCCAGTCAAGTAGGAAATTTACAGAAAAATGCAGTTTTGGGGGACTGAAAGTATTCATAAATTCAGGTCAAATTCAACAAATAGTTTCAGAGCAATACAAATGAAAATAAACCAAAATGGTTCATTTCAACATTTTCAAAACAAAAAGTTTTGACTTTTCATTTCAAAAAAATTACTTTTGAAATTTAGCTAGATTTGTTTAAGAAACAAATCTAAAAGGGGCAAAATACACTTGAAAATGTAACAAAATGAGAAACCTCCAAAACATTTGTTTTTCCCCTTCAGTTTTTCATTTCAGCAAGAACAAATAAGCCAAATATTTTTTTGATTTGGCCACAGAACTTTAAAACACCAAATAAACAAACAAACAGACAAGCAAACAAACAACCCAATTATTTGTTTAGCTCTTATGGGCGGTATTATCAACTGCAAGTGTTCAAAAATCATGAGTCAATCAAGCCCCCAAATCACGAGATTAAAAAAAAAAATGAAACGTTGGCTGCTTTTTTCTTTGCCTCCTGGTGCTGGAACCTTTAGAGTTCACGTTTTTCAAGCTTCACTCCACAACTATGAGGGACAGAAACTTACTTTTTTAAAATGTAAGTTGAGATTCTAATGTAATCACATGACTTCTTAAATCCTTACCGCCTGAAAAGCCCCATATTTTGTTTTTGAGGGGCGGCAGCTCTGTGTGTGGAACCACAATGGGAATGTAAAAATCCACCTCAGGCATCCATTTGGACACAGTGCTATTTTTAGGTGCCAGCTTGAGCAGAGCTAGCACAGGTATGTCTACATGAACTGGGAATCTCACTTCGCAGACCAAATGAAGATGTATCTGTGAAGCGTGGCAGTGTTGGGGAAAATAAGCTGTTCAAGCCCTGCTACGTTCAGTGTATCAACAAAAACATTGGTGGGCCTACAGCTTGCCCTATGCATGTAAGTCCTACCTATGGGAGAGGTTGTTCCATGTAGTTTGGAATGATTGTTTCCCTGAAAGGGGTAACATCTTGCTGAACAAGGTGTTTTAGGCCCTGAAATCTCTTGCTCTCCCTAGATCTCTCAGAGCTCAAGGCCAGCTGTGTGGAGACTGTTTGCTTCACAGCCACTTCTGAGGAACCCTGGCAGCATGGCTCCTGTGTTCCTATGGGCTCACAATAGCTGGCTACCACCGAACCCCTCTTGATGAGGAATGGTGGGCAGGTCAGATTGCAGGGGCAGAACCAAGCTACCCAGGAGAAGATGGTTCTATTCCTACCTTTCCCATCGGTTTGCTGGGTGGCCTTGGGTGAGTCCTTCACCTGCTTTGTAAAGTGCCTTGGGGACCATTTAAAACAAAAAAGTGTCATTTCACACTGAAAAATTGAAACTTTTTGTTTCAAAGTGTCAAAACAAAAAGGTTGTGTGGTCGAGTGGAGGAAAAGCATCTTCCTCCTGGGCCATGTGGACATATTTTGGTTCCATTAGCCTTTGAAGACAAACTATCACAGCCGGACCCCGCCCCCCCCCCCAACATGATAGATGCATCCCAACTTCGAAACAAAGGAGATAATGTTAGATTCATGACAGTGTCTTAATTTCCAGTTATGTAATCCCCAATCCCAGCCCAAACACTAGACCAAACACTAGATCCAACCAATTCTGGACACCTCAGTCTCCAACACACTAGACTGGACAGTGGCAGAGAAGTAAGAGGCAATAATTAACTCCAGATTTTCCATCTACCAAATTAGATCTTGAATTTCTTTCCAGTTCAAACTGAAACCACCAGACAGTCTTTTAGTACCCTCCTTTATAACAGGCTGGTTTGAATATCCAGACATAAATAATTATCCTGGGTAATGCAGGCAGATAAACCACTAGAGAACCTAGAAATTATAGTAATAACTGAGTTAATAATACCACTTTGCCCCCGAGAAATTTCCCCCAGGTAACAGATTTGGGCATTTTAATGTATTTCTCAAGTTCACTGCAAACTAGTACAGTCCTGTCCCCAGGGGTAACTGATTACACTACTACACGGAGCAGGCATAAGGATTATAGGCAGTATTAGTAAAATGACTCGTTGGGATGCACGCAAAACTTAATTGACTTGTTGGTTGTAAAATAGGGCATCATTGCCACAAGGGGTCACAAGGCTGAGAGATGAGCAGCAGAGCTGGTCGAAAGTTTTCCCCGACTGAACATTTTTTGATCAGACTGTGCCATTTTGTCAAAGTTGAAACTTTCCACAAGCCCATGTTGATTTGGACTACGTTTTGTTGCAGTGTTATCAGACCAGAACACTTCCATTTTCATTTTGCCACTACTTTTCATTTCAGATTTTCTATTTTCATTTAAAAATTACTTTAAAAAAAAGAGGTAGGAATTGGAACAATACATTTTGATTTTATCGGCGTGTTCTGATTGACCTGAAACAATTCCCCCTCCCCCTGAAAATTCCATTTTGTGGAAAATTTCAAAGTTTTGGAACAAAAAAACCAAATTTTCAAATTTGAAAACTTCTCTCAGACTGGAAATTCCAGTTCCTGAACAGAATTAAAACAAGGCCAGGACATTTATATGGGAGAACAAGAACATTCCGATTTTTGCTAACCAAAAGTTTCGGAAGGGATATAAACCTTCATGCTTCAGCGCATAAGGCAGCCTTTTGCTGTCGGGAGCTGGAGAAAGCCTACTATGGGGGACCATGCACGTTCCTCTGCAGTATTGGCCACTGCTGGAGACAGGATCCTGGACCAGCTCTAATCTGGCAATTTCTGGTTCAGTTTCTCTCTGTGTTGCAGGGGGGGATCCCTATTTCCCCCCGATATCCCATCCTCCTATTGCAGCGCTGTGGTCCAATTGCTTCTGCTGGACTCTATATAGCTGCCAAAGGACCACAGGTGCCTCCCGATACTGGGTGGGCACTATCTAAAGGGAAGGACACGAGACCGCCCCACGTATCTCCTCTGCACAGTGACTCCACTGCCCAGCGCCGCCACGCTCTCCCCACCAGAGTTACTTGCGGGAGTGTGTGTGTGTGTGGGGGCTCTGCCCTTCTCCCTCTGTGCCTCCCTCGCCCCACATGTTCAACTCCTGTCCCTGGCAGGTGGGCCTGGACGGGGAGCAGGAGGGAACCACTTCTCACACCGGCTGAAGCTGGTCACTCTGAGTCACTGCTCTGTACGGCGCAGAAGCTGCCTGCGAGAACCAGGTTGGGGAAGGGGCCCCCGTCCAGGCCCGGCTGCTGGGGACAGGGGCCCAGGGAGCTAGAAATGTGCTGGAGGGGCGGGAACGACAGGGCACTCTGGCTCACTTGGCCCCTGTCCCTGGCAGCCGGGCCCGGGCAGGGGATGGCCCACCACCACCACCACCACTGCTTCCCCAGCCGGGCTCTTGCAGGCAGCTGCCACGCTGCACAGAGCAGCAACCCAGAGCGGCTGGCATGAGAAGTGGCTGGTCCCGCCCCCTCTGCTTCCTGCCCGGCCCCGGCTGCCAGGGACAGGGGCCAAGCATGCCGGGGGCAGGCACAGCAGGAGAAGGACAGAGCCCTTTTTCCTCCCCCCCTCCGGCAGGCCAAGCAATGATCTGTGGGGGCACAACACTGCATGCGCCCCCCCCCCAATGCAAAGGAGAAGCTGTGAATCTGGGGCACTAAGACTCCTACCACTGGAGAGGTGTATACTTATGTGCTGCAGTTCCCCTGGAGACACTTTACAGACAATAAATACTTAGGAGCGGCTGTTCAGAGATACTGAGCACCCACTGCTCCCCACGCAGTCAATAGGAGCTGTGGCTGCCCTTTATTTGCAGTCCCAAATATGGATGTAGGGGCCTAACTTTAAGCCCCTGCATCTGAAAAATGTTGGCCTACATTCTGGGGGCCCAACTCAAGACACTTGCAACTGCAAGATGGGCCCCCCAAATGAGACGGGTAATAGCGAAGTAACTTGACCAAGAGAAGGGGTGTCAAATTGCAACTGAAGAATCCTTTGCTGTCAGTCCGGTGCTTTGTACCCACAAGCCCATACGGCCTGTCCTGCTATTAAGTGCCTCTTCTTGTAGCTAGTGGATGCAATAGCTGCTCAGCAAAGGGCATTCACATTGGATTTTCAGCAGGCTGGGCAGCACTGTGATAAGACAATCTTGCACCCTGATAAAAAGGAGAATCCTGTGGCTACAGATATTTTTACAGTCCTTTGGAACAGCCATATTAAGCATGTAAAGAACCTTTGAAAGAACTGTCCTTCTGAGGGGCCAGGCTCCAGGAACTAAGAGGAGGCCCCTTTCCAGAACTCAGATAATTTTCCATTGTGGACTGGCTGCACCAGCTGTGCCTGGATTACCTCAGGAGTGACAATATATTGGTCAGAATGCCGAACGCCATCGAAGGGCCATTAAACAACAACACGCTGCTGTGCGTGCAAAGGCGTTCGGCGAGGGAAGGCGTTTGGGGGATCACCTGCCGTCTCATATTCTTGAGTTGATTTTTCAATCCACAGTGATCTAAAAACTATATTTAAAGTGGGAAAAGGGTAACACGTTGGGGAAACTGCTACCTACCTCCGGCCAAATTAATAATCTCCCTCATTATTAGCAAGCTTTGTCTCTTTTTGAGACCATAGCAAGTCTTTGGCCTAATTTTCCAAACTCCCCTATTGACTATGGTTGCCTCAGTTTCTGAGTGAGACAAACACACGAACTTCAGAGGTGCTGAGCAGCTCCAGCGCCAAATGAAGTCACTGCACTCAGTGGCTTTGAACAATTAATCCAGACTCATGCCTCAGGTTGGATACAAAGAGAGAGGAGAGTGGGTGCTTAGACCAGAGTTTCTCAACGACCTGTCCGTGGACCAGAGATCTCCCTGACACAGTTTAGGAAGGCAGCATGCAGGTCCCTGCTTTAGACAATATAGGCCATTCATGTTTCAGGTCACTAGATGGCAGTGTAATGCATACTTTGCATTTTCAGACTGTGGCGGCAGCTAAAAATGCCTTTGAGTGTAACTGACTCAAACCTGCTTCCCCTTTTATTTTAAAATACCAACATACACTGGAAAAAGGGGCTCTCTGCCCTTGCTGCCCACATTTTAAGTAGTGAACAGTTAGAGTATGTTATCCCCGTAGTTGGGTTATACCACGAGGGTGCTTTGGAACTGAGTGCTGCAGGGTATGTAAAATAAAGGAATTAACAAGAAAGTGTCTTTTTGGTAGAAAAAGTAAAGTTAATGGGAAAGAGGGAAAATGAGGAGCCTCTACAGATCTATGAGAGAGAGAGAGAGAGAGCGCATCAGAAGCTACCATGTTTTGTCTGCTCAAGTGGCATATGCCTGTGGCTGGCTTCATAGGAATTTGCTGGTAGGGTGGGAGTTTTCCTGCATTCTTTCCATAGCTTGTGTGTTGTCTTTTTACTGTTTCACTGGAATATTGATTGTCCTTTTCTAAAACATGATCAATATTCGTGTATGTGATATGCAAACGTAGAGCTGTACACTGACTCAGAGAAAAAACAATGCTGTACAAAGCAAACGGGATAAAAAGGTATTTTAACCAGTGCAATGTTTTACTGTAGCCTGTAACAATTACATATGTTTCAGTAGCACCAAGAGACTCCAACCAATACTTATTGTGCTAGGCACTGTACGGATACACAGCAAGAACAGTCTCTGCCCTGAAGAGGTTACAGTCCAAACTAGAAAAAACAGCCTAAGGCAGGTTTAACAGCCCTCTTTGAAGATGGGGAACAGAAGCACAGAGAGATCAATGTGACTTGCACCAGGTTACAGGGAAACAGTGGCAGGATTGGGCCTGGAATCCACACCTGCTGAGTCCCAGACCAGCTCCTTGATTAGACAGGTAACATTTTTCAGCCAAAGTTATTGTTGGTCGACTGAAACATATCGCAAATTTGTGATGAAGTCACCCAACTGTTTCAATCAAATTTTTTTTTTAAAAGAAATCCATTCCATTTCAAAACAATTTTGCTTTCACATTTTACTTCAATTTTATTTTTAAAAGGCTGAAGCAAAACATTTCATTTGCCCTGAAACAAAAGTTTTCTTGGTTTGCCAGGTTTTTTTGTTCTGTCCCAGCCTCCTCTCTCAATTTTTCAGTTTGGCCAAATACAACAAAAATTGGTTATTCACGTAACTCTAGTCTTAGTCACAAGACCAGTCTTCCTTTGGCACGGGCAGGGAAGGAGTTCAGGAAGGAGTTGGAGATAGCAACAGGCTAGCAGGGAAGGGGTGGTATAAAATGAGTGGAAGAGGAGGAGGGGACCCAGCCTGGGCACCTAATGGACTTGAGATTCATACCCATTTTACATCAAATAAAAAAAGAACGCACTGAATTACGGGACTATAATTCCAGCTCTGGGTTCCAGTGACTGAATAAACAACTCACAGTGGTTGCATAATGACACCATAATGTGACTGCATAATCATATGCTTTGCTCTTGTAGTTTATGATGTTCCCAGGAAGGTTAGAATTATGGCCCCACAACTCAGTTCTCTTGTTTATTCTATGTGCCTGTAGCTTCCTAATTCATCTGGGCTTATGATTTTTAGGGCTGTCTTAGCATTAGTCTTGCTGTAATCAAATGCTGTGCTTAGTGCATGAGGCACAAACCCATGTAAGATTAGCATTAAATAGGTCAGTTAATTACTTGTCAAAGGCTCATTTTCCTAGAACTCCAGTCAAACACTCCAGCCTCCTGCTTGCTTTTGTTGCCTTTGTCTGACCTTCCTCTGATTTGTCAACCTTTTCCTGGTAATATCAAATGCAATATTCTGAGTGCAGTCACACAGAGCCTTATAGAGAGGGACTATCAGATCCCTGCTCTGAGAGATAATGGCTTTGTATATCCAGCCCAAAACTGCCACGCCTTTTGTTGCTGCTATAGTGGTACTGCAAACTTTTGCCTCAACAATCACTCCCGTCTCCCTGAGCAACACTGAGATACATTTGGATTAGACTAAAGTGTGTGATAGTATTACACTGACCACTTTCCCTTCATCCACCAGTTTTGAAATTCTGTCAAAATTCGGTCACAGGAAATGATTAGCATGCTGACGTGCTGATCCTCTCGCATGAGTTTATTGGCTGGAAGGTTCATTGCAACAGAGAATTCAAAGTCACTCCTGAAGGATATTAGCTGAGAGTGGATTTAAAAGGGTTTTCCATAAGAATTCCCACCGGAAACCTTATTCATGAATTGCATTCATCCAATCAGGGAGCCAAACCATACCATGCGACTTAGTAAAAATTCAGACTGTGCCACTGAATGCCCATTTTGTACTCCCAAAATACTCTACAGGTGAAATCCTGGCTCCATTACAATCAATGGCAAAACTCCCCATTGACTTCAATAGGATCAGGATTTCACCTCTTGTGAACAGGCTAGAGAACAAAGATCATTCCCAGATATTATCTGGCAAACAATTCCCAATGACAAATCTGAGAAAAATCAGGATCTGCTCATGGACAGTTAGTGAATAAGAAAATGATGAAAACTATGAAATGATTTGTAACAAATCATTTGAACACCACTAATTGTTTGGCTACAGTGGGCCAGATTGTGCTTCCAGTTACACTAGTGAACATTACTAATTATTATTATTTGTTATGATTACCACAATGTCTAGGAACCTTGATTATGGAACAAGACCCCATTATGTTGTATATTATTTAAAGGCGACTTGCAAAGGAGGAAAATGTGCTTAGGCATTTTTTTCTTCATTATGAAGGATAAGAAAGGTCTGAAAGATTATATATTTATTCATTTTTCTTGTTTTTTATATTAGAAATGTAGGCCCTGCTTCAGGCTGGAAGATTCTCTGATGACTGGATAACTACTGCTGGTTGGAAAAAGAGGTTCTCTCTTTGGGGAAAAAAATTGATTTTTCCCCATCAGAAATCTGAAAAATGATTGTTTGGGGTTTTTGGGAAATAAAACCCAAAACATTTAAGCTGAAAACTGTTGAAAACCAAAAAATGTTCAGTTTTTTAATTAAAAATCATAGAGTTTTTGGTTTTCTAATGAAACCTCAATTTTTTGAGGCAAACATACATTTTCTGTAAAAAAAAAAATCATCTTGTCAAAACCCCATGTGGGGGGGGGGGGTGGTGAAGACTGACATTTTTAGAAAAACAAAAAGTGCTGACTGAAAATTCTCAAGTGGCCCTATGGAGAATGAGCAAAATGGTGACATCACAGCAGCTTAAATGGAGCTGTGAAGAGAGGAAGGGATGTTTAGACAGACACTGTTTGTTTTTATGATGTTAAATGACTAACGGTTCAAGAGAACCGGACGGTCTCTACGTAAAAGAATAAATGGACACAAATCAGATGTCAAGAATTATAACATTCAAAAACCAGTCGGAGAACACTTCAATCTCCCTGGCCACTCGATTACAGACCTAAAAGTCGCAATATTACAACAACAAAACTTCAAAACCAGACTCCAACCAGAGACTGCTGAATTGGAATTAATTTGCAAACTGGACACCATTAAATTAGGCTTGAATAAAGACTGGGAGTGAATGGGTCATTATACAAAGTAAAACTATTTCCCCATGTTTATTTCCCCCCCCCCCCCATTGTTCCTCACACCTTCTTGTCATCTGCTGGAAATGGGCCATTTTGATTACCACTACAAAAAGTTTTTTTTCTCTCCTGCTGGTAATAGCTCACCTTAACTGATCACTCTCATTATAGTGTGTATGGTAACACCCATTGTTTCATGTTCTCTGTGTGTATATATATCTTCCTATTGTATTTTCCACTGCATGCATTCAATGAAGTGGGTTTTAGCCCACGAAAGCTTATGCTCAAATAAATGTATTAGTCTCTAAGGTGCCACAAGTACTCCTGTTCTTTCTATTGATGCTGATGGATGTTTGAGCAGGCCTTTAACGTTTCCTTGGCCTCAAAAATTCTCTTCATGGCTGCTGCTAGGTGGGGGGGCAGAAAAATCAACCATACATCTCCATAACCCAGCCCTTTTACATATGAAAATGCAATACAGTTGGAGTATATAATTGAGTGGTTTTAAGGGATGAGTGCACCCGAAATTAGCCACACAATGCCTAGCAATATTAAAGGGAATTGAGCAGCTAATTCTCTGCCCCCCAGATTGGAAGTGTATCATTGTCTTACTCATTCCACTCACAAACAAAGGAATCTAATTACATTTTCATTTTATTTAGTTTGGTTCCCAGCAGATGTTATAGCACTGCCTACTCTGAGAAGGGTGGGTTTGCAGCATTTATTCTCTCCAGATGTTTGCCTCATAGTTGGTAACCTCGTACTTGCATAGGACTTCTACGGTATCTTCCATTGCAACAGCCTGATTTACCACTAGAACTGGTACCACAAGAAACAGTTTCCCCATCTGTCATGGGGTACACTCACCACTAGGGACGCCTCCTCCTGGCCACTCTGGGGATGGGTTATATTTCCAGGTCCAGAGCCCCCTTCTGCTGCTCCCCCTGCTGTACTCTCTTGCTCTCTCTGACTCAGGATGATCTTTCTTCATGGCTTAGCCCTCCAGCCAGGTCACTATAGTCCTCTCCTTCTGGGGTAGCAAAGTCTTTCCTTACAAATGGTCTCAGGCAGTCTTCTCATTTACTACCCTACGGGTGCAGGACAACCCAGGACTAGCTTACTCCGGGTTCCAACTCAGGGATCCTCTAATCAGCAGCCAAGGTTTGCACCATCCTAAACCTTGCTGCCTTTTCCCTGAGTCTTCCCTACACCTTCTGACTCCCCTGGGTTTGCCAGCCCAAACTCCCTCCTTCTACGGCACGCGGCTCGCCAGGGTAAGCACCCTGGCGGGCCGGCCCGGTTTGTTTACCTGCCGCGTCTGCAGGTTCAGCCAATTGCGGCTCCCACTGGCCGCAGTTCGCCGTCCCAGGCCAATGGGGGCGGCAGGAAGCGGCAGCCAGCACATCCCTCAGCCCGCGCCGCTTCCCGCAGTCCCCATTGGCCTGGAACGGCAAACCACGGCCAGCGGGAGCCACGATTGGCTGAACCTGTGAACGCGGCAGGTAAACAAACCGGCCCAGCCCACCAGGGTGCTTACCCTGGCGAGCCGCGTGCCAAAGGTTGCCGCCCCCTGTTCTAGGGAGTAACTACAGACTAAATTCTGTAGCCCCAACCACACCTCCCTTCCCCAAGGGAGTGACTACCAACGACTTCCGTGAAGCCCCCTTTCTGCTACCAGCTCCCCAGCTTTACAGAGACCCCACCTGTTCTTCCCAGCTGGGCTTCAGCATTAAGGTTTTCCTCTCAGCCTAAATATCCCCCAGCTTGCACCCTAATAGGTTAATTGCCCACTCTGGCCATAAGGGCAAGTGGAAGTACACTTACACACGCAGTTTTTGAAATTTGGAATTTTTTCCTGTCCATAACTGCAATGCCAAGCCAAAGTCTTGACAATTTTCATGAAGTGAAAAAAGGTTTGGATCAGGTCAACCAAAACATTTCATTGCCAGAACTCTGAAGTGTTTCATTTTGATTTCAACCCTTTAAAAAATATTTTACTTTTTTTTTTTAACTAAACAAATGTTGAAACAAAAAGTCATTTTGACCTGAAACATCAAACTTTTCCTTTAGAAAATGTCACAATGGCAAGTTTTGACAATTTAAAAACTTTGGGTGTTTTTCCCCCCAATTTTTGTTTTTCTGTGGTTTTTTTTTTTTTTTTTGAAACAGGAAATTTGGCAAAAACGGACACTTTCTCATGAATAGTTTTGGTTTTGCTGAATTTCTGATGAAAAAAACATTTTGTCAGAAAACTCCCAGCTTTATTCATCACGGTATTACTTCAATTTTATGCTAGTATAACTCCACTGATTTCAAGAGTGCTGCTCAGAGAGTAATCTTCTGCTGCTCACCATGAGTAGAGGTGCCAAAAACTGGACTTCGATGTCTCTTCTCTTCATTTTCCACTCATTTGTGTAGTAGAAAGAGGGCCTGAAACATAAGCCCTTGTATCAGAGGCCTGGTATGAGGCCTGAGGCCTGGGTTAAAGTAGTCAAAACTTTGCTGATATACAGCAAAGTTAACTTGTGAGCAAGAGGCACTTCCCCAAAGATAACAGGAACACGCATAAGGTCAGGATGACAGCATGATGGATAGAGATGTTTTGATTGAACCAACATGTACAAGGTAATGAGTGGCATCCAATACATAACTTGTTTGTATCTGCGTATAAAGATGTATCTCCAAGGGAGTGTCTTTGGCAGGCCTAGAGGATAATGGAAAGTCCCGCCATTAACTGAGCTAGTCCATTGCAACGGGCATATATGTGTTAGGGTACTTGTAACCATTGAGCCGGGGCATTAGGACCGTGCTTCGTTGACAATAAACCTGACCAAATTCCTTTGCTATGAACCAAGTCTGTGGATTTATTGGGCAGTTTGATCGGAGCCTGCAGTACGGGCTATGTGGCCACAGTCAGTGCACCTTGCAGAGAGAACACATGCAGCCAAACATCTGACCACGGTCTGGTTTTATTTATTGTTTCATTCCTACATCCTTCTAAATCACCCCCAGCCAGGACTTCGGAGCATATGTGCTAGGGGTTAGAGTGTGACCTAAACTACATGCCCAGGCAGATAAGTAAGAACCTCCTTCAATTCCTATGCAGCCTACCTGGACTTTATGCCTAAACCTGCAGGAATAAGCCATACTAGGCACCTGCTTATGCCCTCTCTAAAGTCGGTGAGGGGCAAGGAATGGGTAGAGTGAGTGGGGAGGGATGGGGAATGGATGGAGCCTTAGCTTCAGTGCAACTGAGCCAGGGTGGGGGCGGTAATTTCCTGACGATACAGCCCATCCCCAAGAACAAGGGGAGAGGGAGCAGGGAGAAAATGGTGTCTGCCTGAGATGCAGTTCCTTCCCTGGGGTGCTCCTGGAGTGGTACAATAGACTGGCAGTATTTAGCCCAAAGAAAGATCAAACTGGATCCAGTAAGCAGTGAGAGGCGAATGGTAGGTACAAGTGCTAACTATGGCATTTGGCATTGCGCGGAATCATAGAAATGTAGGGCTAGAAGGGGACCTTCAGAGGCCATCAAGTCCTGCCCCCTGCGCTCAGGCAGGACCAAGTAAACCTAGATCATCCCCGGCATGTTTGTCCAACCTATTCTTAAAAATCTCCAGTGATGGGGTTCCCCAATCTCCTTTGGAAGCCTGTTAACCTCAATCTCCCTTGCTGCAGATTAAGCCCTTTACTTCCTGTCCTACCTTCAGTGGACATGGAGAACACTTGATCACCATCCTCTTTATAACTGCCATTAACATATTTGAAGACTATTATCAGATCCCCCATCAGTCATCTTTGCTGAAGACTAAGCGTACCCAGTTTTGTTTTTTAACCCTTCCCCATAGGTCAGGTTTTGTAATCCTTTTATCATTTTTGTTGCTCTCCGCTGGACTCTCTCCAATTTATCCACATCTTTCCTAAAGTGTGACAAAGCCCTGGCTGGGATGATTTAATTGGGGTTGGTCCTGCTTTGAGCAGGGGTTGGACTAGATGGCCTCCTGAGGTCTCTTCCAACCCTAATCGTCTATGATTCTATGATCCAGAATTGGACACCGTACTCCAGCTGAGGCCTTCACCAGTGCCAAACAGAGTGGCACAATTACCTCCTGTGTCTTACATACGACATTCCTGTTAATATACCCCAGATTGATATTAGACTTTTACCCAGCTGTATCACTTTGTTGACTCACATTCAATTGGTGATGCACTGTAGCCTCCAGATCCTTGTCAGCAGTATTACCACCTACTCAGTTATTCCCTATTTTGTAGTTGTGCATCCGATTTTTCCTTCCTAAGTGTAGTACTTTGCACTTGTCTTTATTCAATTTCATCTTGTTGAGTTCAGACCAATTCTCCAATTTCTTGTTTTGGATTCTAATCCTGTCCTCCAAAATGCTTGCAACCCCTTCCAGTTTGGTGTAATCCACAATTTTTATAAGCGTACTCTCTAGTCCATCATCTAAGTCTTTAATGAAAATATTGAATAGTACCAGCCCCAGGACTGACCCCTGTGGGACTCCTCTAGATACACCCTCCCAATTTGACAGTGAACCACTGATAACTACTCTTTGAGGACAGTCTTTCAACCAGTTGTGCACCCACCTTGTCGAAATTTTATCTAGACCACATTTCTTTAGTTTGTTTATGAGAATTTCATGTGGGATTGTGTCAAAAGCCTTATTAAAATCAAGATATTTCACATCTACTACTTCTCCCCTATCCACTAGGCCAGTAATCCTGTCAAAGCAGGAATATAGGTTGGTTTGAATAATTTGTTCTTGACTAATCCATGCTGGCTATTCCTTATATAGAAGCTCCCCAACTTACGCAAGTGTTCTGTTCTGGAATGCCTTGCGTAAGTCGAATTTTGCGTAAATCAGGAACATATCTCCGACAATTACGTGCACACACACACAAAAAAAGCGTACGGAACTTTTCCCGTAAGTTCAGATGTCCGTAAATCAGGTTTGCGTAACCCAGGGAGCGTCTATAACCTTATTATCCTCCAGGTTCTTACACACTGATTGTTCAATAATTTGTTCCAGTATCTTTCCAGGTATCAAAGCTAGGCTGAGTGGTCT
This sequence comes from Emys orbicularis, assembly GCF_028017835.1. NCBI lineage: Eukaryota > Metazoa > Chordata > Testudines > Emydidae > Emys > Emys orbicularis. Next base: position 212,838,352 of record NC_088685.1, on the reverse strand, counting down.
ATAATTCCCCAGGTCCTCTTTGTTCCCCTTTTTAAAAATAGGTACTATGTTTGCCCTTCTCCAGTCCTCTAGACCCACCTTACCCATCCTCCATGAGTTCTCAAAGATAATTATTAATGGTTCTGAGATTGCTTCAGCTAGTTCCTTAAGTACCTTCGGATGAATTTCATCATCTGCTGACTTGAATACAACTATCTTATCTAAATAGCCTTTAACCTCTTCTTTACCTATTTTGGCTTGTGTTCCTTCTCCCTTGTTGTTAATATTAATTGTGTTGAGTATTTGGTCACTGTTAACTTTTTTAGCGGACACTGAAGCAAAATAGGCATGAAACACCTTAGTCTTCTCTATGTCATCAGTTATTAGCTCTTCTTCCCTGCTAAGTAGAGTACCTGCACTTTCCTTCATCTTTCTCTTGCTCCTGATGTATTTAAATAATTTCTTCTTATTGCCTTTTATGTCCCTTGCCAGGTGTAACTCATTTTATGCCTTCGTCTTTCTGATTTTGTCCCTACATTCTTGGGCTATTCTTTTGTACTCCTCCTTAGCAATTCGTCCATGTTTCCACTTTTTGCATTCTTAATACCATGAAATATAATGTCCTTCTCATTTGCCAAACACGGGCTATCGGGCAGTATGTCAAATCTTCAGATTTCTAATAGATGCCTGATATATAGAATATCATCATTACCACTCCATGTTGGGGATTGTATCATTTTACTCCATGCAACACATATGATGCTGATCAAGTTTCCCTCTTCAAAACTATCCACTTAGTATTTGCTATCTTGTTTCCCTTCACCTCAATGCAAGAAACATTAAGAATGTGCTTGTTTTGTTTTTTAAAGTGCCTTCTACCGCTGTATTTAAACTTTTCCAGTGCGTCTTCTACATAATTATGGAGCTCTCTGAGCTAACAGAAGAAAACATGAGACTATCCAAAGGCTGGAAGTTAGAAAAAATAAAATTGGAAATAAGACAACTTTTGAAAAGTGAGGGTAATTAACCAATGGAACAGCTTCTCCAGGGATGTGGGAAATTCATTGTCACTTGACCTCTTTAAATCAAAACAGAATGTTTTTCTACAAGCTACACTCTAGCTCAACCACAAGTTATTAGGCTCAGTAAGGTCCACTTATATATAAAGAGGAATAATTCCCATCATTGCAGGAACCAGTAGGTGAAATTCTCTGGCCTGAGTTATACAGGAGGTGAGACTAGATAATCATAACAGCCCTTTCTGGCCCCGATTCAGCAAAGCACATAAACTTGTGCATGTCTTTCAGCTTGGCTTCAACAGGTCCCTATAATTCAATTGGACTACTCATGTGCTTAAAGTTAAGCATGCACTTAAGTTTTATGCTGAAGTGGGGCCACTGTTAGTTTCTTACAGCTATATTCCTGAGTTACAGGGAGTTGCTTCATTTCTTTAGTAAATGTTCATGCCACTAAACATTCATCATTGTTATGAAAAAAACACAAGAACTGAACATTGAAAGTGTTGATAAACTGCTTTTCATCATGTCATGTGCCTTTAAGTAATCTTCATACTGCCTGCATCCTTCTTTTCATCTCTGTAGTCGTTTTCTATCATCGCTGCCTGGCCAAAAGAAAGCAATTTTTTTGGTCAAAGGCCTGAAGTTTGGTCCATTTCCAGTTGCTTTCTTGTATTCGGAGAATTTATAAATACTGAAAGCCAAAAAAAAAAAAAAAAATACAAAAAACCCCCCTTTCATAGCCTTAAGGCTGGGAATAAGCACAAAGGGAAAATTACAGATTTTTTTAGCAGAAGTAAACATTCAACAGTAAATAAACAGGAAATTCAGATTCCTTCACCAACCTTAACTCTGCTCCCGTGCAGTATCTCTGTTGACCCTCCATATATCGACTAGAGACTCCCACCAGATGTTGCATGAAGGGATTTGATTGTTCAGTCTTTGAAAAGCAAGGCCCCCTTGCAAGTGGTTGCATGTGGGTGCCAGGGGGCTCCTGTGCATGGCTATTGACAGGATAGGGGCTCAAAACTCCTGGTGAAGTCCAGAGGCGTAGCGAGCACCCTCCGACCAGAGGGGGCCCCGCAAGGAAGGGGGCCCCTAAAAGTGGCAAAATAAATACCGCATTCCAGTTTCTGCATTGTAAGGGGCCCCGCCCGGACATATGTTCGGAGGGGGCCACCGTTCGGAGGGGGCCACGTTCTTTGTTGCTACGGCCCTGGTGAAGTCCATGGGAGGCTTGGATGCATCAGGATCAGACCTGAAATGTCAGTCTGCCCTGTTGAGTCTATGAGCCTAATTTGCTGCCCGCTGAAGTCAATGTGAGACTTTCCGATCTTCAAGGAGCACTGGCTCAAGCTCTAAATGACTTACACCAGCAGAGTGCTTTCTTGTACTTTGCAATGTATCTTTCCTAAACTTTTTCAGTGTCAGCTTGTGAGGTGTCTGGCGCTGTGTTTGTATAGTGAACAAGATACAAATGGATCTGTGGCTTGTGTTTGAAGAATATGGTACAATGCGATGTCTTGTCTATAGCAGGAAGATGCTCGTGGTAATAATAATCAGGGCTTCAATGTGTTAGTTGTGCTGGACACACACAGCAAGAGAGACCCTGCCCCGAAAATCTTACAATCTAACTAGACAAGGAAAATATTATCATTCCCCTTATTCCAGATGGGGAACTGAGGCACAGAGATTCACTGACTTGCCCAAAGTCACGCAGAGAGAGGAACTTAACAAGATCTCCTGAGTCCCAGTCCAATGCCTTAATCGCAAGACCCACCAGCTCTGAAATCTCCCAGCTGAGGTAACAACATCTGTCCTCTGTCTAGCCTTATATTACTGGTATTCTTATAGGGTTAATCAACTGTATCATATACCGGAATGTTTGGTGATTGAAGGGATTGGTTTGCTGCATGGGTGACTTTTGTGAGATCCCACCTGGAGGTTACAGTCTCCTTCAGGCATCCACAGGAGACGGGAACCTCATGCAAGTTACAGCAGATAAAAATGTAAGTGTGTGAATGGGGTTATTTGCCCCGTGTGCGTTGCCAGCTCTGACTGCCCCAGCAGGACCTGAAACTTATGTGAAACAGTTATTTCTTTCAAGGAATTTACAAGCTCTGTCAGTAGAGCTTGAAGTTTCAGTGAGCTATTTCTCTCATGGGACTTCCAAGGGCCCCCCCACCCCAGACACATTGTGGATTACTTATAACTTCTGTAATAACTCTGGTGGAAGTTATAATATACATGGAAAAATTACTAACTGGCTAACTTAGCAATTAGGCAGTACAAAAGGGTTAGACTAGACCAACTGGTAGTTCTCACTGAGGACCAATGGTTAAAACCAGTTGGAACATTGACAGAAACAGCAGATTGCAGATGCCTTCATCTTCACTACAGGCAGCTGTTCGTGGACACTTCAGCTCCCAGGACACAGGACGCCATCAGATCAAAATGTAGCATTGCATGTTAGGAGCTAATGTCTCTGCAGCTTGCATCTCCATATTAAAGATGAAGGCACTTGCAGTCTGCTTGATTTTATGCCATGTGGCTGCAACCCTCAGGTTCTGTAAAGCTGCCAACCTGGCCTTCTCTATCGGGAACGCCCATCAATTCAGTGTGTGAAGATCAGAGTGTCCTATAAGATGCCAAAAAAGCAGTGAAGCATCTAGCAAACTCTTGAAAAACTCAGTGGTTGTATACTCCTGCATTGCCTATACCTTCATCTGGTCCCACTGTAGGAACCAGGAAGTCAAAAAGATAATGCAAGATAAGTTGGACACTAGATGCTTCAATGAGACTACTCATCCATAAAACCTGTTGAAAATACCAAGGGCCTATGGGGAATGCTGTGCAATGGAAAATGTCCCTCCAGATAAGAACGCTAACCTCTGAAGACAGTATGGATGCACTGGTAGCACTAGCAAAGGGAAAGCAGGCTCATCTGTTTTTCCCATCAGTGTTCCTTGATCTGTGTTCTCCAGCAAAAGGGTGATGTGGTATAATGGAGCATATAGAAACCTAAATTCCCAGGATGTTTTACTAGGCACGAGAACCTTTTCATGTTTGCTCATTATTATTTGTATTACAGCAGTAGCTAAAGGTACCAACCAAGATCAGGGCCCCATTGTGCCAGGCAGTGTATAGACACAGAGTAAGACATGGGCTCTGTCCTGATAAGATTACAATCTAAATAGACAAGAAAACAAGGAAGAAGTGACTTGGCCAATATCAAACAACAAGTCAATGACAGAGCCAGGAATAGCACCCAGATTCCCAAAGTTGCACTCCATCATCCTAACCCCTGGACCATGCTAATTTAAGAAATAAGGCATTGCTTTGTCCTTCAACCAGACCATGCCCAATTTCTGTTTGATTTGGCTTTGTCTACGCTCAAGATTCATCCTTCAGTGGCTAGCAATGTATGTAGCTGCAGCAGTGCAACGCTTCAGTGTAGACCAGGTGAGCCACAATTTTGCATTGCATAACTTGCTGCTAGACTGAAAAAATGGCCACTGCTGGGGTACATGAAGCAAGCAGCCACTTCTTATTCCTAAACAAAGGGGAATATGGTCCTCTGGCAGATTTTCATTGGGGACATGCCCTGAAAAGACTGGCTCTCTCATCGTCTCGGGCAGGTGATATAAGGACTAGTCACCGGGCACATGGCTTTCAGACAAAGAGTCCAAACACATCCCGTTTCGGCTTTAATTGAGTGTCCCCAAACACAACGATTTTCAGCTTGTCTCATGTTCCCACGCAGCGTGAGAAGCCTGTCTGGATTCTTCAGGTTTCTTTCACAAATAAGACTAGCAAAAATGAAGACGACTTCAGTCTAATTATCAGCTCCCACCTGTAGATCCCTTACATTGTTCCTTAATCTCCAATTTGGAAATGGTGGAATTTCCCATGAACTGGAAAATCCAGTTCCCACCCAGCTCTCCTGATAATCTCTTGTGTAAAGCTGATGTTCAGTTTGATTTTCTCCAAGCTGACTATTGAGAAATATTTTCCTGTTTTGGCACCACTTTCTGATATTCTCAGGTTTTTCTGTTTTGGACTCTATCTGCTGAGTTTCAGGAGGTGATTGTATTGTGAGAAGTCACATTTGTATGACTGTACAGAAGCGTATCACGTTCCAAAGAGAGGCCTTAATACATCACCGGGATATTATTACAAACACTTCACGCTGCATGTTTACTATGTAAAGCCTATCCTCAGTCATCTGGTGCTTTAGAAAGAGTTAAAGAAAAGTGATGGGAGCCTTGGTGATAAACAGTCGGCCAAAGTTATTAAAACAATACAGGTTTTGTTTTATGCACTCATATTTATACAACCACAGGATACTGGCACAACGTACATCTATGCTGATATTTGTCAGACAAGTCTATTTAAGGAATACTACGGGGGCCCCTTCTTTCCTTTACAGCTGATGTTCTACTTCCATTATAATGTTTTAAAGATGACTGGCTTCAAACAAAAGAAATTTACAAATTAGTCTGGTTTTCTTTGCAAACAACAAAATATATATTTTACATTCTATTCACAGCTGGCCAGCTGAGCTCAAATGCAGACAAAAACCTTCATCAAGTCTTTCTTGCATTCTGCAGCTATAACACAAGTCAGAATTTTAAGCCAAGAGATGTATTTACGCACACATTGCAAATCGAGTTTTTAAAAGTCTACACCACCTTCCATAGCAAGTGGAAAACAAAACCATTCCAAATGGAAATAAAATGAGCACCAGTAAATATATTCTCTTGAGTAAATTGTTTGTGATTCTTTGAGCATATTCAAAATCCTACTGAACATCTCGCCATTTAGGATGTTTGGTTACTTTCCAGATTTGGATAGTGGGTGAATCTAGACTAGTCTGTTTCTAGCAGGTTTCTCTTTGCGGTTCTCAAAAGCTGTCCCAGTACTGCAATGGTTGAGCTACAGATGCAGAAGGGGAATTACACAATTTAAAAAATGTCCTGAATTAAAAAAAAACACAGTTGATTGGAAACATGAATCCATGAAAATCTATAAATAGCAGATTTTTGTTGTCTTTTTATTCTTTGGGCATTTCCCCGGCATAACCATTCCACTTTAAGAGCTATATTTTGACTGGTCCTGTACAGGGGTGTAAGAACGTTCATTACGGCCCTGAACAGGCTTACACAGCCCTTGGGTCCAGGCACACAGAAGTAAAGGGCTGTGTCCTTGTGGCACAATCTAGCTCATGGGTGGGCAGTAGCCATCCTGTGTCTTTGTGGAAACATGACAGTGGGACCGCCCTGCAAGCTGATGCTAGCTTTTATTTCTGACAGCCTCTCCGTAAGTTCCAAACATTACAGTTTCACAAGAGATGGTTGACTGGTCACAAGCCCTATGATGACTGGTAATATAAAGCTCTAAGAATGAAACCCCTGTGTAGCTGCCTATACCAGCAACAAATTATATAATCAGCACCAACCAATGCCTGCTCACTTCTGGTGGCCATTGCATTGTGTGGCCAGAGCCAAGGTTCCATCCACTTCCTGTCCATGTGCTCTGGAGTCAGGAAGTAGCAGGTGTCCAAGGTCTAGCTAACCTGTAAAGGGGTGCAACAGGTGTGTGTGTGCGGGGAGGTGGGGGGGGGGGGAAGGGAGGGAAGGGGAGGACTCTTACTCCTGTTTTCACCTCTGTGTGGGTATGTTCTAGGATTCTATGGAGTCCAAGTCAATCTAGCCTGCTGAGTCACATTTCTTTCCTGGGATGGACCAGTTACACACCACATCTCACTCATGGTTCACCCTAAAAGCTCAGTCTAACACCTAGAAAATGTATGTCACACTACTTATCTGACTGACAGGGACGTTAGGCAGGAATTAATGTTTGTAAAGGGTTTTGAGATCCTTGGATGAAGGACATTATGGGAAGAGCTGGTCAGAAAGAATTTTCATTCCATGGGAAATTCCAATATTTTTTTAAAAAATCATTTCAAATCAGAACAAACAGCTGAAATTTCAAAATCTCCAGCCCCCCAAAAATAAAAAATAAGAATTCCAAAAACTTTGGATTCAGGACCATTGAAAAATTTTGTTTAAACATTGTTGAATTAATTTGTATAGTGTTGAAACATTTCCTTTCAATAAGATTAAAATGTGTCTTTCGATAAGGTAAAAACGGTCCATTTTGCCGTTATCATTTTAAATAATTTTGTTGACTTAGATGTTATATTAAATATAATATATACATATCATATTAAATGTAATATTTTCATCTACAAGTTGAAAACAAAATATTATTACCGTATCAAAATGAAATGTTTCAACATTATTGAAACGACAGAAGAAAGTCAAAATGATTCATTTCAACATTTCCCCATCAAAAATGTTGTCAAAATCAACATGTTCCCATGAAATGTTTTAATTCCAAGAAAACTGATTTTTTTGATGGAAAGCTGCTCCATCAAAATTTTTTCAGCCAGCTCCAATAATAAGCAAGGCTGTCATGTGTCCATACGTGACTGCACAGAGGAGTAAAGGGGCATAAACCCAACTCTTGCCGAGATCCATGAGCCCGGACTCAAGGGTGAGAGCAAGCTAGCAACTGGGACTGGATGACAGGTGATGGAGCACTCAATAAATTGCCCTGTTCTGTTCACTCTCTCTAAAGCATCTAGCAGAAGACAGACTACTGGGCTAGGTGGACCATAGGTCTGACCCAGTATGGCCATTCTTAGGTTCTCAAGCTCTGCAAGCAAGTAAGAGTGTGGGGAGTAGATAGACCTAACATTGGTTGAGCTGATGCCAAAGCTGCATCTTGTAAAAGGAGTGAGGCAAGACCTATTACTCCCTAAATCACAACTCCTGCCCATCCATGGCTCCTCCTGGAACAATGCAACTATATATTGTCCCATCTGCAGGGCTAGGAGCTGTAGTGCAATCAAGCCCTAATAAATGCCATTTATCTTCTTTTTTTTTACAAAGAATATTTGTTTTCTTTGCCATAATCTGCCCCTCTGGACATTTCAGTGCAGTTTCTTGAGATTTAATAGGCATTTTATTAGCTTCATCCAAGTTTTATTTCTTAAATTCAGAGAAGAAATGCAATCAGCAGAATACAGGAAATGAGTGAGGAAAAAAAATCTCAGAGAAAGAGTTAATGAAACAGCACTAGCACAAAACCAAAAACATCCCCTTTTATTGGCTCATATACATGCCTAGTATTATGATAGTGGCTTTGGGCTAGATCACTCCCACCTGCAGAAAAATTTTCAGGAGGGGGCCATAGGGAAAGGAAAAGTTCTTGGTGGAGTTTATGTGAAACCCTCCTCTTAGTGGAATAGATTTGGGGGTGGGGGGAACAACGTATTTTGGCAGCACCAACGCCTGCCATCACTGTGGGGCTTTAGGGTCCACAGGGCGGAGATGTCCCCTTCATGTGGTGGTAGAAGCCATCCTGGAGCAATCAGCACTGCTGTTGGAGGGTCTCCTGCAGTAGCAGCATTGATGAGACCTCTCTCTAGGTAACACACCTCCAAACTGGTGTACATACAGCATGGACTTCTGTATGGAAACTATTGGACTCTGCAGGGCATAGTGCCCAGAACATGGAAGCTCCACTACTGTACCATGTTCTATATGCCTCCTTCTCCGCGTCCCGAACTCTGCAGAGCTCCATCTGCAGAGCCCTAGACAGAGACTTGAGAGATCTATGTTCAATTCCTGACTCTGCTACAGGACCTCAAGCAAGTCAGTCTCTCTGTGCCTCAATTCCCCATCCATAAAATAGGGATAATAATCCATCTGTTTTGTCTATTTAGATTGTAAATTCTTTGGGACAAGGAGAGTGTGTGTACAGTGCCTTGCACAAGGGGCTCTGATTCCTACTGGACCCTCTGTGTCATATCATTGTAATAATCAGGGAAAGGAGATGTTGCACCCCTCCTTTTCTGTACGTGCAAGAGGTGATCTATTCATGGAAGGTCTCCTCCGCACACAAACCCCTAGGCTTTTCTCTGTACTTCTAAGCAGCACGTGCATTTCGCATCTGTATCGTAGACACACATACAAAAGCGGGGAAAAAAAGAAAAGAAAAAAGATGGACCAGATCTCTGGCCAAAGGAAGAATGAAAATGAAAAGAGAATCGGTGATGTGCCAGAACTTTTACTTTTTATTAAAAACTTAAGGGCAGAGGATGAGGAGCCACCTGGTTTTGATTTTTTTTAATAAAAAGTCAAATAATCCCCACAAACAATTCTTTTGCAATGGTTTCAATAGCGGAACCCGACAGCTGAACTTTAAAGGTGCCTGTGAAAGAAAGAATCATTTTAGTACAAAACTCAATATCATATTTTATTTTATTTGAGAGAAAGAATGTAACTTGTGACTTTCCCCCCCAAAATGCAGCGATTTTAGAGGATCCATTTATTTACTAAAAGCAAAAGAGGGGAGTGGGATGGGAGCAATTGAAAATATCTTACGACTTAAACAGAATATGTAATGGAAAGGCAATGGTATATTTCATTCACACACCAAAGGATAACCTTCATTTTCCCGGAGTTATAAATTGAAATCTTAGTTTTGCTGCATTGAAGCATCAAATACAGCCAAATTCCAGGCCAGGATGACCAATTAGCTGGCAGCAATGCAGCTGCTGTGTTGAGAGGATGCTTCTTTTCCTCTTCCTTTCTTTTAGAAATGGTGGCAAATGATCGCTTTTCTTTCTGTTGTTGTTGAACAGCTTTGTTTTATAGAGCTTCACCAGTAGCCAAGAACTGAGAGAGAATAAGAAAGGGGGTCACGTACCCGTTTGGATCCTATTATTGGACATCGATAAGGTATTGTTCACAATTGAATAATTACTTTAGCTGCATGTGTGTAGTAGTAAAGGGAGGCTTGTCCAGCGGCTAGCATGGTGTGAGAGAGACCTGGGGTCAATGCTCTGCTCTCACAGATTTGCCACTTGACTTTGACAAGGCACGAAGCGTGACATTTTTAAAAGGTATTCAGGTACTTAAAGCTGCAGAAAGTTTGCTAGTGAGATTTCAAAAGCATGTAGCTCCGATTGAAATCAATGGGGTCTTAGGTGCTTGGGCACTTTTGAAAATCCCTATCTGCATCTTTAGGTATCTAAATACCTTTAAAAATCTCACCCTTAGTCTCGCTGGGCCTCAATACGCCATCAGTGAAATGGGGATAAGAGCACTTCCCAGCTCACAGGAGTGTTGTGAGGATAGAGACATTAAAGATTGCGAGGGGCTCTGGTAGCATAGTGATGAGACCCATCTAAGTACAATAGATAGGCAGGGGCCATAGAAGATGTGTCAATTAGAGTTGGTTGAAAAAATGGGAAACAAAACCCACTTGGTTAAAAAAATTTAGTCCAAATTTCAAAAGGTTTCAGCCAGCTGGAACATCACTAATACACAACAGGGCCTGATCCAATGGGAGTCTTTCTATTGTCAGTGAGCTCCGGAGGTCAGCGATCTTTGGATCAGGCCGGAGATCAATAAGGTACAAAGAATGCCATGGATGACACAAAGGGACTAAAAAAGGGGGAAGCCCAAGAAATGTATTTTTGTTTAGTTTTAAAAATGGAGACCTGGTTGAAAAAGGCCGCTCTTCCCCATATGCAGCTACTCAGATGATGGGTGCCCTGTACAGGAGAGAAAAGGGCATCCTTTACCATTTGCTCCTGATGCAGCACAATTACACTCTCTATGCCCGCTAATCAGCGATTATGGGGTCTCCATGATCTAGCCCTTGGAATCCTCCGCCACTCCTTGTCCTCTCCCCCTTGGTGCATAAGGCTATGGCCCACTAGAATAGACAAGAGACAGACAGTCACATGGCAGAGGTGGGAGGAGAATGGGCAGATAGTAAGAACGACACTCACAAGCAGAGCTGGTTCTAGGCATCGACAAACAGGGCAGTTGCGTTGGATGCCAACTTATAGAGGGAGCTCTACTGCTGTATTTTCTTTTGCCCCATAATGATTGGCTGGTGGGTGGACCCCGAAAATGTTTTCAGCCCCCAGCTAGCAAAACTTCTCGGGCTGCTCCTCCTCACAACACTGATGCCCCCTGTCTACCCAGAAAAACCCAACCACAAAACAAAAAAACCCCGTCAAATCAACCTAAAACAAAACAACGCCCCTAGTAAAAGTAAATTAATAACATTACAAATAAACAAACAATCCTAAACAGAACTTTTACCCTCCCCCCCCAAAGGTAGAAGGGCCAGAGACTCCATTACGTCCACTTAGGATGATCAAATGTCCTGATTTTATAGGGACAGTCCGATTTTTGGGTCTTTTTCTTATATAGGCTCCTATTACCCCCCACCCCCGTCCCAATTTTTCATATTTGCTGTCTGGTCACCCTAAGTCCACTAGGGACTTCACTCTTTCACATGAAAGGTGCTCAGATACTCTGGTGATGGGCAGCAGTATAAAAACCTAAGCTGTGATTGGTCGGTCAGTTGGTAGATAGATAGATATTGACAAAGAACCAAGTTCTCCAGTCCTCACCAACGATAAGATGGACTATATTGCAAGTTCTTTGCACGGGTCTGTTTGGAATCTGCCCGATTCATGAGGAGAATTATTGGGTAGTTGTCAGTGATATTGCCTCTATGAATTTGATAGGCAGGAGGCAAGGTGCAGATTTTACATGATCCTGGCAAAGAAACTTTCCAGATTTCCTCAGGTGCAGGCCAGATGTGCATTAGCTTTGGCTGAGCACAGAATCACTTCTGAAAATCCACTACAGGTCTTGAGTCCCCTTTTGCACTTATCACTTTTGGAGACAACAGGGAAATGTATCTAGATGGAAGCCTATCCTCCCAGCCACTCATTTGGCTAGCAGTGTGCAAACATCCGGCATTGGATTCCATGATTTAAGGTACTGTGTAAAAAAAAAAAAAAAAGCCAGGAATGATGCAATGATTTGAATTCAAGAGGAGCTCATGATAGTATTAGGCATTGAGTGTTAAGTCAAATTGTTATGGGATCCTGCAGAAAAATGGAATTTATCATTGAAATCAGTTACATTGTGCCCATAATTAGAGCTGGCTGGGAATTTTCTGGTAAAACATTTTTCCGCAGGAAAATGTCGATGTCAAACCGAAATTGTTCACGAGAAAGGGTCAGCTTCAATGAATCTTCCGATTAGAAAACTTAAAAAAAAAAACCCAGAGTTTCAAAATTGTCAGAATGTTGTATTTTGACATTTTCTGTTTTTCGATTCAAAAGGACTTTTCATTTAGAAGTTTTAGTTCGTTTGCACTCAGAAAGTAAAAAAAAAATAAACAAAGGTTGAAACTGAAACAAAACGTTTCGAAATGATTGAAATGAAACATTTTGATGGACCTGATTTTTTTTTTTTTTTTTTTTTGCCAGATTATTGGATTGCACAAAATGTTCAAGATTTTGACTTTTCATCCCATTTTGGGATGGGAAAGTATTTCTAAATCCTGTAGACTTTAGCAGGATGAGAAAACCATTTTCTGCCCAGCTCTAGCCATAATCTAATTCTGTCTGCTTTAAATCGGGGGGATGGGGGGTGGGGTAGGGAGCATGGCGGGGTTGCAATTTATTATTGGTATAGGCCAACGTTAAGCTACTACCCCTCAGATGCATGGGAGGAAGTGTCACTCAGAAAGGTATCTGAGGCCCTCATCCTGGGTCTACTTCTGGGACAGGGCTGGGTCTAAAGTCACAATGCAAGGATAACCCACACTCTAGTGTACAAGAACTGTGTTGTATCCCTTTAAATAGTTTGCAAGCCTTCTAGTTGCCCCCACTGTCTTCTATGTTTCAGACACCTCCAGAAACATGCTAGACCAGCAGCATGTCTACAGAGAGAGGCTTGTGTATTATATATAGTTAGCAAACATGGTTATTTGGGCCCCACTATACCTGTATTACATATGTAGTGTAAAGAGCAAAAGACATGTGCCCACACTTGTATCGAAACTATGGTAATGTTGCTATATTAGGGCCAGATTCTGACACCCTTATGCCATATATAGCCTCACTGAAGTCAACAGGGCAATTGGTAATCAACGTGAGTACGGGTATTGGAATCCAGTCCTTAAAGAGGACATTTAAATCGGTGAGTTAAACATCATTCCAAAGTACTGTCACAGCATTCAAGCAACACATTGCTAAGTAATGCTGAGCAATATAACATATGGGCTTCCTGAGCTGACATCGACCTTAAAGAGGAAAGAATCCACACCTGTACAAACACGGACATCGGTCTGCATGCGGAGAGGGGAGGAAAAGTAGAAACAGCAGCAACAGTTACCCACTTTCTGCCTGGCTCCAGCTCCTAGGACTTGGCAGAAGTGGTGTCCATTTCAAAAGGCAGAAAAAGGAGAATGAAGGAGAAGATAGGGTGATATCTCATTCTACTTCATGTCTGCCAACATCTGGGCTGTCCTGTATGCTGTTAACGATTGCATTCCACCACAGAGGAGGCTTTTTGTTTTGTGGTAGGCAGGGCCGGCTCTAACTTTTTTGCCGCCCCAAGCAAAAAAAAAGAGTGCCGCCCTCCATAGTGCCGCCATAACACACCCCTTCAGCACTGCGCTGCCCTCCCCCCCTGGCGCGGAGCGCCGCACCGCCGAACCCCCCCCAGCGCCGCGCCGCCAAACCCCCCCAGTCCCCCGCGGAGCGCCGCGCCGCCGAACATGCCAGCCCCCTGCGGAGCGCCGCCGAACCCCCCAGCCCCCCGCGGAGCGCTGCCGACCCCCCCCCCCCAGTCCCCCGCGGAGCACCGCGCCGCCAAACCACCCCAGCCCCCCGCGGAGCGCCGCCGAACACCCCCCCCCCCGCGGAGCGCCGCGCCGCCGAACCCTCCCGCCGCCACACATACTTCCCACGGAGCGCCGCCGAACCCCCCCGCCGAACCCCCCAGCCCCCCACCGAGCGCCGCTGAACACCCCCCCCACCGCGGAGCGCCGTGCCGCCGAACCCTCCCGCCGCCACACACACCTCCCGCCGAGCGGATAAGAAGCCCCACTCCTTTATATAACATTATTCATTTGCCTGGCACTTAAAGGCCAGAAGATGATGTCTATGCCCTGAGAGAAGTGGGTCGAGTCCCTGTGAAGGAGGTGTTACTCTATCTAATTAAGTAATTAATGCAGCTAAAACCATTTGAACTAATCCCTGTAGCCAATTGTATTAGCACAGGGTCTTCCAAACTGGGCCTTGATTCACCAGAACCCCCATCATTTACCGCAAGGTCTGAGAAAATAAATGGTAAGCACCACGTGGACCTCAATAAAACCCTACAAGCTACATGTTCCCAGTGCCTGTGGAGACATGGCCCAAGCAAAGGGAGCTGTAGAGCATGGAGGGGCTGGGAGAATCATATACAAAGCTCTTGACCGCCAGAGCAGGGAATTCTCAAGTGGTTTTGTTTTCTGGGGGGTGGAATTTAGTGGGGAGGACTGTCTTTCAGTCCAACTGACCTTTCTCTACCGGATTGGGCCCTCAGAGTCTGATTGTGTCTGATGCCCAATGGTCTCAGATTCCCTTTCAGTCTATTAGTATACGGTTCGACAGCCTGGACAGCTCCCAGCGCACTCATGCTGCAGAACTTCCCATTGCAAGACACAGCTCCGAACTTCTCTTTTCAATTTCAATTCACCCCTGTCCTGGAGCCATTCATCACCTACATTGGCTGTCAGTCATCCTGACAGGAGGCAGCCAAAGGACTTCCCATTAAAGCCATGAAAAAGGTGGTGGTGGGGGGGAAAACCCCATGTAGTCACCGTTTTTACCTTCCTAAGTAGCTAACAGAGATCTAAGAGACAGAATTCAACTGGCGATATATACATTTCCTTAGCTTCAAATTATATAGCAATAAATCAGAAATATGTCCGTTATTAAAAGAAATTTGATCTAAGGGGAAAAGAATCCACTTGTATCTCAAATTCAGTAAATAAGAGAAAAAGGATGAGAGGAAGGATGGTTAGGTTGCTAATTTGGGAAACCAGGGTTCAATTCCTTGCCCTGCCACAAGCCTCTTGCGTGACCTTGAGCAAGTCACTTACTCTCTCTGTCCCTCAGTAAAATGTGAATAATATCATTTCTCTTCCTCACAGGGGTGTTTTAAGGATAAATCCATTGAAATGGTTAGGTGGTTAGATTCTATGGGAATGGGGTCCATATAAGTAGCACAGACAGAAAGGGAGGACTTGTGGCTAAGGTACTGGCCTGGGAGTCAGGAGACCCAAGTGCAATTTATGGTTCAGGCTCCCTCCTCAGACTACATCTCCCATGATGCACAACGGTATCACACCTCTTGGTGAGGGGAGGCAGGGGCATCATAGCAGTTGCATGGCCAAGGTGCATCATGGGAGATGAAGTCCAGCTGGGGAGCCCAGCCCATAGGGAACAGGAGCATGAGGTACCTAAACTACAACTCCCATTGGGCACCATGGCAGCATTTTAGAACCATAATATGTTGATTTGTGGCTGAAACAGTTTGGTTTCTGGCATTCAGTTTAAAAAAGAAAATAAAAATAAAACCAAAAACCAAAAAAACACACCCCACTTTCCATGGAAAGCAGACTGTTTTTGTGAAAAAAAAAAAAAAATTAGTCAAACCCCCAATTTTCTGTCAAACAAAACAAAACACAACACAGATTAGATGGCAAATTTTCAACCAGACCTATACCGAAGTC
Source organism: Emys orbicularis (assembly GCF_028017835.1). Lineage (NCBI taxonomy): Eukaryota > Metazoa > Chordata > Testudines > Emydidae > Emys > Emys orbicularis. The sequence continues at coordinate 212,822,687 of NC_088685.1, read as the reverse complement.
AGAATTTAACACCAAGTAAACATATAAAATACAATACACTAACTGTGATCAAATACATTTTAATTCCCTTAAAAATGTGCATCAAGGTGGGGAATTGGGGTTATATAAAAGAGTTTCTCTAGGGTGCCCCCTTCTGCCCCTCCTCAGGTGGCTGGGGTCCTTTGTTACATCTAGCTACGAACTCTGGGTCCATCCAGTCAGGTACCCGCCTCTTAGTCTTTGTGGTCAGTCCTGCCACCTGCAGGCTTCCCCAATGTTGTTTACCAATGGGGGAAAAAAACAGTAAATGTTCTGACATGCCCAAGAATAAGCCCCTTCCGGGCCCCCGGACCAGGGCAAAAGTTATTCACTTGCATGACACTGAAAGGCCAGAAGACAATGTCTATGCCCTGGGGGACTGGGTCGAGTCCCTGTGAGGGAGGTGTTACGCTATTGAATTCATTAATTGGGGAAGGTAAAACTGTTTGAACTAATCCCTGTAGCCAATCGCACTGGCACAGCCTGCTTCAAATTGGGCCTTCTTCCACCAGAACACCTATAATTTACAGCAAGGTTGGAGAATATAAATTGCAACCACCAGGTGGGTACATCCTTTCTTCAGGAGTGTGTACGTGCCATAGGGTTGCTGATTTTGGCTGGACGTATCCCTGGAGGTTTTATTACATGATATAATCTGACAATCCTGGAGGGTTGGCAACCCTAAGTCGTGGCAGTTTCTTTTGGGGCCACCCTGGTAGAGTAGCTCAGCCAGCCCCTTCCAGTCTGTCTTACTTCACAAGATGCTGGTTGGCTTCAGAGTTTGCTGGAGTCTTCATAAGCCTGGGGAGTAGGGGTGTGTGTGTGCGCGTGCGCGCCCACAGGTGGGGGGAAGGGGAGTTTCTCGCACTGCTTTGGGAGCTACTTTAGCTCTGCCCTGCACCAGACGTCTCCCTTTTAGATCACAGAGCCTTCCTTTTAAAGCCCTCCTTCCTATCATGCATGACTGGCTATCTCAGCCACAGACCCTCCCTAGCCCCCTGTCCAGGTGGGGTTTAAGCACCTCTCACGGGTTTGTTAGGAACAGGAGAGCATGATGGCATGCATTCCAAAACCACTGCAAATCTGGAGATGTAAAATGTACTAACAAACAGAAGCCAACCTTTGGAAAGGCTCCACATTCCCCAAACACAGCTTCCGTACATTCGTTATAGCATATGATATACTCTGAAACAACAAGCCTCAACACTCAGCATTATCCCAGTAGATCGCCGGGCAGCGTAAGCGGTCTCCCCCAAAGGAGCACAGTGAGCGTGTGGGTGTAATATACAATTGGCAAACAATAATATCAGATCAGAACAGTAGTCTTTCACACGCACGGTGCCCAAGGGCAGAGGAAGACAGGACCACAGAACCTTTGCAGACTGGAGAAAGGCGCTTGAAATAGAGATAAATGAGAGTACAGTTTGGGGCAGAAAGTCAGGTGGATCCCGGGAAAAAAAGAGAGAGGCAAATTGGAAGCAGATAAAGTAAACAGACAGTTAGGTGGCTGGAAGGCAAAAAAGCAAAGACCAAAGATGAGCAGTGAACACATTTCTACTGATGGAGTTGATTAGATAGATTAGATGAAATTCTCCATTCCACTCTCTCTATCTGTTTTAATAATGGCCCCCCAACACCATGGTATCTGTTAGAAACTGATTCAGCAACCCAAAATTTGGCTGCTTATTTGCATTATATGAACCATTTCTGCCTGTATTCTGAAAATTGGTTGGTGGAATCTTGCAAAATCATCTTTGTATACAATTTCTGGGACTGCCTTTTTCTAATTGAATTGGAAATGCTGCAAAAACAGTCTCACAGCCTATTTGGTTCTTCTGTTTCCAAGCATATTTGGAAGTAGAAAACAGAGGTGAGTGAAGATGAAACATCACAGGAGTAAGACGTTATGCAAAGTTTTCTTTCTATCTTTTATCTGTCTTAGAGTTTTATACTACCACCCATCACCACAGTATCTGAGCACCTTCCGTGCCAAAGGTTGCTGACCCCTGGCTTATAGGATGGTTATTTTTGCCTACAGTGATGACACTCCATATATGATGATACTGCATTATTAAAGAGTTTGGTGTTTACTTTAGAGTTTGGATATATACCCAGATTTATTGTTCGTCCTTAATATTGTGCTGTGTTCACTACATTATAATGAATAAGTATAGGGATGTTCATTTTCCAAGCTTTTTTTCCAGACACGTGAGTTTCTTCTGTATCTACATTAAAACATTATAACATCCTGTCTCTATTTACATACTATTTCTGAGCCCTACAGATATAAACCTTCTTGGTTTGCAAGTCAGCAATATTAATGCTTTCTATTTTCAATATTTTTGGGTTTTTTCCTATTCCTATGTCAAAAACATACCTTTACATACTTGAGTGTGCAGCTCCATTTTTAATACTAAGTATATTTGTCATTCAAAAGTAAATTTATACTTATTTATTACATAAATATACCTAGCAGTACTTTCTATATGCTAACTAAATAATGCCTATTAAATTTCTCAGTCTTAAAGAAGTCAATTAAGTTTAGTTTTGATAGCAAGTAACAACTGCGGGGGGGGGGGGAGGGGGAGAGGGGCTTCAGAAGAAAAAAATGGCTTTTTTCCAATCCTTCAAAATTTCCAGAAATTTTATATCTCTGATATGTACGCAGCCAGTTTCAACCAGATACAGGATAAACCAGATCTCTAGCAAACACCTTAAGTAGTGAGTGACTACTGGATAAGACAGGCAGATCCCTGAACATCACTGTTTTGGTTTGGTGGTGTTGTTTTTTACCACAACAGGGTGACACAATGCATTCTCCATAAGAATGTCTCCGTAGTTGTCAATGTCATTTTTCTCCCTTCCACTCGTTATTGAGAAAGATTCTTGGGTCTGTAATACATTACCTTAAATCTTGTGGTGGGAAAACAATACTAATATTGCAAAGTCACACCCAACCTCTGCTTAGGTGGAATTAGGGCAAATTGTTTGGGAAAACATAACAGCTGGACCAAACCTTCACTAAACCCAAAGGAATCTGTTTCTAAATTTGAAATATTCTTCTCCATGGCTTAGGGGAGCGCGTCAAGCCTCTCCGTTGGCTCCCAAGCTACTTCCAATACTAGGTGAAGTCTTTGGTCCTAATCCTCAAAACAATTAATTAATTGATCAAGTCCCAGCTACATCAAGGTTAATTTCAGTCTGCGAACCAGACTGACAGTTGCACCCCTTTGGGACAATTCAGATTATAGAGCTGAGGACAAAGCATTCTTGGTCAAGAGGATCCAGCGATGGAACAGTCTTCCAGAGGAGATCAGGCCAGTCCAGAGACTAATCATCTTTAGGAAATGTTGTAAAACCTTCCTCTATGAAAAGGCCATGAACATGAGACAACACACCTCCTACCCAATAATCCTCAACCAACTAACCACTCAATAAGTAAATAAATAAAAACTTTTGAATCAACCTAAAAAAAACCAGACTACAAATAAAAAAAATTAAAAATAAAAACCACAAGAAACTCCTACCCCAAGCTGAGTTTTTACCCTGAAAAAAAGGGATACCTGCCAGAGACACCATGAAATCCACCAGGGACTTTACCACGTCCACTATTGTTGATTTTACACGGAAGTGAACCGTGGCCAGTGGGAGCCGCGATCGGCCGAACCTGCGGACGTGGCAGGTAAACAAACCGGCCCAGCCCGCCAGGGTGCTTACCCTGGCGAGCCATGTGCCAAAGGTTGCCGACCCCTGCTATAAGCAAACAAATATAATGTAACAAACAGATTAGTTATTACTATAATCTTGCAAATGCTAGCATGGCTCTAGTTTTTCCTTGTGACATCACTAATGAGCAGGGGGTTGGACTAGATGACCTCCTGAGGTCCCTTCCAACCCTGATATTCTATGATTCTATGATCTGTGTCTGAAAGATCCACAACTTCGGGTTATGAACTTTCACTATGATCTTCGTGTACTTCATTAAACTGAAGAGTTGCACAAATTCAAAAAGAAGTTTCTCAACTCTTTCACCTGTTCAGCTTGTTTTCTAATTTTGTGTGTTCATTTCCAAACATATTCAGTCCCAGAGGACCAGTCAGTCACTTACCCTAGGTCAATTGCACCCCAGATCTGTCACCAAAGACAACGCTTGTAGCCAATCCCGTAACTAACTAACTAACTAACTAACTAACTAACTAACTAACTAACTAACTAACTAAGAAATGTATTTACAAGGTTAACACAGGTAGCATACACATACAAATGAGTTACAGTCTTAGGACTGGTCCACACTAACCCCCCACTTCGAACTAAGGTACGCAACTTCAGCTACGTTAATAACGTAGCTGAAGTCGAAGTACCTTAGTTCAAACTTACCGTGGGTCCAGATGCGGCAGGCAGGCTCCCCCGTCAATGCCGCGTACTCCTCTCGCCGAGCTGGAGTACCGGCGTCGATGGCGAGCACTTCCGGGATCGATCCCAGAAGATCGATTGCTTACCACCGGACCCGGAGGTAAGTATAGACCTACCCAAAGTTTCCAAAAGATAATAGAAACTTCTATAATAAGCAAACTCCTTTAGGGCTAACCCAGGCAAAACAGCTGGGGATCTTTTGCTTATGCTTAGGCCTGGTCTACACCACAGATGTAAAGCAGCTTACATAGTCCTAACTCTGTAAGTGTCCACACTAAAATGTGCTAACTCACCCACTACATCGACTTAATAACTCCACCTCCACGAGAGGTGTGGGAAGTTGATGTAGTTAGGTTGACGCAGTGCCAGTGTAAACACTGCGTTGCTTACATCGACTGATGCTGCCTTTCAGAAACCGTCCCACAATGCCACACACTGGCAGTTAAATTGGTGCAAGTGCTCCTGGCAAAAATGGCATAAACCTTTGAAAAGTTGGCAACCATTCACTTTTTGTTAAACCTTCCAGAGTGCCTCTGTCTCGGCATTGCAAACTCTCAACATTGTATTTTGAACCTTTTAAGACCAAAGCAGATTGTGAAGAACTTCAAAAAGATCTCACAAAACTAAGTGATTGGGCAACAAAATGGCAAATGAAATTTAATGTGGATAAATGTAAAGTAATGCACATTGGAAAAAATAACCCCAACTATACATACAACATGATGGGGGCTAATTTAGCTACAACGAGTCAGGAAAAAGATCTTGGCGTCATCGTGGATAGTTCTCTAAAGATGTCCACGCAGTGTGCAGAGGCGGTCAAAAAAGCAAACAGGATGTTAGGAATCATTAAAAAGGGGATAGAGAATAAGACTGAGAATATATTATTGCCCTTATATAAATCCATGGTTCGGCCACATCTCGAATACTGTGTACAGATGTGGTCTCCTCACCTCAAAAAAGATATTCTAGCACTAGAAAAGGTTCAGAAAAGAGCAACTAAAATGATTAAGGGTTTAGAGAGGGTCCCATATGAGGAAAGATTAAAGAGGCTAGGACTCTTCAGTTTGGAAAAGAGAAGACTAAGGGGGGACATGATAGAGGTATATAAAATCATGAATGATGTGGAGAAAGTGGATAAGGAAAAGTTATTTACTTATTCCCATAATACAAGAACTAGGGGTCACCAAAAGAAATTAATAGGCAGCAGGTTTAAAACAAATAAAAGGAAGTTCTTCTTCACGCAGCGCACAGTCAACTTGTGGAACTCCTTACCTGAGGAGGTTGTGAAGGCTAGGACTATAACAATGTTTAAAAGGGGACTGGATAAATTCATGGTGGCTAAGTCCATAAATGGCTATTAGCCAGGATGGGTAAGAATGGTGTCCCTAGCCTCTGTTCGTCAGAGGATGGAGATGGATGGCAGGAGAGAGATCACTTGATCATTGCCTGTTAGGTTCACTCCCTCTGGGGCACCTGGCATTGGCCACTGTCGGTAGACAGATACTGGGCTAGATGGACCTTTGGTCTGACCCAGTACGGCCTTTCTTATGTTCTTATGTTCTTAACCTTGCGATTTTGGGGTTTTTTCTAACATCCCAGCTCCTGGATTCAGGAGATGACAGGAAAAAAAAAAGTTTCTAGTCTTCACGGTTGTGGAGAAGTGTGAGAAAACATAACCCCAAGAGGCTCAAAAACCAGAAGACAAATAAAAAGAACCCCACATTTATTATTTTTTAAAAACTCATGATTCTGGGGGGACCTGACTCATGATTTTTGCATGCCTGGGGCTGGCAATCCTGCAGTCTAATCATTTGTATTACACTGTGATAAGAGAAATGAAGCCCTTTTATGTTTCTCATCACATTAATATGATAATTACAATTACATAGTGACGTCTTTTCCAAAGGCTTCAAAAGAACGCCACAATCTATGGGCCAAATCCTCAACTGGGATAAATCAGCATAGCTCCATTGCCATCATGGAGCACTGACCAGCTGACCATCTGATCTTCCTCCAATCTACCCCCATCCCACCTGCAGAACCCTGAGCAAACACAGCCACCTGGAAACCCATTCTCTTGTCCCCACCAGTTACAGCACATACAGGAGCAGAGACTGAAAGATCCTTTTAAGAGATAGCAAGCTGCTGATAAGGGGTTATTGGCAGTTGTTGCATTTCAAGTTAACAGCTCATTAAAGAAATCACAAATGTGTAGCTGATGTTTTGTCTACAAGCAGCTGAAGACTCCTTGAAAAGCAGGAACCAAAGGGGCCCCCATAAGAAAAAAGAGAGAGAAAAGGAGGAAACTTTAATTGAAACTACATTTCAGAAACCTCCCTGGTTCGGCTTCAATCTACAGGCTGGTTGCTGACGTCTTGGACGGCCTCCAAGAAATATCATAAGAAAACATTTCCCATTTCTGCGGGCTCCAGCATGGAGTTATTACCATGCCCCCAGAGGATGGGACAGTGCGTAGCTACCCTGCCCCAGGAGCAAGCCAGACACTGATCTGGGAGGTCAGAGAGTCGCAACTCATTCCTTGCTACCCCTTTGCTCTGAGAAGAAGCAACCTGCTTCACAGTCCTATACCTGGCACAAATTACTTACCTCTCTGTGCTGGCTGGTATGTTGGTGTGGGCAGAGCTACGTCTGTGCCCACTCCTCGCCCACCTGTGTAGTTTGCACTATCCCCTGGAAACAGACTGGCAATGCAGGTGGCCTATGTAGAGGAGTATAGCAGGCTGCCTATGCCCGTTAGTCCCCAGCACGGGTACACGTGGCAGCTCAGAACTGAGCCCTATCTTATGAAAATTGTTCTTATCCATAGGGTGACAGCCCCCCCCCGGGGTGCCCCCCAGCACCCTTCACGGGGTCCTGGGGCTTCTCCGTCTGAACTGACTCACAGGCGATAATAAATAGCTCAGGACGGGTTCTACTTATTTTCAAAGCCAACCTGTCAAGACACCTGCAATTCTCCATGTGATCACGCAGACGGAAAACACAGCTGTTGCCCTGAAAATGTTAGTCAAGGGGCCACTACAGAACAGACCGGTAGCCCTGACTTTTGCATGGTGGAAAAAAAGGGGAGTTTGTCTCCCGGATTTCTGCGTAACCCCCTTTGACAGGTATGGAATGCAGGATTTCCATATAGTAACTCTCTGTTCGCCACTTGTCTAAATAGTAATAAATCATCAGTAAATTCCTGGTTCTGTTTGGGAGGTTTGGACTTCAAAGCCACCGAGTCACAAACAGGAACCTTTCATTAACTGTGGAAAAAGTTTCACTGTATTTCAAATTGTGTATTTTGGTTACTTAGTTGAAGCATATATTGCTAACCAACATAACACAACACACTCTTTGGAATCGCATGCCATATATTATACAATTATCAGGCACTGAAATTGTTTGCTTATATGACTACCCAGTTTTCATCTATACCAAATGTTCGAACTTGCTTACCCAAAGATGAGACACGTTGGGGGTTTCTTTGTATGTGTGGTTTTTTTTTTTTAAGCTTTAAAAAGTCCCTACAGATATTTGAAGACAGCGGAGGGGGAGGAAAATTCAACAACATTTTGATCTGTTTGTTCACCTTGTTTTTGCTCACCAAATAATTTGAAGCATGTTGTGTTAAAGCAACAGCCTGGAATGAACTCAGATTTCTTGCAGTGGTTTCGATGAAGGATATTTTTCCCCTGAAAAATCAGAATTTTGTGTTTACTGCTGCTATGATTCCTTTCATTCAATTAGATGCCAATGGTTTAAAGCCACTAAGCTGCCATTCGTTGCATTTTGCCGCCTTGCTTTTTGAATGATCAGTTCTTCAGCTTGTGTTTGAATGTGAGGGTCTTTAACCCAGAAAAGGAAACAGTCGAGCTTTATAACAAGGCTATTAAACGTCAACGTGCTATGCTCTGTCTTCAGCTGGGATTGCCATTTCCTTCAAGCTTGACCTGTGCATCAGATGTTTGACTTTTTCAGGAATCGAGGTGAAGAAGGATAAACATGCACATGTACACGCACACGCGCACCCACAAAAGTAGCAACTGAAATAGTCGAGACCTATCATTCTAGCTGCCAACCCACTGATGGGGGTTTGGAAAACTCATCAGTGGGAATGTTGCCAGAGCTCAGATTTAAGCCTGGGTGGTCACCAACAGAAAATAAAAGAAAAGGTCTCCAAACCAATGATTTTACATGATGTGATTGGTATCTGTTTTACTACATGGCCAAAGCAGCATAACCGTCACTCGCCTGCTGAAAGAGAAAATGATGGTGATGTAATGAGTCACCGGTTCATGCAAGCCACATAAAATACAAATGAACACACATTTTCATTCTGTCAAGGTTTATGTTGGCTTGACTTTGGGATGCTTGCTGGTTTTGGAAAGAAAAGGTTTCACACTACATTGTGTGTTATGTTTTATTTAAAAAAACAACAACCCAAAACCCAACTCTGTGGTTCAATTAAAAATGGCTTATTTGGGATTTTTGAACTATTGAAACGATCGGATTTTAGGCCCCGATTCAGCATTCCCTCCCTAGCATGCTGATTGGGGATGGACTTAAGCATGTGTTTAAATGAGGCCACGTAGGGTTGTGTTTTGCCACCGTTTCTCACACTGGTGAGTAAGAGTAGTCCAACAGATTACTCAGCCATGCTTACTCAATCCACGAGCACTCTGTCTAAGGTGCTTATATTGTCCCCATTAGTGCAGCATCTGAGCACCTCACAATCTTTAGTGCATTTATCCTTACGCACCCCTGTGAGGCAGGGCAGGGCTATTGTTCCCATTTTACAGAAGGGGAACTGAGGCACTAAGAGACTAAGTGACTTGCCCACCGTCACACAGGAAACCTATGACAAAGGAATTGAATCCATATCTCTCAAGTCTTACACTAAACCACATGGTTTCAGAGTAGCAGCCGTGTTAGTCTGTATCCGCAAAAAGAACAGGAGTACTTGTGGCACCTTAGAGACTAACAAATTTATTAGAGCATAAGCTTTCGTGGGCTACAACCCACTTCTTCGGATGCATCCGAAGAAGTGGGTTGTAGCCCACGAAAGCTTATGCTCTAATAAATTTGTTAGTCTCTAAGGTGCCACAAGTACTCCTGTTCTTTAAACCACATGGGTAATTGTAGGCTATGCCTGTTAGAGGTGATCTGTTACATGCATAGCAAATTCAGATTAACACCAGATTAGGTAATTATTGATTTGGTTGAAAAATTGACAGTTTGGAGAAGGGGGAAAAGCTATCACTCCTCTAGCTATATAGTGAGCTTGCCACCAAAGCCTGTTTTTCAAAGGAATCAAAGGAAGGTAGGTGACCAGTTCCTTCATTCAGTGAAATCCCTTAAATTCATTTGAAAATCCCAGCCTGAAAACATAGGACCTAATTCAGCTCTTTTATGCTGGCGTGCCGCCTCAAGCCAGCAACGGCCTAACTGTTTGGCATGCGAGTACTCCCATTGAAGGCAATGATCAGCGAAGGCCACGAGACTGCTGACATGCTTACATCATGTACGCCTGTGCCTAAGTGTTGTAGGATCAAAGCCTAACGCCAGAGCCTGGATTTATCTGATGCCGTTTAGCTACAGATGAACGGTGGTGAAATGAAATGCAAAGGAAAGAAAGAAAAAAGCCAACAAGAGGGGAAATGAACCACTGTTAAATTTCACATAACTGGGTCTGAACTGAAATTCAGTTGCCCCTTGCCCCCTTCGGATACACACCTACAGAGACATTAATTTTTATCTCCGGTTTATATACACGTAAAATAAGCACTTAGACAGGAAATAACCCAGAATTATCACTGTGCTCATGACCCTAGTATGTATACATTGAACAGAGCTTAGCATGGTAGTGGACATTTTTTATCTTGGGGTTGAAAAGTAAGAAGATGAGACTGAATGCAGTACCCAAAGCTGCAGGGTCTGAACATATTTGCTCACTAGAGGTCACTTTTTCAGCACTGGGGCCAAGTGCATTCATATAAAAATTCGTACACTCTGTATTTCATTTTAGGATTGAAAAAAAGAGAGACAGATCATTAACCCTTCCATCCCCACGTCCTTAGCATTTCTTCCTGCACCTCTCGCGGCGCTGGAGTACAGGAGTCGACGGGAGAGTGCTCGGGGGTCGATTTATCATGGCTAGACTAGACACGATAAATCAATCCCCACTGGATCGATCGCTGCCCGCCGATCCAGCGGGTAGTGTAGACATACCCACATACTCCCATCACACACCTCTCTTCCTGGTCAGAGCAACTCCAAGGAACTGACTGAGGTTAACTTGGTCCTGTTTGACCACAGCAGGCCTCCCACATTACACAGCTGTAACTACTGATCTCACCCAGTTGCATTAACACTGTGGTGAACCAGGCCCCTTTCATGTTTCCCCCACTCATTAACTACCTTGTATTTGATAAATGGCAGAACAACGCTGAAATACTTTCATGCCCCCCCCTTACCACACTGTCGGAGCATCCCCAAAGTTGTAGCATATTTTTCCTGACCACACCCCGGTGAGGTTGGAAAGTGCTATTATCCAGGGAACAGAGGCACAGAGACTTGCCTAAAGTCACCCAAGAAGGCTGTGGTAGAGCAGGGATTTGAACTCTGGTCTCCTGAGTCCCAGGCTAGGAGGCTAACCACCTCATTCAGCTTCCTGTACCTGTCAGTTGCTTAGACACTTGATTTATTCTGGAATTTTGAAACTGTTTTGTTACCGTATTCTCCTCCGTTCTCCACCCGCACCAGTTCAGCTCCACCCAGGCGACTGGAAGGCCGTTGGGGCAGGGACCCTTTCTTGTTCTGTGTCTGTACTGCACCTAGCACAATGGGGCCATGACTGGAGCCCTTAGAAGCTACCTTACCCCGCCAAATGGTGATCAGCTACCCTGCCCCTGCCGGAGCCGCTCTGAGCCTGCCTGAGGCTTGCAGTTTGGGGGGGCAATGCCACCCCCTGTACCCCAAACTACGCCCATGTTAAAAAGGGGGGGCATGGCCCTCTGACCCTTCCCCCCTGGTTCTGGCACCGTTGACCCCCCCACACTTTTACAAAGGTTCCAGCGCCCTTGGGCCCTTTAATAATTACCATGCATATTGTGTTTAGTATTTCCATAGCATCAAGCTGATGCTTTTTATACCACAGAATCAATATACTTGGAGTTTTCAACATGTAACTCCAGCTGTACAACACTCAGCAGTTTTGGTTTGCAGGGCCTCATGCAAACCTTCTGCTCAGTTCCACTGTTAAACCCTGAGCTCTGCTTGAGCCGTCTGGGGACTGAACAAACCCCAAAACCTCAAAGTGAAATTGATCCAAAACTGCAGCGTTTCTTGGCTCCACCCAAAACCATAAGTAGGGACCCTCTGCCCCAGGGGTCCTCTCTCTCCTTTCACAGGCCCTTACTTTTTGCAGGTTTCTCATTTCCCTAACAGGGTACTGCATGCCGAGACTTATGCAGCCCCAGAATGAAGTACTAGTAAATAGAGATTCAGCAACCAGGGATTTGTAAATATCCCCCAGATAATAATAATAATAATACCTAGTGCTTTTCATCAGTTTATCTCAAACCGCTTTACAAAGGAGGTCAGCATCAATTATCGCCATTTTACCAGTGGGGAAACTGAGGCCCAGAGCGATGAAGTGACTTGCCCAACATCAACTAGCAAGTCAGTATAGAAACCAGTCCAGTGCTCTATCCTCTAGGATGCACCACCCTTCCCAAAGAGAGACAGGTGGTAACCAATAAGGTGGTAGTGAGGGGAATGGTCCTTTGAATATGGGAGGTGAAGGAAGCAGGCTTGGTGGCCATCCCCAGAAAGGCATTGGTGCTGGGAGTGGAATTTCCAGCCCCTGGCATTCAATAAGGCAGGATTCGGGTCTCAAAAAAGCATGAGATTGGCTTAAAAATCCTGAGATTTAAAAAATAATAAATATTCTGTTTTCATTTGCCTTCTGGTTTTTGAGCCTTTGGGATCATGTTTCAAGCTTTGCTTGGCTACCATGATGGCTAGCTAGATTTTTTAAAGTGTGGTGGTAGGGGGGGGAGAGTTGAGATTCTATTCACATGACTCCAGGATCTGGGGCTTTAAGAACATCACCAACTATCGCAAGAGTTGGCAGCACTATTAGAAGGGCCCAGCCACTCAACTCCCAGAGATATCAGAGGAGGAGAGAGGCTGTCCGGAGACAGCAAATACAAAGGCAAGCTTGAGGCCTGCTATGGCTGGGTCCTGTTTCAAATGTTCCCTGTATTTTTGTTTCATTACTAAACGCTTGCGCGGCTCAGTCTGGTGAGAAAAAGTCATACGTCCAGGGCATGCGTGTGCCTATTCACTGTGTCCAACATTCAGCAATTCAACCATCATTTCGGCCAAGAAACTATGGCATAGTTTAGTGGAGTATGACTCACAGTGTCTATCCCGTCCCACTTATTTAAGCACCCTCTAATCATGAGAAAAATCAATGCTGTCTTTTTCAAAGAAAGCTGCACTTCATAACAGCAGCAGAACTAACCACAAGCTTAACCAGTTCCTGATGCAACCCTCTTTGAAAGGCAGCATTCCTGCAGCAGCTCCCATCTGCCATGAGACGGCAGCAGCAGGCAAGTGGTCTGGAAGCTGCGCCTGACAGCTCCTAGATCTCTGGGCCGTCCTTGAGCCTGAACCATTCCCACGGGGCTATTTACATCTGGCCCTCATCTTTTCACTCACCAAAGCGAATAGTAACCTGAGATTCCAGGGCTCTGCGTGCTGGGTTTTCTACCAGGATGCTTCATTAAGCATTACGAGGCGGTTTCAGAGTGTCCATGTGACTACGGACTTAGATTTCCAGGGAAAATGATGACACAGATGAGATGAATGCAAATCGAGGCTTGCACCAGTTGTGCCAGGCCTTCCCAAATCACAGAAAGAGAGCGCGCGCATGTGACCGACTGCAGCTCAGAGGGGAAAGGGCTGGCGAAAAGCGGCTGCACTGAAAAATGAATTCCATTTCCCTCCTCTTATTTTTAATAGCAAACAGAAGGAAATAAGTGATTAGGGATGGGAAACCTGAACTTAAAAAAAAACAACGAGGTAGTCTAAATCTAAATCGAGGGGCACAAATCTAGTGACCCAGTGGTTTAGGTCCCCCGTCCTCTCCCCCTTTCACAAGCCTCAGGATTCTTTTGAGAGGGCCAAAATCCAAAGCTTTTTGAAGTCAGCGAAAAGACTTGGATTGACTTCCGTGAGCTTTGGATCATGCCCACAGACGTTGAGCTTATAGCATCAGGGATGGGACTGGAGGTTTCAGGGACGGGCATCGTAGCAGGCGCTTAGGACCATAGGCGCCAACTTTCCCCAGCGCCAGTAGGTGCTCGTGCCGCCCCGACTCCACCCTTTCCCTGCCCCTGCCCCGCCCCCATTCCAACCCCTTCCCCAAAGTCACCGCCCCAACTCCAACCCCTCCCTGCCCCTATTGGACCCCTTCCCCAAATCCCTGCCCCGGCCCCACCTCTTCCCCGAGCGTGCCGCGTTCCCCCTCCTCCCCACCTTCCTCTCAGCTGTTTCGCGGCGCAAGCGCCGGGAGCCAGGGGGGAAAAGCGGGCATGCGGCGCGCCCAGGGGAGGGGGAGGAGGTGGAGGTGAGCTGGGGCGGGGAGCTGCCGGTGGGTGCTAAACACCCACCCAATTTTTCCCCATGGGTGCTCCAGCCCTGGAGCTCCCACGGAGTCAGCGCCTATGCTTAGGACCGCAAGCTGGGATACAGGCTGCTTGTTCCCAAATTCGGGAGCCTCCATTTATAACATTGGCCACTAAGTGTGCTTAATAAAGATCTCTTTCCTACAACTCTACTGCTTGCTGTGTGTCCTATTACTACTGAAACTGAATTGCAATGTCCCCTGGATTGCCAGAGGGAGATGGTAGGCCCCGGGGGGCGGTGGGGGAAGGGGTAGTCAGGTTCCAGGGGAGGGGGTTAGGAGATCTGGGAAAGGCGGTGGAGTCTATGGAGAGAAAGAGAGTATAATATTTGAGGGGGGGATATGGCAGATCTCCAGCAGGTGTTAACTGGCATTCTGCCCTGACAGTGACACTGGTTTATACAGCGACACTGATTTACAGCCGCTCAGGATCTGCCTCTGGATGCCCAGCTCTTTCCTAAATATCAAACCTGCAGAATCCAAAGATCTTCCAGTCATTCTATTGTCCAAACTCCCCATCTCTGCTGAGCAGTTCAGCCAGAAATGAAGGACTGGCAAAAGTAAACAATGACTGTACTACTCAGGAGTAAACAGACCGGGAACGCAGATTAAAGGCCGGAGTCAAATAAACCCGTTTAAACTGGAACTGAAGGAAGTAGCAATACAAGCCAGAGAGATGGCGGTGGAGACTTATATAGTCAGCTTAGAATTCAAGAACAGCTCTGCACATGCAAATGGAGTGTCTGTGATCCCAGGGGAGTCAAGCTTATCACAATCGAGCATTCTGTACTGGCATTAAATCTGGTTTAGATACTTGGCTAAGTTAAGAAATGATGCCTAAGGTGGTAACTTAGACTTAGACTTCCTTGCACTCACTCACACCTGCTATGCTCAGGATTGAGCGCCAGGGAGTCTAAATCACTCTGCCAACCTTATGAATCACTTCTGAATTTGCCCTCTTCTCTCTAGCAAAAGATGCACATCATCGTCGGAATGTAAATTGTCACCGTTCCGACGGAAATAAGTTGCACTGATTTACATCAGCTGTAGATGTGGCCCAGGATTTTCTGATACATGAATGACAAAACACGAAGGATACATTTTTGCAGGTTTTTTTGTTTGTTTGTTTACTTAATAGTGTTGATTCTCAGAAAAGGTAGAAGACTGGAGTTATATGGAATCACACACCTGTGTGCAATGATCAAGACTACAATTGCAGAAACCTTATTTTCACATATAGTTGGGAATATTGTGCAAATTATCACAATTTATGTATACAATTGCATCATATATATATATACACCTCTACCCCAATATAACGCTGTCCTCGGGAGCCAAAAAATCTTACTGCGTTATAGGTGAAACCGCGTTATATCGAACTTGCTTTGATCTGCTGGAGTGCGCAGCCCCGCCCCCCTGGAGCGCTGCTTTACCGCGTTATATCCGAATTCATGTTATGTCGGGTAGCGTTATATCAGGGTAGAGGGGTGTGTGTGTGTGTATATATGTATATATATATATATATATATATTATAGGCAAAATGCTAGGCATATCTATCTATCTATCTATCTATCTGTCTCTTATTCTGTGTGTATCTGTAATCTGCCCTGAAGAGCTTACAGTCTAAATAGACAAAGGGCGGGAGGGGAAACAGAGGTGAAGTGACTTGCCCAAGGTCATATAGCAGGTCAGTAGCAGAGCTGGGAGGTCTCCTGACTTCTGGTCTGCTGCCCTATTCACTAAACTATAGAATCATAGAATATTAGGGTCGGAAGAGACCTCAGGAGGCATCTAGTCCAATCCCCTGCTCAAAGCAGGGCCAACCCCAACTAAATCATCCCAGCCAGGGCTTTATCAAGCCTGGCCTTAAAAACCTCTAAGGATGGAAATTCCACCACCTCCCTAGGTAACCCATTCCAGTGCTTTATCACCCTCCTAGTGAAATAGCGTTTCCTAATATCCAACCTAGACCTTCCCCATTGCAACTTGAGACCCTTGCTTCTGCCACCTAGTGGATGCTTTGGTCAGCTACCTTTAGACCACCTTGGGTATATCTACCCTGTGTTGTAAACATGGGGCTGTGGGACCTCACCCAGCCCACCTTTGAGTGTCCACACTGCATCATAAACCTGGGTTTACCATTACAGGACCTATCCCAGTATTGAAAGTGGCCCCTGGACTGGAAAGATAGAGAATCATCCAATTCCAGTGAATTTTACCATTGTTTTCTTGAGACGTGAATTTTCCTGGTTGCTGGGGTGGGTTTAAAGGGGGAGATTTGCTTAAAGTAAAAGCTATGACTGGAAAAAG
The DNA here is from genome assembly GCF_028017835.1 of Emys orbicularis. Taxonomy (NCBI): domain Eukaryota; kingdom Metazoa; phylum Chordata; order Testudines; family Emydidae; genus Emys; species Emys orbicularis. The sequence continues at coordinate 212,806,251 of NC_088685.1, read as the reverse complement.
CTGTTTTTCATTGCCTTTTGAAATCAAATGTTTGTACCTTAGCATTGTGTCCAAACTTGTCACAAAGTTCTAGTTTTTAGAAAGCTTGAAGGATTCCTTGTCAAAACTCATCTAAGATGATCATCATGTGCAACTGCTAACTCAGTGGACTGGATTCTCCAGTCTACACTTGCTCAGATAAAGTGGAGGATGGGCACCCTGGAGAGGGCAGCCTGATCCCACGCTGTCTGCTCTTTGGGTACCTTAGAGCTGCTGAGGGATATCCCTAATTCACACTGGCCGAAAGTCCCTCCTTGACTTTATGCTAGTGGAGGACAAAGCGTATTGTGGCTCTTCTCGAATCCTGCCTGCCTCATCATGCCCTTAACTTTGCTCTCCGTCTTTATGCCAGGATCAGGTTCTGCTAGCTTTCCACCAGCAACAAACTCCCCTGTGCATCAAGAATTCCCCACTGGTCATTTGAGCAGTGCAGAATAGACTTACTGCACCAGAGAATGCAACCTAGTACATGTGTCTCCCTTAGGGTGACCAGACAGCAAGTGTGAAAAATCGAGACAGGGGGTGGGGGGTAATAGGAGCCTATATAGGAAAAAGACCTAAAAATCGGGACTGTCCCTATAAAATCGGGACATCTGGTCACCGTAGTCTCCCTTACTCTGAGCCGCAGCTTCAGATACTAGTGAAATAACATGGCAATGCTTGTGTGGAGGGAATTGTCCTGCTCCCTGGATTTGATTCTGCTCCTAGTGAAATTAGTGGCAAAGCTCCGATTTAATTCTTCATGAGCAGGAAGGGGCCCAATGCTGGAACTTTATTTCCCAGTTCTGCAGCTCCCTGAGTGCCAAAACAGCATAAATAATCACTGTGAACTAAAAAAAAAAAAAAAAAACGCCAAGGAAAATTAAATGAAGAATGTTCCCTCTGGGTTCCCGTAGCATGATAATTGCTTGGCCACGAGACATATTAATAAATAAAATAAATAATAATAATAATAAAATGAAAAAAAGCCACTGAGGAACTCTGGCCATACTATATGAGTGGTTAGCTTTCTTCACTGAGAGACTAGAATGCTCTTTATGTTCTACTGTGTTCCCAAGAATTACTTTTTTACTTATTACCAAATTCAGAAGTCCCCATAGCATTCCCTGAGTTCCCATGAAGTATTAGTTGAGATAATCATTAGGACATTCATGCTAGCATAAACCCTTCATTAAATGCCCACAGAAATTTGGGTTATGTCAATGTCAGTTGAGATTGAGACGGGGAAAACATTGGCCTTTCTGTTCTCTTATGGAAACCAAACATGTTGGACAACATATTTTTATAATCATATATCAATAAAATGTTGTTCAGACTTAGTACAAGAGTAGAACAATATGCAGGTTTAGTACGGCCTGTGGGGGCTGTCTCATTCTCTGCACATCTCTTGGATGTGTGTACTGATTAGAGCTGTCTGAAAAAAAAAATCAAAATTTACATCCTCTAGGAATTTTCAATATTTCAAAGTTTGTTTTCATCCCAAATCTGGACAAAACGTTGAAATATTGAGATTTTTCACAGAACAAGAAGTTGCAAAAAACCCTGTTTTGACATTTTAGATTGGAACAAAAGGTTTTGACATTCCCAAGTCAAAGTGTTACATTTTGGTTTGTTGAACTGAATCAAAACATTTTGTTTTGTCTTGGATTGACCTTAAATCGGTGTACCCCTGAGTTACCCTGGTGCCTCATGGCCCCATTCTCCTCTATGGGCTGGGCTCCCCCACCAGACCACATCTCCCATTATACATGGTGTCCATGTGACTCCCATGATGAACCTTATCCAAACTTTCCAGACTTCTCAGGTCTGCTGAACGGGGCTAGAAATCATATCAGAACAAGCTTTCTTGTACAATTTCTGAGGCTTCCTGCATTCAGGGGGATGGAAATACTATCAGGACAGCTTTCTTTGCAGCATTCTGGCACTTTTACTTCTGGTCTTGGCTAGAGCCCAGAAATGTGGAAGAGAATAAATATGTAAACTAAAAAGAAAGAAAAAGGAAGCTAAAGTCAACCAAAATCCCCCGAATACACTTTAGTTTTGGTTTCAGTTTTGGACTAATTTTCACATCAGTTCTAAATTTTATTTGAACCAGACTGCCATTCTGAAATGGTAACATAATTAAGCACTGTCTGATTGAGACAAATGGGCCAGATCCAGGTATATATAGGGGTAACGCTGTTGACTTCAAAAGAGCTAGGCAGATTTACATCATCTGAAGATCTGTCCAACAATTGTGTAACCCATTGGTCACAGTGTCACTTTCTGTGCCCAGCCCACAGATGTGAATAGAGCTGAGTGAATAATTGATTTTTCGGTTCGGTGGCCAACTGAAAAACCCAGTAAAATTTAATTTCAGGCTGACCCGAACTGGATTTTTTTCAGTTTTTCTCACTAAAACAAAAAAGACCAAACATTTTTTGTTTTGGGGTCAAATGAAACATTTAATTTGACCTGAAAGAAAGGTTTTTGTGTGTGTTTTTGTTTTTAATTTTTTGGGTGGGTTTTTTTTAACCTTTTTTTGTTTTTTGTTTTTTTAAACAACTCTAGTTCAATTTCTAAATGAAACATTTGACTTTTAAAAAAATGTTAAGCCAAAATTATTCACTAAACATAACCTAAATTCACAAAGGTTTCAGTCAAACCAAAACTGCATTATTCAGCAAATAAATATTCAGCAAATATCTGAAAAATGTCACCCAATTCTAGTTGTGAATCTGTCACAGCTTTTAGTTTGAGGTCCTTACTCTAAAGCGCGTGCTGCAATGGCCGCTGCTTTTAGTTCTGGTGGTCGCTGGTTCAATCCGCAGTGCCTGCCAAGAAGGCAGCCATCACAACCGCAGCAGGTATTGTGATATTATAAAGCAAGCCTGTGATTTTTCAGCCTATCACTGTGCATTTTTTTGGCTATTGAATTAAATAACAGTAATGACTAGGTAGTATTGGTACAACTCTTTGAGGGTTCATTGAGGTAATACGGGACCCTGCCTGGCCAGTGGTGTGGGCCCAGGCTATTGCAAGGTTTGCTGACAGTATGTGCATCTGTGTTGGGAGGAGAAGAGGGTCTCAGGAACACATGCTGTGAATGTGGCCATGATACCATCCCAATACTGGCCAGCCATCACATCTCTTCCCCTGTTCCTCTCATCCACAATCCTCTGATGGTGCTGTGATGTGACATACCCATAATAGGTACATGAATATGAGCACAACATCCACCAAGCATGGATCTGAACTCTCTAAGAATATCATGGAAAGTTTTCTAAGAGCTGATTACTCTTAACAAAGGCCCGGGTTTTCAAAATTAGGAACCTAAAGTCAGACTCCTAAATTCTTATCAATGACCTGATTTGCAAAAGTGCTGAGCACCCAGTAACTCCTATTGATTGCAAACCAGACAACATATATTTAAAAGAAGAATTAAAACTGAAGATAAAAAGAAGAAACTGAACTTTCATGGTCCCCAATGAGTCCCTATTACCATGGCATGGAATTAACCATATTTTACTAAACTGTGATAACCATGGTATCAGAGCTCTTATATTCCAGCTGGCCTTTATATCAATTCCTATCTCAGCTGTGTCAAAATACGGTACAGTCTGTGATCATTTTTTTCTCAGTCACCATCATTTTACAGTGGCTAACAACATGTGGTGTACCTCAGACAATGCACTAAAAGCCCCAAAAATTATTATATGGGTGAAACCAGACAATTACTTGCTCTCAAATGAACTCACACAGAAAAATGATAAAAAGACAAAACGCCATATCACTCGTGGGTGAATACTTTTCACAAAGTGATCACTCCATATGTGACCTCTCAGTCCTCATCCCCAAAGGACACCTGCACAACACCTTCCAAAGATGACTCTGGAAGCTTAAATTCATTACTCTGTTAGACACTACAAAGCAGGGCCTTAATAAAGGAACTGGATTTATGGCTTATTCCAATCATCTTAACCCCCTAACCCCTTCCTTTTTTGTCCTATGACTGCAGAGATGTTAACAGTCTACTTCACCTTGAATGGTCTCTTACAATATGTGTTAACGCCTTATGCTAAACAATCTGTTCCACCTTATATTGAGCTGTGACATGGAGTACCTTTCCCAGACCTGAAGAAGAGCTCTGTGTAGCTTGAAAGCTTGTCTCTTTCACCAACAGAAGTTGGCTCAATAAAAGATATTACCTCACCCATCTTGTCTCAACAATAGAGATAGACAGACAGTTAAAAAAAATTTAAAAATTAGTATTATAAGCTGTCTGTATCCAAGCAAATTTCCCTGGTCTTCAATGGATTTTTTTCTTGAATAAGGATGGTGGTATTTGGCCTTGTATAGCAATCTTTATCTTCAAAGTACTTAAAAAACATTGAAGTGGGACTGCCTTGCCTGCTAGCATTACATTTACAACATCTATTATCACTCATAGTGCTTTAATCCAAAGAGTTATCAACTAAATATAATTTCTAATCTTAAATCTAACAATGTAAAATAGACTGTTTAAATGCAGTTTAAAATGATTCATTCCTTTATGCCATATGGTCAAGAGTTAATAATATAATAATTCCTGAATTATAAAGCCAAGAAGGAACCATCATGATCATCTCATCTGACTTCCTGCATAACATAGACCACAAAACCTTACCCAGTAATTTCAGCTTCCAACCCATGTTATTATAATAATAGCCTCTTGCAGATGGCTCTCTGGATGATGAGTAAAACACCACACAGTGGTGCTTGGATTAATGGCCAATGCTTCAACTTTTGCTTGGATCTGCAATTACTATCATCAAATCACCTCTGCTAGATCAGCATAAATACTGAGGTAGACCTGGTTGGGAATTTTCCAATGAAAAATCTTTTCATTGGAAAATGAAGATTAATCAAAACTGAAAATTTTCACCTAAAAGGGTCCATTTTGATGATTTTTTTGACTCAAAAAATTTTGGGGAAAAAGTTTTAAAATGGTTGAAACGTTTTGTTTTAACATTTTTCTCAACAAAAAATTCTGCTTTGCTGGTCTGAAACTATTTTGATTTTTTAAATTTAAGGTAATTATCATAAAAACATTTTTGTTTGAAAAATGGTCGAAATCAAAACAAAAACCACTTTCGAATTATCCAACTGAAATGTTTTGATTGACCCAGACTGTTTTTTTTATTTTTTTATTTTTTGCAGATTTTCACTTTGCAAAAATCTTGGAGATTTTAAGGTTTTGTCCCATTTTGGGATAGGATTTTTTTTTCTTGGGATGGGAAATGTGTATTCCACCCACCAATACTTTGAAGGCTCCTGCTAAACTCTCTGGACATAAATCTCCAAGCTGCACCTCCCAAACTGTAACACTATTGAGGGGGATATTGGTTTCCCATGGGTGGCCCTATACCCATGTGTAGTGGTCAAACTTTCCTCCTCACCCAGGGTTCTCCCACCATCTATATAGCACATCTGTTCCCACACCTATGCAAAGGTTGTGGAAAAGGAGGATCTGACAGGCAGCTTCTGCTGAAAGGGCCTGCAATCTATCAGCTGAGTTAATAATCGGTGTCTTTGGCTTTGTGGCTCAAGTGAGCCTTGAAAGGCAACTCATTTTGAAAAGGGCAATAGTCCACATGAGAGCTGGTTGAAAAATGCGAATTAATTTTCATGGGAAATTTCCAAAAAGTGTTGGATTAAAAAAAAAATCCTATGAAAATAGGTTTGTTTAACAAATGAAACACAACCCCCAAAGTTTTCAGCTTTTGAAAAATGGTTTGGTAAAATATGTTTGTTTCTTGGTAACATTTTTCATTTCTGAATTGAGAAAAAGACCGAAAACCAAAGTGAAAAATGAAAAATTTAACCAAAGACTGTGACTGAAACCTGACTTTTTTGTTTTGTTTTTGATTTCTGAATTTTTTGTTAAACAACCAGAAGTTTTCATCCAATATTTTCATATTGGCCAAAAAGCCTTTTTTCGTAAAAAAAAAAAGCAAAACTAGACCCAAACCACCACTTTTTGGGTAGGTTCCATCTGAAGTGACAAATGGGCTTGACTTTGCTCAAAAAACTCAAACCAACATCGCCAATAGCTCTGTGATCATTAGTCATTACAAAAAAGTTATAAAAAACCCACCCGAAACAATGTCTTAGGTGGAACAAAAGATTTTGTTTCTGTGCTTTTTAAAAACCTTTTAAAATATTTTAAAATAGAATTTGAAGTACATTTCAAAATAAAAAGCCAACTGTAATGACTATGGAGTCACACCTGGGCAAGATCAGGTGCTTTCCCTATAAAGGTCAGCAGGCTCCTACATGGGAAAGTCCTGACACCAGGGGAGCTTGGGGACAGATCACAGGAAACAAGAGGCTCCTGTGGGGAAACCTGGATGAGGTTTAGGCCTAGAAGTTGGGGGGCCTAGAGGCCAGGGTCAGAAGGCTGAGCTCTAGCTAGGAAGAGCTGCAAGGATGAGCTGTGAGAACAGAGTGGGACAGAAGTAAAGCTCCAACCATGAGAGAAGAACAGCTAAGTAGACTTTTGTGTAGTGAGGGACTATGTTTTGGGACCCTGTGGATTGTTAGGAACCATTTCTGTATTAACCGGCCCTCAGGCAAGGATGGTGTTAACCCAGAGAGAAGTCTGTGTGAAGTTCTTAAGGAGCCCTTCTGAGGGGAAAACAGAAGCAGGGTGCTACAGAATGACCTCTGGCCAGAAGGGGGTGCTCAGGAAGTGGCCAACCCTTTAAAAATCCAGAAGAATTGCAATGTTTCTGTTAATTTTTTTTTTATTTGCAAAATATTTCAGTTCCCTCCTCCTGCCCAAAAGTTTTGGTTCAATTTCCCCCAGTGCTACGTGGCAATCCTACCCAGAAATGTGGGTTGTAACGAAATCTCAAACCAGGCAAAAGTCATTTGTTTTCTGCTTTCCATACAAAACTTGAATAGCCTTAATTAATACCAAACCAAGGGCATTAGTTGCACCAAGCAATTAGCAATGCGGTATAGTGACAAGTTCAGGAATCCTGAAGCAACTGCCTTCCATCCACACGTTCTTTGTGTTTATATGCTCAGAATCTTCTAGATTGTTTTCTGGTCCCGGATGAATTCATTCCTTGTATTTTGTGTTTTATAACTTGCAGGCAAATAATGTTATTGGCAAAAAGAGAGAAAGAGAAAGAATGGAGCCTGCATCTTTTAAAAAAAAAATGTAAATCGTTCTGTTCATAAATGTAGATTCCCCCAAAATTCAAGTTCCCTAAATTCTAACGTCCCCTGCCTTTAAGTTTGAACAAAGATCACATCACATTTTTTAGCTGTATTTTATACCTATTTTCATTTGCCCAATCTACCTGCAGGCAGTTCATTAGCCAAAGGGCAGCTTGTTAATAGCTGGGTGAAATGAGACTCTTCCTATTGTCAAAAATGGCATGCATCTAACTCTGGGAGGTGGGATTAGGGTTCTGCTGTCTGGTAGGAAACCTACTTTCTGGCAACTTGAACAGCAACATTCAGCTGGTTTCATAAAGGTTATTTCTATTATTTAAACCATTGAAATGGAGGTAGTTGATTTAGGAGACCCAGGAGGCTGTGCTATGAAAAAGAAAAAAGAGAACTCTATGAAACTGTAAGACTGGCAAGAGATATGAAAAGAAGTCAAATAAAAATTAATATTACTCTAGCTAAAGCCGAGAGAGACAAAATGGGTGAGGTAATATATTTTATTGGACCAACTTCTGTTGTTGAGAGACAAGCTTTCAGACTAAACCGAGCTCTTCTTCAGGTCTGGGAAAGGTACTCCAAGTATCGCAGCTAAATGCAAGGTGGAACAGATTATTTAGCATAAGTAGATAGCACATATTCTAAGGGACAGGGGCTCAAGCTTGCAAATGCACATGCAGAAGCCAATTTTTGTGACTGTATCTCACACTGTCTGGAGTTTCTAGGCCTCATGGTTGCAGAGAAAAGCTTGAAAATGATACACTGAAAGAGTCTCTAAAATCCAGAATAAAAGCACCCAAACTTTTTTATATTTTACATCTCGTATTTTTTAAGCCAATCTCATAATTTTTTGAGGGCCTGACTCATGATACTTTAAGGTTTGGGGTTATCAATACCACTTTCAAAACACATGACTTCAAAAGCGCCACTCACCTTTAACGCTAAACACATGCTTACCTGCTTTGATGGTTCGGGGACAAGGTATCCTTTTCCTACCTTCAGGTGTCCAACACATTTGACAAAGATCCAGGGGAGACTTTACTATCGTGTTGTTTCGTTTTCAACGAAGAGGGCCCTTGGTGGTATAAGTTATAGATTGATTGGTTTATATGTACACCACTGCAAGCATGGAGCTGTAAGGTCCAAATATTATAAGGCCCCCTTCATGAAAAAGAACATGGCATACTCCAGGCCCGATTTTTGTCCAATACTCCCTGCAGAGTAAGAGGCAAGCACTTAGCCTGTCATTAATTAACTCTCCAGCCGTAAAAGAGCATATCTATGCCTGATGTTTGCGAGGCACCCATGGGGGGCGGTGGGGGGGGATGCTGCAATTACAAGATACATGAAGGTCTGAACGTTTCTAGATGTTGAACAGTGCCTTGGCAAATCCCCTCAGCAGCAGGAGGACGGAGAAGCAGTGAAGGCTCGGATGCATCCAGATGTGCAAAGGGACATGGCAATGTTTGCAAAACGAGCTATCCTTGGCAGCGTAAGGGGCAGATCCTGCATGGCCTCTGTGCACAGGATTCCCCCGCAGCGGGGAAGACTTGCAATGCCAGCTCCTAAGAGTAATTCCATTGTCTTATGGTAGGGATCTGGGGTTGATGCCCCAGCAAGCCTTGAATTATACACCCGGGATGAGATTCTCACCCCAGCTCTGGCTACGTGACACTGAGTGAAAAGGCTGGATTGGCAGAAAGGGACTCTGAAAGCCTAGCTCCTGGCAGGAGAGAATTCCCCCTGGTCCAGGGTGCAGGCTGTCCTTGGAGGAACCCTTTGGGAGAGATCATGTCAGGGGCAAGACAGACATGTCCAGATCGAGGCCACACTCCGTGATGCTACAGAGATTCCTGGCAATGGTGCTGCGTCGATGACACGCTGCCCTTACTTAGGCTATATCTACACTTGCAATTGAACGACAAAACTTTTGTCATTCACAGGTAGTTAAACCCCTCCCCAACCTGGAAAGACAAAAGTTTTGCCACAGCAAGTGCCTGTGTGAACGCCCGCGTTGTCGGCAGGAGCGCTCTCCTGTTGACAAAGCAAACCCCGCTCGCTGGGGGTGGAAGTATTTTGTCGTCACTAAAAGCTGTGTAGTGTAGACATGAATTACAAAGGGGTCACTCCAGCTTGAGAGCAGCCTAGAATCAAAGGGCACAAAGGTGGCTGAAAGGCAATGCCCTCCCGCCCCCTTTCCCCTTCCTGCCTCCTGTGCTGTGAATTCTGGGCTGTGCCTCTCCACGGCCCAGAGTCTCACCCATTGTATGCAGTGTGCTGGGCCATATTTATGAAGGGCCCCTCAACCCCGCCTCCAATTTTGCGCTCGTAAGTTTGCACCACCAATCAATGAGAGGCACCGCTCAGTGGGTGGACATAGGAAGTTTGCACTGTCCCTTCTGTTGCTTTACCTTGCTGAGAGGCCGCGTGGCCCAATGGCTAGGGCTCTGGGCTAAAACCTGGCTTCTATTCCTGACTTCATCCTGGCCTGCTGGATAACCCTTGGCAAGTCCTTTCCCTCTGTGCTTCTGTTTTCCCTCTCGTCCTTTGGCTCTAGACTATCTGCTCTCGGGGGGGAGGAGGGGGAGGGAGAAGCTCTCTCTGTCTAAGTGCTTGTAGAGTGTTTAGCTTAACAGAGCCCTGAACTGAGGCAGCATTTCCAGGGATGCGGCTATAAATAAATAATACTGGGTCCATGAATACACAGAAGACTCAAGACTCCACATCCACTACATTCACTTCAAAAGTGGTGTTCTAATCATGAAAGTACACCCCATGCTTTGACGCTGTCTCCCTCTTAAATGCTCTCTGAGCCTCTCCGGAGGCCACAGTGTTGCATGGCTGCAAAGTTAGCTTCTGCTCCAAGATGCAAGCGGGGAACTAATGCGGCCAACAAGAGCCGCGTGTGTGTAACTGAAGGCAGAATTTGGTGCACAGACTTTAATATTTAACAAGAGCAAATAGCAGAGCAAAAAAGCTTCTTCATTGCTTCTGAGTTTAATGAATGAGACTCTTAGTGTTGGTTAAGATGGTATTAAGATATTTATGCTACTGTATGCTACATTGCATATGTCGTATGGTTGAGGTTGAATTCCCATGCATCATTTCCCAGGATAGTAAAAGAGATTGCAATAAAGATTTATAAAAGAACTCTGGGTTTTTCAGCGGGATGATCTTGTTTCTGCTACGTGCTCCAGCTGGCTTCTTTTTCAGCCCAATAGATAATGCTCATCTGTCACATTTTAAATTCCACTTTATAGAAACCCAAATCATGGAAATGTTGGGCTGGAAGCAACCTTGAAGTAATCAAGTCCAGCTCCCTGCACTGAGGCAGGACCAAGTAAACGTTGGGAGGGATTTGTCCAACCTGTTCTTAAAAATCCTCCAATGATGGAGATTGGCCAACCTCCCTTGGAAACCCTGTTCCAGAGCTTAACTACCCTTGTATTAGAAAGTTTTTTCTAATATGTAACCTAAATCTCCCTTGCTGCAGATTAAGCTAATTACTTCTTGTCCTGCCTTCAGTGGACATGGAGAACAATTGATCACTGTCCTCTTTATAACAGCCCATAATATATTTGAAGACTATTATCAGGTCCCCCTCTCTTTTCTTTTCTCAAGACTAATCATACCCAGTTTGTTTAACCTTTCCCCCGACGTCGGGTTTTCTAAACCTTTGATCACTTTTGTTGCTCTCCTCTGGTCTCTCTCCCATTTATCCAAACCTTTCCTAAACTGTGGTGCCCAGAGTTGGACACAGCACTCCAGTTGAGGCCTCACCAGTACCAGTGCCGCTATTTTATCGGACTCTATAAAAACAATAATAAAACCAAACAATTGAGAAACATATAATTTCTGGGGTACCTACAGGCTAGGTTCTGAGCTGGATAAGGGGCACCACCCAAGGAGCAGACAGAGACCGCGTCAGTGTAAAACTAGTGTGAGATCAGGGACAGGCCTGCTGGCTTCTGTTGGCTTGGCTCACAACCGTGGCAGTTTAAAACCCAGCCACAGTCCCTCATCTGCTCCAGAAGTAAATTATGTCATTGGTCTTCATGGAGCAGTTTACTTGTCCCCCATGCATCTGGGTGCACAGCTGGATGGGTGCATGGCTAAAGGTCCTCCCACTCTTGCCCCCTCTACATTCTTTCCACACATGCACTAGCAGGGCAAGTAGACTCTGCTATCCACCTAAGAAGTGGAGTCACACTCGGATAAGGGTGACCAGACAGCAAGTGTGAAAAATCAGGACTGGGGTGGAGGGGTAATAGGCGCCTGTATAAGACAAAGCCCTGAAGATCGGGACTGTACCTATAAAATCGGGACATCTGGTCACCCTACACTCTGAGCAGGAGCGTGTATAGGCGTTGTATTGCCCCTCATCCACCTGCATCTATTTTAAGTACTGGTATGAGTCCCATTGTCATCATGTCTGAGTGTCTCTCAGTCTTTACTGTATTTACTAGAGCCAGTTGAAATTTTTCGAGTGGAACCGATTTCCAGCTGAAATGCTGGTTCATGAAATCAAACACATTCGGTAGGAACGTATTGGTTTAGTCACAGGTGGCCAGAAACGTTATCAAAAACGTTTCATTTAGATAAAGCTCAAAATGGTGTTTCGACTTTATCACAAAAGTTGAAACGATATTGTCCTGTAACATAAAGAGACAAAACGTTTTGATGAAGTCAGAACAAAATCCCACTTCCATTTTTCCTAAAAAAACCAAATATTTTTGGGAATTTTCATTCTGCGGGAAATTTCCAAGTTTTGTTCTGAAATGAACAAATGAAAAAAAAAACAAAACCCAATGAATTACCAATAGAACAGCAATTCCAAGCTCCGCCAGCTCTAGTATTTACCCTCCCAATGTCCCAGGAAGTAGGACAATGCTATTAGCCCCATTTTACAGATGGGAACTGAAGCACAGAGAGGACAAGTGATTCGTCCAGGGTCACACAGGAAGGCTATGGCACAGCAGGAACAAGAGGCCAGATCTCCAAAGTCGCAGGCTAGTGTCTTATTCATCCCTAGAGAAGGATGGTCCAATGGTTAAGAGCTGTGATGGACTAGCCCAGTATTGTTAGGCCATGGTAAATATTTGGACAGAATTGTCCTGGAAATCGAAACAGCCGCGTAGTAAATGATGGGATTTACCACTGAAATACTGTGGAGTAATTACATCTTCAGGAACAGTAACATTAAGGGGAACTGTAAATACATTGACAACGAATGAGCTAGAATTCAGTTCACACACACTGGAGGGTGATACATACAGGTACAGCATATACTGTGATATATGGCTGAAAAATTTCCATCAACACTGTTTTCAATTGGGGTTTCAATTAAATGATTCTTTTAAGTGCCTGCTTCCTTCAAAACATTTCAATGGGTTCATTTTTCAAAGGAAAATCAAAACAAATATTGGTGTTTAGTTGCTAAAAATGGATATGTCTTTGGTTTTCAGGTTTTTGGATGAAAAGTTGACATTTTTCCACAGGAAAAAGCCCCATTTTCCACCAAACTCTAGGACATAACTATTAATACAACGTGCATTGAACAAAATTTCTGGATGGTGCATTGCTAATACCCAACAGCATAGGAGAATCCACACCACATTTGGGACTATCCTGTGCCTCTAGGGTACAGCCCTGGATTGGGGTTGGTGATGAGGTGCGCTACCCTACTGGAACCTCCTAGAGGCATCATGCCTGACTCAGGCAAAAAGCTTACAGGAGCTCCAGGAAGCAGGGGAGGAGCACCGCCTTTTATACAGAGGCAGTGCCCACTCACTTCAACCCCCAGACAGGTCTGCTGTCTGATGCATGGAGCAGTGGGGCCATCATTAAGATAGAGAGGAGGTTAGCACCGATATTAAGGTAACCTTGTATCCCTGTGTACTGCAGCCACTGTGCCTGACCCCTTCTCCTTGCAAATGACTTTTCCTTTGCACCCTCTGTCCCCCTTGTGAATGCACAGGAGTATGAGGGTATTTAGTCTTTATGGCTGGATGAGTTGTAAAGCTGATCTACTGGGTTTGCGTTTTACTTTTGTTTGCAAAAGGTCATTCGTCTGATGATAAAGTAGCTTGGTTCTCTTATACAGATTTCATTAAAGCTTCAAGGCCAAGCGCTCCAGAGTCCAGTATATCTTCATAATTGCTAAGTGTCTAACTGTCATACTGAAATACTCTTCAGCCTTAAATGTTCCAATATGCATTCGTGTCCAGCATGTATTTCTCTGTTAAAGGTAAAATAGCAAGTTACGTGAACCCAGGAATGTTCCAGCTATTGCTCTTGCAACATTTTCTAGCTTTTGTCACAGACCCGATGCAGCGTTGCAACTTACTACAGGGAGAAAATGCAACAGCCGGGCCAATAGTGTGTCCCTAATGCATACAACGACCAGGGGATATTGTTAGTGGGAGTTAAAGACAATGGACCAGATCCCCTGTGGGGATAAATTGGCATAGCTCCACTGAAGTCCCTGGAGCCAAGATAGACACTGGGCTTCATTCTGATGACATCAGGAGTAACTCCACTCAGATCAGTGTCATTATTAGGGCTGGTCTACACTGGGGGGGGGGAGCAATCTAAGATACGCAACTTCAGCTACGCGAATAGCGTAGCTGAAGTCGAAGTATCTAAGATCGAATTACCTGGGGTCCACATGGCGCGGGATCGACGGCCGCGACTCCCCCGTCGACTGCGCTACCGCCGCTCGCTCTGGTGGAGTTCCGGCGGGTAGTGAAGACGTACCCTTAGTGTGGAACTAATGTGAGATACGGCGGGTAGTGAAGACGTACCCTTAGTGTGGAACTAATGTGAGATCAGAAACAGAATGACTGGCTTTTGTTGTTTTGGGTCACAAACTTCACATTATTAAATATAATCAATGACAGCACTGTCACAAGAACATGAGTGCATTTCAGCAACATGTGTTATGGTCATTTGCCTTACAGTGACTGCGCTAAGCCTGGAGGACAGATCTCGCCCAATAAGGCCTGGAACTGTAGCCCAGGATTGTGACAGGCTAAGTCTGGATTGTCTGATATAAATTGCAATAACTATAATTTATAGTCACTGTAGCGCCCAGGGGCCTCAGTCATGGACCAGGACCCCACTTTTCTAGGCATTGTACAAACACAGAACCAAACCACGGGCCCTTTCCCCAAATTGCTTACAATCGAAGCATAAGACAACAGATGGATATGGACAGACGGGGGCACAAGACAAAACCATATTGGTCAGCATGGCAGGCAGTGGTCTCAGCGCGCCAGTGACCTAGCCATTGTCAAGTGTTTTGTAGGCATCTTGGCAAAGGAGAGTTTTAAGGAGGATAATGAGGTAGCTTTGTGGATGTTTATGGGGAGCTCCTGCCAGGCATGAGGGACAACACGGGAGAAAGCATGAAGGGGATTGTCTGGAAAGTTAAGCGGGCATTGGAGGCTAGCGTCATGGGCCGATTAGAGGCAGGAGTGAACACCGCAGGAGTGAATGAGAGATGATAGGTCGGGTTGGGATAGGAATTTTTATCAGATATAGGGATACGTGGTAACTTATTTAATTCATGAGACTATTAAAAGTGCGGGATGCTGCTAAACTTGAGTAGCTGGGAAACATGCTAACTCACCCAGATGTCTATGGTAGATAAGATCCATGGGACCACATGTTCAAACTCCTGTACAAACCAGGCATGCGGTGCCATAGTGCCTGGAGACCCCAATTGAAATTAGGACCCATTGGGCTATGTTCTGTACATACACAGAGCGAGAGGCCTTCCCTAGAAAAGGCAGATCAAAGGGAGCCTTGCTCTCCTCGCAGAGGGGGAAACCGAGGCACAGAGATTAAGTGACTTGTCCAAGGTCACACAGGAAACCTGTGGCAGGGCCAGGACTTGGACCCTAATCTTCTGAGGCCTAATTGAGTTCTTTAACCACAAGACCACCCTTCCTTTCTAATACACACCATTGTGTCTGTTTCCAAAACGCTGAGCAGCTAGCACACCAGCAAGCTTGCCCTTGTGCAATGGGTAAGTCAGGCGGAGCTTTTGGCCATGCACACAGCACTGGGATTTTCCAAAGAGGCCCACGCGACTAGTGTCCATTCTCTGGACAGAGGCCTAATGATTAGTCTCTGCAGCTGTCCGTTCAATTCCAGCTCTTTCCGTGAGTTTTACGGCTCCTTTGCTATAGATCTGTTTCCACACCATCCTTTCCACTCACAGGAGCCCCTCAGCTGGCCCAGGGGTCCAGAAAGATCACGGATGTCTGCTAGAGGAGAGAACATCGAGAAGATGATGCTGATATCTTGTATCTAGGGCTCCCTGCTCCAGCTGTGGCAGCCTTTGCACGTGAGCAGCGTATGCGGTAGGCAGTGGAGTGCTGAGGAGAAATCACCTCTGTTTGTGCCTCTGAGCTTACACGTGCCTGCAAACATGGCTGCTTGAAGAACCGCTACCTGAAAACACACACTGCACATCTGTCTCCCAGGCCATGTCTACTGCGCCCAGTCAATGGATGTCCTTTCTTTGGCCCGCCCGCTCTGCGCTGCTTTCCTTGAAGAGGTGAGCTCCCATTCAAGCCAAAGGGAATTCGGTGGGCCAGTCTGACCTCCAAAAGTGGCAGCACTTAGAACAAATATTAACGCCTTATAGAAGAGTCCTCCGGTCCTGTATTTTTTCCCCTAAGAGATGGCGCATGCATTTCATGTTCAGCGGATTCGCTAGGCACATATTGCCAAGGGAAGTATATTACGGGGGAGAACTGTAGACATAATAATAATAAAAAGACATTTTCCTGCCTATAAATTTGTTTTCGCCAAGCATGCACTGATCAAGGCTATTACTTTGTGGGTTTTCCTACCCATGCCTGCAGAGTTTGAAAGCAGTCAAGTGAGACTTTTCTGGCGGCAGGCCCAATAGCTTTACATTTCAGCGGTTACACGTCCCTAACAGAGAATGTAATCTGTGTCTAAAGGTATATCGGTAAACAAGTTAGAGAGGAGAAGAAAGGAGGTTAATGCAGACGGGTAGATATAGATGTGGCAAAAAAACCCCCAAGTATATGTATTTATTTTAGCCTTTTCCCATTGATCAAACCACCTCAATGCAATTGGCGTGTATAATAAGCCAAAAACATACGGGCAGATCAGAAATGGAGGGTGGCTTTCAGAGATGGAAATACGGAAAAAGTCAAGGGATATTTATGGTCTGAAGAATTGTTCTTGTTAAGGCCCCTTCTGCTAATAGGGCAAGTACACTGTTGAGATGGAGACATGATGGTTTACAGTTTCCTGCAGGCCTTGAAGCATTTTGCAGATTCTTTAGTGCAGAGCCAATCCACGTTGCTGGAGCTTGCTGCAGGATTCTGCGCAATGGGCAGGTTCTGCACACACAAAGAAAGGCCACATTTTAACCATCTTCATTTATTAACTGCAGTGCACGGATTCCTATGGAAGAAGCAGATTTAATTAAGAGTATGATGAAGTTTTCCTTTCTGTCTGCAAGACAGAGGGCGCATGTACCCTGGGAAATTTGGTACTGGTTGCAGGGCATCGTCGCAGAAGGATCCCACCCCCCAAACTTCAGGCCATGTTGGAAGGCTCCTCTTTCACCACTTCCACCCGCAACCGCTCCACCGCTCATTGCTGAGAACATGGCAACATTCTGGCATTTTTCATGGAGAAAAGCTTATGCTGGAAAGTGATTGGTGGCCCATGCAGGTTGCAGAGAACAGATGTAATGAGCGCCGCATGAAAGTGGGAATCTGCACTCGGCATGAACCTTCCATTTCTGAAGGGTCTTGAGGTGTAGCGCAGTGCATATCAACTTGTAGTAATCCAGACTCAAGGTGACAAGGCCCCGAGAACTTTGTTGAGGCCACAGCTGGTTAAAAAAAAAAAAAAGATTGCAACCGTCGTGCCAAACGTAAATGATAAAAATCATGACTACCTGGGGCACCCAGAAGCATAAGGAAATCCCGTAACGACAAGCAGCAGCTGTGAGTCTCAGTGACAAACGGTAGCTATACCTCCTCAGTCACGGGAGCTGGTGGTATCTCTATTTCTTTTGGTAGCTTCCCCCTAGTCTGTAAGCATTGTCTCAATCACACTTGGCTTGGGTCTCGGCTAGCTAGCCATTATCTGAGGCCCAATTTCCATTTAGCACTGGATAAATTGCTCACCTTCATTGGGCAGGTAGGAGGAGATGCAGATCTAAGACTGTCAACAGCACATTCTAGACACAATAACCTATATCGCTTCACTAACCCTTGTAACATATTAATAGACATCCAATATATACATGCTGGGTAAGAGAGGCTATAGAGTAGAACCTTGTATAACCCAACATGAGCAACTGCTCAGTGCTAACTTCCTGGATTATCTCAGAAAGAAAGAAACAAAGGTACATAATTTATATTATCTGATCAGCTCTATAAACTAGTTTCAGGGGGTAGCCGTGTTAGTCTGTATCCACAAAAACAATGAGAAGTCCGGTGGCACCTTAAAGACTAATAGATTTATTTGGGCATAAGCTTTTGTGGGTAAAAAAACCCCTACTTCTTCAGATGCATGGAGTGAAAATTACAGACGCAGGCATAAATGCCTGCATCTGTAATTTTCACTCCATGCATCTGAAGAAGTGGGGTTTTTTTACCCATGAAAGCTTATGCCCAAATAAATCTGTTAGTCTTTAAGGTGCCACCAGACTCCTCATTGTTTCTATAAACTAGCTGAATAGACTTCATTAAATAACATATTCAACTAATTTGGGAGTTATTAATTGCAGATCAGCATTTCCTAAAATGTAGGGTGAACCTCCTGTGGGAATATGAAGCAATAGACAAAGTGTGGTGTGGACAGACTTCTCAATTGCTCACTAGAGTCTTAGCTTTCATTAAAAAAAAAAGTGTTGAGGCCTGGTTTGCAAGTAAGCTTTGCACTGCACTCCTTTTGCGAGGTTCCTTTACACTGCCAGAGTGGTGTAAGTAGGCCTTAACATCCATGAGAATCAGGCCCATAGTCTGTACCTGTTGTGATTATGAAGAAAATGTTCAAACATGAACTGTATAATCAATGTAGAGAGTTCAGCCTGAGTTTGCAGAGAGCCTGAAACAATAGCTCTGAGGTATGAGCTGCCTCAACCATTTCAGTGGGTGCTAGCTCAGCTGCCAATGAGGATACTGTACATTGTTAACTCCTTTCTCACTTGTTGTGATGAACTGTGAAAAACAGGAAATAACAGAGTATTATGCTCTAAAGAAAAAAAGTGTTGCCACTTAGTAATAACTATATATAAAAAAATCACTTGCGAGAAGGTTGGAAAATACAAGACACAAGCCACGGCAGAGAACTTTGAAAATCCAGCCTAAAGTTCTCAAAGTCCTGCTTGTTGGTTACCATGGGCCACCAAGGATATGTCTACACTACACAGCTAACCCAGGTGATTGGCACCGGGGTCTGAGCATTCCTCCTGCAAAATCTTGCCCTATTACTGTGTCCTCATTGTTTCTACCCTTCCCAGTGTGTGTTTGGGGTCACATCCCATAGTTCCGTGTGCTGAGATGCTCTCAAATTCCTTCCCAGTCAATTCTGTCAGTTGCCGGAGAACTTGCCTGTCCCCCAGGGGGAATTGTGGGAAGGATATTGGAGGACTGTCAGCAACTTGAGTGATCTTGCCCGTGTCTTCACTGCAAAATGGGCAGGTTCTAGCCTGAACTAAACCACAGCTCTGGCTTTAACCCACACTGCCAGCTGTGCACGTGAGTATGGATTCAAAGAACAATACGCATGTGCTTGAGGGTTGTGTGTGTGGATGGTAGGGTTGTGGACAATATGTAGAAGCACAGGTGAACACGACAGTGCAGAGACCCCCTAAGGCATTCAACCCCAGGTAGGTTTTCTTTACTCATTGTTAAATGGTGCAATCAAGGATGGTTGCCCTCTTTGAAGGAGCAACAAAAAGTTACCAATACAAAAACCAACCCAACCCCATCCTGAATCCCCATTTTTACAAAGTTTCAATACAGATGTCATTGAAAATGAAGTGGTTGGGGTGCCCAAAACCAAAACTACCTATCTTTGTAGGAAACGACTTCAGGAAAGCTAACATAGTGGTTCATAATACAAGTTTCACTAGTGCCTCTCAGGCAAAACCAGCTTTTATTTAACTTGAAAAACATGCCAATAACAGACAGCATAATTCATTTCATGAAAGTGATGGTTGGCTGTAAAATAGAATACAGAAATTTTTCCTACTAAAGCTGAAATGCTTTTCTTTTAATTCTTTGGTATTCTCTCTTCAGCATTTTAAACTCTAATTCAGAGCTTGGCCTGGGCTTTGAGATCTCTCTGTGCTTAATAGAATGTGGTCCATTTTTGTAATTTTCAAGTATTTAAGTATTTTAACGCCTCCTTTGCGGTTAAAAAATACCACATATGAGCCTGGGTTTTGCATTTATTGGACCCATGGTTGGGGAAAAAATGGAAGGTAAATTGCTAGCTAAATGGATGGGTTGTGTATTGTTTTTAACGTCCTTTTAAAACCCAATCTGGTAAGCTGAGATGGGATCCAAGTTTAGGGGATTCCATATATCTTTTTTTTTTCCCCAAGTTAGTTCATTTAGCCAAATCACAGCCTGAACTGGACTAGCCATGCAAGGACAAAAGGATCGGTATGCAATTAGATGTTGGGGAAAGGTAGGAAAATAGTTTGGGGTGGGGTTAAACTGTGCTTGTGATACTAAGTCCTTTAAGTGTAGGGCTTTTGCATAGATGAAACCCAGGGGACCAATTCGTCCACCCCTTGCCTGGTCTTCAGAGAGGGTTACTTGTAACCTGCAGGAGAAGAACTGGGGCCCAAAGGTGTTACTGCAAATTGTCCTGGGAGCAGGCTGTGTGCGCCAGGCAGTGTTTCCTTCAAGCCTCTAGGGCTAGCGGAGGTACCCACCCCCTTACCACCTGACAACAGCCCGTCAGGCAGGGCAGTGCTATTGTCCCCAGATGGGGAACTGAGGCACAGAGAGGCCAAGTGACTTGCTGAAGGTCACACAAGAAGTCCCTGGTGGAGCTTTGAATTCTGTTCTTTCGAGTCCCAGGGAGTGCCCTCACCACTGAGCTGGCCTTCCTCCCACAGGGAACCAGTCCAGGGATGTGAACTTGCCGAGTATTGTCACTAGGGAGCCATTGGTGCCTGGACTACTGTGATGGGCTCCTTAGAAATAGATTGGGGAGGACGAGAGAGACAGGGGGACATGACCAGCTGTGGCAGCAAATGTGGTACGGTTAGAGCTGGTACTAAGGGGGGGCCCAGATGAGAGAGAAGGGGGTAGACAAGAGAGAGGGAGGGGGCAGTGGCTGGGAAAAAGAGAAAGTCAATAATTGGAAGACACAGAGCCCTGTGATCATTGGCTTGGGCTGAGCTAGTCTATGCAGGACATAAAGGGAGAGAATAATGGCTCAAAACCACCAATCTTCTTCCTGATCTGAAAGCAGCCAGGAGCCTCTTTTGGCGTAAAGGTGCAACTCAGAGCAGCCACAGGGTTACTATAAGTTATATCAGCCATAGTCCTCTAGGGACTTTCCACTGGCCACGGCTCACTGGGCTGCCAGGTTCTCTGGCTACACCCTTCCTGCCCCCTACACTGGGAGGCTGGCAGATGGTGGCATGGAGCCAGCTGTGCCAGTTTTACAGCACCTGGAGATTCCTCCACACCAAAGGAAACTCTAGCTGTCCTAGTAGGCAGCATTTCCAGCTGCTGTGGCCTGAGTCGTGCAAAGCAGCTAGAAAAAGAGGCCAAAGATCGGGCTGATTCTCCTCTCACTGTGGTTCTTACACCAGTGTAGCTTGATTGATGTCAAGTGGAGTTAATCCTGATTTACACCAGCGTAAGTGAGAAGGAGCTCCTGGGGACATAAGAACCTACCTAGGGTCTGTTTCGGTCAGTCTGACCGCTGAATTCAGAATGACATCTCTGGACCTCGGTGCAATGAAGGGGGTCCAAGATGGAGAAGGGAGACAGGCTTGGGGACAGAGGGAGAGATGCGGGGCGGGGGGAAAACACAGTCCTAAAAAGAAGTCAGGTACAGAAAGAAGGACAAATTCTTCTCTCATTAATCAGGATTAATTCCACTGAAGTCAGTAGAGCAACACCAAGGAAGGTGGGAGGCCAGTGAGTAGATCCACAGAGCAATCTAAACGACAGGGGTTAGATAGATGACCCTAGAGGTCCCGTCTCACCCTATGATCCTACATCTATCTACATACAACAAGCCAGCTCCTCAGCTAGTAGATGTTGATGTAGCTCCATTGACTTGACTTGACTTGACTTTTTGGGGGCGTGGGGGGGTCATGAGTAAAACGGTCACTTTCCATTTTTCTTAGTTGTGCTATTAAAGACATGGTTTTATTCTGTGTAGTGTAATTTCACCTGGAAAAAAAAAACAGGGTAGAATTTCTTTTGCACATGAAGTTTGAGAACTTGTCCAAAAGTTTTAAACTCGCTTGAGTCTGGGAACCTCACAAAAGCTTTCCCAGTTGCACACGCACAACTGCTGCAACGTTTTGGCTTGGCTGGGCAGCACTCTGCTAACATTGTAGACCTTTCGGCCAGTCAGTATTTGCCCACTGTTAAATCTGCATTTTTACCTTTCAATCATTATGTTTCATAACTGCTCAGAGTGGCTCAGATGGGAAGGGAGAGGGGAAAAAAAGCTGGTTTGCCTTCCAAAGTTTTCAACAAAACCACATACGCTGTGTCTATAGACTTAAACACATAGCTAACTCCTTTGTCAATACAAGGCACTGTTCCAACTGTACACTGCTTGGCTTTCTATCAAAATGGCTTCAATATTATTAGAAATCTCCAAGGCTTACAAAGTCAAAAACTTGGACGTTTACTGTAGACATTAACAGGACTCATTCCACCGACTCATAATAAATCTTTATAACCACATATGGCTGAGTTATAAATATCATCTGCAAAGAGCAATAAAAAAAAAATCAGCCTACAGAAAGGTGTCTTCATAGTTTTAAGTGTTTGATACTTTTTTTTTAAAAAGTGTTCGGTCTTTTTTTTTGCGGGGGGGAGAGGGATTGGTAATCAAAATGCTATATTTCAGGTAGTAAAACAGAGTTCACAATATACGGAGCTTGCAAGGTTGAAAAGCTGCCTGAAGAAATAGCAGAATCCTCAAGACCTCAATAAACATGCGTTCACTTAATTATAGTTTTGTGGAAGAACCCTCCCAAGCCTTACAATTCTGAAAAACCTCAGACGTTAGAAACTCGGTGAGGAGCTGGGTTTGAAAACCACAGAGACCTTGTCTCTTTCCTCACAATTTGCTTCCTTCGTGCCTTGTGCAGTCTGAAGCTTCCATCGGCTTGTCACTATTTCACCAGGGCAAGCTAAATCTAGTGTGCCTTGCTTTAAATATTCTAAATATAAACAAAGATGTGAAATGATACACTGAGAGCAGGTGTACAGTGAGGTCCAGGCACTTAGAAAGAAAGGAAAGGCTCCTTTATAAATCAGGATTTCTTTATGATTTAGAAGGGGCCAATAGTTTTCTTATGCTGTTTCTTTTTTCAATTAGGTGACATCAAGCACATTTCTAAAAAAAGACTGTATTAAGTTTGAAAGATTCAGACGATGGAATTATGAAGGAGCACATTTGCCATTTAATGACTTAAAGAAAAGTGGAGGTAAGTGATCGCAAGAGAACAAAAATAAGATTTGCTTTAAGCATGCGGGAGTCTCTCTCTCACTTCAGGCAGATATTACTAGATATGGATTCTTAACTTCCAGCCTAATAATTAGCAAGGTGGGCAGAATATATAAGCATCCCTTGTTCACAATCTCATCTGGACCAGATCCTCAACTAGTGTAAAACTGGCATACCTGTAATTTAGAGCAGTGACAAACCTAGCCCCGTAGCTTTCAGGGTTTACTGTGTGTATGTAGTTTTAACATATACATTGATGTTTTACACCTGAATTGTGTGCTGCTTCTTAGCCATATACCTCAAGAGCTAACACAAAGAACTCTAAATGTAAATAGAAATATTTAAGCAGAAGCAGGACCTGTTTTAAGCTAATCAGTTGGAGTTCATATTTCACAGAATATACACAATATGTGAAGTGAATAGTTTGACATAAAAATAGAGGATCTTTAGAGGTTCATTTTAAGAAACATGGAGAAGCATTGCATTTATTTGCTTTTGCAGCATAGGTAGTTGGAAAATAGTAAGTATTTACCATGGAAAAATAAAAATAAATGAAAATGACATTTTTTCCACTTGTTTTAAGCAAAAAATCCCTAAAAGTGAACATTTTACAGTCGTCCCCCCCCCCCCCCCCAAAAGACTGGAAGTTTAGGAACAAGATAGAAATCTCTCATTTAGGAGGAAAAGAAAGAGGCAATTTTGCATCCAAAAATGTGGACAATTTGTTTTGACCAGCTGTTAGTTCATAGAAAAAGAAAAATACTGTCCTCTGTCATTTTTTAGTGGTCCTATAATGTTTTTGTTCTGTATAACCAGATACAGGATTTTAAAAAAGCTGTGTTAGTATAAAATAGCTACATAATGGTTTAGTATTAGTACTGTCTGCTAGAATAATACATTAATGACTCCCACATTTCTCTTTCTCTATGGTATGGACAGTTAGGTGGTCCATAGGGTTGTGCTGTTAGGAATGTTCTAGAATTCTAAACATTCAATAAAAAATACAATACAACAAGCATGTGATTTTTAAAATATAATGATAAGGAAAAAACTTATAGGGGAAAAAATTCTCTCAGTCCTGGTGAGTCAAATATTCATTTACTATATCTACTGGTCAGTAAAAATCTTATTTTTATGATGATATTTTTTAGTCAAAAACCACAGTTATTTAAATACTTAGACAATAGCAAAAATGCAACTGGAATGATATTTAGCTTTGATAAATAGCTCCGGGGTTAATCCACTAACCGCATTTTCCATAGAGTTTTCCCAGACACTTTCTACACACACAATATTGTGTATTAAATCAGTAGACCATAAAGCTCTTTATGGTGTACCAAATAAACACCACACATTATTAAACATTTGTCTTAATATGTTATTGATACTAGTCCCAGGGTCCATTCAGATGAATCCTATACTTTAATAAGCATCTAAGTACATACTTACACATCTCAAAATGGCATCTTTACTTTCTTTTTTAGATTTGTTTAGAAAATTGTTTAAATACCAGTTCAGGCTATAGAATGCAATGGCTGTGAAGGGTTTGGTGTGTGTTTACTTGCATCCTCTTTCATAAAGGCAGATGGCTGGGTTTTTCCACCTTTTTTCCACCCTCTCACCCCAGGTAAAAAAGGAAATATTTAACCTTAACACTGTGGCTTAAAAAAATTACAAAATTTTCCAAAAATAAGGTTGCAAACCTCACTTACTGGACTACATAGGAGTGAGACAGTAAAGAGCCATCCACAGCTTAGAGACTTGTTGTATTCCCTAGCTATATAGAAGAGTGGTTTAGAGTGAAATTTCTTCCAGAACTCACAAAACAGCAAAAGCCAGGAAATTCTAAGCCATTCCCTTCAATATTGAAATAATATAGTATTTAAGTAGTACGAAACAGATTTCCCCCCACAGTCACAGAAAATGAAAACCAAGGACCTGATCCAAAGCCCATTGAAGTCAATGGGAATCTGTGCTAACTTCAGTGGGCTTTGGATCAAGCCAGAAAACATTAAGTTTCCATACAAGGATTTTTATGTATTTATCGCTAACTGGGTTTTTGACCTATTCATTAACTTATTGGTTCCCAGGGCATATATTGGTGGTAGCTGTTTTTGGTATATCTTTTTCAGCCTTCTACTTAACCACAGCTCTTGGCTGAGAACTCTCGACGGGAAAGAATGTTTTAAAAAGATCTTTCCCAGCAGATTCGTTTTTTCAAAATCCACGGCCAGATTTTTTAGGGGACCTACATGAGGGCCAGCTATCCCTGTTGCCAACGGTCATGATTTCATCACAAGGCTTGTGGTATCTGGTATTTTTCTTAGAGCCCCAGCTCCTGAAGTCTGTGATGACTGGTGCGTGTGATGCCTTCCTACTCCCTGTGGCTTATGTCCTGATTCCTGTGCCCTGAACTCCGCATTCCAGTTCCTGTGTGCATGTGTACATAGCGTTGGGTGTGCGCAGTTACTCAGGGCCTGTTGCTACATACCTGACATTCGGAGTGTTCTGTTTGTTCTGACTATTGCTGATTTAACTGGTTCATGGTTATAACATGTTTGATCAACCACCTATCCATCTCTTGCTTCAATTTCCTTGTGTTTTACGAGTGCTTTCTGGGGTGCAGCAGAGCACTGTGGCGATGAGTACTTTGATTCTGCAACCCAGGGTGCCTGCACATCCTTTGTCTGTTGACTGGCAATAGTTCCAAAAACTCCAAATAAAGTATGTGCAGATCCTGCAACTCTCCAAAGCTGCAAGATTACCCTTGCTGCAGAATGCTTAGGCTGTGATGGCATTGATATTCATGATGGACTCCTGGAGCCCAAGTTCTCCTCTGGTGGAACCATGCAGCACGTCAATGAGTATTTTGGGACTGGAGATTCCATCCTACTAAAGAGGAAAATGTTGTTGTTGGTTTTTTTTGAAGCTCACCAACAACCCAAGAAAGTGACAAAGAGTCCTGTGGCACCTTATAGACTGCTTTTGTGGGTGAATACCCACTTCGTCACCCACGAAAGCTCATGCTCCAATACTTCTGTTAGTCTATAAGGTGCCACAGGACTCTTTGTCACTTTTTACAGATCCAGACTAACATAGCTACCTCTCTGATACCCAGCAACCCAATGAAACCATATGTGAGTGTACATGTCATTTATGGTGGCTGGCACAGGACTGTGAATGTGGGGGTGTTAGGATCAGCATGCTCTGGGATACTTTTGTGATTGGCACAGCCAATGACTCTCTGAGTGAACAGGTACCGCTAGAATTCCATCTTTTGATGCTCTGGTTGCTAAGATTGAAGCATTTGAGAGGGCTGGGGTTGAAAGGGGCACTGTGTCTCAGACTGCTGCTACCTTTGTCATCAGCTCTGCTTCCATTGCCCTAAGTCATATGACTCTACCGACTGCCGCTCCACAGCAAAAGCTCCTCCCTGTTTCCGCTGTGGTACTATGGATCATGTAGCCAATTTCACTGCCTGCCCAGCTAGAACTGCTGCATTCCAGGCTTGTGGGAAGGAAGGACACTAAGTGAACATGCCACGGTCCACTGGTTCACAGGGATAGGCAGCCTGAAGTCCATACCGTAAACGTGGTGCACCGAGACCACCTTTACCAGGGACCCTGTTTCCTGTAGGATGATCTCCAGTGTTCTCCGTTGTGGGGGAAATCTGAAACGGTTACCAAAAGTTTTGGTTTTTGCGGTGACAATTAGCATTTTTCTCCCCCCCGTTATCGTTATCAGCAACTAGAAGAAGATTGCTTTGGCCCTTCGAAATGCACTCCTAACTTATCTTTATTGTAAGACACCTGGCACCAGCTTTCACATCAGCTAAGTGAGATGGCTCCAGTGCCCAGGTGAGAAAGACCCGCCAGCAGTTTGAGAGACGCGCACGCGCACAGCACCATGGACATTACTAACAGCGGAGTATTGTTACCAATGTACTGGCTCTGGAGGATTTTGTGTCGTTAGTAGCAGCATGACTTGTAAGTCCAGTCACATTGCTCTGAATCATCTTCCTTAGGGCAGAGCCTGGAGAGGAAATTCCATGAGCACCTCTCCTACACAGAAGGCAGCTCAGCCACCTCCAGTCTCCTCCTCCTTCACAGCCTCTGGAGGACACACTGGGGGCACAGGACCTATGGTGGAGAGGGGGTGGAGACTGGAGTAGGGCAGTGGTAATGGCATTTCACAGAGCCACTAAACCTGGGGGTGGGTTTTCCCTAAGACAGCAAACCCTTCCTGCTCTGCCAGAACAACGGGCAGGAGAGGAGGGTCATTACGGATTTTCTCCCTGGGAAGATTTGCACGAGGGTTGAGGGTTGTCTGGTTTTCTATACAAACTGCTACAATTTTAACCTTGGTTATAGAAACTACCCTAAGACATTGTGTAACAAGGGTTTGTGCACAAGATTTCATTGTCAATCTGATCTGAACAGCCTCCCCAAGGCCAAAGACAAAAAGGGGGTGGCAAGTGGTAACCATTGGAAGAGAATCCAGGAACCCTCAATTTTGGGCTGTATAAGTAGGGGCATTACCAGCAGATCAAGGGACGTGATCATTCCCCTCTATTCGGCATTGGTGAGGCCTCATCTGGAGTACTGTGTCCAGTTTTGGGCCCCACACAAAAGAAGGATGTGGAAAAATTGGAAAGAGTCCAGCGGAAGGTAACAAAAATGATTAGGGGGCTGGAGCGCATGACTTATGAGGAGAGGCTGAGGGAACTAGGATTATTTAGTCTGCAGAAGAGAAGAATGAGAGGGGATTTGATAGCTGCTTTCAACTACCTGAAAGGGGGTTCCAAAGAGGATGGATCTAGACTGTTCTCAGTGGTAGCAGATGACAGAACAAGGAGTAATTGTCTCAAGTTGCAGTGGGGGAGGTTTAGGTTGGATATTAGGAAAAACTTTTCACTAAGAGGGTGGTGAAGCACTGGAATGGGTTACCTAGGGAGGTGGTGGAATCTCCTTCCTTAGAGGTTTTTAAGGTCAGGCTTGACAAAGCCCTGGCTGGGATGATTTAGGTGGGGATTGGTCCTGCTTTGAGCAGGGGGTGGGATTAGATGACCTCCTGAGGTCCCTTCCAACCCTGATATTCTATGATTCTATGAATTGCATGGCTTACAGATGTGTGGAGTAGGAGTTGCTGCAGCTCCTAGGAGAGAGTGATGCTGGAAGTACCAAGACGTTGGGGTGGGGGCAAGACACCTGGAGAGCACTACTGAAGATGTATACTTACAGGTCTACAGCAGCTGATAGTCTCTAAATCTATGAGGGACTGATTTGAGATGTGATGCAACTTGAATCTGGTCTGTATTTCATAGAAAGAGCTAATAGTACTAAATGGTGCATGCTTAAAAACAGGCATGGATGTAATAGATTGTGTTCAGAGAGAGGTGGCAAAAGAAGAAGAGCAAATACTTAAGTGGCACAAATTTATTTCAGGCCAATACACGATATATCATGCCACATCATGCACTCTGTAACGAGTGCAGCAAACTCACTGTGGACTAAGTCACGACAGGTCAAGCAATGAGTATCAAAAAGCAGTAAAACAACTTTCACAAACTTGAGAAGTTTTGCAAGAGTGGCATGATTAGCACGGACACAAAAATATCAATTTAACACCAACTGTCACGTCTGTCCTCCTTTGTGGAGCAGAGCGATGGAAACCTACAACAGAAACGGATAAGAGCAACTCATGCCCAAATAAGTGCCTCTGGAAGATCTTTAGAATTCACTGGAAAGAGTCTTTTGCAACATCAAAAATTCTAAAGAGGAAGACAACCTAAAGCATGGTGATAAGATAGACACACTTGGAGGCTGCCACCAACAGGACTTCCACATCAAGTGATAACATGCACACCAGCTGGAAACAAGGACAGAAAGAAGCCAGATCCATCAATGTGACACTCAGAAGCCTGAACAGACCAGCACAAGACAGAAATAAGTGGTGGAAATTGATGTTTGCCCTACACACCCGATGGCCATGCTCCTTCTTTAGCCTCTTGCACTGAGTGGTAAGGACATGGAAGTGGGGCTCTGGAAAAGCTAACTTCTATTCCTACCTCTGCTGTGAGAATGTGGTTAAGCTGCTCCCCTCTGTCTGTCTTGTCTGTTTCAAACGTATGCTGTTCAGGGGAGGGACTGGGTTCCAATTGGAATTAGTGAAAGTTTTTGACAGAAGTTTTCGGTCAGAAAATGCAGTTTTGTCAAAAATAAAAATATTTTCCTTTAGACTAAATAGTCAAAACAATTCATTTCAGGGCCATACGATTCATTTTAGCATTATATGGTTTGAAATCAAAATATCGCTTTTACCATAGCAAAGTGAACCGTTGTGACACTATCACAATGAAGTGATTTGATACTATTGAAACAAAACATTGCAATGTTTCCAAATCAGGTTTTTTTTAGCATTTCCATTCCCTGATTTTTTTTAAATTTTGTCCTATTTGGGATGATTTTTTTTCTAAATAGTGGAAGTTCCTGTAGGATGAAAATTCTGTTTTTGAACCAATTCTACTTAGGTGTCTATATAGCACCCTGCAGAATGGAACCCGCTCTTACTTGGCGCCTGTAGATCCAATGGCACTATAAATAGCGACAAGGAAAGGTAACTTGTGGGGGTGCAACATTTTGGAGACGTTATGAAAAAGGGTAACAATTTGTGGAAATTTGGAACTGCGGCATGCTGAATACGTGGACGGAGTTATCCTTAGGAACACAAAGATTAAATTGATAGTTTCAGGCTCTTAAATAGAATCCCAGAACCATAGGGTTAGGAGGGCCCGCAAGGGTCATCTAGTCTCACCCCCTGCCAAGATGCAGGATTTGTTGTGTCTAAGCTATCCAAGACAGATGGCTACCCAGCTTCCTTTTGAATACTTTTCTATGTCCCTTACTTGGGGCCAGAGTCTCAACTGGCTGAAATTGATGTAGTTCTATTTTAGTTAGTGAATTCAGTGGAGTGGTTGGTACCAGCTAAGGATCTGACCTTGAACCTTTACTTTGGCTAACCAGTCACTGAAGAAAATGGAATTCTGCCTAAATAAAGACTTCTGGATTAGGCTCAGAATAGATAACTGCAGTTCAAGGAGGAGTATGATGAAAGGGACCCTCAGGAGCGTGCATGATACCAGCAATCAGGATTTAAATTGAATTGGCTTCTTAAGTGTTTCCTAAGAATCTGATTCCGCTGCTATTGCTCACATTAAGCAGTACCTTACCTTGCGAGTGTCCCCACTTCAGTCAATGGGTCTGCTCCTCATGGGACCAGGTACTATGGGTGCTGAGCAAAGGTGGCAAGAGCTGACCCTAAATAAAAATACAAGTTTCATGGTTCAGCACAAACGCATAACTGTGGGTCAAAGATTAGATATCGGCTTATCTGTCTCATGCATGAGCTACGGACAGAGGGCACTTTCTTATTGTAAAATGATTTTTAAAAAGCCCATCAACTAAACTACCAATCTATACCATAATTCAGGGTGATTTTGTTCAACTGCAAATTACACAGATGCCATGAGATGTGTAAATAGGTCTGAGGCAGAGTCAGCTGCTCTTTAGTTAATGCTGAATTGTTTAGGCTGCTTTGTGAAGCAGTTTTCCACTTTATGCAGGATTAAATCTAATGGTTTTAATCAACAGAGCTTAAAAATTCTTCATTGTGAGATTCATTTTACCAGGTTACAGAAAACAAGTTAACATTTATAAGCAACTTTAGTGTATTTTCTCTCTGTCTCTTTGAAATGCCACTACTGATATTTTTGCTAAAACTAAACAATCATGTTTAAGGTCTGTGACTATGAAAACTAAGTCTGTTATTTAGACATTTCGTTTCCATAAGCAAATTACAACATATTGTCACAGATTCTTAATATGAGAAGGCACAATCATGCACTAAGCCATAGAAGTTTTCCACAAAAGTAATGTATACCAGAGGTTTTACTGGCAGAGATCTATTTGATATACATTGTATCCACTTTGTATCATTTAGGCTATTATTCCCTAAATATATATATTTTAAGTGTTATTCTAAGTGTTAGGCTGTCAATAGTAATAAAAAACCCAGAACATCTCCCTTCTTTTCTTACCAGCCTGCATAAATAGCTGTCAAATCTGGAAGATCTTAAATAAATGCACACATTTTTGTAGTCCATCATTCTTATTTTATTTGTCAGAGAAATGCGTAAAATATTTTTTTATAAACCAAGCAATCCCTAAAAAAACTCGTCCTTATTTTTTTTTAAATTAAAGCACAAGAGATATGTGTATCTGAGCAAATTCAGATGTTTAAAAAGTCAGTTGAGATGAAAAAAAATGAAACAGCAAAAAAATCTTCTTTCATTCATTTGGATAAAACTAAATGGAAGTTACCATTATGAAAGCAGATTAAAAATGAAAAGGTGGTTATTTTTAATGTTAGTACCACTTGAATGCTAAACGTAATGACGTTTGATATTCAGAAGGTACTGTATTCACACTTTACTATTATTTTAAGGCTTCAGAAATTTGACTTTCAGCAACTTACTCGTGAAACAAAAACTGAGCTGTGCTTTATGAAATCTGGAAGTCTGTGCTAATGAAGATCTCACGGAAAGCAACTTGTAGGCATATGGATCCCATTTGTAACTAGTGGTGAGAATATACCGGTCAGCCTACACTTTGGTGTCTGTCTATCCATCTGTTTTCACATTACTTGCAAATTATAGAATCCTCCAGACCCAAATGATCATAAATCTCTACTAGGAGCATGTACACTTTTCCCATCTGTCATAAAACAATGAATTAAATTCATGCCTGTCAAAATACGCTGCTGCGAATTCCCCTTATTCTGCCACAGGAGGAATACAAAGCTCCATCTCATCGCTGTAATTTATGACCTCCTTGGGAGATTTGGGTGATTAGGGGTTGGCCCACCAACACACAGAAAAACAGTAGGAACTCCAATAACTCCAAATGGAAATCTTGGGTCAAATTTATCAAACAAATCAGAGAGAAATCTATTTCTGTTTGGAGAAGGAGGAGATATATTACATGTTTAGTATAGGAATACAGCTTTGGAACATTTGGCTATTCGGTATTTGTGAGTTTTGGAATTTCTAGTTTAAATAGTATCACCAAAGGACATGTGATGTATTAGACATGAGCCCATTTTTAGCCAAATAAAATATACAACTGCAAGCAAAGAGGTTTTTCAGCGTTAACAACAACATATTTGTGCAAATGATGTAACTGAAAAATTTCTAGGTAGGATTAAAAAAAAAAAAAAAGCAGAGTTTTGAGTACTGGAAAAATACACTGGGACAAAAATAAAGCGCATTAGACATGGACAACAAAAACAGAACCAAAAAAAAAAAAGGCTAGAGACGATTAGGAACAGTTATTCCACTCACATTTATACCGCTGCTTCCAATTTTGTATTTATACAGCTTCTTTTTACATCAAAATAAGAAAAAACCCACCAGTAATAGGAAACACCAATATTCATGCTGTTTTGTACCAGACATATTGGTTGCTGTCAGAGATGTGCTGAAAATAAATGTGGGGTGGGGAGGGGAGGTGTAAACAAAAGTTTGCAGGCTGCAAAGTCATAAGGGCGAATTGCCATTTGCCCCAAGGCAGCAAGCCAGACCATATTGGAAGGGCTGGTCTTCACAATGGCCTGAAGGCATTCGCTCCATTTAAAACGCAACCCCACGCTGGATTAAATGGTGGATTTGGCTATGAGAAGCCAAGTGATAAGATCCCAGAATATCTGGCGTATTGCAAGTCTCTTTCGTACCAGACAGGATATTATGATATACTTTTTAATAACTGGATGTTGTCGCAAGGGTAAAATCCACTGGCCTCTGAAGGAACAGAGTACAGCAGAATGGCCATTGTTCCACTACAGAGGAACCAGGAAAGTGGCCCCGGAGGGCTCTGTAGCTGCTGTATACTATGCAGCCACGTTCCATGGAGTAGGGCTCCTTTTGTGGGTGCAATGGGGGGGTTGCAGGTGGATCGAGGGAACGGCAAAGATATAACCAGCCCGTACAATCATGCTTGCATCCACAGGGCAGGTGGGTGTACAGCCAGCATAGCTCAGGGGTTATAGTAAAAGCCTTTGTTTAGCTACTCTGGAGCCCTGTCCATCCTTCCCCTCACCCCGCTTTGCACTGGATCCTCGTGCAACGCTGCTTCACATCGGTTGAATTCAAATTCTTCTTTCCAGAAGAAATGAAAGGACTAAAAGCAACCCTCGCTCACGTGAGTAGCTCGAACCCTTGGGAATAGTGCCTGGACTATTTCTGTGGTAAGGGTCTGCACATCAAACCCTTTATTCTGATCAGACGATCCACAGACAATGTCAGTGCAATATGAGGAGACACCATACACGAGCCCACATCTCAAACATCATGCAAGTTACCTCTCCGCTATTCTTTACAGTCTGCCATCTCAAGAAAGAGACAGCCGATGCAGAAGGGGTTCTGAGAGGTGCAACAAAAATGGAAAGACGGCCACAGGAGAAGAGATTGAAAACCCCTGAGAAAGTTTAGTTTAGAGAGGAGATGAATAATAATTCCTTGTCCTCTTACATAGCAGTTTTCATTTTACAGATGGGTAAACTGAGGCACGGGGGGGCAATGATTTGTCCAAGGGCACCCTAAAGGCCAATAGCACAGCTAGAAATAGAACTTAGGTTCCTGAGTCAGAATCCAGTGCTCTATCCAATAGGCCATACTGCTTCTCTGTAGAGGCACACAAAATAATGCATTACATACGCACTAGGGTCACCTTCTCATGAAACAAGAACAAGGGGAAATTGAATCAAATTGAAAGGCAGCAGATTTAAACTGTTAAAAAGAAACACTTTTCTATACAATTCACATGTAGCCCACACTACTCATTGCCACAGGATAGCAAAGCTCAAGAGCCTTGCAGGATTGTAGAAAGGATTTGATACTTTTATGGACGAGACCATCCACATTAGTGCAAATAAAACTTTTTATGGAAGAAGTGTATATAAAATTTCATGCTACATAAGCCAACCAGTGATTGAGGGGGACATAGGAAGCAATTTCCCACATGGGCAAATTTTTCTAAAATTGTCCACTCCGGATTTCTTGCATGTTTCTAGTTACTGCCCACTCTTGGAGACCGGATGCCAAGTTGTGATCTAGGATGGCAGTTCCTATAATCCTCCACCACTAGCGTAAGCAATGGTCTCTTTTGGCTTTAAAAACCTATGGATCTAGTGTTGTTTACTGCCTTTCTTTTCAGATCTAGTGAATGAAGGCGATTGTACATGATATAGTACTGTGTTCATATTGGGCCAAGTTCTGCTCTCTGTGGACCTGATCCAAAGTTCTTTGAAGTCAAGCCCATTGACCAGAATGGGCTTTGCATAGGCTCCGCTATATACATACAACCCCAGTTACCACATTCATTAATTTCATTGGAATGCCACAGCAATAACTGAGGGCAGGGTTTTGTCTGACATCTGTCTAGATCAAATGCATGAAAAGTAACACCTGAGGATTGACAAGAAGTTATCCTAATTTCACTCCTTTAAGTTCTATGGGAGAAGTAACTTACATAATTTAACAACACTGGTTTATTGGTTCACACTCAATAAAATAAGCTGCTGTTATTTATACTGTGGCTTGGGGTTTTTTTTAATAGGAACAATAATAGTTCTTTCCATGAAGCCTCCATTACCTGTGCAAACTGTGCACAGAATATGCACTGCAACCTGTTTAGCTTCTGTGAAGATTTATTAAAACAAGAACATATGTTTGGAAGGGAGAAGACTATGTTTTTGCCATCTGCAAGACTTTTCCGTCCTTTCCAACTGCAGGGTTATATAAGCTACTGTTCTTGCACCTCAGTAAAAGTTACAACATACAGGCCTGCCACGGCTGTGCGAGTTAAAAAAAAAACCACACCTTAAGGGAAGCTATACGTTTAAATTCATTCTGAATAGACAGGTGGAAAGACAGCGAAGGTTTGCAAAGAGTGCGGAGCACCCAGCTGTGCCCACTTGATTAGGGAGGCACAGCACTTTTGAAAATCAGGCAACTTCAATGCCCAAGTATTTGAGCTGGGCATGAAATGCTTCTTGTCCCATGAACATTTTTGAGATTTTAAAAAAATGCTCTCGTCCCAAATTGGAAGGAAAGAGTTGAAATCTCAAGTTTTCATCAACCGAAAATCCAAAAAAAAAAGTTCAGTTGAGATCAAAATGTTTCATTGAGATCATTTCATACCATCTTTTATTTTTCATTTTTTTTTTTACTATACTTAACATCAGTTTCAAAATAAAAAGTGGCTTTGGACAAGAAAACTGAAACTTAAAAAAAAACAACAACCTTGAAACAGATCATTTTGAAGCTTGTGTTTCCAAAAATTTTTTAAGATGAGAAATTCCCTGAAACTGCAAAAAAAAAAAAAAAAAAAAAAAAAGGATCAGATTCAAATTGCCGTTTTCTCGGGAAAACAATGTTTCATCGAAAAATTCCCAACCAGCTCTCATAAATACGGCTTTCGGAGTCCAACTTCAAATATCCATCCCATTACACAGCCAATATTACCAGTCAAACCAGCTACCAAACCAACTGGTCCTAGGATTGTCAGCAGTGAAGATTGAACTCAGGTCTTGAATGTTTTAGAGTATAAGCCTCCATCAATGGCTTTATGTGCACTAGCTACCCCTAGAGGGTGACAGAGTGCCCCGTTAACAGAAATAATAGCTGTTCTCCGTGGAACCTATGTTCACTCATGTTTTCCTGTTGTCTATAGGCCCCTTCACCACGCCACACACAATCCTGCCTAAAATTAGTCAGTTTATACACTAGGAAAATATGTAGTTATTTTAAAAGAAACCCTAGTAATCTTTATAATGTAAGAGGAACATATACCACATTCCCCTGTCTGGTTCCCCCTCTCACATCCCATCTTTTCTGCAGCCACGTACCTGCCTCATTGCCTCTTCTTGTACCTTAAAGGCTACCCAGTAACTTCAGTGTGGTTCCAGTCCAGTTGAGAGTGGGTCTCAATTATTTTATTCCAACTTAAATATATAGCTGCCCCGCCATCACATCTGCATCAACTAAATGGTGTTAGGGGAACAAAGCCACATGTATCCATTAGAAATAACACTGGGGAAGGTGGGTGGTGTGTGCAAAGTAAAAGCCTCTCTGTGAGATGGCCTCACCCCCAAGGTGGGGCTGCACTAGTGGGCACGGGCACTGACTTTTAGTTCCGCTGGTTGGTGTCCCACACTGGCTCCTCCACCCCCTCCTGCCTGCCACCTGTTGCTGCGCGCTCCTTTCTGCCCCCTCCTGCTTTAAGGGCAGTGAGGGGACAGGGCAGAGAGGAGCAAGGGGCAGGACAGCCCTGCTCAACAGCTGATTGGCAGCCAGCCCCAGGGCCACCAGAGCAGCAGCCCCGTGGGTGCTAGGCATCCCCTATTTTTTCCTCCATGGGTGCTTGTGCCCCTGAGCACCCACGGAGTCGGTGCCTATGCGTGGGGGGAGGGTAAACTATGGGTCCAATTTTTTCCAGTGTAGATGCATCCAAAAAAAAAAAAAAAAAGCAGATCAGGTGTGTTTAAAGTACATGGTAGCCACATACCGACTTTACGTTATTCTCAGTTTCCCTTTTCAATCTGTGTCCCCGGGACGAGACATCTGACTGCTGATTCACGAATTGTATTGGGTAAGGCTACAGACTCGTAAAACTAACACTATTCTCCCATCTGTGCAGATGCACCGATATTAATTAGGAGTTACGTACATGAGGTGACAGAACAGACTAAATGGGCCCAATTCATCCATGGTGGGAATTCCGGGCTTTTGTTGTCTTTGGGCCACCAACAAATTTGGTCTCCAACTTGACAGCTAATTGTGGCAATAAGCCACAGCCCTTAAAAGGAGCAAACACTGAAGTGTGTGAGTTTTATCAGTAGCCATTTGTGTGGAAAAGACAAGCCTTTCAAGCTACTTGTGCAAATAAATATTTGCCAGAGCGGCTGTATGGGAAGTGTGCCTGCTGCCATCGTGAAAGGTCTTTCAGTGATGAGACGTGCGTGGGGCAGAAGGAATGAGGCTGGTTGAGGAGCAGGATAAATCAACTT
Organism: Emys orbicularis; assembly: GCF_028017835.1. Taxonomy (NCBI): domain Eukaryota; kingdom Metazoa; phylum Chordata; order Testudines; family Emydidae; genus Emys; species Emys orbicularis. The sequence continues at coordinate 212,769,174 of NC_088685.1, read as the reverse complement.
AAATAGAATAAGAATTAGCAGCAGCAAGAATATGGCCGGGGTGGCATGCGTCATGAAACATGGAATCAAGTCCCTTTCCAAGAGGAGGTGTTCATTGAAGAACAAAGCTACAACCAGCCAGCCAGACAAGCATCCCTCCATGCAACTTGAGTTTCAGTCTTGTCTTTTGTTTACGAGGGCCTCCGCCCTTTCTGGAATTGTAGTCAGTACACAGACACATCGAGTAGCTAACCGATGTTCTAGCAGTATACATACCATTGTATGTTGGCTATACCTGCCATCATCAGCAATGCAGCGAAGTTGTCCCTAGCCTGACAGCAATTCAGATCCTTGGTATACAGCCTACGTGTGGGGCAACTGTGTGAAACAGGACCAGTTGCAGATTCCTCTCGGCCACTGATATAATAAAGGGTCTTTATTGTCCGAAACAACAAGGGTATCCTGCAGATTACCAAGCATCCTCTGTGCAGTCCTAGCTTCAGCTGGATATCCCAGGACCTCATGAGCTGGCTGGACCTTTGCAAGTGTCCAAGTTGGATTAAATTAATTTTGATCAAATTTAAAATAAAATTGGGAAAAAGTGTCAGACATTTTTACAATCCTCCTGCCTGTTTTCTGACCAGCCCTAGAACTGACTAAGGGGGGATATGATCGAGGTATATAAAATCATGAGTGACATGGAGAAAGTAGATAAGGAAAAGTTATTTACTTATTCCCATAATACAAGAACTAGGGGCCACCAAATGAAATTAATGGGCAGCAGGTTTAAAATAAATAAAAGGAAGTTCTTCTGCACACAGCACACAGTCAACTTGTGGAACTCCTTACCTGAGGAGGTTGTGAAGGCTAGGACTATAACAGCGTTTAAAAGAGAACTGGATAAATTCATGGAGGTTAAGTCCATTCATGGCTATTAGCCAGGATGGGTAAGGAATGGTGTCCCTAACCTCTGTTTGTCAGAGGGTGGAGATGGATGCCAGGAGAGAGATCACTTGATCATTACCTGTTAGGTTCACTCCCTCTGGGGCACCTGGCATTGGTCACTGTCGGTAGACAGGATACTGGGCTAGATGGACCTTTGGTCTGACCCAGTACGGCCGTTCTTATGTTCTACCCCCCATCCCGATTTTTCACACTTGCTATCTGGTCACCCAAAGTGTACTCCTCTTTCCATATGTCGTATGCAAATTTGTCAGGAATACCTCACATTCTCCATACCAGCCCTTATAAAGAGGGTTCTTTGGTCACTTAAATATGAAACACAGGAACAAAGTGACTGGCCATCGTCCCTTACCAAGGCAGATCTTGGTGAGGAGACAAATAAGGGGAAAGTGGTTTGTTAACAGTTCCTAACCAGCCTGAGCCAGACCCTGAGCTGGTGCATATCAGCATAGATCCACCTAAATCAGTCAGTGAAGTTACTCTGATTTACAGCCGTGCAGGATGTGGCTCTCTAGAGAATGTGAGGGAAGGAATTTTTGATGGACTAATCAGAAAAACTGCGTTTTCATTCGGGGAAAAAATTCAAGTTTTGAAAAATTTAATCCCAATCCAGGACAAAATTTCAATTTTTTTGAAAAAAAAAAAAAATTCAGAAAAACCAAAGCATTTGTTTTGGGTCAAAATATTTCATTTCAAGAAATCTTTTCCTTTTTGATTTTAATCCTGAAGGATTTTTACTACAAAATAAATTTCTAAATGAAGATTCAAAACTTTTCATTCTGAAAAAAAAAAAAAAGGGTCAAAAATCCTGTTTTTACATTTTTCAGAACCAGTTTTCTTTCACTCTTTTGGAGCAGTGGTTAGGGCAGCTGTGTGGGGTGCAGAAGACCCAGGTTTGAATCTCCACTCAAGCAGGGACTTGATATCAGTTCTTCTGCAGCCCGGGTGAGCATCCTAGCCACCCTGCTATAGGCTTTTCTAGGGTGAGGGGCTCTCACAGCCTCTCCTGTTGAAGTGGTTCGATTTACTATCAATTCATAAACATTCATTAGGCCAGAGCAAGAGTGTGAGTCTATAACCTGGTGATTAAGCGACCTGGGAGGAAGGATGTGGATTCAAATCCCTCCTCTGAATCCAGCAGAGCAAGGGGGCTGATGAAGGGGGAGGAAGAAGTGGTTCATAAGGAGCAGAGTGTAATTGGCTGTCAGGGCGAAGCTGACGTTGAGTTATTTATTGCTCACCTCACCATATGATCTGAGCTCTGTCTAGTGATGCATTAAGCAACGTGACTAACATCTGCCTCGTGTTTGTTCTCTCATCCTCTCCGCAGGAGAAGCACGCGCAGTGGAGTGTCTTGTTTTGGTAGGGTTTTAGGGGAGGCGTTAGTTTTGTTTCTTTTTTTAAAAAGATACACATGTTGCTATGTAACGAAGGCAAGGTCAAAGAAATGCTCCTTGCAATTGGAGAGAAAGGTTGGTAAGGATTGGGAGGGTCATTGCCAGGAGGGCTCAAACTTTGCTCAGTCAGGGCAGAGAGCTTTAGAAACTGCCCCTATCCACCAACCCAAATAAGTAGATTATATTTCTCCGACAACAACTGAAGCAAGATGCATCAATACATTCTGGGCTGCTCCAGCCTCCATTTCATAGGCAGATTCTGCTCATCGTGAAGCGTGCCTTGTTCCATGACTAAATCCCACTGAAGTCAACAGGCTCAACTCCTGGAGTAAGGTGCTACTCAGCATAAGCATCAGAATCTGGCCCTCAGTTATTTTTCAAGGTACCTTTTATATTTATCCTGCTTACATTTAGACACGAGAAAAAAAAAAGCCACTTGTAACCAAAATGTAAGACACTTAAAGTTTTCTGCTTCAGTCATGCAACTCAGGCGTACAAACGAGCTCCAGGTTTTATATTCAGTTCATTCTTCATCCTCTCTTTCTTGGCTTGCTTATGCGAGCTTAGCTTCCATCAAAACGATGTCTTAATTAAATCTGAAAAATGGACATTTGACTTTACTTTACGTGATGATTTCATCCTGCCACGGATATAAATTTAAGTTATACAGAACAGACATGCCCATTATACACAGCCCACTCCTGAATTTTTTTTTAAATATATATTATTTTTTCAGATCTTCAAAGTGTTTGTTTTCATCATGTTTTTAAAAATCTTTCAGTTTGAATTGAAGTGATAACCCACACACGAGTTCCATCCCTCTGCCTTTAACTATACTGTGCTCTTGGAATTTACTTTTAAGAAGAAAAACACCCCAACTTATTGGCTGTAATTGGGAGTACCCTTGAAAATTTTAAGCTACTGCAGAATGTCACTGCCTGTGAACGCCGTAACATTTCATGCCATGGAGCATATTTCACTAGTGCTTCAGAGACATGTCTAAATAGTTAGGGGCCAATCCAAAGTCACTGGAAAGACTCCCATTGAGTGAATCTGGCCCTAAGTTCTTACCTGGGTACTCACAAACATGAATGGGTTATTCCACCCAGAGTGATAAGGCAGCATAATTGCTGTTTTACAGATGGGGAATTGAAGTGCCGGGTCCCTGATCCAAAGCCCAGGAAGAGACTCATTGACTTCTATGGGCTTTGGATCAGACCCAGAAAGATTGAGACCCAGATCTTCAGAGGGATGCAAGTGCCTAAGTCCCATTGAGCTAGTCACCTAAATCTCTGAGGATCTGGACCTGAGCAGCTTGCCCAAGAGCACACAGCAAGTCAGTGGCAAAGCTAGCTGGTGGCTCCAGATGTCCCAGTTCAGTACCTTACTCATGAAATCATCATTCAGTGTCATGAGGTGTTTTTACATCATGGCATCTCAAATGAGTGATTTTTGCATGTGTTTTTAAAAATGCTGCATTGTGACTGATGTCTACACAGTACACACACTTTAAAAAAAAAAAAAAGTAAATCCAACTAAAAAGTCCTCCCCCTGCACACACACAACTGTAGCTTGCTGCATATTTTGGATCTTTAGGTTTCTAGCAAATCTGTCTGCTGCGCCTCTCCAAGATCCCTTCTCCTCCAAATAGGGAACAGAGGCTGTTAAAATGTGGAAAATTAAGAAAATGCAGAACACATCATTAAATCAAATACTCAGGAAGCTGTGGCAATCTTTCCTTCCAGTCACATAAGGTCCACTCTAAATGAAATCTATATTTTAATTATTTCCAGTTTGGATACTCCCAACGTGCACAAGGGAACCTCAACTGTGCACTGGAGAGTAAGAGGAAAATTGGGTGGTAAAAAAAAAGAATGTTGCAGCTAATGTGGAACAGTTGCATGTTCTATTCCACATTGCCCTGAGCAAAAAACACTCTTCCTTTTATTTTGGAGAAAAAGCAATTGATTTCTCCTTGCAGTCCAGCGTCTGGACTCGCATTCTGTTTACTCATGAGCTCTGACAGGTTTACCCGGAGCAGCTTTGGGAACCAGCTGCTCTCCTGGTAACCACAGTGGTTGTAATTCTTTGTAGTCGCAAGACTAACGTATAATGATCCGCTGGCCTTTCATGATGCTAGGCAGGCAGAAGGAACTGTTGACATATTTTATTTTTGGCATAGCATTTCCAATTACAGAGAGTGGAAGAACTATGAACTTTTATTCTACACCCCGGCCCCCCTTCGCCAGACATTCATCAGGTTGCATGTAGCAGGCAAAGTCACTTAAATTCTGCCTCTCCGAAGACTTGGACGCCTGCCGACCATTTCTTTTTTTGTCATTTCTGACCCAATGAGAATCTAGCTGGAGTCTTTTAAAGGGCAGAGGAATCTATAGGCTTGCCAGTTAAACTACCGTGATGGCTCACACGCGGGATGGAAAGAGTGAAAACCACAGAGCAGTGTGCAATATCGCGTTCCAAACCTTGTCGAGCGAGTGCTGATTTGTTGAGGGGTAGAGAGGCTTTTTACAGGCCTGTTTAATTTGAGGAGGATTTCCCCCCCCCCCCCCCCTCGGCATAATACTCTGACTTTCTGACAAATCTAGGAACATTTAATGCACAGCAGTGCCACTAAGCCATTTGTTCAGAGTGTACCACAGACCCCAGAATTTTATGTAGGTTTATGCCTGCTAGTCTCTCTAGCCACAGAAAAATACATTCAATCCTGAACAAATCTGCAGCTGCCTGGGGCCGTGTCTACATGACAGACCCTATCACAGCACACCTATACTCGCCGATCCCCCAGTGTAGATCCACCTTAGCTTGGACAACTGTAGCTAAGTTGACTGAAGCACTCTGACAGCATAGTGGCATCAGCAGTGAGGGTTTTGCCGGGATACTATGTCAGCTAGGGGGTGTCTTCTCCCCGCCCACAATTCTAGCCAACATAGCCATGCCAGCATAACTTTGTAGCTCAGACCAGGCCTAGGACTGTTACTGTATTCGACGTGATGGCCTTATGCAACTTCATGGCAACACTGGGGAATGGAACTCATCCTCCAGTTCCCTTTCCCCCCACGTTCAAAAGAAAAACACCCAGGACCCTATAAATGAAGCTAAAGGACAGTCTAATTCATGGGTTCTTAACCTGGGGAGGGTGGGTCACACACAGGTTTCAGGGCATCCCGACCACTCTCACTTTCTTTATGAATAGAGGGGAGGAGAGCTACTGCAACTCATGGGAGGAGGATCGCAGAAATCTCGATGTCGGAAGAAGGAGCCATGGTGGGGAAAAGTTGAGCACAGCAGAGGTAAATGAGAGCAACAGAGGGTGCATGACCGTTCAGCATTATTGATTCAAGAGAGAGCTGGTCAGAAGTATTTTCTGGTAAAATTTTGAATGTTTCCCCCAAAAATGGATGGAAAAGTCTCTTTTTCATTAAAACCAAGACACTATTTTTTAATTTTAGGTTTGGGGATTTTCAATCCCCTCCTCTATCTTTTCTCCACCCCACCCCCATCTGGAAGAGAGGGAAATAAAGGGAGAATGAAGGAGGGAAAATGGAAAGAAATTGGTGGAAGTGAAAGTTTTCCCTTAAATTTTCATTTAGTTAATAAAAAGCTATTTTCATCAAAAAGAATGTTGACATGCTCTATATAATATGCTCAAAGAGACAGTTCACTGCAACACTATGTTGACCCTATGGGGTGTTTAGATGGACTATGTACAACACTTGTATCCTCCCCGAGTAGGACTGGTAAAACTTTTGTCAAACTAAAGTGGAAAATCTGGTTTTTGATTAAATGAAAAGCTTTGCTGAAAATATGTGCTTTCCTCAAAGGTTTGATTTAAAAAAACCAGAACTCTGAAAACCCCAAAATTTCAGTTTTCAACCAAAAACATTTTTTGGTTTTCAGCTAAAAGTTTTCCATTTGACAAAAAGTAAAGAAGAAAAACAAAAAAAAGTTTCCACAGAAGAAAACAACCACACACACTTTCCCCCAAATAAGTCTACTCTTAAGCAATTGTTTTACTGACAATCTGGAAAACATCAGTAGTCTAAAAGCTATGCCCTAACACAAGAAATAGGTGTGTCACTGACAAGACCATCTGCCTGAAAAAGGCAGACAGGAAAGTTAAACTCAAAAATTATGGATTCAAAAGCAGAGACATTGTTACTAAGTCCAAATACATCATGACCCAATATAACACAAATTCAGATATAATTCGGTAAAGAAGCACTCCAGGGGGGCGGGGCTGCGCACTCTGGTGGATCAAAGCAAGTTCAATATAACGCAGTTTCACCTATAACGCGGTAAGATTTTTTGGCTCCTGAGGACAGCGTTATATCGAGGTAGAGGTGTACTGAGGATATTTTAACATCCAGAAAGATAAAAATGTGATCAGAGAAACAGTTTACTGTATTTAAGTTTGCAATATCTCCACACAAATGGACATTCATTTAGTAAAGTTGAATTTCTGTGAGTTATGGTTCAACTTCTCCTACTGATGGTTTCCAAAGAAGTTTTGCAAAATTAACACACACAATTCCATGGTTTTTGTTCTTACATTAACAGATGCTATGCAAAATAAACTTGCTTTCTAAAAAGATTTCATATTCTGCTGGGAATCCATCTCCCCTTGAATACCCTAACTTTTCCTATTCCAGAAGGCACATCTAGCATTACTTATGGTTTTGCAATGTTTTCTTCTGCTCTTTTGGACACACATATATAGAAGCGTATGTGGACAGCACTGATGCTGCTCTTAGACCTCAGTGGTTTAAGGGACAGACTTTCCATTCACTTCAATGGGAGGTGGATAAGACTCTGATTCAGCAAAGTATATATGAACGTGGTCCACTTTAAGGATGCCTAAATCTATCCTGATTCAGTAAAGCAGTTAAGCATGCACTTACCTTTGATGTTAAGCACATGCCTAAGTGCTTTGCTGAATTGGGGCCATAGGGCTCAATCTCTCTCCTATTATAGGCTCCCATTGGCTTCAAGAGGAATTGAAGCTGGCCTGTAACCACTGCAGAAAGATTGACTCATCCTTGGCATGCTCCCTCATGGCTGGGCTTGGCATGGCAGTTCCTTCTTCTCTAGTGCTCCCTGGCCGTGGTCACTCCGGTCCAGTGCTGATCCACCTCCTCTCATGACTCAAGTCACGTTTTAGTTCCACCCCCTTTGGGGTAACAATAAGTCCAACACAAAACCCATGGTCCATACAGCTGCTCCACATCCCCAACAGCCTTAGACACTTCTCTCAGGGTTTTAAATCAGCCTGATCCCCTTGTGTTGAGGGGAGGGGATCCTAACACCACCTTGCCAGGGGCTGGCAGGAGAACCCTGGCCTACCTTCCACACTGGGTTCCAGTCCAGGGACCCCAGGATGAGCAACTAATATCTACTCCTACAGATGCCTTGCTGCTTCCTTCCTGCCACAGGCCTTTTCCCTCAGCCCCTTCCTGGGCAATTTGTAAGCACCTCCCTGAGCCCCTCCTTAGAGGGGCTGTGTCTGCTCTTGCATCAGGGTCAGCTCCAGGAACCTGCTCCAGTCCTGTGCCTTCCAGGTATCCTCCCCCAAGGCTTCTTCCTTGGCCTGCAGGCACCTTCCTGTTTCCCATAGGCCTCTCCACTCTGTGCTACCCAAAGAGTGACCACAAGGTTATTCCCCTCTACCTCCCTTTTGCTCCAGACCTCCTCATTATTCCTCCCTCAGCTGGGCTTCATCTTTAATTAGGCCTGGCCTACCCTCTAGGTGCAACCAGGGGTGTTAATTGGCCTCTCAGGCCTACCTTAACCCTTTCACCATGTGTGCAAGGTAGACACCCCATCACAATTCGAATCTTGCAAACATTTTGGTACATACCAACATGATACACATTTAACTACACTCACTGGACCACTCCCCATGAGCAAAGTTTCACGGGCGTAACGTATTTGCAGGACTGGCTTTCACACGGTTCTGTGCCAGGATTTTAACAAATTACTCGAACAAGAGAGGAAATTTTTCAATTAAAGTTAATGGTAATTGGATGGCTAACTATCTAAATGTCACTCTGAAAGTGTCCCCACATGGTATACCTTTGCTGTTGGTATTTATATCATTCTTTATTATTCCTGGCATTGATCACCAGACAAAGTGATTTTTCAGTAACCAGAAAAAAATAATTATCCTCTCTCCCAAGAAATAGAGGCCTGGGGTATGTTTTCCCACTGATGCATCAGTGTGACAGGGGAGTTACCCGAGGCCCATGTCCCCTCAGCTGATGGATTCTAGTAGATTCAGCATCATTTTCTTATGCAGCAGCTTTTTGGGGGTTTGGCTTTAATGTTGGCATTAGTGTTACCATCTGAGAGAGACATGTAGGGCCAGGTCCCCAGCTGGTGACAATTGGAGTGGAACCATTCAAGTCAATGGAGTTATGCTGACTTACGCCCCCTAAGGAAGCGGCACATTGACTTCAATGCCACGATACTAGGTGACACCAGCTGGAAAGATATAGGTAGTTTGCAATCAGAAAAACTCCCTTTGTGTTTCTAATGAAAACGGAGTCAGAGTAAAAGATGAATCAGTTTACATGGGTTGGGTCCTGATTTTGCTAGTGCTGGCACACTTCAATACACCTCTACCCCTATATAATGCTGTCCTTGGGAGCCAAAAAATCTTACCGCGTTATAGGTGAAACCGCGTTATATGGAACTTGCTTTGATCATAGAATCTTGAGGTTGGAAGGGACCTCAGAGTGTGCAGCCCCAACCCCCCAGAGCATTGCTTTACTGCGTTATATCCGAATTCATGTTATATCGGGTCGCGTTATATCGGGGTAGAGGTGTAGCTTTACCCAGTTCAGATGTTCCATAAACTTATTCACAGATTTAGGCCTGGTCTACACTGGGGGGTGGGGGGTGGGGGGGTGTCAATGTAAGATATGCAACTTCAGCTACGGGAATAGCATAGCTGAAGTCGACGTATCTTATTTTGACTTACCTCCCGTCCTCACGGCGCGGGATCGACGGCCATGGCTCCCCCGTCGACTCCGCTACTGCTGCTCGCCCTGGTGGAGTTGGAGTTCCGGAGTCGACGGGAGTGCGTTTGGGGATCGATATATCGCGTCTAGACGAGACGCGATATATCGATCCCTGATAGATTGATCGCTACCCGCCAATCCGGCGGGTAGTCTGGACGTACCCTTAGTGTTTGTAGGATTGGGGCATTTTGAGCTGACCCAAGACCTACTGAAGTCAGTGGGAATCTTTCCATTGATTTCATTGAACACTGGATCAGACCTTTAACCTGAGATTTTCAAGGGAGTGTATGGATGTAAACTGCCAAATCTCACTGAACATCAATGGGAGTTAGGCACTTACCTCACCAGGCACCTTGGAAAATCTCAACCTTACTTACTAACTTTTTGGTGACTGTACAAATTATTTTCTTTAAAATGTATCAAAAGAGAGGGTGACTAATCCAGAGCAGACTTGAAAGCACTCAGGAAGTATATAGAAATATATATTGCAACATTTATATTCATGATTATTAAAAGCCCTTTTATCCTGTGTGGCCTACAATTACTAAACGATTTCAGTTGTTAATCCGATACAAGCAGTAAATTACTCCGTTACTCTTAATTCTTTTATTTTCATCAGCCACCTTTCGGGGAGCGGTATCATGCTCATGTGGTTAGGGCATAACCCTCGCACCCAGAAGATCTACGTTTGATTCTTGGCCTTTCCAAAACTTTTTGTGACCTTTGGCGTGTTAATTGCTTAGTTTCTCTATATTTTAATTCCCCGTCTGTACGATGAGTAGGCTGATATGGTGTAAAGTGCAAGCTCATTGGGGCAGGGTGCTCTCTTATTAACGTGTGCCCAGCCCAGTGGGGCCCCAGTCTCAGCTGAAGTCTTTAAGTGCTACTGTAATATAAATAGTAAATTAATTCTATGGATTGTATTTATTTTTGCAGACAGTGGTGAAATACATGTCCTGGCAGCAGCCACAAATAGTCATCTGCCTTGCTTTAATTTCAGCAAGTCAGTGTACTTTCTGAATACCATAATAGGAGGAATCTATCAGCTATATCCCTGCAAGGAGTCTTGCATGAGTTTTCTAACCCATTTCAATAGGCAATGAAAAAAAGGGGAAACACTAAGTGCATAATGTTGTTCTCAACTGTTTACTTTAAAACTGAGTTATCATTGTGATGGGTTGGATCACAGAAACCCCTTTGGGACTGCCACCTGATGTGCCTAGACTACCTCTGAGCCTGTTTTCCCTGCCAGCTCGGGACTTCAGTGCCCTGCCTGGTTTGAGCCAGACACGCTAGCCTGCTACAAACCCAGACCCAGGTCTGACCTACGTCCCCCAAAAGCTGCAGGCTTAGCTGAAAACAGCTTAAGAAGTGCTCCTGTCTCCAGCACTCAGATACCCAACTCTCAGTGGGGTCCAAACCCCGAATAAATCCGTTTTACCCTGTATAAAGCTTATACAGGGTAAACTCATAAATTGTTCACCCTCTATAACACTGATAGAGAGATATGCACAGCTGTTTGCCCCCCCCCCCGGTATTAATACATACTCTGGGTTAATAAATAAGTAAAAAGTGATTTTATTAAATACAAAAAGTAGGATTTAAGTGGTTCCAGGTAATAATGGACAGAACAAAGTGAATTACCAAGCAAAATAAAATAAAACACACAAGTCTAAGCCTATACAGTAAGAAAACTGAATACAGATAAAATCTCACCCTCAGAGATGTTTCAATAAGCTTCTTTCACAGACTGGATGCCTTCCCAGTCTGGGCACAATCCTTTCCCCTGATACAGTCCTTGTTCCAGCTCAGGGGGTAGCTAGGGGATTCCTCGTGACTGCAGCCCCCTTTGTCCTGTTCCACGCCCTTATATATCTTTTGCACAAGGCGGGAATCCTTTGTCCCTCTCTGGGTTCCCACCCCTCCTTCTAAATGGAAAAGTACCAGGTTAAAGATGGATTTCAATTCAGGTGACATGATCACATGCCACTGTAAGACTTCATTACCCACTTGCCAGCACACAGGTATACAGGAAGACTTACAAGTAAACAGAGCCATCTACAGTCAATTGTCCTAGTTGATGGGAGCCATCAAGATTCCAAACCATCATTAATGGCCCACACTTTGCATAATTACAATAGGACCTCAGATTTATATTTCATATTTTAGTTTCAGATACAAGAGTGATACATTTATACAAATAGGATGACCACACTCAGTAGATTATAAGCTTTGTAATGATACCTTACAAGAGATGTTTTGCATGAAGCATATTCCAGTTAAATTATATTCACACTCATTAGCATATTTTCATAAAATCATATGGAGTGCAACGTCACAATAATAATTATAGGCAAGAGGAAGGGTGTGGAAAGCCCTACAGGGTCTAACATACTGGATTTGTGTGTGTGAGTTCAATCTAGTGACTGGTCCATAGATAGGATAAGAAACCTAGTACTGCTGCCAGCTGAGGGAACTCTCTCTTAGTTCTGCAGTGAAGGCATGTGCTTAGGAGGTGAAGGACCAGCCATCTAGCTTTGGCGGAACATCACATGCAGAGTTTCTGAACATTGCCCAATCATTTCATATCATTCCAGTACTTCCAAGCTCATTCCCACCAGAAAGACTGATGGCTTAGCCATCAGACTCTGTGGGAGCCAGAAGCATGGGTCTCGATTCTTTCAGAGAGGCTAAATTGCTGTAGTCAGAAGGTTTGAAATATCAGCCAAGCGGGCCACTGACCTCCCAAATTTCATGCATCCATCATATGAATTTCCCTGAGCTGAGGAGCCAGAGGTTGGGAGACTCCTGACAGGAACACAGAAGAAGGCTGGGCTGCAGGATGCTACTGGATTATGGGAACTGCTGCTGAGCTGGGAAGACTGGCATGGGGTTCTGCTTAGCAACCCTCACTTCCTCACCCTCCCTTAGCCTAGAGCCAGTTGCAGACCTAGCCATGAGGTAGGATGGCCCCAGGCCGCATACACCTCCTTATTCTTGTTTTGCTTGCCAGCTGGGAAAGGAGAGAAAGTGAGCCAGCAGGCGGTGCTGCTGGTGGCTATGGACCTTGGGCTCTAGTGTAATGAGGCAGCGAGAAAATGGTGTGGCTGCATCCCATTTCTAGTGGCTGTTTTAGGAATGCCTGCCTGTAACTTTCCTTGCCATTTAAACCCAAATCCAGAGAGGTGCTAATCGTCTGCTAAGCACCACAAATCCCGTTGACTTCTATGGGGGCGGCACGTGCTTTAAAGGTGCTCAGCACATTTCAGAATTTGGCTCCTAGTAGGCATGCATCAAGAGACAATTAGCTCTTAAGTTGGTCCATGGGACCAGCCCACCGGGCAACTGCGCAGTTACCTGGCAGCCTAGGCTGGCTCAGCCAGTCAGAGTAGTTGCTTTCAGGATAACAATCGTGTCTTCAGGTGATAAGAGACTGGGTTAGTTCTAAAATGAAAGTTAAATCTTGTCCACTCTATGGGTCTGTAACACTGCCTGCAGTGACTCAAGAGCAAGAGTACTAGCCTCCAGGCAGACTGTTAAGAACCAGGGCACAAACCCCAAATTAGTGGGGAGTTCCATACTTAGATGTCACCAATTATCAAACATAAACTCCTCCGGCACTATGACAGCCTTAACATGCAGTCACAGACAGCCCCCTTGGATATTCCGATCTAGCTTCTGCCCAGCTGAGCGAACCTTTGCAATAGATGGTCTCTTACACCAAGAATCATGGCAATATTCAGGTTACTCCCAGTCCCAAAGGACCAGTTACTTACCTAGGTCAATTGCACATTAGATCTCACACCAAAGACAACACTAGAAGCCAGTCCTATAATAAACTATATGAAAAGATTTATTAAATAGGAAAAGGAAACTAGAGTTATTTACAACATTAAAGGAGGTAAACAGATACACAAATGAGTTACAGTCTTAAGTTTCAAAAACTAATAGAAGCTTTTATAATCAGCAAACTCTACATGTCCTAAACTAACCCAGGCTAATCAGCGGAGGATCTCTCTGTCATGCCGAAATACCCATTGCCTCCCCGCCCCAAGTCCAAGCAGCATAGAGATCCCAAGTTTGTCTGGGGTTTTATTCCCTTCCTGCCATGTCCTCTGAGCTGCAAACTCAGCTGATGGGAGGTGTCCACTTACACGACTCATCTTCATGGAGGGGAGGGCAGAACAAGTCTTTTATCCTCTTGTTGGCAGCACATAGGGAAATTCCAGTTGCAAAGTCCCACAATAGTCCATCTGGTATCAATGGATCTTTTATTTTGGGAAGGGTGTAACCCCTTCTGTTGAAGATCAGCCCCTCACACTAATTAATGGATCTCTCTTGTGTGGTTTACACGGTCACATAGGCTCACAGTACAACCGCTCAACTATTACCTTACAATGTGGGATACAGGTGTTATACGGGAGAATAATGCAAGCAGCAATGCCCAAGCATTGAATAAAGTTAACACTAAACACATTCTTTAATGCCTATTTTAACAATACTAACACACAGGTGAGCCAGACTGATTCCAGCTGTGTGTTTGTTAGTGTTCGACCGAGACCGGGTGTGTGGGGGGGGAGGGAGGGAGGGAGAAGAAATGACACGTTGGCAAGAGTTGGCACCTGTCAGCCACCATCACAATCTGTATTCAAAGTTAAACTGTTTTTTGTTAAGCTAGTTTAAGAATCAATTTACACCAATGCAAACTCCTATGTGGACATTTTAAAATCAGTTTAAAATTGGCTTATATCGATTTAGTTTTCATTGATTTGTTGTATCAGAGGGGTAGCTGTGTTAGTCTGTATACACAAAGACAATGAGGAGTCCGGTGGCACCTTAAAGACTAACAGATTTATTTGGGCATAAGCTTTTGTGGGTAACAAACCCACTTCTTCAGATGCAACCTGAAGAAGATGCATCTGAAGAAGTGAGGTTTTTTACCCACAAAAGCTTATGCCCAAATAAATCTGTTAGTCTTTAAGGTGCCACCGGACTCCTCGTTGTTTTTATTGATTTGTTGGTGGCTTCAGCTAAACAGATATAAGTAAGGTGAAAATTGAATTAAGAGCATCCACATAGGGTTTTGGACTGATTTAACTAAATCAGTTTAAAATCAACTGGTGAAGAGAGATAAGGCCTAAATCTGCTGACTTCAGTGGAGTTACTCCTGATTTACACCAGCGTGAGATCAGAATCAGGATCTATCCCTATTCAGCAAAGTATGTAAGCACATGATTAACATTACGCTCATGTTTATTTCTCATTGATCATTCCGATTTTAAAGCCACTCAGTAATCATTTTGTACTGGGGTTTAACAAAAAAAAATAATTTTTTTTTGACCAGCTATAGTCAGAGTATTTTGTTGAAAAATAGCTTTGTTGAGAAACAAACAAAAAACCAACCAACCAAACAAAAAAATGGAAAGCAAAAACTGAATTTTTTGGTTTAAAATTTCTGGGTTTTGGTATTAGAAAACTGAAAATATTTACCAAAACCTGAGGCTTCCAAAAATTGGTTTTGAACAACAAAGGTTTTTCATTAAACTAAAATATGTTCGTGAAGAGTTTTGGAGATAATTTCTCCAAATTTCCCATGAGAAAAGTGACATTTTTTCAATCAGCTCTAGCAACAATAGATGGGGGCAGAGCAATTGAGAGCCTCAATATTCAAGAATTTGAATTCAAGTGATCAATAAAATATTTAGAGGGATATTTTCAAAAGCACCCAAGATATTTAGGAGCACAAGCCCCTCTGAAAGTCAATGGGATTTTGGCTCCTAAACCCATTAGGCACTTTTGAAAAATCTCCCCCTTAATCCCTTTTTATAGATTATAACAAAAATGTTTAGATCAGCATTTACTATGCCTATAATTGAAATAAAAATATTTGCAGAGTATTTTTTTCCCTTGTGAAATCTCTCTAAAAGTTAGCAGATGGTATTATAGTACCTTATACTTAAAGGAAAAGAGTCTAACAGGAAAAACTCAAGCCAAATCTCAAACTCTTATGCAACACATGTTATGTGTTTCCTCTGAAATGTGAGATATTTACAGAAACGAGGCTTGCAATACGACTTTGTCATGTCCCTCGTGTGACATGGCCTTGTCCAGAACGGTGTGTACCTCAGAGTCCTTCCCACTTCAGTGAAAGGGCTGTACCTCTTTACAAGTTCTGGCCTTGCCACTCAAAGTGCTATAGATGCCAATATACATAAGTACGCCCCTACCAAATTCATGATCCAGTTTTGTAAATTTCATGGTCATAGCATTTTAAAAATCTTGGATTTCATGGTTTCAGATATTTAAATCGTAAATTTCATGGTGTTGTAAGTGTAAATACATGGATATGTATTTTAAAACAGCAAAATATAAACATGTAAAGCCCTTAAATCAGCATTTCTCAATTTGGGGTTCCTGACCCAAGAGGGGGTAGCAAGGCTGTTGTAGGAGGGGTCGCAGTATTGCCACCCTTACTTCTGCATTGCCTTCAGTGCTGGGCAGCCAGAGAGCAGCTGTCCAGACACCCAGCTTTGAAGGCAGCACTGTCATCAGCAGCAGCGCAGAAGTAAGGGTGGCAATACCATACCATGCTACCCTCACTTCTGTACTGCTGCTGGCGGCAGCGCTGCCTTGAGAGCTGGGCGCCTGGCCTGCAGCCGCCACTCTCCAGCCGCCCAGCTCTGAAGGCAGTGCAGAAGTAAGTTTGGCAATACCGCGATCCCCCTAGATTGGCCTTGCAGTCCCTTTTGGGTCAGGATCCCCAGTTTGATAAACACTGTGTACTTTTGTATACTTTTCCCTATAGTAAAATAGTATAATAGGGTAAAAGTACACAAAAGACCAGATTTCACAGGAGAGATGAGTTTTCACGGCCTGTGAAACATTTTTCACGGCCATGAATTTAGTAGGGCCCTATACATAAGCATGAGCATCTTCCTGGAAGTATCAGAGGGGTAGCCGTGTTAGTCTGGATCTGTAAAAAGTGACAAAGAGTCCTGTGGCACCTTATAGACTAACAGACGTATTGGAGCATAAGCTTTCCTGGGTGAATACGTCTGACGAATGCGTCTGACGAAGTGGGTATTCACCCACGAAAGCACAGGCTAGCTTGAATCCAGCTAGCACAGGGAACGATAGCAGGAAAGTCAATGCAGTGCGGGCTTCAGTGCAGATAATACAAGTGTGGCACAGATTCTGGGTATATACTCTGCATGCTAACCTATGTACCCAAGGTCTGTGCCACACTTCTGTTGGAGAGTATGTCTACACAGCTGTTGTCCATGTGAGATGGATTCAAATTACTCATAGACTCATAGACTCATAGACTTTAAGGTCAGAAGGGACCATTATGATCATCTAGTCTGACCTCCCGCATGATGCAGGCCACAAAAGCTGACCCACCCACTCCTGGAATTATTCTCTCCCTTGACTCAGCTGTTGAAGTCCCCAAATTGTGATTTAAAGACTTCAAGTCGCAGAGAATCCTCCAGCAAGCGACCCCTGCCCCATGCTGCGGAGGAAGGCGAAAAACCTCCAGGGCCTCTGCCAATCTACCCTGGAGGAAAATTCCTTCCCGATCCCAAATATGGCGATCAGCTGAATCCCGAGCATGCGGGCAAGATTCTCCAGCCAGACCCTCCGGAAAAAGTTCTCTGTAGTAACTTTTAATATCCCATCATTGACCATTGTTACTAATTACCAGCGATGACATGTTATTGACCTATTGACTAAAATCACGTTATCCCATCAAACCATCCCCTCCATAAACTTATCAAGCTTAATCTTAAAGCTCACCCAGTCAAGACCCCCAATTTGAGAAGTGTCCAGCTTTTGCTGTGTAGACATACTCTCCATCCCATACATTTACAATGGTGGGCATCAGACAGGTCAAGCGAAGATCAAAACAGAACGCATCTGATCCCAGCCGCGTAGGACGACCTGGACCTAAATCCTCCTCCTATAGGCTTCACTGGGTTAAGTTTTTCCCCACACAGGGAGCAGAAAGAGGCTTTCAGTCAGAATGGGCCTTTGTAGTCCATCTCTAGCACATATACTACAGATGTTAGGACTGTGGGACACTCCCTGCTGCCCTGCTTTTCTCAGAAACATGCCTGTAGCAGGGTGAACACCAGCTCCAGCCCGGAAGGGGTTGAAAAAGCCCTGCAGAGGGCTGGGGCTGGGCAAGGGAGTAAAACCCTGGCTGATTGGTGGAATTGGCTGCAGCTGGGGCCACGCCCCAAACTAAGCAACTGGGCCTTATAAGAAGGTCAGGGAAGCCAGAAGCTCAGGAGTCTCACTCTGACTGGAGAGGGAGACAGGCCTGGCTGCTGGGGCACTCACCTGCAGACCTAGAGTGAGGCAAGGCTGGGGAAAGGCCTTAAGAGCTGGGAAGCCCTAGGCCAGCAACTCCCCAGGCTGCAGGGCCTAGTCTTAGGCCCACCTAGGTATTGGGCTTGCAGAGGGGCAGCCTGAGGGTGGGTAAAGGCAGCCAGTCCAAACCCCTTTGCCTATGATGAGTGGCTGATACTGCAGTCTGCCCCAGTGAATGGGGGCTAGATGGAGACTGGGCAGTAGCCAAAACTGAGGCGAAGTGGGGATAGTGGGTGGGGAAACCCAGAGAAAGTGAGGTACTGCTGGGGGGCAACACCCAAGACAAGGGCACCGGGGTCCTGGGAGGGACACGGGGGGCCAACGGCAAGCGGATCACTGGCCTGCAGAGGGCGCTCCTGGGTCAAAGAGCAATTCCCGAGGACAACCAGTAGGAGGCGCCACAGGGGTGAGTCTGCGCCAGCTTACAATGCCCATTCAGTGTTCACCTGTTTTTAGATTGTGAAAACAAGGCCTTAAGCCTGGGCAAAAAGGTGTTGGGTTAACTAGCCTGTGTTCAGCTAAGACATGGCAAGTCGGCAGCTGGAGTTAAAACGTACAGGGAAGCCCTGGAGTTTAACTCGGGGTGCTCACCCAGGTTGAAAACGGCGTTGCCAGGTCTCCACCGCTAGTTTAACTCAGGATGCCTAACCCAAGTTAAGAACACACGTTTTCTTTGCTGTGTAGACATACCCTACATGGGATGCCTAGTCGAACGTGACTGGCCAACCTGTGTGAAAAACTACAAGCTGCCTTCTCTTCACTAAGATTTTGCTTTGTATTAATTACCACCCGTCGCCTGATTTAAGAACACCTAGTGATGCCATGGCCGAAGTGTGGGATACTTGTATGAAAAGTCAGGATGGGAAAGCACGCAGCACTGTCTGCTCATGTTGGAGTCAAGGGTGAAACTCCAGTTGGAGCAAACTTAAGCCAACACTGAGTGCCTTGGAACATCCTATCCTCAGACCTGAGTTTTAAATACCTGCATTTTGTTTACATTTGTGTCTGCTCAGATTGAAACAGCAACCAAAAACAAAAAAAAATGCAGAGTGGAAGTCTCAGCAGAATGAAGCACTGGGACTTGTTAGATTAGTCCCCATGAAATAACAGCTCTTGAGTGTCAAAGAAACCTGTCATTTGCTAAAATGAAACATGGTTTGCAAGCTGTGTAAAAACAAGGAAAAGCATTACAACTGGTTGTCAACGTGGGTAGAGATCCCAGGAGCTGAAAGTCAGCAATCATTCAATCATTCCTCTCCTCCACAGCCCCCTCTGCATGCCCAGAATTTCTAAATTAAGGCTGGGATGCTTAAATGAGTAAGGGACCCAGCTGTAAAGAAAGAAACTTCTGATTAAGACATATAATGAGCCAAATAGGGAAGAAATGAAAAGCTAAAAGGAAAACAAATGAGAGTTAAAAAAGGGAAAGCAAACAGTTTGGGACCACAGCTGGTGGAAAACCCACACAATTTAGAATTGACACTAAAATGCACCCGTTTTTTGTGAAAATTGTAACATGCGTGATCAACCCTCCCCCACCCCCCAATTGGCTCTACTTAAGACCTATCCACCTGAGAGATCACCTCTCCCACTAGTTAATCAATCATGTTTATTATGATAGTGCTCTGGAACCAGCTAATATCAGGACCCCTGTGATGCTAGACACTACAAACACAGCAGTAGACGGTCCCTGCCTTGAAGAGCTTTCAAGCTGAATAGAGGAGGGACACACAGGGCAGGGGAAAGGGTTGATCATCAGTGGGATGATAGCAAACAGCTTTTTAGTTCCATTATGTCAAACCCGGACTCTCCCTGCTATCCGACGACAGCAGAAGGGTGGGAACTGGAGTCCCTGTTAGTATAAACAGGAAGGGCTGCTGTGGTGGGGAAGGATTCTCTGTGAGGGCCCTGCAGCTTTGGAATTTACTCCACACCATGGTCCACGATGCCCCAATGTAGCTTCAGAGCACGCTGCATGGAAGACGGGCCCCATGTTCCCGGGAATCTGCAAATGGAAGAGAATAGGGGTGATGGTGACTAGTTGGAGAGTAAGATAGTCAGCTCTTTCGCTGCCTCATTTGCTGGTTTGGGTCACAATAGAGGATATAGCAGCTGTTAATTAAGTTGGCAGGGTCCCCCCCCCCCATCTACTTGTAAATAATGTTGAAGGCATGTAGAGTATGGATACAGGTGACCAGAGCTGGAGAAATTTTTTTGGACAAATAGTTTATTCATCAAAAATATTGCTGTTTTGTTTGGCCTGAAACCACATGCAAATTTGACAAATAATTTTGGCCATTCACAAAAGCGCTAGGAGGAAGGTAGTGTTGATGTTTCTTTCTCTTTAGCCTAAAGGTTAGGGCATTTACCTGCAGCGTGGGGGAGACAGGTTCAAATTCCTGCTCTGGAATATACCACAAGGGAGTTTTTTGGAGACTCAAAATCAGAAAATTTTCAGGTTCAGTTTGACTGACTAAAATTCTCAGCGTTTTGGGATAGTCACTGAACCAAAACCTCAGTTACTCACCCAACTCATCAGGTGACTGCGATGCTTCCCAGAAGCACCTCACTACCACCAGCCCTGAGCATGAAGGATCCTTGTCCATGTTTGCAGGGTCAGCTCCCCAACCCCACAGCCATGGGCAACACAGGCCCTCCCCTCCAGGCCTCACAGACCCCGCTGTCGCTCTGCGGGATACCGATAGGCACATGCCAGCCTGCCGGGCCGAGCATCTCCAGCCCGTTCCACTGGACACTCACAGTATTCACCAATCCGCAGCTTTCAGAGTGGCCGTACACCCCAGCTCACCCGTTCCACCTCAGATCACCGCTCCACTCAACTCTCAGCACTTTGCTTTGTTAAATAAACTTGTCCTTCATTTCACCATAAACAAACGTGAGAGATTGGGGCAGCAGGATTGGTTCCATATGAAATAAAATCATTACACGCATTCTAGAGCCTAGACGAATTAACTAGATGCTCTCGTGTCTCCAAGTATTGCTCACCCAAAATCCTCCCAGCGCTTCACAGCCAGGCAGGCCGTGAGCCTTCTCTCAGGCATGCTGTTAGCTTGCCTCCTAGGTGAAGGATTCACTGCGGCTCTTTGAGCTCCAGGATATGCCAGACCAGTCCTTTGTCCTTCTTCATAACCAGGATCTGAGAGGCTCACAGTCCTGAGTTGCGTCTGAAAAATTATTTCTTTTTTTCACATGTTGTGTTACTTATTTTCTACAGCTCCCTTGAATCATTTGAAGGATTTCGTATTTTTACAGTAGGTGGCAGTGTTGCAGTGGAACTACATTTCAAAGGCAAAACAAAATATGTGCCCTCTACACTGCCTGGCCCAAAGGACGCAAGGTAGAGTGGTAGCATGTTTACATACTATTAATCAAGGTCAAAACCAGGTTGAAATTGGCATTGACTGCCCAGTCGAGTAATTCTTCAGTGTATAGTGATCTATTCTAAAATTAGAGCAGCAAAGAGTCCTGTGGCACCTTATAGACTAACAGACGTATTGGAGCATGAGCTTTCGTGGGTGAATACCCACTTCGTTGAAAGCTCATGCTCCAATTCGTCTGTTAGTCTATAAGGTGCCACAGGACTCTTTGCTGCTTTTACAGATCCAGACTAACACGGCTACCCCTCTGATACTCTAAAATTAGAGACGCTAACAAAATTAATAGTGGACTTTTTTCTCTTCTTTCAGTGACTATAAAAATTAAGTTAGGTTTATTTGCATGCTTGGATAATTAACTATGTGAGTCTGATCATTTACACGAATGCCACTTGATACCTCTCTGGCAGCACAGAAGGGCCTTAAAGTGAGCATGAATGGGATGTGTGCCCACTTTAGTGTCCCGTTACATGGCCAGATCAGTGTAAAGTTACCGTAATGCAAATGAGAATTGGGCCCGTTTGGATTTAAGTGGAGGATTCCGTTCCAATCTTGCAGTTTTTGGGGGGCCGTCAGTGGTCAGCTATATTATGTTAAAAGCCAGTCAAAATTCAGCTGCAGCTTGATCCATTTGTAGCTTTCCAGGTCTCCTGTTTGTTGCTGGGCTGGCAGGCCCCCAGCACGCTGGTTTCTATCAGTGACAGACAGGAAGGCTGTTCCCAGCTTGGTGAACCATAAGTAGCAAGCAGGACATCAGATGCAAATCTGTGTCTCTGCAGAATATGTTCTTCCCACCACTTCCAGATTTGCCATGTGCTTGGCAGTCATGGTGTAATGGACAGTCCCGAGGTGGCTCATCTGAGAATCCTTGGACAAACATTTTTTACCACTGTACTTAATCCCACTGGAAATCCACAGACACACACTAAGGCCTGGTCTACACTACGAGTTTAGGTCTAATTTAGCAGCATTAAATCGACTTCTGTAAAATCGCAGTAATTTCGTAGTGTAGACATACCCTAAGGCCTTGTCTACACTACGAGAGTACTTCGATTTTAGTTAATTCGACTATGTGGAATCGATATTACAAAGTCGAACGTGTGTGTCCACACTAAGGACAGTAATTCGACTTTGTGAGACTTTGTGAGTCCACACTAACGGTGCAAGCGTCGACATTGGAAGCGGTGCACTGTGGGCAGCTATCCCACAGTTCCCGCAGTCCCCGCTGCCCATTGGAATTCTGGGTCGAGCCCCAAATGCCTTCTGGGTAAAAAAATGTGTCGAGGGTGCTTTTGGGCGCCTGTCGTCATCCGTCCGTCACTCCCGCCCTCCCTCCCTCCCTCCCTCCCTGAAAGCGCCGGCGGGAAATCAGTTCGCGCGCTTTTCTGATTACTGACAGCACGGACGCCACAGCAGTGCGAGCATGGATCCCGCTGCGACCATCGCTGCAGTTGTGGCAGTTCTCAACGCCTCGCAGCTTCTCATCCACCTGTACCAGAGGCAGCTGCAGATCAATCATGAGAGGAGGCTACGGCACCACCGTGACGGCATGAAGTCTGACACTAGCTCCGACCTCTCAGAGAACATGAGACCCAGCGCCCAGGACATCTCGCTGTCACTGGGTCTTGTGGATACTGTTGAACGGCGATTCTGGGCCCGTGAAACAAGCACGGAATGGTGGGACCGCATAGTGCTGCAGGTCTGGAATGAATCCCAGTGGCTGCGCAACTTTCGCATGCGGAAGGGTACTTTCCTCGAACTGTGTGAGTTGCTGTCCCCTGCCCTGAAGCGAAAGGACACCCGGATGCGGGCAGCCCTGACTGTCCAGAAGCGAGTGGCCATAGCCCTCTGGAAGCTCGCAACGCCAGACAGCTACCGGTCCGTCGCTAACCACTTTGGTGTGGGCAAGTCTACCATGGGGGTTGCTGTCATGCAAGTAGCCAAGGCAATCGTCAAGCTACTGCTATCTAAGGTAGTGACCCTGGGAAACGTGGAGCTCATCATAGATGGCTTTGCCGAGATGGGATTCCCAAACTGCGGTGGGGCTATAGATGGGACTCACATCCCTATCCTGGGACCGGACCACCAGGCCAGCCAGTACATCAACCGAAAGGGATACTTTTCCATGGTGCTGCAAGCACTGGTGGACCATCGGGGACGGTTTACTAATATCAACGTTGGATGGCCTGGCAAGGTTCATGACGCTCGGGTTTTCAGGAACTCTGGTCTGTTTAGACGGCTGCAGGAAGGTCTTTACTTCCCGGACCACAAAGTAACTGTTGGGGATGTGGAGATGCCTACAGTCATCCTCGGGGACCCTGCATACCCGCTAATGCCCTGGCTCATGAAGCCCTACACTGACGCACTGGACTCAGGGAAAGAACTATTCAACTACAGGCTCAGCAAGTGCAGAATGGTGGTGGAGTGTGCTTTTGGCCGTCTCAAGGGGAGATGGAGAAGCCTACTCACTCGCTGTGATCTCAGCGAGACCAATATCCCCATTGTGATAGCTGCTTGCTGTGTGCCTCACAATTTGTGTGAGAGCAAGGGGGAGACCTTTATGGCGGGGTGGGAGGTTGAGGCAAATAGCCTGGCTTCTGATTACGCCCAGCCAGACAGCTGGGCGATTAGAAGATCCCAGCGGGACGCGCTGTGCATCAGGGAGGCTTTGAAAGCCAGGTTCCTGACTGAGCAGGGTCTCCAGTGACTGTTTACTTTGTGGACACAGATGCTGAACCTGCCCCCGTTTCTTTACCCAGTTACTGTTGACTATCCTTCCAAGTTACATACCCCCTTCCCCACCTTCCCAACAAATAAAATCTGTTCCGTTTTGTTAATGAACAAAGTTCTCTTTCTTACTGTTTTCGCGGGAATGTTTTAAACCGGGGACGCAGACTGTGGCGGGGGGCGGGTTTAGTGTTCTGATGCAAATGATGCTTCTAAACTCCGGGAATGACAGGCTCCGCAGTGCTGGATTGGTTGTTTCAACGCAGCCTGCCAGCAGTCCTGGGCGGGACTGCGTGTATGTGTCGGCCAAGTGACTTTCTGGCAGGGGGCGGAGGGTAACAGACCCCCTGCTGCGTGGCTCTGTGATCCAGGATAAGGACCGCGGCATAAGATCTCTAACTGCCCTCCCCCGCCACAAAGTCACAGATCAACCCCCTCGCACCCCAGAACATGAAAACCGCCTCCCAGACTGACCAGGGCAACTGGTGACTGCACTGTGTATGTGTCCTGATGCTGGACCTGCCCCCGCCTCTGTAGCCTGCTACAGGTGACTGTCCTGTCCAAGTAACAAACCCCTTCCCCCCCTTCAGACAGAATCCCCTCTAAAAGACACTCTCGGAAACAGTACTTAACAGAAACAGATGTTTTATTATGAACCGCACATGAAAAGGGGGGGGAGGAAACTTGGACGTGGGCTAGTGTGAGATGGGTAGGAAAGGACTTTTCAAACTTTGTGGAACGAGAGCCTTCCAGTGCTGCAGCAGTGTGCAGGGGCCGACTGAAAGTTTTAACGCCCTTGCCGCCCCTCCTTCTTTGGACTTTTGGTGAGGGGGGTGTGGGACTTGGTGGCAGGGGAGGGCGGTTAGAGATAGACAGCAGCAGGGCTCTGTCCTCCTGCCTCCGGTCTTGCAGAACATCCACTAGGTGCTGGAGCGTCTCCGTTTGCTCCCTCATTAGTCCAAGCAGGGTTTGAGTAGCCTGCTGGTCCTCCTGGCGCCACCTCTCCTCCCGTTCCATGACTGCTCTGTGCATTTGTGACAAGTTCTCCCTCCACTGTGTCGTCTGGGCTGCCTGCTCTCGTGAGCACTCCATAAGTTCATAAAACATGTCTTCACGCGTCTTCCTCTTCCTTCTCCTAATCTGCGCTAGCCTCTGGGAGTGTGATGCCAGGCTGGGTTGGGAGACGTTCGCAGATGTGTCTGTGGGAATGGGAAAAAGGGAGTGAATTCCTGAGACAGATAAATGAAGTTGCTAACAAAGAACATAGTCTTTCTCTGTGAACAACACCATGCACTGGACCTTTCACATGCGCACTCAGGACAAGGTCGAATTTTCGGCCCTCGCCTTCAGTGCCTGGGGTCCTGCAGTTGCGATCAGAGAAGCGTTGCAGGACACCTCTTCTTCTGTTGCAGGAAAGCATGGTAAGCCGTAGACTTGTGGCAGCTTAAAAATGTAATAGTAGCACTGGGCTCCTTTCGCACTGAATGCAAGGCCACTCTCTGCTGGCAGCAATCAGGGAAGCATGAGCTCTGCCCCTGTCCCACCACCTCGCGGCTGTCCCCGGGAAAGCTCCCTGTATGCTGCCCCTCTGCCGCCTCCACCGCATGGCTGCAAAGCAGTCCCAATACTAACATTCCCCTCCCTAATTTAAAGCAGGGTGTCATGTGTGATATTACTCTCATGAGGATCTCGGAGACCGAGAGGGGAAGGATGCTTCGGGAGACCATGCAGAGGCCAGGGCCGTATGCCGCCATGCTGTGCCGTGCCATGATCCCGGACTACCTAATGGACTCATGGCGTGGGAACGTGTGTTACCATGGTGGACCGAACAAGATCGCCCTGCCGCGGAACCTGATGCGCATGCTTGAGCGGTACCTCCAGGAGAGCTATGCCGAGCTATCCCAGGAGGACTCTCTGTCCATTCCCGGGCACATTGACCGGCTTTTCCTTTAAGTGCAGCATAAGGGACTACAGAGTGGAGCGTCCTGTGGTGGACTAATCATGAATATCCGGACATTATTTGATTTTTTATACATAGTTAGGACTAAATAGTTGACTAAGCCAAATAAATCATGAACACCAAATTGCTAATATCGTTAATATTCCTGTTTTGTTATAAATAAAAGTTTCTATGTTTAAATGAGTGAATGAAAAGCCCATTCTTAACAATATAAATATTCCAGTTATGTTAAAATGAAATGTTTAGATGTTTAAAGCACTCACTGCTTGATCCTTCCCCTGATTCGGTGTCCGGGGTAAGGGCTGTGGACGGTTGGTAGGGGATCTCGGTAAGGGTGATGAAGAGCTCCTGGCTGTCGGGGAAATCAGCGGTGCAAGCGCTGTCGACTGCCTCGTCCTCCTCATCTCCTTCCTCATCTTCCCCGTCAGCTAACATTTCCGACGAGGAACCGGCCGTGGACAATATCCCATCCTCGGAGTCCACGGTCACTGGTGGGGTAGTGGTGGCGGCCGCACCTAGGATGGAATGCAGTGCCTCGTAGAAACGTGATGTGTGGGGCTGGGATCCAGAGCGTCGGTTTCCCTCTTTGGTTTTTTGGTAGCCTTGTCTCAGCTCCTTGATTTTCACGCGGCACTGCGTTGCATCCCGGCTGTATCCTCTCTCTGCCATGGCTTTAGAGATCTTCTCATAGATCTTTGCATTCCTTCTTTTGGAGCGCAGCTCTGAAAGCACGGACTCATCGCCCCACACAGCGATGAGATCCAAGACTTCCCGATCAGTCCATGCTGGGGCCCTCTTTCTATTAGATTGCACGGCCAACTCTGCTGGAGAGCTCTGCATCGTTGCCAGTGCTGCTGAGCTCTCCACGCTGTCCAAACAGAAAATGAGATTCAAACTGCCCAGACAGGAAAAGGAATTCAAATTTTCCCGGGGCTTTTCCTGTGTGGCTGGTCAGAGCATCCGAGCTCGAAGTGCTGTCCAGAGCGTCAACAGAGTGGTGCACTGTGGGATAGCTCCCGGAGCTATTAGCGTCAATTTCCATCCACACCTAGCCTAATTCGATATTGCCATTTCGAATTTAGCGCTACTCCTCTCGTTTTCGAGGAGTACAGAAGTCGAATTTAAAAGAGCTCTATTTCGAACTAAGTAGCTTCCTGGTGTGGACGGGTGCAGGGTTAATTCGATGTAACGGCGCTAAATTCGACATAAACTCCTAGTGTAGACCAGGCCTAAGAGTGCTTCCAGTGCAAGGAACAATTGCTTTCTGTTCTATTACACCCATAGAGATCACATGGCAGGGTAGTTATTATCCGTATAATGCCCAAAGTGTGCCCCAGTAGGCCCTCTGTAGACAAATTATGACAATAAACTAGATTCCATACTGGAGTTACCCTGGATTCCAATTGGTGGAATTGATTTGAGGTCAGAATCTGGGGTCAGGTAAGACAAGATCCCTGCCTCAAAGAACTCACTATGAAGAGCCAGACTCTCACATTAAAGAATATCTTCTTCCTCAAGCTGTCCGTTGATCTCAGTGGAACTCATTGAGGAGTAAGGTGGCAGAATCTGACCCAATCTGACGAAGAAGGATGGGTTGACGGGAAGCAATCAATCAGTGATCATGGCATGAAGTTTAGCACCGCCTGATAGGAAATCAATTAAGAACCAATTGTCTGTTTTGTTAACACTTCTTTGAGGGGAGACTAAGGTTAATAGACCTTAGAAGTGCATAGGTAGTTTGTCCATGGATCTTGCCAATCCTATCAGAATGATTAAAAAACTACTACTCCACACAATTCTAGAGAAAGGACCCAAATACACTTTCCCCAGTGATTTAAATCCACAAAATGGCAAGGAGAAAAGAGCCACTTTGTTCTTAGCCTAGGTGGTCTTATAAGAGACTAAATACAGATTTGTCCCTGGTTTTCAAATGGATCCATACAGGTTCCTTTGCTCCATTTTGATCCCTTAGCTAGGATTGGGAGTCCTTGGTACTCTAAAAATAACCATTTCCAACAAGATCAATAGAAACAAAATTAAAAAGCAGGTTTTTTAAAGTGTTGGGTCGTAAGTTCAGATATCCTTTACCATAAAAATATGCTACACAAAAGGCACATGTAGCACATATGCTTAAACAATTATGCTATTTAAAATATTGGTAACCATCAAAATCCCCCCTGGGCTTAATTGCTTTCTAGCTTATAATTTGGGAATGGATTTTAGTATTGAAATTAAAGGGCCACTACAGCATTTGAAATGTTTCTACTGTTGGGAGGTTGGGTTTTCTTGCCCCAAAATCCCATTGAATTTGTGGGAGTACCACATGCTGAATGAAGCTGGAATAAGATCACAGGGTGAAATCATCAAGCTGATGGCAGTGCACATAGACAATGAAGGCCTGAGTATTGACACAGACCCATGCTGGTGTACCATAAACCTACCAAAGAAATTGATATGAATTGTTTCAATCTCTCCATTCTAAACACTGCTGGTAATTGAGTGTGTGTGTGTGTGTGTGTGTGTGTGTCAGACTATATAATCCATTAAATCTGTCAGGTAAAACCACCAGTGACTGGTTTACAGGGGAAGAGAAGTCACATTTTAAAGGGAAAAAAAGGTCAAATGTACACAATGCCAGATTCTGAGGCGCAGATCCCCAGCTGGTCGGAGATGAAGTCAGTGGAGCTATGGTCGTTCACACCACTGACCATCTGCCCAAACTCCTTCTCCAGTTAGTTATATCCTACCAAGTAGCCGCTTTGATTTCAGTGGAACTAGTCAGGTTGCAAAAAACAATTCAGTGTGAGTAAGAGTATCGGAATCTGGCCCAATAGGCAATGAGGAGAAAAAAGGAACACGCTCCATTTGACTGAGAAATACAAGTCCAAATGCTGTGGCATTTTTAAGACACCCAAGGCAACAAAGCAAATTTGATTTGAAGTGCATCCTACCTCATACCTGAGCTAGAGATAGGCATGAGCAGTAAGAGTTTGGGTCTGGATCCAAACTCCAGGGGATGCTTAGCTCTAAGGGTTTTGACTGGGTCATTAGAGACATGACTCAGACAGGAGCATTCCTAAAGTTTGGCAGATGTTTAGATCCAGGATTTTGGATTGGGCCCCATCTCTACTCTGAACAGGGATATAAACTTTCTGGGCCAGATTCTCAGCTGGTGCGTACAAAAGTTGACTCATAACAGAGATACTCTCCCTCATAGCTGGGCATGGCATAGCATAGCCAGCCTCTCCTCTCTAACACCTCCTGCTAATGGTCACTCCTGTCCCATGGTGATCTGCCTCTTTCTGCAACTCAGCCCTCTGGGCAGCTCACACTTTAGTTCCACCCTTCTTCCCTCCATGGGCTTTTCATCCCTCTTAAATATCCCTTACTCTGATCTTTTAGTGAACACCTCCCGGTTCTCTCCCTGGCAGTCCAGAGGACGGCTTCCCACCAGAGATTGGCACTACGTCTCTCCTAGCCTCTTACCAGACTTCTGTACTCAGGAGAGGACCCCACAGCTGACTGTTCCCCAAGCCTTCTCTTTGACCACACCAGTCTTGCTAATCTCTAATACCAAGAGAAGAACAACACAGTTATCCTCTCTCCCTATAACACTCTTCTATGCCAGACTTCTCCTCTTTAGAGCAATCACCCAGCTCCTCCTCCAGCTGGGTTTAGATCACCAGTTATGCCTAACACCCCGCCAGATGCTGCCCAGTGGCCTAATTGGGCTCAGGCTTCTGTTAGGCCATGATTAACCAGCTTGGGGTTTACACACCCCATTACATGTTGCTCCACTGGCTTCAGTAGAACTACACCTATTTACATTAACTGAGGATTAGGCCCATTCCCTCTCCCCTTATTCAGCTATCTTCCCCACCTCTCATTTTCTCTCGTCTCTCCCTCCTATCATACATTGCTCTGTGATAATCTGTGATAAACAGCTCAGAAGCATCAACTGTCAGGACAATGTATTCACAGGTAACGGGGAGCCCATGGAGAAAGCAAGGTTTCTGCTTATCTCAGAGTGAGAGTCTAAGTGGAAAAAGTTTGGGAGACTCTGTGGTTTATCCATTCCCAGGCAGTCTCAAATCCTGCTTCAGCTGCAACCAATGGCAGTTTTGCTATTGATTTCATTGGGAAGGCAAGAGGCCCGTAATACACCTTCATAAATGCATGTGCTTATGCTAGTCTCCCCATTCGTCCTGTTTGTTACACCCACGGGTTGAGTCTAGTATTACTGAGACTGAAGTTTTTCCGGGCAGGGACTGTCTTTTACTCTGTGTCTATACAGTGCCTAGCACAATAGGACCCAGATCTAGGTTGGGGCCTGTGGGCACAATAATATATAATAATAAAATAACTAGCTCTCATATAGTGCTTTTCATCAGCAGATCCCAGAGTGCTTTGCAAGCTTTCATGTACTTATCCTCACAATTCCCCTGTGAGCTAGGGCAGTGCTGCTATCCCCATTCTGCAGGTGGGAAACCGAGGCACAGAGAGACTGAGGCCCAGATCTTCAATAGTATTTAGGCTTAGGATTTCAATAGAATTTGGGAGCCTACATTTCTTTGAAGATCTGACTTGCCCATGGTCAGTCTGTGGTGGAGCAGTGAATTGAATCCAGATATCCCACAGTGTAGGCTAATGCCCTAACCACTAGGCCATCCTTCCTCTTAATAAGAATAATCACACTCTGCAAGTTGGCATCTGTAGAAGCTGCTCAGATGCCTGTTCATAACACAGGTCCATCCCAGCTGCGTTAGGCTTATTCACACCACGAAAGCACAAAGCCAGCACATTGCAGGTGCTGCTAGCCGACGCACATGCACTCAGTGAGTTAGCATGTGGACAGATTCCTGGGATGCTTTTGAGGGCCTGAGGTAAAGTGGTTTCTCGAAGATCCTCGTGTTTTCTTCTGGTAGCGGCTCTTCTGTACGGACATGAGCCTGCATTGCTGCCATCCAATGGGAGGGAGAGAAGAGGTCCCACCCCATCACTGTTGTTATGATTATTATTATTTATTATTTGTATTGTGGTAGCACTTAGAAGCCCCTGTCATGGCCCAGTGGATTTTGTTTTTCATTTCAGGCTATTTGGCTGCAGCAATGCTCTCCAGGGAAGAAACATGACAAATGATTTAGTGGCCAGGTCCTCAGCTGGTGTAGATCATTAGCATGAGCTGAAGATTTAGCCCTGTGTTTCTGGCAATGAAGCCATTCCTTTGTAGAAGTTCCAGGTATTAGAACTGAGTAAACATGCCACGTTTTGTCTTACACTAAACTGCTGATTAAACATACATTCTTGCATTCACTCTGTTTCCTAACTGGTTGCTGGCTTTCCACAGCAGAGCAGGGAAAATGGGCAGAAACCTTTTTTTTTTTGGTTGTGGTCAGATATATTGCTCCAGATGTGCCACTGATGTAAATCAATATAGCTCGGTTGAAGCAACAGAACTACGTTGATTTACACCAGCTGAGGATCTAGCCTATTCTATTTACATATGTTCCCCCCAAAGGCATGGCATGCTCTGGTCTGAGATTTTGTTCTACCTCATGCAACCTCAGATCTCTGTCAGATCATCTATATTCTTCCTTGCATGCATTTCTGCTAGTCCAGTCACACAGAAAATCTCACAAGGGGTCAGTGAGAATAGTCAGATTCTCATTAAAAAAAAAAAAAACAGAGAGGAGGACTTTAGAAAAGTCTAACAAGTGGAGGATGTTTAACTCCTTCAGTACACAAAGCAAAGGGGTTAGATTTTGAGAGAAAACTGTATTCAACAGAACAGTTTTTTGGTGAGGAGGAATGTCTTGCTGATTTAGTATTTTTTAACACGTTTCTGATACAAGCTAACCGAGGAATCCAAGTTTTGTCTCACTGTCTAAAACTTGGGTTTTATGTTTTCAGATTGATTGAATTCTCACTCACTGCATCACTAGCCCTTCTCTCGGGGCCAGATTGAACAAAATCTCTGTCTTCTGTACTGTGGAAAATGACACAAATCCCAGAAAATTGATTTTTCCGGGGCTTGTGCGGTTTGTGTAAAAGCCAGACAGAGTTTTGTCCTCAACAATGTTACTTAATGATGGATCACCTATTTCACCAGATCCTCAGATAGCGTAGAATGTGGCTCTGTTGAAGTCAATGGAGCGATGCCAATTTACACCAATTAAGATTCTGGCCCCTCTGTGTTTTCATTAGTCTTTGCAATCTGTATAATGGAGAAGCAAAAACCTGTGGATTACTGTAGAAGGATTTGGGGTGCCTGATCCTTCTCCAGTTGAAATCAATGACAAAACTCCCAGTGACTTCAATGGGAGAAGGGTCGTGCCCTTGGTGCATCATACACTGTTCAGAATGTGCGTTCTCTGGTAACTATTGGCCAGTGCTATAGTGTTTGCCAGTAGTTCTAATTGGGAGAGAGTATTGTTTTACAGTTATAAAAACAGTAATAGAAAGGAAATTAGGGAAAACATGAGCACGACAACAGATTGAGACGACTGATATTTTGTAATTTTAAACAAATACAATACAGATTTTCACAGTTTGGAAAACATGCACACAAAAACTACTACTGTTATGAGAGTTACATGCAACAACAGGGAAACAAGCCCATTAAAAAGGAATAGAGATTAATTTTGGGGGTCTGCCATTTACCTTTGAATTTCCTGCATATTTGCTCTGCTTTACTTTCTCTCAAGGCCTCATGGGATAGCAACTTTCCTTGCTGGTGATCGGGGCTGGAGACAGCTATTTTAGGAGCTTATCACCTTACATCTCTTCAGCATTCAGTGTAGGTGAGCAGCAGACACTTTCTTCCCCTTTTCACAGGTCCCAGTTCCTGCCAAATTTCTGGCGCCAGACGATTAGCAAGGATTAGTGACCCAAAACTCAAGAACTGGCCCAACCTCTTCCCATCCCTCATCTGAACCAGAACTTTAAAGGTTCCAAAAAATTACTTTGGAGATTTGACCATGGTAGCTGCTATGTCCTCAGACAGCCTGGGTGTTACCTCTTTTGGAATGAAATTCTGCGACTTTTTTATGATGCAGTCAATATGAGCTCTCTATACTATAGGTCAAGATTATCAAAAGTGACTAGTGATTTTTGGGTTCCTTAATCTTTGGTTGTCAGTTTTTGGGGCCTGACTTTCAGAGAATACTGACCACTTGCCCTCTGGAAAATCATGCCTCTTGAAAGTGTCTCAAGTTGGGAATCCAAAATCACTAGTTAATTTTGAAAATCTTGACCATATAATTAGTAATGAGTGGATCTTGCAATGTTCAGAGAGGTCAGGCTGACTTTGAATAACCATCCACACTAAGTTATATTTAGCTTGGCATTCCCAACCTCTGGAGTCTGCAAAGTGTCTATCTCATGTGACTTCTGCTTCCAGCCCTGGCCAGAAATGCCCCAAGAAAGTTCTTTCAACTGACGGATTAATGAAGCAGATGTTATCATTTTGTTTGATAGATGTTGATACAGCAGTGACAGGCACTACTACTCTTGCTACCATTATTGAAAAAATTGCACTCTGATTGTTTAGAGAAGACTTTTTCTGTGCTTCAGAGAATCTGAAGCCCGTTTGTTCAAAAAAGGCTATTTTGAATTGTATATCCTATTCTCTATATATAGATTCTTATCCCATCCCTGCAGTATCTGAGTGCTTTCTAGGAGGGCATTAATCAACAGGGCTAACATCCGTCACCTGTGGTTCATTCTCTCTAGCGTCCTTGCACCATGGGGAGAATTGAGGGTTCAGTGGGGTGGTTGTTTTTGTTTTAAATGTCCACACTGCTCAGTGGTTATGTTAGAGAAGGTACATTGAAGATAGGTGCCTAGTACTTGGAGTGGAAGATTTATGATGGCCTATCATCCTGTAGGAGTTCATTCCACACCCTTGGACCAGTCCCCTGCTCAGCTGAACTTGGATACAGCAATGTCTGTTGTATGTTTTTTTTTACATTGGCATGTTTCTGATAGGCCGACTAGCGAGCCAAGTTGGACATAATAGGCTGGGGTAGAACGACTGCCTAAAGCATCAACCCCAGTTCAGTCAAAGAGACACTGTTGTTGTGAAAACTTAAACCAGTGCAGATCGCTGCTCCTTCGGTGATGCTGCTACACGCCGATAATCCAGTGCACGACCTGGTTATTATTTTGTGCGTTTATGGAGACGTCTACACTGGTGTCGGCGTTTAGAGTACAGACATTACATGCCCAGCTAGCAGGGGTATAAATAGTAGTGTTGACTACTGCAGGCACTGCAGGAGAGAAGAGTAGCGTAGGGTGCCCTACCCACCCAAACCCTCAGGGAGATACCCTCCATGGCTCTCAACACACACCCAAGCAATGCATCCTATGTCTACACTGCTACTTTTAGCCCTATAGTGTCCTGTTACCTCCCTACCACAGTGAAAGGCTCTGCCTGGGCATTTTCCCACTGCCTCCCTGCCGCTGGAGCCTTTCACTGAGGTACATGGCTACACACGTAGTGCCTGTAGGCTACACGCCACCCAAAGTGTAGACGTAGCTGATGTAATTCACATGCTTTACACTGAGGCATTTGACTTGGTTTCTCCAGGGGAGGGGGAGACAAAAGCAGTGGGGAGGAGACATGGATCTTAACTGAATCGTTTGTCTCTCTGCAGAGAGCGGGGCAGGGCAACTCAGAAACATCTGGAGCCAGGTCTGGGAGTTGCTAGACATGCTCGGGAGCTGGTGCTAGGTTGTGCAGGAAGCTTTTCATTGTTGGCCACCCACCTGGCAGGTCACACCCTACTCACCCTCAAAAAGCTGATCCAATCAGAGTGCAAGGAGGGGGGAAGGGAAGGGCAGGTGTTCCCGACACATGTGGACTCAATGGCTGATGGATGCAGGACCAGGAGATACGTCAGCTGTGTCTCATGAAATCTAGCACCTGGCGGTTATAGCCTTAGAATGTTAAGCTGCCCTGCAGTAAAATATAAGAAGAAGAAATCAGCGCATCTGGGCCTTTGAAGATTTGGTCTTTGTTGCCACATGTGACTACTCAGCTGTCTCCCACCTGGTGAGATAAAAGGCCAACCAGCAGCTTTTTTAAGGGTGAGAACTGACAGAGGCACTAGGTGAGAGAAGGGAAGGGGAATTGCCACACCGGCTGGAGATACCTGCGGTGGGAGAAGCCAGGAAGGGCCAGGTAGCAGGTCCTGCTTTACCTTTCACCCCACCTTACTCTAGGCTGTCTGAGGCTAGCACAGAGAGTCTTGCATGCTTCCCTACAGAGCCCTCTAACCTACAAGCAGCAGCAGGAAGCGCCCTGAAATTTAAAGTGACAGCTCACAATTTGAAACAATTTTCAATACGCCACAGAGGGCATTGTTTCGAACAACCCTCCTTCCTCTGGGAGGGAGTTTTCCTTGGAGTTCAGTTGTGCTATGAAAGTGTTTTATGAGTGGGGATGGTCTGAATTGGCACATCCCCTTGATGACCTGGCCACACCTGCTTTTTTCAGCCCGTGCCCCCCTTTGGACACTATGCTGGCTGGCTATGGGTGCCCCAAAGAACTAGAGTCAGTTGTAGGTGCTTTGCAGCCTCTTGTCCAGGCTGTCTCTGCTGCTGCAAGACCAACGTCCCTGGGATACACGAGTAGACGCTGGTGCGCCCCGGTGGTGAATATATGACATCTAGATGTAAAGTGACTCAGGCAATGTGTAACTAGGCAGCATCTCACACTGAGTGAAGAGCTCATGCAATGAGATATATGCGGCAGCTCGTTTTTCACAGTGACCAGGTTTGAGCTTACATGGGTCTCTGATAGGTACAAATTCAAGCGGCATGGTCCATTACTGAGGAAAGCTCTGACACCAGGTCCCATGAGGCTTGCCCTTGGAAGAGTCTGCACCAGATAAGGGCAGGTCAGCACCGGAAGGGCAGCCTCTTAGTTAGTTTGGGCCTCTGCCATTTATGTTATGGTAGATAAACTCCTCTCTGTTGGCAGACTGGAGCACAGGACTGGTACAGCTTCGCTGTCCCACCTTACTCAAGCTGGGTGGCTGCATTCTGCACTAGTCTGAATGACTGTCTCGGTCAGTCTTAATTAGAAGCCATAACGGTGTATCCCAGAAGTAAGTAAGACAAGGTTGACAGAGGTGAGGCCTGCAACTGAGAGGAGAGGGCATTTTCTCTTGGCCCACCAGAGATGGAAAAGGTGAATTTTTGCTTACTGAAGCAATCTGAGAAGCCAGTGGTGAGTATAGTAAATGCAAGCCCCCAAGACTGTGACCTGATCTTGTAAATCAGATAGATTAACAGAAAGAAATAGACAGTGTCAGAAATCTGTTGGACTTGGAAGGCTCTTCACATCTGAAGCTGTGTGGGTCAGCAGAAAACAGAGTTCCTGGGAGTGGAAGCGGTTGAGCCGTCGAGCTGATGGAAAAATAGTAAAGATTTTTCATGACAAATTTCCAGAAAATTGGAAACTTTCACTTTGCAGGTTTAGAAAAGGAACAATTTTGTGTGTGTGTGTGATAGAAAGAGAGAGAGAGCGAACTTTTATTAGAAACATTTGGATTTGAAAAATTTTAAGTTTTCATCTTTTTTTCTCCTTTCTCCATTTTGTCACTAGAAAAGAAGTGGGCATGGGTGGGAGGGAAAGGAGAATGGTGAGGAAGAAAACACCAAATGTTTTGCTTTCATGGGTCATAAAAGAAATTTTTTTGGGAAAAAATTCTCTTAGGGCCATTTTCATTTGGAAAAAATGTTGTGTTCAAAATGTCAACCTGCTCCATGTAGTACTGAGTAGCAATCTTAATGGTGCACAATTGTGTCCTTTCTATAGTTCTTTTTAGGCAAAGCTCTTCTAAGTAAAAAACAACAGCAACCAGACGGTAATAGAGAACAGAACCCAAAATTACCAAATGACAAAATATTTAGTAACAGATTTAAAAAAAAGAGCAGCTCAAAAGAACATCATCTTAAACTTATTTTGGCCCATATGTCAGCTGCTCCATGAAGCCTTTTATGTTGTAATTGTTCCTTTCATGTCATTCCTAATGACATATGTAAGATTTTCTCCATTCAAATTAGAACATGTTATCTAGCCAACTAGCATTGTCTGTGTAATCTGACTTGTCTGCCTGTTGTCTGGCTGCTACAGAGATTTCATGATTGGAACTGATTGATGAATAATTGATTGGTCAAATTTTGTTGTTCATCTAATAAATGATTGGATATCTCTTTTTTTCATTAATCAGCCAGGTCTGTACCTATTGAATGACTATTGAAGGGATCTTTGCCCAATGACGTGTAGGGGGTGTTGAGTAGCTCCTTCATATAAAAGAGAGGTTTCTTGTTCTGCAAAATAATGTTCTTCATGTTGCTGAAAGATTAAATAGAGAACACATAAAAATAGACAACTTGGAAAAAGTATATCTGAATATTTATGTATCTGGGAAGAAAAAAGCCCCCTGATGAGAGGAAAAACCAAACACCATACAAGTTCCTAGATATCTACCAGGACTTTGAGACCAGTTTATGGATTACTCATAGTTTCACTGCAGAAAGGGTCACTGTCTCATGAGCTGCCCTTCCAATGGTAAATTTAGGATCTGTAATTCATCCATGATGCAGCTCATGGCAGGGTTAGAAAACATGTTGGTAAAAATGCCTGAGTCCTACCTACACTACAGACTCAACCACTGCTATCAGTAGAGGACCTGCAATAGGGGTGAATTATAACAGGCAATGTGTTCCAGTGGGTAGAGTATTGGCCGGAGACTCAGGGAAAGCTGGGTTCTCTTCACAGCTCTACTGTTCACATGCATGTGACCTTTAACAAGCTGTTTCACCTCTCTATGGCTACATCTCCACTACAGCCTATGTCAGCTTAGTTTATGTCGCTGAGGGGTGTGAATAAACCACCCCCCTGAGCAACATAAGTTCCACTGACATAAGCACTTGTGTGAACAGCGCTATATTGGTGGGAGAACTTCCCCCGCTGACATGACTTCTGCAGTTCACGCAGGTGGTTTTATTATACTGATGGGGGAGCTCAGAACGTCTTCGCGAGATGCACTGGAGTGGCACGGCTGTGTCCCTGCAGCGCTGTACATGTGGACATGGCCTATGACTTTGTTTTCTTTCTCAGTGTTTGTGTTGTAGAACTGTTCAGAAACTGGAATTTCTGTCCCGGAGGAAACCCTGACCTCTTGAAATGTTTGTTGTTCCAAATCAGAACAAAAGTCAAAATTGGTCACAGAACCCAAATTCTGGAAAATTATTTGGCAACATTGAATCATTTTGGTTTGATATCGTCAATGTTTAGCTTCAAAAAGATTCAAACACTTGGTTAATGTTGAAACAATTTATGTAAACTATTGAAGAGAGATCAAAATGAAACTGTTCAAGTGATGTTTTTACCCTATCAAAATGATTCATATGAACACTTTTTCTGTCAAATTTTGTTTGACACATCCCCACAATGTTTTCCTTTCAACACAACTGCACTTTCCACTGGAACACTGTTCTGTCAGATTTTCAACCAGCTCTGCTGTGTTTATGTAGGCTAGATTATAAACTCTTTGAGGGCGAGAGTCTCCGGCTATGTGTTTGCACAGCATCTAGCACATTAGCTTATTCTTGACTAGGAAAAGTGGTCAAGTTTAGGTGAGGGACTGCTTAGCAGGTGTTGGCTAAACCTAACCAAAGCTGACCACTTTTTCTTAGAAAAGACAATTTGGCTGGCTCCCAGATTTTGACTGAAGCCTCTAGGTACTTGCAACATGCAAATAAACTAGTTCACAATAATAAAGGTATATTTTTCTAACTACCGAATTCAAAATAAACCTCTTGTGTGCTCAAAAGCTGGTA
This sequence comes from Emys orbicularis, assembly GCF_028017835.1. Taxonomy (NCBI): domain Eukaryota; kingdom Metazoa; phylum Chordata; order Testudines; family Emydidae; genus Emys; species Emys orbicularis. Next base: position 212,730,494 of record NC_088685.1, on the reverse strand, counting down.
TCAGGCAATGCTACTGTCATACAGCCCTCTTTTCATCCTTAGCTACAGGTATATACCATGGACACAGATGCCCCTTAAAACGCTCTGTAAAACTTGGCAATGATTCGGCTGCTGGTATGCTGAGGAGCCTGCCTTTCATGCTGACCAGTATTGTCTCACCGTTGCCTTGCGCTCCCCTGTTCGTATCACTCGGTTGTCTTTTATCTTGTATTTAGATTGTCAGCTGTCTGGGGACTATCTTTGTGTTCTGGGTTTGTACTGCACAATGAGACTGACGCTCCGAGGTGCTGCAGCAATTCTAATAATGCCCAAAAGGAACTACAGGGGCTTGGTCCTGTAGGCCTCCTGGGCACTTCTGTTGAGAGCAACTGGAGTTTTATGTGTGCAGGAAGGAGAACCCCTCGTATGTTCCCACAGGGGGTTTCTGGAGCTTGGGTCTGGGTGCATTAGAGTAAGTGTAACCCACACACCTCCTGGGTGTGGTGTTCTATCCCAGCTAGTGGCACCGAGACCACTTAGAGAGAGAGAGATAAAATGAGTCTGCTCTACAGTCTTAGCTAACAGCCAGTTGGGTTTTAGCTCATGCGGTAGAGGCTCATGCACTAAGTTCCAGAGGTCCCCGGTTCGATCCTGCCTGCTGACAACCGGGGTCTGTCAGGGATGCTTGCCTGTCCACTGCCTCCCTGGAGCAGATGAGTAGGCATTGGAGGTGAAAGTGGAGGTGGAGGGAATGGGAGGACCCAATCTCTAGTGTGAGTAGCTGAGGCAGCCGACTGTAAATTACTACCCACTCCCTAGAACGTGGGGGAGGGGACTGCAACTCAGGTCTATCAAGTGCAGCGACTGCTGGGGGGTGGAGTTTATGCCCCATCCCTTGCTCAGGGCTGTGCTCAAAGTCACCATCTAACCCCTAGGACTTAATTGTTTGAAAGGTAGCTAGTGACCTTGGCTGACTCCACACTGGGGCAAAGCCCCTACTGACTTCTGTGAGATCTTTGACCAAGTAAAACGGGTGAGCGCGGGTCCCCTGCCCCACAAACGTCTAAATATACCAACTCTATTTACTAGCACCCAGAGTCGCAAGTAGTGAAACAACAATCAGCATTCCTGGTGCAACACAATAGCAGGAAGTCATCAGCAACCATTTGGCCTCCCTGTGTGGTTCAGAGGACCTTCAGGTCACTTAGCATACAGCTGAAACGTTTGAGTGATCAGATGAAATCCAGGAGGAAAATTGTCACATTCAAAACACAATGAAATACGCTCACCGCCTGATATAGAATATTGCACTAACTACAACACTGCTAGGTGTGGAAAACGAATCTGTGCATTAGCTAACACCTGCTGTGAAACACCATACAAGGAGTGCAAGAACCAAGATATTTGCATATTGTTGGAAAGCACGTGCAGCAAAGAGGCTACTTTGCCAAGAACAAAGATAACAACAGCTGGGTCTGTCCTTGGCTTTTGACAGATGTATATGCGTCAATATGAACGGGAGTTACAGGTTTGTATCAAGTCTCCAATCCAACCCAAGGGGTAAGCACATGCTTAACATTAAATATGTTTAAGTGCTTTGCTGGCTTGGGACCCAAAGGTGGGAGTGACCCCAATAGCTTTATAGAGAGTCATGTATTCAGGAATAACAACGAGTCTGTAAAGGAAATTAAATGGAAGGAACTTGTATTTGATTGACTAAGAAACAAGCACAATAATACACGTCTCTCAACGTGCTTTACAAAGGAGGTTGGTGTCATTAGCCCCAGATAGGGAAACTGAGGCACAGGGAATGGCCGTGACAGGCCCGAGACCACCCAGCAAACCAGTGGCAGTGCAGGGAATTGAACCTAGATCTTCTGAGTCTCCCTATGCACTAGGCCACACCGTCTCCCACAAAACTGTCTAGAGAGAGACAAAATATAATAATGCACAATGAGGGTCTTTACTGTAATGAGAAAGTGGTGCAGATCTTTGATTTAAAGAGAAACACCATGTCAAAAAGTACATTATCTATCTTAAAAACCAAAATAAACCCTCTGGAAAATAACAAATGTATTTAGAGTGCAAGGTCTGGGCCAGAGAAGCAAGAGCAGAGAATTTACTGGGGTTTTCAGGAGTTGTGGTTTAATCAAAGGGTATGTCTACACTACAGGATTAATCCGAATTTATATAATTCGAATTTAGGAAACCGATTTTATAAATTCGAATGTATTCGGCCACACTAGGCACCATTAATTCGGTGGTGTGCGTCCAAGCTACCGTAGTAGCATCGATTTCCAGAGCGTTGCATTGTGGGTAGCCAATAACATCTAATTGCCAATAACATCGAATTGCGGCCACACTAACCTTAATTCGGATTAACAATACCGATTTTGACGCTACTCCTCTCGTCGAGGAGGAGTACAGAAATCGAATTAAAGGGCTCTTTAATTCGAATTAAATGGCTTCGTTGTGTGGACGGGTCAAGCGTTAATTCGAATTAAAGCAGCTAAATCCGAATTAAAGTTGTAGTGTAGACCAGGCCAAAATGACACAGATGTAATCTTTGATCCTGAAAATGCACATGTGCTTACCTTTATGTCTGTGAAGAGCCCATATCCATAAGTGTGTGCAGGACTTGTGGCTTCATCACAGGGCTTGTGACATTTGGTGTCTCTAATGCCCCAGCTCCTAGAATCCTGGGAATTTCAGCTTTCATGTTTAAAAAAAAATTCCAGCTGAGGAGAAAAGCTTGAAAATGTGAAATCTAGACACTAAAAAACCAGAAGGCAAATAAAAAGGACCAAAATCTATTTTGAAAATCATGTGATTTCTTTTTTGAAGCCAATCTCACAACTTTTTGGAGCTGACTCATGTTATTTATTTATTTTGACTCTGGGCTTGGCAATACTGGGATGCCGATGAAAGTGTCTAATGGCTGCATTGCTTTCCATGCGGCATTACAGCATGCAAACCCCAGAAAGCAATTTTTACAGACCACACAGAGGGACTCTTATGTTTCCCCAGAGTTCCTTGACATGGTTTCAGCTCTCTCACCCCTGGGAGAGTAACCTAGTCCTAGCACCTAAACAGCCTCAGCTACCAGATGGAAGTGTCTTCAGAATTTCTCAACCCTTTGCTGGGAGTTAGAATCATAGAATATCAGGGTTGGAAGGGACCTCAGGAGGTCATCTAGTCCAACCCCCTGCTCAAAGCAGGACCAATCCCCACCTAAATCATCCCAGCCAGGGCTTTGTCAAGCCTGACCTTAAAACCTCTAAGGAAGGAGATTCCACCACCTCCCTAAGTAACCCATTCCAGTGCTTCACCACCCTCCTAGTGAAATAGTTTTTCCTAATATCCAACCTAGACCTCCCCCACTGCAACTTGAGACCATTGCTCCTTGTTCTGACATCTGCCACCACTGAGAACAGTCTAGATCCATCCTCTTTGGAACCCCCTTTCAGGTAGTTGAAAGCAGCTATCAAATCCCCCCTTATTCTTCTCTTCTGCAGACTAAACAATCCCAGTTAATCCACACAGACCCAGGCTGTTGTCCAGGTCACTGAGATCCCCTGGGGCACCTCTGGAGCAGAGAGAGACAGTGGTAGGGGATCATCTCAAGGGGGCACCAAAACTCCTATCTACTCAAACACATACAGCTAAAAGACTGCTGGGCTAGATCCTCAGCGGGTGTGATCAGCGCAGCCTCATTGAAGGAAACGGAGTGACGCCGATTCACACTGGCCATGGATCTGGCCATGCTATGTATAAAGTTTTACCCAGTTGGCAGAGGAAAAAATACACACAGAGATTGTTCTTGAGATTGGTCTACCGTCTGCGCACTTCAGCTTTGGGAATCTGGATGTAAGCCCAAAACTATACCATGTTACAAATTCTGCAGCAACATGAGGTGGGAGAAGAAGCTAATTTATCTTTCAAACATTTTGCCAGTTTCCAGCTAGATTTGACCCAGATTCCCTTCCTTTACAAACCAATGGGACTCTGAAAACATATCGAACCTGCAACTGGCTGGTATGCTGCAGTTACCATGAGGAGATGGCCCTTAACTGCATTCCTCCTAGTACTTTTAAGCTGCTTTGTTCTCCCCTCTACGCCCCCTCCATTCTTTCCCTGGGCTAGATCCTGCCCTGTTAAAGTTAATGGAAGTTTTGCAATCAGTTTCAGTGAATAACACCTAGCTCCTATATAGCACTTGCCAGAAACTGGGAATAGGCAACAGGGGATGGATCACTTGATGATTCCCTGTTCTGTTCACTCCCTCTGGGGCACCTGGCATTGGCCACTGTCAGTAGACAGGATACTGGGCTAGATGGACCTTTGGTCTAACCCAGTAGGGCCGTTCTTATGTTCTTTTCATCAGTAGATCTCAAAGTGGTCAGTAGCATTATCCTCATTTTACAGATGGGGAAACTGAGGCACAGGCCCAAAGTTTGCTAGCAGGAAACGCTGCGTTGCCAATCCCAAATGCTCAAAAAAACATAAGTCAGGGCCCCTCCCCCCACAATAATGAGATTGAGATTAAAATCATGGCTTTGTGGGAGTGTCTACAAAATTTGGTCCAGTCACTGCAGTCCACTTTATAATATTTTTGTGTGACTCCAGCATATTACGGTGGCCTGGGGTACTGAAACAAAGGCAAAGGGCCCAATGGAGACCACAACGAAACAAGAAACTCCACAGACTTTAGCAGCTGGGGGAGTATTCAGACCAGGTTATGCCATAATTCCCCACTTGTTTCCATTGCCCCATGTCACTAGAAAGTTGGGTGACCAGACAACAAGTGTGAAAAATCGGGACAGGGGGTGGGGGGCAATAGGAGCCTATATAAGAAAAAGCCCCAAATATTGGGACTGTCCCTATAAAATCGGGACATCTGGTCACCCTACTAGAAAGTTAGTATGCCCAGAAAAAGTCACATGAAAGATAAAGGAGGATCGCCCTGGTACGAAAGGCACTGGCACATGGGGATGAGAAAAGTGTTGGCCGGGAGCAGGTGTACTGGGAAAGGGGATCACTCTGGAGGCAGATGAGCTGTTCTTTAGGATCATGTGCTTAAATCTTCATGAAGTCAATGGGAGTTAAGCATGTGCTTTACATTAAGCATATGCTTACGTGCTGTCCTGAGTAGGCTGGAACAGAGTATGTTCTTGAAGTACTTTCCTGAATCAGAGTCTCTCAGAAGAGGGAACTAGATTTGCCCCTGTGTTATTTTACTGTATCAAGACATTCACAGGTATCCAGGGTCCTAATTCCCATTGAAATCAATGTGAGTTACATGCCTAAATACTCAAGTATCTGGGCCTAGAGGGCCCGATGTGTGTGCTGCCTTTAAACAAATCCACGAAAAGAAGAGATTAAAAAGGGATGTGGCTCATTTAAACCCAATAGGCTCAAGAGAGACGAAACAATGAAGACAGCAATAAAACCGGAGACCAGCAGTTTGGGTTCCGATAGGTGAACCTCCAAGAAGCTGTACCCAGTTGTAAACGTCATGCAGTGCTCATTCCACTGGCCAGTTATTGAACATATCAAACTAATTACGAGGCATCACAGTGACAACTGCACACATGGAATCATTTACTACCCACATTAAAATCAATTAGTGCATATTTTCCCTGTCCTGAACATTGTTCTGGGCTTGGAACCTTTCCGCACTAATCATTTCGTCTGTCATGATGGAAAAAATAATAACTCCTTTACGACCAGAGGTGGGAATTTCTTAATAGATTAAACTAATGGGAAATGCCTGTTTCTAAACAATGCAGCACTAAAACTGAAGGCCTTAAATTCAGTGGTATCAAGGGGTTAATGTTTCACAAGGGGGCTGTTTCCCAAAGCCTCCCATTGATTTCAGAGGGCCTTGGACTGGCCCGTACTCTGCATTAGAGTGACTTCCGGGAATATTGCTATAATGAAGGGACAGTTCTGTTCGCATAATAATTAATAATGTACTAATGATAATAATGCAAGAGCGCGCCTTTAATTATAAAGTAATTAAATGAAGCAACAAGAGCTAATCGTTTCATTTATATAGCATCCGAAGTGTGCGAGGCGCTTTGCAAACAAAGTCCCTTTCCCATGGAGTTTACGATCTAGGCCAGCGGTTCTCAGACTTTAGCAACTCGAGGACCCCCATTTTGATTTAAAATTTTTCGCGGACCCCCAGGCCACCTGCTCAGCCCCAAGCCCTGACCCCACTCCACCCCTGCCCCCAAGGCCCCATCCCACCTCTTTCCACCCCTGCCCCTCCTCTTGCCCGCCTCTTTCCGTCCCCACCCCCGAGTGCATCCCATCCCCGCTCCTCCCCCTCCCTCCCAGCACCTCCTGCATGCCAGGGAACAGCTGTCCCGCGGTGTACAGGAGGAGCTGAGAGGGAGGGAGAGGAGTTGATCAGCGGGGCCTGCAGACCCCCTGGAGTACCCTCGCGGACCCCCTGGAGTACCCTCATGGATCCCCAGGGGTCTGCGGACCCCAGTTTGAGGAAACGCTGATCTACGGCTCTGATCCTGCAGCAATTTACACCTGTCGTTAGTTTATGCACGAGTAGTCCCATTGACTTCAATGGGGCTTCACACAGGCAAAGGGGTTTCCCTAACTTAGGTTCTTATGTGGCCCCCCATCACCCTAGTGTCTGAGCACCTCACAGACTTTAAGGTAGTTATCCTCGCAGCACCCCTGTGAGTTAGTGCTATTATCCCCATTTTACAGATGGGGAAAACTGAGGCACAAAAATCAGTGGCAGCGTGATGTTTGGGGGATCACCCAAACTGGTAAGGGGTTCTGTCACTGCCTGCCCTGCAACCTCGGGTGCCTCTATGCTGTGCCGCTAGGCGTTCAGAGCCCTGACACCAGCAGCCAGCCCACAAGCACATGGTCTCACCCTGACTTCCACCAGCCTAGTTACTCCTTGCAGAGTGATCCCAACAGCCCTGCCAGTCCTGATCTCCCCAAATCCACCCACCCTGACTTCTTAAGTACCAGACACTTGGACTGTTCCCCTCTGGTTTGTCACTCCGGGAGGCGTTAAACCAGCCCCTCAAAAACCAGCTTACGCGTCGCACACACTCCACACAGTTTGCACACCAGAGACCTGTTCAGGGTAAAAATAAATGACAGGGATTATTTAATAGAAAATAAATCCCAGATTCAAAGATGAACTCGCAAGGAATAGCAACCATAGACACGCGACAGAGAAAATAAACCATCTCAGGCTTTACATTTTCAAATAAGGCAAAAATCAAATGACCTATTGCCTCTAGACAGTTTCCCAGAGTACCCCCTAACTGGAAATCCAGCATTTTATGGACAACACCTGTCCCTCAGTTTCTGTCTGAAGGCCTCAACTTTGTCTCCTTTTTAAAAAGGCCTTTTCCTTTTATTCCGCCCCTCCCCACCTCGATATGGTAACTCCTGTTTATTCAGGGTGGGGAAATTCTAGCCGGGATGACTGTGTCTTCCCATTAACTCGAATGGCTCATCATTTGTCTTTTCCGGTTGTACAATGCTAGGTGCTTGGAGCTGGCCTCGTCTGGCTGGAGACGCAGACCCGCTCTGCCTGACTGCCCATCGCCATGCTGTGAGGTGGAGCTGCACCACAGATTATGAGCATCATTTTCTATATACAGAAATTCAAAATAGCCCACAGTCATAATGATTATCAAGTTCAGAACATTAAAAGCTTTCATAAAAAACCTTACTCAACATATTTTCAAAGTACAATAGCAGCGTATATAATCAGCTGATTCAATTGCTTATTCTCTGGGGGTTCAAAACCCCCTTTTCTCCCGTTTGAGTGTCTGGACCTTGATTGCCACAGAGAGTTAGGCACTGGGACTGTTCAGCTTGGAAAAGAGCCGACTAAGGAGGGATATGAGAGAGGTCTATAAAATCATGACGGGTGTGGAGAAAGTAAATGAGGAAGTGTTATTTACTCCTTCTCATAACACAAGAACTAGGGGTCACCCAATGAAATTAATAAGCAGCAGGATTAAAACAAATAAAAGGAAGTATTTCTTCACACAACGCACAGTCAACCTGTGGAACTCATTGCCAAGGGATGATGTGAAGGCCAAAACTATAATGGGGTTCAAAAAAGAACCTGGAGGATAGATCCATCAATGGCTATTAGCCAAGATAGTCACGGCTGCAACCTCATGTTCCGGTGTCCCTAACCCTCTAACTTCCAGAAACTGGGAGTGGACGACAGGGGATGGATCACTCAATGATAGCCTTGTTCTGTTCATTCCCTATGGGGCATCTGGCATTGGCCACTGTCAGAAGACAGGATACTGGACTAGGTGGACCATTGGTCTAACCCAGTATGGCTGTTCTTATGTTTTTTACCTAAATACCTCTGAGGATCTGAGCCTAAGTCATATGGGAAGTCTGTAGAGAAGCAGAGAATTGAATATAGGGCTCCCAAGTTAGTGCCATAATCACTGGACCAACCTTCCATCAGGCTACAAGGAACACGCAGCCTAAATAGATCATGAGGAGATGAAGGCTGGCAAATGAAATGCAGCAAAGAAGTGAATATGCTCCCAATTTAGCAGTGCACATACTTAAAACTGCAGCAAACTACCTATGTAAGTACTTAACTTTAAGCATGTGCGGGGCCCAAGCAGTAATCTTTGGCATGCATCTTATTTCCATTATAACCCTGTTTTTCAGTCAGTTTAATTCACATTAGGCTGAAACCTGACAAAGGGGTTTTCAGTCCAGATGTAACTTTTTTTTATTATTATTATTTGGCAGAAAGTTGCCTTTAAAATTTTAAACTCCACTGCCTTTTAAACCCTTACGAAAAAATCTCCTTTCAGATTTCCGTATTTAATGTTTCTTTTAAGGATTTTTTTTAAAATTACTCCAGCTGGTAACTGGCTTATTTAATAAATGTAATCTTCCCTTGGGGGAGGGGCTGTAAGTCTGTATTCATTTTAAACAGCCATTCTGCTTGTGCCTTTGCTACTTTTAATAGCACCCGATCATTATGCAAAATACATTATTGCTGTCAGTTCTGATGATCCCTAGTTACTTGTCATTTACACAGCGCTGAATTCTGATTTCTCGGTGAGGTCTGGGTTTTTCCCTCAATCCATGGGTGATTTACACATGTCACTTGCTAATAGGAGTTATATACATAAATCGTCCTGCTCATGGATGGGAGAACAGCCCCCCCGGGGGAAGGTATTGTTCAAAAAAATGTCATGCGTTTCTAAGAGCTTGGCAATTCTGTTCAGCTAGCCACGCAGCATCCCAAGAAGTGACGAGGCTAAAGCAAAATAGGGCAGAATTGGCCAAAGGACAAAACTGAAATATGATTCCAGTGAGACGCTACTAAACGCTAGAAAAATCAAGCATTTTAGTTAGTTCCTTTTCCATTCCTCAGCCTAGGCTATGATCATAAGTCCTGCAACACTTACGCCTGAAAGTAACTTCCACATTGGGTTATACTCAGTACGTTCAGCCCTATATGCTCAGTAGGGCTACTCCTATGAGTAAATTGCTCATGTGCTAAGAGTTTATAGGATCAGGGCCATAAACAGTAGATCAACTTGAAGGGTTAGAGTGAGTCATTAGGATCAGTCTGATGTAAAGGTCAGCATAGAGATGGCAGAGCTGATCAAAAAATGGAATTTCCGTCCTGCATTTCCATCAACACATTCTAATTCAGGATGAAAAGTTGAAATACCACAACATTTTGCCAACTGAAAATTCTGAAAAATTTCACTCCGTAAACATTGAAATGTCTTGTTTTGACACTTTCAATCGGGATGAAACTCTTTGACATTCCTGAAATGCAATGTTTCATTTTGATTTTCCCTGTGGAAGATTCCACCCAAACCAATCTTTGGTCCAACCGAAAATTTTGACTTGGGTGAAACCCTATTTTCCAATGGGAAATTTTAATTAGCCATAAGAGCTGCCTCAGTTGTGGCTCGAACTCTTTCCTGCTTCCTGAAAACTCTGGGATGGGGACAGGGGAAGAAAATTAATTACTTTGCAGAATACTGCCCCCAGTTGGATAGTCTGGCAGAGACTGAAGCAGAGAGGAGAACCAACGTTTCTCATCACTCCACTCCTTTCCAATCCCTCCCTGTCCAATTGCCTTAGGGCTGGTCCACACTAACCCCCCAGTTCGAACTAAGATACGCAACTTCAGCTACGTGAATAACGTAGCTGAAGTCGAAGTACCTTAGTTCGAACTACAAGGTACTTACCGCGGGTCCACACGCGGCAGGCAGGCTCCCCCGTCGACTCCGCGTACTCCTCTCGCGGAGCAGGAGTACCGGCGTCGACGGCAAGCACTTCCGGGATCGATTTATCGTGTCTAGACAAGACGCGATAAATCGATCCCAGAAGATTGACTGCTTACCGCCGAACCCGGAGGTAAGTATAGACGTACCCTTAGAAGGGAAAGTATAGGTAGACAGATCCTGCTTCACTACCGTCAGTGGACCTACCTGCATTCTAAGCAACTCCTACCCAACCTAACAGTGAAGTGAAGAAGGCCCTTACTCTCCTTAATCCCTGGTACGGCCAGGTGAGGGCTAGAGATAATTTAGCCTACAAGTAAAGCAGGTTGAAAAAAAACCCACCCAAAATGTCATGAAAACCATGGAAACTTCTCAATTAGTTAGTTTTGAAGATTTTTTGTAATCTTGAAATTTGATACCCTTTTTTCCTGAAAAACTGAAATTCGAAAATCTTTGATAAGCTTTATCTATAAGCATCAACCCTATGGCCTCCTGTAGAGGTCTCGGCCGAGGTTCGGCCCTCAGCAGGGCTGTGGGGTATCCCACCACCTCGCTCTGGTCCGCCGTCAGTCCTGGTCCGGCGGTAGTGTGGGACAGCAAACACACGGTTAGGGGCTCAGGCCCTTAAGCAGGGGCTGAGCCAAAAGTTCAGGAAAAGCCCCGGGCCCTCAATCAGGGCGGGGCAGCAACCACGCAGTCTGGGGCTCAGGCCCTTAAGCAGGGGCTGAGCCAATAGTTCAGGAACCCAGGCTCTTAAGCAGGGGCTGAGTTAATGAGCAAGAGGTCCCAGCCTCTCTAGGCCAGGGAAAAGGGGGAGTCTGCCACCCAAGGAGTGGGTGGCAGGGGGGACGCAGGCCCTCCCACTCCACTGCGTCCCAGCCCGGGGCCCTAGCAGCGGCGGAAACTCGCTGCTGTCAGTGGGGATCCTGGCCGCAACACACTGACATCGGCTCTGGCAGTGCTGCAGCCGGACTGGGGTCGGCTGCCCCGGGGCTACTTCCACACTCCCCCTCGTAGGGTACCTGGGCCGTACTAGTGCCCTCGGTGGTCTCCACCAACATCGGTTCCTCCGGGTAGGTAGCGAAGGGTAGGTTCGGCTCCTCCTCGGGGTAGCTGGAACGGGGCAGGCTCGGCCAGTCCTCCTCGGGGTAAAGGGCGAGGGGTAGGCTTGGCTGGCCTGGTGAGTCAGCAGGCCGGTCGCGGCCTGCTGCTGTCTCCCAAGCGGGAGCTCGGCCACAGACGTCTGCTCTCTCCGGCGGCTTGTTCTCCACTGAGCTCTGCAGGTGGGCTTTTATACTTCCGGGTCGGCGCCGTGACCTCTGAGGGGCGGGCGCCGGACCCAGTGGCTCCGCCCACATTGGTGTTAGGGGAGGTTCGGCCCTCAGCGGGGCTGTGGGGTATCCCACCGCCTCGCTACACCTCCAAAGTGGAATGTCCATTCAACCTTTTCAGTACTGGGATGTCTGCTGAGGCCTGCAAGAGGGGTCTAACCAGCTTGTTCTCTCTACCAGAAGACATCATCATACAGAGGGATTCCTATGAGCCTCTGATCCCTGTATACCTGTGAAACTGCAAACCAGCCATAAATCCCCCTGATGAATACCATACCCCCAGCAGGTGAAGTGCCTGTTTTGGGGAGGTGTTTGAGATGTCCTCGGAAGTGGCAGGGCAAACCAGAGGTGGAATGGCCAAAATGAACCTGTTGTGCAGTGCTGCATAAATATATTTTTAAAACCAGGTCCTCAGCATAAATCAATGTAGCATGTCAATGCTGTCAACTTAAGTCCGACATCTGTCTGAATTATTTTCCCTTCCAAATTAACTTGAGAGTGCTGTACCTGAAAGAGACTAGAAAAAAACAACTTGGGTTTCCTAAACAAACATAATTTAAATGCATTCTAAAAACTTGTGTGTAACAACCCCTCAAAAAGGTCTTGTCCCGTAAATACTGGAGATGTTGCTGCCTTTTCACTACTCTTTTTTTTTTTTTTTTTGCAGGGCCTATTATAGTTCCAGTCCTGCTAACACTTATGCACACACTTCATTTTACCCATATGGGTAGTACCATTGACTTCAATGGGACTGTTGACCTCGGTAAAATTAAGCGCCTTTGCAGGATTGGGGCTGTGATTTGTTATTGTCAAAAGTGCCCCTTAAAGAAGAAATCCTGTCTCTTTCCTACAGCTCTATGAAATGGGGAAGAAACAGGAAGCGCTGAGAGACAGGAGAGAGTTTAGAGATTGCCATCCATCTGCATGGACCTCTGCATGTGCCACTTCTGTAGAAAGCCAGAGCCCAGCATAAACTCTGCGACAGACCCGGTAACTCTAGGATGGACAAGAGCTGCCTAAGAAAGTGGTCGGACCTCGATACCTTGTGTGTGAACGTAAAAGGACCGATCCTCAGCTGGGGTGACTTCAGTGGAGCTACTCTGAGTTATACCAACCAACAATCTACATGTCTAATCCTTAATTCAAATTGAATCCGAAGAACACAATCAACTATATACAGTATTTGCAAAACAACCCTCTCTTCCTGGTGGCATTCCCCAGGGACTCCTCCTTTCATCACAGCGTCCATGTTCCTATGGCTGGGGAGACCTTTGCTGCCTCCCAGGATGGCTAACGGTAGCAGACCTTTTAGCAGCACATGTTATAGGAGGGAGGCGTAAGTTATAAACAAACAGAAGTTAACATAAATCGCCCTAATTATGGACTCACTCAACACTGTCGGCTCAAAGTGATATTTCATCGCCGGTTTTCATTACAAATGTCAGTGTTTGTTCATTGGCAGGCCGGTTGTTTGGTACCGTAGGAGGCAGATTGGCTTGACGACAGTATTGGTCGCAAAGCCTTCCTGTACAACAGTGCAAAAAACCTTCCAATGCATTGATGGAAATGGCAGCTGTAGTGCTTGACTAAGAGGCACAAAGAATAACAAGACTTCCTTTGTGTGGGGCAAGCAGGGATCCTTGCTGCTCACCTGAGTTTGTACCCAGCTATGCGCCACCTGCGGGACCCTGGCATTTCTAGGTCAACCAGGCAGGGCTCCGTCCCCGGTTGTGATGAGTTTCCATCCAGCACAGCTGAGAAGAGTGTTGCGCAGCTCCTGAGGCCAAAATGTCCCCCAGGTTAAGATACTCTACGTTAGTCTGGCAATGGTAGTGGCAGAGCATAACACAGAGCATCATGCGTTCCCCCACCCACCTCCCGCGTGTCTCCCTCTGTCGAGGACCCGGGAATGGGTGGGGAGGAGACAATTATGCAAGGCAGCTCTCTGGATGCTTTGGGCAACTTGAGCAGCACAAAGCATCCAGAGCTGGAGCCGAAGTCTCTAGCCACCGTCATCTGTGTCTCTTTGCTGAGGAGCCCCTTACTCTGCATTGATTTCAGTGCGCCTGCCTGTGGAATAAAATGCTACTCGCCATGAAAAGAGTGGTAGAATCTGGCCCTTGCTGCTTTTCTGAACCTCAGAAACCTGATGCTCTACACCCTGGGGCATCTTACTTTTCAACTGACGGCATTTTATATGTATCGGCCCAGTTTGTATGCAGATACCCATTGCATCCAGACATCATGGTGCTCAGTGACTTTATAAGTGCCCGCAATAATAACTGGCGATTGCTAACGCTCTTTCCAGTACCTACTTTAAATGTTAAGGCTGCCTTGTGCTTAACTCCTTCAGGAGCCTTTGAAAATACAAGCCTCAATGACTGAAAATGCTACTTATTTCACATTGGGCAGATGAAAGACGCGTCTACTGGAGCTGGTTGGGAAAGTTTCAACTAAACGTCCCTCCCCCAACCACTGGAAAATGCTGATTCATTGAAACTGAAACTGGTTTTGGGGAATGGATTAGTTTCAACACCATTCCTGACTCACAAAAAAAAGGGGGGAGGGATGGGGGGGAAAAGGCTTTTTGAAATGGTTGAAGCGCGCCCATTTCAACATCTTCAGAATGACGTTTCAGGGGAGGATTTATTTGGTTTTTGGTTTAGAAACTTCTCTTAATTTATACTAAAATATTTAAAAAGAAAACAGGTCCCAGTCAACATGAATCATTTTGATTGCCCCAGGCTAAAAATATCTTTCCATTTGTTGGTTCATGAAAGTTGACAAGATTTCAATTTTTCAGCTCAATTCAAGACGGGGGGTGGGGGGAGGGGAAGGGAACTCAATCTCAAACAGTCTCATGGGATGGGAAAACCATTTGCCACCCAACCCTAATGCCTACTATATCTTTGATAGCCTTATATTAAACCGTCTATTCATGAAATAAATTATCTATTGGCAAGCGGGGGCTGATTCTGCATTGCTTTGTACCTTGTATAGTCATTTACCCCAGTGCAACATGAGCATATTCCTTTACCATTCTGAATCCAGGAGTATGCCACCACCACCATGCACTAGTGCAGGGGTAGGCAACCTATGGCACGCGTGCCAAAGGTGGCACGCGAGCTGATTTTCAGTGGCACTCACACTGCCTGGGTACTGGCCACCGGTCCGGGGGGCTCTGCATTTCAATTTAGTTTTAAATGAATCTTCTTAAACATTTTTAAAACCTTATTTACTTTACATACAACAATAGTTTAGTTATATATTATAGACATATAGAAAGAGACCTTCTAAAAACGTTAACATGTATTACTGGCACGCGAAATCTTAAATTAGAGTGAATAAATGAAGACTCGGCACACCACTTCTGAAAGGTTGCCGACCCCTGCACTAGTGTAAATATTTGCACAAGCAGCAGGGCGGTTGTGAATTAGTCCTGTAGTATAGATCTCTGTTAAGTTTTTAGAACCAGATCCACAGCTGATGTGAACAGGCATAGCTCCATCTGGCTTTTACAGTTTCTGCTAGTGAATCTTTTTTGTGTCATTTCATAAAAGGAGTATATATAGCTACCAAATGACTTTGTAAAATATTTGCTGGTGCAGCTAATTTACTTTCAGCATATGTGCCTCATTATCAAAGCAAAATCACAGACCGATTCTATTCTTATCAAAATGAAAATCACTTGGATTAAGACTGGTTGTTAAAAAAAAAAATCCATCAAAGATAATAAGGTTGTTGACAATGAGATTAGTTCCTTTTGTTTCGTGATCAAACCGTTTTGATATCTTAATCAAACAGTTTCACATGCTTCTCTTTCGTAGCATTTCCTTTAGCTGCCCTGCATGTTAATGATGATAGGTTTCAAATCAATTGCTTAAGGCTGGCCTCTGTGTACGGTTGATTTAAATCGGTGACATTATTGCTTTGTTTATTTGGCTCCCAGTGGAAGCAATGTCACATTGTTGGGCTTTTAGAATCAGATTGTGTCTCATTTGTAACACAGAAATGCAATTTAAAGTGTTTTTAGTGTTCCAAGGAAATATGGAACACCACTTTGTATTATATTTTGGGAGATTTTTGTTTTGGTCTGCAAAATAACAATAACTGTAAAAACGTGTTTGCTAACAACCTGCTAGCAAGGCATAGGTTTGCAAACGGGTAATGCTTCAGTCTTATCAAAGTACAGTAGCATGATTCTGCTCTGTTAAAAACAATTTAGGACCATATTGTGTTTAAACTTCTATGCAAGATTTCAGTGGGGTTGCCCTGGTGAGAGAGATTTTGGGCCACCTACAGCAATTCTCAAGCTGGAAGTAAGCTACTCCTGAATAAGGACTGATATACAAGGTCTTTCATGCCCAAACAAGAGCTGGGAGAAGTTCTTTGTAGCAACTCCATATCAGCCAAATTGTTTGGGAATCAAGTTCCAATGCAAACAGCGTCCCTAAGAACAGCACAGGCAGGGGGATTTGACTGACAGTTCCCACCCTCCCAGCCAAACAATCATGTAAAAAGGGATAGAGGAGAAGGAGGGGGGAAATACAGTAGCATTAGGCAGTAGTGCAGTCAAGCAGAGGTGGTGCTTGGCGTGTTGAGAGACATGACTGGCTGGAAACTGAAGTGCAGTGGCTTGCTCCATTGCCTGGATTGGTGGAGTTAAGAAGCACCTGGAGGTTTCAATCCTCCACTTCCCGGAGAGGGGACATGGTGTCAGTGTCTTTTCTCCCTCTGCTCCCTCCACAGATTCTACCTCTGGAGCCCTAGCAGCAGCTGGTACAAGCACGCCTTGCCCTGCTGGGCACCTGACGTCAGCCAGTGCAGTTCACACTGGGGCAGGCCCAGGCAGACTGGGAGCCGGGCAGGGTACCTGCCCGATGAACATCTTCTCCTTAGCTCCCATACAGCCACAACCCCCATGGACAGACACCAATTCCTGCCTGGTTCTGCTTGGGGACTTTCTATCCATTTTAGGCTGTGATTGCAACTAAATTCCACCCCCACCCCCCATTTCCCTCCTCCCTTTACTGCATCTTCGGTAGGACCAGGCAAAGGGTTCGCAGCGAACAATGTGTTACAAATGTTGCCCTGTTAATGATTTGGGAGCTAGCCATGGTCAGAAGAAGCTGTTTGTTATTCCAAATCGTGTGACGTGTGGTTTCTGCAAATATATTTATTGTTGTCCCTCTTCCCCCAGTATCCAGTGATTGTCGCTTTCCAGACAGGCAAGAAAGAACAGTCCCCACTCTCTGGTCCAGGGGTGTATGTAACCTCCTCATTCAATGGGTCTACTATACTGTGGGGAAATAGAGCAGGGTGGCCTTCTTTCCGATAACCAAGATCCTGGGCCTGAAGACCCTGAAACATCTCCCCTAGAAATCTGCCATACTGAGGACTTTCGTGGGTAATGGGGTAGGCCTAAAAGCTTGAACCAAACTGCTCAAATCAGTTTGTGAGGCTATGCCCAGTCAAAAGCAGCAACAGAGGAGGGAATGAAAGAATAACCCCCCCCCCCAGCAGTACTAATGAAATATGTTCATAACTGATGAAATATGATAACCGCAAGCTACGGAAATAACGTAAGATGCTCGATATTAAGAAATTGTTTTGCAGACAGTTAATCATCCTTGCTGCTATAACTATTTGCAAAATTTTCCATAGCCCAGCTATCTGCAAACTAGCCCCCCCCTTAAGCCTTTACTGAAATCCCCCGGAAAATAACATAGTCCAAGTCTTAAGAAATGTACCCAAGCTAGGGCCGAGCACCACCCCTGCGGAAACCAGCAAGCGCCCTTCTACCCAAACAAACACCCACTCCTCGGAAATTAAGTCAGAGGGAAGGGAGGGGGGTGAAAGGACTGACCCCAACCCCTGCTTCCTAGCTCGTGACCAGCACGTGTTCACCCCATGCCCAGCTTATAATTGGTCCCCAATTTCTTAATTCATGACGTATTGTTTGTACCCTGCTTGTGGTTTAATGGAATAAAAGCAGCTTGTAAGCTGTTGCTAGGGGTGTTGGTCTCCGGACTACACCCCAGTGCACTGGTTTGTATGTCAATAAACTGGCCTCAGGCATGAGTCTTTGAACTAAAATGACTGCGTGGGGGTCTTTGACCACGACAATACTAAACTGCTGGAGGGGACAATGACCATCTGCAGCAGCGCTCTCTGCCCCAGCACCACAACCCTAATCCCAGCCTGCTGTGGAGGGGAGGTGCCAGCTAGGAGTGGGGGGATTGGGATGGGGGGAGCTGGAGAGCAAGCCTCAGCAGCAGCTCCTGGCCCTGGGCTCTGGGCCTGCCTCCCCGTCTCACACATTGTGGCCAGGTGCATGGGGTCCCAGCGCAACTCACATAATAATGGAGGGGCAGCCGGGCCAAACCTGAGTGGTGTTGTGATCCCTTGCACCAGTTTGCAAGGACACTCACTCAAATCTGGCCTGGCTGCCCCTCCAGGGAATTTTAGCTCTCTTTTTCTCCTCTATTCCCATAATACATCATTCCCCCCCCGCCCTTCCCATTCTGAATATATGCTGTGATTGGACCTTGTACTGTCTCTCTGCTCTACTTCTCTTTTTAAGGCAGTGTGACATCTTTCATGTTAGCTATTACCCCAGAAGAGGTATATAAGATTTAACTAGTGGCACTGGAAAACCCGAGTTTATTTCCAGTGCTATTCATATATGCTATGATAATGCTCTTCCCTTTCGCAGTTGAATCCCTTTCCCCTTGTCATTCTAATCCTAGAAAATCTGATTAACAGTTTTCTTGTCTAATTATACAGTACACAAGCAAACATGTTGCGCAGCAAATAGGAGAGCAGGATCATGCTCCATGGATTAATGTCACCGCTGCATGCTGACATAACCCTGGTTTGATATTTAGTGGAAATCATGCCATTTCCAGATAAAGGAATTGGTTTTGGATGTTGGTCTTTATTTTGCAGACCAAGGGCCTGCAGGGTCCTCTGCTGGTGTGAATCCAAATAGCTCCATTAGAGTTGGATTTAAACCAGCTGAGAATTTCACCTAGCCCAAAGAACCGTACATTACTTTTCTTGTCTTCCTTATCATAAGTTCCAGTTAGACTGGGTTTGTGATGCAAATCTAATCCACTAATGTTTAGTCGGGGACTGATGTTATCCAACATGTGCATTACTGCTCAGTGATACCTAGCAACGCACACCTACTTCCTCTTGATTCCTTTTTGGCACATCAAATATTTACTTTCATTTCCCTTTCAGCTGTACTTGGGATGCTAGAGTGGAAGAATCCATGTCTGCAGGATGTGCAATAGAATGGATACCAAAGGGTGTGTATTTACAGTGCAGGCAGCCATTAGCCTTGCATTTCCTTGTCAGGGGCTTAACATTTCTAATTTGTTTTCCAAATTAGTCAAGTGTAGTTAGTGTACCTTTTACAGGAGCTCTGCCAACATCATCACTGAAAGAACTGTGTGAAATAGCCTGTGTTTGAGAATGTAAAATATACATTGAGAAACAAAGCACAATTTCCCTGATTATGTTAAAATGTTGTCTACTAATTTGCATCACTGCAGTCAAGCTTCATATGTGAGCCAAGACAGTTACAAGCAAAGGACAACGTGTTTGGGTTTTTCCTGTCAATCTCACCTAGACCATACCTTGACTTTTTCATGTAAAAAGTGTAAATCTGGAGTAAGTCTTTTGAATTTCAGTACAGAATTTGGCTCCACCCATATTTTGTAATGGACACGCTTTACCGCTAAATAATTCAACAAGAACATAAGAATGGCCCTACTGGGTCAGACCAAAAGTCCATCTAGCCCAGTGTCCTGTCTTCTGACAGTGGCCAGTGCCAGGTGCCCCAGAGGGAATGAACAGTACAGGTAATCATCAAGATGCTAGGGTGACCAGACAGCAAGTGTGAAAAATCGGGACGGGGTGGGGAGTAATAGGCGCCTATATAAGACAAAGCCCCAAATATCGGGACTGTCCCTATAAAATCGGGACATCTGGTCACCACAAGTGATCCAGCTCCTGTCGCTCATTCCCAGCTTCTGGCAAACAGAGGCTAGGGACACCATCCCTGCCCATCCTGGCTAATAGCCATTGATGGACCTATCCTCCATGAACTAATCTAGTTCTTTTTTGAAACCTGTTATAGTCTTGGCCTTCACAACATCCTCTGGCAAGGAGTTCCACAGGTTGACTGTGCGTTGTGTGAAGAAATACTTCCTTTTGTTTGTTTTAAACCTGCTGCCTATTAATTTCATTTGGTGACCCCTAGTTCTTGTGTTATGAGAAGGAGTAAACAACACTTCCTTATCTACTTTCTCTACACCAGTCATGATTTTATAGACCTCACAGATCTTGATCCAAACCCCATTGAAGTAGATGGAAAGACTCCAACTGATTTTGACAGATCAGCCCCCAAAATAGCAGAACTCTTGTTTGCATTTTACTTTCTATTTTAAAATTAATCTATATAGTTCCCAACTCAATGTGGGAATGGGGAGAGGGAAATCAACTCAGACTCACCCCCCAGTGTTGAAATTCCTGATAGGAATGTTTAGTGTTATTTTCCTAGCCTTTCTTATCCTGCTTTACCCCCCATGGGAGCTGTTTGCATGAGTGTTTGGTATAAGTCTATTTTGCTAGCCTTTCCTCACCCACCCATCTCCATGGGGTGTCTGAACATTTAACATCGTTTTATGTCATTTTTATGTTGATCTTACACACTGGAATTTTATTTTAATAAATTACATGTATATTTTATTCCTGAAAACAGACTAAACCACAGCAACACAGAAAAGAAGCTGAAAGATTTGTTTTTTAAAACCACTAGTTAGGAGGAATGGGCACATGTAAATTAGACACCAAGGAAGGTTTACAAATACGTAATTATTCTTAATTATTATGTATTTACGGTAGCATCGAGAGGCATCAACTCAGATTGGGGCAACGTTGTGCTAGGTGCTGCACGTACACATAGTAAGAGACAACCCCAGCCCAGAGTTTACACAAGACCAGGGGCAGGCAAACTTTTTGGCTTGAGGGCCACATCGGGTTTCCGAAATTGTATGGAGGGCTGGGTAGGGGAGGCTGTGCCTCCCTAAACAGCCACGCATGGCCCGTCCCCAGCCCCCGCCCCATATCCAACCTCCCCTGCTTCTCACCCCCTGACAGCCCCCCCGGGACTCCTGCCCCATCCACCCCCCCAGGTCCCTGTCCCCTAACAGACCCCTCAGGACTTCTGCCCTATCCACCCCCCCGCTCCCTGTCCCCTGACCCCCCCCGGACCCCCCACCCCATCAACCCCTCCTCTCATTCTTGACAGCCCCCCCGGGACTCCTGCCCCATCCACCCCCCCCCCACTCCCTGTCCCCTGATGGCCCCCCCCAGGACTTCTGTCCGCGGCTCTGCAGCTGCGCTGCCCCAGGAGCCCGCCGCCCAGAGCACTGCGCCGGCAGCGGGAGCTGAGGCTGTGGGGGAGGGGGAACAGCAGGGGAGGGGCCGGGGGCTAGCCTCCCAGGCCAGGAGCTCTGGGGCCGGGCAGGAAGGTCCCGCGAGCCAGATGTGGCCTGTGGGCTGTAGTTTGCCCACCTCTGCACTATACGCAGAGAAGACAGACAGAGTGGGAGGGGGAATATAGTTTCTGATCCAAAGCTTATTGAAATCAATGGGAGTCGGTTTAGACGGACTGCAGTGGCCTATGGATCAGGTCCACAGAGCCAACTCCTGAAATCCTTTCTCAGCTGTTCTCCCCTGAAATCAATGGGGGTACGCAACTCTGTGGAGCTTATTCAACATGCAGCCAGGAGGACGATGCACTGTGTAAGGGCTGTAACAGCAGACAGCAGGTCTTGTTATACCATGGAGCCCAGGGAGGCATTGTGCCCCCTGGTGCTCCCATTATGGTACTGCAGCCTCTCTAATCACCTCCATCACTGCTCTGCCAGGGAGGTACCCCATTGGCAATGGCTCTGTGATGACATTTTCAGCATGATGCATCTTTCCAAGCCTACCCCCTTCTCAGGGATGGAATCACGGGGCCTGGTTTTCTGTTACCCTGTACCTTATGTTATCTTAAACCCCAGTGCAAACCCAGCGTAAATCTCTACCATTCCAGTTCATTGCCATTTGATGTCCACTTTCCACAGGTGGATTTTACAAGATGCAGGGCGAGAGACCCCAGCCCTGTTGCTCCATGGGCAGCCTTACTGATGGAGCAACGTCAAGGGATGCCTTCTAAAAGCTTTCCCCAGCTGGCTGATCAGCCAGACAATGGTCAGCACCATCCAAAACTGGTCTGCCAGGCCACAGTGGTGAATCTGGCCTAAAACGTTAAAATAAGGTGGATAGCGCCTATCTCCAAATCACAAGAACGGTCACCTGGTGACTATCTCTTTGGGTTCCTTGTTCATCCAGGAAATTTTTAATTAAAAAAAAAGCGGACGTTTTCAGATACAATCTACATTAAACTGGAGTTACGGTTGGGTATTTGTCACTAAAGGGCAGAGTTACAGTTGTTTGGGTGCCTTAACTGTGCATTTCCATACCTTAAAATATTGGGATTTATTTTAAGTTTGACCTGACCGCTGTACTTGCCGGATTTGTCACAACTGGCTTTTAAGATAATTACAACATCCTTGTAAAATTTTTACCAGTAAATTGTACTCATCCCTTAACTCCACCTCGTCATAGCTTTTATGTGGGGATCTCAAATGGGAAGTGCCTCTCTCCTCCAAGAGACTCTAGGCAGTGCTGTTTATCCCCAGTACCCCCATAGGCTTCAGCTGGGGCGTGGACAAGAGGTCATCAGAGAGAAGGGGTTAGTGGAAAAGGCTAGGCTGTCTCATATGAGTGAATAGGTGCAACCAGTGGAGGAGGATGATATATCACCCCCAACCTTTTCGTTTTCCTCTTGATATCCCCGTACACAAGGCTTACCATGCCCTGAACACTCCCTCATATCAAGACCCAGTGGTGCAGTAATCTGCCTCAGTTTCCCTGCAATGACCTTCAGCCTACTCCCGCAGTAGGTGACTTGCTGCAGTGACTTGGACCTCTGGCTAAGTCGTTAACAAAAGGCCACCTCCTCTGGGGCATCCAAGTCCAGAGCCAAACAAAACACAGAATCTTTGTCCCAGTCTCAAACTGGGCCCAGCCCCTCCTTCCCTAGGGGCCTATCTTCTCTCCTCTCATTTCAAACAACTCGCCTGCCCAGGCTCCTTTCTCTCTCTCCCTTCAGCCTCTCCTGGGCTCCTTTGGGGTGTTTCCTCCTCTTTCCTGAGCAGCCACTCCCAGACATTCCTACCTTGGGTCTTCCTCAGGCATCTGCCTGCCTTTTGCTTTCCTCTAGCCCATCATACCCGTCTGCTCCCCTCTCCAGCCAGCTCTCCGCTGCTGGGCTCTTCTCCTCAGGCTCCAAGGGTAGAGAAAGAAAGATGGCCGAGAAGTGCCAGTGAGGTGAGAGAAGCAGAGACTCGGGTCCCGTCCGTCAGCATTAAGGATCAGATTGTAACAGGCCCTTTTGCTGGTGCGTGGTTAGGGAGAAGCGTGCAATGGCCAGGAAGGAAGGAGAGGTGATGAAACAAAGGCAGTTCCCCATCACACCTAGCTGCACAATCCTTCTCCGGCTCCCGGCAGGGTGGGGTGGCTCTCCCCTGTCATTAGGACAGTTGTTGTGGCTAACTAAGGCATGTTGTTAAAGGGGAGTTTTTTCAAAGGCATAGGGCACCTAATTGACATGGATGCCTTTGGAAAATCTCCCCCTACGTTTTCGGCAGTTTTGTGGATGGGAGATAGTGTATCTGATGCCTTAGGTAGGTACTTCTCTGGTCCCCATTATCACCGGGTGCCTCACAATCCTTTAAAGTATTTATCCTCGCGACACCTGTTACAAAGGGAAGTGCTATTATCTCGAACAGTTTTCTCATCCCATCCAGAGAATGGAACGCCGGTCTCCTGAATGCCAGGGTAGTGCTGTAACCACTGGACCATCCTTCCTTCTCTTGGTCTGATGCTGTGAATCGGAGGCATCAGGTATTCTGCATCCCTATTCCTGTCTTGCCACAGGCTCCGAGAGTCTTACCTTAAAACAGGAAGGTCTGGAGATTGTATACTGAGGCTAGTTCTTAAAGGTGGCATAGTTCTGCCAGGATGGAAAGAAGCGAGGAAGAATCTTTAATACCTGCTCGATAGGTTTCTTGTTCGGTGGGCGGATTGAATTTCAGTCTCTATAACTGAGTAACTTGTCTGCCCCTCATGAGAACTGTCTGGCAGAACATTCCAGTAATTTCTAGGTAGTATTGAAGATATTAAAGTTTACTTCTTTGCCTTCTTTCCTGCCAATAATCCTGTATTTCAACAGATTGATAAATCCTGAATCAAATTTTCCGACAGGTTAAAAAAAAAAAAAAAAATCTGGCCCTGCAGCAGCACGGTGATCGCAGGGTGCATTCTTCTGAGTCATCTTGGCAAACTTCGCTGGGCAAGATGCACACGCTACGCAGACACTAGCTTGTTTTCATACTGTAGAAAACCAAACAGTGGTGTTTAAGGAACGACTCCAGTGTGCTGAGTGATTGACCGTCACTCTCCCAAAGGCAGACATTTTTTCCTTTGTACTCACTGCTGGTCAACGCGAAATGTTCAGCGCACACACACGCCGGTTCAGACTTCGCGGTTGTCCTCTTTGGTGCACTAATGTTTGCCTTCTTTCTGCTAGTGCCGAGCATAGGGATTGATTTCTTATGTGGTTGCTGCCGCTCCACTGGTTGAGACGGTGGGTCAGATTTGGCGTGGCTCCTTTGAAGTTAGCTCCGTTTTAGCTCAACTGAGGATCTGGCTGTGCCTTTAAGAAGCATATAATTGCAATCATGTACAAAACACGATATTCAAAGAAGATGGGGTTTGCAAAGTCAGGCAAAAATGTAGGAACTACTAGAATAAAGGTTGCCCGGGAAACCTTAATTCAGCTCCCTTGTGCCCATGCATTATGTTAGTCTGTGGGGCTGTGGTGATGCTCAGTGCTGTTGTCGAGATACAGGGACTGATGTGGGGCTGTGGTGGATGCTCGGTGCTGTTGTCGAGATACAGGGACTGATGTGGGGCTGTGGTGGATGCTCGGTGCTGTTGTCGAGATATAGGGACTGATGTGGGGCTGTGGTGGATGCTCGGTGCTGTTGTTGAGATATAGGGACTGATGTGGGGCTGTGGTGGATGCTCGGTGCTGTTGTCGAGATACAGGGACTGATGTGGGGCTGTGGTGGATGCTCGGCGCTGTTGTCGAGATATAGGCACTGATGTGGGGCTGTGGTGGATGCTCGGTGCTGTTGTCGAGATATAGGGACTGATGTGGGGCTGTGGTGGATGCTCGGTGCTGTTGTCGAGATACAGGGACTGATGTGGGGCTGTGGTGGATGCTCGGTGCTGTTGTCGAGATACAGGGACTGATGTGGGGCTGTGGTGGATGCTCGGTGCTGTTGTCGAGATATAGGGACTGATGTGGGCTGTGGTGGATGCTCGGTGCTGTTGTCGAGATATAGGGACTGATGTGGGGCTGTGGTGGATGCTCGGTGCTGTTGTCGAGATATAGCGACTGATGTGGGGCTGTGGTGGATGCTCGGTGCTGTTGTCGAGATATAGGGACTGATGTGGGGCTGTGGTGGATGCGCAGTGCTGTTGCTATGTAGCGGAGCTCTGGGGAGCTGGAGTAGGCTTGGTGCCAGTGGAATACTCAGAGGTTTTGCCAGGCTGTTAAAAGCTCTACTTGTTATATACAAATGGGGATTTTCAGAGGCTTAGAAGGCAGCCGAATGCAGGTGAACTTTCATGGGGACAGCAAAAAGCACTCTCATGACCCCAAGACCATCCTCACGCTACACTTTAAATTTTGGTGCCAAGCCGCAGAGGTGCCGGAGAGCTTCAAAATCATAGCTTCATATTTTTAAAAACAAATTTGACAAAGCTACTCGTAATCCCTTCAACTTGTTCTGGGAAATGACTAAACCATTTTTTGATGCAATTTTAAATAAAAAATGAAGTAATTAAAAATTCAGCCCGATAGACCCAGAGCTTAGAATATTTCAGTACAAACACATTGGGCAAAGGTATAAAGAACTGTAAACAGTGGTTTATAATGCAAAGCCTCGGTCAATCTTAACTATACATGGCAGTGTGGGCTAGTGACTATCTCCTTGTGCCTCTGTTTACCCATCTGCAAGATGGGGTTAATGATACTGACTGCCTTTGTAAAGTGCTTTGAGATCAAAGGCTGAAGAGCACTAAATAAGAGCTAAATATTATTACTGAAAGCTCCATTTATCATTTTCTCTTTTTCTTGTATGCCTTCCCTAGCAGGCATATAAATTAATACATTCACTGAAATCTGAGGGGAGTATTGCATATTACATGATTTGTATTTCAATTCTTTGTAGTTGAATCCATGTCATCTTTAAATTGCTGTGACATTTTAAAAAAGGTTTAAGAATACATAAGAAATACAAACACTACATGCTGTGAATTCTAATACGATTCAGATCCTATACGATACTTCCTTTTAAATCTTCTTAGTTATTTATATGAGTCTCTGTCATTATCAGATCACACAAGCTGAGAATATGACCCAGTGAGTTTATGGCTGGTTTTACAAATATGGAGTAATACCATCTGTGATATGAATCTCATTTTCAAATCCACTGTATCCCTCGTATTTAAAAGATGCCATGACATGCTGGTTTGGGTCCAGACTGCTGCTTAACTAAGAACTGAATAAGTCAAAGTATATTAAATAAACTTTATAATTTTCCCATTGAACAGTTAACACAAACAGTAATGTTATAATAGCTGGGCAGAGCATAGTCTAACCCATTTATATGTAACTCCTGTGTTTGCTGTTTCCCATTTTACAGGCTGGATGAAGACATTTGGTACCTGTTGGTGTAATTTACTGTCATTGTATTTGTTTTGGGTTCAGGCACTCGCTGACCCATGAACAGCAGTGGCTCTCTTGGGACAGTGGAATAATAAAGTACAGCCCTTTCTAAACCTTTTTCCCCGGCTTTATTCCAGAGTCTCTCTGGTTCTGTCTCATCATCCGGTATAATGAGTTGTTAAGGAAGAGAACTAGATTTCTGTACTCAATGTATTCTCTTCACCTTTCCCTTTCATTTTCCAGATAAACTACTGCTGCTGTGGGTTGATGGCTTCATAGATTTTGTTTCCCACTTATTTCCTCTTGTCAAAAAGTTTCTTTCATTTTCTTTAACGTGCTAAGTGACCTGCCCTCAGAGCCCCAGCCTGTGCCCTTAAAAATGGGTGTGGAGGAGCAGAAATGACAAGAAATTGCTGAAATGAGCCAAAGTTGGGAGGAAACAAAGTGGGGTCCAACCTTAGGAAACCCAACATTGTAACCCAAAACCATGGAAGCCTATGGTTAGTGGGGAGTGGTCAAAGCTGGGGCTGAAGTTCCTATAACACTGTTACTCTGCAGGCTGGGTCTCGGCCTATGGCACATCCACTGCCAGCCCCTGAAAGCTGTGGCTCCTTCCAGCTGGGACAGACCCCTGATCAGGAAAGTTCAGGATGGGAGTGCACTTCCTGTTTTGGGGAGATGGTGTCACAGGCCCAAGCACCGTGCCTCAGTTTCCCCTTTTGGCTAGCGCCTCCATGGTCTAGATCCAGGATTTGAAATTGGGCATGAGGAATTGCCCCAGTGTCAGGGATGTGCCTTTTGCTGTCCCTGTGAAAACCTACCCAAATTTCGTCAAGTTAGAAGCCTCTGGAAACCACAGTTTGCACATGCTCAGTGGAGATTTGTTAGAGGCTGGCAGTCGCATTCTTCAAGGAGTCTGTCCGCATTGATCATGCTACAGCCCCTCATGACTCTTACGTGCCATTCAGGGTAAGATGCACCTACCACCAGGAGCGCCACCAGCTTTTTTGCTGCTGTAGGCGGCGGAAGGTCCCGCCCCCAAAATCCCGCCCCCGACAGAGGCGGCGGAAGGTCCCACCCCCAAATGTTAGCGCCCTAGGCGACCGCCTAGGTCGCCTAATGGGTTGCGCCGGCCCTGCCTACCACATACACACAGGACGTGCTAGCCCAGGGCTGCATGTGCTCAGCAGGACTTTTCCCTGCAATTGCTCTTCCTGGTTGCTAGGGGATGCCGTGGTGCCAAGCACCAGAACTGAGTGCAGAGAGACCATCTATCTTGTGTTCTCAGTGCCCCCAGGCTGAAACCTACGCAGAGAGAAGGAGGAGGATGTAGCTCCTCGCTTCAATGCAGAGTAGTGGGGGCAGGTAGTGGAGAGATGCAAGCTGGGGGCCAGCTGCAGGGGATAGAAAGAGAAGGGAGGTGGAGGACATGCTTGGGAATAGGGACAGACTGGGTGAGATGGTGCGGAAAGGTATGTAACAACTGGACGATACTCACCTCCAGAACTTGGAATGGAACACTGGATTCCTGAGTCCCAACATTCCTCAACAGAGAGCGGTAAAACCTACAGGCAAAATGGGGGTGTCTCATTCCCTCTATTGCCAGCCCACGTAGCAGATAAAAGCCTATTGCTAACAACAGTTACCCCGTTAACTTCAGATCTGTGAACATTCTATTCCTGCTGATGAACCACGGGTGGGTCACTATAGTCCCATATAATAGAATTTCTCTTTCTTCCTTCGGCTTTTTAAAAAAAAAAGTTTAGGAAATTACATAGAAAAATATGTTAAAAAGAACATTGAGGTTGCAAAGTCAAGAACTCAAAAGTTAGGAAATGCCAGAAGTAAGGTTGCCTGTTCAACCTTAATTTGGCCTCCTCATGTATAGGCATTATGATACAGTGGTTAATTACATGATCACATCCCATTTTTTTCCACGGAAACCCTGCCTCACTCAGGCTATGTCTACACTATTGCGATAAGTTGACCTAAGTTACGCAACTCCAGCTATGTGAATAATGTAGCTGGAGTCGACGTAGCTTAGATCGACTTACTGTGATGTCTACACCATGCTGGGTTGATGGGAGACACTCTCCCGTCAACTTACCTTACTCTTCTCATTCCGGGTGGAGTACCGGGGTCGACCGGAGAGCGCTCTGGACTTCACTAGACCTGCTAAATCGACCCCCGGTGCATCAAGCGCTGGAGCATCGATCTGGCATTAGTGTAGACATAGCCTCAGTGAACAGGATGGACAGTGCTCAAGGAATGGGTGGCTGTTCAATATTTTTATTTTCATCATTCTGTGTCTGACCCCAGGCATATTTACAGCTCACCGTGAAACCCCTGCATTAAAAATAGATTATTCATAAATACCTTCTAGGAATGATCTGCATGAAGAGGAGAATAGAACTGTAGATAAGGCTGTTGTGGGTTAGAATAGGGCTACACCCTAACACTGCTTTCAGAATGCACGTGTGCTCTCACTCTGAAGTCCATTTAACATATGTGGAGAATTAGATCCCTTATGTACAAATAGGAACCAATTCACCTGCCACAGAAATGCAACCACCTCTGGGCTGAAATGTTGTAATTATTTAAAAGTCCACAGCAACACTACACAACAGTTTCGGACAGGAAATTTAAGAATACTAGGCTTAATTCTCCTTTATACCCACTTTAAGGCCCCTTTACCTTGCCAGAACAGTGTAAAGAGGACTTAATTGTAAATAAGAACCCCTGGCTTTAATTTTGCAACCACCATTTTGCAAACAATGATGACAGAATTTAGATCATTAAATACCCGATTGTGTCCAAAGCCCAGGTAATTCAATTGCTAAATGCTATAATTTATGTCTGTACCTTTGCACCCACAATTGATTACATGTGCTAAATGAAAGGCCAAGCAGAGGCCCCTTTAAAGATTTGGCTCTGTTTCTATTTATTTTGTGCATAAATCTGTGTTCAGTGGAACCCATCTATTAACTGGCGTATGGTTATATATATTTAGCACTTTGCCTTTTCAAGAAACTAACCATATTATGGCTCCAACAATCTGTGAAATATGCTTGACCAAAAGTAAAAGACGCCTAACACAGACCCTGCCGTACTTGAGAAATGCAATAGTCAAATATGGAATATGGAAAATATGGTTTTCTTTTTCAATTTGAGTAAATTCAAGGCATATATTTTCCAATTAAGAACCAGGGGCTTCTACAAACGAGTTCTGTGCTCTTTGAAACAATTTATTTTAGGGGAAATATTTCAGTTGCAATTCAAATATATTTTGAAAGTGTCAGTGATAAGGCACAAGGACATAGTTGGCTTCACTATCCTCTATTTGTATAGTATTTATGTTTTCTTTTTGGATGACAAGCAGAGAAGCTCTATGCCAAACAGTGGGGGATATTTCCCCCCAGCTGCAGCATCTAGCTGTTTGGCAGACTTCAATCCAGAGTTAGTTACATAGGCACCTTTGGGAACAATATTTGGATGTGTTACACGCACAGGCTACTGAGCAGTTTTTGGAGGGCTGCTTTGTTGTTCTGGATTCTGATTTCTGACATTTATTTGCATAATTAAACCTTTTGCTCAGAATGATGTAGACTTTCTTTATTATTGTTTGTATTTGGGTAGTGCCTCCAGTCGGCAAGCGGAGACCAAGGTGCCGTTGTGCCACATACTATATAAACACATGGCAAGAGACAGTCCCTGCTCGGGGGATCTTACAGCCTAAGGGCTGGTCTACACTAACACTGTAAGTCCATCTAAGTTACGCTAGTTCAGTTATGTAAGTTACGTAACTGAAGTTGACGTAACTTAGGTTGACTTACAGCGGTGTCTACACTGTGCTGTGTGTATGGGAGACGCTCTCCCGTCGACATAGTTTCCGCCTCTCGGGGAGGTGGAGTACAGGCGAGTGGTGCTGATTTAGCCAGTAGTGTAGACATGGGCTTAGTCCCATCTGTGTAAACACTTACACCTGCGCTTAACTTTAAGCACATTAGTAATTCCATTGACTTCAATGGGTCAACTCACATGCTGAAAGTTAAGCATGTATATGTATATGCAGGATCAAGAACTAAAGAGACAAGACAGACAAAAAGATGCACAGGCAACATTAATTCAGGCACTTCTGGACTTTGAGTGCTTGACACTGCAACCTTAATATCCTTTTATCATAACAATTTGTATGCAGTTTCCTAGGCTTTTTAAAAAGGAAACTGAACCAACCCTCCCCAAGACATTCTGTCATATGTAATATTTCTCTCTCATACACACACTAGTTATCAGCAAGATTAGAACCCTGGACCTTTAGATCCACTGTAAAGACCACTATCACTGGAGATAAAGGAGTAACTAGTAGCAGTAGTAGGCTGTTATTCTTCGTGACCAGCCACTAGAGGACACCAAAACATACACTTTGCCAGTGGCTTACACAGCTACGTGCTAGACAGTGGAGGAATCTTGGAAATTAGAATTCTTGGTTCTGAAAGCCAATGTGGTCTAGTGGTAACAGATAACATAGCTAGGCACATAGTGACACTGCCTTGCAAATCAGATATGCCAAATCTATGTAGCTGGATTTGCCAGATTAGAGACCTGAGCTCTATTCCCATGTCTGCCAGACCTGCCCTTGAACAGGTCCACCATCTGTAAAGTGGAGGAAATTATTAGTCTGCCTTCTAAATTTGGGCCATGAGGCCTTGCTTAATAATAAGGGCTGGGAGATGCACAGAATTCCACTAATATGTGGAAGAGATGAGAGTATTCTCCCAGCTCAGTACACCATTCCCTAGGTCAAAGGGAGGTGGTTATTATTATATGAGTTGAACTGGAGCATGCCAGTGAATTTGGTATGCAGATGCATGATGAGGCCCTGGAGCATGCTCAATACAGATGGAATGTTCTGAGATTTTAACTGCTAGCCTCTAACAAGCTTACTGAGCATGTGCAAATGGTAATCGCATGAGTCTTTTAGCTCAGTCAAATGTGAGTGGATTTTCATGGGAAGAGCAAAAGGCACCTCTCCTACCCCAGGGTTCGCCCCTGCCAAATTTGAAGTTCCTATTCTAGCCTCCTGAGGCATTTAAAAAAAGAAGCAGTAGGAAAATCTTTAAATATTGGCAAAACTATCTATTTCCCCCTAACCTTTCTCTGAACCATTTTTGCTGAAACTTAAAATCATCCTGATACAAACCCAAGCATGGCAAATTTCATCCCAACTGGTTACACTATAAGCAACTGAAAACAAGGAGCTATAATGAAAAGTGTTATGTAGCTTTAAGTGTCTGGGTTGCTATGACCTCCACCTATAAATGCTCACTGTGGGAAATTTTCTGCTGAAAGGAAAAGACTGACACTCTGTTTTGATCTATTGTATGATTCCCTCTACTTCTATTCTTCAGGAAGAATTCCTGATAATGGTCAGACATTAATGTTACACCAGCTATGAAGAGGAAGACTGGGACTAACTAGGCAATATTTTGGGTAATATTGTCAAAGGGCCCAAGTGATTTAGGAACCTAAGTCCCATTTTTAAAATGTGTTTAGGTGCCTAAAAATGCAGATAGGCACCTAGTGATATTTTCAAAATTATATGCCTAATTCCAATTGAAATCAATGGGAGACTGATATCTGATGCCCTTAGGTGAGCAGATATTAGATAACTCGGGTTTTTCAGTTAGAAGGAAAATATTTTAGTTCTATTATTTTTAATTGCAAAATACTTAAATAATAATAAAAATCGGTATCAGATTAACAAAATAATGGAACAAGTTTTTAGGTCTTCACATAATGCTAAACTTTGCAACAGGAACCAAACTGTAACATCTTTCCAAATGTTGTCATGGGGTCCATATGTGTAGACTGGTAAAGCTGTTAACGTCCCCAATTAGGTTTTAATTTATCTTAGTTTCCTCAGCGTTGCCATTAAAAGTCACACCATACAGCCATTAAACCTTAACATTACAATCTCATAGTTTTGTCAGCTGTTGACCAGTGAATCTAACGATATACAAGCTGCAGAAACTGGACCTTAATTCCAGCTTAAAAGAAATGTTTAAATGGGTCAGGAGAATTTACCCTGGACATCTGTTTGACGTATAATGTGAGGATATTTAAAAGTCTCTTAACAAAAACAAATAAAGGCTTCCACATTCCCAAGGATAGAAACCATTTAATCTACTCATACAGTCCTTTCAAGAATTTAACATTTTGGCAGGAGATGTATGTCAGTAAAGAAACAACCAATGAGATTTATAATGGCTAATTTATGTCTACAGCAGTTAAGACATGTTTGTGGGTAGTCATGCTCACCATAGGCAGTATTTTCCTTCCTGCACATTCTTATTGTTTCAGTTTATTATAACGGCACGTCTTGTGAGGTCATTTATTGCTTAGCATGATGGTACGGCTAACCCATTTATTAGAGGAAGACATCAACACCTTGGGTGAGATCACTTATTTCCCTTTGGATGCGCATACTGTAGGTGATGAAATCATGTATTTATCTACAACTTATTAGATGCATTTGATTGACTAGGGATCCATTTTTTGTTTAGCCAACTGTGCAGGTTGCTGGTTAGGAAGTTTCTCGGTATACCACTGCGATGTTTCAGACCAGCAGTTAAAATAATTATCCTATGCTAGGACCAGTGGGCAGTTCTGTAACACATGTTTGAAGCAATAAGAAGACAGTGCGAGGAATCAAAAATATAAACCATATGGAAAGCTCATCCAGCTCAAAAAACCTGCTGTAGTTTCTTTATAAATTGGGAATGGTACAGTCATGTTTGGGACAATCCAAGTCACCAGTAGGTCTTTCCTGCCATTGGTGAACTTGTGACCTTATTTCCTTGGAGAGCTGTTAAAATGAAGTCAGAGGGCAACAGAGTTATTCGCTAGCACCATTTTAACTTGTGTGGTCTAGAAAGTTAACAGATTTTTTCCCCCCAAAAGACAGACACGGTGATGGGGGTTAACCTTTAGAGATATTCGATTGAATCTGGAGCTAGCAACAGAGAGCCATCTTGCAAACCTTATGCCAAATGACACCATTCCCTTTACACTAAGAATGAGCATACGGGGTTGGCTGTTGACCTAGGTCAGTTGGAGTTAAATGTGTTGCCGTACAAGACGACCTCTGGCTGGAAAGCTGGGAACAGAGACAGTGTTTTCTGCCCCTGGAGGGAGGGGATGATTGCTCTGTTGAACTTGCTGTGGCCACTTTGGGAGGGTAATGGATGGGTTTTGTAAGAATGCATGTGCAGACCTCCCAAACTGGAGGGGGAGATGGTTGCTGGGGTATAACACATTTCAAGGATAGGGAAGAATGAATTAATATGGAGACGGATCCAACTTTTTATGATAATTAGCTGTCTCTCTCAATTCTATCTATCCATCACCTTGATCACTTTGCTTTTGTGCTACACACCTTTTCTCATACCCTTCCTCTGTTGTTTGTCTTTTTACATTGTAAGCTCCAAGGGGCAGGGGACTGTGTGTTTGCAGAGCATCTAGTGCTGATTTGGGCCTTTGAGTGCCACCCCAGAATTACCTAGACAATAATAACGTCTAACTTACACCCCTATGCAACTCGGTTAAAGCTGAAGCCAACACAAAATGTGCCCCTATGTTTCCATTATGTTCTCTGCAACATCAGAGAACCACCATAACACAACTCAGAATCCCATTTCTACTCATCACTGTTGTGTTCGCCTGAGACATGTTGCCACTGATTGCGCCCCGGTTCAGGAAAGAACTTAAGCTGATGCCTGACTTTAAGCAGGTGCTAAAGTCTCATTGACGTCAAGGGGACTTACGCCCAGGCGGTAGGTCCTGTCTCGAACAGGGAGACTCTCCACAGTTGGGGAGTTAGTTACAGCATGAGCAAAGGCTCTTGCCTTGTAATTGAGGTCATTTATCTGAGCTTCTCTGAGTCGGTCTCTCCTGCTGGTTTTACGACCCAGTAACATGCTCCTCATATTATTTCACTAGCAAAAATAAACACTCCCTGGCCCCTCGGTTAAATGTGCTGCATGCCGTTGTTTTGCACTTTTATATTTAACACCTTTTAGAGAAGGTGCTTGTGCTATAGTATTGATTGTAATGAAAGGATTCATAGGTGGTGTGGTGGGAAGCCTGTGCAGGCCATTCCATTTGCTGATTGATTAATCGTTTCTTGCAACCCCCTGAGCACATACCAGCGAAAGGATGGCAACTTACTCATGCCATCAGCTTATTCTCCAGGGTACACATCTTGGAAGTTAGCATTTCTAGGAATAAATTTACCAGGCTGGCAATACCAGTGATTAGACACTATGAAGACACTCATGGATCATCTATTGCCGTCTGAAGGTTTTACCTTGGGGAAGCGTGATTATAGGTAGGGTTGAGCCTACAAACATTATCAGGATCGGATCGGATCTGTTCAGATACTGTTAATATAGTACCCATCTAGCTTGAATCACATGCAATGATGAATTAGTATGGAAAGCACCGGCGGCCGGCGAACTTCAGCACTCTGAAACTGAGCTGAAAAGTAAATAGGAGGCAGAATGTTTCATTTTACCATTGCATTCCCAGGAACACCAGACATGTGTTCCCCTGCACGATACGAGCCCAAGAGTTAAGGTAGAGCGTACAAAACACCAACGACTTTCAGCTGTTCCCGTGTGATGAAATGTTTCAGACATGTGGTCACACAGATTAATCTTTGCACAGACTATTTCTGGAAATGCAAAGAAATAGTTTGAGAACATGTGGCCTCTGCAACTGGATTCCCAAAGAATGAGACACAAGAGAAGTACAATTCCAGGGAAGCCGCTCTTGACAATGGGATAACGGAGGGAAAAATGCATCATTTTTTTTCTGTTCGTGTTCTCTCCCTGGCAAGGTATAGAAATTGTGCTCCTGGTACTTCTTCACGATGATCACAATTGGCTAAGGATCTCTGGGAAATCACCATTTTGCAAGATGGAAGGCTCTCGTTTCTCTTCAAGTCCATAGAGCTTTTTGGCAGTTTATGTTCTACTGCTACCTTTGCAAATATAAGACTTTCTTGACTCAGTAAAGGCCTCAAGTATATCCTGATGAGTTTAAGTTCTTGTCTACGTATAAACTTTCAATGGTTTATCAAAAGGTGTGTGTTTTAAACCAATTTCATTAAGCTGCTGCAGACTCCCATGGGAATATGCTTCAATCAATTTTAAAATGGCTTACATTTAGGCTTGGCAGATTGATATTATCCTTTGAAATGATAAAATAAAATGTTCATTTTTAAGCACTTTTCTATTTTAATGTATTTAAATTTTCACAGTTGCAAGAAATGACAGGGTAAACAATATGGGGGCGCTAGACAATTATTATTTAATGACAGTAGACGCACATTCAAAAAAGCTAAAGCTTTATAATCATTAATCCACAAACTGTCAACATCACGTCAAAATATACAAAGTAAATATCCTTATCTCACACTCTAATGTGTTCTCAAGCAGCATTTTTCTTACTTTGCCTCTCTGTACATTTTGATTATTATCGATGGAAATATTTCTGCAGCAGTTTATGTGTCTATTGTGAAATTGACGTTTACCGACATTTATCGATAAAAATGTAATCCTTCCAAGCCTACCTATGTTGAGTCAGCTCAGGCTGATTCCTTACTGGCATAAATGACTCATTTTATGTAAACTGTGTGTGTTGAGCAGTCTTTCAATCCTGTTTCTTTTAGCAAGGGCTGGCTGGAAAACAAGATTTCTGATTCATGGAAAATGTTGAGTTTTTGACATTTATTTTCACTCCAACATGGAATGAAACTAAGGCCTTTTGAATTTTTTTTTTGCAGCACAACAAACCCTACTTTGACTAATCAGTAGCCCAATGATGAGGGCACCCGCCTGGAATACCCAAGTTCAAGTCTGATTTAGAGAAGGAACTTGACCCTAAGTCTCCCCTGAGTGCCCTAACCTCTGGGCTATTGGCTATTCTGGAGGTTCACTCTCTCTCTCTCTCTCTCATTCTCTGACCAGAAATTCCATCTTGGACCTGAGAAACCTTCCTGTCAAAAGTTTCATCGAATCCAACACATTTGCCCCAAAAGTTTTAGTTCCAACAAATGGGCATTTTTCCGACGAAAAAACATTAATGTCAAAAAGTTCCCAACCCGCTCTTCTAGCCTTCAATGGCCGGTGGAATGGCACCCAGCTGTTTATAGTTGGGTCTATGTATTATTGGCAACATGTAGAAAAGATTTTCCAAGTACAGTTCTCCAAATAAGTCAGGGGAATGGGGGCTACTATGTCTGCAGACACTGAAGCAGTATCTGTGCATTCTGATGAGCAGAAGGACTTATCATAAGCAAACTTAACTACGTAATTGTCACAACTCCCTTGTGAATACTGAGAGGAACAGGGAGGTAAAGGCCAAAATATTCAAACTAGGGTGCATAAAATTATGCACCTAAATCCCTATTTAGGCATCTACATAAAAGTGGGCTGATTTCCAGGGGTGAGGAGTGCCTTCGGTTCCCAGTGAAGTCAATGGGACCTAGGAGCGCTCAGTTTTCTCAAGTTAGGTGCCTCACTTTAGGCACCCAGGTTTGAAAATTGTGGCCCATGTGACTTGACCGAGAGCAGAGAAGGAGTCCACCCCAGTGTCAGAACCACTGCTTAATCCACTAGGCCCTACTGCCTCTCATGCTATTGAGCTGCCCCTACTTCTGGTCAGAGGTCATGTTGGATGCTCAGGAGAAGATGACTCAGTGGTGGGGAGCTGACAAGTAGGTAACTTGCAGTGCCATTAGTGATAGCCTGGATGGACTATCCATGTGTAGCAGTGAACTGATCTCGGGTCTTTCCAAAAATCCAGGAACCCATGGCTTTTTTCCCTCTAGAAACCAAAGACCAGATCTATGAGAGGATTGTGGCTAACCCTAGCCTTCAAGAAATCACATTGACTAGCCCTCAGTTCACCTTTATAAGGAAAAGGGCTAGAAACTTACTTCATTAGGTACTGATTCAGCAAAGCACTTAAGCACATTCTTATCTTTAAGCACATGAATAATCCCATTGAGGTATACGGGCCTACTGAAGAGAACAAGACTCCGCACATGGACGTTCCTGAACTGAGGCCTTCATGAAATTTGAGATTCGCTTTTACATTTCCAGCACCCTCAAGTCAGGGTGATGTCACATACCGCAAAGCCAGCTGGGAATCCTGCTTAAGTATGGTTTCAATTGTGGTTACAAAAAGAAGTGGGTTTCTTGAGTTACAGCAGTGTACCAGCCAGACGATGGATAGGGTTGGGATGGCACTTCCATTATAAATCTCAAACTTCAGTCCTGCTTCTCTTGGGATACAAAAATTCCTTCTCAGATGAAAATTGGGACATGTGGTCTTGGCCTGGGAGAACTTTTTTTTCACCAAATTTGAAAAAAGAAAATTGGTTCAGCTGTTTTGAATTTAGAAGAATTGGGGTGGAGTGGGGCAGAGAATGACAGTTTTTTGTTCTCTCTTCTTCTCACACTCTCTCTCACATGCACACCCACTATATTTTGCACCCTTATAACTCAAAGCGGCCTCCTCTTCAGACGAAACATTATAATTTATAATAGAATATAAAATATTGAAAGGAAAAGTAATTTTGAAATGACAAATTGAAATATTCCATTCCAAAATGTTCCAAATGTTCTGTTTTGACCTTATGAAAACACTTTTTCAATTTTTTTTCTCAA
This sequence comes from Emys orbicularis, assembly GCF_028017835.1. NCBI lineage: Eukaryota > Metazoa > Chordata > Testudines > Emydidae > Emys > Emys orbicularis. The sequence continues at coordinate 212,692,252 of NC_088685.1, read as the reverse complement.
CACAATTTTTGTCAAAATCAACATTACTCACAGAACCTTTTGATGAAACAACATTTTCTAATGGTAAAAATATTCTGTTGGAAAATTTTTGATCATCTCTAACTACTCTTCCACTGCTGATATTTTTCTAGTTTCAACGCAACATGAGTAGTATAATTTGTGTTTATTTAATACAAAGCTGTGTTTTGGTATTTCTAGTGGGCGGGGAACAGGCGGGGGGAGTAACGGCTTAATAGAAGACCATGTTAAAATAAGGAGAATTGTTTTCATTAAAAAGGGAAATGATTTAAAATATCAACAAGTGAACATTTCACTTGGAGAATCCTTCTTGTTTCCCCTCCCCCTTCCCCCATGCGCACACCCCTTCTTGAAAAGGAGGAAGTTCCCAAGCTATTTAAAAACTTCTCAACAGACCTCCCACAAATGATGGCTTTAAAGAAGCTAAAATGTCCCTAAAGATGTACATCTCTTCAAAAGGGAATCCCCCTGTAATGATAAGAACCTTAGAAAATCCCATCTGGATCTGAGTTCCAGTAATAAGGGTCAGGACCTTGTCCATACGTAGTATTTTAAAAAAAAATAACTGTAAGAAAGCACTTTTTTAGTATTTCCAGATGTAGAGAGAACATTTCTCATTTTGAAATACAATGAGAAAGCTCTTTGTCAAGCTCTTTGGGAAGCAAATATACAGATCAGGACAGCTAAGGAAAGCATTTTTGCCAAACAGTAAGGACACATTAGGGCGCACAAGTTGAGGAGCTGACAGTGTCAAAAGTCACAAAAGGCCAGAAGTTTTTTTCTTGAAGTGTACTATAAATTGGATTTATTTAAATAAAATGGGGAAATTAAATTTTAAATGGATCCATAGGTTTTTAGCTCAGAAGGGACCATTAGATCATCTTGTCTGACACAGGCCACAGAATTTCAGCCAGTTACTCCTGTAATGAGCTCAATAATTTGTGTTTGGCTACAGCAGATCTTCCAGAAAGGCATCGAGTCTTGATGTCACGACGCCAAGAGATGGAGACTCCACCGCTTCCCAGGGGAGTTTGTTCCGATGGTTCATCACCCTCACTGAAAAGTGTACACTTATGCCTTATTTCTAATTTGAATTTGTCAGGTTTTAATGTCCAGTCATTGGCTGTTGCCCTTAATTACTCAGCAATTTCTTCATATGAAGGTACTGAGGCACCATAACCAAGTCACTTCATGCTCTATTTTTAATAAGCTAAACACAATCAGCTTCTGAGGTCTTTCACCATAAAGCTTTTTTTCCAGCCCTCAAATCATTTCTGACTTTTCTATAAAATAGATCAGGCGGGCAGGATTTGAAACTCAAATTGCTGCCTTTTGAAATACGCCCTAAAATTGAAGTATAAAAATATTTAATGGTAAAAGAGGACAAGAAAATATAATTTGCCAAGTGGATAAGCTGGTAATTAGGGTTGATTGAAAACTGATAAATGTTCTCCATGAACATTTTTGAATGAAGCAAACATTTTCACTGGGATAGAAGTTTTTCAGTGAAAGAAACAAACAAAATTTGTTTGGGCTTCATTTCATTTTAGATTCAAATTTTTATTTAAATTTCAAATAGAAAATTTTCATTTTGATTAGTTTTTGGTGGTATTTTTCTCCCTCCCTCCCTCCCACCCACCCCTCCTCCTCCTTCAGTGGAAAAGGGAGAAAAGGGGGGAAAGTAAAACACATATTTTTAGTTTCTCTTTTCAAAAAAGTGTTCATTTCCTTCCAAAAGCCTTTTGTTGTTGTTGTTGTTGTTGAAAAAAGTCTTAGATGAAGACATTTCAGTGAAGAAGAGCTGGGCTTTTATGTTCTGTGCCTAGCACAATGGAGTCCTGGCCATAATAGTTCTCCTGGTAAAGTTGTCTAAGCTAGTAATGTGGTGACACAGTGTATTGAAGTTCATTCATCTTACACTGGTGGAGACAGAAAGGTTGGATCCATATGGAACTGCTGCATGCAGTCCCAGAATGTCCTTTTTCTTTCCTCATGTACCTAGAACATCACACCCTACTTTCTGAATTGTTGGTGATGGAGAGAGAAAGAGGTTCCTTCCGTTCCTGACTGGTTGGTGGCATGTACTTGGAAAATGGCTTTTTTATGGACCTCATTTTGTTGCCCTTCCATGCGCTGAGTGGCTTTTTTAAATTCATGAGTAATTGTACTGGGTTAAGTATCAGAAGGGTAGCCATGTTAGTCTGGATCTGTAAAAAGCAACAAAGAGTCCTGTGGCACCTTATAGACCAGGGGTAGGCAACCTATGGCACGCGTGCCAAAGGCGGCACGCGAGCTGATTTTCAGTGGCACTCACACTGCCCGGGTCCTGGCCACCGGTCCGGGGAGCTCTGCATTTTAATTTAATTTTAAACGAAGCTTCTTAAACATTTTAAAAACCTTATTTACTTTACATACAACAATAGTTTAGTTATATATTATAGACTTTTAGAAAGACACCTTCTAAAAACTGTAAAATGTATGACTGGCACACAAAACCTTAAATTAGAGTGAATAAATGAAGACTCGGCACACCACTTCTGAAAGGTTGCCGACCCCTGTTATAGACTAACAGATTGAACTACCCTCGTTATCTCCAGACTGATTCTTGCCTGCATATTTATACCTGCCTCTGGAAATTTCCATTACATGCATCTGACGAAGTGGGTATTCACCCACGAAAGCTTATGCTCCAATACATCTATTAGTCTATAAGGTGCCACAGGACTCTTTGTTGTATTGGGTTAAACTGTGTTCACAAAACCCAACCCGTATAAGGGACAGTGCCTAGCTGCCACATGCCAGGAGCACCCCCGGGAAGGAATCGTGCACCTGAAAGTCAGAACTCCTTCCCTGTTTCCCCCCTTGCTCCATGGTCCATACTAGCAGATTGATATCCTGGCCGGCTCAGCAGCCTGTGTGGTACATTTTGGGGATGTCAAGGTTCAATCCATTCTCCACGCCTCTCCAATCACACCCTGCCCTTCTGCATGGTGGAGAGATTTCAGGCATGCAGCTTCTACATATCCTCACCCCGACGTGTTGGGCCACAAGCGGGCCAATGAAATAACTGACTACTCATTGAGAAAGGTACTATTCAATGACCTAAATGTTCATTTACAGTATGGCCCTTTACTCAGCTCTGGTTGTATAAAGGGGCCATTAAGAGGGTGTAATTACACTTACACTCACACAACACTGATATAGAAACAGGCTTGGCAGAATTCAATTTTTATTTTAAATAATGATGGATAATATCGGTTTATTTACGCATTTTTTCCTGATTTTTAATTAGTTTGAATTTTTCAGTTGCAGTAAATTATGTGTTTTAAGCATTTTTTTAAAAAAATGATCGGTTTAATTTTTCACATTTGTGGGACGTGATGGGGGTCAGACAATGATCTCATAACAGTAGATGCCGAGATTCAAAAAGTTAAAGCTTTATAACTGTTAAAACAAATTGTCAGCATCACAAATTAAATATGCTTAAATCAAACGAATAAATTCTCAAGCAGCATTTCTCTTACTTTGCCAATCTGTAAATTTCAATTGTAGATGGAAATATTTTTTCCGTCGGTTTGCGTGTGTATGGTGAAATCGATGTGTACCGACATTTACCGATAAAAATCCAGTTCTTCCAAGCCTAAGTATTGCAACCACTTGATACAGTGGCATAAGTAAAAATGAGCATTTTTAGAACTTCCTTGATGTTGTTTGTCACAATCCTAATGCTTTTAGTATAATTTTAATGTTCGATTATTTATTTGCACAACACTTTTTCCTATTTATTTGTAACTGAGGAACAACTGGATTGGACGCAGCACTGACCTGTTGTATGAGAAAATAATTAGGGCTCATGTAGCTATTTTTGCATGTAAATATTGCAGCTCTTTTAACTTTTCTACCAAACAGAGGAAAAGAAACGAGTCCACCTTGAGGCCGAAAATCTTGAGAAATTTTATTTTTTAAAACCAATGAGCAATTTCAGATTTCTGGGGGAAAGCAGCATATAAGACCCTGTAAGTACCCTGTTTTATGTCACTTGATATCAACGTTAAGAGTTAAATTGTACCACAAGGACACTGACCACAGAAAGAAGCAGCCCATAGTGCACCATCCCAGGAAAAGAATGTGGTGCTACTTTCTTCTTAACTTCTTAACTTGCTACTGGCACTCAATTGGAAGGTACTGAGGCACCATAACCAAGTCACTTCATGCTCTATTTTTAATAAGCTAAACACAATCAGCTTCAATTCGCTACATCAGTAGGAAGCTTTTGAGCTAAGGAAACAGATCCTTTGTTCCTAGAAGAGAGACAACTCCTCCTGACCTCAAGCCACAGGGCATAAGGATCAGTGACAGGGAATAAAATGCATTCCTCTGATCAAAAATTCTCCCCCAAACATCCTATCTAAGGTGACAGTTATAAAAGATCTGAGGAGAATAATTCATTTTGGGTCCAACTGAAAAGGAAATTTTTTGAAATTTTCAGCTAATTGAAAAGTCGAGGGAATAATTTTTGGTCAAACAAAATGTTTTGTTTTGAGAAAACCGAAATGTTCCATTTTAATTTTGACCATTTTAAAGCTTTTTTTCTTTAATAAAGTGAAAGGAAAACTTGAAATAAAAAGTTGTTTCCAAATGAAAAAATCAAAGTGTTTTGTTTTGAAAAATGTAAAAAAAAAAAAAAAAAAAAAAGTTGTGATGATTTTTGAAATTTTTGGTTAGGGTTTTTTTTTTCTCCCATGAACTGAAACAATTTCCCAAGACTGCTATGAATTTGTGAAATGTTTTGCTGGTGCTGAATCTGCATTTGTTGCTGAAAAAGAATTCCAGCCCCAAAATTTCACCCAGGTCTAGTGGCCAGCCACATAAATTGAATCTGCATTCAAGTTATTGGGATGACGTCTAGGTGATCTGGCCATCTGAACTGACTCGGGCGGCTCCTCGCTGTGGAGGTTCAAATCACTCTCTGCTTCAGCTCCTCTAACACATCAGATCTAGGCTATGGCCAATCATAAAAGGTGAGCCTGCAACTACCTGGGATAATTCCATGGTCCTTATGGTGGCCATAAGATCATGTGCTATTACTGTTTATCATTTGTATTACTGTAACACCTAGGAGTCGTACTAATGGACCAGCTCCCATTTCTGCTGATACATCTGTGTTCAAATCAGTGTCCACTTTGGTTTTCCTAACACTACAGTAATGAGGAACATCAGCAGTTCACTGGGAGATTTGGGAATGCAAGGAATGGAAGATCAGACCCTAATGGACTATGGTACCCATAAGTAACAGTTTTAGAAAGATGGACACAATCGTAGTAGAAAAGCAATTATTTCTGCTATTACCGTGTTGTGTGTTTAATATAAGGCTCCAAAAACAACAACAACAATTAGTTTTCTTTAGCCAAGTAGTTAGCTGCCAGGTTTCCATAATCTCTGTGGGTCATCAATTCTTTAGAGTTTAATTAAGTTTCATTTTAAACCCCAGTTTAGAAGTTTCAAATCATGGCAGGTGGAAAACCTAATGCAGAAAATGTCAGCCATGATACAGATTTTCTCTACAAACATTTTCTTTTATTTTTTAAATAGTTTATATCTACACAGATGTTTTCTGTTGTACAGCTTTACAACTGCAATTAGGCCTTGGCTTCAGATGTTCTTTTATAAATTTTTCTGTTATTTAAAAAAGGGAACTAATTTAAAAACATAATCAGGTGCCCAGATTCTGATCTCATTTACACAGGTGTAATTAGGCTCTGAATATGGCCCAGTGAGTACAAAAAGTTAAATAAGCCCTTTTATTATTGAACAAAAATTGTTTATGTGTGTGTGTGTGTGTGTGTGTGTGTGTGTGTGCATGCGCATGTGCGTATGAATACACAAAACGCTTCCATTGCAAAGCAATTCAGGCTGCTAAACACACACACACAACACACCTGACACAAAATAACAAAAGTAAAGAAATGGAAAGTTGAGACATTTCTGTTGTCTTCTCCTCCACCCTCAGCACATACCTTAGCATTACCATTACTACCATACGCCACAACCTTAACTCTGCCCCAGAGGGATACCAACCTTCTGATACATCCTTTCTCCAAAGCCAGCTGCAGACATACCACATGAGCCCCCATCCCTCCTTTATACACAAAAGCCTTTATCTAATTCTTGCCTCCTCCCTATACTATTGGTTGGGATGGTTGATGTCGCAGAATCTGCTTAACCCGACCAATCAACCAGAGATGTATCATGTACAGAGAGAGAGTCCAGCAAGGAAGTACAAATTCACTAGAGCTTGAGGAATGATGTGAAAAATATTCATTCCAAGGTTTAAGGGAATTCATTTCATCAGGAACCACCCACCTATTGTGTGAATTTTCCTTGACATTTCTGTGATCCAGTTAACAGTCACAAAATGTTTATAGAAAGCAAATTTCTCACTAGAAGGAGCTGAACTCATTAGCATAGTCACAGCTTTCCTACCACTACTTCATCTTATTTGCATATGAACACCCAGGCAAGTAACTTGATTGTTCTCCTTACAATAAAGAGAATAAAGAATTCAAGACTAGTGTATTTTCTTTCAAGTGCATTGTGCATCACATTGCTATTTTGCGCATGTGAAGCTGAATTTTAAAATACCTACCAGTGACACCATTGTTGCATTTGCAATAAATAGCCTGATCCTACGCTAGTTAAAAAAGCAATGAAGAAATGTCCAGTTTTTCTGCATTCCATTCCCTAAACTTAATTTCACTCTGTATGATTGCCTAGTCGTGGATGAATTTCAAACTTTTGATTGAAACATGGGTAGTACCTGATTTAATAAGCTCTGGTTTTATCTGCAATGCTCTGTTTGACGTCTTTGTAGCATACTGTGTCTTGGCATGTTAAAACATACTTCTAATTTGCCCTCTGGTTTTGGAACTAGTACCTGTTTCTTTAACAGTTGCACTCCAAATGCTCTGGGCCTTTGTTTGTTTGTTTTACAATTTTTGATATGGGATTCTACTAAGGACAGAGCGCTTCTGTATGGCCCAAGGGCAGAGCAGCACAAGGACACCAAAGAAAGGTACACAACCTACTAACGCGAAAGACCTCAAGCCCTTCTGAGGTTTGGTTTGGCTCATCATCCAAAAGTTGGGATGCTTCTCTGAAACATATTCGGACATATCTGAGCTGCTTTGGTTTAGGTTGGAAATCTCGGGAGAATAGTTGTTTTCTCCCCGTCCCCTGCGAGAATCTTGGTACTTCCTAGTTCTGGCTTAGTCAGCAATTCTATGGAAATAGCACCATTTTATTATTCCATTTCTGCTCTTGGAAGTATTTATTACACACCTAGTGTGTGGGGTAGCCTGGGGTTAGCTGAACTTTTCCCAGTCCAGTCCAAAATTCCATTTGGGCTAGAAATGGACTTCAGGCACCCCTCTGAGTCACGACTCCCTCCTGCTCTGGAAGCAGTTGTGTTTTCCTCTAACCAACAGCAAATTGCAACCTGCCCCACACACCAGCTCAGCTCTGATGGCCAGCACATCTGAGGGGAGGAGCCAAGGTCCCACCCATGCCCCACCCACTCTGCACCCAACGACTCCAGGGATGGAGTAAGCAGGTACACAGCACCCAGTCGGATTTGGGTGATGGGCATCCAGGGGGGCTGGAACAATCTGTATAGTGCTGAGAGTCATTGAACCAAACTGTAAATGGAAACCACTTCAAACCAGGGGTTGCAATAGCACCCATAGTTCCAGCTCCTATGTGGGCATCAGCGGAGACCGAACTGGGGACTTCCAGAGCTAAAAGCATGAGCCACAGCTTTCTAGCTGGGGCTGGAACAAACTCAGAACCTAGGCAGCAGGGACACAGGAAGGCCTGTATCAACACTCACCAGTGGTATATACTTGCCTGTCAGACCTAAGACCTGGGTAATCCATGCAGGGATGTAACAGGAGAGAATTGCATGGGGAGAGAGGCATTCATTGCATCACCTACATTCGATGTCTACGTTTGTTTCTCTGCAGGATCAATCGTTTTTAATTTGCAGCTGTATTGCATGTGGAGAAGCTGAAAATGAGATGGGTAAAGAAAGCGAGTCGTTTTCCATCGTGTTTCCAAAGACGCCCAACCAGCTGGGCTGCTAAAGCGTTGCTGGGAATGTTACACTACGATTGGCACCATGTTAACTTTGAAATACTGGCCCTGATCCACATGGTGTAAACTGGAATTACTCCTCTGAAGTCAGAGCTGTGCCAGTTTTACACCGGCTGATGATCTGGCCCGTTATTCCTCAGCAGTGACCTGCCTGAGGGTTTTAATCAGGTCTGAAATGGCTGAGGTGTATAGCCCATAAATCAGTATGCACTCTGATACAACTGCACGTTTCTTGGCTGGAGAGGTAGAATAGCTGAGTTCAAAACCTCGAACTAAGGCCTTGGCCTCCTTGCTAGTATTTTACCCCTTCAGCCCCAGTTCATCAAGAAGCCTATAAAAGCCTCTATGAAAATGGCTCGGCTGCTACTTATTCTTCCTTCTAATGAATGCAGAAACGTCTATGGCAAGTGTAATTTATGGATGAAAGGAATTCCAGTAACCATCATTTCATCTTTGCTGTAATAAGGCAGTCTGTGGCTGACAACTTTATAAAATACTATTGGAACACAGGCAAGCGAAACCGCTTCTGAAGGATGGACTTCGAACGCTCGTTCACTCGGTGAGCTGAACTTTATATCTAGGGGGGAAACAACCTTTAAAAACCCAGAAGAGGATTGTAACACAGTACAGCTCCTGTTTCTTTACAGACCACTTCTTTAAACCAAATGAAGGCAAACCAAATATTTTACTGAGTGGGCTCTGATGACCTCTGCTTCCCCCGCCCCAAATGAGCAGATCTGTAAAAAAAAAAATGGCATATGAAAAACACAAACTAACTTCAGATGGTGAGTTTAACCTCCAGTGGTCTCACAGACTAAAAAACATTAAATCTTTTTATCTAAATTCTAATAAAAATAATGCCTCTCATGGTTTTAGTGACTGCTCCTAACTATACTTTAAAGCATATTATTTTAAGATCTGACTGTGTGTGCTGTAAAACTTGCTAGGTTCTTTTTTTAAATGGTAAGCTCTTATGTTAATTAACCTTACCCCGAATACATTCTTTATTAAGCATTCTTGTCCTTCTTAATTTCACCCCTGCAAAGTTTCAAAATGAAACTCCATGGCAAAATTGACTAAGGAGCACAGAATCTTAGGCAAGAGTTCCCAAAAAGCATCAGCTTGCTTTAAAGCATTGGACTCATTTTTCAGTTGCTCCAAATTTGAGCAGTTTTGCCTTTCATTGCAAAATTCTGCTGCAGGGTACCGTAGCTTGGGCGTCACTAAATATTCAACACTGACCATAGAGAGGCATCTGACATGTTTTCTCTATTGGTGCCAGCCTCACACAGTCCTTGATTGTGCTCTGTTCTTGCACAAGGATGCAAAAAAGGGCTTTGCGCAGAGCTGGGCTTTGCTATCCTTAAATGTAATGAAAGAAGGTCCAAGATAGTTGGGAGGGAATGAATTAGGGCTTTGCTATCTTTTTACCAATTTACTCTTCCATGTAGCTGGATGCAAGGATTAGCATATCTGGTATATGAGCTTGGAATCAATGATAAAGGAAGCTATTGAGAACAAATGCATCACACCTCCTGTTTGGTATCAGATATTGCTGCTTGGTAACTGTTGGCATTTTTTATAATATCTGCTGACCAAAAATGACACTGAACTTCCTAGCTAGGGCACTGGTGCAAGTTTATGCTTTGTAAGCTTAATATATGGAGAGATACCTATCCCATATATCATAGAGCTGGAAGGGACCTTGAAAGGTCACAGAGTCCAGTCACCCTGCCTTCACTAGCAGGAGTAAGTACTGTCCCTGACAGGTTGTTGGGTTTTTTTTTTTTTTTTTTTTTGCACCCCAGATCCCTAAATTGTCTCCTCAAGGAGTGAGCTCATAACCCTGGGTTTAGGAGGCCAATGCTCAAACCACTGAGCTATCCCTCCCCCCAGCTTTCCACAGCTTTCCTTGGCCATCTCGGTTATTGCTTTCAAGTGCCCTGTTACTCCAGTATTGGGCTTCTCTGGAGCAGTAACCTCCAATGCTTCCAGATGATGTGATGGTTTTGTCTAGGGGGTACTTTGGTAAGAGTGCCAAATTAATTTGTACTGGTAACATAATGTGGCTCTAGATTTCCAGTGGTGAAGAGTGCACCAAACCATAGTATCACCCAAATCTCCATCACATCATCCTTCTTGGTTGTTACAAGAACACTGGGAGAACTTCCAGTTCTGATCTAGGTTCTAATTCAGAACAAAAGGAGTGTGGTGGTTAAAACTGGAATTTAATGAAAGAAGGTACAATGTAGTCGGGAGAGAATGAATTATGCAACAGACTACGTTATACTTGGCTTCCGCCATAACGAGTATAGGTAACCAAATATCCCAGCTCATTTTGGAGCTGAAAAAATATGGGTTGTGTTTTTTGCAGCTGAACTTCGAGGCCTACCATAAATTCTACTGAAAGAGATGGAGACATGCTAACCTTCCCAAAATAGTTCCAGTATCTTTCTACTGAATGCTACCATTCCTTGTGGTTAGTTTGCCCCACAGGATGTTACGACATCTCACAATTCTTTGTTGATTTAGAGAAATGTAAGCAGGAGACCATCTGTACTTAAAAGTCTATGAAAAGGTAAAAGTTAAACAATTAAAATAAATACCTCCATATATAATACATGCTGAAATATATCCTGGAATGAATTTGTTACATATGAAGAACCATCATCACTTCCCTCTCACTCCCATTTTCTCCTGCTCATGTAGTCTATGCTAAACTGCTGGATTGCTGATAGTATAATAATGTATGGTACAGTGACACAGTATTGAGGGGAAGGATGGTCCAGTGGTTAGTGTAGTAGCCTGAGCTGTGGGAGAGCCAGATTTGATTCCCACTTTGCTCCAAACATTCTGGGGTGATGCTAGGCAAGTCATTTAGCCTCTCTGTGCCTCAATTTCCCATCTGTGAAAAGGGGATAATAGCACTGCTGGCCCTCAGAGCGGGATGGTGAGATGCTCACATACTACAGTGATGGGGCCATATAAAGTGCTTTAGACAGAAAGTTTGGTTATGATGCATGACATAATATTCATACTTACTCAAGGAGCTTTCATTTGCTGATGACTATGCACTAGTTGCACACTCAATTGATACATTCACTTTATAACCGATCACTTCACTCGTACAGTCATTTTGAGTTTCACAATCAGCCTAAAGAAAATGAAAGTACTCTACCAACCTGTGTTGGGAATGCATGTGTCTATATGGTTTTTAAGGTCAAAGCTCTCCTCTCAAGTCCATGGAGAAGTTTTGCTATCTTGGGCATATGGTGTCATACAACACTACAACTGATGACAAGATGACCCATCGCATAGCCACGGCTAGCTCTGCATTTGGAATGCTGTCACAGCAGCTATGGAATGGTAGGGGCACCCAAATAAGCACTAAGCTAAATGTCTATAGGGCCGTCATGCTTTAACATTTTGATATGGTTGTGAGACATGGACAACATATCCCCATCACTTTAGGAAACTTGATCAGTTCCATATGTGCTCTCTTTGGTCTATTTGCAGGGTCAAACGGTGGGATAAGATTCCCCAATATCAAAATCTTTAATCATTGTCGGATGTCTGGCTTTGAAAGCATGCTCATAAACACTCGGCTGCATTGGTCTGGTCCTCTCGTTCATCTGGCTGACTTGAGACTACCCAAGACCATTTTTGAACCTTGGTCAGCTAACGCAAGGCACCCGTTCGCATGGAGGCCAGTACAAACGACATCAAGACACACTGAAGTCAAACTTGAAAACACGTCAGGTTGGCCCCAACAACCGGTAAGCAACAGCCCAGGGCTGAGCAAGTTGGCAGCAGATTTGTCATGTCACCATTAACTGCTTTGAAGTAAGGTGCATTAATGCCTTCTAAGAAAAACATGAACAGCGCAAAGAAAGAATACAGCAACCTGCCATTATAATGGACAACCTTGTCTGTCCCACATGTAACCATGTTTGTGGCTCTGGCATTGGTCTGACCTCACATATCACGTCCATCTATAATGTTTGCTGAAACCTCTTAGATTGACATGAGACTCCCAACATCATTCTGATGACACACCATGAACTATAAGTACTCCAGCCATGAATAAGAGGGGTGAGTATTGCAGAAGCTACATATGTTCATTAGAAATCTTTTTCACAATTAACCAAGCTCTGAACCTCATCCTAAATTTAAATGAATTAGACATTTGTAAGAAATAAGGTCCTGGTCCAAAGTACACTGAACTCAGTGTATGGCCCTAAGAAATGTAAAAGTGATCAGAAGTGCAGGCTTGATTCAAAGCCTATTGGAGTCATTGGAAAGATTCCCATTGACTTCACTGGGCTTTGGATCATGCTCCACCATCCTGACCAGTGAATGTCCCTTTGGTCAGAATTCCAGTTCTTTGAGACCTTCCATGTTGTGCCTCCACCACCAGAAGCAGTGATGGGAGTGCTAGTATAGACAGGACTCCAGGCAGACTATGTCATTTTAAATCAACTTCATGGTTTTGGGAGAGCTCCTGAAATATTTGGCTTCAACATTTTGTGCCAGATCCTCAGGTGGGTGGATTTGCTGATTCAACCATCTGAGGATCTAGTCCTTTTTCTTATAAGGACATGATATGATCCAGAACGTTAGACAAAATATGCTAAGCTAACAAAAAAACCAGAACAAAGCAAAGCCTAAACAATCTTCACACTGACTCTCTGTCAAGTGACGCTTCTGATCATTTGAGTTTGATCATCTCTATGGAAACATTACTATGCGAACATTGAAGCAACTTTTGCACTTTGTTGGTGCATTCTGCTGTCAGAATGAAGCGTGTGCCATAACAGGAAAGAGTCTGAACTTTAGATTCATAATATCATTTAAAATGTTGTTTTAAATGAAAATCTCTTCATTTCCCAACAGCGGGAGTTATAAATGGACATTATTAAAGGGTTTATGAAATCAATATTGTTATTACTTCAGTATGGAGTGTTAGAAGTACCTTACTGTTTCAAATGCCAGTACATTAATATCAACCATCCTGTAAGTTTACACACACATCACATTAATAATAAATTGACTGATTGCTCTTTTATGTAGAAACTAATATATTAAAACAAAAACACCAAGTGACAAAACATTCTTGACAGAGAATGAAATATATTGGACTGGTTTTTCTTACATGTATTTATTTAAAAAAAGTCAAATTCTTCCCAGACTGTGATTCTTTTAGAAATAAAGACTTGGGGCCTGATTCTGATTTATACTAAGGCCCATTTACACCATTCTGGTAGTGTAAATTTGAATCAGACCTACTAAAACTAAAGATTAAATTCAAGCCTGAAACTTCTTTGAATAGAAAAAAGTAACCGTAGGGATGAATTTACCTAATACGAAGATTTCCAAGACTCCAATACTAAAATTCTGAAAGGTCTTTAGCATAATCCTTTAATCTATTTACCTTTAGGTGCAGCAGAAAATGCTTATTTACAAGAGTAAACATCTACTTCCATTTCAAATAGGAGTTTAATCTGTTTATTGAATGGCTTGGAGGCAAATAATTCAAACTACTTTAGAGATTAGGGTTATCTTTTTTCTTCAAAGGAGATAATACACAACCTTTAAAGGAAGCTGTACTCATTAAAAATTATCTTAAAAATACTTAATTCTATGGATATTTAATCAGGAATTGTATTTGCAGAGATCCATACTAGCAAATCTTGATGCGGGATTCGGGCCTATTTTTGTATATTTCAGAGTGTTTTCAATATAGGAAATACAATGCCTACAGTTTGGGTCTATTTCCCGCTCTGCACATGTATATATAATTCCCGCTGTTAAATTAAATTTTGTTTGTGGATCTAATGGGAAAATAGACCCTTAGCCAATTACATGATTATTTTTTCTCCTTTGTACAAGACATAAGTATATTCTGCTGCTAACATTAGTGAGGCTTTGAAATTGTTTTGCATTCAAATGTTTGGTTTTCTTTTAAGTCTTTCTTTAAATGTACTTTTGATTAAGACCATCCTTCCCAGCAGACAGCCCTCCACTAGCCATGGGCATTGGTTCCATTTAACACCTCTGCATGATGACAGAGAAGACTGACTCATTTACTGGATATCTGCTGTAGGCCGACATTTGTAGACCAGTAAACAACTATATTTAGAAACAAACACGAATGCCGAGTTGCATCTGTTCACTAGGTGCTCAAAAGTGTGCAAAAATTATTACATAGTTGTAACTCTCCAGCAAGGCTGAGAATTCTAAAAGAATACATTTTGGTGTTATATAAAACTTCCCTATCTAATGGGTTTCAAATGTGCATTACACAACAATTAGCTAGCTCACATGGAGATTTGGGCAATAGTGGGTGTTTTCAGGCTTGATCATGCTAGATACTAACACTTCGGTCCTGATCCACCAAAGCACTTGAGCACATGCTTAAGATTTGACTTCAGTGGGTCCATTCACCGATTTAAAGTTTTTAGCACGTCACCAAATTGAACCGTTATTGAAGAAAGCTCAAGACCCAGACTGTCCCCTACTCTTTTTGATCAATGCCAAAGTGAACTTTAATTTCCACCCGGACATTAGAACAAAAGTCTATAAAGATTAAATGCTATTCAACATCTGAGAGTTTATTGATGAGGAACTAAAAATGTAACCATCTGATGGCATGTTGGTAGTGCTGGTTGGGAATTTTTCAACAAAATCATTTCCCCTTCAAAATACAAAAATGCAGATTCATCTCATAGACTTTAAGGCCAGAAGGAACCATCATGATCATCTCGTCAAGGGGTTCTCAAACTTCATTGCACCGTGAACCCCTTCTGACAATAAAAATTACGACATGACCCCAGGAGGAGGGACTGAAGCTTGAGCCCACCCAAGCTGCACCACCCCGGGTGGGGTGGGGGTCAAAGCCAAAGCCTCAGGCAGGGGGCCTGTAACCTGAGCCCCAGCACCCAGGGCTGAAGTCCTCGGGTTTTGGCTTCAGACCCGGGCAATGGGGCTCAGGCTTCGGCTTTCGCCCCGGGCCCCAGAATGTCTAAGCCAGTCCTGGTGACCTCATTAAAACGGGGTCCCCACCCACTTTGGGGTCCCAACCCACAGTTTGAGAACCGTTGATCTAATCTGACCTCTGCACATGTCAGGCCACAGAACCTTACCCACCCACTCCTGTGATAGACCCATAACCTCTGCCTGAGTTACTGAAGTCCTCAAATAATGTTTTAAACACTTCAAGTTATAGGGAATCCTCCATTTACTCTAGTTTAAACCTGCAAGTGACTCATGCCTCATGTTGCAGAAGAAGGCGAAACCCCCCCCACCACCACCACGGTCTCTGCCCATCTCACCCATGGGAAAATTCCTTCCCGACCCCGAATATGGTGATCAGTTGGACCCTGAGTTTTTCAGCAAGACCCAACAGCAAGACACCTAGGGAAGAATTCTCTGTAATAACTCAGAGTCCTCCCCATCTAGAGTCCCATCACTGGCCGTTGGGGAGATTTGCTACTAACAGTCACAGATCAGCTACATGCTATTGTAGGCAGTCTTATCATACCATCCCCTCCATAAACTTATCAAGCTCAGTCTTGAAGCCAGTTAGGTTTTTTGCCCCCATTGGTCCCCTTGGAAAGCTGTTCCACAATTTCACTCCTCTGATGGTTAGAAACTTTCATTTAGTTTCAAGCTTAAACTTGTTGATGGCCAGTTTGTATCCATTTGTTCTTGTGTCCACTCTGGTGCTTAAGTTAAATAACTCCTCTCCTTCCCTGGTATTTATCCCTCTGATGTATTTATAGAGAGCAATCATATTTCCCCTCAGCCTTTATTTGGTTATAGTAAACAAGCCAAGCTCTTTAGTCTCCTCTCATAAGGTAGGTTCTCTGTTCCTCAGATCATCTTAGTAGCTCTTCTCTGCACCTGTTCCAGTTTGAATTAATCTTTCTTAAACGTGGGAGACCAGAACTGCACATAGTATTCCAGATGAGGTCTCACCAGTGCCTTGTATAGTGGTAATAACACTTCCCTGTCTCTACTGGAAATACCTCGCCTGATGCATCCTAGGATTGCATTAGCCTCTTCCACGGCTGCATCACACTGGCGGCTCAGTCATCCTGTGATCTACCAATACACCCCAGGTCTTTCTCCTCCTCTGTCACTGATACATCCACAGTTTAGGGACCAACAACAAGATTTTTTGCTCTAAGTGCCTAACCTTGCACTCTGCACTATTACAGATCATCCCGTTTCAATTACTCCAATTTTCAAGTTCATCCAGATCTTCTTGTACGATATTCCGGTCTTCCTCCATATTGGCAATACCTCCCAACTTTGTGTCATCTGCTAATTTTATTAGCGCACTCCCACTTTTTGTACCAACATTAATAAAAATGTTAAATAGGATTGGTCCCAAGACCGATCCCTGAGGAACTGCACTAGTTACCTCTGTTGAGCCTGACAGTTCACCTCTCGTTATGACTTGTCGTAATCTCCCCTATAAGCAGTTCCTTGTCCACCCTTCAATTGTCATATTAACCCCCATCTTCTCCAATTGAACTAATAGTTTCCCATATGGGAAACTATCAAATGCCTTACTGAAATCCAGGTAGATTAAATCTATTGCGTTTTCTTTCCTTTGTCTAAAAAAATCAGTTATTTTCTCAAAGAAAGATCAGGTTGGTCTGGCACAATCTATCTTTTGTAAAACCATGTTGTATTTTATCCCAACTACCATTTACCTCTATGTCCTCATTGAAACCAGTGCGGCCAGCCCCAAGTGTTCAAAAATTTTGGGAGTCAGCCAGGCCTCCCAAAAATCAGGAGATTGGCTTACAAATCAGGAGATTTGAAAAAAATAATAATAAAAGTTGGGCTCTTTTTATTTGTCTCCTGGGTTTTGAATCTTTGGAGTTCACATTTTCACGTTCTTCTCTGCAACCACAAGGGCTAGAAATCGACTTTATTTTTTAAAACGAGAGCTGAGTTTCTCACATAACCACCTGACTCCAGGAGCCACGACCAAGGATTGAGGGTCTCACAATAAAATCGCAAGAGTTGGCAACACACCATTATGCCTTCCTTCTCAAACTTGTTTCCGCACTCCAACTGCCCAAACTTCCAGTACAAAGTCATACGCCTGCTTGATTGGTGGGTGCAGGACCTGGAGAAAGTCACTTTGCTACCTCTGAAGTATGCACTAAAGTCCTTATGTAATGACCGTCATCATGGGTCATCACCTGGGGTGAGCATCTGGGACCATTAGTGCTAAAAGCATGAGCCATTACTATTTGACTTAAAGGAGCAACTCAGATAGCTACAGTAGACTCTTACTCTCTAAGGACCAACCACTAGTAGAAAGAGATGCGTGAGTTGGATCCTGGCCTCATTTTGTCTGAGTCTGCGTATATATTATCAACGTATGTATGACTTGCTATGGGTGATCTGTCCATCTCAGCGAGCTAAAAGTGCCAGAGCAGCGTGGCACGATATTTTTTAGCAGGAAATTCTGAATGCACGAAATAGCAAAATGACAAAAAATGACTTCTCCTGGTCACTTGCAATCTCAAAAGCTGATCTGTGAAATATTGGGTGCAATTTTTAGGCCCATAAAAAAAATATTCTAAGAATTCAAAAGTAACATGAAATGAATTTGTGAAATTTGGGGGGGGCAAAATTTTGTAAAAAACCAAAATTACCCGGTTTCAATTAGCTCTACATGTAACAATATGAAATATCAGTTGAAATGCAACACTTATTTTAAAACATCTTGAAATTCCCTTTCCCTGAAATGAGAATTAACTTGTCTCAAAGATGAGCAGTACATTAAGGTGCTAGCCAGGAGAAGGTTAATTACCTTGTAACCAGGGTTTAATTTATTGATCGGTTAATGAAGCAATGTCCTCTATCACTTATTTACAGCATGATATTGAAATGTTTACCTGGATCTCACCCTTATTAAACCACTCTGCAGTGTCACTGTCTTATTTAGTAAGTTGTATAGTTCCACACTCAGATTTTCTCCTTACAGAGAGTGAAATGATCTAACTTATATTTTTTAAATGCAGACACTAAAAGTCAAATTGACGTCAGTAATACATTTCTTACAATCCAGCTATGAGGCCATTACTCACTCTTATCTGTACTTCAAATCAGAACAGAGCAACAATAGGCAGCTAAAATGTACAACGATGGAATAGTCACATGTAAGCAAGTAAAATCATGAGCCAAAGCCAAGTTTAATTTTGTTTTTGGATTCACAGAAGAGCAATCACAGAGTGTGTGGTATTGTGGAAACCTTCCAAATGTTTAAGATGGAATTTAGATATTTTTAAAGATATGATCCTGCCCTCTAAAATGATTGATATTACTCAACACTTCTCTCGTAAGCAAAGGGCTTAATAAACAGATCATACTGGCAACGGAACAGGTACACCAAATGTTTAAAAGCCCTGTAGGATTGTGGGATAATATCTGAATGCACATTGTCTCCTAATAGCTTCAAAAGAAGAAATAAAACAAGATTAATTTAGTCGAAAGGAAACTCAGCTGCGGCTTGAACCAACTGTAAACGTTTTGAATGGTAAATTAATAGTAAGCTAATGATCAGCTATATTAATTCAGGGGGCTAATTCTGAAGCTGCCCCGAGGATGGATTTCCTAGGGGCATGAAGGAGAGTTCTACAAGCAGAATGATTGTAGACTCAGACTCTTAGCAGTATTTCCCTTATCTACTGATACCTGTAGTTCTAGCACAAATATCCTGGTTTTTGGTAGATTAATAAATACTGAAGGCCAAGTCCCGGGCGCTCTTCTTTAGCAGGGGCTTCATAATGGGTGTAAGTCAATGGTAGAGGACAAAGGAGAAGTATGGGTTGCAGCACTGACCCTACCAAAGCAGCCTTGAAGTTCTGGTGATCTCAGTTCAAATCCCAGTTAAGGTGACAAAGGAGTCACTTCTTAGGGGGGAGGGATAGCTCAGTGGTTTGAGCATTGGCCTGCTAAACCCAGGGTTGTGAGTTCAATCCTTGACGGGGCCACTTAGGGATCTGGGGCAACATCAGTACTTGGTCCTGCTAGTGAAGGCAGGGGGCTGGACTCAATGACCTTTTGGGGTCCCTTCCAGTTCTAGGAGATGGGATATCTCCATTAATTTAGATTTAGAAAGACAGGAATTCTGCTAGGTAATGAAAAAGTGCGCAGGTAGGGAATAGATAGTGGAATACTGCACGTCAGACAGGCCTAACGTGGTCAGAAGCATCTCTGATTGCCCTTAGTTCTTCCATCTGTGCTTAGAATCCATTCCAGGATCCCTCTCGCTAGCTCCAAAAATAGGTGTTAAGGTGTCACTCTGAGCTGCAGCTACCCTGATATATGAGGAGGAGTATTCAGGAGTGCTGAATGGTACACGAAAGCCCCAATTCAAAATCCCAGGGCCGTGCACGCAGCCAATATCTACGTATGCCCAGATGCTGGTTGTGCAGTTCTGGCCTGATTTTCAGCCCTGCTGGGTGCACACACAAGTCTTTGAAAATAGATGTTCGCAAGTGTGCAAGAGTCCTTGAAAACTGGGCCCATAACGTGCATGCTCAGCATGTGGCGGCACTGAAAATTGCCACAGCCGAAGTGGATCACCATTGTGCCAGGAGGACACCAAAGGCTAACGATAGCCAATAATCCATAACCAGAAGGGATCCCACACAAAGGAACGCTACCCCAGAGAAATCAGCCTAACACACTGCAAAAGAAAGGGACTCTGCAGTGTGTCATGAAGTCATGCCAAGAGGATACAATTCCAAAGGTTCCAAGAAACCAAGGTTCTGCTCCTCCCCACCCCCACCCACCCCCAAGAGCTTTTCCCTAGGAACTGGCAGCTCTGTGGAACTTATTCTTGTGGTTAGCCCATAAGGGACATTAGACTGCTGGCATTCAAGGCACAGCTCAAAGCCAGTATTTTTTATCAAGCATTGGCTCAACCTTCTACCAAGTTGGAAGTGGCTGTCGATATGCTTTTTCGCTTTCTGTTATTTCACCACTAGATGTCTCTGTGTGTTTGCAGAGAGTTCCAGGCAGGGCGTGCTCTCTCCCCTGGTACTAGAAAGGAGACAAAACTGGAACTCAAGCTGTGTGGATGCCAATTTGTTTGTCTGCAGTGGTTTTCTTTAATAGTTGCCTCCTGTTTAAGACAGGCCACCATTCCATTATCAGTGAAAATGGATATATAATAAAACAATATACATGAGAGGAATTTCACTCCTGTTCCGCAACGTTAAGGCTGCGAGAGCCGTTCATTCTCCATGCCCTTTGAATCTATGACCACTCTGCTGAAGCCAAGAAACGTGGCTTCCGGGTGCACTCTGGGAAGACCCTCTTAGGTCAGGAATTAAGGCAGAATTTCAAACTTCCGTATCTGAAAAGGTTTTATTTAGATAGTGCCTTGTGCTTTAGCTACCTGGGCTTTCCCAAAATTCGACAAAGAGCATTCGTGGACCAACGTTAGCAACAGAATTAAACAATTGTGACAGGCCAAATGCAGCGTCAGGGCACACGAGGGTAGCTCCATTGAAGTCAATGGAGTTCCAACCGGGCTGCATTTAGCCAATGAATCTGAAGGAGGTCATTTTAAATATATAAATCAGCTGTTCAGCGGCTGGCGGGTCGTGGGGAGGGAAGGGAGGAGCAGGGGCGGGAAGAGGCAGAGCGAGGGCAGGGCGTGTTCAGGGAGGGGCGGAGTGGGGCAGGGAAGAGCCAGAGGGAGGATGGGGAAGGGGCAGGGGCAGGGTCGGGGTGGGGCCTTGGGGGGAGCACCCACCCAGAAAAATGAAAGTCGGTGCCTGTGGTGCCGGGCACCCTAAGGGACAGGCAGAAAATAGGGGAACCCTTTGTCCACATCCATGCGCTGTTGCTGTAGGATTTCTACTGACACCACCAATAAGGTGCTAACTGTGGGGAGAATTTATTATGATCACCTATCCAGTTCCACTTGAACACCCACATTTCTTTTCAATACCTTGTCAACCCATGTTCTGCAAGCTCTGTCCTAGCAGCAGCATTAATTGTTGTGGTGATTATTATTTTGCTGCACATTAACAGCATGCTTTGCGGTGTACACATAATATGTCTATCAGGCTTGTTCCGCGTCCAAAGGAGCTTACGATCAGACACGTCTGTAGAGTTAAATCATGATGCTACACTGGGAGGTAATGCAAGCTCACCAGCCAACCCTAGGAGATACTGACCACCTGCTGCAAACTCACCAGCCAACCCTAGGAGATACTGACCACCCGCTGTGAGCTGCTGAGCCTCTGCAGTTCCCATTGGCTCTGAGGGAGCACGGCAGCATCCCACAGGATTGGACGCTCAGAAGATGAAAAGGGTCTATCACGGCAGAAAGACTTGGCAGAAGGGTGCAGTCATTTTCTAAAGGAAGCACAACGTGTGCAGACTCTCCAGCTTCTCCTCCTCCCTCGGGCCCTGGTATGCGTGGTTCAGGAGGAATAATTACAAAGGCAACCCATTATGTCCAGGAATTAAATCACAAATCCTGAAAAAGCTGCAACCACTACAAAAATCAGAAGCCCACCTGCTTTGCCACACTGGTCACCATGAGCACATCACCCACGTCAGGCGTTCCCCCTTCCGAACTGATTCACCACAGTCTAGTTCAAGGCCTCTGTTTTGAAATTCAAAGGCCTCCATGATACCGGTCCGAGCTCCAGGAACTACTTCTCCTTCCATGACTGGGACCTTCCATGACAGCCGCATTTCACTGGAACGATGAAACTAATCACCAGTGGATGGAGGTTCACGAACAAACCGCTGGACCTGGACTATGGAACTTGCTTCCCAAGGAGATAAGAATAAGCACAGGCTGAGCATTGTTCAGAATGACACAGCCCACTTCAGCAAAACGCGTGTTTAATTGGAAGTCAGTGGGACTTAAACGCACAGCAAAAGTTAAGCGTACACTTGGCTGAAGAGGGTTGGATCGGCTGAATCAGGGCCTCAGTGCAAAATTCACTTCTATGATATAGCTTTCCCTCCGTAGGTTTCTCCTAGACAAAACACCACCCCCTCTTGAAAAGCACTCCTCAAGTTACACATTACCTGCTAGGAAAGATAAAGTGAGAGATCCTGTTATTAGGACAGAGTCAATACAAATATGGAATCTTAGCAATAAGGGGTAAAAAGGGCAGCAAGCCCAACAAAGTTTCCCTTTTAAAGTTTGTCTTACTGCCACCTTCCTGTTTTCTCAATCACACTCCCAATTGTCTCCTTCTTCCGAAGTGAGTCTGGTGTCTCTTGTACTCGGTTTTATTCTTTGGTCGCCTTCTGCAGTGGCACTCATTCCATATGGTTATTACCCTTTGTGTAGAGTAGCCACCCCTGCTCTTCCTTATTGACACTGTGCTTTCTAATTCTGGGACAATTTCCTAACACTAAGAACGTGGAACAGTCCTCCAAGGGCAGTGGTAGGATCCCAGTCACTGGTATAATTCAAATTTAGGCCAGGCAAAGCCAGTTGGAATGTTCTCTCTGGAAGAATCTGGTGCTGGTGGAGCTGGTAGATTGGATGATCTAATAATGCAGATATTTTCCATCTCTAAACTCCATGGGCCTGCTCCTGCTCACATGAGTGGCAAAATTCTCATTGGATCAGGATTGGCTGCCAGGAGTCCGTAATCACTGATTTGTCTTCTGCACACAACAGCAAAACCGGCTGTTTCTTTTTCTAGTACAATGGCCATATGACGTTAAATTACATGGGGTTACTTACATCTGTTTTAACAATTACAGGGTTTTTTTTATTATGGTTATTCTCAGTAATGCCTGACACATGCTTATTTCATGCTTTATACCAGTATCCTTCAGCAAAGGGCAAACAAAGAATGAAACCAATACAGTTTTAATGGCTCAAGTACCATCTTACGAAAAGCCAAAATTTTCAGATCAACATTTTTACTGAAACAGACTTTCATCCAGGACAAAGTAACCTATCAGAACCCAGCAGTTTTCAAATTCGTGTCTAACAATCTCCTATTTTCTCCCTCTCAAACAGGCAATTTTCCAATCAGGTCTATAATAGCAAACCAATTTACATTTACCAAAGCTATATAATTATAAGAATTAACTGAAACCAACGCATTTTTTCAATCCTTTGCCTGTTAACGCAAACCACTCAGAGCTGCAACTAGATATTCTTTTGGAGACCAATGCAAATGTATTCCAAACAATGCATTCTTATTCAAATTCTTATGCATTTTAAATCAAAAAAGTTTGTACTATCTGCAACCAATATGTTGTAACTGAGCCTGTTATCTTTTGTTGAAGTCAGTCCCCTTTCACAAACCAGCCCATTTATATGGAACCAATATGGTACATATATTGAAGGCAGGGCCTAATGACTTTATTATAGTTATACAAGCAAATTATTTTCAGTGTATAGATTGCTGATATTTACCCAAACCAAAATATTTTGATTGGAAACAGGACAACTACCATATAAGGGCTAGACTGTGTCCTGGCTGTACACAGCTGTACAGGGGTGTAGGTGGAAGTAAGGTTTCTCCAACTTCCTTGCAGCCGCCAGCACGTGGAGAAGTAAAGGGACTGCATCCACCATGCTGGGTAGCCATGTATCTTGGGTGATTTAGACACAACAAATCCTGCATCTTAGCAGGGGGTTAGATTAGATGACCCCCGTGGTCCCTTCTAACCCTAGGGTTCCATAATTCTATACTCCACCACTAGGACCAGCTCAACAGAGGGGGCAGGAAGTATGTGGAGGCCTGAGTTTCCTGCCATGTATCATCCATCAGAGGGGAGCATGAATTTTCTGCCAACAGATGGCCATTTTCTCAACCTTGTTTGCTATTTGCTGTTATTCCAACTCTGCAAATAATTCTGGAGCTGAGGGTTCTTTGCCATCGGGTCAGGGGGCAAATTTGATAGTCAAATTCAGGGTATTCATTTTCATTGGTCAATTAGGTCACATGGTTCCGTTTTCCCTCCCTGATTAGATTAGCACCATTCCTTGAGTGAGAATTCCATTGAGAGGTCACTGTTTCCTTTCCAAACATTCTCTGATATTCACTTAAAATTAGATGCTTCTGCAAAAATTCCTGCCCTAAACTGGTCCACTAGCATCTTCCCAGAAAGTGAACACAAGAGGGACACAAATCCACTTTTTTATTCAAGTGAATATATGTAGAAAGAATGTTGAGGAATTTGTCCAGTTCTAACAAACAACTAGATCATCTAAGTTAACCTGTCTACATATATTATAGGCCATGGCTGTGACAGAGATAAAGAAAGGCTTCGTTGTCCTCACCATACCATCTGCAAAATCTTCACTGATGGAACTCTTCCAGGTGGTAAAACACCTGCTTAATTCCAGCTATGCATCCAGTGACAGCCTCTCACCATGAAGACAGTTCATATTAATTTTGCAGATCAGATTGCTGGGGGCCAGACTGAACTTTCCTCCACCAGGAGCTGCCCTCTTTCTGTTTTGTACTTTTGAGGTCACTGCTTTTACGACGGCATGGCAGAGATGTACAGCCAGAGACTCTTTCCAAGCCCAGATCAACTTGTATTAAATCCAGAACCCTTGTAATAAATTAAACATGGAGATTGGGCTGTATAAGTAGGGGCATTACCAGCAGATCAAGGGACGTGATCATTCCCCTCTATTCGGCATTGGTGAGGCCTCATCTGGAGTACTGTGTCCAGTTTTGGGCCCCACGCTACAAGAAAGATGTGGAAAAATTGGAAAGAGCCCAGCGGAGGGCAACAAAAATGATTAGGGGGCTGGAGCACATGATTTATGAGGAGAGGCTGAGGGAACTGGGATTGTTTAGTCTGCAGAAGAGAAGAATGAGGGGGGATTTGATAGCTGCTTTCAACTACCTGAAAGGGGGTTCCAAAGAGGATGGATCTAGACTGTTCTCAGTGGTACCAGATGACAGAACAAGAAGTAATGGTCTCAAGTTGTAGTGGGGGGGGGGTCTAGGTTGGATATTAAGAAAAACTTTTTCACTAGGAGGGTGGTGAAGCACTGGAATGGGTTACCTAGGGAGGTGGTGGAATCTCCTTCCTTAGAGGTTTTTAAGGTCAGGCTTGACAAAGCCCTGGCTGGGATGATTTAGTTGGGGATTGGTCCTGCTTTGAGCAGGGGGTTGGACTAGATGACCTCCTGAGGTCCCTTCCAACCCTGATATTCTATGATTCTATGATTTGTCTTCAAAACTGAGCATCCAGGGAATTTTCTTTCCTCATTCAGTCCTGGCCGTGTTACTACGTGGTGCTAGAGTGGAATATTAGAGACAACGGTCGGAGGACCCCATGAAGTGGCTGGCACAGCAGCAGCAGGCCCAGCTAGTAACCTAGCAGCAGCAGCTCCAGGAGCTTCTGCTTTAGGGGTTCAGCACCTGGCCCATCTCACTCATGGCTCCGATGGTGAGTCCCAGCATCACTTTGTCTAAATCAAGGCTCGATGACAAGTCCTATCTAGTTGCGTTTGAATGAGTAGATTTGATAGGCCAGGGAGACATGGGCTACTTGTGTCTCACCGTTTTTGAATGACAAGGCCCAAGATGCATAAAAGAGTGCTGGCTGTAGGCAGACGTACTACATCCACTAGAGACACCTGGGAATTTCTCCAGTGAAAGTCGTACGTTTTTATTATTTGTATTGCAGCACAGGGCATAGGCACTAGCGTCCAGAGTCCAACTAGAGCTGGGCAAAATTTTTCAACAGAAACTTTTTCAGCCAAAAAATGCAGATTTGGATCACCCAAAATATTTTGCAAATTTGCGTCGAATTTGCCAGGTTTTTTAAACCAAAAACAAACAGAAAAAGTCCCAAATGCTTCACTCTCACATCTTCTAAATGAAACTTTTCTACTTTCTGCTGAAATGCTCTTCACATGCTCATTCAATTTGAAATATTTTTTCCTTTTGAATCAACTGAATTTTTATTATTCAGAATTGCCAGCAAACTGGGGGGGGGGGGGGGAGCCGTTATCCACACAGCTCCACCTCCAAATAAGATCAGGGCTTCATTGTGCTAGGCGCTGTACGTACTCATTGTAAGACAGAGCTCCTGCCCCAAAGAGCTCTGCCTCTAAATAAATGAGACAGACAAAGGGTGGAAGAAAGGAAGTATTGTTATCTCCAATTCACAGGATAAGGTATTAATTCATAAAATCTTTATTCACTTTAGCTCTAATGAAAAAATTACGGGTATATTATCTTCCTGAGTAGTAAATTAGTATCTCTAATTCCAGCACAGATGGATTGAATTGTTTCTGGCTATAAAACAAGCACGACATTGATGATCAAATCCAGCATTCCAGCTGGTCCATTTGCACCCCTTAGTTCATTAAGGCTCCTACCACTTCTCACTGGATAGACAGCGCAGCATGCAGATCCTTATCACTGACGTGAAACACCATGTTGTCAAAATCTGCTGCTTGGCCGCTCATATGTCAGCCATCTTGATGATGAAAGCAAGAGTCATGCACAAATAATATACATAACTGGTAAGATGGTTTCCATACCTTCTCCACTTGGCCAAAAAATGGACAAACCACAGTCACTTGTGACGGTGATTCCGATTTCTTACTCTGCTGAGTAAGATCATCATGATCACCATATACAGCATGTGTGTAGCAGTGATAGATGTAATAAATTGCTGACCCATGTGCTAAATGATATGTAATGTTGCTTGCTCATCTGTACCCTGCCCCACTAACCTATCTTTGCTGGGAATACTTGTAACACTCAGACTTAATCATAGAATCTTACTACTGGAAGGAACCTAGAGAGGCCATCCAGCCCAGTCCCCTGCACTCACGCGGGACTAAGTATTATCTAGACCAGAGCTCCCCAGACTGTGGGGATGTGTGGCTGGGGCCCGGGCCAGCCCCCACAGGGGTTGGGGAGGGAGCGCCACCCAGCTTTGCTTCTGGCCCCAGCCCTGGCCTCCGGCCCTGTGCCCGGGGCCCCAGCCGCCGGCCCTGGCCCCCGGCTGAGGCTCTGCTCCCATCCCGCCCCCAGCTGTATCCCCAGCCTCGGCCCCGTTACCCCTATCCAAGTACCCCCGGCCCTGGCTCCATGGGGGGGAGGCAGACAGGGGTAAGGGAAGGGCGAGGTAAAATGTTTGGGGACCACTGATCTAGACCATTCCTGACAGGTTTCAAGTAGCCATCACTTGAAAACAAACAACAGCCTATCAGAGGATGTTTTTCCCCCCTCTCTGAATTGTGTGATTCTCTTATGGAAAAGTTCTCTAGAACACAAGAGAAAATTACAAGCTTTCGATAATTTATTTATATCATTCTATAGAACTGGATAAAGAATTGTGGCTTAAAAAAATCGAAACAAAGGCTATCATGCTGTATTAAATTGCAATGGTTCTTAGTATAATTTCCATAGGACTCCACTGGTTTCATTCTTGTTAAATCCTAAGCCCACTGAAGTCAACAGCAAAGCTCCCATAAGGGAGTTCCATACCACTCCCTCCTCCCTGAATTACACTGATCCAAGGTCCAGAACAGGCAGTATTCAGTCCTGGAACAATGAAAAAATTAAGGTTTGATTACAGCTGGCCGAAGCTCAGAATTTCCATTTTTTTAAATGGGAAATTTTGTCAAAATCAATACAATTTTGCAAAAAGTGTCAGTTTAGTGGAAGCCGCTTTTTCTGACAGTTTGGAAGAAAATTTTCCTTCCAGCTTCAGGTTTGACGTTTCACAAATGATCAGGGCTAGAAATGGCGGATTTATACCACTAGTAAAAAAAGGGCTGATCTTTTTTTGGTTTGCAATATTTGCAAAACCAGAGACAGAATTGTCTCTCCTAGACTAAATATTCAATTCTTGATAACGTTTTGTAAAAAAAACAACCTCTGATGAGGTTTCTTAACTAACTCTTGGAGCCTTTTATGATTTATACCATGAGCAAACCTCAGGTGTATATGTTTTATGTTATTACAGATGTGTAAATTGATATTAATTGTATACATTTATCCCAGAAGTATAAGAACTGATTTTTCTCCTTGGCTGTATAACTAGACATATAATAATTTCTCTGGAAGGTAGAACTAGCACATCTAGTTAAAAAAAAAAGGATGAAAAATCTTTGGGCAGCTCTGCCTTTCATTTTAAATGAATATAAATGTTCAGATATGTCATAAACTTAAGCTGCAAGTAAATTACTGCCAAAGATTTGGGCACATCTTATGCTAGAATCCTGCAGCAAAATAGAAAACATTTGTTGAATCAGTCTGCTGAAAGAAGCAAGGAAATGATGTAATGTTTATGAAATATGCCGTTTTGATAAAATCCAATTAGCACTCTAGGTTGCTCTGAATAATGTTTGCAGAAGGTTTGCTGGAATGATTTACTAGAAAAAATTCGAATATCCCTCCTCACCAATCAGTAACGCAGCAGTTGTTACAGTGGGGGTGGGGGGGTTACTTTTCTTAATGGTACACAAGCCATGAAGCTATCTGGACTGTACAATTCATTGCCTAAAATTATCCACAGAACCCCCATTGGCTAAGGATGCTCAAAGGTGGTGATATCATTATCAGTGTCTTGATCTATGAAGAGGAAAAACTTCAAAGCCCATATGTGTTCACTTCTAAATAAAAGAATCAGTTTAAAGCATATGTTTGTCTAGTTCTGTTTTCTAATGTACTAGGTAACATTTTATTAGAAACAAAACCTAGCTAGCTAGGCATTGCCTTAGAGTCACTGGGACCAGCAAAGATGTGTCAAGACAGGGCTATAGTACATAGTGCTGGGGAGATTCCAAACCATAGGACAGCTAAGGGAAGCTGCTATAACTTAGACAAACCCTTAGGGCTGGACTAGTTATTCCAGGGTGCTCTCTAGCCCCCAGACCAGCCTAGGACCAGGAGGGCACATAGGTAGCTCAAAGCCACCTTAGCCCCCCCCCCTTCTTCTGGCCTGTGAGTTCTGTGCTGCACCTTGTAGAGACATAGCACAGAACCTCACCCGTGGGGTTTTTCATAAAGCCCCAACTCCTGGAGTCAGGTGACTCTGTAAGAATGTCAACTCATTAAAAAGCAAGAAAGTTTCTAGCCCTCCTGGCTGCAGAAAAAAGCTTGAAAACATGACCCCCTAAAGGCACAGAACCCAAATAAAAGGAACCCAGTGGTCAAAGGTTACATCTCAAGGTCACCTTGGGGTGAAGGTGGGTGCCTCACTTACCCCCTACGTCATTCTCTAGGCAACGGCAAACCCTGTGGCCCGGTTGTGGGGTAGCAGGTACAGCCCTCCCTCCAGCTGAGCCTCTTAGCAGGTCCACCCCCTTCCCGGGGGGGGGAAATCAAAAGCAGTCCAAGCAACAGGGAAATACTTCCACAGCCCTCAAGAGGTTAGACCCTCATCCTCCTGCCAGGGAGAGGGAAGCAAGGCTGGAGACCGGGGCTTAGTTTCAACACAAACAAAACAGAGGGCTCGAGCAGACAGCATCCTCAATCCACACATCAGCAAGTGCCACAGGCATTCCTCCCCACATCACGAGGGGCTAATGCAGGATGCAGCACCGCTCGGGTTCCATAGAAAGAGGCAGAGGGGAGGCTGGGCCAAACCTAAGTGGTGCTGTGACTCCATGCGCCGGGTCTCAACGCCACTTGGTTTGAGGGAGACCCAACTGCCCCTTTCTCTGCGTCCACCGGGAGCCCGGAATGCGGGAATTGTTCACGTCAACCTGGACAGGGGAGGTTTGGGGGTCAACACGGGACAGTCCCATGAAACCCAGAACTGTTGGGAGGTCTGCACAGGGCACAAGCTCTGCTTGCTTCCTACGTGCTTGGAGTTCCTCTCTTTTCAGGACAGGCCCCCAGGCCTCAGTCACCTTACAGGTGCGTCAGGTCAGGACTGATTACAACCATAAGCGTTCTTTTACCTCAGCTCGCCTGGTGTGCACATGTGTGTGTGTGTGTGGATGGGGGGAGGGGTTCACCTGCTCCATCACACCAACTTTTAAATCTCATGATTTTCAAGCCAAATTTCAGTATTTGGGGGGGGCTGGCTGAGTCCTGCCCTTTGAACGTTTGGGATAGGCCATCCTGGACTCCCCTCCGCTTTCATGTAGTGCATTAAAGATGAAGTGGCAGTCTTAACCTGTAAACTCATGAGTTCTACTGACCTCAGTGATACCATTTCAAACACTATATTAATTGCTGGATAGGTTTCAAGTACGGATGTGGGGATACATTGAAATTCAATTTTAAAAAAACCTCAAGGCTATCATGCTTTATTTAAAAATGGACCAGTATCTTTCACTGTCTAAGAAGTCTACTTCTAGGGGAAAATGGGCAACATTTTCACTCCAAAACAGTCCTACATTTTTGTAACTAAACAAAGATATGTACTTTTGGCCAAATACCAGTTTGTAATTTAAAAAAAAAGCAGCAAAATCTTGAATTTGTCTGCGCTCCATTGGACAGTGTCCATTTCATGAAAATCTTAGGAAAAAACGTTTCCGGTTTGCAAAATGGCCCAGAACAAAGTTATGTGAAATTTCACTCCTCCAAAAAAGTGATTGGCCCACAACTCTAGATTCACTGACGATAATAAATTCACTGATAGTATAAAAAAATTAACGTGCAGACCCAGCCCTATACCATCATTATCCTGTCATTGTTACCTGTCTGTTTGCACTATCCACCTCTTGTCTCATCTTATACGTAGTGTAAACTCTTTGGGGGTACAGACTATTTCTCTGTTAGGTATTTATATAGCACCTGGTACCATAGTGATCTGCTGCATGAACAGGGTCCCTCCACCATCACCATCACCATCACCTCCACCACATAAGGCCGCTCTCAGGCGATTCCAGTGACCATGCTAAATATTAAAAAATCCTCAGCAACTTAAAGAATCATTGCTACTGTTGTAGGATGCCCCTGGTTTACAGAGACTGAAAAAAGGACCTCTGGCTCTAAAAGCACGAACCTCTACTACTTGAGACAAAGACCCAGGTTAATTACCTCAGAGACAGTAGCAGACTAATAGATGGATGGGCTGGCCACTAGAGGGTAACAATTAGCCATGCTTCTTTAGCATGGAGTTGCACACTCCTTCCACTAGGAAAGGTCTCCCCAAGAGGGTCCACAGCAGTTCAAAATCCCATAGGGGTCACTCCTTGTAAGGATATCCCTGGTCAGGATCATCACCTGCATCCTGAACATCTGAGTCTAAAGGTTCCAGATTCCATCACTTCAGAGGATGACCCCTGCCAGGGCAGTCAATGCATTCTAAAGAAAAAAGAAGGCACCTTTCTCTTTGAAAATGTAATTTACAAAACATTTCAGACTCTCAGTATCATCATCTGGAATGAGGGACTTACGTTTTGATTATTTCCTTATGATATTTATTCAGTTTTTGTACTTTAAACTATTATTGTTTTCTCTTAGCCTTCCCCCCACCCCCACCCCCAGCCCCATTCTCTTCTTTCAACCCTGTATTTGTGTTCTTTTGTCAAGCTTGGTTAAAAAAAAACAACTAGAGGAACAAGAAATTGATGAAATATTTCCAACGTGGCCTATTTTAATGTGACATAAAAATGAAGCCGCTTCATCAGGAAAAGATCATTCATCTTTAAGGAATAATACTTGATGTTCCAGATGGCAATGGCCAAAACGAAAGTGGGCCAGTAATCAAATTCTTGCATCCCATCCAGTCAGCCCAAATCCGTGCTAGTTACCAGAGATTATTATTGATTACACACTAGTTTGTCTGTAGTGCCATTCATTGTAACAAAAATTCCTACATAAACCAACTTTAAAGTAAGCAGGATATTCAATAATATCAAGGGACCAGCCCAGCTTAATGCTCATTATCTATGGCTTTACAAGCCATTCAAAACTCCAGAAAGCAGCCTGCAGATACTGGCTACTTGCCACACTGACATTTGCAGCAACTGGGTCTACCTGCTGCAAATACACTCATTCTTCTCCATCCCAGAAGAGACTTAGCTGTGAGGCCTGATCCAAACCCCACTGAAATCGATAGGAGGCTTCCGCTGGGCTTTGGGTCAAGCTTGAATGAGCGATCTGCCGCTTGGCCTCCGCAGCTCCAGTTTCTCATCCCTCCCCACTAAGCTGCATTGCCTGGGAGTTACGACAACTGTAGGTCTAAAATAACCCCCTGGATAGGTCTTGCTTATGATCCAGGAAAAACTAACGCTGGCCACATTAAAAAAAAAAGGGGGGGGGGGATTTGTCAATTTTTAATACAACTGATCAAAAATTCAAATGTTGATTAAAAATAAACTAGTAGTGATGTGTTACAGGTCACCGTGCCCAGTCTGTGAAGCAGATGAGTTTGTTCAGCTTGGTTCAGCTCGTTAGCCCAAACTGTAATAGCACATCCTTTTTAACCCGGGAGATGCCCAGTTCAATCCCCGATGTGTCAACCAAGATGGCACACACTCCAACATGTCCATCATCAAGAAATACTGCAGAAGCTTCCCATCACCGCCATGTTCTGGGCAGGGTTCTGCAGGCCCACATGCAGCTGGACTGATTAATTCCCCCCCATCATTAGAGAAGCCTGTCAAATCACCCTCTCCTGCCGGCTTATAGACTTTTGGAAGAGTTAATCTTCGGGCTGCTCATTCACTTTCTTCCTCTCCCTGCTTGTCCTCCAAGAGAGAGCTCATCCAGGAAGATCCCTGTATCTCTGGGCCACAGTCACGTTACAGTTCTGCCCCAGCTGACTAGCATTCACTCAGCCATGGAGGATCCTACACCTGTTTCTAGGCTCATGGATGGCTGAGCACGGCTGGTGTAGAGGGTGTTCTTCCCTTTGCAGCTGGGATACTCCAGATGCTCGATGGAGCTCGAGGAGTTTTGGGTCCAGGCGTTAATAGGAACTTCAGAGGGCACCGAACTGGGACTCAGGAAGCCTGGGTTAAATTCCCAGCTCTATCACTGACTTGCTTGGGCAAGTCACTATACAGCTCTGTGTGTTTGTTAAACCCTGGTCTGTTTATACAGCAGGATCCTCAGGGTAGGGACTGCGTCTTATGTATTTGCACTGTACAGTGCCTATGTGCGTTCTGAGCTGGGACCTCGAGGCATGACTGCAATATAAATAATAATGAGGGTCCTTAAATTATGGGGTTTACCTGAATTGAGATACAAGTGCAAATGGGAATTGCAGCATCTCTGACAACTGGCAAAGTAGGTATGTGGACAATGGAGTGGGTTGGAAATGGACAATTGCAGAGGTGAATGGGAGGGGAAATAGAGCTCAAGGTATAAGAACAGAAGATATTCCACATCTCCCTCCAGATCTGACCGGCGATGGGATTTTCAAAAGCACTTAGTCTGCTCCCATTGAAATCGACACCACCACGCTGAGCGCTTCTGAACATCCTGTGCCTTATTTCCGTATATTACTGCAGCGGCAAGGCCAGGCACCTCTCGCCACCCGAACCCAGGGGGAAATCCCGGTGCCACCGGGAATCCAGGGGACTTTTGGGGCCAGGATATCACCCTTTGTGCTTACCTGGCAAAGTGCAAGGAGGTGTGAGTAGATGACCCCGGATGGTTTGGAACCTCAGCCCAAAAGGAAGTAAATCTCTCTCTTTAAATAATTTTGAAACATTTACAAATAACTCTTGTGCCTTTTCAAACAATAATATTTGGGGCTCGATTCTAACACCCCTCCCTTTAATCCACATTTGCAGTTTAAGGAACTGGTAGGTAAATAACTTACAATAAGAGCCATCTATTAAGTGTGCAGTAGCCCTTTCATCTGTTTGCTAAAGTGACAAGTGAGGCTGGTTTGCTTTATATTGAGGTGGAAGTGCAATTCCTAAGCTACCAATCTATCTGCTTGTTTGTAGAGTTTTCCATGGAAACTGATACCCAGCTAAAAAGTTCTCCTTCATTCCAATGTCACTTCAGATAGGGCCGGGTAAAAGGATTACTGTG
Source organism: Emys orbicularis (assembly GCF_028017835.1). NCBI lineage: Eukaryota > Metazoa > Chordata > Testudines > Emydidae > Emys > Emys orbicularis. Next base: position 212,658,131 of record NC_088685.1, on the reverse strand, counting down.
CTGGTGCTGACCTGTGCTCATTGTCTTCAAAAGCATGAATGAATGGAGTAATTTAAACCGCGAGAGATAACAAAATGCAGTGTGTGTACTAACAGTTGTTATTAGCATTTCCCATGAAGCCACCAGGTTGTTTAAATGGGGCTTTTAACAAATTGATATCAGGATATCTAGCACGCTGGAGACCTGCTTCTACCAGGTGCTTACAAGAATCCAAGTGCTTGTATCACACAGGTTCTAACTGGTCATGGACTGAGAACTGGCATAACAACATTATTCACCTCCAGTATTGCTCTGCTACCAGAAAACGACAGGGCTAGCCCATTCGTTAAAGTCATCAATTACAAAGGCAACGGTCATTTACATCCAGCCACATTCCCATACTCTTACATTGCATAGCTCCTTATTCTACCAAGAGCCCCACTGACGTCAGTGAGGATTACTTGCAGAGAAAAATGTTACTCATTGTGAGTATGGGGATCAGAATCTGCCCCACCGTATGTAGCCCCTTCTGCTCCATTAGACAAAATTAATTATATATGTGTGTATGTATATATATATATAATATCACTGAAAGGGCAACATTCTAATCTGAGTTTTACCCAGCCGATGTCCTTTCTTTCATCCTTCTCTTCCCGGCTCTGTGGAAATCCCCATGATGGATCGGCAAGTAGAATTCCACTGAGATGATTATCAAATACAACACACGTTATAGCTCAGCATATTTTTATAGCAATAATACTACATTTAAAACCTAATTTCAATCCTGCCGATCCTTAATCATTGAGTAGTGTTTATTCATGCTATCAAGCGGTTTGGAGAGGCTCATGAACAGGGGTGCAGACGGCTACAAACCAGGGCACCAACCCCAAACTGGTTGTGTGTTCTATACTTAGATTTCACCAACCACATGGCAAGTGTGAACACCTCAAGCACTATGACAGCTTTATCATGGAGTCACAGAGTCACTCCGATCTATCTTGCCACCTAGGCAAGACTGCCTTTGTGATAGATAGTCCCTTACACCAAAAATCACAAGAATGTTCAGGTTACACCTAGTCCCAAAGAACCAGTCGCTTACTCCAGGTCAATTGCACCTTAGATTTCTCAAAGACAACAATTGTAACCAATCCTCCATTACACTAACTAAACCTTTATGAACTAGGAAAAAGAAATTAGAGAGCTATTTACAAGGTGAAAGCAGGTAAACATACACCCACAAATGAGAAACAGTCTTAGGTTTCAAAAGTAATAGAAGCTGCTGTAATGTGCAAGCTCTATATGACCTTTACAGCTAACCCAAGCTCAGCATCTTGGGGATCCCTTGTTTATGCTTAGAAATATTGCCCTCTCCAAATTCCAAGCAGCACAGAGTTACAGCTCCTCCTGGTCAGGCATTTTTATTACCTTCCCCCCCAAGTTCCAACTGATGGAACAAGTGCTGGTGCCTGTCTCCTATTCATGGGTGGGTGGGGGGCAATCAACCAAGTCTTTGTCCTATAATATTTCACAGTGGTTCATTTGGTTTCAATGGGCCTTCTTGTGTGCGGGCCCAGCACTTTGCATTAAATAATGCTACTTTCCTGTTTGGTGAGTTACACAATTACAGAGGTTTACAATGCAAACACTCAGTATACACTTTATACCATGGGCTAGAGATGTTATAAGTGAGATCAATGCATGCACCCATCCTACAAGCATGTCATCAAGTGGTAACACTAAACATATGCTTATCAACTTAACATCTATTTTAACCAGGCTAACCCACCGGGGAACCAGACTGGTTTCCAGCTCTGCATTCGTCAGTGTTCAGTGAGGTCTAGGGGTCTTGGCATGAGCTGGCACCTAGTCCGCCAGTGTCACATGTGCATGTAGATTTATCCTGGGCCCACTTCTGCCATTCCTGTGGAGTAGTACCCTTGGACTCTGAAATTACAGACACTTACACAGAGGCTTAATTTAGTGACTTCAGTGGCTGTACTCATGTGCATATATTTAAGCATTTGTATAAGTGTTTGCATGATAGGGGCCTACTGTGCAAATAATCTCAGTGAAGCAATTTCACACTTCAGAAAGTACCAAAAGGTTCAATTATTCAAGCAGTTTTACTAGGAACCTCAACATCATAGTTATACTACAGTGCATGTGATAATTCTTCTATTAAAAGGAATGTAAGAAAAGCTCTATGGAGCTTGAAAGCTTGTCTCTTTCACCAACAGAAGTTGGTCCAATAAAAGAGGTTACCTCACCCACCTTGTCTCTTTCATATCCTGGGACCAACATGGCTACCACACCAGTGCAAACACCACATATTTATTAGGGTTATTACTCTGACTGGAAGCCAGTAAGCCATTTTGCCAGCATTTGTCATTTGTTTTGCTGGGTTTTTCAAAATTTCATTCAGTTCTATAGCTGGTTGGAAAAAAATCATCTACGTTTTTCGGGAGATGATGCGTTGTCAATGTCTGAATTTTGACAGAATCTTTTGTTTACAAAACTTTTAAACTCCAGTTGTGGAACTTGAATCATCAAAGATAAAACATTGAATTAGCTTCTACAGTACCCCGCTGCATTCAGTTGTCAGATTGAATAAAAATAATTTCTGATTTAAAAAAAGCAAAGTTAAAATAAACAACCACTTTTTCAATGCTCTCATGGCACATTTGTATAGAATATTTTAAAAAACCATAAACGTGGTTACTGTATTTCACCTTGACTTACAAATTGATTCTGCTTTTGTCTTCACCTTTAAGCCCCTCTATGATTCACTGCCACCCTGCTTATCTTTAGGATTGGAAGAAATCGATTTGTATCAGTAAACGTTAGTAAATATAGTTCAACAGACACACCCAAAATGCCAAAACCATTTCCCTCGATAATCAACATTTACAGCTAGGGAAAGGAAGCAAAGCCAATGTGGTGAGTGTCATTAAATAATTATTGTCTGGCACTGTCATAATTGCCAGCAACTGTGACAATTTAAATCAATAGGAAAAAACGCTTAAAAATAAACATTGGTATTATCCATTGAAATTAAAAAAAAAAAAAACCCACACCAAATTCTGCCAAGCCTAATTCTCTGATTGCTCTGCCAAGCTTTGTCTTTGTTTTGTCAATAGTACCAGCATTGATCATCCACTTCTTCCATGAACAGCTTGGGGCTTTCTGCCATGCTGGCCCTTAGACAAGTGATAAGCTCCCCATAATGCATACTGAACTTTGCCAGTTGATGATGGTTTGGCAACTGACATTTGCTTCTTATGCAAAACGTGATCACGTTACTGTTCCTTGTCTTCCCTCCCCAATTGTCTGTTTCATCTACCTACTGCGTCTTGTCATAAACCTAGATTGTCAGTGCTCTGAGACAAAGGAGATCTTATTACATATAGCTAGATTAGTGCCTTGAACAGTGCCACCCCGATCTAGGTAGGGCACTCTGGGCTGTACAATAGTATAGAAGAAGAAGAACAAAGCTTTTAATGGCTCACATTTAATATCACAGAATAACTGATCATTATAGTATATGATGAACAGGTCATTGACGAGTATAAAGGGCTTGATATTCTGTTGCTTTGCGCCATCTGTAGTAATTTACCTTGGTGGAAAGCAAGTGCAAAAGTGCTACCCGATCAGAATGGTAGAAGTTTACACCAATTTGCACCATTGTAAATGACCCCACAAGGCATAGGGCTATGGAGAATCAGTCCTACAACGTGGTCCATTCGTGGGCTCTAAGGGTAGGTCTTCACTGCAAAGTGAATGGGGGATTGTCACATGTGCGGGCATACCCATGTGAGCTTGAATCTGGTGGCGGCGTGTGTTGTAGGTGTAGCTACACACCACAGTGAAATCAGGCTGTGTCACAATTCATTCTCTGCTCGGCACCACCCCTTAGGAGGGATAGTGTTGCCTAATGGCTAGTGCACCGCAATGGGACTCAGGAGGCCTGGGTTCTATTCCCAACTCTGCCACTGGCCAGCGGGGTGACCTTAGGCATGTCACTTCACCTCTCTTGGCATCAGTTTCCCCACGATGATACCGACCTCCTTTGTAAAGCGCTTTCAGATCTGCTGATGGAAAGCACGATATACGAGCTGAGTGTTAGCAGAAGTCGGGGAAAGCGTAAGGCTGCAATCTAGCCCATCATGAATATAGCTTTGTTTTGGTTGCTCTGCTACCATTAAGAGAATTTGAAAAGCACAGGAAGGTAAGTTGCGTGGGGGGGGAGGAGGGCTCATGTACTGCTGCTGGGAAAGGTTTTTTGGTGATTCAAGACAACAGTTAAAAGAAGCCAAGTTCCCTGGCTTACTAGCTGAAGCAGGGTCTGGAATGATACAATAAAAGGCAGCCAGATGGCCAAATTAGTCAAGTATGTCTTTTTTAGATATGGGGCATTTTTTCCCATTGTGCTCACATCCCGTGTTTTCACACACTGTTCATCAGCGTGTGACCAAGTTGGCGTGTGCCCAGCTGCAGCAACGGTGAGTCCAGTTGCAACCATAGACGCGGGAAGTAGAGGTGCAGGGGGTGCTGCAGCACCCCCAGGTTTCACACGGGGCTCTGTTCCAGGCCCCACATGAGAGGTCCTAGCCTCGCACCCGGGCTCCACTTCTGGACCCTCACGCAGGGTCCCGGCTGCCGGCCTCACGCCCAGGGTCTTGGCTGCCAGCCCCACTCCCGCCCCCAGCTGTGGCCCCAGCCTCGGCCTACTTACCCCTGTCCGGGTCCCTCCCTCCCGGAGACACAGCCCTGCTCCCGGCCCCAGCTCAGGAGTGGGAGCGGACAGGGGTAAGGGGGCTGGCTTTCAGCACCCCCACTATTCAAAGTGTTCCAGCGCTACTGGTTGTGACTAGCAAGAGCTGATCTTTTTTAAAGTCAGATTTTAGATAAACTCACTGTAAGTGCATTGGCAAAGCCTGTGCACTGTTTCTCTTAGGGGCTACCTGGTAAGATTTTTTCCCATGGCTTGGGCTCATGGGCATTCCCATCCTGTAAACTTAATCTCCAAAAGAGCTGCAGCCTCTCCACCATAATCCTGGCTCCTGACTACTGATTTTCTGTAATCAGTGCGTACAAGAAATAGGTTCGTTACAGGCTCTGGGTGCGAGAGGAGCCATGGAAAGGACATAATAAGATGGGTGTGGATGGCTTTTTATACCACAGGCCAAAACGTGTTGGTGTCTTTGACCAGATCATTGTCTTACAGTCTCATGTTCCCATCTAAAACAGATTCCTATTCTCTAGTAATAGGTGTATAAGCGCTGGGCTACAGTGGCGTGTGGCTTTAACATGGAAAGGAGGCTTCCTCTTCTCCCCTTCGAGGAGAGCAAGCTGCACCCTTCCCAGGGGTACGTATGGCATGTGGACCCCGCATGCATGCTCGACTCCTTGAGAGGAAGTCCTTCCATAGCTCTCCCCTGGGTTGAGGAAGCCCTGCAGTAGCCATTGTAGGTCCTTACTATACAATCTGACCCTCGCCTTCGAGTATCTCCTCAATCTCATAAGGAAGTTTTGTTACTCCCCTTTTCCAGTTATCAATAAAATCCCTCAGTCGGAGATACCGGCAGAGGAGGGTGTTTAAATCAAGAACAAATCTAATGCAATAACCCAACGACTTTGCTGCTCCATGGTGAAAGTGATGTGTGCTAGGCTTTTTAATATGACTATAGATTCAGGGACTTTGAGACCCGAAGGGACCATTATGATCATCTAGTCTGACCTCCTGCACAACGCAGGCCAGGAAACCTCAACTAGTGATTCCAGCATCAAGCCCATATGTTGTGGTTGAGCTAGAGGTATCTTTTAGAAAGACATCTAGTCCCGACTTTAAAACATCAGGGATGGAGAATGCACCACATCCCTTGGTAGTTTGTTCCAATAGTTAGTTAGCCTCATGTTAAAGACATGTTCCTTATTTCCAACCTGAATTTACCTAGCTTTGTCTTCCAGCCATTGGATCGGTTTATGGCTTTGTCAGAGTCACTGTCTATCAAATCATTTTAGATGACAAACTTTAGTTTGCAACAGTGTATTGCTTTTACTAAACGGTGTACTTTGCAAAAGAATATCACCATATAGTTCAGTGTGTTCGTGTGTTCAGTTTCAGTATTTTTCATCCCATTGTCAAACAATTTTATCTATCAATTAATTGTTTCACATATCATGAATTTGACTTTTCCCACTCTGTCATATTTCTAACTCCCAAAATGTGAAGCTTTTTGTAGTAAGTCACTATCCTCTCTATCACAGGTACAGTAATTTCTCCAGCTATTAACTTAAGACAAATTGTTTACAACAGATGTGGTTAAACAATGAGTCAGAAAATTTGCTAAATGTACAAGTGGCTACACTGACCTTATAGATTCATAGATTCATAGATTCTAGGACTGGAAGGGACCTCGAGAGGTCATCGAGTCCAGTCCCCTGCCAGCATGGCAGGACCAAATACTGTCTAGACCATCCCTGATAGACATTTATCTAACCTACTCTTAAATATCTCCAGAGATAGAGATTCCACAACCTCCCTAGGCAATTTATTCCAGTGTTTAACCACCCTGACAGTTAGGAACTTTTTCCTAATGTCCAACCTAGACCTCCCTTGCTGCAGTTTAAGCCCATTGCTTCTTGTTCTATCCTTAGAGGCTAAGGTGAACAAGTTTTCTCCCTCCTCCTTATGACACCCTTTTAGATACCTGAAAACTGCTATCATGTCCCCTCTCAGTCTTCTCTTTTCCAAACTAAACAAACCCAATTCTTTCAGCCTTTCTTCATAGGTCATGTTCTCAAGACCTTTAATCATTCTTGTTGCTCTTCTCTGGACCCTTTCCAATTTCTCCACATCTTTCTTGAAATGCGGTGCCCAGAACTGGACACAATACTCCAGCTGAGACCTAACCAAAGCAGAGTAGAGCAGAAGAATGACTTCTCGTGTCTTGCTCACAACACACCTGTTAATACATCCCAGAATCATGTTTGCTTTTTTTGCAACTGCATCACACTGTTGACTCATATTTAGCTTGTGGTCCACTATAACCCCTAGATCCCTTTCTGCCGTACTCCTTCCTAGACAGTCTCTTCCCATTCTGTATGTGTGAAACTGATTTTTTCTTCCTAAGTGGAGCACTTTGCATTTGTCTTTGTTAAACTTCATCCTGTTTAACTCAGACCATTTCTCCAATTTGTCCAGATCATTTTGAATTATGACCCTGTCCTCCAAAGCAGTTGCAATCCCTCCCAGTTTGGTATCATCCGCAAACTTAATAAGTGTACTTTCTATGCTCATATCTAAGTCGTTAATGAAGATATTGAACAGAGCCAGTCCCAAAACAGACCCCTGCTGAACCCCACTCGTTATGCCTTTCCAGCAGGATTGGGAACCATTAATAACAACTCTCTGAGTACGGTTATCCAGCCAGTTATGCACCCACCTTATAGTAGCCCCATCTAAATTGTATTTGCCTAGTTTATCGATAAGAATATCATGCGAGACCGTATCAAATGCCTTACTAAAGTCTAAGTATACCACATCCACAGCTTCTCCCTTATCCACAAGACTCGTTATCCTATCAAAGAAAGCTATCAGATTGGTTTGACATGATTTGTTCTTTACAAATCCATGCTGGCTGTTCCCTATCACCTTACCACCTTCCAAGTGTTTGCAGATGATTTCCTTAATTACTTGCTCCATTACCTTATTAAAACACACCCTATTAAGCTGTAACCTTTCCCACTAATCAAACTAATTTTCATCAATATTCAATTAGTTTTTCCTCCCGCAATTATCCCTTTTCAAAAACAAAATGTACCAACACGGATGGAAAAGATTCTAGTCCAAGCCCAAATATTTCTATTTTGATTGCAAAAAAATCAATTCCTCCTCCTTTGAGGAAAATGCATGCCTGTAAAATAGACTTGTTCAGAGTATTTGATGCTGCTTGAAGAAGTGCCTTTTCCATTCAAAATCGGAATGGTTTGTTAACAAATTAATCTTCATCAGCTATGATAGTATCATGAACAGGACTGGCTCTAGGCACCAGCGAAACAAGCATGTGCTTGGGGCGGCATATTTCCAGGGGCGGCATTCCGGACATCCTTTTTTTTTTTTTTTTGTAAAAATCCACCAATGTACGGAAAAAAAAAAATACATGAAGATCAAAAAAATCTCCAGTAACGGTTATTGATTAATTAAATCAGGAATCATGATTACTTGTGTGTACTGTGCCGCCCTATCAGCGCCATTCACGCCAATTTCCGTGTCGTGTCGGTGCCAGTGGTTACTGAATTATTAAAAGACTACGCAAGTATAAAAACCAGAAAAATTCTGTTCATATAAATTCTTTTAATTTATGAGAAACTGTGCGCACTGGAAGACACTAACGTTTTTCATTACAGTGTATAGTTGAACCCAAATTGTTTGTAATTGTGATTTTGTTCAAATTAAATGAGTACACTAGTAGGAAATTGTTTTATTTCACTAACTACAAATTCTCTGTTTTCATTTTTTTTAAATTTTAAACAGTGGAAACAAATAAACAAACAAACAAAAACATTGCAAAGTGCAAACATGTGTAAAAGCCAAAAAAAAACGGGGGGTGGCCAAAAATTTTTTGTTTGGGGTGGCAAAAAACCTAGAGCCGGTCCTGATCATGAAAATCTCTTGGTGCTTTATCTTAGCATGCACTGCGACACTGACTAGAGAAACAAAGATGAGTATCAACGGCCTGAGTCGATGCCCAGTGGAGTATTTCCATTGGCTTCAAGGGGCGGTGGCTCAGGCTCTACCTCCATGAACCAGTACAAAATAATTGGAATACTCCTTTCAAACGTATAGCGAAATTAACAAGTGGTTTTCTCGCCTTTCTTTTAGGCCTTGTCTACATTACAATCCTGTGTCAGTAGAGGGGGCTCTGCTGGAATAGCTAGTCTAGATCCAGATTATGCTGACAGAAGCATTCGTCGGTTGGCAAAGCTGCGTCTACACTATGGGTTTTGCCTAGGGTGACCAGATGTCCCGATTTTATAGAAGCAACAGGGGGTCCTGTGGCACCTTTAAGACTAACAGAAGTATTGGAGCATAAGCTTTCGTGGGTGAATGCCCACTTCATCAGACGCAAGTGTCCCGATTTTATAGAGACAGTCTCGACATTTGGGGCTTTTTCTTATATAAGCTCCTATTAGCTCCCACCCCCTGTCCCGATTTTTCACACTTGCTGTCTGGTCACCCTAGTTTTGCCAGCACAGATATGTAAGCTAGCAGGTGTGGATTTTTTAAACACCTCTCACCAACATACGTCTGCCAACAATACTTTGTAGTGTAAGCCTGGCCTATGTTTGACTACAATCCTGGCCAGCTCATTAAGGCTTAGAAAAATCAAGTCAGTGGGTGAAATCCTGGTTTCCCTGATGTCAGTGACAAAACTCCCTGGACTTTAGAGGGTTCAGGATTTTCCCCACTGTTTGTATTATGATAGCACCCAGAGGCCCTACCTGAGATCAAGGGCCCATTGGCCTAGGCATTATACAGAGATACTGTATTAGACAGTCTCTGCCTCAGAAAGTCTGCAGTCTAGGTGCTTGTCTACACAGGAAAGTTATAATAAAATCAACTGAGGTGTGAATATAAACTACTGTAGTTATACTGGCAGAAGTCTCAGTGCGGGCACTCCTACTCTCGTATAAGAGGACCTTTATTTGGCTTTGTTTGTGTCACTTTAGAAGAGTTTTAAGCTAAAATCAAAAAGGTGCTCTTATACCAAAATAAAAGAGTGCCCACACAGGGAATTACACACTGGTATAACTATAGTGGTTTAACTAGACTTCTATAACTGATAAAACTTTCACTGTAGACAAGCCCTAAGACCTGATCTACCCTTGAAAGTTTTACTAGCATAGTTATGTTGGCTAGGGTGTGATTTTTTTTGCCAACAGACTAGAGTTACGCAAGTAAAAATTTTGGTGCAGATAGTTATACCCTACCAAATTCACGGCCATGAAAAACGCGGGACGGACTGTGAAATCTGGTCTCCCCGCATGAAATCTGGTCTTTTGTGTGCTTTTACCCTATACTATACAGATTTCACAGGGGAGGCCAACGTTTCTCAAATTGGGGGTCCTGGTTATTTTAGGAGGGTTGTGGTATTGCCCCAATCTGCACTGCCTTCAGAGCGGGGCAGCCGGATTGTGGTGGCTGCTGACTGAGGGCCCAGCTCTGCAGGCAGCCGCGCAGAAGTAAGGGTGGCAATCCCATACCATGCCACCCTTACTTCTGCGCTGCTGCTGGCGGCGGCTCTGCCTTCAGAGCAGGGCTCCCAGCCAGCAGCCACCGCTCTCCAGCTGCCCAGCTCTGAAGGTAGCGCCGCCCCAGCAGCTGCACAGAAGTCAGAGTAGCAATACCGCAGCTCCCCTACAATAACCTTGTGATCCCCCCACAGCTCCTTTTTGGGTCAGGACCCTACAATGACAACACCGTGAAATTTCAGATTCAAATAGCTGAAATCATGAAATTTACAATTTTAAAAATCCTATGACCGTGAAATTGACCAAAACGGACCGTGAATTTGGTAGGGTTCTAGTCAGGGCCGGCTCCAGGCACCAGGCAACCAAGCTGGTGCTTGGGGCGGCACCTGGAGGAGGGCGGCGCGGCGCTCTGGCCGCCGGGGGGAGAGCCGAGCCCCAGCCGGGGCTCGCCGCCCTCTCGCCGCCCTGCCCCCGGCGCTCTGGCCGCCGGGGGGAGAGCCGAGCCCCCGCCGGGGCTCGCCGCCCTGCCCCCGCCGGGGCTCGCCGCCCTCCCCCCCCCGGCGCCCTGCCCCCGGCCGCCGGGGGGAGAGCGGAGCCCCCGCCGGGGCTCGCCACCCTCGCCCCGGGGCTCCGGCCGCCCTCCCCCCGGCGGGAGAGCGGAGCCCCCGCCGGGGCTCTCCGCCCCCCCCCCCCGCAGGGGGGGGGGGGGCGGCCGGAGGCTTTTTTGCCTGGGGCGGCAAAAAAGCCAGAGCCGGCCCTGGTTCTAGTTATACCAGTAGAAAGAATAGTTTATTTCCCTTTGCTGAACCAAAATGAACTATATCAGCATACAAGATTTCATACCAATAAAACTGCATTTACACTAGGGTTTGGGTTTTTTGCCACTTTAACGATGCTAGCATTAAAGTAGCATAACTTTTAAAAGTAGACAAATAGATGGGGAACTGAGGCACACAGATATTAAACGACTTGCCCAAGGTCATACAGGAAGTCTGTGGCAGAGCTGGGGGAGGGAGAAGGATCCCCAAATCTTATAACTCTCAATCCAGTGCTTTAAATCACAAAATCACTTTGTTCATTTCATTTTTTTTTCATGCTCAATAACACTTCCAAGGAAAAACTGAAACTGTATATAGATAGATTGATTGATTGATTTCCTTTGGATTATTATTATTAGAGCTGGTCCAAGCTTTTGCTTTAAAATGAAAAAAATAATTGAAAATGGCCTTTTTTAAATGAAATTAAAAATTGATGACTGTTGAAAATTTCCATTTTACCTTTATTTTATTTAAATAGAAAACAGCATAAACAATTACTGGATTTTTTTTCTTTGCCGTAAATCACTGAGTTTTAAACACATTAAAATGAACAAAACTTGGGGAAATTTAAAAAAAAAAATTACTAAAAGATTTTCAATTTTCAACCAACTCATTGATTTTGCAATACAAAATAAAGAATACTTGTTGAATAGAAATTGATAGGGGGATTATATGAAACTGGCCACAAAAGATAACAGATTTTGTTTTAAAGTCAGATAAAGGTTACATTCCTGTGTTATTGGGCATAGGAGTTTCCTATGAGACCAATAAAAAAATTGGTTATATGGCATTTCGCAAGAAATTGTTTTAATCCCTAATGTTCATGGCCATTTGTAGAGGGAAATAGGTTTTTTTCTGAACAATAAGCCTATGTAGATTTATGAACCTGGGAAACACACAGCCATCCATACACCAATCTGGTTCAAGCTGATGGAATTAATAACACTGATATAATGAAAAAATCTCTTCCACTCAAAAAACCATTGCCTGTATAATGTCACCACCTAAGAGTGTTTACTTAACAGCCCTTTAGTGCTCATTTCCCATTACTAGCAGAAGTCTTCATCCACAATGGATTGGTTCTATTTAAATCATGATATTTGCTGTGTATCACGTTACTATAGCAGGATTCCCTGTAGATAAATGAAAGCTGAGCGTGAACTGACAAGAAAAATGACTTAGAAGATGAATATTTTTGAAACAGCCTAAAATACCGATCATGCTTTAACAGTGATCTAAAGAGAAGCCAACAACAGTATTTCTAAACCCTTTGCAAATCGTTCCATTTTAAATGAACTCACCTTTTCTGCAAGCTTCATGGGTTAGAATCCTGCTGAAACCAACTTGAATTCAATAACATAAAATTAATTGAAAGAATGTTAAATGAATAGTTAGATGGGGCCTGACCCAAAGCCTACTGGAGTGAATTGGGAATCTTTCCATCGGTGCCATTGGCCTTGGGATCAGGCCCATAATGAATAGTGCATACAATATTAAGACTAAACCTGGCTCATACTGTGTCAGAACATAGTGTAGCCTCCTTATAAGGTTTTTATAGAATCATAGGGCTGAAAGGGACTGAGAGAGGTCTAGTCCAGTCCCCGGCACTCATGGCAGGACTAAGTATTATCTAGACCATCCCTGACAGGTGTTTGTCCAACCTGCCCTTAAAAATCCCCAATGATGGAGATTCCACAACCTCCCTAGGCAATTTATTCCAGTGCTTAACCACTCTGACAGTTAGGAAAAACTTCCTAATGTCCAACCTAAACCGCCCTTGCTGCAATTTAAGCCCATTGATTCTTGTCTTAGCCTCAAAGATTAAAGAGAACAATTTTTCTCCCTCCTCCTTGTAACAGCCTTTTATGTACTTTAAAACTGTTATCATGTCCCCTCTCAGTCTTCTCTTCTCCAGACTAAACAAACCCAATTTTTTTCAATCTTCCCTCAAAGCTTATGGTTTTCTAGACCTTTAATCATTTCTGTTGCTCTTCTCTGGACTGTCTCCAATTTGTCCACATCTTTCCTGAAATGTGGCGCCCAGGACTGGACACGATACTCCAGTTGAGGCCAAATCAGTTCAGAGTAGAGCGGAAGAATGACTTCTCGCGTCTTGCTTACAACACTCCTGCTAATACATCCCAGAATGATGTTTGCTTTTTTTTTTCCCCAACAGTGTTACACTGTTGACGCATATTTAGCTTCTGATCCCCTATGACCCCAGATCCCTTCCTGCAGTACTCCTACCTAGGCAGTCATGTCCCATTTTGTATGCTCTTCTGGTTTGTTGTATGCTCTTCTGTATGTTTTCTGTTAGGGATCTAGTTTTCCTTCCCATTGTGTTTTAAACTCCCCTTCAGGATCCCAGTCGTAAAGCATAACTCCATTAACAAATCAGCCCTAAAGAAGGCACAATCACAAAAACTTTGATGTTCAGCTTCATCTATTCTGTTCAGTTCATGACAGAATTGTACAGCTCCTTTTCTCCAGTGGCTTTTGGTTCCTGCCTTTTAGAAATGGTCCAACTCCACATAAAGCCCAGTGAGACGGACCATAATCCTATAGGGCCCTATTCTGAACCATTTGAAGTCAATGGGAATTTTGCCATTGACTTCAATGAGCTGGTTTGGATCTGATCCTACGATGAAGGGTCTTCGGAGATGCTCAGCACCCCTAATGCCTACTCAAACCCACAGGAACAGGAAAATTGCATTGGCTTACAGACCCCTTAGGTCATTTTCCAGGCATTTATTTTTGTCACAAACATGACAAACTATTTGCTGAGTGATTCCAAATTGGAGACCTAATATTGGGGTGAAAGTCACCTCTTCCCCACCCAGCCAATGGGCTTTGCACAGAGAAGACGGCAGAACTTAAGGAGATACAATTCTCCACCTGATCCACTGCCTGAGCATGGAACTATATTGGTTAGAACTGCGGAGGCCTCCGTGCCCCTGTACAGAGCTCCCCACCTCTGAGATCCACATAGTTGCTTGTCCAGTGACCTCTTGCCAATCTCTTCCAAACCCTCCTCTATAATTGGAGGTGGTTCAGAATCCACTTCCACAACACACAGGGAATGTGGAATCCACCTGCATGGCTGTGTCACCTGATACCCTGATCATCAAAGCTGTAGACACTCACTTAAGCTGTGTAGAAGCCTTTGCACCACACCAGAGTGAAATTCAGCCCTAAGCATGTACATGAATTACGCACATTTTGTACTTTAATGACAAGGTATAAGTCAAGAACATACCTGCGGGAACTGCAAAATATCCCTGCAGCACTACCCGCCCCCCCCCAGCCAGCTCAAAGGTACATACCTCCCGTGGTCCATGTGTGGAACTCCCACAAACAACAGTGGGAGTTCAGAAGGTAGACCAAGGACAACAGGGGCTCTGATTCCGGGATGACAGACACTCTGTGCAACTTCACTGAAGTGAATGGAATCACAATTCGTGTACTTTGTGCAAGGCCCTGATCAGGGTGTAATGATAAGTAGAAGAGAGAGGCTGTAAAAGGAACAAGCAGCCTCCCCAAAACCTGTAGTCAGCTTCTGCTAGAGTTGTCAGAGCCTCAGGAAGGTCACCAGTTGCTTTGGAGTTCATGTTCATCGCCGCCCCCAGTTGAGCATACAGTACAGATTAACTCCGTCCAAACTCACCTCGGGGCACAATGCGGCCCCAAGTCAATAGGACTAGATTCAAAGCCCATTGCAGTCTGTGGGAGTCTATCCAATGATTTCAATGGACTTTGAATCCAACCCATAGCGATGAACATGGTAGGGAAGGATGATGTCAACAGGTCTCTGTATAAGCACTTCTCTCAGAGCACCTATCGGAGCAAGTGCAAAGGACCCTCTCAACAGGAATAGAGAAAAGGTAACAGAGGGAAGAACAGGGGGGGGAAATATAGATTAAAATAAAAAAGCCCACCAAAATCAGTCAGCATGTTAGGGTGAGCAGCTTGTTCACAAAACACATTCAGATTAGATAGATGGAAAAGCTCAGACTGGCCTATAGGTCTTTGAGAAACAGAAGTATAGTCCCCAGTGTAAGGAACCCCGTCATCAAGGCACGGGCAAGGACTCAGCTGTTTCTTTCTCTCTAGGCTGGAATCATATGGGATCTTTGTGTTCCTCTGGGTTTTTTTTTTTCTTCTTCTCCAGGAGCTGACTGTAGAACATGCTGGTGTACTATCAGTAGGGCTGTGGGATATTTTTCACAAGATCCTCCCTATTTTTGAGAACATACGTTCTGCTGCGTGAACAATTTTCATTGGCGATGGTTCTATTTAGTGCAAAAATATGGCAAAATGGGTCATGAAAGCGGGACAAGGGTCAAATTCACAAGGAATGCAAAGTTCCCAAGACCCCACTGCAGCAGTGACCTCCCTTTTTATCATCAGCAGTCATCCCTTGCTTCAGTTTCCTTCACTCGGAGTAGGTAATCTTTTGGGTTTGGAAGAAGGGCTAAACTCTTTCCGCTTCTTCCTACGCTGCCCTTCCTCTGCCTTTGGTCTCTCCTTTACTGAGAGAAAGGGAGCTTTTATATATTCCTGCCACCTTTCCCAGCATGCATTGGTGTCCAGCCCTGATCAGTCCTGGGAATTACAGTGCCCAGAATACCTCCTTCCTGGGCTTAAATCAGAAACAGGGCAGAGCTGGACCTTGAACCTCCCTTAAAGGGACAGTTCACGTTCCCCCCACACACACCCCACTTTTTCTCTCTCTCTCTCTCTCTCTCTCTCTCTCTCTCTCTCTCTCTCTCTCTCACTCACACACACACACACACACACACACACACACACACACACACACACGGAAATACTCATGTGACTCTTTTTCAAGGAGCCTTCTTCTACCATGCTGACACCCCCAAGGTCAAGATTTTTATTTATTTATTTTTATTTATTTTAAGATCAATAATGCTGTTTGCAGAGTAGTTGTAGCTGGGTTGGTCTCAGATATTAGAGAGACAAGGTGGGGAAGTTGCTCCTCACCCGCCTTGTCTCTCAGATAATGCTGATGTCATTAAGGAAGTAAATATGACAAAGATCCATGTTGTTCTATGCTCCAAAGGAGGCAACACATTGTGGGGTAGAATGATGTTCAAGAGTGCCGTAGTTTGTGGACTTGAGTAGCATGGAATGAGTTAAACAGACCCAGATCCTGAAAGGTATTTGGGCACCTGCGTCCTGTTTATTTCAATAGCAGTTACGTGCCTAAATAAACCTTTGACGCTCTGGGCCACAACCACTAGAGGAACCGTGAGAAAAGTATAGGGCTATTCCAGTACAGGGTCATATAGTGTAGGGCTCTTCCTAGCAGAAATGTGCAGGGCAATATAAAATATATGGCAATTACTAGATATTAAGAAGAATACCTAATTGTCTCAAATAAAATAAAGAATAATTAAACCGTCAGCATAAGACCTTGCACTCCTACAGTGCCTTCCATTCAAAAAAATCTCAGAGCACTTTACAAATACGGTGGCTTAGGACAAATCAAGTAATCCCCATGCCTCAGTTTCCCCATCCACAAAATAGGGATGATGCTTCCCTATCCCACATGGATGTTGTGAAGTTTAATTAATTGTGGCCTCATGGTACAGTCCTTATTCACATTGGTAACCACACATGCCAGGTCTGAATTCCAGGAAGTCTGAATCATGCCCACAATTTGCCTTTTCATTTGAGTACTCAGCGTTGGCCTAACTGTGCTCACACTGAAGCCAACGGGAGTCTTTCCAGTCACTTCAGCGCATTCCAAAGATCAAGCCCTAGTTGTGCAGAGCTTACACCAATCAAGAGCTCTGCATACAGAACCAATATAGAACACTGGAATGAATAGAGGCTACTCCAAATGGAAACAACTCCCCAAACCAACATCCAGATTCCCTGCAAAAGCTGCACGGGCCCCAATCCTGCAATGGGGCCATTCACAGTGTATAAAGTTATGCACGTGCATATGTCTTTGCAGGCTCAAGGCCTTGATAGGAGGCCATATTCTACCTTTCCACCGCCCCACTCCCTGAAAATAAGCATGAGTGCTTTGCTGAACTGAGGCCAGAAATACTCTTGCTGCCAATCCCTGTGGTTCACAGCCTTAGGTCCTGCTCTGGTAGCAGCTTCTGAAGGCACTGTTAATGACGTCTCCACACAGCATGGCGCCGACCTTCTTGGTCAAGCGCTTTTGAGAGCTATGAATGAAAAATGCTCTATAGGGGCGAGGGATTGTTATCATTATTAATCTAGTCAACCAGGGTTGGGGCAGAGGACTCCAAACCTAGTCTTCCCTTTCTAGGTAGAGGTTGTCCAGTGGGTGCCTAACGTCACGTAGGTTAGCAGAATTTGTCCCCTTTATCCCAGCTGCCTGTTACTAAAATAGTATAATAAAGGGAGTGTTTGAGTCAGCAGCAACCTGGCCCTTTTTTCAGCCACCAATGCACATTCTGTCGTTGCTGAGCTCACGCCCGTGTTGTTAGCCCAAAGACTCTGCCAGCTGGTGCTGATCCACCAAGGATCCACACAGCACTGGAGGCAGCAGGCAGGAGGAAGCACACAGCGGGAGAAGGAACAGGGCAGGTGACCGCAACGAAGGGGGCGGCCTGCGGCAGGGAGAAGACTCAGAACAAAACTCCCAGTTTCTATGCCTGACTTGTTTACAGGGGCTGAGGGGGACTGGAGAGCCGGGTTAGGATTCTGAACGGGCTGCAGGGGTGAATCATTGGCCTGAGGGAGAGAAGGTGCATGTTTGTGGTCCTGCTGCTGAAAGACAGGGCACAGTACGTTTGCATATGCCTGCCCCCCTGATGGATCACCAAGCCCTGCAAGAGTTCTTAGTGCTCCCTCACATGAAGCCTGGGCTCGGGCAGCATTTGCAGACCAGAAACACCCAGCTGAAGGTGTTTCTTGCCATCCGCTCAGGTAGCTAGTAGCAAAAAACTACCTGGGATGGGACCCAGCGGCACAGGGCGGCCTAGCACAAGACCACTTCACTGCTAATGCAGGCCAAGAGGATATCCGGATACAACTGAGTGCAACACTGCAAACAGTCGATGAAGCTCTCCCATTAACAGATGAACTGGAGCAGATTGGTCTCTGATCAAGAGACGGGTTGGGACTGATTTTTCTGATGAGGCATGGAGTTAACCTTAGTATGGGGGTTAAAACATGCACTATCATTGGAAGAGGCGTCCCTATTACGTGCTGAACTAGTGACTGTGGTGTATGTAATAACCTCCTCAAGGGAGGAAGGGGTAAGTCCAACCCAGTGAACAAGTATTGCAAATAATCACAAACTAGAGAGCATTGCAGAGCCAGCTGGAGGGATGTTGGGAAGGTTTGCGTTGCGGATGGCACGTTCTCTTGGAACCACAAAAACAAAGGTTCAGGTAGCTAATTCAGCAAGAGAACCTCTGATTGTTAAGCAGCATGGTAAAGTTGGGGAGTTTTTTTTCCTTGTTCTGGAGAGTAAATGAAGTAAGTGACAAAGCAAGTAATGGCCAACCTAGCAAGAGTCCAAGGCAGGAGCCCATACACACCCCATCAGATTGTGCCCAGGAGGCTTTGTTACCTGTCAGCTCTGTGTTCTTGGGGAACCAGGGTGCAGTACCCAGCCTGTCTGACTCACAAAAGACCTTCTCCCCCCTCCCAGCCTCTGCTTGAACCAAAACCGATCAGAAGAAAGACTTACAAAAAGCAATGAAAAGGCCGTGGGAGACACCCCTAAACCTCTCTGGACAAGGGTGACAGGATTAAGGCAACGCCCCTAGCCCCACTTGCATCGGAGAGGGGACAGGGAGGCATCTCCATCAGCATACAGAATGGAGAACAGAGATTCCCAGGCAAGAACCACACAGAACTCTGGGACCAGAAAGGCAGGGAAGCCCGGCATGATGGGGGATCTCTGCTCCAGATGTTAATGTACCCGTCTGCACACACCCAGCTCAGCAGTTATCAGACCAATTCTAGTAATAAATCCTCTATTAGTATCCAAAATACTGAAGCTGCCTAATTGCATTGTGAGCTCCCTCCAAGAAACACCGCCCATAGCCAGGAATGAGCAGTTCCTATTGTCTAGCCTGAACAAAACAACTTTGGCATACTCCCTTGAGCCATCAGTTTACCCATACACAAATCTAGTGTTCTCCCTTGAACCATTGTTCTTTCCCTACAAAAACCCCGACCCACGCTCAAGTAAGTGCTCTGATGCCTGGATCCAAAATCTGCATCAGTTCCATTGGGACTTCATCTTCTCCTGACTGATCATGCTGGGGGCTCTGTCTCCAGCACTCCAGACCCCCAGCTACCACCACCAGCTGGGACCCCTGATGGATTCAAGCTTCCCGGAGTGGTGAGAACCCAGCTCTCTCGCTCTCTCTCTAGGTGTAGCCTTCTGACCCTGACTTGTGGGATCACTTACAGTTTTCTAAACCTGACTTTTGTAATCAAATGTAAGTTGGATTTAATATTATGACTGTTTTGTTTGTTTGGCTCCCCTGTGGTTACCACCTGGTAATGAATAACGTTCATGGTTAAGCTGGTTGCTTCTCTCTCTCTCTCTCCCCCTCATGGGTGTTTTTTGGTTTCTTCACTCGCTCTGCAGCGACGCTCCTTGTACCTAAGCTAAAGATCCCTGCAGCCAAAAACCCTGTGGGGTTTGCTCATCCAGTGGGTTACGACCAGAACACTTGTAATGTGAAAGTGGGGATAGGGACGTGCTGAACCCGGGACGTATGAGGGTGGCAGCTTGGAAGTGCTGCTCGACCCAGCCTGCTGAGTCCAGGGACATATAAGGGGTCAGCTTGGGAGTGCTGATTAACCCGGTCCTCTCAGACACGCTCTGTTAACGTGTGTGTGTTTGTCTGATTCTGGGGCTGGAAGAACCCAGCCCTGGGGAACTGAGGTCCTGCAGGACAGCTCCATTGGGAGGGAACTTGCAGCAGGGAGCAGTAGAGCTCTGTATATGAGCACACAAGTGACACAAGCAGCACATTGATAGAATTACAGAACCCCGCCCCAGAAGAGTAACCCTAATAAATGAGCCTACCCCAAAGTAAGAGACAAACCTGGTAATAGTTTATGGAAATGCAGAATTGCTACATCTGCTGCATCCATCTTGATTCTATCCAGAATGTGAGGAGATGCCACTGCACGCTGCTATGTCTCCTCTGTTATCCTTGAGGGGGCAGGTGATGGCGATGAAAGCTAAGAGAGCTTGTCAAAGGGGATCTCTTAGCTAGTTAGCCAAATAAACCAGGCAAGCCCCTCATTGGGCTTTTGATCGTGCTCCAGGTGTTGCCAATACTGCCTATATGACCGGGTGGGAGACATCTTGGGGGAGAGAAGCTCATGGTCAGGTAACAGCCAAGCTCTATTGGCCAGGACGGAGAACCGCTATGGAGCAAGGGTGCCCTAAAATGGATAGGTTCCACCCCAGAGCACCTGTGGTTAGGAGAAGTGACATTTCCTTTGGTAGGGTAGCAGTCAATATACTGGGATGCCAGTTTGGCATGAAGATTGTGTCTGCTCGGTTGGTTCTTCTGATCGTCGTTTATCACATAGCCATGAGGAAGTGTCGTCTTCTAAAGGGGCAGCCACGTAACAGAGTTACTGGGACGGCTGGGTCTGTGTGGGGCAGATCTGCCCAGGAAAAGTAGACGTGTTCTGGTTTTAGCAGCACCAGCTGCCGGAGGTAATACACATTCTGTTCCTTACTGAGCTTGGGCTTGTGTCATAATTCCAGGGACTCTGCCAGTGCATGTGCTAACCCAACACGGGGGCCGCGGCAATAATAGACCGCCTACAGCTAAGAAACCTCAGCAATTGAACATTAAGAACGAGAAGGCACATTAGGGCAGTTTGGAAACACACTATTTTATTTTCATAAATCACTGGAAACCCTAACGACTCCCATTATATTTTGGCAAACTGGCTTCTTGTGAAGTAACTGTGTCTAAGACATCACATGTTATGTACTGCTGATATCTAGCAACTGCAATATGTTTAATTGGATTAATATAGGATATAATCATGTAAAGGACCTTCATGCATTTGGCCAAAGCAGAAGTTAGTAGTAGCTTTCATTGAAACATGCTTTTTATCCCCCAAAATTGCAAAGTATAACTTTGGGCATCACGCACTCACTTGATGAAGGACATTTATGAATGGGAGAAAGGTTAATGCAATCAGCACATCCTTCATCTTTTACTAAAGTGGGCAAAGACTGGCTAAATTTTACATTTTTATAAATCAAAACCTAAGTCCACAGGCCACATATTAAGCCAAACGGCATATTTTCAGGGCATTAGTGTTCATAATCCATTTGTAAAGCTAAAATGATCCCACTGTGCTGGAGGGAAAGAAAAAAAAAGATATTTTTTTTTGCATGTGCATGCAAATGCCAAATTAACATCTGCATACAATATATGCTCTGGTCAGATCCAGAATATTGTTGTGGTTATGGGCAATTCACTTAAAAGCCTATATGTTTAAACCTCACATTAGTACGGATAAAATGTTTTCTGCTCCTTTAAGTTTAAGGTTTTTTCCTCTCCCTTGTTAAAGTTTCACATTAATGGTACTTATGAACCACAGCTGTTTCAGTGTACCATGTAACAATAGTGTTTTGTATCTGAGCAAGTTTGGAAACCTTCATGCTTACTCAGTTCTTCCAAAACCAAAAGCAACGCCACTTGTTACTCCAAACCAAAGAGGTATCTCTAGTATTTGCAAAACAATTAGATTTTTGAAAATTTGGTGTAAAATGAGCTGAGATGAAATTCAGATTCGGTGTCAGACAAGATTGGACAGTTTTGGATTTGGGCACTTTTTGATGGAGAAAGGAAAAGGGTCATCTAGCCACTTCATTTGTGTAACCCACACACCTCCTGGGTGTGGTGTTCTGGCCCCTCTGGTAGCACTGAAACCACTTAGAAATTAGTGAGTTTGCTCTACCACCCAGGAGGTATGTGGGTTACATTTGTATTAATGAGTCCACTAGAGATATAGGGCCCAATCCTTGATTGGTATAAATGGGTGAAGCTCTATTGATTTAAATGGAACAAAGTCCACTTGTATCAGCTTTGGCGCTAGCCAGTTCAGTTATATTCAAAATGGAATGAAATCCAGCTAAGAAAAGCTTGCAAAACCAAAAACTGCAGTACTCTGGGTGAAATGAAATTCTGCACAATCGCTCACACATGATTTTAATGGGAAAGAACACTGAGTTCTAGCAAGCATCTTTGCAAAGTAGATGTGTCTGAAGTGAGACCCCCAACAGTGTGAATCAGAAAGTCAAAACAAACAAAAACAAGGGGCAGAGGATTGGAAAAATGACAGACCAAAACAAAGCACGGAGTGCCTAGTGTATATATATATATATATATATATCCCATTACATATTCATATGCACAGAGCTGTAGATTGCAGCATGCACATGTGATTTCAAAGGAAAATATCAATAAAGGAGTTCAGGCTGGTTGGGAGCAGTCTCTGTGTGAAGTCATCCAGTAAATTGTCTAAGTAGACATGTCTGTGGAAGGAATCTCAAGAGTAGGAACCAGAGATCTGTAAAAGCACTTGCCTTTTAATCATTTTACAATGCCATTTTTTTTCTATGCAACTGTTCTCCATAAAATAATTGTCAAATGTGAGCCCACCCAATGCATTGTCTTGCTCTTGCGAGCGCGGTCTGGATTCACTTATGGCATGTTCTTTCTGTATCTCTTTTTCTGTGGCTACGTCTGACTCTCCGCAGCAGTGTAGTCTAGGATAGAGAATTTAAGAAGTATCTCAACAGAATTCCTTATATTGCTGCTTTTCTGTACTTCAGCTACAACGCTGGATCTGATTTTGCAGTCCTTATTCAGGCAAACTGTCATGTACATAAAGGCCCCATGGCAGTGTTAAAATGGGTATAAATGTAATGAACGCCCACCTTAAGGGCTCTTTCATATTGTCAAAGTAGTGTAAAGAGGCCTTAGTGCAAGTGAAAAAGTGGCCCTAACTTCTGTCAATAGGAGTTTTCCCGGTATAAGGACAGCAGGGTTGGGCTCATTCAGACAAGCTAAGTTAAGTATAATTATGATGCAGATTTAGAAACATGCTCCTTAAATTCAATTTCCTTTTGAAACATCACTGACTTCATGAAAGATTTCCCAAGTCTTTCCTAGACCCACATGTCCAAGCTCCTACCCAACCAGGCTCTTCCCACCCACATTCTTATTTCACTTCCCTAGCAAGTATATTGTTTGCCTCTGCTAAGCTTTTCATGTTTCGGCCTTCATTCAAATCAACGTTGAATTCTGTGTCTCTTTAGATTAGTCAATTCTAGTTATAATGACATAGGAAAACTTCAAAGCTCTCATCTTCTTGCTAATCTTAATAACCAAGATTCTGTCACCCCTCTACCAACCAATAGCAGGTATCAAGACCTGGCAGGTGAGCTTCCCATTGGAGAAGAAACCCAGAATCCACATCAGTGGCATCTTTTTAGAGTCACTTGTTTAAATACATAGTATGCACCAGTCCCTGAAGAGAGGTGCTCACAAACAGCATGCAGGTGAGCCCTTCTTCCAGAAATCTCAGCCCAAACACCAGCCCCTGGCTCCCAAGAAGCAACTCTTCCCAGAGAATTGACTGTAGTTAAAGATTAAGGCAGAGAGCAAACTCTTGCTGTTTGCAACAGCTTCCTCAAAAAAACCCACCCTGCGATTGGCATAATAAAACTAACACCACTGCTCACACACTAAGAAAAAGAATGTGTGAGGCAATGTGTAAGTGTGTCACCTGGTAACTCCTGCCATAACACACATGTAATTAAGGACCATTTCTTTGTTCTTTGCGATTTAACTTGCAGGACGTATCCATTATGGGTCTTCTGGTTGGGGGTGAGATTAGTCTGTCCACATCCTTGATTCTTCAAGATATCCAACAATCCAGTCTCATTCTTCTGGACTCCACCTTGCTTCTGGGCTTTTTGGGATCACCTTTTATCTTCTAAGGATTTTGCTCACAGTGATGTACCATCCTGTTTTCTGAATATTTATATCGACAGTTCCCAGAGATCTCAATCAAGATCAGGGCCCCATTGTGTCAGATGTCACACAAACACATACCAAAACACAGTTCATGCCCTGAAGAGCTTACATAGTCACAAAAATGGCTGTGGTTAGAAACAGACATTCTGGGCCTTTATTTCAGGGGTGCCAGCATATTTTCATGCCAGCTTTATTTAAGGGCTAATAGACAGAGGACGGTGATCAACTGTTCTTCTTGTCCACTGAAGGTAGGACGAGAAGTAACGGGTTTAGTCTGCAGCAAGGAAGATTTAGGTTAGATATTAGGAAAAACTTCCTAAATATAAGGGTGGTTGAGCTCTGGAATAGGCTCCCAAGAGAGGTTGTGGAATCCCATCACTGGAGGTTTTTAAGAACAGGTTGGACAAACTCCTGCCAGGGATGGTCTAGGTTTATTTGGTCCTGCCTCAGTGCGGGGGCTGGATGTGATGACTTTGAGGACCCTTCTAGCTCTAAATCTCTATGAGTCCTGCTCATCCTGTAGGGCCCCCAATTCAGCAAAGCACATGCTTAACTTCAAGCACATCTGTAGTCTCACAGAAGCCAATGGGACTACTCTTGTATTTATTTACACAGACCCCTGGCAAGTGTGTTTTATACATCTCGGTCAGTGCCAATCCACATTGGAGGTGACTGACAGACGCCAGCTAAGGAAAACTGGCGTTTTATCTCAAGATGTAGCAGCTCATGCTTTCAGTTCTCTCTGAAGGCCCCCAGTTCAATCCCCGATGTGTCAGCCAGCCTGGTAGCCATCGCATTTAAAGTCATGCATATGCTTAAGTGCATTGCTGAATTGGGCATGGAGCACTACATTAAGGATATTTCCATCTATCTTGCCAAGAATTAGCAAAGGCTCAAGTTCCATTAAAAGAGGGGTTTATTTTCACTTTCAAGCAGTGTGTGTGTGTGTGTGTGTGTGTGTGTGTGTGTGAAGGAAAACCTGCTATCTTCTTCGTCTAAGTTCCAGTTTTTCCGGCTACATTTTGAAGTAGCCGCATATGTAATCTGATCTCTCCTCTTGTCATTTGTGCCATCAGCTCTGAGGGCAATCATAGGATGTTGACAGGTATTTCTTGCTTTAAAACATTACCCTTCGACTGCCTAATGGAACCTCCCCATCCCTTCCAGGAACCCCCTCCCCTCACACACACATTACTGTCTGTACCGTCACAGACTACACGTGGAGGGGG
The DNA here is from genome assembly GCF_028017835.1 of Emys orbicularis. NCBI lineage: Eukaryota > Metazoa > Chordata > Testudines > Emydidae > Emys > Emys orbicularis. The sequence continues at coordinate 212,632,808 of NC_088685.1, read as the reverse complement.
GATGCATGTGTGGGGTTATGTGCCCCCCCTTGCCCCGCTTGCTGCCTTCTGTTTAGCACAGAGGTTTTCAAACGGTGGGGCCTGCCTCCTAGGGAGGCACCCCGCACAGTTTGAAAACAGTCACTTGCCTCCTGCCAGGAGCCAGTGGATCGGAAGCTGATTGGAGACCCAGGGGCCAGAGTGGGCCGGGCAGCTCCTCACAGTGAGAGCCAGGGCGCTGGCTGGATGCCCAGCAGTCCTCCTTGGAAGGGCAGGCGGCACAACTCCGAGCTATGCCCTTAATGTGCTCTTGCCTCTCCCCCGAAGGAGCCCCGGGCCGGCCAGCAGCGCCCCCTGGAGCCAGCCCCTGCTCGTGGAGCCTGGCTGCCATGAGCCGCTCCCCGAGGCGCTCACTCTGCTCCTGGCTCTGCCGCTGCTCCTCAGCACAGAGGCGACACGTTGGGAAGTCACATGCCCCCTCCCACACCCCCAGAACGTCTCCCACCTTGAGCTGTGTGGAAGCTGTGCCAGCACAATGTACGTCACAATGTGTATTATGCTAATGACGAGAGGCCCCAGTCATAAGCCACGACTCAGTTGTGTTAGGTGCTGTACAAATGCCAACTAAACAGCCAGTCTCTGCATCAAAGAGCTAATATCCTCTAGTTCTGCCTCCAGCCTTTTCGCTCCTCCCATGTTCCACCCACTATCCTCTCTTCCATAAATGGATCTTGAGAGAGCCCTCTGCACGCTCCAGCATGCTGGGGCAGTGCCTCTGGAGTGAGCCAGGTCTTTGGGGATACGGTCAGGCCCAGTGCCATTGCAAATATTATTGCCGTTGTGTGGTGAGCGCAAAGTTCTTCCGTGGCTGGAGAACCCAGCGATTTCTGAGGGTGTCTACAGGATGGGTTGTGTAATTGGGTTTCTCTTCTGTCTCCACACTGCTGCAACTATAAAGTGACCCTGGCGTATCTTAAAGGCTCTAGTTTTGCCAGCCCTCTGGTGAGACGGGAAGTCACGGAGTTCGCTTTTGAGAATTTGGTATCCCAGTGATTTAACATGCTCCATAAGAGACTTCATTAGAGTAGCAATTTCTGAATTGATTCCGTGTCAGATGTTTGTTGATTTTCAAGATGTATGCCAGCGACCCGAAGCCAGATCTTCAGCTGGTGTGAGGTGGTGTGACTCCATTCATTACAATGGAGCTACACCGTTCACACCAGCTGAGAATCTGCTTCGTGATGCCTCGTAGTAAAGATGAGCTCATTCGCTTCAACAGAATGAGGATTTCACTGCTGGTTTACAGTTCTGAATTACGACGACACTGGTTTGCTGTGTGATTATTACCCCTGGGTCAGACCCTCGGCGGGTATAATTTGGCATAGCTAGACTGACTTTAGTGGAGGTAGCTGATGTAAATCGGTGTGTTTTGATATGCTTGTGTTCTTCAATAGGAGAAAAACTAGAGATTTTGAATTTATTTGTGAAATAACATGAGAGAAACGCCCTCACCCAAGAATAGCCCATAGCCCAGGGGTTAGAGATCTTACCTGGGGCATGGGAGACACAAGTTTAAGTCCCTGCTCTAAAGCAGGTACAACAAGAACTTGAACCTGTGTTTTTCACATTGCAGGTGAGTGCTCTGACCAGCAGGCTACTCTGAGGTGGGTCTTACTCTTGCTCTCAGTTTGACCAGAAGTTTCATTGTGGAGCCGAGAAACCTTAGAATCATAGAATCATAGAATATCAGGGTTGGAAGGGACCTCAGGAGGTCATCTAGTCCAACCCCCTGCTCAGAGCAGGACCAATCCCAACAAAAAGTTTCGTTGAGACCAAGACATTCCTGCAAAAAGTCTCAGTTTTGACAAATTGGACATTTCCAACAAAAAAATGGTTTGGTCAAAAAGATTCCCTAGTCTCTAGAAATTACTGCTCTACTTCACTCTTCCTGCTTATATTACCCCTTATTCTTTCAAGAGTGTTGATGATATGCAAGTCCTCAACTATGCAAGTCCTACACCACATCGGAAAATACCTTATCCAATGAAATCTAATTTTTTAGTTTAAAGAATTCAATTTCTGCTCAGAAATTGGTAATGATAAAAAACCCAGCTTGTACCTTTAGATCTCAGCACTTTACGGAGGAGGTCAGTATCCTTACTCCCATTTTACAGATGGGGGAAACTGTGGCAAGGAGAGGAGAAGTAACTTGCCCAAGATTACCCTGCAGACCAATGGTAGAGCCAGGAACAGAACCCAGGTCTCCCATACCAGGGTTCTACCCACTAGGATATACTGCTGCCTTACTAGACTAGCAATTCATTTGTTCACAGGTCTAAAAAGGGGTTGTAGATAGTTCTTGTTTTTCCTTTGTGATTCAGTGAAATAAGTTCAGTTGTCACTAGCTATAGCAAAACATCTCATCCTTTGGTAATCCTTCTACCAGGTGGTTAACAGCAGCAATATGGGCCAGGTTCGAACGGCCTAAGGTCCCTCTTGAGGAATAATGAAACTGGCTCAAGCCCCCACCCAGAATTCAGGGAAAAACAAATCATAGCTTTCCTAGTTGCCTTTAGCAGGCATTCCGCCCTCCACAAGCACAATGAGTTGATAATAAAGATTCCCTTGTTTTTAATAAGGGTAATGGGGACAGAGAATCTGGGGAAAAACTCAACAGTAATACAGCATTCAAGCAAAGGTTAAAGCATCCAGTAAGTCTGCAGGAGTTCACTCAGCACCTTCCCTGCTAGTCCTTGAATGTCACCAAGCAAGGGTTCCCTTCCCATGTCTCTGCCTGCCCTCCTCAAAACCCTAGTCATGGTTCATATAAGCAGATATTAGTAATCGAGGGCAGTTCTCTCTGCAGATGTGGCTCTGTTGAAGCTGCTCACCAAGTCCCAGCTTGATGCACCACCCACCTGACCCAGCGTGGTGATTCAGCTCAGTTTAAGTGCTGAATAAGAGGGGGAGAATCTCACAAGTCACCTCAGCTGCTCTCGGGTGTATTTTCTCTGCACCACAGGACCCTCAGTAGTGGGAAGCTGAGAGCATCTAGGACCCAGGGACAGCATCCTTGCTACTCGGAGGTGGACTTCTCACTGCAAAGAGACAGCTCTGTCCCCTCCAAGTTCAAACTTCACCTCCCTACCAAAGGGTAAATCTGGTACATCTAGGACAGGGGTAGGCAACCTATGGCACGCATGCCAAAGGTGGCACGCGAGCTGATTTTCAGTGGCACTCACACTGCCCGGGTCCTGGCCACTGGTCCGGGGGGCTCCGCATTTTAATTTAATTTTAAATGAAGCTTCTTAAACATTTTAAAAACCTTATTTACTTTACATACAACTATAGTTTAGTTATATATTATAGACCTATAGAAAGAGACCTTCTAAAAATGTTAACATGTATTACCGGCTCGCGAAACCTTACATTAGAGTGAATAAATGAAGACTCGGCACCCCACTTCTGAAAGGCTGCCGACCCCTGATCGAGGATGACTTCCCAGCATGCCTGGTGGAATTGTGGGTATGCAATATATGTAAATGAGGCTCTCTACAGCCATTCTTTTCCTTTCCACCCACAGAGGAAGCAGAGAGCTCCTTCCACTCTCAAGCATCTGACTCTAAAGTTACATTTAGAAGACAGCACTCCAGTCTTGAGGAATGGGGAAGGCTCTCTCCCCATTAGAGCTGATCTAGAGCATCACTCAAGCAATAGAAATGTGTAGCTGCTTCCTTACTTTCAGGGTGTTACAGTAGCAGGAATTTACTTCAATCGGATGAGGATTTTGCTGCTGGTTTACAGTTTTGAATTACACCATTTATGTACAGGTGTAATTGAGCCTCTTACCTCCACAGCCTCTCCAAGCATCCAGGTGCAGTGTTACAGGGGTTTCTCTCAGTCTAGTGCCCCCTTCAGTTGTTCTGGTGCCACAGCAGTCTGTTATTGTACCTGGCCTAGCCCTCTGGCCAGATCACTGCTCATTCCATTCCCCTTCTAGGGGAAAACAGAAAAATCCAGAAAATAGGACACTCAAAATCTAATGGCCTTCAAAGCCTGTCTCCCAGCTTCTATCTTGCATTTGCCCTTCTTGGCTTCTTTTCGTCTTGATACCCAGGCTTTCCTTCTGGGTTAGGGTGACCAGATCACCACACTAAAATATCGGGACACATTGGGGTGCCATCAGCCCTGCCCACAGCCCACCCCCACTCTGCCCCAGGTCCTGCCCCCTCCCCGCTCGGCCCCCCCACTGCACCCTTCCTCATCCCCCGGCCTGCTGCTGGCTTGCTGCGTCCCCCCTCAGTCCCCCACCCACCGCTCGCCTTCCTGCCCGCCCACCCCTTGCCTTTTCACCCCCCGGCCTGCCACTCACCCCTACGGTGCCGACTTCCCCTCTCCCGGGTGGGTGCTCGCCCACCCCCCGCCTCTTTCCGCCCCTGCACCACCCCCATTCCTGGAGCCCTGGAGCTTCAACTCTGGTCCCCCTGCCCGGGGCGGCAGAGCTCAGGCTTTGCCCCCCACCCCCCTTGCGGTCACGTAGTAATTTTTGTTGTCAGACAGGGGTCGCGGTGCGATGGAGTTTGAGAACCGCTGTTCTAAGAAGGTTTTCACAAGAAGTAGCTTGTACTGCTGTACAGCCTCGCCCAAATCGTAACATAGTTTGACTGGGAATAAGCATTTCTTTTGCATTATAACATTGCAGAGTCACGTGGTGGGGTAGAAACCCAGTCAGAGGACTACAACCCAATGATACGGCTTGGCCATGCCAAAGAGCGGATTGCATTCTTTAGCAGGCATTTTTTCATACACCAATGGCCATAGTTAGAGAGTCTTGATAAAATTTGAAGAAGAAGACTTACAAAAGGATAACATGATGCCCCTGCGTGAGTTGTTGGCAATGAGAATTGGACTTGGGGCCTCTGGATTGTAAAGCATGAGCCTCTAAAAGGCCCAACTGTCTTAGCCCAAACCATAGCAGGATCATCAATCTCTATATATGGCCCAGCCATCCCTAGAGGGGGACAGAGCATCACACTGAGTGGGCGTGGCTTGCACAAGTATTTTTATAGGGCCTGACTTTCAGAAGTGCCGGTTAGCCACAATCCCACTCACTGCAATTAGATGCTCAATGCTTCTGAAAAAATCAGACTCGTCGAGGGCTGAATCCTGCTTCCTCTGATCCCTCAAACGCCTCCTGAGTGAGCCGAGCAGGAGCCAATCTGAATGCAAAACAAAATTAAGCATCCAAGACTGAGGTCATTCCCCCTGCCCCCAAAAAGCAATTGTTATTTGACATTTGTCATCTGCATAACCACACAGTGGCAGCTCTCCATCCATCATCATTCATTCCATATGTCTGTATTATTATAATACTTCTTTTAACACTGGATAAAATCCTTTTACATTTGCCAGACTCTGTCTACTTAACAATTATTGGCCTGATCCTCCACTGATGTAAATGAGCACAACCCTGCTGAAGTTCAGGAAACCACCAGATGAGTACCGGGACCTATATTTTCTCCTTTATTTAGCCATTTTCTGAAACAGCAGTTCAACCGTTAATTACAAAAGGGACCATGGAAGATACTCTGTTTCCCTTATCGTTGCTATTGTATATAGCCGCAGGCCACATAGATCAGCAAACCATTCAACTTAGTTCACATTCCTCTTATCCTTAACTAAATGCTGACCACAAGGGCCTTTAAAAGCCTAAACGATGGGTAACATTTTCAAAAGTACCGAAGTCCCATTTTCAGAAGTGACTTGGGCCTATAACTCCTACTGAAAGTCAGTGGGAGCTGGCTACCTACCTGCCACTGGTGCCTTTGAAAATTTCCCACTGAAGAATCCAAGCCCCAAGGACTTTCAAGGAGGCGTAGGCGCCTAAATCCCTAATACACTTTTCATAATGGGACTACAGCCCTCTAACAGGGCAGGGCCGTGTTCTTGTCTTCTTCTGCATGCACACGAACGGCTCGTAGACTCTCTGCTTGCAAACACCACGCGTGATTTATTTCATGTGTCCCCCATCACCTTCACAGCATTGTGCAGCACCTGATTGACATCGGGACATCATCTCTCAGCCCCCTAGGTCAAAGATAGGAGAGGTAGGAGAACCCTCCCAGGACTGACTCTAAAAGCCAGACCCTGCCTCTGCCCCGGCCCACAGCCCTATCCCCTTCGGCGCTTCCTTCTTGTGCCTCTTCTGCTTTCTGGATTACTGGGTTAATTGGCCTAGTAGCCGTCTTCAGCCCAGCTCCAATCTATCAGTTCGGCCCAGCTATTATAGTCCGGTTTACTCCCTAGCAACTCATAGGAATGGCAGTGAGCAGTGCGTTGGCTCAGCTGCAGCTGCCCTGTGCTCTGCCACGGGTCCCTAAATCACGTAGCCGCTTTTGAACATTTGACCCTAAGGCTACTGCCCAGGTCATTGACGTGCTGAGAATGAACCCACATGTCTTTTCACTTAGCGGACTAGAGCCTCATCTGGGGTAAAGCCGCATCATCCCGCTGAGGCCAGTACAGCTCCTCTGATTTACACAATGTGTGCAAAAATACTGGCCCAGATGTGGCGTTGTGACCACGGTATGGTGGGCGAGGGGCTTCCTGGGGCCATCTGGAGGCCGGCTTGGTTCCTGGTATGCATTAGGGCAGCAGGAAGAGAGCCCTCGCATGTATGAAGAAATTAAGAAATAATGATGATAAGTCTGGCTGCTCAATGGATTGTTCCAGGAGTTGGGATCAGGCATAATGCCAGCCATGCCCCCTTTTCTCTGGCCATGCCCTTCACACAAGCAGCTGGGAGGCAGATGAACCAAGCCAGCTGGGTGAGGTAGATTCTCATAGGGTATCTAAACCAGGTGGGGTAGCACCCCAACAAATTAACAATGATTATCGGGGGCATCCATGGAGAATATCAGGGTGCTTGCAAGAAGGATGTCTAGCATAGCCATAGTGCCTTTCCAAGGAAAATGAAACGAGCTTCTTGATCTTCATTCACTGGCCCAAGATATGAGAGTCCCGGGGTCTTGTAACACTAACAGTTCCCTTAGCCACTGTTCACATGTTAAATCTACACTTAATCAAGTGATCAGCTAAAGCTCAATTTCTCGTCCTTATTTACTTTCTGAGATGATCAATATTAAACTATCTTCTCCTGACTGTACAGCACACAGGGAAAGTCTTACCACATTAGCTTGTTCCACCTTTCTAGTCGAGGTATATCAGGGATTATTTATATGGCACTCTGCAGTAACAGGAGTTCATTGAGTGGCATTAGCATTTGATTCCTATTAGTGGAGCCTTCCCACACATATTGGGCCTGATTTTGTATTGCCCCACTCCTAATGCAGTCATTTATACCAGGGCAAAGTGGAACTAAAAGGCTACCATTCTGATCCAGTAGTGTGTTATACTTGCTTGGGCGTTGGAGAATCAGGTCCATTGAATATAGCCACAATCTCCAGACGTTTGCAAATCCCACTTCTGCAGTACAGTCGGTGTGATGTGTCAACATTTCTAGCCAGTGTGATGTGTCAACATTTTCATTAGTCTTAATGTACTCAGATGAAAACAAATCTGTGGTCTGCCGGTGGGAATCCAATAACAAAGTGCAATTCTTTGAACAAGTTCTGTAACATTCTCCACTCTGCAGTAGACTCTCAAAATAAACAGTGCTAGAGATCCTTATTACAGGTAGAGATGGTCAAAAAATTTTAGACAGACCAGTTTTCCACTGGAAAATGCAGTTGCATCGAAATCAAAACATTCTGTGGGAATTTCGGTGACATTTTAGATGGCAAAACATTTTGCCTCTCTCATTTCATTGCGATGTCAGGAAGTTTTGTTTCAATAAAGTAAGAACATTTCATTTCAACGTTAGCATTTTAATTTAGTTGTGACTTTTAGATTATTGTATTATGTGCATTGTACTATTGTTTTATACATATGTTTGGTATGTATTATATTTCATATTTTGGATTGCATTCGAATGTTTTGACATTATCAGAATAAAACAGTTGAACATTACAAAAAAGAAAATTTTTGATGTTTCCAAATGGTAATTTGGGGGAATTTCTGTTTGGGGGGGGGGAATTAAATTTTGACTTTTTGTTCCAGTTGGGAGTGTTGGGATTTCCTAAGGGACAGAAATTCTGTGACAAAGCTCTCGTAACGGGTAATCATCAGACAAATGGGAGAGACAAGTTCTACACCCCCCAGGGACCAGGCGGGAGAATTCTGCAACAGCATTTCACTCACACTTTCTTCTGTCTTCACACCCTATCTTCACCTATCTGCTGTTTCACACTACTCTACTTCATCATAAGGATCTGGCATGTGAGGGCTGCTTGTTGTGGTTATATGTCATTGATTATTTGTAACACAGTAATGCTTAGAGGCCCCAATTTGGATTTGGGTTCCATAGCTCTAGGTGAAACACATCCCCCTGCCCTGAAGATCTTATTATCTAAATAGACAAGGCACATGAAGGAAAGGCTGTGTTCCCTCATTTTATAGATGGCAAAGAGAGACACAAAGAGATTAAATGACTTGCAGAAGATCACTCATTGAGTCTGCGGTACGCCAAGGATTGAATCCAGATTTCTTGAGTCTCAGACCAATGCCTTAAACACAAAGCTACCTTTCCTTATCCACTACCGTGGAAATGGACTATGGCTTGTCGGAAGCCATCAGTGCTTTTCACACTGCCCTGTCTGAGAGTAATTTCGGGGGGGAGGGGAGAGGGACACTTTTTTTTAACCTTATTCATTTGTACGTGATAGGAGAGGAACTGGCCCAAATGTGTACATGCTACAATGGAGTTATACCAGGGATGACTTTGGCCCACTGGCTCCAACCCAGCATCGACCCAAAGGCAGACTAACTTCCTATTGTTTGCATTCCTTAGCCCCGGCAGACAGAAGTTGATGCACACTAGATTTGCCCCACTCTCCCCAGAAGAAGGACTTGTGTTGCCATACGACAGCTCTCCCAGCTGAAGGCTAGGTGGATGTCCTTTCAAATTGCTAGCGCAGGGTTGGTGCTTTGTCCACTCGGTTTTTGTGTTAAGCAATTTGAAGATAAATTATGCCTAATTACAATGACTGGCTTCCTTTAACCTGAAAGGGAGCAGAGATAGGCCAATGCTGAGTGCTTTTCAGACTCCCTCCCAGAATATTTCAAGTATCGCTGAGCGGACACACACTGAAAAACCTAGCTTTTGAATGAAGCTGATTAAAGAAACGGTCACTGGATACTACAGGGGTCTTAAATACTTCAAGCACATTATCCAAAGTCAGCCCTGACCAACTAGAATTACCCCATGACAAAAGGCTGTGAAACTGACCCATAAGAAGCCGTTAATATGGCCCTGATCCCCAGGTGCAGCTGAAACAGAACTGGTGCAGCTGGACAAAATTGGGAGGAGGGAGCTTTAAGACACCTTAACACGTCAGTCAACTGGGGCACTGACCAGTCTAAGGGCTGGTCCACAGTGGAAACTTACATCCGCCTCGCTGCATCTCTCAGGGGTGTGAAAAAGCTACATCCGTGAGAGCCGGAGCTAAGCCAACCTGCCTCCCGGTGTAGAGAGTGCTACAGACGGAGGAATTCTTCCAACAACTTTACTATCGCCTCTTGGGGAGGTGAATTTACTACCCCTTCCGTCGCTGTAGTTAGTGTCTGCACTGAATCACTACAGCAGCGCAGCTGTCGTGCTGTGGCTGTAGTATTTTAAGGGTAGATAGCCCCTAATTTAGAGCAGCATCAGAGCTGCTCCACATTATGCCTGACTGGCCGCACCCCAAGAGGCAACTGAATCAGCCAGAGCTCAGCAGCGTGTAGGAGTGATTGCTTCTCACCCCCTTTTCCCGGGCCATTCCCTTTGTAACTAGGCATGAAGAATCCTTCCCTAGCCAGATAATATGGTTTTACAGCTGCTTTGCACAGCCGGAGTAGCAAGAACCAGCCTTAACAGGACCAAGCCCTGTGTTTGTAATCTTGTATCAAGTTAGACTTTGATCACTTTTGAAAAGATGATTGCTACTAAGCATTTAAGGGAGTCTGATTAGAACGGTCACAGACGCAAACTGCAAAGCAGATTTTCCAAAGTTCCAAGCACCCCCAACTCCAACTGGAGCAGGTGCTCGGGACTCCTGAAAATCAGGTGTGACATAGGCAGACAAATAAAACATTTTCTTCGGTGGATTGACCTAAACTGGCTGAGGGATTGTCATCCCCCCACAAGATGCTCCAAAGCGCTCACTTAAACATCTCCAATTCAGCTTTGAGAGGTGTAAGGACTCGTTTAAACCCGGAGGCAGCTCTACTGATCTCCATTTCTCAAAGCTTTTCAGTAAATCGTTCCAATAACAAGGAGTTTAAGATATAAAAAACCTCTTCTTCTTCTTCTTTTTTTTTTTAAACAGACAGGGCATTCAGCCAAAGTCTCGGCCTCAGTAGGCCTTCATCAGGGCATGGGGCCAGACAGCTTCTTATTGCCTATAACACTGAAAAGGCTCGAAAGCATAAATTATTCCAGCTAAAGTCAGCAAGTAACTTCCACTCAATAAATTGTCTCCAGAGCTGTCATTTCGGAGGATAGCAGAAAAAAGAACGCATGCATTTTGCTAAATCCACGGCCTATTGTCTAAATTACGCCTCCTCCCCGACACACACACACGCGTTGGCCAGCAGCCATCACAAATTCAGATCTGTACATCTCACAGGATGCTGCATCGGCAGCTAAGGCCGGAGGCTGCCTCCAGCCCCCCAGACTGGCAGTTCAGTGCCGGTTTCAGATCAGGACCTGCATGTGGCCCAAACCACACCAATGATTTTACTTATTACTTAGCTTCACGTGGGAGAGAGGGAAGAAAAACAAAAGAGAAACCCCCATCATTGAGCTCGCCTGCTAAAAATAACACGGAGCTGCAGCCACATCAGCGCCAGTGGTGGGAGGGGCTAGTTGTCCCTAGTGCGTGCCCGTCAGAGACGCTAGCTATGTACTTGGAGCGGCTGGCCCCTCCTGCTGCTTGTACTGCCGCAGCTATGCCTCTGTTTTTAGGCACTAGGCCTATGTGAGAAGCACGCACCCCAGCTCGAATGTACTGTACATCTCCACTGCAGCTGGGGGCGTGCAGAGTCTGCAGACAGACCCATGCTAGCTCAGGGTGAGCTAGCAGGCTGAAAATACCAGGCCCAGAGGTAGCACATAAGAACATAACATAAGAAAGGCCATACTGGGTCAGAACCAATTGTCCATCTAGCCCAGTATCCTGTCTTCCAACAGTGGCCAATGCCAGGTGCCCCAGAGGGAATGAACAGAACAGGTAATCATCAAGTGATCCATCCCCTGTCGCTCATTCCCAGCTTCTGGCAAACAGGACACCATCCCTGCCCATCCTGGCTAATAGCCATTGATTGACCTATCGGCCATCTCGTTCTTTTTTGAACCCTGTTATAGTCTTGGCCTTCACAACATCCTCTGGCAAGGAGTTCCACAGGATGACTGTGCGTTGTGAGAAGAAATACTTCCTTTTGTTTTAAACCTGCTACCTATTAATTTCAGTTGGTGACCCCCTAGTTCCTGTGTTATGAGAAGGAGTAAATAACACTTCCTTATTTACTTTCTCCACACCTGTCATGATTTTATAGCCTCTATCATATCCCCCCTTAGTCGTCTCTTTTCCAAACTGAAAAGTCCCGGTCTTATTAATCTCTCCTCATACGGCAGCCGTTCCAAACCCCTAATCATTTTTGTTGCCCTTTTCTGAACCTTTTCCAATTCTAATACATCTTTTTTGAGATGGGGCAACCACATCTGCAGGCAGTATTCAAGATGTGGGCGTACCATGGATTTATATAGCGACAATATGATATTTTCTGCCTTATTCTCTATCCCTTTCTTAATGATGCCCAACTTTCTGTTCACTTTTTTGACTGCTGCTGCACATTGAGTTTTCAGAGCATTATCCACAGTGAAGCCAAGATCTCTTTCTTGAGTGGTCACAGCTAATTTAGACCCATCATTTTATATCTATAGCTGGGATGATGTTTTCCAATGCGCATTACTTTGCATTTATCAACATTGAATGTCATCTGCCGTTGTGTTGCCCAGTCACCCAGTTTTGAGAGACCCTTTTCTGGCTCTTCGCAGCTACCTGGGACTTAACTTAGCAGGGGTGGTGGCTCGAGGGAGCCGCCTGAGGACGTACCCCGGAAGTCTGGGTGGGGTTGCACTCAGGTGACAGCCCCCTGGCTATGCTGCTCTTTTAGGCCTGCGAGCTGGCGCAGAGCTCATGTGTCTGTCTACTCCAGCTGGGAAGCAGCAGCCCACTCCCAGCTGCTGTATGGACATACCCCAGGGCTGCCATCCCCAGCCCAGCACCCTTCCCTTGGCAGATGCACCCAGCCAGGCTTGGGAAGGCTCTAGAGTGCGGCTGGGGGGAAGCTGTGGAGCAAGGGCAGGAAACAGAGTCTGGCCCCCTCCAGGGATGGAGCCTATGACCAGCTCCCCAGGAGTCCTGCCTGCGGGCACAGGGGGAAACATGCAGCACCCACTTAGCAGCAAAGCGCAGGGCACAGCCCGACCAGGGCTTCAGTCTCCAACCCCCTAACTTGTCCTGGGGACAGGGCAGAGATTCACCGTGGGGCAGACGCTTCCCAGCCGCCTCCAGACACAGGAGTGAAGCCCAGGTCACTTTCCTTCCCTATCCCCTCTCTGTCCCCAATACCCCCTCCTGCGCTGCCTTCCCAGGCCCACCAGTGGCTACACCCCTAGAACAAACAGGAAGATCCCCCCACCCCCGCCATTCCATGCAGGAGTAGTGAAGGTCTCCTGCCCCCCAGGTTTGCCCCAGGGACAGGTCATAGTCTGTCCACCATCAGTTCCCCTTCTGGCTATGCCCCTGGAGCACAGGCTGCAGAAGGGAAGAGCCTGGCGGAGGCCCCAGGACGTCAGTCTGTATGCCCAGGGCTGTAATGTGCAGCTGCAGACAGGGCAGCTCTGTCACTAGTTGCTTTCACACCAAGGCAGATCCTTCAATAAGAATGGATCCCTCTCATGTTCTTACCCAGCTGCTCATCTGATCTGTCTCGCTCCCTCACCTCTGCTCCCCCCTCCCACACACACACATTCCCCAGCCCCACTGTCTCTCTGTCCCAGTCTCCCTTCCCCGGCTCCTTGTCCAATCTCAGTCTCCCCCCAGCTCCTTGTCTCTTTGCCGAGCCAGTCCCAGTTCACCCCACACCCTGGCTCCACATCAGGCCTGTGTCCCCACCCATCTCAGCTCCTTCCCTCTGCCCCCCACCGGGGTATTAGCTCCAATCTCCTTGATCAGCCAGTCCCAGTCTCCTACTGCACCTCAAATCCCATTCCCAGCATTCTCTCCCACACACATCCTACTAGCCTCCAGTCCCTTCCTGCTCTGCTAGAGCACAGTTAAAATAACGTATTTTGCCCTAGTTGCCTTCTCATAAATGACTGAAATTGTTTGTCTGAAATGTTCCAGAAATATTTCAGCCTGAGCCAGACACCCAGCATAGAAAATTTCAGCCAGAGCAGTTAAAGTTTTGGCAAAGTTATAAGCAACTGAAAACAGGGTCTCAGAATGGGATGTGTCAGGCAACCCCAATCATAGGCCAGGCTACTAGCCCTGTCTATAATATACCCATGCAGTTCTGCATAGTGTGGTATTCCCGGGGTGTGGCACTGAAAATGGTATTTATGTGGGTACTAGTGGTGGTTTGCCAGCCATTATTGGAGTCCATTAGCCAATGGCTGGACTTGCAGTCAGCATGGGTCTTGCACTGGGAACTGTTGCTGAGACTTGAACCAGGATCCTTGTTTCTTTCTAATAAACAAGTCCACGGGGAGCTGTGCTAAGTGTGCCTGTGTGTTAAGTCTCTGTTTAAACAACCGACAAGACAAACATTGAGCACTGAGACCCACATTCAAATGCTAGCACCCAGCCTCAGAATAGCTGGGGTGAGCACTGGGCAGCGTCGTGAGGACACAGGAATTATCTCCTGAGTTGCAGAGGCTACTCCAGCCCCATGACTAACATAGCCCCTGGTGCCCCTCACACATCCCCACTGCAGGGCAGAAGGATAGAAAATCCACATGGGGCAGATCTGGTTTCACACCTCAGCTGCCCAACGTGCTCCCTGAACATTGTCATGCAGGGAGTCCTACAGGATAGGCCTCCATACAATGAATTGCTCTCAGAAGAGGAGGACCTTCTTTTTAGAGAGAGAGAGAGAGAGAGAGAGTGTGTGTGTGTGTGTGTGTGTGTGTGTGTGTGTGTGTGTGTGTGTGTGTGTGTGTGTGTGAAAATGTTGGGGCCAATTCAACAAGTGCAGCTTAAGAATGACCAGTCATAGTGCTAATTATCTAATAACACAAGCATTGTTTTGTCATTAAAATATGTAAATTTAGCATAGGTGGTTTTTAATTATTAATGTTAATAATTTGATATTGGTATTGATAAAGAGACTATAAAATCAGACTGCCGTTTCAGAAAGCAGAGCAGGTGTGAAAGAATTTAAGGCAACTATAACCCTTCAACCTAAGCTACGATTCAATTGATTGAAACAATACACACGCATACACACAAAATGTCTTAAGTAACAAAATAAAAATCATAATTTTTAATGTGAATTTTTTTCGTAATTCTACCTAAGGTCAGACAGTCGAGAGAAATTCCTCCAATGATCACAAATGTTCCCCAATTTCCATTTTCTGCTTTATTCCTACTTATGCAGTTTCTTGATGCCTGTGTGGGTTGTAATGGCACCAGCTCCCACAGATTTTCAAGCTACTCAATACTTGGATGGGACACACCCAAAGAAAAACCAAGCTCCTCTGTCAGGTAGATTTTGGTGTGAAGTGAAGGTGGGGCCGTACTTTGTGCATGATGTCGATAGCCCTCCCATGGAATATTTATATTTAAGATTCCTTGCAATTCGCACTAAGTTGCTGTTACCTATCTGGAACAACAGGGGCTTCATCTGGTGGCAAAACTAGCCTTTACAAGTCCATGGATGTCAACTGCTGGTGGGCTGGAAGGTGTTCTTGGGAACCTTCTACCACCAGACTGAAAGGGGGATTGGATTGCAATCCATTTCACCCTTCTCTGGATACCGTTCAGTCATTCCTGCCTTGGGGACTTTTTCTCTGGGGTTCATGGAAAACACAGTTGAAGAGCAAATATTTGCCTTTGGAAAGGACCAGATTTCACCAAGTGTCAGATATTTGTAAAAAATTATCTTGGAGGAAGATACCCTGGACCCTCCTACAAAGGCTTCACGAGAACACACAGAAATGACACACCCCTGTGTGCTCTAGCTACCTATCTTAGGTTTTCATCTATCCCCCATTCGTTTCGTTACCCAGCTAGAAAATGGGGAAAGTACCACTTCCCCACCTCAGAGGGGTGTTGTGAGGATAAGCGCATTAAACAATCAGACGCTGTGATGATAGGGGGCCAGATATGCACCTCAGCTAGACAGTACTTGAAACCCTCTTCATTCATTTTTTGAAACTGGAGTTCAAGTAGATGGTGTTCTTTTAAAACCTGCATTTCCTTCATTTTGTAACCATCATTTTTTGACAGTGTTCTTCTTTGGCTTAAACATTTGAGTTTCGTTTAGAATTTAAGATGTAAAGGTTTATGTAAAAAAAAATTGTACCCATCTGCTAATAATTAGTTCAACAATTAGAGTTGCCAAAACACTTTGAACCGGCCACCACTGCCTTATCTCAGAAAATTTGCCTTTCATGTGCATTGAAAATGCTCTCTGACGGTTCAGAGATCTAAGACTAGCAAATTTCTTAGGATGTGGTAAAGTAATTCAGGTTTTTTTTAATAAATGTAATTTTGATTAGCCTCATTCATAGGCTAAATTCTCACATGCAAAGCATGCCCAGAACTCTTTGAATTCAATGGGAATTGCATGCACATATCTGAGGGCAAAACTTTGCCCAGTATATTTATTTTGTCAGTGTTTTAGGTAAGCTGACTTAGGGCTGAATCCTGAATGCCTTTTGCCCTCAAGTCCCAATTCAGCAGGGTACTTAACTTTAAATGCACCTGCTTAGGTATCTTGCCAAAATGGGGCTTCAGCCAACCAGTTCATTGGGGGGTTGGGATGTGCTAGGAGTACAGGAGCAAGCCAAGAATGTTTTATTTATTTACTTACATATTTGCTCACTGGAACAAACTCATGAGGCATATCTTGACCTGCATGAATGCTAAAGGGACATACAGTGTTCACAACTCTCACGATTGTATCACAGGCCTCATGATATTTGGGTTTTCCTTAACACCCCAGCCCCGGAAGCCATGTGATCACATGCAAATCTCAGCTTTCATTGAACAGAAAAAAAGTTTCTAACCTTCATGGCTTTGGAGAAAGGCTCAAAAACGTGAGCCCTGAAGGCTCAGAAAGCAGAAGCCAATAAATCATGAATTATGATTTTTTTAATCTCCTGACTGTTAAGCCAGTCTCCTGATTTTGGGAGGCCTGACTCATGATTTTGAATGCTTGTGGCTTGCAGTGCTGGGACAGTGATCCTCCCACCTTCCTCTGGCACATTGGGTCTCCGGGACCACACAGTGCAGGTGACACCTTCATGTGAATAATTGCTCAGACCAGGGAGTAATTCACCCCTTCCTGCCAGGCGAGGGCCTGGCCAATTTGCCACTTCCAGGCTGGATCGCCGTAACTCACAGTTTCTGAAGCTGAATGGCAAGATGATGCTCAGGATCCAGCCAGTCGCCTGCCTTCTCCATGGCTCAGGCTGCTGTGAGCACATCAGGCATGTCCTCAAGTCCTTCCACGGGCACCCAGTTGGCTTCTGATGCCAGCATAAGCCGTTGGGCTTCATTTGCAAAACAATTAATGGATCAGGCCCCAGCTCCCACAACACCAAAGTTTGATCTATTCATCTCCGCCACAGCAGTGCTCCTCTGGGGCCATGTAGATCTCAAAGCCCACAGTGAAGCACGTGAGAGCTGGGGTGGCTGATAAGGGGGTAAAACCCACAGCGAGAGGCAGATGAAAAAAGGAAGACTCTGCAATGGTCCTTGGTAGGGGCAGGATTTGCCCCGGCTCAGTAAGCTCTGGGGCCTGCCACAAGTCCCTGACTTGTCCAGCTCGGTTCAAGGGGACCAGGGGGAGGTCCACATAGGTCCAAGGGGATCACAGGGAGGCCAAGCTCATCCATATGGAGACCTCTGCTCCCCAGCTTGGTGGTGCTGGCTTCCTGCCAGTGCAACTTCTGCGGAGCTGGGATCCCAGGAATTCCCCTGGCTACCACCCACACACTCCCATGCCCTCCATGGAGAAGGCTTCATGGAAAAGGTAATACAGCCCCAGGCCAATGGAGAAGCAATATGGATTCCCTGCAGCCTCACCTCCATCCAATATGGGGCTGGTCATTCCCCATCCCAAGCCCACCCGGGCCCCTCCGTTTCTGTCCTCATGGACCTCATGGAGAGCCCTGTGTGGGTCCCTGAGAAGGAGGAATGCTGCTGCAAGAGGCAAAGCCTCACCTTCTGTATGGGATGGAGGGCGATCTATATGCAGAGAGACAACGTTTTTAGGCACCTGAAGATGCAGATAGATGTCTAACTCCCATGGGAGTACGGTGCCTAGCCTGCTTAGGTGCTTTTCAAAATCCCACTAGGCACCTAGTTGCATCTTCCGTCAGCTGAATACTTTTGAAAATCTGGGCCCAGGTATTCACACCACTAAAAGCACCATTGGAATTGGCTGTACCCATTACCCAGCACACCTCGTGGGCAGCCTCATTAAAGTCGCCAGAGTTGAACGGACATGGCGCATGAGCTATCCTTCCCCTTGTGGGGGCTTTCCCTTTAATTCAGGCAGGAGGCACATCATTGGGGCAGCGTGAGGAAACTTGAGTATTATTCATATGACAGCAGAGCTTGGGGTCCCATTGCGCTAGGCACTGCACAAATGTATCGTTAAAGAAGGTCCCAGCCCCTAAGAGCCTACAACCTGACTAGACAAGACAGAGAGGGTAGGAGTGACTTGTTCAGTGCCACACAGAAGGTCAGTGACAGAGCCAGGAATAGACTCCAGGGGTACGTCTACACTGCCCACTAAGCCCAGGGATCTGACTCAGGTTTGAGCCCAAGCCCCCATTCTATCCACACACAAATCAGTCTGACTCGGGACAGCAAGCGCTCAGGACCTGGGTTCTCAGACCCTGATGGGGTGGGGGTGTCAGTGCCTAAGTCCCACTGTGACCCAGGTCCAAACCCTGTCATTCTGCAGTGTGGACACCGCTCATGCTGCAGACGTGAGTCAGAAGGTCTGTGTAGTGCAGTGTGGACATATTCACATGGCTGAGACTGGGTCCAGCAGTTGTGAACCCAGGTTTACCATGCAGTGTAGACGCTCAAGCACAGGCTTGGAAGCCCCAAGTCCACAAGCCCAGGTCCCACAGACCCAGGTTTACAATGCAGTGTAGACATAGCCTAGGTCTCCTGACACCCACTCCTTTTCCCTACATGCTCTACACTGCTTGTCTTTGCTTTGGTTCTGCCTGCCCTGTACGTCTGTGCATAAAGGCCTTTGGTTTTCAGTGTTGGCAATCCCCTTTCACTCAGCACTACATGTGTTTATTTTGAAACCAATGCTTTAGAGGATCAGGGCTATTTTCTTATACATCTTTTGTAATGAGTTTTTAATTATGTGGAGTAGAAGTGCCCGTCTGATGTCACAGACCACCAAAATGCAATACACGTGTCTGCAGGAGAGATCCACGAGAAAGAGGGTACGCGTCTTTCTCATTTCCCTTCCCAGGAAGAATCTCATTAGCTTTATTTGGTGTGATGTTTTGTTTGGACTCTTCTGTCTGAGAAAGGTTACACTCATTTTATTCATGCTTTGAAGGTGCTGCTCGCGTTCTTCTGTTCTGAAGCAGTTCCCATTCTGAATTCTAGCTCAGTCTTAAATCTATAGCCATGCCATGGAACTAAATATGGCCAATAGTGATCAACTTCAGGAGGTCTGATGGCCATTAAGATATATTTAACTACATTCATGGGGCCAGATACTTCTCTGATGTAATTTCATTGCCTTCCACTTGGCCTCCTCTCTGTAAACTATAGTCTGTTTAGTGTGACAAATATCATGTGAGTCTGGCCGAGCTCTCCCCTATTTAAAATACTCTTTCTTTTCTCTCCCTGTGCTTTATACTCAAGTGCAAGGTCAGCAAAGATCTCCCAGGTTTTGCGACCTTCTGTAATCTCCAGTTGGACCCTCAGTCCTTCCTTAGGGTTATTACATGTATTAGGGTAGCACCTAGTGGCTCCAACCACATTTATAGCCCCTTTGTGGTAGGCCCTGTACAAACACACAGTAAGAAACAGCCCTTTCCTCAAAGAGCCTACAATCTAAATCGATTGAGTGACCTGCCCGGAGCCACGCACAGAGCTGGCTGCAGTGCTGAGAAATGAACGCAGGTCTCCTGAGTCCCAGTCCAGTCCTTTTAACCACACAACCATCCTTACAATGAATGCAAAGCGACTCATTTTAGAGAGACAGTCTAGAACTGGCCGGAGGAAGATTCTAGCAGCTAGCTGCTTCCACATTGGACAAAGGGCATGGGAAGATGTCACTTTTGGTGAAGCTTCTTCAGGAGAAGCAGAAATAGGGCACTTGAGGCTCCAGTGGCTTGGAGGAGAACTGCACGACTAGAGGCCACGGTCTGCTGCTGTGCAAAGAGAAGACGCGGGCCCCAGGGAAGGAATCCAAGCTCGCGCATCGGTTGTAGTCACTTTTTATTAAGGTTTGTTATTATAAAAATATATCATAATGTTGCTGCGTATTTGTCCATTTACACTCTGCGAGAGAGACATTATCCATGGGCAGAAACCGGTTCAGAGCACAGATCCTTGGGCTAAGGCCTTGGAGACACTGAATGAATCCTCTCTAGAGTAAATGCACATCAGAGTGACAGGATAGTCTATGGCATCGTAAGCAATGAACAGTGGTGGTAGATCTAATGAAAAATCTGTGACTGCTATATATCCAGAGGTCTCTTGTGTGAAAGAAAGAAAGAAAGAAAGAAAGAAAGAAAATGATTCTCTCCCATCACCACCTTCCAACTTGACTGAGGAAATCACTCACTCAAGGCACAGGGTCAATGAATGTCCAGATCTCATTCACTTGTGCATTAAAAAGTCATTGTCTCTTTCTATTGCCTGGGCTTGTTTCAAACACAGCCTCTTCCTCTCCAAAGGCGCCTCTTTGAATGCAGTTGTGCTTTTAGGTTCTGTTTCATTTTCGAAGTTGCAGGTGTTTGATCCAAAACTCTCCCTCTCTCCGATGATTCACTGCAAGCTCTAGGAAGATGAGGCGGGGATAGAAAGTCCATGTATATTATTTAGGGTTTCTTGAGGTTTGCCTATGGGACTGGAAGGTTTTCTGTCCACAACTGCAGCAAGGGAAAGAAAGAGAAGAAGTAGGTTGGCATACTCCTAATGCATTGACTGTAACACTTCTGTTTGTTTCATTACGTGGCATCAGACTGACTTCTTATGGAACCTGATTAGTTTCGCTTTACACTTGCCGTATGTTTGCTCACCTATGGCCCAAAGAATCTGCCATGTCAATTTCACATTCACACACTGGTTGATCAATAGTTGCTAGTCATTTCTTTTAAAAATCCTCTAAGAACCTTTCCCTTTCCCTGCAACCCAGGGAGACATTTTCTGCCCTGAACCAGTGACAAGTCTCCTCCCAAGACCTTTAGTAGAATCATAATTTCACTTGCACTAACTGAAGCCTCCGGGCTTGAAATAGCCGACCTTCCAAGGCACAGCCCATCTGAAAGAAAAGAGCAATTCCCCCCACAGGCAAATCTGGCTGCCAATGGATGGCTGATCAATTCCTGTTTCGCAAGCGAGTGGGAAATACACGATCGGGTGCACTGAATGAAGCCTGTTCCTGTTTTAATCCTGGTTTCTGACTAGTCATCTTCCCGGTTGATGGTTGTAAACATCCACCTCGGAGATTTGGCTCAACCCCAGTGACATACGCGCTTTAGCGCTTCCTCTGCTATTGGGTGTGTGTGTGTGTTAGGGTGACCAGATGTCCCGATTTTATAGGGCCAGTCCCTATTTTGGGGTCTTTTTCTTATATAGGCTCCTATAACCCCCCACCCTCTGTCCCGATTTTTCACACTTGCTGTCTCCTCACTGTGTGTGTGTGTGGGGGGGGGGGTGTTAAGGCTTCGGGAAGGGACGCCAAGTTTGTTAGAAATGCAGTGACTATGTCAGTGACCGGTCACTGTCTCCTCTCTCTCTCCCCTCAGTCTTAAGCGACTGCTGCCTATCTGCCTAGGAAGGCACAATTATTTTAGAAGCAAATAAGTTCTTTTTCCACCTCCGATGGAGGAATCGCCTGCAAAGATTGGGCGTGGGGGGGGGGTTGCTTCTTGTCGTTTATGGTCCTTTATGGGTAAATGCGGGGGGGTCCCTTCCTGGTTGCGCGCTGTACTTGTGGCGTGGGGAAGATGTATTTTAAATCCCCTTCAATTCCCCTCTCCCCGCACACATCTGTATTCGATATAGGGCCAAAAGCTTCACACCCAACGCGCCTGCAGCGCCTGGCTTCTCGCAGGACTGGGGGGACGCCAGAACCCGGCCCGTCTGGAGGGACGAGAGGGGGTTTGCTTTTTTTTTTTTTTTTTTTTTTTCCCCAAACTGCGGCATGTTCCCCCTCCCGGCACAAGCTTGTTTTAATTCGCTTCGATCTCGCGCACCGCAGAGGCTTCGCTTTCGCTCCGCGGTGCGAGGGTCCCACCGGCTGTGCTGAGACGTGCAAATCAATGCAAGTCACAAGACACATTCCCTTCCTAACGGGCCCTGTGCTAGATATCAAATACTCCCTTCAGGGCAGGGCAGTAGAGCCAGATCGGCCGCTGGGCTACCACAATCTGCTGCTGCTTTCCTGGGGGGGCGGGAGGGGGGGTCTTTTTTGCAAAACGCATCCATTTTCCAGACTCAATCTGGCGGAAACAAGCAAGATCGGGCCCCAAGCGTTTGCGGCCAGTCCTGGGCTGAGCTACGCCGCCTCCTCGGGGAGTCCTACAGGTGACTGGGCCGACCCCAGAGGCAGGTATGTATCGAAAGACAGAGAGAAAGAAAGAAAGAACCCGAATCGCAGGTGTAAACCAGGGGATATTGCTGTCAGGCCCTCGCCTTCCCTGGCTTTAAGCGCCCCTTGCGAGCTAAAGCGACTTTCCACGCATAAGGCGAGCGGGATCGGGCCCTAAATCAACCCCGTGTTAGCGTTTGCGAAGGCCTGGCATGGCATCGAGTTTAGACGCTCACGGTGGAGGCGCTGCGTCTCCGTTGGTTTAAGGCAACGTTTGGGTTGGTTTGACCAGCATTTATTCCCCCAAGCGCTATGCAGCCCCGAGAGGGATCGATCCCTCCAAGAAATTGACCCCACCCTCGCTGATTTGGGGGGCTTGTGCAGTCCGATTTCAATAGAAATGGATGATCTCTCCCAGGGTATGAAATGAGAATGGTCGGAAAACAGCCTGGAAATGGGACCGCAGACTTGTAATTTAATTGGGGGAGGAGATGTCAAAATGGGTAACATTGATTGTAATGGTGCTTCTTTAACCTCACAGTGGCTCTGGGATGCACCTAACAGGTTTAGGAGTGGCTTTGACAATGGATGGTTCCTATTTCTGGAATGGGAACAAAATAAATACACAGGCAATAAGAACCTGAGCAAATGTAAGTGGGTCTTTTACAAGCAGCAAATCTGTAGGTTATTAATAAGATTTATTAATCCGTGTATGGGAAATTCCCGCGCGTTAATTGTGATCAACTCATACTTCTCTCCTCCTTTTCCTGTTTATACAGGGTCGGAGGTGCCCAGATCTTTCACTATTCCTTCCGGTCCCTGGCAGGGCTTCCTAGGCCTTCGAGTTGCTGGGGTTTAATTATGATCAAATAAAAGGTTTAACCAAATACAGTAATGGTCAAATTGTCCAAGGTGCTGAGCACTCATTGATTATTATTAGTAATTATTATTATTATTATTATAGAAAATCTGTCCATAAATGAATCTTTCTACTTCCTTTTCAATTACTGCTTTGGATTTGTTTTACGTTTCCAAGCAGATCAGCCAGACAAAGTACCAGGTTTGGTACGATTACAGCGGCGGTATATAAAGGGAAAATTAAACTTTCTTTGTCGCAGCTAGCTTGAGAATATACGAAATATACTAGATGCATGCGCGCTGTTTAGATGAGTGAATTTTGTTTGATGGATAGCACTTAAGTGGGGTGGGGGAGGAGGGTTGAGTGTCAGAGACTGTGTGTGTCTACCTGGACACATCTCAGTTGAGTCAATCATGACTTATCCAGTAAAATAACTTACATGAGATATAGGAAGCTATTGCAGGGATGTTTTTTATACTCTCAGTTCTGAGGTGTTTAAAGAGTTTGTCATACTTTTTATTAAAATTGAAGGATTCTCTCTCTCTCTCTCTCTCTCTCTCTCTCTCTCTCTCTTTCACACACACACACACACACACACACACACACACACACACACACACACACACACTGTATTTTGATAAACAATACATTAGATAGATAGATAGATAGATAGATAGATAGATAGATAGATAGATAGATAGATACCAAAAAATTAGTCAAACTAGAAAGTGCATAGATACTTAAAATTCTTTCTTTCTTTCTTTCTTTTTCAAAAATCCTTTTATGGCTATTAATTGTTATCCCTTATTGTACACAATCACTCATTATTAGCGATAACAATGAGGTTGTAACTCTCAGAAGGCTACATTAGTTAGGCAAAAATGGTTAAGGGTCGTATATTAAAACAGTAATACATAAATTAGCTGATAACTGGAAAATGAATTGCAAATGTGAAAAAAGACTAGAGACATTTTAATGTACAAGGCAACAAAGCGCAAAGAATAGAAGCAGAACAGATGCGTTAGCATTTTTAAATGAAACCACATATCAAAGAAATAAAACGTCCCAAAATGGACCGATGTGATTAATAGAAGAAAAAATGTTCAACATTAAAAAATATACTACAGTATAGAGACGTGTTCCAATCAGAAACATGTGATCGCTTATTATACTCCTATGGTATATTACTTTAAATACTCCCTGAGGGGGGAAAAATAACTAGTATAAGCGATTTATAATGTTAGTCATTTTCACTGAAAGAGTGTGTCTTTCTTAGATCTCGATTATCCACCAGCACTTCGGAAAGATTTATGGTCAGAGGTATCCAGTAAAAATACTTATTTAATATGGCTAAAATTATTATTACTCAAAACGAATGTCTCTAATGCTCAACCTCTGTCACTTCGCTGTATTTATTATATGATACAGCATATCACTGGGACATTTCTTTTCTGTTTCATTGCCTACAATGCACACTCTAGGCGCAGATAATTACCTCTAAGAAAGAAATCCTTGTCTTAAAGAATTAAAAGCTGGATGTTTGCCCCAGATCGTTCTGCTTCCTCTGAGATTTCCATCTCACATGATTGAACATTAAGAGGAAAAAATGGTTTCCACGTTGAATCTTTATGTTTTTACTGGTAACAAATATGAAGTATGTTTGAGCGCAAGGGCTGTACGATTCTGAACTAGCAGATATTTTAGCAAGGACAAAATCTGAAATGATTGTAGGTGCCCCTTGAGGGCGGGGGGAACCTTCTTAATGTATTTTCAGGTTTCCATAAAAATGTAGAAGTGCTAGGACTTAAACAACCTTTTAAACTTAGCACTTGCATTTAAAAGTAACAAGCAGAATGTAACTGTTATGAGTCTGTACACTGCAGTGACTATCAACCAGCACCTAAAAGGGTTTTATTTGATAGGAAAGGATCCTAACCCACAGCTTCAAAATTATCCTAGTGCTAGCGCGTGTTACTTATAATTTGTTTCCTATCAAATATTGGCTCCCACTCAACGCTGCCCAGTTCCAGCTTAGCGCATGAAACGGGTCATTATACCTATTTGTCATTTTTTTTTAACATGAATAAAAACGAAAGAGTAGGTCATTCCTCCACATCGTCTTTGAGTTTTCCACCCTCCAAACTACTAAAATCCAAGGGCCGATCCAACTCCAGCTGAAGTCAATGGAAAGATACTAAAACTGCTGGGCCGGGCCTCCAATGGGCACAACTGAGAAATGAAAAATCTGATGGTTTAGGGCCCGATCCTGCATTTATGAAATAGTATAGAACTCAATTTCCGAGGCAAAGAGAGAGAGAGAGAGAGAGAGAGAGAGAGAGAGAGAGGCTATTCTCTTCCACAGGCTAATTGTATCTATTCATTTTAAAAGTTCTATATTACATGTAATTTTACAAATTCTATATAAACACATGTGCGTGAAATACAATTATATATGTGTGTGTTTTATATATATATATATTAGAAATGCCTGTTATACATATATATATATACACACACACATCAGTATGTTATTTTATAGCTATAAAGTGTAATACACAATTATATATGTGTGTGTGTAATATATATATATTATATAACAGGCATTTCTATTATAGCTATATATCTATATTACACACACATATATAATTGTGTATTACACTATATAGCTATAATAGAAATGCCTATTATATTTATATATATAATATATATATACAAACAAATATATTATTATTATAATTATTATAATTATTAATTATTATTATTAAACAGACATATTCCATTACAGCTATATAGTGTAATAGACAATATATATACATATATTAAACGTAGGCATGTTCTATTATAGCTATATATCTATTCTGAGGATGTTATATAACTATGCAAACAAAGAGCATTTTTAATAAACATGGGAATGTCCATATAGCTATATATATTACACGCGTATATGTATATGGAACAAAATATTATTTTGATATGATTACTTATATTATATTTTATATATAAGAGAACAATCTGTCTCTGTCCATGGATTGATTTACTGATATCATTGCTCTACACAGCAGTCCATTCCGGGGCTGGTATATAACTACTCAAGCACAGAGCATTTTTGTAAAGCGTGGGAATGTTCCATATAGCTGTATGTATCTTACAGGCACGTCTATCTCCATATGCTGTTCTGTATCTATACAATGCGTGTAATGGAACAGCCCACTCCCAGGGTTTATGAAGGGCTCTGTGGAGTTGCTGGACTTGCAGCGCGGAGCCCTGGTCTCAGTCAGTCACTGCAGGGACACACACACTCTGTTCTCCTGCGGGATGGAAGTGGCTGCGGATATTCTGCCACCTGTGTGGCTGGGAGAGGAAAGTGGCTGGTGCAAAAGGACCCCAGCCGGCGTCCCTCCACAGGGCCCTCGGCGAGCAAAGGCTGCGGGGCAGGGAGACTGGCCCGGCCGTGCAGAAGCGAAGGATCAATTGCTCAGGTCACCAGGCAGGTCACTAAGATTTCCCTCCCTCCCTCCCCACCCAGCCTGACTCCGCATCCCCCGCTGGCTCCCCGCGCTCCTGGGATCTCTCGCCCCCTTACCTTCTCGGGCGGAATGCTTGAAGGCCATGGCGGTGCCCAGCTCTCCTCCGGGGAGCGTCACTCCGGGCCCGTGGTGAGCCAGGGGGCTGCTTTGCGCCTGCCAGTGGTGCCCGGGGGTGATGTAGCCCGCCCCGGGGCCAGCATAAACCCCGTGCTGGTTGGAAGAGGGGTAGGCGCAGGCTGGGAGGAAGCTGCCGACGGTGGAAAGGCCAGGGGCAGGCTGCGGAGAGAAGGGGAGAGAGGCTGTTACAGGAATTACAAACAACCCGGATTCTGCTGTGGGCTGAGGCCGGAATGGGATCGGAAGGTGCTGTCCGCCCTTGCCCCCTGGAAGGTTACACATCTGCCTCTCAATGGATACAGCCCCTACGTCTGCGATCACGGGCATCGCCGAGCACCGGGGGGGTAGGGGTGGGAGCAAAAGATTTGTGCATCGCCTGCTTCGGTTCATCTTTTTCTTTTTACGGAGTAACAGGCGTGGAGACAGAAATCAGCCCCCTTCCACCATGCGATTCCACGGATCGTTTGGATTCGATTTCTTTGACTACCCGAGAGAACGGGGAGGCGGGGACAGAAAAGGGGGGAAATGTTGAATTACAACGACAACAAAACCTAAGGAAATCCCCAGCTGGGGCTATGACAATATTGATGCAATTACAATGGAGATATTCAATGCATCAGACAGTGGGGGGGGGGGGGGAATACACACGCCTATGTATGCCCGTGTAAACACACACCGATTCTGAGCTGAGGTGATACAAAAAATTGTTCGACCAAAATTGATTCCTTTTAAGGCATCCACGTCTGTGTTTATGCTCTGGTGTATGCCAGAGTACTCACACAATCTGGTGTCTTAAATGTAAAGTTATAAATTGCACACTCATTTTCACAGCCTCGGCTCGCGATCTGTTTACATGTGTGTGCATGGACCCGTATGTGCACACGCACACAATCGGATGCTTTAAATGCATCAGTTTTAGTTGCACAAACATTTTCCCAATTCGAATTCACAATCTTCCTTCAAGGGGTGATCCCAAAATCTCTCCCCCTACCCCTCCCTTTCTCTCTCACACACACACCATTTTCTTCACGGCTATTCCCCCTCAAACTGCAAACGCCTGGCTGGAAGATGTTACCTGGGGGTACTTAATGTCCGCTTCCATTGCAGCTTTATCAATCCCATTGACTGCCTGGGCGGGAGGGAAGGCCGTTCTGTTCACACTGGGCCAGTCTTCCATTTTTGGGGGGTAGGCAGACCCCTCTGTCCCAGCCAGAGGCCCTGGGATGGGAACAGATCGCAGGAGATGTACTCATCCGCATTCAGACCCTCCCTAGAACCATCCCAACCTAGCCACCCGCCTCGCTGTCCTATCCCATGACCCGGGATCTCTAAGCGCTGTGAAAAGCCGCGCAGGGCTCCGATCCTGCTCCGGGATGAAGCCAGCAAGGAGTTTTGCCCTCCTTGGTTTCAAGGAGATCAGCATCGAGTCAGGTTTTGTTTTGTTTTCGTTCAGAAACTGCGCGAGGGCAGCTTGGTCACTGGCTAAAATCTCACTGTCTAGGAGGCATTTTCAACACGGGCCAATTGCTGGAGCTTTGTATGAGAAGCATTCAAAATTGCGATCGAGAATGATCTGATAAAGATCCTGGCCTTTAATATAAAACTCTGTTGTCCCTATCCAAACAGCGTCGTCCAGAGGCTACAGACAGAATCCAGTTTTCAGACTGAAAATTCTTCCTGGCTCCAGAATGTGCCTGAATCCGAAGCGAATACGCATTCGGGAGCCTGCTGTATAAACGTGACAATCGCTCACGCAAGCGTTAGCAGGACCTCAAATTGGTCTGCCTGCTTAGGAAAACTATGTACGAAGTCAAAAAAGACTGGGAGATCATAAAACACGAACTCTGATGGCCTAAATTATGACCAGCTTTGCTTACAATTCAGCTGAAACACATTCTCCTCCCCCAAAAGTCTGTCTGTTTCACTAGGAAACTTTTAGGCTTTCTTATAATTTAAAAGGTACAATTCACAGACAGAAACGCATGCGGGTGATTTATTTACCTTTAGCGTTTGAAAGGATCAAAGGAGGGCATTTCCCCAAACGATGTGAACAGAACAAAAGTGGAACCGGGTATTAATTGATTCAATTCGGGTTTGTATAAATAAAGCGTGACAGAGAAATCTAAAAAACCCTCAGCACGATCCAATTTGCCAGCCAAGATCTGCCTGGTATCGTGTTTATAGTAATCATTTGTTTTGATCACTACTGAAGGATGCATTCTAGCTAGTGTGACAATTCCAATATATTTTTTATGTTCTAATCAAGAAGGAGGGTAGAAGAAAGTTCTTTTAAAAATGCTAAGAGGGCAGGAAAATTTCTGACAACGAATCAGATGAATGTCTGAGACGTTTGCTTAGATCTGGCAAAAGGACATCGAGATATGAATTTGCTGGGCTTGTTTTTTTGGAGGGGGGTGAGTGGAACGTGGAGCTCTGGATGTGTGACTGGCAATCTCTCATCCCCACGAAAATATTTTCCACATTTTTCATAAAAAGTTCAAGATGTCGGTTGTTTTGCTCCAGCTGGCCCATCAGATCCGCCCTAAATGCACGGGGTTATTTATGCAGCGATTGTTTCGCCCGGGTTTATATACGTTTAAAAGTGATTTTTCAAAAGCCACGCGTGATTGTAGGTGCCTACGTTTCTGGGTGCCCGAAAAGGGGGAAGCGCTGAGCACCCACCTGCTAAAAAAAACCCAAGCGCCCCAATATGCGGGCACCCCAAACCATGAGTCTCTGTGGGCCCCTGCCAGGTAGAAAAAACCCAACCCACCAAACCCAGCGCCCATTGCAGTGCCGGTGGGCGAAGCTGCGCTCGCTGACCTGTTTGCTCCATGAAGGTTCGGATACCTAGGATGTTGCTGACTGAATGCGCCGAGGGCCAGGATCTGGGGATACTGACATGTCCAGCGGTGACCGGCACGCCCGGATGATGGCCCATTTTGGTCCCAGAGGAGGCCATGGGGTTGGGGTAGGGGTACTGGTAAATGTGGTTATAAGGCAGCGTTGGCTGGGGGGGAGGCTGCTTGGTGCTGTCGTAGGGGTTGGGCTGGGAGAGGTTCCCGATTTTGTTCCTTAAAATCCTGCTGATAGAGCTGACGGAGGGCACGTTGTACTTGTCACACACCCCGTCCGCCAGCAGCCGGTCCCGGATCTCCCACGCGAAGATCCCCGGGTCGCCTTGCTTGTAGTCTCGGATGTGCTTGACCACGTTGGGGGTGGTGACCCGCGGCTTGCTCCCGCCGATGGCTCCGGGTAAGATGGAGCCCGTCTCGTTGTAGCGGGCCAAGATTTTACTCACGCAGCCGTGAGACACCCTCAGCTGGCGGCTGATGTCGCAGGGTCGGATCCCGAGCTGGGCCAGCTCCACGATCCTCAAGCGGATGGCGTTGGGCAGGGGTCTCCCGTTGACAAAGACGCCTCCCAGCTGGTTCACTTCGCCGTAGGTTTGCTCTAGCAAAGAGGGGGAAGGACGGGTTAGCACCGCAAGATTTAAACAGGGGCAAGGGAAATGGAGAGATTCTGCCTGTCTAACCCCTGCACGGTACATGGAAAGCCCCAGCTCACCCCAAGTAGCCCCGCGCCCTACAGAAGAGACGCCCTGGATCCCGCGAAGGAACGCCTGGGCCGTGTCGGGGAAAGGACGCGACGCGGAGTATTGTGATGATTATTATCCCTTATGCCCGTGCCTGCGGGGTGGGGGTGGGGGGCGAGTGGAGGCTTCGCCCGAGGCCTCCCTGCGTGGGAATGGGGGTGCGCTTCCCCCGGTTGGGGTTTTGAATCCCATTGCTCGGGATAAGCAAAGCGAAACTGCGCGCCCGAAGCCCAGCCTGGCCGCTTCTCCTTCCCAAGGATCCCCCTTCTTCCCCCCCCCACCCCACTCGCAGAAATCAAACCCACCCGCAGCGCCTTACCCATCGCCCGCAAAGAGACACGCGCCTTGCGCGATCAGCTGCTCGCTTGCTCTGCCGGAGGCTTCGTCTTCCCCGAGGCAGGCGCGGATGCATAGAGGGGGGCTGCCTGCGAGCAGCAGCCAGGCTCCCCAGGAGACAAGGCGGGCTGCCCTTGCTCCGGGCCCCCGTCTCTCTGCTGCTCCCGGAACACTTTCAAAGGCGGCCGGGGACTCACGCCCAAAGTGATCTTCATCCGATCGGGGGGAAATTAGCCAGTCCAGGAGCCTGCAGTTTGCTCAGATCAATTTGACGTGTCTTCCACGTCAATCTCGGTGGTCACGCCGGAGTTGGCATTTCATTGGTTCCCGGCCTTGCGAACGGGCAGAGGGCTGCTGCTTCTGCGGGACTTTTCCCCCTTTCCGCCCTCCTCTCCCTCAACTACTCCTGAAACAACAGGGCGAGCGACACAGATGTCTGGAGCGGGGCTCTGCTGCCCAAGGCTGGATTCACTCCCCTCCCCCCCCCACCCCCAGTCTGTCCGCTGGGACGGGAATCGTTTTGCTAAGGATCATGGGGGGAGGGGGGAAGAAGGTGTTTGCAGCCGATTTCTTTAAACATCGGGTGATCCCGAGGAATTACACCCAGTTCATGTTTAGCCTCACCGAGGGGCCGATCCTCTAAAGCCAGCAGGCGCCGCTCCATCAATAGAGTTTGGGGATCAAGCCCCACAGTCACGTTCAGTGTATGTCACCTGTCCGCACCCAGCTCACGCCGTCCTCACTCAGGCACAACTCCCAGGGACTGAACTGGTTTTGCCTGAGTGAGCAGTGTAGACACGGGACCTGTACAAAATAAAGCCGCACAGACATTTACAGTCTAAATCCCATTATCACCTGCTGCGAGGAAGGTCGTTTTGAAATATCAGTTCAGTAGAATGGAGACATTTCTGGGTTGAAAATAGTCTGTCGAAGTAGTGAGGTCTAATGCTGTCTGGCCCAGGGTGCTCTTAAATCCATTTGGTGAAGCTGGAACTCTCAAGGAGGAGTTGTGTGTTGTGTGTTCATAATGGAATCAGAAACCCTTTGAGATCGTTAGGTAACATTTTTAATTGTTCAGAATGCAAACTGAACACTGTCTTTTATTTTATTGTACTTAAAAATATTCATAACAACATGGTAGGAAGGTTTGGATATGGGGAAGTGGCTATGGGTAAATGATTTTCCAAAAAGATATATCCACATATTACCATTTTCCATCCAGTCTTTCAAAGTTCAGAAGAAACGCCGAGCCTATTAGACTGGCAGATTTCTCTTCAATACCCAAGTCAAATCTCCAAACGCTGATTAATTACTACGCTGGTTTCAAAGTCTGTTTCGCGGCTGTTTCGTTAGCATTGGAAAGGGCTTGCAAATGCAAACAGAATCCGGATCTATGAATCATTTTCAGTATGGTTCTTAGGAGCACTTATGACTTTTAAGCCAATAAATCCCGTTTGACTCCGAATACAGAGCCTAGCCCGGAGAACCAACTGGTAGGTAATAGAAGAGTTTCGGGACGTTCTAAATCCATAATTCCACGGGAACCAAACACGCGTTTAGCGACCTGTTTACTCCTCCGCTGCGCTTTTAATAGGGCCACGATCGAAACAGCAAGTGACGTTTGTGTAACAGATGCAGTTATTTTGCCGGCAAAGGCTCACAGATGGAAAAGATCAGAACGGAGCAAGATAACAGCCTTTCTCTGACCCTTTTACCTTGACTTGCTTGACCAAAAAGAATCGTTAGCTAGTAAGCAGCATATATTAATATGTCAATTAATACGAAGCGGAGTAATAAATTACGAATGCACGATCGGAGCTTTCAGATCAATGGGGGGCGGGGGGAACCGATCCCGTGAAGTGGGGTTTGAAAATATAATCTTTGTATCGATCTAGATATCGCGCGTCTAGGGCAATGAACCGCGTGGAGGAAGAACGGATAACGCCACATTGTTATCACTGACACGATGGAGTAGGTGTATATTCCCCCCTAGATAAATAAAACGTCGTGTGGACACAGATTGTTAGAGTCAATATTGGCCAGTGGAACCCCATGCCGGGTTGAGATTAAAAGTGGGGGAAATTAATCAGAACATGACGAAATAAACTAAAGCCACCAATCATGTTTTGGTTAAACGGAATTTTAATTCAATTGACTTCAATGTAAACATTTAATGCAAGGGTTTGAACGTCAGAATCTCATTCGCAAAGTGTTTCGCTTCCCGGAGTAGTTTTAGGCAGGGACGTTGTTTTTCACAGCCTCTGGAGCGGCCAAACGAAAGAGTAAGGTCCAGCAAATCTAATCAGAGGATTTGAGAAAGAGAACCTTTCCCTCTGACTTATTTTAATGACTACGCCATTAATCTCTCGGGTCATGTCTGAGGGCAGCTCACAGTAGAACGGACCATTTTATTCAGACTTGGTACAGCTCTCTGGTCAGCGTTTTCTTCTTCACACAGGGTGCAAATCCTTTTCTTTTGCATGAACGCTATTTGGCTCCTGAGTTTATAATGACCCTCTCTCTCCTAAAATGATAGGTTACAATCGGGGATGCGTAAAGCGGGTTTTCACGATAGAAGAACAAATACTTACTGGTGAAAATGATCAGGGCCTTATCGCCAACGAATCGATTACTGAATTGCCCCAAGGAAGGACGACGAACTGTCCGATTCGCAATATATTTCGGGGTTTAGTACATTTCCCCCTAAAAAGACAGATGTTAAGCCGTTAGCATTTTGAAAGTAGCAAATGGTCATTTATTACAAGATGAAACATAATAATACTTGCATTTTTCTGTGGTGGTGGTGGGGGGGGAGATTTTGCTTATAGCAGGGAGCAGCGTCTGAGGCCACACAAAATACCACTGCGGAAAAGCTAACCATTTGTCTCCCTCTGTTGGAAATTTGTGATAGTTCAGCCCACCGAAGTGAGCGATTTTACAGGGGTTTGGGGCAGCGCTTTGGTCCGGAGATTTACCTGATGGGAAGGTAAAGAAGCCAAACGAACCGCTGAGGTGAAACACTCCATTGAGTTTGTCAAGTAGGCAAAGACTCGGGAAGAAGGCAGGGGATGGCTCGTTTGAAGAATACATTATACAATAAAAATCAGCTAATAAAATAACCATAATAACAGTGAGATGCCACATAACGCAGCGTATTCCTGTCCGCAGAGCAGCTAATTCAGGGATAGCAAAGGGCTGTGTGGGAGAGACGGAACCTACCGAAGCGTGCTGGGCTCGGAGATTGACACGAATTTACTGTTCATTGATCAACTGAAGAAAGCCTTGAAACGGTTTCACGCAGAAATGCGTGTTAGTCTCTAAGGTGCCCCAAGGACTCCTGGTTGGTTTTGCTGATACAGACTAACAGGGCTGCCCCTCTGAAACCAGCTAGGGAAAGTTGTTCTCAACAGGATGGAACCGAGCGAAGGCCGATCCGGTTCACTCCCCTTCGGAAATGGTACAGGAGTCTGGGTATATTCTTCCGAAGGAGAGAGGAATTGACTGCTGGCATTACTGTTGCTTTGATCCGGGTTTGGGCAAGGAAATCAGGGACCTTACACCCCAATAATAGTGAAAAACACGGAAGTGACTTTCTAGGAAGAGCACAGTTTAGAGAACACCTCTCCGCTGGAAATTTTAATTTTGTCCCAAACAGGAAAGATGACAGTGAAGGTGAAAGGCAGGAGAGAGATCTCGGGAAAATAAGGAGCAACAATGGAAACATATGTATGAGTCTAGGAGCTAGTCCCGCTCTCCTTCCCCGTGCCTGAAGTGGCAGTTTGTTATTGCGTAAGATTGCGTGGTAAAAGTTTCACGGGATCGGGCCCTCTGCAGCTCGGGCCAGATGCGGGAGGCTGTGCCTGTTCTAACCTCTCCTTGTTTCAAAGAGCAAAAGTGAGTTTGTGTGATTATAAACTCCTGCCTACGGGCACTTACCCAGTGTATCCCCGGGTGGCAACCATCGCGCATACTGCGCATAGACTTTTCTTTTCTTTTGCCAGAAGCTGGGAATGGGCAATGGAGGATGGATCACTTGATGATTACCTGTTCTGTTCATTCCCTCTGGGGCACCTGGCTTTGGCCACTGTCGGAAGACAGGCTACTGTCTGACCCAGTATGGCCCTTTTTATGTTCTTTTTAATCCTTTCTTTCTGGCCAGCGCAGGGGTATTACCAAGAGAAATCTCAATGTCAACGGAAGCTCCCGGTTGTTTTTATAAGGCTGGTTCTTACATGGGCGGGGGGCGGGGGGCTAAGGGGGGAATCAGAAGGCAAAGCTAAGGGGCAGGGGGTGACCGTGGCTGAGTCGCTGGGAAAACCTTCTGCTCACGTCTCCCTCCCCACCCCCACAAAGCGGAGGCGAGTACAGCACTTAAACCCAGGCGGCTTTAAACCTAGTGAACCTGTCGGCTCGCCTCCCCTGCCATGGGAAAACGGGGCCCTTCTCAACCAAAGCTTCTGGAGCCAGGCGCTGCAAAACCCCTCTCCAATCGCTAGCTGGTTTCAACTAAAGAGTTTTAAATTGGTTAAAGGCTACCTAGATAAACCTTTCTCCAGGCAGGGCTGTAAATCAGTGGCTTTTGCCTGCTGATCAAGAATGAGACAGGAGAGTAACAGATATAACTATAGATTTGTATATATGGAGAGAGAGAGAGAGAGAGATTACAGGCTACTCCCTCTCTATGTAGTCTGTCTTTATGTCGTATGAGATTAAATCGATTCTCTGCATATATAGATATAGATATATCAATCTTTCTCCCTCATCCTGAGAGAGAAATATAGTTGATATATTACATATCTATATATACATTAAATAGATAAAATAGATCTAATCTCATGATATATGAGACAAACTCTAGAGTAAAATACAATCTCTCTCTCTCATATCTATCACATTCCAGTTCTCTCTCTCTCTCAGCACAATTCACACATCTACCAATGTACATAACCGCTTCCCTATCTCCACCCGTGTATATAGACAGACGTCTCTTAATCAAACTCCTCGGCAACTCTTCTTTAAGGGGAGGAAAGCCCCCGATCGGGGCTGAGCTATTCTGATGTGGATCTATTAGGGCGATTGGGTTGTTGGAGGGACCCTCAGCGGCTAACCTAGCGAAACAGTCCGGGCTTTAAAGGAGAGGGAGCAAACAGGCCGCTCGGTGTTTAAAGAAACCCAGGAGGCACATTGCCAAAGAGAGCAGAACGCAGAGGGGGTGAGCAGGTCCCGTGCAACGCAACCGCTGAAAACCCAGGACGATGCGGGGCAAAGAAAAATCTCGCCTGGAAAGAGAAAGTGAACTCGAAGCTCCTTCTGTGAAACCCCTTCCACTAAACGGGAGTAAGGAGTTCTCCAGAAATGACCCGTGCCGCGGAGCGTGTGTGGTATCCCCCTCGCCTGGAAGCAGGGCCTGTTGGCCTGGCCCTCCTGTAGTCTCTTGTAGACAGCGCTCTCGTGTTTACACTCTGACTGGGGCTATCCCGCAGGGCACCTGCCGATGAAAAGCTGAACATACAAACACATCAGATTGTAAGTGGAAGGCGCTGAGGAGCCTGCCAATTAGTATTAAATAATATTCTTACCTTCAATAAACAGTTCTTTCGGGCGGATATAGGCTCCTTTCCAGATCCACCGACGCAGCTTATTTTATTTCGGCCTTAATGGTCCACATGCAGCATTCGGTTTGCTCTTTGCATCTCATTTTATTTGCTAGGCTGGGAAGGTTTATTATCAAAACCGCATAAAGTCAGCAAACTGAGAGGGGAAAAAAGACGTGGAGTGTTGTAATTTCCTTTGATATTAGCTGCTGACACTCAGGGAATGCCCTGTGGAAATGGTTACTAGGATAAGGAAGTTAGAAAGATACAAAATGGAACCACTCTGTATTAATTCAGAAGCAACAGTCTGAGAGTTTTGGAAATGATGGGTGAACATGATTTGCTGTTACCTCGGGTTGATCCAGGAAGAGGGTCAGACAAGGTGATCTCACTAGTCTCTCGTGATCTTAAGATCTATGAATCTGTACAGCTCTGTGAACGTTGATTATTTAAAATAAGTGTAGCACAGAACAGACTTTCTTGTTTTCACAAAGCTCTGGGAAGAGAGGATTTGTCTGCTCCAGGAAAATGTGTCTTATTACTTTAGAATAATACCTTTAACTCTGAAATAGTTTTATTACGCAGCAAAGGGGGGGGGGGGAGATCCAGGATCCATTATCAGAAATAGGTGACATGAACTTGATGTGACAAAATATATTTATATATGTATCTCAACACCTATATTGATATGCATATATTCATACGCATCTAAACAATCATCTCGCTAAATAGCTAGCTAAGCAATTTTACACATATTGTGGACGGAGCTAGCAGCAACCTCTATTATTAAGATTTACATCCATCCTTGTTACTCACACCTTCTTGTCAACTGTTTGAAATGGGCCATCCTGATTATCACTACAAAAAGTTTTTTCTTCTCCTGCTGATAATAGCCCACCTTAATTGATTAGTCTCATTATAGTTGGTATGGCAACACCCGTTTTTTCATGTTCTCTGTGTATATATATCTTCCTACTGTATTTTCCACTGCATGCATCCGATGAAGTGGGTTTTAGCCCACGGAAGCTAATGCTCAAATACATTTGTTAGTCTCTAAGGTGCCACAAGTACTCCTCCTTCTTTTTATCCATCCGTGTGTATGTTGGTGTGAATATAATATACATATACAAGCAATATGTAACCGCGTTTGTGTGTCTAGGATATGCTTGCCCGTGATTACAATAATGATGTTTCCATCCAGTAGATGCACTTTGTACATTGCAAATGCTTCAGGGACGTCTTTTTCGATCAGTATATTTGTGCTGTATTTTCAAGATGTGGATTTTAAAATACATCTACCGCCCTCTCACCTCTAAAATCTAAGACAGCCAACAAGTGACTTATGTTTTGTCCGAAGATAAAACTGTTGACTATCAAACAAATCCCCCGAATTGCCATGACCAGTGTTAAGAAGATAATCCGAAGCTCAAACACGCACTGATGAATTACTGGATCACCAGCGAGGGCTGAATAGATGACGATTTTACTCTTTTAAAGGCACGCGGGTGGATTACAATGTTTGTTTTATTACAAATATTTATAGATGGGATAAAGTCTTCAAAACAAGCATGTGACCAGAACGATCTTAAAATATACTCTGGGTAGACCCTAAAGTGTGTGCGTGGCCATGCGGGAAGCAAGCAAACCAGCAAGATAGTCATTTGCATGGAAGAACACTGCCCCCTTTAATCATATCACAGGATTTCCCTCGATTTCTCCCCATTCATTTGTTCCTAATTGTCTCCAGAACACAAACCATAATTCCCATGCTAAAAGCCCTACCAAGGTAGGCGGACACTTTTTAACAAAACGTCAGCCTAAAGGAGGCGCAATAGACGTTTCTTGCTTCCCCCCAGTACTTGCAATTGACAGAGAAGCGTTGGCAATTATTTGAACTCAGCCTAGTCAATCCCCCGAGGCATTATTGAAAAGCTCACCCCGGCACCCTGTGCTCGGCTGATTGACTTGGGGAATAAGAAGCCTCCTCTTTCTTCAGGTTACCAAGGGTAAAAATGTCAAAAGAGCCTAAGTCCCATTTTCAAAAGGGACTTAGTCGCTTATTAGATTGGGTGTCAAAATCTGATTAGAAGTCCATGGTGCCCAGGCCCCTAAATCACTTAGGATCAGATCCGCATAGGCATTTAGGCTCCTAACTTCCACTGAAATCAATTGAGGTTAGGAGCCTAAATCCCTCGAAAGGAGCTGGGCCTTGAGCACTTTTGAAAATTGCTCCCAAAGCCCCGGGGGGGAGGGGGGGATCGGAACTGTTTCTGAAGCTAGAAGGATTATGATTTCCGCCTCTGTTTTTGTACTTACAAACCTTCTTCCTGCTCCTCTCGTTAGAGCAACCCCTCCTCCGCCCCATTGTGCCCCCCCCCCATCCCTTTCCTGACACGATTTGTCACAGGGAGCTCCTCTTTTCACCCTCCTCTGTCAATTGCCCGGGGTCCAGGTGATCACTGCCGAGCCCCCAGAGCGCTGAGTTCTAATCGTCCCAGCGCCCACTTGGCTCTGTGATTTCTCGGGTTTCTATACGTGTCGTCACACCTGGCTTAACCTGCCTTTTCTTCCTCCCCACTCTCCTCAACACGGGGCAGGGCGTTTTACTGGAGCCCCGGTTTCGATGTAGCGTTAGCCCGTTTCTGATCTCATTGCCCTAGTATGGACACTATTAGCCAGGATCTAGAAGGCCCGCGCGCGCCCTACAGCCACCTATATGGGCGCCCGCTCCTGAAGCCAATGGGAGTTTTCTCTGAGCAAAAGACTTCGCGGCTGGGGTTCACTTCATGGCACCGAATGGACGCAAGCCCCCTCCCCCTCTTTCAAAGGGCAGGCCAGGAGCGCATTGCCACGAAAATGGCCAGCTGCCCCCTGCTAACAACTAGAGGACCGTACGCAGGGCACCGAATCTGCTGTGTGGTTTTATTTCTAACTAGAGGGGTAGCAGGGACTGTCTGCGAGAGACACTTCTCCTGCTTCTCCCCCTTTCCTGCCTATTCCACACACCGGCAGCTTCTGTCTCCTGACCGGAGCAGAGCGGAGCAGCGACGTGCAAGGAAGAAGTCTGGGCAGAAGGAAATGCAAGAGCCCTGATCTAGCTGCAATAGGAGAAAGCAACGCGCTACGAATGAGAGACACCCCCCCTTCCCCCCGAGCCCTGGGGTAGCTTCACTACCCTGCCTGACGGTGGGTAAGTCTGTCCGCTCGAAGGCGATCCTGAATCCCCCAGGGGCATGAGGGCTGCATGCATTTCTCCGTAGGTTCGCTCAGCAGCGAGAGGATAGATCCTAGCGATTTGCTTTCCCAAAGCAGCTGCTGATTCATCTGTCTTCTGGCAGCTCCCTGCGCTGTCAGGGTGTCCGAAAAGTCTTTCCCTATAGCTGAAATTACAGCTCCTATGAATGGTGCATTACCCATCTCCTCTCGACTCATATTTACCATGTGGATCACAGATCCAATAAAAAGTCCCTATTTTCTGTTAGAGTCTCAGGCACCACCCACAGCAGATTCTTTTTACCCTTCATCACTGGGGGGGGAGAGGGGAATCAAATCTCTGATTGTAACCACATTGTAATCGTTGATAGAGGGTTAGGGATTTCATATGGTTCCTTCCAAGAAAGAGTTAAACATCATATGTTCGGTGGGCAATTTTGAATTTGCCTATTAAAATGTATTTTGGCAAAACTTAGGTCAGAAATCTAGCATCTTTGAATACTCTAGATATTTATACAAAAGATCTGTTAGAACAGCAGTCAGTTACCCCCTAGAGAGTTGTCATGTGTTTCAATGGAACTTACTGGTTGCTCATTAATAGTAGAGAAATGATATGGTTCATATAACTGGTATTTATTCCAAGTTCAGGCACGGTTAAGGGGGATCACATTCCTTTATGAGAAATCAAAGTTTTAAAATCCTATTAGAACACACTAAGATAAGTGTCAAGTAACAGAGGGGTAGCAATGTTAGTCTGAATCTGTAAAAAGCAACAGAGGGTCCTGTGGCACCTTTAAGACTAACAGAAGTATTGGAGCATAAGCTTTCGGGGTGAATGCCCACTTCATCAGACGCAAGTAGAGAGTCGCAAGATAAGTGTGTGCTCATAGAAAGTATAAAGATTGGTGCTGTGCTGTGCAGTGTGGTATATTATCTGAACAGGCTGTGGACTGTCTTGTTATACCGAAAAGAACTCAACATTAGTTTTAAATTAATGGAGATATCCTATCTCCTAGAACTGGAAGGGACCTTGAAAGGTCACCGAGTCCAGCCCCCTGCCTTCACTAGCAGGACCAAGTACTGATTTTGCCCAAGATCCCTAAGTGGCCCCCTCAAGGATTGAACTCACAACCCTGGGTTTAGCAGGCCAATGCTCAAACCACTGAGCTATCCCACATTTTCTAAGCAATTAACTATTGGCCAAATTTAGAGAGCTGAATTAATTTGCTGTCATGAAAGAAAATATTCTCTTTTCTTAAGACTAGCCCCTGACAGATCAAAAAGTAAAATCATTCTGCAAAATTTAATATATTGTCTGATTCATTTTGCTTAATCAGAGACTTCATTTTGGTAAAAGCACAGGTTAAGTAATTAATAATGACAGCTTCATTTGTCAAAGGCAATTGTAGCTACATCAAATATATCCAGTTCAAGCCAGGAGACTGTTAAATTCCACACTTTGAAACAATTGATTGATTTTTTTGTATAACAAATATTGACTACAATGCCAGTCATATTCCTAAAGAGAATATTCTATCACTAAAAGGATCAACTCAGTTCTAATATTTAACAGTTTGTTTATTTCAAATTAGGGATTTTTTGATTTTGCCCCAAAATCTGTTTTGTTGTTATGTTGATTTATTAATTAAAAATTATAATCTCAGGCCATTGGTGGTAGTGTGAGTGTTAACACTGTAGAAAGCACTGAGTATCTCATATCTTTTTTTTTTTTTTACTGATAACAAAGTATTTTCATCTCTATTTGAAAGGTTAAAGATACACAGATCTAGATATCCCATGTAATGAAATTAGAACTTTTTTAGACAGGTGAGGTTTTGAGACAACTACGCAATTGTAGGCTATGCTCCTGCAAAGACGTATGCACCTGCTTCGCTTTAGGAAAGGTGAGTAGTTCCATTGATTTCAGGGACTTCTCCTAGTGTGTACTGCCAAGCATGTGCACAAGACTTTGTAGGAGCAGGGGCCGGGTAACTGATCTTTTCCAACCTGTCCATCACTACACCCAGCGCATGACCTGGAATGACCACTCGGTGTTGAAGAGATGGATTTAAGCCTCTCTTCTGTAAATGTTTGGTTTTGAGGCACATCTGTCAAGTGGACGTGATGGGGCTTGTTTACAGGAATATTTTCAGTAAAAGGTCTCATTAATATAGAGATGCAGTTGGGTTGACTTGTGAAGAGCTGAACTGCACTGACTCCTACAGAAAAAATCATTGGCAAAAAGTATTTTCAAGAGAGCCGTCTTCTTTCACTGCACTTCCCGGATTCCATGTGGGAGAGCTACATGTGCAGGCCATAAATGGGACCTACCAGAGATGGGCAGGCAGGCACGAAGCTGTTTTCATCCCGGAGGGAAAGAGTTGCATACCCATTATTTCCCCAGGCCTTCTCCCAGCAGGCAAATGGGAGTTTCTCCATTAAGGACAAAGGGAGCAGGAGCAGGTCTTGTGAAAGCATCACTGTTCCCCAACCTCAGAGCAAAGTTCAGAGTAGGGGCATGTGTGCGCAAGCAAAGGTGTCAAGAGATATCTCAGAACTTTCCAGTGGAAGCCAGGCCGGGAAATGGAAGCTCACGTTTAAAACCAGCGATGACACCTTGATTCTGTACAAACCGTGGGGCAAGATTTCCTCTCCCAACACTCACATGTTACGCAGAGTGGGACTGAGAGCCACAGACACACGGGGAGGAGAATAAAAGAGATGAACCATAATGGCCTTTTTGGTCTATTCTCAAGCAAAACTCTCACTGACGCCAACTCTAGTTTTGCATCAGGACTGAAGTCTATTGCAATCGATGGGGGTCTTTTCACTGACTTCAACGGGCTTTGGGTCAGGCCCTAGGTGAGGCCTGCATGATTTGGCATAAGAAATAATCACTAGTATAGTATAAGGCCCCGATCCAGCAAAGCACTTAAAGCACGTGCCAAACTTTGAGCACAGCTATTTACATGGTCAACGTTTATGCAAGTGCTTAAATGCTTTGCTGAATCAGGGTCTAATATACCAGTTAGTGTGTTCTGTATTTCTCCATCGAGTGACGGTGGATTTGTGCTCTACCTGGGAGAACTGTGTTTTTCCTCCTTTGTGTTATACATATTCTTCAATGGGGCTTCAGGGGTATAAATGAGAGCAGAATCTGGCTCTCTGGATTTAGAGCATCTTCGTTTGCTAGCTCCATTTTTAGCTTCCCTGTTCGCTTTCATTTATTTTCCTGATTCGTCTTTTCTTTCTTTCTCCCCGTGTTGAGGCATTTGAAATCATCTGGAAAGATCCCTTCCCTTCCCCACTGCCCCCAAAACAATCCATCCCAAATGTTACATGAGAACCTTTGAATGCTGGGACGGGGATGCTGGGACAAGGGCACTGGGAACATAGATGCTGATTCTGCAAGATGCTGAGCAACTTCATCTCCCATTGCTGTCAGTGGGTGTTGTAGGTACTCAGCACCTCACAGGAGGTGCACAACCCCTTATGGGATCAGGTCCTTAGTTACAATTAGATAACTCACCCAATCCAGTGTCCACTGCCTTTCCATTGACTTCAATAGGCATTCTATCGGTCCCTGAATTCATCGGAAAGGAAAGAACAGAAATTATTTTCCCTTAGGCTCCTATCCTGCAAAGACTCACATACATGCTTAACTTCAAGCACAGCCATAAGATCAGGGCCTGCATCTGCAAGAAACCCTGTGCATGTGGACAGAAGGAGGGAGGGACTATTTCATTTGTTTTCTTATTTAAACAGTTTTCTCATAACTGTAACCAAGAAGGGAGGCAGCACCGGTTGGCAAACAAGTCTTACCTCACTGGAAATTTGCTCATGAAAAATATATTGAGTAGAGTATGCTGAAATGGCAGGTGTTCAGCTTGGAATGGCGAGGATGTGTGTGTGGCTTTGTAGAATCGACAGGGAATATTCTACCTCTGGGGGAAATATTTTGGGCTAGATTCTGATGCCCTTACTCATGTGAAAGTCAATTGCACTGCATGTGAAATCCGGTACTACTCAATGTGAGCAAGAGCATTAGAAATGGATCCTTTAAAACTATCTGACCATTGCAATCTCCCAGCATTTGCTCTGTAGAAGTATTTTTGAGTTCTGGAGATAAGCCATCGCTGGCACGTATAATTTAGCAGTATCCAGCAATATGGGTGACTCTGTCAGAGGCAGATAAATCATCCCAAACTGGCCCTAAATTTTGAAGCATGGACTCTACGGACTCTGGTATAGCAGACTGGGAATTATTCTGCAGCTTAATCTAAGCTAAAACCTTGAGGGTTTTGTTAAGCAAATACAAAAATGAGTAATAAGATCAGTGCAATACCCCCTGTTATCTATTTACAGACAGATTGATCAAAAGTGTCCGCTGATTGTGTGTGTGCATGCAACTGAGAGACCTAAGACCTGATTTTCAGTGGTGCCGTAGGGCAAAAATAGGGAACTGGGTGAAAACTACTTCTCACATACAGCCCAGTGAGGAGGGAGATGATGCTGTGGGGGTGGAGTAGCATAGTGAGGAACTGGCCACCCTATCAATGGAAGGCTGCCTACCCATCCACTAATATAGTGGTTCATGAACCTGAGGTCTTGGAGAGCAGGGATGCACCTAACCAGTTAACAGTAGACCTTTCTCCACCCTCAGCTGGCCAAATGACTGCACCTCTCTGATAGGGACTTCTCTGTAATTTCATCGGGAGCCACCAGATGGTGCTGTTAGAGGCACTCATACCAGTTCAGTTCATGTTTTGAAGGAAATGCTATGTTGTCAGTTGTGGTGTATTTCTTGGGGAAGCTGTTGCTTTTACACCAGGAAGGTTTTGTTCACTGTCTGAATTTCTCAGACTGGAATAATTTTCTAGGTGCAGAGCTTCTCTCTACATGTGCGAGAGGAAAAACAAAAGCTTTGCGTGATATCCGTGATCTTATGCTCACCTCAGTTATCTAGGCCTTTGTGTTATCCACACAATGTGCTTTACTTGCAACCAACTCCAGGCACCACCCAGCAGCTTAAGGGTAGTGCCGAATGTGGCCTCTTGCTTCTGGCATGGAGCTGGATGAAGGAAGCCATTACACCTTCATGCCACA
This sequence comes from Emys orbicularis, assembly GCF_028017835.1. Lineage (NCBI taxonomy): Eukaryota > Metazoa > Chordata > Testudines > Emydidae > Emys > Emys orbicularis. The sequence continues at coordinate 212,588,348 of NC_088685.1, read as the reverse complement.
GTTTGCAGTGGTGGATGAAATTGAAGATGCGGGTCACTATACACAAAGCCCAAAGGGCTCGATCCTGCCAGGTGCTGAGCATTCTGTCCCAGCTCCACTAAAGCCCATTCAACACATGACCATCCCTATTGATTTCAAGGGGACCGCTCAAGATAAGAACCTTGCAGGATCAAGCTGTAACTGGCCATAGGCTCAGTTGTCTCCTGCGCTGTCTCTTTCCTTGTGACCCAACACACACCCTGCACTCCTATAGCAATAGCCATTCCAAGGAGGAAGCTCCAGGCAGCTGAGTCTGGGGCAGGCTCTCCTCCAGAAACTTCTGCTTCTGTCAGAAACATGCCTTAAGGCAGAGCCTGGCTTCCATCAGAAAGCGGTATTAGACTCCTCTCATTGACCAGGCTTTTCTATAAATGCTGACTCTGTTTCCCCTACCTCTGTCATTGCTGGGCTATAGCAGTGCAATGTACCTGGGCATGAAGCCTTTGGTGAAGTGTACAGGACACAGCAGCACCTCTCATGCACATGGTCAACCAAGAGCACATCGAACCTGTCCTCCACTCTCTACGCTGGCTTCCCATAGACTTAAGTCAAGTTCAAGGTCTCGGTCCTTCCATTCTTGGGGTGAAATTCTGGCCTCATTCAACTCAATGGGAGTTTTGCCATTCACTTCAGCGGGGCCAGAATTTCAACTCTGGTGCTGATTGGAGTTGCAGGATATTAGATTCATATGCACGAGTCTAGTTTCCTGCCTTAATAAAAGTCATGGAAAGTGCAGCCAGCTACTACAAAGGCCAGTCACACCTACAGTAGTAATAATGAGTTAATTCTGTTGCTGATGTCTGACGTGGGAATGCATTTCTCAAGTCCTCCTCTCTGCCTCCCAGCTGCAGGGCTAACCAAAGTGTAAAGGTGTAAACACAAGAGCTTGTCATTTTTTCATGGCAACCGTTTACCTGAAGAAAAATGGATCTTTAACCAAAAATGGGGAAAAAATTGCAAAAAAATCATTTCGGTATAAATTTTCTGAAAAAATGTCCACTTTGGTTGAAAAGCCATTTGTCATCAAACAAAAGTGTCAATGAAAATGTCAAGCTCTAGTTTTTTACAGTTGTTTTAGTCCAACCCCCTCCAAAATCAAAAAATGTTTGTGGTTTTGCTTTGTTTTTTTCTCTAAAGGGACTGGGGAGGAACTGGGGGAAGAGCCGTTTTGCACCAGATTAACATGAAGGAGGCTGTTGCAGGGGCAGGATTGGCAAGGGGGTGGAGGACCCTGCTGGATGGAACACAGGTGATCTCCCAAGGGAAGGATGAACTAGTGAGCGACATGGCATGTAAGGTGTTTTACTGTGTTGTATGATCTGTACTCTCCTGTGCTTCACATGATTAAATATAAAGACTGTACAGATGTTTGTACAGTGGAAGTATGTGTGTGAGCTGATGGCTCCACAACTGCTGAGTGTCCCTCAGAGAGTTAAACTGTGAGCCAGAACCTTCACACCTGTTGGCTTAGAGAGGTGTGTTTAAGTACCAGGGAGTCTGAAGGGTCAGTGCGGTGCTCAGAGGAGCTAGGCAGCTGGACAGGGGCTTCCAACACTTGGGGGAGGAGGGTGCCAATAGGTCTGCGCTCAAGGGACCCTGGAGACTGGGACAGTGGCTAGACTCTGTTCAGACTCCAGGAGCTTGCAACATGTTGCCCACAAGGTCATAGCCCCATTCTTAGATCTTATGGATTAGTCGTAAATTCCTACCTCCTGGCATTTCTTCCTACCTCCTTGTCCCCTGGCTTCTCTTTCTGGAATTGGGTAGATTTAATACTCAGTCTTTCCAGGAAATGTCTTATCGCACTCCGGATTGTACAACGAACTCGCCCGTCAGGTCACAGTTCGTGCATAAAGTTTGGCAATGTTTATGCAGATGAATGAGATTGGGGAGAGCTGGAAAATCAGTATGTAGGCCCTGGGCAGGGGGCTGAGCCAACGCAGTACCATGCATAATCATGCAACTAAAGGTCTGTCTGATTTTTCTGGGCATGTCTGATGACCCTCTGGAACCAACACGGACACACAAACCACCTCAAAGCATTAGATTATGCATTTAGGCACATCCCTGAATACGGGTTAGAGCTGAAGCCCCCCATCCCAGGAGTAGCCCTGGGGGCGGTATTGTGCGTCAGAGACACCCTTCTGCATCAGTGTCTCCTCTTCCTTTCTCCAAGGGGCAGCAATGTGTTGCTGGCTTATACTAGGAGTAAATTAGGACACCCCTCTTGTACATTCAGCTAAGCTGGCCAGTGAGAAGGGGGAATGGGGCTATAGCCCTGCCCACTCCTTGTTCACCTTCTCTGAGGAAGAAGTAAGGTGACCCAAGAACCTCTGGGTGCCAACTGGCAGGGGGCAGTAGAGTATATAGGGGTGCAGGGATCCCCTGGATTCACCAAGAGAATGTCATGTAAAGTCTCTAGTGAAAGCCTACGTCACACTAACCATTGTGAGATGTATGTACGGAGAATACGTGAGGAGTTGTGAATATCCTAAAAATTATGTTCTCTAGGTCTGTGCTTAAAAATAGGCCACTCAGAGGTAGCATGTCTTGAGACAAACTCTTCCAGACAGGGGTGGGAGATGTTTATCTACAGGGCGGATCATTGTGTATTGTATGGCAGCACTCTAAGTCAAATGCTAATGAAGAGTGGGCGGAGACTTTTGGATGAAAACTAACCGGAAGAGGTAAACCTCAATGGATGGGGATAAACCTGTCCTGAGGTGAACATCAAAGGTCTGTTCTGGTATGTTTACTTGTGAGGTGCAGGATGCCGGGAGGGTCTCTTTGCACCCGTAAACAGACAGCAAGTTTGCTTCATGGAAAAGGGATCTCAGCCAGCATTGGTTGAAAATGCTGGAGAGAAGATGGTGGGAGTCTTTAGACAAGAGGATAACTTGTTAGCTAAGTTTAGGCTTTAGAATGTGTGTTATGATGTTTTTGGATGTAACCACTTGTTCCCATCTCTCGCACCGGCTTTTATGTGAATCTCTGTTCTTTCTCAAATACATTTCCTTTTGTTTTCATAACTGAATGAAGTGCTGTGTGTAATACATAGGGGCCTACCAAATTCACGGTCCATTATGGTCAATTTCACGGCCATAGGAGTTGAAAATTGGTAAATTTCATGTTTTCAGATGTTTAAATCTGAAATTTCAGGTGTTGTAAGCATGGGGATCCAGACCCAAAAGGGGATGGGGGGGGGGAGGTGTCGCAAACCTGTTGTAGGAGGGTTATGGGATTGACACCCTCACTTCTGTGCTGCCTTCAGAGCTGGACAGAGTGGGGAGGAGGGGGTGCAGAGCTATCTGCAGCTGGGAGAGAGACCCATGAGCAGCCCTGCAGGGAAAGAGCAAGTCCTGTCCTGCCCCAGCCCTGCCTGGACTAGCAGTTAGGAGCCCGCTTTGCTGGGGCGCTCCCAGCAGCACAGGGAAGATTGGATCCAACTCCACAAGCCTCCTCTAGGTGCAGGAACCTCTGGGGCTGCTGCCCACTCCCAAAGCATCCAGCAGCATGGGGAGCGCTGGGGGGTGGGTCTGGTATCACCCTCCCCCCACGCCAACTCCCAAAGCAGTGGTGCAGGGGATGGACAAGTCCTGACCCTTCCCAGCCCAGCCTCAGCTAGGAGCCCTCTTTGTTGGGGTGCTCTTTGGAACAAGAGGACATTGGATTTCATGGGGAAGGGCTTATTTCATGGTGCATGTCACATTTTTCACGGCTGTGAAATTGGTAGGGCCCTAGTCATACAGGAGTGGTGGCCTAAGGTAAAGCAGGCAATCTGGGGTACATTGTGCCTTTGGGAACAGAGGAAATGGGATTTCTGTGGGTGTCCAGTGATCAACGGGCTGCTTTGAAGGGACTCACGGGCTGGGCTGCATCTGGTGGCAACCTGCAGGGCTGGTGCAGCCCAGAGGAGAGTGTTTGAGTGGCTGGCTCCGTTAGGGAGCGAACACCCAGCTGGTGCGGGAGGCAGGTGGTAACAAGGTGATTCACAGCCTTTGGTGCCCAGACAAGCATCATGTTGGCTGCTGACTCCTATGGTCCTGATCCCCAAGATCCTGGTCTTACTGTCGCCTTGCCAGTAGTTGGAGCCAGAATGTAGCCAAACATTGGTCTCCATTGTCAATATGTATTTTTATACATGGAACATCTTCTGCGACCATCTTATTTCCCTCAATTATCTTTGGCCCTCCTTTCCCTGCACCCCTTCCAATGGAGTGACTTAGTAATGTCCTATGACATATAAAGATAATGATAAAACACTCCTGTACTTTGCTTTGTGAGAGATGCCGGTGAGATTCTATACGCTATTAACCTGGGGGATCCTCCGTGTTTGGAAATACTGGAGGGAGACTTTCATGGACAGCTGGGCCAATCAGTTACTGTGGTCTCCATTTAAAATATAATGAAATTATACAGCCTAGGAGAAAATATAAGCACAGTTTGCAAAGGCTGCAAACAGACCATGTTTTCATTTATTCACATAAAGTAGTTGCTAGCTCAGGATTTACAGTGCCTTCGAAGCTCAGAATTCAGTCTGCTTTCCATGTAGATGCTGGAATTGTGATAGATGTAAGGGGAATTTAATCCACGTGATGAATAGGTCGGAGTCTCACCAAAGGTTCTTAAGCAAAGTAAGCACTCATGGGATAAGAGGGAAGGTTCTCTTGTGGATTAGTATCTGGTTAAAAGATAGGACACAAAGGGTAGGAATAAATAGTCAGTTTTCAGAATGGAGAGAGGTAAATAGTGGTGTTCCCCATGGGTCTGTAGTGGGACCAGTCCTATTCAACATATTCATAAATGATCCGGATAAGGGGTAAACAGTGAGGTGGCAACATTTGCAGATGATACAAAGCTGACTGTGAAGAGTTACAAAGGGATCTCGCAAAATTGGGTGACAGGGCAACAAAATGGCAGATGAAATTCAATGCTGATAAATGCAAAGTAATGCACATTGGAAAAATAATCCCAACTATACATATAAAATGATGGGGTCTAAATTAGCTGTTACTACTCGAGAGAGATCTTGGAGTCATTGTGGATAGTGCTCTGAAAACATCCACTCAATGTGCAGTGGCAGTCAAAAATCTAACAATGTTGGGAATCCTTAAGAAAGGGATAGATAATAAGACAGAAAATGTCATATTGCCTTTACATAAATCCATGGTACACCCACATCTTGAATACTGCGTGCAGATATAGTCATCCCATCTCAAAAAAGTTGTATTGGAGGTTCAGAAAAGGGCAACAAAAATAATTAGGGATATGGAACAGCTTTCATATGAGGAGAAATTAATAAGACTGGGATTTTTCAGCTTGGAAAAGAAATGACTAAAGGGGAATATGATTGAGGTCTATAAAATCATGACTGGTGTGGAAAAAGTAAATAAGGAAGTGTTATTTACTCCTTCTCATAACACAAGAACTAGGGGTCACCAAATGAAATTAATAGGCAGCAAGTTTAAAACAAACAAAAGGAAGTCTTTCTTCACACAACACACAGTTGACCTGTGGAACTCCTTGCCAGAGGATGTTGTGAAGGCCAAGACTATAACAGGGTTCAAAAAAGAACTAGATAAATTCATGGAGGATAGGTCCATCAATGGCTATTAGCCAGGATGGGCAGGGATGGTGTCCCTAACCTCTGTTTGCCAGAAGGTGGGAATGGGTGACAGGGAATGGATCACTTGATGATTACCTGTTCTGTTGATTCCCTCTGAAGCACCTGGCATTGACCACTATCGGAAGACAGGATACTGGGCTTGATGGAACTTTGGTCTGACCCAGTATGGCCATTCTTATGTTCTCATCCCTTCTGGGAACAAGTAATCTTTGCTGAGTAGGGATGGATTTAAGCATATGCTTGAAGTTAAACTCATGGTTATATGCTTACCTGAGTCAGGGCCTGGTTCAAGCCTCTAGTCGGCTAGTAGAGCAAGTCTAAGGATTAAAAAAGAAATGCTACCAAAATAGAAAAGTATTTGAGGTTTTATGAGTCCAGACTGTTGGTCTGAGAGAGCTGCCAGCTGGGGGGGAGGGAATATTTTTGCAGAAGAATAACAGATTACATGTTTAATTGCATTTGATCTGATTTCCTAGAATCATATGAGTAAATATAATTTGCATAGCCAACACTTAGCCTTTCAGTAAATATTCTTTGTGTATTAAAGTGCAGTTAAGTTTGTGGCTCTAATCGTAGTTCCCTCTCCCCTTCTGTCATCTTTCTGTTTTGAAAGACAATAATCTTTCAGACCTTTTCACTGCATGAGCAAAGCTTTATAGATTATTTACAATGTAAACATAACAAAGGCTCTGAGAATGTCTTGTTCTTTAATGTATCAGGAAAATTGGGACATGTGCCATATTGTATAAATTGTGGCTAGCCTATAACAGACTAGGCAGCTAGAACTGGTTGGGATTTTTTTTTACACTGGAAAACGCCGATTTGTTGAAATCAAAACTTTTCACAGAAACACATTGGTTTGGACAAAAATTTTATTGCAGAGGTTTCATGGGTCCAGGATGGAATTTCTAGCGAAAACCACAGAGAAAAAGAGAGAGTGACTTTGTAGCCCGGTGGTTAGGGCACTCAACTGTGATATGAGAGACCCAGCGTCAAGTTCCTTCTCTGAATCTGGCAGAACAACGACTTAAACCTACGTCTTCCACATTCTAGATGAGTGCTCTAACCATTGGGCTGCTAGCTATTCTGGACTCTCTCTCTCTTTCTGAAAAAAATAAATAAATTCAAAAGGTCTAGTTTCATTCTTCAGTAGAATGAAAACAAATATCGAGCCCTCTACATTTTTCATGAAACAGAATTCTTGTTTTCCGGCCAGCCCTACATACAACTACAGGTAAACATAGGCCTATATTTTCAAAAGCGACTAATGATTTGGGGTGTCTCGGTTTTTGGGTGCCCATATCAAGACCTCTTAAAGGGTCCTGATTCTCAGAGGGCTGGTGCTGTGATGAGAGTGTGCTCTAGAAAAGAGAGATGTCTGTATTTATGCGCATAGTTAATAGGCAGTGCGAGAGGAGATGGCGTTCAAACATATGCACTGTTCCTGGGATTTGTAGGGTCAATAAAAGTTGCTGCTGCTGGATGCTGCAAATGGCTTCCAATGTGCAGCTCTCACCATGTAGCTCATTCCAGGTGCTGAGTGCTTCCTGAAAATCATACTCCTTTTCAGTAGCTCATGTTAGACACCCCAAAATTGAGGTACCCAGAATCACCAGTCAGGGTCACATTTGGAAATTGAGATTTTTTTTTCAAAGGTAGAAAGGACAGGCCCCCAGCTCCTGGATTTGGACTAGAGTTGGGTGAATTTTTTTGACCCGAACTATTGTTCTGGTGAGAAATGCAGATACAGCAACACGGAAACATTTTGCGAATTCAAATTTGCCAAGTTGTTTCAGGGGGAAAAAACCTCAGAGAAATCGGGAATGTTCTGATTCAAAGCAGCTTTATTTAGAAATTTCATCTTAATTTTTTTAATTGTTAAAAATGCTCACAATGAAACCTCTTCATTTAACCCCAGATCACATTTTTTTCATCTTTTCAATTTGCTGAACAGTGAAAGAAGAAAAAACTTATTTTCAGTTCAACCAAATTTTTTTAATTCCAATGAACCTCCCCCCAAAATCCATTATTTGTCCAGCTCTAACTTATGTACCTAACTCCCCTTTATGCTTTTAAAATCTTATCCTTCAGCTGTAAACCTTTATTTTTAAGTGACTCTAAAGGGAAAAAATAACTATATTCACCTTTGGAAACAACATTTTAAAGTTAATGAAAGGGGGCTGAATTATGAGGAGAGGCTGAGGGAACTGGGGTTATTTAGTCTGCAGAAGAGAAGAATGAGGGGGGATTTGATAGCAGCCTTCAACTACCTGAAGGGGGGTTCCAAAGAGGATGGAGCTTGGCTGTTCTCAGTGGTGGCAGATGACAGAACAAGGAGCAATGGTCTCAAGTTGCAGTGGGGGAGGTCTAGGTTGTATATTAGGTAACACTATTTCACTAGGAGGGTGGTGAAGCACTGGAATGGGTTACCTAGGGAGGTGGTGGACTCTCCATCTTTAGAGGTTTTTAAGGCCCGGCTTGACAAAGCCCTGGCTGGGATGATTTAGTTGGGGTTGGCCCTGCTTTGAGCAGGGGGTTGGACTAGATGACCTCCTGAGGTCTCCTCCAACCCTGATATTCTATGATTCTATGAAAGGCCCCTCTGCACTTCTCCCCAGACTCTTTACTTGGTTACTGAGGTCTTGTCTACACTAATGCCGTAAGCTGATCTAAGTTACTCTAGTTAAGTTACATAACTTAAGTCGACGTAACTTACATCAACTTAGCCCAGTGTAGTCACCGCTTTATGTCGACATAGTTTCTGCATCTCGTTGAGGTGAATTAGTCAACGAGAGAGCGCTCTTCCATTGACTTAGCGTGGCTTCACAAGACCCGCTAAATCAAACCCACTGCAGCCACGTCGTGAATACAAGCCCTCCGTATCAGCCAATGATTTATAGGGAGTACACAGGGTTAGGGTGTAACTGGGGTAAATGGGCAGCCTATAATCTTGACCATGTTTCTCAATAAACCATTATTGTTGCCATTAGCAAACTGAGGCTGAATAGGTGACCTGCTCAGTCCTATAAAATTAAACATCCCCGGTGACTAACTTTGCTGGGACTTTGTTCCTATGATTTAAAAGAACAGATAATCACTAATAAGGGAAACGTTTCTGTCATAAACATGGCTCTGGCATTTGCCTTGTGCAATAATTTATATTCTCTGGTCTAGTGGGTTTGTATCAGCAGGCCTAATGACTGTTTCTGTTTAATTTTCAGATGCTTAATTGGAGTGGAACACTTCAACACCATTAAATTGAAACAAGCTACCAGCTTTTTCTTGCTTGTGTTTCTGGCCTGGCTCCAAATGATGTTTAAAGCAATCTCAGATGTTTAATTCCTGCCACACAGGCTGCTTGCTTGGGGGGGGAGGGAAATACAGCAACCGACATAACCGTATTAAAGTTAAAAAGATTTCCAGACAAAAGAAAGTTTGGACTAAACTTATTGGGCCCCATTCTGCTTGCACTCAACTGGTGTAAATCTGGAGTAACTGTTTTAATCAGGGAAGTGCCTCTGGATTCACACCGTTGTAACCAAGGGCTGAATCTGACCCTTCAGGTGAGATCCTCAACTCTGCTTCAGTCCCTTTACACCAGGTGGGGTAAAAGGGTCTGAAAAGCCGCAGTTGCCGCCAGGAGAGTATTCCTCCCACACAAGACTGCCTTCCTACCAAGACCCCATCACAAGCCCTATTGTTGGAGATCTGCCGGGGAGGGGTGTCAAGAGATGGGCCCCGGCTGCAGAAATTCTGGTGGCCCGGGGGGGCTGCTGTGATTTCGACAGACAGCCCTGGGGGGGCCTAAATTACTCTGCTCTCCTCTCCAGCCCCCAGAGCAACCCGGGATTGGGAAGACTCGAACGTGGCTTAAGCGTCTTGCCCCTCCCCATGGGGCTGTGAGTTCTTTCTGCAACGGGGCCTTAAGAGTAATCTCAGCCTTTGTCAACTAACAAAACTTTAATGTTCTGTGCCTAGCTCCACCTTGCTTAACTAGGTGAGAATAGAGCAAATGATTCTTACTAGGAATCCTTTAGATTCACTTCTTTGAAAATGAATGTAATCATATGATTCTTTTGAGCATCTCACCGGATCGTGTGAATTACCGTACTGTGGCGTTTTGCTTAAGAATATTCTGGTAGGGTACTCTGTCTGGGTCACTTTTTTAAATCTTAAAGCAAATTTTTAAACATGGAAGTACCCCTGACTTGAGGTGTGTGTGTATATATTGGGATGGAGTAAGAGGAAATATAGTTGCTCTGTAAGTTTAATATTGTTTGGGAATGGATGTTTAGAGTTAGTGTGTGTGTCTTTACAACATCATTCTTAGGAGCATTGTTTGCATCTGACAGTTTTTATTTTAAGATTAATGTGCTTATGAAAATCGTGTGCATTGCTCTATGAGGCAAGCTCGAAATCCATCAGCATTACCATCATAATGACACAATGCTGGGAGAGCAAACTCAATGACAAACAGAATCTGGTTTTCCAAGGCCTGTGTGTGTTGAAGAGAAATGATCTGAAGCAAAACTTGGCCTCCATCCAGGCACTCTTCCTGCTCCACTGTTGGCACTACCAAAGCGAGGGGAGGAGAGAGAGAAAAAATAAGGGAGTGGAAGAAAACAAAATTAATGGCAGGGGAGGGGGAAGAACCCCAAGCCCGAAGTGTTTGGTCTCTTGTTAGCAAACACGGGTACAGAAAATGCACAACAACTTTAAGGACGATTGCGGACAAACTTGCTTCTGACGTGTCAAAATCATCTCATCACAGAGCAGCCGAAACAAAGCAGCTCAAGCAAGTAATAGTTAACGTGGTGGGGTTACATCCTGTTGACAGGCATCCTGGTGAAAATTGAAACATCATGGGCCAGATCGACAGCCAGTGTAAAGCTCTTCGATAAAGCGATGCTGCCTTATGGCAGCTGAGGATCCGGAGCCCCATATTTGTAAGAAACACATCAGTGTACCCTGGAAGCATATTAAATATTAATGCAGGCTTCATGCAGATACAATTTAGCTGACTAGGGAGCTCCCAGGATCCATTTCTCTCCTTTCACAATGGAATGAAATACAATTAATAGATTCCATAGAAAACAGTGATCAGTTAAAACAGGACTATTATTTGTATTGCAGTCGCACCTTAGAGGCCCCACGGTGCTAGGCGCTGTATATACACGTAAGAGACAGTCTATGCTTCAGACAGCTTACAGTCTAACTAGACAACCCGGATGTAAGGAAACATTCTTATGGCCAGTTTGCAGAGAAATGAAGTGACTTGCCCGAGGGCACATAAGAAGACTAGCCTAGACACAAGAATTGAGCCTATACCTCCGAACACTCCTTAGCCACAAAGCCATCCGTCTCTAGTTATAAGTCATGCAGTATGGCTCCCGAGTTTTCTGTGTTACCGAGAGCTGGGAAATGGGCATACGTAGTGCCACACTGGCATGAAGCCAAAACTGGCGGCATGAATAACTCCCTCTCCTTAGCTGGTTGCCAACTTACCTCTTGTCTCCCACCCAGACATTTTCACTTGAGCAAAAACTCCAGCGGAAAGTAGTGGCTGGGCGTAGAACGTGGGTGGCCATGAATGTGAAATGCCTTTCTGAGTTTCCTGCATTTCCATCCTTTTTGAGTTTAAATCAGTTCCAAATGCGATGGCTCGGGGAGGATGCCACTTGCCAAAAAAACTGCATTGCCATTACAAATGGTACATTAGGAATGGTCGGAGCTGGAGGTACCCGAAGCAGCAGCTGCAAGGGAATATATCCAAGACACAGCATGGGAGAACCACAGCTGCCTGTCTTAATGTCATTCCCAGAAGCACTGCCCTTGAGAGGTGGGACTTGTAGAAGCAAGATATCATCCAATCAGCTATGCCCACCATCTTATTCCTGGCAGTGCTACAGTAGCTGGAGGGGGGTGGAGGAGGATACTTCTGATACTATCACCACCACCAATGGTAGAACCAGCCTGAACAGAAACTGTGTCTCCCCCCCACACACACACACACAATGTGGGGAAGTGTTTAGAGGGAGCTGGTCATCTTCTCCCTTCCACAAGCCCATGACACCATCTGTGCACCACTGAGGTTATGGAGAACCCTCCTCCCATGTGGTGAAATCCCTTCTCTGGACTGGAGGTGGCGCTATCGTGCAACTATCCAAGAAGGAAGCTGAGGATGTGATGTTAGGGAGAGTGAATTCTGCCGGGGTCCACCAGCAGTGGGCTCGGACATGACGGGGTATGGGAGACTGGAGGCACTGTGGGTGGTGGGTTGTGTACGTGTAGTGTTGGGGCCATGGAGGATTACTGCTGCACAGGCTTAGGGATGGGTGGATCTCAGGTAGTGCGAGGAGTGGAGACAAACAGGAAGTTCTCAGTTGCAGGACCTCTGGGTACCATGCCTTCCTCTCCAATGTTCTGCTCTCCCCCAGAACACTATATTCTCACACACTGTATTGAAAGCACCGTCGCCTAGGGCACAGCTGCAGAAGGGGGGGAGAGTGAGAGAGATGGGGCAAGCAGCTTTTAACTAGGCCGTGCACACGCCTCTTGTCTCCGCTCCCTTCCCATCTTCCAGCCATCCCGAGGGGAGGAATCAGAGAGGGGAAAGGGCAGCTGTATGAGAGAGAAGGCCTCCACCTAGTGAGAGATGCCAGAGGCAATGGAATTTGGAGGCGGAGTGGTCCCAGTTCTTTCTTCCCTTAGGGTTGAGCCAAAGCCCATTGAAATCAATGAAAAGTCTCCCATTATCTGCAGTGGGCTTTGGCTAGGGCCACGGGCTGCCCCTTGCCTGTGCCAGAACGTCAAAGCAATAAACCCCAGGACAGCTGTTGGGAGGGAGGAATAGGTGCCATAGGAACTGCAGGACTGGATCAGACCAAGGTCCATCTAGCCCCGGAGCCTGTCTCCAACTGTGGTCAGCACCGGATGCTTCAGAGTATGAAATTATCAACATTATTAGAGGGGGTAATTGTCTAAATAAGCTGTGGGTTTGCCCCTTTCCCACTTTAACTGCCAGGTCTGCTGTTGCCCACCCTGAGCTTCCAGTTCCTTTGCCCCCTCTCCCTCCATCTCTCTCCCTCTACATGAGGGAATCCAGCTCCAAAAAAAAAGAAACTTCTCCTCTCACGTGCTGGGCCCACGTCCCCTCCTACCCACCAAGAAGCTTCCTGCTTATGGACAGCAGACCCACCTTCTCCAAGTCCTGCACCAATCCGCTGCAGCCTCCCCCAGCCCAAGCCCTGATTGGAAATGCCTAGGACACGCAGCCATTCCTAATGTTCCCCATCGGTTTGCTCAGAGGGGTTACTTGCGGAGCAAAGTGCTACTTAGCCTGGGTTAGGGTGGCAGGATCTGGGCCACACCACAGTTATTTTTTCATGTGCTGTAGGGCTGATCTCTGAGCATGAGAGCCAGTCAGAATTGCAACCCCCGCACTTGGAGAACAAAAGGTGGTTACAGAGATTTTCCCCATAGGGAGTGTGGAGCCTCAGAGGGGGTGAGCAGAAGGCAGAGTCCTAGCAGCACACCTCACCACACATCAGACAGCTGCAGCGAGAGGTTGTGTGGGAGCTCTGGAAGGTATTACACATGCCTCCATTGTGTTCAGAGGTAACACAAAGAGCTGCACAGAGGAAGCCATTTGCAGCGAGCACCAAGTTTTATTGGCCCTACAGAACTATACCGCATAAGTGCTATCTACTGCCACCTTGTCTAGTAGCTATTCTAGGCAGTGCAGGTAGCCACGCTTACGTTAAGGTAGCCTGACATTTTACAGTGTAAGACCCTGTTTGCAGTTGCTTATAGGACCTTGCCAAATTTAAATGGTTTGCATTGAAATTTTCCATTCTGGTTGTCTGCTTCACATTGAATTTGGAGAAGAGGGGGAACTATTCAGCTAAAATGGTCCAGCTGGTTCTGAGAACAAGTTTAGGGGACAATGAGTTATTTTGCCATTGGTTTGGGGTTTTTTCAATCACTATTTCATTTAGCTGCTCTAGTGCTTCCTGGCTTTAGGAGCAAGGGCTTGAAATAGGGCTAGGGGGTTCCCCTGGGGTGAGGGTTATGCCTTGTGCTACCCCTCTGTCAATTGAGCCAAGTTAAAAATCTTTGAAAAATCTCGGTATGCACATGCTCAGTAGAGACTTGTTAGCGTTTGGCAGCTAAATGCTCTGAAGGTTCTGCCTGCCCTGAGCGTGCTCCACCTCTGGCATGTGGCCCCTCACAGAGCAGACTGCACATGTGCCACCCTCGCTGAGCGCCTGGGGCTGGGTGGGAGCAGGAGTTTCTCTGCAGTTGCTGCTCTTTGCTGCTGTGGTGCTGGGCACCAGAATTGAGAAGCAGGGAGGAAAATATTTGGGGCAGGAACTGGGTGTGTGTGTGTTTAAAAGATGCCTAGAGGCAGGGGGTTAGGAGCAGGAGAGGGGAGAAATGTGGGAACTGGGGTGATACCAGAAGACGGACTGACTTTAGGTCACGTGGGCAACCTTGATTCTCTCCATTCCTACCTTTTGAGTAGTTGACTTCACAACCTCAGTGTTTTGTTAATGGTTTTTTTGGGGGTGGGGGTGTAGCACACATCTAGCTCTCGCGTAATGCATTCCTTCCCTGCTGTGGCACAACTCTTCCCTGCCTTCAGTGCCGGGCTTGGGCCTACAAGGCACAATTGAGCCCTGGGATATTTGCTTTCCCCCGTCTTTTTATCAGCACTCCTAGCCTATTTCTGTGCACATGGCATCAAAGAAACCCACAATTTTACATAGACCCCGTGGGGTTTGCCTTTTATCTCTCTATTCCCATCCAACGACGGCTCTCAAACTGCAGTGATCGGAAGAGCCAATGAAACTCTAACATCTACTTAAGTCGAACACTCAGAGGGGCTATTTCAAGTGAGTTAGAAGCTGAAGATCCTCAAACAGCGTTCACGAAGGGCCGCGTGAGGACAACTTTAGGATAAATCTAAGACTAGAATGAATTCAGGCTCTTTCGCTCCCGTTTCGATCCTCCTCTCACGAGGAGACACAATCTGCCATTTCGCTTCCTATTACCACTATCTTTAGATGACTATGTAAAATTAATTTGCATTCTCTTGAATTCTTTAGCAGATGAATGAGCTAAGATAGATTCTGAAGGCTTGATGTGTCTGTCTGCGACGTAGCTTCTTTTTTGTGATAACGACCCAAGCGAAAGAAAGAGGCATGTTTGGATAAAGCTGCTAATCAAACTGGGACTTAGTCACGTCCCAGGAACGTTGTGCCAGGAACACAAAACACGAATCCATTCTTGCAATAAACCCTAAGGTTAAAATCACCTGGGTTCTCTCTTTCGTGTTTCTCTGTATTTGAATGGTTATGTTTATTATTTGTAGTATGGGTAATGAGTGGAGGCCCCAACTGAGATACGGGTCTTATTGTACTAGATGCTGCACAGACACATAATGAGAGAGTCCCTGCCCCCAAAGAATGGGAGGGGAAACAGAGGCACAGGTTGGGCAAGTTGTCAATCTCTTGGCAGAGCTAGGAGCAGATTCCAGGTCTCCTGACTCCCAGCCCAATACCCTATCCACTGGGTCACATTGCCTCCCCTGATATTAATCGTTTGCATTGCCAGAGCCTCAGTTGTCCCATGTCACCTGAGACACAGCATTGTTTGGCAGCACTACAAGGTCAGGTTTTCTTGATCACCTTCCAGACTGGAGCAGCTCTGTGATGGCATCACCGAACCTCAGTGGGTCACAACTGAGAACACCAAATTCAGGACAAACTGCTCAGCAATAGGGCAGACACACCCCAAATCTGGGGATTATTCTTCCATAAGATCTACCAAACCGGCAACAAAAGTAAACTTCTGTCTCACCACACTGGCTAACAAGAAGTCAGAAATGCAGCCTCCTTAGGTATTCCAGTCCTGGATTCACCACCCAGACACTAGACTTAATGATGAGTGCTTCTTTAAAGCCAATTTAATCAAACAAAGGGTTCTTCTGATCCCAAAGGACCACCACATACACAGGTCAATATATAACTCAGACCTTACCCAATAATCATGCTGTTGTCAACCCTTTAGTATCTAATATCTAAGGGTTTATTTATAAAAAGAAAGAGATGAGAGTTAAAATTGGTTAAAGGAATCAAATACATACAATAATTGCAAAGTTCTTGGATCAGGCTTAAGGCAGTGATGAAATAAACTGCTGGCTTGTTAAGTCTCTGATTGCTTCCAAATGACTTGGAAGGTCCTCCGTCCCTTGGATAGAATGCTCCCATTAGTATAAGTCCACAGGGCCGCCCGGGGGGGGGGCAAGTGGGGCAATTTGCCCCAGGCCCCGGGCCCCGCAGGGGCCCCCATGAGAGTTTTTGGGAGCCCCTGGAGCGGGGTCCTTCACTTGCTCCGGGGGCCCCGGAAAACTGTCATGGCGCCCGGGCCCCCGGAGCTTCTTCCGCTCCGGGTCTCTGGCGGCAATTCGGCGGCGGGAGGCCCCCGCCTCCAAAGACCCCAGGCCCCCTGAATCCTCTGGGCGGCCCTGTAAGTCCATAGTCCAGAGATCAGAGCAGGAAAGAGGCAAAATGAAGATGTTTTCAGGGCCTTTTATAGCTTTTGCCATGTGGAGGGAAACTTCATTGTCCCAAACAAAGCCCTCAGCATAATCTGTGGAAAATTACAGGCATACAAGATGGAGGTTGGTACCACATGGTCTAGTCACATGCCTTTGCATGTTCTGATGAGTCACAGCAGAGGCCATTACCCATATTCTAGCTAGAACGTTCACAAGAAGGTCCATCAGGTACGGATAAGCCTCTTTTATGGTCCATTGTGAGTTAAGTGTTCTTTGATGGGCCATTCAACTTGAATAGTCTCTTCACAATGTGTTGGCCAGACCAGAAGTAAGCTGCCTTGTGGGTGTGACTACCAGAATGAACACATTTGAAATACATGTATACAGTCAATATTCATAACTTTAGATATAAAAATGATGCATGCATATAAATAGGATAATCATATTCAGCAACCCATAACTTTTTCATAGACACCTTACTTTGCACAAGTTTTGTTGCAGTTGTATAACTGGTAGCAACAATGATCTACATGGTCATATTTTGATCATATAATGTCACAGATGCATCCACCATGCCTTCTTCCCCAGCATGGAGCAACTAGGGTCCAACAGCACATCACCGGTGTTCCTTTTAACTCATGATCACTGTCGACTCCTGGAGTGTTTTTAAATCAAATTAATCTCTCTTGCCTACTTTCCTCCCTACAATGGAGGAAAGGTAGGATCCTTTCCTGCAGAGTCACTCTCCTGGTGTTACCATCCAACGAGTGCTTTGGCTCCTCGGACTCCAAATAACACCTCTCATTGTGGTGTCACCATGCAAGCAGCTGGAGTTGCCCAGATTATGGGGCTTGGACAATGCTCTGGACGGAGCCAGCAGTAGATGCTCCGGAGTCCTCGACACAAGAGACCCGAGGATACCAGAGTCAAGGCCAGAGCTTTCTGTGCTGGGAGCTCTGGAGCTCAGATGTCAGCCAAGGTACAAAACGTGATCTGGCTGCAATACCTCAAAGCTGCTATTGTAGGCTTCGTGCAGCTTTGCAAAGGACCAGGAGTGATCGGGTTAGGCTCCAAGCATAGACTGATACCTGTAATCATCACCCCCTCTGCTTTGAGCATGTCAACACAAGAAGGGACTATCTGGAGGCCTTGGGGCAGAGGTGCTTTGACAGGCATGTGTTGGGAAGATACTGGTGCTTTCTCAGCTTCTCTGGCTGAGCCAGAGCGTGCCACCACCAGCTTCATGCACTGAATCCACAAGTCTGTTGAGGAGCCAGTGCTTGATGAAGCCCTCAGCTTTGCTGGTGATGATGCAGGGCAGGTAGGAGACAACATCATCTTGTTGGGCTTACTGCGGTAGGGGGAGTGTAGGTTTATATTCAATTGGGTGTCCCCGGCAATGAGTCCTGGTGTTGAGCCGTCTCTGTTAGTTTTGAGGGTTTGCATTCCAGGCTGGCCTCACTGTTGTTCCACTGGAGGAATTGTAGCCTGGCTTCCTGTATATCACAAGCTACAAGCACCACTCAGGACCTGCACACTGAACCCAACAACCAGAATTAGAGCAAAGTATTACAGCCCACAGGAAACTAACCTAATCAGTGCCTTATCACCCCTTCCCCTTTCCCTAATGATTGAATCGTTATAAATGCTGCAGTTCTACCCAACGCCGAGCCATAGCAACAGTGGAAGCTCATGGCTGTACTCTTGAAATTTTGGAAATAAAATAAAGGTAGGGGAATGTTTATTCCATAAAAACAGTACCTCTGGCAGGGATCTCTTTCACCTCCTACTGACTTCTTCCACAAATATGTCATCCCTCAACACCTTTTTGTCAGCAAAATCTTTGTCAATAGAGTTTGAACTTTGAACTTGAGATGCTCCATAGTCTAAGGGAAACCTGTTCAGCCAGAAATACCATGGACAAAGTTGTTCTTTTTTTTAGCCAGGATTTTCCCTCCCTTCCCACCTCTGTGTTCTAGATTTTTTTAGTAGTATTGATAATTTTGCGTTGTATTTTTGGGTACTTAGCCTGAGATGCCTTAAAGGGCCTGATTTTCAAAAAATGCGGCACATCCAACCTATGAGAATCAGGCTCCAATAAGAGTCCCTGTTGAAAATCCAGACAACTGTTCTGCTGGAGACTGTATCTAACACCAATAAAAGGACCTGTAATATGTACCTAAACAACCAAAAAAGCTGAAGCAAATTAAGGTACACTCAGGATATATGGCTGAGTTTAAGTAAATAAATAAGGTCTCTTTGTTAAATTCTTTTCTATGGATCTTTTACTGCAGAGCTTCTGTTCATTGACTGCAGGAAACTTAGAAGCGATGACCCTTTAAAATACACAGCAGTGCCCCATCATACAGGCAGGGTTTTGTTGATGTCAAACTTAACCACAGATTAAAAAAATCAATAGGAATGGCACAGTTATGACTGGTGGTCCCATCTAGAGCCTGCTGAAAAACTCCCAGTGTTTTCAGTGGACTTTGGCTCATGCCCTGTATTCTCAGGGATGGTTCTGTCAATGGGGAACCCGAGACGCTGTTCAAGTCAGAACAAAATGAAATGAGAACGAAAGACATTTCTCAGTGGCCCAGTTCTATGCACAATTGAACTACATGGGCCCAGATTCTCAATTTGTCTATGTTGTCAGAGCTCCACTGAAGTCAACTATATGGAACCGTAGGACTGGAAAGTACATCAAGAGGTCATCTACTCCAATCCCTGCACTCATGGCAGGACTCAGTATTATCTAGACCAGGGATCGGCAACCTTTGGCACGCGGCTCACCAGGGTAAGCACCCTGGCAGGCCGGGCCAGTTTATTTACCTGCTGACACGGCAGGTTCGGCCGATCGCGGCCCCCACTGGCTGCGGTTCGCCGTCCCAGGCCAATGGGGGCGGCGGGAAGTGGTGCAGGCGAGGGATGTGCTGGCCGTGGCTTCCCGCCACCCCCATTGGCCCGGGACGGCAAACCGTGTCAGCAGGTAAATAAACTGGCCCGGCCCGCCAGGGTGCTTACCCTGGCGAGCCGCGTGCCAAATGTTGCCGACCCCTGATCTAGACCACCCCTGACAGGTGTTTGTCTAACCTGCTCTCAAAAATCTCCAATGGTGGAGATTCCACAACCTCCCTAGGCAATTTATATGTACAAGTTGTTCACAATCAGAGCTGCCCAGAAAACAACAGCTGGGTTTTGCAAAAAAACCCAAAACCAATATGGAGGTTTTGACATTTGCTTTCATTCAGCAGTGGAATGAAAATCGAGACATTTCAAATATTTTGTGAAAAAATGAGTGAGAGAGACTAGCCAGGGGGCTAGGGTTAAGATGGGGCGGACCTCGGTTCAAGTCCTACTTTGCCTGATTCAGAGTGAGCCTGCGTCTCTCACCTCCCCCATGAGTGCTCTGGCCCGTTCTGAGGTGGCTCTCTCTTGCTCACGTTTTTCCATGAAAAATTCTGGAAGGTCTCATTTCCATTTTGCGTTGGAACGTGAACCAATTTTGAAACGTTTAAATTCTTCATGAAATGGAATTTGGTTTCTAACCTGCCCTACCAATTAGACATGTAGCTGGCTATGGCTGACCCTTGCCTTTTTGGACTCTCCTAGACTACCTGAGCCTTAGGCCAGGTCTACCCTACTGATCTGTGTCGGGATATCTATGTCTGCCAGGGGTGTGAAAACTCCACACCCTTGAGTGACGTAGTTATACCAACCTAAGCCCCGGTGTAGACAGTGCTCTGTCGACAGGAGATAAGCTTCTCCCGTCGACATAGCTACCGCCTCTCGCGGAGGTGGATTAACTACGCTGAGGGAGAGCTCTCTCCCGTCGCTGTAGGAGCGTCTTCACTTACGCACTACAGTGGTGCAGCTGAATTGGTGTAGCTGTGCCAGTGCGGTGTTGTAAGTGTACACCGCCCTTAGCCTGCCTCATTTAGCTCTTTCTTGGCTCCTCAGATACTTTTCCTGCATTTCCCCCTTCTGAGGTTGCTGAGGCTTTTCCTTTGTCCCAGGATGGATTTCTGGCCTCTCCTTTTTTCTCTTCGGGGCCCCAATGTTCTCTGACTTTTCTCTCTTTCCTCCTCCTGCTCCAAAATGCCGCCCCGGATTGTCCCACCACGGAAGCACTCCAACAAGGTAGCAGAGGAAAGGACTCAGTTGTCCATCAAAACATCCCTCCTCCCTAAATCTCAGTCAGTCTTGTTCCAGAGATATGAAGCAAACGCAGTGGCTGTGCTATTTGGCAAGAAGCGAGGGGTAGTGATTCAAATGAAAGATTGTTACTGGAATGAGAAAAGGGGCAGCTTCTGTCCTAGCTACCAAAGATGAATGTTGTCAGCTGCCAAAGTCCGCATTGTCCATAGGCTTCCACAAAGATCTGTCTAGGATATGGGCTCCTCCATTCACTGAAGGCTCAGGGAGAGCTTTTCCAATGATACTGTTTGCTTTTTATCAAAGGTTGTCTCATAACAAGAACCAAGGGCTGGAAGTTAATGCCAGGCCAAAAGAAATTGGAAATAAGGCACATTTTTAACAGCGAGGGTGATTAACCACGGGAACAAACTACCAAGGGACATGATAGATTCTCCATCTCTTGAAGTCTCAAAATCAAGACTAGATGCCTTTCTGGAAGATATACTTTAGCCAAATACAAGTTATGGGGTTCAACCCAGGGGTATTTGGGTGAAATTCCATGGCCTGTTATATACAGGGGGTCAGACTAGATGATCTAATGCTTCTTTCTGGCTTTATAATCTATGAAGCAATGAATTTTTCAGGGTGTGTATTTCTTCCCCTGGTGACCCAATACTGCAGCCTTTATTTATGGATCCTAGGACTTCATTCCTGCAGCTGGTCAAAAAAAAAATGCAGGATTTTTGTTGAAATTTGACCGCTGGTTGGAAAAGAGCAAATTTTTTTTGCCAAACCCTCCCCACCCACCCTCCAAAAAATCATCAGAAGTCCAAAAACTTTCAACCAGTTCTACTCCCTGCTTGGGCCAGATTCTTTGTCATCTGGCTCTGAGGCTGGGGAAAGTATTGCTGAAAAGGAGGGCAGAAAATAATGTACCCTACGATGCTTCGTTAATGTAAATGTAGCAACTGAGATCAACACCTCAGGGTGCGTTACGCTGTACATACATTGTCCCTGCCCTGAAGGGGTTAATTTAAACTGACAAGCCAGAGAGATAGTGGAAACAAAGGCACTGAATGGAAACTGAAATACCCTCTCCATCCTAGCTGCTTTCCCTTCAGTTCAGCCACAAGCAACGTGAGTGGTGCAGTGAATGGAGACTTTATCATTATTTGGATTATAGTAGCACCGAGAGGCCTCAGCGAAGGACATTGGGGGCAGGGAGTTTCCCACTCACTAAGAATTTACTAACTAAATAGATAAGGCAGATGAGGAAACAGAGGGGAAGTAACTTGCCCAAGGTCACACAGCAGATCAGTGGCAGAGCCAGGACTCAGATCCGGTCAAGTTTTCTAACCCCAAACTCAGTGCCCTATCCACTAGATCATACTGCCACTTTACTGTGCCAGATTTTCAACTGATGGGGCAACTGGCCGAGTCAAGTACTCGCTGTGAGTAGGAGTGACAGAACTGGTCTGTCAATGAACAGGAATTCCAAATAATGTTTAGCTTCACTCTATTCACTTTTCATGGTGTATTCTAGCCACTCAGATGAAACTCTAAGGCAGGGGTAGGCAACCTATGGCACAGGTGCCGAAGGTGGCACGCGAGCTGATTTTCAGTGGCACTCACAGTGCCCGCGTCCTGGCCACTGGTTCGGGGGGGGCTCTGCATTTTATTTGATTTTAAATGAAGCTTCTTAAACATTTTAAAAACCTTATTTACTTTACATACAACAATAGTTTAGTTATATATTATAGACTTATAGAAAGATACCTTCTAAGAACATTAAAATGTATTACTGGCACGCGAAACCTTAAATTAGAGTGAATGAATGAAGACTCGGCACACCACTTCTGAAAGGTTGCCGACCCCTGCTCTAAGATGAACCCCAAGTACTCCCTGTGGTATAATTTTGCCAACAGGGCCAATCGTCACACATGCCACCTAAGAGGCAGTCATCCCCTTCAGCCCCTGTGCTTCAGAGATGCTGTAGCAGTACTACGCGCCCTCACAACAGTTTGCTCCATGTCAGTCAGCTAACTGCAAGCAGGAGAACAACACTGCCTCAGCTACCGAATGGAGATGGCAAAACAGATGAGCAAGATAAGGGAGGAAGGAGAGTTGGTCAGGAAATGACTTTTTTCCCCCCACTAAGAATGTCTCCAAAATTGAGGTTTTGTCCAAAGTTTTTCTTTAAAATGTGATGGGTTTTCTCCGGAAAGCTGAAAAATTAGTGAGGTGGGTGGGCAACCGAAACCTGCAATTTTTCAGCTTAAAATTTGAAAATGTATGAACTTTTTTTAAAAATTGTTTGCCAAAAATATTGCTTAGTGAAAACCCAAACACTTTTGACAAAAATGGATATTTTTAGGAAAAATGCCAATTTAATTGAAAAAGCCATTTTTTATTTTAAAAAAACCCACCCTCCTTGGTGGCAATATTTTGACCACCTCTATGAACAAGCTGTTTTCCTCACACACATTTTAGGAGCAGGTAGTGGCATGTCAGGCAGTTTATCAGAAATCAACCCAAACCTTGCCTGAACTTTGAAAAGGTTTTTTGCTGATATGTTTATACAGTTCTGCGCTCCTGGGGTTTGCTTAGAAGTTCAAGGATTGAAATGTCATAAGAAGTTGCTTGCTGCATTTTAACCGAAGTAACTAAACAATAAGACTGATGTATTCTCTTTATCAAGAGAATTCATGTAGTCTTCATAGCACTACCCATTTGTCTAATTCTTTATTTTTTCCTGTACTACCTACAGCTCCCTCTAGTGTCACAAAGAATACGTACTCCGTCAGGATTTATTGAACGAGAATTATCTATGGCTTACTTTAAGCTCTCATGCTTCCAGCCCAGCCAAAATTAAGAAGAGTTGAGAATCACACAAGCCTCGCTAATCTTGTAGGATTTTCAGCTTGATTTCTGGAATGCAGAGGTTTGGATAAGGATTCAAATGGAGAAGAGGAGTCGTGCCCTCCAAATTCAGAAGGTCCACTCTCAGGACTTTTCAATAGAGTAATACTCATGTCTTCCACACACAGGATAGCAGATAAGTTAGCCCTTGGCATAGGCTTTATAAAATAGTCAACTCCATTTACCTTATTCTGTATATACTCATTGCAATGATCTTTCGGTGATAACTAAAACACAGTATTAAAGACTAAGAAACTATAAGTATTCTTATTTGTACTGGGGTAGCACGCAGGAGTCCTAATCATGGACTGGGACTCCTATTGTGCCAGGCGCTGTACAAACACATCTTAAAAAGGTGGTCCCGAGGAGCTTGCGATCTGAGTATAAGACAAGAGACCACAAAATTCTCAGGTCGCATACCTTACATTACACCCAGACACACACCTGTATCATGCATTAAATATTTGTTCCAGATCATTTGATTAGTACTTTGCAGATGAAATTAAAGAAAATGAGACAGATCCTCATTTGGTGTCCGTCAGAGTAACTCTACGGAAATCAATGGAGCTCTGCCGAGTCACAGCATAGCTTTATATTACCACCGTGCCATGAGAATGCCTGATTTCCCTTTCAGGTGACATTGTAAGAAGTGGGCAGCAGTATCTCTCATAAATGTAAACAGAGTTGTTTGTCTGAGCGACTGGCTGAACAAGGAGTAGGACTGAGTGGACTAGCCCTGTGGCTAGGGAACTCACCTAAAAGGTAGCAAATTCCTTCTCCCCCTCATGTGGAGTAGGGATTTGAACCAGGGTGTCCCACATCCCAGGGGAGTATGCTAACCACTGGGCTAACAGTTATAAGGGACATCAGCCTCAGCTGTTTTGTGTGAATTCGCCGGAGAGATCTGATCCCATCTCATGGGGTCCTAGAGCCCGGGCTCCAGCCTGACCCTGAACATCTACACATCTAAGCAGCTCCTTAGCCTGAGTCAGCTGGCCCAGGCCAGCCCTGGGTTTTTCACGGCAGAGTCGATGTAGCCTATGGGTACGTCTATGCTGGAAAAAACAAACAAACTGCAGTCGTGAGTCTCAGAGTGCAGGTCAACTCCACCCGGGCTTGTTGTTCATGCTACAGAGCTAAACACTGCAGTGTAGGCGTTCCCGCTTGTGCTCTGCAGCCCAGCGAGGGCATGGTTCTCAGATTTGACCCGGGCTCTGAGACTTGCTGCCATGTTTTTGTTTGGTTTGGGTTTGGGTTTTTTTTTGCAGTGTAGATGCACCCTGATTCCTGTTCTGACCCAGATCTCCAACTCCTAGCGACTGATGCCTGCTCCAACCACTAGGCCTGATGATCGATGTCCCAATCTCTCTCTCTCTCTCTCTCTCTCACACACACACACACACACACAGCCTCTGCCAAAACAAAAGCTCACAGTGTACCCATGATAGCGGGGATTTTAAAACAGTTGAAAATAAAGCGTATCTGATGGGATTTTTTTTTAAAGCACTTAGTATTTCCCTATCTCTGCTCCCACGAGAGTCAAGGAGAGTTTTACCGTTAACGTCACGGAGCGCAAGCTTAGGCCAGGGCTGAGCGCATTTGAAGATATCATCCATAGAGTACGTAGTACTTGTAAACAGGGCTTAATTTGTAATGAAAGAGATGCCAGGGCTCAAGCAATTATTTTACTTTCATGGCTGACTCAGCAAGCCCAGAGGTGCTAGGACTATAAACTGCCAAGCCCAGAGGCTGGGGCTATGAACTGCCATGCCTTGCCCTGGCAAGCTCTGGCACAAATTAAGTACCATCCTAAGAAGAAAGTAAAACCCTCTTCCCCTTTATCAACAAACCAGCTACATTCCCATGTGAAAGCCCAGATCCTGCAACTTGATCTGAGTGGAAGAAGCCTGGAGGTATCCTAGTGATTTCAATTTGCCTCTAGCTGGGTGTCTGGGTCAGCCTACTCAGATCCAATGACAGGATGGGGCCCTGGTGATCTGTAAGTAATGCTCTGCATCAACGCTACACAGAAGCTGTTTTGAAAAGGAAGCCCCAGCTCCTCTAAGTGGCTTGTTGCTACGTGTTTGGTAGAGACAGGAGATGGTTTGTTTTGGCTGACACAAAAATGCTGATGAGAGCAGAATGTGAACACGCCAGGCGTCAAGTTTAATGCCAAATGTTTTGAGATCGGCATAGTGCTGAGCTGGAAAAAGCTGTAAACCCGCTAATCAGAACTATTAAAACTTCACAGGTGCTAGAATTTGTTGTGAAAAAACTTAATCTTTCAGAAAATCATCAAGCATAAAAGTGACCTGCAAAGATGCTAACTCCCGGCTGAGATTGTAAAGTCTGGCTAGGGGACTTAGCCAAAGGGGTTGTTGAAAATTTTAGCGGATGTCGACACTTCAAATGCTACAAATGCAACGTTTCAGTGCTGCAATGGGAAGCGTTCTCCCATCACTGTAGTTAATCCACATCCCCTAGAGAACATAAGAACGGCCCTACTGGGTCAGACCAAAGGTCCATCTAGCCCAGTATCCTGTCTTCCGACAGTGCCCAATGCCAGGTGCCCCAGAGGGAATGAACAGAACAGGGAATCATCAGGTGATCCATCCCCTGTCACCCATTCCCAGCTTCTGGCAAACAGAGGATAGGGACACCATCCCTGCCCATCCTGGCTAATAGCCATTGATGGACCTATCCTCCATGAACTTATCTAGTTCTTTTTTTTAACCCCGTTATAATCTTGGCCTTCACAACATCCTCTGGCAAGGAGTTCCACAGGTTGACTGTGCATTCTGTGAAAAAATACATCCTTTTGTTTTAAACCTGCTCCTTATTCATTTAATTTGGTGCTCCCTAGCTCTTGTGTTATGAGAAGGAGTGAATGGCTAGCCAACTACAAAAACAGTTTCTCCTCCCTTGGGGTACGTCTATACTTACCCGCTGGTTCGGCGGCAAGCAATCGATCTTCTGGGATCGATTTATCACGTCTTGTCTAGACGCGATAAATCAATCCCAGAAGTGCTCGCCGTCGACGCCGGTAATCCTGCTCCGCGAGAGGAGTAGGCGGAGTTGATGGCGGAGCCTGCCTGCCGCGTGTGGACCCGCGGTAAGTACCTTTAAGTTCGAACTAAGATACTTCGACTTCAGCTACGTTATTCACGTAGCTGAAGTTGCGTATCTTAGTTCGAACTGGGGGCTTAGTGTGGACCAGCCCTTGGTGTTCAACTGCTAGAAGAGGGCCTCATCTTCCCTCATTGAACTAACCTCGTTATCTCTAGACTGATTCTTGCCTGCATATTTATACCTGCCTCTGGAAATTTCCACTACATGCATCTGAAGAAGTGAGTATTCACCCACGAAAGCTTATGCTCCAATACGTCTGTTAGTCTATAACGTGCCACAGGACTCTTTGTCATTTTTTACAGATCCAGACTAACACGGCTACCCCTCTGATACTTGAGAAGGAGTAAATAACACTTCCTTATTTACTTTCTCCACACCAGTCATGATTTTATAGACCTCTATCATATCCGCCCTTAGTTGTCTCTTTTCCAAGCTGAAAAGTCCCAGTTTTACTAATCTCTCCTCATACGGCAGCCGTTCCAAACACCTAATCATTTTTGTTGCCCTTTTCTGTACCTTTTCCAATTCCAATATATCTTTTTTGAGATGGGACGCCCGGATCTGCATGCAGTATTCAAGTCGTGGGTGAATCATAGATTTATATAGAGGCAATATGATATTTTCTGTCTTATCTATACCAAACAAAGGATCAGATTGTGACCTTGTGTAAAAGGGTGTTGCTTTTCAAAGACAATGGAGCGGGATCTTTTTGCAGTAGGTTGGAATCTGACCCAGTGTTTCTAAGGCTTGATCTGCACTTAACTTATACCGGCATTGCTACGTCAGTCAAGGATGTGGCGGAAAAAAACACATCTCTTAGCGACATAGTTCTGCCAGCAAAACCCAGTGTGGACACAGCAATGATTACAGAAGAGAGCATCTGTCAGCATGGCTAATGGTGTTCCTGCACCAGCAGCAGAACTTCTTCTGTCTGCCTACGCTGAGTCTACACTAGGAGGCTATGCTATAGATGTGCTAGCATAGGCTTTGCAGTGTAGATGTAGCCTAAGTAATTCCCCGGTCTGTGGGTGAAGAAAGGCTGGTAGAATACTGGAGTAGTGATGAAATTGATCCTCTAAACACTCGCTCCACTGAGTCAAGGTCAACAAAAGATGGGTTTGGCTCTTTCCTGCACATTTTTCAGCACTCCACAGCCTCTAGTGCATGCTACGGTCTAGAAGCGAGAGCATTCAGAAAGGTATTTCGCCAGTTACGTGAAGGTGGGAGCTCAACAAGTTGGACAAGTCAGACCCTGTAGCTGTTTTAAAAACACATTATCAAAGCTGAAATGCTCAGCTCTTGATAAATGATTGTGCAGTAAACATAATGTGATACTTATGGACAGCTTCCAACATGGCAAATACCTAAGATGACCTAGTAATTGTGCTAAGTGAATTTATTTAGGATTAAATATAAGGCCAGCTCCCCATGGTAGCAAGAGCACATAGCGCCTCCTGACTGGGGAAACCAGCAGCAGGTTCAGCGGAATGCTCCGAGAACGGTTGACCCAATACACAAGAAGGGAGGAAAATACCCGCACTAGATTCACAACTGTTTAGTGAGGACCCATTCTTGGGGAAGGGAACGCATGGACATGAGACTGCAAACCCTTCAGGGCAGGGACTGTCTCTAACTGTGTGTATGCATAGGAACAGGGGTGCAACTGGAATTGACCTAAGCAGGGGGCCCTGGGAGAGCCCAGTCCTGGGGTGGAGAAGACAATGGGGTGCAGAGTGGGCACCGCTTGGCTTGGGACATGGCTTGCAGAGGGCAAAGCCAGCCACAGGGCAGGCTTGCAGGACTGCAGCTATGGAAGGAAGTATTGGGATAAGCCAAGCCTGGGCACCTGGTGCCAGGGTAGGGCCTAGCCAGGAGAGTGCAGGGAGAGGTACATGCAGCCCTGTGGGCCTCCAGTACCCCCATTCCCTGTGGGAAGCCCAGGCATCTGGGCTGCAGTCCCCCAGCCCGGTGAGCCACAACCCAGGACAGAGGGCTTGAGGAAGTGTTGGGCCCCCCAGCTCAGCCCCCAGCGCTGGGACTCTGGGAGCGGGGAGGTTCTTCTCCTGGGTGGGTATGTGGGCACCATAGGCATTGCCTTCTATGTGGATGGGGGCATTGGCGGGGGTGTTCCCAGCTGCAGGGCTGCCCCATACTGCTGTCCTGGGCATGGACTGGATGGAAGGTTGCAGCTGCTGGGTCTGCGCTCTGCCAGCCAATAATAATAATTAATAAATGCACAGCCCAGTGCACGTCCCAGCCTTTCTGTGAGGTTTTCTTTCTGCAACAGAATCCCAGAAATCCCACCTTGCGTGCTGTGAACATGAATGGGCTTTTCCGAAGTGCTCGGCATTGGCCTAATTCTGCTTCCATTGACTTTCCCCCCTGACTCCTTCATTGGGAGCAGAGCTAGGCCAATGCTACGGCCTTCTGAATATCTCACCCTAATGGTACAGTACATAGACAAGGTGGTGGCTAGCCTAATTCCAGTACTGCTCCACTTCAAGAGGTGCACTTCATTGGAGTTTTTATTTGCAATACCACTGAAGCCACTCCGGGGGGAAAAAATGGTATTTGCCACACTTTGCTTTGCCAAGGTGTCGGTCAAAGTCTTGTTATCATCTTTGCAAAAATCAAAACAAAATCTAAGTTTCTTCTGAACATGTCTAGTCCTTGCAGTTCTAGTTCTATAAACACATCACAATCACGGCAGTCAGACATGCTCTCACATGGAATGCAAGCAGGAGCCCAGTTACACACACAAATATTCAATACCAAGCAAAAATGCATTCGTCTGTTTAAGGGTGTGGATAAAAACAGACAAAAGCAGGTGAGTTTTCCTTTCTGGAGATCTCGATCTCTGCTTAGGTTACTCTGACACTGGCAAACCAGGTGCCAGCTCATGCCAAGAGACCCATGCCCCACTTGGATCCTGACAAACACATAGCTGGAATCAGTCTGGTTCACTGGTGTGCTGGAATTTGTAAAATAGGTATAAAACTGTGCTTAGCACTGCTTAATTTGTGCCAGAGCTTGCCAGGTTCTGAGCCCTGGCAACTCTAGGCTTGGCAGTTCATAGCCCCGGACCTCTGGGGTTGCCACGTCAGTTATGAAAGTAAAACAATGAGGACTTAGTGTGAATGAGACTCAGGCCTTTAGTGTACATTTTTAAGGGTAACTAACCATTGGAACAATTTACCAAGAGTCATGGTGGACTCTCCATCACTGACAATTTTAAAATCAAGATGAGATGTTCTTCTAAAAGATCTGCTCTTGGAATTATTCTGAGGCAGTTCTCTGGCCTGTGCTATCCAGGGGTCACACTAGATGATCCCGGAGGTCCCTTCCTTCTGGCCTTGGAATCTATGAATTTGGCAGGCCTGGAAAGAGGGCCTCAAAAGCAAGGAGCCCCGTTCAGTCAGGGGCAACTCTGGGTGGAGGACAGGCCTTGAAGCCCCAGCTCCTGTGGCGGAGCCTGGCTGAGGACAGAGCCTGCTTACGTGACTACAGGTTGTCTGAGCCCCTGAGAGGGAGGTGGGCCGGATGGTAAATGATCACCCCAAGATGCTTTCCGGTAGCTTGCCTGGGCCAGTGAGTTAGACCGCGGCTTTCCAGAGCTCCCCAAAAGAAGGGAGGCCCTTCAGATGTTTGTTTTTTCTTCTCTGGAACCCCAGAAGGGGTAAGTGCCAGTGGGACCCAGCTTCCATCCCCAGGCCAGTACAGCTGACCACCTGGACCTGGCTGATGAGAGACGGGGTGAGCATAGGACCCCATCATACCCCCACGGGGTGCCCGGGAGGGACTAAGCGCACGACACACAGCAGAGTGCTACTCCCTCGAGCAGTCCCCCGGGAGCTCCTTTTTTCACATCTTTCCTTGCGCTTGCTCCGCCCTACAGCCCCGATCTATTGTCCACACTCTCCTCTGTGCCCTCACTCCTCTCTTGAGTCCTGAGCGTAACATGGGCCCCACCCGCCTATTCAAAACCCATCTCATGTGTCTGCCAGGCTTGATTTGCACAGTGTGACTGGAGGGTGTGAGTGCAGCGTCTACTGATGGGCAGGCCTCCAAAGGTTTGCCAGTGTGGCGCACCACCCAAGAGCCAATCAGCTTTATCTTGCCCCGTCTCACACCATCTCATTAACCCTCCTGTTGGTTGCTTTTTTTGCTACCCCTTTGCCTTCCATGCACTCAGTGTCCAAGTTCCTCCCGCTCAGAGTGGCTTACGGTGACTGACCCAGGTGTAATGGCCACCACCATATCACTTCTGAGGGTGGCCCATTACGTGACATCAATTCCCTGAGGAGATCAAGAAATTGCAGTGGGATTTGCCTCCCAGGGCTGAGAATGGGAGGCATTCTCACAAGAATGAGCACAAGCAGAAAATGGGTGGGAGCCCTGCCCTGAAACCCACCCCTATCCACACCCAGGAAAAAGATATTCCTGATTTCTTGAAGGCCAGAGCTATTTCTGGGGTGCTGCTGCTTGACGTTGCCATTTACCAAGTAGTCTGTACAGCGCCTAGCGCAGTGGGGCCCTGGCCCATGACTACGGTTCCTAGGTGCTATGACAATACTCCTTCTACTAATAATAGTTCTAACCTACACATGTTCCTTAGCCAACATTTTTGCTTGTTCAGAGAAACTTCAGGGAAGAGCAATGCAATTGTTGGGGTTCCTTTGTAACAATCAGGGCTAGGGTTCATTAGCGTAGTAGGCCTTTTTCTTCTTCTTGTCTGAAGAGTCTGACGCAGCAATTTTCCCAGACGCAGACGATAGGGCGAGGCCTCAAACAACAGCTGTGTTGTGTGCTTGGCTAGTTCAGAGCAAGGGGGAAGATACAACGTGTGATGCCCAAATGGACGGACTTTGACTCATCAGTGGACTAGCTGTCCTACAGAGGAGGACCAAGAGCTCGAGGCAGCTGCGGTCACTCTCCAGAGAGAATCAGGAGGATAACAGGAAATAACTAGGATAGAAGCAGAGAAGACTGTTCTCTTTTGTTGTTTTTTTGCTGGGGAAAGAATGTGAAGAACCCACCTGGGCACAGTTGGTCACATAGAACCATGTTCACTAACTCCCACAAACAGGCAATGCCTAACTACACACACTGATTTCTGGTGGCTTCTAAAACAACAAACACATTCAAAAGCTATTTAAAGGGATACCAGCCGATTCCTACCCACTATAGAGATCATCACAGGGCCTGATCCAGTGCCCATTAAAGTCAATGGAAAGGCTCTCATTGGCTTTGGGCACTGGATGGGATGTGCCGTCAGGCCACACAGGGGGCACTTCATGTGGAGGATATTAGCTAGCGAAGGGAGAGTCTGGGGAGGCAATGAAAACCAGCTGACGTGTGGGGGGGAGCAGGCCGTGTGTAACCCAATAGGAAATGTCGGAAAGAACCGGGAGGTTATACAGCTGGTGAAAAGAAAAGCTGGGGTTTCAAGATGATAAATGTGAATGAAACTCCCAGCGATTTGAATAAGAATTTGTCTTCCTTACTGCTAATCTTCTTGGCTCAGCCATGATTATTTAATGGCTTGCTACCCAGACACGCAGCCAGACATACGCAAAAGTACGTAATGAATGAGGGGCTGAGTGAAGAAGAATCAATTACCTTGGCCGCGAAGGCTCATAGCCTAGCAATTTACCTGGTGTGGCGAACGTGTCCGTCCAGTGCCGCAGGGTCAGAGAAAGCAGACCTTCCCTCTCATGCAAACTGCCATAGAAATGGAAATGGAATCCATAGTGCTGAGAGATATGTGAGGGCCTCTGCTTAGGGTGACCAGATGTCCCTATTTTATAGGGACAATCCTGATATTTGGCCCTTTTTCTTTTATAGGTGCCTATTACCCCTCCCTGTCCCGATTGTTCATACTTGCTGTCTGGTCACCCTACCTCTGCTGTGTGATGGGCATGCAGACAGTGCGGGGTTGTATTTAGTGGCATTATGTATGTTGTCTTTCCTGGCTGGAGCATGGCAATCCGTTTCAAATTTTGAAACTTCATCCCCATTTCAGGTTTTTTTTTAAAGTAAAACATTTTGTCAACACTCTCCCCCCTTTTTTGGACCAACTATAGAGCTGGACAACAATTTTTAAATTAAAAAATTTCAGTTGAATTTCAAATCGGGGGAGGGAAAGGGAAACAAATGTGGGGGGATCCATAAGGTTAGAGGCTCAATTCAAATGTATACCTCAAATTAAAAAAACATAGTAAGAAAAGCAAAAAAGAGCCACCGTGGCTAAACAACAAAGTGAAAGAAGCAGTGAGAGGCAAAAAGGCATCCTTTAAAAAGTGGAAGTTAAATCCTACTGAGGAAAATAGGAAGGAGCATAAACTCTGGCAAATGAAGTGTAAAAATATAATTAGGGAGACCAAAAAATAATGTGAAGAACAGCTAGCCAAAGACTCAAAAAGTAATAGCAAAAAAATGTTTAAGTACATCAGAAGCAGGAAGCTAAACAACCAGTGGGGCCACTGGATGATCGAGATGCTAAAGGAGCACTCAAGGATGATAAGGACATAGTGGAGAAACTAAATGAATTCTTTGCTTTGGTCTTCACGGCTGAGGATGTGAGGGAGATTCCCAAACCTGAGCCATTCTTTTTAGGTGACAAATCTGAGGAACTGTCCCAGATTGAGGTGTCATTAGAGGAGGTTTTGGAACAAATTGGTAAATTAAACAGTAAAAAGTTGCCTGGACCAGAGGATATTCACCCAAGAGTTCTGAAGGAACTCAAATGTGAAATTGCAGAACTACTAACTGTGGTATGGAACTACCATTTAAATCAGCTTCTGTACCAGATGACTGGAGGATAACTATTGTGATGCCAATTTTTAAAAAAGGCTCCAGAGGTGATCCTGGCAATTGCAAGCCAGTAAGCCTAACTTCAGTACCGGGCAAACAGCTTGAAACTATACTAAAGAACAAAATTGTCAGACACATAGATGAACATGATTTGTTGGGGAAGAGTCAACATGGTTTTAGTAAAGGGAAATTATGCCTCATCAATCTACTAAAATTCTTTGAGGGGGTCAACAAGCATGTGGACAAGAGGGATCCAGTGAATATAGCATACTTAGATTTTCAGAAAGCCTCTGACAAGGTCCCTCAGCAAAGGCTCTTAAGCAAAGTAAGCAGTCATGGGATAAGAGGGAAGGTTCTCTCATGGATTGGTAACTGGTTAAAAAAATGGAAACAAAGCGTAGGAATAAATGGTCAGTTTTCAGAACGGAGAGAGGTAAATAGTGTTGGTCCCCAGGGGTCTGTACTGGGACCAGTGCTGTTCAACATATTCATAAATGATCTGGAAAAACAGTTTTCAAGTACATAAAAGGTTACATGGAGGAGGGAGAAGAATTGTTCTTCTTAACCTCTGAGGATAGGACAAGAATCAATGAGCTTAAATTGCAGCAAGGGAGGTTTAGGTTGGACATTAGGAAAACCTTCCTAACTGTCAGGGTGGTTAAGCACTGGAATAAATTGCCTAGGGAGGTTGTGGAATCTCCATCATTGGGGATTTTTAAGAGCAGGTTAGACAAACACCTGTCAGGGATGGTCTAGATAATACTTAGTCCTGCCTTGAGTGCAGGGGACTGGACTAGATGACCTCTGGAGGTCCCTTCCAGTCCAGTCCATGATTCTATGAAGATAGTTAAATCCAAAGCAGAATGTGAAGAGTTACAAAGGGATCTCACAAAACTGGGTGACTGGGCAACAAAATGGCATATGAAATTCAATGCTGATAAATGCAAAGTAATGCACATTGGAAAAGATAATCCCAACTATAGATATAAAATGATGGGGTCTAAATTGCTGTTACCACTCAAGAAAGAGATTTTGGAGTCATTGTGGATAGTTCTCTGAAAACATCCACTCAATGTGCAGCAGGAGTCAAAAAAGTTAACAGAATATTGGGAATCGTTAGGAAAGTGATAGATAATAAGACAGAAAATATCATATTGCCTCTATATAAATCAATGGTACACCCACATCTTGAATACTGCGTGCAGATGTGGTCGCCTCATCTCAAAAAAGATATATTGGAATTGGAAAAGATTCAGAAAAGGGCAACAGAAATGATTAGGGTATGGAACAGCTTCCATATGAGGAGAGATTAATAAGACTGGGACTTTTCAGCTTGGAAAAGAGACAACTAAGAGGGGATCTGATAGAGGTCTATAAAATCATGACTGGTGTGGAGAAAGTAAACAAGGAAGTGTTATTTACTCTTTCTCATAACACAAGAACTAGGGGTCACCAAATGAAATTAATAGGCAGCGGGTTTAAAACAAACAAAAGGAATTATTTCTTCACACAACGCACAGTCAACCCATGGAACTCTTTGCCAGAGGATGTTGTGAAGGCCAAGACTATAACAGGGTTCAAAAAAGAACTAGATAAATTCATGGAGGATAGGTCTAACAATGGCTATTAGCCAGGATGGGCAGGGATGGTGTCCCTAGCCTCTGTTTGCCAAAAGCTGGGAGTGTGCGACAAGGGATGGATCACTTGATGATTACCTGTTCTGTTCATTCCCTCTGGGGCACCTGGCACTGGCCACTGTCGGAAGACAGGATACTAGGCTAGGTGGACCTTTGGTCTGACCCAGTAGGGCCGTTCTTATAGCAGTGGTGTGGCCTCACCTGGAGTACTATGTCCAGTTTTGGGTGCCATGCTTTAGGAAAGAGATGGACAAATTGGAGAGAGTCCAGAGGAGATCAACAAAAATGATAAAAGGTTTAGAAAACCTGACCTCTGAAGAAAGTTTTTTAAAAAGTGGGCATGTACAGTCTTGAGAAGAGAAGACCTGATAACAGTCTTCGAATATGTCACAGGCTGCTATAAAGAGGACTTGTGTGAATTGTTCTCCATGTCCACTGCAGTTAGGACAAAAAGCAATGGGCTTAATCTGGAGCAAGGGGGATTTAGGTTAGATATGAGGAAAAACATTCTAATGGTAAGAGTGGTTAAGCACTGGAATAGGCTTCCAAGGGAGGTTGTGGAATTCCTCTCCATGGAGGTTTTAAGAACAGGTTGGACAAACACCTGTCAGGGATGGTCTAAGTTTACTTGGTCCTGCCTCAGCCCAGGGGGCTGGACTTTGATCACTTCTCAAGGTCCCTTCCAGCCCGACATTTCTATGATTCTAGCTCAGTGCCCTGACAATAACACTGCTGGAGTTTGTGTATCTTTTCTCCTTTCTCTAATCTTTTTAATATGTCGGGTAGGGCTTGCTTTTTTAATTTAAGTAACACAACATCTATAGGGCCAAGTTGTCAGCCGGGCCTTCAGTGGGCCTCTGTATTTGTTTATTGTAAATGCACTGAAGGTTACCTAGAAGTTTAGGTATCTGATTTGTGGGTACAGTTGTGTATTTAGATGTCTAAGTGATGTTAATTTTGTCTGTATTTAATTGCAGCTTCAGTTTCATACTTGCAATTATCCCCACCTATGGTTTGTGGGAGTTGAAGCAGAGGCCAGCAAAATCAGGCCAATAATGCAGACTACAAGAACATGCTGTCATCTTGAATCAGGCTACATATTGGTGTCTGTGCATTACCGTGGGCTACCTATAGCTGGTTGGTTGCTTCAAGTGAGCAATGCAAATATCCAAACATGCTGCATTCAAGAGCGACTCACAGTGCCAGGGCTTTTCTGGGTGGCATTGCTGACTGCAAGACTCAGGGATGCTGCCTGAAGTTTGGGTCCTTCTCTTAATAAAGTCAATGGCACAAATTTGGGGGTTTAATGCCTATTATTCACTGTTTTTACCATGTTGGCCCCATTTTCAGTGACAAAGGCACTAACCCTAAGCTGCCCGTCTTCTAGCAATGTACCTGAGCACAGATCCAATATGTTTACAGTTGTGTGATCTCTGCTGAGGGCACCACGTCAAGCCAGCCCGATGGGTGTCCTCATGGAACATGAATGAAGGACTAGCAGAGCTACAGGGGGAGGGGAGGTCAGCAGCAGCAGCACTGGTATAAGGGCAAGTCAAGTGAGCTATAAAGGGCAGTCACACATGGAATTCCTGTTGACCCAAGTCATCAGCAATGTAGGGAAAGAGACCAACATCATCAGCCTCCTTTGGAAGCTTGGGAACTCCAGTTCAGACCCTCAGATGGAAATCTGCTGGAAGAAAACATTTCTCTCAGGAGGGATTTTCTACATCCAAACACATCCATCCATCATCTAAACTCAGTGTCTTCCACCACGAAAAGGTTGCTGTCCAGAGCTATGCTTGGTCTTGGCCTGAACAGCCTGTCTACTGTGACCACTCATGCTAATATTGCAGATACCACCATCTTTGGCTTGTTCTTCCCTTTCTGCTGCTGACCACAGAGGAGAGGACAAGAGAGGATTTGGATGGCAGAGCTGATAATAGGGAAGTACAGGAAACAAAGGAAATGTATCTTTGATGTAAGAGGGAGAGTTAAGGAGGTCAAATGATAGAGAGGGCAGGAGCTTCTGAAGAAGGACAGATGTTGGAAGGGGATAGCAAGGAGGCCACATGAGATGAGGTGAGAGACCATTTGCGAGGGTGGCTGAAAGGTCCCGGCAAGTTTTAAAAACAAGGGTGGCCATTTTGAAATCGGTCCTAAAATGTGTGGGGAGCCAGTAGAGGTGCTTGAGGATGGGCTGATAATAGACACACTTCTCTGTAAGGGAGAGAAGGAGAGCAGCAGTATTCTGCATGGGTTGGAGTCTGAAGAGCTGGGACTTGGGGAGATCATAGACAAGGCAATAGGAGACAGTGGAGTGAGTGAGGATTTTAACACAGCCTGGGTCAAGACAATGGCACACAATGTTTTGGAGGGAGTTGTAGGTATTTTTGCATACAAGAAGGAGTAGCCTGCTGAGAGGATGATGACCCCGAGGTTATGGATAGGAGAGAAATGGGAGATCTGAGTCAGGATGGAATTAAAAGCAATCCAGTTCTGCCCGAGGCTGTTCAAGAGAAGCCTTTCTGTTCTTGTGGTGAGGAGTTACCTGAAGGGATGTGAAACGAAACCACAAGTGGATGCGCTAGCCACAGACATCAAAGGGTGGACAGGAAAGAGAAACGAAGGGTCAGATTTTCCAGAGTCCATGAGGGGGAGTGTGTGCACCTAGCGATTGGCACATACCTGAGCAAACCAGGCTGCTGAGACATGCCCTTGAGTCTGCGTGCAAACCAGGCACGTACGCTTTTGAAAATCTGGCCGTAAAGGTGCTGATCAATATGTGTAGGTGAGTATTCTCAGTGGCAGCGGAGGTTAAAGATAGAGGTAAGATGAGTGCCAACATGAAGGCACATAGGAAAGAGTTGGGGTCCAAGAACTGATTGGGACTCCAAGAGGTGTGTTCTTGGCACAGTGGAAGACG
Source organism: Emys orbicularis (assembly GCF_028017835.1). Taxonomy (NCBI): domain Eukaryota; kingdom Metazoa; phylum Chordata; order Testudines; family Emydidae; genus Emys; species Emys orbicularis. Next base: position 212,550,564 of record NC_088685.1, on the reverse strand, counting down.
GGCACTAAGACAGTTCAGAATCAGACATTAGATAGATAGAAGCAGAACAATGACAACAGGAACCACAGTAAGGAACATGGCCCATTGCAGCTGGATGTCAATCCCAGTCCCTCCAAGGGGTGCGGCGACTGGCTATGAGTGGCAGGGCCCCATCCATCAAAGGGGATGCTGACCTCTTCCTCCAGGACTATAGCAAAAACATCCAGCTTCCCTTACTCAATTATCCATCAAATAAGATTGTTCCAAAGTCATCTGCTACCTGGTTTCTTTATTAGTGTGATTGGATGGTTGGGCCATGGGTGATTCCTGGGATGTTGTAGCTGGTACAAGTTTATGGACCTTGATTGCAGCTGCCTGGGTACAGATTCCATGGAATGTCAAAGGTGTGTGTGTGTGTGTGTGTGTGTGTGTGTGTGTGTGTGTGTGTGTGTGTGTGTGTGTGTGTGTGTGTGTGTAGGAATTTTTTGACACTGTGTTTTTTTTCCAGAAATTGCCCACTCATTCAAAAGCAAAACTTCCTGCAGGAATGTGTCCGTTATGACATTTTTGTTTGTTTGTTTTGTAATAAAATTTGAATGTTTAGAAAATCCTGGAATGTTTTGACATTTTCAGAACACTGTTTCGATTTGTATTTTTCCAGTTTGAATTTTTTTTTTCCATGTAAAATGTATGCTTTGTAGGTTTTTAAAAGATTTCAAATCAAAATGAAACCCTTTCAAATGTATAAAAATGAAACATTTTGATTGACCTGAAACAAAAACATGTTTGGATTTTCAGTTTGTGAAAAATTCTGAGATTTTTGCCTTTTTATCCTGATTTGGGATGGGAAAATTTTTCAAAATCTTGAAATATTTTTGCAGGAAGGGAAATCTACTATCCAGTCAGCTCTAATCATGCTGCTTTCACAGGATGGCAACATTGTATACTTCGCTCTGCTTTCTAGATTTTCCTTGCTGTGATAAGAATTATTAGGATGTAGTTGGATCTCCTAACCCTGTAGATATTGAGAGACAGCGTCAATGCCCTTCCCTGTAGATACATCAACTTCTTCTCCATGCTGATGGGGCTTGGATACTGCTTGAATGTTTGAGCTCCTGTGAGATCTGGTGTTTTCCCCAAGCAGTAGATACATACTTGGGCTAGGCCTTAGAATTGGACAGGCTCATCCAGATTTTGGCAAGTGAATCTGCTAGGCCCCGGACAGGATGATCAGGATTTGGGTATCAGAAGGAGATCAGGTGGGTGGCAGCTCTGACTGTCTGATAACTCCCCCATTTCGCTGCTACCAGCGCAGGTTGTCTTTAGGTGTTAGTTTGCTATTACGTTGATATAGCTTATTAATACAGTTGGCCAGAATTGATAAGGCTGTGTCTGTTCTCTTAGGTATCAACCCTCATAATGAGAATCTGAACAGGCTGCTTGCCAGGGCTGGAAAAATCTGCAGTCTCTTCAACCTGTCTTACAATGTAGGTAATGAGTGTACCAGGTCTTTGCTGCCTGCTGTCAGAGGCTTCCCTGCCTTGGCACATTCAGTAGTAGGAAGGTGTCCTTCTGGGAGGGAAGAGCAATGAGTTTGGATTTCCAGGGGTTGCCTAGAGAGGCCTCCTCTGATCAACTGCAGGCAAAACCAGCAAGAGTTGGTCCTCCAGCGCCTAGAAGGGCCAGGAGCAGTTGGAAGCCAATCAGAGTCCAGCAGGCCAGATAAAAAGGAGTAGCTGCTTCTGGTAGGGGCTGTTTCTGGGGGAAGCCAGGATGGGGTGTAGTCAACTGTTTGACTACACTTGTGGTTCGTTCTTAAAAATGTTCAATGGCCAAATAACTGAACTTAGCCAAATTTATTGTCTAACGACAAAGCAGTGCAATATAAAAAAGAGACATACATGCGCTCATTCCAGGAAGCAATTCTTATCTCACGGCATGTTCACCTTACACAGAAGATGTGCTTCAAAGCCTGCGCTCCCCAAACCACTTGTACTTATATTCACAAGTTAGAAAGCACTTTACATGTCACCTAAGATCCAACCCCCCAGTTTGTACCAGTTCCTTAACTTCTTGTTTTGTACCTTTCTTACCTTTGTTTTGGATACTAGCATTCCAGATACTGCTCTGTGAGGGTATCTCCAGGGCAGAATATTAATTTTCCTATCCACTTATGCCAAATGTTCCAGCGTACTGTGGGGTATACCAGTGAACAGCACGGTGGGGAAAATAATGCAATTCAGTTGGCAGAAGTGCCCAACATTCATACATACAATATTCACACCACACGCTTAATCCTTACTAATGCAGTGTATGGCATATGAGTAACATAGACATTGGCTCACAGGGGAAAGAAGACTCTCTCCCTGCCCTAACCCAAGAACTTGACAGCATTTGCCTCAGCTCTCTGTCAGGGACTGTTTGTTAGGAGCTTTAATGCCCAGCTATTTTGAGTTCAGTGTTAATTTGTTTTCTGTAAAACCTGAGGTAAGCCCGTTCCACGGGCACTGGGCTCAGGAGAGCACATGCTGCACACCGACTTTTCCAGGAGTTTATGGCAGAAAAATCCAGTTCCCTTCCCCAAGGTGAAGCCACAGGAGAACTCCACGCTGGCCATCAAAGCAGCACAGGCACCACGGAGCTTTCCTTGCACTGCTCCACTCAGACCCAGCGAGACGGTGGCTTGAACTCAAAGCAGGCAGAGTGTCCACACTTTGTGTGACATTCTGAGGCCATGCCACAAAGTCGGCTGGAGATGATAACAGTGTTATTAGGGCAGGTGAGACAATTGAGCTCCCTGCTGGAAAAGAAATCATGCAGGATCCAGGTGTGCAGGCAGGAAGCCGCTCAGACAGGCCTCTCAATGGCACAAAGCATGCTGCACGTGTGAGGGTCCAGGCAGCAAATCACCAGAACACATGAAGAAGAAGATGATATGCTGGTGATATGTGTGGGCCTTGATTCAGAAATACCGCGCCTGCTTTCCTGCCTTAGTGAAGGAGACCTATAGGGCCAGGTCCTCAGCTGATGTAAATTGGCACAGGTCCTTTTGCCATAGCCTACAATCACTGGTGATGCCCTAAAAATTAATGATACTTTGGACTGATCATGAACTCAGACCATCTCTTTGGGCCAAATTATTTGCTGGTGTAACTTTGGTACAGTTTCATTGACTTCAACAGAGTGGGGATAGTTTGCCCAACTGAGGATCTGGCCTATAAAGGAAAATTTTCAAGGGGACTGCTTAAAATTCCCTTACCCTGTGCATCAGAGCAAGGAAAACTCATTTGCTTGTATTGTCCCAAAGAGCAAACACAAAAGGGGCCTGAGCTAGCTGATAATTTTCTGGTCATTATTCATCTCTAGAATGATGAGCTTCCCTCTTATCCCTAGAAGTGCTCCCTCTGGAATAGATTTAAGTCCCATTTGGTGAGCAATAAGGATCAATTTATGCCACTGCTGTCTCGTTCTCTCTGTTCTGTGGATAAATAGTCCCTTGGCTGCTAGAACTTTGAGTCTGGCTCCTTAGATGAGAACGAAATTCACCTTTTTAATATAACTTTTAAAGAGATGTAAACACAAAGGGCCAAATTTGGGCCAAGAAGATGATCTGCTTTCAGGAGTTCATGATCAATCCAAAGTACCATTAAACTTCCCAGAATCGCCAGAAAGGCTGTGCAATTTCACAGTTTACCAGTAGATGGCACTCTTTCCTTTCCTCTGCAGATCTAAGTTCTCTCTGCATTGCAAATTGGACTCTGGTTTGTCATTGAAACAAGTGTGGAATAAAGCATTTAGATTTAAGGGATTCTTAGATGAACTGTACACAGAGAAGCAGCTCTTAAACATTTTTAAAGGACTATTTTTTTATTAAAACAACAAGGAGTCCGGTGGAACCTGAAAGACTAACAGATTTATTTGGGCATCTGAAGAAGTGGGTTTTTTACCCACGAAAGCTTATGCCCAAATAAATCTGTTAGTCTTTAAAGTGCCACCGGACTCCTCGTTGTTTTTGTGGATACAGACTAACACGGCTACCCCCTGATATTTTTTTATTTAAAGCAATAACGTGGATTCGCCCTACCGCACACTCCTTCCTCTCTGTTCTCAAATAAACTAGAGAAAATTAGAGTGCCTGTTTTATCTGTTTGCTATCTGGGGTAGGATTAGAGTCGTCCTGAGCTCCTCTAAGCTTTGAATCAACAGTGTTTTATTGGTTCATGTCACTGAAGGCTGGCTACAAACGAGCTAAGTAAGACATCAACCCATCCTCTTCTTGAAACGCTCTGTGCGTCAGCTCCCTTGGAAAGCACAGAGACTGGAGTACTTGGTTATACCTTAAAGCAGGGGTGGCCAACCTGAGCCTGAGAAGGAGCCAGAATTTACCAATGTGCATTGCCAAAGAGCCGCAGTAATACATCAGCAGCCCTCCCCATCAGCTCCCCCCCCCCCAGTCCCCAGTGTCTCCCATCCGCCAGCAGCACCGCCGATCAGCACCTAACCCTCCATCCCTGCGCCTCTCGCCCTGTGCTTATGTCAGGACTGTTCCTATGTAGTATTTGTGTTGCCTTAGGCCCAGATCCTGAAAGGTCTTTAGGCTCCTAACTTCCTTGAATTTCAGTGGAGGTTAGGAGCCCAAATACCTTGGAGGATCTGGGCCTTAGTGCCTAGACCGGAGGCCCAGGGCCCTATTGTGGTAGGCCCTGTACATACACAGGGTGAGAGATGGTTCCTGCCCCCAAAGAATTAGGCCCAGATCTTCAAAGGTATTTCAGCTTCCAACTCCCACCTTTGAAGATCTGGGTCTTATGGTCTCAATAGAAGCACAGGGAGGGGAAGACCCAGGTCCTTAGAGGTATTTATGCCTTTGAAGATCTGGGCTGAAGTGACTCAGTCAAGGTCACTGAGCAGGCCAATGGCTGAGCCACTAATAGAACCCACATGTCCTAAGTTCCAATACAGAGCTCTAGCCACTAAATCATACTCTGCCTCCCTGCCCCGGGATGCTGACGTTAGAATGAACCGTGTCCTCCACTGGAAGAACCCAAAGCATTGATTTGTGACCGACACTATCTTACGGTTTTCAGCTTGTGTGAATTGTTTCAAACTCGACCCTGCAAGTTGCTCCTTCGTGGCAGATCCCTGTGCCCTTGGGGAATCCCATTCACTTGGCTGGATCACAGGGTCTGGTCCTCGGCGGCTTGTTCGGTTTTGAATGACATAAAAGGAGCAAATGCCTTGTCCATTTGTCTTCTCCAAATAACAGATGAAAGGCCTGGTCCAAGGATAAGAAAGGCAGGGAGCTAAGGTACTGAAAGTGAAAAGGAAAAGCATCAGCTCTCTGGTGTTGAGGCAGTCATCCCATAGTATATTGCAGTCCTATCGGTTAACAGGGAGAAGATATGAGAAATGGAGGTGTAGGGAGGCTTGTATTGATATCAATGGGTGCAAGATTCGGCACTCAAAGTGTGCCATGGGGCAGCACAGGGTGGGGGAAAGAGGAATGCAGAGGAAAATGATGTTTTATGGTAGATCTTTACCACCCAAGCTGAGCTAGCACGTAAGCATACAGGGTTAGGTCCTGAGGTTTTGATGTCTTAAAGCCACCTCAACCAGCTCCCTGGGGATTGCACTTGCATGGTAATAGCCTCCTCTGACATGCAGCTGGTGGAGTTGGCTCCCTGTTGGCTTTCTCACTGGGTTCGGTACTGCAGAGAGGCATGTATCATAGCTATATTTTTGGACTGCAAGCTCTCTAGGGAAGTGACTTTCCTTTCCTTTAGGCCAGATCCTTAGCTGGTGTAAATAGACAGAGCTCCATTGGTTTACATGAGCTGAGGAGTTGATTGATTGTACTCTGTAGGGACGGAACACATTTCAGGTGCTTAGCCCTTCTATGCCTGGTCTACCCATGAAATGTAGATTGATTTAGCTACGGTGAATGCCACAGTTACGCTGACCTCAGCCTCGGTGTAGATGCAGCCAGGTCAAAGGAAGAATTCGTCCATCAACTTGGCCACCTCTCGTCAAGGCAGTGGAGTTCCTACATTGATGGAAAAATCCCTTCTGGCGATGTAGGAATTTATCTACACTATGGGCGTTAGAGCCGCATAGGTGTATCCCCAAAGCTGTGCCATGGTAGTGCCTGTAGTGTAGACTGACCCTAATAATGGTAACGTCTGCTCTGCACAGAGAGAGGGAATTCTCTGGCCTGGAACATACCCTAGTGTCAGACTCAGCAGAGGTAGTTGTGGTGGAGTCAGTGGCTCCCATTCCAACCGCATTTACACATGTGCATCCCCCAGTGAAGGCAATGGAAACTGTGTGGAATTAGATCCTGAGTCTTTTTCCTGCCTCAGCATTTCTTTCTGGAGAATGCATCAGCTATTCACTAGTCACATAGTATCTCTGTAGTTAGACCCTATGTGCCTCACTTAACCAGTTCTCCTCTGCTGGAAGAGGATGGTGATCACATTTAATCAAAGTATATGGAGAGATACCTATCTTATAGAACTGGAAGGGACCTGAAAGGTCATTGAGTCCAGCCCCCTGCCTTCACTAGCAGGACCAAGTACTGATTTTTGCCCCAGATCCCTAAGTGGCCCCCTCAAGGATTGAACTCACAACCCTGGGTTTAGCAGGCCAATGCTCAAACCACTGAGCTTGCTGTCTTCTTGATTTGGCTTAAAATAACTGGCAGGCAGCTTTCTTCTGCACCAGAAACACCAGACTCCTTAGCAGCCATGTCTTCAGGCGACCCAGACGAGGGCGGTCTAGCCTAGTGGTCGGAGCCAGCGTTAGGAACCGAGCACTAGGGTCAGAGCAGTTGTCAGTAGCCGGAAGCTGGAGCCAAAGGTCAAGCCAGAGGTCAGGAGCTAGATACCGGAGCTGAGGTCAGAAGTCAGAACCCAGGGTCACACCAGAGGACAGGAACTGGAGTGAGCAGGGTAGCAGCTCAAGGCAGGGGCAGCAGGAAGGAGGTAATGCAGGAGCCGGCACGGAGGTGGGCATGAGCACTGAGCAGCCGGCGAGCTCCTGCTGCTGGCTTAAGAGCCAGCCTACTGGCCCCTCCAGCCAATCGGGCAGCCTGCTGCCGGCCAGCTGTACTGCCTGGAGACTGGCTTTGATGCAGGGCCCGATTCCTGACAGTTCTCAGGTTAGGTCACAGCTGTAAAGAGTCAAAATGGCTAATGTGATGCTGACCACAACTTTGCAAGGCAGCGTTGACCAGGACAAGTCACGTTCAGCACGGTGTCAGCTAATCATGGTTCACATCTGACCTTGGTAGGCTTTAACCATGATCCTGCTCTCATCCTGTCACACTCCACCTAGTGCTCTCTTGCTTTGCTTCTGCAAAGAGCCTCCCAAACATGTCTTTTTATCCCACCAGGCAAGAACGGCATATGCCCAAAGTCCAAGCTGCCCTGGCGTTATTTTCCTCAGCCTGAGCTTGCTTTCAGTCCCCTGTCTTGAGAGCTCTCTCTTGCGGATGGCACGGGGTCATGGACGCTCTTGGCGAAGATCTCCTGCAGGTAGATCACTTTTTAGATGGAGGAGACACAATGGTTTTTAAAAATACTAGCTCAGTGACTGGCCCAAAGTCGCTGCTCTAATCTAATCCCTGGCCAATCTCCAGTGTCCCTGGCCTCTCTCTGTGAAGGGATCAGATTCTGGATCTGAAGCAGCCATGTTTCTGGCCTGCTGGGTGAAGCAGCAGCGTGTTGTAAGAAGGGGAGTTTCCACATGGATTGGAAACATATATATCTTTGAAGATGACTCCTCTCGTTCCAGGCTTTTTCCCAGGCTTGCCCAGCAGTGCGTCCCTACCTAGTGTTCCCTCAATGATAATATTACAGCCAGAAGTCTGCCCCCATCCCTCACCTGTGTGAGTGCCAGACCATCCCCACAATCTGCCAGCCGAGGAAGCGATAAAACAGCATGTTTGCTCTTCTCTCTCTTTGTTTGAACAGCAGGGAGGTTTGGCCAGGGGTCCCCCTCGCTTGCTGCATGTCCTCCAAAGTTTCCAAGCAAAGAAACAGGGAGGTTTATTTTAACTATTTTTGCGCTCGGCATTTTTGGATTTCATTTTATTCCCAAAATGTAGGTGAACAAAAGCCTCTTAAATAATTTAGAAAAAAAATCATATTGCAAATAAGATGTTTACTGAAGATTATCTGTAATTAACCAGTAACACCAAAGGCACAATCAAGAAAAAAAAAAACCACTGCTCCAAATCAATCAATAAAATCAGACCAGGAGCTGTGCATTTCATGCTGTATAGGGCCAGATCTTCAAATTAGCATAGTGCTATAGAAGACAACAGAGCTATACTGCTTTACACAAGCTGGGGATTTGGCCCATTTTCAGTGCAGGAGAAGAAACCCGATATTCTGAAAAAACCCCACCTGGTTCACACTGCAAATAGTGTTATGGAGAAATTTGGGAAAGGAGACTGGAAAAAATAGAGGAATGGAAAGAAAAAAGAGGCAAGGAATAGAAGGAAAAAAATGATGCCTGAGACGCTCACTCAACCGTGGGCAAAAGTTGAACAAATAGCCTCAGTTTTGTATGTGTGACTGCAGGGAGATCATGTCTAATCTCTTCCCACCTTCGCTTTCCCCACCTCCAGGTCACACGGCTGCAACTCACCCCCTGAGGAGGTAGGTAACGGCAGGGCCGGCTCCAGGCACCAGCTTAACAAGCAGGTGCTTGGGGCGGCCAAGGGAGAGGGGCGGCACCTGCGGCAATTCGGGGGCGGCAGGTCCCTCGCTCCCTCTAGGAGCGAAGGACCTGCCGCCAAACTGCCGCCGCCGATAGCGGCTTTTTTTTTTTTTTTCCAATTGCCGCCGCCGATCGCAATCGCGGCTTTTTTTTTTTTTTTTTGCTTGGGGCGGCAGAAATGCTGGAGCCGGCCCTGGGTAACGGACACATGGAGAGTCCCCCTTGTGCAACACACTATATCCACCTAGCAAGCAAGAAACACGAGGAGAAAACAGCCCGTCACTGGATCCAATGTAAAGTCACAGCCCTAGCCCGATACTGGGACTGGCTCCACCGAGGCAGCCCCACGTCTCCACATGGAACTCACTGTGGGATCTGGACCCTAGACCGGGGCAACTAAAAATACTGCAGTGAAAACATGAGACAAAGAGCTCCCTAGTTCATAAAGGGCCAAGCTCCCATTTATACGAAGGCCCGGATCCCAAAGGCATTGAGCAAAGCAGTGGCAGTGAGATGGCTAAATACCTTTGAGGATCCGGGCCTTGGATTAAATTCCACTGCTCTGGGAATGAACTACCGGCCTCATTGGAAGTTTTGTAATTGATTCCCAGGAAGCCAGAATTTCACTCTATCAATGAAAAGAGGCCTTGAAGTGGGGGTGGAGGTGAATATAATGTACTTGTACATTAAGGCCCTTTTACAGTCAGAGAGGTGTAAAGACCCCTTATTGTATATGAAAATCAGGTCCAAAATGTATATAAAATCCAGTCTAGTTTTTTTCCCCTCCTGTAACTTTTTTTTAATTGTACAAACACCCTCCTGTGACACAATAAACCCATCTGGAGTATAAAGTCAATTGAACCTTGACAGCCGCTCCTAAGGAGCGCAGTATTAACATTCAGCTATTGGTGCTGAATGTGTCTCATTAAATAGAATAGTGAGTTTTACTTCACATTAAATAACCTCTTGGTCTGTGCATATAAGAAATCCAGTGCAGTTGTTTCCTCAATAAGATGTTCTTACTTCGTTTTTCTATTACTGTTATCAGAGAGGATCAAAACAGACAGATGCATTTACTGTTTTCCATCAAAAGATAATAAAAAGAAACAGTTTATAAAATCAGATTATATGAAAAATTGCCTAATGATTATAATTTCTAAACCCATTGCTGAATAATGATGCATTCAAGAGTTGTCATCGTATGATGAAAGAACCCTAATATGAAAGATTTTCCCTATGAAGAATGACTACAGATGAATTGCACAGAGATACAATCCTCCGATAAAGAACAATAAGAGCCTCTAGAACACTTAATAATAGACTACTCAGGATGAATTGAGTATTGCAATAAAAGCCCATAAATTAAAAAGTTTCAAAATGATTTCTGATAAAAGACAAGCCAAGGTGAAATAAAAAAAAAAATAAATCCTTGAAATCAACAGATATGCTTGCGACAGTATGCTAAGTGATAGAAAATACACGTTATAAATTCCAAATAATTGATTTAAAAAAGAATACTATCACATCATAGAAACTGAAAGCTTTTGCCTGGCAAATCTTTTATATAATTCAACTGACTGTATCTTCAGGCATGTGGTGAATACTTATGAAAATACCTTTCGCGGGGCTGTCAGCTATCGGGGCACGGTTATTCGGCTCTTGAACAGACAGGGCCAACGCCTGTTCCTGTGGCTCTCTGGAGGTGAAGCCTGGTCACGGCTCGGCAAGTTAGCCAGGATCCAAGAGATAAGAAAATCCTGGAGTGACACCTCCCCAGAGGCAGAGTCTGAAGTTTCCTCTAGACTAGTCCAGTTTCTTCACTGCCTTATATGGAGATAGTCCCTCTCCTGATGTTCCTGAGTGAGAGTGGAGCCTCCTGGGCTACTGGACAGTTGGGGACAGCATGAGAAGACCAACAAGCCAACACCAGCACAGCTGGTAGCTCCAAAGGTGCCCGTTGTCCTGAAGACATATATCCCTCACAGGAAAAGGGAATGTAGGGGGACAACAGCAGTGTCTTCCAGGACCACTCACCCCCTGCACGTTGACTTTGAGGGCTTGCACTGAGCCCTGGACTCCACCTCTCCCCTCTGAATGGATGTGCCTTCAGGGGGCCCCAAAAGATTCATTTACAAATAGGTTCTATTGCCTTCTGCAGAATTGCTCTCCAACTGAGAAGCCTTTTAATATGCCACCAGGTGGGGGCTCACTCAGAGTCCCTTGTGCAACGTATTTGGATTCCGCAGCACCGGGGGCCTGCTGAGTTTGAATGACAAGTGGCAACGGCATGGCAAAACACTCCAGGTCTGGCTCTGGAGGTGTCCGTCATGGGGCGACATCACCGTGTGCATGACACGCGGGTAAATCAGGCTGACCTTCTCATTCTAAGCGATACTGATGGCCAAGTTCTTATTTATTACTTTCTGTTACTTTTCCCAGCTGGGGATATTAAAGATATTGGGTGAAATCCAGTAAGCCTCCAAAGTAGCTTGAATCACCAGCCTGGGAGGAGGCATATGGGACATATGCTGTCGTGAAAGGATGAATACAATGTCCACCCCAGCCAGACCTGCCCATTTTGTCAGCTGTGCTGGCTTCAGGCATCTCCTGGGTTGGTAGCTTGTGATAATGTGCCCCTGCCCCAGGTGGGCTTTCCAATGCTGGAGGTCAATGGTTGGGTCCTAGGAGGAGTCAATCAGGCCTGTAGATCTTGTTAAATTTGGCTCATAACAATAATGTCCATGAACTCACTGATTCTCCACCATAGAAAGCCCATGGGCAACAGCATCTCACCATTCATTCAAAAGCCACGTGTGACAAGCCGCATCGGGTATGTCTACACTGCAGCTGGGAGTGTCTCCCCCAGCCCGGATAGACAGACTCACACTAGCTTTGCTCCAGCAGTGTGGACATTGCGGCACGGGCAGTGGCTTTGGCTAGCCACTCGAGCTTGGACCTGGGCCAATGCTTTGGACTCTGGTTGCTAGCCTCAGCCGCCACCCATGTCACCATGTCCACACTGCTATTTTTAGCGTGCTACCTCGAATGAAGCTAACACAAGTCTGTCTACCTTAGCTGGGGGGTTTGCTCCCAGCTGCAGTGTAGACGTACTCATAGTAGTCACACCGGAGGTATCCATTTGAGATCAGCTGAGGAGTTCATGCTACAGAATGTGGTGCAGAACAACACTGCTAGCAACAGAAGAGGAAAAAAAACATACCTATTATTTATATTACAGTAGTCGTTAGAGGCCCCAACTGTTCTAAACCCTGAGCAAACAGAGGCTAAGGCCATGTCTACGCTACAAAATTAAGCCAACCTAACTTACGTTGGCATACAGCCACCACAGTAATGACATTGTTCACCCTTGTGTTGGCGGTGCACGGCCTCCCCAGCAGCGCTTGTATCGATTGTACTGTCAGTGTGGGGCATTGTGGGATGGCTCCTGAAAGCCAGTAACAGTCGACGTAAGCCACACTGACACCGCATCGACCTAATTACATCACCCTTGACTCTACACTGCTCGTGGAGGTGGAGTTATTAAGTCGGTGGAGTGAGGCAGTTACTTTGGCGGGAGCTAAATTTAAGTGTAGACGCTTCCATAGCTAGGTCAACATAAGCTGCCTTACGTCGGCCAAACTCTGCAGTGTAGACCAGACCTAAGAAACAATCCCAGCGCCAAAGAGTTTACGATCTAAGTATATGTAAGGTGGAGGACGGGAGCGTTCTTATCCCCATTTTGCAGATGGGGAAATAAGGCACAGAGAAAGATGAAGTGACTTGTCCAAGGTCATACAAGGAGTTAGTAGCAGAGCTTGGACTTGTACCCACCTCTCCTGAGTGCCAGGTTTTAACCACAAGACTACCCACCTTCTGCTGCTTCAGTTTTGGCTATTAAGTTTTCCAGAAGGTAGGTAAAAGATGTTTTTTAAATAGTCAAACTGGGATGAAATGCAGATCGCTGTGTTTAAAGGAGCTGGTTTTGCTCAGGGCTGAGCAGGGAACTGAAATGATTTATTATAAGCTGTAACAGAATATATTATTCATATTAGAGGCATGGGAAAGGCCTTTGATATGTATCTGAAAACGCTTCGAACCCATAAAAGAGATAAATTTTGTATGAATAGTGGCGCAGAGAGTACAGATGAAACTCCCCGACACATCCTTGTATCACCTAATAAAATGTAGGGCTACTGTGCTTACACAATCCATGCATTAATTTCACTTAAAAGAGAAATTCATTAACATATCTGCAAATGATGCTAGTCCATCCAACCCAGGCTTTTAAGGCATAGTATGATGCTTTAATTTTCTCTTGATGCCTACTGCAGCCTGGATTTATTTGAATCTGGATCCCTAACTCCCTCACGTGACTCCCCACAGACTTAAAGACCACCCTTTTTTGACCTAAAATATCCTTGCTCCTCAATGAAAAGCTCGCAAGGCTGCAATTTTCGGTTTGGTTCATTCCCACCCTTTCAGCTGGCATTTAGCACCTGTCTTTCTTCCACAGCCAGCCAGGGCTCCAGGAATTCAGAGGTTCTTCTGTTTGCTCAAAGAAACACACTTAGATTTTCACATTAGAAGCCTGCAGACATTTCTTCCTCCTTTGCTTCTGAATCTTTGCTAGCCCTTAACCGGGAGCTCAATAGACGAAAAGAAGCCAGGCTATAAAACAATAGGACGTACAGTTGGCAGATCTTCAGTAGGTATAAATCTGTGATACTCCACTGATTTCAGTGAGACCACACTGATTTACTCCATGCCAGGATCCGGCCACGTGAGGTTCAAGTCATTCTGAAATTAGGCAAAACAAGTTCACCAATTCCTAATTAACAATAAAGCCCCAAATTCTATGGGTTATTGAGTGAACAACGGGATTTGTCAAGCACGCCTCTTGTTCTGCACCATACTGAATTGTTACTTCCTGGCTAGGTCTCCTGCTAATGGTTTTGTTTGCTGTAATAGAGAGACATCCGAGTGCTCAGTACAACTGCATACCAAACAATAACAATAAAGTCTCCCACTAAAGGGCGGCAATTAAAGCATTCATTATTAATTGCACTAATTAACCGCAGACACAAACCAGCTGGTAAAGCAGCCATAGCACAACTGGCGAAAACCAGTCCCCTTTCGTATTTAACTAGGCTGCCATGGCATAGCTCACAAATGGTGACGCTGGTCGCCTTGCCTGACAAGGGACTTCCCCGTGTACGGGCTCGGCTCCTGGGGCGTAGGATGGCTGCTTCGCCCAGCACCACTGGCAGATTGTGGCCTCTGAAGCCAGCCCGGAGAGGATCACCTTAGTGTAAGGGAATCCTTCTAGGGGCAGAGATATGGCATAGTTATTCCTACATCACCCCCTTCCCTGCTGCCAGCATCGGAGCATGGGCAGGTCTTCCCTATACCCAATCAATCCCCAGCTGCCTATCAACCTCTTTGGGCCATTGGTAGAAGGTGTAATCTAGAGCAGCCTCCAGGTTGGTAGACAGTGTAATTTACAATCTTCAAGCTGCTCTAAATTATCCTGGAGATGAGTCCAGCACATATCCATCCTGGGTTCAGGGGAGCACACAGCTGACCTTGACACCCCTTATCCCAAACTGTGCTGCACATTCTTTTGCTATACTCGAGATCTGGGCCATGATCTACCCACCAGGAGACTGTTTCCATGGACAATCTTCCGTAGCAACATTGGAGCTGCCTAGTTACTGGGTCATCTCTGGAAAGCACTGCAAACCAAGCTGGTAAACCAAGTGCCAGCTCTGGCTAAGGCCGCTGGCACTAGGTAAGAACTGACAAACTCACAGCTGGAAACCAAACCAGCTCACCTGTCTGGTAGTTTTGTTCAAAACAGGGCCGATAAAAATGTATTTAGTGTTTAGACTCTGTGAATGGCTTGTAAGTTGCTGCTATGCATTGATCTCCCGTGTAACGGCTGCGTTCCGTGCTATAAGGAAATACGCATGTTTTGCTGTAGAACTTTGAAATGTTTGCTCTGAACTTGTGAACCCAGGCTTGGGAATCGTCCCTTCCCCCACTGGCCCTCCGGCAGGACTATCAAAAATTAAGTGGGCCATCCTAAGACAAAAGCTTTGTTAATTGCCCCATCCATTCTGGGAGAAGCACGTGCAGAAGGCCTCATCCCATTGGTGTTTGGATGCTGGAAGAGGGAAATAAAAATAGTTGACATGAAGATTTTTCATCTCTTTGCTGTTTGCACTCTCACAGGGCCAGAGACAATAAACTAAAGCAGAGGTGCCCAGGGGTTACCCCTGGCTCTTCCCTGGAAGACATTTTGAAGTGACAGATTACTACATCTGTGTCATCTTTACGAATCAGACACGGTAACTTGTTTGTGTGTGTATGTTTGCTTGCTTTAACTGGTAAATACTCTTTTATTTCTTTTTCCTAGTTAATAAACTTTTTAATAGTTTATTGCAGGATTGGCTACAGGTGTTGTCTTTGGTAGAAGATCTAGGATACCAATTGATCTAGGGTAAGTGACTGGACCCTTGGGGCCAGAAGCAACCTGAATAGTGTGTGATTTTTGGTGTAAGTGGCCATTTATCACTAAGTCCAACTTGCCTGGGTGGCAAGATAGACAGGAAAGCCCAGGAGCTCTGTGGTAAGACTAGTGCAGAGATCCAGGAGTTCATACTTGTTACTGGCTTGGTGAAATCTAATTATAGAACACCCCATCAGTGTGGGGCGTCTGCCCTGTTCTTGACAGTCTGCCCTGAGGGAGGCACTCACGGTTGTGGGCCACTCCAGACAGCATGACAAGAACTTTGAAAATGAGCAGTGCTGTATTATTATTGTAATTGATGATAACGGTGCTGAGGAAGGAATTGTCCATGGACCAAGACATCAGATAAGGTAACAGGCCACTACCAATCCTCCCAATGCAAGAAGACACCACCCGGTTAAGGGAAAGACAATTTTAGGATGATGAGCAAGGCTTAGAGATAGGGATCCATAAATCTGGATAGTTCTCATAAGTATCCACTCTCCTGGATGCTTTTCTGTAGGGACCGCTGAGCCGTTAGAGGTTTCCACATCCACACTTTTCTACGTCTTTTCCCATCGCTGAATGGTTTACTGGACAGGTAGGTTTGCAACGTTGAAACTGGCTATCTGCACGCTCCTGGACGTAGTTTTGCTAAGGGAGGAGGTTTGTCGAGTGAGCTTAGATGTGGATTTGCTGTAGTAATGCTGTGTTTGTATGTTCTTTTTATTTTAGTGCCCCGTAACACGAGACACAGGGCAAGAATTAATTAGAGTATCGTTTCGGTATGGAAGTCACAGGGGAAAGCGTCAAATGCTCCCTATTTCCATAGGCCATAAATCCCAACCTTGTTGCAGCCCAGTTCTCGTTGGTATGATCCCGAACAATAGCAGCACCCAACTGTTCTTTATACAAGAAATCAGCTGAACCCATTTAATGAAAAATAACTTTATTTCTCGGGGAACTAGCAGGATCCTTGAGCAGCTCTCAGTAGCCTTGCAAAGTGCCCTATTCAACACATGGTAAGCTGTGGGCTAGAGATCAAGCCAGGTGGCGCTTGACCTGCAAGGAGGCTATGTCGCTTTGGGATACGCATGATGATGATGAAGCTGTGAGCATAAACCCCAATGCTCCCCCTCCAGTGGAGGAGTCGGGTGCAGGGAACTTTCCACAGAAGAGAAATAATCAACACTCTGGAATTCGATGGACTCTTCCGCAGACTGGAACTTACTTAAGAACTAGCATTGGCCCTGCATTCTCCTCCCTATAACTGTCCCACCAGTATAAACAAACTCAGAGACATTCATTCCCAAACGGACTCTACCAATGGGCTACTGGAGCTACTGGCGGCAATGGCAGGATATAATCCAGGTTTATCATTCTGATAGACAGCCAGGATGTACCGCACCTGAGCGGGTGCTAACCATTGGATCCTCCAGGAGGAATGGTTCCTGCACAGGGCCTCTGAAGGTGGATTTATTTACCTCTCCTCATAGTCATCAGCTGTTGCAATTCCACAATGGACACGTAGCTCCACAGACTGATGGGATAGAACCCTTCAGATTCCCCCCTCGCTTGCCGGGAGCTCAGAAATGACAGTGCTGCTCAGACGCCAGAAGTCAAAATTGGCTGTTGCCTCCAGTTGTCTCCCCTGTTGCCCCCATTCTCCTTCTGTAGCTTTTGATCAGGGTCTTGGTTCCTGCTGAGAACCAGGGTGGCTGCGGCCAGGTTCTTAAGCTTATGCCTAACTTTCAACTTTAACATTAAGTCAACAGAACTGCTCCTGTTTAGGGCCCCTAGGTTAATCAAGGTCTGGATGTCTATACAACCACCGTTCATTCCATGGGCAGCAGCTTCTAGCATCACAATGGCAGGCTCTAGAGAAGAAGTGAGGGTTTCGCTCCTCTAATGCAGCCCAGCATGGGCAGAACACATCCAACCAGCACCTCCTAGCAGCACTTCAGCCTCTCCACAGCTGTAACTGCTTGCTCTGTACTCTCCATTGTGTGCAAGCTGCTCTCTTAAAATAGATCTTTTTTTTTAACTCTCTTCCACTTTTGACCTTTCCCATTTTGCAAACCTCGGATCGGGTCTTGCAACCCCATTTAAAGCCACTGGAAAACTCCCACTGTCTTCAATGGGCCTGACTAGCAGAGACAGCCTCCAATTTTGTACCCAGAAATCAGTTGGTTAGGGCTTGATCGTTTGCACCCACAATTAATTGCAGGAGCAATTATCTGTGCAGGCAAAACTGAGCCCACAAAATTGAAGGGCAGGTTGGGGCCCTTTGAAAAATCAAGCCTGATGGCGGATCAGGCCAATTCCATTTTGTCTCCTTGCCACTTGAAAGTCATTGAAATTAACTTCGCTGATTGGTTTGGCAATGCATTCAGTCGATGTTGCCAAAAACATTTGTTTGTGCATCAGCATTACTCCTATTGTCTCAGCACAGCTGCGGAACCAGCATTAACAGGGGAAAGGCAGCCCCGTAGACAGTGATTCAGGCATTCTAGGTTCAATTCCTGCCTCTGCCATTAGGGTGACCAGACAGCAAGTGTGAAAAATCAGGACATGGGGTGGGGGGTAATAGGAGCCTATATAAGAAAAAGACCCAAAAATCGGGACTGTCCCTATAACATCGGGACATCTGGTCACCCTATCTGCCATGGACTTCCTGTGTGACCTTGCACAAGTCACTTAATTGTGCCTTGCCTCAGTTTCCCATCTGTAAAATGAGGGTAGTAATATTTCCTTTCTTCCACTAAACTGTCATCTTTTTAGAGACTGCCTCTTTTTATGTGTTTCTACAGAGCCTAGCACAGTCTTGTTAGGGGTCTCTAACCCCTACCGTAATAATAATAACAATTAATTAATAAATCAACTGTTATCAAACTATCAGGACCGTGGCATGTTTTGTTTTTGTAGGATCTAAACCCCATTTTTAAAAAATGCCCAGCAAGTGACAGATACATTTGAAAAGAAAAAAAAAACCCCAAACTTGTGTAGGTCTTCAAAATCCAGAGCATAATCTATAAAAGATCCAGTCGATCAAATTTTAGATCTAAAGCCCTTTGTGTCTCTTTTCATGACGTGACCATGGGAGTCTAGGTTGGATATTAGGAAACACTATTTCACTAGGAGGGTGGTGAAGCACTGGAATGCGTTACCTAGGGAGGTGGTGGAGTCTCCTTCCTTGGAGGTTTTTAAGGCCCAGCTTGACAAAGCCCTGGCTGGGATGATTTAGTTGGGAATTGGTCCTGCTTTGAGCAGGGGGTTGGACTAGATGACCTCCTGAGGTCCCTTCCAACCCTGATATTCTATGATTCTATGATTCTATGACCACTGCATTGCATGTGAGGGTAAAACTCTGTTTTATTTGTCAATGAGATTCTGAATTAAATGAGTGGGGAAGTGTTTTCTTTTCCTTTCTCCCCTCCCCCAGAAGAATTTATTATCTCAAAGACACCTCTTTACTTAAGTGCTTCTGCACTATGCTGCTACCTTTGTTGGTTTCTGAGCAACCAGCAGAGTGCTAGCTAGGGAGCAATGAAGCATGGAACAAATGGAAAGTCAACAAGAAGACCAGAGAGTCTATAACATTTTTGCTCTGAATTTTCTGCATTTTTACCTGCGCCACTGGCTATAATTCAGCTGATAAAGTACATCTGTAAATCTGTAACCACCAGACTCTCCTCCTTTCCCCAACTCTGAATCCAAGTGTCCTGCCAAAAAAATCACTTGTTCATCCATAGGAGAAAGAACTTTCTAAACATGATGGTGGCCACAGAGTGCTATTTTCTGGCGGGTAAACAGCTTTGCCATCTCCCATGTCTCTCAGTGCACCTAGTTAGCTAAGAGGTTGGCATTGAGTTTATATTGCTGATGAGTCTCATTGGAGTAATTTCAGAAGAGGGGAATGTTTGAAGCTTTGTGTTAGGTAGAATTTTTGTGTTTTCTTATTTGTGGATTGTTTTAAGTGTGTGTGTGTGTGTGTGTGTGTGTGTGTGTGTGTGTGTGTGTGTGTGTGTGTGTGTGTGTGTGTGTGTGTGTGCGTGTGTGTGAGGAGGAGGGTTTTTTGGTGGGATTTAGAAGTTATTTGTGGTGGTTTTTTCCTTTTTTGTTGGGCCCCATTCTGGCAAAAATGTAGGCACATGCTTAATGTTATGCACAGTGGGTGAAAATCCTGGTTTCATTGAAAATGATAGCAAAACACTCATCGATTGCAACAGAGCCAAGAATCCATCCAGTGATGTCCATGGTGTGAACTCAAAGTGCATAAAGTTAAGCATGTTTGTGAGTCTTTGTAGGATCAGAGTCTTGGTTTGTACAGGGGAAAAATATTTTCCCCTCTTTCAATATATTTTACGGTATGTTTAAGGATGGGCGCTTTAGGGCTTTTCCTCACACATTTTTAGTTGCTTTGTCACTTTTACATTGCAGTAATAATTAATTATATTGTGCTTGAGTTATTTACATATTTTTCCTAGCCACAGCAAACAGAGAGAGAGATGGGAGTATTGCAGATGGCTCAGGTCATGTCTACACGGGGACTCTAAGAAAACTATTCCCAGTTAACAAAGGTGTGAAATTAAACCAAATTAGCTAAAGCAGATTAAACACCTATATGGACATTCTCATTTGAAATAAAAGAGGCCTTAATTCAGTTTAGCTTAATTCACTTCAGCCAGGTCTACACTAAAAAGTTAGATCAACCCAGCTACGTCACTCAGGGATGTGAAATATCCACCACCCTCAGCAACGAAGTAAGCCAACCAAACCCCCGGCGTAGACAGCACTAGGTTGACAGATGAATTCTTCCATCAGTCTAGCTACCACCTCTCTGGGAGATGGATTAACTACTGCAATGGGAGAACCCCTCCCACCACAGTAGTGAGTGACTACACAGAAGTGCTACAGCAACACGGATGCTGTGTGTTAAGTGTAAACATAGCCTTACAAAGTGAATTATATCAGATTAGTAACACCTGTACATTTGCCTGTGTAGACAAGTCCTCAGTGATATTTTGCAAGCTTCCTTTCCCAATACACCTTAAAAATCCCAATGTAATGCCACCAGCGATTACCTCTTAAATCTTAGCAGATAATGTGCTGGACACAATGTGTTTGTGGCATGCAGCTTTAGGAGTGAAGATGATGCTAATTTGCAGCTAAACTCCAGGTAGAATTCTCTGTAGGGACTCCTTGTACCGGTACATGCTGTCTGGGAAAATAATACTAGTTTTTGCCTTTTAAGGTCTCAAGTGCATTTATTTGTTTCTTTTGTTTTCTAAAAGATGATCGGAGGCTAAAATTCTGCTCTCTGCCGCGTCGTTGTGAATCTGAAGTAACTTCAGTGAGATTACTCCACATTTGCTCCAGTAACCAAGAGCAGACATGAATCCTGGAGTTTTGTTTTGCACAGCTGGCCCAAACGGATCCCGACCTGAGTCCTTGTAACTGAAGGACAGCAAAAGACGCGGCAGAAGAGTGCTTTCCAAACATACACTTCATTCAGTTCAACTTTGGTCAGTTTCCTTCTCCAAATCAAAAGTTATTTGAAACTGCCAGCCACAAAAGGGTCTCGTCTTGCAAAAATCTGTGTGTTTCCAAGTAACCTTTCGTATAAAAGGAAAAAAAGCCAGGTCAGATAAGAATATTATAATTGTCCTTTCTGGCTTTAGTGCCTTGCATGGTGTCAAGTATCAGGGGTAGCCATGTTAGTCTATCCACAAAAACAACAAGGAGTCCGGAGGCACCTTAAAGACTAACAGATTTATTTGGGCATATCAGATGCATCTGAAGAAGGGAGTTTTTTTCCCCATGAAAGCTTATGCCCAAATAAATGTTAGTCTTTAAGGTGCCACTGGACTCCTTGTTCTTTCTGGCTTTAAAATCTGTGAATCTATGTCTTCGTCTTTCAACAGATTTGGGGACTTGGCAGTAATTTTTGGTACAGCTGGAGAAAAACTCTGTTATCCGGAGTCGATTTCTCATACCATTCCAGCCAGATGAATAAAGTTTGTCTGTCCAGAGAATCTCTTTTTAAAGAATAAAAGAGAGCCCATCTTCTCACCTCTTGTGTAAAGCTGTGTTTGCTAGCCTTTTAGGGGTGGAACTGCAACCATCTGCCACAAGGTGTCGCTAGAGATTGTTGTATTTTCCCCAGGCTGCAGTATATTGTTCAGTGGCTCTTAGTTGAGCATTAAATCTGCTCTTAGCATCCCGCTCACCTGGCCATCAAGACACAAATGTGCCATGGGGAGGGCCCAAAGCGAGGGACACCATTTAAACAGCAAGTAGCTTCAAGTTCAGTGGGCTGGGGCTGGCACTTTCAGCTGCGATGCATCTCTGAAGTTTCCTCCATTCCCTGCTCTCCACTGTGGCCCCCACTCCCACCCTGCTCCCCGTTTTCCGTAACCCCTCGGGCTCCCCCAGCCTTGGCAGAAGATATGAAGGGCCTGGTAGAGTCTTCACTAGCATCATCACTCTGGATCCTCACAAGTCCTGGCCCGGCAGCTCTGCCACCCGTTGCTCTGAGCGCGGACAGATTCAGAAAAGGGAAGCGCCCTGGACTAGCACAGGCTCAGCTGGGCCCAGAACTCTCCTGTAAAAGCAGCGAAGGCGTCTTGGTCTGAGGCACAGAAGCAGGAACTCACTTCCATCTTCTCCTCTTGGCTTGCCATTTCACCTTCTGCACATCTCTTTCCTCCTTCTTATGCCAGCTCCTTTTCCCTTCTCCTCTCCTCTCTCCCCTCAGTCCCCTCCTTGCTTCTCCTTCTTCACCCTTCCTGTCTCCACTCTCCTTCTCCTCTGTTGGCCTCCTGACATTCTCTCTCTCCATTCCTGCCGTCACCCCATCTCTTCTTTCCCACCACCATTGCAATCTATGGCTGTCCTTTTCTCAGAAGGGATGAGTGGACTGAGAGCTTGGGTCTATTCCTGCCTCTGCCACTGCCATGCTGCGTGACCTTGGGCAAGTCACTTCATCCCACTCCCATGCTTGTCTATTTCAAGTCTCCTTAGACCCTTGTCAAAGCAATTTGGGGCACCATACAGCACACTGGGGCCCCTGGCTCAGCTGGGGCCAGTAGATGCAGTTGTGATACTAGTCATAAAATAAATGATGTTACAATTTGGTTTTAGAGGCGATCGGCCTCACTGAGCTGAACCTTCTATTCATAAAGAGGGTCACGTTTTCCAAACTATTAACCCAGCCCCAGTTTTCCAGAGATAAAACCCGACCTTCTAATAAGAGGATATCCTTGGCTGGCCTGGCGTCTTCATTTCCGTGTCCGACAGTCTTTCAGAGGCGCCGACTTTCTGATTTCCCCGGAGGTGCTTGACCCCAACTCTGCCCTAGGCCCCGCCCCCCCACTCCGCCCCTTCCCCCAGGCCCGACTTCCTGCCCCACTCCACCCCGCCTCTTCCCTCCCGTTCCTCCCCTTCCCTGAGTGTGCCCTGCAATCGCTCCGCCTCTTCCTGTCCCCCCCTTTTCCTCTTCCCCCCGGCGCAGCTGCTGAACAGCTGATCGGCGGGGCCCGCTGCCAGTGGGAGGTGCTGGGGGGAGGAGGAGGAGCTGATTGGCAGGGCCTGCCGGTGGGTGCTGAGGACCCACTATTTTTTTCCATGGGTGCTCCAGCCCCAGAGCACCCACGGAGTCGGCGCCTATGCCGTCTATCATCAGGGTCTGTATTACAACAAGAAGATCCTAGCTCTAGGCCAGAGGTATAGGCAGTGAAATGCCAGTGCTCGGCTAGATTTCTTCAATGGAGAATCAGTTTCCAAGAGCAGAGGATCTGGCCCGGTATTTTTATAACAGAGTTTAATGTACTCCAGCACTGCTCAAGGGGAAAGAACTCGTTTAAACATTAACAGGAAATCAAAACAATACAGGTCTACGAGCAGGAGCCGAGATTATAACAAGAGGAAGTACTGAAATCATCACGGTGCTGGAAAGGTCTGCTGGCTTAGGAGGCTCTTGACAGGTTTATTTCTGTTTCTGAGAGGCTGGTTCCTGTCCATTCCTTCAACAGCCAAAGCTGTTGCCTGTCAAGGGATCTCCGCTCATCACTCACTGATCAACTTTACTTTTCAAACCTAGTTGCTGTCACGTCTCCATCGCTCCTGTAGGGCCTGGTTCTGCATCCACCGATGTCCAGGGCAAAGCTGCCACTGATTTCAATAGGGCAGGAGCAAAGCCTGATGCTATAACAGACAGCTCTCCAGAAATGCCCTTCGCCTTCCCCCCCTTTGCTGTCCAAAATGGAGACGCTGTGTCAAACTCCAAGCCCTCCCCAGGGGCCTGATCCAAACCCCACTCAAATCAATGGGTCCATCAACTGCAGTGGAGGCAGGATCAGGCCCCACAGGCCTTCTCTCTCCACCAACATATTTCACAAGGCGCTACAAGGAAATAAGGCCAACACCAAGTGAGGGCCTCCTGGTATATAACTCCTAGGGAGTATGTCACTTTCTTTACATGTGAGGAGGTTCCCTCAGCTGCTAGATGGATTTGGTTTGTGACGTCAGCCAGAGGTGGCCTTAACACCCTGGACCGGATCATCTCCCTTTCCATGGCTTTTGGGGAGACAATCTCTGTGAGGAATCCCTTCCCATCAGCCCTTTGAGGGGAAAGATTTGCCTCCCCCTCCCCCCCAAGCCTGGCTGGTCCCCACCCATCCCTGTGAGGCCAGGGTCATCTACACAGATTCTCCGTGCCTCCCTCAGTTGTTGCTCTCCTGACATATATGGGGCAAATCTAACCCAGTCACTGTCCAACATTAAACAAGGGCCAGGGTGTGGTATACAGAGACCTGTTTCATACCCTGGCAAACACACTATTGAAAAAAAAAATTATTAAAGATAAAGAAAAGAAGGCAGAACAGTGAAAACATTCCAAGTGTAAAGTATTATGTATTGCTTTCATTTTAACAAGGTCCCTTGTTCCTTTTCCCTTTGGCTGGAGAGAGTTTTTAGAAGGTAAACCCCCCTTGTTGGACAGTCTCTTAGATGATAATAACTGTCCTTTTGGGGGAAAGAGAAGATGTGAGTTGAGATGGACTGGAGCCATTCTTGTGGCTGCGGTTGCTAACGGCCGATCACATTTCATTTTAGGTGGTGCGTGGCATTTGGCTGGAGCTGGTAGGGGTGGCAAACTCATCTGGATCCTTTCTGTGGCCCGAGCTGATCAGGACACCTTTCAGGATTAGGACAAAGAAGGAGCGGGGTTCCTGGAGGTGGTGGGGGTGACAGCCGCGATGGGGAAACTCACTCCAGTAGCCTCCGTCTCTTCTTCCCTCTGTTCTTTCATTTCCCCACAAAGTCTCTTTCTTTAAGGTCCCCCCCAAAATGGAGTGATGGATGCAATGACCCATCCCTCACTATTTTGTCCACCAGTTAATAGCCAACACTTCAATTCTGGGTTCATTAATTTCTGGTTCCACATCATCTGTGTTTAACAAGCATAATTTCAATAGTCCTTGGATTACATCAACATCAATATGGCCTCTCTGGTTTAGACTAGTCCAGTTTCTTTGGTTTTCTTGCCCCTGTTCCCATCAGCATTTTGTCATTCTAGGTTATCGTGACATCTTATGAACTTCCACTCAAGTTTTACAGTTGACCTTACTATTAGGGTAAATTTGCAGGCCCAAGTGCTCACCACGGAGGGGTTGATGCTGGGGGCCAGAGGCCTGGTGCTGCCTTACCTTTTCCAGAGCAGTAGTGTGTGGGGTGTTGCTGCCCTTGGTGTTTTAGGACGTGCGGGGTGACTGCAGAGACCAAGGTCCTCCTCCATTTTGGAAGCTGGGGCTGTGGGCGCAGGGAGGTGGATCAGACTGTGACTGGCTGCAGCTCCGGAACAGCTCGTGTTGCTGTGCTAAGTGACGACCGAGTTGTTCAATACAAGCTCCCTGTGCAGCATTAAAAACCACGCACAAAGGGAGGAGCCAAGGTGAGTCCCTCCTACGCCTCCCGCCCAGTCTCCAAGCCCTATGCCAACCTGGAACCCGGACTGTGCAGAGGGGACTTTGTTGGGCCTGGGTATGTGGGGATGGTGGGAGAGCCTCCAAGTAGCATGGAAATAACTGAGCTCACCTTCCACGTGAAAGAGAAAAGATCCACGCAGACTTCCCTACCCGAGTCAAGGGAGGGAAAATCTTGACTGAGTTTTGACTTGAGTTTTGACTGAGGCCCTGATCCCCAAATGAATTTAAACCACCTGATGAATCAAGCCTGAATGTTTCCCTGGAGTAGCCCTGACCTGCATAAATGAATATAATGGTTGCCATAGACCGCTGCCCTTTCTGCTGCATACGTGAGGCTGTTGCAGAGCTCAGACGCCCAGGAGCAGAGCCATTGCAGTTACTATCCTTTCAAGCAGTTCTACTTGGCATCCATTCTCTGTGATCTACACCATGCTGTCTTTGCATATACTGATCAGGCCCAGGGTGTCACGACCTTTCATACTTCTCCTCGGGTGGTGGATACATGTTTGAAGGAAGCCCAAAGCCAATCAATAAACTTTTGTGTTTGCAGATGTATCGACTGTTCAGCTTCAGACATCATGGAAGAGAAAACAAGACCATGTGATGACTCAGACATGACTCGTTTTTATTTGCCAGTAACCAGTGCTGACTGACTAAGGGTTCAAAAATTACCAGTCAGCCCCTCCACCCCCTTCCGCTCCGGACAAAGCATGAGATTGGCCTAAAAATTATGAGATTTTTAAAAGGTAATAGTTTTGAGGTCTTTTTATTTGCTTTCTGGCTTTTGAGCTTTTAAGGTTCACATTTTCAAGCTTTTCTGTACAAACACAAGGGCTAGAAATTTACTCTTTTTAAAATGAAAGCTGAGAGTCTCACCTAGTCACATGACTCTGGGAGCTGGGGCTTGAAGAACACCAATTATCATGAGACTTACACTAAAATTGCAAGTGTTGGCTGCACTGAGTAAGGTTTTTATGACCCTATTGAACATGAAACTGGTTTAGATAACGAATAACTGGGATCGTGTGGCTGGCTTGACGTTTACTTGAGTTTAGTTAAAATGTAAATATGATAACCAGAAGTGTGCTAGAAGCAAAAATGAGAACAGTTTAGGAGCTTACTTAGAATGTAAGCTCTTTGGGGCAGGGACGATCTTTTGGTTCTGTCTTTGGACAGCACCAAGCACCATGGTCCATGACTGGGGCCCATACGCGCTACCACAGTACAATACAGATAATACGGAAGGGTGACGGGATCATTGCAACCACACAGCTGGAGTGATGCTCCAGCAGCAGCTGTCCTGATTTAGTTCGGGACCACTGCTCCACAGCCCATGGATGTTTGAAGCAAGTGCAAAAACCTTGGGGAAGGAGGGGGGGCATTTGCCCCTCCTAGCTCCCCCCCCCCCAATTAGTGCCACTGTTGAGAATGCCCTACAGTTCACACTCCTGTAGTCCAAACGGTGGCACTGTTAGGATCAGAAGGTAAGAAAAATGATAAAATAACTTTAAAATATACATATTGTGGGGGGGTTGTTTTGTTATTTTTTCAATAGTTCTCGGAAACATTTTAGTAATGCTTAGCTCTAGTCAGCACTGGGACCCTTTGTGTTGGCGAGGGTTAGGATGTTCAGTGGCCAGTTTTTGCTTGTCAGGGGTGGCCAGTGGCTGGTTTTTCTGGCAACCCTACCTACATTCCATGTGCCCAAACTTGGGTCAAGTTTTTCAGTATCGACTAGTGATTTGGGGCACCCAAATTGTTGTGTCTTAAAGGCACCCAATTTTCCCAAACTGGTGAGCATCCACCCTCTGAAAATCAGGCCCTCTGAAGGCATCCCAATTTGGGCACCCAAAAATTTCGAGAACTCTGAGGCCGTGTCTACACTATGGAGACTATGCCGGTATAGTCTCCATCGTGTAGACACAGCCTCAGAGTTCTCGAAATGGAAGCCAATGAAATCAAGTTGATAGAGATGTTTGGAGAAGGGAATTTTCATCTGACAGGAAATCCTGACATTTTTACTGCAAATCCGAACAGAAAATGTAACTATTGAAAAGTTTCATGGAACCAAATATTCCCAAAAAAGTTTGGAATCAGAAATCTTTCTGTAGAAACGTTTCAACATTTTCTATCAAACTGAAGTGAAAATTGTCCTTTTGCGTTGAGGTTTTGACATCAAATGTCATTTTGGATCGTGGTTTTGGTGATGGGGTGTCTACCCCATGCAGGCCCTGAAGAGGTTAATGTGGGCCTGGGAGGCCAGTTAACATACCTGGTAGCAGCTGGGAGAGAGAGAGAGAGAACCAGCCAGGGGCTGGGTGGTGAGGATAAAGCCAGGAAGTTTGCAGCAGAAAGGGGCTTTAGGGAGAGTCTGCAGTCACTCTCTGCGGGATTGAAGAGGTAGGAAGCAATCCAGTGAAGCAGACTTTGGCTGCCAGCTCCAGGGTCTTTGGGCTGGAACGCAGAGTAGAGGGTGGGCCTGGCTTCCCCTACCAGCCACCATGGAAGGTGAGGTGAAAGCCCTTGAGGTAAGGGGTGTAAGATCCATGGAGCCCAGAGACAGATGGGAGACGTGCTATAAGGACACTGAACTATACCTGGGTTGGACTCTCTGTTACCCCTGAAGGGGTGAACTAAAGTATAACCTGGCCAGAGGGCCAAGTAGCAGGAAGAGAAACCACCACAGAGGTGGAGCAACCATCAGCAGGGAGCCTCATACAGGGAGACAGCCACTACATCACATCTGGCCACAGGGGGGCGCGTCTGCAGTGAATGAACCCCGTTACCATTTTAAACTGTAAAATGAAATCCAATGATATTTTATGTCAAAATAAAAATTGTCATGTTGTTTCAGGATGTCAATTTGAAATGAACATTGTCGTTTTGACATTTCTTGCCATAAGATTGAAATTTTTCATCAGAATTCAGGTTTACTCGGGAAAAACTGCCGTTTTTCGATGAAACCGGTGGAAAACTTTCTGCACAAAAAATGTCAACCACCTCTAAATTGGAATTCAAGTTGGGGCCGGTGCAGTGGTGATCAGGATGATGTAACTTTAAGGGGTGAAACATTGCAAACCACCAAGGCTGAAAATACCTGCTGGATAGACGTGGAAAACTGGGATAATCCACTGTGGAAACACCAATGGGTTTATCCATTGGGCCTCTATTCTTTCCTCACAGACATAAATTTGCTTCAGATAATGCAGTTCCCAAGATGACCTGTGAACTTCCAGACATGGGCATGAAGAGGGAGTTTATTCTTTGTTTTGAAACCAGGATGAGATCCCTTGGACAAATGAGGCATGGAATTCTAGCCCCAACTATGCACCATGTGTGGGATATTCCTGGAATGCAGGTCTACAAGTCACTCCTCCAGTCAGCTGCCTATGGCCTGGTCTACATACAAAAGTTGTCCCACTTGAACTCTAACTCCCTTGACCCCATCAGCCCCAGGCTGGTAAAGAGGCAGGAAGGAAGTGCCAAGGGGGGAGAGAGAGGGGACTAGGGCTAGGTGAGCCCAGTTACACAGAGGTCTCTCATGGGAGGGAGACCTCTGTTCCCCTCAGATCCTGAGGAGAGGGCCAAAAAGCACGGTGGTGCTGTAAATAGATTGTCGCACAGGGACTGTTGTGGAAACAGTTATACAATATAACTGTGTCCACAGGAGGAGTTGTACCAGTCTGCTTATTTCCATACAAAACTCACTCCCCGAACTGAAATTGTTATACTGGTACAAAAGCGGTGTTCATAAAGGGCAAGAATTTGCTGCAAGTTGTGCTGCCTTTGTCGTGTGGAGAACTACTGGTGTCAAATGTGAAGAATCTCCCAGGGTAGAAAAATGTCGCTCTTAGTTTGATGGAGGGATTGTCGCTTTCTGAAGCACATTTTGCATCATGCAGGGAAAATCAGACACTTACTGCTGCAGGGTCACATTCTGTTCTCGGAGGATGTGTTGCTCCCGTTGACTTCAATGGTAGTTGCATGTGTGTAGCGCACATGGCGTGCTAGGCAAAGTGGCCTAGTGGCTGGAGCACTAGACCAGGACTCTGCAGACCTGGATTCTGTTCCTGGCTCTGTTGATGACTTTGAGCAAGTCACTGCCCCTTGCTCTGCCTCAGTTTCCCCATCTGTAAAGAAGGGGATAGGATTCCAGACTCACTTTGTAAAGGTTTTTGAGATCCGCCGATGAAAAGTGCTACATTGGAGGTAGGTATTATTATCAGACAGCAGAATCTGACCCATAGTAATTAATGGACAATATTTCCACTGTTGATTTCCTTACCTCTAATTAAGTGTGGAAGGCAGCTTCTCACTAACATTTAATTATTCCTCCTTCTTGGACTATATTTATTTGAGATTCAACTTTTTCCCCCCCATCCTTTCAACAGCACATTGTTTTAGCTGGAGTAATGAGTTTCAGGAATATGTCAGAGCACTTTGGTGAGTAATATGCCTGGAGAGTGACACTCGTACGTGGGTGTTGTAATGTGCCTAACAACATTATATTCTGATCCAGCCCTGCGCATAACCTCCAATTTATTTCTAAGCCCCTGTGTTTATTTAACTGAATCTGTCTTCCATCGTTTAAAGCAGTGGCACTCAACCTCTAAGAGCCCAAGAGCCACTTCATCATCGCATAGATGCAGAGAGCCGCAAAGACGCAGGGAGTCATGAAAGAATTCAGCGCACTGCACTCAGAATACCAAGACGTGTTACTCATACAGTCATCAAAACAGCTAAAGAGAGGTTACGGTCGGAACAGAGTTACTCAGAGCTTCAGGAGAGAACTGGCATTCCACGGCCGGTGCCCACTCCAGTTGGCCAATATTTCTGCCACCCACCTGGGGTCGCAGCCCTTGTGGGTGTATTTCCGTGCCTGGAGTCAATTGGAGAGAAGAGTCCCACGTGGACCGGGGAAGAACATAATAATTATGATTATTGGAGATATCCCATCTCCTAGAACTGGAAGGGACCTTGAAAGGTCATCGAGTCCAGCCCCCTGCCTTCACTAGCAGGACCAAGTACTGATTTTGCCCCAGATCCCCAAGTGGCCCCCTCAAGGATTGAACTCACAACCCTGGGTTTAGCAGGCCAATGCTCAAACCACTGAGCTATCCCTCCCCCCCGAAGGCTCAGGAGCTGAACATGCAAGGCTCAGGAGCTGTACGTTGGCCGCCATAATTGTCACAGTAGTGCTCAGAGGCGCCAGGCGGGATCAGGGCTCCATTGTGCTGGGCACTGCATTTTGGGGGTATACGTGTGCGTATACACACCCAAATTGAGAACAGATAGGGACAGAGAGAGGCAGAGGAAAAAACATGAAAGCCAAGCAGTACTCTGTGAGCCTCGAAGAAGCTAGAGAGAGCTTTTGGGTCTGTTGGATAAATCGACTTGCAGCTGTGAGCTACGACATTGCTTCTTTTGGTTTTGGTTCCTACTGCATTTAGATTAGCAGGACTTTATACATTCCTTGTACATAAACAAGACTGAATCAAAGAAAATACCTGACTCCATCAATTTCTGCTTCCAACTGGAACACTCCCCAGGGCCCAGAAATTTCAGTAGCCACTGGGGTCGAAAGGGAGCAACTTCATACTCATTGGCTTCCATAATTAACCCATCAAATTGGCAAAGGCAGATTGGCGACCAGTGCAAGATTTGAAAATGCCTGTATCTGTCTTACTGAGAAGAAAACCTTCTTGTCAACTGTTGAGAATAGGCCACTTCCATCTTAATTAAATTGGCTCGTTAGCACTGAGCCCTCACTTGGTCAGCCAATTCCCATCTTTTCATGTGCTGTGTATTTATACCTGCCTACTGTATTTTCCACTCCATGCATCTGATGAACTGGGTTCTAGCCCACGAAAGCTTATGCCCAAATAAATGTGTTAGTCTCTAAGGTGCCACAAGGACTCCTCGTTGTTTTTGAGAAGAATAGAAGCAGAAGGATAAAGCACTGACCATGCTGCCCTTTATGTTGATTGAATTATCTGCAGTTTTGTGGGTTCGTCACATGTATTTTAGGCATCTAGCACAATTAATTGGAAAAAAACCCACCCTTGGCTGGTTTTTCTGTTTAGTGTTCTGTAATATAATGAAAACATGAAATTGCTTAAGACACTTGACCTTCACAACCTCACTTATGCACTTGTTTCACTTTTTGTAGTGTTAATGGTTGGTGACTATATTGAACGTGCCTCAGTTCTCTTAAGTCTAGCAAAGAGATTGTGCACATGTTAAATACAATGCTCCAGTGGCAGCATGTTGCATGTCCTCCAATATCACTCTCCTATTTATTCTTTTGTAGCCATTCACAGAAGTTATTCTCTGTTATGAATAAAGTTATCTCTGATGTCCTTCAAAAAATAATGTCAGGCTTTTCACTGACTGAAGGAAGTTCAAGGAAAATATTCCAGGTGGCCGGGACATGAAGAACAAGCTATTGAACCTGCCTTCTGTTCCTCCTGCTTCTATGCCACACTCACCATTTGAAACATGTTTCCTTTGCTTAATGAATAATGATTAACAGCACGGAAGCATTTAGATTGGTAAGAACCAGGCCAATAAATGACTGGAGCTACATATATCTATTGTATAGAAATACTCTATGAGCCAGATCCTCTACCAATGTAAACCAAATAATTGAAGTCAATTGAGCAATTAATTCAAGGGAGCTACACCAGGAGAGGATCGGGCCCTATGTTTGTATTGATTTTCACCCACGTACACACAATTGTTGAGTTTTATATTCAACTTTACATTGTCACCATTTTCTTTTCTAAACTGGTCCTGGTGGAATGTGACCAAAGGCTAATTGAAATGCTGTATTTCTAAACAAGGTCAAAGAAAATCATCCTGGAGCTTTTGTGAGTTTATTTCCCTCCTTGGGTATTGCAGAAAGTCAAATAAAACACACACACAAAATAAGGACATGGAAGCAAACCTGAGGTGGGGAAACAAACGTGTGGAAATTCCTTTGCCAGAGTGGATGAAGTGGAAGAAGTTAAGCAGGGGAAGATTCTGAGATCAGTGCACGATGTTCATTACCATAAAGCCTACAATATCAAGTCATATCAGGAGAGCAAATTAAGGTGGAACAACAAGGCGTTAAAGGTAAAAAATACAGGGCCAGATCCTCAGCTGGTGCACATCGGCCTGGTTCCACTGAACTCAATAGAAGTAGGCCCATTTACACCTGCTGGGGATCTCCAGATAAGATTTCAATCACCTAACTTGACGGAATCTTTCACGTCTTAGGAAACTCTTGCTCCCAGCATCCAGTCCAAGCATGCAGGCTGTATGGGCGGAGATGGGAGACAAGTAATTCTCCTTCTCAGTCTGCAGAACAGCAGATTGGTTGCTGCTTAGCTTACGCTGCAGAATTATGGCTGCAGTAGACTCCAGGCTAGTTGCATCTCACCACAATGGCTGTAGTGCAAATCCATAGGTACAGAACTGCCCATCTCACTGTAGTATGAAAGGATCTCCCTTTGAGCTGTACTCTGCAGGTTACGAATCCTGGCCTACCTTCTACAGTAGAGCCGACCACCTATCCTGTGTGCCTTCGAGCATTGCTAGAACAGTAAAGAAAGGTGGTATTTCAAACACAGTTCCTGCTTCACCTAACTTGCTATGTCCTTGAAGCCAGTTTCCAGCACTCCAGTGGTAAAACTGATGACCACAAATAACAGCCAAATCATTTATTCTTGGTACTATGGTTATACCTCGAGGCTCCCATTGTGGTAGGCACCGTGAGAGTATATAGGATGCCGTTTCTGTCCTAAAAAGCTTACAGTGTAAATAGATAATGGAAGGATGGTTATCCCCACTTTACAGACAAGGATCCGAGGCACAGAGAAATGAAATGGCTTTCTCCAGGCCACACAGGAAGTCTGCAGTTAAAGTTCAGCTAATTCCCTCCAAACAAAATGGGAATTCGCTATCAGGCCATGCTCTGAATCAAGGCCCTTAGTTCTCAGCAACAGCAATGCCTAGGGCCCTACCAAATTCACGGCCATGAAAAATGCATCACGGACCATGAAAACTGGTCTCCTCCCATGAAATCTGATCTTTTGTGTGCTTTTACCCTATACTATACAGATTTCACGGAGGAGACCAGCGGTTCTCAAACTCAGGAGATCTGGGTCTAATTCGCCACTCTGCCATTTGTATAATTGTTATCATTAGGGCCCTACCAAATTCATGGTCCATTTTGGTCAATTTCATGGTCATAGGATTTAAAAAATTGTAAATTCCATGATTTCTGATATTTAAATCTGAAGTTTCACGGTGTTGTAACTGTAGGGGTCCTGACCCAAAAGGGGATTGCGGGGGTGGTCACAAGGTTATTTTAGGGGGTTGCAGTATTGCCCCCCTTACTTCTGCCCTGCCTTCAGAGCTAGGCAGTCGGAGAGCAGCAGCTGATGACAGGACACCCCGCTCTGAAGGCAGTAGCACAGAAGTAATGGTAGCAATACTATACCAGGCCATCCTTACTTCTGCGCTGCTGGTGGCAGCGACTCTGCCTTCAGAGCTGGGATCCCGGCCAGCAGGAGCTGCTCTCCGACTGCCCAGCTCTGAAGGCAGCGGCGCCGCCAGCAGCAGTGCAGAAGTAAGGGTAGCAATACCCAACCCCCCTACAATAACCTTGCGACTCCCCGCCCACGCACACACACACAAAACTCCTTTTGGGGTCAGGATCCCTACAATTACAACACGAAATTTCAGATTTAAATATCAGAAATCATAAAATTTACAATTTTTTAAATCTTATGACCGTGAAATTGACCAAAATGGACTGTGAATTTGGTAGGGCCCTAACAATAACAATAATACAAATGGCACAGTGACGAATTAGACCCAGATCTCCTGAGTCCCAGTCCAGTACTAGCTGTGATATTTACACTGGGGCAAGAACCATCTTTTTGTTCTGGGTTTGTACAGTGCCTAGCATGATGGGGTTCTGATCCATGACTGGTGCCCTTAGGTGTAACAGCGCAAATTAACAATAACAATACTAAATTCCTGACCTGCCACCAGGCAACTGTGACGCCTCAGTGCTCAGAACTCAGAGCTTGGGAAAAAATGAAAGAAGCTGATTTTGAAATATTTAGGTTTAAAATCACAGGCCTCCAATCCCAAGAACACTTCTGGAGCTGAGTAACCCAATGTTCACGGATAATCGATCCCATTGAATCCTGCTTTCAGGACTGGGGCCTTTTTCTGCTACAGTATTTTTAGTCCTTGGCCCAGACTTCTAAAGGTGCTTAGGTACTAATGATGCAGATAGGTGTCTAGTGTGATTTTCAGAAGTGCCCAGGCTTTGGGAAATCTATGGGAGTTAGGTGCCTGGGCACTTTTGAAAATTCCATTACGTGTCCATCTCCATCTTGAGGGCCCTAAATATCTTTCAAAATCTGGCCTAAATTTTCAAAAATGGGGGCCTAAAATTAGGCTCTTAAACACGTTTGACCTAATTTTTAAAAGTGCTCAGCACTCTCCACTCTCCTTGTAGTCTACGGCAGCTCAGCACATTTGAAAATCTGGCCAAATGTACGTGGAGGCGAAATATGGATTTAGGAGCTTTGGGCCCCCAGTCTTGGAAATATTGGCCTTTACTGGTTAAAGTGTCAGAGCATGCAGCATTAAGGAGAGAACCTCAGTCTTGGCTTTGAAATCATGTTTCACCATTTCATGTTACAACATTAATATTACTTACATTTATTTTTGCACTTAAAATAGCAGTGCATTTCTCTCTCCTTAGGTACGTCTGGGAACCGAAATAACCCACATCAAAGTTTATCATCGTATTAATTTGGAATATATATAGTCTTTCTCTGAATGCCAGCATAAAGATGAGGATATGGATACATTCCTCTTTGTTTCTCACAATGTAATTTTTTTCTCCATTGTCAGCATCATTGTTGATCCTGAAATTATAGTGTCTGGGGAGATATTCAACAGGAGATGTTAGAAATAAAAAATGGGTTTTGGAAAATAACTGCAACAAGAATATTTAAATAAACCTGGAGATTACAGAGGGAAAATACAAAAATATCTCCAAGGAGCTCATTTGGTTTCATTCTGCTTCATCTGAGAGTTATCTGAAGGGGGGTGGGCAGTAGCCCAAATTTGACAGGCACCGTAAGAAAAAAATCAAGCATTTTTCTATATACAGCTGAAACTATTAATTATCCTGTAGTAATATGAGTCAAGCTTTCAGTATTCAAATGAATTCCTGTATGCAAAAGCTTTGTCAGTATAACTGCTTGCAGTGCGGCTATTCTGCTTGAGAGTTTGGCTCGTAGAACCCCCTTTTAAAAAAAATCTCATGATTTTTAAGCCAATCTCCTGATTTTTTTGAGGCCCGAATTATGAGCTTTGAACGCCTGGGGATGACAATACTGCACCTGATGTCTGCCTGAATGGATTGGGCCCCAGTCCTGCAAACACCAAAGATTGCAAGGCCTATTTGTTCTGCCCAGCTTTAAGAGAGTGGGGGGATTGTGCAGATCTGAAATATGTCGATTTCGGCTGCTGGGTTATTATATGGGCCAGAATGGACTTCAATGGAGCTAGGCCGATTGATCCCAGCTGAGGATGTAGCCTGCATGTTTCTTATTGGGGTGGCAGGGTGGCATTGGAATAGTGGTTTACCTTTGTATCTGTAAAATGAATCATAGAAGGCCTGCAGTAAAGACTAGGTGCTGTTCTTTCATGGAAATGAGTATGCGAATCGAAATAAGTAAATAAACAAAGCATGCACCCAACTTTACTCAGTGGAAGTACTGCTCGGAGAAGCAGTCCGGGGAACTACTCCTCAGAGCAGAGTTACGGGCGCGTTTCAAGATGTGTCTGAATTGCAGTCGTGGGGTGTGATTTCAGATCCCAGGGCCATACCTGAGCTAGCTTTAATCTAACTAGCTCTCAGTTAGCCTGTTGTGACCAAGAGCAAACTTTGACTTTGCAGCTGCATTCGAATATTACCATGATATCCTCACGGTAGATGCCGATAAGGGATAGTATATAGCAAATCCAGGAACACCAGAATGGAGAATTGTTGTATCTGTTTGTAGACACACCCCCTCCCCCATTAAGAAGGTTTTCTGCTGACAGCTTATTTGATGTCTGCAGTTAATTAACCCGCAGAGAGAAAGGAGGTTCCAATGATTTCCACTGCAGGTGACATTCATTAAAGACCATGTGATAAGTGTTACAGTGAAATTACTAATTTATCAAACCATGGAGGGTTTGGCCCGGTTGAGCGTTGCAAATTCTCCCAGAGCAGGGTTATGTAACAGTTTGCTGCTGCAAAGTTCAGATTTCAGACTTTCACATCAGCACACCCCTAACCTCCAACGTGCCAGATACTTTAGAGAGGTAACTGGCAAAATAACACAACCCACTGGCTGGGTCAGGGCTGCATGCTGTGCAATTGTGCCAAGATTTTCAAAAGCCTCCATTTTTCCTTGCCCCACTTGAAACACTTGGCCGGGCCCGATTTTCAGAGGAACCCAAAATCAAAATTCTCGACCTTGGTCATTTCCAGCAAACATGGAATTTTGGCTGCTACCCACTCTGACGCCCGCTCGGATTCTGCCTGGCAAGTGAC
This sequence comes from Emys orbicularis, assembly GCF_028017835.1. NCBI lineage: Eukaryota > Metazoa > Chordata > Testudines > Emydidae > Emys > Emys orbicularis. The sequence continues at coordinate 212,513,756 of NC_088685.1, read as the reverse complement.
TTGACCGTTCTCTTTGAGATTCAAGAACACAATCCAGTCTGCCATGGGGCCAGGGGGAACCAGACCTGCACCGTTCGTGTGAATAATACTTCGTGATAAGGGCCTTAAAACATTTGGGTTTACTTCTAGGGTTTTTTTGTTTTTTGTTTTTCCCCCCACACACAACAGGCTTTTATCTTAAAGAGAATCAAAGTTTTCCTGCCTTTGAAAAGCATAGCCTCCCTGATACTCATTACTTGACTCCGCTGTTCACTCAGGCCTTTCACTTTGATGAGCAAGGCTGGTTTACAGAGAGTATTTAGCATCTTGATTAGTCTGTAATGCGACCTGCTTTTGAATGGTGTTTTTGAGGATTTGCTGCTGCTTCTGTGGAAATAAATATGGCAGAGGGAGTGCTAAGACCATCTCTTACAGGAAAATGTTTTGGTTGAGTTGTATTTAGGCACTCAGCTTTTTCCAGACTGTGATCTCTTGAAGTGGGTTCTAGCCCAGGAAAGCTTATGCCCAAATAAATTCATTAGTCTCTAAGGTGCCACAAGGACTCCTCGTTTGTTTGTTTGTTCTGTTTTTTTGCTGATACAGACTAACACGGCTACCACTGAAATCAGTTATTTTTAACACCCATCCCTTCCTGTCTTGCCCTAAAGAAGGGTGGTTATTAAAACTTGTCCAGAGGGGTGTTGATCGTCCACCCACTCACCCCAATTTGAGAACCCGAGTCCTAAAGTGAATGTGTAAAAAAATTAAATAAAATTAAACCTAAGACATAGGGGTTTCTCTAGTGCACGAGCGTGTAACTCCACTGAAGTCTATGGAGTTAGTCCAAAGATGAATTCCCCCCCTTTTTATTTTCATGTTGGCATTATTGTCTTATGGGCCGGGTTCCGGGGTTAGGCTGCTCTTTATGGATAGTAAGGCACGGGGCTCAGCTCACCTCTGTCCCATAGTCATGGTGCTTTAAGAGTTGGGGAGGGCTGATGTAGGCCAGGATCTGAGAAATAGGACACATGGGTAAAGAGGAAGCAGTCTCCAAGCCTAAGGGGGAAAGGACAGCTGCAGGAGAGACTGGCTGAGGGCCAGCAGCTGGCCTGAATGAGAACCCACGTCCAGAGGAGGAGGAGGTTTTATTTCTGTATTGAAGCAGGATCTCTCGGGGTATTTGGGTGCCTGTTTCATGGTACTTCTCTAGGGGAGTGTCCTTGTTTGGTGAAGGCGGTTCTAAGTATGTTAAGGTATATATCCTGGACTTTCTCCCTGGGAGCATATTCTGTGGTATCTGAGATACCAGATTTCTTGGTGTGTTTGTGGTGGATCTGTGAAGGCAGGTGTGGTGACTGGAGGATTGCTAATGGGCTACTTGACCTCAAATGGTCCCTTGAAATATGTGTTCTACTTCTGCTAAACAATCTGTCCCATCTTGTATTTAGCTGTGACACTCTGAGTACCTTTCCCAGACCTGAAGAAGAGCTCCTGTAAGCTCAAAAGCTTGTCTCTTTCACCAACAGAAGTAGGTCCAATAAAAGGTATTACCTCACCCACCTTGTCTCTCTAATATCCTGGGACCAACATGGTTACAACAACACTGCATACAAAGATTTCAGCCAAAGCCTAGTGAAGTTAATTGAAAGACTCCCATTGACTTCAACGGGTTTTTTATTAGATCTTGTCATGTAAAAGGGAAATGTAATAGTCTAATACCTGAAACATATAAACATGAAGGGCTATTCCAGAAGGATACAGTCTGGAGTAATGAGACATGTGGTGTAAGTTATTCAAAGGAGATGCTGCCATGTGGTTTTCTGCAGGCTAAACTTTAAAATGGAGAGGACCTCTCTCCCTGCTGCAGAGACAGTTGCCCTTTTTGTGTCTCAGGTCAGAGACAGACTGTTTCAGAGTGATTCGCTGTATTTTCTCTCTCCTAGAGACTTTATATTTGTTCTTTCTTTTCTCCCCTATCCTTCAGTATTTTATTTCTGTTCACTATAATTCCGACATCAGTAACATCATTATTGGAGCCGGTCAGGAATTTTTTGATGAATCTTTTTTTGTTGAAAAATGCCTATTTGTTGAAACCGAAGCTGTATGTGGAGCAGGGTTGGGTTGATGAATTCCCCAACTTGAAAAAACTCAGAACTGTTGAAGTGTTTCATTTTTGCATTTTAAAAACCAAAACACCTCAAAAAATCCTGTTTTTCCTTTTGAGATAACTTTTTTTGTTTCAAAATTTAAACTAATCAAACTGAAAAAAAGAGAAAAATGCATGAAGAGAAAAAGAAAAATGCATAAAGAGAAAAGATCAATATCAAAATGAAACATTTATTTTTGATAATTTTGAACTGTTTCAGTCGAGCCAAAACAAAAACATTTTGGGGTTTGTTTGGTTTTTTTGGTTTGCAAATATTTTTTTGAGATTTCACCTTTGTCCCAATTTGAGATGGGAAATTGCTTTCAAACTTTCTCAGAAATATTCAGAGAATGAAAAACCATTTTGCACCCAGCTCTCATCGTGATTGACAAACGTAAGAAATGTAAAAAAGAGAAAATAAATGTCAGCAAAAACTACATGTTGTCAAAATACATTTTTGTCAAAATCTGCAAGATGTTTTGGGCAATAAATATCTTGTAAATGAACATTAGAATTAAGTTAGTTATTAAAAAAAAAAAAGAACCCTACAAGCAATGACTAGCTGCTACGCTTTAGTGAATATACAGAAGAAAAAGCTGAAGCCATGGCCTAGACAAATTTTCTTATCTAATGCACAGGCTCACTGCGACATGGACTATCTACCCCTAAGAGAGCATGGCATACAGCTGAATTCAATACATTAATCAATGGAGAGGATCTAGAAGGTATGTAAAAGGCTTGAACGACGAGTGATGGCTCAAATATTTATTCTTTCTCCACAAATTTCCATAACTGTTGCTCCCAATGGTGCTATGTTGTTCTACCTGAAAAAAGGCACAACTCTTTAAAGCAGGGGTCAGCAACCTTTCAGAAGTGGTGTGCCGAGTCTTCATTTATTCACTCTGATTTAAGGTTTCATGTGCCAGTAATACATTTTAACGTTTTTAGAAGGTCTCTTTCTATAAGTCTATAATATATAACTAAACTATTGTATGTAAAGTACATAAGGTTTTTAAAATGTTTAAGAAACTTCATTTAAAATTAAATTTAAATGCAGAGCCCCCCGGACCGGTGGCCAGTACCCAGGCAGTGAGAGTGCCAGTGAAAATCAGCTCGCGTGCCGCCTTTGGCATGCGTGCCATAGGTTGCCTACCCCTGCTTTAAAGTCTGGGCATTGTCATTAGTGATGAGTACATTCAATTAAATTAATAACCCACCTTATTCAAACCATCTGAACTTGTTGGATCTGCAAATTAGGGGCAAATAAGTTTCCCCTATAATTGTCAATACTTCAAGCTCCCATCTAGACAGGCGAATACTGTGAGAGCAATGGAACAAATCTTCAGATGGAATAAAGAGCAGAAGTACCACTGAAGCTATGTCAATATAGCCCAGCTGAGGATCTCCTCCCCCAATATTTCTTGTGGTGTTGCTTCAGTTCACACTTTTGTCCTGGTTGGAACCAAGGAATGCATAAAGGTGAACATTAATGTAGGGGGGGAAAACTAACCAAACTTTTCCAGACCTCTGGGTTCAGGTTTGGCATCAGTTTCAGAAGGGCACAATTTTTTTGGCACCTTTGTCAGAAACACTGAATTTGATACATAAAGTCCCAGAGGTTCCAATCACTCAGTCCCAAGTCCTCAGAAATGCTCACCAGTATCTCGTTATGAAGTTTTGACAGCAGCATGATACTTGCCAAATAAACTGACGCATGCAGCAGCCATTTCTTTTATCCCTTGCTGCAGCTATCACTGGCTGCGTTGGTGGTGTCTGAAAATGATTGAGTGATGGATCTGACATACAATGTACCATGACACACATGTTATCTGCGCTTTACCAGCTGGCCCACCTGTCACTTATGAAGTGTACAGTATCACTGTCACTCATTTAAAATCATTTTTCTTTTTTGGCACAAATTCACAAATTCAGAAGAATTTGTTGCACCCTTGGTTATAGCAAAATTGGGTAAAGTATTTTGAAGGGGACCCATATTCCTGACTCCACAAAAAATACTGTAGGTGACAGACACTGTGAAACAATACATTAATCAATACCATAAGTTGTCACCTTTCCAACATGGTTATAGGTGCCCTATATACTATTGTGCTGAGTGTTGTATAAGAACCTGGACGCACAGATAATGAGACAGATAACGTCTCTTAGGGCATGAAGAAGGCTCTGCCTTCCCTATCTATCCTGGGCCACTCTTCACATGTCCTGTGCTATGTATCATAAGCTTTTCCCTCTCTAAGTACTCTTTGATTAAGGGATTTCCTCCAGCTGACTCTCAGTCTTAGACCACATGGAACCTGTGTAGAATAGTCCCACCATAATGGTTTGGGTTTTGCTAGTTGTCTGCTTCCATGTCTTCCAGGGGCTTTCTGGATTATTACCTAATGCTGTCTTGGTCCTTGGTAACCTCTCCAGTGGTGTGGTCTAAATCGATCTGTGACCATTCTCTGGATCACATTCACATTTACCCTGCAGTCTGTCGAGTCAATGACACCACCGCACAGTGGGTGTAAAATATTACCATGCTGGTTTTTAAGTGTGACAGACACCATCTCGGCCACTCGACACTGGGGATTGAACTGGGCACTTCCTGAGTGAACAGCGTGAGATACTACAGCTTTAGCATCAACGTGCTCAAACTGGGGCTGTCGCAGACTAGAATGCTCAGTTGCACCCACTCAGCACTGGCCTAAAAGACTAGCCAAAATGCAGGTTCACAGGGACTCAGGCCCTGTGGCTACAAAACAATAAATAGGAGATCTGAAATTCTATAAGCGAAGCAACAGAGTCATTCTTTCCCCCTCAGCCAGAGCAATGAGCCAGGGCTCACCCCAGATTGCTTTAATTCCCCTTTCACCAGCTTTCCTTCAATTCATTAAAAGCAAGTTCTCAGGACCAGATTCCTATGGACGCTGGATCCCCTTACTCCTCTCTGGCAGTGGAAAAGGGCCTCGAAATTGGCCATCAATTACCTTTTAAGGCTCCATTGCACTGCCAGAAAGACGTAAAGGGACTTAGCATGAATGAGAATTAGGCCACAGTGAACTGTTTACCTGACTGAGGGAAATTCCTTGTCCCCTGCTTTTCCTAGGGCAGTCCTCTCTGTTTCGAGACACCCCCTCAATCGGCATCCCAGTTAAAACAGAAATCATTTCCCTTAAGAATCTTCCAACTCAAATTTCCCGCTTGGATTGACTCTCAAACCTCTCCAGAGGGTTCCTCTCTCCTCCTGCACACCTGTTCCTCTCACGCTCTCCTCAGCGAGGCGTTGCCTGGCTCAGCCTCGAGGAGGGAACACACCCCTCCCCTTCAACAAGGGTGTGATACACGCTGGGCCGGGCAATCAACTGAAACTTTTATTGCCTCATTCTAGTCACGTGACCTTAGTAGGGGTTCCAAAGGTTAATACCCCTGTCATATGGCAGGGGTCAGTATTCAGTGACTCAAGTGGCAACTGCTATGGAATACGGTGCGTACTGCCTAGTTAGTTACCTTTTCTAGTGCAATCTGAGATTCAGCCAATTAGCAAACGCCATCTGCCCAGGCCTTACTGACCCTCAGCACCTTGTATCCTGACCATGTGGCCAGTCCGTCAGACACTTTGAAATCCACTTGGCAGGGAGTGGGTCATGTGAGCACAAATAGGCTTCTGATTCTCATCACCTGAATCGGTGTTTCTCAAGGACTGGACCATGGGCCGGCGCCAGTCCCTGAGATCTCCCTGACACAGTTTAAGAAGACAGCAAGCGGTCCCCGGGGTATCAAGAAAGGTTGAGAAACACTGGCCAAGATGCATTATAATAAAACCAGAGCACTTTTCTTCAGCAGATCTCAAAGCCCTTTACAAAGAAGACCCATATAGTTATCCCTATCTTCCAGATGGAGAAAGAGAAGTGAAATAACTTATCCAAAGTCAGGGCAGATCTGGAACAGAATTCAGATCTCTTGAGTACTAGGTCAATGCTCCACCCATTAGGCCATACTGCCTCCTCTAACTTACTTGCCAGCAGGGTAATTGTTATTTGAATGGCTGTCCAGCTAGCAATGGGAGAGACCAGAGCAGGGCTTGTATTTTATTAGTGTGCTCTCCAAGTCTTTGTTAAAAATACTGGGCCAAGTCCAGAGTTGAATCTAAGGGTATCTACACCAGTGTAACTTCCTCGGGCCCAAAGAGGGTGTTAAAAACGAACTAGTTTAAATTCCCTTTGTGGATGGTGTGACTTTAAGGGGTCACCCAGGGAATAAGTCATCCCCCCCAACTTTCACCCAGGGAAGGGGACAACAGTTCCTTTGTCCCTGTCTTCCCCCCCCCCCCACCCCTGATTTTCTGCTGTCCCCCGAACAAAGAGTTTGCTCCACCTCAGGCTCTTGCTACACCACAGCCGAGCGGGAGATGAAGTCACCTTTGCACCCCTCAGCACAGCCCAGGGGAGAGCACCATGTACCGCCAGTAGGAGGCGCACCCTCATACCATCAAACAAGGTGCAGAGGAAAAGTCTGAAGAGAGACAGGGAGCAGGAGGACTTGGGCGGGGAGAGGGTAGAAAGAGTCGGGGGGTTGAGAGAAAGGAGGTTGGGGGAGCCCAAAGGGGGCTAGAGAGAGAGGTTGGGGGAACACAGGTGGGAGAGAGGGAGAGGGCAGTGAGTAGGGACGGTGGCCATTTTGCTAATTTTGGCATGTCAACGTTTTGAGTGTCAAATTTAACCCAAAAGGGGGAGGGGGAATTTTCAGTGAAATTGCTTTGATTGCCTTCCCCACTCCCCACACATCCGGCTTTTCACCCCACTGTAGAGCCGGTCAAAATGTTTCTAAACATTTCCAGTTCTGTAACAAACAGACTGTTTCATAACTTTTTGGGCCTTTCCTCCCCCTTTTGCCTGCTCCCTCTACGGTGAAATAGGGCGAGCCAGGCCAGTGCACGGCGTTCTTATTCCTTTGTGTGTCTTTGGATCCTAAAGGTTGCATCCCTTCTCCCCCCTGCCCCACCACTCCCTTCACGGCCCCCTTTGGGAGCCACTCTCCTGGACTTGGCGAAAGGTGCCAGGTACAACCTTGAAGCCATAAGACCCCCCTGCATTGGTAGACTGTATGCAACATCGCAAAAGCATCCTGAATGGTCTTCTGTGCAAACTGAAAACAGAACCAACCCTGCTAATCCGTTCTAACCTCCCACGGTACTAAGCTAATATAAACCCCAAACACTAATATATTACTCAGCTCTTATTTGCCTTTCGTGTTAGTGCTTTCAGTGCTTTATTTGACTTCGCCATGGACTGCTTCCTCCAGGCCCATATGCTGCTTTCATTTTCCCATATGTCCTAAGCACATCCACAGCCCGCACTCCTCTCCACTGCATGAAGGGTGCCCTTGGAAATGAAGTCAAGAGGGAGATTTTCATAAGTGCCTGGTGGATTTAGGAGCACTGGGGCTGTTGATTGCCTCCGGTGCTTCTGACACTCCTTCCCCCGCCCCTCCTCTGCAGCGAGCAGAATGATACACCTGTGACCCACTGGCCGGTGTCTGTTACAGAGCAGGCACAGGTGCGTAATCCACCGAGGATGTAAATCTGCTAAAGCACCAGCCACACAGTTCTTTAGCCCTAGCTATAGAGACTCATGTACGTAGCTCTGGACGGCCCCGGCTCACTCCTTATCAACAGCCATGACCGTGGCCATCAAACACAGATCCACAAAAATGGGCCTCGTCACATGCAATTTAGGCACTTAGGAATTGCCTTAACACATCAGACCAGTCGTTTAGAATTGAGGCTGTCCCTAGGCAAGGAGAATCTGGCCCCTAGTTTTAAAAATGGTGGCCAGTCTCCCACGTGAGGGTGCGGAGCACTGATTTATGTTTTCAGTCTGATTCTCTATCCTTCTCCGAATACAAGCTCACACCTTTTCACACTCCGAGTGACGTCAGCGGGGACTTAGGGTTTTCTCTCTGGGTGCCTAGATCTTGTTCCTGAGCGGCTTTGATTAATCCAGAGCCCTCTCAATATGGACGAGCATTTCAAATGTACATTACCTGACCCATGGCCACATTACATTACTCTGCCAGCATGTTGTCCAATCACCTACCTCTGTGAGACCCCCTCCTGTCTAGTCTTGCCAGGCAAGGCGCTGTGGGCGGATAGTTGGAAGGAGTTGTTGGCCACTCCCCCTGTTTCTGTAACATCATCATTTGGCAGAGAAGTTTAATCAGTAAGTGTAAGGGTCTGGTGATTTTTCCAGTCCTCTTGCTCTTTGGTTCCCCTTTCTCGTGCTTTTCCAGCTCTTCCCATCCTGCTCCTGGACTCTCCTTTCTCAGGCAGGCCAAGCAAAAAGCCTCATTTTCTTGGTATTAGATTATTACTATTAAGTTTAACACAGCAGAGCCTAGGATGCCTGGTCCTGGACCAGGGCTCCATTGTGCTAGGCACTGTACAAACGCAGAACAGTAAGATGGTCCAAAGAACTTACAATCTAAATAGAGTTGCTCTGTCCTCTCCCAGTGGTGACTGCAGCAGAGACCCCACACTCACCCCTGTGGTTGTAGGGACCAGGGCCGGCTCTAACTTTTTTGCCGCCCCAGGCAAAAAAGAAGAGCGCCGCCCTGCCGTACCCCCCCCCGCGAGCGCCGCCAAAATCCCTGCACCCCCAGCACCACGCCGCCCGAAGCCCCGCCCCCCAGCGCCGCGCCGCCCGAAGCCCCTCCCCCTTCCAAGTGCTGCGCCGCCCGAAGCCCCCGCCCCCCCTCCGAGCGCCGCACCGCCCGAAGCCCCCGCCCCCCCCCCTCCGAGCGCCGCGCCGTCCGAAGCCCCATCCCCCGAGCACCACGCCGCCCGAAGCCCCGCCCCCCGAGCACCACACCGCCCGAAGCTCCCGCCCCCCCTCCGAGCACCACGCCGCCCAAAAGCCCTGCCCCCCCTACGAGCCCCACGCCGCCGAATCCAAAAAAAATAAAAATAAAATAAAATAAAAAATCGAGTGCCGCCCTGCCCCAAGGTGCCGCCCCAAGCACGTGCTTGGTCGGCTGGTGCCTGGAGCCGGCCCTGGTAGGGACATACCTTAGGGGAAGCCTTGTAATCCACAGGACAGCACACTGGCCTAGGGCTCAGTTTTCTGGCTCTGCTGCTGGCTCACCATGGGCAAGTCACCTACCCCGGCCTCAGTTTCCCCATCTTTAAGAGGCTGATAATGAGACTGACTTCTTTGTAAAGCACTTTGAGCTCTTCTAATACAAAGTGCCATATTAGAGCTAGGTATTATCACCATACAAGCAATGCTAATTTATGATCAGGCATGGTCAGTGCTGCCTGCGGCGCATAGACATTGTATGCTGGAAAGGAAAATGGAGAATAATTACTAAAAATTACTGTTTCAGGACATCTAACTTAAGGTGTATTTCGTACCTAAAATGGGAAGAGGCCGGTAACAAGAACAGGACCAGTGTTTTCCTTGTTTCAGAGACATACTGAATTACTTTTCAGGAGTTAGTCTGAAAATCCAGTCCTTAAGAGTCAGGTTTATACTGCCAGATTGTTATATGTGTTTAAATCAGCAATGACAGCCAGTGGCCATCTGTTAATCACAGGTGTGTATACTCAATGAATATGACAAATGAGATATAGTCTTTGCCCTGATTCCTCAAATATGTTGGTAGCCTGAATCAAGTGTGGGGGTTGTTTTGTGTGTGTGACATGAATGTGCTTAGGGGGCACTGAAATCAGGAGGCGTTTTGCCGTTGACTTAAGTGGCAGCAAGACTGGGCCTTTTGTAAGTGTTGATTTATGGTACTTAACCATATTTGGCCCAATTCAGATATGAGTAAAGTGGTGTCAATTGAAACCCTGATGCACTCAGACCTAGTCCTTCAGACATACATACACCCATTCTGCTGACATGCCTGGGAGTCTAATTTAGCATAAGTTACACACCATGGAGGCTTCACTCGCTCCCCTGTGACGTTGATATACACAATCTTTGTGCTCCTCCATCTATAAGTTACACCGTCTTAGCCTCTCATATACATTGCACGTGGGAATAGAGCTGAGTGAGTGTAAGGGATCTAAAGTGAGTTTAGGGGAAACTAACTTGCCCCACCCCGTCCAGGAGTGTGGTGTATCTACTGCTGCATTTCTCACACACCCAGGACTCCAGCTGATGTCTGTGAGAATTTAGGAAGCATGAGAAATTCAGGCTCAGGCCCAGTATTGTGCAATGAATCCAGATCCTCAACTCCTCTGGGACTTAGGCACCTTTGAGGATCTGGGTCATGCTCTATTTCCAAGCAACAATATTGTTACTGTTGTTTTTCATATTAACACCTGTTTATATTTTTATGAACGACTGTCAATTGGAACCAGATTAGATTTGCCAAATGGTCATTATATATTTTGCAAGAAGTTATCTAGTTCAGCAACACAATTTAGCTAGATGGACCACAGCGGACCATGTCGAAAATGGCGCCTTTCTGAAAACCTCCCACCATTGCATTATCACTGGAACTGTTCCACCAGCAATAATGTAGCAGGGCTGGGAGCTCTAATGTAGACAGGCCACCTGCCTCTATCTGTGTTTTAAGTACCCACAGCTCTCGGTGTACTCATTCTATGTGTCTTGTGGTCAGTGGGAGCTGTTGAGTGCTCAGCACCTCTGAAAATCAGCTCACTTAGTTAGGCACTCAGCTTTAAAAATAATGGCCAAGACTGATCACCTTATGAAGGGGAAAGAACAAAGACAAATTAATTTTGATGATAATAGGCAAAGAATGTACTGCTATGGCAAAAATCCCCAGGGCATGCTGTTACACGTAGTCTTACAACTTCTTTTCTTGACTCAAACACTTTTTAAAATGTTACCTTTTTGTCAGCTTTGTGATGTACTTTATTTGGGGGGGAGCTGTGGCAAGCAGCAAAGATGCTTGCTCTCTGCCAAAGCCAGCTCTTGAGTCTGAGTTGCTCCCTGGGAACTGGGCAGCAGTGTTTGAGCTGAGATTGCGGAAGCCAGTGTGCCATTCGTGACCACCTCTGTTCCAGGACTGATGCATACAGTGTAAATAAACAAGTTACATTAAGGACATACGTGGACTGTATGGCTGCTGCAAGGCCCTGCCATCTGCTACAGCTCAGCAGAGGGGCAACACTCCATAATTTTTGCACATTGTTGTATGTTTATTGAAATAAATAGGACAACTATTTTTCATATTGTTCTTGTTTCCTTATGTTCATATTTGACCACAATTGAATGAATGAATGAATGAATGAATGAATGGAAGTCCGTATGTCAGAGATTTGTGGGAAAGGGATTTGCAAGAGTTTTTATTACAATCCCATCACTAAATCAGATATGGAGTCACCCATTGTATACTGTCACAATTATCCCTGAAATACTTCTTTAGGACATTTTTGCCACCACCCCCCGGAATGGGACGGCTTGCACCAAGTGTCTGTGGGTTGGGTTTCATTTCCTAGGGAGAGAGTCCTTCAACCCCGTAGGAGGTCTTCACTCACACAGACTCCCACCCCATGTCACATCTCACACACACAGAGCCGCGCAAGGTGCTAGGCTGTCACTAGATACCGTGTATTTCCCTGGGGCAGATTATAATCATTGCTAATGAAGTGCCCTTATCAGCAGCTTGTTTGCCAAGAGGGGCGGCCTCCCACTTGATTATGGGCATGAGCAAGAGTTTTTGTTTCAGTGATGACTAGGTCGAACCCACCTACTCTCCATTTCCTTCCATCCCTGAGCCATTTGCCTTCCACCCAAACCTCGCTCTTGCCTTACCCTGCCCCTGGATAACTGCACATCAGCTGGTCAGCCATGAAGGCCACATTCCTCTTGACATCCCCTGCATGGGCACTGGTCTTTCTTTTCCCTGTGTGGGCCTATCTGCTGCAGTCGGCTTGGGATGGAACACGAAGAAAGAGCCACATTCAGATGCACCTCTTTTCAGCTCCTAGGAAAGACAGGCAGATCTTTACTTTGCCTGCCCCCCAGGTCACTGAGGGCAGCAGCAGAGAGCCTGTGTTTGAAGGGGAATCAGCACTGAATTATTGTCCACACTCTGTTCTCCATTAGGCTATTGATTCAGCACTGGTTTCCCATCCTCTGAGTGTTGCTGCTATCAGTATTCTCAGCCCCCTGGGGCTAAGGTTATGAGCCAGCCAGGTGATAAAGAGTCAGCTGTACTAACCAGCACAGCAGGGGAGCTTGAGGCCAGTGTGCCCCTACAGCCAGAGATGCATGAGGGGCCAGTGGGGAAGAACGGGTGGGACAATGCACCTCAACTCTCCCAGCTATGGGCCTGGATCCCCCATAGCTGGGCCTGGGTGACAGCACATTTTGTTCATTCAAGGTGCCGGTTTGGCTCCTGTATTTACGTAAAACATCTGAGTCCAACGTATGTAGTACAAAGAGGTAAGATGTGTGTTGCATGAGTTTTATACACACATCGCTCCGAGAGCAATATAATCCATCAATGATTTTAACATCAGACAGTCAAGATGCTTCTGATCACTGAACTAACGATGGTTCAGCCATACACCATACCTGACCGCATGGTAGAAACATTGGCAGAAGGAAGAGGCCATCAGGAACCTGGCTCTGGTGCGCTGGTTTTCTTCTTAGCCCCAATCATAGTGTTGAGCAGCTTAGGGTTGCTCTTACATGCACCAGCTGGTAGATGGGCCCTGAGGAGCATTGCAGGAGCACAGCAGGTTCCAGCAGCTTCTCGTTTCACCCCTAAACCTCCCCCTGCCCCAAGCATAGACGCTGGCTCTGCTGACTACACCTGCTGCCATCTCCCCTGGACTTGCAGGCAGTGGCATCTCCTTTGTGGCAGCTGAGCATTGAAAAGGAAGTGGACCAAGACAGAAAATCTGCTCCCCCGTGTAGAAGGGGCTGCAGCATGTGGCATGCACGTTAGTGAACGGAAAGGTAGTGCTATTTGCATTAGGGTAGTGCTGAAGGGCCCTGATCAGGGATCAGGACCCCGTTGTGCTAGGCACTTTGCAAACGCCTATGAAAAAGACAGTAAAGTGAAGCACGTGTTTCACTTTAGGCACGTGAGTAGTCGCACTGAAGGATTTCTCACGTGCGTAAGTGCCTTCCTGGATTAGGCCTTTAGCCGCTGCAAACATAAATTTCACTTCCCCTCATTGCTAGTTTATGTTGTTGAACTGCCAAGGTAGCACATCAATGTCCAAAAGCAAGCGTGTGATAGAGCTCTCACTTCCTGGAAGTGCAGGAAAGCCATATGCCATGGTACTCTGTAACCCACGTCAGATCTCAGCGAGGCAATTGTCTATGCTGTTATTTGCTCACACCTGGTGCTCCACAGAGCTAACGAGAATGTGCCCATTTTATTCTTCACAGAAATGTGAAGTGTCAGAACATAATGCCAAGTACATTGTTCTATATACTTTCCAATGTATTCACCTGATATGTGATTTTTATCCCCTTAAATTCCTTAGTGTTGCTGTCTTTCTCCCATGGAAATGAGCAGCGTGGTTTTTGTCTTACTGGGGCACAAGCTGTCACACAAGAAAATCCTGCATTTATGTCCCATCCTAGTGGATTAATGGGCCTGGGATCTTTCATTTCAAGGAGTCTCACAAAGCCAGGGATACCCCTGCAAGTTTGAATGAGAGTTGGGTGGAAAGGTGGCCCTATGGTTGGGGTCCTTCTCTTGGACTTTGGAGAGCTGGGTTCAAATCTCTCCTCTCCACAGATTTCCAATGTAACCTTAGGCATATCACTAAGGCCAGATTTTAGGCAGCTAAAGATACAGGTAGGTGCCTAGAGGGATTTTCAGAAGTACTTAGATGCCTTTGAAAATCTGGCCCTTAGCCTCCATATTTCAGTTCCCCATCTGTAAAATGGGTATCAGGGCATAGCCCCACCTCACACGGGTAGCACTTAGAGGTAGTGAGATGCCCATATATTGTGGTGAGAGGCACCATATCTGACAGAGGTGAGACAGCACAAATAATAACCAGACAACTCCCTCCGGGCTTAACATCTAACGAAACTCAGAAGTATGAGTTATTTTGTATCTTCTGTAAAGCCACCAAGGACCAAGTGAGCAGCTCTAGGAGAGACAGCAAGTAAGAGGCGGTCAGAGCTGAAATGGGAGAAGGACCTACGGGGAGTCTGAGCCTCTTCATGGAAAGTTGGGATCTTCATCTTTATTCCTTCTTACTCTACTGGTCTTCCAACTCATCGGGCAGGTTTGGAAATCCCCCCCCCCCACACACACACACACACACACACCCAGCCGGAGTAACACCTCCCTCTACTAGTAGTCCCATATCCTTATTCATGTTACTAGTATTTTAGGGCCAGATTTTGCCAACCTTATTCACTCGGCATAGTACTTGCTTATTCCCATTGGGTGCTCCCTGGCGTCCATTTGCCATGCCAATGCTTCCGGAGCCCAAGGAGGAAGAAGGCACCACAGGGTTGCTACGTCCCCCACTCATGCCGGTTGTCAGGAGGGGACAGGAAGTGGGAGGAGCGTTGACTCCGCCCACTCCCAGAGGCCTAACTGCATCAGGCCTAGCCGGAAGGGACCTTGAGAGGTCATCGAGTCCAGCCTCCTGCTGCAGGACCAAGTAAACCTAGACCCTCCCTGACAGCTCTTTGTCCAACCTGTTCTTAAAAACCTCCTCCGAGGGGGAGTCCACAACCTCCCTTGGAAAGTTTTTCCTCAAATCTAGCCTAAATCCCCCACACTGCAGATTAAGCCCATTGCTTCTTGTCCTACCTTCAGTGGACATGGAGAACAATTGATCACAGTCCTCTGTGTAACAGGCCTTACCATATTCAAGGGCTGTTATAAGGCCTTCCCACAGCCTTCTGTTCCCCAGATCAGACATGCCCAGTTTGTTTAACCTTTCCTCATAGGTCGGGTTTTCTAAACCCTTGATCACTGTGGATGCTCTCCTCTGGATTCTCTCCCATTTGTCCACATCTTCTCTTAAATTGTGTGCTGCAACAACATAGTATCCACCTGGTATACAGCCTTTGCTGAGTACGCCCATTGAAGTTAATGGAGCTACTTATGGAGTAAGCTGCTACTCAGCCGGAGTAATGGTATCCGAATCTGGCCCTTTCTGACAGGAAGCAACATCTCCATGTGGATCACACAAACAAACAACAAAAAGTCTCTCCCCACCTGTGAAATACACCCTTCAATAAAGCCCCCGTGTAACCTGTTTTTAACAACAGATAAAGACTTAATTTCCGAGAGGAAGTGTGAAGTACAGTAGGAACCATTTCAAGATCAACAACCACTGCTGGGCTTACTATTGCATGCGATTTTATGGCAGTAATTAAAGGTTTCTTGGTGCATTGTGAAGAGTCAGGAGGTAACTAGCAGTTGGAAAGGTATTGTTTGTATTCAGAACCTAAGGTTAAAAGGTGTTTTTTATAGCGGGGTTTTTTTTTTTTTTTTTGCACCTGTTGAATTGTCTACTTTCCCAGCTCCAAAGACATCTTCTTCCCACTTTTAAATGTTACGTACGTGCATTTATTAAATGAATACGGGGGTTGTTTTCTTTCTGGGTCTTTCAAAAATATCTTTTGCTATTATTTCTAATGGGAAATAGAATCCCTTTATCATTCTAGTTTGTCAAATATTGATTGAATCCAAAACGATGTTACAAGAACAGTAAGGGTGCAAAGTCAGCTTTAGGAAATGCCAGCATTCAGATTGCCTGTGCAACTTTCATTTGCCCCTCTCTCCCCCATGCATATACATGATACAGTCTGAAAAACCAGAAAGTCTATCATGTGGAATCACATTGGCACCCAGACAGCTCATCAGCAACGTTGGAACCGTTCGATCCACAGGACCGACTTCTGCCACTCCAATTAACACAGGTAGCAGCTGTAGGTTGTCATCTTATATGTGGGCAAGCACCAGAGGAGGGTGAGACACACCCTTTGAAGGTGGGTTTCACAGATATTTGCTGACAGCACATGGTGAGTCTTAGAAATCTCTGTTCCAAGTTTTCAACAGGGAAGTGGGCTCTTGGGATCACAGACCCTTCTGCCTCTGTTCCCACCAGCCTGTCCCAGTCCAGTTCCTGCCCCCACCCCAGCTCCTTGTGCTAGTCTCTCTGATCAACCAGTCCCAGTCTTCATCCCTACTCCCAGCTTGCAGGCCCAGGCTCCTTCCAGGATCCTTGTCCAACTCAACTCTCTCTGATGCCCTCCCACACCCCTCCAGTCTGGCTCTGGTCCCTTCTGCCTCCTCCTGCATGCTGCCTGGCCACCAACAGGGAGAGCACTAAAACATAGGCTAGACAGTCTCCCTGCTCTCAGTTCCTGTGTTCATCACCACAGTGGCCCACAGCGGCCTAGAGCAGCAACTGCAGAGAAAATGCTGGTCAGCCCCTGCAGGTCTGGGCTGGAGCATGCTCAGTGCAGACAGAATCTTCAGAGAATTTAGCTTCCAAATTCTAACCTGTCTCTACCAAGCACGTGCAAATTGAGATTTTTCCAAATTTGGGCTGTTCTTCACAGGGAGGACACAAGACACATCCCTGACACCACGGCACCCCACTTCCCAAATGCTAAATCCCTGCTCCAAAGCATGGAGGCCCAAGAGCTTCTCAACGAAACAGCTGTAAGAATTCTTTGAACAGGGGCAAAACAATGCATTCTTCGCTACTCTTGTTCTCGGAAATGGCTGGACCATTTTCGCTGAAACTTTCCCCCTTAAAGAATTCAGCCTGAGGCAGACACCCGGCATGGAAAACTGCCACCCAAATAGTTGAAGTTTGACAAAGTTATAAGTAACTGAAAACAGGGTCTTATACTGGGAAGTGTTGGGTAACCTTAAAGGAAGCATGTTTAGCTAAGGAACATGTATCCTAGAACAGTGGTTCTCAACCTGGGGTCCGGGGCCCCTTGGGGGGCCATGAGCAGGTTTTAGGGGGGCTGCCAAGCAGGGCCAGTGTTAGACTCGCCGGGGCCCAGGTTAGAAAGCCGAAGCCCCACCACCTGGGGCTGACACCCAGGGCCCTGAGCTACATCACCTGGGGCTGAAACCGAAGCCTGAACAATGTAGCTTCACGGGCATGGGGCCCCAGGCAGTTGCCCTGGTTGCTACCCCCCTAATGCCCTGGCTTTTATACGCAGAAAACCAGTTATTGTGGCACACACGGGCTGTGGAGCTTTTATAGTATGCTGGAGGGGATTTCAGAAAGAAAAAGGTTGAGAACCCCTGTCCTAGAGGTTGGAGCTTTTCCAAGAGAAGGCAAGGAACTGGCTGGAGTTTTAAAAAATGAAGGGAGGGGAGGGAATTTGGTTTCAATAAAGTCACAGCAAAATCCGATGTGGCACAGAGGAAGGCCATAGTCCCACGAGTGAGTGGTCTCAGGTGAGTAACTGCTCACTCATGGGGATCACAATCTGGTTCATCAAGTTTACAGAGTGTGGCCAGAGGGAAGGGTTAATTGTAGTTTTAGACCCTTAGATTTTAAAAAACAAACAAACAAACAAAACACTCATGGGCTTGATTCTGTCACACTTCCTCTTGTTGACCACGCCGTAAGTGGGTTTTAGCCCACGAAAGCTTATGCTCAAATAAATGTGTTAGTTTCTAAAGTGCCACAAGGACTCCTTGTTGTTTTTACTCCTTGAGTAGTCCCACTGATTTCAGAGGGAGGGGGTTACTCCCGGAGTAAGATGCTACTCAGGGTGAGGAAGGGTGGCAGGATAAATGCATGGGTGGCAGTTGTTTTTTTGGATTTAGCCCCTTGATGTGCAAAAAGAAGGAGCAAAATTATTTACTGAAGGGGGTGGGATAGGAGAGGTCCCAGTCTAGAAAAGCCCCTCTTGCCAGCAGTGGCACCCACACCCACTATCATCCTCTACCTTTTGCACACGGCTGTTGCAAGCGAGGGTCACTTTTCATTCCTGGGCTCCAGGGAAACTCAGCCACGACCCCTCACCCACCTCCCCCCACCTCCCGCCAACAAACAAAAACACCCAAAAAAACCAATAACCCGAGCTGCAGCTGGGGCCGTCGGTGGAAAAGCCAGCTCTAATCTCTCGCAAGCCCGGTGCTATCAAAGCTTGGATCAGCCTATCTAATGTAAACGGGCTTTCACACATAAATAACGTGCCACATCTGGCTCTTTGGTTTTTACGGCGTCTTAGCTACAGAGCGATTTATGGAGGGCGGTGGGGGAGAGTTGGACATTGCACCGCACCCGGCTTGGGTGCCACATGCAAGGTGGGGAGTGGGGCCGGGGGGAACAGAGCCAACCCCCTGGCCGGCCGGGGAAGGCTGGCTCTGCGGGGATCCGGGTGCGAAGGGGCCTGCCTGGGAGGCCGGGCACGAGTCCGCCGGCTGGGAGCAGCCGGGCCTTCCAGGAACCGGCGTGTTTGCGCTTCTCCCCAATTTATGACCGCCGGCCATATGGCCAATATTTCGCCTCGCGCGTCACGCGCCGCAGAGGAAAACAAACAGCGCGGGGCAAGGCGGAGAGGGGGAGCGCCGGGCGAGCGGCCACGGGGCCGGCCCTGCAAAGCGCCGCCGGAGACAATGTGAGGGGCAGCCGAGCCGGGGCGTCGCGCGTGGCTATATAAAGCGGCCCCCGCAGGCCCCGGCGCAGCAGACAGGCGCCTTCGGAGCTCGCCAGCGCCTCGCCCACCGCAGAGCAGCTCCCGGCTCGCTCCAGGTGAGCCGCTGGGCGCTTCCTCCTGGCCATGGGGCGGGGGAGGGAGCCGGGTTACCTGCAGGGGTGGGGAGGGGCATGGTGGGGGGTGCCGGCTGCTGGGTGTAACTTTAGGGGGGTCTAGGCAGCGCCCCGAAGTACAGAAAATGGGGGGGTAGATTCGCCCTGGGGTGAGGTCGTTCAGTGAAAGGCAGAGCAAATTGGGAGGAACAGATGCGTCTACACGGACAGCGGAGGTGGCTGGCTGGGGGGAGAGGTGGCTACGTGGCTGTCTGGCGAGATGGATGGATGGCGGGCGGGCGGGACAGACAGGTGGATGGGGAGCTGGTCGGACAGACATCGCTGTTCCCGGGCACTGGGTCCTCCAAACGAGGTGGGGGGGGGAACTCGCCGAGGGTCCCCCAAGCTGGATCACCGGGGTGCAAGGTGCTAGCTGGCTTCCCAAGGGCTTTTGGGGGGGGGGTTCCTCCCCTTCCTCCCCCCCCCAATCTTGTACAAACGGACGCTGATCTCTCCTGGCCCGGAAGCAGCAGGTGGGGAAGGGGGGTTCTGCTGCTGGGGGCAGAGGATGGCGCACTAGCGGTTTGCACCCGAGCCCCGCCGCCTTCACACCGCCCCCTTCCCACGCACAGAGCCGGTTAAAGTTTTACCTGGGCTTGCGCACTGCAAAGGTGAGCAGCTGCTTGTGAATTCCGCGGAAGAGGGGGGCGGAGGTGGCGTGGCCGGCGATGGGGGGTGGGGGAGGCTACCCAGCCCCCCCCCGGGGGGTGCACTGTGCGGGGGTCAGTCTCGCCCTCTGCGAGAAGGAGACGTCGGGCTGCGCTCGGGTCTTGCTTCAGCTGCCCGCAAGAAGCGTTTGTCCTGGGGCACCAGTGCAGGGGCTGCAAGAGGGACCAGCTGGATAAGGGGAAGGTAGCGATCCAAAGCGCTCCGGCTAGCGATTGCTTTCGCCCCAACCCTAAACCTCCTCGGGTCATTTATTACCTGCCTGCTCTAGACACTCGAGAGCTCAGAATCCCCCCTCCCCACAGACACCCCCCTCCACTCAATTACTCAACGTGGGTGGGTAATTTCACAGCCCTAGCTGCTGACAGCGCAGCCAAGCCCGTGCCACAAGGCGGCTGGGTGGGTTTGTTATGTGAAAGGTCTTGGGCTGTGGCTGTGGGTTTCCTGGGGAGGAAAGGTAAGCGGGTAGGTTACAACTCCCTTCCTTGTGCCGCTGGGGAAGCAGCTGCTGGGACATTTCTCGCTTGAGTCAGTAGAGTCCGCCAGAGGATCAGGAATGATTCAAAAGTAACAATTTGCACTCGGCTGGCTCTTCCTCCTTGCGCGGGGTGTCTGTGATTTCATCTTCACCTTGCTAACTTAACGAGACGCGTTGGTCCAGGTTTAACCCTCGCGTTTGCATCCCAGAGCACCAGAGTCGTTGTGGTTGTTTGTTATGGTGTGCAACTCAGCTCTTCCTCGGAGTTGGCTTTTCCAATCAATCGGTGTGTGCAATCGATTTAAAACTCGCAAATCCATCCCCTTCTTGCCTTTCCAGACTCCACAGGAGTGAAGAGCTCCGCTTAATGTGCCTCAAATTAATTTCAGTTTCAAAATTAGTCCATCCTTTTAAGCTTGAAATATACATTTTTTAAAATAATTATCAATGGCTTGCTTTAAAAAAAATACCTCCTACCTACTGGGTGGAGATATACGAAGTAAATTCAGATAAGCAAGTGCTTTCAGCGCCGTATTTCATAAAGAAATTATAAATCTCCTGCATTCAAATTGCCCTTATCAAACAGAGTTGGGGTTGTTTTTTTCCCCCTTTGGAAGAAAGAACACTTCTGAGACAGGCTGACAATGCTTAATCTCATTGGGACACGTTTAATCATTAGAAAGATGCGAACGAATAAAGCTGAAGGGTTTGCTTGGGGGGACCAAACATTTGGCTTACAAATAAAACAGTTATAATAGACTGGAACGGAAAGGATACGCCCGGGGCCAGACTTAAAGCTTTTACAGAAAAAATCAGCAACTCGCTGGTTCCCAGTGTCGCAAGTCACGCGAAGCACAAATCTCCTGGCTTCCCGCTTCCGTAAGGTGCGGGAACACACTGCCAGGCGTCTGTATGGTCTCTGATTTGTATTGGCAATATATTTCAAAGATCTCATTAAAGTGCATTTATCAAAGTCCTAACATGTGCCCTCGGGTCTGACATAACCCACAATGTGACCGATTAGCCCACGGGGGGAAAAAAACCTAATTTCTATTCCAATTTTACCCCTGGGGGGGGGAGGGGGATGGTGAATTGAGAATGTTATCATAGTTGGGGCTTGAGGGAGGGAAAAAACCAAAGAATAATCATAATCATGAAAAGCTCATTTAGATTCCTATGTCCTGAACACGATTTAATTGTTTCTCTGTGAGGAAGGCAAGGGAAGATTGCATTTTCACTGCCTGGATAGCAGATTTCTCTGACTCCTTGACAGAGTAGGGTTAATACGAGCTGTGGCAGATCAGAGCGTATTTTTCTATGCTTAAAACACGGGTAAAGTCTTTGCTGCTGCAATTTCTCCAGCCACGAAAAGAGAAGGAAATTTCCCCATCAGAAACATTAACCCTTCCTCATTATAGTCAATGAAGAAGCCTTTTTTAATCAATTTAAGAGGTTGTGATGCTCTGTTATTCTACAATCTCAGAGGCAAAGGAAAACGCTGATTTTTGTTAAACCTCCAAGGATTTCACATGGGCAGGTCCTTATTTCAGTCGCCTTTCTTTTTTAACTTGAGTTTTAGGAGCTGTTATTGTTCGCTCCCTTGATTGCCCCAGACCTTGCAAAGTGCTTTGCAAAACAGAACCAGAAATACTGGTGAATACGCCCATTTCAATGTGGTTTTTATACATAGATGGATGTATGCTTAGATATATAATAAGGCTATACAATTGTGGGCTCCGAAGGCCTGCGGTTTTAAGTTGTCTATTCAAGGGAAGAGCTCTTGTATGTTACTTTTTTTTTAAAATCAGCAACAAAAGATGACACCTCTTATAGATGCAGCTCTCCTTTCCCCCCTGCAACATTATAAAACAAAGCCTGTATTGTTTCCTGGCATGTTTCGAAGGTGAATCTCTTCATAACAATTATCAGAAGTAGACGGGGCTATATTTTCTTTCCCCATTGATTTCAAGTGTCTTCTATCTAAGAGTATCAAACCAAAGATAAAATAAACCTTCTCCCCGAACAAAGGCTTTGTGTCAGCTTCACTAATCCTCACCAGAGCGTTAAGGTGCAATATGTTTTGTTTGTCTGGAGTGAATGAAAACAATTTCTTGCACCTTTGCTCTAATCAAACAATAAACTAATCCACTTGAAGGCTGTTATCTGAGATGGGATGTTGTGATGGGTTAGAGGTCAGCCCCATATACTGTACGGGGAGAAAAAAGGGACTTCTGTTAAACACCTTTTCATTCACGAGGAGAAAATGAAGTCAAACAAATTAGGGGCTTAAAATAAATGGAATGACCTTGTACTTTTTAATGACTGGAAACCCTTCTGACCACTAGCAAAACTAATGCATGTCGTCTCCTTCGGCTCTGTAATACCAAGGCCAAGTGGTTGTTTTAACTGGGTCGTTCCTTGCCTACTACAGTATAAAGGTCTCTATCCACTTTAATCCAAGCCACTTCTTTTGCTGGCTGTAGATAATAGACCCATGATTTGCTGCCTTGTCCTGGGATAGTGGGGGAGCAGATATTGAACGGGCTGATCGGTCTGACAGATGGGGAAACACGTTTTCACACGCAGCCCTGGCCATTCCCATGGGTGCCCTGTTACAGAAATTCAGCCTTGAACTGGCACCTTTCTCCCCATGGCGCAGGGACCCAGAGCAGAGGCTGACCCTAGCCACACTTCCTTCGCGAGGCATGTCTGTGTTGTGTTTTCGGAGGGCGGCAGCGTTCATTTGAGAGAGGTGGCTCTTTTTGCCTCTCCTGCCCTCTCCGTCTGAAGCTAATGCTGTTCAAATGTCTTCCCGGGGCTGCGTTGCAGCCTTATGGGAGGGGGTTTAAGGAGCCCGCATTCCAGAAACGAGTGAAAAAGGCAAAATGCCTCGTGTTTGAGCTACCTGTAAAAGTAAACAGGTAAACACTTCCCCACTCCTAGAGGGCACTTGTGCTGAAGTACCGCCACTTATACTGTGTACACGTACCTCTCCTTTTCAGCCTCTTGTTCGGTTGTTCAAATAACCCCTCCATCCTATAATTCCGGGGCTTAAATTCAGCAGGATCTGTCTGAAAGAGCATTCCAGCCTTTTTAAACAGCAGGGTCAGCGCTCGCTCGGTTTTTCAGGGTTAGCCGAAGGCTTTGCTGCAAGGCAATTTGACTGACTCTGTGTGTGTGTGTGTGTGTGTGTGTGTGTGTGTGTGTGTGTGTGTGTGTGTGTCGGGATTTTTATTTATTTATTTATTTGGGTTAGGATTTGCTGATCGATTTACTCTTAATCAGCAGAGATAATATTGTAAGTGACCTCCCCAAGTTACCCATGCTACTAATGCCAATAGGACACGGACAGGGAGGTCTTGGAGAGTCTAGATATTGATGTGATCTTCCTGAAATGCCTCTGTGGCGCCAGTGTCAGTCCTAAATCTGATTATTAAAAATCCCAGAACTGAGCCAACCGCTATTTAGAAACACAATTCCTGCTTAGGCGAAACACTCAACGGGGGAAGTTGGGGGACTTATCTCGCCCATGTCTCCCTGCGTCTTTCCCACCATCATGTCCTCCCTCTGCACCCTGGCCTTTCACACTGCCTGGCCCTCTCACCTAGAATCGGAGTAGGATCAGAACAAAATAGAATGGGGAAGAGGGCAAAGGAAGGGTCCCGTTAAAAGGGAACAAAGGGTCAGAAATTCAGGGGGGGCTATTTACAAAAATCGGACAAGGGAAGCGAAAGCAAACCGAGAAAGTTTGGAAGCAGATGCAATGCGGATCAAGCGTCCACACAGTTATTAAACCGGAGCTGGGAAAGGCTGTCTTTAAATATACCTTCCGTGGAGCACCTAGATTGATCTGGCCGATAGTTCTGTTTACATAGAATACACCATAGTGCTGTGTGTCTATTTCATCACCTAGTCACGTCATCTGCATCAGGCCCGCCTGAAAACCTTACTCCTATGGACCTCACACCTGTTGTGTCGGCCAGGCGCTCTTCTGGGGAGGGGGAACAAGCGATTCCCCTTTGGACTCTCACTAAAGCCAGTTTTGTTCTCTGAAATAAGGGGCTTCTCTCTCGGGGGAGCTTGCTTCTATTTGGGGGTCTCCGTCTCAAAAAAGGGGGGTTCTCTGAAGTTGGGCTGGTCGTGGCAAACGACTGCGCCACACAGTTAGGTTTGGACGCGGTCACACGTGAGCTTAAAAGCAGCAAAATGTACACCCCGAAGAGAGAGCGAGGGGGAGACGGGAAGAGAAGGCGGATTAACACAAGCTCATTCCAGCCCCCTTAGATCATGAAACTGACCTTGTTAAACCACCGGGAAACTGGGTTTGATTTTTTTTTTTTACTCACGTGATTCCACCATAGTTGTGGGAACTTGTCCAGAGCCCTGTTTCTAAGCGGCACCAAGCGTTCAATATGGGGGGGGGGGTGAGGGACAAAATTATGACTTATGGCAGGTCTTTGTGTACAAAGGAGACTAGCTGGTCACAGTCCAGCTGTGCTGTTCAGTCGGTGTGTGCTTGGCTAACTGGTGATTAATGGTCCAGGAGCCCTGGTTTTCCCTTAGGAAAATATTTACCTATCAGGTGGGCTGCGGGAACGGAGACAAGTTCATCACAGAGTGAGCGTGTGTGTGTTGTTTCGCTGGTTTCATATTGATCAAATCTCATAGGTCCTATTTACTCCTGATTTCCTTATTAGAAATCTGTGGTTAGCTTGCCCACTTTCAATTGTTTAGTCTTCCCCAGAGGAAATTCTCTACAATTCATGTAGCTTCCTCCCCCCACAAGAAAACTTTGCAGCGCTCTGCTACACTACAAATATTGTGCTGGTAATTCATCTTCCACCTTCGGTTTTGTTTTCTTTGCCAGAGGGAGACCCATACAAATCCTGCGCTGTCGTGGTGGCTTGAATTCTTGGACTGGTGGCTTATTATCTGAGGTGGTTTCTCTTATTGAGTCGTAGCTGTTGGGTCCACAGGGCTGTTGTTATTTGTGTTATGAACGACACAATTTTCTCACACACACACACACACACACACACACACACGCAATTCTCTCACGTTGTTTGTTTTACTGCCCTGCCTAGATGGCTAAGGAAAGTGACCAAGAAATAAATACATGGGTAGTCCTGGATTCAATTTTTTTTTTTTTTTTTCAAAATTAAAAAAGAGACAGGGGGGAAAAACGCCTCGACTGCAAAGGAAAGAAGAGTCAGTGAGCATCAACATGAAGGAGTTTCCTTAATATTGTGGAAGGATTCAGAAATGAATGAAGAGATAGTCCATTGAAAGCAGTTGAATGCCATGACAACTAGCAACAACCTCAGATTTATTCCAAACAGTTAGAACACATTGAAAGAGGGCGTCAATCATGTATTATTTCGCCCCTGAAATAAATGCAAAAACTGAGCTCGGACAAAAGCTTCCAACAGAAGCCGGACATTTGTCTACATTTCGCCCATTGTCCGCAGCTTAGCAATCGGTTTGTATTTGTGTTTGCCCGGGTCCGACCACCCATGATGCGCTCAGGGCCTTGCTAAAACCCTAAGGCATTGTCACCCACATCACATACTAGATGGGAGGCAGGGTGAGGGACAGCAAAACAAACTGATCAACAATAATAACTTGCTCTGCGGTTTCTCCCCCAGCACCTCCTTGAAACATGCCCAGTTCTTGGGAGGGAAAGTCAAGGCAACTTCTATCCTCTGCTCATCCCCAAAAGGGTGGGGAGGAGGGAGGAAATCCCGGGGGGGAGAATGCAAATCTCACATTTAACTCCCCATCTTTAATTCCCCCCCCCCCCAAAAAAAAACCCCACAGAGATCCCTTTAAAGGGCACAACTCCTCCGGGATCGTGGCATCAAGTTGGCTTGTCCAAAAATGTAGCACACACGAAAACCCCACCCAAATATCACAAGAACGAAACAATGGAGCGCGGTGTCTGTCCCAGGGAGCTGCAGGGAGGGGGTCGGGGGAGGCGCACTGGGATAGTTCACTTAGTAGGTCAAAAGGAGAATAGGACCCTCAGCACAGACCCAAGGCAGGGCTCCGGACCATTAACCCCTCCCAACTGAACCAAGTCCTGCGCTAGCGCGGAGCGAAGCGAGCGGAAAAGTGGCGCACAGCCGGGTGGACTGGAGAGGTGGGGAATGCGCCCATGGAGAATTGGCTAAAACGGCTTCTCTTAGCTCCGTTTCCTATGCCCCCCGTGGAATCGGGGCGCCCACGGGCATTTAAGACGTGGGGAGGAGTGAAATATGAAATAAACCCGGAGTGAGAAAGTATTATAGACGTACGGATAGGTGGGTGTTATTTAACGTTGCTATTTTTAAAGGCGGATTTTCGAAACGCAGACGCCGCTATTCATTCGCCTCTATAATATATGTGTCTGCAAATGGCTGTGAGAGAGATCCACTTATTAAAAACAACCCTCCAAATTCAACACCGAAATTAAACATCTGGCTGCATTCCCTTTCTAAGCCCCACGTCTAAACGCTGCACATCCATCCAAATTAGCAAGTGATCTTGCTGGGGAGAAGAGAGAGAGAAATAAATTAGTTCTCTGCAAACAACACACCGAAATCGCCCGCGCCTGTCTGGGTACCGATTGATTACATTTATTGCCAGTTCGGTTGATTTCGGAGCAAACTAGAATCAATTACTTGCTGTTTAATTTATAGTACTCAGCCTTAAGCCTCAACCAAAATATTGACCTAGGAGGTTTACATAAGTTGGTCTCTTGCCATCTTGTTTAGGTAACAACCAATAATTTGAATAGATTTCCTTTTAACGTCGCTCGCTGTAAATAGTCAATTTTCCAGCCTGCTGCAAAGCAGTTTACTTCAGTGGAGAGTGACAATGAATGCAAACCCTTTTTTCCCCCCCCCCCCGAAGCAATTTGTTTAAAACGTACTTTCGAGTGTGTGGAATATCAGCTCCTTTGTATGTAAATACCGTGTAGAAAGGCCCTCCCTATCTTTGTAATTAATTGACACGTTATACTACTCATCATGTGCTACAGAACCAATGGTGGAGACTCCAATCTCCCCCAAACCCCGCAATTTCACATCGGCAAACACTGTCTTCATCCACTTGACTCCTAGCACCCGCCCACACGTGGCCAACCTTTGGCGTTTTTAATGTATTTTTTCCCCCTCCTCTCTGCAGGTTCATATGTGGAGACCAACCTTATATGGACTGCTCTCTCCAGCAATGGCTTGTTTTCCCCAAGCAGCAGGCAGCCGATCCGTGTGTTTAAACGAGACCCTGAAGTAAAACGCACTTTGGCATTTTTCCTGGAGTTACAAACTATTTCAGAAGCCAGTTGCCACTTGTGCTCCGTGATTTTTTTTTTTTCCTCCGCAGCAGAGCAAGGCTGTAAAATATCTATCTATATCGCAGCTGATTTTTCCTCGCTCCCCCCACACCAACTTTCGTGATTTTTTTATTCTTACCCCCCCCCAACATACACACACCCTCCCCTCTTTCTGGGGGGTGTGCGGTTTGTGGGGTGTGTGTGTTTTGTGCAACAGCGGATTGACAAACTGGTGCTTCAACTTTCCTGCATAAATTTGGCCAGAATATGTCTTTGACCAACACAAAGACGGGGTTTTCTGTAAAGGACATCCTAGACCTCCCTGACACCAATGATGAAGAGGGATCCCTCGTTGAAGGAGCGGATGAAGAGAACGAGGGGTCGGAACCACCCAAGAAATCCGGCGTTCTGGGGCAAAACCCGCTGGAGGGGGTTCAAACTCTGCCTTTGAAAAACCCTTTCTATGATACCAGTGATAATCCCTATACGCGTTGGCTGGCCAGCACGGAAAGCATCCAGTATTCCTGTGAGTAGTGAAACTTACACTGATTCCATGTACCGTCTGCATTGTCTTGTGATTCATCCGTTCAGCGCCGCAGCCTCTAACGTGTATTCTTAAATAATAATAATAATAATTAATAATAAAACCTCCTATCTGTTATATCTTCCTAGTAGCTATTACAGGAAGTATTCGCGCTCCGATTTATCCTGTGTTGTGGTGGTGGTTTTACAAGGCTCTCCGGAGTCAAACTAGCCGCAGGGAGAGATTTCTTTGGTTTTGATTCGATTGGGATCAAAATAAGGATTTTTTTTCCCCAAGGGGGGATTTTATTTTTATGTGTTTGTTTTTTGTTTTGTTTTTAGAATGAGAGAGAAAGAAGTCAACCCAGCCTAGGGAAAGAAAAGCAAAAGTAACCTCCAGCGATCTAAAAATAGCAGGAACCGAGTTTGCTAAATCAAACAGAGCGACCCTTGTGTGGCAATCTTGGATCGCTTCGGTGTAGACAGTTCAGAAATGTCTAAATGGCCGGGTGGCTGTGGTGATCAATGAAGGGACTGTTAAATTATCCTTTAAAAATCAATCCACGTACCCCCCCCCCCCCCAGCAAATCGCTTGAGGTCCAAAGTCCAATAGATGTAAAAGAGATGCAACATTAGGCGAGGAATATGTGATCCGGATCGATGTGGCTCTATTGTAAAGTGTATACAGACCGACGGATGAATAGATCTGTAGACATACACATGAATGTCTACATGTATCTAAGAGGGTGTGTAATTATAAATGTGACTGTGTGTGTATGTATATAGATAGATACATATAAATATTTATATTCACAATCTATATAATATAAAACACCCATCTCCCTGTATTCATATATGTTGATAGCTGTAAATATACACACGTGTGTCGCAGATGGCCATATCGTTGGGAACATACATGGGAATAGTGTGTTGTGTGTAGTAGTTTACTTTTCCTCCAGTGTTTGCTGCTATGGTGGATTGTAGGAGGTAACTGCCTATTCCTCGCGGGGTTAATTTTTTTTTTTAGGGGAAAGCCATGCTCCCTCAGCCCAAGCGGGGCTTGGGGGGTAGCTGGTGCCCCCCTGGGAGATTGTCCCCCCCCCCCCAGGGTAGGGGGGATTTCGCTGTATTTCCCGGCTGGAGCAGGGGAGGGTAGAGAGCAGAGCCGCAGGTGCCCCCAGGCGGGGATCCCCCCCCCCCCCCAGCAGCACCCCTCTGACTTATGCTCTTGATGGCCTTTCTGCAGTGCACGGGCTGGCCTCCGGCAACTCCCAGCAGGACTCCTCCAGCAAATCCCCCGACCCCTCCGCCGACGAATCCCCGGACAACGACAAGGAGACGTCCAGCGCCGGCGACTCCGGCAAGAAGAGGAAGAGGAGGGTGCTCTTCTCCAAGGCTCAGACCTACGAGCTGGAGAGGCGGTTCCGACAACAGCGGTACCTGTCCGCCCCCGAGCGGGAGCACCTGGCCAGCCTCATCCGCCTCACGCCCACCCAGGTGAAGATCTGGTTCCAGAACCACAGGTACAAGATGAAGAGGGCCCGGGCTGAGAAAGGTATGGAAGTGACTCCTCTCCCCTCCCCACGCCGGGTAGCAGTGCCCGTCTTAGTCAGGGACGGCAAACCCTGCCACACGCTCAAAGCTCAGGACTTAGCCGCCGCCACTTTCCAGGCTGGGATCCCCTTCTCCGCCTATAGCGCCCAATCGCTTCAGCATATGCAATATAACGCCCAGTACAGCTCCGCCAGCAACCCCCAGTACCCTACAGCGCATCATTTGGTGCAGGCCCAACAATGGACTTGGTGAACATTGCCGAGAAAAGAGACTGAGGCTCCAAAATCAAACCTCGGGGGGGGGGGATATGAATATTAATTATTATTATTAATGATGATGCATTTTCCCCCTCTCCTATTTTTCCTTCTTTTTTGGGGTTCAATTTGTTTCTCTTTTGGGGGGGGGGTGTTTTTTGTGCGCCATGTTTACAGAAATTTTTGCGCCATGCAGTGGTCCTGTCTACCTACAACTAAAAATAAAAATAATACTAGTAATAAGAATAAACCAGTATGCTCTTGTGATTGCGTAAAGTACTTTTGTGTGCTGTACAGCTGTTGTCAGTCGTATATAAAACAAGTGGAGGACACTTTAAAAATAGAGAATTTGATTTCCCTTTTTTTATATGAAACGTTACCTATTTATGGCCATGTATAAATTCTGACAACTATTAGCGATATATTTTTTTTGTAAATATTTGTGGTTATTGTTGCCATAAGTAACATTCAGGGCGGTTTATTTTATTTTCTTCTTTTGGTTGGGTGCAAATCTTTCCCAAATATTAAACAAGCAAACAAAATGTAGAAGGAAAAGAAATGTTTGGATCATCTCCATAGAAATCTCCAGCGAATCATTGTGTATAAACCCGGGGGGCGCGCGCTGCGGGGAGGTTTTCGATTTTTTGATAGGAATTTTAATAAAAATGCTGTGTTTAAAAAAAACCAACCCAACAACCAAAGACCGTTTTTGTTTGACTTTGTGGCTAACACGGGATCACCGCAGACCCCTCACTTTAAAGCGACATAGATCGGACTCATTCTCTGGGGGGGAAGGCGAGCCTGATTATATGATCAATGAGATCTTCTCTGGGTGCCAGTTGGTTTATGGGGAATGATGGACTCTTTACTCGGAAATCCGTGCTTGGCCTGCTGCAGATTTCCAGCCAACAGCTCAGCGGAGTTTCTCCCCTCTTAGAACTTTTAGGGAAACTTTAATCACCCTCCCCAAACTTTCTGCAAACAATCAGGGATCTTTTTCTTCTTCTTCTTCTGCGTTCTGCCTCATTGTGTCTACTTGAGAGACAAAGGCGCTGGAGTGACTTTGTGGAAATGAAAAAATAAGCCCCACCACTCACTTAAATGTTAGAGTGCCCCTTCAGCGGAGAAGCTTTTGAGACCAGATCGTCTCAATGGCTTGCCTTTGCTCGGGGGTTGATCTAAGCGGGGTGAGTTCGAAGTCCTCCTTTAGCCAGCAGTGGTTGGTAGGCGGCTGATGGGTGGCAGGGGGGTGAGTTCATACCCTCTTTCCGCTCCTGCGGACAGATAACCCTTTGGGGCAAGTCGTGGGGCACACGGGGATCTCCCTGAACGCGGTCGGATTTGGAATGTAAAGTTTGCCCTAAAACCTGTTTTAACCAAACGGAATTTGTCATCTCCGTCCCGCGACTGGCTCCCTGGAAATCCCCTTCTGCGTGTGATGACACGCGTGGGGAATTAGCGGGGTGCCGCCGCGTCTGGGGAGCTCTCCAGATGCGGTGGGATTGTGTAGGAAAGTTTGTCTAAGCCGTGTTTTAAAGCAAAACTTCCTCTGGCTAGTTAAATGATCAGGTTAGAATATGCATTTAAAAGACGCACAGATCCAGACAGAAAGCGAGTGTGTGTGTTATGCGTGTGTGTGTATATATAGGTACACAATTTTTGCCTCTCACTCTGTTCTCTCTCCCCCTTGTATATAATAGATGCACGCACACACGTTTTTTAGGCGCACACCTACTCGAATATGCTCGGAGTTGACCCGAAATGCATTGGCCCCTCTGTCTTGGGGAGAGAGGTTACTTTCCAGCCAGGCTCTTTCAACTCTTCCCGAGTTGAATGCTGCCCCGTTTCTGAAACTGTCCCTCTTGCTGTAAGCTCGACAAACAGCAGGGACGGCAGGGGCTGTGAACACGGAAAGCAAACGGAACCGTCCCCACTGAATTACCAGCCGAGCTCTTGTTGATGAGCAGATTTAATTCAATATCTCGCGCAAACATGATTATCTGTAACAAAATCGGCGGCGATCCATAGCTCTGAGTGGACAGTGCTGGTGAGCGGGGGTGGACGCGGGGGGGGGGGTCCTTCTAGCCATGCGCGGATCTGCTTCAGGACTAGAGTCCCAGATGTGATTGCAATTTCTTGCAATGGTGTTTTACGAAACTAAGGCGCAAAGTGGACACCCGCTGAAATTCTTCCCTGGTTTAGTCGCTTCACAGAGCGGGGGGGGGGGGGGTTGTTTTTGGTGTTGCTTCAGGTGAAACCTTATTCCACACGACCCCCCCCCCCCCCCCACACACACACACACAAGCCAAGAAATGAGTCCGGGTTTCCTCAAAGCCTCCTGAAAGCCGAGGGCAATCGGCAACAACTTGGCTGGCAATCAGCAAGGCACGGCTCTGCCGGGGCAGGATCTAGCCTTGTTGATAGTTATTAGCAAAGCTCCCCCCGGTCTTAGCTGCACGGAAGCAGCGCGCTAACGCGAGGGATCTAAATGCATTAGTGGCAGCGTTTGGTTGCAAACAGGGAATCTGATTTTTATGTTTTAAAACCATCCCTATAGCCAGGCGCGGCCGAGCTCCCTGGGAAGTGACAGTGGAGTGAAAATAGATTTAGCTGGTGTGTGAATAAAGGAACCCACATTGCAGAGCTGGACACTTTCCCCCCCTTCTAATTCCACCAGCCGCGCAGAGCGGGTGGGAGGGAAACAATCACTTTCTGCTTGGACCCTATTAAATCCATCAAGCCAGTTGTGTGGCCCTCACCCCCCCCCCCCCCGTGGCCTTATATTTCACACGCCGCCGGGGCAGTTTGGCGCAGTCTATCTTTGCACAATATACAGTAGCCATCACAAAACAGCACAATGGGGGAGGCTGGTAGTTGAGGATGTTAGAGGCGTACATATTAAGGAGGTCAGAGAGAAAGAGATAACACAGAGGGGACAGGGGTAGGGGGAAAGAGAGAGAGAGAGACAGTGCTTTCCAACCCCCTCCCCCTGGTCTTCTTTTTAGTGCCATTCAATTCGTTTATCAGGAGCGGTGCATCCCCGAGTCAGGGCGAAGTATCCTGGGGTTTTGTTCTGGCTGTCACTTGGGGCCATTGTCACCCGTGTTGTACATGCTGTATTCCATATGGCCAGCTGGGCTGACCCTCACAAAACCCAAATTGTGTCCTGCTTTCAAAACCTGTATTGTTGTCTGTGAAAGGAAGACGAATTAAAAATTCGTGCTATATCTATTCTGGGGGAGAGAGGGGGGGAGGGGGAAAGAACCCCCCTCTCTCTTCTTTGAAGGATAACAGGGCCTCCTTTTCTCCAGCCCCACTGACAAGTTGGTCTCTCATTTCACAGGAAATTAAATTCCTGCATCTGCACGGGGCCTAAACAAATCTCGCCCATAAAATGAAATCAAATGGCAGGCGCTGCACCCCGATCAAGAATTGCAGTTCCGCTGCCTTCGGGTGGCTTAGCTGGGT
Source organism: Emys orbicularis (assembly GCF_028017835.1). Lineage (NCBI taxonomy): Eukaryota > Metazoa > Chordata > Testudines > Emydidae > Emys > Emys orbicularis. The sequence continues at coordinate 212,480,627 of NC_088685.1, read as the reverse complement.
TTTCTCCTCTGCAGGGAGAACAAGGTTTCATTCACAAGGGGGTGTAATGTTATGCAGGCTTTTTCTCACGGCGCAACTGGAGAACGCTGCGGACTGACCATTTTTTGTTCTCTTGAAGAGAACTGTCTCTTTCTTGTGATAGTGCTTCCTTGTTCCAGGCAGGCAATTTTGAGAAGTCGCCCGCCCGGGCCTTTCTCGGGAAGGCTTTCTCGGGCTGGGGCGAGGGGTGCTTGCGGTTAACAATCTCCACCAGGGCCAGACCTGGTGGCCTTCCTTTACCTGAAGGGCTTGGCACGAACAATGTCCGACCCATCCCTCGCGCCGGAGAGTAGCTGGAGATATTAGAGAAATAACGAAGCATCCAAGGAGCTAAATCCAAACAGGACGGGAGCAAACAGCGGACTGGGCTAACTTTGATTATTTTTTGTTTAAAGAACACACCAAAAAATAAAAGAAAAGAAAGGATTTTCGGCTAACATACTAACTCACTTAATACACCGATCAGACTCTTGATCTTGACTGGTAACGCGCACACAAACTCTGCAATTCCTAGTTTGGGTTGTGTGATGCTGTGAAGGGGAAATCGATGGATTTCCTACGCGATGGAAGTTTGTTGGGGTTTTTTTTTGTTTGTTTTTGTTTTGGGTTTTTTTTTATTTATTTGTTGTTGTTTTTTTGGTTTTGTGTTGAGTAAGGCATAAACTGTAGCTCTCTGGAAATAAATCAACACGCAGAAATGTTAATGGGCCTCTTCCAAAGTAGCCTGTTGTGGGCCAGACAGATATTTTACCCTTCCACTGTTAGGCGACGTGGGTAACACATTACACCCCCCGTCGGTGATCTGTAAAAATAGAGTCATGTCTGACACAGGAAAGAAAAGGCGAGCCTGCGGGATGAATCATGGCCTTCCCCAACTACAACCCAATCAACGGAAATGATAGTTAAGCCTGCGCTTTAGGGTTAATTTCCCTCCTTTCGCTCGTTTCTTAGTGTCCCTCCCCCGGTCTATAGAGCAACTATTTAGGAGAATCAGATAACCTGGTAATGAGGTGGAAACCCCTCTAAGCCAGGGAAAGAACTTACTTTCATTACCTATTGACTGTTGGGTTTAGCCGAGACCTGGCGTGGGTTGTTCGGGCCTTTTCAAGAGGGCTGGGCAATGAAAAGCTAATCCAATATTTACCAAGTCTAAGACCAATTCTCAGCTGTCGTCATGAAGGGACCGAAGCAGCCAGGGATGGCGTGTGTGTGTGTGTGTGTGTACACACACACGGCCCCGTTCTAAAGCAGGCCGCTCCCCATAGGCCGCGCCGCGGCCGAGACGCCTGGAGTGGCGGTGTGTAGCAGATAGTGTAGTGTGCACTATTTCCGGAAATATGCACTTGTGGCTTCATAAGAGTGACACTCTCCCCGTGCCGATGGAGCATCTCCCTTTATCCCAGCATCTGCAAATAAACCCCGCGATCTCCCCGCCACGCAACGGGCCGGGGCTATCTTGCAAAGGAAACAATCTAGTTTTTATTGCTTTCCTCCCCTCCCCGCCCCTTGAAGACTTCGATTTTTAGGCACTGTTATTACTAAAGCATCACCGCAAACCACCGGGAGCGGGGGTCCCCTAAGGAAGGAGGGGAATGAACTACCCAGCCCTGAATCTCATTGTAATGGCACTTTGTAACCACAAGGGGTCATCAAAGTTCTTCCTTTCTTGTCACTGGGTTTTTTCCCTCCCCCTGCTCTGAACTGTCCTTATGATAAATGGTTTTATTTCCCATTGAAAATCATCTCGTTCCGAGAGGTGGGTGTGTTTTTTTTGTTTGTTTGTTTTAACAACCTTAAAAAAAATCTCACAGCCAAAAAAAAAACGTAGAGAGAGAGAGAGACAAGTTAAAAGGCATCAGCCTGATCGTCTGAAGCCACTTCCTCCCTAAATTGTGTTCAAAACCGAGCGGCCAAGCATAAATCAACCCCCCCTCCCAGCAAATGAAGACTCCAGTTTATTCCATTTGCTGTATTCCCTCCTCCCCCCTCCCCACTTTAAAAAAACCCAAAGCTTGTTAATGGAAGAATCTGACCAACTGTGTGAGTTTATAAACAAACTCTGGTCTCGTGCTGTTTTTAAAGTGACTCTAGTTTCAGATTCTGTTGCCTGAGTAGCAGCTAGATTTATAACCAGACACACAGCTACTGTGTATATGGGAGATTTTACTGTATTCCTCCATGTGCAATGTGTGTGTGCCAACTGTATGTTTATTTTATATATAAATATTAGAGGTGTAAATAAAAAAACACACAATCCTCAGTAGATTTCTTTATCTTGTATTTTTTTTTATTCTCATTCTCTCTCTCTGTGTATATATATGTACATGCAGACACACACATTTGTGGTTGTGTGTGTGTGTGTACATACCTCTAGTATGCATATATGGCTGGCTGGCTTGCACACACATGTAGCACAGACGAATATCAGAGGCTTATAACCATATGCTTGTTTCTGATCGATACTAAATGCCACCAGAAGAAAGTGACTGGTCGAAAAGTGCATCGTGCAATATACTTATGGACCTATGGGAATGCAAACACTATCGCTTTAAAGTTGCAACTGACCTGATGGGGGATGAGGGGCGGACAGAGGTGCTAGGAGGAGCCCCAGCCCACAAACAGGTAGGGTTTGGTGTAGGGAAAGAAGACACAGGGTAAAACTGAGGCAAGCAAAGATTGCCGAGGTCAGCAAAGAACAGAGTGGAGCTCCAGAAGACTTTTTAACTTGAAATCACATTCTGGGCCCGGAAAGCCAAGAGTGAAAGCTGTTCCGGGATCCCACCGGGTTGGTTTTTGGTTGCCATCATAAACCCCCCTCGCTTTGAGATCGGAGCTCATGCCGCCACTAGAAAATGGCCAGCCTCTTTTTTACTTACAGATTGCCCCTTGTGTCCAACTCAAAACACAACACAAAATGGGTGGAAGACAACCGGTTCCGTGATCTACTATTATGAAGTCATCTTTAGTCAGCAGCCTACAAAAGGGAAGTAAACGACTGGTAACATTACAGCTGGAAGCTATAAAGCAAGACACGAATTCTTCCTTCTAGGAAAGCCAGTGCTAGGACAACTCATTTTTGTGTTTGAAAAAAAAGTTCAAGTTTCCATTCATTATGTGACGCATCACTCGAGTTTCAACTTCTAGCACAAAGCAAAATGTGAGGGCATTTGATTAAAAATCGATTAAAACACACAAACCACAGTGGGTTGACTGATGATTTGCTCAGACATGAACTGCTCTCTCTCCAAGAGCCTGTCCGACCGAAACCGCCTGTTCATTGCAACGATCTCTGAGCCAGGGGGTCGCTTGTTGTCGCTTTCCCCCCACCCCTGGTTATGGGGGGATTTGACTCCAAACCCGGACGCCTACAGTGTTAGCGCTGAGTGTGAAAGTCGAGACTGGGAGGGTGGGGAGGCGATGCCGCGACTGTCCGCGGGGTGGCGCAATTGGATAAGGAATGAGCAGCAGGTATTACCCACTAGTGTGGATTTCCCCAGGACTTGACAGGTGTGGTCCAGAGCTCCCCTTGCGATGGCTTAGCACATGGCTGTTCCCTCATGTCCTCTAACTCCAGGCCCTAGCAAAACTGCCACTGTGTCTGGTATTTTCTCTCCCTCCCCAGCTGCTCCATGGCTCTGGTCTGCACGGGATCTCCAAGCTCAGCTGAGAGCCACAGCAGCAAACAGCCTTTTCAGCTGCTGGCCTGGCCCTGTGAGCTGCTCCTGTCCCCAGGTAAGCTAGAGGGCAGGGCAGCAGGATCAGGGAGGAAAGGCAGGTGGTTTGCCAGGAGCTGGTGAAGCACAGGGGCTTAAAGCTGGGCGCAGGCGGTTTTCCCTTCCTCATGCTCTGCTGCCAAATCTAGCCGCATGAATTAGTTCATGAAGTGCTTTGCTCTTGTACAATGTTGCTCCTCACGCCGCGTGTGAGCCCCGTTTTCTATGGAGACAAAGGCAGGTGAAAGGCCTTGCCCAAGGCCCGCAGGCTGGCAGTGCCAGAGCTGGAAAGCAACCTAGGTTCCCCAGCTACCATCGACTTTAATGGAGAGAGGAGTTCCCCTAAACCTTCGTAGGAATACAGTCCTACACAGTAGCCAAACTATGAAGCTGTTGACTTAAATACAGGCCCCACCAGTGAGTAATTCCATGAGAGCTGCCGTTATATATGGCCCAGCCCTGCACCCATTGTACTCAATAGAGGCCTGAGTCTCTGCTGCCCTACACCTTGCGCAGTCGGCTACACCAGTGCAAAGCGAGTGCAAGATGTTACCACATCGGGCGGGCAAGCTTTCAAACCCCCTTGTGCACTGGTGAAATTGCTCACACAGAGCGCAGCGCCGCAGGGAATTAAGCCCTAAATTGACAGTGGATCCAGGATGCGGCTGGACTGAGAACCAAGTGGCCCATTGCCAAATCTTTTTGTGCCTACTCGGATATAGCTACATTGGGTATTTCTGCTGGGCCCAGCTACGCCAGTATTGCTGCAGCGAAAGGGAGGAAGGATGGTCAGGCCATTGGCTTGGGCTGACTTTTGGCTCTGCCACAGACTTCCTGGGCGATCGTGGGTAGTCACAGAATTGCTCCCTGCCTCAGTTTCCCTTCTGTAAAATGAGGATGAGCGCACTTGCTTTCCCCCACCCTTCCGCTCTCATCTCTTTAGCTTGGGAGCTCTTTGGGGCAGGAACTGTCGCTCAAGGGGTGTTTCAAAAACATTTAGCACAATGGGACCACATTGCCACTGGCCCGCTGTACGGTGCTGAGCCCTGCCCCCAACACACAGCATCCCTGCACTCGCGGCCTAATGAGCACAGGTGATCGTCTCGCACCCTGCAGGCCATTAGAGTCACTGTCATTGATTTCAGTGTGCACTGGCCCAGACTTTAATTGCAGAGAGCATCTTAGCTTGCCAGGCTAATAGAGCTCAGCTGCAAAGGTTATGAATCGTTGTAACATTTAATCACCCAGGTTCCTGTTTTAATTCAATACTTGGGCAGTGTCATCGGGGGCTGTGGGATCTGGGCCCCATCGTAGTAGCAGTGGGAGTGGCTCACAGCCGATGGCGGCCAGCTCACCACTTAGTCCGGAACAGGACTCAAGAAGAATGAAGAGCATCCGCAGTCCAGGATGCCACCTGTCAACTGCTCCTGTCCTGTGCCTGTTTCTGATGCAGAATATGAGGACTCAGGAGATCCGGGTTCAAGTCCTGGTTCTGCCACAGACTCCCTGTGTGACTTTGGACAAGTCACTAGGGCCCAGATCCTCAACAGTATTTAGCTGCTTAACTCTCAGGATCTGGGCCGTTATCTCTCTGTGCCTCAGTATACCTTCTGTAACATGGGGATAATAATCCGTCCCTTCTTCCTCCTGCCCATTATCTATCTTGCCTAGTGGACTTTTGCCTAAAAAATGGGATCAAGGGGAGTTAGGCACCTAACCCGCCTGGGCGCTTTTGAAAATACCACAAAGTGCCTATCTGCATCTTTAGGTACCTGAATGCCTTTGAAAATCTGGCCTACGCCTGTCAGAGCAGGGACAGTCTCTTACTGTGTGTATATACAGCAACTGGCACAATGGGGACCTGATCTCAGCTGGGGCTTCTGCGTGCTATTGTAATGTAAATAGCGATAATACATTTCTTTGCACCCTCAGGAAGAACCAGTCTGCATGACGCTCTGTCTGCTCTCATTTGCCAGTTGGGAAATCATGACACAAGTTTTTTCCTTGTCTGCTGATTATTTGGTCTCCTTAATAGCCTTTTATGAGGAATCCAATCCAAGGATTATTTTTGCAAATCCAAGCTTATCTGACCAACTGGCTCACCTTTATATGTTGTGCACCAAAGCCCTCCTTGCCTTACTCAACTGATTTGCCCTATGGATTTCAATCAACAGGATTTGGGTCAGGTCCACTAACACTTTTCATTATATTTGGTCCTATTTTATTAACTATTATTTTATCTGGGGCCTTATTTTGTATGGAGAGTGGATCAAAACTATGGACAACATTTCACAACCCCAGATTTATTTATTTATTTTAGTTTGTCAAAATTAAAATGGTGGCTACAAATTTTCATCAAATTAAAAAAAAAAAATCAAACAGCAGGTCAAACACCCAGAAAAATAATTTGTGAAAATGTAGTTGATTTTTTTTTTCAGGTGGAAATTTGCAATTTTGATGAAAAATTAAATTCTGGGGAAATGTCAGCTCAGCTCTCTGTCTTTATTTGTGTTGCAGCCATGTTGGGCTTAAGGTATTGCAGAGCTAACGGGGCTGAGGTAATATCAGTTATTGCACTGGGGGAAGAGACGAGCTTTCCAGCTACCCAGAACTCATCTTCATGAAGAAGACCCTGAAGCAGAGCTCTGTGGCGCTTGAGAGCTTGTCTCCTTCCCCAGTAGACGTTGGTCCAGTAAAAGATATTTCCTCACTCACCTTGTCTCTCTAATTAGCTCGTTATGTAATAGACTATCTATATGTTCATTGTTTCTTCCTCAAAATAGCCTTGTTGGACTGACCCTATCCGATTATACTTGTCAGACATATTAGTTTATTCTTAATTAGAGTCTCAAGGTGAAATCTGGACTCTATCCCAGTCAATGGCAAAACTCCCATTAACCTCACTGGGCCCAGGATTTCAACCAGCAATTTTCTCTGGCCTTGCACGAGGTTCATAAGTCTTCAGTACGAGGGTTTCCATTTCTTCTCTGGAAGATAAGCACCGAACTAGTATCTCTCCAAACTTCAGAAAGAGCAGTTGCTTTTAAAGATTTAGTTTTCCCTAAAAATATATACGCTATGCCACATTTTTCTTTCCTTTTGAATAACGAGATGAACATAGCCCATCCTGGTAACCAGCTGCCAGGCCCTGGCTTTATTAAATCAACGGCAAAGCTTCCAGGGCAAGATCACCCTGAGAGCTGGCAAAACAGTTTCAAATGAAGTTTATTTCATTAAAAATGGCCCTTATTTGAATACAATTTTTTTCACAAAAACTTGTCAACTCTTTTTTGTTGCTGATGAAAACTTTTGTGGCTTTTAAAATATACATATTTTTTGATAGATTGCTTTCCAGGAAACAAAAAAAGTCAGTATGTTGATGACATTGTCAAGAATATTTTTAATATAAAAAATCCCCTAAAATTGAAAAAAAAAAAAAAAAAGGTTCCACTTTGAAGCAAAAGCTCTATTTTGAAATTTCAAGCTGTTGTGCAAAGATAGAATTTTGTTTTCTGCCCAACTCTCTAGGTGACTTAATTCACTTGAATGACTCAAACTACGGCTTTGTTCTTTGCTTATAAATGGCAGTCACTGTTTAAGACCATACTCTGGCTTCCCAGAAAATCATGCCTGTCAAGTGTCACCCAGCTGGGGTGACCCTCACCCATTTTCCTCTGCCATCGCAAATGTCACTGTGGTTTAGGGGGAAGTTCCTTGAGCTGACAAAGCAGAGACCAGGAGTTCAACTCTCCCTCTTTCACACTCACCATCTTAAATGTTGCACAAACACAGGATTCTGGGCAATAAACATGTTCCAACATCCGCCACCTCTGGTTATTGGGAGTTCAGTGGAGATTCCCCTGGTAGCAGGTTATTTCAGAAGTGCTGCCTGCAGGGTTTCATGCACCATGCTCTGAAGCATCTGTGGCTAACCACTGTGGTAGACTGGGCTCAGTATGGGATGGACCATAGGCGGCCGGCTCCAGAATGGTGTTTCCGGTGTTAGTGTCTCCTCACCTACAGACAACCCCTGGGCTTTCCTCCCATCCTGACTGCACCCTGTTGGGGACCCTCCACTCCCACTGCATCTCTTAGCCCAGAACAGGAGAGGGTGACAAAGTTCTGGCTAAACTGGATCTTCACCAGGCAAGGATTCCCCTACCCAAGGGGAGTCTGCCGTTCCCTGTGCCCTATGGCAGCAGGATGGGGCATGGGCTGAGGCTCTGCAAAGAAGAGAAACGTGGAGCTTCTGCCTGAATTTTGGTTTGAGCCCATGAGCGAGAATGAAACTTGGGGTGTGGCGCCCTTGTGAGTGGTACCCAAGGAGGAGGTTTGTATGAATCCATGCAAACTGAGCCCGCAGAGCTTTCCAGGCTGGTGGTGTCTACAGTTGGCCTTGATGGTCATGGTGTTAAATACCAGTTGGAATAGGGTAACACGGGACTTTGCTGCTGTATAATCCACAGGGTGGGGGTGGGGGGAGGGACAAGTCCATTCTTGGCCTGGAGCCTCCCAAGGAAGGACAGTTATGGGTCAGGAAGACAGCAAGAACCGTAGAGTCCATGATGCACCTCACTTCTTTCTGTGAGGCCTTTAAGCCACTGGCACGAGAGCTGTGACTCTTTCACCATTGTGAATTCTTATTCCATTTTGCTACATCCTTGCGATGGCGGGGTTCCTTTATTCTTGTGAACCCTTCCGCCAGGTGCTGTCAGCAGCAACGAGGGCTGTGTTCAGATATCTACACATACACTGGCTCCAACTCCAAGAACCCTGGGCAAAATCGGCTACCTTCCCTGGCCACCTTTAACTGACACTACTCCCTGCTCACAAGCACCAAGTCTGTGTATAATGCAAGGAAAAACTTTATTAGGGGACAAGGGGACCCAGCAGCAACTTGGGAAAGCACAGCAACAGTAAAGCCACACTATATCTATCGGAAAAATACATAAAATACACATCCCCCATATTATCCTTGGCCTTAGTTCTTAACCTCAGTTCCGCACCCCCTGGGGTGAACGTCTGATAAGCAAATGCCCCTTTGACATGTCATTAATGCCTATTATTATTATTATTATTATTATTTAGTTCTATTACTGCAGCACTTAGGAGCCATAATCCTGGACCAGGACCACAGTGCTAGGCGCTGTACAAACTCAGCTCTTTGTCCCAAAGAGTTTATAATCTATATACACATGACTTTCCCCCTCCCCACTCTGTGTTTGGTATCAGTGGGTAGAGTAGTCCCAGAGTTGGGGAGTGCACTAGAGCTGGCCTGTCTCCTGCCCACAAGGTAAGTGCGGCCTGTTCTTGATGCACCATCACCTACCTCACCCACAGTGATGTCAGCTTGACTGGCACCTCTAGTGCTTCAGCGAACACTTGCCTCAGCCCTGCATCCCACCTCTAATCATGGCATCATCTCTGCACCACCTTTCATCATGGAGTCTTCAGTGGCGTATGGCTCAATGGCAGAAAGAACCTTTGATTAGAGCCCAAGCCACTGGGAATGCTCCCCTGCTATAAGGTAAGAGCCCTTTTCCTCCCTCTCTTCTAGGTTCACTCCGACTATCTCACCAATTCAGAGTTTGTGTACAGTTCTGGTGAGTCCCTCAAAGTGTCACTTGGAGTAGTTCTGGGTAGAAAGCTGATACAGCTGAAGTAGAGCTAATGGGATTTCTTTTCCCACAGAAAATGTTGAGATTTTGGGAATTAATGAACCTGAAATATTTCAATGAAAACCAAAAGTTTTTGGCTGAAAACAAAAGTATTTTAAGTCTGAAATTCCACCTCAGTGCCTCATGGGAGTTGTAGTTTGGGTGCACCATGCTCTTATTTTTTTCTATCAATCAGGCTTCCTGGTCAGACTACATGTCCCATGATGCACCATGCTCTCCCCTCTTGCAGAGAACAGGCAATGCATTATGGAAGTCCCTAGCCATGATGCATCATGGGACATGAAGTCCAGGTGGGGTGCCTGGCCTATAGTGGAGAATGGATGCATGAGGCCAGTGAACTACAATTCCCATGAGGCACTGTGGCAGCACATTCAAACTGAAATATTGCCATTTTCAGGTGTTTGATTTTTTTGATGAAGAATCAAAGGTTTCAGTGGAAAGAAATTAAAATTCTCCACTAGTGCCAGTTTTAAATATAAATGAGGCTAGAACATAGAGCAGATCTGCACTAGGTTGGGTTGAGTTAAGATGCCCTGATCCTGCAAACAATTATGCACATGTGTACCTTCATCCTCTTGAAGTACATTTGAAGTACTCAAAATTAAATTTGAAAAGCTCAAATCTCTGTTGCATTACAAATTCATTAGAAAACAGTCTGACACCACATAGAAACCTGCCATAGTTCATGGGTTTTGAGCAGAACCAGAGAGAAAGATATCTTTAAAATAAAAATTGCAAGTAAACTAGCCAAAATAAATGGTGTACAATTAAACTTCAAACACAATAGCTCAGTGTGTTCTAATAGATATGTTTTTAAGGATGATAATAATTGAAAGAAAGTCCAATCTGTATTCTCTGCCTTTTTACCCAATTTTTTTTTTTTAGCTAAGTGGAGTACAATACAAATGTACAAACAAGTCAATATTAATCTGAAACTTTCAGCAAAAAACAAAACAAAAACCCAACAACAAAGAATTCATACGTCATAAAAATGCCAAACAAATCATCGTGAACATATAAAGAACATAGAATAAGGGGGAAATCAGCGATATAGGGAATTCATAGGATACTTTGACTCCAATGTCTTTTTCATTTCTAGTTTAATGTGAATCTAACATATTGCAAGAATTCAGCAGTAATTGTAATGGGAATATCCACATATTTTCTGGGAAGGTCAAAAAATAACTCCAGTCATTCCCACCTTAACTTAACTTCCTACAGTGTAGGTTGGTGAGGAGGGGTGGAGACTGGGCAGAGGCTTGGCTCCACCTCCACAATGCACCAACCATCACAGCTGAGCCCGAGAAGATTAGGGGGTAGTAATCTGCCAGTAGGTAGGGCCTTAGCAGATTAGTACCCCCCCCCCATACACACACACACACACACCCCAGAGGCATAATTCTTTTCCTAGCAAGTCCTGGGGCAACCCAGCTGTGTGCCACACCTCACTCTGGACTAGAGGCACCAGGCTTTCAAGCCCTTAGTGAAAAATAAATCACCTTCCAGAGATTTCAGATGCCATTGACTCTTTGCCCCCATGAAGTCCCCATAAGTAGAAAAGATGTCCATGGGGAAAGTCCTGTGGACATCCTTGCTGGGAAGTCCTGACTGAAATTTAAGTTGTCTTATTCCCTATTTAGTGTAGTTCACGGAGCTTTACATTGTGAGATTAAGGGCTAAACTCAGCCCTCACATGCACAGCTAGGACTGTCCTTGACTCCAATGGGAGCAGCGCACGTGCTTCCAAGAGCAGAATTTGGCACTTAAACCATCTCTAAAGAATGCCCTACAAAAGCAGCCATAGTTGCCTGCTAGTCCTCCCCTCTCTCCCCAACACTACAAAGAGAACAGCATGGACAGAGCCCTATGCCCAGGTAGACTTCCATGGAGCTCCATGAAGTGCATTGTTCTCTTTTCACTTAATTCTCAACACTACAATTCACCAGGCATCATGTTATGCGGTAAATGAGGCCTCATTTAGAATCATAGAATCATAGAATATCAGGGTTGGAAGGGACCTCAGGAGGTCATCTAGTCCAACCCCCTGCTCAAAGCAGGACCAATTCCCAACTAAATCATCCCAGCCAGGGCTTTGTCAAGCCGGGCCTTAAAAACCTCCAAGGAAGGAGACTCCACCACCTCCCTAGGTAACGCATTCCAGTGCTTCACCACCCTCCTAGTGAAATAGTGTTTCCTAATATCCAACCTAGACCTCCCCCACTGCAACTTGAGACCATTGCTCCTTGTTCTGTCATTGCCACCATTGAGAACAGCCGAGTTCCATCCTCTTTGGAACCCCCCTTCAGGTAGTTGAAGGCGGCTATCAAATCCCCCCTCATTCTTCTCTTCTGGAGACTAAACAATCCCAGTTCCCTCAACCTCTCCTCATAAGTCATGCGCTCCAGACCCCTAATCATTTTTGTTGCCCTCCGCTGGACTCTTTCCAATTTTTCCACATCTTTCTTGTAGTGTGGGGCCCAAAACTGGACACAGTACTCCAGATGAGGCCTCACCAATGTCGAATACAGGGGAACGATCACGTCCCTCGATCTGCTGGCAATGCCCCTACTTATACAGCCCAAAATGCCATTAGCCTTCTTGGCAACAAGGGCACACTGTTGACTAATATCCAGCTTCTCGTCCACTGTGACCCCTAGGTCCTTTTCTGCAGAACTGCTACCTAGCCATTCGGTCCCTAGTCTGTAGCTGTGCATAGGATTCTTCCGTCCTAAGTGCAGGACTCTGCACTTGTCCTTGTTGAACCTCATCAGGTTTCTTTTGGCCCAATCCTCTATTTGATGAATTGATGAATCAATTTAAAGCATGATGACTATGGCAAATCTTATTTTCATATCTCTAATCTATTTTGAATAGATTTTCCAGCCAATTGACCAGTTTCTATTTGTTACTCTGTTGTAACATACCAACGTTAATAATATTCACTATCCAAACCTACTGAAGGCCATCACCAGCCTCTTAACCTCCAGTCCTAGGGGGATTTCAAAACCTGGCCTGCATAGAAGTCTAGCATTGTTGAGTTGAGAAGCTGGTGATTGTGATGGTGGTCCATACACATAGGGTTTGAGCAAAGCCTGGTAAAGTCAATGAAGAACACCCCTATGGACTTCAGTGGACTTTAGATCAGGCCCTAACTTCGCAAATAATAAAGTGAAGCCATTTCCTCAACTGGTGATTAGAGATAATCTCACTGCAAGAAAAACAATAATTAATAATTTGTCCATCTCTAGGTAAGTGCCAGGATCCAAAGCACTTTACAAATTTTAATTAAGCCTCAGAAAACCATGGTCAGGTAGGTAAGTGCCAAGTGTTGCATAGATGAGAAAAGTACTGGTTCATGATTGGCTGAAAACAGTCATGTGACCAATCAGCAGGCATCTATTTCCGCCTTTGGAGAACTTAGTTCTACTGAGGTCTGGAATAATGTTACCCAATTAGTTCCCATCTGCAGAAGAATCCATCCGATTGGTGTTTCTCTTTGTGAAAACTCTTATTTGCTTCTGATGAATCTACTCCGCTACTGTAATCAAAACCCTGCTTCCTATCAAGCTTATGAGAGGTTAGTTTTTATCAAAGATTAGTTAATAGTTTAGAGCTCTAGTTTGGTCTCCAGGTCAGAAGACTAGTTTAAAAATAATGCCATTACAGGTGCAATAGTGAAATTAATAGGCCTCCTGGAGAGATTTCCAGATATTCCCCCCAATGATGCCATTCAGAATATAGGTAGCAATACATATAGCAATGCCTTGTCTTAATAAACCTCCAGAGCTATTGTCCCATGAGAGGAAAAATTCATGGTCATGGATTCATAGATTCCAAGGCCAGAAAGGATCATTGTTCTAATCTAGTCTGACCTCCTATATAACACAGGCCAAAGAACTTCCCCCCCAAATCCCTAGAGCAGATCTGTTAGAAAAACATCCAGTCTTGATTTCAAAATGGTCAGTGATGGAGAATCCACCACGACCCTGGGTAAATTGTTCCAATGGTTAATTACTCGCACTGTTTTAAATGTACTCCGAATTTCTAGTCTGAATTTGTCTAACTTTAACTTTCAGCCACTGAATCATGTTATACCTTTCCCTGCTAGACTGAAGAGCCCATTAGCAAATATTTATTCTCCATCCAGGTCCTTCTAGACTGTAAGCCAGTCACCCCTTAACCTTCTTGTAGTAAAGCTCAATAGATTTAGTTACTTGAGTCTCTCACTGTAAGTCATGTTTTCTAATTCTTTAATCTTTCTCAAGGCTCTTCCCCAAACCGTCTCCAGTTTATCAACATCCTTCTTGAATTATCACCACCAGAACTGGACACAGGATTCCAGCAGCGGACACACCCAGTGCTAAATACAAAAGTAAAATAACCTCTCTTCTTCTACTCGAGATCCCCCTGCTTATGTATCCCAGGATCGCATTAGCCCTATCGGCCACAGTGTCCCACTGGGAGCTCGTGTTCAGCTGATTATCCACCACAACCCCCAAATCTTTTCTAGAGTCATTCCCTACCCAGGATAGAATCCCCCATCCTGTAAGTGCGACCTATATTCTTTGTTCCTAGAGGTATACATTTACATTTAGCCATGTTAAAACGCATATTGTTTGCATGTGCCCAGTTTACCAAGCAATCCAGATTGCTCTGCATCAGTGACTTGTCCTCTACATTATTTACTACTCCTCAATTTTTGTGTCGTCTGCAAACTGCAGACAGTATCAGTGAGGAACCAAGCCCTGCAAGACCCCCCTAGAAACACACCCGCTCGAGGTTGGGTTGGCTTCAGTCACTATTAGCCACTCAGAACATTTGTGCCATCCCAGGCCACTTGGCACACATAGCAGCAGATCTTCTGGTCCCTCCTGCCCCACTCCTAAGCAATAGTACAGCAGGTACCCTGGCAGTACTGGATTCCCCACCATGCAGAGAGGGCAAACCAGCTTTGCAGCCTACCCAAAATTTGCTCACGCCATCCCTTTGAATGGCAGAATAACTGGTCCCACTGCATTACCCGGGGTGGGGATTTACCCCTATGAAGATGCTGCCTATTTTTTTCCATTCACTCTCTCCTGAAAACTAGATCAAAGTAGATTCTGGAAGACCCTGATCCTCAGTCAATATAAAGCGGTGTCACTTCAGTTACTTCAATGGAGGTGCACCAAGTTATACCAGCTCAGGATCTGGCCCAATGTCTGTAAAGAACTGGAAATAACTCTTTGGCTTTATTCCCTCAGAAGGATTGAGTGGATGTGAACTGAAATTGGGAGTTTCTGAGAAGGCAATGAAATTTTTTTGTAACATACAGAATTTATGGCTAGACACATACCTTATTTTTTTCCAGCTGTTTAATTCTTATTTTGACCTGTGCAAATACTTGACAAGTTTTTATGTTTCTCTTGTGCTAAAATACAGCAGAGACAAATCTGACTTTCTAATACTAAGAAAATGAGAAATGCATTTGCATGTTTTGCTTCTTTCCTTCACACGGATTTCTTTCCTAGCTGAGGTTAAGGACACTCCATCATAATGGGAGAGGCTTTTATTTGAAATGTCGTGTAACCTATTTTACACTGGGGCTCTATTAAATGAATCCTCACATGGCAATGCAACTCATCTAGAAGATGACAGCCAATAAGCCAAAGGACAAACTATTGTCAACCAACTGCCTGCATTCTGCTCTCACTAACATTGCTATAAATCTGTGGTGCCATGGAGTTACTCCATTGTGTTTCTATACCACCTGGCATTTAGTAGTCATGGATGCTGGTCCATAGCTCCTAGATGCTTAGACTTACAGCCATAAATGACAGAGAGACAAGGTGGGAAACGCAATATCATTTATTGGACCAACTTCCATTGGTGAATGGTAACCACCCAGCAGCAAAAAAAAAAAAAAAATAATAATAATAATAATAATTACACACAAATAACAAATGAGCCTAGCTAGCCAATGAATCAAAGCAGCAAAACAACCCCTATAATCTCCCCAGGAATGCATCATCAGCTTTCCCCTCCCTGCTCCTGACAATATCAAACAAATAATTTTTTTAACAGAATTTCCAGGAGGCCAGGTTTGGGCTGTTTCAAACCAAGGTTAGGGAAGCAAGTTCCAGAGGCCCTATTGTCCTCCCAGCGAATGTTTTACTAGTGTTAACAAATGGGTAAGGGTTAAAAAAGACTGAAAGTAGGCAACATTATAATAACTAGATCAACTAAATAAAACAGACAAGAATTAAAGAACAACGTTGACTTCAGGGGAGTTCTGACAATTACACCAGTAAGAGTAAAACAGGGACAGCTAACAGAACTTCCAAAAGAATTAACAATGACTAAGTAGACGAGCTGTTAGGAGGTGTGGCGTGTGACATATATTGTCCTTGATCCATATGCGCCAGTGTCAGCGTTGACTTGCGTTTGTTTCCTGGTCCTGATGGTATTTAAACATATTTTTTAAAATTAATTTACTTCGGTGTTTTAAAGAGAAAATATTTCTTGATGTTGTTAGCCATTTCCAGTCTTTTTTTTTTTAATTTGTTCCAATTACGTGATGTTTTTTGCAATCATACAAGTTGTGTACAAAAAGCATTTCAAAAACTATTGACACTTGTCAAGTCACATTTGTGCTCCTGTGCAGGGCCAGACTGACAGCCCAGTCGACGAAAGCCCTCCAACTGACAACAGAACAGCTGCAACGCTAGCAGTCAGAACTGTAGGATGTTTTTTGGGTATGCTGGTGACCTAGGATCCAGTCTGTGGTCAGTTCCTGGCCCTGCTACAGACGTCACTTAACCTGTGTCTTAATTCTCCTTTGTCTACTGTGATTGTAAACTCTTTTTGGAAGAGACTATCTTATATGTTTTCACAGTGCCTAAGGTTACGTCTACACTGCAGCTGCTACCACAGTGCAGTGACAGTGTGCAGTGTAATCACTTCCTACTTTACCAGAAGGGGGTTTTCCACTGATGCAGTTAATCCACCTCTCCAGGGGGCAGTAGCGAGGTCAACAGAGGAATCCTTCCACCAACCTCGCCCATGTCTATACCGGGGGGGTTACGTCAACCTCACTACGTCGCACAGGACACTTTTCACATCCCTGAATGATATAGCTGGATCAACCTAAGTTTGAGGTGCAGATCAGGCCTAATACAATGGGGCCCCCAATCTCAGCTGAGCTATTCGGCACGGCTGTGATACAAAGCACAACAATGCCACCTACCCGCATCAACAGGTAGAAAACTTGATGGGGCCAGCAGCAATTGGGACAACCCCAGTGGAAAGGCAGAGGAGAGCACTTGCTGGGGGATTCTGGGGTGGCTCCTCCCCCTCCAGAGGCTCTATCCACCCATTGGCTAGCCAGGGGAGCAGGGAATCTGATTTGTCCCTCACCCCCACTTCATTAATTTGAACCTTAGCCTGAGCCATGCAAGGCCTCCTTTTACTCTGTTTCAGCAGGCCCAGCCCCTCGTCCCTGTAACGATAGTTTGGAGCCAAGTCATTCTGACATTTTCAAAATGAAACAGTTCTACTTTTCCATTCGAAATGACTCTTCATTTCGAAATTACCTTTCATTTCATTTTGTTTAATTTTAAAAAGGAAATGGGGAAAAAAGCTCAGAATCTAAATGAAACGTTTCATTTGACCTGAAATGATCTTTTTTTCAACTTTTCAATTTGCCAAAGAAATCGAAAACATTTCATTTTCCAGTCAACCCGAAAAGTTTCTTTTTAATTATTTATTGGAATTGACAGCAAACCAAAACTATCCATTATTCACACAGCGCTACCAATAAGTGCTATTAACAGCTACCTTTGTTCTTTAGTTCGCTTTTTTGCTACACTTCAATAAAAGAGTGTCCATCCAACTCTCTGGTGTTCTTGATTATATTTCAAAAGCTAGACAGGCCCATATGTTACCCCCAAGATCAAATAAAATAACCCACAAAGACATAGCTGGGTGAGGACACAAAGGTGTGGGTTCAGAGAGACCCTTGGCTGGGATCAGAGGTGAAAGTAAGCCGGTACAGCTGCCGGAGCCCCGGGGTAGTGGCGACAGGGCCAGGTCAGCGATTTAAAGGGCCCGGAGCTTCGCTGCGGTAGCGGCGGCCAGAGCCCCAGGCCCTTTAAATCGCCCCTGAGCACCGGGGCTCCCAGCCACCTCTGCAGCTGGTAGCTCCGGGGTGATTTAAAGGCCCCAGGGCTCCCAGCCACAGCCAGAGCCCCGGGGCCTTTAAATCTTGAATTAAAGGCCTCGCCTCTTCCGGTTGAGGCCACGCCTCTTCCGGTTGAGGCCACGCCCCTGCTGAGGACTCCGGCATACCGGTAAATCCTTTAATTTACTTTCACCCCTGGTTGGGACATACACAAAAGGAAATTTTGGATGTAGCCACAGAAATAAAAAGGACATTGGGGAGACAGAGACAGGGAGGACAGAAGGGAACATACAGGGTGAGAAGATCTTGGAAGCAAAATAGAGAGATGGGGGATCTCAGAGGGGAGTAATTCACAAGGGGAAAAGAGAGAGACGATTGAGATACCCCGTGAAGATGTCAGAGGGCAGAGAAGACTCACCATTTGCAATGGAGCAGGGGTCCCCGCTCATGGAGCTCATTGCAGGATTAAGGTGAGACCTCGTTGAAAATTTTCAACTCAATTTAAGTTACTCGTAGCTGGCAATTTCCCCACATGCACTGTGTAGATAGCCCAGGTATAACTAGACCAAGTGAAGCTCAGATACTGCATGAAAAAATGGAGCTAAACGCTCAGATCCACCATGAAGTCTCTGAAAATAAGAATAAAGTAGACACGGCAAGGATGTGCCTCCAGCTAGGCATGCCCAACAAGATCAGCATGTGTTCCTCTACACTATGTGAAATTTGCAGTTCCTGGCATCTCCATGCGAGGATACACACTCCAGCAACAAAGGGCAGTTGAGCCAAAGTCGGCATTATACGTCCAATAATTTAATATCATTGCATGCAACTATTCAAAACAAGTGTGACTACTGAATCCAGAGTGACAAGGTGGGTGAGGTGATATCTTTTATTGGACCAGCTTGGTGAGAGAGACAAGCTTTCGAGCTTACACAGAGCTCTTCTTCAGGTCTAGGAAACTTTACACTACATGTACTGAATCCACTGAGTTATGATCGGGTGTTGCATGCAAAATGAGAACTATTAGGGCTCAGCTATATTCCTACATGCCAAACGTATCTCAAAGGTTAGACAGACTCACACAGTGTGAATCTAGGGCCTGATCCAAAGCTCACTGAAATCAATGGACAGACTCCCATTGACTTGAATGGATGTTGGGGCAGGGTCATGGATGGGGATTAATTCAAGAAGTTAGAACTTTGATTACCAAACTGATGAACATCTACAAAGTGGCGACTGGCTGGCTCTCAGGCCAGTATGCGATACAAACAGACGCTTACTGATACGCGTGCTACTGGGTGCGGATAGGTAGTGTGGCTGGAGCTGAAGGGCAATTTTTGAAATAGTAGCCAGATATATCCAGTTTTAATTGGAATATATGGGAGTGGAGGCAAAATAGGAATCGGAATGATGTGATTTAAAGATCTGATGTCTCTTGATTCCTCAGGGCCAGGACAAACAACTACACAGGGTAGTTGATGTGTTCACTCTTTTATTTCACTTGCTAGAATGTTGGCTCATATTGTGGCTTTGCTTGTACTCTGAACATAGTTTGTTTTGATGATAAGCACTCTGCTCCTTTACCCAATAAGGGAGACTGAATACCCGAGCATTTAATCCTTCCCCAATTCAATTAGAGTAAGCCTTTCTTCACTCAAGCCACCTATCACAATTAATTCTGGGACATGGCAAACAAGCAGGCAAACAGAGGAGGAGGAAAACAAAGAGAAAAAGCACAAGCAGAAACAATTAGATGAGTTCCTGTCTCCTCCTGGTTCCTTCATTTATCCCCCTTCCTCTCCTCTGGGGTACCCACTTTGGTAACAGCTCTCTCAGAGCTTGAGAAGTCCAATTTACTCTCCAATCCACCAATGTCCATCTTTTCTTCAGCCACAATCCCAGACAACGATGTAGAAACAATTGTAAGAGAGGTCAGTTCATAAAAAGTTCCAGGGATTAGCTTTAAATACAGGCTTTCAATTAAAGCACAAGGCAAGCACTTGCGTGAGTGCTGTAAGTCCTTAGCTACAAGTGAATGTTGTGAAAATCACTCTGCCACAAACCCGGGTGTTTTTTCTAAGATGAAAATTAGGGGGAAAAAGAGTCCAAGAGATTGGGAAGAAAGTTGACAGAAAGATGAACTTTAAGTAAAGATAGGTGGTAATTCTTCAATGTAATGGTTTTTCATTGGAAAATGCCACTTTGTCAAAATCAAACTTTGCATGGGAAAGGATCAGTTTTCACAAATTTTTCATCTGGAAAATTTTTTGAAATGTAAAGTTTTGAAATTGTCAGAATATGTCATTTTCAAAACAAGTGCCTGGTGAGTGGTAACTGACAGCCGCATTGACAAACACCAAGTGGAAAATCTTGCATTCAATTCAGTAAGTTCACTCACGGTGATTACTTACATTCACATTTTTTTAACTCTGATTAATATCTGATGAACTCTGCGGTATCACCATCTGAATCACCATCCCAGTATTTTTAGAATCAGTTTGATCTTGTCTTTGCTAATAGAAACACAGAGCACAGTGTACATATAATATATTTAATATTTTTCCCAATTCACATTCAACTTCTCCCTGGAGAGAGGTAGGAAGAAATTAATAATTACATATTACAGATGTTAGTCAAGTCACTTAATGCACTTATTGAAGGTGCTCAAATACTATTTTGAGGAGGGTGGAATAAAATAGAGAATATTGGCCTTTTTTCACCTCACATTTTGTGTAGTGACTTAAATTATCAGAATATTTCACTAATCCTCCCCTAGCTAGGCACTTTTCTGTTATACAAGTTGCTCATTCACCAGGACTTTCAGTGGAAATACCTGTTGTTTCAGAGTCTTCCATTACGCAAACCTAAAGTGTGCTAGCATTTTAAACAACTTTACTTTTAACTCTCTGCTGAGGCTGCAAAAGACAAGTAATCTTCCTGAAACTGGTAGCGCTGAAGATTAAATTGCTCTGAGCAATTAAGCATATCCCAAGGTTCAGCCGGCAAGACATACTGTCCATTAATTACAGTAGTCCAGTGAGATTCTAGGGCAACTAGCATTTGTATGCTTACATCCCTCCTCTGAATGAGTATTTGTACACTTCAGTAGTATGCTAGTATCAGGCTATCTTATTATTACATACCACAATCAAACCATGCTGACACGTGAAGAGATTAGGGTTCCATATTTCACCTTCCTCCACTAGTGGAACCTTTAACTGTAATGTCCATTAGCTGTGCCTCCATGCAAGCAGTTGGCAATTACTGAAGTGCAAGATGGGAAGAAGACCAAAAAAAAAAAAATGTAAATCCTCCCAGTAGACAGGATTTCCGCTTTAACAATAGATACATCATCCGTCTTGAGAAAGAGATTTCAGTTCCTCCAGCCTGGAATGCCAGAGACAAATACTAGGACTTGCTGGTGCACTGGGAACTCTTGTGCACCCTTTTGAACCAGAAAAAAAATCCGAGTTTTTACACTGTGATAGCTTTATTTGAGGGGAGAAGGGGCGGACAGATGGGGGAGCCGTTAAGTCAAGAACCTAGGTACTAGTCTGAATGCACCAAGCCATGTGTATCCAAACATAATGCAACTGAAGCAAGGGTCATTAACGTAAAGTAAATATTAGAAAGACGCCATCCTACTAGTTAACTAGATGTTTGACAGAAAGTTTCTTTCATTGCGATGCAAAGTGTTCAACCTTTCCAAAGTAAATATTATGTCAGTGCTCACTTGTTAAACTAAAATATGTCCTGGTTCATTGAATATGATTATTTTAAAACGCATATTTCATGAAAAGTAGTATTCAGTGCATGTATTGTACCTATAGGATTCAAATTACACCAGGGTGGGACTGAGCGATACTCTACTATTATTCTGACAGCCACCTGATTACAGATCTTTTCACCCAAAAAGTGATCTGAGAAAAGACCTAATGTTCAGGGGTTTAATGTCTGAACCATTTATTAATCATTATTATTAATTATTACATCATCATGTAGCGCTTAGAGTCTCTAACCAAGCTATGGGGTTCCCAGTGTGCTAGGCACTGTATAGACATAGTAAGAGATGGTCTCTGCCCCAAGGAGTTTACAATCTAAAAAGATAAAAACAGAGGCAGGATTACTACACTGCATTTTACAGAGGGGGGCAATAAGATCCTCAAAGGCATTTAGGTACCTAACTACTATTGAAATCAAGGGGAATTAGGTGCTTAGCTACCTCTAAGGTTCTTGACCAAACTGGAGTACTATTAGCTCTCGAGTGATTTAGCCTGTGTTCACACTGCAAAGTGGGCAGGTTCCAATTCAAGTAAAAATGTTACCCATGCTCTACAACACACGCCCAGCCACACAAGTCAACCTGAGTTTAGAGCACATCCAAACCCAAGTCAGAAGTTTTTCTGCATAGACAGTGCAGGGAAGGGGTTGGGCTGAAAATTGGGTAAGAGCTTGGGGTAACTGTGCAGTGAAGACATATCCTCAGTCGGACCCATCCTATCCAAACTGGTTTGGGTGCTTTCCATGAGCAATATTGGGTACGTCTACACTGGGAGGTAGGATTATTGATTACCAGCATGGGTAACCTGATTTGCCCTGGCTCTGCTTGAGTTAGCACGCTAAAAATAGCAGTGTGGACGTGGCACTGGACTGGGTGGGCGTGGCCTTGGGTGACATGTCAAACTTCTACTTTTTAACACACTAGCTCAAGCAGCAGCACATAGGAGCTGGGTTTGGGGACAGAATCTGTCTTGATGACACTAATATCCAATTGCAATGAAAATGTATTCAACAGAATAGAATATCTAAGGTAACACTTTATAATGTTTGCAATTCATTCTGCAAAATGCTAAACCAAAATAAGGCTCATCACATCAAACCACTAAGAACAGTCCAAACAACTACAATTACAGCTTTGTGCACATTAATACTTTGAAGTTAACAAAGAGCCGCCCAATCCAAGGTTTATTAAATCAGTGGAAAGACATCTGACTTCAGTGGGCTTTGAATCAGACCCTTAAAAAGAAAATTTGTGAGAACAATATTAATCCATATAGCAAGAATATATTGTAAATCCTTTTCAATATGTATGAGTTTTCCATCTTTGTACCGATTGATATATTTCTCTCTCCAGATGAATATGTCACAATTTATAGCTCACCTGGTCCATATATATATATATGGACCAAGAAGTGTTGTACCTAATAGGTTTAGATCATCCTTCTAATTTATCTCAGGTATAGCACATCTGTTTTAAGTTAACCAAATTTACACAATTCTTACCAATGATTTGCAGAGTTTATGATTTTGAAGGTCAAAAGAAAAATTCCCTTGTGCTCTAGGGATGCTTTTCGAAATGATTCTGAACGGACAGAAAAATGTGTAGGCCTTCTTTGATGGTCCCCCTCATAGTTAGGTACAGCTGGATGAAAATCTATCACAAAAGAGAATTCAATGTTATCATTAATGGTGACTTTGTACAGCAGATGTTTTCTGCATATTACCGAAGACCATTTAATTTATGAATCTCTAAAATGAAGCCACTTAAAATTCCACATTATGTACCAAACAGTGTCTGAAAAATTCCAAGCTTTTTATATTTTGGTCCTCTTTTTAGGGAGGAAGTGTTTTAGAATAGAGAGAAAACAAAACTAAGGCGGCACAGAATCCACACATAATAATGAACGTACTTATGATTATGGTATAGGGAAAAAATTCCAAGAAAGGTATTCTGAGCCCATTCTTTCTTCCATTGAAATCAATGGGCATTTTGCCATTGACTTCAGTAAGGAGTTTTGTATAGTGCATTACCAAAGTAAAATAACTACATTCGAAACCGGAATAAAATAATAAGAACCTAGGGAAGTAATGACCTAATGAGAAAAGAATATGAAATGGTTTATAAATCTTATCTAAAATAGCAGAAGAATTAATGTTATTAGCATTGCCTTTTATAGCCCAATATGTTTCATTTATATTTTTTCATCCCCCTGTAAATCAAGTGGCTTTGTATTACCCCGTGATCCAAAGTTCATTGAAGTCGTGGGTAAACGTCTATTGATTTCATTGGGCTTTGGATCAGTCCCTAAGAACAATGAAATGATTCTTTTTTCTTTGGAAGATTTAACCATTGAAAATGAAGCTGAAGTTTGTACAGTGTACACATTGTGAACTGCTAGATTGTCCACAATACATGAAAATATAGAAAGCTCAGCAACATACTCTGGGCTACCTGCTTTAACCCTATATATTCAAATGTTACCATTGGAAAACAGAATGTATCTTGATGTTTCATTTATGATTTAGGTTTATTATTTAAAAACCTGTTATAATACTGTAGTACTTTATCTCCCTCCTTCTTAAATGTAAATCATAGGCATGGCTTTGAATAGGTTGTAAAAGTATTTTCCTGTAATCAGTCAGGTCTGTTTGGTTGAGAATAAAGTTCTAATGCTTCCTTTTCACATGATACTCACACTTTGTATCTAAGTTAAGGGTTTTAAAGACTACTGGATAAAGGGTTTTATTCTCTTTCTTCTTGCTTCTACTTCTAAATATTACTAGGGTCAGCTCTCTAATTGTGAAAATCAGCATCATTCCACCAAAGTCCACTGGGCTATAAGCATACTACTCCAGCTGAGGATAAGATGTTAGAATGTGCTCCTGTTCTTAGCAAATCTTCACAGGTCACCAAATGTAGAGGGGATCCTGTATAATTCATGGCTGTTTCCTCAGGTAAATAATGTATGCTGCATTTATTGTGTGTCTTCAAATGTTGTGCTTCTTTAAAAGTCCGGTAAAAAGAGGGAAAAAAATAAAAAACCCAAATATATCTTACCCTGTCCTTCTCCCCCACCCATCCTTATTTTGTTTACCATATTTTACAATAGCAAGAAGTCACTTCATGGTAATATCATTCATTTTAGAACCGCACCTTTTGAGCAGGCAAAGGCACTCAGACTTTGTTCTCCGTCCTCTTGATGCACTTGAGTGATGACATTTTACCATAATAAAAGCATATCATGCTTTCTTCTGTTCCTCAAGTAAAATGGTGACCTTGCTTTTCGCATACCTGCAAATTGCCATTGAATCTGTTATGCCCTCTTATCCCTAAATCTCCTTCACACTAAGAGATAGATTGTGACCCAGATTACATGCCCACACACAGGAGTAAGAACCCCTTCACATGCCTGCAGCACTGAAGTGGGCAAAGATGTCCATTTCCTAAAATGGACACAAGAGAGAATAATATAATATTGCAATCCTTTTCAGGAAGGATGAGCCCAAACCATATTTTCTAAGCACTGTTACTAGATAAAGCCACACAACACTATCAAAAGCCTTTTCTGCATCTAACAATAAGGCAATTGTATATGTGTTTGATAACTGAGTTAAATGGATCATATGAAAGCATTTCTTTGTATTATTGGGAGGGTGCATGCCCTGTATAAATCCCACTCCATCTTGTATTGTTGTCAGTAGGGTTGATATGATGTGATTTAAACCTGTTGCTGGAATTTAGGCTATTTAGTTTATATTCAATGTTTAAAAGAGATATAGCATCAGATCCTCAGCTGGTGTAAACTGACAAAGTTCAGTTGACTCCAGTAGGGCTACACCAAATTACACCTGCTGAGCATACGGCCCATAGTGTAAAAGTCTCAGTTTTTCCCATTTTTGCCTTTTTTTTGCAAACTTGAAGTAATGAGACCTCTCTTCATGTAACAAGATGTCACTTCTTTTTTGGGACACTGCAGTGATGAATTTGCAAGAACAGATTATCCATAAAAAAAGTTGCTGGGTAACCATTCGTCTTACATGGGCTTAGGTTATATATAGCCTATTCAATTTTTGCTTTGCTTAGAAATTGCTTCTTTCTTATGTGATCCTTGCTGTAGTGTACAGCTGGTCAGAAAGCATCCGTTCTGTTCCTTGGGACATTTTGACATTGAAAAAAAATTGTTCTAAATTGGAGCAAAAAATTCAAAATTTCCCACAAAACAAAAATTCCAAAAAGTTTACATGCAAGTCCATCAGATGTTTCATTGCAATAATGTCAAAACATTTCATTTTGCTAAAGTAAAACCATTTCATTTCAATAAGGTAAAAAAGTTTCATTTTGACTTTATGATTATGATTAATTTCATGATGTTTATAGTATATAAACATTAAATATAATATATCTGATACATAATACTAAATATAATATAATAATATTAAAATGAATATTTGCGATACTAAAAGATTCTCTATGCAATTAATGAAATTATTAAGTCAAAACTAAATGTTTTACCTTATCAAATCAAAATATTGGTATGCTACATTGTTGAAATTGAATGAGAAAGTCAAAACAATTCATTCTGATTTTTTCCCATTGAAAATTTTATCAAGATTGACATGTTCCCATGAAGTGTTTAGATTTCAATGAAACTGGGTTTTTTTCTTCCCCAATGGAAAATTATTCTATTGAATTTTTTTGACCAGCTCTAATCTGGAGGTAAGCTTTTGAAAGGGAGCTGCTTCAATAAAGCCTTCAAATTTTACCTTGGGCAAAGCCATTTTCAGCTCTGCTGTGTGCAGAGACTGAAAGCATTGTTTAAATAGATCAATTCCATCTTGCTGAGCTATTGAAGAAAGAAAGAGTGTTAGATTGCTCTACTTCTACCTAGTAGTCTAGCACCTCTGTCCCCAATCCAGCAAGATATTGATCACGTATGGAACTCTGTGTCCCAAGCAGAATCCCATTGGTGCAGGAGTCTGGACAGATGGATAAGCTTACACAATCAGGTCTTTAGCTTTCCTCTCTCACATTCATCATATTTTTGTTTCACCCTGTAAAACATGAATTCACTTGGCCTGGATATACATAAATTTTACTTATGTTTGCTGTTAATTGGGGATTGTAGATTAGCTTCATTATTTTTGGTCACATAACATAGATTGTGTCTAGCCTATGGCAGAGATAGTGCAGAGCTCCACTGCCCCAGTGGTTTATTAGTATCAATACCAGCAGCCAAAGTGAGTGCCCTTGCCCTATTTCAGAGCATCCCCGGGTTCTTGGAGATGATTTAGTGCTTCCTCAATGGCCTTCAGGGGGTATGATGTCATCAGACATAGCTCCCACTTCCAGCTTTCACTAGTGCACTTTGTTAGTCCACACTGGAACTTCCCCCAGATTAGTGGTAGGAAGTTTTACTGCGTTTCATTTTTTGCCCATCTGAGAAGCTAAAATTGCATCTCCCAGATGCTGTCTTCTTCAGAGTTCTAATTTGATGCTCAAATTGTCAGTCATTGGTATACAAAATCATACCAGAAGCATGTATGTTTGTTGACCAAAAATCACGGAGAACTAATTTGGGGGGACGTGCAAAATAATTTTTCAATAATTTGAACATTTCATTGCTTATATAATCATTGAATACATAATGGCATTCGGTTTATTTTGTGTATTATTTTTTACCTTAGGTTTTCTTTTTTTAGCTGCAGAGTTCCGAATCATTCTGTATATGCTTGCTTTGGCATGTTTTTGCATAGGCTGAGATGTATCCCGTTCCATCTGCTGCCTGTTGTTAGAGCCATCAGAGAATAAAAGATCCCCATAGCACCATAGTTCATGTGAAAGAATAATTGTACATTACTAGTTGCATTATGAAGACATAAAAATAAACACCACAGATGGGTATAAATGGCACAGCCACATGATAAACTTTTTTATCATACCCCCTTGAAGACCTTACCTCCCTTTGCTCACTAATACTTTTCCCTGGGATTTAGTCTAACAATCTTCAAACCACACCTCCTCTTCCCCCTAAATGTGGAATTTTTTTCTCTCAAACTCACACTCATAAATTAGTACCAAGGAGAGGTAAAATTCATTCCTGGATCAATCATAGCTAAAGCTGCGTGTCTGTCTTGGAGGTCACGGAAGTCATGGATTCTGTGACTTTCTGTGACCTCCGTGACTTCTGCAACGGCTGGTGCTGGCTCAGGGGCTGCCAGAGCCAGGAAGCCCCTGGGCCAGCAGCAGCAGTTTGGGTGTGGGAGGGGGGCTCAGGGCTAGGGCAGGGGATTGGGGTGCAGTGGAGAGCTTACCTGGGGGGTCCCCAGCTCCCACTGGCATGTCCCCACAGCTCCTAGGGGGAGGAGTGACCGGGGGCTCCACCCACTGCCCGCACCCACAGGCGCCACCTCTACAACTCCCATTGGCTGCGGTTCCTGGCCAATGGGAGCTCCGCCTGTGGTGGGAGCAGCACGTGGAGGCCCCCTGGACTCCCCTCCCCCTAGGAGCTGTGGTGACATGCCAGTGGAAGCCGGGTAGGGAGCACCAGTGGGGGTCCTGGGCCACCCCCCCAGGACTCGCAGTGCCCCCGGACTGCCCCCCAGCCCAGAGCACCTGCAGCCCCCCAGCCCAAGTGTTAGTTACGGGTATATAGTAAAAGTCATGGACAGGTCATGGGCCATTCATTTTTGTTTGCTGCCTGTGACCTGTCCATGACTTTTACTAAAAATACCCGGCTAAAGCATAGCCTTAATCATAGCTTTTCTAGATGTAAAAATGTTACAGCTTTAAAGTCTAATGTTTTGTGTTCACGCAGAGCTAGAAATGGGAATTTTGACCCTGATTTTGTTAAGTACTTAAACATGTGTGTAAATTAACGAATGTGCATAATCTCACTGAAGTCAATGGGACTATTAACATACTTTAAGGTACACACATACTTAACTACGTAGCTGAAGCAGGGCTAAGCTGCCAGGTTTCACAAAGAGATGAATATAAATGTAATTCCAATTAAAAACATTAAACAAACTTCTCTAAAATACTCCTAACATAGATTGTGAGTTACACACATGGCAAATACAAAATACCTGTTGGTGTAGTGTGGCATAAAGGTTTCACCAACATTAATTTAGGATGACTTATTATGTATTGTTATTGCAGTAAGCCTAGAGGTCCCAACCAGGGCAAAGGACCTACTGTGCTAGATTTTGTATGCAGCCCTGAAGATCTTGATTCCGTATTCACTGAAATCAGTGGAAAGATTCCCAAGGACATCAATGGACATTGAAACGGGTCCTAATTAAAAGACATGATACAACCAGTGAACTGATAAGTATGAAGCTATAGATTAGTTCTATAGACAGCACTGTATTTTTACATTCATTGGCGATGTAACCAGTTATTCTCTCAAGTCATAAGGGTAAACTCAACAATAGAACATAACAACATGATATAAAATCAAGTGGAGCAAACAACAGCTGTAGCACAGAGTACTTCCAGTGGCACTTATTATATAGCTACATCAATGAGTTAGGGTGGAAAGGGACAAGAACAGAGTTATATTGGACAATATTGTTAGATCTGTGATGATTCAACCTTTGGGACAGTCGGGGCACTGCCCCACACGGAAAAAAGAGAAAACAAAATCAGAGTAAAATAGATGTACCTTCATCCCAATCTCATTTGCCATTCAGTGTTCATTTCTTATAGCAGGACAGCTCTTCCGTTGGAAGGCTCCATATACCCTAAATGGGCACATCCCAATACAGGATTCTAAAACCTGGCATTCCCGGTACAGAACGAGAGGCGGGAGGGGGGAGGTTCAAAGGTGTCTTTAATGAAGCTACTTGACGCCAACGTGAGTGAGGGTGGGCAGCACCTCACAGGAGCAGCCTCCCAAATATGTATAGTTACAGCTAAATTGTGCCCCATCCCAAATTCTGACCGAGAGTGACCATTGAATTAAACAGCACAGTCAGGTGGACTGAAAGAGATCCTCCATTGAGCATGTCCAAGAAGTTATTCATGATACACATGACTCTCTTGAGCCTGGGGGAGAAGTCTTAGCAGTGGGGAACTCTATATCTGTGAAGTCACCTTCTTTGTCCAATCTTTATCGTGCCATTTTCCACATATTGCTATTTTTAGCATCAGCTCAATCCCAGTTTCCACAGTAGGTGAATGGGGCGGGCTTGGCCGATTTTACCACAGTGCCCTTTAGAAGTGCTCCTTTCTGCATATTGATAATGTTTGGGGATAGTAAATAATGAACAGCTAAGAGTCATATAGCAACTTTCCAACCTGGCCACCATACCCCTCCCCGCCCACTATTATCATTCCACTGTTTCCTACCTGCTGTGGCAGGTCTTCTGTAAAACTTTGAAGGCCTGTTGGATGTAGTCATCTTCCTGTATCTTTAGCATTCTATCATCATTAGCAACAGTCTGGTCTTCTCTTCCCTCAAGCATCTTCTAAGGTGGACTTATGGGTCAACTCCCCGCAGACAGCAAAAATGGGGTAGTCTGGTGAATTTGTTTCTTCTTCAGACAATGTCCTCAATGAGCAGCCCAGTGAATTCATTTTCCTAATCCATTCTATCATTATCATGATAATGATGATTTACTCCCCTATCCTGCACCAGCAGGACCTGCTCTGACAGCTACTTGGAAACAGAGATTTCCGTTCTGCGGGAAATGCCCACTTTCTAATTTGGGGGTGTGTTCTGAATCAGAATGAAAAGCTGAAATTTCAAAATTTCCCGTGAAATGAACATTCCAAACCACCGCCACTAGAACATAAGAACATAAGAACATAGAACACTATCCTCATCTTGTTTCGTTTTGAGAAGGTAAAACATGTCATTTTGATTTTATCATTTCAATTCCTTTCAGTTTTACATTACATTACATTATATGAACATAGAGAATATTTAATATACTGTGAATGACTAAATTAATCAAAATGACAAAGTCAAAACAATATTTTTACCTCACTGGAATGAAACATTGACATCATCAAACCAAAATGAGACACAGTTTGCGTCAACTTTTTCCCATAAAAAGTTTCAGCAAAATCGACACGTTCCTGGGAAATGTTTTGATTTCAACAAAATTGCCGTTTTTGACAGAAAGCTGTTCCGCTGAAAAAAAATTGGCCCAGCATTAGCTGCTAACACCTCTTGCATGTGGCACTGATCTGGTGCTTCAGAAGCAAAATGACATTCTGGAGCTTGGATTGTGAATTTCTTACAAGCTTGTCCCTCCCGTGTAAGGACAACAGAGCATTGCAATGGAAACAGGGCCGGCTCCAGGCACCAGCCGAGCAAGCTGGTGCTTGGGGCAGCAGATGGAACGAGGCGGCATTCGGCCCAATCCTAGGGCAGCACGGCCGCTTTTTTTTTTTTTTTTTTTTTTTTTCCCCCCCGCTCTGGCCACCCTGTATGGGGCGGCGGCGTGGAGGACGGGAGCGCCCTGCAGCAAGCCCGGCAGGGCAGCCCGCGTCCTTCCTTCCCCACCGACCGGAGCGGCGCAGAGCCCTCCCGGCAGGCAGCGGGGCCGCGTGGTAGCACCCTGCTGTAGCCCTGGCCACCCCCCTTCTCTCTCTCCCTCCCACTCCCACCCGCTAGCCGGGGCACATCTGCAGCGCAGGGAGTCCCCCTGCACCCGCGCTCCGGCCGTGCCGCACGTTTTTTGTTTTGTCTTTTTTTTTGCTTGGGGCGGCCAAAAAGCCAGAGCCGGCCCTGAATGGAAATACAAATGTACACTTTAGCTCCTTCAACATTTCATGCAGAATGTTTAATTATAGATTATAGTGTATATGTCAGAAACCAGTCTCTAACTGAAGGCGGTTAAGCAAAGGGCTGGGGCAGGGAACCCCATAACTGCCTACTCCTGTTTCTGAAACCTTTCTCCGAGGCACCTGGCACAAGCCACTTTTGGAGACAGGCTACTGAACTAGAGGAGTCCACTGGTCTGATCCAGCCTGACAATTCCTATGTCCCCGTGAATATCATTCATTCGCTGTTGTGTTGTGTAAATACTTCTGCCTTATTTCCATATGCTGGGGGGAAAAACAATATTTAAAACCTGTAGTGATTAAAATAGATAATATCAGAAACTGACTCCCAGAGATGGCTAATAGGTGAACGGGAGAAGTTGTTTTATTTATTGAGCGGCATTTTGGGCACAATGGTTTACATATTAGATAATTCAGCACATCACCTGTGCAACAAAAGGAGTTCCACAATGCCACTGTCGATCTTTGAGCAGAATGGATCTTAATTGCCACAGAGGCATTTTTGCCTTCATATCTCTGGATCTGCACTTCTTGATTTCGTTCTTTGAGCCTCAGAAAATTGCAGCTGCTTCCTGATTAAGTGCTTAATTGTGGTCAGTGCTTTTCAAAGTCTTTTAGCACTTCGTTTAAGTTCCACTTCAGACACACCGCTATCGACGTCTTTATCAACTCGCACCATTTCCCCGCATCAAATGTTTTCTGAAGGATACTTGGTGGGCCTTGATCACATCACTGTTTCATAGAGACTTGAGTGGAGAGGCGCATGACCAAAGTGCTGGACAGTGCTTGATGGGCAGGTTTCCAATGATACATTTTTCTATTAGACGACACAGAAATTCCTTTAAGGCCTTTTTCCCCCCACTCTTCTTAAGTGGCAGAGTTACACTTCACCTTGTAAATAATTGACAGGCAGCTCTCTAACCAGGCTGAAATCCCAGCGTGCCAAGCCATACAATTTAAATGCCCATTAACTGGTTTTCTGCACTCTTGGGAAACACAATACAATAGAAATTATCTCTACACTGGCCTTTCCCATCTATTTAATATGGGGAAGCCCCAGTTTTCCACTTAACACCTGCTGTAATTTAAATGCTGCTTTTCATCATGAGATTTGTCCTAATGCAGTATTTTCCCTGAAGCTGAGAGGCAGACGGGTCTTGTGGTTGAAGCACTAGAGTGGGACTCGGTAGCCCTGAGCCCTTCTTGGCTCTGCCTAGACTTCCCGTGTGACCTTGGTCAAGTTACTTAACCCTATCTTTGTCCCTAAATTTCCAATCTGTTAAATGGAGCTATTAACACTCCATTTCTGTTCTCCCCACCACTTCGTTCAGAGTTGATATTCTTTGGGGAGTGGGGAATATGTACAGAACCTAGCACATTGGCACACCGATCTTCATCGGGGGCATGTATCTGTTACTGTAATATAACTAATCATAAGGGCCTGTTACTGTAAGGGGTTCTGAGAGGGGCTGAGCTAAGTTCAGTGGGCATTGAGGACACTCTTACCAGATCAGGCCTGTAGTGAAAACTAGAGCCTTTCCCTTTTCCCAATCTTCTAAATGCCCCCAGATCTTTAGTAGGATATGGAAATACAATTAGATATTGTACCTGCTAAAGGCCTCGCTCCAACAAAGAGCACATGTGCATGTTGTTAAGAGCGGATGTAAAGACATGCACAAAGGAAGCCATTTGCTATGCACAACGAGTTTTATTGGTCCTACAAAGCCCCAGAAACTATCCTATGTACTTTTGAGCACCATCTGCTGGCACCTTCTCTATTTACGTAGATGTAGACATCTGTCATAACAAGGAGATCCTTCAAAGCTCGGAAGGTTTCTTCCACTAACTTTGGGGGGGGGGGGTGGAATTATGAAAGGCAAGCCTCTGAGCTGCCCCGCAATTAATGTTTCTACACTGGGTGGATTCAAAAGAGCTCCTAAAATAAAAATCAAATGTGTGTGTTTTAGTGGGGAGTGAAGCATGGCTTGCGGTAATATTTTCAAAAGAGCCTAAGGCCCACATTTTTAAAGGGCTTTTAGGAGTTGCGTCACTCAGCGTTCCAAGGCCTAACTGACCAAGGAGCCTAAGTCTCAATGTCAAAAGTGACCTGGGCACTTGGGTTGGGTTTCACAGGGTGGGGAGGGGGACTTGGACTCAGAGCCCTGCACCCAGTGGAATTCACACCCCTGAATTAGGCGCTCAGGCTCCCTGCCCAATACATGGGAAGACTAAGAATGGGATTCACAAAAGCCAGCAACCTGAACGGGGAGCCACTTAAACTGGCTACTAGGAAATGCCAAGGAGATGCGTGTTGGCTTAAGCTCCGCCCCTCAAAGGGACTATGGTGTCTAACTCCAGGCTGGAGGGAGGAGCTTAACTCTGCTCAGGATTCCCAGCCAGGGTTCCTCTCCTGGAGTTGGGTACTTAAGCCAGGTCAGCCATTTTTCAAGAAATATTGAGGCGATTCTTCCCACCCGCCGTTATAACTTTCTGTGGCTAGAGAATTCATCCAGGATGTGGAGCAGGGATTCAAACCCAAGTCTCCCATTATTATGACCACTGGACTATAGGGTCCTCTGGGGAAAGGGGGTGGGTATCTCTCAGTCTTTCCTGTTGCAGTAGTTCCACTCTGTAGAAAATAAATAGTCATTGGAGCAAGAACTTGCATCTTCTACACCCCAGATGAGTGCTCTAAGCACTGGTTATAGAGTTAATCTCTCTTGTTCCCCCTGTCTAACCGAAGGGGTTCGTCCAGACTACCCGCTGTATCGGCGGGTAGCGATCGATTTATCGGGGATCGATATATCGCATCTCATTAAGACACGATATATCGATCCCCGAACGTGCTCCCCGTCCACTCCAGAACTCCACCGGCGTGAGCTGCGGTAGCGGAGTTGACGGGGGAGCCGCGGCCGTCGATCCCGCGCCGTGAGGACCCAAGGTAAATCGATCTAAGATACTTCGACTTCAGCTACGCTATTCACGTAGCTGAAGTTGCGTATCTTAGATCGATCCTCCCCCCCCAGTGTAGACCAGCCCAAGCAGACATAGGTCCCTATTCAGGAAGGCACTTCAGCAAGGGGCTAAATTTAAGTCCCTTTGACTTCAATAGGATTACTTGCATACTTAAAGTTAGGCCCACGCTTAAGTACCTTGCTGAGTCAGTGCCTTAGTCAAGGAGACCTT
This sequence comes from Emys orbicularis, assembly GCF_028017835.1. Lineage (NCBI taxonomy): Eukaryota > Metazoa > Chordata > Testudines > Emydidae > Emys > Emys orbicularis. The sequence goes on along the minus strand of NC_088685.1, from coordinate 212,446,280 downwards.
TAGCAGGTCTCGATTGTCACTGGTGGATTCAATGTACATGCTGTTGCTCCAGCCTGTCCTAGTTATAATTCCAGTTACCAGGGCCACCAGAAAAATTTCTGTTGACCTCATTTGATCCCAAAGACCTTCCTGATAATTTTTTTCTGGGTTTATTGTCAAATGCCTGATTGTGTTTGTGATTATAAAGCTGAACATAAAGCACATGGCCTAGAAGCAGGGCAGGGGAGGAACAATACTACCAGGTTCTTAAGAATTTGCTACATTCAATGCTAAAAGATAAAGTTTTATAGCTAGGATTTCTTAGCATTTTCTACCTATATAGATGTATATACAGATGCTTTCTAAAGAAGAAGCAGGTTCATTATTTGCAGAAGCTGTGGCTGGCTCTGACCTATGTTCCAAACAGAAATATCTTTGTCAACAAGCACAAAACGGGCCTGCATAGACAAAGCCTAACAGAAGGGGACTCTTCTGATTGGTGGAAGCTGCATCAGGCTAAGGTGTTTTTTTCCCCCTGCAGATACATTGAACAAGAAAACTGGGCATGGATTAACCCCTCGGCCACTGGCTTCTCTATGCCTGCAGCTGGGCTGCCAGTCACGTTCTGTTGATGTTCCATTGAATTCCATCATGGCAGGCCTAGTGCAAAGGCGGCCCTGAGGGTGAACTTTGCCTGATATGCCTGGAACAACGGCTAATGCAACCTCTGGGCATTATGGGCTAGATTGCGATTTGAGCTGCACATCCTCACAGGGGAATAAGAACCTCCTTCTCACCCCTGCACAGGACATAGGTTCACAGGAGTAAACAGATTCTGTGTAGCCACTTCCTCCTTCCGTGGAGCCGGTGGGTGAGGAGAAGGCAGGAAATCTTGGCTCCACACACCCCTATTAGCTAGCCTGTGCAGCCTGGGGCTGGAGCTGTTGTAATCTACTGTTACCCAAAAATTGCCACCTACCCCTCACTTCTCCACTCCCCTGGAAACAAAGGGGAAGCCGGGAAGGGGCTGTACCTCAGTGGTATGCCCAAGTCACCTGGCCTCTTGGGGTGTGACAGAGCAACTTCTGCAGCCCTGTGCCCAACGTCACAATCGAGCCCATAACATTTTACCAGAAATTTCAGCCACGGACAGATGGCTTTAAAAAGAAAAAAATAATAATGAGGGTAGTCATTTGCCTCTGTCTGGATAAAAACCCGTGTATTCCTGTGAATGACATGTTACCTACAAAGAATTTGCAGTTAGCACCATGCAAATGCCATTTTTCTCCTAAATAGACTGAAGCTGTCCTTTATCTAATTTATTTCATGCCGTAGCTGTAAAAGAGGACAACATACAACCAGCTCCACAAGTGGAGCTGCCCAGATAGCAAAGAATGATTAATATCAGCCTTTTCCAGAAATGTGAGCTGGACATTAATGACTGGCTGATCACTCGTTTGACATAGACCCCCATTATTCCTGTCTTTTGACCCTGATCTTATGGCAGTCTTTTTACATGGCAAATACATATCACGTCTGTATAATGAATGACACCTGGATTCAGAATAGCACCATTCAATCAAATACTGAGTCTTGATTCACTAGCCAAGAGGTATGCGTGATTATTTGTTAGCACAGCAGACACTGAACAAGGATTCATAATTGTATTCAGGTCTCTTAAAAGATAATAGAAACATTTTGCTAAAGGGCAAGAATGTCTGATGTTTGAATCACCACAAGTTGACAAAAAATATGACACAGGACAATGTTGTGGTTTGGACTATTTTCCTGTAGCTTTAGGTTAATACACTCGTTTTATTAAAGCTTTCATTGATCCCGGTGTTACATTTTTAAAACAGTATTTCATGTTACGACATTGTCTAATTGTTGAGTGTATACATCATATCAATAGAGAGATCGTTGGGTAGGGTCTTCCAAGATTTCTGCTACAAAACACTCATTTTCTGGGAATTACAACTCTATGACAATTCCCATTGGTTGAAAAAACAACATCTATGATCTGAAAAGAGAGAGCACTTTTTGGCAAAGTTGAAAAATAACTAGATTTGGGCAACCTGTGTTGTAAGAACACCAAAAGAACTCCCGCAAACACACACAAATAATCCTACTGGATTCAAAGTGACAAATGGCTCTTTTTTACACTAATGTCAGTGAAAAATGGCTTTTTTAACCAATACAATTGTGCAAGTTATATAAAGACCTCTGGTCTGTTTTAATATCAAGTAGCTTTATTTAAAAAATTACTGTATCATTTATCAGTTCATAACAATTTTGAACAGTCAGTAACAAGAATCGTGCATAATGCTGGCTGAATTTACAGATCACATTTTTTTTAAATACACACTTGAATGCATAGAATTGTGCCCATAATTGCATGCCTCCATCTGTGTGCATAATGTTGTGATTGTCAGTGCAAGCTGGTTATAAACACATGCAAATGGTCATTTGGAGCCAATCGGAGTCTTTCCATAGACTTCAATGGGCTTTGGATCAGGTCCTGAAGTCTCTAAAACACCATTAATAGGTGCAAATATAACAGCCACTGTCTTAGCTGAGACAACCCCCCAGAGCTAAAAACATGAGCTTGAGCTAAAGAGTCACGGCTCTCCAACTGTGGTGGGACAGACATATCTTCTGTGGATCCAGCACAGTGGAGACCTGGAACACATGCTCACCAGTGGGATACACAAATACCTGTTTTGTGCATAAAATGCTGCATTCCGGTTTGTGCATGAAAACTGGCAAAACAATTTGGAAATGGCACTCTTAATGTCACAAACTTGATGAACCTAAACTCTTCTCTTCCCTCTCTGATTACATGGTAGTGCGGTTTAAGACCCTGATCTAGATTGGTACTGGTTATCCGCAGACCCCACTGGCTTCACACAACATTCTGGGAGCTTACTGCTTCCCTAAGTTACGTGTAAAACTATCTTGTTAGTGTTCATGGTACTGAAAGATCACATGTACCTGAGCTCTATCAACACCCAAAAGCTACATGAGACAGCTCCTTGTGATCTGATAAATCAGTGAATAAATGAAACCAAATGCAGACGAGTAACACAGCAGTGCTCAGATCAGAACAGCTCAAATTCATCTTCACAAAAACAAATTGACTTATTTTCAAACTTTACATGAATTTCCAAGAACCTCTTGAAAAGTTTTATGACTTCTCTTGACTGGGGTTTTGAATTTGGTGGGTCAAGAAAGGTCATGGTTGAGATCAAGTCTCACTCTGGAAACCTTGAGGTATCTCAATGATTTAGTTTAATTGCATAGTTCTGAAATTTTTTTCATAAATTAGATGTCTGGGATCAGTTAAGTAGACCTCAGTTACACATTTGACCATGGAGTCTTGAAGAGGATCATCAGGAATGAACTCTTCATTATACTTGAGTGAAATCATCACTTTCTGGTAGTTCAGTGTCTTGCATGAATGGCTTTGCAGACACAAAGGCACTTTGCTACATATGTGAAACAAGTGCTGGTCCACATTTTCTCTTTGTAAAGGCTAGGATCTTTCTAGCTACAAGAGAACCCGGTTCAGAAAAAGCACGTTTGGCTTCTGACAGCACCTCAGCCAACTCTGCAGAGTGAAAATATTTTGGGGGGTTCCACTGTTTCCTTGAGTGTCACTATGAAAATAGCAGACCTGGCTTTGCTGAGTGCCTACAAATCATAGAATTGGAAGGGACCTCAGGAGGTCATCTAGTCCAACCCCCTACTCAAAGCAGGACCAATCCCCGACAGATTTTTACCCCAGTTTCCTAAATGGCCTCCTCAAGGATTGAACTTACAACCCTGGGTTTAGCAGACCAATGCTCAAACCACTGAGCTATCCCATACTCAGATGGAAAGATCCAATGGCTTAGTCTGTGTGTAAACAGACATGAACTCCTCATTATTTAACAGCTATAAATGTTGCAAAAATTCTTCTTGGTCTAATAAAACATCCACTCATCATAGAGTTTAAGGCCAGATGGGACCACTAGATCACCTACTCTGACCTCCTGTATACCACCACCCACTAAACCCAACCACTGAAATTAGACCAAAGTATTACAGTTCACAGGAGACTAGACTATTATGTGCCACAGGCAAAGAATAGGCAGGCTTGAGATACACCAATGCTCAAGGCCTCTGCACTGGCAGGGAACTGATTAAGTGAGATATTCCCAGGTGAGCTCACCAAGCAACCTGTTCCCCATACCACAGAAAAAGGCAAAACAAAACACACACAAAAATGCCCTGGGGGAAAGTTCCTTCCTGATACCACATATGGCAATCAGTTAGACCCTGAACATGTGAGCAAGGCCCCAGCCATGGGACAGAAAATTCTCAGTATCACCTCAGAGCACCAGTCCACCCTGCCCAGCGTCCAATCTCCAGCTGTGGTCATCTCTAGTGCTGCAAAGGAAGGAGGAAACATCAAAACAAAACAATACTTTGCGGGAGGAAACCCTTTCCTGACCCACTGCAGGAAGGGATTGTACTGTCTATCAGATCTGGAATTCTTTTCCCTCCGTTGCAAGACCAATGGTTAGATTTTCAAAAAAAGCACCTAAATAAAATAGCTGGATACTCAAAAGTACTCAGCAACCAGCAGGTTCCGTTGATCCCATTTGCCCATGCCACAAACCCGAAAAGCAAGCCCCCCCCCCCATTGAAACATGTGTTCAACATTGCATTACAATCAACAAGCTTCAGTCTCGGTTTCCAAAAGAGCGCAGCTCCCACTTAGGCAACAAAATTAAGTGGCCAAGGGCAACAACTGCATGCAGAGCACTTTTGAACATCTGGCCCTAAAGCACGCTGATTGCAGTGCTGATCCTGAGTTTCAATAGAGCTTTTTCCTTTTCGTCGCAACCTCCCCTCTTGCTGGGCGCGTATGCCCTGAAGCAACGCAGCCATACTCAACAGTTGGTTGATGTGAAATCTCGACAGGGTCGGTCATTTTCGCTTGCTGTGTAGCACCATCTGAAAGGCTATCGACACCGTTTCCTGAAAGATGTACTAGTCCCTCCAATACTATAGCTTATGCAATTTCCCCTCCATGGACATAGGCACCGACTTCTCCAGTTTTCCGTGGGTGCTCGACCCCTGCTCTGCCCCTGACCCCACCCCCCACTCCACCCCTTCCATGAGGCCCCACCCCGCCCCACCTCTTCCCACCCCTTCCCCAAAGTCCCCGCCCCAACTCCGCCCCCTCCCTGCCCCCATTCCGACTCCTTCCCCAAATCCCCGCCCCGGCCCCGCCTCTTCCCCGCCTCCTCCCCTGAGCGCACCATGTTCCCGCTCCTCCCCCCACTCCCGGAGTGTGCAAACAACTGTTTGGTGGCAGCCGGGCGGGAAATGCTTGGAAGTAGGTGAAGGAGCAGGGACGAAGCGCGCTTAGGAGATGGGGGGGAGGGGAGCTTGGCTGCTGGCGGGTGCAGAGCACCCACTAATTTTTCCCCATGGGTGCTCCAGCCCCGGAGCACCCACGGAGTAGTGCCTATGTCCATGGGGTGGGGCATGCAGCGAGGCAAGACAGCCCCGAAAGTGGGTATCATTGGCCAGAGATGGGCCCTGGCCAGGACACATGGAGGGATACATTGATTCAGCACATCTTCTCAGCAGGACTCCTACTTCAAGATGCTCTCCCTCTGGTGGAAGTCAGGAAGGACAATGATAGTGCAAACACCCCCTTGCCCTCTGCCAATGGTGAATCCCCAATGCACATTAAATTCTGCCGGGAGAAAGCACTCCAACATGCTACTGCAATTTACAAGTTATGTAAAAGGTTTTACAATTCTGGTATGACCTGGTCTTACTGGGAAATTGCACTTCTAGACTGGCAGGAGTCTCATGTCACACCTCATCCATGTCACCGCTCATTGATCCTGTTAAACAAACCTTATTGGGTCAAACCCACTTGTGGTTGCAAACATGTACCTGAAAGTAGAATCTAGCCCTTTGCTTTTTGCAATATCCTTGTAAATCAAACAGCTGAAACAAATGAAAAGCATCAGTACTAAGAGAAGGGTCATCTGAGATTTCCCTAGAAGTTTCTGGCTAGAGGGAATTTTTAGAGTCATGATCTAAATTCCTGAAAACAGCCGATAAGGTTAGAAGTGATGACACAGCCTAGCATTCACACGATAGATTTGCTAACTGTTAATATGATAATATTTTCATTTCATCGTGCACCAAAGATAATTACTTTCAGGGTTTAAGAACTGAATGTGTTGATCCAAAATGTAATCTCTATATTTTAGCATTTGAGCATTACATTAGAAATATAAATGTCAATGGGCTGTACCAGCCTAAGTTATCATAAGAAGAAAGAGGATGTGCTATTTACATTAAAGGAGATAAGAAGAAGGAAAGAAACCAATAAGGGGCTTGTAACTTTTTTTATCATCATTAGGTCTGAGAAGCATTTCAGATGCTGAGATCCTCATTTATTTCCTCGAACAATTCTTTTGTTATCTAAAGACTTGTCTACACAGTTGGGTAATGCGCTCTACATCATGTGCCTTAGTAAGGTCTACACAGACCAATTAATGCACAACACATTAGTTAGTGCATTTTAGACATGACACCCCTATAGAGCACATTACCCTACTGTGTAGGCAAGCCATTAGACTAGGAGAAACCAGTCAAGAAAGGAGGACATAGCCGTAGTCTTTTTTAAAATGTATTCAGTTCAAAAAGCACTGTGTTATTATATAATTATTATTATTATTACTGCTGCTGTTATTGTTGTAATACCGAGGAACCCCAGTCATGGACCACGACCCCACTGCGTCAGGCGCTGTACAAAGAACAAAGACAATCACCATAGTAACCACAGCTCTGATTCTGCAATGAGCCATGCGCGAGCAGACCCCTGCATCCATTCCGAGCCCTACTGATGTCAACAGGGTTCTACACGAGCACCCGGTCCACCGCCACGGACGTGATTGCAGGGTCAAGGCATAAGCCTTTTTGGTAAGTCTGTTCTTCTGCAATGACAGGCAGCCAGGTTAGTTATTACCAAAAGAAATATAAAACATCTCGATTCTAAATTCAAAACCCACACACACTTCGCACCGAAGAGAGAGGGGGGCACATGACTCTTTATCAGCTCCATCTACTGTGCACTCAAGGAAAGCCACAGAAGAGAGGTCAAAAAACACAGCGAGAAAGCAATCAGATAAGGAATATTGATGGTAGAGAAAATCCTTGCCTCTCATTGGTGATGGAAATTGCAGTAGTGTCAACCCAGAGCAAAAGAGAGAGCAGACGTTAAAAAGCAATAAAAGTACAATGTAATGAGGGTATGCAGAGTGTCAGCCGGTACCTTGATGCATGCAGTGAACATGAGTTTCAGTGCTAACACTGGGAGCATCAAAAGATAAAGCAGTGACAAGACAAAGCAGGGACACAGCTGCTCTCACTTTTTTCTCCTACTGCTAAACACCAAGTTTTTTCTACCTTGATACAGAAATTCTCTTCAAGGCATCAAGTGATTCCTTAACTAGGGGACAAGTTTATCAGTTCACCTGTTTCATTGCTGCTGAGGCACAACTTGGTCCTTGCTCTGTTCCTGGAGCATCTCAGCTACGTGCATCTCAGGACGGCTTGAAAGGTTCCAACTCAGTCCTCAGCTTGACACTGATGAAACTGCCTGATCCAGCGCCTCTGCTGATGGAAACTGGTGGAGCTCCACAGCAACAGAGAACCTGGTCCTATCTATTTGAATCCTAGATTGGTGCATTTATAAAGGATTTCTGCAAAAGGCTCCATATGAAACATGCTGTCCAGCATTATTAAAATGACATTTTTGGACGATATTTCAGATGAAAACATTTACTCAGTTGCACTTAATTGCTTTGAATTCATAGTTTCTTAATATGGAATAACTTTCAATTTGTCAGCTCAGTTAAATGCATTTACATTTCGCTTTGCGTGTGGCCATGATTCCTTTTTCAGCTGTGTTACCTCTCTACAGTCAAAGTAACGCTTCGCACTGGACCTGTAACTTTCATGTTTACAAACAGGCCATAAACTTCTGACGCAGGAGGTGGTCAGAATAGCAGCTGAGAAGACAGATGGGACTTGGGACTAGACTGCATCACAGGAAACAGCCCACAGTAAGGGGAAGTATGTAGCAGTACCCAATGAAGGCAGTGTGACTCTGGGAGCCTCAGCTCCTTCCCTGCTCCTCCCTTGTTCCCAAGGAGACAGTAATTTATGGCTGCCATATACCAGCACTAAATTGCTACATTCCGGTCCCACCCCTACACTAGCCAATGAGTGTAGGAGGGAAGCCATGGTTCCCACCCCCTCCCTGCCCATCTGTTCTGGAGTGCACAAGCACCCCACTTACTCCAGTATGACTGAACCAAAGACCCAGAGCAATGAGATGGTCCAGTGGTTGGGACATTAGCTTGGAAAACAGGGCTTCGTTTCCCAGCTCTGCCACGGAGTTTCTTGTATGATTTTGGACCAGATTTTTGAAGGAATTTAGGCACTTATGGATGCAGAGAGGTGCCTAGTGGAATTTTCAGACTTGCCTAGGGCTCAAAAACTATTTAGGCACCTAACTTCCACTGATTCCAATGGGAATTAGAAACCTGAATGCCTCTAAGGACTTAGCTCTAAGTTCCTAATGGGAGTTAGGCACCTAGGAACTTTTGAAAATGCCACTAGGTGCCTAGCTGCATCTTTAGAAATCTTTAAAAATATGACCCTTAGTCTTTCTGGGCTAGATCCACAAAGGGATTCAAGCACCTTGCTTCCACTTTTGGCACCTAAATCCAAAATTTAGATCTTAAAACCAGTGCTTAATTTGTAATGAAAGAGGTGCCAAGGCTCAAGCAATTTTTTACATTCATAATTGGTGCAGCCAGCCGAGAAGTGCCAGGGCTAGGAACTGCCAAGTGTAGAGGTGCCGGGGCTCAGCCTTGGCAAGCCCTGGCACAAATTAAGCCCTGCTTAAAACCCCCACTCGGGTGCTTTCCAACCATGCGGGTGCCTATGTTTCTGCTGGTAAAGTCCCTGTGATGCCTAAATTGCAAAGCCACCCAAGTGCCGCTACCCAGCACTTCGCTCATGCCTAAGCCCTGTCAGGTTCCTCCAACTAGGCATTCCCTAACCAATCATGCTTGCAGGACCCATGGTAGGTTTTCCTAGAACAGGGGTTTGCAAACTTCATTGCTCCACAACCCCCTTCTGACAACAAAAATTCCTACACAACTCTTGGAGGGAGGACCAAAACCTGAGCCTGCCCAAGCCCCACCGCTCCGGGGGCCACAGCCGAAGCTCAAATGGTCTACGATTAGCTGAACCTGAGTTTGAATGACATGCATCTGAGGTGGTGTTAATCGGTATCTCTCTATTGACTACAGTGCAGCCATGCTGATTTACATCAGTTGAGAACATGGCCCCACTAAAGGTTTTAGGAAAAATCTCCCGTATGCTCAAAAGAATGACGGTGATTGCGCTTCTTTTGATTCTTTTCTCTGTCTGTTGTGATCAGGAGGTTGTTTCGTTCAAGGGAATATTGACATTTTAATTTCCTTTTTCCTATGATCACATTGGTTTGCTTTTCCCCTCGATGCTAAAATTCTCTTCCTTATTAGTGAATTATGTGTCAAAATGGTTCTTTGCTTTTGCCAGAGCCTATTCAACACAAGACAATGCAATTTCACATGTAGAACTGGAGGGCAAAAGTTGGCGAAGAGCATCTATACATGGATTAGTAAATGGTGTATTGTCCTGTATGAAAGCACTCCCTATCCTGGCTTTATTGCTAAAAGCATCCAACCAGAACTAGAAGCCAAGACTCTGCATATAATGGTCAATAATATGCCATGGCCAAGGACTGATTAAATGTTATGTTCTGAATGTACTGTTCAACAAGCTATTACCTTGATTTCTCAACAAAGTTCAAGTCTCTAGCGGACTGATTTTTTCCCCCCAGAGAGAATAACATAATATCTTTTATTGGATCAACTTCTGTTGGTGAGAGAGACTTGTTTTCAAGCTACAAAAAGCTTTTCTTCACTCCCACTAACTTTCCTTGAGCTTCTGTAGTTGTATGAAGTTTTATTACATTGATGATCTCAATGGCTATTCAAAGCTTCTGTGCCTTAGTGTTACTGATGAAAGGGAAATAAAAAAAAAACCCTCCCTCTTTTTCTTAGTTTTTTTTTTCAATAAAATGTCAACGCTATTGTATGTGTGTCACCTCTATTACTGTAATGCCAGCTCTGGAACCTTAATATGTTTCATTTGTAACAATTTTTTAACAACAGATTTGAAAAACCTTGCTTATGGCAAATTAACCCATGGGAGCAAGGGGTCTGTCTGCTGAAGAAAGTGTCTGCTTATCCTCTTTTGTGTTATTATTTTATTTGACTAGTGACCCAAAATGTCCTAGCACCTTACACATAAAGAAAGAAGAAACATCCCTTGCCCCAGAGAGCTATGAGTAGTAGTATTTATCATTTCCATTATGTTAGTGCTTGGAGTCCCCTCTTGAAGCGATCAGAGCCCCACGATGCTAAGGGCAGTACACATCTAGATGGAAAAGGTGGTCCATGCCCCACAGAGCTTATAATCTAAGGCCTTGAGCCTGCAAATACTTATGAATATCAGTAACTTGAAGCACATGGCTACTCCGATTGAAGCCAAGGGAACTACTGACGTGTTTAAAGTGAATCATGATCTAAGTTTATGAAAAGAGGCAATAGGTGGATAAAAACAATCAATACGGCAATAATGAAGACCAATTAACAAGTCCCAATCTCAGAAATCTTCTATCTTTAAATCAAAATATACACTAACAAAACTCTTTCCCATCTGATTGGGATACCAAGTATGGAAGATGACTAATTGCATCCTCTAATCCACAATTTGTTGGTGGTGTATGTCAGTGCTGGAGAAAGATTTATGAAGACAAAGGGGAGTACATATTTAAAAACAGAAGGAAAAAATCCTTCCAGGATGGGAGTTGTTTAGATACTTGATTTCCCTTGGATTCTCTCAACAATGTCACTAAAATAACCTTTTCCCCTCAAACCTCTCTTCCAAGGGGTTGCCCTTTGACAAAAGCATCTTTCAAAGTACAAATCTAGCAAGGCTTAAACCAGCTCACAGGTAAGACCTTTCTGAACAAACAGAATGAGGATTCCTTGAGAAATATTTTCCTTGCTATCCTTTGCATAGTGAGAGCTAATTAACTGCTTGCCAGGTTTTACAGCTTCGCAGTCAAAAATGACTAATATAAAATGTCATAATTAATTAGAAGTGTAATGCTAGAATGAACACAATAAAGGTCCTATCAATATTCAAGCAACAGAAGCATGTCTACCCACCACTAGACCTGATTCTGCAGGGTAAAAAAAACCCAAAATACTCATAGATGTCAGGAGGGATTTAGTCCCAGATCCTCAGAGGTATTTAGACCTCTAAATACCATTGAGGTTATGGGACTGTGTGTGTCTAGACTGCAGAGCGAGGCCCCAAAACATTGAATATCATCCATATGTTAGGTAAGATTCATGAAAAAGGGCTCAGAAGCCCAAATAATTTCCCACGTTAGTTTTAAAGCTAAACGTTATGGCCAATAGGTCAGCTCCCCAGCTCGTAGAAATTGGCCCAGCTCCACTGAATGGAGAAATGTTGAGTTCCATGCACTGGGAATCTGGCCCACTGACTTCAATGAAGCCTCACTGATTTATTCCTGCTGGGATAGGACCCTCAATTTCCCTCTAAACAGTGGCTTGGCCTCTCTCCAATTTGTGTCCATAAAATACTAAACTGTGCGGGTGCCAATCGGCGTTCTTGTTCCTCTAACTCGGTGATTGGCTGTCTATGAAGCAGCTGCAAATACTCAGCTATGCACCCACCATTCAAATATAGGGCCAGGGTCTCAGCTGGTGGAAAATGGCACAGCTTCATTGAGCTGAATGGACCTATGCTAATTTATACCACATTATAGCCCATAGCATGCAAGTTGACAGGAGCAAATTGCATGACGGCAACTTGCCCCATGGAACTGTGGAAGACAGGAATTTTTAGACCCTGATCCAGCAAAAACACTTAACTCTGAAAATACAAATTGTCCCACTGAAGTCAATGCTTAAAGTTTAGCCCATGCTTAAGTTCTTGGCTGAATAAGGGCCTAGAGAAGCCCTTTTTTTGGCTCCCAGCAGCCTTAGACTCAAGGAAACAACAAGATGGTCTAGAGCAACTTCCCCTTCCGTGCTCCCCTTCTTCAGCTGTGTCAAGAATGTGTTCAGCATAGCTAAGATCTGGCACTGTGTATCTGATCTACATCAGGCTCCTAGAGGTAAAAGACTCTATATCTCATTGATCCCTGCACTGTCTGGTCCCATTGCGTCTTTGTTGTGGTTTGTTCTATTTTCCTTCTCCTAGCTCAAGGTAACAATTCCCCCCTCCCCCCCCCGCAATGCGGAGATAACTTTGCAGAAAGCACTTCCATGGTGATGACCGAGCTGAGAAACCTTGTAACACTTCTGTGTCAGATTCATCCCCACGTGCACATTGGAGCAGAAAGAACTCAGTTCATTAGCACGATCAAATCCAGGAGAGAGAAAAAAGCCTTGAATATGGGAAAAAATAAATACCAGAGAAGTAAAGGTGCTCAGTTTTTTTAAAGAATGAAACTTATCTTATGAAGTCTTTTAACACCAGCCAGAAGAGGCCTGGACCTCTTAGCCATCTGATTGTTGTTTTGATGAAACTTCAAAAAACCCCACATATTTTAAACCTGCATAAGTGCCACTGGACCGAATAATGGCATTTTTTTTTAAATGACCTTCATGTTTGTTCAAGGCTTTGCATCCTGTGAATTGTTGCATGCTATTGACACATTCTGAAGAGCTTCCTCAGTAAACAAAACAAAACCCACAACAAATAAGCTTGTTGGCTTGGCTTGTTAGAACTACCCTTTGGCACTCAGTAGCGTTCCTCATTGTTCTTGGGGCTTTTCACTTTTTATGGGTTTCAGTTACATTTTAGGGTGCCATTTCTAATAAATATTTGTAGACCTTGGCAAAGTGTGAAGCTCTCTGGCCCAGATCTTAAAAGATACTTAGGCACCTAACTAGGGTGACCATATGTCCCACTTTGGCCAGGACAGTCCCCTTTTTAAGCTCTGTCCCGGACATCCTGACCTTTTTTGGGGGGTGAGGGGGACACAAAAAACAGGCATTTGTCCTGTTTGCGCTTCCCAACTGATCAGTTGGGAAGAGCAAATGAACAAATGCCCAGTTTACCAAAGTGAGTCAGAGGAACGTTGTGGGGGGGCAGCGATGTGAAGTGCTGTGCACTGAGGCTCGGGGGGTCAGCGCCAGCCCCAGGCAGCATGGAGCTCAGGGCGGTCAACCTCATCCCTGGGCAGTGTGGGAGGGTAGTTCTGGTGAGCCCCAGGCCATCTCATTTTTACTTTAGGAAATATGGTCACCCTACACCAGTGGTTCCCAAACTTGGTTCGCAGCTTGTTCAGGGTAAGGCCCTGGCTGGCCGCAAGATGCTTTGTTTCCCTGAGCGTCTACAGGTACTGCCGCTCACAGCTCCCAGTGGCCGCGGTTCGCCGTTCCCGGCCAAGGGGAGTTGTGGGAAGTGGCACGGGCCAGGCTACCACTTCCCACAGCTCCCATTGACCAGGAACGGTGAACCGCGGCCCCTGGGAGCTGCGAGCAGCTGTACCTACGGACACTTAGGTAAACAAAGTGTCTCACGGCCTGCCAGGGCCTTACCCTGAACAAGCCACGAACCAAGTTTGGGAACCCCTGCCCTACACCTACCTCTGAGTTCAATTGGAGTTAGACACTGCCCCACACTTGCCTGTTAGGAGTTAATAGAGCCCTTGGGAGGCTGCACAAAAAGCAGCCAATAGGAAAGGAGCTGCAAGGAGCAGCCAGTCAGGGCCAGGCAGGCGCATATAAGAAGAGCAGCAGGGAGAGCAAGTCCAGTAGCTGACTGGAGCTCGATGAGGGAAGGTCAGGCTCCTGGCCAGGCAGAAGGGAACTAGCACCCTGGACAGAGCAGTGCTGCAAGCAATTACCGGAGGTGCACCAGAAAGCTAAAGATGGCTCCTTGTTGGCTGCAGGGATTTGCAGGCTGAGGTCCTGAGGCAAGGGTGAAGAGGTTGCTCGGGGCCATGGGGAAGTGGCCAAGGGAAATGAACAGAGGAGTCAGAGGGGATGCAGCAAGTGGCAGCCATCTACAGGGTCCCGGGGCTGGGACCTGGAGTAGTGGGCGCACCCGGGTCCCACCCCCCTTGCCACTGAGGAAGTGGCCAGACAGTTGGCTGCAGTTGCCAGTGAGGGAAGTGGCTGGATAGCGGACTGCAGTTCTCCCAGAAGAAGGGAGAACAGAGCACGCTATAGCTGGAGGCCTGTGTCATGAAGAGGAAGCTGTGGTCATGGGAGGGATGTGGGTCCTGGAGTGGGAGTGATGACGGTGAGACACCACCAGAAGAGGGGGCACTGGCTAGCAGAGCTAGTCCCCGGGACAGCCAGAAGGAGGCACTGCAGGGATGAGTAATTCCCATCACAGACACCTAAAATACCTCAGAGGATCTGGGCCACTGCGTCTAGAGTTGAGTGTAGTTTGTCTGTGCAAGCATCTATGGTTGATATACTACTATGTGAGGTGCCGTGCAAGTGTTTCTCTCATCCCTGAGTTACTTCTGAGCCTGAACCTGCTTAGCCCGATGAGTCATCCCAGAGCCAGAGAGAGTGAGGAGTCAGAGGCAATTACCAGCTAGTCTTGTTATAGGCCCCACACCATTCAACCAGGGTTCAGCCAATCCACAGGTCAGGACCCACCCAGGGGATCCCAAGGCAGGTATATAGGCTCCTCAGGACAGTCTCTTCAGTCTGCTTAATGTCGCAACCTGGCTGGGAGCACTGACGTTGGCTTGTTCTGATCACACCTGTGCTTCTGCCCCAGCTGGCCCTGTGCTCCTGCTCCAGCCTCCCGCTGCTCTTGCCACCCAGATTAAGCCGGGTATTGATTTATTTTATACCAGTTTCCCACCCAATGTAACTCACTGAAATCAATGAAATTACTTCTGACTTGTGCTGATGTCATTGAGATTAGAACCGGTCCCTATTATTCCTGATTTGCATTGCCCATACTACGCCAATCTTTTCTCTTGAGCAGAGATTGCCCGGATGTCACATTATAGGATACATTAATTATCTAGATTAAAATCCATGAGGGACTAGATTAATAGTGTGATACCCCCTTTTATTTCACTTGAAACCTAAACCACATTTGATCCCAGATCTAGACTCTGAGATTAATAGTTTATGCATGAAGTAATTGCACCATCCAGACTTCAAAGCACTTATGCTATTAATGAGAATGAGACAGTGGGATTTTTCAAATGGGCCTAGGTGCCTCGGGGGGGGGGGGGGGGAGTTAAGCCCCAGGGGACTTTTGACAGTGACTAGGCACCTATCTGCATCGTTAGGCAACTAAATGTCTTTGTAAATTTGGCCTTAAGTGACTTGGGAACAACTCCCATTGATTTTTCCATGGGATTAATGGGCCTAAATTACTTATCGGCTTTTGAAAATCCCATTTGTATTCTTAGAGATGTTCTGAAATAAATTCTGTTTCAATACATATGTCTAGAAATTGTCATAACCTATTGAATTAACTTGTAGATTTTTGCTAACCGTTGTTACCGATTACTGTGTCACACACCTTTTCCTCGACTGAGCAGGCACCTAGACATATGAGTGATAATACACAAGCGTGAGTATGTACCTAGTGGGCCAGATTCTTAGTGCAAATCGGTGTCACGCCATTGACTTGGCAGAGTTAGGCCAACACTGAACTCCTTTGAAAATACCACCCTATCTACACAAAACCCATGTATGGAAATGAGTCCGTCTTCCTGATGCAGGGGAAGACCAGCAAGCTCCAGGCACTGATATCTGAGTTGTCATGAAACCAAGCCACTACCATCTATTTTTACCTGCAGCTCTTAAGTCTACTAGTCTCATGCACAGTGATTACTCCATGGGAAAGACTACACATAAGAGTATCAGAGATTCATCTCAGGGACCTTGACCCCTCCTTAACAAAAGATGCAGAAAAATGAAGTGATACTATTCAGCATGAGCCAGCCTCTCTGCTGGTGCAAACAGGAGGTCCATGCAATGAAAGGATCCTTCTAGAGTTAGGATCCCAAAGTCCTGTACATAGGTGCTAGCTTTAGGATGGGGAGCTCACCTGTTACTCCACTGTCAAGCTGTCCTGCAGTGGCTCCAGACCATGAGTACCAACTTCAGGGCAGACTGTTAGGTAACAGGACACAACCCCCAAATTGGCTGCAAGTTCTGTACTTAGATCCTGGTGTCCTGCAGCAACATCAGATGTTCTTCCATCTCAGTCAGTCTTGCCAAGAATGCATTGCATGCAAGTAGCCTTCCCAGCCTTCTTACAGAAAGAGGAACATCACACACCTTCCACATTGGGCTGCTTTAACATTAATGGTGCTCATTTCACCTCCTGGCTGATGATGCTTCTTCTGGTGATGGTCTCTTCCCTCAGTGGAGACAGTCCAGTTCAATGGCATATCTCCTAAGCCATAAGGTCTCCTTATGGACGTATATAGGTACTTTTGCTGCATAAAGAAACTGCATCCAATTTGCATGTACATGCACAGACCCGTCCTATGAATAAGGTTAGCAATGGGGTTTTACGGTAGCGCTGTACTTGTGTATTTCTACTTACAGCCTTTTTTAGAAACAGAACATAACTACTAGCTACATAGTGAGCAAATGTTTCTGGTTTGTGGCTGGGATCACGACACAGCCCATAGGCTTGCAGGGGCTGACTGAGATGTCAAAGGGCGTGTCTGGGGCGGAGCTTGAAGGGGTCATTTCCTGCTGTCGGAGACAGACCCATGCTAGCTCGGATCAAGCTAGTGCACTAAAAATAGAAGGGTAGAGGCTGCAGTGGGAGGGCTGGGAGGGACGAGCCACACCACGTACAATCTCGTCCAAACCCCTAGATACCTTCTCAGGGTGGTTAGCCTCTCCTGCAGCTGGCTACACTTCTATTTTTAGCAGGCAGACTCAGTTAGAGCTAGCAGGGGTATGTCTACTTGGGCTGGAATTTACACCTTGTGGCTCCACTGTAGACACACCCATAAACTCTTTTGACTAGACTGACTGTAAGCACAGCCCTCAGCAAGGAGTGAGGAGTAAGCTGCCCCACCTGAAGTGGCCCAGGGAGGCCCTCTGACCACAGACAACCCTACGAGTCCCAGTTCCTCCCCTGCTTTCTCCCTGCTCCCGTACTGGCCTAGAACAGGAAATTCCAATACCCCTGCCGAGCTCTGGCCAGGCCCCAGGGGAAGTGGAGACACAGCTCTGCCTATTTCCCTCTCACCCACTTGCTCCAGAAGCAGAGTAAATGGGTGAATTTCCCCACTTCTCTCTCCATGCCCCTCCCCTGGCCCATGCAGGCAATAGCACTCGACACCATATGCACATTCCATATGGCACGTACCACCAGCAGGGGCAGAGCTCGGGAAGGCAGCCGCTTAGGGCTTGGCGGTGGGTGATTCCATTTTGTTTCCTTGCTCTGGGCTGGAGTTTTGTTAGAGAAGAAAACTTGGGACTGGAGCCCCCAGAGGCCCCGTGCGTGGTGCGTCCCATGTGAAACAATTCCGAGGGTGCCCCTGCGTGCTGGCTTACGATCGTCTGGTCTGACCTGCTGCATAACACAGGGCACAAAATTTCACCCAGATGAAGTAACTTGTCCAAGGCCATCAGCGGGTCAGCCAGGAATAACACGTGGGCCTACTGAGCCTCACTCCAGTGCCAGAACCACAAGCCATCCTTCTGTCTCATCAGTGTCTATCCAGCCCTCGGCAAATCACTCACACCCTGCCAGCATCTGATTTTACTAGTCAGCACAAGCAATGTTGTCACCTCTCATGAAAACAGTCCATTAACGCCACTCATGCCCCGGTCTGTACTTCCGTTCCAAAGTCCCTAACTACTGTAATGTTAAAGATACTCAATTCTCCCACTCACTTCCAATTCCCTTTTCAGCTTCTCTTCCTTCCCCCTTCTGTTGGGGCCTCATTCCATTTGGCCTCTGAGCTCAAGATCCAAGTAACTATGGTTACTTTTAATTTTATATAGAATATTATTCTGAGTTTAAAGCCAAAGACAAGGATTCTTCAACTAATCTATTTTAGGATATCCTCTTCGATACTGTATCTAAACCTGAACCAAAGCGTCACCTTGACCGCATACTGACATTGGTACGATAAAGGAAATCGGTAGCGATCATTAACTCGGAATTCTTTTCTGCGTTTTTTGTTTTTCCTCAAAGAACATGTGATGCTTTCAGTCCTATCAGAGTTGTACATGTGAACACTTCTAGATTTCCCTGCGTCTCTGATAGAACTGAGGAAAATTTTCATCCACAACACTTTCCAACAAAAAACACAGACACCAAAACGTTTAGCAAATTTGTGTCTGATTCACCAAATTGTTTGCATTGGGGGATGGGGAGGAGAAATCAGAAAAAGTTGAATCATTTCATTTTGACATTTCCTAAATGAAATTTTTTGATTTTTTGTTTCAAAATGGTCTTCAATTTTATTTCAAAATAAACAAACATTTTTTAAAAAGCCCCAAACTGAAACAAAATATTTAGTTTCAGGTTGAACAAGAACATTAGTTCAACATAAAATGAATTGTTTTTAACTTTTCCATTTGCCAAAACTTTCAGAAAATTTCATATAAGGGTCAACCCGAGACAATTTTTTCCCAGAATTGACAGTGAACTGAAAAACTGGTTATTCACCCAGCTCTGGTCTCTGGTGATTGGGTGAGTAGTTTCCTAACCTATGACAGCAGTGTCTGGAGCTTTGTGGGTGTTATACTTTATGGGAGCTTTCTGTAGTCTATAAAACTAATTGTGTGGTGTTATTAAGTGAGTGAATCTGATATGAATGGAGTATGAAAGTGTCTTTCCCCCCATTCCTTTCTTCCCTCTGCTTTATGGCCATCTATGCTACAGCACATTTTTGTTTGAGTTCCTTTCCCCAGGCTGGCAGGAGGGTGCCATGACATCTGGAAGGAGGATCCCAACTATGGGGTCTTTTCCCTCCACTCCAGCCTGATGTTCTCCTTCCCGGAGACTTTTATCCTCCTCAACAGCACCGAGGCTGTCAGACTGGGGGTGGGACCACTCTACCGTGTCCCTGAAAGTCTCATCTATATACCTCTCCGTCCCCACCTTAGCTCATCTAGTTCAGCCACTCTGGTCTCCAAAGCCTGTACTGTGTCTCTGCAGGCCATGAGTTGCTTGCACCAAATGCACACATATGCCACCTGCCCCCAAGGCAGATAATCATACATGCTGCATTCAGTGCAATAAACTGGATAGTCCCCACTCTGCTGCTGGACTTCTGGCTGCATTCTTGCAAGGTGTGGGTTTGGTTTTTTGTGAGGAGGGTTGTTGGCTTAAGTTTAGAGTATGTTTGTTAGGTGTATCTGCTTCTCATGTGCCCTCTCTAAACTCCCTCGCAAAACTCCCCCGGTCGCTAGCTCCTCTGGTCGCTTAGAAACTGCCTTTTTAATCCCCTGTTCTCCCTGGGTTAGCCCTGCCCCCTTGTCAAGGGCTCTTAAAGGGGTCAGGGACTGAAGGATGGCAGGCTAGAACCTCGTTGGGAAGCTCTCAGCCTGGCCTAGTGGGCCGCTAGGCTCAGCACACAGCCCCCCCAAATAGACCAAGTGATCATCTTTAATCCAGCAAGCACAGAGCAAGCAAGCAATGAACAAACTAGCAGACAGACTCACCCAAAGGGTCATGTAGTCGCTCCTCCTCCACCTGGAGAACTCCCTCACAAAACTCCTCCGGTTGCTGATCCTTTTCACTAGCTCGTGGATGGAATGTTTAAACTTCTGGATACAGCCCTATTTGTTAAAGACAGAGTGGGTAGAAGGATCAGAGTTGGCATGCCTGCATCAGGCATGCCATTACCTGCTTTGGAGTTTGACAGTTCAGAAGCACAGGACCTGGAATGATTATGGATCAGTGTTGTGACAGTTAAATCACAAGATGGGTTACAGGTGGCGTCTGTTATAGACACCGACTCAAACAAGAGAGCAGGAAGAACTGCTCCTTAAGCATCTATCTAGAATGTGTAGAAAGAAAAATTGCATGATCATGGGAGATTTCAATCTGGGGGGCATATGTTTGAGGATCCTCATGTTGCCACTAGTAAAGCATCCTTGGAAGATTATAGATGATAATTTTTAAACACAAAAAGTATTACACCCAACTCAGAGTAATTCTAATTTAGACCTCTTTCTGAAAAGATGAATTGATCACTGAACTAAGTTTTAGTGGCTGCCGCAGTACAAGTGATTGAGAGCGAATTACTTTCATTATGTGCAAACAGAATGCAGTTCAGATCAGTGTGTGTGTGTGTGTGTGTGTGTGTGCCCATGCGCATGCATACAAAGGGACCAATTTTCAAAAGCTGAAAACAATTATGAGCAAAATTAGTTGGTTGGGTAGAAAATTTTAAACAAAAAACATCTGAATGATAATTGGAAGTTGTTTAAGAAAACTTTATTAGATGCCCAGAAAAAAACTCACAATTCCATAATCATGAAAGATGACTTCTTCATTCAAAAATACCATCCTGATCAAGAATGGAAATGAAAGCTGCAATTTAAAAAAGTAAAAGAACAATATATAACAAATGGAAGAAAGGTAAGTTAATAGCAATGACCATAAATTAAGAGTGAAGAGATAGACAATTGATAAGAGAAGCTGAAGGTCTCAAGGTAAAATCTCCAGCCAGTAAGGTTAAGGACAGTGTAATGGAGTTGGCACCCACCTCTTGTGAGCGCCCCCTTTCTTTGGGCGATGTACATGCAATCACAGTTCTTTTCAGGGGCTTCACCCACCTCTCGCAGCTGGCCTCCTTTGGTTGGTTCGGTGTGAGCTTGCTTTTCATTTTAGTTCTTATCTCAGGGTGGCACCCACCTCTCATGAGCACCCGATGGCTCTCTTGGTGGGTCTTCAGCAACTCAGCCCTCCGGCCAAGCTACATACGCAGTCTCCCCTTCCAGGGTATACAGTCCTGAATTCTTATCACTGCCCTGGTATGGGGCCATAGCTCTTAGGCTTCCCAGAGGCACTGCCTTTTTCAACCACCCAGCCAGGGCCCATCTCGGTACCCTCAACTGGTGTCCTTTTCAGCACCCCTCCCTGGGCTCAGTCTGTAACCAGACCAGCAGGGCCCATCTCAGTAACCTCATCTGGTCTGGCCAGGTTCTGTGCTTAGTCCCCCCAGGCTCACTCTACCCACGCTGACCTTTTCATGGTCCTGCTGCTATTCTATCCAGCCAGCCAGGCACCTGGTCTATGTCAGCCTTCCATGGGCTGGGCTCTGCTCTGCCTGGTGAGCTCTCTGCAGTGAGCTGTCCATGGTCCTGATGGTCATCTAGCCAGCCAGGCACCAGATCCTCCCTCATCACATACACACAGCAACTGAAGGCCCTGCTCTGCTGCTTGCCTTTTATCTGGCCCTCCTGGCCCCTTATTGGCCACTCCAGCAGTCCCTCTGATTGGCTGCTCCTCTGCAGCCACTCTAGGCTGCCTGGAGGACTCCTAGCTGCTCTATTCTGGGGCAGAGTGACGCAGGGCTGTGAGGCCTCCAGCAGGGCACCTACGGACCTAGTCCACCCTGTCATAGACAGTAAAAAGGAATTCTTACAATGGGATAGGTCTATTGCTAGATATGGATGGTATAATCTTCAATAAAGATGCAGAAAACAAGTAAAAGGCAGACGTGCTTAATAAATATTTGTGTTGTATATTTACAAAGACACTGAATGAGGTATTCTACCTTGGGATTTTTTTTTTATTATTTTGGCAGTAACCAGGGAGGATGCTAAAACAGCAACTATTAAAGTTAAACATTTTTAAATCAGCAGGACCAGGTAACTTGCACCCAGGAGTGGCTAAGTTGCTCTCTAAACCATTGGTGGGGCCTTTTTAGCAAACCTTGAAACAGTGGGGAAGTTCCAGATTACTGAGAAACAATCCAAAGTTCTGCCAATGTTTAAAAACTGTAAACAGAATGGCCTCAGTCGGACATCAAACCCATAGAAAGGCTGATGGGGGATGCAATTAATAAAGAAGTAAAAGAGGATAGCATAATGAATGCCAATTAACATGGCTTTCTTGGAAATTAGTCTGGTCAAACAAACTTGATGTTGCACAATGAGATTATAATTTGTTTAATAAAGGGAACAGTGTACATAGGCATGGCATTCTGACTAAAAAACTACTATGATCCAAAGTCAATGTAACCTATAGTAAATGGATTAAAAATTGATCTCAACAAGTAATTGCAAAGGAGGAGTCATCAGCCCAAAGCTTGTTTCTAGTGGGGTTCCAGAGGGAGTTGTTCTTGGCCCAGTACTATCCAATATCTTTACTGATGATGTGGGAGGAAATATAAAATCATTGCTGGTCATGCTTTGAGATGGCACAAAAATTGGTCAAATGGTAAATAATTACAAGGACAGGTCAATTATACAGAGTGCTCTGGATGGCTTGGTAAGGTGGGCTCATTCGAACATGTATTTTCATGAAGCCATATACTAGATCTCTACTTCTAGTGATAAAGACTATAGGTCATGCTTGTAAGATGGGGGACTGCATCCTGGAAAGTGCTTTGAAAAGGACTTAGGTGTCATAGTGGATAACCAAGTGACCATGCGCTCCCAGGATCTTGCTGTGGCTAAGAGGGCTAATGTGAGCCTGGGATGTATAACCAAGAGCAAGCAGGAATAAGGCGGTAATATTGCCTCTGTATATAGCAGTAGTGAGACAGCTGCTGGAATACTGGCTCTGGTGTTCACACTTCCCAGAAGATGTGGTAAATTTACTTTAGTGGGTTTTGTATCAGGCCTTAAAAAAGCAGCGGATAGTTTCTCTGGTGGGTCCACCAAAGGAAAGCTACTGCCACTTCATTAAAGCAAGAAAAGGGTAATTCCATTTGTGAATCTAAGAATGCTTTCCTGTCAGCATAGAAAGGCCTTTCTTTGGGTGGTATATGATTTCCTAGAGCAAATGTGCAATCAATAAATACCTGCCTGCTGATAAGTACTTGATTTCTCCTTTTGATATGGGCACGCAATACACATTAAATATCTGTGACCCAAAAGAGGAATGTCTTTATGACAACATTTTTTGTCTTTCATGAACAAGGTCATTAAGCAACACTTGTAACTACTAAATCTGGGTTTTGTGTGAAAATGATTTCAGCAAGCACGAAAACCCCAGGTTTCTTTTCAATCTACTGATGTCTTTTGAAAGCAATTCCTAAGCCTCCATTTCAAAGCCTCTTTCAATCTCTGCAAATTGTTGGTAACAGCTGAATCGAGGCAAACAGATCATAACACTGTAACTCAACAATAAGGACTATTGCTGATTATTTAGAAGAAACTGTCGCTTTTCAGAGCATTGCCACAGGAAGAAATTATCATATATACTGGAATATTTAAAAAAGAATTCAGCCTTCATCCATATGTCAATTGCAGCTTGCAAGGTCAGTATCTTCACTGTAATAGACACTGGCAAAAATAGCAACAGCAACCTATGTATGAAAACAACCATAATCCGCCATTGTGGTCAGAAGGCCAAGCTGATGGGTGAAATACACATTATGCTCCCAAACATATCTTTAATTCAAGGTGATCTTTCACATGACATGTGCAATGCTTAAAGATTCAATGATAATTCAGAGAATTCAAATCTAATAGTTGACTTCTTGCTGTTTGGTTGGTTGGTTGGTTGTTTAGTGTTCCTATTCTTTGGAATCACATTTCACAATGCAGTCCTTACAAACTTCAAAAGAAACAATCCATTTGGGTGCATTTAATGTCTGATTAAGATAAATTACCTTATAAATTCTGATTATGAGAATGATTTTTAGATTTTCTATGAAACTTCTGCCATACTAGTCAAATGATTTTTATTAGAGCAGGTCAAAATTTTCAGACAAAATGTTGTTTTTCCTCAGAAAATGTTGATTTGACTAAAAATTGAACTATTTCATGGGAATGTATTGATTTTGTCTAAATGGTTGATGAAAAATTATCAAAAATATTCATTCTGATAAACTTGAAAGGCTTCATTTTGACTGTCATTTGTATTATATCTTAGTTGAAATGAAGCCTTTCAATCTTAGCCAAACACATTGTGTTGACCTTATCAAAAAAGGCCAAGATGAAAAATCAAGGAAATGTTGTAAAAATATTCCATCTCAATTCTGGATTAAACAACATTTCAAGATTTTGGGATTTCCCACTGGACAGAATTTCCATTTTCTGACCAGCTCTAATTTTTATTCAGTTCTTTGGATTTATATTAATACCTACCAAAAGGTGTGTAGTAGGATCCTCGGTGGGTTGGGTGGCCAAATGGTTGGCATCCACTCAGTCGAGGGGTAGTGGTAAAGGAGCCCAGGCCTGCCCACTCCACCGGGCAACGACCCAGGGCCCTAGGAGGGTCAGCAGTGTTGACCCCTGGTGGGAGAAGGAGTCAGACCCTCTGAGTTACCCTCCGTGGGTCACTCCCTCCACTTCAGGTCCCAGAAAAGGAAAAAGGAAACCAAGCCATCAGCCACAGCCGGGCTCAGCATACAGTCCTGGTACTTCAGGGAGGCACCCCTCACCCCTTTTGGCAGGAGCTTGCAGGGGAAGTCTGTCCTCTCCAGCCTTCCCCCTTCTGAGCTGGGTTGCTCCCTTTTCAATCCTGTGACCAGCTGGAGCATGCTCTGCAGGGATGGAGGGGCGGGGCTAGCTGGGCCCTGTACTGCCCTTTAACCCCTTCCATCCCAGTGTGGGGTTTGTATCACACAGTGCCTATCTAATACGCCAATTAACTTGGACACAAATGAAAAATGCACTTCGTCAAGCAAAAAACAGCAGCTAACCCACTTCTATAAAACTAAGGGCTTGTCTCCACAGCAAGTTCCTGTGAATCTACAGTGCACCCGCTTACCACACAGTAATGTCCCATGTGGCCCCCACCATGGCACAGTGACCATCCCAGAATGCAGCTTGGTGCCAGGCACTTGGAAGCAGTAATATGCTAAGCTGCATCCAGCAGTGTCCCCGTGGGACCTTGGTTCACAGCAAGCTGGTGCACTGTAGTCTCACACTCCGGCTTGCAGTCCTGTAAGTTGCCATGTAGACGAGTCTGACACCCCTAGCAGAACGCCTCTCCCCCACAAGCCTCTTCCCTCCCCGGCGCCCAAGTTCAAACCGGGGTGCTCAAAGCTGCATCCATCTTTAGGCATCTAAAGTCAAGCGGCCTGCTTTATAAAGATGCTTAGCACATGCCAGTCCCATTAACTGTTATGGCCCTTTTATTTAGATGCCTGAAGATGGTTGCAGG
Organism: Emys orbicularis; assembly: GCF_028017835.1. Classification (NCBI taxonomy): domain Eukaryota; kingdom Metazoa; phylum Chordata; order Testudines; family Emydidae; genus Emys; species Emys orbicularis. Next base: position 212,420,816 of record NC_088685.1, on the reverse strand, counting down.
AGCCTAATTTTATGCCCCCACGATCAAAAATGTAAGCCTAAGCACTTAGGCTTTGCACCTTGCCCTGAAGATTCAACAAATGGCCAAGCAAGGAAGGGAATTCCAAAGCTCAGAGTCCCTCCCAGGTCTACTCTATTGCCAGCCCCCACTTTTTTAAAATTGTGGGGGCACCAGATCTAGGATCCCCACTGATCACAGCAGTGGTGTGGCCCAAGGAGAGAGGTAGTCTCTCAAGTAGGCAGGTCCTAGGTCATTTGGGCTGGGAGGTCCCAAAGGAGCTAGGCACCCATCTCCCATTGAAAATGAATGGCAGTTGGGCAGCTACCTCTCGCAGGATTCTTTTCCAAGTAAACAAAAAGACACCTTAACTTCCACCCAGATAAGCAGCCAGCGCAGATCCCGGAGCACTGGGGTTATGTGCCCCGGCCTAAATATGCTACTTTGTAAGAGGGTTGCTGAATTCTGCGGCAACTGAAGTTTTTCATCCTGCCTTAAGTGGCCCTGCAACCCCGTGTGCAAGGTGGCAATGCCACTCATTCAAATTTGGCCCGGTGGCCCCTCTGTCATGACGGAAGGGCGGCTGAGCCAAAATTTGAGCAGCATTCCGACCCCATGTGACTGCTTGGCACCCCACCACCACCTTGGCAGTCCTTCCAGTGTCCATGGGCACCGGCCACCCTCAGCTTCCTGGGAAAAGCGAAGCTGGAACCCCCAGTACCCAGGCAGTGGGCAGACTGGCTCTGCTTCCTGGGGATGCAGAGGGAGGATGGGGTCTGAGGCTCCCAGCACTGCCTGGCCCCTGCTGGGGACACTGCCCTTCAGCCTGACCACCTCTCCAGGTAAGAGCTTGGGGCTCGGTAGGGGGCAGCAGGCGGACAGTGTATGTGAGATTGCAGGGCTGGGTGCAGAGTCAGCAGAACGGGAGCATGAAGGAGAAAATGTGTGGGGCTGGGGGCACTGCAGGGGTGGCCCAGCTCTGGGTTTCCTTAGGAAAATTCTGGTTGCCCCCCTGCTTCAGAGCAGGGCATGTGTCTCTTTGTGTTTGCACCATGCTGAGCACAACGGAGCTCTGATCTTGGGCAAGGGCTCTGGGCAGCTCTGTAATACAAACAAATCATTAATATTCACGTGGTATCAACGGCATCGCCACTGGTTCCAGCCATGTTCTTCCACCGATGAACTTGACCCAGGCTGTTCAGAACTCGGTGGTCGGGGATAGCACACTCATGGACCCTCTGAAGACGTCAAACATTTCTTAGGCCTTGATACTTCCCAGCACAATACGCTGTTGCCGCGTGGCAAGGCAGTGTGAAGTTCTTGTTACCCTGTAAGTAGGAGCAGCTTCTGTAAGAGGAAAACGGGCCCTGGGCCTTTGCCTGGTCTCATCTGGAGTAAAGCAGCACAGACCCCCAGGCAGTCGTGCTGAGCGACACCGGGCCCATTGTATTTTTTTATAGTCACTAACTTGCAAGTCGTTTTCAATGCCACACTTGTTCAAAGGCTTTACAAATGCTTCTTTTCAATCACCCGTTGAGCGCTTTCACCTACAGAATGTCACTCATTTATAACACAGTTAAACTGTGGCTGATGTGCAACTCTTCTCTCCACTCCATTCAAATGCTATTGCCTGGCTATATTGACCATATAATGTAGGCCCAGCCCAGCAGTCTATGGACACAATTCTCACTGAAAGCTGCCATGCCATAGCGCTTGCCATCCATGGCCTCAGGTCTTGCCTTCTTCTGAGGATGTCACTACTAGGAGCTATTATTATTGTTTTTAATTATTATGTATAGTACCATAGTACTTAGGAACCCCAGTCATGGGCCGGGACTTCATTGTGCTAGGCGCTGTACATACACAGAACAAAAAGACAGTCTCCGCCCCCAGGGGATTACAGTCAAAATTTAAGAGACAATGGATAGACAGAAGAGGGAGTACAAGCACACCATGAGACGTCATTGGTCCACATGGCAGGCGGTGGTCTCTGCACACCAACAGCCTAACCTAAAAGAGAGCACAGCCTTCGGAGACAACATCACAGCTGGTGGGGCTACACCAGAGACCACTGAGCCAATGGCCGGATTTTCGTCTCGGTGCTGAGCACCGATGTCAGTGGGAACCATGAGCATTCAGAGGAGGCCGTGCACTTTTTAGGAAGGGACTCTAACGAGGCCAAACCAAAGCTGGGTTGTGATTCGTGGGGATACAGCATCCCAAGGTCACTGAAGTAAAAGAGTCTTTCCATTGACTTTGATGGGCTTTGGATCAGGCCCATAGCCTGACTAGCTTAGATATTCATTGCATATGTCAACATCTGAGGGTGCGTTTCTGTTTTGTGGTTTCCATGTTGCTAAATAACTTTACTTCTCCTGTGCAATCGAACGTGCCTAAAAAGCGCAGCTTGCCAGCGAAGCATCGCCAGCAAAAAGCGGAGCGGCTAGGAGATAAGAAAGTGGCCTAAAATATTGGTGTGTCCTCTGAAGGCTCTGTCTCCAGCTAGTGACAAGTATAAGTACAACACTGGTTTAAATCCAGAGCATGGGGGAAATACCTTAGCTACTTTATACAGTTTAATCCCCACCCAAAAAAATTTGATGAAATGAGACACCCTCTGACTGCAATGAAAGTTCGCTCGGGCCTCCTATGTATCCTACAAACAATGTGAGGGACTAAATCTAGAACTGTCAGTCTGCAAGGCTGATGGCTTTAGAGTGTATGAACATGGGTAGTTCTTCACCAAGGGCTCAGCCATATGACCCTTACTCACAACCGGTACCTGACTACACGTGCCATTCTATTAGATATTATTCACTTTACAGCTGGCAGAACGGGACGCCAAGTCTTTTGGGAGAAATATTGGACCATATCTTTGCTCTGCCAGTCCCTGATGTGCATCCATATCACCTTCCAGGTGCCTGAGCTCTGGCAAGTGTTTATAGCCAATGGGAAAGAAATTGAATCATGCCCTTTCGACATGCTTTGCAACCTATTGGTGATGGCAGGTTTAAAAATAGACTCTATCAAAGGGGGGAAAGGGATCTTTCAAAGGAAATTGACATTAAGAATTCTTTAGGGGGCAAGACGGATGCAAGCACAAGTTCTTAAATTTAAGTTTTTGAAACATTACAAGCAAATTAAGTGCTTTGATTGCAATTTGTTTCTGGTAAAGTTCAATGCTCGCTAATACCCCAATCCTGCTAAAATTTAAGCCCACAATAAACTTGAAGCATGTGAGCCTTCCCATTGAAGCCGGAAGGATCATTTGGGGTATTTAAAGTTATATATTTGCTTAAGTGCTTTGCTGCATTGGGGTTTAGAAGATCAGAAGTACTTATTTTTAGATTTTAATCATACAAAAATAATTGTGTCATCATGGACAAGATGACAAAATCTCTGAGATTGAGGATGATTTTGAGTTGGCAGAATTGTTAATTTAACACTTCCCCTTTTATCCTAAAAGACTAAATGGTCTTTAAAGTGATTTATAACTGGAAACTTTTATATTCGGAAATATCCTTGGCTATAACATACTGTAGAAATCACTGGTTTACATTTTATTTGTGGGTAGTTATCTCTGTAGTTCTATTATTAAAATGACCTACTCTTCAAGACTGTGTGTAGCATGTGACTCATGTAAATACATCAGTACAATTTTGGGCTGTTGTTTTATTTTTTTTAAAAAGGAACCTGCAACTTAAATCCACTCTGGTTTTGCTTGAGTAAAGCTTGAAAGCTCAGGCCCTCTGGAATTAACTTTCCAAGATGTATTTTCATACATAATATCTAATTCCTCAAGCTTTTGCAGAGCCTGATCCAAAGTCTGTTGCAAACAATGAGCCTCTTTCTGTCAACTTCAAAGGGTTTTGGATCAAGCCCTTACAGTCTGCACCGGTACAAGCCTAGTATTAAATATTTTCAAAGATTTTATTTGGTTGGTTTTGATTTTGATGTTTTTGTTTTTAGCGGATAATAAAAGGTTCCAAAGACGCTCCCGTATCATATTGTTAACCTAGCCCCTTCATCTCTGATTCAGCAATTCAGGGCAATTCAGGGCAATCCAAACTCTTCAACCAAACATGTTTGATGGCTTTTTCCTGTCTTCATGAAAACCAGCTGCACCACAAGTCGGTGTGGGCTAGTGGCTAGGGCACATGAACTTATCTAGTTCTTTTTAGCACTACCATGCTAATACAACTTGCAATGAACAAGATCTTATTTATTTATTTGGTGCATGCAATCTGACCAAGCCAAGCCACAGCGTTCTTATCAGCTATGTTCAAGGCACGAAGACCTCCAGGAAGTTGGGTAATTTTGCAGTCCTCCACAATCTGTGTCATGGTTTATGGCTGCCCACATTGACATACGTGGACTGTCTCTGAAATTCTGCTGCAGCACAAATTCCATGTGTAAACGTGCCTCAGTAGGTCACAACTGAGGATGCCAAATTCAGGATGAACTGCTGAGAAATAGGCAGATACACCCCAAGACTGGTGGCTAATCCCCCATAAGATATACCAAACCAGCAATAAAAGTAAACTTCTGTTTCACCACACTGGCTAACAAGAAGTCATAAAAGCAGTTTCCTCTGGCATTCCAGTCCTTGTATTACCACCGAAAACACTGGATGTAAAGGTGAGTGGTTCTTTACAACCAGTCTCATTAACTAAAAGGTTCTTCTGATCCCAAAGGACCAGCCACACACCCAGGTCAATATATAACTTAGATCTTACCCAAAAATCATGCTGATGCCAGTCCTTTAGTATCTAAAATCTAAAGGTTTATTCAAAGAAAGAAAGAAAGAAAGAAAGAATGAAAGAAAGAACGAAAGAAAGGTGAGAGTTAAAATTGGTTAAAGGAATCAAATACATACAGTAATTGCAAAGTTCTTGGTTCAGGCTTGTAGCAGTGATGGAATAAACTGCTGGCTTAAGTCAAGTCTCTGGCTGCTTCCAAATCATTGGGAGACCCTTAGTCCATTGGTTAGAATGCTCCTGTTAGTATAGTTCATAGTCCAGACAGCAGGATAGAGTCTGGAGCAGGATAGAGGCAAAATGGAGGGGTTTCCAGGGCCATTTATATCCTCTGCCGTGTGGCAGGAAACCCATTGTTTCAAACAAAAACCTCAGCCCAGCTAGTGGAGACTCATAGGTGACCAGATAGTGTTTGGAGTCACATGGGCAAGTCACATGCTCATGCCCAATTTTGCTCAGTCATTGCAGGAAGCCATTACCTATATTCCAGACAACACGTTTACAGGACAGTCCACTCAGTGTAGATGGGCATCTCCCATGGTCCACTGTGAGTTAAGTGTCCTTTTGATGGGCCACTCAATTTGAATAGTCCCTCCAAGATGTGCTGGCTAACTACTTTGTGGGTGTTACCCCGGGAGCAAACATTTGAAATCCAGGTATAGAGTCAATATTCATAACTTCAAATACAAAAGTGATACATGCATACAGATAGCATAATCCCACTCAGCAAATCATAACCTTTTCAGAGACATCTTACATGCCACATTTTATACAAGATTTGTTGAAAATCTATAACAGTGGTTGCAACAATGATCTATGTGGTCATATTTTAATCAGATAAGGTCACACCATTTCCGGTAAGAAACCGGTTCAGAAGGCTCCATTGCCTTGGTGGTAAATCAAACCCCGGTTGACATCGAGTAGGGGCCAAGACAAGATAATTATTTATCACTTTTTCTGCAGACCATAAAGCTCACCATGTGGCCTCTACCATTAATCCCTCGCCCGGTAAACTTATCCACAAGGGGCGTGAGGGCAAATGACCATGTACGTCCCCCGTACATACCCATGCGGTCTGGAGAAACGTACTATCCAACTAGCCAATGGAGTAGCCAACTAGCTACTCAGCTATGAGAGGGAATGTTCCACCCACCCCTGAACCTTTGATTCTACCCGTGTTCACACCGGTAGAAAGGGACACATGGCACCAGCAGTATATTAAAGAAAAAATCTAGGGTTACCACCTGCCAGACAGGGTTCTGGGCAATGATTATCTAGTCATAGGTCGGGCACTTAAGGTCCTCCAGCTGACCAAGACCTTCAAAAGTCCAAAAGTTCATAGTGTAACTAATATAATTCATAATGTGAATTGTTTTTAAATCACTTTATAAGCTAACAGCATTCAAGAATGAATCTGTTTTACTCCACAGAAGCACAGCCCCTCCTGAGGGGAGTCTGAACAGTCATTCGGGGTGGATGTGGGACTAATAAGGGAGGAGGGTGGTTGTGAAAATACTGTCACACGCTGCCTGACGGGCCTGATCCTGCAACGCATCTGACTCACTTCACGGCCAGCGCAGGTCCTGTTAGCTAATGGCATGCAATGCACACACAGGTGTGCGTGGCAGTCCATGGGACTCCCCAGGAGAGCGTTTGCCCGGCTCAAGGCCCACACAAGTAACTTTACTCAAGGGAGTAGCCCCGTTAAGACCAATGAGAGAAGCCACCTGTCTAACGTGGGGCGTGTTTGCAGGTCAGCCCTGCAGCGTGCTCGCTGGCTTTTCCGGGCAGGGAGCTGAGCGCTAGGAGGCTGTGACTAGAATGGGGGGTTATTAGTAGGTTTAGGGGACAGACGGCCGAGGCGGGGGCGCTGAAGACGTGTAAGGCTCTGGAACCTCTCCCCGGCCCTAGGCACCTGCTTGATGTGAAATCCTCCCCACAACTGCCTACTGGGCTAGAAATTAATCATAGAAGAATCTCAGGGTTGGAAGGGACCTCAGGAGGTCATCTAGTCCAGCCCCCTGCTCAAAGCAAGACCTATCCCCGGACAGATTTTTACCCCAGTTCCCTAAATGGCCCCCTCAAGGATTGAACTCACAACCCTGGGTTTAGCAGGCCAGTGCTCAAACCAGGAAATCAGGGACCCAGCCTCGCTGCCTGTTAGTGACACTTTTCTCTTCGTTTATCAGTAACTTCGAAGCACGCTTGAACCTGGGCCCGGCTCCATTGAAGTCCATGGGGCCCGGTCCCCCCCGCCGCCTTGTTTTCCCTCCGCAGAACTGACCCCAGAGCTCACCCTGCAGCCTCTGCCCTAAGATCGGGCATTTGGTGCAATCAGGTCCCATTGGACTATGACAGTCTGTCTCCAACCGCCGGACATCACCTGGTCCGCCCAGCTGGCTAGGAGAGGGAATGTTCCAGCCACTCCTGAACCTTGGATGCTACCCACGTCCACACGGGTGATGGGCAGCCATTGGGACACATGGCCCTAGCAGGATATTAACGAAAACATCCCCGATCTCTGCTTAAAACGTGACCTTGGTTTTAACTCCAGATTTCAGTGGCACTCTTCCCTCCCCTTTCCCCAGTAGTTAGGTTCCGGCTATTAGGATCACTCAGCCCAAGGGAAATTGTGCTGTCATAGTCCAATGGGACCTGATTGCACCAATTGGGTGTGTCCTGCCTGGGAAGCCCATCGTGTGGACTTCAGGTTCTTCTGCGGCAAAGTCAAACTCTTGCTATCAGCTCGGTTCCCTTTCCTGCTTTCCAGCAACAGTTAGGAGGCCCTGGTTTCCTAGTTAGCTGGAATCCCTCCTCGAATGGTGCATCTCGTTAAAAAAGGAAGAAACCGGGGAGCGTTTTTTAGTGGGAAAATAAACACAGATCTGTAGAGGGGAAAGCCATTTAGAACAGCAGGAAACTGGGAACGAACTGGAGGCAAGACACCAGGTGTGGAGAACAACCAACTCCAGCTCGTGGGCCCGATCCTGCACATTTTACTCAGTGGGAGTTGTACCTGGAGGATCCAGCCCATTCCCTGTGTCTCTGTCTCTTGATTTTTTTTTTTTTATTCCGTTGCTGGTTTGTACCTGAGTGACATTAAATGCCAAATTGGGCCCGACCGGACGTCCCACACACACCGATTTCTCTGCAGCTTCTCTCTGCGGCTCCCCGCAAAGAAAGGAGATGAGTGGCTTTCTCTGACCCCAGCTCCCGCTTCCCTCTCGCACACGAAGTCCCCACTTGGAGACTGTGGGAGTTTGGGGTGGGGGGCAGGACTGCAGGATCGGGCCCTGCGAACTTTGCCAAGGCAGGGGGAACACGACCAGGATCCGCTTAGGGGAAAGGAGCGGCGGGCTCAGCAAATGGAAGAGGAGAGGAACCCGGACGAATCCTGCTTTAGCCGGGGGATAAGGGCTCCCAGATACAGGTCTGGGGAAGGCGGCCTGCCTGCAGCCAGCAAACCTACTGCAGATTGCTCCTGCAAAATATGGCGCGTGCCTGCACACCCTGGGGAACGTCTTGGGTCACCTTAATGACCAGAGGTGGCAAGCGACAAGCTCCTGTGGGGAATGAATGCATGACCCCTTGGGCGCCTGGCTCTCTTGCGCCTAGAAACTCCTGCCCGCAACCGCACGGAGCGCAGCCTCGCGGGGTGAGCTGGGCCAAAGGTGACCCTGGGTGGCGTGCAAGTCCCCACGGCCGCCTCTGCATTGCGCCAGTGCGGTGCGTGAGCCCGGTGCACGCTCTTTGCAGAGCGGAGCGGGCAGCAGACTGGGTGTGAAGAGGGGAAACACCGGTCTCAAATAATCGATCTGCTTCAAAAACCCCGGGGCAGGCCGGTAGCACTGATTTGTGCCTTATAGAAAATGTATATATTTACTAGAGACTATACACACACACGGGTGGGCAATATACAGAGTATTACATCCATTTTCTATACATCACCTCTCAATATTCTCTATGTGCATATCCATGTAAATCCCACTGGCTAATTCCCGTGTAAATCCCATTGGATAATTCCCATATACACAACAAACAGGCTCTTCAGCGATACAGATACAGACAATCGCACCGCTGTGTGACGCATGTACTGTGCTGGATTTGTCTGTGTCCACACAGAAACGACAGAAAGTCTCCGTTGGCCTGGGAGGGTTAGAAAAGCTGCCCTTTCTGGGGTTGCTATTTAGGCAATTCGTTAAGAACCATTTGGGGATTGTTTTAGCCGCAGTCAGCCCTGAACCCTAGAGGCTAGTTTTTGGAGGCTTGTCTGGCTCTCCAGAATGCACTGGGCAGCCTTCCCACGGGGAGCATTACACAATTAACCAAGTGAATTCCAGGGCCTTGGGTGACAGGGCTTCTCCGAACCGTTCGCGGCGCGTTCATTGACAAGGTAACTACGCAAGTTCGAGCTGATGCGCTGTTCCAAGCGCCAGTCCTGTAGTGCTGAGCGGGCCCCAAGTAAGAACCGCTCCTTGCTGAGTGTGGGGGGCTCCTGATCCAGGGGCGAACAGCCTGGGCTAGGGGGTTGTTTTATTCCTAGCCAGGGGTTAAACTTCCTGCGGGTGGCGTTAGGACTAGGGGCAAACCCTCAAGCCAGGCACGTGGGCTGAGCTGACAGCTCCCGTCCCAAAGTTCATTTCGTCCGCAACGCAAAAACTTTTCCGGTGGCCTGGTCCTGTTCGCGTTAAGTGTGTGTGTGTGTGTGGGGGGGGGGGTATTGCTTCGCCTGCAGAAAACCAACCCCCCCCCCCCCTACGAGTTTTCAACTCCCAGAGATGAAAGTCACTCGCTGATTAAAGAATTAGCCCGGGGTGGCACAGAATTAGCCCGCACCGCACCTTTATCTGGCAGCATCTGCGGACTGAAAGTGCGGGCATTCTTGTCGGTTTCCATAGGGGCTAATTCTCGGTCGGGTTCTGGAAAGTGACCCCGGGTCCCTGTTTCCACCCCCCGCCCTGCAGGTTTCGTTGTAAAACACGCTGGGGGGCTTACGGCGTGGGGAATCTCACGTTGGGACCTGAGGAAGTACCCGAGGCCGGGGGCATGGGGGGATGGGGAAGCCCTATATTCAGACGGGATGCTGCGGGTAGGAGGCTGCCCTTGCTGGCCTCTCTTTTCTGGAGTAAAACCAAAGTGTACTTGGAGGTAACACAGACACGGAAGAAACACTAAGACATATCTGAGCCCGGAGAGAAACGAACAATGTTCGTCTTTATAACGCGCCTGGCGACCGCTTCCCCTGGGACCTGCGGGCACCCTGGGTAAAGCGTTGGAATCTTTCAAGTGTTTATGATCTAGTCGGTTCGAGGGATTTTCTCTTTTCAAGACCAAGACGCATCCAGACAGACATCGGGCTCAAGCCGGAGGGAAACCCCGCTGGGTGAATCTATGGAGAGCTGCTGGTTTAATATCCCTCCCAGAGCTGGAAGTTGAGTGGGCAGAGGAGTATCTGATACCTTCTTGTTCCTACACTTACATCACGGCTTGTCCCTGATGGGAGTGAGGTCTCCGGTCTCTATTTTCCTCCGCAGGCTTATTTCCACGCGGCATTTTTTACTCATCTCCTAGAAAAACAATACTGGATTCAAATCTAATCTCTGCGGCTTTTCTGGGAGTTATTTCTAAGCCAGGAGCGTTTGGGGCTTGTTGAGTTCCCAAATTGGATGCTCATTATCCATCGCCTGGAGGCTTCTCAGTGACTTTCGGGGTGTTTCTTTTCTTACGGCTTCAACAAAACCAAAATGCTTCAGTCCCTTTGGTGAGAGACGCTGGTCGGGAAGCCGGGGGAGAGAGGAAGGGGTGGGGTTTACACGCCTCGGAGAAGGCCGGCTCTCCGTTATAACGCCTGACGGCGCAGAAGTGAAACGGAGCCTTTTCCACAGCGCCCGGGCCCCCGCAGATCGTGGGCTCCGGGAAAGTAGGAAAACGGGGTGGGGCCCTAGGCAGAAATGCGCCCCCCTCCCCTCCCCAGTAAAAGCAAGATACTTACAGGAGAGAGTCTCGGGGTGGGGTTTAGTCTCGCTCGCCTCTGGATTTTGATACTTTGAGCTAATTTGGAAGTGCCCCGCCGCTGTCACCAAACGATGCTTAAGAGCCCCAAGGACGCATAAATTAGGCGCATCTACAATAGGAGAGGAGAGTCCTCGTAACCTCGTCTCCTAAGCTCCCTTTGGTGCTTGTGCGAGGAAGACTGGGGGGGGGGACACACCAACCCACGGGCTCTTTCCCGGGGCGGGGGAGGCAGCGGGCTGGGGGTTCCCACTCGCCCTCGGACCGCCGCGCCAGAGCCCAGCGCTGCGCGGGGACCTGTCCGGGCGCGCAGGGGCCGGAGCGGGGCGCAGTGGGGAGCGAACTGGATTTCCGCCCCTGGGCACGGCCGGTTGTTGGCTCCTTGGGGCTGTCGCTCCGCCCCCCAGTGTCTGTCGTAAACCTGGCGCCGGACTAAAATAAACCCGAGATAAGAGAGCTCAGGGCTCGCCTCCCTCCTCCTTCCTCCTGCGCGGCGAGCGCTCAGCGCGCTCCGGAGCCCCCCTCTCTTGGCGCAGCCAGCCGGCCGGAGGGGAGCCGGCAGCCGCCCCGGGCTGAGCCCCCCCGAGCTCCCCCGCTGCCCGGCGGCCGAGCCATGTCGCTGAGCCCCAAGCACACGACGCCCTTCTCCGTCACCGACATCCTGAGCCCCATGGAGGAGAGCTACAAGAAGTTCGGGGCGCTGGAGGGCGCCGGGCACCTGGGCTCCCCGCTGGGGGCTTATCGCCAGGCGCAGGGCGCGCAGGCGGCCCCGGCCATGCAGCAACACGCCATGGGCGGCCACAACGGGGCGGCGGCCGGCGCCTACCACATGCCGCACGGCGTCTCCCAGTTCCCCCACAGCGCCGTGGGGGGCTACTGCAACGGGGGCCTCGCCAACATGGGCGAGCTGCCCGCCTACCCCGACAGCATGCGGAACAGCGCGGCCGCCGCCGCCAGCGGCTGGTACGGGGCCAACCCGGACCCCAGGTACTCCACAAGTAAGTGGGGCGCAGCGGGCGAGCCGGGGACACTGGGCTGGGGGGGCTTTGCCGGGAGGGAGGAAGGGCCGAAGGTTGGCGGCTCTGGGTACCCCACAGCCCCCAGGCTGAGACTTTCTTGGCTTGGGAAAGCCACAGGTCCTTACCCCAAATCAGGCGCGGTCGACATTGCCTAGAGAAACGGGGGATAGATCGATAGATGTGAATGGGGATGGATGGATGGAGTGTGGGGGGGATAGATAGATAGATGTGAATGGGGATGGATGGATGGAGTGTGGGGGGGATAGATAGATAGATCGATAGATGTGTACGGGGATGGATGGAGTGGGTGGGGATAGATAGATAGATAGATAGATAGATAAACAGATATAGGGATGGATGGATGGGATGGATGAAGCTAGATATTTCGATCATTAGAGGTGTGTGGGGCTAGACAGACAGGGGTCTGTGGGACAGACAGACAGCGCGGTATGGGGATTAGATACCGCTGTTTCCCTTGCCCCGATGCACCCCACGCCCTTGCGATCCAGCCGAGGTTTCAGACCCGGTGGCGGGGGGCAGGTCCTCCCCCCACCCCCGAGCCCTGCCCCAGGCCCGTGCGCCTGCATTTCGTTGACTTGCTCCCGTCGGGCCGGCCTAGCTCTCAGCCTCCCTTCTGCTCGCAGTCTCTAGGTTCATGGGCCCCTCGGCCGGGATGAACATGGCTGGCATGGGCACCCTGAGCGGGATCGCCGAGGCGGCCAAGACCATGGCCCCTCTCCACGCGGCGCCCCGGCGGAAGAGGAGGGTGCTCTTCTCCCAGGCGCAGGTGTACGAGCTGGAGAGGCGCTTTAAGCAGCAGAAGTACCTGTCGGCGCCGGAGCGGGAGCACCTGGCCAGCATGATCCACCTCACCCCGACGCAGGTCAAGATCTGGTTCCAGAACCACCGCTACAAGATGAAGCGGCAGGCGAAGGATAAGGCCACGCAGCAGCTCCAGCAGGAGACCAGCCTGTGCCAGCAGCAGCCGTCCCCGCGGCGGGTGGCCGTGCCGGTGCTGGTGAAGGACGGGAAACCCTGCCAGGGCAACCCCAGCAGCACCCCGGCGGCGCCCAACCAGCCGGCGCCCCAGGGCGCCTCCAGCGGGGGGCTCCCGGCGTCCGGCAGCGCCGCGCACCAGCATCAGAGCCAGCAGGTCAGCTCGCTGAGCCAGGCCCCGGAGCTGGAGGAGATGTCGCCCAGCCCCCCGTCCCTCCACAGCCAGGTCGGCGGCATGGCCCAGATGGACACAGCCAACGTCGATTACAGCAGCAGCCTTGTCAACCCCAACCTGCTCTACAGCAGGACGTGGTAACGCGGTGGGGGGGCCTGCCTGGGACTGCCTGGGGAGCGGGCTAAAAGCACCCCCCGCCACCACCCACCCCAACAGTGCTGGCGCCTGCGGCTTTCTTCCCTGTGAGTCTGTCCCTGGAGGGAAAGATCTGAGCGCCTTCCTCCTCTCTCGTTGTCGTGGTTGATTTTATTTTATATGATTAATTATTAATTAATTATTATTATTATTATTCCTTTTTTAAAGACTTGAATTGCAACCAAGTCTATAACTCCGAGTTGCCAAAGCTGCAGCAGAAGTATGGACTTCTTCGGTGTAGTTGAAAGGCTGATCAAAAAGTCTTGCACATGTAGGGGCAGGGGGGAGGGAAAGGGAAGGGGAGAAAGAACAAAACAAACCCACAAAAAAAACCCTCGTTGCTTTAGGAGATCTGAGGCCACTGGCCAGGTACAGGTGAGGACTTCCCTCCTGATCGTCTGACTTTGACTCGAGTGTAATGTACGAGTAACCAAATTAAAAGCTGACGCAACAGATGGACAAGAGTTAGTGTTTACCACCCTAAAGTCTACGATTTCTTTCTTCTTTTTTTTTTTTAGGCTAGTTAAAAAATACAAAAACCCCGTTGGTTGGTGTCTCTATCTTATAAACCAATTGAAAGCGAACAATAAAGCGTTTGAAGTGCAACTTATCTGGTAGAATTAATTTTGTAAGGGTGCCCCTTAAGTGCAATTTCATTATTATTTGATTGAAAGTAAATTGAATTGTAACTCAAGGTCGATGAGGCATACAGCAATGTTAGCTGAGAACAGTTCTTGCCATTTAGGTGACAGGGAAAGAAAAGCAGCGGTAGCAATCAGATCGAGAAAAAAGACTTGTATTATACCCGTTGAGGATATTTTTACAGAAGAGCTTTTGAACTTTGATGCTCCGATTTAAAAAAAAAAAGTTTTTATTGTTGTTATTATTAATGATTATTATTTAGTAAGGACTTGGATGTATGTTGACAAACCAACCACCCCTCTCACTACTGTAAAATGTGACCCGTCCCAACGATGAAAGATTGCTGGTTAAGTTAAATTAGACCTGATGAAATAAAGAAACTCAGAAAAATTCCTCCAAAATGTGTGACCTGCTCTTGGTATCCCAGGATAATTTTACCCGAAGCTAAATATTGTTAGTAGAAAGCATTTAATTATCAGCATAGCTACAGATATGAACGAGGGGGAAATTTAAAAAGATCAAGAACCTGAAATGGACATCAGTCAAACCCTGAAATGGACATCAGTTAGGTAGAATGCTAAATATTATGCTGGGTCTTTAAAAAATTAAAAAATCAAGGTAAATAACAAGGAAAATAAATTACAGCAACGTGTTTTCTTCCTCACGCCTCTTCCCGAATACAAAAAAAAAAAAAAATACAGAGAAACTAAATAAACCATAGACTTTTTCAGCAATTTTTTATAATATAAGAAATGGCGGTTGCTCACAAAACAATTCTGTTTTAATTGTACAAAAGACGTTTTTGCCTCTTAATATTAGCAATTTTTGTTCCAAACTGATCTTTAACTGTCACTTCAGAGAACCATAAATATTTTTTTCTCTCTAAGAAGTGAAGGTGATTCTGTTACATTATGTTATGTAGGTCTATTTAGGGGTTTTATTTTATTTTTTATTTATTTAGACACTAGTATGTTTTGGGTGTTCGATATGAAAACTCAAGTTACAGAATGATTTAATTAAATAAATCATGACTGGAGTTAAATATACTCAGAACAATTTGTGTTATTTAATTAATGCAAATAAATGGAATATCAGTAACAAGGTGTGCGTTATAAATTATCAGAACAAATAAGTGAAATCTATTCTCCACTAAAGAGATATAACCTCAACATGAGAGATTTTATAGCTTATGATGTTTTTACTGAATGTTTTTGGTCTATTTTTAATCGAAAGATTTCCATACGGCCTTGGATTTTTTGGGGGGCGGAGGGGAGGTGGTGGTTTGGCTTACATATTTTTGATCTAATATTTTAACTGAATTTTTATCGTGCTTTTTTCCCTTAAATATTTTTGGTCTAAATTTATAGCTAAGAGATTTTATAATCTGCTTCGCGCCTCCTCCCCCTTTAAATAATTTGGATATAACATCCTAAATGAGTGTTCGGCCAAACGGATACTTTTAAACATTTAGAAAAAGTTATTTTGTGATTTGATCGCGAATATTTCAAAAAGAAGTAATTTTTGGATTCCTCTGGATGTACGCAAAAAATCAAACTGTCTGAGGAATAAATGGCCTGTACTATAGACCCATAGAATGATCTCTGAAAAAAATATATACATACAACTGGATACCAACGAAGGATTTGCAAATAATATAAAGGTGTATGCTTGTGAATGCAGTGCAGGGATATGGAAAATTCTTGTTATTTTGATCAATGTACTATTCGTTTCCGGGACAGAAAATTAATTTCAGAATTTATTGTTTAATATCTGATGGTACTATTTCAATGTAAGATACTCATGATTTATTTGACAAGGAAGATGCATTTTTTTTAAATGTCTGGGGAAATAGATTAGGTAGATACAGATATATAATCAGTACATTTTGCAAGCCTGATTTTTTCCCTCTTGGAACAAAAAGCTTTGTTTACATAAAGACATGCTGCGGAGAAAGGGAGCAGATTGAAACCTTTAGGAGAATATGACCTTTTACAACATTTCCCGGGTAGAATAGAAACGGCAGGACTTTATTATAACGGAGAAAAGAGACGACAGAACGAAACAATCTGTTGTCACCATGCTATAGGGGTGATTACGCATTATGTTTCGCTTGCGGCTTCCAGTGAAATCAGCAGGAAATATAAATATAAAGCGATTACCTTTTCTCTACATGTAACAGAGGGGAAATAGGTTTATGTACAAAAATCACGTATGGGTTTGTGTATATACATACATACACACAGCATATTCTGATCCGGTGATTATATAGTCTACACAATCTATCTATCATCCCTGAAATGTATACGATCGAATCAGGGGTGGGTGTGTGTGTGTGTGTACTTTCTAGCAGAGACAAAGGGGGGCGAGGTAATATTTTTTTATTGGCCCAACTTCTGTTGGCGGAAGAGACAAGCTTTCGAGCTCACACAGGGCTCTTCTGCAGAGCCTAGAGAAGTTGGTCCGATGAATGACCTCACCCACCTTGTAACGTGCGGGTAACACGTCTGCCTAAAAGTTAGCACCCCCCTTGTCGGGAACGGAGAGCTTCAACCTTCCCGGGTGTTGAGCTGCGTTTTCTGCTCAGTCGCCACCGGGATCCCTTTTGCAATGGGGGCTTCCCAGGCCTTTAGTCCGAGTGCAAACGCGCAGACTGGGTGCAGCTCATTAACTGGAGAGGAGGCGAAGGCTCTTCACAGAGAGCCAAGCGGGAAAGGGGCTAAGCGGAACAAAGCCCCCCTGGAAGTTTAGGGTGGCCCAGCGGCGACTCAAAGGCTTTCTTGGGCCCCCCCGCAGGGCTGGCGGGCTCCGGCCGGCTCAGAGACCGGGTCATTGGAAGCGAACGTCGGCTCCAGCTGAACTCTGGAAAGAGCCTGGAAGTTCACGCGGCCAAGAAGGCGAGCGGGCAGGTACGCGTGAAATGAACAAACAAAAACCAGTGGTTCCACCCCACCCTCCTTTTTGCTAGGGTTGGGGCCAGGGCAGAGCGCCATACCCGGCTCTTTGCTGTGAGTCCCCCCTCGCGCCGGATTGGGGTGTTTCAACCACTGGTTTTTGAGAGGCGATCCCCAGCCATGCGCTCGCCTGCGGGCCGAGATGCAGCTCGGTTTGGTAGCAAGAGAAGCCGCAGGTGGAGCTGGCTAGAGGGGAAAGCCAAGCGCTGGATTTGGAGATCGGACGTTTCGCTCAATTGCTAATCCCCCCCAGGTCTCTGTTTTCCTTTCAGAGAGACGCAGCCGGCTCTTACGGCCTGTGCTCGCTAGCCCTCCTGTAAGGAAGTCACGGGGAGATTTGGGTCCATCACGGCTGTGGCCTTACCCCCCACGCGGTATGTCCTAGCGCGCGTGGGTGCCCGGAGGCAACACGTTGGGTAGTTGGTACGTGCTGTGCCCAGCCAGGCAAGGGGTTATGATCGATCGCGAGTAGCCGGCTGCAGAGAAAGGGAAAGTCCCCCCTTACCCCCACTGTCGGCCCCCAGGGACTGGTCCTGCCTAGTCCCTACTTTAAAGGACTTTTTTTAGCCACAGACACGCCTGACCGTGGCATCAGGTGGAAGCCAGAGGCCTGTGAGGTCAGTGGCAGGACTCCCATTGGCTGCATTCGGGCTGGGCGAGGGGAGGATGCGATTTCCAGCCGGCACCGGGAGTTTTCATCCTGCAAGGGCGATCGGCGCTGGCTCACTGGGGGGGTCCCAGCGAGCATTGCCCCCAGGCTGCTCCCGCAGAGAGCTTCCCCCAGAACAGGTCATTTGCGGAAATAATTAAATGGCAGCAAACGCTGTTTTTAGAGGAACGAAGGGAGCGAGGCAGGTCCTGGGCGCCCCGCAGCGGAGCCTTTCCCCGCCCGGTGTGAACGATCAAGCTCCGTTTAAACCAAAACTCCGGTTTACGCTAGCCCGATCCTGCCCCGCTGGAAGTGCAGGGGAGCTTTTCCCGTTGACCCCAGTGGGTCTGGAGTAGTCTCTGGGGTCCCTGTGTTTTCTGAAGGCGGCTTTGCAGAGGGCTGCCCCCCGTGCGTATCTTGTGAGAAATCGGTAGAAAAGCGTCGTCTGCCTTTCATCCCGCCGGGTATGGACCTGCTCCCCTTTTCAGTGCATTCATGGAAGGGGGGGGGTGAGAAATGGGCCTGAGGAGCAGTGAGGGAGGGGAGTTGACCGGCAGCCCTTGGCCATACTGGTCCATGCCCCAGCGTCCCCACTATAGCTCCAAGGGGCTGTTCAAACGAGGTGGCACCGAACAGCCCTTCGTTTCTCCAAAGCCCAGCTCTCAGGTCTCCCTGCTCCCATCCCGCCTGAGTCCCCTCGACCTCTCATTTCTCCTCCCTCAAGATTCATCCCAGGACCTCCATCAAATTCTAGCCCGAGCCTTTCTCCCCACTCTCACAGCCATTAGTGTCCCTGTCCCCAGGATGGGAGCAAAACGTTAGAAACGAGACCAACTCAGCTACATGCAGGGAGAAAGGTGCGATTTTAATGTCAGGACTGGCCCAGGGTTATGAGCCATTGTAAGCAGGCGCTTGCAGAGAAAGTCCCTCCCCCTTGAAAGGATTTTTTTTTTTTTAAGCCACAGACACGCCGGACCGTGGCGTCGCTTTGGTTGGAGGGTTTGTAAACATGTTCCTATCTGTTCTAAACAGTCCCTCAGGGCCAAGTAGATCCTGAAAGATTCCTGCCCTGAAATGGTGCTAAAACCAGCTCTCTAAACCCCTCTTCCCTCACCAGAGTTTGTCCTGCTAACCTGTTAGGCTATTTCTTTAAACAGACTGTGCATTAGCAGGTTGCTAGAGCAGAAGGGACTATTCAGATGCTAGGACCTCATGCACTACACAGCCAGTCTATAGAATTTCAGCCAGTAATTCCTGCAATGGAGGGAATTCTTCTTCTCTAAATGAAACTGATTTTGGCAGGAGTAAGTCTGAGTTACATCCCTCTCCTGAACTCCTTATTAAAGAATGCACTGTTACAGACTGGAACCTTTGCCAGACCCAGCCTGTGTGCAATTGCACGTCTAACTATGCACACACAATTACTGCAATTGCAATTTTGATGCTTGGGGACAACTGGCCATTTGCGCCCACCCGTGGGTTCATGCAATTGTAAGGCCGTGCCAAAAAATGACCTGAAAGTCACACCAGTACTCCAATTGCACCATCAAATTATGTATTTGTTTCCTGTAAAGCATCATTATTCAATGACACTTTTCTGAAGGGGTTAGAGAGAAGCTGCAAGGCACAGAACAAAAACAGACAGTAAGTGTACACACAATTGCAACTATTTGCTACAAACACCAGAAATTCCTGACATGTACACTAGTTGTGAAAGATGCAAAGCCCAGGTACAAAGGTGCATTCAGTTTCCATTTGCAGGATGTTTATTCTCTAACATTTTAGCTGTCAGTCACATTTGAAAAGGATAAACGGAACAACATTTTCTTTAGATTTGATATTAAAAACAGCCATATATGAGGCGAGTGCTTTGAGAATGCCTATATGTCTGAAAATTGAGTTTCACTGCTGCTCCTGTTCTGGTCAATAGCAAATGTTTATACACACAACATTTTAATGTAATGCACTATAGGCCATTGCAATCTGATGGTATACATCAGTTTCTAACAGTGTGACTACTCTTTGAATCACAATAAGTATTCTGCTCCATCCCCAATCACTTGCAAATGAATCTAGGTTCAGGATTTCTTCCTCTCAAGGTTAGGTTGGTCTAGTCCTTTCCCCTTATATTTGAATATTAACATTTGTGCCCTTGAAGGAGGACACCTATATCAGATGGTCCACGAGAGACTATTTCTTATAACCTCGTGTAAGAGTTAAAAAATACTTACATAGAAAAAGGCTACAATTATGCATACATACATGTGCATATTAAAGAAAAATATAAAATGGGATACTTAGAGATATTGCATCCATTTTTAAATAGTTGACTTAACCTGATGCATGGTGTATGTTAGGAGCAGAGAACTGTTTACTTTTTATGGGCAAACTAAAAGGTTTAGAGTCTTTTAAAAATATGGATGTTTATATAGGAGGATTTTCCAAGTTATTAATTAATAACTAACAAATAAAAGTGTGCATATGCATTTAGATAAAAACTACACAAATATTCCAGAGGAAAGAGTCATAAGCCACTTAATACCAGTGCATATTTTCAAAAGCCACTTCATAGGGCAGTGAAGTAAAAAGAGAATATTTCAATATTCAATATACTGAATGCAAAACCCTTTGAAAATTACTAAAAAATACACCTAAAAAATACATTCCATTTACTAGCCAGCTAACGGTTTGTTAACCTTTGTTTGAAAATGTGATTTTCTGTAAAATCTGTTGTTTATTTCATATTCTACGAGGTAAAAGGCATAAAAGAGCAAGAACACACCAGACAAAAGTTGTAAAAGTTGAAACATTTTTACTTAGAAGTCCAGAAATCAAACTCGAGAGACAAATACATCAATGAAGTGTTGTTAAAAAGAATACAGACAAAAGCGTGTCTTTAAACATTGTGTTTCTTAGACTGCCTGCTGTGCCTACCTTCACAGCTAATAAAACCCTATTTCTAGGCATTCTTTAAAAATCAGTATCTATTTTTGGGCTCTTATGTTGTGAATTAAAGGATGTTTTGATTTGCAATTGACAGGCATATGCAATTGATGCTTAGCTAGTAATAAAGGCAGAACAGTACTCCTACTTCATGAAATGTCTCTCAAGCACATTAGTAAGTGCTTTACATGTCTTCTCCAGTACACTGTTTCAAAGCAACAAAAACCCTTCCCCCCCAAAAAAATCAAATCTTATCAGTAAGAAATATACACAGTTAAAACACATATTGCAGTTTAAAAACTACTAGTACGTTTCTTAAAGATGCCTCATTTTTCCACAGCTATTGTAAAAACAGGTTTTGATGATGGAAGACTTCAAGAGTCTAATTCCAGTTGTATCGTCCAGAGGGAGGTGGCAAAGGGTAGGGCCTCCCGGGGCCATATCCCTGCAAACAAACAAAAGCAAGGGTTTATTTTCTGGATTAGTGTCACAGTAAACAAGTTAGCCTAGCCTCAGACTCCATGCAAAACTGAAACAATACAGCCTTTACACAGAAAGCTACCAAAGAAAGAGCTAAATATCTCTTAATAGTGTTTACAAATGCTCTCCTGGATACACACACTTCAGCTCCTACACAAGGAGTGAGTTCTGTACAACACCAAACTCACACTTCCATGTGTGTTGGAAAAGATTTAATAACCCTACATGAGAAAGTCAAAAGGCAGCATTGAGGGTGATTTGATCTGCAGAAGTAACTGCTAACCTTTTGCTTTCAGTAATAGTAGAATTTAAAAGGTGCAAAATGAAAACAAGAACAGGATTTGAAAAGCAAACTTTGTAAATCCATGAAGAAAACATGGCTCTGCCATTATGTATATATAGAGACACACGTGCGCGCGCACATTTTACACAGACTAATAGTGGAAAGTAGAATACCTTCAGTATGCACAGCAAGGGTATGCTTTGACACCTAGGATGCTTCTACCCTAGTTAGGATTCATCTTAACCTTCCCATTATGGTTAATTTATACAAAGTTTTGTCTTTATTTCAATTTCATTGAAATACAGGTCCAAGTCTGTATATTTTAGTTGTAGACAGCTGATCTTCTGCCACAGCAAAACCATATGCTTTTACAGCTACATGAGACTTTTCTTGTTAGATGCATTTCTGTTGTGCTGGCGTCTTGTAGGCATCAGTTCCGTTTTAAGTAGCATTTTAAATACTAGGTGACATGATATCAATGCATGTCAACAGACTGAGTACTGAAAGTACAGAAGACTTCAAGTAAAGTGGTTACCACTTTAGATATACATTTGTATTTAATTTAGTTGCCACACCCAATACATCAGATTCATGGTGATAAGCTTATCTGAGGGGATATAGAGAGACAGTCAACTTGAATCTCCCTCCAAACAGAAAATTTGGTGCCTACCATTGTTACCAATAATCCCAAACTTTACCATAAGAGGTCAAAGGAAAGTTACTTTCCTCTTTATTTTCAGTTTACTCTGGTGATTTGACACACTGGGTATATATGGTCTTTCACTTCTTTGGGAGGGATGGTGACAGCTCCTTCCCCAGGCTTTTCCAGAGGGTGATTAGGAGTAAGAGCAGCAGCTAAACTGCCTCCAAAGGGCAGTAGGCAAACAAGTGCAAAAGGAGTGGCTCATGCAAGCTTGGTGGTGTTACTCTTGGGCAGCCCCAAAACCCTTTCTAAACAGAGCTCCACCCCATCCATCCCTTCATTTAAAAGAGATTGATGACTGTTTTAAAAATGTGCTCCAATAGAAAGTTGTTTTTTTTAAATAAAATCAATTTAAACAAAAATCATGTTGAGTGCATTCCTTTAGAAGTCTCTTAGTAGAATAAAATGGTGCACCAAAGAGTATTTTTTCCCCCAAAAAACATTGTATATAATCATACAATTAGACACTGATACAGAGTTGCACAGGAAAGAATTATTCCTTATGTTCAATTCTTATATTATAGGCTAAATATTAAGTTAAATATGTCTGCAATACAATGCATTTTATTCTTCTCATTTCCGGTGTGTTTGTAAGGTATATCAACAAAAGTCTGCTACAACAGTGATCCGCATCAAAGATAGTTACATCAATTCTGTAAGCACTCCACAGCAGCATATTTATTAACCCCTGCGGGCCACGCGGTAGCAAAAGATTTAAGGGTGAAGGGAGTTGATAATTACTTATGCTACTATAAAGTGTGTCCACTTTCATTTTAAGCCTTTTTCAGGGCTTTAAAGCCTTGACATTTATAGATAACACTAGTTTCAGATGCTGTTTTGCACTCCTAAAACTCTAACGAGGTTTATAATGTAACATCAGTATTTACTTGCCCCAAGACCATAATGTGAACTAAAACCTCATTTAAAAAAAAAAAAAAAAAAATCAAAGAAGGCTTAATTACTAAAATTAGAGACAAAGCAACCGTCTTAAAAATGGGTTACACAGAAGGGCAGTTGACATAAGGACACTTCTAAAAAAGTAAGCCTTCTTGGCCAGAAGTTTTCTGTTCCCCCCCCCCCCCACTATCACATATTAGAATATGACCAAGAACGTCGTCACTGCCTAGATTTAACTTCACTGCAGGATCAAGCAGAAGATAAGTCCTGCATTTATGACACCAGACTTGAATGTCAGAAATTCATTAAGTCTTCTATCTGATGTGGCTTCTATGTAATGTAAGAGGGGAACAATTTGCTAGAATTGTGAGGGGACAAGGAAAGATTTAAATAATTTATTGGCTTATAATAATTTGGTCTGTGAGAGTGCACCATGCCAGACTTCATTGCTAGCTCCATCAATCCTGCAAACCTAGTTTTCATAAAATATCCTGTTTTGAGCTCTTAAGATCACACATGGAAGGTTTTCTTTGTGAACTGATGCAGGGCTCCCTTCTTGAGTCTACAATACAAACATTTTTTTCTGAGAAGCACCATCTAGGTGGACTGTTAACCCTTATGCATAGTGACTACAATTTTAATGTCAACAATGAACTATTCCAGTGCTCACTGATCCCTTTAACAGAAATATCTGGTTATTCTAGGATTGTGGAGCAGAGTTTGGGATTGCAGAGGGAGGATGAGTATCCAATTTTCCAGTCTGATTTCAATGCTCTCTGCCCCCCCAAGCCCTGAGAATACCTCATTCATTTTGTATCTATCATCACAACAGCTCATATTGTGGACTGGTGCAATTATGCATTTATTCTTTGTTTTCAAGCTTCTTGGTGAAGATGCATTTTAAGTAATTCCATTAAAGCTTTCCAGAACTGACCCTGTCAATACACATCTTTTAGCAAAGTTCAGCCACTATACTTAAGAAGTGTGGTGTAGATTAAGAAGGTTCTGGTATGGTTTAGCCAACCAGTGTAGATAGAATCACACTATGTTAAAAGATGCAACAGCCCAGTCAGTGCCCCAGGCTAGAACCCACGGAATCTGATCTCCTCTACACAGGCCAAATAGTGTTAAAACATGGCTTGTCTACAGTAGAGTTTCAAAGCCATACCTGAGCATTTTAAACTTTGCTAACAGGCCTATACCTGATAAGCCTACTTCTTCCCTACCATACTCCAAACCAGAGAAGCAGCTTGAGCTAAAGACATTACCAAACTGATCTTCAAAGCTTTTTCAGAAAGGTCCCTAGTTCACAGAAAGATCCCACTGTTGCTAATACAGGTTCAGCTGAACAAGTGTCGAGTTAGGAGCACTAGGGTAGCTCATCTGCTGGCTGCAGATGTTTCAGCATCACGTAATCCTGCAAAACTAAGAGACGCGAGGATGGAAATGGTGTTGGCAGCTGGCAGGCTGCCTCCCCCGGGCTCCTATCACTGATTCAGCCTTGGTAACGGTGGGAAATTTATCAAGAGTTTCCCTAGCGCAGAGATGGCCAAAGCAGCTTCATTGTGGTCACACACTTTGGTTGATGCCACATTTGAAATGTCCATTAAAAAAAATAAATCACATCTTCTTGAAATGGGGCTATTTAAATGAGCCATTTAAACACGACTACCACAGGCTCCCACAAATCTATATTATGGTGTGTGTGTGGGTGTTTGTTTCTGAGTTGCTTTAAACAGCCACAGTACAAGACATCAACTCATTTATAGAGCATTCAAGTAAAAATGATCCACTGTAATAGAGAAGGGAAACATGATGTGGAGAAAAAGCCATAGCAGGAAATTCACACTAGCAAGCACTAAATGACAACTGTATAATGCTCTGAATAGGCTTATTAGAGAGAAAAGGTGGGTGAGATAATATCTTTTATTGGACCAACTTCTGTTGGTGAGAGACAAACTTTTGAGCTACAGAGCTCTTCTTCAGGTCTGGGGAAGGTACTTAGAGTGTCACGGCTAAATACAGGATTGAACCAATGTTGAGCGTAAGTGGTTAGCACATAGAAGTTGATCCAATAAAATATATTACCTCACCCACCTTGTCTCTCTAATATCCTGGGATTGACATGACTACAACAATACTGCATATTGAATAGGCTTGTAGGCTAAACAAATGGAATTTTCAGAATTAAGTGCATAATTTTATCATTAGACACTGAAATGTAAGTTTGTATTCAAGCAATTACCTCAGCAAAGCAGATATGGATATTGACTCATCATTGTATTACTCGTTTTACACTGGCATAACATTGAATTAAATGAAGTTACAACAGAGTAAAACTGAAGGCAGATTTAATGCAACTGATTCATCACTATTAGGTTCCCAATTAAATGGGTTTTATTTTATATTTATAAAATGGGAAGAACAAGAGGATTGGGTAGTTATCCAGCATGTGTGCTACAGGCCAGAACTTATCCTTCTGATAATAACTATATCCTTCTACAGTTGGGAGCGGGGAAGAGGGGGAGTATGAGAAACTGCTTTAAAACTAACAAAAATAGGAGGAAAGTATCTTCAGGTTTTATGGCTTTCAGCCACATTGGGAGGGGGAGCAGGAAGGGCGCCACGCGCAGCATTTTTAGTGCATGGTGGGCAGCAGAAGACACCAAAAAGGGAAGAACTGTTCCCCTCCTTGGGAGCTAGCTGCTAGTAGTTTTTCTGGGCCAGGCCCTACGAAAATAAGGCAAAGGTATACTTACATTCTTATTAATGGCTCACACCTTTGCTTACACATCGTGTTGGAAAACAACACGGGTAGCCAGCAGGTAAGAGGGAGATAATTTTCCCTTACTACTTCTCCAGCTGCTACTTGGTAGCCTGCCTGCCAGTTCAGCACTACAAGCTCTGGTTTCCAAAAAACAGCATCTGCCTCATACTCAAATAGCTGCCTAAAGTCTAATCAGGACATCACTAGTGCGTTTTACTACTGTGCTATGCCACACAGTTTCTGTACCCAAGGTTTCTAGTACAACTGTGCATCCTGATGGGTTACCTATTTATTGGGAAAATGGAGGAGAATGTGTGCATGTGTGGGGAGAACAATATGCTGTTGTTTTTGGCTGTTTAATAAATTTATATTGTACTTTTTAAATGATGGCAACACCACCTAAGGTTTGAATATGAACTCTCTAATGTTTGCTTACTTAAATCTAAATAAGTAATGTGTGTGTGTGTAGGGGAGAGAGGCTTGGCGGAATTCAATTTGCTTTTTTATAATTTCAACAGATAATACTGATGATATTTAAGCTTTTTACCCCGTTTTTATCAATTTAAATTTTCACAGTTGAAGGAAATTATGGGGGGCTCAGACAACTTAATGACAGATTTTATATTAAAAAAATTAAAGTTTTATAACTGTTAATATAAATTGTCGTCACTACATGTCAAAAATATACAAAGTAAATATCCTTTAAATCAAACTCCCAAAAGTTCTCCAGCAGCATTTTTTTCTTTGCCTAGCTGTAAGTTTTGATCATCGTTGATGGAAATATTTTATTCATCTGTTTGTGTGTCTACAGTGAAATCAACCGTTACCAACAGTTACCAATGAAAATCAAATCCTTCCAAGACTAGCTAGCTACACACATGCATACACCTGTACATCTTTGGCTATTAGAGTCTAATAGCCCAATAGTTTCCAGTCTAAGTCAAATCAGTATCTTTCAGCAAAAAGAAAAAATTCTAACAATAGATGCTTTAAATTTGGGGGTTTGATATGTCCTTCAATTCACCTATGAGGATGTGTTAAAGACAAACCCCTACAACAGAACCACGTTAAACTTTAAAATGAAACAGAAGATTTTACTTGCCGAAATATTTGCGGTGAGTATTTTCCCTTTTCCCATAACACAGATACTGCACAAGTGACCCAGAAGAAAATAACGTACAATCACACAGTGCTTTATTACCTGTCTTCCCCTATCCATTCGATCATCCGGTCTGTGGGGGTAATTCATTGGTCCACCTAGTCCTTGGTACTGATTTTGCTGGAATGCTGCACCCTGGGACTGCAGCATGCGGTTCCAAGATATAAGAGGGGCAGCCCCAGAATTTCTGTGTAAAGAACATGTGTATTATAGCATGTTATTAATTTATATATAACTTCGTATTACAAAGCCCAACCTTTTATAGACATGTATAATAAATGGTTCGATTTGCTTAAGCACAGATCTATTGTGTTAATTGCATAGTCATATTACAATCTATGGGAGCTACAAGTGCCTCTAAATGCTTTGGCTCACACTGTGGAAGGAAGAAGCCCTGCACAATTTAACGATCAGACCATGTTTACTCACTGCTTCACTCTCAGACATACCAAGGTGAAGAAACAGATGCTTTTGAAAGAATGCAAATTCAATTTTGCAGAGTCAGGGATTTTTTGAACACCATAAAAGGATTTTGCTCATCCTGTATTTTAGAGACAGGTTTGCCAGTCTGTTTGCAGTGACCGCCAATGTAGATTTGAAACAAAACGTCACTGAGTTAGCTAAATGTAACACACTAGCCAAAGAGTAAACATGTGCAACACAGGAGAATGAAGCTTTATTTTCTAAATGTCCAGACTCTTTCTGGGAGTCCATTCTTTCTAGTTAATTGCAGGTTGCAAATGAATTCTTACTGCTGAGTATTTTGAATCTAGGGTAGGGGCCTTGGCTGTTTTTTCCCATCCATTATTCTGCTCAATATGTCAGAAGGTCTGATCGGGAAGAAACCTTTTCAAGTTCTATTGATGCAGTTTTCAATTGACCATGGTGACCTAGCAACATAAGCACTAATTGGCATGGACTGACTGACATTTGGTGTACAGTTTATATGGGAACACAAATTCAACATCTATTTTAACCTAGTTTCTCATCCTAGATTACTAGCAGCAAGAAATATTTAATTGCCTTCAAGTACCTAGTCTAAAATTACAAATATAAAACAGGCACATCACATCTTTGTTTTATTACAAATATTCACAAAAATGATATAGCCATGTACTGCTTAGGACATGATCTCTCCAATGCTAGAGAATTCAAAATCCACATTTTCTGCAGAGAACACATACCACATTGTGTTGAGGGGAAAGAGAATTAATTAGAAAATGAGATATTATTCACATACAAATCCTGTAAATTTAAATCTGTTTTGGTTACTGTTCAACAGGTATACATTGATATTTGATTATGATCTCTGAGAAAAGGAGGAACGTAATTAGCATAAAATATCAAAATGTTGGACAACTGATGTGTAGGGTAACCATTTAATTTTAAAAATCGATTGTAATGACACTAATGTCAGTATTACCTTCCTTGTCTTTGAAAACCTGGGGCTGGATCCATTTGGTTAAAGATACTAAAGTCATCCCTGCCAGAACTCTACCAAAGTCAATGAAGTGACTCCGAGGCAGAATTTGACCCACTCTATTCAAGCAAGCACTCAGGGTTTTAATAAGGTGATCACATTCTCCTTCTTGAAGTTTATACAAGCATATTACACATAGCCGCCTGTACAACAGCTGAAAGATCAGTGTGGGGCTTATTGAGGGAAGGATTGGTGGGGGTGGGGAACATTTTAATGTGGTTTAATATGAACTTCACTGATAGGAATGGAGACAAAGTCTATGTTAAGCCAGTGCACTGATCACGGCAAGTTGTTTCTGAGAACCCAAAACACAAAAAGGTAAATATAACAAGATGGGGGAAAAGTACACATTTAAAGAGGGCTTTCATGTTTAAATTCCTATTCCCATTCATTTTAGTTTTACACTGTAAAAACTGCATTACGTTTATTTTATCTGGCCAGATTTTAAGAACAGTTATGATGTCCCAAACCTTGGCAATAAGAACTCTTACTGTCCACAGAGATAAAAACAAGATTTCTAGTATGAAGTGTGACTCTTTCATGCTGGATGCATAGTTGGCACTTACAAGCAATATGCAAAATGATATTTACTGAAACAGAACTAAACGTTGCACAGAAGCAAAACCTTAATTACTGCTGAATCATACACCCCTTTTACCTATTTTCGGTCTCAAACAGCAGACTATGCATTCATAAAACGTTATCTGAAACATTTACTAGTCAGACCAATACTGTAATTATTTAAAATCAATGGCAGGGTGAATTAAGCACTCAAGATCACCTAAGACTAGTGCAGAGATATTCCTTTTGTTTAAATACATGTTAAAAACATTGATAATTTTATATTTCACTGAAATAATATCCTCATCTTAAAGCAAAACACTGGATTCAAAATGTGTCTTGATAGTTTGTCAGATAAATCATAGTGGTGACAGGAGAAAATTCCATCAAAACACTATGTACATTAAGTAGCATGAACTTTGGTCTTTCATTAACTAACAATCATTTGATTTCAGTAAGTTGGTCAACATTGCCATTATAAAGTCACTTTGCCACAAAAGTCTATGTAGGCTTAGGCTTCTGTAAGGTCTCTCCTAATAAAATTTTAAAAACAGATTCCATTTAAATCAATATGTTTAAATTCTATGCAAATACCAAGGGACTGTGGTTAAAAAGCATTTCTACTTTTGTAACTCAAGGTGAACTTAAACAAGTTAAATTATTCAGGCAGTAAGTGCGTAACATGAATGTGGAGTATTTAACTCCCTCCAAACCACCCCAAGCAGTAATTACATAGCCAATATGTTGATTTTTAATAAGACAATACGCATGTGCAGCAACAACTATTCAGAAAGGATTTTGGCAATTCACAGTTATTGCATACAGGGCAAAAGTTACACAATATATTTTTGTATTAGGCAAAATGTACATTAACTTTAGCAGTGTAATTTTGTAAACTGCATATTAGGAGTGTTTACTAAGATGGACTGACAATGTACTATGAGTGTTTCATAGATTTAAAAGCTTGTTAGATATTTCTATTGTTTTCAAGCCACTGTAAAAATGAAACAGAGCTATGTAGTAGCATCAGAAGATTTTAGCTAAACCTGTTAAGTTACTGAATATTAATATAGCATCTAACATTTTCAAAATGCTGTGCAAGTACTACATAGTATTAAAAGTAACAAAACCAGCATCCAGACTTCCATTCTGTCCTTCACTCATTGGGTTATGCACCTTATTTATATGACAAAACAGTATTAATGCAAGATTACAGTTGACATTTTAATCTGACAAATCAGGAAATTAAAAGTTACAGTTCCCACAGGAATAAATTCTGTGCTATTGTGCATATGTATTACTATAAGATCTAGGCTCTGTCTTAATATATAGCTTGACCCCTTAATATACATGCAGTAATACAGAGTCACAGACAGAAGGGCAGTGCCCTTTGTGCTGTATTTGAATTAGGACAAAACATGATAAGTATTGTATGATTGTGTAATGAAACCCTAATACACATGGTCAGTGACAGTTATGGTTGCTTTAGGAAGGTGTTCTATAATAAGAAAATTTTAATACGTTTCAGACCTCAAACGATCTAAAACAATCCTAGCTTAGTTTAGATTTTCAAGTTATGCCATCAACACTCATAGTGAAATGATCGTGTTCTCTTCCCTGAAATGCTAGGAAGCGAGGGTCAAACCCAGATCTCTCAAGCTTTCTAGTGTTATGATCAACGAAGCCCACAAACAACATTAAATATATAAAACTTCTAAAATATAGTAATTAAGTCCAGCTACGGCCATTGAAAAAAACAAGCCTAGAACACACAGCATTTTCACACAGTGGTGCTGGAACAATTTTTATAGTGGGGGTGCGGAGAACCATTGAACCAAAACTGTCAACTCTATATATAATGGAAACCACTTCAAGCCAGTGGGTGCAGTAGCACTCCCAGCATCTCTAGTTCCAGCACCTATGTTCTCACATGCTTATTCAGTATTAATCAGGTCTCAAATGCTTTAGATTTTAGATTGACTGTATCAGAACTTCTCAGATCAGTAAGACTGTTTGTTTGCAAATATGCAGCAGCTGCTCTGTTCATCAGTAACTTCCTGCGGTTTTAATGATTTATTCCCCCTACATATACTTTGAGACTGTTACACCACTGGCTCTAAAAACAAACACTCCTGTACAGACAACATGCTCATTTTGATTCTGAGAGAAGCATTTTATAAGCACCAAGTTTCCCTCCAGCAAGCCAAAAATCTGACCACTTTCAACCCAGCCTTCCAGACATCTTTGAACCTGCTTCACTGGCTCCTCAAAAGATTCATTAGCAGGGATGGGACTCCGTCCACATTCCCTGCTGGCTGTTGTAAGTGGAGGAGGTTCCATTCTCCCAGTCCTGCCTCCTTTAGGTGAAGAGTTTCTTCCTGGTTGTGTCGCTCCCCCTGCATGTTATGATTTCAATGCCTATTCACTTCCCGATTTGCCCCAACCCAGGCAGAGCAAGAGGAGGAACTATCAGCAGGAGCAGGCAGTGGCGAAACAGCACGTGAACAGCAGCCTCACAATGCCACAAAAACTTGTTGGCAACTTCCCTCCTGCTGGGTAACTATCCACAAGTTGAAAACCACTACTCTATAGGGCATTAGAACCAATAAAAGAGTCCCATGTCTAAAAGAGTATCAGGTCTATTACAACCAACTCTCCCCCAATCTCAAGTCCTTTAGAAGCACTGGCAGAGTCTGTTCAAATATGCAAATAAATATTCAGGCCCATCGCCTTTTAGATGCATGCTTAAATCAGTAAGGCAAGTAATTTAATGTCAATGCTTAGTGCATTTAAACATTTTAACTTTTTTTTTTTCTTCCTAATCAAGTAACTTCAGGAACATGGTGGGTGTATTTGTCCTCATTGGGGAGCTAAGTCTGGCAAGCTAGTGGTTTTATAAATCAAAGAGGTATGAACACAAAAAGTACCAGAAAAAAAATAAAAATAAAAATCTTGAATTATGAAAAACCACCTTATTTTCATTTCAAAGCTGGAAGGATTTTCTGCAAACTTTCCAAAGAGATTCCCTTCTTGGCTAAGCCATGGCATGAACAACTTCAGTCCCATAAAGTAATTGGAGGAAGATTGAAAATGGAAGTTTAAGAAATGAATGGCGATCTCCACATTGTAACATTACTAGCACACTGCACAACGTTCACACATCCCACCACCTACAATACTGAAAGCACATTGGGTAAGGTTAAGGAGCCAGTGATGCCACCATATACTATACTAGTGAGGCTGTACAGACAGATATCTGGACCCTAAGTACAGGCATCTTTCCAATGTGAAAAGGAAACTAAGTTCTGTGCCCCCATACCAAGACCTCTTCACTATTATAGTTTTAATACACACACGCGCGTGCCAGCATTGGTTGAAGAAGTGGAAGTTGGAAATCCAGAAGCCCAAACAGAAATTTTAGTTCAATTATACTGAGTCAGTAAAATTAGCAGCCCAACAGAATGACATTCTAGAATGGAATGAAATTCCTAGCATTGTAAAAAAACATTACAAGTTACCAAAGCGCACAGTACTGTTTCCTTAAAAAAAAAACAAAAGAAAAGCTATTTGTGAAGCTACTTTTAGTTAAGATCGGGTATTTCAGTTTGTTACATTGCTGAAGATAACCCTGAAAATAAAGTTTATAAGGCAAGATTCCATATTAAACATGGCAAATTAAAGGGAAATTGGACTGATTTTGAGAGAGATAAAAATGCTTGCCATGGAAGGTGTGCATATTTGTTAACAGCCCAACAACTTTTCCCCAGTCTGATTCTTCTCAGCATTAACAGCTGTAAGTAAACGTAGCATATGTCAAAGTTAGTGTCCATTTTAAAGCTGTATTATAAAACTGCACTATATATATTAATATAATTATTCATAGCATTCAGATATCCTGGAGTTTGTAAAGTCCATCTGACTTAAGGGAATACAACTTATCAATGAAGGAACACATGTAAAACATCCCTTATTATCAAACCATGTCACATTCTTTCTATTCCATGGTACTTATTGGACTGCAGATTCTATAATCCTCCTCTGAGTCCCTTCTGCATTTAATTCAGTTCAGTCTTAAGTAGTTAAAGAAACTGTTTTCAGTGGCAACTAATAACTACTGACCTACAGTGACACTGCCCTACAATAGGCTTGTCAGGCCTGAAAAAGTTGTACCAAAGAAGCTGATTAGGACTTCAAGAGGTTTGTAGCAAGAATCAATGGCTAGTCTGTACTAATGCTGTGGTTCCAGCACAGAAATGATAAAAGTGGAACACCATTAGTGATGCCTCATTAAGCTCCACAACCCTCCTAAAAAGAAATTTGTTTAGCCTGTACAAAAATCTAATGCAGTTTTAAGCTCTCTGTGTTGAATTTCATGGTATCTCAAAAGCTTCAATAAGATAAAGGCCAAAGATCCAAGAATGGTAACCAAAGCATCAACAGTAAAGTTAATTTTGAAGTTTCTGGTTTTTAATAGAACATGTTTTTTTCTTTTTCGCTTTCTTTCTTAGCCAGAAACTCAATCTTTTTAAAAGAGAAATACTGAATTTCGCACCCCACAATGAAAATACATCATGGATTTAATATTTTGTAACGGTTTGTTTTTAAAAGTCAATATATTTAAATAGAAAATAAAAAGCCTAGTTTTAAGACTAACGAATAACATATTGTGGACTATCAGGGAGCTAAGTATTTTAAATCTTTTTACAAAATTTAAGTGGCCATACCTTTCATATCTCTGGGGCGGCTGTTGAAACAGAGGTGTGGGACCTCGCCATGATTCTTGGGGCCGTAGATCTGTATAATAAAACAAAAAAGTCAAACAATATGCAAAAAACAGTTCCATACATCACTTATTGTCAAATACGTGTTAAAAACAAATTTTTAAAAGTTTCAGAGAACTAACGAAAAACCCCAAATTGGACTTGCTGCCAAATACTTTTGGGCCAAATTTTTACTCTACGCTGGTGTAATTGTAAATTAATTCCACTGACTTCAGTGGAATAACTGACTTGAAACCGGTGAAAGAGCAACATTTCTCCATTTGTATCTTCTTAATATACACAATGGAAAGCTAAATTTCAGGTAATCAAGAGGAAAAAATTATAATGACTGGGACCAATACACTGGTTAATGTTTTAAACCTCTGAATGTATACATTTTCTGGAATTTTTACAACAAAAGAAATCATACGACTCCTACCACAACTTTTGAAAAGCCTCTTTCAGACAACGTTTAGCGTTACCACCAAATACATTCACCAATATGCCAGTATGTGTGATTTTTGTAATTGGGGAGGGAAAGCAAATTGATAATGAATTGCAATATTTTTATAAGCATCAACCAATAATTCTGTCCTCTTTATTAGGCTAAATTATTCACCATACAATCTGAAAGCTGATAGGGTGGAGACATGATTTAAGAATACTGTATTTTCAACTTTGTCTGGCCATCAGAATATTATGATTTACTATGGGTCCTTTTGAATAGTTATTATACAGACAGAAAAAAATTGGTAAAATCTGGCTCAGGACACATGGCATTGCAGCAGTAAGAAACGGTAATGAAAGGGACCACCCACTTTTCAATTGTTTTCTTGTAGTCAAGCTCTAACTCTGTACAAAGATGTACCAGCAACAACTTTGCTTTAATAAGACATGCAATTAAATGGCTGCTGTTCTTCTAAATAAATTGACCAGTAAACAGGATGAAAGAAACATCTAATCAATAGCTCCCTGGTCAGTTCACAACACTTAAATTGTGTATCAGTCAAAAGCTTCAGTTTCAGTGACATCTTTGATTATCTTCAATGGTGTTTAAGTGTGACCTAATTATAACAGCTGGTTCCAGAAGTTGTCTAATGGATATGCTGTGATAGGATAGTAATACCCTGTTAAATTGTCAATATTCAAGGACACTGAAGCTTAGCAATAATTTGATAGAACTCTACATTTACTTTTTCAATTGAGCTTTTAAGAAAAGCATGGATAGAGGGAAATCTGAGCCTCTCTTCTAGGAACTCAGACTGGATTGCTTGGGCATTTTAATGGTCTGACCTGAACAGAAACCTTTTATGGTAGCACTTGAGAGAACTCTGTGTAGTGCGGGCAGGTCCTACTGAAGATAACAGCTTTGCTGGTGGAAATAAATTCTGATCTCCAACAGTTCTGCTCTTCCTGCCTTGGGCCTCCTTTGATCAGAATGAGTCATGCTCACATAGGCCAGATTACAAAGTTACTTGTAGTGGGAACAATATACCCATTAGAGACTAGACTGGGATTCCCCAAACTCATTTCACTTGTAACTAATTGCTAATTTGACGATAATGCATTATATATAAAAATAATGTTTTAGGGTGGTCACAGAGTGGCTGGGGAATTTATGGGATCAAATTAGGAAAAGAAAAAATTAGACTAATCAGAAAGTTTAAACAGTGAGGTCTATTATAGAGGATAGGACACTTTAAGAGAAGTAGATTCATCATTCAAATTAGGATAGTACCAAAGCACTTGAGTATGTATTGTAGGGAACAGTACTGATTATACTGGCCATTTCAATCTTCCATGATCCATAGTTTCAAACCTTTCATTTTAAACAACTCCATTTGAAAAGAGATGCAAAATGAAAGATCCGCATTTCAGGATTAAATATTTAACCCAAAAGGTATGCCCATAATTCTTTTAATTAGGCTGTCCACTTGGTGTCTCATAGTCCTGGCAAATGGCCCCACTTTTCTATTCATAGCTGTCAAGAAAACTGTCCCCATTCCTGGGCTTGGACTCTACCATGGTGATCCAGCCATACAAGACCTCTAGGCTAGATTCCTTAGTTCTCAGTACCTAAATAATACGGTCACCGGGTTCCTAAACTGACAGCTGTTCCATATGCTCAGAAACATCACCCCAGCACTCTAATCTCTTTAACTGGCTCCCTATTGAACGCCTGGTCAAATTCATGGTTTTGGGCCCCGTTTTAAGGGCTCCCCAGGAGACTCTTCCCCAAATTACTTCAGGGACCACCTCACGATGTGCTAACATGACCTAGGCACAACAGATGCATGCCGCTGAAATAGAACTAAGAGCTTCACAAGTCAGAGTTGTGTTCAGGAGACAGATCTTTCAGCAACTGACCCACAAACCTGGAACTCTCTGCTGGAGGAGGATGGGATGAAAAACTCCCTTTGATCTAGCTGTCCCACAGCCACCCCGCAAAAAGAACCAACTAGTGAACAAAAATTAAGTCCAGTCCCTGCTGACTATAGGGAAGAGTTTTTTTTTTTTTTTTTTTTATGTGTACGCTTTATAATGTTGGGAGCCACTCAGATACAGCTGTAATGGGTCCAGTAAAAGAACTCAGACAGACCGATCAGATTCTTGTGTCACTGCTGATGGACAGCAGCAGCAGTATGGGAGTCTAGGGGGTGGGAAAAAAGGAGGCGAGTCAAACTGCCCTTTCCTGTCTAGTACACAGATGGAGAGTGGGGTGGAGGGGAAGGAGAAGGGAGGGACACTTCACACTTCCAGCAGCATGGAGAAGGGGTGCTCCCTCTTTTATTTGCAGCCAGAAAGTAGGGGAGCACTCCAAGCAGCCAGGAGGCCATGCAGATGAAAGAAGCTGCCCGTGTTCCTGGCAGTTCAGGGCTACACATTTAATCCAACACTCACTTATAAAACCCCCATGTCCTCTGCTCCTCAGTAAAGTCCAAGGAAAGCCCTCCAGTGAGAGGAGGTTAGTCCCCACGAGGTGTAGGGTGCATCTTTCATATTGACCCCCGAATCACAAGCACCTGGTGTATGTGTGTTTCAAGCTCTGTAACCCTCCCCTCCAACGGAAAAGTTAGAACATAGCCCCCTTCAGGAAGTAGCTCTGATCACATCTCCTTGTACAGCACTGAGGAACACACAGATTAAGTATTCACAAGCAGGAATATCTTAATAATGAAGCAGAGTTTAAAACAAACTTATTACCATTCTTTGCATGGTTCTGACAGAAGATCACTTTAAGAAGGAAAAAAAAGCCTGAAAGTGAATTGCACTTCAAAAAGGTACAAGCAGGAGAGGAAAAAATGACAGTTAATATTTTCTTTGGTCTTTACAAATTAGGCATTTCCTAGAGCTATAAGGCCATATAAACTGCCTTCTCCAGCAACTCAAGTAACAATTTATCTAATCAGTGTAGCAATCAAAGACAAGATTTCATGTTTACTGATTGCACTAATCAAAATCACTTTTCAAATGCAGCTAATTGACAAGTTTACTGACTGAGATGAAAGTCATAAATCACATACTCTGGATTGCAGAAACCAAATATGCCATTCACACAGTACCACCAGACTGCACTTGACTCCCCCAAGTTATCAGCACAGACAATTATTCATCAACTGAAAATTGGCACATCAAAGTCAAATCAGAGAACAACGGTAACACACACCCACAGCAGGCTCTTGAAAAAGAGGTGGTGGTTTGATTGACCACATTGCCCTTCTAGAGTCCCATTTTACCTCATCATATATAAAATACAGATCTCTTAAAATAAAATTCCGCTTCTTCAACCCACAGTTTTAACTACATTATCTCTACTTTTTCCAATACATTTTAAACTATACAAAAATTGAGAGAGAGTTTTCCGGGAGCTTTTTAGTCAGATTACTATCTTGACATACAACTATTCCCACTCATCAAGGCCTATCTTCTGGCCTCATCTGTGGTTGTTTTATAGTAATACAGAAAGAAGATGATTAAATCTGATTTTGATATAATCTGTGTGTGTCTCATTTAGAAAATCTTTTCCATTTGGCAGTGTAGGACTGCCTAGCTGAAGACTTCTGACTTTCCAACATCATCTCCAAGAACTCCTGAAAGAAGATGATTTTGTCCTCGGGCTTATTTGAAACACCAGTGGAAGAGCCTTTGGATTTCGGTGAGGCATGTGTCCTTGAGTTGAGAGAGAGAGAGAGAGAGGTATAAGAAAGCTGCCACAGCTAGATCCAGAAGCCCATAGTACCCAAAAACCCTGTTTAGCCAGAATTACAGATAGCAGTAGGATTAAAGCTCAATCCTTTTTTTATTGCCTTGGGAACCATTCGTATTGCAGGGAACACATATGGAATGTTTGCTCCAGTTCAGTAAGAAGGCTACTGTCTACTGAAGGAAGACACAAACGCTAGCTAAATTGCTCTCAGCCTGAATATGTGTATGACTAGAGCTCCACAGAAGCCCATCAACTGTGTGTCTTCTCTTGGCTTATCCTTACGCCTTGTAAGTCTTTGGCAAACCAGACTGTACACTCTACAGCATCTGCTCCCTCACTAACCAATCACTGAAGTATTGGAAGAGGTGGATACTAAGCCTCAAGTGAACTGCCACCAAATTTAGAGCAGTTAGGAAATAACTTGAGTGTAGCAGGAAGGTCAAACTAGATTTTCAAGGCTTGAGCTAAAGATATCTCCTGGAAGGTCTCAGTATCATCAACAGAAGAGAAGGGTATAGGCAACACAGAAACTGGTGAAGAGTAAGGAAACTTCTCAGTCTTCTGTCCCTCCTCTTCCTCCAATTCAGATTTTATCTCCTTAAATGGAGATAGTATCAAGAGCTGGCTGTCTCTCAACTCCGTTCAGGATACTTAGGAAATGGCAAACACAATGGCAACACAATTTTTACCTTCCTTGCTTTTTGAAAGATGCCTTTAAGAGGACTGAAGATGGCAACGGATGCCACATGTTAAAGGAAAGCTGAACTGCCCATAAGATTGTTGACTTGACATCCCTTTTCCCTACATGGGTGGGAAAGTCCAGGGGCACAAGAATCAATCTTCATGCAACAGAAGAGTAGGGAAACCGGCACTAGGGAAGTAATAATGACAAAAAAGGAAAATCTAACATTAGGAATAGACTGGATTTTAGATTTGCAGGACCACACCAAAAGAAGGGGAGACTTCAACAGCATCAAAAAAAAAGCTGAACTATTATCCTTGGAGATAGATGCTC
The DNA here is from genome assembly GCF_028017835.1 of Emys orbicularis. Lineage (NCBI taxonomy): Eukaryota > Metazoa > Chordata > Testudines > Emydidae > Emys > Emys orbicularis. The sequence goes on along the minus strand of NC_088685.1, from coordinate 212,382,168 downwards.
AAATGAGAATACGAAATGTTCTTGTCTTGGCAAGTGTTGGATCTGAGAACCAACCAAATCCAAGGACCCATTCAAGGAACGATCTTCTCTTTTATTGACTCTTCCAATTGGTAGAATGGGGCTCCTTTGGGAAAACATAGGGGAAACCCCAAGATCGTTCCTGAGGCAAAACAGATGGTCTAGAATTCCACATTGATCAGTGGATTCAAGCCTCCTCAATTTGAAGGAATGATGGTATTTGTATCTGGAGTGTCTTCTATACAACGAGATGCACTCAGATGCTATGGTGATGCAAGCCACAAGTACCTAAATGAATAGATCAGCTCCATGTATCTAAGGCTCAGAGGATTGCTTTGAGAGTTCTCCCTCAAAGTGCCAAGACATGATCTTTAAAAATGCAGAAATCAGTACCAGACACTCATGGTACTCCAAATGGGTTATTCAATCCCAACATTTGTTTCCTTTGCTCCCTTCAGATGAACACAAAGATTTGAAGTCTAAGTATTTCCTATGACCAAGGCAAAAGACAGCTATGCTTTTCATTCGCTCAGTGGTTTGAGCATTGGCCTGCTAAACCCAGCGTTGTGAGTTCAATCCTTGAGGGGGCCACTTAGGGATCTGGGGCAAAATCTGTACTTGGTCCTGCTAGTGAAGGCAGGGGGCTGGACTCGATGACCTTTCAAGGTCCCTTCCAGTTCTAGGAGATGGGATATCTCCATTAATTATTATATTCTATTCTGATTATCACATTCTTCTCTCCACACCATTACACATTCTCTTCTATTTCGGATTACTATAAACACTTAAAAAAAAATCGAAGTTAGTAGTTAGGGCTGGTGTCCTTGGCCTCTGTTTGCCAGAAGCTGGGAATGGACAACAAGGGATGGATCGTTTGATGATTCCCTGTTCTGTTCATTCCCTCTGAACCCCTGGGCATTGGCCACTGTCGGAAGGCAGGATACTGGGCTAGATGGACCTTTGCTCTGACCCAGTCTGGCTGTTCTTATTCTTAGTAGCCACAGCCACTCCACATTGGTTAGAGCAGCTGGGAAGGCTGCATGTACAATTTGATACCTCATAAATGTAAAGGTTTGATCCTGTAGTCCTTAAGTAAAGCTCATCTACTTTGGGACCGGACAATACGTTTAATTTAAAATGGCTACCATTATTTTATCTCAACTGTTCACTTCCACTTCCTGGGACTTCTGTTATTACTGAAATATAATAAAGTTTGACACTCTTCCATTCTGCAATTAATTTGATCTCTCTCTCTCTCATGCATGCGTGAAAGCTGGCTAAAAGTACCGCAAATTTATAACATTTTCCCATCAGCTTTTTGCCCTCTCTTGTCTGCTTGTCCCAACTCTTCAAAACTAGCTTGGTCACTCATCTTTTTTCCAAAATGGGTTTTCCCCAGAATTCAATAGAGAAATGAAAGTCATCATTTTAGTACCTTTTCAGGCTGTTCACCTAACTTTCCTCCTGCCTCTCTGTGGCCCAGTTCTCTCCATATATCTGCTACCATTATTGCCCACTGTAAACAGATTGAGCATGTAGCAGTGTCTGACAATGGGAGAAAGGAAGGTGGAAAGCTTAAGAGTTTCAACATATGAATGATTACCCATTTTAGGGTAAAAAAGCCTACTTTAAATGATAACTGGGCCTGAACACAGGAAAGAAAGTCTTACTCCCCATGCTCAGTCTCTTCTCTTGCTGTTCTGTTCTGTTGTCCAGGATACAAAATCCCCATCTGACATGTTTTCTGCTGGTGCTTCAGAGATCAGGATTCTGGCAAAGCCTGTAGGTTTCACTGTTGTCCATGAGAGGTTATCCACTCAAGTCTAAACACACTACATGTTTAGAGCCCACCAAGTTTCCCCCCCCAATCCTGTTTCTAACATTGGGATGTGTGCTGACAGTCAACACAATAATCCTGCTTGAAGTAGTACAAATGCAGTTTTACAGAAAAGATCTTAGAACATTTTACTACACTATCACCATACAGAATAGCATCAAAGCGGTGCAACAAAGAGCAACACAAGATCAATCATTTGGAAGTGAAAACACCCAAAGTGACTTAGGCCTTTAAAACAGATGAATACTGAGCAATTGTGGGCACATCAAACATATTGGCATGTCAGGTTAATGAAGGGTTTGTAGGAGGAGACTAAACTCATTTCAAATCATGACTATTAATATTTAACCAGGTGTAAGGTGAGTCAGTGAAGTTTATCTATTATGCCACATAGCTCAGACACTTTTTTCCAATCATACAGTGAATAACCAATGATTAAAGTAAAGAGGACTTTTTAAAGATGACCTTTTGGAAGTTTTTCAATATTTTCTAGGATTGTAAGTGTCCATATTCCCTTTAATAGGATTTTGACTACAGTAGAACCCCATTTACCTGAGCCTCCATTTTCCAGCTCTCTGCATTAACTGAAACCACCAGCGGGCACACACAGGAATACGGAAAATTGATGCTTTAGCCCCGGCCCCCACCACCCAGGGCTGACGCATATAACTTAGCTTCGCAGGGGCCACTGTGGTGTGAGGCCCCAGGCAATTGCAATAGAAAGGTTGAGAAACACTGTTGTAGACAGTCCCTATAATGTTCAGGGTTAGAGTGTAAAAATGATCAGTACCTGTACAACTTGTTAAAAACTCTCATTGGTTTTCTTGTTAATAAATGAACAAAACATTATTTGCAAGAACTAAGGGTTTGTATATTGTGTTAAGCAGGTAAGTAGATGAGAAAGGGGGTAATGTTTTAATGCTTTTCCAAGATGGGTCAGCTAGTTTAAAAGCAACTCCGCATCTTAAAATAACAGAGAAAACTCTTTGCCCATTCTCCTGATAAGCTGAATTTTTTATTATCCAGTCTGGCCCTGGTCCCAATTAGATCGGACAAACAGGGTTCCACTGTATTTGGTGCTACTCTGAGCAGAGTTTTCCAATCGAGACAGTTCAATCAACATCAGTGTAACTCTTATGTTAAACATCTTTGATGCAAAATGTCAGGCCAGGGCTACACTAGCGGCGTGGTTCGAACTAAGATACGCAACTATTCGCGTAGCTGAAGTCGAAGTATCTTAGTTCGACTTACCTGGCCATCCTCACGGCGGCGAGTCGACTGCCACAGCTCCCCCATTGACGCCACTTACTCCTCCTGCGGAGGTGGAGTACGGGCGTCGATTCGCGGATCGATTTATCGTGTCCAGACGAGACGCGATAAATCGATTCCCCGTTACATCGAACTCTACCCGCCGATGTGGCGGGTAGTATAGACCTACCCTCAGTGTTGACATTCGAATGGCTACCTCAAAAAGTGCTGATGCTTATGTAGTGCTAAAGAGAGGCACAAAGGAAAAACATGTTTTTTCCTTCCCCTTTGAGTACAAGGAGATGGTCAAGTTTCTTAATCCTCCTGTGCAGGACAGAACAGTTTAAATATTGAGATTTGCAACATCTCAACTTAGTTTACATCAACACAAGTAGTTCAAGCCATTTCTTTCACACTTATTTTAAAAGTGAAATGGGCTCAAAATTCAGAACCCCTTGAGTAATGAGGGTCTTAAATAACTGACAGATCTTTGAACAGGAATAAAGTTTCAAATTCCCACAATACAACAGTTTAAACCCTTTCTTTCTGCCTCATAGAGAGAAAAGTTTTCAAAGCACTAACACACAGTGCAGAGGTAACAATTTAAGGAGACTAAAAAAGTGAAATCTGTTCAATATTCTAGTTCTTGGCAAAGACAAAGCAAGCAACTAATTTTTTAAAGGTTGTATCTGATGATAGTTGCCTTGAGACATGTCTAATGGTCTTTTTGGACTGAAGCCACGCTTTACAGTGATAGACTCAAAGCGCTCAATCTATTTAGCTTAACAAAGAAAAGGTTAAGGAGTGACTGGATCAGAGTCTGTAAGTGCCTACATGGGGAACAAATATTTGATAATTGTCTCTTCAATCTAGCAGACAAAGGTACAACAAGATACAATGGTTGGAAATTGAAGCTAGACAAATTCAGATTGGAAAGAAGGCATGAATTTTTAACAGTTAAGGTAAATAACCATTGGAACAATTTACAAAGCTTTGTGGTGGATTCTCCATCATTGGCAATAAAATCAAGTTTGGACATTCTTCTAAAAGATATGCTCTAGTTCAAAGATAAATTGTTTCGGGGAAGTTCTATGTCCTGTGTTATATCGGAAGTCAGACTACATGATCACAGTAGCCTTGGAATCTATGGTAACTCTACATGCACAAATGCACCTGCTCCAATACTAGAGTACAATATTAATATTGCAGAGGTTGGCCAGTGGACCCCCCCAACTGTGCTTAGTAGCACAGATGCTTGTGTCACTATCTCCAGCCCCTCCTAGTTAAATCTCTTGGAGGGACAATTTTAGATGATGCTGATGCTAGATTTTAGTAGTTGCACGTCTACTTTCTGACAAAGCATGTTCATTCATAGATTGAGAAGAGAGTCTTTTCTTTTAAATTAAATTGATTACTTTTCTGTTTTATATTGGCAGGCAACTAGTTTTCTATTTTGTTGTTTTCTGCCAATATAATAGAAACACCATGAAGTGAATTTTTAAAAATGCTTTCCTCAGCAGTGATTTAACAGGCTGGCTCCCAATGTAAGAATACAACTGAGCTAACATCCAACATCAGCACCTGTAACATTGGGGGTTAGGGAGGGAGAGAGGAGGGGAGGAGAGAGAATGACAAAAAAGGCATCCGTCTGCACCATAATCACAGACGGGGCACTGGCCCATGCTGTAATGCACATTTACAGCAGTTGTCACTTTTTGTTTTATAAAATGGTTCCCTTCTCCATAGCAGGACAGTGGGGAATCTATATCAGAACCCATGAAGAAGCAGAAACATAATTCACTTTACTCAAGTCTTGTAACTCCTAACCATTCTAACTAAGTGCCTTTCCTATAGTCAGCAACCTATCAAGAAAAAGAACCCATGAACGTGCTCTTAAACCAAATAGCCCTTTAATTTTATTATGAAGAATACTATGTAGTTGTAGCAAAATAAAAGTCAGACAGTTCAATTTTAAAATTCATTAAATCTGACAATGCAGGAGGGAAAAAAAACAAAATAAAAAAAACCTTACTTGACAACAATTTAGGAATCTGTGGTTGGCCACCTAGAAGTGGTCTGTATGGGTTTCCCTGATAAGCCCCAAGTGGTGCTGCATTACTGTAGACTCCACTTCCTGACTGTCCTCTTTCCCTTGACATTGCATGGCTGTAATGTAAAAGAAATGGAAAGTAGTATAAAAGTTATTTTCTCAATGTCATCTTACTAGAACAGCTGCTACCAAGTCAAATACTACAGCTTCTCCAGTATACTGATGGAGATGCTCATGAACAGTGCAGTAATTCACCACCTGTAAGGGTCCCATGCACATCATGAATGAAGCTCACATTTTATGACCTAGTTGGTTACTGTGAAAATGCTCTTATACCACAGCTTGCCAAAGAAAAGTAAGGGGTGTTTTTTTTTTGGGGGGGGGGGGGGAGAAGAGGGGTTTGCACGAACAGTGTAAAAGTTTAGGTAACTATCATACATATTCTGTAGAAAAATGAAAATGCAGATACATTTAAGAGCTGTTTCATTGTTTCTGTGTAGAAGTACCTTCACTAAGATTTTGAATTTTTAATTAATGTTTTAATAAGACATGTTCTCAACATAGTTATCGTTTTGTGACTGCAAAGCATGGCAAGAGGGAAGGGGATTCATGTGCACTTGCAGTGAAACAATTTTATTTCCCAGGGTGTGAATGGGAGGAAGAGTGTTGCTTGCAACTTGTCATTCCTCATCTTTCTTCCAGGCCACAATTCAATGGACAGAGTCTCCCACTTTCCTAGCTTTCTACAAGCGCCATCTCTCTCCCTTCCCCAAACCTCTTATCTATCTCTAGTGCCTTTGTCTTCCTCCTTGAGAAAGAGGTTGAAGCCCAGCTGTCCAAATGGCTGGGACAGTCTGAACTGGCTGTTTGGTAATGTTAATGTTAACCTCCTTTAAAGCATTTTCTGTACTTCTACACTGATAATACTCAATAGTGGCTTGTTAGCTCTACTCATTCTCCCCAATGAGCTGATTCAAAATTATACATGCCTGCCTGTGCATCTCAGCTTAGAAAAATACAAACCTAACCATTAGTTTCTGATGTATAATTTCAGATCAATCCCTTTGCTTGCAGCATTACTATGCAGAATTCCTAAATACTCAGAAAAATCATTTGGAATTTTGGATCACCAGTTAAACTTGGTGAACAGACTTCCATCTTTGTTCAAAGTACTACCAAAATCAAATTGATTATGGCAGACCACATGAACTTTGAACAAACGTCATTTAAGAAAACAAAAACATGGAAGACATCCCAGTTCTAGTTACACAATCTTAACTATTACTTCTGTGTAATATTCTCTTTGTAATCTCCAGTACTTCAAAGGAGTACTGAAGAAGCAAAAGTTGAAGAAACACAGCAGGAAAGCCAATTAGAAATACTTTACAGAAAAAATATCAAACGGAAGAATGTAAGCCTACTATAAAATTCAAGTATTTAAGAACATTTTGAAAATGTAACTCATCAGTACTGATTTTTCAATACATAATTGTTTAAGTGACCTACATATAAATACCAACTTTAACCATAGACGTATATTCCTTTATTATTAAAAAAGGGAAGACAGAAGGCATCTCAGCAAAGCAGTTAAGGACTGCTACTTTCACTAAGTGTTTTCACTGCTACTCACCCTAAAGTTCTGAATGCTGACTGGTCCAAATGAACTGGCCTTCTGTCTCGATTAAAACCAAGCTGGGGCCTCCAAGGCCTGCCATTATTGTTGGTTTTTTCCCAGTCACCTGGCTTCAGAACTGGTGCAGGTTTTCTGAATATTAAAAATAAGAGAGAACAATAGTTTGTTTCTCTATGCATCATTATAAAAATGAAGGAAAAAGATGACAATTACTTACTTTGCTCCAGGTAACACTACAGCCTTGAAAACAAAGTCTTCTTGAAATTGTGGATCTTTGAAATTGATACTAAGAGAAAAACAACATTTGAGATAGTTATACCGGATATACATTTGGCCTGATAAGTAAGATCAAACTATCCTAATGAAATAGCAGTTTGCTGCATTATTTACAGAAGTGATGCAGCGTACTAATCTGAATTATTTTTTCTAATAGCCAAGTTATTGGTGTGCTGTTTATCCATCATCCCCAAACTTCCAGCAAAAAGTGCAGGCAAGGGCATATGGGATATACTGGCTCAAACAGGTCCCAATATACTTCAGGGATGCCTTTCCCCCTGCACTAGATGTCAGCCCAGGAATGGATGTGGAGTTGTTAGTCCCACATGCAATAGGGAAAGGGCACCTTGCAAGCCCTTAAACATGGTAGGCCCAAACCAAAGCTCTAGCTAAGAAGATCATTCGTTTTAGAGCTCATCTTCGGGGATCCTATGTACCAATAGAGTGAAAACAATCCTATGGTGCAGCAGCACATACACAGGCACCTGAGGAAAAGAAGGGGATTGAAGATCCCACACACGGTATTTCACATTCTAGCAGAAGTTAACAGTGCACAGTCAACCTGTGGAACTCCTTGCCAGAGGATGCTGTGAAGGCTAAGACCATAACATGGTTCAAAAAAGAACTAGATAAATTCATGGAGGATAGGTCTATCAATGGCTATTAGCCAGGATGGGCAGGAATGGTGTCCCTAGCCTCTGTTTGCCAGAACCTGGGAATGAGCGACAGGGGATGGATCACTTGATGATTACCTGCTCTGTTCATTCCCTCTGGGGCACCTGGCACTGGCCACTGTCGGCAGACAGGATACTGGGCTAGATGGACCTTTGGTCTGACCCAGTAGGGACATTCTTATGTAATGCTTGCTTGGTGGGCAGACTGAGAGGTAAAGAGACTTAGACTGTAAGCTCCTTGGGTCAGGGACAGTCTGTTCTGTGCTAGTACAGCACCTAACAAAATGGGGTGTTAGTCCCTGACTAGGGCTCCTAGGTGCTATGTGAATACAAATAATAAACAAGGAAAGGAAGCAAGAAAAAAATAGAGAGTAAATAAAGGAAAGTCTTTTTATTAATCAGTATTTAATATTCTTGTATCTGCATATTTTCCCTCTGGAAAGGGAGTGGGAGGGAGCACTGAAAGAAAGGGCCAACAGTGCACTCGAGGAAGCATCTTCTGGCCAGCTAGCGAAAGGGTTGGTGGGACTCTCTTCCATGGAATAGTACCGTTTCCCCTTGCATTTGATGAAGGAAGCCCCAATTCCCAACTGAGCTGCCTGTCGTTCCAATACATGGATATGTAAGTTGGCTTCAGTGGCATTCTGTAGACTCAGTACTGTAAGCTGTTCGAGGTGACGGGAGCACACTGTTCTGCTACCCTGGGCCAGTGGAACAGCCCGTGGAATTGGGGAGGGTGGGGTGGAAAGGTATACCCCTTCCCCCCCAAGTGTGCTGGGCACAGCTCTGGCACACCTGAGGATATGGCACTCTGGCGTGGCCTTAACCAAGAAAGGTCTGGTGCCAACTGATGCAAGTCATTCTGAATCACTCTGTAGAGCTGTTGCATGAGAAGTGACCAGAGCCTAGATTCCCATCTCTTCTGGCCCTTGGTGACATACAGAGTACCTGCTGAGAAGCTTAGCCTCACCCAGGCATCAGAGGCAATGTATGTGTGGGTCCAGCATAGACATTGTTGAATCACATGGAGAGCATCATTTGAAACCTGTTATCTCACTGGCTACCCTATGACAATGCAGAGTACCCACCGCACTGAGAGGAATAATGAAAAAGAAGAACTAAGAGGGAAACCTTGCAACAGCAATAAATCTATTCTAACGATAATAAATGTTTGTTTTCAACAAGGAAAACATGTCAGAAGGAAATAGAGCTGGAGGCTAGAAGGATTCTGACTACATGATCTGGTGGCTGGAAAGAACTGCAGGATGGTGCCATGGGTCTTGATACAAACCAGGGTCAAAGCCATGATGAATATGGTATCTCATAGGAGCACCGCAACAAGGAAGGAAAGGCTTTACAGCAGAAAAAATGTGATTACTACAATCTGGCAGGGGGGGCTCAGAGGCAGGTGTAGTACCTGAAACTACTTTTAACTTGTTACTAGAAAGTGACCGAAATCCCATTTGAGCATGTTGTCCTTTTAATAATATCGTGAACAGGTGCATCCTGGATATTTCAGTCTTGAACTGCCTGCAAGCAGATAGTCCTATCTAACTGAGCCATGCTATACCCCATTTGAGACTAGGGAGTATACAGACCATGACTGATTTTCACTATCCCAAATATTTTATACATCTCCAGAAGTGAAAGGTTACAGGTGCAGCATTAGACACCCACTATTGTAATGCACCAACTTAAAGCAAATCAGAATGACCTACAGCATTCCGGTTCTAAATCAATTTACTGTCAAGTGCATGAGTAATTCAATCTTTTGTGACTAAAGATTTACCCTTGGAAGATTTGTATGGTTCTGGGAGGACAATAGTATACTTCATGATGAATAAAGATCATCATGGTTAAGGCAAAGTCAACATTTATTCCTACATATGCTGCAACAAAAAGTAGGCCAAATCAAAAGAAATGTGGCTACAGGTGAAGATTTCACAATGAGTGGGATACTTGTTTTTTCTGTCACTTGGTCTTCTCTGAGAAGACATCTGTCAATCTGTGCCAACATCACTGGTCGGGCCCCGCACACATAGATGCAGCCCTATGCATTCAAAGTAGGCCCATAAACACTACCAGGTGCCACCAGCCTCAAAGAGAAAGCTGGAATGACAGAATACAGGAGGACTGCCATGCATTAGCCGATGGATTCTCTGTGAGGACTCCAATTTACAGATGAAAAGTGGAGAATCCATCTGTCAGTCTATGGTTCTACTACAGGGACAGAGAAAGCCATAGCACAAAAGGCATAGAAGACTAAGAAGAGGAGACAGACTCCCTTTAATCATCAAATGAAGGCGTTAAGTCAGAACAGAAGAAAAGATACAGGAAAGAGAATGAGCTTCCAGCAATGATGTATTTACTGTTTTTATTTTTAATAAAACAAGGGAAACGGCCTTTAGGATCCAGTGACCAAAGGAGTTTTCAGAAGATGCCTGTACTGTGGTATAACAGCCCTTTAAAGGCCTGTCAGGGGAGCATGTGGGTCTGACAGTGCCTTATTCCAGCATTTTCTGCCAAGAATACAGTTATAGGACTGGAAATTTGAGTGTTCGGGGAGAGGAAGTGCTCTAGGGAGGGCAGTAATTCAAGACTGCTGCCTCTATTTAGGACCTGAGACCAGTGTACCCAGTGTAGGGTGGGTGGTAAATCCCCATAGCACTTTGGAACTGCTAGGATATGATTGCTGGGAAGGGTGCAGAATAACATGTAGTCAAGGGGCCGGGATGGCTGGGGGCCTTTCCCCAAGACAGGGAAATTAATTTTGTCTTCTGGGCTTTGGTCTCTTGGAGGGTCTTCTTATAAAAAAGCAATAAAACTTTGCCACCAGACCCCACGGGGAGAGTAAAGACGTGGACAAAGAAACCCAAGTGGAGAAAGTCTGTTATACCATAACTCCATAGATGTAAGCCCTTTGGTTTGCTTAAGCCCTCAACAATGTCGAAAGTGAATGAATGGAAGGAAATGAATCCCAGACAGAGGAAAACATTTTAGACCACATCAGACTGACACTGGGTTTGACTCACTGAGAAATGTTAACTTCAGATGACCTTGCATAGCACATGGTGCTACAAAAAGGGTCAAGCAGTAGGTGGCTTTCTAAAAAGCTACCCTATTAAGGTAAAACTTAAGAGCCCTAGAGTCACAGAGGAAGGAAAATTCCCTGGTTAAGGTAAAAAGGAGAACAAACCCTTAGAACTACTCTTCAGTTTAACCTAAGGACAACCTTATTGGGAAAAGTTGTAGGAAGGGTTTCTTACAGATCAGGGACAGACCAAAGAACCGAGACGCCAACCTATTACACTGCAGTTTAACTTTAAAAAGGGATACTGTCAATTTGACTTTATTGATCTTTACCCTTACAAAAATCAATTCAGTTTGATAGAGCACCATAGAAGCAGTATGTCATGAGTATTTCCTGCAATATTTTTAAAATGCAAATGAAGATTTTAACATGACACGTTGGATGTATTTTTACTTGTTTATACTGTCTGAAGGACAACTCAGGTTCAGCAACCTACCATGACAAAGTTCATGCTTCATGTCAGAACACAAGGTAAAGTTAACAACATTTTGTATCTTTGGTTAACTTTAATGTTTTCTTCACATGCATCAGAGATTAGATTCTGAAGCAATCTATGACAAGGGGCTGATTCTGTAGCAAGTTCAACAGCTACAGAACCCCAGATTACACTGGGCCTGGATTGATACATTTCAGTAAGCAGAAAAACAAAACACCCCACAACCACCAGTACATTCACACAACATTAACTCACCTGATGGCAGAATTCTGTGTCAGATCACGCAACAATGGAACAGGAGACTCTACTGTCCTAATGAAAGGAAAAAAATTACCAACTTCACTTTCCCTAATTTGAGACTGTTATAATTCACACGTTCCTGTCTGAACAAAGCAGTCTATAACCCACACAAACTGAAGTTTTGAAGAATTGTATCGCTTTACAATGTAAACAATGGCTAGCTGTTCTTATGTCTTTTTAACAGCAACAGAGGGTCCTGTGGCACCTTTAAGACTAACAGAAGTATAGGAGCATAAGCTTTCATGGGTGAATGCCCACTTCATCAGACGCATTCACCCACGAAAGCTTATGCTCCAATACTACTGTTAGTCTTAAAGGTGCCACAGGACCCTCTGTTGCTTTTTACAGATTCAGACTAACACGGCTACCCCTCTGATACTTTTTAACAGCAGTTTCCAAAAGATGCAAGTTTCCTTTCTAATTAAAGTAGACTACATTGGATGCACAGTTCTATCACACCTCTCCCCGATAAGCTAGCTAAACTGTGCCCCTTTAATCCAAGCAGTCAACAACTTGACACGCAGAAGGAAACTGCCTTTGTTATTAATCAGAAGTATGCGCCTTCTCTGAAGATGACAGCAATAAAAGCCCCACTCCCTGCTTCATATTCCTGCCTGTGATCAATTTCAGAATACTATATAGCTTACTGGATCAACCTTTAGGCCATCGACAAGTGCTAAGCACCCCCTGGTTGGGCACGGTGATCACCATCTACTTGTTAGTTCCTTTTGACCAAAAACTGCAGCTTCAGTAAACCAACGCATAGGCAAGTGTGTATTACCACCCTCAGAAAATAATGAATTCCAGGAGAATACTTCTAAGTATAAAATGGCAATAGAGCCCTTCTCCTGGGCTGCATGTATGCTAGGAAATTTTAGCAAAAACTTGCCACTGATTTACAGCTGCACCAATGATAGACTTATGAGAGGACTCGTGTAGCCAGTGCTTCCATAACTCGGTGCCTTGAGTGCACTACAGGTCCCACAACTGCTTAGCATTCAATCTTCCAGAGCCTCACCTGCACTACCACTCCCTCCGGTGCAGCTTTAAATCTGCAGGAAATTTTGATAAAATTCCTCAATGTTTACATGACCCGGGAGTGGGAATCTATATTAGCCACTCTTGCCTAAGTTACATTAGTTGATCAACACAAATCAGGGTGATTGGGAAGAAGTTATTCTTAGAGGAGCTTCCCTCTTGTGTTTAATCAAAGTTTATCAGAGCTTTCAGTATCTTATTTACATGGGTTTCACAAACTAACTTAATACATCATTTAAAAAGCTAAGTGTTAATGAATGTTTTAAAAATTACACATCAAAAGGGTATGCTCCTAATTTACTGCTAGGCCCTAGACAGAAAACTAAGCATGCTTTTCTCTGGGTTATTCTCTAGTGAATTCAACAATAGTATGAAGACAAATGATATAAAATTTCGATGGGCATGATCCAATAAAGCACACAGTGCTGCAGCCTCAACATCAGACTGGAACAAGATTCCCCTAATCTACTGAAAGATGATCAGAGACCCAAACAACGCAAGATTATTGAAGACAGTAGGCCCACTTATGATCTCTCCCCCCCAGCCCCAGCTCTTCACCTGTTAAAGTTTATCATATAGTACGTGGTGCACAGTATTCTCTTCATATCAAATACATAAGACCAGTCTCTCACAGAAGGCAAATAATGAAATTAGGATGACCTCTGTTGATTTCATAAGTAATGAAGACACTTTCTCGAGCATGTTAAAGCCCACTACCTTCCAGAGCTCTTAAACCAAACCCTTCCAAAGCAAAGCAATGCAATGGGACTGGAAAACCATAAACACTAGTTGAAGTTTTATATGGATAATAGCAAGCAACCTGCTTTGAACTCTAATGGAAACAGTACTTAATTCCAAAGACAAGTATTTAGAGACGTCAGACTTTTCTGGGTTTTTGTTGGGGAGTGGGGGAGTTTTGTTTTAGTTTAGACACAGCTAAAGGAAGTATCCTTCAGCAGCAAACAACTCAGACTGAAAGCTATACTCACTGATCTGGAAGAACTGCATTTTCATTCAGAGTAAGTTTTCCCTGGATTCCATGGCACAGTTCAGCGGGTATATCCATTGGCTATAGAAAAAAATAATTTTTCAGCTGAAGCAGACAACCACACCACTCCCTCCCACAAATGCAATAACCTTAGAACAAATGTAATATACCTCTGTGCTACTGGATTTGTACAGTTCTAAAACAAAGTCACAAAGCAAGTGATGTTTCCCAACAAACATAATATCGCCACCAAGACTATTTCTTCTGTCTAGAATAGGAGAAAGGGAAAATAGCATGATAATTCAGCATGAAGGAGATTTAAAGCAGCAATATATGCCAAGACAGCACCATTTTGTTGACAGGTGACTGCAGTAGCTCACTAATTCTCTACTGAAAGTTTCATTTCTGTTATGGAGAGACTATAATGCACACTCCATTGATATAAGTCCAAATTCTTCTCTATGGCTTGCACTTTTGAGGGGGATATGGGTCTCAAATCAAGGAAATATTTCTTATCTGCTAATTATTTGCAATGGTGTGACCACACTTGTACAAACAAATCAATGTGGCCCTATTCTCTGTCCATCAGGAAGGAGATATCCTATCAGAATTAGGAGCTCATGCTTAGCTCTGACTATCTGCTTTGTGGAGGCAGTCTCCTTGGTTAATGACTTGCAAAGCTGCAAAATATAGATTAGTCTGCGCTTATCCTGTAGAGACCTGTGTGTTAGTATGCCGTAACTTTCCACCCAATAGGCCGAAATGCAGAGCAATATGAAAGCAGGGAGAGGTCCTAGGGAAGCGATCTTTTCCCCGACTAGCCCATAAAAGTAATTTCTTCACCATGACTAAGATCTGAACGCAGGCTTCTAGGTTCTTCTCCCCTGGCATCCAGAAGCAGAGGAACTGCTGAAAGGTCTGAGAATGGAATTGTGCCTATGTAGGCTCAAACACGTGTTAGGCTTCCCTGGGCCTCTGATGACTGACCCAAATTTCAGGATTTTTTTCCAAGGATGGCAACACTTTTCCCCTCTGTGGTATTGTTTGCACCCAAGTGCTTTTAGCTCTGTTCAAGAAGAGTGCCAGAGGGAAGAGGCTTGGAGTGAGATGTGCTGCCAAATCCACCTTCAGGTGCAGAACCAAGAGGGCATGAAAAGTTTACTTATGATTGTAATTCTTTTGAAAATGTAAGAATGGCAGCTGCTGTGTTCAGGACAGAGCAGTCTTTCACTACTATCTGGATGATAGTGAGATGCATGGAAAGGACTCTGAATTAGTTTTCTTTGTGGATCCTTTGCTTAATAGGAGAGATTTTGAGTCAATGCCATGAGACACTGGATAGGTCCATGCGTCTAGTGAGACCACCTGTAAATTCTAAAAGGGGGATAAGACTGGGAAAGGGAAGAGATAGAGCCTTCCCATTCTTTGGCCGATTCATCCCCTGGAGGAGAAGGGGGAGATAAACACAGGTTACAACAGCCACCTATGGTAGAGGAGTCCCAGCATAGGATGGAAGAGGGACAGACGAGAAAGCAAGCTAAGAGGAGGCTGTATGGAGGAGATTTTTAGACTAGGGAAGATAAAGCTCCCACCTACCCCCTTTGGAGCATCGGGAGGGAAACTGCACAAGTTTGGCTGAGTCAGAATAAGGCTCTTGGATTTAGTCTCTCTAGGAGATTAGGGAGGGAAAAGGTAATCTTGACATACTCCTCCAAACTACTTTCCTCCTCTTCCTGTACTCGAGCATGGTGGCCAACTGAGAGATGTCCCGCCCTATGGAGGTATGCTTCCTGAACTGCTGTGAGAGCACCTGCACCAGCCCCATTCCCAGTCATATTGAAGCCACCAGGGAAGCTTATAGCAATGTGGACCTGATTAACTCTGTTCATAAATGGGTCCACAACAGGAAGCTGAAGGGTGGCACTGACACCAGGGCAGAGTCTATAGTTCCTGACTGGCTTTTTTCCTCCTCTCAGCTTCTTATCCTGGCTTTCCACCCTGAAAACAGAAACAGGCTGAAAAAGCCACCTTGAGCTGGCACCTCACCTGGGAAGAATCCGCCTACATGGAGCTTAGAAGCTGGTCATGAAAATTCCTGTATTCTGATTGGACACAAACTGGACAGAGGACAGGTGTATCCCCATTCGGTTTTACCAGTCTCACCACAGAAAATAATTGAGTGCATTCTTTTGATTAAAATGTGTTCATCTAGCAATTACTCATTCAGGTAGGGCGTACCAGCTGAATCATTTCATACAATAACCTGAAAATTAGATTTAGTGTTAAAATTCTGCTATGGATCTGCTTAATTTTAATAAGTGCAAGTGAAGGCTGATAATTCTGTTTTTACAACAAAGATCACTCCATTTACAGCCACTGAATTATTTGTGGAGCAAAGGTTGCAGTTTGACATAAGGAAATCAATAGCAGCCATCTATTATACCCTGTTCATTTGAGTTTTAATACTGCATGAAAGATAAGTACACTAATAATGAAAGCCTTAACGATCACAGTCATCATAATGAAATATCATAATTCTTACTTTCATCGGGAGTGAGGTCAGGGTAAACCTCTTCCAGAGCAGCTCTCAGACGGCGCTCATCAACGAATGGCAACAGAGCAACACCTAATTAAAACAAGCTCTTAGTATTGATGCCCAACTTTCACAATCATTGAGCTTAGCCACCAAGTTACCCTGTTTATCTAACAACAAAAGTTGAAATTGAATTTTTCCACTGAAAGGGAGAAAAAAACCCAAGCAATAGTCAAAAGGATTCAGTCAACACTGAAATTTTTTTTAATTCCAGTTTGTTCCAAAATTTTCCAAATACTTCAGGAAAAGCGTTAAAAAAAAAACAACCCACCACCACACAAGGAGCTTTGACAAATATGGCAATTTTCTACAGTATCTTACTACATTAGGTTTGTATCATTGTGGGCCAAGGACTGCATATAATTCCATGGGGGAGCCCGTCCAGGAATAAAGAACAGTAGGGGGTTTGGGGTGATTAGGCAAATTCACTCAGGTTGTAACACCTCCAGACAGGTACCACCCTCCCAGGGAGACTTGCCGATACAAGTTTAAAATGGATTCTCCAAAGCACAAAGACAACAAAGATAAATAGCTTGAGTTTAAAATGACTCCGGGACATCCTTCTGATCCAGCAAATGGACAGGAGCTTCTATCCAAAGGGAAGGCCCCAAGCCTCAGGGAAGGGCTGGAAGGACTGACACTGCTCAGAGCACTTGTGGAAACGGGGGTGGGAGGAGTGATCTCTGATAAGCTTATTAACATGCGTGCAGGTTCTTTGATTGTTTTAATGTTTTCTCTGTAATGCTTTCACCGTCAGAGTAAGTGTGCTTGCTTAGGAAAAGCTGTGTGGTAACTTAAAACCATGGCTAATCACACTGTTTAACGCCTCTGAGGAGAAGGCAAGGCAGGACTGCTCTGGCAGTCTGACTTTCTATAGAAATCCCTGTAGGAAGGGGACTGGCAGCCTGGAAAAACCCCAGTGAGAAGGCAGCGATACAGGTCTCTGCCTGAGAGAGGTGATGGCTCAGGAGCCTAAAAGCGGTGCCCTTGGTGGGAGGGGGAATACAGCATCCCTGAATTGTGAGAGCAGCAATCCTAGGGACGATTTTTATATTGCATCTATTTTTACATGTTAACATTGTATGTTATATACAAGAATAGCTTGATTTTCAGATTTCATGCTGTGTTTGCAATGCTGACATTTAATTTTATTTTAATAAAGTAGTATACAGAAGTCAGAAAATATATATGGAATCCCAATTTTAGTCACTTCTGATTATAACCATTCTCCACGAAAGACAGAAATGAAATGCTATATACTTAATACAGGAATCTTAACTTTTTAAAGTAATTATTTCATTTAAAAACTTTAATCTTTAGTATTTACTTTGCTAAACTGAATTAATTTTTTTAAAACTGGACAATTTCAGAAATAAGACTTAAAACTCTGATTTATAGTAACACATGGCATTGCACTGTTCCAGGTACCCATTACCACATAAGCATCCTTTACATAGTTCAGCTCAAGGTTAACACATCATGCCCCTCCAAAACAAGCAAGTCCACTTCCGTGAATGGATCAGAACCAGGAGGAGGGTGCATGTGTGCAAAGAGTAACAACTAGGAGGACAAACTGCAAGAGACTAATTGTTAAGGGGATTTCTACACCTATAGTTAGTAGAATGGCTGAACAAAGATCCACTGTTTTGCACTCCACTGTGAAAAGCGGCTAGAATGAGCCAAGCAGGGCCAGACAGACAGGCAGAATTACAGGGTCTCAATGCATGGATGAGATGATGGTGTAGAGAGGAGGGGTTTAGATTTAGTAGGAACTGGGGAAACTTTTGGGAAAGGGGGAGTCTATACAGGAAGGATGGGCTCCACCTAAACCAAAATGGAACCAGATTGCTGGTGCTTAAAATTAAAAAGGTTATAGAGCAGTTTTTAAACTAAGGGCTGTGGGAAAGCCGACAGCTGCAGAGGAGCACATGGTTTGGACATCCCTTAGGGGAGGATCTATAAATGGAGATTCCCTATGTCCTAATAAAGAGGAGAGGATGGATGATGATAAAATACACCTCTCTAACAACACTTTCAGTGTTTCATTTGGAAGGTTCTTTTTCATCTCCCATCAATTTTGGTAACTATCCCACAGGCTCTCTTATTCACTTGCATGACTGACTATCAACTTTGTACAAATAACTCTCAAACCTACCTCTTCACTCTCCATTCAAACCCACGTCCCCCCTGCCTGTCTTTTTGACATCTCCTCATGGTTGTCCAAGTCTTTACCCAAAACTGTGCTCCTTGTGTCCTGCCCCATCCCTTGATGATCTGTCACCATGGACAACATGATCATCTTCCCAGTCTCTCAGACCTGTAATCTGGGCATCATCTTTGAATAAGTTCAGTCTAGCTCTAGATCCATCATATTCAAGCAGCATCTAGAACACTGCTACTACCTGACCAAGACACCCTGAATTTCCATCACAAACACCATTCCAATCTCTGTTGCAAACCTGAGCATCTCTCTCCATTACACAGCAACCAGGTCTCACCTCCTCCAGGCCCTACCATGCCCACATAAACTCGGAGGGGGCTACAGATGGGAAGGTGGTGAGTCAGAAAAAGTGCATGAACCCACTGGAGGAGAAAAGGGAGAGGACAGCGGAGATCTAGGTTCAGATCTGGAGGGTAACACACTCCAGAGCATGGGGAAAGGTCTCTGCACAACTGTTTGCACCACGGGGACTTGTATTTTTTCCTCACTATTGTCTAATGTAAGCAATATGCACAGGAATCATTACTAGCCATTTCTTCTAGAGCAAAATCATTAGCAGCATCCAGAATTAGTAGACCAACTAAACCAACCGAGTTATTCTATACGAATTAGATTAACTAGGGGAAAAAAGGATGTTTTGTTATTTCTATTTTTGGACACTTGGGAGGACACTACAATGACGGAGGGCACGTAATTGCCTAGCGGTATCATGGGAGGGCAATGTTGTATTTAACTGGCAAAACTCCTCATTTAAATATTGACAGAATAATACAACTGATACTTTAAAGACAAAAGAGAGTACATTAAGTACTATACATTATTTCTTCATTCTTAGTTTGTATGTACCTGAAATGTTTCTTTATTGCCTACAGCATTGTTCACAAGGAACTAATGAACTACTGATTGAACAGTATACGATCCATTAATTAAATGCAAAGGAGACAAAAGACATAATTATATAGTAAGGCTGATAAAGAATAGAAAAATGATTAATCTATTTCTGGCCAAAATTAACTGGTCCAGAATGACTGCTAAAATTACTATTAATCATTGCTAATCCTCGATCAGTTACTGAATCATAATTGGCTCTTCACATGAATTTATTTATTTTTTTAGATCTGCTGTAAAATGCTCTTTCCTTCCTTAAATAATGCATTCAAATATGACAGTAAACCTCATTAATCATTATCTAATTAAAATCCTTTCCTATTTTGTTCACATTTTTCAGACATCCCCCAATACGAAGATTAAGGTTTCAAGTTCAAATAGAAAAAGATCTTAAATTTCACCTTGCCAAGCAAATTTCTTCCCATTCAAATCAATAGCAAAATCTTCAGGGTAGAAGTCAATTATACTTGATTCCTGCATTTGAGAAAAATCAGAAGACCATTAAAAACAATTAGGAAGTGGATTCACAAGTCTGCATAGAGCTGGATGAACCTTCTCTGTTCTTTGTCCTGCTTAAGACAAAACTGTTTAATATGGCTAATGAAAAAGGAATACACTGTATTATAAAATACCATCCAAGCTAGAAGACTGCAGGGGAACCCCACAAACCCAACAGAGAGTCAAGGATTGACTAAACAAGACAAGCAGGGTAGGATTTTGTGGGAGTTCAGGAGACTGGAGCTAGGCCTCCACTCCTGAAATAATTTGCAGGGTTCTTGGAAGCAGAGGAGATTTTGGTTTGGCTCTATGGAAATAGGGTCAGGAAAAGTCATTTAATATATTCAAACATTTGAAACAAAAAGAATCACGTTTCACAAAGCTGTATGACCAGACAAGTTAAACTGTTACTTTCCCCGGTCAGTATTATTCCTTTAAAACAAACCAGTAACAGAAAGAGAGGATTCTTACTGGATCAGTCATGAGCTTCCGCCATGTTGGTGGTAGAAAGTTACCACTAGCAGCGGGAAATACTCCCATGAGTTGTTCAAGTGGTCTGAACTGCCAAAACAAAAAAGGGAAAAATGTGAGTGACTGCCAATAACCTATTAAAAGACAGAATAATAAATGAATGTCTCTTACCGGTTTTGTACCCTTCTCAAAGTCTGAGGGCAGGTCTGCAATACCTTCAAAGTCAGAGGCAAATGGCGCATAATGGAAAGGATAGTACCACTTCCAGGAAGCACAACCCTAGTTTTGCAAGACAAGAGACTAATAAATGATACAGCTCAGAGGAGATAAATAGTCACATTTACTATTAGTGGCTATCTAACGATGACTAAACTTAACCCAGTGTGAGCACCAGTGTTATAGCCATGTGTCATGGATAAGGTTAAGATTCTGTCAAGGGTATTTTTAGTAAAAGTCAGGGACAGGTTGCAGCAATAAACAAAAATTCACGGAAGCCCGTGACCTGTCCCTGACTTTTACTAAAAATGCCGGGGTGGGGAAAACAGACAAAACAGAGCACTGCCAGAGGCTTGTAGCTGCTCCTGCCCTCCGCTGCTGCTCCGGCAGTCCGGGGACTGCTGTTCCGGTGGCACCAGGGCTTATCGCCAGCAGCTGCACCAGCCCTGCTGCTGTTCCTGTGGCAGGGGCTGACCGCTGCTGCTCCAGCCCCAAGTTTGCTGATCCAACCCCAGCCGCTGCTCCTACCCCAGAAGTCACAGAGGTCCTGGAAAGTCACTGAATCCATGACAGACTCGTATCCTTAGTCACAGAACTAGGAAAGTTACCTCCCAGGTTCACTGAGGAAAGAGTTGCTAGGTCTAAATATCTTTTGGAATTGCGCTACTCCACCAGAGTTCAGGTCAAGGCTGAACAGATGTGTCCCAAGAATTCAGTAGAAGGCTATGTGGTTAAATTCAATGGGTAGTAAAGGAAACCGTAGGGACTTCCTGAAGAACTTTTGAGACAAAGTCTTATGTCAACACATCCCTTTGTGCCTGTTACCAGAGATAGAACTGCTTCATCCACAAACACATCCAGAAAAGGTTCTCTGAACAGTATTCCAACAGCCACTCTTGCCAAAGTAGCGACCTTACTCATGAAAGTATGACTTTTCCTACATTACAGGCATACTCCCCCTCGCCTCACAATATACACAAGCACATACGTAGTTCTAGTCCTAGTTCTTAATCCTTGGTTGTGTATACTTTGTCTGCAGTTTGTGTGTTAAAACGAAGGCTACGTCTACACTACCCACCTGAATCGGCGGGTAGAAATCGATCTCTCGGGGATCGAATTATCGCGTCTCATCGGGATGCGACAATCAATCGCCGAATCGACACTTGTACTCCACCAGCGCAGGTGGGAGTAAGCGCCGTCGACGGGGGAGCCGCGGAGGTCGATTTGCCGCCATCCTCACAGCGGGGTAAGTCGGCTCGGATACGTTGAATTCAGCTACGCTATTTGCGTAGCTGAATTTGCGTATCTTAAATCGACACCCCCCTAGTAGTGAGGACGTAGCCGAACAGAGGTCACTTTACGGGAAGTAGTTACTATTGAGCGTAGTTTCTGCATGTTCCCCTGGAGCGATGTGCTTCTGGAACAACAGAGTTTCAGAACCTTCTAAAAAGCCATGCCACAAGCATTCCTTGCAGCACTGAATGTTTGGTAGCTGCGGTTATAGGAGGGGCATGCAGCCCCAACTGCCACAGTATCGAAGAGTGGAAATCTCAGGAAAAGGATAAGGCAGGAGAGAAGTATGAATGCGTGTAGGCAACTATCTTGAAGAACTACAGTTACAAGTAACCTCTTCTTGTATATGTAAGGTGGCTTCTACATATCCAATACCTTCCCCAAGATGGTAGGCTGAGGTGTTCTAGATAAATAGTGATTGCTAAACTGCCCTCTTACGGTATCCGTTTGAGAGGTCATGTCAAAAAAAGAGTGTTTGTAAAGGTGTGAACAGAACTCAGCGTTGCATCCTGCAAATATCAAGTTTGGAAACATTACTTAGGCAGAAGGATGCTGCCTTGGTATTAGTTAAATGAGCCATAAGAGACAGGTATTCAGACATTATATAAGTAGTAGCAGATTTCAATACATAACGTCTTTCTAAGTGGATAAAATTAAGTGGAAACGGTATTCCCTCAACACTGACCCCCTGTATATCTGGGGATCTGAGTGACTTCAAACACTCCCATTTGGTCCCATTTAAACAAAAAGTTTAAAATTCCATATAACCTTTCAGTGTGAAGTCATGTCTCCCCAGGATGCATGATATACTCTGGGAAGGAGCTAAAAGCATAATTGACAGCTTTGGAGAGGAAATTAGTATGTGGTCATTGGACAACTTTGTCAATCAAAGCTCACAACTCACTCTCCTCACAAGTGTAAATGTGATGAAGAATGCTCTCTTAAGGCAAAAGATGGAACAAAGATCCAACACTCAAGGACTCAAAAGGTGTCTCCATCAACCTGAACAACACTAACCTGAGATCCCATGTTGGGAAAGGATCTTTGACTGATGGAACAGAAGAGAGGTTATTTTCATGGCAACAAAGTTTGGCTTATTTTGAGAAAGAAAAGTTAAATTCTCTTAATATTGGGGTTTTGGGCCCAGAGAAGCCTGGAATGCCACACACCATGTCAAGTGTGTGAAGGCACAAACCACCTTTGCTGCAACTTCAAAACAGTGTTGCTTTTGTGTGCAACAGAAGTATTACATGTACCTCAAATTACATTTTTCCTTATCTTAAAGGCACTGGAACAAAGGGAGAGATTACAAGTGAATTCACTCAGTTGAGAAACACAGTAGTCCTATAGAAGAGTATAACAAGAGAAACTCAAACATCTAGGAATATGGTACAACATACAAAGGAAACGTGGCTCTAAAAAGTCTGTGTAGAGCTTCCCTTCCTCCCCCCAAATCTTGGGTTATTTTTCTTAGTAGTGCCACTTGAAGCAAAAGTCTACTATTTTAACTTCCAACTATGCCTAAGTACATGTTGGTGAGCGTGTTATTGGTATTTTGGGAACAAAACTGTACAGAGATTATAATTCTCAAATTCAATCACTCATAGGACTTTAGTAATACAAGTTTTAGAAATGGAGGTGGAGTCTGTAAAGACAGTGAATGTTATATGCTGGTCTACTAAACTGGGTTTTTTTTGTTTAAGGAAATAGGGTTAATTACATATTCTTCTGTCTTTCCCCATTATCTGTCAACAGCCAAAATACTGAGGTAAGTAATTATGGAAAGCAACTCTTGCACTTCTGATAGCCAGCTTTGAAAAAAAAAAACATCTTATTTGGAACCCCTCCTCAGCTCTACAGATTTACGTCCCTAATCTTGCAACCTCCACATGAGCATAAGTGACGTTAATGGGACTCCACATGCAAGTAAGCTTAAAGCACCAGAGCCCAAGTATGTATTTGCCACATAGGTAAGTAGGATCAAAAGCAGCTCACAGGCCCTCAATGTTCATATTGTTTAATGTCAGATATTTATGCTTTATATTAAGCATGGAGCCATGAAATTGACCAAAAAGACAGCCAACAGCCAATATAAGTAATGCAGTGTCTACACTGACACAGTTGCCTAACTACACTGACATAAGCCACCTCCCTGAGAGGCGTAGGGAGTTTTGTCAGTGTCGTAGGGCACTTACATGGGCGGGAGCAAGGCTGTATTGTGTGCACGGACATAATTAGGTCGACAAACTGCCTTACATCGACCTAACTGTGCAGTGTAGAGCAAGGCTCTATATCCTGTTTGGTTAAAGTAGTGGAATTTGTATGGGGACTCTTACCAGTTTAAAACTGGTTAGTTTGGTTTAAACTTGCACCAGCAAGTTGGTAGGTACCAGCCTAACTGATATAAAAAGTGTCCACACCCAGACAAGCTGCAGCCGTCTAAACGGGTGTAAAAATCACACCTTTAGTTGTGTCTGTACAATAGTGTGTAGACCAGGCCAATGGCACTTTGAACAATGGCCCTGGGGGAATTCTGCACCGAGACAAGTAAAATTGCAATTTTTTTTAATGTTACTTGTCAAAACACAACATAATCACACCAGTTTCAATTATTTTGGTAACTTATTTCAAATACCTGTCAGCAAGTACACCTAACAATACAGAGAACAAAATTTCCCCGCAGGAGTAGAGAGTTAAAGAAACCCCTATGACAATCCAGCTCCTGTTTTTCTGTTATGCTTTTGTTGGGTGCCTCAGTCTGGGTGTGTCACACGTGCCAGCGGGGCACATCTTGGGGGAGAAAACTGCTCCTCCAGTCTCAGACACCCACACCCTTACACCCAGCTGCAGCGCCCCCCCCCCCAGCCCAGACACCGACACCCCCTCTACCAGCCCCTTGCACTCCCACCCATCCAGAGCCTAGCCGTGGGGTGCTCCCCCCAGCCCAGACACCTGCACCTCCTACACCCAGGGCTCCAGAGAGAAGAGAAACAGCTGGGTCCTGGGCTTGTACGGAGTTTCCTGCACACCCCCTTCTTCCTTCAGGACATGCTGGGAACTGCAGCTACCAGAACCCTCCAGCTCCTCCCTCCCCCTTGGCAGCATCCTGTATTTGCAAGCTGGACAGCTGGGCTCTGCTGGGGCCAGTGGCCCCTAGTGGTGGCCAGCAGCTCTGCAGCACTCATTCTCCAGGGCGGGGAAGAAATGAAAATCTACATTGAGCAGTGGTGCAGAACTCCCCCAGGAGTAGAACATGAAAACTGCTCCAAAAGAATTAACTTAGGAGTCCTTACCTCCTTAGATACAGCAAACTTAGTTTTATAACCCTTAGCTAGGTGTAAATACTTCAGTCACCTCTTAAATCTTCTCTCAAGACTATCTAATTTCAGTTTTGTCACTATCTCCTCCTATAAATCTCTTCATTCCATTGATCATTCACATTGCCCTTTGCCTGGGCTGCACAATCACAGCAATACTGAACGCCACACTGGCAGTAGGCCAGCCATTCACACCTAATTTGCATATTCGTTAAAAAAAAAGTAAAGAGGAAAGAAATGGACATTAAGAGAGTTCTAAGAATCCACACTGCTATACTAAACAGAGAGGCAGTTGGCTTGGAGCAGGGCTTAGCACAGAGATCTGCACAATTAAAGGCAGTCCTGAGAGAAGTGTTTTGGACTCAGGTGAAAGAATCCCCCTCTTCAAGAAGGGCCCCACAAGCGAGGGTGGAGCTCCACTCCCCACTCAGTTCTCCAGCAAATCAGCCACACAGCTTCACACACAAAAAATAGACAGCGTGTCCTCAGCAGCTGCAACTCAGGCCTGGACTACACTACAGAGGTAGGTCCACATAAGCTGCCTTGTGCAGACCTAGTTGTGCAAGTGTCTACACTTGTGGTCTCCCACTGATGTAAGCTCTCCATTACACTGACATACTGACCCCACCTTCCCGAGTGGCACTGAGCCACGATCCATGTGCTGAGGTTGATGCAGTGTGAAGGCAGACACTACTTTACCTGTGTCAACTCTAACAGTCCTCCAGCAGCTAGCTGTCCCACAGTGTCCAACACTGACCACTCTGGTCACAATTGTGAACTCCTCTACCCAGTGGTCACAGACACCAGCAGCCCCCTGCTCTTCCTTCCTCCCCCTTTAACACCCTAGGAATTTTCCCGATTGTCCAGCTTGGCGAGCACACCTAGCAGCTCTCCACTGTTATGTGCAACTGCCCAGCTGATCCTGCCGGCTACATGCTCCAGGTGTGCACTGGCCCGGAGCAGGCCCAGGAGATCCAATATGTCCTGTCTGTGGGGAGAAGAGACTGTGGAAGCACAGCTACTGGCCAGCCATAGAAACAGTGACATTTACAAGCAGATTGTACAGGGGATCCAGGAGAAGGGGTATGACAAGGATCAGCAGCGCTGCATGGAAGTGAAGGAACTGTGGCAGGCATATCAGAAGGCACCAGATGATCCGATGCCAAGCTGCAGACTGGCTGCTTTTACGAAGAGCTACATGCAATACCACCCTGCACACCACTGCCAATAGCTATGAAGAGCCTAACTCATGGGCCACTGGTGTGAACAGCGAGGAAGAGGATGGGGACAGGACAGAGCTCTTAATTTTTCATTCGATTACTCGTACTAGAAAAGAGAGCAGTACAACAAAGAGGTAGTGTTATCTGCTTTTCATTCCCCTGTAGAGCTAGGAAAGGGGACCATGCGGAGCAGTTTATGTATACATGGATGTCCCTTGAATCCTCCTGAGAGATCGCAATGAAAAACTTGCACGGAGGTGCCTGGTAATCCTCTCCCAAAAGATTTCTAGGGATGGCAGCCTTATTTCTTCCTCCACAGTAAGCCACTTTCCCATGCCACTCAGCAATTACTTTGTCAGGCACTACTACAGTACACAGGGTAGCAGCATATAGGCCATGGCATATAGGATATAAGATACCAGCAGCCGCTGTGCTCTCTTTGCCTGTGTTACCCTCAGGAGTCAGATACCAGCGAAAATCCCCACTGCCTGTGGAAGGTGGTGCCAGCATTCAGTGCCATTGTCGGATACTCAGTTTCATGCAACCTAGCAATTCCCTCCTCATTTCCTCTCACCCCGGCAGACCATACTGACCATGGCTGGAGCTGTGAATTACACCGTACACAAGCACTCTAAAGAAGTGGTATCAATAATCATGTCTTGTTATAAGGAGGAGAAAGAAGAGGACTCGGGATGACATGTTCAGCGAGATCCTGCAAGTGCTGCATTGGACCATGAACAGGGTCAGGAGGACTAAAATGGCAGACCACATGGAGAAGGAAAGAGCGGACAGGAGAAAGGTGCAAGAAAAGAAGAGGGAGAGGCACCAGGACATAACGGGGGGAGGGATAGCTCAGTGGTTTGAGCATTGGCCTGCTAAACCCAGGGTTGTGAGTTCAATCCTTGAGGGGGCCACTTAGGGATCTGGGGCAAAATCAGTACTTGGTCCTGCTAGTGAAGGCAGGGGGCTGGACTCGATGACCTTTCAAGGTCCCTTCCAGTTCTAGGAGATAGGATATCTCCATTAATTTATTTTTTTTCAGCCGCCAACACAGACGCTGCAGATTCTTATGGACCTACAGCTTCAACAGTCATGGGCTTTCTTCCCTTTGTAGTCCATGGAGCATTCCAATGTAGCACCCCACAAATTCCACACCAGCCCAAACATTCCATGTGGCATCAGGGGGCCACATCACTCCACATCAGAGGACATTAAGGTCAGCCACAGCTTCACATACTGACCTGAGTGTGCCACAGTTGACATGTGTAGCTAAAATGGAAATGAATGTTCCTTCCCCTTCTTTAAAGTCATAATAAGTTGATGGAACAGAACTTAATGTATTTGCTTTTAACTTGCACAGAATTTTTTAAAGAGTTTTCATTACTCAATAACACTAGTGTTTGGAAAATAATTCATCTTTATGAGTTCCCAACTGGTGCTGCAGAATGCCTGCCAGCAGTGACAGCACCCACTTGTTATTGTAGACTGTGACAACTCATAGGATCAGTGACAAGCAGCATAATTATCATAGATGTACACCAAGCACCACACAACTAAAGGCCTCCAAACTGCAAGGCCAGGTAGAGCACAGTACACCACAACGCATTACTGTAGCTTGCTCTTTAAAAGTGTTCTTTCAAAGCCTGCCTGAGCCATATAGCTCCTAGTTGAGCTCTTCTGATAGCCTTTGTGTCTCACTGTTCAAACTCAGCACCACCTCTGCTCTCCACCCCGGCGGGAGCTTTTTCCCCTTTGCTTCACAGATATTATATAGGTCACAACTATGCGGTTATAACCACTGGGATACTGTTTCCTCACAAGATTGGATCTCAGTGAGAACAATGCTGGCACCCCTTCAGCCTACCGAAAGCACATTCAACAGTCATTCTGCACCTGCTGAGCCAGTAGTTGAATCTCTCCTTGGCGCTGTCAAGGAGGCCAGTGTACAGCTTCATAAGCCAGGGGAACAAAGAGTAGGATAGTTCCCCCCGGAAACTACTGGCATTCCAACATCGCCATTTGTAATCTGCCAGTCAGGAATAAAAGTCCTTGCTTGTCGCTTTCTGAACAGTCCTGTGCTCTTAAAGATGTGAGCATCATGCACCTTCCATCATGCACTCTGATGTCTGAAGAGTCCCCAGCGATCCACCAACATAGAAGTGACAAGGTGGTCTGGTGCCAAAAATAGGGATGTGCGTGCCATCTATCGCTCTACTGCAGTTTGGGAACCCCACTGCTGTAAATCCATCCATTATGTTCTGAACATTGCCAAGAGTCACAGTCCTGTGCAGCAGGAGATGATTAATGCCCCTGCACACTTGCATGCCCACAGCCTCCAGGGTGGATTTTCCAAATACAAAATGAGTTCCCACTGACCAGCTGCAATCCAGTATCAAGTTTCCACAGGGCAATCGCCACTTGCTTCTCCTCTGTCAGTGCAACTCCCATTTTGGTGTCCCGGCACTGGAGGACTGGGGTAAGCTCAGCGCAGTGATCCAGGAATGTGGCCTTGCCCATCCCAAAGTTCTGCAGCCACTGCTCATCATCCCAAGCCTGCATTACAGTGCTATCCCACCAGTCAGTGCTAGTTTCTCAGGCCCAGAAGCAGCACTCCATGACCACCACCAACCGCCTTGAATTGGTTCTTGCTACGTCCCACAGCAATCTGCCCACTAGGAAGTTGTCATGTTCCCCGTGGCTCTTCTTGAGGATCTGCAAATACTAAGGAATGAGAGTCCTGTGCTTGTAACGCTCATGACAATAATGTAGAGCTGCTCAGGCTCCATGCTTCTGTCAGATGGTAGACAGTGACAAATCCCATGGGATTTTCAAAATAGGAGCTAAAATTATGGGATACTGTGGAGTGGAGAAAGCTGCAAGTTGGGAACTTGACTCCAGAGTCCCAGTCACCCCTGCACAACTTGTTTCTGCCCCACATACATTGCCAAAACTTCTCAAAAAAGACACTTCGCTGGACGGTTGCGAGTTGCACACTGGGATATGTACCCATGGTGCTCCACACTGTGCATCAAAACAAATACTCCTGGTGAATACACACAGCTCTGATGCAAGGAGCCACGTGTCCATGTGCAGAAGCAATATACTAACTGCATCCAATGAGGGTAATGCCACAGCACCGTGGATTGTGGTCATGCAATAAAGGCAGACCACACACACACACACACACACAAAAAGTCCACTCGATTCCTTGCAGAAACTAGGTCCCCTGCTGCAAGTCTACATTTTCTTTGCTGGCTGGTATTAAGCAATGCTAATGAGAGCTCTTATGCATTTAAGGGCATGTCTACATAGGGACACTTAGGAATGTTAAACCAAATTAACTTCAGGTGTGAATCTGAAGCACATTAAACCCCCGGTGCAGATGCTCTCAAATGCTGCAGAGGAAAAAAGTATGCACAGAAAAAGACAGGTACTACTACTGAGCTACATTTCCAATATCCAGTTTTATAGAAGTTGGTCAGACGTTACTGAATCTGAATCTATAAGGCAAGTGAGAATTTTGATTTCTTCAGAAATAGAAAGCCGCTCTTCACAAACACAACTATTTCCAAAAAGGACTTGCACACACAGCAGCTGCCTTCTGTAATTATGGATAGCTGTTTTACAACAGGTATTTCTGGAAATCAAGTAAGTTTCCTACTTTAAACTTTGATCAGAGCATTGTATATCACTCTACTTTGCCTGTACATATGCCTTTGCTTCTTTAGGTATAAAACTCAAAATGAGATTGCAGTCAACCTGAACAATAGTCACATTGAACAGTTTGGAGCAGTTAAACCTTGACATTTCTTGATCATTTCAGCACACAGAATCTTACTTTTGAACAGGTCTTAACAAGCTGGGTATAGAAGAGATTACTTCAGTGAGGCTGTTGATAATCAAAGGAAGACTCAGAGTGAAATCTGCAGATTCGCAGAGTGAAATCCTATGGAAAGTGATAAAACTTACAGAATGGAAGTGGTCTCACAAATTCCTGAAGAAGGTGGTACGCCTTGCAGAGTTAGCTGCAGAAAAAGTCATTCTGACTGCTTGGCTAGCTGCTGAATCTTAAAACTGTTCAGTCCTTCTAGCAAGCACAGGTTCTCTTTCCTACTGCTCCATTCACTTGTCAGTATGCTGCTGCTTCAGACACAGGACACATGCTGAGACACTAGGTTGCATGCCACAGTCCTAATCGGTTTAAAAGCAACTAACTTCAGCTTCATGGTCTTCCATAGGTCTAGTGAGACCATCTCTGATTTGATGGGATTTTAAACAGGGAAGAAGGACAAGAGCATGTTAAGTGAACGAGACTTGATCTGCTGGGTTGGTTACTCTGTTCACTTTTCAGAATGGCTTTGCCCTCATGAATTTGCAAATTATGTCATGGAAACAGTGGTACTACTTTTGACTTCCTTTACAATTGAGGCAAATGGACACAGGAAGTTTTTGTATTGCTGTCCGTTAGATGGTTTTACACCACCATTTTTTCTAGGCTTCTGCTTTTATTCTTCCTCTGATGCAGTTTATCGGTAAGCCAGTGAATTTCATGACATTTAAACTATTGTCACCCTGAGCATTATTTCTTCTTCAAGTGTAAAGTGATCCTTTTCATATCCTAAAGGAGGGCTCTTTGCCTGAGACTATTCTCATATCACAAGAACTAGGGGTCACCAAATGAAATTAATAGGCAGCAGGTTTAAAACAAACAAAAGGAAGTCTTTTTTCCACACACCACACAGTCAACCTGTGGAACTCCTTGCCAGAGGATGTTGTGAAGGCCAAGACTAACAGAGTTAAAAAACAAAAACAAAAAAACACTAGATAAGTTCATGGAGGATAGGTCCATCAATGGCTATTAGCTAGGATGGGCAGGGATGCTGTCCCTAGCCTCTGTTTGCTAGAAGCTGGGAATGGGGGACATCACTTGATAATTACCTGTTCTGTTCATTCGCTCATGGGCACTTGGCATTGGCCACTGTCAGAAGACAGGACACTGGGCTAGATGGAACTTTCATAAGAACGGCCCTACTGGGTCAGACCAAAGACAAATTCATCTACTCAGCTTAAGTTTCTAGAAGCTATGCTTTAAAAATAAACCAGATAGAGTTAACAATTAGCCTACTCACAAGTCCACTGCAGATAAAAAAAAAAGATTGTGGTTATTAAAATGAGCAATGTTTGTTTGCACAAGAAATAGCATCTTTATGGGAATAGGAATTTCTGGCCTACAACTCGCAAACATGTTTTCTAACCTTCATACTTAGCTGTCATGCAATCTCAAAATTTAAAGAATGGCAAGCACCCTGCCTCGTTACCTACATAAAAGGGAAAATGCTACACCAGATGCCAGGCCTTTTCAAGATTCCCTGAAACCTAAAACACTGTTCACTCTATCCTCCACCTCTAAATGGAGTATTTCATTTTAAAATACAAATTAAAATCAGTGACCTAGCAGACTGATCTAATTAGCAAGAAAAACTGGTAATAAATTTTGTATTTAGTTAATATAACCCCACTTACATATCATGTTTTCATATTGAAATAGCACTAACAAAAATTAAACAGGGAACACACCCTAAAAACAAAAAATCACCACTGCATACTATTTTTGCTACTTGATATTATTTAAACTATCTATTCCCAGTTCATACAAACTTCAGCTTGTTTTGTTCTCAGAGCACGAAACTAGTTATTAACCATCATTGCTACAATCCCCAATATGTCTAACTAATCTCTTGCCAATCTGACATCTCAATTATCAAAAGATTTAAATCAGATATAGATTCCTTCAATTATAATGCACTTCATGTAACATCACTACAATCCACAGAGAAGACTGACAATTCTGTACCTTTCAAATTCTTACAAGCATTTTGCATTCTTTCCCCTTTGTTCACTCGTTTGGTCATTTGCAATTAGTTTTGTTAATTATTATCTTCTTCAATTCAAAGAAAAAGCTTGGTAGCTTCAAATATTTACAGTGCAAGACATTTAAATGAGTATTTACTCAAACAGATTTTACACCCTTAGAAACAATCCTCTGTTGTTCAACTACCGCTAGTAAGAAAATATTAAAATGACTTATTGATGTTGTGATTAAGCATTAATTTTCTGTAATATTTTGTGAATCCTACATGTGCCTCAGTTCCCTATGTATTTTGCATGGCTTGCCAGTGGGGAAAAAGGATTAAGTTTGCCCTTAGCACAGGCTAACTAGACATAGGGGGGGGGTGTTTCCTGGCTGTGAGAGCCTGAATGGGTCATTAAAAAGGACTGGCCAAGGCAAACCCCATATCAACAAAAAACCCGAGAAGACAGTGGAAAACCCAATCATCAGGACACTGACATACCAAAGGACCCAGGGGAGATGGATTTCCCTGCCTCTCAGCAAGGAAGCTGAGCAAAGACCTCAGCTCAAGAATAAAAGGACTGGAAGGTATGATGGACAAGGGTTGGCTTATGGAGGAAGCTGGGGGGCCCTTGCATCTGGGAACTGACTAAGAATATCCGACAGAGCCTGAAAATGGAGTTTCATTTCAGCTTGGCTGGGGCTCTGGGTTAACCAGAATGGACTATGCTTTAGCCATCATTTCTCCATGCTACCCTAAGGACTTCCTATGCTGTGTCCAGTTGACTAATAAACCCTGCTGTTTTGAAAAGCTGTTAAGAGTGTCATTGTAAATACTAGGTAGAGGCGCATTAATCCCTGAAGAGAATACACGTCTCTACCTGGAGGTTTCCCTCAGCTGGACTGACTGAACAGAGCTCAGTGTGAAGAAGGGCTGCAGCCCAGAGATTCAGTCTCAGGAGGCGGTGAGGCCTACCCTGAAGGAAGAGCGAGACCCCTTGGGGGAGTCTGGCTCATGGAAGGGGTTCCTCCAAGGTACTGTTCCAAAGCTGGGGGCGCAGCACCAATCCTATGGATCCGTGACAGATTACAGCCACTATCTACTGAAAGACAGATGGGCTGCAGACATGGAAGAAAATTAAATTTCATAGAATAAAAATTTAAGTACCTGATAATAGTATCGGAGAACCCAGCAAAGCCCTTCAACATAAGACTGTACAACTTTACGACGGAATTTCTCATCAGACACATCAACATCAAATTTGTTCTTATAGTAGCGCTGTTTCCAACCAGATTCCCATAACCTACACAAGAAGCACAATTAGATTTTAGTCTATAATTGTTTTCATATTACATATTTAAGTGTCACATTTTGCAATGAAAGCTAAGGCAAATGTTGTATTAACATGAGGGTAATGGTATGACGAGTATCTCATCTCAAGAGCTACATCAATTTAAAGTCACTTACACCCTAAATTACCATTTGATGTTTGACAATGTCTTCTACTAATTTAAACCTGGGCTTGGGGAGGGTGGGCAGGGAACTGACAGAGACCCAAGAGCCAGAGGAGTAAACACACTGGCCAGAGACTGAGATGAAAGTTATGATTGGGGAAGCCAAACTTGAAAATTTAGGAGTAACACCCTGAGAAGTAGTTTAGTCCTTATTCTCTGCTGCCTCGACAGCATTGTGATTTCTACAAAAGGTGCTGTCCCTGAACCCAGCTTGAATAGGTAAAGATTGTTTTAAAAAAATAAAAAAAAATTGAAATACATTTTTATTTTTAAAAGTAAATAAACCTGTTTAAAATTTGAAGCTATCACAACCTATGTTAAGACCTAAACTTACTATAATCTATTAAAAGCATTTAAACAAAGATATGCTGCATCAGAGAGCTCTCCTCAAGTTCTAAGGACTTAAAAAGGGAGCTCCTTTTCCAATTGTATACAGAATCAGGGGAAAACCATCTAACTTCTGAGGTCAACTCAAACTCATGTACTGCATTATCTATCTATACCAGTGGTCCCCTTGCAACCCAATCAACACACAGCAGCCGCCCATGTGACATTCTCGGGACCATACAGATAGTATACATATTGTGTGGATGCAGCCCACATAACACAGAGCTGCATATGCAGCCCACAATGGTAAATAGGTTGAGAACCATTGATCTATACTATTTTCAGTCTTTACAATGGAGGAAGCACTGCTATTTTTCCAAATGCAAGTACTTCCAGTTTGTTGTGCAGAAAAGCTTTTGCTTTAATTACTTTTGGTTTCAGTTTAACTAGCAGTTTGTATTTTCATTTGGACTAGTTCAAAGTTGAAAAACCAGTTGGCAGCTGATAAAGCAAGCAAGCTTGTTTCCCTCTTCCGGGCTATGAATAAAAACCAGGTGAGAGGATGAGATTTACTAATTCTAAAAACCTGAAGGACACGGGGGCAATTTTCAAAGGTATTTAGACATCTAAATATGTAGATGTGTGCTACTGAAAAACCAGCTAGGAGCCTAATTTGCACTGATTTAAATGAGAATTAAACATATATGCTTCTTAGGAACTTTTGAAAAACCTAGTAGGCACCTATCTGCATCTTTAGATACCTAAATATCTTTGAAAGTCTGGCCCACAGTGTGTTCACTAACTATAGTTAATACTTCATTTATTAAATCAGTTTTAAATGCAAAACATGTTTTGATAAACCTTCTTTGTTTCTTTATGTATCCAGCATATTTAAAGATATTGTTTTAGTTAACTAAAACAATCCTAAAATGTTAATTTTTTTGCATTTTTAATTGAATTCTGATTTCCATCCAAATGTGGCTTGCACAAATTACAAGTAAAATGACAGTCTAGTAGATAAGAAATGGATGGTTCAAATTTTTCTAACATAATAAAAATGTAAAAATTAAGAACATGAATAAATGTATGATGAGCTATGTATTTGCTTAAATAAATATGTATAGACAGTGCATCCTGGTTAGCAAAAAGCAAACCAATTTAGTGTAATGGCTATATTTGGTCAATATAACTATTAAAACATGTTTATTTGCACCAAATGAGAATAAACCTGTCTTTAGGAAAATTAATAAGTATAAATGCAAAAATATCACAAATTAAATCAAGGTTTCCTGCTTGCTGATTTATACTTCAGTGTGAACACACAGGAAAGAAAAGAAAGAATAGTTTGGCGTAAGATCAAAGGACATTGATCAAATATGGAATGCAGGATGCAGTGATGAATGTGTTACCCAAACTTTGCACCCTACTAAGATTTTAATATGCTACACTTAAATAAACTTTTCTTCTTCTCTATACCTAGGTCTCCTCCCCCCCCCCCCCCAAAAAAACCCCCCCCACCCAATTGGTACATTTCTTATGAAGCTATTCTAAATAGGGAATGGAGTGACAGTGGACTTCTCTAGCCTTTCACCTTTTGAGACCTTGGCTCAAACCGTATTTGAGTTATGAGTGAGTTGGCTAAACTTGCTTTCACCTTATTCCTACCCCTTCATTTATTTAATCAAAGGGCATCTTGCTCATAGCTAACACACATACCCAGTATAAAATCAATATTAAAAAAAAAAGAAAGAAAGACGTATTTCGGTAATCCATATAAATAAAGCTACACACCTAGTATAACTGAACTCTATGGGTTAAATAGCTCAAAAATTCAATTGCAAAACAGTGGCATTCAGCTCACATAATCAAAGCTAAACACTGAATGTCTAGCCAATTTAGCGCTTGGTCTCAAAGGGAGTAGTGGCTTGGAGGACAAAAACCTGTATGCATACTAATCTAGATACTTAGATTTAACAGCTATAGCTTACACATCTCACTGGAATTTACTGAATATTCTAACCCTCCACATTAATTACTCATGGATAAAAAGATCATAGGAAAGCATCTGAAGGCACTGCTGCTCTAAGCTAAATGGCATTAATTAGGCTGCATCTACTTCAGCAATTTGCTAACAAAGTGCTACAAAAAATGGCTTCACCTGATATTATCCTCTGGCTCAGGTTCACTGTCACTGTCTTCTGCTTTGCGCTTAATTCCTCCTGCTGGGGACGGGGTGCCATCAGAAGTGAAACTAGTATTAGGAGATGATGAAGGAGTCTAGAGATATAATCAAATATAAACACAGGAAAAAAGGGTTTTATTATGCATTTCATATTCAAATTCAAATTAATGGTTTTGTGTGAAGAATTAAGAAAATTTGTTATTTTTACTTAAAACAAACAAAAAAAACTACATGCTACACAATCCTAAAATATTAGGAAGTCCACTAGCATAAAATAGGGCTTTATAATAGGAATCAAACATTGGAATGTAAAAACAAAAACCAATAACGAAACATGAAATTCTATGACAAAGCACAAAACATTTGGTATAGTCCAGTCTAACAGTAGGAATAAAAAAACAATTGGATACAAGGTTTATTTTATGACTGCAGCAAAACAGGTCACATGTGCAGACTATAATATAAAGATGACTTAGAATTCAGAACTGACAGCCAAATTTAGAATATTTCTGCAAATTGCAAGTGAGCCTCTATTCAAATAGAAAGTATCTTAACATGGAAGAAAGCAGAGTTTTAGGAAGTCTCTCTCATTTCTGCAGATCACAGTTAGAAGATATTTAAGATAAATAAAACGTAAACACAGAAGATTGTGACAAACTGACAAGAGCTAGGAAGTTAAAATTCTGATGAAAGCCTCAAACAATTTTTATGCATCTTTTGCTTTAAAATACAAAATTTCAGGATTAAAGCGAGTAGTAAATTAAAATGGCAAAATTTTATTTACCCACGCTTACCAGACAAAAAATACTTATTAGCAATAGAGAAATTTGTATTGAAATGTACATTTACTGTTTGGATGGGCAAATAGAGCCAAAGGGGAATCTTTACTATACATTGCATACGAGTGACTTTTCTATAGTCAAGTCTGGTTAAAAATGTTTCCATAACAACCACCTCTAGTTTTCAGTCACTCAACTTTCCAAAAGTTTGCCCGTAGGCAGGTATGGGAAATTTTTTAACTAAATAGATAAATTTTTTAGAAAGTATAAA
Organism: Emys orbicularis; assembly: GCF_028017835.1. Lineage (NCBI taxonomy): Eukaryota > Metazoa > Chordata > Testudines > Emydidae > Emys > Emys orbicularis. The sequence goes on along the minus strand of NC_088685.1, from coordinate 212,344,937 downwards.
TAATTAGCAGTTCAGTCTTTATTTTTATATATTGGGGGCAGCAGGGAAGATATTCCCCTGCATTATAGAAAATTGATTTTTGAACAGCACTATAGCTGAAATAAGAACAGGAGTACTTGTGGCACCTTAGAGACTAACAAATTTATTTGAGCATAAGCTTTCGTGGGCTACATCCCACTTCTTCGGATGCATAGAATGGAAAGTTAAAACCTGGCCATTGTGAAGCTAGCCTTTGCAAAAACTGGTTGGAACTTGGCTAAGTTACAAGGCACTAGGCAGGGGAGAACAATTTGCACATACACAGTAGGTATTTCTTACCACCAGTGCTCAAAAGGGAGACTCTGTACATAATGTAGAGCTGCCTGACTTAGGTGCATATTAAGTGTGGACATCTTCTAAGGTCCACTGAATGAAGCAGAGCTAAACAGCTTATGTATGTGCAAAGAGTCATTCAGTACGTAACACTAACAACCAATACTAAAAAATACAGTTGGATGAGTATTTTTTAATACACTCTACTGCAGTGGTCCTCAAACTTCTGTACTGGTGACCCCTTTCAGATAGCAAGCCTCTGAGTGCGACCCCCCCCTATAAATTAAAAACACTTTTTAACATATTTAACATGATTATAAATGCTGGAGGCAAAGCAGGGTTTGGAGTGGAGGCTGACAGCTCATGACCCCCCATGTAATAACCTCGCAACTGCCTGAGGGGTCCTCACCCCCAGTTTGAGAACCCCTGCTCTACTGCACTAAGATTGAAAATAAGTTGAAAGGTACACCATTTGATATTTAAATTGCCATTTTCCCTACAACTTCACAGGTGTATTCACTCAGAGCACAAGGGAAAAGAAACTAAAATACTCCCCACTGGAGAACATCCCACTCTAAACCAAATAATCCTACAAAAAGGACAGTCTACAGAATTGTTCCAAGAGACAATAACTACCAATTTTTCAGCCAGCCTGAATGCTATCTCCATCTGTTGGAGACAAGAAAAGAACCGAGCACATTCAGCTGTGACAGACATTTCTCAGGGGTGGGATTGTAAGAGGTTTCTGTTTTCCTGCCTGCACTGGAGTGGAAGTTGGATGTTATACCCATTCCTGGGCTAGAATAGAGACTACATGGACCAGCACAGTGTGATTATTTTTTTGGCAATCACTAAAGGATACAGAAAATTAAAGCTAACATGACTAGCTCTGGCATCAGCCAGCATCATACAAAATATGAGCATAGTGTAAGAACCTATACAGAATAGATTATACATTGACCCAAATTTAATGTACGCCAATGAAAAATATTTTCATTTAAAAATAGAAAAAAACACCCTACTACTATGTAAAACTGGGGTTTCACTGGTCTTGGGAGATAGCTGGGTTTGTGGGTTTTTTTTAAATCTCATATTTCTAACCTGGGGTGGGTTTGAACTCAGTACCCGTGTGCTGCTCAGGTTCAGTGGCCAGAACATTTCCTTAGAGTTACAGAGGTCCTGTTTGAGCTCAGGTGCCTTGCAACATTCTTGAACTCTCACTGCACATGCGCGGTGTAATCCATGAGGCACATGAACCTTCAAATGCTGGAGAAGCATACTTTTTCCTAAGAGCATTATAATTTGATTTCTCCAGAAGGCAAATGAGTGGCATGTATTTTTTTGGTACTAACCCTCGAGCACTGGAGACCATGATGCAATGATCTGAGCCCTGGTTTGATCACTATCTGTGATCTAAATATATGGCCAGAATAGGCCAGTTTTTAAGACACAGAGATCAAGCCAGGGCTCAGATCATTGCACCAGTGTCTCAAATTCTTGAGGGTTACCCCAAAAGAGTGCAGGGCACCCACCAGCCCTTGGGGAGCCGGGGGGAAATCAAGTTTAAATGTTATTTGAAAAAGAATCTGCTTCTCCAGTTAGGTAGGCTAAGGCTCATCTACCTACTTCACAAGTGTAATGGATCACAGGGCTGTCTCTCACACATCCCTTGTTCAAACAGCCCCAAATCTGTATCACAAACCATTCCTGCCCTACAACCCATTCCATTTATCCCACTGCCCTAGATGCAACCCCAAGCCCCTCTCACTCAGATTCATCCCCACCTCCTCTACTGCCAGCAAGCAGTCACCTGTCCAACACACACAACCCTGACAGATTTTAGCAATATGCCTTTCAACCTTTTTCAAATTCCTGCCCAAGGTAGGACTCAGAATGACACTAGGTGGGATGGGTCAGGTTCAAAAGGACCACTGCTTATCACCTTCAGCTATCCAGCTAGGGTGAAACTTTGAAGGCTAAAAATCCTGTTAACCCCTGTCTGCACATGCTCACAGTCATCCATCAGGCTCCTGAACACGCATGTGAGGCTTAGCACACAACTGTATTAGAGATCACCCTCAAGCATTTGAGACCCTAGTGCAATGACCTGAGCTCTGGTTTGATCGCTATCTGTGGGGGAAGGGGGAGGGGAGGAGAGAGGGGGAGAGTTGCTAGAAATTGTCAGCTTTAAGAAGAGCTGTTTTCCAGGGGCTCAGGAATCCCTTGGCCAAAGGGCCCCAAATTTGGGCCACTGACATACCCTGTGCCTCTAAGAGATGCAACAAATCTCCTGGCAATCTGATTAACCAAACAGATTTTAAAGCACTTAGACTGACTGTTCTATAACCTCAAAAACAACTGAAAGAAACTGTTGTGAACATATTCCACCAACACTATATTTCTAATTAGAGATTGAAAAGCCCTACTGAGCTGGTATTCAACAGGTCACATATGATGACAGAAGTAAAAATGAAAAGATTAGCAAAATGAATAATTTTTAAAAAATATTAACCCCAATTCAGTTGCTTAGTTTGATTTTATTTTTCCTACATTTCTACACAGGGCAAGTTCTGAAATCCCATGCTCACAACAGCCTCAACTCCATAATCTTGCGTAAGGATTCAAGTTTGCTTAAAAGTGCTTATTTTTGATTAGAAGGGCATTCTTTGCATTATATTTACCTTTTCAGAAATATTTAATCAATTATATTTGAAATATGAAAATGAACAAAACTTGACTTAAGTAGCCTTGGAAAACTGATTAAAAACTTGACTAGTTAAGTTGTTCTTCAAGAAAAAGTGAAAATGGAGTAATTAAGTGCTTAGAAGTAACATTAGTATATTCATTACTTTTTTCCTTCTTACAATTATAACTAAAATCTAAACATTCACTCACCGAGTTCTGTTTGTCTTGCATTCTCATTTCATAGGCTGTCTGCCTGGGGTTACTGATTGCCTGAGGACTAGATCTATTTCCTCTTCCCAAAGCTTGAGGGGAAAACTGGCCACCAGGAATAAAAGAAGGCTGATCCCTCTACAAAAGCAAGTGAATATACACACAGTGATATAAATCTAATATTGGAGATTACAAGAACTTAGAACAAGTATGTTTAAACAAGATCTTATATATGTAAAATATACCCTTGGATAAGATGGCCCTTACAATTTCAGACCTTCCTATTTTCAAGGGTTTTATTAAACGCTCTCTCAAAAAGTTATATTTTTGTACTGAAGTTCCAGAGACGACAGAAGAAACTATGATTTTTTTTAACTGAAGAAACTCCATCTAGCTATTAGAGTGTGAAAAATAGAATTTACATTTCAAGAAAGATGATAAATCATTTTCTTGCACTCTGATAGCAATACTTAGCTGATCCTTGTTTTAAAGCTTAGACCTGACATGCACATAACACTCAATGAAAAGGGGCTCTATAAAGTTTGAAAAACGTTGGTTAAATGAAGTGACAATGATCCTATGACACACCTCCACTGTATATCTAGAGTCCTTGTGCCTCAAGGAAATACAAAGAGACATCAAGCTCTGGGAAATGGCTGGGGACATCTGACATATTAGAAGCACTGGACAGAGACACTGTCTTGAATGTACTGAGGCCCTGCTGGGTTTTTTGGATCATTAGATCACATTGTAAAGAAGCTACATTGTAAAGAAGCTACACATTGTGAATGAGCTATCAAGTAACATGTTTATTATACAAAGCCTAAATTCAAATGAACATGCAAGAATCTATTCTAAAAAATTAGGAAGGACATTTAGTACAAAAAACGTAAATTAAAGGCAATTTTAAGGGTTTAACATGCACAAGTACACGTTAAGGCTGTCACAACAACACTTTGCCGTTGAGAATAAGTGGTATTTTGTATTACTGTGAATAAATCTGCACATATATTTTAGTCACAATGTAACCAAGTTACACTTGCAGAGGAAACCTTGTTGTGGAATTCTGACTTGCCTGTTTCAAGGTTAAAGCTTGATTTAGCATTAACTGTTTAATTTTCTGTAGTCAGTTTACTAAACTCTTAATCAGGCTCTCAATTAAGAGGCATATCTTGTGTCCTCTCTGCTGATTGCTGACACACTAACCCAATGGCACAATCCCTCTGAGCAACTGGTACTGTAAAGTATTTGATACTGTAGTCACATTATGCAGATGTACTTATATTCCAAAGTCCCCAATTTATTGTTATCCTTGAGCAACTTAATCGTTTCCCCCATGTTTTAAATAGGTTTAGATTTAATTATGTGATTTTTCCATTCAATGCTGCAATTTAAAAAAAAAAAAAAAAGTTTTTTTGTAAAACACTAAGACAGTTCAGAGTAAGGCAAAAACTATGCAATTGTTACTGTAGTTTTATCTAATTTACTGAAATTAGACCAAACTTCTGTTTGTCACAATATAAAAATGCCTGTAAAAATGAGCTCTTAAATTTACCTTCATTCTTTTTCTCTTTTCTTTTTGTCGTCTTCTGAAGTTCTCCTAAAACAAGAGTAAAGACAATTAAAGTAACCCAGTCTTACAAGTCTTTTAGAAAAATATTTCCCGAGTCCCTCCATTAATCACCACACAAAGAAAGATTAAGTAGCAAGACTGAGCAGGCGTCATGGCTACTGACCTATGAGGCTTGCTGAACTGAACTCTTCCCTGGCCCCATCTAGGATTACTGGTCTATGGCTTTTCTAAGCTACGCTAGCATCCTATGGAAAACACCCCCCAAAACTGAAGGGGTGTTTCAATATGGCTCAATACTCAGCAAATTGCATTGGGACAACAAGGCCTTTAAAGCACATGCGTGAAGATGCCAAAACAGAGTTTTGCCTGTCTGTCCACCTGGGTGAAGATACTACAGAAGTCCAGGTGCTACGGGTAACTCAGCATAGATACACATTTCTTGCCACAGTTGCTAGTGGCTCAAAAAATTCCTGCCCCCTTTTTTTTTTTTAAGATCCTGGATCTTGCTCCAAAGCCTGTTCTTCTACAAGTGCTAAGTTTGTACTGTAGTTTGGCATATGATATTGAGAGAACTGTAGATTATGGTTATGACATACAGTACATCCTACCAACATTGAAACAATGTTTTTCTGACTGGATACTCAGTGCAGTTCTGCTCCCTTGATTGAAGGGTTTTATTATTCTCCTTTTTATGAATAAGCTATTTAGGATTGTTTGCTTAGTACTTTCTAGCAATATAACCCATGTGCTAGGAATATGCTGCAGTGTAGTGAGTTGTTATTGTTGACCAAGAAGTCGAATTTGCTTAAAACAGCTGAAGGATCCCTTCTGAAAAAAAGCAGCATTGTAAGATTTACGGATTACAACACAAACATAATAAATTTCTCTAGAACTTAACTAAGTTTAATACAACGCACAAAGCTGCCATCAACACATTTAGCAGGAAATTTGTCAAAAATCTACCTGCTGGAAGAAAATGTAACTGAAAAGCCATAAAAGTAAAGCAGCTTTAAACAAGTGATACAGCCAAAAGGACTGAACAAGTGCAATTATTTTTGTATTCTAAAAAGCATTAATAGTTAATGCTTTTAGAATACGAAAATAGTCATTGGTATATTAAATTCTGAAGAACCCTTCAGTGTAGCTAACAGGTTTGACACAAAGCAGAAAAGTGAACACATGGTCACTTTTAGCCAGCTTTTACACAGAAGTGCGTGCTCTGAGTCAAGGACTGTCTTTACAGTAGTGTTATGTACTATGCCAGCCTCATTCCCTGCACTAAAGTAATGAATTAATTATGGAGGGCTTGAAAATCCACTCACTTACTGGCCATCGGCAAGAAAAAAAGCTTGTTTTTTAAAAGAAGAATTTTCAAATCATTATGTTGAAAAGAACTAAATATGAACTGAAAAAATACCCAATGGAGTGAAATCTTATCTTTTAGACCATTCCAGTGCCTGTTGGAGCTCAGAACTTTCCCATGTTGCCGCAAAGTGAAAACTAAGCAGGTTTGTCTGTTTTCAAAGGTGCTATTCACTACACTGTGGGCAGCAGTGAAACTAACAAAAAAAATCACGTCAGTTTCACGACAGTGTTGCTTGGGTATTGGCAGAGACAAAGAAAGGCCATCGAATTATTCGCTCAGAAGGATGACCCAAAGTGGAGACTGGGGAGATAGGAAAGGGAATTGTGTGTGAAGAGACTAGCCTTATTTCATTATCAGTGTTTCCTATATCATTGTACAATACAATGAACATCTTCAAAGGGGTAACTGTGATGATGCTGGCAAACCAGATGCCAGCTCTTGCCAAGTGCTCCTGGGCCACACTAAACACTGACAGATGCACAGCTGGAAACCGGTCTGGTTTGCCTGTGTTCATGTTGTTAAAACTGACAGAGTTTTAAGAAAGTGTTTAACGTTTAGACTTTATGAAATGCTTGTCTGATGCTGCATCCTTATGTAGGATGCTTATAACGTGTCCCATATTATAAGGTAATATTTAAGTGTTTTCTCTGCAGCTACAAAAGTATTTACTAAAACTATAAAACCTCAGCGGGGTTAAGCGGATGGCTTAAAACAATGGCTAAAACAACACGGAAAACCAAGTCTCAGTTCTCTGCACGTCCCTCGATCCCGACTCCGGAAGCAGTGATGCATTCGATCAACGAGAGGCTGAAAAGAATCTCAGGTGCCAGGTTGCCAAAAGGAAACCGGACAGCTCTCTCAGTGTGCACTTATAACTGCAGAACACTGACGAAGGAGGAATCAATAAACCATCTCATGGAGGAAAAGGCAAAAACAGCCTGCGATGTGCTGGGTGTTTGCGAAACACGACGAAAGAAGGAGATGGAGGTCAGCTGGAGGGATGAAAGCATGGTCATTCTAGGGAAAGGAGAAGGCATGAGGATAATTGGAGGAGTCGGATTAATCGAACAAGGAATGGTCTTCGAAAATCGTCTCATGCCATTTGAAGTCATCGCGTATCGGGGTGCCTTACCTCCGACTGAACCGAAACAGCACCCTCAAAATCATCCAGATCTACGCTCCCACAAGTGCATGTGAAGATGATGATGTGGAAGAATTCTATCAGAAGCTGGAGGAAACCCTCACTCAGAGTTCCACATATACGATTGCGATGGGAGATTTTAACGCCAAGGTTGGAAGAGGGAGAGAAGGCGAAAAGTTCATAGGAAGGTACGGTATCGGAGAACGAAACACGTGAGAACGACTAGCTATATTGGCAGAGACGAGGAGAATGTTCATTGGTAACACCTGGTTCCGAAAGAAGGCCAACAGGAGATGGACTTGGATCGCACCGAACATGAAGACAAAGAATGAAATAGATTACTTTCTGATCGATAGACGCATTGTGCTGGATATTTCAGTAGTGCCATCATTTAACATCGGTAGTGATCATCGCCTACTGAGAGCCAGACTCACGTTCACTGTGAAGGTGGAGAAAAAGGCGCTGTGTATGGCGAACAGAAGGCACCAACCAGTAGCTTTCGATGAGGAAATCCTGAAGGAAAACATTTCCAGGGAAGACTGGAGCCTCCTGGATGACTGCGACAACAATTATGAGAACTTCAGCAAGAGACTGGAACGGTGCGTGAAATCAGCTGAGCGTGAAAGACCAAAAAGAGCTAGTGGAAGAATCTCGGAGAATACAAAGACCTTATTGGAGAAGAGGAGGAAAATGAAAAGAAATGGCAGTGACAGGCTTGAGTACTCCCTTCTCTGCAAGCTCATACAAATGAAGCTGAAGGAAGACTTCGAGAAATTTCGAACCGAAAAGCTCCTAAAGGCTGCTGAAGATTGTAAAAGTCTCAAAAAATGCAAACGGGAACTGGCGTTGTATAGGTCATCATTATCGGCTTTGAAGAACAAGGATGGAGAATCAGTAACCAATCGAACAGAGATGGAGGCAATCTGCAGGGATTTCTATACCCAGCTCTTTGCATCCCATATAGACGTCCCAATGCCATCACTTCAACAAACCGATGAACACATACTCCCGGTTCTCATCAGCAAAGTCCGTCACGCAGTCCATCAAATGAAAGAGGGGAAGACTCCAGGCAAGGACGGTCTGACAGCAGAAGTGCTTAAGGCAGGAGGTCAGGAACTCTGGAAAGCTCTCGCCCAAAGATTCAACCGTTAACTGAAAACCCAGAAGATACCGTCCAGTTGGAAAGAGTCCAATACCATTTTGCTGCATAAGAAAGGCGATCGAGAAAATCTAAAGAACTATCGCCCGATCTGCCTGCTTTTGCATGTCTATAAATTGTTCACCAAAATAATAACAAATAGACTGTCGCGAAACCTGGATGAACAGCAACCTAAAGAGCAGGCCGGTTTTCGAAGAAATTACAGCACGACAGACACATCTTCACTCTAAACCAACTACTAGAGCGTTCAAGGGAATACAAGTTCCCTTTGTGCATTGCCTTCGTGGACTACGAGAAGGCATTTGATAGCGTGGAGACTAACGCCGTTCTTGAAGCTCTTTCAGAACAGGGCATCAGCGCAAAATAGATCACATTATTAAAGGAAACCAACTCTGGCTGCAGCACGGATATATCGCTGTTCGATACTCCCCTCCGAATCCCCATCGAGAAAGGTGTGAAACAAGGAGATACAGTTTCACCAAAATTATTCACAGCCTGTCTTGAATTGGTCTTTCGATGAGCAGACCTGAAAGGCGGGATTAATATCAACGCTGAGCGGCTAAACCATCTCAGGTTCGCAGATGATATAGTGCTGATAGCTGAAAATACAGTCCAGCTTGAGAGAATGCTTAAAGAACTGAACGCGAAAAGTAGTCAAGTCGGATTAAAAATGAACCAGTCGAAAACGAAATATATGAGATCGGATGTTCTGCCAAGAACCCAAATAACTCTTGGAGGAGAGCAGATCCAAGAGGCTGACAAATACATTTATTTGGGCCAGGAAGTCAACATGCGCTACGATCAGAAAGGCGAACTGTCGCGCAGAAAAAAAGCTGGATGGTGCGCATTCAATGACATCAGGGACATCCTCCAAGGAAAGATCAGCAAAATAACTTGTGCGAATCTTTTTAACTCGACCGTGCTTCCAGCGATGCTATATGGCAGCGAAACATGGTCGCTGACGAAGACTGAAGAACATCAACTGTCTGTCACACAGAGGGCAATGGAACGAACATTTTTGGGCATTTCGCTCCGCGATCACATCCCCAATGAAATAATTAGGCAGCAGTATGGAATCCAAGATGATGTTGTCGAAAGCAGGCTCAGCAAAATGCGGTGGGCGAGACACGTGGCCCGACTCAGTGACAACAGATGGACTGCAGCTATATATGAGTGGTATCCGTGAGAACTGAAACGGCCATGCGGTCAGCCTCCAAAGAGGTGGGATGATTTCTTAACAAGGAGAAATGGACAAACATGGCGAAGGATGACCAGAGCAAGAGAAGATTGGAAGACGTGTTGTGATCGGCTCAGTCTTAACTGATGAAGGACTGACAGTTTATGCATAAAACCCCAGTCAGGAGAGAAGCATTACCAAGTGTGAAATATTAAATTTACCAAGGGAGGGGTCATCACCTCCCCCACAAAATGTGTCTTATAGACACCAGACAAGCCATTGTGGAACATCAGCGGACAAGATACTTGGCTGACCGCTTCCCCAACACCCACGAAGAGGGTACATGCCCAAGCTCTCGTCCCACCACTATTTGAACGTGGGGGGAAGGGCATAAAAATCCTAGTCAAGAAGGAATTGTTATCACTGTGTTGCTTGGAATTCAGACAGGGCAAAAATTTCTAAGCATAAGCAAGGGATCCCCAAGCTACTTGGCTTGGGTCAGCCCTAAAGGACATATAGAGCTAGCATATTATAGCAGCTATTACCTTTTGGAACCCAAGACTCATTTTTTGTACGTTGATCTGCTTTAATCTTGTCAATAACTCATTTCTTAGTAAATAAATCTTTAGTTAGTATTATAGGATTGACTACAAGCATCGTCTTTGGTTTGAGATCTGAGGTACAGCTGACCCGGGGTAATTGACTGCTCCTTTGGGACTTGGAGTAACCCGAGTATAGCCGTGACGCTTGGTGTAAGGGACCATCTATCACAAAGGTAAGCTTACCTGGCTGGTAAGACAGATCGGAGTACCCGAGGGGGTTGGTCTGTGACTCCATATTACAGTGCTTTAGGAGTTCACACTTGTTACTTGGCTAGTGAAATCTAGTTCTACAACAAACAAACAGTTTGGCGACACTCTGCCCCGAGGTTGGCACTCATGCTCGCGAGCCTCTCCAGACAGCTTGACAGCAACGTTTCAAGGAAAACTGTTTCTAAATTCTACTAAACACTGCATAAAAGCCATCTAAGCTGAACTCCACAATCATAAATACTTTACCTCATCATCTTTCCTCTTTTTAAAAATGCTATCTTCAACTTCTCCAACAGCCAACATGATCATCTGTACTCTCTGTAGGTTGACATAACCACTCTCTGTGAGGTACCCCTGCAAAATAAGCAAGTTAATACATGTGGCGGAGGGGGTTCTGCTGAAAAATCCAGATTTTTTTTTTAATAGCTACACAAAAAGTTGAAATGTACCCCAGTTTTGTGCACCACATTTTTATATATGCCAACCAGACGATCAATTGCTCCCTCCCTGTGAATAAAGAATAAAAATAGTTCAATTCTAGTCTATACGCCACTCTTGTTTACGGCTATGCTAGATATATCTATACAAACAAATGTAAATAAATCTATTCTTGTATATACAGTTGCTTTACATACCTGATCTCCAAAGATGGCAAATGAGGAAGAAAGTCATTCCCCACGAAGAAACACATGAAGACCCAGTCATCTACGCTTCTCTCAATATCAAAAGTAAAAGGTAAACTGGCCATAGTTAGTTCTTTTTCCAAATACTGCAACAACAAAAACCCAGACATTGGGAAGCTTGTCAGATGCTACTACAAATAGACTTTACATAAAGCAGCTTTACAAAACAATTTTGCATACCTCTCGCAGCACACTTAATCGGATAAAGATAAACTCTTGTTCAGAGCCAGGAGGACAATCTGCAAACTGATCATGCTGCAATACAAAAGAATATGGAAAAGTATGAATCACACGCTGGCCCACCTTAAAACTTTTTGGCTTAATATTAAAGGTTTAATCAAAAAGGAATTAAGTATAGAGATACAAGTCAAATTCCTGAAGTCTTTATACTATTTTTTTCTTCTGGTTTTACTTTGACAAATTGCCTATCAACTTTAACTAGTAACGAAAGAGAGAGTAGGTTTCAAATTAGCACTGTACTGACACTTTATTGTGGTGCAAACTTTTTTTTTTTTAAAGTAAAAAAGAGAATAAAGTCAGGCATTCCATTGATATTACTGCTATTGTACTTCAGCAAACCCCTTCCTCTCCCCCACCCCACCCCCCGAAAAAACAAAACCCACCATCTGTGGACACTAAACTTTACTACAATTGAGCTAACAATCAAAGAACTACTGCAAACTGTTAAAACTCTTACCTCTCCTTGTTTCTCTCTTGGCAAACCTTGACAATCCTTAACCTCATGGCCAAACTGATTACAAAGACCACAAGGTTTGGGTTTATTTGGTTTAAACTCTTCTCTGATTATAGTGAAGTTTGGTTCATGTGTAGCTAGTCCAAGCATGATCAGATCAGCTATCAAGCAGAGCAAGAAAGAAAAGTAATGAAAAGTAGACATTAAGGCTTGTATATGAGTTAAAGAACCAAGTGTATTCCATTTTAAACAACTGCGAGCAAGGCACGTGGGTGCATTCAGTACAATTTGAAATACTGTACTGTAAAAATCAGTGTCGTTTGATACTACAGGTATAAATTAGTTCTTCAGCTATGGATAATACTGGATCTTGCCCCCAAAAGTAAAATAGAGCTTCCAAAAATACATTAACCAAACCATGGGATACTTCGAATGCATCCATCACCCTAAGCATTTAACTTATTCACCATCTGGAAACTGCCAGTGTTAAAAAGCTTAACCAACAAACGTATTGCTAGCAAAGAAGGAGGACTTACCATCAGCCCCACACAAACAATGATGAGTGTTTGGGTCATGGTTTGGTTGAGCTAAACAAAAGAAAAATAAGTGTGTTCAAATCAAGCTATTATAGGTGATTTCATTGATTCTTCTGAACACATCTTACAAGTATACAGTAGAAGTATGCACATTTTAGTTAACTTACCTCTCTGTCTTCTAATGTAATCCATGATTTTGTGTTCCCCTTCACCAGGAGCACTAGCATCAGATAAAATAACCTGTAAAACGTTTAGAGCTATGTAAACTTTTTTTTTTTAACTGTGCTGTTGACATTAAGAAGTGAGTAAATGTTTAAGATCTTAGTGTCTTGACCACATGAATGCCAAACACTTGAAATGTTTAGTAATTTCATCTAAATTGCCTTTACTTCAATATGAATTATACACTCATTGCACCCAATTTAAGAGTCACTTGTTATTTACACTTGTATAAATTACTTTATTCAAACAGATTTTCTACCAATTCTATTAAAATAATACATTAACTTGATCAGAGAGTACATAAAGTTATTAGGACTGACAGTTAGCTAACGTATCCAATGTTTTCTAAGCAAGTTTAAAAGTCAGCTAAAACTTGCACTGGACAACCAGCAATGTAAACATGCATGAGACCCCCACAGACCTCCTTTAGAACTCTGGAATCCCAGACACTCAGATACCACTGTGATGGGGACCATACAAGTACCCAGACAGACCGACAGTGAAGTTCACAAACTCAGTTGCTTATGGAGGGAAATGCCCCCCAAATTAGAACACATTTTAACAGCCCATCTAGGGTAAATGAAATGGTCATCAGTCTCTGAAGAGGCTGATATTCTGCCCTCCCAACAGAGGGTAAATGCAATGTTATCAGTCAGCAGGAAGACTTGATGGGAAAAACAGGAAAGCCAGAAAGACAAGATAATAAAATTGATAGGAATCATTTTGGTTGCCTAGTATTGTGTTATCCTCCAATCACTTGCAATAAATGAGAAAGAACTCAGGCCTGAGACCTACAAGAGGCAGAACACAAGTTAAAAATCCAATACAGAAAAAGGAAAGAAAAAAAAACCCCAAACATTCTGTAAAGAATGTGGGGGGAAACGTACGGGTAGAGTCTTAACTCATACAGTCTTTAGAGACAATGTACCTTGGCTTCCAATATCAAATCCTATTATTGTGCTCCTTAAACCCCATTTTTATATAAAATCATAACAAATGGCTCTACTGGATGGTGTTATTAGGATGAAATGTATCTCTTAGGTGAAAATCCTTGATGTGCAAGTTACCCCCATCTCCAATAACACCATAGTGCCAGAAGACAAGGCTAATCTACTGTTTAAATTTACACTGTTCAATCATACTATAGTTCAGACTAATACACCCACCCTAATTTTTTTGAAGTAGGAAAGTGTGAAACTTACTGTCAAATTTTTCCAACCTGGGTCATTGTTTAAACGATCAGCAATGTAATAGCGAAGGCATTTAGCAAGATTGTCCATAAACTCGGTTCCCTAAAAGGTGATAGAAGAAAATAAATTAACCCATCATTTAGGTGTTAGCAGTAGCTGGTTAAAGTACAAGACTACTTACTGGTGTAATACAATTGCTGTCAAATCTCTCTTTCACTTCTTCTGGAGGAAGAAAGCCACCTAGAGAAAAAGGTTTAACAAAAAACACATCAAAAATAAATCATAAGAAATTAACGCCACTTTTGTAGGATTATCTAGAAACGAATCGCTTATCTGAAACAGTGAACAAAAAACACGAGCCCTTCTAATAAAAGCTATTTTTTGTTCCCACCAACCCAAGAGCAAGCTGCTGTTACCACTGCGTTATCTTCAATCAAAATAAGCAGAGAATTAACAAGGAACAAGACTTAATGATAGTCATGAAGTAGTTCAAACAAGGTGGGTGAGAAGAAAAAAAAATGTGTAAGCTCATAAGCTTGTCTCTTTGACAACAAAAGGTGGTCTAATAAAAGAAATCACCTCACTCATCTCTCTCTCTACTATCCTGGGACCAACACTGCTACACCATCACTGCAAACATGAAATAGTTCATGCAGGTAGCTGCAAAGATAACTTCCTCTCCCTGCTACAAGACACTGGACAGAATGTGCTAGGAAGCGACTTCCTCTAACTAAAGCTGTTCTTGGCTTCCAAGAACTTTCCTCCTATAACTTCTCCATTATCCCATTTCATTGTTGGCAACACTAATTATCCATCTGGTCACTCAACTTCACAACCTTGAGGTCATTTTTGACTCCTCCCATTCTTTTATCTTCACATATAAGCTCTCACCAAATCCAGTCACTTCTCCCTCTAACATTTCTAAAGTCTTCCCCTCCTTCTCCAAGTCCAATGCGAGGACACCTGTTCACATCATAGTGTCTCACATGGACTGCCCGTAGCCACCCAACCTTGCCAACTCACTTCTCCAATTCAGCCAGCATGTTTCAGCTAAAATAAATAGCCTTTGACTTTCACTCAGATCATGTCACATCAATCCTTAAGCTCCTTCAGGGGCACCCTACTTCCACACCAAGTTCAAGTGACTTTCAGCATCAAAACAATACACTTCACTACAGCTCATTACTCATGCCCAGCTGCTCTGCATTTAACAGTATTGCTCCCCATGTCTCCTTTCCCTACTTGCACCACTGTGCCTTATACCACTGCCTCTCATTTAATGCAACAAGCATCTTCACTCTTCCTCCAGGACACTTTCGATTAGCTCTCCATTACAACAACCACCCCATCTCTCCTAACCTAACTTTTAAAAAATTAAAACGAATCCAGAGGTGCATGGGAGAAAGAAGGGACATTTTTCTTTTGCGCAATTTACTTTAGATCAGGGCTTTGGAGCGGAGCCAGAGCTGCAGGTTTTTGCCTGGAGCTGGAGCGGAGCTGGAGCACAGCTCCAAAGCCCTGCTGTAGATTGTAAGTTCATTGGAGTAAGGATATATTTTCATAAGTTACTATATTATGCATGCCTGTGGCACTACATAAATGAAAAAACAGTCACCGAGCCCTATGTTTTTCTGTAGTATCTAGCCTCTGCTATAGTTAAAAACTATGTCTATTTCAAAACAATTTCTCACTCTTAAAGCCATCCGTTACTGAGTAGCATCAGATATGATGCAAACATCTGTACCTTTTGCCAAAATTTCTTGTCTTATTCTTTGCTTCTCTTCTGCACCTTCCACTCCTTCCTTTGACGCTCTGAATCTCCTGGATCTCTGCTGATTCATTTTTGCACGGGGAGCCTAAAACATGTGTTATAGTATTTTACTCAACATTGTATTTGATTTTTTTCCCCCTTATCTGCTCAGTTGTTTTCTGTGACTAAGGGTATGTCTTCACTACCCGCCGTATCGGCAGGTAGCAATCGATTTATCCGGGATCGATATATCGCGTCTCGTTAAGACGCGATATATCGATCCCCGAACGCACTCACCGTCGACTCCGGAACTCCACCAGAGCAAGCAGCGGTAGCGCAGTCAACGGGGGAGCCGCGGCCGTCGATCCCGCACTGTGTGGACCCCAGGTAATTCGATCCAAGATACTTCGACTTCAGCTACGCTATATGCGTAGCTGAAGTTGCGTATCTTGGATCGATCCCCCCCCCCAGTGTAGACCAGCCCGTGGTAACGCCCAACACAGCCTTATGGGGTTATTTAGACAATACATCACGGTGGAAGCAATCACGTAAAAAGTTTTCCATCTTCCAGCTGGCTCTTCCCTTCTTTTACATGTTCCCTCCTCCCCCAAATTAGTTCACATAGCTGTAAGACCACAGGAAGCCAACACTAGTATCACGGTGTGTCCTTTTGCTGAGCCAACTTCTGGGCAAGTTGTCTGCAATTTTCAAAAGGGAAGGGGGAAAGAATGTTGATACTTGGCCTTCACCATCACTGGCTGATAAAAGTCAGGTGAAAACTAAATATGCTCTCCAAGAAGCTTCTGAAGTGTCACAGTGTTGCAGTGACCCCAAACTAGTAGTAGTGACTCGGGATTTCCTGGCTGTCTCATGTGGTCTAGGATAAAGTTATAGACTTTGAAAATAAAGTCCTAGTATCTCCAGTCTTAGAACATTAAAGGAGACTAAGGGCTTGTCTTCACTACCATGCATTGATGTAGCATGTCCGGTGAAGACACACTATTTCAACGGGAAAGCACTTTGCCATCCCATCAGCGCAATTGCTCCACCTCAAAACAATGCGAAAGCGGTGTAGACAAGCCCTTAGGCTTCTGACCACTCAGACTTCAGCCATCCTTTTAGTCACCCATCTGTATCAATAGCCTTGTTCAGGTATCACACCTAGAAACCTTAAAAACATCCATCTCAGGTCATGAAGCATCCGGGGAACCAGTAAAGCCAACAGCCTCCCATAACTCTTAAGTAGTCACCAGCTCCTAAACAGTATTTAATTAGGGAACTCTGCTCCCAATTTTCTCTTGACATCCAGAGTCCCACTCCCATTCTTTTGGGAACTGCCCTTCCTTTTCTCCTTTTGGACTGGGAGGCTGTATTAGCAGAAAGTAGCAGATCCACCCAAAAAAACACTCTCTCCTGTTCTGAAGCCGTATTTTGTATCTTTCAACTTCCTCAGCCCTTTCCAGGGATTCTTCTCATAAGAGCTATCAGAAAGAAAGTCTCTCCCCTGTTACAGACAGGAGCAGTAGGCCGGATGCTACGGGCTTATATTGCTATTAAGTTTTTACTGCCATTACTTTCTCATTCCCAAGAAAAGTAGTATTGGAGGTGCATAGCTCAAATTTCTAAAGATGATTTTGCATAATATCCACTGAAGAATTACAGTGCTACAATCTAGATGTTTCATTTTTCAAGGTCTTTGTGGACTAAACACAATCAAGGATTGGATAATTATGTACTGATTGTTCTATGACTAGCAAAAATAAGTTTTTGCATGTTAACTTTACAATAGATTTCCTCCCTTCTCCTTCAAGATTGGTTTGAGTTCTTGATCTGATGCCTTGTGGAGACATGGAAAATGTGCGCAAGCATAAGGGAAATTCCTGAAGTTCAGGCTCTGAACTCCCAGTATAAGGTTCTCTCTTGTTATAGTTACAATTTCAGACCTAGAGATGATCCCAAAGCAACGGATTCCCTTGACTCAAGAAGCAGACACCCATTTCCTCCATCCTTGCCTCAGATTCCACTAAACTTCCAGCTGCTTGGCTGGGTGCCTACCCATCAGTTTCCTCTTCAGCTGTAGCTTATTCATGTATTCATGCCTATATTTCTAGTTTTATCAGGACTTAGTCTCCACATTCTCTGTGAAGCACCCCAACATAAGCTCTTCAGAAATAGGGTAAACATGGAAGAGTCCACTTTGAAACCTACCATTGTGTCCTCAACAAAATAAGTCAGAACACAATGCAGAGATGGCGAACCCAGCTGTTCCCTTAAACCATTCACTTGGCTGGCAAAGAACACTAGTGTTCTAACTAATCCTAGTCCTTGCAGTTCAGCAAAATGCTTTTTTGAATACTGCCCACACCTGGTTCTTTCAAGAATACCTACTAACAACTAGATAATGCTAAGTGCTCCCTACGCCCCCCCACCCCAAAAAATGGGCAAAGCTCCCCATTCAATATTTTCTGCTCTACCAGGTCGATGGGCTGTCTTTACCGCTGTTGTTTTGGGATTTCTACAAAGCACGGCAACACATGATTCTGTTAGTCCCAACCCAGGCAAGGCAAAAATTGTGCTTTGCCATAGGAACATGAGAGGTTCAACAAAGATCCTTGGAAATCAGAGGAAAAACATACCAACAAATGGAAACGTTAGTATGTTCTAGAGTAGGGGTCGGCAACGTTTGGCACGCGGCTCGCCAGGGTAAGCACCCTGGCGGGCCGGGCCAGTTTATTTACCTGCTGACGCGGCAGGTTCGGCCGATCGTGGCCCCCACTGGCCGCGGTTCGCCGTCCCGGGTCAATGGGGGCGGCGGGAAGCTGCGGCCAGCACATCCCTCGCCCACGCCGCTTCTCGCCGCCCCCATTGGCCCGGGACGGCGAACCGAGGCCAGTGGGGGCCGCGATCGGCCGAACCTGCCACGTCAGCAGGTAAATAAACTGGCCCGGCCCGCCAGGGTGCTTACCCTGGCGAGCCGCGTGCCAAACGTTGCCGACCCCGTTCTAGGGTAAAGCATTAGTTAGCAGTGAACTTGATCAAGATGAGGAGGTACTCCCAAGATAATGCTTCTTAGGGACTTCCTTGAGGGAATATGCGGAGGGATCAAGTGAGCAGTCTGAGAAGATCCTTGATTCCAAGCCAAGACTGTTGTCACAAAGGAAGGCTGGGAATTCCTTTTCCTCTCGTGTCTTACCCTCTACTGTTGGATATTCCTCATTAGATCTTTGCCATCTCCCTGTGGCTTCAGGGGATGGGAAGGAGAAGACAGAATGAGTGCCTGCCCAGATCTGAATCTACACTAGAGTTACCCAGAACTGCTTGTGTGTCGGCTGAAGCGTCTGACGATTACTCATAGTAATGAGGAAAGCTGCTGCTCACACTGATCACAGGAGTCCTGCGCAGACAGGTACAGCAGTCTGCTGCAATGCATCCCTTTATTTTCCTTATCCATCCCCAATTACTGCTCAATAATGCATTGATCAAAGAAGTTAGCCACTACATCATCACCAAAGTTGATTTGATACATAGCATCTGCTAGTGCGGTAGGATGCAACTTAAGAGACATGACTGAAGGTAGAAAGGCCTTTTATAATGCTGCCAGGTGCCTGTCTCAGTGAGAAAACTCAGCAGTGGGTGCTAGTAGCATCCAAGTCCCAGCCACGCACCATGTGTAAGCATTTAAAATTTCCCTGGCAACATACATGAAACTTACAAGTGCTGTATAACTGAGAAATTTTGTATGAACTTTCTTTTAACACAATTTAACACACAAGTAATAGGTTTACTAATGACATTTTTTGCTGCATAATACTATAAACTGTAACACGGGGCCACAGGATCCTAAAATCTCTAGCAGAGAACATTTTATTTAAGTTAATTATGTTGCTGTATCCTTAAAAACAAACTGAGTGCATATACAAACGTTTATAAGACCACCACAAATGATATTAAAGATCTACAATTTGGGAGGGAGGGGAGAGGGAGGAAATCTTTCAAATAGATACACACAGGCAGAATCCTGAGAAAAATAGATCCGGAGTCCGTGAAACAAATTTTAGTGTAACTGGCAGGGTTACATAATCAAAAATGGAATACTTAGAATAATGCTTTTTTGTTGGGTTGTTCCTTCAACCAAAACACCTGTATTAACTCGTTTCCCAGGGCACTGTATACAAGTCAGCCAAGGCAAGAAGTCAAGCAACAAATGTAGCTGAGTTCTTGAAATCTTTCACAATACAATTAAATTAGTTGCTAAATTTTGAGTGTCCATTTGTAGGCTTTTCTGATCTTTCACAGCCTGCTTGCGGCACAAACTACCACTGATTTCATAGATTCATAGGATTTAAGGCCAGAACGGACCATTAGACCGGCCCTTATTTACAATGGACTTGTGCGCTGATGAAGCAAAGCAGAAGCTATCCCACACAACCCTCCACCCCGATATAATACACTAGACAAGAAAGCTTTCTTTGCTAACATTTCTTCGACATACGTCAAGGTGAAGTTTTAGCCAAATACCGGGTGCTATAACTGAAACAATACACATTAAATGAAAAGCTAAACTATTGCCTAATGAAGTTCATGAAAGCAGACAGCATCAACCTTAGCATTGCAATTAGGCATTACATGGAAAGACGACAAACATTTCAGTACTTACTACTCCATCTATTGCCATGTAGAGAAGTCGTCTTGGCCTGACAATGTTGAAAAGTCTGTCAATGTACTCAAAAATGGCAACCATCATTTCATCTTCATTTTTGGGAGCTGGTCTATAATTTAACAAGACATCCTGTTAATGTTTCAGATAATAGATAATACAAGCTATTTATGAAGTGACAAAAGAGTCACTTACTTGTCCTCAGGATGTGTACATGGATGGATAATACCATTCATATCCAAATACAGGTTATCAAACTCCACCTCATTGGGATTAGGCTTGCTGGTATCAACTGGAATTTTGATGCCATTGCATTCTTTAGGCTGTGAACACAGTAATAACAAGCCTTTCAGTATCTGCCATATTTCCAACAATTTTGTTATCAGAGAGGCTTTAAATACGTCAGACCCAAATGAGATTAAAAAAAAAAAAGGGCGAAGGAGCAAAGAACAGTTGCATGTCAGCCCACAACATGATTACACATAGACCATGTCTACACTACAAAACAGGCTCTCTTTAAAAATGGTTCTGGGCAAACATTATATGTCCACGCAGACAATAAAACAAAACACTCCCACTACAATTAGGTAACATAACCAAGTTTTAGCCAGGGTTAAAACATTGTTCTTTAACATGTTTATATTTTCCCCCTGTCCACAAAAGCAAGAATAATGTTGCAAAAAAGAATGTTGTAGAGCCAGCAGGACCTTACATGGCTTCTGTAAATTTGATTGACCAAGGAGCCTGTCTATAGTTATAATCAGTAGGAGGTTTTACAATATCAGTCCTACTTTAGTCTTTAAACTTTATAAAAGAGCTGGACTGGCATGTTTAGATAAACGAGGGCCACTATTTATTTCTCCAATATTAAATATTTAGCTTTACAGCACAGATCAAACAAAAAGACACCACTACTTTTCGGTTGTCCCTCTCTTCTTAGAAGAGTCAAAATCATGGTGAACAGATGACCAATCTTTATTATATTAGATTTGGGGGCACAGCAGAAGCACTCATGCCCATTATGCTAAGCATCTGGTAACTGTGAAGGGACAGGAAAGAAGCACCTGCTTTCCCTCTAACTTTGGGAAACATTAGTTAAGAACAGCCATACTGGGTCAGACCAAAGGTCCATCTAGCACAGTATCCTGTCCTCCGACCATGGCCAATGCCAGGTGCTTCAGAGGGAGTGAACAGAACAGGCAAATCATCAAATGATCCATCCCGTCATCCACTTCCAGCTTCTGGCAAACAGAGGCTAGGGACATTCAGAGCAGGTGTTGCATCCCTGCCCATCCTGGCTAATAGCCATTGATGGATCTATCCTCCATGAAATTATCTAATTCTTTTTTTAAACCCTGTTATAGTCTTGGCCTTCACAAGATCCCCTGGCAAAGAGTTCCACACGTTGACTGTGCATTGTATAAAGTGCTTCCTTTTGTTTGTTTTAACCTGCTGCCTATTAATTTCATTGGATGACCCGTAGGTCTGGTGTTATGTGAAGGAATAAATAACACTTTATTTACTTTTTCCACACCAGTCAAGATTTTATAGACCTCTATTGTATCCCCCACTTAGTCATGTCTTGTCCAAGCTGAAAAGTCCGTCTTTTTAATTTCTCCTCATATGGAAGCTGTTCCATACCGCTAACTATTTTTGTTGCCCTTCTCTGTACCTTTTCCAATTCTACTAGATTTTTTTTTTTAAGATGGGGTGACCACATCTGCACGCAGTATTCAAGATGTGGGTGTACCATGCATTTATACAGAAGCATATTTTCTGTCTTATCTGTTTCCTAACGGTTCCTAACATTGTTAGCTTTTTTTGACTGCTGCTGCACATCGCGTGGATGTTTTCAGAGAACTATCCATGATGACTCCAAGCTCTCTTTCTTGAGTGGTAACAGTTAATTTAGACCCCATCATTTTGTATGTATAGTTGGGATTATATTTTCCAATATGCATTACTTTGCATTTATCAACACTGATTTTCATCTACCATTTTGTTGCCCAGCCACCCATGTTTGTGAGATCCCTTTGTAACTCTTTGCAGATTGCTTTGGAGTTAACCGTCTTCATTACTTTTATTTATAGTTCAAGGTGTGAGACGAGTTTAAGCCTGGCCTTGAAAGACTAGCTTCCTCCTGCTCCCTGTACACAGACAGATGTGATCCTGCCAACCCTCTTCCCCCCCGGTAGTCAGCTTTCCCTTTTGTGGGGAGGGAGGGAAGACATCTCATTCTGCCCATTGGCTACCAGATGTTTTGGGATGCTCAGACACCACCCATCACCTTCCAGTTTGAGGAAGGTGTCTCCAAAGCAGATTGATGTCTATATTTTTGTGACCAATAACCATACAAAATCGATTACTCTACTTTCCCTTAGCCAAAACAATAGTTTCCAACTTTCATTCCCCAAATTCTTCTTTCCAGTCTGGCACGCTTTAAAATGCCCTTACCTAATGAACAGACCCAAAACAAACAGGTGAACAGATTGTACTGAACGCCAAACAGATTACAGGCTGCAAACCCCTGAATTTTCAAACTTCTGGAGATGGTCATTCCGCTGTCTCACAATCACACATGCTTTGGTCCTGCCTCTTTACTATTTATAAGGGGAGCAGTAGCAGTCCTTTTATTAAGGACACCTAATGCTCTCCATTATTAAAATTTTACAAATCATTTTTGAAGAGCTCTGGCACCTCCGTAGTATACTATAGGGTCTTGAAACTTAGCAGGAGGATACTCCTGAGGGCCTGATCTCTGAAGCGCCCAAAATTAGTGGAGACTTTTGCAAGTTCTGACCTTAATCTTCCCATGCAACCATCCCTGCACCTCACAAAGGTGTTCCAAAGACAAACTGATTTTTCTTTGAGAGACTCCGGTATTATGGCAGCAAGCACCACAGAAAATCCCTTGAGGAAATTAATAATTCTGTATTCAGTGTAGCGGGAACTAAATAATGCAGTAAGGCAGGCATGGGGCCACACACTGAATGATAAGGACAAATATATTGAAAAGCTGCTTTATTCCCTCAGCACCATCCATCCTGTGCACTGAATGAGACAGAGATTCTGTTGGAAAAAAAATGTATGGGAGCATGTAATTAGAGACTCAATGCACAGGCACAAGGGGGCCAAATTACAGTTCCATAATCAATTACAATTTGTCATTAGTTTTTTAGATTGTGGTAGCGCCTGACATATATTAAGTGCATGCCACCCAGAAAAAGACAGTCGATACACCAAGAGCGCACAGCCCCACGACCATCTGTATGCTCAGCCTACAAATATTACAACACCCAATCACCTTTTCTATTGAGATCTGCCTCCTCAGCCTTGATAAGGACAATGCAATGTCATCCTACTTTAAAAAACAAACAAACCCATACACATATCCGAGCAGCTCTTATACAAAAGAGGCATTCAATCACAGTCCAAGTTGGAATCAGCCTCTATGCTCCTCATGCAAAGAACTCATTCCCTCTTGGGCAGCTGACATGGACCATTTCTCCCAGTCCTGGTAAATGATGCAAGCTATTTCCACTCTGCAAAAGCTGTTGTTAATCACATTTTAAGTGATCACTGCACAATTGTGTCTTGAGGCTTGATCCAAAGCCCATCAATGAGACACTTTCCCTAGGAATACCTACCTTCTAGAACTTCCATTACCAAAATACCCCCACACAACACATTTAGCCACTTCAAATATCTTTAGCTACTACTGCTGGGAGAGGGAAGTGTAGAGAAGGAGTGCGTACAAGAAAGAAGGCTGTAGGGGGAAGCAATAACCTGGTGTATAATAGCTATGTTAATAGTACGGTGTTTGCATGCGGGTGGGAGAGTGGAGTGTATGTTTTGTCAGGTGATAACTTCATTTCCTAGCTTTTTGTAGCTGAACGTCAGATACGTTACAGACATAGCAACCGGGAACGCTTCAAAATGAAGTTTGTGTAGTAACTGATATTGAATAGCAGGCTAAAGATTTTGCTTAACTTCCTTCTTGAGAAACAGTGTTTAACTCAACAGGACAAGTTTCAGTACTGGAAACTTTTCAGTTCACGCTCCTGAATGTTTCTGTTAACTCAATAATGGTGCTGGTCACTCAACTGGTGTGTATATATTAAGATTCCCATAGCATCATCTTAAGCAAGTGAAATTATAGTTTGACTGTAATAATGGAGCATTAAACCCTAATATTTTATCCTTGAAGCAAGTTTAGGGCATCACCTTCATTTACCTGCTGAGAAAAACACTTTCAGCAAAAATAAGTTGCAGTGAGAAAGGGATTTAAAGTCTTTTCAGTTCTAAGATATAATATATACTACATCTCAAGGCAGAAGTTGAGAATATTCTTAAACGGCCTGATACAATCACTAGGGCTGTCAAGCAATTAAAAAAATTAATTGCGATTAATGGCACTGTTAAACAATAACAGAATACCATTTATTTAAATATTTTTGATATTTTCTACATTTTCAAATATATTGATTTCAATTACAACACAGAATACAAAGTGTACAGTGCTCACTTTAGATTTATTTTTTATTACAAATATTTGTGCTGTAAAAAACAAAAGAAATAGCTTTTTCAATTCACCTCATACAAGTGCCATAATGCAACCTCTTTATCTTGAAAGTGCAACTTACAAATGTAGATACTTTTTGTTACATAACTGCACTCAAAAACAAAACAATGTAAAACTTTAGAGCCTACAAGTCCACTCAGTCCTACTTCTTGTTCAGCCAGTCACTCAGATAAAAAAGTTTGTTTATATTTGCAGGAGATAATGCTGTCTGCTTCTTGTTTACAATGTCACCTGAAAGTGAGAACAGACATTCAGCTGGCATTTCAAGATATTTATGTGCCTGAAGGGCTAAAGATTCATATGTCCCTTCATCTTCAACCACCATTCCAGAGGACATGCATCCATGCTGATGATGTGTTCTGCTCAATAACGATCCAAAGGAGTGCAGACTGATGCATGTTCACTTTCATCATCATGAGTCAGATATCACCACCAGAAGGTTGATTTTTCGGGTTCTGCAGTTTCCGCATCGGAGTGTTGCTCTTTTAGGATTTCTGAAAGCATGTTCCACACCTCGTCCCTCTCAGATTCTGGAAGGCAGTTCAGATTCTTAAACCTTGGGTCAAATGCTGTAGCTATCTTTAGAAATGTCACATTGGTACCTTCTTTGCGTTTTGTCAAATCTGCAGTCAAAGTGTTCTTAAAACGAACAACATGTGCTGGGTCATCATCCGAGACTGCTAGAATATGAAATACATGGCAGAATGTGGGTAAAACAGTGCAGGAGACATACTATTCTCCCCCAAAGAGTTCAGTCACAAATTTAATGAACGCATTATTTTTTTTAACGAGAGTCATCAGCATGGATGCATGTCCTCTGGAAAGGTAGCCAAAGCATGAAGGGGCATACGAATGTTTAGCATATCTGCAGGACTGGCTCTAGGCACCAGCAAAGCAAGCACGTGCCTGAGGCGGCACATTTCCGGGGGCGGCATTCCGGCCATCCTTTTTTCCCCCCAGAAAAATCCACCAATGTACGGGGGGAAAAAAATACATGAAGATCAAAATAATCTCCAGTAGTGCGATAGGAGCATGACGTGAAAAATATCGTGTCACATCGTGACACGGTCACTCATAATGTGAACATGCGTAAATGTGTAAACGTTAACGGTTACTGATTAATTAAATCAGGAATCACAATTATTTGTGTGTATTGTGCTGCCCTATCGGTGTCATTTGCGCCAATTTCTGTGTCGCATCGGTGCCAGTGGTTGTTATAGGGCTAAAATGCCGGGACAAAAACAAAAACAACTTTCCGGTGCTGCCTACCGGCAACAAAGAGAGAAACAGCAAAAAGAATTAGAAAAACTCTCTCGTACTTCAAATAAGTATTTTTAAAAAGTCGACATTAACAGTATCAGTGGCTTCTGGTGAGCGAAGTTTCTCAAAACTGAAATTACTAAAAAATTATTTGAGGTCCACCATGTCTCAAAATCGTTTGTCAATTGAAAGTACCATTGCAAAAAATTTAGATTTCACAGAACTATTAGAAGACTATGCAAGTATAAAAATCAGAAAAATTAAGTTCATATAAATTCTTTTAATTTATGAGAAACTGGGCGCACCGGAAGACACTAACATTTTTCATTACAGTGTATAGTTGAACCCAAATTGTTTGTAACTGTGATTTCGTTCAAATTAAATGAGTACAGTAGTAGGAAATTGTTTTATTTCACTAACTACAAATTCTCTGTTTTCATTTTTTAAAAAATTTTAAACAGTCAAAAAAAAAAAAAAGAAAACATCACAAACGTGTGTAAAAGTTAAAATGGGGTGGGGGGAGGGCAAAATTTTTTTTGCTTGGGGCGGCAAAAAACCTAGAGCCGGCCCTGCATATCTGGCATGTAAATACCTTGCAATGCCTGCTACAAAAGTGCCATGCGAATGTCTGTTCTCACTTTCAGTTGACATTGTAAACAAGAAGCAGACAGCATTATCTCCTGCAAATATAAATAAACTTTTTTATCTGAGTGACTTGCTGAACAAGAACTAGGACTGAGTGGACTTGTAGGCTCTAAAATTTTACATTGTTTTATTTTTGAATGCAGTTATTTTTTGTACATAATTCTACATTTGTAAGTTCAATTTTCATGACAAAGATTGCATTACAGTACTTTGAGGTACATTGAAAAATACTATTTCTTTTGTTTTTTACAGCACAAATATTTGTAATCAAAAATAAATATAAAGTGAGCACTGTACACTTTGTATTCTGTGTTTTAATTTAAATCAATATATTTGAAAATGTAGAAAACATCCAAAAATAGTTAATAAATTTCAATTGGTATTCTATTGTTTAAAAGTGCGGTCACGATTAATTTTTTTGTGTTACTAGCATGAGTTAGCTGCGATTAATCGACAGCCCTAATAATTACAAATATAGTTCAAACTTCACTTTATTATGCTCAGATTATGAACATGGGACTAAATGAGGGCAGTCGTTAGTGATGTCATCCTATAGATTCTCGAACTCATGTGGCATCATTCAGTAGTCTGAAAGAACCTTTATCAAATCTCTTCTGAGTTACTGTTATGCACTATCATCACTGACTGCATCCTTAAAATGAAATCATCAGTTTCCCAGATCTGGATGTTTTTGGTAAGACTTTACATTCCTTGTATTACCAGATTCAAATAGAGAACTGAAAGCAGAAAATATCACAGATCATGCACCAAGTCCAGAAGAACTTGTACTCCAGTTTTAAAAGCCAAAAAATAACGTCTTGCTTCACATCTCTTACAGATAGTCCATATTCATGAAAACAAGGAATCCTGCAAGTATTTTCTCTTGAAGCAAGAATCAATGTTTAAAAAAATACTCAAGATTAAAGAAATCAGATGGAAAGATTTATAATCAGGATAATTTCAGCCTTTTTTAAAGCTAATTTTCTTTAGGTACATCTCGGACTATTTGACTAATCATAAAATAAGAACATTATGTAATATGGAGAATTAAGCAAAAAATTTTATCAGATGCATTGACAGGGTCTGTTAGCCAGTTATTTTCTACGCCAACTTTGAACAAAGATTTAATATTATGAAGTTTTCTAGTCAACTGAGAGATTCACTTATATAATGGGACAAGACAGCCGTCTTCTCTTCACTTCTGTTTGTTCTTTCAATCAAACATCTCACTATAGCTAACTGATTCAGGTATAAAAGGCTTACAACTATATGATATGGAACTATATGATAAAATTGCCCTCTGGTGATATTTTGCTTCACCTTCAAGATTATATTTTGCTTATATTCAGGCTCTTTTTAAAGATTTTGTAAAGCAGCTTGGTTTAACTTCACCCTTATATGCTCATATAACCAATACCCCGCCATCAAATTTTCAATGAAAAATAGTCTTGTAATGGATTGAAGTATCTGGGAATGATGTCTCTTGTGACATAACTAAATTGTTCAAACAATTGAAAATAGATCTCTAGATATGACACTCTAGCTGTTGCTTTATTAGGGTATGTGAATTTGATTAATATTCTCCCCAGGATTTTGTAGTATCTTCAATCTCTTTCTCTTATTCTTCCTGCTTGATTTAAGATTAACCAGTTTACTTCTCTCTCTTTGTAAAGTAAAAGTGCAAGGATCGACTTGTTAATATTTCAAAAAGAGACAAGCTTCCACAAGATCCAACTCAAACTTTTAAATTTATGGCCGGATTTAGATACCAACAATCACAAATATACTTTATTCCATGTAGTGTCCCATATAAATGGGATTTACTCATGGAGTAAGTCACTATTCAATGCAAGACCATCAGGATCTGACAAATTAAATTTGCCATAAACTGTTTCCACACGATGTTTAAAATTCAAAATGATCTGGATAATCTGGAGAAATGGTCTAAGTAAATCGGATGAAATTCAATAAGAACAAATGCAAAATACTCCACTTAGGAAGAAAATCAGTTGCACACATACAAAATGGGAAATGGCTGTCTAGGAAGGAGTACTGTGGAAAGGGATCTGGGGGTGATAGTGTTCACAAGCTAAATGAGAGAGTCAGTGTAACACTGTTGGGAAGAAAACAGAAAGAAAAAAAAAAAGCGAACATTCTGGGATGTATTAGCAGGAATGTTGTAAGCAAGACACAAGTAGTAATTCTTCTGCTCTACTACACGCTAATTAGACTTCAACTGGAGTACTGTGTCCAGGAAATGTGGACAAACTGGAGAAGAGAAGACAAAATGATAACAGTTTTCAAGTACATAAAAGGTTGTTACAAGAAGGAGGGAGAAAAACTGTTATCCTTACCCTCCGAGGATAGGCCAAGAAGCAATGGGCTTAAATTACAGCAAGAAGGGTGGATTTGATTTAAATCGCAAGTCAGGAAGACTCGATTTAATCATGGATTTCTACATAAAAGTGCATTCTTGTTGGTTGTTATAACCTTAATACATATTCTTCACAACTCAGAGATAGATGTAGGTTTCATTTTTAGAAGGTAAACACACTATACATTTTTAAACAGTGATTTATTTAGAAAAAACTTTTCCGATTAGTTTTACAGCTATATCAGAAAATTAATGATTGTTTGGTTATTTCATTTACCACAGGTAATTGAAGCAGATATTTATGAAGTCATTGGGAAGTGAACTATCTCCAATTCAACAGGTTAATCATTAATATTTGGAGGCTTTTCTTGCCATGCTGTATTAGGAGGAGAACATCACCAGACATTTAAATTGTTTTATTTAACTAAAACGACAACATTAAGTATTCTTTTTTTTTTCTTCAACAGCAAGCATACAATATTTTAACAAAACAAGCATATGTCCCTCGCTTCTCGCATTTATCTCCAGACTTCTTCTCCTTGTCCAGATCTATTCCGCCCCCAACAATCTTCTATTCATTGAACTTTTTGAAACTTTGCACTTTTAGAGAGAGGTAAGGGATTGACTCTGTGTACACAAATTTGCAGAGGGACAATAGAGTTGAGGTCTGTTATTTCTCACCTCCAATTATTTATTTTAAAACATTTTTGCTGTTAACAAGCATGTTACCTCTGGAGATACAAATCCACAGTTTGAGAACTGCAAAACTAAGCATCTCTGATGGTATCTTCTAGACTGAGCCCCACTGGGTAGATAGAAAGATTAACCTACATAATCTATACAGAAGTGTGTGGAACCCCATAAGATTGGGTCCCTAATCCATGAACTATTGGAACTCATTTACAATTTTTTTCTTAAACATTACATGAATACAATGTCTCATACTATAGAATTAGAATTTATAATCCCTATTCCATGATGAGATATCTTTCAGCTATAATGTATCTTTAGATAGGTTTTTTCCTCAAAAAGCATTTTACCAAAAAAATCTGATTTAAATTAAAAAAAAATTTTTTTTAAATCATTGATTTTTATCCACCCTGGCAGCAAGGGAGGTTTAGGTTGGACATTAGGAAGTTTTTCCTAACTGTCATGATGGTTAAGCACTGGAATAAATTGCCTAAGGAGTTTGTGGAATCTCCATCACTGGAGATTTTTTTTAAGAGCAGGTTAGACAAACACCTGTCAGGGATGGTCTAGATAATAATCACTCCTGACGTGAGTGCAAAGGACTGGACTAGATGACCTCTTGAGGTCCCTTCTAGTCCCAGGATTCTATGTAATCTCATAATAGAATTACTTAAAAAAAAAAAAACTTAGTGTGGTCCCGAACATTAGTCACTCTCACAATTATACTTTAAACTCTTCAAAGAGCTGTCCAGGATGTGAAGATTTTAGTTACAAAAGATGGGAAAGTGATCACAATCTTAGGCTACATCTACACTACAGGGGGGGGTCGATTTAAGATACGCAAATTCAGCTACGCGAATAGCGTAGCTGAATTCGACGTATCGCAGCCGACTTACCCCGCTGTGAGGACGGCGGCAAAATCGACCTCCGCGGCTTCCCGTCGACGGCTCTTACTCCCACCTTCGCTGGTGGAGTAAGAGCGTCGATTTGGGGATCGATTGTCGCGTCCTGACGGGACGCGATAAATCGATCCCCGAGAGGTCGATTTCTACCCGCCGATTCAGGCGGGTAGTGTAGACCAGGCCTTAGTAAGAAAGATTTTATGTATTTTTATTTTACCCTTACACAGATGTCTGATCAAATGAAAATAGCTTTTCAATGATTTATACACAAACAAAGGCTGCTCTCATCAGTAAGCTAAAAACAAAATAAAAATTAAGGATTAAAAAGATAGCAAAATCAGGAACTTTCACACTAGGAAATAGCAGAATGAACATTGCCCATGCAATCTTAATTTAACTCCCTTGTGTGTATGCATTATGATACAGCCTTTCATTAGATGCAGAAGTGACTACCTGTGAAAAGTCTGGGGGTAAGTGACTTACCCAGCACCACACAGGAACTCTGTGATAGAGGCAGGGATAGAACCCCAGTCTCTAGGGCAGCATTCAACTGCCCTAACCACAAGGCCATCCCCCTTATTCCTACAATCCCCTGCTTCATTCATCACAAACCTTCAAATTCCACAATAAAAAAAAAAAGACAGGGACCTACAGAAAACAGACTTCTTAACTACACGGATTCACTCCCACAGCACATTCATCCTACTCCACTCAATGACCTTGGAGTCCTGTTTGGTTTAAAAGAGAGCTCATGTAAGACTACCATGACGCATACGCACAAGGGGGGCAAATTAAGGTTGCACAGGAAACATTCACTTTGGCATTTCCTAATTTGAGTGCTTGACTTTGCAGCCTTTTACTCCTTTTTAATCCTTAAATTCCTAATTTTTTATGGTTTAGTTTATTTATGAGAGCAACCTTAACATTAAGTCAAGGTTTTTGCTTTTGAATTGCCTTAGTTTAATAAAATTCCCTCTTCTGTAAGTGCTATTTAACTAGTAAAGTACTTACAAATGTCTTCAACGTGCATTTTATTGTCATTGTTATCTTTGTGAAGCTCATTTGAAAAGAGAAGTGAAACAATTTTGAAAACTACCAATCTTCAATCTGTGTTCTTGCCCTTTTTCGTTTATCATATATGGAGAGCACAAAGAAGTGTCTGACTCCTATTCCAACCCAAGAAAAAAGGAAGATGAAAGAATTGCTTGATTTTTCACGGTGAAGCAAGAAAAGCTGCAGTTTCTAGACCTTCATCTAGAACAGGGATGGGCAAACCTTTTGGCCCGAGGGCCACATCTGGGTATGGAAATTGTACGGCGGACCATAAATGCTCACAAAATTGGGGGGTGGGGTGCAGGAGGGAGTGAGGGCGTCAGCTGGGGGGGGTGGGATCTGGGGATGAGAGGTTGGGGATGCAGGAGGGTGCTCCGGGCTGGGACCAAGGGGTTCGGAAGGCGGGCGGGAGGAGGATCAGGGATGGGGCAGGGGCACAGGAGGAGGTCAGGGGTGCAGGCTCCAGGCAGCGCTTACCTCAAGCAGCTCCCGGAAGCAGCAGCATGCCCTCCCCCTCTGGCTCCTATGCAGCGGCACGGCCAGGTGGCTCTGCGCGCTGCTCCGTCTGCAGGCACTGCCCCTGCAGCTCCCATTGGCTGCAGTTGCTGGCCAATGGGAGCGGCGGGGGCAGTGTGCAGAGCCCCCTGGCTGCCCCTGCGCGTAGCGGGGGCATGCTGCCGCTTCCAGGAGCTGCGCGGAGCCCCGGCATGCGTGGAGCAAGCCTCCGACCCCACTCCCCGGCTGGAGCTCAAGAGGCAGATTAAAATGTCTGAAGGGTCATCTGCGGTCCCCGGGCCATAGTTTGCCCACCCCGATCTAGAAATTATTACTTAAGCTCAACTCAAGCAACTGCTGTAAGGAAAAGTTAATCCTCCTCCACCCCACCGTTGACAGAAAAAACCCCAAAACTGTTAGACAATATTATCAAGCTATTGAATCATCCACTTAAATATCAGAAGAATATAATGGATAGGTAAAAGATCCTGAAACATTTGACAATCTTCCAAGAGGTCAAAGCACAGTTATACCTCTCAATACCAAAAAAATTATGAAGAAATTGAAGGAAATTCAGAGAAAACATATAAGCACGATTAAGTGGTTTGAGGTCTATATAGGAGAAAAGATTAAGTGAACAAAATGTGTCCAATCATTTCTTCCCCCAAAAATATAAAAGTACAATAGTTACTTTTATATCATAGCCTACACAAGTTTACTTGTAATTGGTTATGACCAAACACTGACATTTTTGTATCAGTATTGTAAAACTACATTTAAGTTTGTTGCTTTAAAACCTAAAACTCTGCAGCTGAGAAGCGTTCTTAGTTACTGGTTTTGTACATGCTAAAAAAAACCCTTGTGATCTCTCCACATCTCTGCAGTTTGCTAACAATTATAAATCTTATAGAATATTTTCTGTTGGTTACTTCCTGTACAGGCCTAACAGCCCAGAAGAAATCAGCACTCTAAACAGAACACTATCTCCATAGCATCAGGCCATTCAACTTTTCAACAGTATTTTTTCCTTTACATTTGTCACATTTTGCCAAAGTTTAATAGCAGCAACAGTGACCTCTAGGTCAGACATTTCACGGCAATTAATGACTAGACGTGCTAAAGACCTTCAGATTCACTTTCGGCAATTCATCCAGTCAGTCATTAAGCAATAATGATTTTCTGGTAGCTAAAGTTGAATTGTCATTAATGATAGTGCCAATAGAAGATGGCATAAATAGAACTAAAAGCGCTTATAACAAATATAAGAAGTACTAGCTTCTGTGCCACACAAAATGAACAGAAGGGGAAAGTAGAAAAGACAGCAAGCAAGGACTTACAATCCCAGGAGGGTATGGGAGAGGGAAACACAAAAACCATTACTTGATACTAACCGTAGCTTAGGAGCAAAAAAGTTCAGTTCTCTTCAGTTTTGCAGAAAATACAATAAGAAATGTTACATAAAAGGTCCAGTTTTCAGAACATTTGGAAACAGCAGCAGCCACATAATAAGAAAACTTCAAGCTTCCATTCAAAGAACTAACAGGCAGATGCTGGATACTATCATGGCACCACTATTCAGCTTCTTCCCTATTATTTATTACTTGCACAGTGCCACAGGATTAGTTAGCACTAAATAAGACACGTCAGCATTTACTAGATATAAATCAATCCACCAAAATGTATCAAAAGACAATTGACTGTGCACTTTAACACAGCAGGTAAGGTCACACATCTGCAGTGTACTAATGAGCTTTTCAGCCCTTTGGGTTTGTTCACAAGTGGGGAGAGATGGTGTGTTTGTTGCATACTTGTACAGTGCCTAACATAATGGGGGGGGGGGGGGAGAGCCACATCCACAACACACACACACACACACACACCGTGCAATACAGTCAAGGGACCGCCAGATCTCCACGCTGAAAGATTTTGTGGCTGTATCCCCACACTCAGCCTGGGCCAGAGCTCCCAGCTCAACCAAGGGGTTGGAATAGCTACAGAGTCAGCCCCGGGTGCAGCTACCGGAGTCCAAGTGGAACAAGCGGCAGCTGGGGCGCGGGGGGTGGGGGGGGTCTGTGGTTCATGGCGGGCCGGGCCCCAGAATGCAGGAGGACGAGCCCGGGAGGAGGGAGCAGGTGGTCGCTGGGGCCGAGCCCAGGGCCTGGAGGGGAGATGGTGGCTGCTGGGAGCCGACCCCCAGGACGGGCAGGAGGGTTGCTAGGGGGATGGAGGCCGAGCCCCGGGAGGGAGGTGCGGGGGGCTGCTGGGGGGGAAGGGGAGGAGCCCCGGGACGGCGCCGGCCTCACCTTCTCCTCCACGCTGTTGACGATGATGGAGGGGTACTTGCGGCTGAGCCAACGGAAGAAGGCCGGGACTCCCATGGCCCCGCGTGGGGATACAGCAGCGGCCGCGTAGTTGGAATTGGAATCCAGACGGCGGCGGCAACTGGACTTCCGGGGCAAGGGGCAGCGCGAGGCATGATGGGGAAAAAAGTGCTGGGGGACAGAGGAGGGGGCGGCGGCAGCGAACGGGGGTAAGTCACGTGACTACAGCGGCTCCGGGCTGCCATATTCGGGCATGCGCAGTGCGGGCTCTCGACCTCCCCTCAGAGGGGCTAGGGGCGGGGCCAGCCCCGTTCCCTGCTGAGGGCGGAGCTTCACTGTTGGTAGCAGAGTCGGGAAGCGGAGGGGCGGGCTCGCCCGCCTCAGTCCCGGGCACCCTCAATAGCCCCTACAGCGCCCCCCCGCCCACGCACGGCTCCCGCGGCCACACGCGGGCCTGAGGCTGCAGGCAGCCCAGGGGCGCCAGCCGACGTGGGCCGTTGGGGGCTCGCCCGCGCGGGGCCAGCCTCTGTCCGCCCCCTTTAGCCTGGCCCCAACGGCCTGACAGAACGGGCTGCTGTGCTGCTACTGCGCATGCTCGCACGGAGTGAGCATGCTCAGTGGCATCTGCTGAAGCCGCTGCCCTCAGGTGGGCGTGAGACAGCTGCTCCCTGCAAAGGGGGACTCGTGGTTGGCGTTGGGCAGGGGGGAGCTGATCGCACGGGAGGCAGGGGCAGAATCAGGATGTGGGGGGTAGGCCACTGGGTTAAGGCCCTGCCAGACAGAGCCACAGCGAGGGGCAGAAGGCATACAAGTTACCCCTGCTGCCCCCAGGGGCCAGGCAGCAAGTCCTGACCGGGCAGTACAAAATAAGGCCCCCTCCAGTGACCTCTTGTGGCTGTTGCAATTTGTGACATTACACCTTTGCGGTGGCAGAAGGATGCTAGCAGGATCGACACCAGGGCTGAGGGCTGCTTGACTACACCCATCTGTGGCATGAATTTCACACACACACACCCCTTGGTCAGCCTAAGTTTGAGGTGCAGACCAGGCCCTAAGTCTGCTAAAAGTGCCACCCCTTCCAGGGTACTTAAAAGCCCAAATAAACACAAAAGCAAACCCCCTTCACCCTTCCTCACTCTAGAGCAGACCAAGAAAACAAACACTCCCACCCCTCTTGGACTCATGCCAACCTAAGGCATGCATTGGCAACCAACCAAGATGGTCTTCCCAGGCCTGCCTACCTTCCCTCAGGAAGGTGCTGCTAGACAGCACTCTTCTTCAACTCCTGACCCCAGCCAGCCACCAACTAACCTGGGCTCTTTGCTTTTAGCTTTTCCGTTGCAGCCTGACACCTGCTCCTAGGTGTCATGGGGCTGGGCAGATTGGGCCCCCAGCAGCCCATTAATGCTTTTCTGACTCACATGGGGTTTTGTACAGCTCATCGCAGACCCCAGGTGGAATAGATTGTTTAGCAGAAGTAGTCAGCACATATTCTAAGGCTGTGTCTACACCACGCAGCTTTTAGCGACACAGCTGTGTTGCTACAGCCAGGCCACTAAAAGGTGTGCAGTGTAGCCGCTGTTTGTAAGCTCTCCTGCCGACAAAAAACTTCCATCCCCAATGAGTGGCGTTAGCTTTGTCTGCAGGAGAGAGCTCCTGCCAACAAAGCGCTGTTCACGCCCGTACTTGTCAGCAAAACTTTTGTCTTCTGGGGGTGTTTTTTTTAAACACCTCTGAAAGACAAAAGTTTTGTCCTTCAGCTGTCAGTGTAGTCATAGTCTAAGGTACCATTCAAGGTAGAGTGGCCCATTAGCACCCCTGCAGTGATAGGACAAAAGGGGGGATTAGTGAGTCACTGTTCCATCTTGCTTTTAGCTGAGATGCTCAGAATACCTTTCCCAGACATGAATAAGAGCTCTGTGTGGCTCAAAAGCTTGTCTCTCTGAACAACAGAAGTTGGTCTGATAAAAGATACTACCACACCCACCTTGTCTGTCTTACAATCTATCCATAACCAATTGACCAACTTTTGGGAGGAATTGCTTTATTGGTTATGGTGAATTTTAATTTTTGTATAATTGCCCAGAACCTGGGATCTATGATTGGGATTATGATTTCTTATTAGTAATAATTATAAGTATTGGCATCATTTTATATATTTAACTAAAGAAAGTGTATAAAATCAATCAGAAGGATTTTTAGAACAAGCTTGTTTAGAGGATGTGAAAACTGAAAAGAACATTATTTTTTAAGGTCAGGATCGTTGCTCACTCTGCATATTGGTGCAGGGGAGTATGGGAGCATAAGGTACTGCTTTTCCCCCCCATGCAGAACACCTTCATTGCAGGTAGCAGCATGTGACCCACCTCTACATACTGCAGCAGAAGGCAAAAAATTCCTAAAGTCACTGCCAAGCTGACTTGGAGGGAAATTCCTCCCTGGAACCCAACAGGACCCACTTGTATAGATCAATAGCAGATTACTTACCCTCTGAAACACCCACAATACTTACCCCAAGCAGAATTTTTACCCTGAAAAAGAAGTTCCAGAGACTCAATGAAGTCCATTAGGACTCCATTGCTATTGATTTATGTGGAAGGTGATCAGACACTGTGCTGACGGGCAGCAGTATAAAACCAATAGACAGCAAAGGGGGAACCAAGAACCCAATTTTTACTCCTGTGGCATTGCATCTATGCACTGCCCCTTCCTTAGTGCATGTTGGTAATTGGCAATCTTGCCTTAAGTATCATTTCCAAATGCATTATTCAACTAACTGCAAACTATGTAAAAAAATTTCTCCTCTGGCTCTGGCTATATGACACTTTTCATCCAGAAAACAGTTGAATAAGGAAAATTAAGCAAGGTGTTGCTACCAAGACTTATTACGATTTTTCCCCCCTGTTCCACAGAAAGGATATGGTTGCACAGTAATGAAACAGATTTGAAATGTAAGAGGGGAGGGTTTTTTTCCCCTTCAGAATGGATTTACGGAAATGTTGCCTCTTGTGGTGATTCACAAAGCAAGCAACAGCAGCAGTCTTTAAGAAAAGTCATAATGATTATAGAGCGCTGAAAGTACATAACTGAGCTGATGCAATTTCAACAGAAGCACAAACTGGAAAATTGGAGGGCATGATTTGTGACAAATACAAGGAGCAGCAATGAAAAAAACCTTGTCATGTCATTTGTACATTGCATAAGCAAATAAAAATAAATTAGCCATTTGAGGATGTTGAAACTGAATTAAATCTTCAGATATTAAATGGGATTAATGTGATCAAGATTTTGTACTCTACCATGTCTTGGTGACAATATACCGACTTCATTAGGGCAATGACGTTGGTGAGGATGTAAGAAAGAGGTTTGGGGAAACGTTAATAAAAATAATCTCAGTACTGGGTATTGAGTCATCTACACTGATTGGAGGGAGAGGGGGAAGGAAAGAACCATAGGTATTTACAGTAAAACAAATTAACCCAATATTGTACTTCTCATTATTCATAGCTTCATTTAGCTATGATATTAAACCATGTATGATCATATCTCTGTTTTAAAATCTGTGATTTGAATAGGTTTCTCAGTAACCTCAGATTGGCACTACATCTGTTGTATGAGGTAAAGATAGGCCTTTATCCGTTCCTTCGAAAATGTCCCCTGACTGAAGCATGTTATTGTAGCACTACTACTCCTAGAAATTAGTATACTTATCACATAGAGAGGTGACTTAATATGAACAGTTCCTGAGCATCGATAGTTTTTCTGATAATAAAAATGACAAATGGACTAGTAAACAAAACTAATCATCTCCTTTCCTTATACTTACTGGCTTAAATTATGGTTGAAATTCTTGTTTTTTGCTAGCTCCAAACATTTTTAATTCCTCAATAAACATTTCACTGAAAAAGTCGACCTACTTTTTGTTGCAAAAATGTAGCCCTTGCTACATATCCTAAAACAAACCCTGCCATGTGCAGAAATCTTCTTTAAGGAAATGTCCACCAGTGCTTGCCAAACAGAAATGTACCTAAAGGAATGAGAGACCCTGCATTGTGATCCAAACAAGCAGTCAGTTGAATAAAAGACCCAGTGCTGTTGTGCCAGATATGTGCTTTTGCACCAATGAAACTATAGACTCATGAAATACATAATAACCTACCAGAGAAGCAACAAGGATAGTAGGAATTCACTGGTAAAGCAAAACTCCCAAGGACAACAATGGTAAAAATGCCTGTCCAACATCCAACCTAGAAGGTTTGCCATTGACTTCAGAGGGGCCAGGATTTCACCCCCTCAAGCCAACGCCACTACTCGAGGGTGTAAAGTTAAGCACCAGTGTAAATATTTGCAGGATATTATCTCAATGCTATTTTTTAAACATTGTATTAGGGACTATATAAAAATTGTCAGCCATGCATGCTTGGTGGACTGACTGCATTCTGGACTGGGTAGAGGTTTCTTTTTAGGGCCGCTGGGAGGGAGCTGCACCTCTGATAGAATGAGGTTGGAGGGTAAATTTCTCTTACCAACAGCCTGCATGGTGTGAGCTTTCAAACTGGGGGTTTTGTTCAATTTTAGTTGATTGGTAAAGAGGTTCTGTGCACCAGCACACACCTTCGCATGGGGTCTCGTGATGCTTCCCGGGGTACCCAGGGTTGTGAGGCACCTTGCTGCCACCTGCCCTGAGCATGAAAATTTGCCTTTCCCCATGCCTGCCTCAACTGACACCTCCTGCCACAGGAAGCACAAGCATTCCCCTCTCAGCTTACGCAGGCTCCGCTGTCCCTCAGGAAGGTTAGCGATAGGTGCACCCACTCCAGCCCCAATTCTTCCGAGCGTCCCCCTGCAGCGTCCAGCCCTTGTGCTGCTGACACACAATTCCCAGAGCTGCTGTTCCCAAAGGATCAGGACACCACAGCTTACTGGTTACACCTTAGACCCCAGCTCTGCTTAACACACAACACTTGGATTTGTTTATAGAGAAAACAAGTGTAAGTTTATTTAACAAAGATCAGAGAGGCACATAATTAGAGCCCTGCGCGGGCACAATTGATATCCACAGATGCGGATCTGCATGGAAATAAAGTGGATATCCGTGGATTTGCAGGGCTCTAGCAACAACGAGCAAGACCAGCAGGGTCATGGTCAGCAACGGGGACAGGAACCGCAGCAGCATGTCGGGCTGCCACTCGCAGTACCCAGTGCCCAGCCCAGGCAGCTCTACAAATAATCACAAGCAGAAATATTGGAAACAAAGGATTACCTATAAAATCAAATCGCAACATACATTCTAGAACTTAAGCTTAAATCGCAAGATGCCTTCTTGTTCTTTGCCCAAAGTCCTGCTCACAGCATTTTTCAATGAGGGTGGTTGAGACCCTTCTTCCATGAGACCAAGCCCGCTAGCAGCTTTTGTTTCCCCGATGAAGAATGCTAGGGTGTCCCTCTGCACCCCTTGATATATTAGACCAGTCCTTTGTTCTTCACCTGTAAACAGGGTTTCCCTACACACACACATGCACACTCTTCACCTCTTCCTGTTCATTTCTTCTCCTGAAGTCCCTGCATTAGCATTTGACTCAGTCTGCAAATTGATTTCCATCATAAGACACAGAATGCACAATGGTCCGCCAGGGAGATAAATGCATCCTACCCCGTTTAGTGGAACCTGTCTCAAGATATGTCACCTCTGAGTGACCTGCCTTTAACTTCAAGGCCTTATGATGTAATTTCCTATGTATAGATATCCTTACATATTATCCACGCCTACATTTTGCAAAGATTATGATGATCCGGGGAACATAGGCTTTCAGTAGAACCCTTACATGACACCGTTTGGTGAACTAGATTGTAAATACCAGACCCCAGTGTGACGTTGCACTCTATATGATTTCATGAAAATATGCTAATGAGTGTAAATATAATGTAACTGGAATATGCTTCATGCAAAAGGGCTCTTGTAAGGTATCATTACAAAGCTTATAATCTACTGAGTGTGGTCATCCTATTTGTATAAATGTACCACTCTTGTATCTGAAACTAGAAATATGAAATATAACTCTGAGGGCCTATTGTAGTTATGCAACGTGTGGGCCATTAATGGTGGTTTGGAATCTCGATGGCGCTTATTAACCAGGACAATTGACTGTAGATGGCTCTGTTTTACTTGTAAGTCTTCCTGTATACGTGTGTGCTGGCAAGTGGGTAATAAAGTCTTACAGTGACATGTGATCAGGGCCAGCTCCAGGCACCAGCGAAGGAAGCAGGTGCTTGGGGCGGCCAATGGAAAGGGGCCACACGTCCGGGTCTTCGGTGGCAATTCGGCGGCGGGTCCCTCAGTCCCTGGGAGCAAAGGACCCGCAGAAGAATGAAACGGCGCGATTGAGCTGCCACCGAAGTGCCGCTGATCGGCTTTTTTTTTTTTTTTTTTTTTGCTTCGCCGCTTGGGGCGGCAAAAAAGCTGGAGCCAGCCCTGCATGTGATCATGTCACCTGAACTGGGATCCACCTTTAACCTGGTGTTTTTCCATTGAGAAGGCAGGGTGGGAACCCAGATGGACAAAGGATTCCCGCCTTATGCAAAAGATATATAAGTGGGTGGATCAGAACAACGGGGGCGGCAATCATGAGAAATCCCCTAGCCACCACCTGAGCTGGGACAAGGGCTGTACCAGGGGAAAGGATTGTGCCTGACTAGGAAGGCGTCCAGTCTGTGATAGAAGCTTATTGAAACATCTGAGGGTAAGGTTTTTTCTGTATTCACTTTTCTTACTGTATTAGACATAGATTTGCGTGTTGTATTTTATTTTACTTGGTAATTCACTTTGTTCTGTCTGCTATTACTTGGAACCACTTAAATCCTACTTTCTGTATTTAATAAAATCACTTTTTACTTATTAATTAACCCAGAGTATGTATTAATACCTGTGGGGGCAAACAGCTGTGTATCTCTATCAGTGTTATAGAGGGCGAACAATTTATGAGTTTACCGTGTATAAGCTTTATACAGGGT
Source organism: Emys orbicularis (assembly GCF_028017835.1). Classification (NCBI taxonomy): domain Eukaryota; kingdom Metazoa; phylum Chordata; order Testudines; family Emydidae; genus Emys; species Emys orbicularis. Next base: position 212,303,437 of record NC_088685.1, on the reverse strand, counting down.
AAAACGGATTTATTTGGGGTTTGGACCCCATTGGGAGTTGGGCATCTGAGTGTTAAAGACAGGAATACTTCTTAAGTTGTTTTCAGTTAAGTCTGCAGCTTTGGGGCACGTGGTTCAGACCCTGGGTCTGTGTTGGAGCAGACTGGCATGTCTGGCTCAGCAAGACAGGGTGCTGGAGTCCCAAGCTGGCAGGGAAAGCAGGGGCAGAAGTAGTCTTGGCACATCAGTTGGCAGCCCCAGGGGATTTCTGTGCTCCAACCTGTCACACCCAGGACCTCTGTAACCCTGATGCACCCATGTGCCCTCTCCCAACTGGCATCAAGAGGTTCTTGGGTCACAGGTCTCCCTTGTCTCTGCCCCATGCCACAACTGTACCCCTTCTCAGGATGGGAATGGCAGGGGCCATCAATACAAGAGCCAGCTCCTGGGCTTGTTGTGAGGCCCATCACCACCGGGCATACTGGACCTCCTTTCTCTCCTAGCCCTCACTGCCTGCCTTCAAGCAGGCTGGGGTGTGCTCTGCAGGAGAGAGGATCCAGCCACCCCACACTTTTGTGTGTGTGGAAGCCCTTTCGGACACCATCCCAGCAGAGCCACTGTGCCCCATACAAATATAGAGTCCTCTGCTAGGGTGGTGTCAATGGGGTTAAAGTCCCCTTCTGGATGACAGACTGTATATAGGCAACTCTTTCTTAAATGGATAAAAGTAACCTTTTGCCCAAATTTTCCAAACACAGGTAGGCACTCGCCTACAAAAGTGTTCATGGGCTAATTTTACCTATGCAAACCAGCACAAAAATCCAGTAATTGCACTGAAACTCTGATGCTGTAATGCGGGTTTTTGTGAGCCTACATCCTCTTTTGCAGACTCACTTATTATGGATGCCTTTAAAATTTGGTCTTAAACCATTAAAACCTAGACAGCGATTAAATGTCTGGACGAGATGTTTCAGTAGTGGCACAGTAGTTTCTCCAAAAATAATTTAGTAATGTGTCATTGTGTATAAACTGCAGCAATCTATTATACTTTGTTGGATAGTACTTTCCCTTAGATGAGTGGCATGCAGCTTTAAATCTGTTACAGCTGTAAAGATTGCAATCCTACTGTCCATCAGCATCATCTGTCATAATCTTTGGGCTGCCAGTATGACAGCTGTGGAAGTGCAGAATAAAGTTGACTGGCAGAATGTTTTACATCTAATGAGTTTGGGCACAATAATAGTATCATAAATAATGCTCTAGAGGAACTCGGCTCTCACTTGAATTCCAAAAGTGAGATATGGCCTTACCAGGATCTCATGGAGCCATCTGTCATCAAATATTAGTCTTTTTGTCAATGACTGGCCTGGACTGAGGGAATGGAAAACATCTAAGTGTAGTGGTGAATGCACTGCCTCATTCAGAGAGATTTAAAATGGAGTTACATCCCGGAATCAGTGATTTCAAGATGATTCTGAAAGTGCTAAAAACTACAAACCATATTGTGTCAGATCTCCACTGCAGAATGCTAATGAGACTGTAGCCAGTTGAGTTTCGGTCTGACGTTCCCTGGAAATTATTTAGCAGCAAAATCTTTGGGTCGCGTGGTTTGCTGGCACCTTTTTAATAGGTTTGCTATGGTGCATAAAAATTAATAACTACGGCTTAAGGACAGTGTAAAAACAATGTAGCGAGGAAGTATGAGCCAGTAGTTAGGGCACTAAAGTCTTGGGTTCAAATGTCTGCTCTGCTACAGACTTCCAACGTGACCTGGGGCAAGTCACTCAAGCCCAGATCCTCAATGGTCTTTCAATGGGAATTAGTCGCCTAAAGATCTCTAAGGATCTTGGCCTTAGCCTCATTGTGTATCAGGGGAGGTCTACACTTAAAAAGCTGCTGCAACGCAGCTATTACATTACTACGCTCCGGTCGGTGTAGTTAATCCACCTCAGCGAGAGGAGGTAGCTATGGCAACGGGAGAAACCCTCCCATCAACATAGCACTATCTACACTGGGGGGCTAGGTCAGTATAACTCCGTTGCTCAGGCTGGGGTGTGGATTTTTCATGTCCCCCCCCCAAGTGACATAGTTAAACCGATGTAAGTTTGTAGTGTAGGCTTGGCCTCAGTTCCCATCTGTAAAATGGGATAATATTACTTCCCTACTTCACAGGGGGGTCGTGAGAAAAAAATACATTAAAGATGAAGATGAACTCAGATATTAGGGTAATGGCAATGATATAAATACCTTAGCTAGATAAATACGTTCGTCTCCTTGGTTTTGTTCACTAAGTATCCTTCTATATTTTATTGAGGGGAAAAATTGTCATTCAAAAGGCCTGTTGTTAGCAGCATACGTTTCATTTTGTTCCTCAGCTGGTGTAATTCAATATGGTTCTACTGAAGTCAATTGCGCTACACCAATTTACACCAACTAAGGGATCTGGCCCGGGTGGAAACCAATTAGACCACATAGTGAGGAAAAAGGGAGAGAGAGAGAGAGGATAGGATTAAGTTAATTTGTTCTTTTAAAAAGCAGAGGAATGAATTCAGATAGGGCTCATCAGCAAGGGAATAGATAAGAAGCCAGGGTGGCATAGAAATATAATAGACCGTCTGTGCACTGGGCCAAATCCGGAAGCAAATTCCCAAATAATTTCTAGGGAATATTAGAGCTAAATTCATCTGGCTGAAATCTCATTAGCATTCTGCACAGAAGAATTTATACAATGTTGCTTAGCAGTGTTTGGGGATTTTAGTACTAGCCATGCTGGTTACTCCTGGGAAAAGGAGCCAGGCTTACCGAATGAACATTTGCCTGAGCATGTGGCTGAACAAAATCTGGGGACCAGATCATCCTTGAATAGAACCTGTCCTGTGGTAAAATCTGCAGGAAGGGCTTTGGAGTCTCCTGAGGTCCCTTCCAACCCTGATATTCTATGATTCACAACTCAGAAAGATGTGTATCCCTCTCAGCTGGCCGTGTCTCCCTCCCCAACCACTTCCCCGCTGGCAGAGTCCTGCATGTCCTGCTTAAGTATTGAACAAAGGGCAAGGGTCAATTCCGCTCTTTTAAATTTCCTTGGATTTCTTCTCTCTCGTCTCATTACATTTAGAGACAGGGGCTGACCTGACTCCTGATCCTGCCCCCTCATATGTCTATCGCGGAGGAAAGCATTTTGCTGAGGATCATGGGTAGGAAGTCTGGAGCTTTGCATTTGAGTGGGATGTGGTGACCCTCGTCTCTGTGAGGCACACAGTAGATCTGAAGCAGACTCTGTGCTTGTGGATTGCACCTTGGAGGGCATCACAGAAATGGGCCCTATGTCCACCAATGAGTGTCTATACTAGATTTTTTTTAATACCGTCTATTGCTTTCTGTAAAAGTGAAGGTCAGACTGAGTGAATGGCCCATCGGCGGCTCAGTCTTGAAAACTCATATGCACATGCTCATGACATCATTTAAAACTACACTCATGCCTAAGTGCAGGCTCAAAGCTTTCAGTAATATCTCCAAAAGCACCTAAGTGAGTGAGGTTCCTAAGTCCCATTTTCAAAAGTGACTTAGCCAGTTAGGAGCCCAAGTCTATTGACTGTCAATGAGATTTAGACTCCTAAGCGCTTACATTACTTTTGAAAATGGGACTTAAGGCCAGATTTTCAAAGGTATTTAGATGCAAATATATTGTATATATTTTATGTATTGTATATCACATACAAATATATTGTATGTATATATATTTATACATAGAATATATACTACATATATAACAATACATACAATATATTTATATATATTACATACAAATATATTGCATGTATTTTATGTATTGTATATTATGTGTATTTAGGTACCTAAAGATGTAAATATCTCTATCTTAGGTGGGGGAAAAAACCTGGGAAATTCAAACCCTTTGTCAGAGGAATGTTAACGCTTCCAAGCAAAGCACTCAAAAGTGAAGAAATGCCAAAGTTATGGGATGCCCATCAACCTTAACTCTGCCCTTTTTGTGTTCACTGACTCTATTCTGTTTTCTCTGCAGGACTCATTCCGGGTCATCTCGTGATACCCTTACTCACCTCCAGTACCACTTGACTCCTTGAATTGTCTCTATTGGGACTGTTTGAGTCAGAAACTATTCAACATGAGAATGGGTAACAGTCTGTGGCAAGCCTCTTACAATGCGCAAGTTGGAAGGTGTGCTGTGTGAATGAGACAGAAGTCTTGCAAATCTGCACTTATTCTTGGGTCAAATTCTCTTTGCAGTTAGCACAGTGTAAATATAGAGCAGTTCTGCTGAAATCAGTGGAGCGGCTTTACATTTACACCTGTGTAACCAAGAGCACAATATATTCTGTTACACTGGTGTAAATTCGGAGTAAGTCCATTGACTTCAATGGAACTATTCCAGCATGCAAGTTGGATGGGGTGCAGTGAATAGTATGCAAATAGGAACTGAACAGCTGTCTCATTCATTGCGCCCATCCAGCCTGGCTACTGAATGAAGCAGGGGTCTTGAAAAAATTACACGGGCTCTCATTAAAGACTTTGGACCAGATTTTCAGCTCGTGGAAATCAGAATAGCTCCACTGACTTTAGTGAGCTCTGATGCTTTCCGCCAGCTGAGAATCCGGCCCTATGTTTGAACGTGTATGCACAAGGGGACAGAGTTAAGTTGCACAGGAAACCTTATCGTTAGTATTTCCTGGCGTTCGCGTGCTGGACCTTGCACTGTTCATGTTCTTTTACCATCGATTTTTGGGACTGTGTCTGTATATTGGTTAAACACTGGCCTTTTGCTGGTGTATCTGAAGTGCAGATCTGCAAACCTAGCCCATAGACAGAGCCATATGGCAAGCTCCACGTTTGTGAAGAAGCCTAAACTATTATTAATTTCTGCTGCACTAAGAGTGCTCAGAATGATGCTGAAATTTCCAGCTGAGGCACTTTTGTGTCTGCCCAAAGGCAGCAGCTAGCCCTTCAAATTGGGTTTATTCTTTTGCAGGCATGTGTTTAGCAGCTTTGGAAGAGGTTTCTGTCAAAACGGGGCTTTGCAATCACATCCGCATTATCCACAGGCATAGCCATGACCACAGTATCGTGCACTGGCTTCTATTCAGAATAAGCAAACCAGATTGAACAAACTCAGAACGGACTCAAATCTGTGTCAAAACTCAACACAGAACCTAAACCTTGTGGGGATTGACAGGGTATTTGATCTCCATACCCCTTCCCTTTCTGCCTTTGTCTGAGACCGAGGGCAGAAAGACTGAAATACCATCAGCTGTTCTTATTATTTTACCCAATTGAAACTACATTCTGCAAACCCTTCATGATTAAAAAAAAAAGGCTATAAACAGGATAGACTTTTAAAACATAGTTTTTAGATTAGCGTGTTCTCGAGTGGTTCTCAGGGCCTGAACTGACCCAGGATAACTCAGAGGAAGGGGCAGACGGCAGTGCAAAAGCCGTGGGGAGAACGGTTGGTTGAATGCTAGCCAGGCCACTGTGATACTTGACTGGTGTGTGTGTGTGTGAAGTGCTTTGAGAGCCTCAAATGAAATGTATGTATGAAGTGTATGATGAATGACTTGCACCTGGTGATCTGACTGTGTGCCGGCATTTTCCCTTTCCAGTCTCCTTTCTGATTGTTCTTCCCCTAGGATGTAACCCAGGGGAAAACAAGGATGTTGCTTTTACTGGTAATACAACAGCTGGGTGACGTGCTATGGAGATTCAGGGCATCAGTGCAGCTGCGCCGCTGTAGCAGTGAAGTGAAGACGCTCCTTAGCTGAGACGTGCCGCCACGAGAGGTGGGCAGGTCAGTATAACTGCTCAGCGGCCCCCCGTGTAATTTACACAGCTCTGTCCATAGTACAAAGCCGGTCTATGGGCCAAAGCACTGCCTGCGTTCTCTGCAGTGCAAGACGCTCTGGCCCCAGCACGCATGCCCCCTACACCAGGGCTTGTGAGCAGAGATGACCCACACCTGCTGATGGGGGGCGGGGGGCAGAGTGAAAGCAGCGGCTTCACTAGGATGGGTAAACGGGACACTGCCTGGCACTAGCCCAAGGCTCATCAGTTCGCAAGAGCAAATGGGACAAACGCCCAGTTTTGCCAAAAAAGCCGGGACAGGGCTTAAAAAAGGGACTGTCACAGCCCAAACGGGACCTATGGTCACCCTAGGCTTCAGCAGATGTTACTGAGCATGCTCAGTCCAAGCCAAGCAGCAAATCTGGGCAGGCATGTGACCCTGCGTCCCCTCCCCCATGTGCCCATGGAAGGCTGTCTTTCGCAGTGCCCACCCTGGGGAAATTCTGCCCTCACTGGATTTAGAGTCTTTTTCTGTTCCTCGGGGCCTTTTGCTCAGTGTAAAGGGGTCAGAGCCGCGGTGAGGATCTCAGCATTCACCTCTTATTGTTGCCCCGCCACCTCCACTCTGCCTCATCTGCAATTAGCATAAGCCTCTTTGCATCTTCTTCCCCACACTGCCCCCTCATCCTGCCCGACATTTCAAATGGAGCAGAATGTAATACAATCGCATTCCGTGGGCAAGGTAGTGACAGAAAGGTGAGGAAGGTGTCATTTGAGTCATAAAAATCAGCACACTCAGCATTTCAATGGTGTCACCCTCTGCTGTGTGGCGGGGGGATCTTGCTCCCCCTCTTCCTCTCCCTCCAGGGCCTCCGGTTGGTGGAAATTTTGACAACACAGCGTCACCAGAAATGGGTCGAGTTGGGTTTCATTCAAAAGGCCTTTTTCCCCACGGACACTATGGCACCAAGCATGACAAACCCAGAATAATGATGTAGATCTATATAGTCAAGAAAAGGTTTAAAAATCAACATTTTAAAAAATTTTACTTTACCACAGCGATGTATTGCTTACCTCAAAAAGACGTTGATCTTGGCTAATCCTAGGGAAGTGGTCCTTGATTTGTAGGACTGATACATTTATTCATCAAATTCATCATTAGTGTTTTCTCTGTCCTGGGTCACTGTTAGACGCGTTGTCACATTGATCCTCATCAACTCTGCACCTGCACATCTCCATACCAGGCAGGCTGCTGGCCAAACATCTGCGGGCTGGTGAGCATCTGGTCTTTGCACACGACCATTTCATTAGCTGGAGGATTGATTCGGAAGTGCATGGTATTTCACACATAACTGGTGTGATCAGTCCATCCTCCAAGACCCATCCATGCCTGATAGGGTAGAATGCGCTCCGTCATCCCAAAGCCATTCCATTGTTTGACAATTTGCCCCCTTGATAGCAGGTATAAATGAACCCCTTGACAGTGGCTGTTTTTCTCCATTTGTCTGCTTCTTGGAAAACATCCACTGGCATAACTCTGCAAGCGTCATAATGTTGGTCTTCAAATGGTAAACTCGGCATATGAATGCCTCCAGTGCATTTATGACCTCGTCAGTGATGGTCTCAGCCATTCCGAGTGCCTTCAGAGTGAGGAGAGAGTCTTCAGAGACTGCATCAAGTGCCTTCCAGTAAGAGAATTCAGTCTTTCCAGCAGTGTCACATCCTTGAAAAGGCATGGAACCCTGGCAGTGCGGTGGCTTTTAATGGCCCGTGTGATAGGAACACATCTCGGAGGAATAGACAGTGATTCTCTTCCCCAGCAACAGGAACAAAAACAATCTGGTGGAAGTCTTGGGTAGCGTCTCACAGCAAGCACTAGAACGTCTGTGTCTTGTGCCAAATCCAGAGCTTAGTAGTACCCCTTCCTGTGACATTGATAGCATGCAAGATAATTTTAGTGTCAGCCTCCTCATGGGAACGATGATTCTTGTGGATTCTGGGGCCACAGGAGAAACTCCCATCCAGGAGATCTTCACCCTGACCCTACGGGGAGTGCAGAGAACTCCCAAGGACAGACTTAAGAAGGCCCCCAAGTAAGGAACTAGGGCCCGTGCAGAAGCCTCCCAGAGCAAGTGACTAGGCATGGTCAGGTTCTCCCACCATCTGGGAGAGAAACTTCAGGAGAATCCTTTACATTACTACAGTCCGCATTTTTCTCATCTGGGTCCTTAGCCAAAGCCCACTGCAGCCAATGGGCTGATACGGAGCACTCAGCTCAGGAAATATTAATAAAGTCTTGCCCGTTCCCCGCCCCGAGAAGCAGTGAGAGTGAGAATTACAGGACCTCTGGCAGTACACTTCTTGCTGGTGGAAGATGGTAGCAAGTTTTGATACAAACAGGATCATCCTTAATATCCAGACGGGGCAGAGCAGGGGTTTCCCTTTGTATAATGGCCATTCGCTGTGTTAGGATCTTTCATCCCCGAAACTTCTGATCATTCAGAGACTTTTGCATAGTTCTCAAGCTGCTTGATCCACTCGTCGTCCCACAGTCCATGGGCTGTTTTTAAAATAGTTCTCTGGGTCCCCGTCACCACCCTTTCCCTTGTTTTCCCCCCTATGTGCTGCAGACAAGCCCACAGACTTTCCAGTCTCATGTCCGCGATAGATGGTTTAAGTGGCAGAGCTTTGAATCTGCTTTCCAGCCTGGCATTTTAGGGTTGCTGGTTTAAAGCCTCCAGCAGTTCTTTAATGAGAGCTCTCCAGCTGCTGGAAAATAGAGGCAACTTCTGCAGGGACTGGGCCAGACTCAACCAATCTGGGGCCAGGAGGTGGAAACTACATCTCCTTGTCCTTATTGATCCCCAGCCTAAGTCGCGGTGCGGTGCGGGGAATTCACCAGGGAAGGCAACTTTAAGTGTTGGAGATTCCAAAGAACCACCAGTTGTGGAGGCCGGTGAGAGGATTGAGTTCTGAGTACACCTCCTCCCCAACTAGCACTGCTCAGTGCCTTGCTGGTTCACGCTTGGTTTCTTTAACACGTTCTTTATTTATCTCCTTTCTCAGACAGCTCAAGCAGCTCACAACTCTGTTATCAGTGGCCTGGTATAAAGAGGGTTCAAATAAGAACATAAGAATGGCCATACTGGGTCAAACCAAAGGTCCATCCAGCCCAGTATCCTGTCTTCCGAAAGTGGCCAATTCCAGATGCTTCAGAGGGAATGAACAGAACAGGGAATCATCCAGTGATCCATCCCCTGTTTATAAACTAGGGAAGAATTTGTAATGAAACATTGCACCCTTGCCAGCTGTAGGCCTTCAAAAATCATGCATCAGGCCCTAAAAACATCATTAATTTATAATTTATGAGATTAAAAAAAAAAGCCATGATTTGTAAGCCAAATAATAAATGTAGGGTTCTTTTTTGCCTTCTAGTTTCTGAGCCTTTCGGCTGCACCCTGGAGACTAGAAACTTTTTGTTTTTTTAAATGGAGGCAGAGATTCTTCTGATTTTATTATTGTTTGTATTACCGTAATCACGGACAAAGACCCTGTTCCACTAGGTGCTGTACAAACCGAGAAGACACAAGGACAGTCTCCGCCCCAAAGAGATTACAAGCTAAGTTGCTGTGAATCTTGATTTCAGGAGCTGGGGCTTTAACAAAAAAACACCAAATATTGCAAGACTTGTGATAAAATGCCAAGCGCTGGCAAACGGACATTGAGCTAACCTCACTGCACCGCTGCCAGTTCAGACTCACATCCTAAGAATTTGGCTGGAGTCAGATTTAAAGATGTGATGTTAGCTCATGTTAGCCCATTGTAACACTCTTTAAAAGCCTAGGGTAATCAATGGAGCTATGATTATTTACACCAGTTGCAGATTGGCCCCAAGGCTATTAATACATATACATGCTAAATGGGTCAAATCAAACTCAAACCCTGGGTGTGGGTGTGGAGGGGGTGACTCAACCTGTTTAGTGCATTTTAAAGGCAGTGTCCTTTGTCTACATTAAACTTTTCAAACATGTTAGTTAGCATGTGTTAGCCAACATGTGCTAACGTCACACATTACATAGTACTCTATATAAGGTCTGAGTTTCTTTTGAAAAGTCAACCTGCTTTTTTCAGAAGAATATTGTAAATATTTTTCACTCTTTGCCCAAGACCTTTTATGGCAGATTTTTGACCAAAGCTGTTTTGTATTATTCAAGTCAAAGCACTAGGAATTTTTTCTTTGATTGTTTTTAAGTGGACTGACCCTAAACAACAAGTGGGCTACTGGAAGCTAGTAAATTCAAATATGCAGAACTGCTTTTCAGTAGACATATTTATGTACAGATTTTCTTTAATTTATCCTTTGGTTTCTTTCTTAGAAAAATCTCAGGTTTAATTAACAGTTTCAGATAAAAGGAATTCAAGAAGAAAATTAAAAATGCATGAAGCTTCTGGAGTCATCCAATTACTGGGATGTCCACATAGCTACGGCAGCATGAATTTTACAAAGCAAGTGGAAACTGAAATTCAGGGGTTTGCCACAATGAAATGCCATTATATTTAGAAATTTGCTCTATTAGAAATGTACATATGCATTTCTTCTTCTTGATGTGTCTCAGAATAAGGTAAAGAACAGACAGGCTGCCCTGCAACACATACGCACGCACGTTGAGAATGCTTTTTAAACACGTTTTGCTCTTTACTCTTTTAATGCTAAAATATGTAAAATCATCAGAAAAAAATGTTCTTTTTGCATTCAGGACTGCCACAAGAATTTGCAAAAGCAAGTTCTAGGTAATATAGTCCCAGAAACGTGCTGTATGGACTGTAACTTTCCCGAATAAGAGAGGCTCGATTCAGTCACTAAACACTATTTCTAGGATACTGTTTTCTTGGCAAACACAGAAAAAAAATCAAGAAAGAAAACCAGATTGTTTGTCCAGAGGAAGGAGAAACGCTGATTGTATTTGTAACCACAAGGAACAGAAATTGTCTTGTTTGAAATGGGCTTTTAACCACACCCTGCCTGTCCTCTCTGGTGAAGAAAGGGCTCTGCTTAAGGTACAATCTCTGAGGGTATGTCTACACTACGAAATTAGGTCGAATTTATAGAAGCTGGTTTTATAGAAATCTGTTTTATACAGTCGATTGTATGTGTCCCCACATAAAATGCTCTAAGTGCATTAAGTCGCCGGACCGTGTCCACAATACCGAGGCTAGCGTCGACTTCCGGAGCGTTGCACTGTGGGTAGCTATCCCACAGTTCCCGCAGTCTCCGCCGCCCATTGGAATTCTGGGTTGAGATCCCAATGCCTGATGATGCAAAAACAGTGTCGCGGGGGGTTCTGGGTACATGTCATCAGGCCCCTCCCCCTCCGTCAGAGCAACGGCAGACAATCGATTCGCGCCTTTTTACCTGGGTTACCTGTGCAGACAACATACCACGGCAAGCATGGAGCCCGCTCAGCTCAGCTCACCGTCACCATATGTCATCTGGATGCCGGCAGACGTGATACTGCATTGCTACACAGCAGCAGCTAATTGCCTTTTGGCAGTAGATGGTGTATTACGATCGATATCCGTCATCGTCATATTCCTCAGTGAGTTCGATCAGAGGCACCTGGGCAGACATGTTTTGTCTCCTGGAGACTCAGTCCTGCCGGCAGTCCTATTGAACCGTCTTGACGATGATGGCTAGCAGTCGTAGTACGGCATCTTCTGCCAAGCACCCAGAAGATGCCGATGGCTATCAGTCATGCTGCACCGTCTGCTGCCAGCTTAAGATGTAAAAAATAGATGGACCAGATTTGTTCTGTATTCATTTGCTTCCCCCTCCCTCCATGAAATCAACGGCCTGCTAAACCCAGGGTTTTGAGTTCAATCTTTGGGGGGGCCATTCTGTGTGACAGTTGTTTGTGTTTCTCCCTGATGCACAGCCACCTTTGTTGATTTTAATTCCCTGTACCTGTAAGCCATGTCGTCACTCGTCCCTCCCTCCCTCCGTCAGACAATAGTTTCGTGCCTTTTTTAAGCCCAGACGCCATAGCACTGGGATCATGGAGCCCGCTCAGATCACCGCGGCAATTATGAGCACTATGAACACCACGCGCATTGTCCTGGAGTATATGCAGAGCCAGAACATGCTAAAGCAAAACCAGGCGAGGAGGCGATTGCAGCGATTGCAGTGCGGCGACGAGAGTGATGAGGAAATTGACATGGACATAGACCTCTCACAAAGTACAGGCCCCAGCAATGTGCAAATCATGGTGTTACTGGGGCAGGTTCATGCCGTGGAACACCGATTCTGGGCCCGGGAAACAAGCACAGACTGGTGGGACCACATCGTGTTGCAGGTGTGGGATGATTCCCAGTGGCTGTGAAACTTTCGCATGCGTAAGGGCACTTTCATGGAACTTTGTGACTTGCTTTCCCCTGCCCTGAAGCACCAGAATACCAGGATGAGAGCAGCCCTCACAGTTGAGAAGCGAGTGGTGATAGCCCTGTGGAAGCTTGCAACGCCAGACAGCTACCGGTCAGTCGGGAATCAATTTGGAGTGGGCAAATCTACTGTGGGGGCTGCTGTGATCCAAGTAGCCAATGCAATCAAAGACCTGCTGATATCAAGGGTAGTGACTCTGGGAAACGTGCAGGTCATAGTGGATGGCTTTGCTGCAATGGGATTACCAAACTGTGGTGGGGCGATAGACAGAACCCATATCCCTATCTTGTCACCGGAGCACCAAGCCACCGAGTACATAAACCGCAAGGGGTACTTTTCAATGCTGCTGCAAGCCCTGGTGGATCACAAGGGACGTTTCACTCACATCAACGTGGGATGGCCGGGAAAGGTACATGATGCTCACGTCTTCAGGAACTCTGGTCTGTTTCAAAAGCTGGAGGAAGGGACTTTCTTCCCGGACCAGAAAATAACCGTTGGCGATGTTGAAATGCCTATCGTTATCCTTGGGGACCCAGCCTACCCCTTAATGCCATGGCTCATGAAGCCGTACACAAGCAGCCTGGACAGTAGTCAGGACCTGTTCAACTATAGGCTGAGCAAGTGCCGAATGGTGGTGGAATGTGCATTTGGACGTTTAAAAGCGCGCTGGTGCAGTTTACTGACTCGGATAGACCTCAGCGAAGCCAAAATTCCAATTGTTATTGCTGCTTGCTGTGCACTCCACAATATCTGTGAGAGTAAGGGGGAGACATTTATGGCGGGGTGGGAGGTTGAGGCAAATCGCCTGGCCGCTGATTACGCACAGCCAGACACCAGGGCAGTTAGAAGAGTACAGCAGGGCGTGGTGCGCATCAGAGAAGCTTTGAAAACCAGTTTTATGACTGGCCAGGCTACAGTGTGAAACTTCTGTTTGTTTCTCCTGATGAACCCTCCGCCCCCCCGTCCCCCGGTTCACTCTACTTCCCTGTAAACTAACCACCCTCCCCTCCCCCCTTTGAGCACCGCTTGCAGAGGCAATAAAGTCATTGTTACTTCACATTCATGCATTCTTTATTAATTCATCACACAACTAGGGAGATAACTGCCAAGGTAGCTCGGGAGGGGTGGGGGAGGAGGGAAGGAAAAGGACACACTGCAGTTTAAAACTTTAAAACTTTAACACTTATTGAAGGCCAGCCTTCTGATGCTTGGGCAATCATCTGGGGTGGAGTGACTGGGTGGCCGGAGGCCCCCCCACCGTGTTCTTGGGCATCTGGGTGAGGAGGCTATGGAACTTGGGGGGGAGGAGGGCTGTTGGTTACACAGGGGCTGTAAGCGGCGGTCTCTGCTCCTGCTGCCTTTCCTGCAGCTCAACCATACGCTGGAGCATATCAGTTTGATGCTCCAGCAGCCGGAGCATTGACTCTTGCCTTCTGTCAGCAAGCTGACGCCACCTATCCTCTTCAGCCCGCAACTTGCTCTCTTCAGCCCGCGATTCAGCCCGCCACCTCTCCTCTTGTTCATATTGTGCTTTTTTGCACTCTGACATTGACTGCCTCCACGCATTCTGCTGTGCTCTGTCAGCGTGGGAGGACATTTGGAGCTCCGAGAACATATCATCCCGAGTCTGCCGTTTTCTCCTTCTAATCTTCACTAGCCTCTGTGAAGGAGAAACATTTGCAGCTGGTGGAGGAGAAGGGAGAGGTAGTTAAAAAAGACACATTTTAGAGAACAATGGGTACACTCTTTCACGTTAAATTTTGCTGTTCACATTACACAGCACATGTGCTTTCGTTACAAGGTCGCATTTTTCCTCTTATATTGAGGGCCTGCCGGTTTGGTGTGAGAGATCACTCACGCAGTGCCAGGCAACAGATTTCAGCTTGCAGGCAGCCATGGTAAGCCACAGTCTTTTGGCTTTTTTAACCTTCTTAACATGTGGGAATGGTTTCAAACAGTAGCGCCCTCATTTCCCATACCAAACACCCGTTGGGTTGGCCATTTAAAATGGGTTTGCAATGTAAAAAGAGGGGCTGCGGTTTCCGGGTTAACATGCAGCACAAACCCAACTACCCCCCCCCTCACACACACACCCAATTCTCTGGGATGATCACTTCACCCCTCCCCCTACCGCGTGGCTAACAGCGGGGAACATTTCTGTTCAGCCGAGCAGGAACGGGCACCTCTGAATGTCCCCTTAATAAAATCACCCCATTTCAACCAGGTGACCGTGAATGATATCACTCTCCTGAGGATAACAAAGAGAGATAAGGAATGGATGTTGTCTGCATGCCAGCAAACACCAGGACCATACGCTGCCATGCTTTGTTATGCAATGATTCCAGACTACGTGCTACTGGCCTGGCGTGGTAAAGTGTCCTACCATGGCGGACGGGATAAGGCAGCCCTCCCCAGAAACCTTTTGCAAAGGTTTTGGGAGCACATGAAGGAGAGCTTTCTGGAGATGTCCCTGGAGGATTTCCACTCCATCCCCATACACGTTAACAGACTTTTCCAGTAGCTGTACTGGCTGCAATTGCCAGGGCAAATTAATCATTAATCATTAAACACGCTTGCTTTTAAACCATGTGTAATATTTACAAAGGTACACTCACCAGAGGTCCCTTGTGTGCCCTCAGGATCTGGGAGCACGCCTTGGGTGAGTTCGGGGGTTACTGGTTCCAGGTCTAGGGTGATAAACATATCCTGGCTGTTGGGGAAACCGGTTTCTCCGCTTCCGTGCTGTGAGCTATCTTCCTCGTACCCCAAACCCGCTTCCCTGTTGCGTGATTCTCCATTGATGGAGTCAAAGCACACGGTTGGGGTAGTGGTGGCTGCACCCCCTAGCATGGCATGCAGCTCCGCGTAGAAGCGGCATGTTTGCGGCTCTGCCCCGGATTTTCCGTTTGCCTCTCTGGCTTTGTGGTAGGCTTGCCTTAGCTCCTTAATTTTCATGTGGCACTGCTGTGCGTCCCTGTTATGGCCTCTGTCCTTCATGGCCTTTGAGACTTTTTCTAATATTTTGCCATTTCATTTACTGCTACCAAGTTCAGCTAGCACTGATTCATCTCCCCATATGGCGAGCAGATCCCGTACCTCCCGTTCTGTCCATGCTGGAGCTCTTTTGCGATCCTGGGACTCCATCATGGTTACCTGTGCTGATGAGCTCTGCGTGGTCACCTGTGCTCTCCACGCTGGGCAAACAGGAAATGAAATTCAAAAGTTTGCGGGGCTTTTCCTGTCTACCTGGTCAGTGCATCTGAGTTGAGTGCTGTCCAGAGCGGTCACAATGAAGCACTGTGGGATAGCTCCCGGAGGCCAATAACGTCGAATTCCGTCCACACTACCCCAAATCCGACCCGCAAAGGCCGATTTTAGCGCTAATCCCCTTGTCGGAGGTGGAGTAAAGAAACCGATTTAAAGGGCCCTTTAAGTCGAAAAAAAGGGCTTCGTCATGTGGACGTGTCCAGGCTTAATTCGATTTAACGCTGCTAAATTCGACCTAAACTCGTAGTGTAGACCAGGCCTGAGAGTCAGGATGTCTGGGGGGTTTGGACCAGATCTGGAAAAGTGATGAGCATCTGCAGTTCCCATAGACTTAAAGGGGGCTTGCAGGTGCTCAACACATCGCACGTTCACATGTCAAAAAGGATGCTGACAAATTAGAAAGAGCTCCGAAAAGAGCTCCAAGAATGATTCGAGGTCTGGAAAAACCTGCCTCATAGTGAGCCACTAAAGCAGAATGTATCAAAGAGAAAGATAAGAGATGACTTGATCAGGGGTCTCCAGCGGGGACGTACAATCCTGGCCCACAATAATACATAAACCAGCCAATCATACAATGGAGCCCCCAAATACTTAAACTTAATTAAATAAGGTCTTTCAAGGATATTGCAGGAAATGGCCATCTCCATCACAGGAGTGTACTAACCCCTTTAGGGGCCACTGGGCCAGCCTGCGGTATAAACAAGGAGACAGGGCTGGGCTATAGAAACAGGAAGAGGACGATGAGCAAGACAGAGGGGAGTGGAAGCCACACAGGGTGCAGTGGGTGGTGGCTTCTCTCAAGCTCTAGGAGACCAGCCTAATCAGACTCAGACCTGGTGTTATAGCCTTTAAATTGGGAGCTCTGGCCCAGGGTCCAGAGGGAGGAGCTTATGAACGGCCTGTGCTAATTCCTTCTGTCCTGAAGCTGCCTTAAAACGGGAACATGGTCTTTTATTAGTGTGGGTTAGTGTCCTTGTCCTGGGCTGTTAAAGCAAACCTACCTCCTCCCAGTCAAGGGAAATTAAGGTGGGCCCCACCCACCGAGCTACCGTGGGTCACAAGGGAAACTGCCCTCAACTTTACACCCAGTGGTGCTGGAACAATTTGTATAGTGGGGAGAAACCACCTCAAACCAGGGGGTGCTGCTGCACCCCCAGCACCCATGTCGCCACCAAGCAGGGCATCACCATCGACGTTCTCTCTCGTTTGCTAATATTTTCCCCTTGGCTCACAAATGAAAGGTTCCCGTGACTACCCCCTCCCGCTCCAGATTGCTCAGCAGCGGCTCCCCCTGGCAGCAGCACTGGGTGTCCCTGCAGCCCAGGGAGAGAGGAAGCAGCAGGTCGGCTGGCTGCCGGTTGAGCTCCTCCTCCCCTCACCCCTAACAGCTGCTGCTTCTCCTTCCCTGCTGCTGGAGTCCCAGGCGTTGCCTCCGCCGCCACCCCCTAACTCACCTCAGCAGGCGTCTGCAAAGCAGGCAGCAGTGCTGGGACTCCAGCAGCAGGGAAGGAGAAGCAGCAGCTGTAGGGGTGAGGGGAGGAGGAACTCAGCGGGCAGCCAGCCACCCTGCTGCTTTCTCCCTCCCTGGGCTGCAGGGGCACACAGAGATTTGGGGTGGGAGGAAGCGTGCCCCTGCTTGTGCACGCCCCTGGGACCCAGGGGGCCTTGCAAACACTGCCAAGATTCCCGTTTTTGCACCTGATAGAAACTAGCAAAGTAGTATCCACTCCAAACACAGCTATCCACCCCGGTATCCTAGTCAGGGTTCAGGCCTGGGCAGGGAAGGATAGTGTTGATAGTCTAGTGGTCAGCCCATGAGGCTGGGACTTGGGACGTCCACATTCAATTCCTTGCTCTCCACCACAAACTACCTGTGTGGGGAAGACGTTCAGGGCTTGTCTACATGGCACTTTAACATGCACCAGGAAACTGAGTGTGCACCAACAGCGGCCACACTGGCCAGTTGGTGCACAAGTCGGTCCGTCTGTCTGTGCTTTGGTAGTACCCATCCGTAAAATGGGATAACAGCACTGCCGCACCTCACAGCAGCATTGTAAGGATAAAAAGAGATTCAGAGGCGCTCGGATTGTGTGGGTATAAGGGCCACAGAGGTTCCTGAAATGGGTGATCTCTCTCTGTTCATAGCCAAGGGGAGAACACCCATACTGATCCTCCTGGATCTGTCTGTGGCATACTATACCATTGACTATTGTCTCACCTCAGGGACATAGCAGAGGTTGAAAGGAAAGCTCTGAAACGGCTGCCAGTTCTTCAGCTCCAGAGCACTCACATGTGGAGTCTCACAAGGATCAAATCCTCCCCCCACATCCTTTTTTAACATATACACAAAGCAACTGGGGAAATGATGAGAGGCCAAGGTCTGAGACAGCAGTGATGGGCAGACCACGCCCAGCTCTCCATCTTTGATGGAAATCGCCCCATCTTCCAACTCTCTCTCAGGCAGAGATCAGCTTTTGGAAGAAAGGCAGCTGCTGCAGCTGAACTTGGCCAGGAGCAGGGTATCAGGATCTGCTCCAAGGGCTGATTAGCTTTTCCACTCAGCACACTGCCTCACATCTCCAGGACACTCGGGGTTTCAGGGAGCTCTGCCGCCAGCCTCCTCACTACAGACTCTTTTCACACAAGGGGAGGTAGGTGATGACAGCCCCCATCCACCTGCACTAACCATAGGGTCCCATTCTCCACCATTGGGTGATTTTACTGCTGTATTGAACATGTTTCTTACCGAGATCATATGTTCCCTCTTACCTCACCATGCTGCCCCCAGTCTTCAAACCAATCTTTATCTTCACCCTTCCCTCCCCCTCCTCTTTCCTGTACCTGTCCCAGCCCACCACTCTACCCTTCCACTCCACCCTCTCTCTTTCCTACGTATTTATTCTCTGCCACTTCCTTTCCGCTCCCCTCCATCTAACCTCTCCAGCAACCTCTACTTGCCTTTTAAAAAAAGTCACTTATAAACAGGTTTTAAAAATCCACAACCAGTACAGAATCTGTTCCATTTTGTAATTAGTGTGAGTAACCTCACATTCGTTTTTATTTTACCGGGCCCATTGTCCTCCCACCCTCCTAGTGTGTGTCAAACTCTCGTGAATATTGTTTTTAACAAGGGGCTCATCTCTTACTATATGTATTTGCATGTGCCGAGCACCGAGGGCCAGCAGGGAGATCATGGATGCGGGCTGGGAGAGGTGCTGACAGTGGACTGGCTCTGACCCATAGAGGAAGAGATGTGACATAATATGGACTGATCCAACTCCCAACCCCCACAAAAATGTTACCTCAAAAAAGGTCCAAAACATCTGGAATAATAATAACCAATAGGGACTAGAACTGAGTCTGACGCTAATAGCACATGGACAGTTAAGGAGATACCATCACTTTCCTTCTATCCGTGGGGAATAGCCAACCACTAACACACACATTCTCATCAGCTGATTTTTGTTTAAAAAGTATGGACAATTTTAAAGAAATCTGTCTGAATTCAAAATATTTCTTAAAATATATGTTTAATAAAAACACACGTATGCAAGCAAAGAGAGCCATTGAACATTATTTGTTCAACATTTATATGGCCAAACAAACAAGATATTAGATACATTACAGAAATATGGACCCAAACACACAGAATAAAACTGCAGTTTCTGCAAGAGAATACAGCTTACATTTTCCCGCGTAAGCACGTGTTAAATACGTCAGTCATAGAAGTCATCAAATTCATCTGCATATGTATCATGGGTTTGTGGACGCAAAGCAGCTTCAATTTCTGAGTTGCTGTCATCAGACTCACCCCAGAAAGCTAGGAGAAAAAAAATCAAAGCAATTATATATACACACACATATATACATATACATACCCACACACTGTAGAGAGCTTTCATGCATCAGATTAGAATTAGGACAGACAACAGCTTTTCGGAAACACTATGTAACTCATAAGAACGTAAGAGCTTTCATACTGGATCAGACTATAGTCCATCTAGCCCAGTATCCAGTCTGTGACATTGGCCTGTACCAGCGCATGAGGGAGAGTGCACAGAACAGGGTAATTTTGGAGTGATCCACTCCCAGATTCTAGTCGTCTGAGGTCTAGGGTCACCCCGAGCAGGGGATTATCCCTGGCCATCTTGGCTAATAGCCACTGATGGACTTATCCTCCATGAACTTATCTAATTCTTGTTTGAACTCTGTTATACTTTTGGCACCACAACATCCCATGGCAATAAGTTCCACAGTCAGTTGTGTGTTGTGTGACCAAGTCCTTCCTCTTGTTTGTATTAAACCTGCTGCCTATTAATCTCATTGGCTGACTCCTGGTTTTTGTATTGTGGGAAAGGATAAATAACACTTTCCTATTCACTTTCTCCACACCATTCATGATTTTATCTTGACCTCTATCGTATCCCCCCCTTAGCTGTCTCTTTTCTAAGTTGACCAGCCCTAATCATTTTAGTCTCTCCTCATATGGAAGCTGTTTCAGTCTCTTGATCATCTTTGTTATCCTTCTCAGAACCTTTTCCAGTTCCACTGTATCCTTTTTGAGATGGGGCAACCAGAACTGCACGCAGTAGTCAAGATTTGGGCGTACCATGGATTTATATAGTGTCATGATGATATTTTCTGTCATATTTTCTATCCCTTTCCTAACATACCATCAGACTTTTTGACCACTGCTGGGTATTGAGCGGAAGTTTTCAGAGAACTATCCACGGTGACTCCAAGATCTCCTTCTTGGGTGGTAACAGCTAATTGAGAACCCATCACTGTATTAGGCTCATTGTATAGGTATAGTTGGTATTATTATACTCTTAGGTATGAATTTCCAACACACTGTGTAGCTTACAAGGCTTGTTATTTGTTAATTGGATTGTTGTGCACAAATACTGCACGCTGATTTAGAAAGTCCCACTTCATTGTTTCTCAAGGTAGTTTGATAAAACATTTCCACTCAAAGCAATTTACTTGACATCTGTTGTCTGACTGAATAGGAGCGATGTCTGTTATACTCCACTTTCTCTATCTACTCGACCCTGAAGTGAAGTCACAATCACAATGACATCACAGAGCTGGCACGGAAATGGCAGTGATGTCACAAATAAAGTATCACAACTTTCCCACAGGATCAAATAGGAATGTACCGGAGAAACAATTTAAACACAGATGATTTGGGGAATTAGCAAGCGTAGCGAGAAATGTATGCAAAATAATAGCGAGAGGAGCATTTTAATTCTGAAGCGTCCCCTGGCATGAAATTCACTCATTTCAGAGAGAAGGAGAAAAGTATGAGCATTACTGCAAGTTTAAAAATGGGGGGGGGGGGGGAGAGAAATACAGTGCACTTGAAGGAGAAACGCTGACAAAGATTTGGTTCAAGCTGGTGACTTGTCAACTCTTTGTTTAATAATTTTAACTCATTATCTTTCACAATAACGAATGCCATGTAATAACCTCTTCCCCCTAACATTTGCATGTTATAGGAGGGTTGCTCATGAATGCAGGGCTGGCTGCTGCTGTGAATATTTTTAATAGGAAAAGAGCATTGAAGCATTTGGTTTTTAAAACGATACACAGGAAAGTGACATGGACTTTACAAAAAGCTAGGAGGAGACGATGGGGCAAATTCTGACCCGACTGACTTTGGCAATGTCTTAATATAGGGTTAAAAGTTCCTCTCTGCTGCTGCAAGCATAGGGGATGGCCTACAGCAGCAGAACCCAGCTGGGGGGTGGGGGGGGGGGGAGAAGCATAGAAATGAGGCTGCTACCTCCAGGGCACGCTGCTCCTCCTCTTCCCAGTTGCATGGACGCCCCTCTGCAGGAGCCCCATGGGGGTTCAGCCAGGCTCCACCAGGTTCTTCCCCCTCCAGACTTGTGGGGGAAAGTGGCAGAAGCTAGCACAGCCCGAGTGGGCAGTAACTACTGCAGCTTGACCCTCTGCCTCGTGCAATCCTCCACTCCAGATGGGCTTCTGGTGGCGGCTGCTTGCTATCAGTAGCCCGCACAGCAGCCCTACTATACTGCCCGGGGCAATGGGAGCAGGGATACGGCAGCAGTGCAGAGGAAAGTGGCCTCCGCATACTTTTATTTTAACTCATTCATTCCATTAAAAAGGCCTCAGAGCTCATAGTGCTTTGGGCAATAACTAAAAATACAAACCATCTGCCGCCCACAATTCCTGCAGGCTAGTCCCTTCCAGCGGGTGAGGGCTCCGAAGCTTCACCTCTTCAACTGGGGATGCTACAATGGGGGCAAATCACCCAGCTTCCCTAGCCTAAACGCCACAATCTGGCACTTGCGGCCTTTCCGCTCCACTGCAGGGGAGTCACCAGCCTAGCACGGGGATGGGAGCCTTCAGCACAAGAGTCGTCAACAGCATCCCCCGTTACAGCACAGATTGCCCGCTCCAAAATACAGCATCCCCCGTTACAGCACAGATTGCCCGCTCCAAAATACAGCATCCCCCGTTACAGCACAGATTGCCCGCTCCAAAATACAGCCTCTGTGGTTAGGGACTAGAGGGCCAGTAAAGGTGGACTCCAGACACAAAACACTCAGGTCCCGAAACTCCTTTCATTTCCAGCAGGGCAAATTTGGGTAACTCAACCAAAGGCAACGGAATTATGTTGGTGTAAACCAACGTCAGAGAAGAATAAGGCATTCATTGTGCAATCGGTCTATAAAAAGGAAGCTCACTTGCACATGCAAAAATGCGCCATTGCGCACATACATCTGCGCACACAGCTACGGAAATAGCTAAACACATCGCTGGCAATTCTACATCGGATTTACGTGCTCAGTTGTGAGCTGGCACGTGGAAACTGACTGTTTTATTTTGTTGCTGAAGTGTGACCCTCGAGATTGTACTGCTTAGCCTAAAGGCTGGTCCACACTAACCCCCCAGTTCGAGCTAAGATACGCAACTTCAGCTACGTGAATAACGTAGCTGAAGTCGAAGTATCTTAGTTCGAACTACAAGGTACTTACCGCGGGTCCACACGCGGCAGGCAGGCTTCCCCGTCGACTCCGCGTACTCCTCTCGCGGAGCAGGAGTACCGGTGTCGACGGCGAGCACTTCCGGGATCGATTTATTACGTCTAGACAAGATGCGATAAATCGATCCCAGAAGATCGACTGCTTACCGCCGAACCCGGAGGTAAGTATAGACGTACCCTTAGTCTGGGATCTTGCCGATCTTGAACCTGGTTCCAGGGCAGGGACTTGGGCATATTCAGTGGAGTCTTAGACTGCATCCAAAACAGCCCTACTGCCAGAAGCTGGGAGCAGTCCAGGTCTGTTCAGGGTAAAAGACAGCCCAGGACGACTAATGGCGTGTTTCATATCCACAAAACAAGGAACATTCCCCCTAGAACTGCATTTCGTCTCTGAGGTTGCACAGTCCCAGGGTCCTACAAAACTTCTATGGACCAAGAGCCATAAAGGTCCTTTTTATTTCTATAGTTTCTTAAGAGTTAATGTCTTCAGATCCCTTTTGTCAATTGCTAAGGCTCCGATTGCAAGAGGCTTATGATATGAATTAGATCAAAAGCACAACAAAAAAAGACAACAGATGGAGGTGGGTGTATTGGGGAAACATCAGTAGATGCAAGGAAAGCAGGCTAACTTTGCCTGTAAAGAACAAATCAGTTGACTAGATTAATTTGCGGTGTCTCTTGGGAGCTTACATACATTTTTTGTTTTTGGTTCATTCATGGGTGATTTTCACTCTTTACAAGGCTATGCTTGGTGGATTGTGACTGAAAGGCTCCAGAGAAAAATGGTATTACACAGAGGGCCTGGAAGGAATAGGGTGGTCGAATGGCACACACGTGGAGGGAAGACTGCTCATGGAAGAAGGCACAAATAGGACAGTGGGAGAAGAATGTAAAGGGAGCCACAAGGCAAGAGGGGAGCAAGTGGAATGTTGGTAGATATGAGAGAAGGGACATTAAGCAGGAGCAAGAAGTTGTCCAGCACTCTGAAAGGTAAGAGCCACTCGCTTAAATCTGATGCTCAAGGTGAGTGGAGTGGGCCCCTAAGTGGTGCACACCGCATAGCTGTACTCTTAGGCTGAATGTGATAGCTCCCTGTTATGCAGCAAGAGTATTGCAACTGATGAGGGACAGAGGAATTGCCATATAGATCAGATCTGTGGTCTACCTAGCCCAGTACACTGTGTCTGACAATGACCAGCACTAGATGCTTCATAGAAAGATGCAAGAAAACTCTCATTAGGCAGTTATGGGGTGATCTGCCCTTTACATTACATCTCCTCCTAATCCCTAATCGTTAGTGATTGACATACACCCTGATGCATGAGGTTTAATACTCCTTTAAAATTTGTTAGGATTAACTTTTATAACTCAGGACATTCTTGTTATCCATATAAATGTCCAGTCCTTTCTAAATCTTGTCAAGGTTTTGGCCTCAGCCACATCCTGTGGCGGAGAGTTCCACAGCTTAATTATGCATTATGTTTAAAATTATTTCTTTTTACTGGTTTTGAATTTGCCACCTTTCACTTTCACTGAATCTCTTCTGGTTCCTCTGTTATGAGATAGGGTGGACAGAAGCTCCTGATCCACTTTCTCAATATTATTGATCATTTTATATAGTTTTATCATGACCCCTCTTATCCATGGTGCAGACTCATTACTTTGGCTTGCATATACAATATAAATTATATTTAGAAAGACATTTGTTTCTCACCTTTGGATTTTATAGTGGTTATTCTCCTTTTGCTTGTGTTCCTGCAAAACAAAGTGGTATTTACATATTCAGAAGATGGTAAAACAATATTAAAAGTTTAGGAGTCAAGTTAATGCTTCTTCCCAAGTTAAGATAGTAAATTTACTAAGTTCTATAACTGCATCTCTATTTTTTGGATAAAAAACAAAAAGAAAGGGTTCGAGGCATTTTAGAACACAGGATGGTAAAGTTTAATGCACAGCAATGACATTCAGGGCTAGATCCTCAACTGAAGTAAAGCAGAATAGCTCCATTGAAATCAATGCTGATTTACCCAGCTGAGGATCTGGCCCTGAATGTTCTTGCTGCACATGAAACCTTTACACCTTTTAAAATACATGACGGGAAAGAAAGAAAAAAGACACAAACAAAAACAAATTTCCTTATTTCCCTTGTTGCCAAAACTGTTGTTAGAACTTAGCTACTGGGTTCCCATAGCATCACCCATGTTCCTATGTAAATGTGCAGCCTTTCGGCCGCCTTTGATCTACCTTGATGCATATGCAGTTGCAATTCTGTTCTGTTAAATGACTGATCTTGTGTCTAGAGCATCACAAACCCTTTTCAATCTCTCAAACAAGCTGGAATCATTTTGATCTTTTGTGTGCAGCATGTGTATTGTGTTGGTGCTGTGAAATAATCACATGGGGGCAATGATGTAGGAGAATTAACTGTTATATTAACAATCCTGTGATAAGCACTAAAAAATAAAGCTTCAGTTGATTTTCATAAGGAAGACTGAATAGGAGATATTTGTGATATGGCTGTTCAAACTGTTGAAATATAAACAAATGTCAATTTGAAACCTTCACAGCAGTTAAAACAGGACTTATTCTTAAATCAATTATGTTGAGATTTTATACACCTGTAGTATTCCATTAAAGAAAAAAGAGATCCTAAAGATAATGATTTAAAGCCAAGGGTTTAAAAGAAATATTCTAATAACTATCACAGGAAAGTCAGTGAAAGATCCTAAATGTCAAAACATTTGTACAAATAATCTCTGAATACTCACTATTTTATACGTTTCTCTGTCTAATTACAGAGGCTGACACTGCAAATTCTCACTCAAGCAAGTAATCCCACTGGTGAGTAAGGGCTCAAGAACAAGGGCTACATTTACTACGATCTACTAATGAACAACTGAAAAGATAAACTTAACTGAAGAGCAAGAGGGGAGTTTCATTACACTACAACTATAACATGTTTTACCCTTTTAAGTAAAAGAAGTATGTTGTGTTGTGTAATAGGTTATTTTATATTTCTGTTGAACTTGGGCAAAAATCCTAGAAGGTCTATAATATACTAGCTGTCCTTACTAAAAATGTCTCAGTTAAAGTTCAACCAAAATATTAAACTGAAGAGTTTACATTCATATATGTTGTATATTACAAATTAAAAAGAACTGTTTAGTTACCAGTCGATACATCTTGTTGAAGCAAATTATTTTAATTTATTAATCTTACAGCATTAATCTTACATTTTATACCATTCAAATGAAATCCATCTGAGACCCTTAGTCATAAATTTAAAAAACTCTTACACACACACACGCAAAGCAACCAGTATAACATTTTGCCCTCAAGGTGAGGTTCATTAGACATTCAGCTTTACAACCTCAGCGCCAGTTTAACAAAGCACGTATGCTGATGGCCATCCCTATTCATTTAGCAATGAACTTAAAGGATGTGCCTAACTTTAAGCACATGCTCAAGAAGGGGTCTGCACACGTTGCTGAAAAGGGGCAGCTTGCTAAATCTGGGGTTAAGGGTTTAGTCCTGCAAGGTACCAAGCACCCTCAGCTCCCATTTAGTTTAGGAGTTGACAGTCCTCCGTATAGTTCAGGAGGCACCCAACACCGTACAGATTCAGGCTCCAGAAATGGATTTCAGGAGATGCTGTTCTGGTTGCAGCATCATTTCTTCCTGGGACAGAATCAGTTGCCACCTGTTGCTGAGTGAGGTGACTTCTGTGACGGACTGTGCAAGAATCATTTCATCTTTCATGTATTTCAGCAAAGCAAAATCATCAGTTGATAGCTGCTATTTATACTCAGTCTGCTTCTTCATCTTCCATTATCAATGAGAGAGGGTTGATTCTTATTACACCAGGGTAGAGCGTTCAGGATGCCTCTCTGTGCCTGGCTTTTTTTTTGCCTGGCCCAGCCCCAAATAAATACAAGACAGAACTGATCATCTGGACCCAGATTCTTGAGTATGCCTGACGATCACACTGCACAGCTTGGTAGTGTGGATGGAAAATTGGCCTTTACTTTCTCCTAATTCTAAGCTAGCTGGGTTTCAGTGGTCCCCTTGCAGAACTTAAAGCAGCATGAAGCCAGCACTATGTTATGCTGGCTGTCAATGGCCTCAAGGGGACGATAGGGTCAGCGGCAGCTCCAAGCGCGTGCCTGGGGCGGCAAGCCGCAGGGGGCGCCCTGCCGGTCCCTGTGATGGCGGCAGTCAGGCAGCCTTCAGCGGCTTGCCTGCGGGAGGTCCGCCAGTCCCGCGGATTCAGTGGCAATTCGGCGGCGGGTACGCCGAAGCCGCAGGACCGGCGGACCTCCCGCAGACGTGCCACCGAATCCGTGGGACCGGGGACCTCCCGCAGGCATGCCGCCGAAGGCAGCCTGCCTGCCGTGCTTGGGATGCCAAAAAAGCTAGAGCCGCCCCTGGATAGGGTAGGCAGGGATGATCAGGGCTATAGGGAAGCCACAATCGCAGGACCTTGGCCCCCTTCTATGGTGGCAGAAGAGAGAGGAGTAGTGTTGGAGCACCCAAGGATCTCTCCCCACTGAGATGATTCTCCCATGGCTGATTGCACTGACATTAGGACCAGAACCCACTAGCAATATGGCACAGAGCAGCAGCAGCAAACCAGGATCTTGGCCTTGATGTGGTAGACCAGAGGATGGACAGCAAGGGACACAGCCACTGAAAAGGGCATCAGAAGAGGCTTGGTAGAATGCTGGGACAAATTTGGAACGACTTTTCTGAAAACACTGGCATGTAAAAAAGGCTGGGGTATCGTTAGCAAATGGAAATGGGAGACCAGAGGAATGGACAGTGGAAAACTACTGACTGTTCTGAATTCAGAGTTGCAAAAAGAAAATGTGACAAGCCTCATTTCCTAAACAGCCTCCTGAAATTAAATGTTAGCCAATGCAGATAAAAGATACAAAAGCTCTCTGTATTCCAGAAGGTTTATATTCTGAATCAGCAAATACAATTATGACAGTCATCATCCACACAGGAAGCATATCATCATCATCCAAAACTGCTAGGGAAGAACTGTAAGAGTCTATATAAAGGAGATAAGTTGAGACAAATTTATAGACTCATATCTCTCTACATGCTTCAATTTCTCTAAAATGCATCCCAGCATGGAACCAAAGATGTCGTCAAGGTTCTATCAAAAAGCAGTTTAAGTTCCAAATGCCAATTTCCTCATCTATTTTTCTCTAGACCAAATCTCCTATTTTGATGCCTATTTAATCTGATAAGACAAGGGCCTATATGGAAGATGCTCTGGAAACAAAAAGGAAGTGAAAAGTGCCTAAAGAAGAATATTTGTCCCCATAAAGAAAATGTCGAGAGAGGTGGTCTAGATTCCCCTTGGTACATACTAATAGAGTGAATCAAGTCAAAGAAGTTTCAGTGAAAAACAGAAAACTTTCTTTTATTTCTGAGCTGGATACATCTCTGGCAGAGAACTTGTTGAACCCTTATACTCTATGTTAAGTGAAAACAAAAAGATCTTCCATCAGAAAAACAAACAAAACTGAAAAGGACCTAGTTATAGAAACATTGATATTCCATAAAAATATGCCTGGAAGTAGATTGGCTAATCTTGTAAAAGAGCTTGAAGCCTGTGTGAATCTATCTTGCAAAAGCATTGTTGAGACACAATACCATGCGGTAGACAAACAGAATTGTTTCTTTTTCACAAGGCAGTTCTTAGTAACCCTCCGAGTGTGAGATAGCAGGTATAGAATTTCTTCCCAACAATGACTTGGGGTGAAGTTGTGGTCCTTCTCCAAAATTACTCATTTTTCAAAAATGTCTAAAAAAGCTTATCACTGATAAAATGTAAGTCTGACTACTTAATTCCAGTCTCCATACTGTGACAAAGTATCTCTATTCCTGGGTGGTCATATATATTTTTTTCTGTGAATTAGAATAAAAACTTGCTTCAACTTGGGCTATTATTTCCTCCTGAAAAATAACTCGTTCAAGATAGGTGCAGCTGATGAAGATATTTTTCTGTACTTTTAATAAGCATGAAAAAGAACAGTTGACTTACTTCAAATTGATCATTTTCTGAAGAAAAACTGGACAAATGTACTTCAGGAAGATCAATGGAAACTTAAACAGAGAGAATTATGACATCAATCTTGCTTCTATAAACTACATCCAATAGAAATTTCATTAATAATAAAACTGAGGACGTTAAAACTAAGGCTTCCAAGTGCAATCACATTTGAATTATGATATAAAGATCTATGACGAGACAACCTATGTTTAAGACCAGACTCTCTTTCTAGTTATCAAGCTGGCAGTGGATGGCAGAACATTTTACCCTCACACACTACACCTGCAAGAACTGATGCACAAAGGTTGACATTCACCCAGGGCCCATACAAGGCCTGCTGTACCGTTTAAACTCCACGGTGGGGCTGTATAAGGGGAGCATGTGATGTGGGTGCAGAGAAGGCCTCCATTTTCCGTGTATAGTAAAGGGAATCTCTCTGCCAGTCCTCAATAGGCCTGAATCATAGGGGAAGAGGGGGTGTAGGGACCATGAGCCATCAGATCTGCATTAGGGCATATCTCAAATCCTCTACACAAAAGACTCAGCGGGGCAGTGGTGGCTATTGCACACAGTGGCGACTGAAGAGCTGTGAGTTTAGGGTGTGTGGGAATTTCTTCCTTTCTACTACCACTTAGTTCCATGCACAATGCTCATGTAAGTCTAGCTTTGTGCTGGGAGGGATGAATTTTCACCCAGCGCATCCTGTTTCCTTTGCTAACAGCAAAACCACAAAATATAAAATCGAGAAAGAAAAAAGTCTCAGTAACTGTATAGAACTAGTATCAACTTGCTTTTTATAGAAGTTTCATGAAAGGTCCTGACTAGTCGACATAAGATACTAATGATATAAATAGTGAAGATTTAGAAATCATGCATTACAGTAAGTTCTGCATGTGTCATGCTTACACTACAATGTCAGAAATATAGCCCTGAAATCAATTATTTATAAAATGTTTACTTCTTTGCAAAGAGCTCGGAAGATTAAAAGCATTATAAAATTATGTTAAAATAAATCAGTAATCAAAGATCTTAGTTAGGCTTTCATTCTCTTATGTATCTCTGTGGATAAGTGTAAATATGATAAATGATCTAGGCTAAATATACTCAAGTCCTGTTACTTTCAAGGTTCTGGATCATTATTCAAATCGATGTAAACTTTCTAGAAAATATATACACTTAATAACCTCATACCTAAACTCTGTAGCATCTCCTTAGAACTTCAGACAAAACAAAGAATTTTCTTACAAATCAATTAAAAAATTGACAAGAACTTAAGAAAACTGAAATGAAGGGCCCCAAAATAGTATAAATTATTAACTTGAAAAAGCAGGATGAAATTTGGAAGCTGTTTTAATTTAGCAAAGTCTGAGTGCCCCCTGATGGTCAAACTGGCTACCTACAATAAAGTATGCTGTGGCATTTAAGCTTGCATGTTAGTTACTCCCTCATTATTAAATACTTCTTTATAAAATAATTAAGAGGATGAA
Organism: Emys orbicularis; assembly: GCF_028017835.1. Classification (NCBI taxonomy): domain Eukaryota; kingdom Metazoa; phylum Chordata; order Testudines; family Emydidae; genus Emys; species Emys orbicularis. The sequence continues at coordinate 212,273,378 of NC_088685.1, read as the reverse complement.
TTGCAATTGGCAGATTATTTACTCAGAATAAACACAAAATTAATAAAAATGCAACTTTTGCTTAAGAAATAGTTTGTACAGAATATAATGGATTACTTCCAGAATACAATTTAATCACAATTAAAAATACTTTATAGAGTGTTTATATGTTGACAAATTAAAAATCTTATTTGGTTACCTTAGTCTACAATTTATCTTTAATCTTCAGATCATTCTGAAATGTGACAAAGCAAACAAGCCTAAGAAAAATAAACTGCCCGCATCAAAATACAGAATTATCCAGAATGCTAGTGACCTCCACTGGCTGATTCTGTTGCTACAGGACTATAAAATGCCACACACATCGTGTTCTGCCCTCTGCTTTAGAGAGATTCAGTCATGACCTTTTCTCCCAAGTAATTATATTACTTAACACATTCTTTTCTTTTGGCAAAATATTATACTCTTCAAACTAAAGTTACATCTCAGGGAGTTTAAACATTCTTGGTAGAGTAAATGAATCCAGGAAAAATAGTTTTATAGCTAAGGGAAAACACGACAATATTTGTGGGAGAAGAGGAAGCTACGGCATGCACCTCTGAACAAAAGGGAACAAGTGGTCTTTACTCAGAGAGCAGCTTCCTATTAAGACTCACTCCTTCGTACATTATGCCTTTCATCCCCACTCAACCACAAAATGATTTTGCTGTAGGAAATACAATAGCAGAAAAAGATTTACATTGAAAGAATCTTTAATAATAAACTGTTGCAGATCTGCCTACTTCCCCATGATTTATAATACAATAAATATCGGATTCTATTAAGTCTCATGCACTGAAGACATTGCACTGAAAAACTGAATATGAAAGAACTCGATTCTTCCCATCTCCAGTACCATAATAGTGAAATGAGCATGTATAAATGTGCTAAGAGTATCTCTTTGCATCTTTTATAGCTTGTGTGTATTAATCTGTAAAGCTTATTAAGAAAGTCATTGCTATGCAAAGCAGCACCCAATCTCTTTCTCTTGCTTTTCAACAGAGTGCAGTGTTTAGCCAATAGGACTGGTCCTCTGCCCCTCATTCCGCATTCATAACATGCAACATTTGCACAATGTATCTCTCAAAGGCTGCTGAATAGAAAGCCTTAATACTCATGTAAACAACTGCAAACCAATTACTTAATGAATCAGGCCCACACATAATGAGGTGCCAGACAAAGAGCTATAAATGCATTTTTGCGCCCAAGCCTCTGCTTTAAAGTAAAATCCCTCAGCTGTAGTTTGGGCTTAACTGGCACATCATAATTATTGTCTCTAGGACATCAGAGGAAGCCATTTTTTTTTTATTTAGGTCCAGCAGGGTCTTTTTCGAGGTCACTCATCAGCTCAGTGACAAGATAGAGCAAAGAAGAATTTTTTAAAAAGTACCACAGCAGTACTACACTGTTATGTTTATTCTCAAGTACTGGTTTCGAGACCACTTGTAAAAGCAATAAAGCACAAGAAGTGACTGCAATAAGTGGAATCCTTAAATGTAAGCCTCTAAGAAATTTCACTGCATCCCGACCACAAATAAGCAACCACCTGAGCTCTCTATTTCCCATTCTTTCATACTTCTTTGGCTACTTTGCGCTTCCAAATATCTTTGTAAGACAGATGTCAAGTGTCCAGCAGCAAGTGTTACTAATAGACTTTATCTTGAAAAGGCACTATTATTTGTAAGTTATTCAGGAAAATAACTTTGATACTACTTTAAAAAAAACCTTTAAAAAGATCTTAATCCAGGATTTAGTTCTAAATGTTTACTTCTAAGAGACCAAAGGCATGAAATTATAAGGCAAAGTAAATGGTTTCCAAAATCTGCCTAGTGTGCATATGAATTTGAAAAGGTAAAATTAAGACTAAAGAATTGTACATGAATAGCATTTAAATAAATGTTGAAAGTTGCCAACATACATTATAAACCAGCACTGTAACATGCTAAACAAAGTAAAATTAATGCTTGAAAATATTTTTGCATAGTTCATTAAATTGTACATATTTTCTTAAAAGACCTAAGACCTGCTTTTTTATAATCACATTAAGGGCCTGATCCTTCTCTCACTGAAGTCAATGGGAGCAGAGGCTAACCAAAAATGTATAAACACGGGGCTTTAAAAAAAATTATATAAACGAACTCATTGGCACTTCATAATATTAGGTTTTATTTGCTTAGAGTATCAGCTTCCCAAATAGAAATTAGGTTACAATAAAGGAAAGTTTAATCATCTTAAAATGGAAAGTTTTATTTTAAACAAAAGCAAAAACTTACTTTGTCAATATTTTACACAAGTCTTAATCATTTCACATTAATTAACTTTATTGCATTGGAATAAGAGAAACTCTTGTGATTTTTTAAATGAAATATAAATCAGCACAAAATAAGAAATTCAGTTTTCTTCTAAAATTATCTTGGAACTGTTTCCTATGACAATTAATGTCACCAATAAAATCATTATGAATATTACAAAGTACAAAAGGATGTAAACATGCTGTAAATTTAGATGGGATTAAATAATTCATCAAAATGTTTAAAAGTATTTTATCGGCTGTCATAAATGGCAGTTTTCTGACAAGGAACCATATACTAACAGAACCCACTTACAGTGATGTTTTAATAAGCATCCAGATAACAATCTAAAGCCAAGCTAAAATTTCAGGAGATAGTTGTATTATATTCCATTTTCTACTGTTTCTTGACCACTAATTTGACTGCCACTGTTTGATTAGTATTTCATGCTGATGACAAATTCAAGGAACATCTAACATCACACTGCTCAAAGAATCAAAAGGAACTGCTGCAGTTTTACTAATCTAAAAAGATAAATTGCACCTTTAAGAAAAAGGCAAGGTCATTAATTAAACATACTCAATTTGAAAGTAAAAGAAAAGAAAGTAACAAATACTCTAGCATCAAATACTTTAAAAAAAATACGTATTGAGCTACAGTTAGTTTACTTCTCAGCTACATCTATAAGAAGAAACATGCCACTTTATTTCTTCAAGACTTTATGTTTTATGTCTGCCCTTTTCCTGACAACTTCTATTGTCTGGTCTCTAAGTAGCCCTACTGAGAGCAGCTGTACACGCTAATTTGTGGTTCACTGAGATGTCAATTGAGTCTTAAAATGAGAAAACAACAGCTGCAAAACAATACCTGACTTTGGTGCAAATATTTTCTAAGGTGTACTAAAGTTTAGGTTGTTATACTGAATAAACACAAATACGAACCTTAACCCTTGTACAAGTCACAAACAAAATAATATATATTCAGAGTTTTATTCATTTTCTACTGGCACTTCTTACTCTGCTAAAGCCATTCAGAAATGAAAAGCTCTAATGACTTTACCTTGACAAAGGACTTCTTCCTTCACTAGATGAAAAACTAGCTTCAGAACTGATTTTGTTGATTTCCTTGGTCTTGAAACTATTGCTACCGATATTCAAACCTGTGGTAAGTATAAACACCAAATGTAAACATTTAGCAAACACTTAATTAAAAGGTAGTCCACACAGTAACTTTTGACTTACAGAAATCAATGGAAACAGATATTATTTAAGCAACAGAGAACAAGAAGGTGTCATGGACTCTGAAATCAATACTGCATATTATAAAATAACTGTTCACTATGTGTTTTTCTTGTGATATTTTGGAAGAAAGTACAATTGAAGAGTATCAAAGAGATACCATTTTAAGGGTCTATTTTAAAAATGTACAGTGACACAGGAACAGAATGTACTAGCAAAATGTGTCCCTGATATTATTTTTAATAAACAGGCCAATTCAATCTCCATTGCTTGGACCAGGGCACTCCCATGAGGTAAGTTTACTTTATTTGTTAAACAAAATAAAAACATCCTCATCCCTGACCCACAAAGCTCAGCCCCTTTAGCACATGGGACTCTCTTTAAAACCTGCCCATGCCATTCGTTTATCAGTCCTAGCCTCTGTAAATCTGCGAAACAAGGAATTGACTCATACTTTAGTTCTGTTCCATTTGTTTTTACACTTGAGGTTTTATTTTCATGACTTGGCAGAACTGACAACAGTACAACACACAAGCTCCTTCGGCCAGGCAGAAAGTTATCTGTAGAAATAACTGCACACGATTAGTGCATTTTTGCACGTTTTAACTAATTTTAGAAAAATAGCCTTTGGGGTACTGAGATTCTGTTCCAATAGCTGTATTGCATCATGTGTCAACTTAAGCAAAATCTCACTGTTATGTATATTTTCTCTCAATTGTTTTCTTTTCCCTTTTCCTGAAGTCTTGTTTACTTAGGCCACTGGGTAGTGAGTACATTTCTATTTGCCTTCCTCTTCCATTTGGATTATTTTCAGAGGCCTACAATTCTCTCTTTGGTGTGCTGTCATTCCTGCTCCCTCTCCACTTCTATAAAATACTTAATGTTGTGACTTAAATAGACAATAAACTATGTATTTTAAGGTTCTTTTAATGGTTTGCTTTTTTCTACATGCCTCACTTCCCCTCTGTGCTTCAATGAGTACAAATTGTATACCAATTTAGTTCCAACTCATGAATCTAATCAGGCCTTTTCTTAAACATTTCTGAACTACAGGGCTTGATTCTCAAATTACAGAACACTCACTTTAAGGCTTCTTTATATTATAAAGTGGATTTAGTGTAAATGAGATTTAAGCCCTAAACATTATTTAGGTGAGATACAACTGAAAACCAAAATATGAACAACTGTAACTCTTACCAACTTAATTCTATCCCCAAAAGAATAACATATAATTTCTAAGGCTCTGACAGTTTCCCCCCTTACAGCTGGATGTGCATTTCATAATCAGACACAGTTTCTATAACCTGAATCACGCATACAAGTCTGTTAACAGATTTAAGATACACAAACCCTCCTCACAGTGTGTCACGCACTTCCAACAAAGAGGCCAAAAAAAGAATAAAAATCTTATTCACGGGGGAAGACGAGAGGAGGTAAAGTCTAGGAGTTCTAGTGGCAGCAGTATGCCACTTCACGGGGAGAAGTCTGACCACTTTCAAAAGAGCTGGTGACACGAAAAGAAACTTTGCTGTGAGGGAAACAGTGAGGAACACATGCAGAGAAGCACATGTACCCATGGGAGATCAAAAGAGGAGCTCCTGTCTAAGAGAGTGAAAGCAGCTAGAGCTGCAGGCAGTAGTACTGGAATCGAGACAGGCACACATCGAGAAAAGAGGGGCTTTTATTTTTGAAAGCTTTATAATGTTAAGTTGTTTATTTATATGTTTCTTTGAGCAGTGAAGTATTACAACAATTTTAATCCAATTTGGATGAGTTATGTCTCAATGGAATCACTTTATTTCTAAAGAGCATAGGGGGGAAAAACAGATTGAAGATTTTGGCTTTTTTTTTTTTTAATTAAAAAATATGATCTTAAGGACTTTTAGGGTCAGCAAATCTTGCATATGCAGCAAACATTGTAGGCACGCCTCGTTTATGGGAACAAATGGGGTGTATTTTCAACAGAGATCCAATAGGGAAATAAAACGTGGTGCTCTGCCCACAAAATAAGCTCCACTCTATCGAATTAAATGCCCGTGAGAGCAGGTCATGTAGATGTGCAAAATATGACTGGGCATGTCCTCTGAGCTCCTTGATAGTGGCTCCCAATCAGTATGGCATGAATAGGCCCATGGGCTCTGCTAGCCTCCTGGAGTTGGGAGGAAAATATGTGGTGGTCTCTCCCAAATGCTACCCCAACTGTGGCACCAAAATAAGACCATTCGCAGTAAATAGTGCAGATCTGTGATGCCCTTCTCTCTTTTCTTACGCGAAGAATGAAATAGTTAATGTCACTGGGCATCTGAGCGAACTTCTCACTGAGAGGACTGGGGCAGTTCACACCTCCCCGAGCTATTGTTGCATGCTCTCTGCAGACTCACATAGAGATCTTGGGTGCTGTTACACTATGTTCAGTTTTTTGAAGTTTTCTTTGCAACCATGACAGCTAGAGACTTCCTTTGGTTTTGTTTTATACATGAAACCTAAGATTCAGCAGAATAAGGCAGCAGCTTGAGAGACGTGTCATTACGCCATACTGCTATTCAGCGGCCAAATCGGAGCCCTGATTTTCAGATTTATGTGAGCACATACAGTAGGCAGAGCTGAAAATTAGAACCATGTGCATCCATGGAACATAGATTTGGGGGCAGGGGAGGGAAGACTTCTGATTGCTCAATTAACTATTCTCACCAGCAAGGCAACTGCAGCTCAGAGTGTCATTTTTCCAGACCTTTTAACTCCTATTGAAGTTATAATAAAATGTAGTCCCGGCAGTTCATCATCTAACAGCAGTAGCCAGGGATATTAATGTCAGCTTTAAACACATACTGAGCAAGCAGGATATAAATAGGTTGGATGGGTTCAAATCTTTACATTTTCCCACGAAGACCTTTACTTCTATATTAGCATCATTGTATCACCACCACAGGTCAGCGAACACTACGTATTAGGGCAAATATGCTTTTTGGACATTCTTAGAAGATTTGGTATGAGTGCTGGGGAAAGATGGAGTGCTAGACCTAGACTATCCCTCATTTCAGGCTGGAATTCTGCAAAGAAACCCCAACACCAATCCAGGTTCAAAGGAACTTTTTAAATGCCAAGGAGCAAATGGGGGAGAGGAGCAGGGGACTTTTGCGACTCTGCCATCTTCTGGTTCTCCTCCCACCTCTTTCATTGCTCCTTCAGTGTCTCGTTTGGTGGGTCCTCATCTCCTCCTTCCCTCTTTTGGTGGGAGTTCCATATGGCTCCATCCTAGGCTCCCTCCTTTAAAGCTTTTGCACCCCATCTTTGGAGGATATCAGCAACTATGGCTTCAACCACAAACTTTGCCCTGCTGACTCAAATCTACTTCTCTGCTCCAAACCTGTCTCCATCTGCTCAAACTCTTTTCAACCAGCCTTTAATATCTCATCATAATGTCTAGCCATCAACTGAAACTTTATACAGTCAAAAATGAGCCCTTGTTCTTTTCCCACCCATCTCCTCCCCTCTCTTGTCACATCAGGGTTGTCAGATGGGCTTCATCTTTGACTTGCATCTCTCTTTTTTTATCCACACATACAAGCCACATCTATTTGCTGTTCCATCTTCCTGTGCAACCTTTCAAAATTCCAGCCTCATTTTTCTGCCCACACTGTTAAAACTCAAGACCTTGAACATCTTGCATCTTGAGTACTGCCTTCTGCACTGCTCTAGCATCAACACTTGCAATCTTACCACCCTCACCAGACCCTTCAGCCATTCTTTGCATCGCTTCATTGGCTTCCTCTTCTCCACCACATCAAACACAAACTACTTGTCCTTCACCCTTAAGGCCCTTCATAGCTTAGCTCTGCCCTGCTTTTCAATTCTAATACAATATTGTGCCATCAATCCCTCTCTTGCCCTACCAATACCAGCTTTCATTGCCCATGTTTTCCTCAAGCATTTGTGTACTTTCTTGCACCCCACCCGTTACGAATGTGAGAAGTCCCTTTAAAATCTAAATCTAAATCCACTACATTATCTTTCTTCTAATCCTTCCCTAAAACTCATCTCTGCTGTGATGCCTACAAAACATTTGATGGGGGGGTGGCTAGGCAGTTGCTGACGGCTTATTATATAAACATGATCACTTTGCTCATACCTCATCTTTACCCCCACTTGGTTGTGGAATCCACCTGTCTCTTGTCATATGCCAATATTTTAGGCTGTTATGGGAAATGTCTTTTATTACAAGCGTGCAAGTGCCTAGTACAATGTGGCCTTGATCCATAGCCGACAGGGTTTATCGCAGTGCAAGTAAGTAGGAATAATTATATGCATTTGTAGTGTTTCGTCGTCGTGACAAAACATCGGTAATCAATGCAATGTAAAGGCACAAAATCTAAGATTTAGTGGCTATGTGGTCTGTTAAGAGAGCAGATCTTTAAGAACAGCCAGAAAAAGACTTAATTTTTGTGTTCCTTATAGAACTGTGGCTTAGTTCAACACTGTCCCTGGGAAAATAATCCACCGTTGGCAATCACACTTCCCCAGTAAAACAGATCATCATATCTAAGGCTACATGTGAACTACTGCTAAGCATGTAAGGGTTGCTATATTTTCCAGCATAATCATTGTCCTAATAGGTTTCTTATTCATTGTATTGTAAAACAGCTTCTGTACACTAAAGCAAGCTTTGGGATAGTATGAAACACTATATAATACCAAATTCTGTGCTATTCTCTTGGGCTAAAACTCTAATTCTAGTACACTAATGATATCTTGCTACAGAAATCCCTCAACTAAATTAAACCCGATTAAATGCAAAAAGCTGTCCTAACATAACACTAGGCTGAACAGCACTCACAAGTCAACAAAAGCAAAATTTTAAAAAGAGCACTCAACCATATGCACTACAATGGTGCCTTTAATTATGTAATGGCATGCTTTTTCTTAAACCATTAAATACAATCTTTTTTAGAGACTTAAAATGTGTGTGCATCTTAGGTAACATGCAACTACCAATTTAAAGAGCATCATTAAGCATACACACACACACGGGGCAGAGTTAAGGTTGCACATTCACTTTTGCTTCTCCTGCCTTTTCAGTGCTTAATTGTACAACTTTAATACTTAGTTACCATAGGGCCAAAGACAACTTTTCACAAAAGAAAAATCCATGAAAGGGGGAAATGGGGAGGAAAACAGAGCATCTCCACAAGGAATTCTTTCCAAATTGTTCTGTAAGGTGGGGGGGTGAAGGAGTGGGATATATGTTCTTTCCCCAACAGAATTCAAAGACTACTGTTGCTTGGGGATTCCATGGAGGCCAGGGATCACCCCTCCATAGGCTCTGTGCTTCAGCCCTGACATGGGATCCCTGGAGCCCCCAGTCTGTCAGCGCCACACCAATGAAGCCACACTACCAGGACCTCCTCAACTGATAGCTTCCCCAAGACTCCCTTTAAAGTGGGGGAGGGCTGTAGAAGGTTAGGGCTATCCTATCCTTTCTGGTGTAACAATGGAGGCCCAGCTGGGGAACAAAGTACATATCCTCAGCTGTACCTGTTCATTGCTTGCCACCTCCCCTTGTGCAGATTCCTGATCCCACACAGAGCAGGGTGGTGGGGGACACTGCTGCAGAAGTGGCTCACACCAATCCCTCTTTCCTTGTACATGGGAAATGGAGATCCCCCAGGCACACACTAGGACAACATAATTAGGACCACAGGGAAAGAATAAACTGCCATAGCTTTTCAAAACCACCCACATACCACCACCACCACCCACAATAATCCCAAACACATGTAGCCCCTCACCGCAGCACACCCCACTCATTCACCGCTTGCACAAATCAACACAATCTCTCAGCAAAACACACACACACTCCCCGACCCTCACTCATACTTACCATAAAACCGTAAACTAGATCAGCAAAGCCAGGGTGTGTATGGGGGTCATCACTACTGTGCAATAACATTAACTAAAACTATACACAAACACAGGTAAAATGGGGAGGGGGGAGTGGGGGAAGCAGTGGTATTTCAGCAAGCTGTGTCCACACACCCAATCTCCACCCCCTTGGGGTACCCAAAAGAAACGTCACTTACAATAGTTCTTCTTCGTAACATGATTATCTTTCTCCTTTCTTGCATGCTTTGATCAATATCAGTTAGCAATCTTGATATCTAAATAGTCACCTTCAAAGTTAATCATCCCTTGAAATGAACACTATCAGAAACCACTGACAAACCTTACAGCTTTAGTTACCTTGTTAATTATTATAGATCATATATAATGATCTATAATAAATGTATATACTATTATAATTATTATTTATATTACAGTAGGACTTGGGGGCTTGATTGAGCTTCCTCTTTGCTAGGTGCTACACAAACACAATCTAAATCACCACCACCACCACAACTGATTGTGATTGTTACATTTTTGGTAGTCTCAAAAGTGTAGTCAAGGATTAAATCACCACAGACTATTATCTACCCTAACCCTGGTAGAAGTGCGCTCCCCAATGCGTGCAGCTGCTGTCTGTGCTGTTTTGTGGGGAGCACTTTGAGTGCTGTCAATCCAATACCCTTTTACAAGCACTAAATTCCCTTAATATAAAGGCAGAGAGAGAGAGGGAGAGAGGCAAACACACAGGGTGAGGATACTTCCAAAACTCTGAGGGGAAATGGGTCCGCAAATAAGAATCTTATGTGATACCTTCAAAGAAGCAAAGTTAGAGGGAAATAATTTCCCCTTTTAAAAAAAATATCAATCATAGGATTCACTCTCTGGAGAATATAGAGCTGAAGGAAATCTCAGCATTAAAACACTGATAAAACACTTTAACAGTGTCCAAAAGCAGGCCAATACCCAACAAAGAAACATGAAAGTATCTGTTTGAGTTTTTTATTTTAATGAAGAGAGATATAAGATACCTCTAATCATAACAAGCAGCATAAACTGACAAAGCTTAAAGGACGTGCTCTCACAAAAGCAAAAACTTTCAAAGATTGGCCAATTCAAAAAAATCCCAAGAGAAAAAAAAACCCCACTTGGGAGAAGACTGCAAGATCTAACAGGCATTTCTGCCTAGATGTCAAAACTAAGCTCATACTTTCAGTGTTTCTCAAACATACGTAGGAAGAACCGCATGCCTTGTACCAAAACATCCCTGCAGCTAGCAGCCAAAACTTCTCTAGATAGCATGTGTGACCTGACCTTCCCACTGCAGGACTGTCAGAGCACAACAGTAAAAAAATGCAATCCGCAGTCATTTACACATGAACCTTTTCATAATAGTGATTCCTAATGAAATGATATCAAATGAAACAAAAAAAAGTTGGGAAGACTTATTAAAGCCTTTATTAGTCCACTCCAACTGGAACCCCCAAGAACCTTTTAACTTCACGTTCAAAGAAGGACCTCACCAAGAAGGATGTGCAGGCATGGGAAAAAAGTTGGCAGGATGATTGGCTCGTTAAAGGCAACCTGAAAAGCAAAACAATTGGATTTGTGCCCTTTTATCTTCTTTAGGATGTGAGAGGAAGGCCTAAATTTTTTTTTTTAGATTTTTTCCCCCTGCCTATTCTTACATTAGAAATTCAGGTCTTTTTTACTCTCTCTGGGAAGACTGTAGGATTATGACATTCAAGATGCCAACAAATAAAAACTGATGACTGGAATAAGGAAGTAATTTATATTCAAACTCTTTGAATCTTTGTTAGTATCTATTTAACTCAAAGACACAATCAAACATTCGGGAGAGACGCTATCTTTGTTAAAGATTGAACAATCCTGGCCTTTCAATTAGGCGCAGAGTTGGCTCACGAGGCACAAACAAGACCTCCAAGCAGTCCTCCTGCAAAACCAAGCACAACAGATTTAATATTCTCTATATTTCAAGCCTTTTATATGCTTCATAAAGCAGCCACACACACACACACACACACACACACACACAAAAGTACAAAGCCTATATTTGACAGTCTCTCTAAGGTGAAAATCTTTAGGAAAGAAACTAGAATGGAGGATGAATCCATAGCATCCACCAGTTTATCCTTGTACAACCTGATATAATATGGATCAGTCACTATGGGTATGTCCACACTGCAATAAAAAACCTGCAGCGCCGAGTCTCGGAACCTGGCCACCTTGGGCTGTGGGGCTAAAAACTGCAGTGTAGATATTGCTGCTTGGGCTGGAGCCCAGGCTCTGAGACCTGCCCCCATCACAGGGTTTTAGAGCCTCGACTCCAGCCTGAGCCAGAACATCTACACTGCAAGTTTTAGCCCCATGAGCCTGAGTCATCTGACCTGAGCCAGCTGCGGCCATGCTGCAGGTCTTTTTATTGCAGTGTAGATATCCCCTATTAGACCCGAACGTTTACTCATTCTGGGCCAGACTGTGATTCACTTGCTCATGCCGTATAATACTTTATACCACAAGTAGCCCCTCTGTAGTCCAAGTGGAGTAAGGAGCTACTTAGTAGAAGGGTATTATAACATGGCCCTCTGTGAGCTTAAGTCAACGCTCTCAGGAAAATGACTTTCTATGTAAAAACCTTCAATTTTCTCCTTTTGAGAAGGGTTTAAAAAGCCCACTTCTACTATCATGGAGGGGCAGGTGAATTGCTCACATCTTCTCCATAATGCAGGGTTTGCCACCCAGAGAGGCGCTCTCTCTTTGGAGGGATTTGATTTCATGCAGCATCACTTCCTGACAGATGCGCAGCAGTTTTTCCAGGAGGAAGAGCAGGGTGAAGTGCGAGTCATCCATCGTAACTAGGGCCATCAAAGGCAGACAGCTTGAAGCTTCCTTCTGAAATGAAGGTTCCAGCAGACTACTGACAATGGCTGACTGGCTAACTGCTATGGAACCCTTCGAAAACCATTTGGTTTACACTCATTAACCTCAGAGACATACCCCTCCTCCCACTCTAATGACTCAGTTCATCCAAGCATCAACATCAGCTGCAGGAAGACTTTCAGTCTCATGGTCCAAAGGGTCTTGGCACAAAGAATGACTCCGCCTGAGTTGATGAATCGACTTCTGTGCTCTGGCCAGCAATTTCTGATGGTGCTCTCATGGTATTGAGATGGTACTATTATTTCTGAGATACTAAAACTAGGGAACCTAAAGCACTTAACAGTTCACTCTGTTTAGAAGACGAATCCTATGAAGCACTTTCAGGTTACCACTAGGAGAGGCTTAAGGTGCTCCTCATGAAAACAGATCATCTCTGGGTGACCCCTAGCGCCCATACACATCACGCTGGACTCCAAGACAGAGTATATAGCAATCACACTCATCTTCCTGAAGCCACAGATGCTCCTTCACAGGTGGCAAGGGTGAAGAGAACATTTTGGAACAAAAGCAGAACAAGAGGAATAAAACAGAACTGCCCGGGAGCTTTGTCAGATACCCATGAAGCTTCAACACAGACTTCATAAAAAACACGCTGAAGCCCCTCCACTCAACATTGGCAGTAAGGGCAAAAAGACCATCAAGAGCTACAATGATTCCACAAAGCCTCAAGTGCTTCTAAGTTCTCAACACCTTGTTGCAATGAATCCCCATTGGAAAGGGGTGCATTGAGTGTTCAAGACTGAGCTTGGATGCATTAAGCTCAGCATACGTAGTACAGAAAAACTGTAACAAAGTATCAGACATGAACCATTAAAAACAAACAAAACAAAAAAAAGGGTTAATCTGAGCTCAAAATTTCTCATAAAAACAGACTGAAAATTCTAGTCTAGGCATCAAGCGGGCTCAGTGTTCCAGGGCCACAAAACCTGGAGTGTAAAAGGACAAACACACAGACAAAACGTACAGGTACTTTATTAAAAAACTAACAGAAGGGTCAGGAAATCAACAAAGGCCAACTGAAACCTGTGGCAGATCATGGGTTGAAGATGTATCGCATCTGAAAGAAGTAACCTAGCTTTTAAATGGCATATCTCATGCTCTTAGAAAATGACAGAACACTAGTTGACGAAATCACGCTAGAACTGGCGTGGAAAGCAAGGCATCAATCAGCATGAACTGATTGTAAAGCACAGGGGGCAATTTATTAAAATGATTTTTCCATTATTTTAGTAATTGAATATTGATTAAAGCTTCTCAGTAGTTTCACAAAAGAGAGAAATAGTAATATTTGTTTTTAAGTTTGACATGATGAACATTTAATAAGAAAAACATAAGGGGGGGGGGGGGAAGTTGTCTGCTTGCACAAAGAGGTACGTCCACTTTTGCCTGCACTTGCAACACAGCAGCCCAGCCTTTGACCTACCCAGCGCCCCCTAGAGTGCTGGATGCTAGCACTTGGACTCCACACTTGGGTCAGTAATATGCAAGGCTGGACCCCAATCAAGAGAGTCTTTTAAATACGATGGTACTTAGAAGGCACCTTTACCCCAGAGGAATCTATTGTACAAAAACTGTTTCAGACCTCACAACGAATGTACCTTAAAATGAAAAGAAACTGAAAAGTGAACTGAAAGGTTCTCAAACTACTAAGATGCAAATTCAGGATTCTGTGTTCTCCTCAAGGAGTTATTAGTGATGTAATTACATAGAGAAAATGAGCATTCTTTACACTGGTCTATGTGTTAGTAATATCATCCACTCTTTGCAGGAGAAACAGTGAACCCAGAACTTGGATCTTAGTAGGTTTAACTAACCACCCACCCACGTTTTCAAAGTGCATTTGTCATTTTGAGGCTACACATTAATTCTGTTAAAGTTTAAGGTTCCTAAACTGTGTTTTGTTTTTTCCTCTCTAAAATTCAGTTCAGTTATTCTGTTAAAAAACAAAGCCATGTTTGGATACAGGACAGGAAAAACACCACACAAAGCCAGTAAACTTAGGTATTTTCCCCTCTCTCCAAAGTGGAAAAAGGTCAAAGTATGCCTTTAATTTGTTTGTTTAATAAAGGGAAACCACTCTTAGGGTGAAATCCTGGAATACAAGGAGTAAGTCTTTATATTTGAGCTATAAAACAAGGTTCACGAAAGAAATGTAAAAAAACCTCCACAGAAGCATGAGTTGTTCTCCTTATGAAAGAACACTGTTTTTATATTAAAAAAACAAGCCAGAAAACCAACAACAAATACTGTATATGCACGTCTGCCTCATCACCTCCATATCATTGTATATACACCTGCATAAATATTGAGCCATACACTTGATTTTATAATGAAGTAGTCCGCACTTTACAAAATAAGGTAATACATTTAGACAGATTACAAATACAGAGTTCTGTCCTGAATACTAGTGTATGCTATTGATACCTTAAAACTAAAAAAGTAATGATATTTTTCAAATTCCATCTAAACAAGCACAATACATCTGCTACAGGGAGATCTTAGCACATCTTGATAAACCTTATTGATAAAATGTTTAAATTACCAGACAGCCTTTATAACAGAGGCACAAGCAGAGTTTCCTGTCTAGCACAGTTTTTTCTGCTCTTATTCTAATGATACATGTTCAATTACTACAGAAAAGAAAAGAATCAAATCAGAAACATCTGTAGTTTGCCATATAATTACTGGATCTTCCCCATGGAGACTGACCTTTGTAACACCGATACTAAGACCTCAAAGGCTAAATGACAGAGGATATTCACATGGTTTAAATGTATAACATGATTACAAGGAATTAAATAGGCACTGTTATTTTTCCATCTTGGTTTATGTTAACATAAGCGTGTACTTTATGATCTTACATTTAATCTCTGTGCTCAGTATGTAGTAGCAGAATTTACTCACTATTAGTGGATCCACAAACCACTGAAATGCAATGTTTTGATTATATAATAAAGTTGAATACTGTATTTGAGGCTATTATGCAGCCATTACTTTTACCTGTAATAGGAATCTTTTCTGCCAAGCTTTCTTCCTTGCTCTCATCTTCACACCAGCTTGTGACTTCTGTATGTGAACACACAATAATGAAAACACATTTCAAAGCCACAATGATCAGACTGGTTTGTTTTCTGTTAAGCCCTATTCCCTTTAATTTTTCACTTTTGTTATCTCTTATTTATTGATCTAAACTGTCCATTACAGTTCTTAAAAGAGGAGCCTACTGTGAACTTTAGTCAAATATGATGCTACTGTGTCTCTGTGTAGCTTCCAGAGAAAGCAGTGAGCTAACCAAATATCTTAAATAATGTAAGTCCTGATGAGATTTTTAAAAAACCAACAAAACCCAAAATCTATAAACACTACAGTCTTGCCCAATAGTCCAAGAGCAATAGTATACATTATACTGGAAAATTAATTAGTTTAAATCAAAGTATCTCTCTCCTCCCTGGGTCAGACTAGCATGAATTTAGGAGATCTAAATCAGTTTGTTTATGTTTGCTGTGTAAAGAGGACTGCATCCTAATTGCCTGTCTCCTTTAGTCTTTCATGTAAGGAATGCTCTGAAAGCATACCAAGCAAGTTACCATATTTTAGTCATTGCAAGAGACTACATTATATTACTTTTCTTTAGCTAAAGATATTAACCAGACTTTTATAAACATATTCAATTCATAACTTCGAAAACGCAATGCAGCTTTTCTTGTCATGAATTTTTCACTTCCAAAAATGAAGGAAAAAAAAAAAGTCTATTCCCCAATCTGGGTTTATAAGTAAACAATACTTACCTAATTTTGATATGGCAAAATGTGTTTTATAAATGGTAGACAGACCTCAACACAGGGCTTACATTTCTAACTTACATTTAAAAAGGAAAAATAGAAATCTAATCATTATAGAACGCTCATTTAAAATAAGTGAACAGAAATAATAATTACTACTAGTGGACATTTGAGAATGTTATATTACCCCACAGTAAATAAAAAAAGAAATTTGTTAATTCATCAGAACTGCAGTAATATACACAGTTTTCTACAGACTTTGGTATTATATTTTATAAATATATCTTGAGACATTGAGAATGACAATAACTTTGAATGCATTTGTTTCTGTGGATCTTTTAACATTAGTTACCTTGTTCCCTTGTACCAATGCTGTCAAGCCATTGAGCGTGTTTTGTTTGCTTTATTTCCCCATTGTCATTCAGAATTGATGGCAAGCAGTAAGATGATTCATTACTATGAATAGATGACCTATCACCACACTCTTCCGGAAGGACCTCTCTCAATAACAGCGTAACCTACGGCATTTAAAATAAATAAAGTAAATAAATACATAAAAATAACTGCAGCACGCTATTAACCTTAGTCTCAGAACTACATTCTTTTTCAACATAAATGTAGGTTAATCTTTACTTAACAATATAATCTGTTGTCAGGATATTTGTTTTTAGATATTAAATTATCTCTGAGTTAAATTGCTCTTACTTTACTTCATAGTTTAATTTAATTCCTAACACAAACTTACAACGCCTTTTTTTTTTTAAGCAATACATTTTCCAGAAATCATCAGTGTTTTGTCACTGATGAGTTACCCGTCAAGGAAAGAAAATACAGTGTGCCACCACCTATGCTAGGCCAGAAACATTGTTACAATATTTTAAAATTGGTTCAGACTAACTGGGTTTTGAAGCATTTTTCCTCATCCACTTTAGCCAAGCAGACCACGCCCAGAGTTTACCTAAATTGTTTTAAACTACAAGTAAAATAAGGCTAGATAAAACTATACCTAACCCAATGTACTTGGGGCTGAAGGACCTGAGCCAAACCCCACTGAAGTCAGTGGGAGTCTTTCCACTTATTTAAATGGGCTTTGGTTCAGGCTCTAAACGTACAGTATTATTGATTATCCCCAGACAGTTTATTCAGTCTTGTGTATTCATATGTATTTCAGCAGCACCATTCATATCTCTATAGTTAAGGATGTATTAGCTTTCTTTTTTGCTTTTTCTATCTTTAATTAAAACCTACATTTTCCAAGAAGGCTATAATTGCTAAAAAACATAGCTCCGAGCTAAAAGCAACTAGCAAAGTTCTAGAAGCAAGTTTAGCACTGTTTTTAAAAAGCAAGTTATTTCTGAGCATTAAAAGCTTTTTAAAATAGAAATTTACATATTTTTAATTTTTGGTTGTATAACTCAAAAATGGATTTGATCCAAAATTTAAAATCAAGTACACAACACACACACACACATATGTATACACACACACACACGCAAACAGTTTAAAAGACGTATTTTCAAATGAACCTTTTATCAATATAGAGCATTGTTTCCATTTTTTCCCTCCCTCCAGCTGTTAAGGATTTTTATTATATAGTGTGCAAATTCGGGGCCTGATTCTGTAGATCTTACTAGTTTCAAGCTCTAATTATCTAATGGTTCAATAAATGAGGGAGCCTCCAAGGATCTGGACTGATGTCTCATGGAAATAATCCTAGATTTTGTGATTTTCTTTATATGTTTACCTGTGAGAATGGAATGGCTCCAGCTGGAATCATTCAGGTCCCATAGGTAAATATTACTCATTTGCTTTTTTTCTTAATCCACTATTTACCCAAGAGACCACAATGGCTCTTTTTGAGTCGTGAGCAAATAACTTTCAGTGAAGGTTTTGTTTTGTTTTTTAAATTAACCTCATGCACAGGATTTCAATACATGTAAATAACAAAAGCACATCAACACAAATCAAGGAAATTCTAAGTGATTGCTTTTTGTTAATGTTAAAAATAAATTAGGTTCTATAGCCAGGATCACAAAATATTTTTATTACTGAAAAGACAGACTTGTTTCCAATTGAGAGTCCATCGCATTGCAAATCTAATGTATTATATCAGAAGCAAGTCAACTGACATAAAGGTTCTACTAGTAACATAGTAGTCCCTCCATTATCTTGCCCGCGTTAGAAGTCAGACTAACAGGCCTATAAATTAACTACATCATCCTGTTTACCCTTTTTAAATATTGGCACAACACTAGCTTTCCTCCAGTCTTCTGAAACTTCCACATTGGGCCAAGACTTATTGAAAATCAACATTAATGCTTCAGTGAGCTCCTTAGTCAGCTCTTTTAAAACTCCTGGATGCAAGTTAGCTGGACTTGCTGATTTAAAAACATTTACTTTAGCAGCTGCTGCTTAACATACTCCTGAGATAGCAGACAAATAGAAAGAGTGTTATCATATGAGATAACTATGTCATCTATTTTTTCCTCAAATGCATAACAAATATTTATTGAACACTTCAGCCTTTTCTACATTATTATTAATTCTACATTTTCCATTTAGTAATGGACGAATACCATTGTTAGATTCTCTTTGGTCCCAATATATATTTCTAAAAATTCCTTCTTATTGTCCTTAACTCTACTGGACATAGATTTCTCGTGTCCTTTTACTCTCTTATCAATTTCCTACAATTGCTAACTTATGTTAATATTATATAATTATTTTTTGTAGCTGCCTTCACTTCCCCTTTAAACCAAGTGGGTTTTTTTTTGTTTGTTTCTTTTTTACCAATATGGCCTTCTTCCTTCACTGACTTTTTGTGCCTCTAGTAAAGTATTGTTAAACCATTCCAAATTATCATTCACAAGTAATAAATGGAAACTAAATATTACATTTAGGAATCCAGATAAAATGGGATGGCTTCCCATTAGACATCCCACAATGAAATCCCAGAAAGCACAAGGGCTGATGCCTGGACCAGCAGGGACCAAACTCTCACACCCTTATTAGGGTCTCCAGCTTGTCTGGAGAAAGGCCTTCTTAACCAAAGTCTGGTAGGATCTACATCAGGCTAAAAAGATGGCCCATGTTCTAAAATAAGCTGTATTGTTCCTATATTTACTGGAGTGTAACTGAGTATGAAAAACTCTATCAGAAATACTTTTTAGAAAGTTTCTTTCATAAGTCAAACCCTGAAGTTTCAAGGTCAAGATGCCCTCACAGACCACCAAAAGAAAAAGGGAGAGTCCCATCCGAGGAAACTCCTGACAACTAGCCCTAAAGCCACAAAAGGAGCATCAGGTAGTCTCAAAGTATATGCCAATGAAAGAGAAAACATCCATGGCAGGCGATTGGGAGAGGGAGGGAGAGAAAGAAATAGATGGTAAGACATGCGGGGGGAGGAGAAGAGAGAAAGGAAGGAATCCAGGCAACACTACAGGCAGGAAGGAAGAGGGAGACTCCACAGCTTTTTGAGTGGAGGAGACCACATGGAGGAACTGGACAAAGGTAACCTAGGGTTGGGGAAAGGGGAAGGAGAGGAAGAGAATATGCCAAAACAGAAGGTCACAACATCTGCCTTCTGACAATGCTAGAAGGGAAATTAGGTTTACTGGTCACAGCCAAACACTTCTGAGCCCATCGGGCCTGTTGAATGAGGAGCTGGCTGGTTGTGTGATGGAGGGGTACAGAGACTGATGGGACTCTCCTTAAGTTCAGGATGCTTATTTAAAGCATTCCCAACTCTGCCCATGGGGTTCCTCCATGAGTGGATTTATATGCACATTTGGAATGCTGATAGGGCTTTGCATGCTCTTGGATGTTTTAGCAATGCTGTGACAATACATGGCGCCAGCAATGTACAGTTTGGTGGAATCTTCATCTGTCAGCACAGTAAATCTTCAAAAATGGCCTGAAAACCGTATCAATCTTAAAGTCCTAATAATCAAGAACCCTAAGTGCACACAATGGGCAAAATAATTAAATTACAACGCCACCTGGCCTCTTTTTGTCCATTTGGAGTTTTTGAGTGCAAATATTTGATTTTTTTCAACATGTAGATATTTGTACTTCAAAATGCAGGTGCGTGTGTAGAGGTGGGATAAACATTTAGCATAAAATGTGTTCTATTCTAAAGAATTTAATAGCAGGTTGTTTAAATATTTCCAGGAATCCAACTAGCTTTAACGTATGTGTTTTATTTAATGAGCTGTGTGCCTTTGTATTTTATCCTTATTTATATAGGCTACTTCATGGAAGCCTATTGTCCTGTGCAATTTCCTTGTAAATAAGGTTTCCAAGGTAAATCTATCCTGAAGATAAATTCCCTTGAGAATTTATCCTGATTAGTAGATATAATACAAAAATAAATGCATGCACACATGGGTACCAGTGTAACACAACAGCAAACAGATTATAGTGCATATGTTGAGCAATAAAGTGCTTATGTTACTGAACTCTAAATATAAATCTTTTTTTCTTTACTATCTTTATTCAAATTCTCACCTGATTGTCATCATACACTCAAGGTTCTAGCCTCATTGCAATATCTTCCTCAATGCTATAACCAAATACAAAATGTATAAGAGTAGCTCCACAAATATTGTAAATATATTTACTATCAGTTCAAAGATGCATCTCCTGACTGGGTCTCTTGCTCAGGCAAAGTGCATTGCAAGTCTGAAAGCCAAACAATTTATCCTTATTTCTTTTAAAAGTACAATTACCTTGACTACAATTTAAAATAAAGATCCAATGTACCAAAATATTACACATTATTGTTTGGGCCGTGATTTTACTGAAATTTAAAAAAAAATCAGTTACCTATGGAAACTGCATAAATGAGGGGAAAAAACAAGATTTGTAAATTACTTGTTCAGTTTATTTTTTGAGCTATGAACTATCTACAAAAAAAATTGGATTAAAAATGTAAATCTGATTAACTCTTCATAATATGTCTGCTCTCTGTGATATGCAAAGGGCTGATTTTTGATTGTGGATTCATTCAAAGAAGTCTTGTTATAAACTCATAATTTAAAGGTAGAGAAGAGCGATACCCTGCATGACAATAATGATCCATCTCCTCTTGAGGAAACAGTACGGTTTAGCAGATAGGGCTAGGTCAGGAGACGTGGGTTGTGTTCCTTGATCTGACACTAGCCTGCTGTGGATACTTAGGCAAGTCACTTTGTGTCCATTTCCCCATCTGTAAAGTGGGGATAATGATTCTCACCTTCTTTTGTAACAAGCTTTGTGATCAACAGATGCAAAGCATTACGTAACAGCTACGTATGATTAATACTAAATTTTAAAAAGTCACCACAACATACGGACAAATGCCACCGTGTCCTTGCCAGCAAGTACAGAAATCCTGTCACAGATGGAACCATCAATGCTCTGCTGTACAGAGGGAAAACCACGTAGGGTATGAAAGTAACTACACTTTCCCTGCAGAGGGTGTGCAAGAGCCCCAACTATTACGCTCAGTGACAGCCCAGCTGCCGCACAGCTAGTCCAATCCAAGCTGCATGGCTGGGGCAAGGGGGGATTCTATTCTTCTATCCCCTCTTATGGCCTCTGTGCAAAGCCCATTTACCCGAGATTTGTGGTAGGATTGGTGGGGGCAGTATCTGGTCCATCAAACTGCCAGCTCTTTTTACAGGGAGCTGGTTTATAACCATATATATTAAAGTTTTAAAAGTGTACACAATGGCCTTGTTTGTAAAATTGTCCATATAAATTTAGTATACCAAGCATTACAATGCTATTTTAAGAAAGAAAAAAGCTATCACTCATGATGAAAAGCTATTAATCTAGAGAGACTGATGGACAGAGAACAATGAGATACAATGGGCTTGTGATTATTTTTTTCCTGGTTTCACTACAGCACATCTATTTAATTTAAAATATGGATTTTGGGGGGCCGGGGAATACTGATGCCTTACTGAAAATCTTGAAGAAATTCTTTAAAATGCTTTATTCCATGAAGAAAATAAATGGAGACCTCTCTTTCTTCTCCCAAACCACCTTTCAACTATCTCAGAATCTGATTAAGAATGGCAATTTTTTTCTGACATTCTCGGGTTTTTTTAAATAAAAGAAAAATGTCAGATGGGGTTAGTGACTTATGTTTGTTTGTTTTTTCCTCCTGTATGATTTCCTATGTAGACATTGCCACTGATTTACACAGTATATATTTTTCTTCTGGTGAGATTACAAACAAATGCACACATTTACAAATAGATAGTACCTGGAACAAGATAGAGGTCCTGAGAAAACAACAGTAAGTGATTATATAATTTGGCATTTCTTGATGCTTGCAACTTTAAAGTATTGATTTTTTGGTATGGAATTTCCTGGTGTTTCTTTTTCAAATGAAAAAGGGTAAGACAAAAACGTGATAGCTGATAAAGCTGCAGCTTCCTTGGGGCTTTTCTAAATAATTTTTGCACTACTTGAACCATAATGGTTTAGAAACTGGTACGGGTAAAGTGGTACAAGTGGCCACTGCTATACAAGTATAATGGTGCTTATATCACTGATAAGGTGTATCACTTATTCCTATAAATGTATGCATATTTCTAAATAGCTGCTATCAGTGCACAAGTGGGAAAGGGAAAGAGCAAAGAGTGAAAGATTAAACTTTCACAGTAGTGATCACTGATCACAAGAATCATGGTAGGGGACCACTGTGACAGCTGATGTCTATTTGTAAGTCTAAAAAGGCTCTTTAAAAAAATAATTTTTTATTTCTATTTTTCTCCAAAACTTCACGCTGTAGCCACAGACACACATTCGCGTGCGCACACACGAACAGTTTGATTACCAGTCAGCAAAACTGCTGAATGATCGTAAGTGCTAACCTGGCCATCTTGTGCATTTTTTTCTGAAATAAGTAAAGTTCCAAACATCTCTTTTACTTCTTCCTTCAGCAAAACATGGTGTTTTTTCAAGAACAAAATGTGTTTGCACAAACGTTCCCATAACATGGCAAAATCCAATGGCAGGTCAGGCCTGGAAAACAGACATACATGCAGTAAATATGACAGACACAGCGTGTCAATAAAATGTAAAATCAGCCCACACTATTCATATCTTTTTGTTTAGTGCAGTATAATCAATGAGATATTAACTACTTTTTAAAAACTCAATTTGTAATATCCTCACGGAAAGTGGAAAATAACATTTCTGTGTCTACAGACTTTGTCTCTTTACACTTGACAAATCCTTGCCCTCCCTGTCCTACAAATTTAGCTGAAATGAATATAACTCCTTTTATTCTGATTACCTCTTCCTTCGTGCACTCACATTAGTGCTCACATAATCAATGATGTTGCCATAGTCTGTATTTAATAGTACACTACATAGAATTATTAGAGATTATTAAAAATGAAGTATAGTTGTCAATGTGCATGACTGTGAGATGCTTTATTCAGGATTTATTGAGTTTGTTCACTTAGGTTCTAGTCCCTGCAGCCTTACGTGAGTCTGCAGAGCTTGGGATGGCTGACTTTCCCACAGTCCCTCTGGGAGGCCATGCAGAGCCACAGCCAGGGTGCACTGTAGAGAATAGGTGCTGCAGGAAGTACAGCCCAAGGGACCCAGTGCGACAGTATCCTGCAGCCCTCTGATTGGCCAGCAACCCTATTTAACTCTGGAAGGTGCCCCAAGACGTTTGCTGGTCAACAACACAGATTTGGGGCCTGGTGCAACTCCAGACCTCATCTGGTCTCCTGATCAATGGTCTCTGATCCCAGCCTGACCCTGACTTTAGCTTAGTACTACATCTGATCCCCAGTCTCTACCTCCGGCCTGACACTGACCCGGATTCCTGCCTACCAGTTCTAGCCTGGCACATATAAGAACATATATATGGGGGGAGGGATAGCTCAGTGGTTTGAGCATTGGCCTGCTAAACCCTGGGTTGTGAGTTCAATCCTTGAGGGGGCCACTTAGGGATCTGGGGGAAAATTGGTACTTGGTCCTGCTAGTGACGGCAGGGGGCTGGACCCGATGACCTTTCGGGGTCCCTTCCAGTTCTATGAGATAGGTATATCTCCATAAGAACGGCCATACTGGGTCAGACCAAAGGTCCATCTAGCCCAGTATCCTGTCTTCCGACAGTGGCCAATGCCAGGTTCCCTAGAGGGAATGAACAAACAGGTAATTATCAAGTGATCCATCCCCTGTCACCCATTCCCAGCTTCTGGCAACCAGAGGCTAGGGACACCATCCTTGCCAATAGCTATTGATGGACCTATCCTCCATGAACTTATCTAGGTTTTTTTTTAACCCTGTTATAGTCTTGGCCTTCACAACATCCTCTGGCAAGGAGTTCCACAGTTTGACTGTGCGTTATGTGAAAAAATACTTCCTTTTGTTTGTTTTAAACCTGCTGCCTATTAATTTCATTTGGTGACCCCTAGTTCTTGTGTTATGAGGAGGAGTAAATAACACTTCCTTATTTACTTTCTTCACACCAGTCATGATTTTATAGACCTCTATCATATCCCCCCTTAGTCGTCTCTTTTCCAAGCTGAAAAGTCCCAGTCTTATTAATACTACAACCTCTGGTCTCCCGTCTCCGAACCTGGCCTGACTTTGACCCCAACTCTTGCTTACTAATCCCAGCTCTAACGATTCCCCTGACCCCCGCCCACCAACTACCATCCCTGATGTGTGGACCCCAACCCAGCTGTGATTGCTAGGCCACACCACCTATGCCCTGGTCCCTTATATCTTACTTGGTAATTTGCAAAAATCAGTGTTCCATGATAGATCTTCCAGTCAGTACTATAAATTAGCAACATTCTATTGCACTGATACACACTTTACAAATAATCCAGTATACCATGTGACTAGGAATAAGTGTGGTGCTGGGAGCCAGGAGGTCTTGAGTTCTATTTCCCTTCTGCAACTAACTGGCCCTAATAATACTTTGCTTAATCTACTAAGCAGCCTGATAAGGAACACCTCTTTCTCCAGCAGCTTTTTCAAAATCCACACTTACGGGGATTTTTGAGCGAAAGTGGCTTTTCCATTTTTCACAACAATCCATATACTTAAAAATATTCCCCACTACATCTGGTAAAAAAAATTATTTTAAAAAAATTGCTCCATTTCCAAAGACGTTTCACAAATTCAAGAAGAAGCAAGTTTCATTTAATGCTATAGGTGTATTTCCCTGAGAAACAGCTTCGGAAATACTGCAATGATACATCAGTGCTCAGAGATGTATCCGTCTCTAAAGGACAACTAAATCCTGTGAAATGAATGGTACTTAACTGCTAATAAGTGCCCTGATCCTGCAAACACAAGCATTCCTGTAACTTTACTCATGTTATAGATTAGGGCATAAACGTTAAGCGTAAGGCATGGGGAGGGAGTTCTGTTTTCATTACAGTGCCAGCAAATGATCTCACTAATGAAACCTTCCCCTGCCTTGTGGCATGTGCATGAAAAGGAAACATTCTAGACTTCTACAATAGTATATACAAAATAATTAACCATTACGGTTAAAATAAAAGGTTACAATAAAAATCAGGGAATGCAAAAGCTAAAGGTTTCCTCCAGCAACGTTAACTCGGTCACATGGCATATAGAGTTGATTTTATACTATATATTTAAATACTAAAAACAAATCATAATAATATGTTAAGCAATTTAATTAGTATTTTTTATTTCTGTTGTTCTTGCTACAGACGAGTAAAAGCATCATGACAGAGTTAAATTTCTCTTGGGAAGTTAATTTTTTTTTTTATTTTATTTGAACTGTCCATCCTTTAAGGTCCATTCCTATAAAGTTCCATTTTAATTTCAATTTAGTTATCCCAGCCTCTGAATTAAAGGAACCAGGGATAGGCATTAAATCCCAACCCACAACTGGGGAGGAGAGGACAAAGACCGTCCAGTCAGGGATGCAATGGAGAACCATGAATTTCAAATTTTTGTGGCTGGAATACAAAGCCTGAGTATCTGTGAAACATGATCACACATTCAAATAAACTCTATTTGGGAGGGGAGTGAAGGGGCATGAGTGAGAGGAGAAAAATGAATAAGGGACTTGAAGCTGGTCAAAAGTATAAATTGTGAAGATGCTAAACAGACCAACTGCTATCCCCTTCACCTGTTTATTTAAGTGCATGCATGCTGCGCAGCACACAGGGGCAGTGAGTCTACCTGAAAGTACACACTTGTAAATGTGCATGCTCAGTACGAAGTTTTACTATGATCATAACTTTATTAAATTTCAAACCATTTTTTACAAATCCAGCAAAGACACTATTCACCGTTGAGGGCTATGTCCAATTTAAGTTTCGAATTTCAGTCAATTTTAATTGAGTCTAGTCGAATAAAGAAATGTTTTGTTTTGTTTTTTAAGTGAAAATAGTATTATTTCCTCTATTTAACTCAAAAATGATTGATAGAATTTTCCTCACAGTTTCCAAACTAATTCACCTTGGAGCCAAGAGCAAACAAATAGTTTCATCCCAAAAAGGTGTTTTTATTAAAAATTGGCATAAACATAGGAAAACAGAAGTTTATAACTGAAACAGTTTTGCACCATTTAATTCTAACTTTCGCTACAAAGTGAATGATTATAATAATGCACCATGTTTTCTGGGACACAAATAATGCCTCTATGCTGGCCATGTGTTTCACAACCTGGGCTCTCAACAGAATTACCAGATTATGTGTAAATATTCTATGAGTATGTATCTTGCTTTTTAGAAAGATACTTTGTATAGTATTTCAGATACAGCATATAAACCACACACTGAGCACCTCTGTTAGAAGCAGCTGTGTTTCCCTCCTCTTCTCCTCCCCAGAAAGATGCATCTTTGTAAGAACCCTTATTTACTCCTCAAATTTATATCCTACATCCTCGTGGTTCCATATTGCAACCACTCGCCTTTCAAACAATAAAGGACAAGTATATGAAATCCCTTTTGAAGTTTAATACTATTCCTCAATCAGCAAAAGGAGTCACTGTTGAGAAATTCAATAAACTCGCAGCCCGGGCTGCAATACACTGGGAATCCAGTGCAAGTCTTCTCCCTGACAGTGCAGAGACTATGATGACGAGGCAAACCAAAGAGCAGCTTTTTGCTGTTGAAAGTCAGTCCACCTACCTTTCTAGGTTAGGGAAGTGTATCATGTAATTAACATATTTTAATGGTACATTTTGAAGTTGACCAGTGGATTTTAGCCACATGTCTCTCGTTGATGCAAATGGAAGGCAGAGCTAAATCTATATAGTGTCTCGTTTAAAATGAGAAAAAACTTTACACTTAACATGTAAAAAGCAAATAGGTGCACAACCTTTTAGTGAGAAGAGCTCAACTGAAGTGATTTTAAAAACTGACTAGTAAAAAAAAAATCAGCTTATTCTGCTAATTTAGAATGCTTGAATCACATGGCTGATATTGAAGTGTGTGTAGATCACCTCTTGGAATTCTGAAATTTTAATGTCACTCAGGATTTGACCTATATTCTGCTTTCTTTTCGTGAAACATTCAGAAACAAATTCAGACAAAGAGTAAGAACATTAATTGTATGATTGCATTAGTTTTGTGACTATGATACCTGACTTGCTTTTCATCTGTAGATCTACCTCTGTCATTAAGTGTTTTCTCAGGTAAGAGGCATCCATTCAATGTGTTCTGCAACAATCCCTGAAGCTGATGAAGGACAACTGCTTCACATGCCTCAAGGTCTTCCTCTTTCAAATTGCCAGTTTGATTACAAAAGCTATAAAATAAAACAGGTGCTGCATGAAATGTTTATTTAAGCCCAGACAGACAGCTAAAATAGGTTTGGATATAGAATCTGCAATAATTCTCATGGTTTATGGAATAATAATCAGTAATATAATCTAGACATAAAAATGCAGCCATGACAATGTCTCTTGACAAAGACATAAAATAGAGCGATTTTTTTTTTTTTTTTTTTAAACCCAGGGATCAAATCCAACTTTTTAACTCCTTAATGCCCTTTGGCTGGGGATATTACACCTGAAAAATAATTATTCCTATGACAAGAAACACCACATGAATATTCCAGGTGAGCTAAACCAACCTATCAACCAATCTTTAAAAAGGTAAAGTTTTATATTGTTGATTATATCAAGATTAGTTCTTGCAATAACTTTTGTCACCTGACAGCCTTGTGAATCCTGGATGCAATAAAATATATCCACCAGCTGTTTTTTGGAGATAAAAGACTGAATACAACAATTAAGATTGAAACAACATGAATTTCAATACCCTCCGTTGCAGTGGGACCATGCAAACACTTACATGTGTGCTTAACTTTATGCATATGAGTAGTGCCACTGAAGTCAATGGGCCTATTCACGTTCATAAAGTTAAGAATGTGCATAAGTGTTATCAGGACTGGGGCCTCAACATCAACAGTAGTTAAACTGATCAATTAAATTGATAAATTAAACAGTAATAAGTCACCAGGACCAGACAAAAAGAACAGGAGTACTTGTGGCACCTTAGAGACTAACAAATTTATTAGAGCATAAGCTTTCGTGGGCTACAGCCCACTTCTTCGGATGCATAGTATTGACTCAACAGTGCTGAAGGACCTAAAATATGAAATTGAAGAACTACCGGGTACTAATTGTGCTACGTAACCTATTGCTTAAATCAATGGTTCTCAACCAGGGGTACACATCCCCTGGGGGTACATAGAGGTCTTCCAGGAGGTACATCAAGTCATTTAGATTTTTGTCTAGTTTTACAATAGGCTACATAAAAAGCACTAGCGAAGTCAGTACAAACTAAAATTGCATATAGATAATGACCTGTTTATACTGTTCTATATACTATACACTGAAATGTAAGTACAATATTTATTTTCCAATTGATTTATTTTATAATTATTTGGTAAAAATGAGAAAGTAAGCCATTTTTCAATAATAGCGTGCTGCGACACTTGTATTTTTATGTCTGATTTTGTAAGCAAGTTGTTTTAAAGTGAGGTGGAACTTGGGGTACGCAAGACTGATCAGACTCCTGAAAGGGGTACAGTACTCTGGAAAGGTTTGAGAACTACTAGCTTAAAGCACCCTCTGTACCAGCTGATTGGCAGATTGCTAATGTAACATTAATTTAAAAAAAAGGCTCCGGAGGCGATCCTGGCAATTACAGGCTGGTAAGCCTGACTTCAGTAGCCGGCAATTTGGTTGAAACTATAGTAAAGAACAGAATTATCAGACACATAGATGAACACAATATGTTGAGGAAGAGTCAATACGGGAAATCATGTCTCACCAATTTATTAGAATTCTTTGAGGGGGGTCAATAAGTGTGTGGACAAAGGTGATCCAGTGGATATAGTATACTTCAGAAAGCCTTTGACAAAGTCTCTCACCAAAGACTCTTAAGCAAAGTATGCAGTCATGGGATAAGAGGGAAGGTCCTCTCATGCATCAGTAACTGGTTACAGGATAGGAAACAAAGGGTAGGAATAAATGGTCAGTTTTTACAGTGGAGAGAGGTAAATAGCAGGGTCCCACAGGGATCTGTACTGGAACCAGTGCTGTTCAACATATTCATAAATTATCTAGAAAAAAGGGTAGGCTGTTAGATGGCAAAGTTTGCAGGTAATTCAAAATTATTCAAGATGGTTAAGTCCAAGGCCGACTGCGAAGAGTTACAAAGGGATCTCACAAAACTGGATGACTGGGCAACAAAATGGCAGAAGAAATTCAATGTTGATAAATGGAAAGTAATGCACATTGGAAAACATAATCCCAACTATATATACAAAATGATGGGGTCTAAATTAGCTGTAACCACTCAAAAAAGATCTTGTGGATAGTTCTCTGAAAACATCCACTCAATGTGCAGTGGCAGTCAAAAAAGCTAACAGTATTAGGAAACAGATGAACAATAAGACAGAAAATATCATCACGCCACTATATAAATCTACGGTACACCCACACGTTGAAAGGCATGCAGTTCTGATTGGCCCCTCTCAAAAAAAGGTATATTAGAATTGTAAAAGTACAAATAAGAGCAACAAAACTGATTAGGGATATGGAACAGCTTCCATATGAGGCGACATTAAGAAGACTGGGCCTGTTCAGCTTGGAAAAGAGATGACTTTGGGGGCGGGATCTGATAGAGGTCTATAAAATCATGAATGGTATGGAGAAAATGAATAAATATGTTTTATTTACCACTTCACATAACATAAGAACAAAGCGTCATCCAATGAAATTAACAAGGCAACGGGTTTAAAACAAACAAAAGGAAGTATTTCTTCACACAACGCACAGTCAGCCTGTTCCCAGGGGATGTTGTGATGGCCGAAAAGTATAACTAAGTTAAAAAAAGAATTAGATAAATTAATGGAGGATAGGTCCATCAATGGCTATTAGCCAAGATGATCAGGGATGCAACCCCATGTTCTGACTGCCAGAAGCAGGGACTGGATGACCGGGGATGCATCACTCAATAAATTGCCTTGTTCTGTTCATTACCTTTGAAGACCTGGCACTGGCCACTATCAGAAGACAGGAGGACACTGAGCTAGATGGATCATTGGTCAGTATGGTCACTCTTATGTTCTTAAATATAGTTATAAGTATAGGGATTACTGGAGTTGCCACAGTGAAGATAAATACCATGTTGACGCAGGAAACAATTTCTAATTATACCCATTGTACAGGCAAATAATTCTAACTTGTTTTGGAAATCTTCCTTATGACTCCCTAAAATAAACAGATCTTTTTTATGGTAGCATTTAATTAAAGATGCCAAAAGACCTTTCACTCCCAATGCCTGCTTTTGTAGACATAGTGAGGTGCCAAATGATGTGTTTTATAGCTGCAGACAGGCACAGGACAATATCATAACACTATTTACATACATTCTTCGTTACTGTTTGGCTTTTGGTACATTTTTCCGCTGCCAACCCAGAAAGAAGAATGTGGTATCATCGCTTTTTACACTAATCCCAGCACTAATGGCCATTTCCAAGGGCTAGACTAGAGTAACCTTCTGAACATTTAGGCTGAGTAGAGCCCTTATTTATTAAAATTATTTGGTGGGACGGGGTTCCTAAAGTCATAGTTCAGTTTTTTGCTGACCTCAGAAGTGTGTTTTTTTGTTAACTACTGTAGCTGTTGGATTGGAGGAGGTCTTTCTCTCTCTGCTCCTTTTCACCAACAGAATGAAGACCACAGACCACCAGCTTATATCTCAAAGATCACTGAACAGCTGCCAGGGGTAACAACTTCCAGTCACCAGAGCCAAATTCAAAGCTAGTAGCCAACAAACAATTTAAAGAAAATTTTATTTATAGATGTTACAGCTAAGGACACTAAAGCAAAAGCAAATGAGATGGGACTGGGGAAGAGGAAATACTATCCGTTTCTAATTTCTACTTTTTAATTTAGAGTTCTGTTGGTGTAGATCAAATGAAAGTTGCACCAACCTTATTAGCTTCTTCATTTTTGCCAGACTTATGGTTTCACTTTGGTATAAAGCCAAGCATTCAGGTGCTGCTTTCGCCACCAAATCTTCTATGAACTGGAGTAAATGGGAGAATCCTTCAAATGACAAACAATCCCTGAAGACAGATAACAAACAATGTTTTAAAGCTTTTAAAACTGCATTCTACTGAGCACAAGTCAAACATATGTATACATTTAGATAGAATTTGCCTTTGAGCAAATTCTAAATTATTTTGATTTGTATCCTTATTTTAATCTTTCACCCACACTAAGAGGTTTACAAAAAGGTTAAAAGTCTTGACAAAAAAGACAGAACTCAGTCAGACTCCCCAAATAAAGTAAATGAATACGGTAAGAGGAAAAACAGATATGAAACCGAATACTACATAAACAGCTTTTTAGAAAAGTGCTAAATCTACATTTATATTGCTAGTGAAACTGAGAATTACCTTTCAGCAAAAACAATATTGCTGTAGCTCTGTAGAAAAAGAAAAAAAAAAATCTTGAACTCCAACAATGCTTTTACATTTCTGCCAGTCGTCTCGGTACACTTTGGACACCATGTTTCAATAGCACCAATGTGTGTTTTATTTTTAATTAGGGTGAATGCATGTCCCTGTTTTCAGGGGCTGTCTTTGTGTTCCTGCCAACTTCACAGAAATCAGCACTTTGCTCTAGTTTTTGGAGACCTCTATAGACTTGTCTACATAAGGAATAAGAATCCATAATTATAACCCAGAATCAAAATCTATAATCCTTTTATACCTATATAGCACTTCTCATCCACAGATGACAGAGAGCTTCACAAGGACTTCAATGGCTACCAGGGTCAGTGAAATTGGCAACAAGATGGCTGGGTACATTTGCACTTCCTGATATATGTGGTCATCCTGACCTCCTCTCTATCCACAAAAAACCTCAAGCCAACGATCCTCCACATGTAAAGGCAGATCAATAAGCAGAGAAACGAACATGTATGAGCAGGAAAAATATAAAACAAGGGCTTAGGGGTGAGGTGGAAAAGTAATAAAGGGGTAGGAGAGGGTTAAATACTGTTTTCTCCCATTAACTGTAAAATGTCCTAGTGCTTTGAGAAAGAGTGGCAGAGATGGAGGAGGAGTTAGTATCTCTTTCAAATGCACACTACTGGGATGTTTGGAAAAATAAAGTATCAGAAAAGGAGTTTTACAGCCATGGGATGTGATTTTCAATTTACCACTCACTTCAATGGGATCAGAGCTAGGCCAACGCCAAGTGCTTTTGGAAATCTTACTCGCAGTGTTTAAAAAAATATTCACCTCTTACTGACTTTTTGGAAGTTTTCTTAACTTTTTTCAGCTCACCTCATCTCCAAAATGACTTGTCCTACAGACTCCAAATTTGTTTTATTGCCCTTGATGTGGAGAGGTGCCTTTCGGTGTTTGTTTATTTCAAATGGGGGAGTAGATGAACATGGGTCAGGACTGGCAAAGATACATAGTATAAAGCACTTGTGAGGGGGGGTAATATATCCCACTCACCAACACAATAACTTTGACAAATTAATCCTTCCTTTCTCCCAAACCAAAACCACACGCTAATCCTTAACGAGGGACTATTTCCAAGTCAAATTTCACCTTTCACAACTTTCTCGAATCACCGTCAAAAACACCAGAAATTTTTTTTATAGGACTAAAGTGTATTTTTTCCACACCCTTTTACTCAAAAATGGCTGAAAGGAATGGATTCAGCTTATCCTTTTACATACACACACACAGAAGCACACCCTCTTTGAAAAGTGAAGCAGCATATAACATTTCAGGCCCAAAAGTGAATATTTCAGAAAGCTATGAGTGCCTCTGCAAAGGGGTTAAAATAGAAAATGGACTTCAACTTTAAGAAAGTCCTGCTAAGTTTTTTTAAAGAATGGGTTTGTGCCCTCCTTTGCTTCTTTACGACTGTAAGAAAAGACCAGAAAGGCTGAGATTAAAGAGATATTTTCTCTTCTTGTGTGTGTTTTTGGTTGGTTGTTTTTTTACGCTAGGAATATCAGGAATGTAAACTCTGGTCTTCCCTGATTTAATTGGTGGAACTCAGGGATCACGATCCATAATTGAGTCGCCAGAATGTGTCAAAGGGGCATGTGGGAGGCCTCACACTCACCCTGCAGTGGTGACTCTCTGGTCCAAAGGGCTGGCTGGGCTCGGCTCTCCACTCCAGATGTTGCGACGTGGTGCACGGGGTTGTAGCACCACTCAGGTTTGGTTCAACTGCATTGCTGTCATGATGATGGGGGTCCAGCCAGGCCAAATTTGAGTGAATGCCGCTGTGACCCCATGCACCAGGTTGCAATGCCTGGAGTAGAGCGCCAAGCTCAACCAGCCCTGTGGTATAGGACCCATTGCTCTGGTACGCACAGTATGCTTATTTAGTACTTATTAGGTTAACGTATATATTATATATATCATGGTAAAAAATATTTAGTGAGCCAGGTGTTTTTTGCACTAAAGCTATGTACTGGGTTGCAGCAGGCCACCAATGTCTACCAATGGGTCCTGAGTCCAAAAAGGTTGAGACTACTGCACCAGAAGGCTCAGAACATGTATTTTGTGACCTCTTGTCCTTTATCTGAAGATGTGAGAGTGCTGAATGTAAAGGCATCTCTTCTCCAGAACGTTTTTTGATGTTGAAGTTACAGAGGTGTTCACAAAGTATTTAACTCTCTTTCACTCTTTGCTCATCTTTCACTCTCTTGACTTTTGTGATGTAAATACGTCACTTGTTATTCAACCAGTCTGCCAGTTAGAACCCAAACCTCTAATAACAGGAAAAAATACGTACATTACATATATGATCATCTGATCATATACATATATACATATATATATATACATACATATATATATATACATACACACACACACACACACACACACACCCCTACCTTTTTAAAAATCCTCCATAAAGAAAAAAAAGAGCACAAACCCTCTATTTCCTTTGCAGGTTGCCTTTAGCTGTAGCGGGTTCTACTGGCATCTGCTATAATGAAACTGCCTGTGAAGTTGAGTCCCAGACACAAAAAAATTTCTTGGCTTTCTTTAAACTCTCATCACCTTTCCCTGTTACCAAATGAACTTTATACGTATGAGCCTAGAGTATCTACGTGTTAATTTTTTTTTTTAAAGGTTACAAAAGTTAATCTGTTTTTCATACCAAGTGGTTACAAAAGTGTTATTTGTACTTTCTACTAGACCAGGGGTTCTCAATCTTTTTCTTTCTGAGGCCCCCTCAACATGCTATAAAAACTCCATGGCCCACCTGTGCCATAATAACTGGTTTTTTTGTGTATAAAAGCCCAGGCTGGCATAAGGGGGTAGCAAGCGGGGGAATTGCATGGGGACCCTGCAAACCTACATTGCTCAGGCTTCGGCTTCAACCTCAGGTTCCCCAGGCTTCTGCCCCATGTGCGGGGACTTCGGCTTTCTGTCCTGGGCTCCAGCGACTAACACTGGCCCTGCTTAGCAGACCCCCTGAAACCTGCTCACGGCCCTCCAGGGGGCCCCGTGGTTGAGAACCACTTTACAAGACTATTTTCTCCCAAAGGAAAGTAATACAACAGTTTCAGTTTTTAAACATCCCTTGCACAGACTATATGATGCTCATATATATTAAAACCAGAGACAGGCCTGAATTGAAACTTCAGATCTGAGTGCTACTGGAACAATGAGACAGAGGGCTTTCAAAATCCAGATCTCAACTTGGCAGCCTGGGCCAATCTATAGTGAAAACATGTTCATGTAAATCCTAATGGAAATTCTTTAAGTGATATATGTACAAACTACATAGCAATATACAGACATTCCCTTCCTATGTATGGGATACATCTTGCAACTATATGCAACAACAAATATGTAGTAATAATCTGCAATAGCATTTAAACTATCCAAAGTCAATTAGATCCTGAGATAATTTCTTAAAATTACTGACACATTGAGCAATTTAATTCCTTTACCTCCACTACCAGAATAAATTTAGTGACCACCTACAGGTCCAAAAACATAACTGGGACCTACCAGGGATTTGATGAAGCTACACCTCTATAATGATGCAAATTAAGATTTAAACATTGTAACAATGGAGCATTGCTAATCCTTTTACAGAGGTGTAAATAGCCATTCAGATTTTGATTTCAGACAGCCTGCTTTGTTAAGGAGTTTCAACAGAAGAACTCCACGAAGCAACAACACAGCTGGCCTACAAGCTCTAAGAAGTCTGGTAGCCAAACCAAGGTTTTTATAATATATAACAGTTTATTACATTTTGTTCATTTTGCAATGATGGTTATAGTCCCTCATACATAAAGCTGCAATATGTTCTCACTAAACTTTGCTAAGCTTCGCTTGTTCTGAAAAATACTAAAGCCCTGTCTTCCACTACAAAGAAAAATTAAATTTAAACAGCTGTGCATGCAGTTTTTGGACTTGTAATATATACAACAATACTAGAGCTCACATACGTAGTTAAACAGTACTTTTTCTTTTACTAAAATCTTACAAAACCTATATGTTAGTGGCTAGCTCATTTCTTATTGTTTTACTCCCTCTGGGTGGTCTTTCCAGGGTGCCACTTGAAGGGAATACAATAACAAAAAGAAGGGGAAGGAAGGGACGCCAACATAAAGAGAAACAAAATGTATGACAATCTGCAGCAGGCTATGGATCAGAGGTCAGCAAACAAGGGGTCCTTCTCTTTTACAGGTTGCTTCCTGGAAACAGTCTGATTAAGCTGACAGCTTGAATTATGTGTTACATTTTGTAATGCACAAATCCATCTGTGCTAAGTCCTCTTCAATGCAGCTGAAGCAGCGCTGGCAAAAGCTCTGTCTCTCCCCCCCCCCACCATAGGCCTTAAAATAGTCATCATCTTTCCATGCACTAATTCTCTGGGTTTTTTTGTTTTTGTTTTTTAGCCCTTTAAATAGAGGGCTGAATAGCTCTAAGGAATGGGGGGGGGGGGGGGAAGATATGGCGCTTTTTGCTTCTAGTTCACTGGTTCAAATCTGTTACAAATCAGTAGAGAACAGCCGTTGTTATATGATAGCTGTTCAGTACTTTATGCGAAATGAATTACAGGTTTAAGTACCACTGACAGTAAACAAGGTGACATCACAAAAACTACAACCAAAATTAGCAAAATCTAGAGCACTTGTTGGCAGGCTCAGCAGAGAGGCCAAGAAATGAACAGATGCAAAGAACAGACTACTCATCTCTCCTATTTGGTTCCCACAATATAGGTTGAATTTACGGTGGAATATTTTAAACATATGTGCACTGTCACTCTCTGGCAGATAGAGAGAGAAACTCATTCATCAATCCGTCCTATGAATTAAGCTCACTTTTTATATTTTATTAATTTTAACAACTTGAACATCAAAATTGTCTCATTCAGCTGTTTAGGAAAGTACTGAATATAAGTCTGCTTCCTTAAACTAGATTACAAGCTTTTAAATAAACCTGTTATCATAGCAACATCACTCATGTATTTCCACAGGTAACAGCTTGTCAGTATATCCAAGATAAAAATCATACTTTAAGCAGTTTGTAACTGCGTTGTAATAACTCACTGTAAGCTAAAATGTGACATTAAAAGACTCATTTGAAAAAAAATGCCTTTTTACAAAATATATTTGCACAAGAAACAAAAATTGAAAATTTAACTGAGGATGCTCCACTGTTCTCCACTTAGTTGGATGCAGATAATGTCACCTGAAAACCAGTGACTTGCTGATATGCAGTAAAGATTTTTGTTTTGTTTTTAATTCAGTGAAACAGCGGCCTCAAAATAGTCTGTCTTTGTGATTTCCTTTCCACACACACCCTTACTACTTTTAACCAATAGACCTAAAGTAAACTCATGAACCCAGAGGTAAGGTGATAAATGGTAGAGGTGGCACTGCTGTCACAATACCATGCTTAAGAATTAACGAAGATACCAAGAGGCCGACGGCCCAAACTATAACCATTTCAGTTCAATACCCAATCATTAAAATTTTGCTTAATAACAAGCTAATTTCTTCAAATACAACCTGTGCACTAGTTGTTGTTTTTTAAATAACTCTATGGAAGTTTGACTAGTTTACAACAAAATATTTGAAGGGTAGAAGAACAGTAATAAATGTCACACCTTCAGACCACATTTCAAAAAGAGGTTATATTTTTAGAGAGGTTATTTGTATCACAAACTCATTTATTAATCACTTTAAAACTTTGTGGAAAATCTCTTTCCATTTGAGAGTTACTCTGAAAAATATCAAAACATTCAAGACTGAATTTGAGTGACTAATAGGGCAGTGGGGTCTAAATGCTTCCTACTTGCAAAATTAACTATGAAGAAACTACCTGTCTCTTCATAGGCTCTTTCCCAGATGCAAATATTTTGTATTCTATCTGTATTTTAAATTTTCAAAAACAAAAGCAAAATAAATCTGTATAATTCCTGTAGAAATGGATCAACTGTGATCACATTTTTATGACCTTGAAAAACTAAGACTTTACAGTTTTAGAGGCCATTACCCACTTTCAGCTTTGAGTCAAATTCCAGAGATAACGAGAACAATGAAATCTTTCCTATAATTTATCCAGGCTTAAGAAGAACACACAATATTTTCCATCAGTTTATATCAGCAGCTGGAAGTCACTAAAATCTATAAGGACAGGACAAAAGGTTACATTCCCACTGTTCAACTATGACTTTTCTAGCAAAATCAACCACTCTATACAACTTTCTTATGAAGTGCTAAGATTAACAGGTGTTAAACAAAAGGAAAACTCTATAAAAGCTATTTAGATGTAAATTAGATGTTTCTGTAGTGAGCAACAGTCCAACACATGGTTTGAAAAACTGAAATAACATTGCAGAAATGTATTTTAATGGATATTTGTGTTTTTCTGCTTAACTGTCATCTATTAAAATATGAACCATTACTGAAATCATTCTCTAATAAGACTATATGTGCATATATTAAAAAAAGCAGAGATATGTTAAACATGTTAAAAAGACATAAATGACCAAATAGATAAATGACCAGTGGGGAGATTGGTTTAAAAAACTCTATAAGCCTCATTCATTCTTGTTGGATAACACATGCTATTTTTCTTGGCTACATAGTCTTCTCCCCAACCTAATGTAACTGTTTTTATTTCTGTACTAGCTCACATGCCTCTAATCACCATCTATGTTTAACCACATCAGTCCTAAACATTTTGCGTGTGAATTGTTCAAGGATTAAGGAGGGGAAAAAATCAGGCAGGTAGCACCACCTGGAAGACAAGTGGAGACGTCAGGTGGGCAGTAGAAACAGAGGAAGGTATGTATTTATGAGGGTAGCTTTTCCTGATAATGGCCACTGGGAGGCTGTTGGGATCCAGAACAGTAAGGAGGCTGGGCAGTAGGGAGAGCAGCATTGAGTGAGAGGAGAGAGGGAGGAAGAATACTGGGAAGCTGGCAAGGCAGGTAAATGGCAGGCAGCCGTTGGAGAAGAGTGGGTACAATCAAGCAGGCAACAGGGAGAACCTTTGCAGCTAGGGACTAGCAGGAGCAAAAAGAAGGAAAGCCAGCAAGTGGAAAAGCAAGGAAAAGGAGAGAATATGTGGGCAGGAAACCTTGCAACGGGAGCCAGGGAGACTAGCAGTAGTGAAAGGCACTTCCAGATGAAGTAGGAGGTGGGAAAGAGCTGGGAGGAGAGTGCTGAAGGGCCATCCCTACAGGAATGCAGCTGAAGAGGCAAGCAGAATGGAAGAGCTGCACCACAAGCTGGTCAGGAGCTCACAGACACAAAGCTTTATGAGATGAAAGGTTCACAGTGCAGAAGGAGTGATATTCTTATGGGTTTACACCAAAGTGCTCCATCAGGGTGAAGCAAGTCAACCAGAAGATATGATACAAGAGACAAGAGATTCAGGCAACCTGGATTCACCTCCTGGCTCTGGCACAGGTTTCCTGTTTGACCTTGGGCAAGACCTTTAATATACCTTGTGCCCCAGTGTCGTCCCCCTCTCCCGCCCCGCCCGGGAAAATGGTGATCATGCTTCCCTACCTCACATGGGTGTGTTGTGAGGATAAAAGCCATTAATGATTGAAAGACACATTGATACTACAATGATGGGGGCCATAAAAAGTATCTAAATAGAATTACACAGAGAACAAACAATGCATTTCTAAGATGTAGTTGCACACTTCTCAGGTGTTGCTTTAAGTTGAATGCCCAGGGAGTTTAATCACCTGAAAAATTCAAATTACCATGAAATGTACTGTTTAGTGAGTTATTTCTATTATCCAACTGAACTGATATACTAAAATAAGAAAAACAGTAAGACCTCTGCATTTAATGGAAATTATAGAAACAGGCATCTCAAATTGTTTGATGAGTTCCAAAGTCAACTAATCACAAAAAATAGACCCTCATTAAAATGTCTGCTTGTAGGAGCTAAGAAAGTTGCATATTCATATACATATTTTACAGTAATACAGATTGTCAATAGGACAATCTCCAAAAAAAAAATCCTAACTAAATAATCACAGTGAGAAAATATTTAATGGCTTACTCTCTTGTTGCTGAATTAGCCGAAGAATCTTCATCTGTCGTATGGCAGTTTACTGTTTGCAAAGAAAAATGTTCTTTGGTGGATAGGGTTTCTTTTTCTTGTTCTGAGTTCATTGATTTTAAGGCCATCTTGCAATCCATATCTCTTAGGCTCTGCTGTAGTTCAACTGTGTTTATTATCTGATCCTCTTCACTCACAGAAACTGTAAGGTCACTGCTGCTATCTAAACTTTCATCTTCCAGCTCTAGTGTGTTTTCAGAGGGCCACAGACTATCTGTGTGTTGGGCTAGACCTGGAATAAAAATATGACAAGTATTGACACCATAGTAACAGGAGCATGACAAAAAATATACATTGCACTGTATTGCAATGAGACCCAGACAAGTACATTTGATATATTCTCCTATTTCACAAGAAATATGTAATTCACATAGTCTAAAACCTCTGCCCCTTCTGCACATTTTTCCAGGGTTCTCCAAATATCCCAGTTTTCCACTCCTTTATTCCTTTCATCAACATTCTTGCCTCTCGAAGAACATCATGAACCTCTCTCTCAATAGATGTAGCACTTGTTCTGCAATGCTCAAAGCTCCTCCTGACTTGGAAATGAGGAACTAAGTTTGAGTCTTGTACTTAGATTCCTCCCCTTAAGTAATATGTCAAACTATTATTATACGAGGGACTTGCATGCTACATTACAGCACCCAGAAATTTCCCTGTGGCATACTCCTAACCCTGCAGGTACTCTCCCTACATTCTGACCCTGCTCTCCTTTTTGGAGAAACTCCCTTGTGACCTGTGTTCAACGTACTGAAACACTCTCTGAAGCTGCTATGCTTTTCTTTCTTTAGGGACTGCCCTAATGGGCTGGCCCCGCTTCTTAACCAACCACAGGAATATTCCACGGCCTGCCAGGCAGTAAAGATTTCCCAAAGACCGTGGACGGTTTCCTTCTAATAAAAATAAAATTAATGGAGATATCCCATCTCCTAAAGCTGGAAGGGACCTTGAAAAGTCATCAAGTCCAGCCCCCTGCCTTCACTAGCAGGACCAAGTACTGCTTTTGCCCCAGATCCCTAAGTGGCCCCCTCAAGGATTGAACTCACAACCCTGGGTTTAGTAGGCCAATGCTCAGGCCACTGAGCTATCCCTCCCCCTGCTCAGTCTCATGTGTAATGTGTTCATGCAATTGCATGAATGGCCACATATTTCAATGTTTTGCCAAGAAGCTGTTAGTCAGTTAGTGCTGCATAAATCCATAAAAATTATCATTTCCTTAATATCTTTCAACTCCCTAGCTTGTCCACCTACTACCTAACCTCCTTCTTCATATCTGTGTATTATTCTATGCTTTCCTCACAAGGAGTGTTCAGTGGATCCCCTATCCCTCCTCTGGGCTGCAAGTGAAGGGATCCTCCACAATTTAAAACAACAACAAGGATTAAGACAGCCTCCTCCAGCAAACCGCCTCTGACATAATGGGGCAGAATGGCCTGAAAAACGGGTCTCGGGGAAGCAGAAGTGTGTTTGAAGAGGAGGCAGCTGTTGCCTGGGGCTTCTAAGCCAGGCAGGAGCAGAGCTCTCTGCCTGTTGGCTTGGAAGTTGGGCATGGCAGCTGATTCCCCTTGCTGCTCAGGGGAAGGAGGTTGCATTAATCTTCTAAGATACAAATAAAAATAGGCACTACTAACATTTTCACTTTCTGGTGCATTTTTAGAATTTCATGAAAATGTATCAAACAGTTCT
The DNA here is from genome assembly GCF_028017835.1 of Emys orbicularis. NCBI lineage: Eukaryota > Metazoa > Chordata > Testudines > Emydidae > Emys > Emys orbicularis. The sequence continues at coordinate 212,231,411 of NC_088685.1, read as the reverse complement.
GTAATCAATTAACATTGCCATGAAACTCCCACGTTCCCACAAGATTCACTGCAGTATCAGTTATTTCTAAATTACCCAGTGTTCACAGGGTCTTGTGTGTGCTGCAAAACAGAACATCTCCTCCCTTCCATACGCTGAGCTTCATTTTGATTTGAATTACGGTAGATTTCAGAAAAATAGTATTTGATAGAATATAAGATCTTGTCATTATTTGTATTTTCGGTTTCCAGCATTCAGGATATGAATGAATGTAAGAGATAAGCTATTACTTTTATTTATTTCATGTTGCTTTTATACATATTATGCTACCATTTCTGAACAATAGAAAAGTACTCAAAGGAAAAACAGCTTCAAGTCACAATGTACTGCATAAACTCCTGCAGCTTAAAGCCTAGCTTGCATTCAGTTGTGGTACACGCAGCAGAGCCAAACTTCTTAATCACTTCCCTGTAATTCGCAGCATGAAAGATCAAACTTTTATGAGAACTAGAACAAGAAATTCAAACCTGGACTACTTTAACCTTAGAACTCTAATGTAGGTTTGACATCATAAAGACTTAGAAGCTCTCCCCCTACCCTCATGGGAAATTTGAGGTGGTCACTGATCATTCTGATTTTGAATCAAACTTATAGTTTCCCTTAAGGTAGAAGTATTACATTCCGAAATTTAAAGGTATTTTTTCCAAAAATGACACTGACCACCTTAACATTTCTTTGGGGAGCAAAAGGGGAGAGAACAGACATTCTGCCAAATCTGCTTTGCAAAGCCCTAAGGCTAATATAAGCCAGGTTGGTGTTGTCTTGTTCCACCTCAAAATAATGACAGTCTTTCATTAACTGGAGAAGTGGCAAATATGTCAAAGTGACAGTAGAGACAATGAAAAGCAAACAGAGTCCTGAAAGCAAGAGAAATGGAAAAACCACAAAAAAGGCAACAACAGGATGCCAAAGAAGAGAACAAGAAGTATACAGAGTAATATGATGCAGCTGCCAGCTTTTGTCCAAAAAAATTGTGATCATTACATTGAGAGGCAGTAGCCCCTCCATCATTAAGGTTGCCAGTAATTTCCATTATAAAGCTCCATTTTAGCAATCCTTATATGGCTTAGAAAATTGGGTTAACCTGAAAATTGACATATTTACTGGAAAGGCAGAGGAGAATATTTCTGCAAGCTCTTAAGAGCAGTTTGATCAATTTTCTTGAGTTACTCATCTCTACCACTTGAGCTAAAAATAATAACTCCATTAGCAGATAATAGTGGGTTGTTATCATTTGTGCACCAAGCCACCAGAGGGTGCTAAGACACAGTTTCCCAGTAGATAGTTTGCTAGATAGTAGCACAAAACTGGGAATCATGGTTCCTGGGTTCTGTTCTCGGTTTTGGGGGCAGGGGGAAGTATGGTTCTTCCACTAGTCCAAAGGATATTTTGATTGTGGGAAACAGCGTTTGTGAATCATATGCCTATGAAGCATGGTTCTCAGCAGGGTATGGGACATTCAGAGAATAATGAGTAAGCATGTAATGAATTCATCTACATGTACAAATAGTCATTCCCAAATTTTATAACAAATCTTGTCTACACACAAAAGCTGTACTGCTTTAACTATACCAGTACAGTTAAAGTGGATCAATCCCCCTAGTGAGGACGTAGTTATATGATATAAAGGTGTCTTATAGCAGTACATCTTAATCCCCTTCCAGTATGGTAGAACTATATTGGTATGCAGGGTTTGTGCCAGTATAACTACATTAGTAAAAGAAGAAAATCACATGTATAACTGCCATATTGGTGTGCAGACCAAGCCTTAGTCAAATCTGGATAGATTTTCACAGTGATAGCAAATAGCACCTCTCTGCCCTCAGGACAAATTCCCTGGCAAATTTCAAGTTTCTCCTCCAAATTATCTGAAAATAGTGTATCATTGGCAAACCTACCTATTTTTCAGTAGCTTTATTCTCAGAAATAGATTAACTATTCGGCACAAACTTTCTGAACAAAATCAACCTGAGGCAGAGACCAAGCATGTTTTCCCAAGTAAGTAAAACAAATACAATTAGACTGGTTAATAGAAAGATCTGATACTACAGTACCTTAGTAAAAATTGTGGACATAGCAATAAAAACACCTTTCTGCCCTTGTGAAAGGCAGTAAAAGAAGGACTATCAATGAGGTCTTGGATCTCAAAGACTTTCCTACTAGCTAAAGTTATGGTCAATAGAAAGACCACCTTCAAAAAAGATATGGGAGAGAAAAATCACTTCGTGGTTCAACGAAAGCACCCAAAGGCCTAGTGAGAACCAAATTCCATAGTCACGTCCCTTGTTAATCTGTGGGTACCAATGTATCAATAGGCCTGACTTCCAACACCTGACCAACACCGAAAAAAAAGAGAGCTGAGATTGGAAAAAATAAAAATATCAGTTCTTTGGAGAGACCTAGCAGACCTGAATATTCCAGATGATGTGCCCATGCCAGAGCTGTCAGGTTAAACTGTGATTTGCCCTACCAAAAGAAAGGCATGTGTCAGCAAACTGGATCCCCATCTATTCTAAAGCAAAACCTTACATGTTTGGTATTGAGGCTGGTCACAGAGAAAAGCTTATTTGGATTAGCTAATTTGACCAGGATCAAGTTCCTCACAGAGTTCTTAATGGTCTTGTGTGTGGTTGGTACTACTGTGAATCACGTCTTTGGTCACACTAATCAGATGCACCACTAATGGGGACACTGTTCCAAATGCACCATTCTCACAGACAAACCATTGTAACAGGGGAAACAGAGATCCCTTGCTACCCCAAAACCAAGACAAAGTCCAAGGAAACACACTTCTGTGCTGGGATTCTAAGGGCATGTCTACTCTATGAAATTAGGTCAAATTTATAGAAGTCGTTTTTTTTTTAGAAAAAGGAGTCCTCTTAACTCTTCCACAGCTAAGCAGCCTGGCATGAAACAGCTGCAGAACTGTTCTGTTCCCAGGGCCAGTAGTAGCAGTTGGGACCTCTGCATGCTCCCTGTGTGGAAAGTTTAGGCCTTTGGAGCTGCAAAGTGGCAGATTCGTTGGCTCAGCTTCAGCACTTCCCCAGCACTGCAGCTCACAGACACAGCAGACGAAGACTCCACAGTAGCATCTAGCGGTGCCAACCAAAATCAGGGCCCCACTGTGGTAAGCAGTAAGAAAGAGTCAGAGACAGTCCCTGCACCAGACAGACAGACAAGACACCAAGGGAGGAAGGGGAAACAGAGGGGAAGTGACTTGCCAAAGTGACACAGCCAGTCAGTGGTAGAGCCAGGAACAGAATCCATGTCTCTTGACAATCAGGGGAGTGCCCTGTCCACTAGGCCACGCTGCCTGCTCCACAGCACACAACAGCTGCAGACTCCTCTTGCACTGCCCTCCACAGCCTGTTAAACCGAGCCTTAGCAGTTCCTTTCCATTTGTGGAGGCACTCAGACCCTGTGGTGATGAGTGTATTCTGAAAACCTGACTCAATGGGGGAAAGACAGCACTTTGCGCCCACAGCAAGGCCATCACACAAATACCATCGTCATACCTGGGAAATTGTCTCTTGGCTGTTTGTTTCCAGAAACAAGTTGTTCAGGAGCAGACACCAATGGGATCGGCTGTTTAGATCTTTCTTTATTTGCTACAAAATGCTCCTTTGTCACTATTTCTTCTACTGAGCTGCTACAACAGTCACTCTTCAAATCAGTGATTCTGTTCTCTGGACTTAATCTTTCATGTAACAGGGAGTTGAGCTGAGCAGATTTTTTGCTTTCTACTAAATTACTATTGCCATTATGTGGATTGCTTTCTATCTCTAAGCAATGAGTTCTTCCATTCTCAGATGATACACTGGATGTGACTGGCATTTTCTCACCCATCTGGAGATATGTCTTCCCATCTATTTTGTCAGACTTATTTAAGCACCGTATATCACTATTAGTTTGTATTACATAGCTGTCTGTCATATTACTGCTCTGTGCTGCCTGTCTGCATGAATGTGGGTCAGAAACTGAAAAGCTCTTTGTGGGCTGGGAAGATTTCTGCTGTGTACTGAAATCTTCAATGCTTGAGATGGCTGACATTTGGCGGCCCATAAAGATTGTTGCTGGATGATACAATCCTCTTGACGTGGCTGTCGTGGTGTTAATTCCTGCCTGTCTTGCAACCGGCAGCATCTGAAAAATAGAGGTTGAGATGGCTTAAGAATGAATTTCATGTAGTAAATGGCATTTCTTAAAGGTTCTGTGTTAGTCTTTGAAGAGCAAATGTTCTATATAATTTAAATATTTTTCTGTCTTGTTATGCTAGTCCACATATAAAACGTTCTCTTTGTCCATTTATTTTATAAAACTAAAATAAGATTGAATGACCCAATTCCTGCAAGATATTGAGTGCCTTGTACCAGGTACTAAGCACCCTCCACTTCCAGGGAAGCCAAAAGGAGATTAAGTCTGTCAGGACTTCATAGGAGGCAAACAACACCTTGCAGGATCCAGACCAAAGGTAGCTACGCCAAGAGAGAAATATTGGCAAACAAATATGAAGCCTATATTTAGAAAAAATGGACAATGCTAATGTTGCCATTAGGTTTGTTAACTGCTGAACTACAAGAACAAGAAAACAGCTTTAACTGCTATTAAGAGTCTTCATGGCATTTCACTTAATGTACAGTATCTTGCATGGAAGGGTAAGAACATTCTGTCAAATGGCATATTAAACAAAGCTTATGTCAATTATAGTAGTTTAACATTCTGGGCAATCATTTATTCTCTATAGTTTTACACACAGAAAGCCCATGAATTGGAAGCCCAACTGCCCAATTTCACTTTTTGTAAAAGAATGTTTATGAAAGGTTCTGGAGTGATAGCCTAGAAACTGAAGTCTGCTATCCAGAAAGCAAGTAGTACTCCATATACAGTTGTGATAAAACAGTCTCCATATTCTCTTTCCAACTCGCTTGAATCTTCGTCTGGAGGATCTACCTTCAGTTTGGTGGCTGCAGGAGAGAAGTTAGTCATGTACTCTTCATAACAGCAAAATCACAGCAATGAAAGGTAGAGTGCAAACTATTTTTGAAGTGTTTCTTTCACAAAGAAATGGCTACTTTTTTTTAAATATACAGTTGCTTTTATACAAAAGTTAAAATGCACTGAAATGTATCCGTGATTCACAAAAGCAGCATGTGTTAAGGCATAAGCCAAATGCTAACTACCTGGGGCTAAGAAGAAGTTTACCATCACACCATTGGGCCACCTTTTTCTGATTCTGAAAGATCTTTTGACCTGACTGAATGAGAAGGATGCAGATACCACCCCCACTCCTACAGCCGAACCCTACACAACACCTTGGATGTAAGTTTTAAGATTCCTGATACTCCATCCCTTCTGTGACATTATTTTATTCTCTCTCACACCTATCCTTCTTTGGGCTTCTGTCTAATCAACGTTTAAATTAGCTGAGCTCCATATCATCACTATGATCAGCACAGCAGGCTAAAGCAGTGTAAGCAACCTTACCCCAGTATGAAGAAGGACCAAACCCAAACTGGGGAATTGAGGTGGGTACAGATGTTAAAGCACACCTGTTGAAGACTGACCTGACTATGCGCTATAGCTTGCTTGCATCACATCCACAAAGTAAGCATTAGGGAGAGAGAAGTCTTTTTTCTTTCATTGCTGCCCTTTTCTCCCTCTTGTATGTCTGTCTCAATAGCAGGAACAACAACAGTTGTGTCAAAAATCCACAAGTGAATCAATTCTTTCTTCTCACTAAGAAAGTCTTCTGGTAGCCGCAGGAGACACTTCCTCTGAAGGACTTGGCTGAACTTAAATGAAAAATTTTCCAAAACAAACGACCACTTAATTTCTAAATTTCAAGTACTTTAAAGTTTGTTTTGGTTTTCTATGTGTGCTTAATAAATGTAACAGATTTCTATGGAATGGTTACTAGAAGAAGTAGAAGGCCAGTGTCAGTATAAACAGATCTTGAACCAAAATTAGCTGATTAATGTTATAATAGTAAGGGAAGGATTCTAATAACATCTTAACACTTTTGAGCATGACAACACAACAGAATCCCGCAGACTGCGCCATTGTTGCATCCTCCATCCTTTTTCATTGGGTGGTCTTATTTGTCACACAGGTTCAGCTACTACCTCTCTGTGGAAGGGTCTTAAATTTACCTAGTCTGGTAATGTGACAAAACTTCACAGAACAGCTCATTTTTTTACACAAACAAAAGAAAATCCAATAACTCCATAAACTAAGTTATTCGCAGAAAGATTCAGAGTATGTTACTCAGATTAAGCTTACAATTTATTTCATCACTATTACTTTGGGTTCCTCTTTATTATCCTTTGGGTCTGATTTTCTGCTCTCATATTTATCCAGCAAATGTTTTATGGATTTAGTGGCTTCTGGATTTAGTGTTCCAAAACAGAATTTATCAGAATTTATCAGCTCTGCATGTTATAGCAAAAGTTGCCTTGCTAGCAAACTCCTTTTTGATTGAAAGAATCTCTCTTCATCTGCTTTGAATTTTAGAATTTGAAAGATAAGGATTGGTCCCTGTGTAGTTTTTCACCAAGCAGCAAAATAAAAGAAGGAAAAAGGAGGTACATTTTGTGGGGGAAAGTGGGAAGAGAGTTAGCTAAAATTATAAAATCAGTTATAGAATCTCACACAACTCTCATTGGCAGCTAAGACACATTTGAAGTCAAATCTCCACAGGGAAACATCAAATGAATTTATCCATTATGCCCTCTCAATTGCCATCTTTTCTGTTTGTTTTACCCAGGTATTTCCTCTCATTCTCCACAACACACACACAAAATATTGCCCTTCTTAAAGCACTTTTCTTTAACAAGAAAAAAATGTTTACTTTCCAAATGCATCAAAATTCAGCTACTTTGCAATGAGGACACAGTCTCACCTGGAGCGTTCAGCTGACATTGTACTAGATGAGACACAGCCCAGGCCAAACTTCTCATCACTAGATCACTACAGGTTAGCGTTAATTCCCAGTGAACCATTCCAGGGGAGGTGACAGCATGAAGCTTCATTGGTCAGCACTAAGTCCTATTATTCAGCATGAATGCCCAGCAGTCCAGAATCTCATTGTGCCTAGTTTGATTCCTTGATGTCCTCTGATATTTGGCACTACAGCAACCTAGATCAGGGATCTGGAGAACCTAGAGTTTTATTCACTATAGTTTCTGTGCTTTGAGGGTTAGAAGCTTCCATATTCTGTGCTCCATTTAAGGCGTCTATGCTGGAGGCTGAGTTCCTACTCTATGTACGTCTACAAGCTCTGCCATGACTACGTATTGACTCCTCACCACAACAACAACAAAAAATAGGCAATATGTAGGTCTGTGCAGTAGGCTGCACTGGTAAACCAATTCGCTAACAGATATGAGGCAGCATTGTCATACGAGGTCTTCTGTTTTCCACAAATTAGGATGCTTCACTGCTGAGAAGTTTTTGCAAGGTTTCATTATTACAATGCCACTGTCCTGAAAGACATGCAGTTCCCGAGGTAAACAGTTTCCAAAGCATCAAAAGACCAGGGCTTTTGTGACTCAAAAAACCCCACAATGCCCTGAAGGTTGCAGAAGCCAGACTTCATGGCGCACACAGCTCAGAAACCCAGAGCTGAGAAGGATTCCTCTAGGAAAAGACCCCCGCCCCATCCCAAGCTACACAACTCCGCCAATAGATAGCTGCCACGGCACTAGAGGAGGGAGGAATTATGCTCAGAAAGTCCCAGAATTCTCATTTTTCAAGAGGGAGGATGAGGTTACTGAGGGACAAACTAACCCAGGGATGAAATTCCTGAAACATGGAGACTCAGAGTGGTTTAAAGACCTGATGCACAGAGATACAAAGGCTTGCAGAACATTGGAGTCTCAATGGAAGGTCATTTGTTCAGCACTGAGCTCCCTAAGCACTAGGCACTGCCATCATGGTGTTTTCAATGTAAATGAGTATCTCTGGAACATTGGTACCAATCCACATCATCTATCTCAGTCTTCGGTGCCAGTGATTGTTGATATTTAGGCTATTTGGTGCGTTAATGGTGTATTCCCATACCTGAGCAATTCTTTTTAGGTGCTAATTCTGAGAAACTGTCCAAGATTGAGATGTCAGTAGAGGTGGTTTTGGAACAAACTGAAAATTAAACAGTAATAAGTCACCAGGGCCAGATGGTATTCACTCAAGAGTTCTGAAGGAATTCAAATATGAAACTTGCAAAATTACTAACTGTGATATGTAACCTATCATTTAAATCAGCCTCAGTACCAGATGACTGGAGGATCGCTAATGTAATGCCAATTTTTCCAAAAAGGCTCCAGAGGCAATCCTGGCACTTACAGGCCAGCAAGCCTAACTTCAGTACCAGGCAAATTGGTTGAAACTATAATAAAGAACAGAACTATCCGACACATAGGATTAACACGATATATTGGGGAAGAGTCAATGCAGCTTTTGTAAAAGGAAATAAACAGATTAAATACAAACTAAAAAGTTTTATGTCCTACTAGAAGCCAGGGAACTTATCCTACAAAGGATACCAGGCATCTACCTCAAGTTGGATGGGCAATGAAAGCCAGAGCGACAGTAGTTGGAAACTGTTGTACAACTCCAGGAGGGAGATCCTTCATTGGCTGCACTCAGACAGGAACAGACTACAGTATTTCAAGACCTCTAAAGTACCTGTAGCTGGAGCATTTTCAGAGAGGGTTGAGGAAGGGTTGACTCAGAGAACCAAAGGCTTATAGAATTTAGGGAGTTCTCATTTGATTCATACTGTAGGCACAAAACCCACAAGGGAGAATCCTGTAACAATACTTTTAAAGGAATTTAATTTCTCCCCCCAACACCATCCTTCAGTCTCTCTTACTTTGGCTACCAAGGTGATGTTTTGAAAAGGACCACGCTTAATTTATGTTGCATCCTCTTCTCCTGGCATCCCCAAAGAAAGAAAACCCAAAACACAGAACATACAAAAAAAGGGGGGTTTAATCTTATAGATAGAAAAAAAAGTTTTTGTGGGCTTGTGGGCTGTTAGTTTTATTTTATTAACAAAAAAATTAGCTAAAATCATAACAAAACCCCTTCTTGGATTCCTTAACAATTAGATGTTTCCCAGCATATGACAAGAGAAGCTGACATATGTTAGATTGGAACAGTTAGATAAATGCAATAGGTAAGTTGTGACATGGGCTATCTACGGGATGTTTGAAGAAAGGATGCTAAGGGCCAGACGCCTCCTCCACTTCCAGAAACAGTAGGCCCGTGATGGGAGGCTTCTCATAGCCACTCTACCCCACAGAAATACCTGCCTTTGACCTCCTCCCTATCACATTAAGCACCTTTTATAGAAAGAAAAAAAATGGGAAAATAAAACACACCTATACAAATACATTGCTAAACAGACATTCAATTTAGTTACAAAAATTCTAAAATATAAACCTATATCAGCTTGTTTCTTCTGACTCATCAGACAACAATGCAAGAGCTTCTCAGGGCAAAGTGCTGCTAGAAAATCCAAATCTGTGTCTGTTTACAGTTAAGCCCCCCAGATGCCTTCAGTCCAGTCCTGTCAGGCTTTTGAAGTCCAAGTACTGCATGTCACCATTCACATTTTGAAGTCCAAGTACATTAACATCCAGTGCAGTTTATTCAAAAACCAAACCTATTCCTTCCAAATACCAGTTCTGACTGACTAATGTTTCTTCCTGTCCCCAAATATATATGAATATTAGACAATATTCTCTTGAAGTTTCTACTTCCAAATGTATTCTCTCAATAAGTTCCATACACAAAGGATATACATCTTCTTCGCCTTCATGTCTTGCATTAGTATCCTTAATGATTCTCAGATCATTAAAATGATTCTCTTTTAAGCAAGCCAAGCATTTCAGATCCTGTTAATTGGGTGACCTCTCCTAGCTGTATTTCTCAGACTAAACAGTAAAATATGATGCTTATTTCCCCCCAACACTACAGTTTATTCAGATAAAAATAAATCATGTAAGAGCCACATATATCATTTAGGTAAAGGCAGACAGAATTAAAATCGGATATACTGTCATTACTTGTGACAACCTGCTGTACAATTTTAATAAGGACTTGAAAAAGATGTGGCACTTTCTCCTTGGCTTTTGTATAGAAATACTGTAATTCTACATAGGCTATGATCCTGCAGTACTCAGCCAGGCAAAATTCTCACTGAAGTCAGAGAGAGGAATGCGGGTCAGGCCCATCACTCTGTTGGAGTGCTGGTCCAAAAGGCAATAGTTGTAAGGTAAGCCATAGTATGCAACAAATCAATCAACACAATTTGCACACTAGATTTGTATTCGTTTATGCTTTGGGGATTATTCATGTCACCCTCCCACAAAAAACAGAAACTGGACTTTCTGCAGGAAAAAAGTGTAGGCAAGGGCAGTGGAAGAGATATAGATAGGGGTAGGGAATTGGACATTAGAAGGACGGGGCGGATGGACACTAGGGGGTCCGTACCAAAGTGCATAACTAATGGGAGAAAGGACAGACAGCATACGGTAAGATGTTTATACACCAATGCGAGAAGCCTAGGTAACAAAATGGAGGAACTGGAGCTCCTGGTCCAAGAAATGAAACCTGATATCGTAGGAATAACCGAAACGTGGTGGAACTGTAGTCATGACTGGAGTACAGGTATCGAAGGGTATGTGCTGTTTAGGAATGACCGGAAAAAAGGTAAAGGTGGGGGTGTGGCACTGTATGTGAATAATGAACTAAAATGTAAAGAAATAATAAGTGATGGAATGGATAAGACAGAGTCTGTCTGGGCAATGATTACACTGGGTAAAAGAACTACTAGAGCCTCCCCTGAGATACTGCTTGGGGTGTGCTATAGACCGCCGGGATCTAGCCTGGATGCGGACAGAGAACTATTTAATGTTTTTAAGGAAGTAAAAACTAATAAGAGCTGTGTGATCATGGGGGACTTTAACTTCCCAGACATAGATTGGGGAACAAATGCTAGTAACAATAATAGGGCTCAGATGTTCCTAGACGTGCTAGCAGATGAATTCCTTCAGCAAGTAGTAGCTGAACCGACGAGGGGGGATGCCATTTTAGATTTGGTGCTGGTGAGTAGTGAGGACCTAGTTGAGGAAATGATAGTAGGGGACAACCTTGGCTCGAGTGACCATGAGCTAATTCGGTTTAAAATAGATGGAAGGATTAACAGAAATAAAACTGTGACTAAGGTTTACGATTTCAAAAAGGCCAACTTTTATAAATTAAGGCAACTACTTAGGGAAATGGATTGGGCTAACATACTTAGAGAGCTAAAGGCAGATGAGGCCTGGGATTATTTCAAGCTGAAGTTGCACGAGCTGTCCGAGGCCTGCATCCCGAGAAAGGGGAAACGGTTAGTAGGCAGGAGAATTAGACCTAGCTGGATGAGCGGGCGTCTCAAAGGGGCGATTAAGAAAAAACAGAAAGCGTACAAAGAATGGAAGAGGGGGCAGATCGGTAAGGAAACCTACCTTATTGAGGTCAGAGCATGTAGGGATGCGGTGAGAAAGGCTAAAAGCCGTGTAGAGTTGGACCTCGCGAGGGGAATTAAATCCAATAGTAAGAGGTTTTATAGCCATATAAATAGGAAGAAAACAAAGAAAGAGGAAGTGGGACCGCTGAAGCATGTAAATGGAGTGGAGATTAAGGATAATCTAGGCATGGCACAATATCTAAATGAATATTTTGCGTCAGTATTTAATAAGGCTAATGAAGGGTTTAGGAATAGAGGGAGCGGGACAGAGGGGAATAAAGGAGGGGCGATTGACATTACAGTATCAGAGGTGGAAGCCAAGCTTGACCAGCTAAATGGGACTAAATCGGGCGGACCGGATGATCTCCATCCTAGAATATTGAAGGAGCTGGCGCGAGAAATTGCAAGCCCCTTGGCGATAATTTTTAATAAATCTGTAAACTCGGGGGTGGTACCGATGGACTGGAAAATAGCTAATGTGGTTCCTATTTTTAAGAAGGGGAAAAAAAGTGACCCGGGTAACTACAGACCTGTTAGTTTAACTTCTGTAGTATGCAAGGTCTTGGAAAAAATTTTGAAGGAAAAAGTAGTTGAGGACCTTGAGGTGAATGGCAATTGGGACAAATTACAACATGGGTTTACGAAAGGCAGATCGTGCCAAACCAACTTGATCTCCTTCTTTGAGAAAGTAACAGACCTTCTAGATAAAGGAAATGCGGTGGATCTAATTTACCTCGATTTTAGTAAAGCGTTTGATACTGTCCCGCACGAGGAATTATTGGTTAAATTGGAAAAGATGGGGATCGATATTAAATTCCAGAGGTGGATAAAAAACTGGTTAAAGGGGAGACTGCAACGGGTAGTACTGAAAGGTGAACTGTCGGGTTGGACGGAGGTCACCAGTGGGGTTCCTCAAGGTTCGGTTTTGGGTCCGATTTTATTCAATCTATTCGTTACTGACCTCGGAACCGAATGTAGGAGTGGGCTGATAAAGTTTGCGGATGACACAAAGTTGGGAGGTATTGCCAATTCAGAGGAGGATAGGGATATTCTGCAGGGAGACTTGGATGACCTTGTAAATTGGAGTAAAAATAATAGGATGAGATTTAATAGTGAGAAGTGTAAGGTGATGCATTTAGGGATGACTAATAAGAATTTTAGTTATAAGTTAGGGACGCATAGGTTGGAAGTGACGGAGGAGGAGAAGGACCTCGGAGTCCTGGTTGATCGTAGGATGACTATGAGTCGGCAATGTGACGTGGCTGTGAAAAAAGCTAATGCGATTTTGGGATGCGTCAGGCGAGGTATTTCTAGTAGGGACAGGGAGGTGCTGCTTCCGTTATACAAGGCGCTGGTGAGACCTCATTTGGAGTACTGTGTGCAGTTCTGGTCTCCTATGTTTAAAAAGGATGAACTCAAACTGGAACGGGTACAGAGAAGGGCCACTAGGATGATCCGAGGAATGGAAAACCTTTCCTATGAAAGGAGACTCGAGGAGCTCGGTTTGTTTAGCCTAACCAAAAGAAGGCTGAGGGGGGATATGATTGCTATCTTTAAATATATCAAAGGGATTAATACCAAGGAGGGAGAGGAATTATTTCAGCTCAGTAGTAATGTGGACACGAGAACGAATGGATATAAACTGGCCGTGGGGAAGTTTAGGCTTGAAATTAGAAGAAGGTTTCTAACCGTCAGAGGGGTGAAATTTTGGAACAGCCTTCCGAGGGAAACGGTGGAGGCGAAAGACCTTTCTAACTTCAAGATTAGGCTTGATAAATTTATGGAGGGAATGGTTTGAAGGGATAACGTGATTTTAGTCAATTAGGCATTAACGTGCCATCGCGGGTAAAATGAGGATCCGGCTGTAGAATCTTGCCTGTATGCTCGGGGTACTGCTGATCGCCATATTTGGGGTCGGGAAGGAATTTTCCTCCAGGGTAGATTGGCAGAGGCCCTGGAGGTTTTTCGCCTTCCTCCGCAGCATAGGGCAGGGCTCGCAGGCTGGAATATTCTGTTGAGGGTGGGTCAGCTTTTGTGGCCTGCATCATGCGGGAGGTCAGACTAGATGACCATATTGGTCCCTTCTGACCTTAAAGTCTATGAGTCTATGAGTCTATAAGAGGTGAAATCCAAGTCCTTATCTACTTATCAGTGTGCAGTGCAGCTCCCTACAAGTTGAAGAAGCTTCTGTTGCCTGCCTCCAAAATGTATGTGGGCAATAGGGCCGTAGGCTCCAAATAGTGGCAGAGTCCATAGCCCTTCCCATCCACAATACCATCCTGTGTGCCATCTGCCTCATAGGGAAACTGTCTGTGTCACCACTCTGCTAGTGGCCTTGTCACAGCTTCACTGCAGGAAGTTAGAGTGACGCTGATGGCACTGCACAAGCCCCAAGCACCAGAATGAATTTCACCTTCTTTACTTATCTGAATGAAAGAGAATTAAAGTCAACTTAAGAATGGGGAGGAAAAAGGCATGATTACACTCAAAAATAGTGCCAAATTAAAAACATTCTTGAAAATGAAATGTGATGTAAACAAGTGGGGACATTCTTCTGGTTATTTCTTGCAGAAAGATCCACAAAAAAAATCAGAATTACAACCACCAACCAAAAGGATATTTTGTTTTAAGTTGCACTATGTGTTCATGTTACCCTCTTCTCGGATAAGCTAAAACCTCTCTCTAAGCATCATAACCACAGAACAATTTAAAGAAACCATCTTTGTATTTCACAGCAAATAAACCTTTCCCCCCACCCCCAATTTTAACTATAATTGTAATGCAATGTAAACTGACAATTTTTGGTTCATGTTAAGCTTCCTAATATTACCCAAAATGTTTCACTATTTTGAATGGGAAAAAAAGTTTTTTGGAACCATAGCAACACTAATTTCTGGTATTTATATAACAAGTACAATAAATGAAAAAAATTCTATAGATTAAAATGTCTATCTTCTATGAAAATTATTTTCAAACCAAATGTTATTTAAAAAATAGAAAAATTCAGCATTTGAGAACTCTAACTCTATGACTTCCTGTACATCTAAACTGAATATATGTAATTCATGCATTCTTAAAGGCCTGCTTATATAGGTCAAGGTTGCCAGATCCATTGCTTTGTATATTATAGTTTAAAGAATGCTCTAAATTCAAGGTTTTTAACTTTTTAATCTATGGGTGAAAACTTCCCATAAACTCAGATTAATGCCTGCTAATGCACTGAAGAAAGAAAAACGAAAACCTTCCTCCCACTATAAAAACAAAATAGTGTGGCCTCTGTTTCTTTTCTGATAAGAGTCTTAAATACCAAACAGTTAACTGCATAATAACATTTACTGGCAGCCAGGCAGCCTGCTTAGCAGATATATAAAGCAGGTAAAAGGAGAAAAAGTTAATTTCTTGGCTGAATGATTCCATCGGTAGCTATAGGGCAAACTAGAAAGTCTTTTAGTAAAGTAGCAGTTGATTCTTCTATCAATCTGCAGCACACATACTCTTCCAAGGAATGCATTAAATATGAAAATCATATCCCGTTATCATCTGTTTCCAGCTTTCAGCCCAGTAAGCTTTTCTTAATGAATGCTGTAGCCTAAGGGACAAGCATGCTGTTGGCTTTTCTGAATAATGGAGTGATTCTACCATTTTTGCTTATTACAATATCGACTAGCTGAGGGGGTTTCACACATAGTCACAAGTGACTACTCTTGCCAGCATGCTCCAAGTTATTACAAGATGTTTTTAGACATTTCATCTAAAAGAGCTTTACTGCTTTTAGTGAAGAAAACAGCTATGGTCTTGAACTGTATCATTTATACGGAGATAGGAGGAGGGATTAGAAGCCTGCATTACTGCAGATATAGAGCAGAATATATTTAAGTATTCCTTGTCAGTCTTTTTGTCTGTTGCTTAGATATGCAATCTTTTTTTTTGCTTCTTCTGAGAAAAGGTCAAAATGTAGAAAATTATGAATATGACATATAAATCAATTACTACATTTTGTGTACTTTCATTAAGAATATTTTTCAGATGTTAACATTGTTTTCACAATCTTTGGTATTAAAATATAAAAATAGCAGCCGACCAGAAACAAACAAATATCAGTCTTTTTCTTCAGTTTATTATGGTTCTCTTTTTACCCTGATAAAAATATTAGCGCAATTTTTTCAATTAATCTACTTGATTTTGTTGTTAAAGCACTGTTTCACAATATAAATGATATGGCAAAAATTCCACACTAAAAAGGCATTTTGCAACAACCACCATTTACTGAATGGTACACCTTAGAGGAAAACACCTAAGTGTTCTTCAAGTGACAAAATATATATAGTTTTCCACTTATTTTCCATTACCTGCTCATTGTTATCTTCTTTGTCACCTTTTATTGGCATGCTATTCTTCTGAAGTGACAGCATACTTTTAATTTCTCCTTCATATTGTACCTACATATAAATAGACCCATCATATAAATGATTTATGTATTATAAAAATGTAGTCATACATACACACACAGATCAACAAATATTTATATGGCACAATTTGTACAGTAATCAAAGAAATCAAGGGCATAAAAGTAATGAACTGGAATCTATTAAGATTTGTTATTCACAAAGATATAATCTTATCTGAGAAAAATAAAGATGTTTATAACAGCTCATAAGAAAACACCCAAAGACACCATTCCTTTCGAAATATGTTTTAGTTTCCAGGAAAAACATGTTGTATGTGGCTTGTGCATCCTCCTGTGGGTTTTCATGTTTTCACTCGTTTCGTGATTCTAAAGAGTAAGAACAACTTGTGGACTCAGACATTTATTCATAATGTTTTTTATAATTCCAGATTATTTTGGCTATATCTACATAATGACTTAGCTGCTTTGCAGTGAAATGCTGAGCTTTAAATTTTGTATTGGTTTATGTAAGTCAGTTTACAATCCGCTGAGCTATTCTAACGAGAAAATATACTGCAGATGTTACAAAGAGCAACACAGCATGAAAAAAACAACTTGCTCTAGTGTTACTAACAAAGAACTACATAAAAATGTCTTCTCCTCCACTACATTGTTTAATTGACCAAAAGTAATGCAGTCATAGAAGGACTATTGCTTAAAAGCTAAGCATATACAGCACCTATAATTAGTACTGTATGATAGTAATTGTAAACCTTAAGAACAGATTACACTGGTCCTGAGTGGGTGCACTTCACTATGTATTTGGAATCGGGTAGTATACAGGGAGAAATACATCTGATAACTAATCAACTTGGACAGCTCTGTACTTTAATTCTCAATCTGCATATATAAAGTGTTATTTTCCAGATACATTTGTTCATAAAATTTGAAATAACACAAGGAAAAAAAGTCTATATTCAACCAAGCATTTTACACCTGGTGCTCAAAACTGATGAAATGTTTAACTACTCAGTTTTCCCAAAAGCTTAAATAAATTATTTCAGTTAAGCTTCCAACAGTTATTGAACAAACTGCAGGAGTACATGGAAACAAGTTGAGCTTTTTTTGTAAAGAAAAGTAGTTGGTAACAATAGCCATTTAATACGCTGTACGTGGAGTTAAGCTAATTCACTCCTAAGGGCATTCTCTCGCCACCAAAAAAAGTGTTAAAAATTAATAACTTAATTTGTGCCTGCACGTCATTATACCAGTTTGAATTATTACTATTTTCTATTTCAATACTATTTGAATGATTACTATTTAATTCTCTATTAATCCATTTAATCCTGAAAATTGCCACAAATAGGAAATCAGACAGTGGAATCATTCCAACAGTATTGCACAAGGGCTCTACGAGCTGTGCTTTGTCCAACAAGCTGAGTAAAAATGGCAGCAAGCCAGTAAAAAAATGAAATGATGGTATAAGAACTTCTAAATAGGAGTACTGAAGACATCACATACAGAACAGTATATAGAGTAATTGGGGCCCACATCAGTTCATTTACAACATTTCTCTACTTATACTGGGCCCACTTTAAAAAATAAAATAAACAACCCAATATCATAATGTGTATCACATTTTGTTTATAAGGACACACTGAATAATGCACCAGTCTGGAGGATTTCTATAACCTTAGGTGCCAATCTTGCCTGTCCCAACGACAGGTGCATACAGTCTGTAGGCAGAGCTGTTAACAGTTCTACTCTGCAGAAGAGGTCTGGTGCAAGTCAGCCCATGCAAGGAGTTAGAAACCAAGCATGCTCCACAAGACACCACCTACAGCAATGCATAGGTGGGATTTGGGGCATAGCTAACAGATCTCCAGCTATGTGGGGAAAGAATGTTCTGCAGCTGCAGCTCACAGACTTAAAAAAAAGTTAACAGATATAAGCCAGAAGTAGCTATGAAAAAACGTTATTAGGATGGGGATGCAGAGATAGGATGTTAGCAGCATGCCCTGACTTATTAAAGTGGAAGACAATTGCCACCTATGAACACATCCTAAATTTCCTCCAAAGACCCTCTCTGCCTCTGAAGAATTTTATATAGGTGGGTCAGCCACTAGAACCTGAAAATTATTCTTTCTATAAACTGAAGTCACTGCCACCAGGAAAATGACCTTCCGAATCAGAAATTGAAGTGCAAAGGTATTGGAGTTGAAAAGGAATTTTCATCAGCATGAACAATTCTAATCAAACCATTTCAAAAATGATATAGCCAAAATAGAGGGTGTTCCAAAAGAGGCAACAAGAATGATTAGAGGGATGGAAAACGTCCATATGAAAAGAGAATACAAAGCTTTACCTTAACATGAATAGGCCAAAGTGTGACAAATGTATAAAAAGTAAGGAATAGTATAGAGAAGGCAGATCAGGCATTGCTAGTCACCCTTTTTATAATGTAAAAACAAGGGGGCATCAAATGAAATGAAAGGCAGCACATTTTTAAAAGTGATTACAAAGAAATACATTTTTACACAGTGTAAAATTACCGAGTGGGACTTTTTGCCACAAAAAGCTTTTCTTTGATAAACAAAAAACCAAAAACTTTTCAGGGTTTTTTTTTTTTTTTTGACAAAAAGTCAAAACAATTCATAAAATATTGACCAGACTGGTAATTATGATGATGATGCATTATTACGGCCTCAGTAGATTATAGAATCATAGGACTTGAAGGGGCTTTGAAAGGTCATCTAGTCCACTCCCCTGGACTCATGGCAGGAGTAGGTATTATTTTCTAGACCATCCCTGACAGGTGTTTGTCTATCCTGCTCTTAAAAATCACCAATGATAGAGATTCCACAACCTCCCCAGGCAATTTATTCCAGTGCTTAACCACTCTGATAGTTAGGAAGTTTTTCCTAATGGCGAACCTAAACCTCTCTTGCTGCAATTTAAGCCCATTGCTTCTTGTCCTATCCTAAGAGGTTAAGAAGAACAATTTTTCTACCTCCTCCTTGTAACAACCTTTTATGTACTTTAAAACTGTTATGTCCCCTCTCAGTCTTCTCTTTTCCAGACTAAACACACACAGTTTTTTCAATCTTCCCTCATAGGTCATGTTTTTTAGGCCTTTAATCATTTTTGTTGCTCTTCTCTAGACTCTCTCCAATTTGTCCACATCCTTCCTGAAATGTGGCAGCCAGAACTGGACAATGCTCCAGTTGAGACCTAATTAGAGCGGAAGAATTACTTCTCGTGTCTTGCTTACAACACTCCTGCTAATACATCCCAAAATGGTGTTCGCTTTTTTTTGCAACAGTGTTACACTCTTGACTCATATTTACCTTGTGGTCCACTATGACCCCCAGATCCCTTTCCACAGTACTCCTTCCTAGGCAGTCATTTCCCATTCTGTATGTGTGCAACTGATTATTCCTTCCTAAGTGGAGTACTTTGTGTTTATCCTTATTGAATTTCATCCTATTTACTTCAGACCATTTTTCCAGTTTGTCCAGATCATTTTGAATTATAACCCTATCCTCCAAAGCACTTCCAACCCCTCCCAGCTTGGTATCATCCGTAAACGTTATAAGTGTACTCTCTATGCCATCATCTAAATCATTGATGAAGATACTGAACAGAACGGATCCCTGCGGGACCCCACTTGTTATACCCTTCCAGCGTGACTGTGAACCACTGATAACTACTCTCTGGGAACGGTTTTCCAACCAGTTATGCACCCACCTTATAGTAGTTCCATCTAGGTTGCATTTCCCTAGTTTTTTTTATAAGAAGGTCATGCAAGACAGTATCAAAAGCTTTAGTTAAGTCAAGATATACCATGTCTACTGCTCTCCACCCCCCACCCCCCACAAGGCTTGTTACCCTGTCAAAGAAAGCTATCAGGTTGGTTTGACAAGATTTGTTCTTGACAAATTCATGCTGTTACTTATCACCTTATTATCTTCTAGATGTTCGCAAATTGATTGCTTAATTATTTGCTCCATTATCTGTCGGGGTTTAAAATTTAAGGTGACTGGTCTGTAATTCCCTGGGTTGTCCTTATTTCCCTTTTTATAGATTGGCACTCTATTCGCCCTTTTCCAGTCTTCTGGAATCTCTCCCATCTTCCATGACTTTTCAAAGATAATCGCTAATGCTCAGATATCTCCTCAGATGTCACATAAGTATTGCTTAATAAATCAACTAAAATTAAAGTAGTACTATTTCTTATCAAAGATAGTTATTAGATTTCAGCTTTTCCAAATTGCTCAGGAGTGGGTATTAAGACAATATGTTAGAAACAGCACCGATCAATATACCTAAAGAGCAAGGATTTTTACTTCCATTGGCTCATTTAGTGTAGATCTGAAAGTATTTCAGTTGCAAAGTTACCATTTTTAAAAACTAAATACCCTCCATTATATATACACAGTTAAAAAGTTATCTTTCTGTCTGCATGTGCGGTATGTTATTTACAGTTCTGATCTATTTCATTACAAACATTTCATTAAGATAAAAACAGAAATATTCATTCATTCATTCACTTTACTGTAAGGCATAAGATGGATCATCGTTGCTATTTTAGTAAGAGCAATGCAATCTTAATAATCATTCAACCTATACAAAGAGCAAATATTAAAAATACACAATTACAATAAAAAATTAGGGAGAGGAAAAAGGAACCCCACCACAACTACATACACCCAAACCAATTGGACTACATAGGAAAAAGTAAAAATCTCCCTGAGTTTGTGAATGGAGGAGATTGGCAGCCAAGCGGATTCATCAAATTTTTATTTAAATGTGAAAAAAAAATATGGAGATTCTGGGGCTTATGTACAACTGATCTTTCTTTCTCAGAGTACTCATGAAGTGAGTATTACACATTATTTTTATTCCTACAAGCATAAAGTTTTTTCATTACCATAAAAACTTTAGGGTCAGAGGAGTTGTACGTCCATTACCTTCCATAATAAGTTACTGATGACCAAAATGACACAGCCTTGGGGCATCATGTGAGCCAGCAACCAATAATGCAGATAGTAATGATATCTGCCTTTCTAAAATTAACTGCAACATCCCACTCCCATGGCGTCAAATAAAACTGATCTTTCTAGTGATAGACAGAGACCAGGAAGCAATACATTAAGAAGGAAGGGCCGTGGTTGTACCATGTCACTGGCCAGTGGAAGGAGTAAGAGAACTATTTGTAAAAAATGAAAAAAGCAGAACAGGCTTAAGCGCTAGTTTCATAATCTCCTTCATACTAAGAAAATGTCTCTCTTTATAAAACTGGCATAATTTGGTTACATTACATTCAGTGAGATCACCAATGAGTTCTTTTGCGTAATCAGGGCTGCAAACATAGCTGGTAAGGGGTCTGACTGGGGAGAGAGGCTGGGAGATATCATATTTCTTTTTGATTCTACATGAAGCAGCCACCACAGATGAGATTAATAAGTATAAATTCTACAATTTTCTGGTTCCACTTAATCTGGACATTTGATGCTAAAATGTTCCTATTAGTTCACTTTCCATCTATACTCAAAGTACAAGAGGTAAAGCATCCCACGGGGCTATTTCCCTACATTTATCACCCCAATAGCAAAGTTTATAGTTCTCATCAACTTTGGAAAAGTGTGGTTTCATCTGAATCACATTTCTCTGTTGCTGTGCCTGCCATCAAAATGTTAGCACAGAACTGACTTTTAATGAAAAAATTATGGCATTATAACCAACAAGAATGAAGCATGCAAATAAATTGCAGAGCTAATCTGAGGTCACAATTAATCTTGTCACTAAACAATTAACTGGTGATAAATCAGCAGCAGTAAAGAAAGGCAGGAGAAGGCTGAACCACGTCTAACATAACAGCCTCATCAGTCAATTAAGGCTGGGTCCACACTACAGACCTGTATTGGTATAACTACATCGCTCAGGGGCATGAAAAATCCACACTCCTGAGCAATGTAGTTATATCAACCTAATCCCCTGTGTAGACAGAACTACGTCAATGGGAGCTTCTCCCATCAACATAGCTACTGCCTCTCAGGGAGGTGAATTAACTACACCGGTGGGAGAAGCTTTTCTGTCAACGTAGTAGCATCTTCACTAAAGCAGCGCAGCTGCACCAATGTAGAGCTGTACCTGAAGACAAGCCCTTAAAACTCTTCAGATGGCATCAGCAGAGGCAATATAGAAAAGTCAGAGGAAAAGTGATGAGCAAAGGAGGACACCACCAATTATGGCCATCCTAGGATGGTCTTCCAGCTGGTTTCATGGCGTTTTTAATTTTGCTATGTCAAATGTAATGATGTTTTGTTACAAAAGTGGAAAAACATCTAGTGAAAAATTAAAAATCTTATAAAGAAATCATTAGGAAAATTTTGCATAACCTTCCCAATGTTCCGATTTAACTGATCATAGAACAGCAGCATCTACTTGGCTAATAGTTGGCATGATAACATTGAACTACAGTATTATTGCAAACACATGGTGCAATCCTGCAAGGTGCTGCGCATCCTCAATTCCTCCTTGCTTCCAAGGGATTTGAGAGTACTTGGCACCTCACAAGAGAAACTCAGCACTTCACAGAACTAAACCCACAATCTATAATAAAGCATTACTAACTACCCATTTGTCTACAAGGTCACATCAGCTCATTTCAGTTTTCCCTACTCCCAAAGAGACAAATATTAAGCATTGCAAAAATATGTTACTAGGATTCACTGACATCTGAAATCTTGATGTGCATAACAAAGTCAATCTAGTTTCCCCTATATTATTACAACTGTTGTTATGGTATTTAAACAAGTATTACCTTCAATTTCTGAAGTGCATCTGAACTTGTAAAAGTCCTAATATGAGCTTCGACACGATCAAACTCCTTTAAAAATTCTTGGTTTCGCAACACAGCATTTTTTTGTCGTTCACATATTTCTTTCAAGTATTTTTTTAGTTTTATGAAGTTTATTTTCGCTCTAAGGTGGGAAAATAATACTTTTATGATGTAAAATGAAATCAGACATAACAATTTGAATCAGTTTATTTATGGGAGACAGATTTTTTAAAAATGCTACTACAGTATTCAGTATTACTCTTTTTCTCCTAAAAGACTAAGTATAGATCTGAGCAATTTATTCAAGACTACATTATCAATAACAAGATGCTACACCTAAATAACTTAGATTTAAATTTGATTTTAAAATAGCATTCAAAAGGACACAAAAATTAGTGGATTAACAAATTTTCCAAAAAAATCCACTATATTTTCAGACGTCATACACTAAATTTTTAATTCTAACCATCTTATATATTAGTTCACATTAAAAATGAGTGTGTTTGTTTTGCTGAATGATTGTCATACAGAAACGTTAAAAGTCTTCCAAACTGCCAGTGTTCTCAGAGAAATTCCAACTCATCTAAATTCATATCAGATAAAAAAGAGAAACAGACAGTCAGTCAGTCTGTGGGAGTGAATAACTCAGTATATTGATTTCCCCCACCTTTTCAAACATTTATTTTCCAGGATATGAGCCCTATTCAGACAAAATGCATACAGCATCATGGGAAAGCTATCTGCTCTCTCCTGGAGAGAAGGATGGGTTTCTTAGGGCCAGACAGACTTTTTAAAAACAAGAAGTCCTAGGCTGACTGTCCATAAGCCATGGGAGATCCCATCCCTGTATTAGAGCATCAGGGTACATACTGAACATATTCTCTACTCATCCATCATCATTCTCATGAGCTTGGTGATATAAAGGACAGTCATGCTCGGTTTCTTTCCCAGAATTTTCTATGTCCTGAGGGGTGTCTCCTATTTCTATTCCTCAAACTTATTTTAAGAAATTCAATATTTTCAGAACATTCCTAGGTAATAAACTTAGACTGACTCTGAACAAATTACAGCTCCCCCCATCTCTGGGAGAATTTTGTTTTCCCAACTTGGAAAACTATATCTCCTTTTTGTTAAGCCAGACATCTTTGTGGCTGTTAGATTTGACCACACAGACCCCACCTTGGTTCAGATTGAATGAGAATTAATATACAGTCTCCCAATTAACGTCATTGTGGGATCAAATTATTATAGATTTGATGGCTCCAGAGCTCCCACAATCATGGCTGTGAGGCAAGCTTGGTCAAACCTGACTAGAAAATTCTGCTTCTATTCCTACAGAGGCGGAGCAATCCTAGCCTTAAAATCAGTGGCAAAACCTTCACCTGGATGGACAGAACCTGGAATTTTTATTATTTTGGAGGAAACTTCCTAGATTTATTCAGCCACGGTAACCTTTTACTATTTTTGGCCCAAAAATCTCTGCCAAAGATTGATCATTTGAGTTGCTTGGATTAGAGATTTGGATACACAACTATCTCTGTCCATTGGAATACAATTGTATCTAATGTTAAAAAAGCAACTACAGCATAGACCTGAGTTTACAGCTTATTCACCAAAAGACACTTTTTTGAATATACTGGTCCCCACATAGGCTAATGGTAATGGGCCTCAAAATGTTGACCACTGTTGGAAATGTAACTCCCTTGGTTCTACATTAGCGCATATATTTTGGGAGTGCCCCGTATCAAGAATTTCTGGTCTGAGGTCGGGCAAAGGACCAATTTCATATTTGATGCTAAGTTGGAGTTCTCCCCCTTAAGTTTCATTCTTGGAAATATTCCTGATACCTGAAGTTTACCTGGTAAAAGGCAGCCTGGTTCCAACGTGCAGCTTTAGTTTCTAAAAAATTATTCCTGGAAAAATGGAAACGTCTATCCCCACAAATATTAATGCCAGGCTTAGTGAGATCACTGACCTTGCAGCTAATAAATGACTAGCATTCTGCAGCAAGGGAAAGCCCAAAAAATTCAAAGCAATTTGAGCTGTTTTTTTATAGGTCTATGATTGAAGTAGACCCTGAAGATAGACATGCCGCTTCCCCTCCCTTTATCCAAACCCTATTTATTTACTTTGTGTATTCTGATGAGTCTGATATTTTGGTATATGTGTTGTATTTGGAAAAACTAATTAAAATTATATATATTTTTAAAAGGACAGTCATGCTGGGTAGACTCTTATGGCTTCAACTTTGGGAAGGCAAAGAGAGGATCAAATTAGCATTACATGTTTGTCCGACAAGGAAGTGCCCCATTGGAACAGAACCACCAGGGATGCTTGTGGAGCAACTGCAGAAGGCAATTTTAGCCGAGTAGAACATTGTTTCTTAGAGCTCAAAACTGTCTATATGTAATATCATTTATTTCAGAATGCACAGTGATGGTTTAATTCTTCCTTCTTGGTGATTCAATTTCACTTTGTATATACAGAGAATTTCTACAGCATCAATCCCTTATACGTTATCTTTCAGAACTGATATGATACATTTTACCATTAAAAACTATTTTACTTACACATGTTTTTTTCTCTCCTTTAATTATTTTACTACTAGAAAAAGTTACATGAAAACTGGACGATATTTTCTATATTTTTCAGTTGCCACATATTAGACCGTTTTTCGGGTTGTAATTTGTAAAGTTAGTCTTCGAGGATGTATCTTCTGGATCAGAGGAGTATATAAGTTATTAGATCTCTCATGACGTTTTCCAGAAATACAGTTCTACATACACGTGTTTTCAAAAGAGATTGAAGAAGAAAGATTCTTCATTCGTATTATATGAGGCCTCACAGCAAGGACTGTCTTTCTATATGTTTGTACAGAGCCTACCTAGCACTGTGGAGTCCTAATTCTGACCAGAGCTTCTTGGTGATACCATAATACAAATCATAAATAACACTTGCCAGCAGTCTCAATTTGGCTAAAAGAGAGGCAGGTTTTTGCCTCCTGTCCAGGCTCCCCTTTACTGCCCATGACTGCTGGAAGTAGGAAAAAGAAAAGTTTTGTGAATACTACAGGGTAGTTTTTCCTGCAGCTGTCACTGATGCTTTGACTCCTCCACTCCCAGCTCTGTGCTTCTCTTATCACAGCATGCTCATTCCCACTTGTGACTATGCAAGCTGTAGAAGAGGCAGTCATCTCTGTTTCATCGAAATAAAATTCTATCCTCACCATTAATATATTTCCTGGGTGGCTGTGGTTTTTGGGGTTTTTTAATTTCGGTTATTTAAAAGTCAAGTACAAGAAGCTATCAGAAGGGACTGGCACCGCCTTGTGCAAAGTCTCAGTTAGAGCAGCATGGCTCAGTCCAGGACCTGGGCAACAATGGCTTAAATCCCATCAACAAGAAAAAAAGGCAGAGTCAACAAACATAATAGAACTGAGTCAAAAAGCCTTTGGCCCTCAGCGCTTCCATCCCTTGTACTCCAGAAGGTTATAAATCTCTCAGTCTGATAGAGTTGCTACTCCCTTGAAGTTTCAAGCTATTCTACTCTTTCCTTTCCTCTTCCTCCCTCTTAATACTTGGACTTGCCCTCATTAGCTAAAGCAGCGGAGGGTGTATCTCTCCATAACTAACATTTCTCACAACTGAGCCGGGGCAGGGCTGGTCTTGCAGTCTGTGTTTTGTGGGGGATTTATAGACCCCATCATACCAGCACACACTTTTTAGTTTCTAGTCCTGGCAGTATATACTGTAGAAAGAATATTCTCTTGTTGATGTCCATGGGTTAATTATATTTACTTTAATGGGATTCATTCACATGCGTCATGGAAAGAAGTTGAATTCTGGAAAGCTGAACGTTGTGTCTATTTGCTCAGGGACAGTTTCTGTTTGTTTTTATGGGACATGTAAAATATCATCCTTTTTTTAAGTTATCATAAAAGGCTACACTTTATGCCCAGGGTGGTAAACTTCCATGACAATTGTCTGAAGCTTCCTCATATGAATTAGATCACCAAGGTTTTGCAGAAAGTCAGTCTAACAAAGTCATACACAAAGTTTCAGTAATAATACAGAGTAAGGAGAATATGGTTACATTTCATTAGACACTCAAGGCATTTTTTATCAACTGTTTCTACTACTGTAACAAACAGACATTTAATAAGCTCTTATATTATATTGAACATGTGAATATTAAATTCTTTTAAAAACTGACAAACTTTACAATGATATTTCAAAAGCATTTAGTGATCTCTACATTGTCCTAATGAAAATAAAATAATGCATAAGTAGAATTTTAATAGGCTTACATGTATGTATCAGATTTGCTGTACTCAAACAGTTTTCTTTCCAATTCCAGCCTCTTTGTTTCACTAAAGAAAAAAAAAGGGAAATACAGAATGATCAAGCCATTGTTCAAATGTACAACTTAAGCTGCCAAAGAGTAAAGAAAACACAGTATAAATTCTTTGGGGCAGAGACCAGCATTTTTATTACGTGTTTATACAGTGCTAAGTACAGAGGCCCATGATGCAGCTGGACCTTAAACTGTCAGCAAAACAGCTTTCCCTTGAGAATAAAGAGTGAATCCTGGGCAATGCTCTCCAGGCACATTAACAGTTAAATAGGTAAGCTTCTTTGTTTCTAGCACATAGCAGTGGAAAATTTACTCACATTACGTTTCATTTCTTCATAAGAAACAAATCAGCCAATCATAGGACACTGTTGGGCCTACCAGCTACATTACCCTCCTGAAGTCAGAGCCCCACAGGAGGGCTTCCAAAACTGGTGACTGGACAAACAATACTGAAGTCCTTGAGAGATGCCAAATCCATTGCACTAAAAGCCTGGTCATCAGGACCCAACTTTGTATACATGGTCCACATGGAGGTTTCCCGTACACTGAAAGTGGTGGTCTAAAGTCAACTGAGCATGGGAACCTACTCTACTTGTCGACCTAGCCTTCGGTATAAAGACACCTTGAAGGCCATCCTGAAAGCATGCAAGACAGACATTAGAGCCTGAAAGCTTGTTGCACTGGACAGACCCAGATAGAGAGATTTGTGCCATGAGGGCATGTCCACTTTTGAGGAGCGGCATGAGAGGTCTCTGAAGGAGAAGAGAGCTCATCGTAAGGACATCGCCTCAAACCCTCCCCCAACAACGAGTACACTTGCAAGACATGCAACCACATTTGCAAATCCAGGATTGGACTTGCTTTTCAGGTGAGAAGCCATAAAAACAAATAAACCCAGAACTCAAGTCAACACGACCTAAACACTCGTCCATCAAAGCGACAGGAGAATCCAACAAACACCACCAACAACTAATGTACCAAAATAAGTGTGATTCAAATACAGAACACAGCAATACCTCTGTGCAACAACTGGGCTTCGAGGAAAATAAACAAATACTTCAAATGATATGAAAGACAAACTCTGTAGCTGGTTTATGGACAACCTTAATCAAGAAAAAATAGCATAACAGAAAAAAAAAAAAGAAGAGGCCAAAGGGTGATGATGATGACCTGATCGCACAGCTAAGACTTGTGCATGGAGGGACTGGGTTCACTGCAGGAGCAACCTTGCCATCAGAAACAAGATTCCCCCCCAGACCAGGATACACCAACTCAAAGCAGTTCCTGACCCTGCCATAATAGATGCAAAACCTGCAAATCTCTCTTCACTGCTACAATGATCAATATTCCCCACAACACACCTTTCAAAATCCATGGTTTCAACACATGCCTATCATAACCTGTGGTGTACATCATCTAGTGCAAATGCTTCAGTAACAACTATGTGGGTGAAACTAGACAATAACTATGCTTCCAAATGAACTCTCTCAGAAAAATGATAAAAGACAAAAATGCCATGTCACCCGTGGGTGAACACTGTTCAGAAAGCAATCACTCCATATCTGATCTATCAGGCCACCATCCTCAAAGGATGTTCAAGATTGACAAGTTCAGCCTTGGGCTGTCTCAATACATCAAAGATGTTTACTGTACAAGCTTGGTGAATATCAACATTTCTCAGGTTTCCACACTGATCTTAGGAAACCAAGAAGATTGGAGTCCATACTAATATAAACTTAGCCTTGTCCTTCTGGGTCTTCTTGTACACCAAGCATAGGAGATGGCTGCAGGAACAAGGAACCACAAGTAAACCACAGGAACAAGGCATCCATCTTACAAGTTTGCCTCCACCAATGTCTGAAGATGACTGTGGTCTTAAGGTTTGATCCACGTATGTACTTAGGTTCCCTAAACCCCAGATTTAGGTGCCTAAGTCTCAGGTTTTGCCACCTAAGTCCCAGTCTTCACTGAGATTCACAAAATTCTTACTGAACCCCGCAGGCACCTAAACTCACTCAGCACCTAAGTTTCTGTCTCTGAGCACGCACGCTGCTGCCTCCTGCTAGGAGCGTGGATGCCTATCTCCAGCCTAAGCCCCAGAGCAAATCACAAAGCAGGAGAAGATAGGTGAATAACAGCGTTCAACTAACTAAGCCACATGCAGGGCCCAATCCAGTAGGCATGTTTAGAGGCTGCTTAGCGGATCAGGTCCCATTCACAATCCAGAGGAAGAGGAGCCCACGTTATAACGTTTAGTCCAGCAGTCAGAGCACTCATCTGGCATGTGGAAGATCCAGGTTTGACTCCCAGCCTCTCGACCAGAGGGGGAAGAAGGGAGATCACTGTGCAAATCCTATGTCTCAGGTGCACACTCTAACCACTGAGCTATGGGAACATGTGAACATGACTCTATAGTCCAGTTGTTAGGGCACCCACTTGAGAGGTGTGAAACCCCAAGACCAGTCCCTCTCCTCCAATCACTCTTTCATTATTCAACTACAGTACAACAGCTTCAAGAGAAGAGATGGACAGAGCCCCACATCCGAATATCTCATAGCTCGGTGGTTAGAACAGTCACCGCAGAAGGGACTGACCCCTGTTCAAATCCTCTCCCCCCCTTTGGCAGAGAGGGGGAAATTGAACCTGGGTCTCTCACAACCCAAGCAAATGTTCTAACTGCAAGAACCTCCTCCTCCAGCTGTTCTGTGTGAACATAAGAATGGCCACACTGGGTCAGACCAATGGCCTATCTAGTCCAATATTCTGTCTTTTGACAGTGGCCAGTGCCAGATACTTCAGAGGGAAGGAACAGAACAGGGAAATTATTAAATAATCCATCCCCTGTCATCCAATCCCAGTTTTTGGCAGTCAGAGATTATGGGACACTCAGAGCATGGGGTTGCATCCCTGAGCATCTTGGCTAATAGCCATTGATGGACCCATCCTCCATTAACTTATCTAATTCTTTTTTTAACCCAGTTATACTTTTGGCCTTCACGACATCCCCTGGCAACAAGTTCCACAGGTTGAGTGTGCATTGTATGAACATTGTGTCCTGCTGTCTGGAGTGCCACAACAGTCAGAGTACCAACCTCAGAACAGACTGTTAAGAAGCAAGACACAAGTCCCAAACTGGCTGTGATTTCTATACTTAGATTTCATCAACTAATCACCAAGTGTAAACTCCTCAGGCACTACACCAGCCTTAACAAGGAGTCACAGACAGTCTCCTTAGGCACGCCAATCTATCTTGCCACCCAGATAAGCTTGCTTTTGTGATAGATGATCCCTTACACTAAAAATCACAAAAATATTCAGGTTACTCCCTATCTCAAAGGACCAGTCACTTATCCCAGGTCAATTGCACCTCAGATCCCACACCAAAAACAACACTTGTAGCCAATATTATAATAAACTCTTTCAAGATTTATTAACTAAGGAAAAGAAATAGGACAGTTATTTATAAGGTTAAAGCAGGTAAACATACATCAACAAATGAGTTATGGGATGAAGTCATGCACACCTCTCCTCTTCATGGGTGGAGGATGAATGCAATTAAAGTCTTTGCCCTTTGATGTTCCACAATGGTTCATTTTGTTTCAATGGGTCTTCTTGATGGGGAAGGACCTAGCACCTTCTGTAGGAACCCAGCATTTTACTTTAATTAATGCCTCTTTCCTGTTTGATGACTTACACAAATACAGAGGGTTACAATGCAAACACTTACTCCAACCTTATAACAAGGGGTATTGACCTTATAAATGAGATTATTACATGCAAGTGATTCATTACGTCTAAACACCTATATTAACAATACTAACACACAGGTGAGCCAGACTGGTTTCCAGCTATGCATTTCTCAGTGTTCAGCTGAGACCTAGGACCTTGTGTGATGCTGGCAGGCCAGGTGCCAGCACATGCCACGTGCTTCCTTTTGTTTGTTTTAAACCTGCAGCCTATTAATTTCCTTGGGTGACCCCTGATTCTTGTGTTATGTGAAGGGGTAATTAACACTTTCTTATTCACTTTCTTCACACAATATATGATTTTATAGATCTCTATCTAATCCCCACCACCTTAGTCCTCACTCTTCTAAGATGAGCAGTCCCCATCTTTTTAATCTCTCCTCCGACTGAAGTGGTTCCATACCCCTAATCATTTTTGCTGCCCTTTCTATACTTTTTCCAATTCTAATATATCTGTTTGAGACAGGACAACTAGAACTGCATGCGGTATTCAAGGTGTGGCCAGCCAATGGATTTCTGTAGGGGCATTATGATATTTTCTGTCTTATCTCTCCCCTTCCTAACAGTTGCTAACATTGTTAGCTTTTTTGACTGCCACAGCACATTGATTGGCTCCTGATTCAGTCACGAACATCTGATCCCAGCCTGATGGTTTAAGCTACAATACCATTTCCCACTCTCTGATACAACAGATAAAATGTCAACAGGAAATATATTGCTTAGTTTGGTTTTTGAGGATGTTCATTTTCCTTGGTCCCACTTGGGCTTCCCACCATCCCTATAACTGGCTTGTATGTCAGGTGTTTGATTTAACAAGGGTTTTACTGAAAGTGGGATCTTCATGGAGTTCCATCAAACAAAAATGCTTAAAGTGTTAGGGATCAGATAGTCAATGTCTGGAGTATCTTCATCTAGGAAATTCTAAATGGTTAGTGTAAAAGCCTAGAGTAGCCTGAAATGTAACTTTGCCTAATAAACTAGGTGCAAACCTGATTCCCTATATATCAGTTGGAGATAGTCGCTTTAGCCCATACCTAGTTTTTTTTAAATGCAGGTGGCATCAAACAAACCACTTACTGTGTCTTTTTCTAAGCCACGCCACACTGAGGACACCTTTATTTTCACATAAAAGACCGTCAGTCAGCTTGAGGCTTCCCTTTGGCTCACACGGTTTGCAGTATGCAGCACTGGCTCTTCACAATAATGTAAAACAGTTTGTTTAATAGGCAAGACTAGCACTCCTGAGCATTCTACCAGTGAGTCCAGGGGAATCATTTTCAAGCCACACAGAATCTTCAGGTTCTAGAGAGGAAGGATGATCAAGTGGTTAGGGTGCAATCTGAGACTTAGGAGTCCCAGATTCAACTCCCTGTTCTGACACAAACTTCCTGTGCGACCTTGGGCAAATCACTTAAGGCTTGTCTAGACAAACACTTAGTGCACGGCAAGCTGGGGTGTAAATCTACCCCACCCTAGCCTGCCACATAGTAAGTGTCCATGTGGATGCCACTGTCACACACTAAAAAGTTCCCAGATGCACTTTGACCTACCCCATTTTGAAACGGGAGTAAATCAAAGAACACTAGGGAGCTTTTAGTGTGCAGCAACAGGGTCCACATAGACACAGTGTGTGGCAGGCTAGTACAGGGTGGATTTACACCCCCACGTGCTGCAAACTAAGTTTGCGAATAGACAGGCCCTTAAACTCTCTGCCTCAAGTCCCCATCCATAGAACAGGGATAACAGTACTTCCCCTATCTCATGCAGTGTTGTAAGAACAGGTACCTAGAAGATTGTGAGGTGCTCGCATACAACAGTAACGAGTGCCATAGAAGTAGGATAGATCGATTTGTTTTACAGTTGCCTATTCTGCCATCCTGATATTGACTAATCAGTGTTTCACAACCGAAGTAGCATCCAAACTTACTAGTGTAGGGCTGCTTGGGGGAGCCAGTTCAGGAAGCATTAAAGTGGAGGACACAAGGCTGCACTGAGCTCCAGCTGAAAAACTAATATTTCCTGACGCCTCAAAGTTACAATCTCCTCATCCTGCTCTAAAATAAGGCAAAGAACCTTATATTAGGCAAGAAATTGGTTAAATTTCAAGATGAAAAGTATGATTTCTTCAGAAGTATGAAAGTTAACACTCTCAGAGAGAGCAGTTGAGACTTGAGAGAGACAATGATTTGCTGAGACAGTATGACTGTTCTACTTCTCAATTCCAGGAAAGTTGTTATTGTCAAAATCTCCTTTAGCAAACTGTTCTTCTGCCTGCATGTGTGAACTGGGACAGCTATATCAAAGCCTGTGCTACAAAACTGCATAGGTGTGGTGCATACAAATATCTGTTAAAATGGAAAGATAATTATTAGGTCTGTAGTTTTGAAATCCTGTTGTAGAGGACAATTAAATATTTTCCCATATGCTAAGTACAGCACTTAGCTATATAAGTTATTTACTTGATTTTTCACACCTCTCATATAAGAAGATTCCGCTTCTCACCAACTGTCATGCAAAATTATTTAAGTGTTGAGTAATCACAACATGCTCAGATCTGTACATAATACAGAAGACAGTCCATCCTCCAATGAGCTCACTGTCTTAGACACCAAGGGCTTGAATCTCCACCACCTTGCACCTAGTGTAGCAATTAGCACCTGTGCACATTGACTTACACAAATGGTAACATTTTATATCACGTTATCACAGGTTGACATTACTATACAAGGTGCAGGGCCTAGGAGAATGAGGACCAGACAATAAAGTCCAAAATATAATCTCATACATTCAACAATAATGTACACTCTTGTACACTGGGGGAAGAGGGGAGGGAGGGCAGGAATCTTCATGCAATTGGTGGATTTTTATCGTATGTTCAAGTCTTAGGCTAGGTCTACACTATGGGGGGGGGGGGTCGACCTAACATATGCAACTTCAGCTACGTGAATAGCGTAGCTGAAGTTGCATATTTTAGGTCGACTTACCTGGCTGTGAGGACGGCGGCGAGTCGACCGCTGCCGCGCCGCCGTCGACTCCGCTTCCGCCTCTTGCCGCGGTGGATTTCCGGAGTCGACGGAAGAGCCATCGGGGATCAATTTTATCGGGTCTTCACTAGACGTGATAAGTCGATCCCCAATAGATTGATTGCTACCCGCCGATTCGGCGGGTAGTGAAGATGTGCCCTTAGTGGCTTATTCTTAAAATGTCGCACTAAAAGAGTGTGATTTGAGGAGGGATTTAAAGGAGGAGAAGGGAAGTCACTTGGAACTCCTTTCTTCTTCAGCAAAAATAAGATGGGAGGGGAGAAACATAACCAAGCAGCAGACCCCTTTTATGCGCGTATCTTCTTAATACTGTCCCGATATTATGTTTGGACATAACCAACCACTTAAGGGAAGAATGTAAACAACTACAGGATGATGCAAAGCTGTCAGGCCATTTAGGGGCAATATTAACGTTCTTTGAACTTACAGATACAGGGTAAAATTTTCAAAAGCACCTGTTGGGATTTAGGTTCTTAAATCACTGGGGTGCTTTTGAAACTTTTAGCCTTAATCTAGTAAGAAAAATCCTCAGATTCTAAACATTTTTTTTTTTAAAGTGCCACTTAATCACTACAAAATTTTGAAATGGCCAGTGTTCCCATAGGACCTACCTAAAGGCAATGTAACAGAAGCCTTTGCAGCACTGGTGTTAATATCATTGACCATACTAGTGCAAACACAAAAGTAAACAAACATGCTAATTTAATTTCCTTTAGCCATGGGGGAAAGGGAGGGAAAGAGTATGTGCCAACTGGAGAAGGCCCACTGGCTATTACTCTTTTTAGACATCTTGTTAAAGCAAAACTAGATAGAGCTGTTCAGACATATCCTGAGTCTGGCCAAGATATACTTGGCACAGAACCTGGAGTGGAGACAGAAGTGACATTATGCCACCTTTCTGTTCCTGATCCTGGGGAGGGAGTCACTTAAAGTTGCTTTAAATTACAGCAGCTGGTGACAGCATCTTAAGGGTGGGTGGTTTCAATGGCACAGGATCACCAGCATAAAATTTCCCAGCGACATTCTCTGTAGCAGGCGTGGGGTCAGGGAGAGAATGTAAGAAGCAGATGGCATAGAGCCAGCTCTCCCGGCTTTATGCCACCTGGGGTTTCCACTATGCAAGAGGAATCACCACCTGGCTTTAAGCCAGCTTTCCATCCCTCTTTTCCCCTACAGAGTGATGCTAAGAGGAAGGCACTTGGCCAAGTACTTGGACCATGGCTTTTAATCTTTACATCAATATTGTACTAGAAACAATAGATGTGAAAAATGTAAAGTTGTTAAGATTTTTTTTTTTTTTTTAAGGCTATGATATGCTAGCTACAAGTAAATACTGTCACTTAGGTAACAGAGGGGTAGCCGTGTTAGTCTGGATCTGTAAAAAGCGACAGAGTCCTGTGGCACCTTATAGACGAACAGACATATTGGAGCATAAGCTTTCGTGGGTGAATGCGTCTGACGAAGTGGGTATTCATCCACGAAAGCTCATGCTCCAATACATCTGTTCGTCTATAAGGTGCCACAGGACTCTTTGTCACTTTTTACTGTCACTTAGGTTTTGCATTACCACCAAGATCTTGGACAGGTGGATTTTTTAAATCCAGAAACACTTTCTAATTGAAGCAACTTATTATATCCAGTCTCACTATCCTGCTTTCATGAACACCAGGGGTCTCAAACATGCAGCCTGCTGAGTTATTTGCTGTGACCCGCCAAGTTCCCTGTCCCACCAGAGTTATTTCCTGTGGCTGCCAAGCTCCCTTCACCCGCCGCCCTCCCTCCCCCACAGCGCGCCATGTCCCTGCTCCTCTGCCTACCTCCAGGCGCTTCCTGCCACCAAACAGCTGTTTGGCAGCGCTTAATGCTTTCCAGGAGGGAGTAGAAGGAGTGGGGAGCCGCGCTCAGGGGAGGAGGTGGAGAAGAGGCAGGGCAGGGGCAGGGATTTGGGGAAGGGGTGGGAAGAGGCGGGGCCTCATGGAAGGGGTGGAGTGGGGGCAGGGCCGGGGGGGACTTTTGTATCTTTATATGAAAAGGTGTCAGCGGTGTGGCCCTCGAGCCAATGTACTAGACCCCATGTGGCCCTCGTGGTGATTTGAGTTTGAGATCCCTGATCTACACTGTGCTTAAAAATCTACTCAATTGGACAGCCTTAAAAGGTTCTTCTACACTATTCATATATGGAGATATACCTATCTCATAGAACTGGAAGGGACCCTGAAAGGTCATCAAGGCCAGCCCCCTGCCTTCACTAGCAGGAACAAGTACTGATTTTTGCCCCAGATCCCTACATGGCCCCCTCAAGGATTGAACTCACAACCCTGGGTTTAGTAGGCCAATGCTCAAATGACTGAACTATCCCTCCTCCCACCCCACGAGTCAGATTTTTAAAGGCTCCCCCTCCAGGCTTTGTAAGGTGGTGCATGGGGACACAGCACCACTCAAGCTTAGCCCAGCCATCCCTCTGTCATGACAGATGGGCAGCTGGGCCAAATCTGAGTGAGGTATTCAGGTGCCTAAAGATGCAGATAGGTGTCCACTGGGATTGTCAAAAGCACCTATCTGCATCTTTAGGAGCCTAAATACCTTTAAAAATCTGGCCCTAGTTGCCTTGGAAATAGTTAGGCCCAGCCCCCCTCCACACGGAGTCAGAATTAGGGTTGAGGTGCTGGGACAGAGGGTGCATATATTTAATGGTGGGTGACACGTTCCCCTGGTGTTATCTGAACCAGTGATCTGCTGGGTCACTCCAATCCTTGACTCTGGGAGACAGCCTTACCCTGCTCTGCAGTGAGAACCCCCACTCCTGGGCTGTTCACGCACAATCTCTGGCATGTAAGCTGCAACTTGGATTGTGCAATCAAATGACACTAGCCAAAATCTCTGGTCCCAGACACAACCCTAGAAACCTCCATCTTGCAGTGTCCAGTTATGCCCACTGGACGCTGCAAGCTTATATGAGTTTGTCAATTTAACAAAGAAATTGATGTGTACCCGGCTTGTTATCCCAAGGGGAGTCCCTGATACATTTCAAACCAAACACAGTGCTTCAGGTAAAACAAACAAACATTTATTAACTATAAAGATAGATTTTAAGTGATTGTAAGTCAAAGCACAACAAGTCTGATTTGGTCAAATGAAATAAAAGCAAAACGCATTCTAAGCTGATCTTAACACTGTCAATGTCCTTACAAACTTAGATGCTTCTCACCACAGGCTGGCTGGTTGCCCTTCAGCCAGGCTCTCCCCTTTGATCAGCACTTCAGTCACTTGGTGTGGTGTCTGTAGATGTAGGTGGAAGAGAGAGAGGAAGAGCATGGCAAACATCTCTCCCTTTTATCATGTTCTTTCTTCCCTCTTGACTTTGCACCCCTCCTCAGAGTCAGGTGAGTATTACCTCATCACAGTCCCAAACTGACCAAAGGAAGGGGGGTGACTCACTTGAGAGTCCAACAGACACTTTTGTTGCTGCCTAGGCCAGCATCCTTTGTTCCTGTGAGGCTGGGATGGGTTTGTCCCATACCTGCCTTGATGAGGTGTGAACTGCCCCTCTGCTCATAGAGAGTTTTTGCCTGGGCTTATTTTAAACCATGAAGATACATTTTCAGACTCTCTCTATATATATGAAATTACAACCTATAACTATAAAATTACTGTAACAACAATTACTATAACATCACTATAACAACAATGCTCAGTGCATCATGAGCCTTCTGAAGACACCCAACATGACAAACTTTGCATTGGATACCACACAATCATTTTACAAGGATGAACATGGGGGTGCTGGGTGTTCCCCCGAGGTACAGAGTGTCACAGTGGGTCACAAAAAGACAAAAATGCAGTTGGTGGATTGCCTTAGTAAAAAGTTCAGGAACCTCTGGCATAGACAGCAGCAATATAAACTTCCCAACAGTGCTCCATCAATGTGACTCTGTGCTCTCAAGGGACCGTTTTTGTTCAGACTCCATGATCTCTTTTCAAATTGCCAAAACCACCTGCTAATTATTGTCAATTGTAGTGGTGTTTCCTGCAATGCACACACTTGTCCAGTAGGTAACTGAGACTATCAATTCATTTCACACAGATTGAGGTATTACTAAAGGCCAAACTTTTTAAAAGTGACTAGTTATTTGGGGTGCCTCAACCAGAAATACCTTAAAGAATCCTGATTTTCAGCATCTCCTGAAAATCATGCCCCTTTAAAGTGTGTCATGCTGTGACCCAAAAACCGAGGGCACCT